>NC_092127.1:25649660-30449660 GCF_043159975.1 Macaca nemestrina
TGTGGTCCTTGTGTCCTGACTGCCACTTACATTTATTCTGGGACCCAGGCCAATTCCATCAGCTAGTGGTGAAGCTAGCTAGGACTCAGGTTTTTCCCGCTGGTGTAAGAAATTTCCCTCTGGCCCAGGGCTGGTCTAGATGTGCTCCCGCCATGAGCACTATGAGAATTTGGCCCTGTGCTGTGTTCTGCTGTGACAAGGCAGCAGTGAGTTCCAGTGAAGTGCTCCACACTCACGTTGCTCTCCCTCCCCTCAAAACACACATTTTCTCTCCATCTGTGTGGCCTAGAGTTAGGGTAGGTGTGTTGTAGGCATTGCAAGAGTGTCTTACCCACTCTCTTCAGTACCTCTCTCCTCGATATTATGTTCAAACCAGGTACTGTGATACCTCACATGACTTTCTGGTTCCTATTGAAGGTGCTATTTTTAGTTTTTTGGGGGAACCTTCATACTGACTCTGTAATAGCTGTACTAATATACATTCTCACCAACAGTGTACAAGTGATTTCCATTCCTCACAACCTGCCAGCATCTGTTATTAACTGTCTCTTTGATATAAGCCATTGTAACTGGGATGAGATGATATTTGTATCTCATTTTGATATATTGTATCTCATTTTCATTCTCACTTGTGTTTCTCTGATGGTTATTGACATTGAGCATTTTTAAAGATACCTACTGGCCATGTATATGTTTCTTTTGCAGAAATGTGTGTTCAGGTCTTTTGCCCAGTTTTTAATTGAGTTACTTTTTTTTCTATTGAGTTGTTTGAGCTTTTCATGTATTCTGGTTATTAACAACTTGTCAGGTATATAGTTTGCAAACATTTTCTCACCATCTGTGGGTTGTCTCTTCAGTTTGTTGATTGTATCCTTTGCTGTGCAGAAGATTTTTAGCTTGATATGATTTCATGTGTCAATTTTTGGTTTTATTGACTGTGCTTTTGAGGTCTTACACAAAAAATCTTTGCCCACATCAATGTCTAGGACTCTGTTCCCAAAGATTTTTTTTTTTGTAGTAGCTTCATAGTTTCAGATTTTAGATTTAAATCTTCCATCCATTTTTATTTGAATTTGGGGCATGGTTTGAGAATAGGGGTCTAGTTTTATTCTCCTGCATGTCATTATCCAGGTTTTTATTAGCATCATTTATTGAAAAGACTTTTCTTTCACCATTGCATATTTTTGGCAACTTTGTTAAAAATGAGTTGGCTATAAATTTGTGGATTTATATCTGGGTTTTTCATTCTGTTCCATTGGTCTATGTGTCTGTTTTTATGCAAATACCATGTTGTGGTTACTACAGCTTTGTAGTAAATTTTGAAGGCAGATAGTATGATGTTTCCAAGTTTGTTCTTTTTGCTCTGGATTGCTTTGGCTATTTGATGTCTTTTGTGCTTCATATAAATTTTAGGATTATTTTTTCTATTTCTGTGAATGATAACATTGGTATTAGACTAGGGATTGCATTTAATCTGTAGATTGCTTTGGGTAGTATTATCATTTTAAAAATATTCTTCTAAATCATGAACATGAAATATCTTTTCGTATTTTTGTGTCTTAAGTTTCTTTCATTAATGTTTTATAGTTTTCCTTATATAGGTCTTTTATTACTTTAAGTTTATTCCTAGGTATTTTATTTTTTCTGTAGGTAATATAAATGGGATATATATATATCTTTTCCTGATTGATTGCTACTAAAACATAGAAATGTTTCTGATTTTATTGTTTATTTTGTATCCTGCAACTTTACTGAATTTGTTTATCAGTTTTAAGAGCTTTTGGCTGGCCACAGAGTTTTTGGCATGAATTTTTAGCTCAGGCCTGTAATCTGGTACTTTGGGAGGCTAAGGCCAGTGGATCACGAGGTCAAGAGATTGAGACCATTCTGACTAACATGGAGAAACCCCATCTCTACTAAAAATAAAAAAAATTAAAAAAAAAAAAAAAAAAAACCCAGCTGGGCATGGTAGTACGCTCCTGTAGTCCCAGCTACTTGGGAGGCTGAGGCAGGAGAATCGCTTGAACCCGGGAGGCAGAGGTTGTGGTGGGCCGAGATTGCGCCACTGCACTCCAGCCTGCATGACAGAGCAAGACTCCATCTCAAAAAAAAAAAAGGTTTTTTGATGGAGTTTTTAGGTTTTTCTAAAGCTAACATAATATATTCAAACAAGGATAATTTGACTTCTTTCAAATGCAGATGTTCATTATTTTTTTTCTCTTGTGTAATTGCTCTGTCCAGTACTTTCAGTATTTGTTGAGCAGAAGTGGTAAAGGTAGGCATCCTTGTATTGTTCCAAACCTTATAATGAAGTCTTTCAGTTTTTCTCCATTCAGTATGATGGTAACTGTTATATATGGACTTTCTTATTTTGGGGTATATTACTTCCATACCCATTGTGATGAGGGTTTTTTTTTTTTTTTTTTTTTTTTTGTCATTAAGGGATGTTGAATTTTGTCAAATGCTTTTCAGCATCTATTGCAATAATCACATGGTTTGATTTTTCTTGATTCTGTTAATGTGATATATCATGTTTATGGATTTGTGTAAGTTAAACCATCCTTGCATTTCTGGATGAATCCCACTTGATCATAGTGAATGATTTTTTAACATGTTGTTGATTTCAGTTTGGTAGTATTTGGTTGAGAACTTTGCATCTATGTTAATCAGTGATATTGGCCCTTAGTTTTACTTCTTCATTGTATCTTCATCTGCTTTTGGTATCAGTGTAATGTTGGCCTTGTGAGATGAGCTTAGAAATATTTCCTCCTCTTTAATTTTTAAAAAGAGTTTGAGTAGAATTTGCATTAATTTTTTAAATGCTTGGTAAAATTCAGCAGGGAAGTTATCAGGTCCTGGACTTTTATTTGATGAGAGACATGTTATTGTGGCTCAATTTTATTATTTCTTAATTGATTGAAGTTTTCTCTTTTTTCATGATTAAATCTTCATAGGTCATATGTGTACAGGAATTTATTTATTTTAGGTTTTCTAAATTATTGGTGTGTTGTTGCTCATAATAGTATCTAATGATTATTTGTGTTACTGAGGTCTCAGTTTTTACATATTCTTTTTTGTTTTTGATATTATTTATTTGAGTCTTCTATCCTTTATTCTTAGTCTAGCTGAAGGCTCACCACTTTTTAAATTTTTTCCAAACACCGTGTTTATGTTTCATTTGGCTTTTGTACTTTTTGGTCTCAATTTCATTTATTTCTTCTCTATAGAGTATGTATTACTTCTTTACTTCTACTAATTTGCTTTTTTTTCCTTGAGGTACCTCATTAAGTAGTTTATTTGAAATTGTTCAACTTTTTTGATACAGGTGTTTCTTGCTATAATCTCTCTTCATACTGTTTTTGCCATATCCCATATATTTTGGTATGTTATATTCCTTTCATTTGTTTCAACAAATGTTTAA
Organism: Macaca nemestrina; assembly: GCF_043159975.1. Lineage (NCBI taxonomy): Eukaryota > Metazoa > Chordata > Mammalia > Primates > Cercopithecidae > Macaca > Macaca nemestrina. The sequence continues at coordinate 25,653,082 of NC_092127.1, forward strand.
ATGTACTTCTTAACTTCTCGATTGACTCGTTGGTTCTTCAGAAGTATGTTGTTTAAATTTTGTCTGTTTGTCTATTTCCCGAGTTCCTCTTATTATTGATTTCTAGTTTTATTCCATTGTGGTCAGAAAAGATACTTGATACGATTTCTGCTTTTTTGTATTTTTTCAGACTTGTATTTTTGCCTAAGATATGGTCTGTTCAGGAGGTTGATCCATGTAATGATGAAAATAATTAATATTCTGCAGCAGTTGGCTGAAATGTTATGTAAATGCCAATTAGGTCTATTTTATCTAGCATGTAGTTTTATCCCATTGTTTCTCTTTTTATTTTCTGTCTAGATGATTTGTCCATTACTGAGAGTGTGGTGCTAAAGTTGCCTACTATTATTGTTTTGCATTCTATTTCTCCCTTTAGATCTGTTCCTGTTTACTTTGCATACTTGTGACCTTTGGTGTTGAGTGCACACATATTTATGACTGTTATATTCTGTTGTTGAATTGACCCCTTTATGATTATGTAATGAACTTATTCTCCTCTTTTTATAAACTTAGATTTATAGTCTGTTTTATCTGATATTAGTATAACTACTTCTGCTCTTTATTGGTTTCCAGTTGCATGGAATATCTTGTATTACTCCTTTACTTTCAGCCTATATGCATCTTTATAGATAAAGTGTGTTTCTTGAATGAAGCATGTAGTTGGGTCCTGTTTTTTAAAATTCATTCAGCCACTATATGCCTTTTGATTGGAGAATCGAGACTATTTACTTTCAGAGTTATTATTGATAAGTGTTATTGATAGAGTGAATACTTCTGCCATTTTGTAGCCTGTTTTCTGGCTGTTATGCGACTCTGTTTTTCCTCCTTCTTACTCTCTTCCTTTGTGGATAAGTGATTTTTTTCTTGTAGTATAATTTGTTGCTTTTTATTTTTAGTGAATCCATTATAAGTTTTTGTGCTGTGGTTACCATAAGGCTTACAAAAATAATTCTATAGATATAGCAAGTTATTTTAAAGAGATGACAACTTATCTTAGATCACAAATAGAAAAATAGAAAGAAAGCAGGGCAAACATGCGCGCCCGCACACACACACGCACACACACACACACACACAGAGAGAAAGAAATTCTACGTGTTAACTTTATCTCCTCCACGTTTTGACTTTTGCTTGTCTCAACTTACATATTTGTATATTATCTATCTCTTTACTTGTTGCTATAGCTATTATTGTTTTTGATAGATTTACATATGGGCTTCATCCTAGAATTATGAGTGGATTGCACACCACAATTACAGTAGTAGGATATTCTGGGTTTGTCTGAGTGCTTGATTTTACTTGTGGGTTTTATAGATTATCCTTGTTTTTGCTTTCTCCATCAATTCCAGAAAGTTAAGTTTTGAAATCGTGAACTGTAACTATAGATTTGTTCACTTCTTTCAGTTCTGTGTGTGTGTGTGCGCGTGTGTGTGTGTTTGTGTGTTTGCCCTAGTTTCTTTCTATTTTTCTATTTGTGATCTAAGATACGTGTGTATATATATACACACACACATATATACACGTATACATATATATGTATATGGATATATGTGTGTGTGTATGTATATACACACCAACACACACACACACACACACACACACACACACACACATATATATGCAAACGTGTGCCATGGTGGTTTGCTAAACCTATGAACCCATCACTTAGGTTTTAAGCTTCACATGCATTAGCTATTTATCCTGATATTCTCTCCCCACAGTCCTCGACAGGCCCCAATGTGTGTTGTTCCCCTTCCTGTGTCTATATTTTCTCATTGTTCAGCTCCCAATTATGAGTGAACACATGCAGTGTTTGGTTTTCTGTTCCTGTGTTAGTTTGCTGAGAATAATGGCTTCCGCCTCCATCCATGTCCCTGCAAAGGACATGATCTCATTCCTTTTAATGGCTGCGTAGTATTCCATGGTGTATATATACCACATTTTCTTTATCCAGTTTATCATTGATGGGCATTTGGGTTGATTCCATGTCTTTGCTATTGTGAATAGTGCTGTGATAAACATACACATGTATGTATCTTCATAATAGAATTATTTATATTCCTTTCATTATATACCTAGTAATGGGATTGCTGGATCAAATGGTATCTCTGGTTCCGGATCCTTGGGGCATCACCACACTGTCTTCCACAATGGTTGAACTAATTTACATTCCTACTAGCAGTGTAAAAGTGTTCCTATTTCTCCGTAGTCTCACCAGCATTCATTGTTTCTTGACTTTTTAATAATTGCCATTCTGACTGGTGAGATGGTACCTCATTATTTTAACATAATGAAATGTGCTTCTTTGTTTCTAGTACTATTTGTTTTTCTGAATTCTAGTTTGTTTTGAATAGTGTTTACATGATATTTCTCTTTAAATAATTTTACATTCTACTTATGTGTGTACTTACATTTGAAGTACTTTTTTGTTGACTACATATAGTTTGCTTCTGCTTTATTTATACAATCTGACAATTTCTGCCTTGAATTGGTGTGTTTATACTGTTTACATTTAACATAAATGTAAGACTTTTGATATGAAATCTGTTATCCTGCTGTATTTTTTACTTGTTCTTTTTGTTTTTGTTTTCTACTTCTTTATGACTTATTTTGGATTATATTTAGGATTTAGTTGTATTGCCATCTTTGGCTTATTAGCAATATCTTTTTAATTTTTTATGGTGATTTCCATTATTTAATTATTAATATTTAACTGATTGCCCTCTGTCTTTATACCATATTGCACAGATAGTATACATCATGCTATTTTACATCTAAGACCTTTACATTGGGATTTTTCCTTATTCCTCCTCTCAATATTTCCTTCTGCCTGAATAATTTCCTTTAACATTTTTTGTAGTTCAGGAATGCTAACATAAATTTTATATTATTACATGTGTTAATAGAGTTAATTTTGGTTTCATTTTTGAAGAATGTTTTCATTCATGTTTAATTCATACCTGACAGGCTTTTTTCTTTCAGATGTACTGAAGATAAGTTGGTAGGATTCTTATTTTTCTTCTCTTCTATGAAACAGGCCTCTTTCTCGCCAGCATTATTTAAAATTTTCTTTTAGTTAAACATTTCCAGAAATTTGAATTTGGTATACCTGTATCTGATTTTCTTTATGTTTCTTAAGTTCAGGATTTAATGGGATTCTTGGATCAGTGGATTTAATTATCATACATTTTAGAAAATTTTCAAACACTATTTTTTCAATGTATTTTCCTATTGCTTCCTCTCTTTTCTCTACTTCTTGTACTCCAGTTATATGTATGTTTAACCTCATGATTTTCCCCACGTGTTACTCATTCACTTTTTTTTTTAAGGTTTTTTTTTTGTGCTATGGTTTGGACATCATCTATTGTTATGTTTTCAAGTTCACTTATCTTTTTCTGTAACATCTAATTTGATTTTACATTCACTTAGTGAATTTTATTTCAAATACGGTATTTTTTAATATCAAAAGTTCCGTGTTCTTTTTTATATTTTCCATTTATTTTTTTCCATAAATTGATTTTTAAGTTAATTTTTTTAATATAATAGCTGTTATAGTTGCTTGTCTGCTAATTTAATCATCTCTATTTTTGGACTCTATGACATCACTGACCTTAATCGTGATTAAGGTTAGAATTACATTTTCTTCTTCTTTATATATCTAGTCATGTTTTATTCAATGCCAGATATTGTGAATATTCTGTTGTTGAGAATCTGGATTTTGTTATCTTTCCTTATAAAGTGTAAGTTGTTTTGGTAAACAGCCAGTTTACTTGAGGTTTAATGTCTTCCTTTAGAGACTTGCTTTAATTTTTATTTAGGGAGGGTCTAGAAGATCATTTATTATAAGGCATGAGTGTTCTGGGGATCTCTGCTGAATATCTTTTGATTCTATAAGTTATCTTCTCTCTCATTTGCTAAAACGTGAAGTCTGTGTAAACTCTGAGGTTTGTTTTGTCTGAAACTCTCAAGTAGTTATTTTTTTCCTTCTTTATTTGTGGAGTTTCCCGTCATAACCATGCAAATTAGCGTGCAGGCAAAGACTCAACAGGACAGTTATAGGGATTTCAGGAGCTTTCTATCTATAGCTCCTTTCTCTCTGGTTCTTTGATGTGTGAATTCCATCCATCTCTATTACTCTCCACCTTAATCTTTATCTCCTTAATGAAACAGACAACCAGGCACTGCTTTTTGACTCCTTCTCTGCAACAAGTCAAGTAATTGCCTCTAGGCAGAAAGCTGGAATATTGTAGGAATTACCTTCTTGTTTCCCCCTTTCAGGAATCATGTGTCTGTGCTGCCTATTGTCCAATGCCTAAAAACATTTGTTTCATATAATTTGTCTAGTTTTATAGTACTTTATAACTACAGTTGCATACAGTGTGAAAAAGCCTGAAAACAATAGAGGAACAAATCTTCCAACCTTAATTTTTAACCTTCTACTGCTTCCTTTTCTGTGGTACTTATCTTGTCTCTTGTATTATTATCTGATTTTATGATTTCCATTCTGTTCCTAGGTGTTTGTAACCTAACGTTTTTGAGTGCCTAGTAGGAGTCATGATGTATCTATGTGCTTTACACTTATCTAATCTAACCACATGCTTTTAAATTATTGATATATAGGCCACAAGTGAAGTTACTAAGTATTTTTCTAGTAATTATTCCCCTACAGACATTATCTAATGGATGGTTTTCTTTATTTGGAATTAATTTAAAGGGTAAATTATATATTAACCTCTTTTTAAAAAAGAAAAGTAGACTATTGGATAATATGATTGTGGCTACATTAAATTATCTGTTCTGAAGTAGAAAGCTTTATATAATAATTTTAATATTGTCTAAATGTCCATCACTTTTTAAAATTTCTTATTCATTTGCTAATAGTAGCTACTTTTAGAAAAATGATCCTTGGATAATTGCAGTCTTTCTTAATGACTAAACATCACCAAATAATTAAAAATTCTAAACAGAGGTCTATGTTTTCATTGCTTTATTAGAAACAACAGTAATCATTGTTTCTATTCCATGTAATAGTAAACATTTTATTAGGTGGTTTAAAGCTGTCAAATTTAAAATTATGTAAAATATTCACAATAGAGTCATAGTTCAGAATTTATTTTCAAACCAAGTATAGATATTTTCCATTGTGTGGATAAGTACTTCTTAGTACTTTGCTCAAGTGTTCCTTCTTCTTTAAGGTAACCTCCACAGTGACTTAAAAATAATTACATTCTATCTAACTCAGTAATTGTATCAGCAAATGTTCTAACCCAAATAATCCAGCTTATTCTTTTTAAGTATCTTACAGTTTGCAGTTTCTCAGTCTCTCTCTTGTTCTTTCTCTAAATCTTTCTCTTTTCTCATATATTTGTATTTAATGAATATTTTATTGAATTTTCCATCCAAAACCTACAAAGATTTGAGGGTAGTAAATTAATTTTGTTTTCTGGCATCCCTGGCAACTGCCATCTATGAAGACTTTCAAGAAATCATAATATGGCCTAAAATATTATGTAGCATATCTATGTTTCTTTTTTTTTAATTATTTTAAAGTTAGTCTTTTAGATTTTTGACCTATTAGTACTCTAGTGACTACTTATTCTTGGGAAAATGGCCAAATAGCATAGAAACTTATGATAGGTGTACTCATTTTGCGCAATTCCATGAAAGCAAAAACTACTACAGAGTGCCTTGATCTGGGTGTTATTGTTATCAAAACCAGAAGAACATTCTAATAATACCACATACGTTGCCCGCTTGGCTTTGTGGCATGGATTTCAAGGGCAGCGTAATCAGGGATCCAGGATCAGTCTGATTATCACCTCACACAATTAATATCATATTTGATCTGCATTCTATACATCAGAACTCTTTATTAACACGTTGTTAGGAAATTGTTTGGTATCAGACAGAGTTAAATGTAATCTTATATCAATCAGTCATTTACTATGTGTGGGACCTTGGGCGATTTATGTAACTCTCAGAGCTTCAGTTTCCTTCTCTGTTAAATAGAGATAATAAACATGCCTAGGAAGATTGTGTTGGGGGACAAATTAAATTATATATATATATTTATATAATATATATTATACATAATTATGTTATAATTATATATGTATATATATAAAATGCATAATGCATTATTTGGCAGATATGAGTTGGTTCAATAAGTAGCTTGGTTCAATAAGTTCCAGTTGAACCAAGTAGTTATTGAACCAAGTAGTTGGTTCAATAAGTTCAATAAGTAGCAATTGCTGTTGCCATTATTATTTTCTTCAATACAATAATTCAAATTTATAATGATACTATAACACTCCAATTATGAAAAATTGCATCTTTTAAACTACAGTTTTGATGTGAGGTATTTAGCTTTTTTATAACTCCTATTTTTTTGAAAAGTGCTATTTGATGTGTGTCTCTATATTTAATCAACTAGTGGAAATAATTCTCTTTACATAAAAGATACTGAGTTTTACTGTGTGTTTGAATACTCTTAAGTAGAGTGTCAAGAAATATACTCAATTGTTATTTTAAAAATATTTAATATCCATCTTTTTTTGCAAGATAAGTACTTTTAAAATGATTAAAGCCTTTATTAGGTAATTTTAAGCTTCAAATATGAGTGGTTAACTATTAGCACTTTTTCTTTGACAAGCCATGTACCAAGGAATTTACATGCATTATTTTCATTTCTTGTGTGTGTGTGTGTGTGTGTGTTTTTACCAAAATAATATCTATTTATAAAGTACAACGTGTTTTGAAATATATATACACTGGGTAATGGCTAATGGGAGATCACCTCACGTCTTTTAGAATGATAATTACCAAAAAGATGAAGGAATACACATGTTTGAGAAGATGTTCAGAAAAGGGAACCCTTGCATACTGTTGCTGGGAATGTAAATTAGTGCAGTCCTAGGAAAAACAGGATGGATAGTCCTTAAAAATTTTAAAAATGTAGCTACCATATGATCTAGCAATCTATTTGTTTTATCTCCAAAGGAAATGAAATCACTATGTCTAAGAGATATCTGCACTCCCATGTTTATTACAGCACTATTCACAATAGTTAAGATATGAAATCAACCTAAGTGTCCATCAGTGCATGAATAGATAAAGAAAATGTGGTAAATATAGACAACGGAATAATGATTCAGCCTTTGAAAAAAGAAAAAAATCCTGTCATTTGCAACATCACAGATGAAGCTGGAGAACATTAAGATAAATGATGCATAATCTCACTTGTATGTGAAATCTAACAAAGTTAAACTCATAGAAGCAGAGAGTAGAATGATGGTCACTGAGGGTAGGAGGATAAAGTTGTGGAGATGTTGGTCAAAGGATATCAAATTTTAGTTAGATTGAAGAGATCTATTTTGTACACGATGGTGTCTATAGTTAATAACAATATGTTGTATTATTGAAAATTGCTGAGAGTAGATTATAATTTTCCTTACAACAAATTAGTATGATGTAATAAATATGCTAATTAGCTCAATAGCCATTATCTCATGTATTTAATCAAAATATTAACATAGTACTCCTGTGCTAATATTAATTAACATGACTATTAATGCTATTTATATAAAATAATATGAACACACCAGAACTTTACTGCTTTAGAGTATTGAAAGATCTACATGATTATTAATATTGTTCAAAGTTTTTAAAAATCTGGATGACTGTTACAATGCTCTAATGTATGAGACTTTAGAAGCCTAGTATAGATAGAGAATAGTCTATAAAAATGATATATCTGATAAATCTTCAGATTTTCTTATAGAGTAGTTGTAATGGTACTTACTTTTAAATATTCAATAACTTATTTTCAAATATTATATTATATTTTATAATTTATTTTATGCCCTCTCACCTTTTTATTGAATTTTTTTTCTCTGTGAAATTTTCTTAGGGTAATAAAACAATTTTTAGTACCTATTAGGAATCTCTTTTGTTACTTACATCTTTTTTTAGACATTTTACATGTAGAATCTATGTGTGCGTGTGTGTGTGTGTGTGTGTGTATTTAAGGCAATCACTTAAAATTATAGATAACAAATGTGTAATGGAAAATCATAGTCAATAACTAGACCATTATATCTTACTTTTTTTTTTGTCAGAAGCTGATTATTTAAGTCTTCTTCTTTGATAAGATTGGACACCTATTATCTCCTTTACCTTTTTCTTCAGTGTTTCTGCTTTTCTTTATGGTAAACCATCAACAACAGCATACTCCTTGTCTATTCATATAGAGTTCTCTTTAGTAAAATATATTACTGTACAAGGTTTCTCTATATAAGGGACCATTTCTTTACAAGAAACAACCTATGTACAAAGAGTAAGCACAATATCTAATGTCACAGAAACCTCAAATTAAAGGGTACTTCAGAAATTATTGAACCCAGTCTTTAAAAAGACTTTTGAATTAATTTATTAATTGTCTCAATAAGTGGTTGTATATCTCCCTACTTGAACATTAAAGTTTGGTACTACAAGAGCAGCCCTTGTTTATTTTCACAGAGCTAAAATTGTCATAATTACCTTTCTTATACTGCCTCAGATGGACCTCTAACTGTTGGACTATGTTCAAGAGTTAGGGAATATATGTTCTAGTGTTTCAAAATACACCTGGATTACCATTTGCCTTTGATTATTTACCACCTGCTCCCATACTGTTTTTTAGCCTCAAATGGCTCCTTCAAGCCCCCTGTAACCAACATGCAGGGTAACACTTATAAAATACAAACACTGGTACATATTCTTCATTCTCAGACTACTTTGAGGCTTTGCTTTTCTCTGCTCTTGGCCCTCACTATGTCATCCTCTGTCTTTTCTTTCTATCTTGGCTGTGTCCCTTGGATTTGATGCCCATTGGTATCATCTGAATGTTATGCAGAGGGTTAACAGTAACAGTGAATCAATGGGCCTGTCTGTGGAAGTGTTTTAGCTTCCTAAGACTGCTGTAACAAAGTACCAAAAACAATAGAAATATATTGTCATGGTTCTGGAGGCTAGAAGTCCAAATCAAAGTGCTGATACAGCCATGCTCACTCTGAAAGCACTAGGGAAGCATCTTTTAGGACCTAGCTTCTGGTAGTTCCTTGGCTTGTGGGAGAGTAACTCCAGTCTTCACATCATGTTCTCCATGTGTGTATGTATGTTTGTTAAATTTCCCAATTTAACATATACTCTAGTAACTTTTACGTTGGACTGAGAAGAGTTCTGGGTGAAATACCATAGACATATGTAGACCTAATAAGACCATTCTAAATTGAAGATAATATCTATAGGAGTTTGTGTAGGAATTGGTGGGGAAGGTTGATGCCATTTTTAGGTTGAATCAGATTTGGCTAAAAATATACGAATACATATCTATAAACAACAAATGAAAATCAATATTTCTATAGTCAGCTAATTACATCTTTATTCTTCCAAGAACACAAATAATGACATTTGGCTATGCCCATACGTAGTTACCAGGACAATTATTTTAACCAAATTTTGTAAGTCTGCTGGTTGTTTTGGAACTTTAGGAATATAGCATATTCAGCAGCAGAAAATACAAATTATAATTTTATAGCAATAGTTCTTTCATTATTAAAATCCACCAGCTATAGAAAGAAGAATATATACATTGACTTTCTGAAGTTTGACCCATTTTTCCTCTAGCACTTTCCAAGTTACTAATTATATTATAAAAATTATTCGTCATAAGTATCACTCATCCCCCAAAATAATAACATTACTCATGTGAGGTTAATTATCCCTGCCATTTTTCATAGTCAGTGGACCATGAGAATAAAAATATGATGGAAAAAAGTCAGCCCTCAAACTTTATTATTCCTTGAATAATAAAAAATTGAATCAGATATAAAAAACTTAGTAAAATATAGTTTCCAAAGAGGCTATGCATGTAATTCAGAATTATATTATAAAATATATTCCTTTCAGAACTATTCCCAGTAGTAAAAAGTAACTAAACAACATGTAAACAAATGTACTTGTTAGATTGTTGGTTTTTAGTTAAAGCATACCTATGCTTTATACTCATCAAATTGGGTCAGAAATTGACAAAAGAGCAGGGGTCTCTGGATCAGGAAATTTTTCTACATTGTTTCTGCCATCTACTAGCCTTCAATGATATCAAAACATTCAGTCTCGCAGGACTTAAACTGGTCGTCAAATGGTAGGGTGCTTTATAATTTGCCTTTGAAATATAAAATTCCATGATGCCATTTTCCCCTTAAACTAAATGAAGACTTGCGATATTGTGAAATACATATTTGGTCTTTGACCCCTTTCCTAGCATACAACTCCTAAAATCCTTAGAATTGCCAAAGTGATGTCTTTTTTGTATACTAATGAGTTGACTGATGACCGGCAGCCCCTAGGTAGCTTCAGGATGAAGCCTGTTCACTCAGAGAGACCAAGCAGGATTATAGAGGGTTGAGACTTTTTAGCACAACCCCTCCTCCAAGGAGGAGGGAGAGAGCGAAAGTTAAAATGATGACATCAGCTAGTGGTTTAATCAACCATATCATAAAAACCCAGAAGGACTGAATACAGAGAACTTATGGATGGCCGAACATGTGGAGCTTCCTGGCTGGGGGTGACATGTAAACTCAGCACCCCTTCTCACATGCTTTGCCCTATGCACCTCTTCATCTGTATCCTCTGTAGTAAACTCATACACCTGAATATTTCCCTGAATTCTGTGAGCCACTCTAGCAAACTCATTGAACCTAAGAGGGAAGTTGCGGGAACCCCAATTTGAAGTCAGAAGTTCCAGGAGCCTGGACTTGTGACTAATGTCTGAAGGTTGGGGGACAGTCTGGTGAGACTGAGCCCTGAACCTGTGGGATCTGATACTATCTCCAGGTAGAACTGAATTTGGGTGACACCCAGCTGGTGTCTGCTGCAGAATTGCTTGTTTGTTTGGTATGTGGGGTGGGGCGGGGGGAAAAGCCCTGCACATTTAGTCACAGAAGTCTTCTGTGTAAAATAGAAAATCACAGTTTGAGGGTGTTTTTCCTTGAAAAACTAGTAAGATATTTCATTGTAAGGAATAAAAATAATATTTGAGCAGATACATATATCTCTACATCTAGACAAACTTCAGGAATCCAAAATAATGTCATTTGGGGTGTGTGTGTGTATGTGTGTGTGTGTGTGTGTGCACGCGCGCGCGCGCGCGCGCGAGCTACATTAGGAATGTTAGGTCCAGGTCTCCTTTGCTCGAACCTTAATATCATACAGGAAGTGCTTTGTTAAATTTAGTTTTTAATTCTCTGATGCATTAAGTTAGAATTTCGACACTTATAAGAGGAAACTACTACTTCCATCTTTAAGTCATGGAATGGCTTAGAGAAACTGTGCCACTAGGCTTGAGAATACCAGGGTTTATGAGGACCCCAGAGATACTGACAGTGAAGTTCCAGAATATGGAAGGGGAAGGAGCCTTAAAGCTATGTGTGAGAATGCTTCCTCCCCACCACACACAGACACACACAGACACACACACGCACACACACGCGCACACACACATTTTCTCTCTTATTCTTCAGCAATAAGAGTGGACAGGTTCTGAGGCAAGCAGTAATTAAAGACCTTCTGCCATGATTCCAGTTCCCCCTTTTGGGATGACTGTGAAGATAAGTGAAGAAATACATATTGGCGGTCCGAAACTGTTTTTTTCTATTTTTGCGCCTTGTTCAGCTAGATTTACTAATATTTTGAAAGCTACAGAGAACATTAACAAAGATTAGCTTGTACATTTATTTACTTGGAGAATAAGGCTGAGTCTAACTTTATTTGCCAAAATAAATCTTATTTTTAAACAAAATTTTAATTCCATATGTCTTTTCAACAAAGTAAAACAGAATATAGAAATTTGATTTTAACCCTAAATTATTTTCACAAGCTAATTATTAATACCCATGTACCTTCCTTAGGTATTTTGATTACTTCTAACATGTTACCTTTTTAAAAAGAGGAGTTAATAAAATGATTCTTTTTACTCTCTCAAAAATTAGAAAGGAGCAAAAATCAGTCCTATGGTGTTATTTGAGAGACTCAGTTTGTGATGATATTCTTTTGTCACGAGCATAAAATAAATCATATAAACTAGTATAACTGACTCTTCAGGGCATGCTGTAATTATCACACATATTATGTGATTGTGGTGATTGCTATGGATTCTCCAACAGACTGAAATGAATGTCTTGGCTATGTTGTAATCTGCATCAACTTCAGAAAGTATATGTGGTCAAAATTTGGAAAAATAATTTCAAGAGAATAGAATCAAAGATCTCAAGAGTTCATCTGATCCATTATACTGTATTTGGTATTGAAAGCTGATCATCCAGTTGCTTCTGAAAGGTCTTCAGAGACAGAATGCTTACATTAAAAAGATGTTGTAATTACAGAAGACACTTGCACATACTAAATGTAATCACAATTGGGTTCCAATAATCAGACAAAACCCATAAAAAACATACAAGCATTTTAGAAATGCTTTATTACATTGTAGATTTTTTAATAAACACATAACCAGAAATTTTAATTATTTTTCTGTTTTATACTCCCACTCATTATTTCCACTAAGCTTGTTTTGCTAGCTTGCGTTGTTCCCTAACTCTCCAATTAATACGTAACTGTATACTTCAGAATTTCCCTAGTAACAATACCTTTAAATTCAAGTTTCTTCTCCCTCTCCTTTACAAGATAACGTAAATTCTTTGTGCCCTGATAGCTTATCCATATGTTCTTCCCAGTAATCTTTGACAGTGGCCATTTGACACCCTTTGCAATGACGCTTTGAAAACCCACTCAAACCAGGTTTCCTCCCTTTCACCAGGGATTTGTAATGAAATATTCTTTTGCCAACTCAGTGTACCTTGTTTCTATTTTCAGAAATAACTTAAAGTTCTTATCTTTATTACCTTTCTGTCTTGTATCAATGTATTTATAATTTTATAAATATAAATATAAAATATAATTTTATATTTTATAATTAATATGATTTTATATTTTATAATTAATATAATTTTATATTGCTTACAGGCTTTTTCTTTCTGCCAGGTCCGTGGTCTGGTTTCCTTCCTCTCTCCTTTCAAGTGGTGATCCTCATAACTGTATATGGCTTAAACCAATTAATAATCTTAAACAAATTTTCTATGTTATTTAAAATAGCATCCTGAACTCTCATATGCCAATCTCACACCATCTCTGTGCCTTGAAATGATTTAATCACTTTATGTCTACCAAGCCCAATAGAGGCCTCAATTCCTCCTTAAGACTTTCTTTATGTATTTAGATCTCATATTATTTATTGTTGCTCAGACTTTCTTTGATATTTACTTTCGGTATTCTATATTATCTTTCAAATATTAATTGCCATATGCTGCATATTTTTTTAATTGACTTACCTCCTTAAATCTTATTTCCCTAATGACACAACAAACTCTTTGATTACAGATATTGTGCCACATAATTTTATACATTACCTGCTGCCCATTAATTCCTAGCATGGTTCAGATAACACAGAAGATGCTTAATAAATGTTTATCGAATTGAATTTTCAGTCTGTCCATTTAATGTGTTAGCAGATGTTTACTCGGTTCCTTGTCTTGGCCTAACACTGGGTTTCCTTTCTTGATTAATTGCAATCAAAATAAATGCTTTGGAGGCCTATTTGTTGTTGTTGTTGTTGTTGCAGCTGGCAAAGATCGAGCTGGTCTTATGCTACCAGAGTTGCATATTTTGCCTCGTTTACCTTTTAAACTAGAGACAATGTAGGCCACTGAGAATAAGGAACAGCACCAAATCAGAATCTCTTGGGGGAAAACTGAGGTCTGAGTATTAGAGTTAATAAATAAAAATGCCAAATTTTGGAGCCAGAGGCAGGAATGAGGAAACTGTCCCCAGAGCTGAGGGCTGGAAGCCAGAATGTGGAAGCAAAACAAATACAATTTAGACATGTATATGGAAAAAGTATTCAGTGAAAAGCGAATATTCCAGGATAAGTTCAACATTAATTATAGTCCCTGGTTTCCACAAAAATCAAGTTTAAAAATCTGGATCACGTAATGTGATCACGTATGTAGAAGCAGATGAGCTGAATGATTCCTGAATCCACGATTATTCTGGCCAGTGTCTGTCCATGCCCAGTTGCTGGGTCCATTGCTCCTTGTGACTCCACAGGGTTTAATTACTACACAAGATGGACTGTGCTCCCATAGGAGAAATGCATTCCACAACAGTTTTCTTAGTTTGGGTTTGTTACGTAATGAGTCACCGCAGAGATTTCTGATTGTTTCTAGTTGGCAGAGCACTATGGACTCTGATTGAGGAAAGGTATTAGGTAAATGCAAAACATTGACATTAGCTGATGTGTATTCAGTGTTCCAAGGCAGCAGAGTATTAGAATGTCCAAAGTATTAAAAGCATGTTTTTCCCCTGATACAGTTGGAAAATTTTAGAAGTTCAATTTGTGGCAATACCTAATACAATATTAGGTAAATATTTATTAAACAGATTGACTATTAATTTTTCTTAAGTTATTGCTAAAATATTTGCTTAAAACGATATAACAAACCTCTTCTTGTTTACTGTGTAAAATACTCTAAGAAATAAATACACTTTTCCAGAAATTTAATTTATATTTTAAATTTTAGGATAAGAGAAAGCTAACTGAAATAACTCAACCACATACATCAAATTAACTCAAAATTAAAATCTGATTTCTGAAAAATCTCATAGCAAACAAAGAATAACCTCATATGCATAATGAGGTAAAGGATTAAGACAGCCATTTAGTTAATTCAAGCTAAAAATCTTCTTTCCTATAACTTTAATGAATATTTTAAGCAAAACTACCGAAGTCTGAATTTATCTGGAAAGCTGCCTTGGCTTTTCAGGGAACTTTCCATGGATGTAAACACTGACAATATTACTTGTCTAAAGAGCTTCGTAATTTGAATTTTAGTATTTGTCACACATCGTTCGATTTACAGACTTCTATTTCCAGCATTCTCTTAATTAAGACAGTCCTTCTAGATAGAGGGATTAAAAATTATTAAAGTAAGGAACTTCTCACACAGGTCACAGATGTGAACATTAAGCCACAGAAAATTTAAGAATTCTTAATTTTAACTGTAGACACGGCATTTGTGGCAAAGGTTGGCTTTTTAGTCTTTTCATTAAAGCTCTTGTATGTCACAAATACATTCTATAAGCTTAAGTGTGATGATGAACAAATGCCAGGTTTGAGGCACCTATTTTTTTTAACTATTTGAAGCAAGAGATTTGCCTCCATATGAACTTTAATGAACTTGTTGTGCTGAGCTTATTTTAGTGATACACTGGAATGGTTCTCAAAATTGGTTTGTATCAGAAACATCTGCAATTTTTTTTTAACTGTCCACTTCAGAACTGTAGTCTTCTTGTCTCCACTGCAGCCCTCCTGAAAATGTATCTATGAGGGATCTATGCATTATAAAATCTCCCCAGATGATCCTGATGGATGGTAGGGGTTAGAACCATGGGCAGGTGGCTAATTTAGGTTGAAATGAAAACATATTTGGACCAAACTTATAAATACATTGAAGTGTTTATTTCAGTGTGAATATTTAAGTTGAAGATGTTAATTCAATCTTTACCTATATTGCTTTTGGCTTTATTGCCAACAACAGTACAGATCTTTTTCCACATTTTATTTCTATCCTGAGTTGAAACAACTTGTAATGTCATAATGGAAATGCTTTTATTGCTGTATACAACAAAGACAGGTAGAAATGAATTGCAATTAACAATCACTTTGAAGATCTCTGTGATTAGGGACAAATTCTAACTTATAAGCAGTACTTGAGTATATAAAAACAAGGAACTTTCTGAATTATGCTTCATTTAGGGTGAATAAACACAAACAATGGTGGGAGATCTGATCTATTCACAATATCCAGAAAATGTACAATGTACATATCAAAATGAGAAGAGAAAATTCTGTCCTTTTAAAGACAGAGTGCCAAACACCTTGAAAAAGAGGGAATAATCGTGCAGGAAAGTTATTTTTACAAAGTTAATGTAATTTAAGAATTTACTTCACCGAGACAGTAGAATGCTTTAAAAGGAATTTTTTAGAAATGTACAAAGCAGAAGTTCTGATTAACCATTTATTTCTTCCAAACTGTGTAACTATTGAGAGGACAGTAATAGTAAAGTCTGCTTCCTTTCTGGAAAAGCAAGGAGAAGCTGCTACTAATTCTAACATATATTTCAGGGAGCACAGAAGTTGCAATAAAGCTGAAATGAGTAGTATAGAGCTCTGTGCTTCAGACTACCTGATGCCTTCTGACTCCTGTTGCTGATGTTTCAGTAAGAAAGGTGCAGTGAATGGTTAACCCTCTTTACAACCATCCAGAAAAAGACATCTGCAATTGCTCCAGGTCTCCTCTTCTGTCTCTCTCTCTCTCTCTCAACACCTCATTCGATCTCATGCGATGCTCTTCACTTGAAGGCAGATCCTTTGACCTAAGCAGATTATTGTAGATGCATGAAGGACACAGCCAGCTAACTGCGCTTCTCAAGGAAGAGATTTGGCTCCAAATAGGACACTAAGCTTTTCAGCCGTCTGCTTATTTACCTAGTCAGCAAGATGCAGTGTCTCTGGGTGCTTAGTGGACTCCTGGGGAATCAGAGGAGAAACAAAAGCAGAAGTGGCAGCCGCTGCAAATCTGGGAGTCTGTGCCATTAAAGGAAGCAGTTGCTAATAAGGGCCTGTGAGACCTAGGTTTCCTTGGTTTCCATGACAGTTATTAGGTACCATAGAAATTGAATTGTCTCCCACAATGCTCTTAGGGGAGAGGGGGTGCTCCAGTGACAAAGCAGTTCCATTATGACTTGCAGTAAATCGTCCTTTGGAGAATGCAGTACTCCCTGGATTATTTGCTCTTGCATTTCTTGTAACTCCCCTTTCAATGTGTTTAACATTTTGACCAGAAGACTCTGGCCTCTGCTGCACAGTGTCTCAAACACTATTTTTCCCCTTTTTGTTTAGACCTGAGCTTGGCAAAGCAAGGATATGAACAATTGTGCAGGTGGGCTACTCAGGACGAGTGAAGAGATAAGGCATCCAATCAGGGATTGGCCACCTGCAGCCCTGCCAATATGCCCCTACACCAGATTTCCATAATCCCAGCACGGGAGACTGCCAGCAATGGGAGAAATTCAATGGGCAGAAACAAAGAGAAGAACAAGGAAGTCGAGGTAAGAGGAGGTTTAATTTAATAAAATCAGAGAGCCAAGCCACTGTTGCCAACACTGCTCTCTGCACCGTGGGACATAGCAAGGGCTTCAGAGCAGCTGGATCCCAGCTCTCGGTGTGTAACAGTAGATTGGAAGAGAATTACTTGTAATTGACAGGGGCATTTTAAACTTCACCTCTATTTTGTGAATGAAGAGAGGAGCCAGATCCATAAGGACACTTCCTACTTGACAGATGGAAACTTTTGCCTCTTTTTCTAAACGATCTACAGAGTCACTTTTGACTTTTATGTCTTGTGGGTTTCAACCGGCTGTTCTGGGTTGGCTCTGGACATTGCTGTGGTACATTTTCACACAGTGGAACTGGTTATGCTTGCAAATTCTGCTCACTGCCCATTAAGCTAGGATATTTGAAGATAACTGTCTTAACAAAGGGACAGAGAAGCGAGTTATGACACATACATAACATGACTAATACATAACATGAATTAGTGCCTCATAGGATCTATTTGCTCTTCATTCATTGGCAGTGCATTGTTGTGTATGACTGTTGTTTGATATCTGTACATTTATATTTTATCTTCTGAAAAAAGACTTCTTTTGAAACTTCACACAGGTTATAATTTTCGACTTCTTACATTGAGTCTTTATTTTGCAGGGAAATTTAGCAGTAGTTGTTCTAAGTTAACCTGCTTGAAAGATCATATGCTGGAAACTTATTTCAAAGGTTTTCAAGAAAGGGATTGAACTGAACACAGTCAAGGATATTGAGTGGAAATGTCATAAATGTTGTTGTGTTCCCCTAAAAGGGAGCTTGAGACAGAATGCCAAAAACTGTAATCCTCTTGTCTCTTTAACATAACTATTTTCTAGTCCTCAGGTGTCCTTAGCTTTGTATGAGATGGGCTTTGTCTACCTCCAGTTCTACATGTTAATGTTTTTCTTTTAATCAGGAATAGGTGCTGGAGACAGAGGGAGCAACAAACAAAAAATAAAGCAAATAAAATAAGGGAAATGGGAGTGGAGCGTCAAGGAGTGTCTAAAAAGAAAAAACTAATAAATTCGAATACACATTCAAATGAGAAAATGTATTTGCAGCCTCTTTCTACTTTATTTGAACTGATTTTGAAAATGTCATTCAATGGCAATGTGTTCTTGATGTGGCTAGAATTTGTAGATAACCTTGGGAGATTTTTCTAAGTTAGTACAAGAGATACTTTTACATTAGTAATTGCCTCATGATAAACACATCAAATATTGCAGGAATTTCTGAGAACTAAACATTCTGTAAAGAAACTTCAGCAGTCCAGAATGCTCAGGCACATTCTCTAGAGTGTCTCTTTCCTTCGACTTGGAAATGTGATTATTAGAATATGAAACAGGTTTCTCTTAAGTTTGTTGGTGTTAGGTGGAGAAGGTGGGGTACACTGATCAATTCTGCAAATAGGTATAGAAATGCCAAAAGCAAGATTCATAAAAGTTATACATTGCTTACCCACAGTAAAATTTCTGGATAAATTTAAGATAATGTTGAAGAAAACTTTATGTGAAGATATCGGATGGCAAATTTGTTTGGTATCTGGAATGGTCAGCATCTGAATAATATTTGGAAAATGAAACACTATGTCAATTCCAGTTCTTTGCCAGAAATCTGTTTCTGTAGATGTCTACTTGGCATAAATTGAGATGGCTTACATAATTTTTAAAGAACAAATAAATATTTTTTATGTTAGAAATAATGGTGAAATTATTCTATGTCAAGTTAAAATAGCCACAGTTGTTATCCAGATATGGATATTAATCCACATCTTTAAACATCTTCACAAATATCTTGAATTATTAAAACATGTATAGCTTTCTTTCTTTCAGGGTCAAAAACCACTCTCATGTGTCACAATGGGAGTTAGTGGGCATTTTTAAGGAAAGAAGAGGTTAATTGGGAGAAAAACAGAAGAAACTGTGAGCTTTCATATAATTCCTAAAAAGAGATACAGTTCTGAATGTCAGAAAGGGAAGCACTTATAATGTTTCAAATGCTTCTTGGTTTTCTATAGGATGTAGTTAAAAGTTTCCTTTTAAAAGTATGTTTAAAACATATTAATCAATCTTGTAGGCTATTGAATAACTTGTTTTGATAAGCTAAATAAATAGTCCAAAAGAATTGTAAATGCCTTTAAGGTGGATAAATTAAACAGCATACACCTGTGTGCTGGACAGCAAGAAGAATCAATGATTTCTGTAATTTCAAGTGGCGATGCTTTCTAAAGAAAAGTAATACATCTTGTACATATATGGACATTTCCTGATGAGCAAATGAAAAACATCCTTTCTTGAAGTTTCCGTAATGTTTTTTCTTGTCCTAAAGTTATCCAAAGCATGCATATGTGCATTGGGCAAATGATCTAATTTCAGAATTAAGGATTTAGTTGTAATTAATTTAAGTTAATAAATTAAATTAAAAACTAATTTGAATTTAATGCAACTTAACTTCTCTTCATTCAAAACTTAGTGACTTCTAACTAATGTATTAGCTTGATATCATATTTCTTAAGCCATATGAAGAAAAAAATAGGAAAACTGTCAATTATAGTTGAAATACAGAAGATCCATCCTGTTAAGAATATCACAAAAAGATTTCTAAAAATTATTTTGTTGATTTTTTAACAGCATAGGTCTTCTATATTTTAAGATTTAAAAAAACATTCCTACCTCTAGCTTTATAATGAAAATATATTTTGCATGCCATAATATTATAATCATCTCTATTTGGTCAATAACCCTGGAAGTACAAAACACAAAATAATATATTATGTGCAGTTTGAATACAGTTGATATTAAGGGTTAGAGAAGGGATATAGGTTTACCTTTCAGAGGCACCAGCTCTGGAGGTTGATTAGGCAGTTAAAATGAAGTGCCTTAGATTTGCATTCCTGGCACAAGATTTTATTAGCACAACCAGAGTGGTTACTACAACCACTTCACTTCTTATGAAGTGAGTAGATATTGGTCCATTATGAAGCTACAGAAAATTTAGCATAATACAGTAGTCAAAAGAATTAATTTACACTTGGAGACTATATATGTGATGGAATATTTGAGTGCTAGCTCCAGGAGAGTTCTGGAAGGAAATTACTAATCAGATGTTCCTTGGTAAATGGAATTGATAAAGGAAATAAAATGGTTTAGATTCACCTACACCTTGGGAAAACCACATTCTTGGGAAAGCTTTGGGAGAAGATAGCTCTTCAAAATGGTTCATAGTTCCAGATTTCTTTTTCTTTTCTGTTTGAATGTCAGTTTGACAGTTTAGCCTCTTTATATCTTATTTACCTACTTTTCTAAATAGATCATTTCTTCTATTAATTCATTCTTCTTTTTTAGATATGTCCACACCACTTACTACGCTGTAAATAATTCACATTAGAGATCTGGGTCTAAAAGACATCTGTCTCTTCCAAGGGCAGTAAATTTTATTAATCAAATTCTTAGCCCTCTAGGTGTAACTTAAATTCCTACTCTAGATCTGGAAATTATAATAATTGTACAAATTCCAGTATTTAGTTGACTAAATATTGTCACATATTCCTTATACTTCCCTGGGATTTGTAAGCAAATGCATCTGTGAGTTGTAAGTGTAGAGATACAGCATGGATGAGGCCAAAGCTGTTTTTGGCACCACCTGCACTGCATGCTGCTATATTCTTTCTCAACACACTGAGTCTATACCGTAGATGATGGGAGGGAACTAAGAGGGAAAAATAAGATGTGAGTTCTTTGCTTCTGATCCTTCTTACTTTCAAGCTGACCACACATGGTTATCATCCTTTAGAAAGATTTAGGAGGAAAACAAAAACCAAACCCCTTTGTTTATATGTAGATTTTCTTTCACTGTTGCCATTATTTTGTGATCTCTACCTCAGTTTTTACATTTTTTTCCAAAAAGAATATTTAGTTTTTCTTCCTAAGATATCCCTTTTAAGATCTTCTACTTGTCTTTCCAATGATAGCTCATGGGCCATCTCTTGTTTTCAAAGTAGCTGGAGATCTGTTACTAGAGAATCTCTTTTGGTACAGATTCCAGTAACCTGGAAAAAGATGGCTTTTTACCATATATTTTTCATTTTGAAAATAATGGACAAGTTACTGATTTATTCATTCTCATTTTCAGTAAAAAAATTAAAAAGTTAAAAAAACATATTTAGTCTCAGGGCCAGACCTGAGATTAGTATTCAAGCTACTCTGGGCTCAAGTCTTACATTATTTCTTAACAGTTAAGATAACTTAATCTTTTCACATTACTTAAGCAAAATTCGTAGAAGCAAAGGATCCCAAAATCAGAAAGTTCCTTATAAAATATTCATTTTAATTTACATTCCACCAATGAAGTCCATAGAGAATAAAGAGTTTGCCAATGTCAATAACTAGGTAATGGTGAATTGGGGACAAAAATTCAGGCCATTGACTACCAGTCTACTGCTCTTTCTATCACCACTACATTTAGCAATCTTTTTTTCAGACACCAAGTTATTACCCCCGAAGAGTTAATGTAACCCCCAAACCTGCTAACCTGTAAGTGAAGGGAGTTTTGATTTCTCTTTGTTACGGTGTCTGCCCATGACTCGTAAGATCAGATGGAATATACAGTGGGTGCTATTTTAAAATATAACTAGAATTCATTTTATTCAAATTCAGAAAATATGGAAAAAAATAAATAATAATGGGCAAAGTAATTTAATAGGGAGGATACTGGGACACAATTCAGAATATTTGAAATAGAATCCTGGCTTCATCAAGGCCTCTCAACCTTGAGTAAATAACTCACTTAGCCTTTCAAGTTTGTCTCCTTGAGAAAAAAGTACATTTCCACTAGATCTCATTTTGAAAATAAGATTTCATTTTCTTCTATTATCCCTTGAAAATGATCATGTGGCCATGCTTCACTTTGGCACACAAAGGCCATGTTTGTCTTCAAATGCATATTTGTCTCAGGCAGGATAGGCCTGAGTAGTGAGGACTCACCTCTAATGGACATCTGTTGTGATTACTGTGCATCATCCACATTTACTTCTGGTAACCGTGTTCAAAGAACCAACCCTCCCCATTCGCAGTCATGTCGTTTGGGATGGGCCTTCATTGGCTTAAAGTAATCAGTGTATCACAATACTCTGTCGTGGTAACTGGTTCAGGAATGGATACTTGATTCCATCGAATCAGTGACACACACTGAACCTTTAAAATGGTTTTTGGGAAGAGACATCTTTTGGTCCTGAAGACTTCTGAAGTAAACTTGCTTTCTTCTAATGGGTGGCTTATATAAGGACATGTGAGATATACTGAGGGAAAAGGCTGGAGCTTCAAAGGGACCACAGATGCTCCCAATGCTGAAGCTGACTTGGAAATAGGCAGAAAAGAGAGAGAGAGAAAAAAATACATTCTGGGTAATATTGTTTGGGCTAGTGGATCAGTCCTTCTTTAAAACCAATCCTTGTTAAAAACCAAACAGTTTTCCAATGAAGTGATTTGATATATGTCTTTTATTGTTTAAGCTGTATTTTTGGTAGAATGTTATGACACTTACAACATTAAGGACTCTAAATGATACTTTGCCAAAGGGCAGTTGCAATAATTTCCTGCTTTGTTACCTGTGCAGCAACTGGCTTATGAGATGGGAAATAGCTGGGATCTGGGGAAAGCAATCACAAACGTTAATTTTTGAATAGCCTGTGCTGAGAGCCCATTTACCCAGAGCATACAGGTTAATGCTCTATATTAACCAAATGAAATGCATTTTTAGCAGGTGTGAATCTGACACTACAGGGTGAATGCCAAGGGGTAGAAAGGCTAATTCTCTTTTTCATTTCTTCAGAAAAGCACTTTCCAACTACTTGCCTAAGTCTAAATTGAGTATTAGAGTCCCATGTGCTTAGAGTGAATTCCACTGAGTATGCTAATAGTGTGAAAATAATTTTATATAATGAAAATCAGGAAATTTCCATATTATTGTTTGCTTTGAGCAATGAAATTAGCATAATTCACGTTAATTTTTCTTGTTTAAAACAGATGTTGTGGATAATTGCATTAATAAGTAAGACTGAATAACACATTTTATAGACTATTAAATGAAAACAATTAGTAATTGCTGTCACACCCTGGTCAGTATTTTTTAAATTGTGGCCTCAATTAGGCAGGTAGATTGTTGAAACTCCTCCCTGGTGTAGAACTTTACAGTTTTTTATTACGAATTTTTAGCTGATTTAATGAGACTCCATGTGGTCACTGTGTTTGAAAGATTGTTGAACAAAAACTTCATGTGGAAGAGTCTTGGAGCATTGGAGGAGCAGGTGTAGCTCTGCATGTTTTATTAATCAGGATTTTTAAAACTCGCTGATTAGCCAACATTTAGCTCAATTCTTTGTAGCACAAAGGGAGCACTGACAATGCCAGCATGGATTTAGAATCCCTCAATTTGAGATACTGCTGAAGTGGGAGGATCACAGACTGAGAGCATTGCTTTCCCCCCAGTTCATTCCCAGGAATATCACCCTGAGCAACTTGCAGCAGCCTTCATAACCTCCAGGTGAGGATGAGAAATGACATCTATTCGATTCTCATTCTCTTCCTTGTCTCTGCGACCCTGTTAAATAATTGAAAGAGGCATGACACGGGGGTAGAGCTGGTGATAGCATTCTGCTCTTAAAAGAGTGAAAAGGAGACTGAAGAAAAGGACAAAGTGCTTCTAGGTGCTGGGTGTCTGACTTTTGGCTTTCAGCCTGTCATCTTTCACCTTGACTATCCCATTCATCAAATTGTGCAAATCTGGATAATGAAAGTGAAGCAGGCAAATGAAGTGGGCTTACTTTCACTCAACCAAAGGTTGCACATTTTCTGCTACAAAGCAACATGGTGCATTCTTTAGGATTGTACTTTTGATGCCAACATGGATAAAAGGGAGTTTCTTAGGAAGAAAAACAATTCTGGCACCAGGAAACCACTGGATGCACAACGCTGCAGGGCACAGATAATGAAGCTCATGTGTGAGATACAGAGTAAAACATTTAAATGAGGCACCAGCTATACAGTTTCACACATGGTCAGATTCTATAGTAATTATCCTTACCTGTAAACCTAAATAGGTTTATTTCTAAGCGAGCTCCGTACAGTGGTCTATGCCTACGAATGCTTAGTGGCTGAAAGTTGTTATGTTTACTGTGTACAGACTTAGATCTGTAGCACAGTTTTACTTTCTAATTTTATTCAAAATTAATGATCAAAACTTAGAAATGTTAGAGATTTGTCATTGCAAATTTTACAAACCTTCAAAAATTCCAATAGAGCAATCTGTTTTATTTTAACCTAAAACTACTTTCTGTATGATCATTTACTATGTGAAACTACTACTAGGGTTCATTTAGATTTTGGAAGAAGTGATTACTGCATACACTTCGCTGATTATACAGTGAAGGACTCATCTTTGACTGTTAGTTTTACCATCTGACTCAGGCACTCTTTGTGGCCCCATGAGATTGTAAGAGAACTTCATGCTTTAGAATGAAAGGGCCCCAAATCCCAGTATTCTGGAAAGCCAAGATGTAAGGATCACTTGAGGCCAGGAGTTCAAGACCAGCATCATCAGCAACATAATGGTACCCTGTCTATATAAAATATTAAAAACAAAAATTATCCATGCATGGTGTCACATGCCTGCAGTCCTATCTACTTGGGAGTCTGAGGTTGGAGCATTGCTTGAGCCAGGAATTAGAGGCTACAGTGAGCCACTGTCCTCCAGCGTGGGTGACAGAGTGCGATCTTGTCTCTAAGAATAAAACAACAACAACAACAACAACAGAAAAGTAAAAAATACAAACAAAAAATCGCAAGGAATCACTTATATGTTATATGACTATTTCGATGGGCAACAGAGTGAGGTGGTTAAAAGCATGTATCTGGAAGAAGACTGACTGGGTTGAAATTTGGGCTATGCTGCTTTGCAGCTGTGGAAACTCAGGTCACTTTCCATCTCTGTGCCTCAGTTTCCTCATATATAAAATAATGACAAATATGAGAACTACTTCATAAAGTTATGAGACTTCAAATAAGTTAATATCTCTAAGGTTCTAAGATTTACTGGGATAAAATAAACACCATTAAGTGCTTGATAAATAAAAGTGCTAAAGGAGTCAATTCCCTATGTTGACTATATTTTTCATCAACATATTTTATTATTCTTAGTGAATATGGCTCATTAATTAATATGTTCCATTGTGATGAGAAAATATTTAAGGTTGCATGGCTCCAGAGATTGTGCCTTTTATGGTAATTATGATAAAATTAATGATAATAAAAAGACCAACACATTGGTATTTGAAGTGTGCCAATGGCCTGACCTCTACTTAAACAGACCATGTTTGTTTGCTTTAGATAAGGGAAATCTAACCTTACGGCTTTTCTTTGCTGACTTGGTGTCAATCTCAGAATTGCTGAGCCATGAATTTTCTGGAATCAAGAATTTATAACGAAATACATGCTAATCCTTATTTTATGCTATTTTTTTCAACATTTCATGGGCTTTTGAACATTTTAAATATTTGTTATTTTGGTAATTATTTTTACTTGTTCACTTTTATGGTAGTAATGCTCTTGATTGCCATTTATTTTATTGTTTGCTAGGTTTTATAAAGAACAGGCCATGCTGTGAAAAGCTAAAATAGCTAATAGTAATGAATGAAAAAGTTTGTTGAAAGTTTATATTTATAGGATTATTTTGTGAATATCTCTGAGTGCTTAGAGAAATGGTAACTTTTTTCATTTTTCTAAATCGCATCAAAACTTTTCTTAAAAAAGAATTATGCTGAAAAGCACTTAAAATGTTCTTCGACTGCACAATGATGACTTCATTAAATTGTTGTACTAACAACGTTTAGCTGAGATCCTGACCTGCTTCATTTCTACGTGAATTGCTCTGTGAAGTTTTTTTTTTTTTTCCTTTTGATAATCTTTGGGAATATCAATGCTTGTAACATCCACAAAATGACTTTTGGAGAATAGAAATGGCCTAAGAAAAACCCTCTTAACTGAATTTGAATTAGGATAACAAAATATGATAATTGAGGGGCTTATGTATATGGACTGGTTAACACTTAGGTGATGGCTAAGAGGAAACAGTCACTGTCCCTTTTTTTGATGTCAACAAGGGAGGTGATCATTTCCCCCCAGGTACCTTAAGCTGTGGAAATCCTAGTTATAACAGCCCTGAATGTAGCTACTGATCAGGTTTTCTTCTCTTCTTGAATTTATTCTTATATATTCTTGTCAAACAACATTGACAGATAATTTCCCTGACTGACTTGTTAAACTAATGCATTATGACAGTAAAAAGTGGCTTTTCTCTAATCCTGACACTAATATTAATAACAATTATATATTTTATATAATTATAATAATCACTATGGTTTTAGCTGATAATTATTGAACACTGATGAAGAAGTGTTCAATAACCACTGTTTTACATTTCATCAAACTCACAACTGTTCTATGAAATGGTATTTCAGTTGCTATTTCTGTGTAATAAATTGCCCCAAAACTTAATGACTTAACACAACTATTTTTTAACGCCTGTGAATTCAGTGGGTCAGAAATTTGAACAGTGCACAGTGCGATGCTTAACTGTGTTTGGCTATAACTCCAAGTCTGTTACTCTATGGTGACTGAAATGCGGTGCATAGAAATATCTGAACCCTCATTGACTCAGATGTCAGACACGTGATTTGAGATGTTTAGAAGAATAAGGCTGCCAACCAGAAAACATCCATGTGACCTACTCCCGTGATTTTGCTTCTTCACAACATGGTTTTAGAGAAGTCAGGCTTCAATTGGACTCATTGTTCTAAGTGTGAGTTTTACAGCAAACAAATCAGAAGTTGCACTGCGTTTTAACAACCCAGTCTCAGAAATCACCAAACATCATTTAGGCAGTAGCCTATTGGTTAAAACAATTCCTCACATAACTACTCAGATGCAAAGGGAGTGGATATGGATCCTACTTTTTGATGGAAGTTGGGTCAAGTAATTTTGGGCCCTTGCTTTAAAATCACCATAATTTGCCTTGTGGCCACAATTATTTATATTTCTTCCTTTGTATTCTAGGGTACAAAATACTATTATATCCTTTGCCAAGACCTCTAAAGTATCACCTCATTTTGTCATCAAACACAAGTCTAGGACCTTTATGTCTAAATTTTCCAGCTGCAGATGAGTTTCCTTAGGAACAATTCTAGTATAGTTGCTTTCATTCTGAAGACCTCTAAAATAAAGAGACAGCTTATCTGTCCTCTACACACTTGCCCTGTTAGATGACCACCAGTGCTTCTCCTGTTCAAAAAGAAAGAAAAATAAGAGACACACAGCAGTCACTTGTCCATAGCAATTCTGAAATCCAGCTGGGCACTTGTTGCTAGCTCTTCAACTAGGATCTACTTTTATCTCCCCTAAACAGTTTTCTGATGTTCTTGGTTCCTCTCTTTAATGCATTTTTTTAAAAAAAAATAGGTATGGCTAGCATTTCAAATAATATGCCCTCTTAATATTGCTTTGTGCTCAAAATGGTGGCAATTCCAAAGGCATCTTTCATTTTGTACTGACTCCATCCAATCCAAATCGACCAATATTTTTAAACATTGTATGGGCTTCCTGTATATCAACTTATAATCCAGTTTGTTAGAAAAAAGTAATACCCAAAGTCTCTTTGAGATAAACTCTTTTCTATTTTGGCCTCTTGTGAGGCTGCTGGACCTAAGGTCCTTATGATTCTCAGAATCCATATTGTTCAATAGAGGAGGCCAATCAGAGATGCTCTTAAGATCCTTAGAAGGCTTTGTTTCTTTGAAAGGGTTTATAAGGCATCACTTCCAATCTTTCTAAGCTCTTACTGAAGGGCTGTAAAGCCAATCCCTTGATTTCATCTTAATCCTGGGATGCTTACCTGAAAAGAGCTGTGATTTGATATTTGACTTGAGGCATTTTTTTCTAATTTGAGATTATTCTGCTGGTAACAACTGAGGAAGGTAAATACTTCTACTTTTAAACGCAGCAAGTCAAGGCTGTCTTATAGTTTATCTAAATTTTGGTTGAAAACTGAAATTTTCTTTCAGTTTTTCTCTCCATTTGTGTCTTATATGCAACCTGGAAATCCAATTAGCTATTTTGTCCATCACAAGTGAGAGTGTTCTAAACTTTCTCCCATTAACAATGCTCACTCTTTGTTAAGCCTTTGATAATAATTTCTTCTCAAAGTCTGCATTAGTGAGAGTTGAAAGAAAAGCAGAAACAATAGGAAGTGTGTGTGTGTGTGTGTGTGTGTGTGTGTGAGAGAGAGAGAGAGAGAGAGAGAGAGAGAGAGAGAGAGAGATTTATTATGAGAAATTGGCTTATGGAATTATGGAGGCTGAGAAGTCCCAAGATTGGCAAGCTGGAGAACAAGGAAAGTTGGTGGTATGAGTTCATTTCAAAAGCTGGCAAGATTGAGACTCAAGAAGAGCCAGTTTTCTAGTTTGAATCTAAAGGCAGAAAAAAATCCTATGTCCCAGATCAAGCAGTCAGGCAGGAGGAATTCTTGCTTAGCCTTTTATTTTTAAATTCAGGACTTGAATTAATTGGATGAGGGTCACTCATATCTGTGAAGGGAATTTGCTTTACTCAGTTTACCAATTTAATTGTTAATCTCATTTAAAAACTCCCTCAGACACATACCCAGAATAACTCTGGTCAAATGTCTGGTTACCCAGTGACTCAGTCAAGTTGACACATAAACACTATCACCAGGTCTTTCTGGCTTCTGCCTGATACCTGCTCCCAAAGCCAAGGCAGATGTTTTGGGTTTTTATGATAGCACTTTTTCAGGCACCATATATCTATTATAATTTCTTTTACTATATACAAATGACTTTAAAACTGAGTAGTTTAAAACAAATACTCCTATGCTTATGAATTGTGTGCATTAGAAATTCAAACAGGGTATAGCAGGTATGGTTTTTCACTATTCCCTGATTCCTGGGCTTCAGCTGGAAAGATTCAAAGGTTGGAGAGTAACTCAACAGTTGGAATCATCTGGTTTGTTCACCTGCATTTCTGGTATGTGGGTTACAAAGAGTCTAAGAATAGGACTGCCAGCTGAAACACCTACACATGGCTGTTCGTGTCATTGGCTTCCTTACAGCGTGGTGATCTTAGAATAGTCTAATTTCCTAATGGAAGCTCAGCACTTCAAGAGTGAGTGCTTCACCAATCAAGGCTAAGCTGTATCACCTTTTATGAACAAGTCTTGGAAGTCGTGCAGTCTTATTTCCACCATCCTCTATTGATTGAAACAGTTACAAGCTCACCCCATTCAAAATTAGGGGACACAGACCCTACCTTTTAAAGGGAGTGATGTCAAATGATTTAGGAGCCATGTCTAAAACCACCACACACAGGTACTCTCATTATTTTCATTTTACAACTCAGGAATTTAAGGCACAGAAAGTGTGGTGCTTTCTCCAACAACACACATTTAATAAGAAGCAAAGCCAGGATGTAAACTCAGGCAGTCTGATTTCAGAGGCCATATTCAAAAATTACTGTATTACCTTATTTTTTCCTGCTGTGCTATACAGAGGTGTGTTTTAGCATCCTAGTCCTTGAAGAGGGAAATTCACTTCATTAAATTATTTATTTATTCAACAAACATTTGTGCCAACAAGAGCCAAGCATTGGGCTTGTTACTCAGAATATATTGGTGAACAAGAGGGACAGGACTTTGTCTTTTTCTTAGTGTAACATAAAATCTAGTTTATCATTACGTTTCTCAGAAATCTGATGTCATTTCTTGCAATGTTTCTTCCATTTATTAGTATTAAGATTTAATTTAGCCTTGGATTTATTCTATGTGGCTATGGTAGGTTAATTACTGGAACAACTCCTATTTGTTTCCATCTCGCTGTATTGAAGTCCTTTGGTAGTGCCCTCCAGCACCATTTCTGGGCATGGATATGTGACTTCCTTTGGCCAATGGGAGAGCTAAAAACTAATGCAAGCTGAGCCTTAAAAAATACTTGTGAATTAGCATTTGCCCTTTTGCTTTTCTTGAAAATTGGATAAGGCCAGAGTAGCTTTTGGATAATGAGGGACCTGTAGCCCAGCCATTTCTGTTGCTCCCAGCTAACAGCCAGTTACCAGACAGTTGAGCGAGGCTAAGAACAACCAGCTCCCAGCTGATGGCAGTTATATGAACAAGTCTGGCTGAGATTATTTGAGGCTGATGTAAACAATCCAAAAGTATCATGAGCTAAATACAATGCAAGTTGTTGAAAGTCACTATGTTTGTTATATAGCAACAGAAATCTGATAACAGTGGTCTTTAAAATATATGCTTCTTTCCTCTGTTATAGAGTATGACTTTATACTTGGTAAATTTGTACAACTGGTTATTATAATCTTTGAAGAAGTTAAATTCAGATTTTATGCTTGCAACACTGTTTTTTGAAAGGATACGACAATCTATTTTAATACCACATTTACATATAGAAATCATCTTTGCCATTGCTAGATTGATTAATTTCAACTGCTAAATTAACTTTACAACCATAGCAATTACACTGTTAGTAACTAATTCTGATTCTTCTAAATTGAACCCCTTAGATTTCTATACCTAATAGAGCTTTTAAACATATACATTAAAACTTTTTATTACAAATATATCTTGCATATAAATATAGTACTTAATAGTGCATTGTACTTGAACTTTTAAAACTTGAGCAATTTCTAATACAAACTGTAAAATCCTTTTGGCAGCGTTCTTTCCCTTGTCTAATTCATATTTCACTATTTTGATCAATTTAAAAATTTTTTTTATTATACTTTAAGCTCTGGGATACATGTGCAGAACGTGCAGGTTTGTGACATAGGTATAATGTGCCATGGTGGTTTGCTGCACCCATCAACCTGTCATCTACATTAGGTATTTCTCCTAATGTTATCCCTCCCCGAGCTCCCCATCCCCTGAGAGGCCCCAGTGTGTGATGTTCCCCTCCCTGTGTCCATGTGTTCTCATTGTTCAACTCCCATTTATGAGTAAGAACATGCAGTGTTTGGTTTTCTGTTCCTATGTTAGTTTGCTGAGGATGATGGTTTCCAGCTTCATCCAAGTCCCTGCAAAGGACATGAACTCATCCTTTTTTATTGTTGCATAGTATTCCATGGTGTATATGTGCCACGTTTTCTTTATCTAGTCTATTATTGATGGGCATTTGGGTTGGTTCCAAGTCTTTGCTATTGTGAACAGTGCCACAATAAACATACATGTGCATGTGGGTCTTCCATACTTCTTAAGTATGTAGCCTTGTATTTGGAAGGCTTAATAATTTTGGATGATATCTTCAGAGACAGTCTTCTCATCTAACCTTGGGCCTTTAAACATTAGTAGCTCTCCAATATATCTTACCACGGAGACATATTTATTTTAAACACAGGAGCAAAGGTTCTGTTTTATTGTATTTACTCGGTCCATTCCACCACTCCCTGGCTTTCTAATTGCATTTATTGAGTTTTAGTTTCTGTAACTCCACTCTGGTCCAGCGTCCATGTTTGACAAGCCATTGGCCACATTTGCCTAGTGTGTCAGCCTCAAATACTTGCTCCATTCCCACTTCAGTCTTTCCATTAACTTTGGTTTCTTAGAACCCTCACTAATAGAACAAACCTGACTAGCAAATCTAACATGACTTGAATTAGTCCACTCTAAAACACTACAGTTAAGTTATACATAACACAACTGTTTCCTTAGTTTTCTATGGGCAATAACCATGGACTGTTCTTCAGTTTGAGGCAAGGTGAGCTAACTTCTGCCTCAGAGGTTAAAAATTACTGTTTTTACTTACCTATTCATGATTTTCTCCTGCTCTTCATGTGGATGGCTCTACCATTTGTCTGAATTTATCTGAAATAATACTGCAGCATCCTGCCTTACACTGTATCCCACTGCTTGGTTTTATTTGCTTCATTAATATGGATCACTATCTGAAATTGCCTACTCCGTTTATTCCTACTTGCAAATAATAGGGTACGAGAGAGAAGTGTGTTGTTTCTCTTCTTAGTTATAGCACAGTACTCAGAGCAGTGTTGACACATTGCAGCCCTGCTGTAAATATTCATAGAATGAGGAAATCTTATTTAGAACTAGTGAAATTGAGAGTCTCACTGTAGTCTGTAATGTTCAGAAATTGCCAGGGATATTGTGCCTAGTTCCAATTGTTGCATTTTAAGAGCACTGTTGGCAACTAAAATTTTCTAAGAAATGGACCACCAAGGTAGGTGAAGAGACTTGAAATATTTGTTTTCATAAAAATCTGTTTTTGGAGCATATTATATTGGTATGTCTTAGAGAATAAAGATTATACATAAAATCAAAATTTGTTGAGATGATTGGAGAGCTGACCTGGGGGAATATTGAGTGTTAAGAGTCTGATGATAAGTTAGGTTAATAGTAATCAAACTCCTCTTTTTCAGGTAAATAGAAATAAACTCCTGACTTTTTAATATACAAATATGACCCAAAATGTTAGAGATCTTGATATGTGGGAGTAAAACTGAAATCTAGACTTCTTTATTTCTAGTGCATTGTTCTTTATACTGTATTTGTCTTCCTTTCCACTTAACATTACTGTTTTCTCAAACACTTGAAAGGTTTGTTCATCTATCCATTCATCTATGTATCCATCCATCTGCCCATCCATCCATGTATCCATTCTTCCATCAAACATTTATTGAGTAGTTACTATCTGTATTCATGACTAATCTGTTTTGAAAGAGTTAATGGATGACTCAGCATATTTCCCAGGTGGCCTGAGTGGCCCCAAGGCACTTTAGGACCCATGGGAGGATGGGAAAATTGAAGATTCTTTACTCAGGTTGCTTGACTTGAAGCACTGCCAGGTCCCTGTTTTCAGTCAGATTATTTTAAAAATAGAAGTTTACAACATCCTACTTTTCAAACTAGTTGACTACCTCTAAACAAATATTTTAAAACACCTGCCATGTGCCTAACACTATAAAGAAATGTCATGAACAGAACCTTGAAAGTTCTCATGTGTGAGAGTAGACTAAGTCACTGTGTCTTGTATTGGAGGCTGTATCTCTCTCGGGCCCTCTGAATATGTGAGATCTACTGGCTTTAGCTCCTGCGTTGCCCTATTATCATCCTTCTGCCTTCCTTCTTGCCAAGTGTCATTTTGATGATTCCATGAAAAATATGTTTCTTTGAATAGAAATCCTGCTTATTTAAATAATGATTTTTTTCCACACTTTAGATCATTTTGAGACTCTGTTTGCTGTCATTCCCCTTACGGTTTCCCCCAAAACATGTGTTATGGAATAAATAATTTTACTACATTGAGTAGCATCATTTCTTATACCATTTCATATTTCTACTGTAATATACTTTTTGAATGATAAATGCATTGATTAATAAGCTACATGACATCAAGTTTAAGAAAATTGGATGGTAGAAGCATGTTGCATGTAGCATATATTTCTGTTTCATGTCATTTATTTTGATCTGTTGCCCATCCAGATGGACTACAACATATGCTACGTTTATCACTGGAGGTAAATAATGGAAGGATGAACATACAGTCTGAGAAAAATCATTTTTACTTTTACATTAAATCTAATTTAGTTTTCTGTAAAAGCACGAAACCATGTTAAAAAATATTCCTGTTGTTCTGTCATGTTCCAACTGTATTGGCAAGAATCAATACCTCCAAAAGAATGACATCTTCCCTGAAATATATCACCACACTGACAAGGATCTCTTTGAACACGTTTTAAAGCATCCTCATTCCAGCAAAAATTTGCTTTAACTTGTAGAAAATGCCATAGGGAACATATAGAATTTCACGATACTGCTTTTACATTTTTCTTGCTTGAAATGGTACTCTTAAATATTGAGCTTAGCACAAAATACGGAAATGCAAATAGAGTTTACCAGCTGTGTATATGAAAAGGGAAAATGTGATCTTCCTTTCTCTGGCAGTGTGTGAGCTATATTTTGCTCCTAGAAATGCCTTTCTGCCTCTTTTTTGTCAAGAGAAGCAGTTGGTCACTCTAGAGAGCTCCTGCCCAAACTCACCCTACTGTGTATCTGCTGAAAAACCTCCCAGCCACGTTCCTATGGCTAGCTGCAAGGCTTAGCTGTGGCTTCTTTATGAGCTCTGCAATCCAGGATATTTCTAGGACCTCTAAGTCCTGTTTTCCTCCCTGCTTTACATAAGCCTGGGGGAGCAATTAAGCTTAGCCCTCCTAATTAATGCACTTTGTCTAGACACAGTGATTTTGGATAAACAATTTCTGAGCCAGGAAGTCTACTCTTTATTTTGTTGCATTTTATTTTTCACGGCGGATTGCACTTCAGAGCTGTTTGTTAGATGAAGGGCAGATGGAAGAGGAATGGTGCTGAGTGAGGAAGGAAATGGTGGCCAAGTATTAGGATATGGGTGTCTGCATCTACAATCCCATGGTTCTTTTAAGTGCAAATAGTATGATGTGCCCAACTGGGAAGAGGTACCCAGAACCATAGGAAAGCAGAAAGTGTGTATAAAGTGCTCAGCATAGAGTAGGAGCTCAACAAACAGTGGTAAGGTATGATGGTGTTTTTGATTAATGCTCATTAAAAGCTGTAAATATTATTCGATGGCAGTAATGTGTGCAAAATAAATGAGATTTTTCTGAGTTTTTGAGAAAGACATGATGTGTCTTTGCAACAAGTAGTGAAATGCATTTCCAAATGCTGATTTTAGAAATTGGCCACATAGAAATCTCAGTCTAAATTTTCCTCTCACTTTATTTTATTTATTTATTTTGCCCTGCCTATGGAGCATGAGTGCCTTTAAGTGAGTTTTTAAAATGTTTTGCAAAAAACCAAGTCAAGAATTTCATTTTTTCCTAGGTGCTTTAGGTATAGCAAATAGGGTCCAATGAGTAAACAAGAGACTATCTGCCAGTCAAGGTTCTCACGGAGATGGATACAAAAATTCCTGACTTTGACCTTGTGTCTGAAACATGCCTGCAGCAACTGAGAGGTTTTTCTTGTTACTGGATGAAAGATTGCCAGCAATGAGGGGGACCTTTTTATGAATTCTTAATTAATATCTCATCAAGTTGAAACTTTATCTAGGAATGACCACAGTAATGGTTAACTTTATCAACCTAGAAGATGGTTTTGGATGAGATTAACATTTAAGTCAGTGAATTTTGAGTAAAGCAGATTGCACTCATATTGTGAGTGGGTCTCATCCAATCAGGTGAAGGACTAAATACAGCAAAAAGACCAGCCTCCCCATGCCAAGAGATAATTTGCCAGCAGACTGGGTTTGGAGTTTACACCATCAACTCTCCTGGGCCTCGAGCCTGTGAGTCCGCATTGCATATTTTAGGCTTCTTAGTCTCCATGATTACATGGGCCAATCTTTTATAACAAATTCGCTCTCTCTGTATGTACATATCAATAGATATTGATATAGATAGATGGGTCAATAGTAGACAGAACTCCGATTATTTCTGTGGCTCTGGAGAGCCTTGATTAAGACAGTCATCCACTGTCTATGAATGATCCTCCATGATGTGCTAATAGAAGTAAAGGGAACCCGAGAAGCTGGCTGGATAATGAGACAGAAAGTAAGAAAGCAGGAAAGGCATTGACAGCTGCGGATTTAAAAACTGCTCTTGTAATGTTTTGACTGGGCTGGTTATGCAAATTGCCAAAGTGATTTGCCTTTCTTAAAACATATCTTCAAAGTTAAAAATACATGGACCGCAAGACATGCAGCAGCACAGTGAGATCAAGTATCAGCCTCTGATCACTTATTTCCCCTTCCCTTCATTCCCCCTGATCACTGCTCCTGACTGATCACTATCAAGAAGCGACCTTACCTCTGTCAACAAGTTACATTAGTGAAAGATAATTTGACAATATCACTCCTCTGCTTAAGTGACTTTGATTACTTCCCACTGCCTTATTGGTAAATTTAATTTCCTTGTCGTGGTATACAAAGTCTCTTAATGATCTGATTCCAAAAGACATTTCTTCTTCCAAGTGTCTCTAGGGTCCTGTTATTCTCTGAGTGCAGTAGAAGTTGATCTACTCATCACTGCCTGAATATGCAACTATACTGGCATATTTTCCCTCCCCCTGGAATGTGATTTTCCTGTTCTTTGGTGTTTGGTTTTTTAAAAGCCCAACTAAAAAGAGAACTCAGCTGTAAAATATTTTTCATCTTATAGAATCAGAATAATTCCCTCCTTTGTGCTGTCAGAAGGCTTGTTTTACATGTCTGCAATCACACAATCACGCTAGTTTTTGGTAGATTTGCAAGTGTGACTTTCCTGCTGGAGCTCTAAAGTAAACAAACCTGTCAATAGAAACTCAGCTGTGCTACTGGATAGCTGTGTGGCGCTGGACAAGTTATTCCCTCACTAAAGCCTCATTTCCTTATCTGTAAAATTGTGATGCTAATAGGAATATGAGGAAAATGGAATGCTTTAATACATAAAAGTGTTTAGGACAGTGCTTGACATATGGAAAAAGCCCTAATATATTAGCTTCAATTCATTTATAGATTGCCTCCTCAAGAAATATGTGTTGACTGCCTGTTACGTGGGAGGCATTGTTTATTGTCATCACCCTTACTATTATTGTATTCTCATTCATTTTTTAATGCTGAGCATCTAGCTCAATAAATGTTACATAGATGTTCATTATATGTTTCCTGATGTTAGAATTACTTTGGTCATTAGACTTAAACACTGTGAAATTGGATGCTCAGTTTTCATTCTATTTATTAGGTAAAAATTTACAGGCTATAGCTATGAAAAACATACTTAATGCCCTAAAGCTGTTTTTTTTTTAATGGTGGGGAATTTAAATAACCTAATTACAATGAAATAATGTCTCCCTTATATGCAAAATAACTATGTTTGTAAAGACAACAGATTATTAAATTACATTGGAAGCATCAATTTATAAATGGTAAGATTACATATTTTGGTAATAGTGTAGCATAGCACATTTTAGTATAATTAGACATAAATTGAAATATTAATAACCTCAGTTCTTTGAAACAAAATCAATATTTGTAAGAGTTCCATCTATAATAGTAGCTGTTTGTAATGACCCATAGAATCAGATACCAAATATACTTAAATTTTATAATTTTTATGTTATTGTATCTATCATCTCTCAATCTCGGGGTATATCATAAATTTCACTAAAAATTGTGAGAGGCACAAATGAAAGTATGTCCTTTCCCTCATAGAGATGATGCACGTATTCTTAGGTATCAAATATGGGGCATACTGATTGTACCTATCACTAACTGTGTTACACACTCATGAGATTCAGTAGCAAAGCATGCACATTATATGCTCCAGTTATGTAGTTTTTCAGTTGTAGGATTCTGTTTATTTGGGAAAAATTGACATAGATCAACTTAGTTTAACTATACAATGTTATAATCTTTTCAGTCATACAGTGCAGATATAAATTCAGTGCCATTTGAGAAGTGAACATATCAGCTCTTTTGATAAAAATGTCATGTACAGTAGTACTGGAGATAAGACAGAGATAAGTCTGGGTCCTTGATGCTGCCTTTAGGAGTTCCTACCATCCCATTGTAAGAGAGAAATGAGAGAAATGCAGTTTAGTCCATAAGGAACCCAGACTCTGAACTGCCCGAGTTGAAATCCATTGGTACACTTGTTCTCTGTCTTATATCAGTCATATATACTAGTTTCCTCATCTATAAAATGGGGATGCCGAAAATAATAGTCCTACTGTGTAGAGCATGCATAAGGATTCAGTGAGTTGATTTACATAAAGAGCTCAGAGTAGTGGACGTCTGGCACAGTGACAAGCCTATGTCTTGATGCCTCAATCCCTAACAAGAGAGATCCTTCCCTCATTTGAATGGAGTCCTTAGAATGTCCATATTTTGAAACAAAATCTCACCCTTTCCACTTGTCGTCCACCTGTTTGTGAGTACTTGGAGTGTTATAATTGTGTCCTATTTATCATTATTCCCAGTTCAAGTTAACATAGGTGCTTAATAAACATCTCCTAAGATCTCAGTTTTTTGAACCTTTTAAAAATATAACACTGGTGTTTCATTTGTTTTCAATTTACAGACATAATTCTGAAGCTTGTGTAGAACCCTTGCCATGCAATGTCATAGCAAAACTATCAATAATATATACTTTAGATTGACTTTAATTTTACTTAAAAATTTTGGGGTACCAACTATTTATTTAGGCACGGTGTTGGGCACTGCTGATGGAAGAGTAATATCAGCACAATCTCAGTCCAATCCAGGACAAGCTCAAAGATGATCATTTAATGCAATATTTCTGAATCTGAATTGAGGCACTGGAAAATTTGAACATGTTCTGTGTGCTTGGAGGATGTCCTAGTTGTGAGAAATTTTAGATGGAGTGGCTCTGGGAAGGCAGAAATGGCTGTGAAAACTGCCACGGAAAAAGGGTTATAGAAACAACGAATCAAAAAAGAGAGAAGCAGAGGATAAGAAAGTGAAAAGCAGAACAGACAAATTTATTTAACCTGATTTACAAGATTTTTGACCAACAGTCCTAGAAAAGAGAGTTTTGGCATTATCTTAAGCCAGGGTTCCCAAAGTGTGTTCCTTGACCTACAGTGTCAGCATCACTTGGGAAGTTGTTAGAAATGTAAATTCTTGGGCCTTATTTTAGGTCTTCTGAATCAGAAACTCTGGAAGATGAAGCCCAGCAGTGTAGTATTAACAAGCCCTCCAGGTGGAAAAAGCTGTCAAAACCTAACCCACACTGTTCGTAGTAATTACTCACATTGAGTTTATTAAGTAAATAGTAATGAATCTTAATTTTCAAAACATCATCATTGTTATCACTAAATAACTACTAAGCTATGTGTTTCTACTAGTAGTGAAGATTTTTTTTAAAAGCTATTTTCTACTCTTTCATTAGTGGCAAAGAAGACATAAATTAACAGCTAAAATACAGCAGTAAAATTTGCTAAATATCAAATTATTATTTGTATAATAAATGTTATAGATATTTAGAGAAAGTGATGGTAAGCACGGGTGCAGGTGATTGTGAAAATGGTTAGGAAATAGGTTATTACCCTGTTCAAGCTCTGTGGTCCCAGAAAACCCTTTAGCTTAATGATTACCAAGTAACAAATTACCCCAAAGTAAAACAACCAACAATTTATTAGTATTCCTCATAGTTCTGAGGGTTTACTGGGCTCAGTTTCTTGCATAAGGTCTCTTACTGTTGCAGTGGGATTGTAGCTGGAGCTAGAGATCTCCAAAAGTTTGACTAGGCTGGATATCCATGACTGTTTCTTCACTCACTTCCTTTCTGTGCTCAGCATTTCATCTTTCAGGGCCTCTCTATGTGACTTGAGTTTTTAATAGGATAATAATCTTATGGTAGGTGCTTCATTGCATGATGGAGGTTGCTTCCGAGAGAGAAAAGGTCTTCTGAAAGACCTGGAATTAGCATAGCATCAGTTCTACCATATTTTATTTGTCAGATTAATCACAAATCAAGTCCTGATTTAAGGGAAGGGAATTGTGGGTGTGAGTACTTGGAAGCATGGTTTATTATAGGGCCATCTTTGACGACTAGCTACTACACGCCACTGACAATCTCTTGAAAATGTTATATTTGGCCTTAATGCTCTCTGGAGTAATCTCACATTAGCTTCACCTTTCAATAATCCATAAAACTCTTCCCTTTATAAACTGTAATTCACTAAGGAGAATAGTAAAATGTATCTTAACTCAGTATCATTGGTTTTCAATTCCTATGTCATTTTGTTATCAACTGGTTAGCAATATGGTCTGCCAAAAAAGAAAAACCAACAAGAATTTTTTGGAGGTTATGAAGTCACTAGAAACCTCTGAGAAAAATATAGACCTTATATTGATGAAGCATTTTTGTGTTAATTTGATCTCTACAATCAAAGTACACTAATTGTGTCACTATGTTTTAAAGGGCTGATGTATAATCAGTGCATTTGTGTATGCAAGTTTTAAAAAATCCGTCGTATCTTGTAAATTTATTTATTTATTTATTTTTTAATTTTTTGAGACGGAGTCTCGCTCTGTCACCCAGGCTGGAGTGCGGTGGCCGGATCTCAGCTCACTGCAAGCTCCGCCTCCCGGGTTCACGCCATTCTCCTGCCTCAGCCTCCCGAGTAGCTGGGACTATAGGCGCCCGCCACCTCGCCCGGCTAGTTTTTTGTATTTTTTAGTAGAGACGGGGTTTCACCGTGTTAGCCAGGATGGTCTCGATCTCCTGACCTCGTGATCCGCCCGTCTCGGCCTCCCAAAGTGCTGGGATTACACGCGTGAGCCACCGCGCCCGGCCGTAAATTTATTTTAGTGGATTTTGAGAAGGTTTATTTTATTAAAATGATTATTCCCTAAGAGCATAATGATTTTATTCTGACCCAGATGTTTTGAAATACAAGGTTCTGTAGAGAAATGCAGTGCCCTCTAGGAAAACCTGTTGAGTGGAAATAAATGTGGATATTTTTTAGAATGTATTGAATATAGAGGATGTGTTATTCAGAGTACTTACCTTGTGGGATCAAGCCAGATGTCATGTCCTTATATAAAAGTCATTAAAGTTTTACCAAAGAAGCAAAGTAAAATTCTAGGCTCTAAATCATTTAAAAATCACTTTATAAAGCTTATTTTTAAAAAAGTAGTATGGGATTTTAAGAAGATTTGAAGTTTTACTAAATTCATGATGAAACTATTTTTTACTAGAATGCCAAAAACATATTTTTGTAAATATATTACTACGGTATCTAAAGTTTTAAAATTAAGGAGAATAGAAAAGCTTCCATTTTATGCCTTAAACAGTTTCTAACTGTATTATTCAGATTTGAATGCCTAAGCAGAACGTTCATTTCCTTCACAGTTGTAGTATACAATATGGATACAATAAACTACCTGCTTTTCAAATTTAGGTCATAATCATAGCATATTTTTAAATCATTCCCTACACAATTTAAATAAGAAAAATAAGAACTATGGACCTCTACATTTTGTGATTTACTTCATTTTTCTTATCTAGCTACTTCCACTTTAAAACTTTCTTTGGCCCCACCCCCAATTCCACACCTCCGCCCCTCTCCTGACTTATTTTATTGTTTACCAGAACCTAGCACAGGGTCTAGGGTAATGAAGACATCCAATAAATACTTGTTTCTGGTCCCAAATGATGTCAGCTTGCACTTTTGGTGTCTAAGAGCACCTAGATTATGGAGAAGTCTATTAGTTTGTTAATTGCAGTTGCTTCCAATGGAAAATTTCCCAAGATTTAGGCTACTGGCTTTTGGGTTGGGGGGAAATATTAGAAAACATTTTTAGAAATAAAATTCAACAGAAATGCCAGCAATTTTCATTTAGCGTTAACTATTAAAAGCTCTATTTTTGCAAGTCACAGTAAGTCCTGTTTTAAACATTTTAACAGACAAATATTTCTTAATTTTAAAATAAAAACAAATGTTAAAATCGTCCACTTTGTCCCCAGAAAACGGAGCCATATACAGTAAATGAAACAAATGGAAAATATTACAGCACAATGAAACTCTTCTACAAAATAATAGTATGCTCTTCTACTTATAACCTTTCTTCCTGGATTTCCAAGTATAATCATGAAAATTAGTGCAGTTATCCTCAGAGCATCAGTGCCTTTAGTCTCACTGTGTTTCAGAGGAAAGTATTTTTAATCTTATTTTTAACTTTGGGGAAAAGGCGTCAAAGAGAAGTTACATAAAATTTTAGATCAGAGAATATCAAAGGCATTTACTAAGAACGAATAATAAGCAAGTCTGTCAACCATGACAGTTGAGTGTCCCTTTGATCATATAATGCTGCTTCAGCTCATGGCAAACCGAGATAGGACAAGAGGCTTGCGGAGAAGGGTAGCACATGAAAAGGTTTAAATGAATGGCATAGTGACACCATCTCATATGACTTTTCCTTATTATTTTTTGCTTCCACTTAAGTCAATTAACTCTTTTTTAAATTCAACAGGACTCAGCTACTTTCACAGATTAATAGTAAAGGAAGTATATTTGACTTTTATTATTTTCGATGACAGCATTAGGACTCATTTTAAATGTAAGAAAGAGCAATGCCATATGTGTTAATTTTCTCTAGGACTATTAATGCTCCGTAGAGATCACAAGCATCTTTATTACATGGAAGGTCAATACGGAATTGAGTAATGGTTATTGGTAGCTATTCTATAGATGAATGTGTAAGTCATTGCTGCTGTTGTGGACTGAACTGTGCCCCTCCCAAAATTCACAGACTGAGGCCTATGAATAGAAACCATTGGTTCCATAACCCCTAATGTGACTATCTTTGGAGATAGGTTCTTTAGGGAGAAAATTAAGGTTAAATAAAGATGGTACCCTAATCCAACAGGATTGGGTCCTTATATGGAAAGAGAGAGAGAGAAATAGAGAGAGAGAGAGAAAGAGAAATATCGAGAGAGATCAGGGAACTCTCCACATGCACGCAGAGGAAAACCTGTGTGAGGAGAGAGAGAAGAGAGTGACAGGGCAGCTGCCTATAAACTAGAAAACAAGGCCTCACTAGAAACCAGCCCTGACAACACCTTGTTTTTGGACTTTTAGTCCCTAGAACTGTGAGAAATAAATTTCTGTTATTTAAGATACCTAGTCTGTGGTACTTTTTAAAAAACTTTTATTTTAGTTTCAAGGGTACATATGAAGGTTTGTTATACAGGTAAACACGTGTCACAGAGGTTTGTTGTACAAATTATTTCATCGCCCAGGTATTAAGCCTGGTACTCAACAGTTATTTTTCTTGCTCCTCTCCCTTCTCCCACCCTCCACGCTCAAGTAGACTCCAGGGTCTGTTGTTCCCTTCTTGGTGTTTATGAGTTCCATCATTTGGCTCCCACTTACAAGTGAGGATATGCGGTATTTTGTTTTCTGTTCCTGCGTTAGTTTGCTAAGGATAATAACCTCTAGTTCCACCCGTGTTCCCTCAAAAGGCATAAGCTCATTCCTTTTATGGCTACATAGTATTCCACAATGTAAATGTACCAAGTTTTCTTTATCTAATGTGTCATTGATGGACATTTAGGTTGATTCCATGTCTTTACTGTTGTGAATATTGCTGCAATGAACATTTGTCTTCGTGTGTCTTTGTGATAGAATGATTTATAGTCCTCTGGTTATATAGCCAGTAATGGGATTGCTGGGTCTAATGGTAGTTCTGCTTTTAGCTGTTTGAGGAATCTCTATACTGCTTT
The DNA here is from genome assembly GCF_043159975.1 of Macaca nemestrina. Classification (NCBI taxonomy): domain Eukaryota; kingdom Metazoa; phylum Chordata; class Mammalia; order Primates; family Cercopithecidae; genus Macaca; species Macaca nemestrina. The sequence goes on from NC_092127.1 coordinate 25,696,759, forward strand.
CCACAATAGTTGAAATAAGTTACATTCCCACCAACAGTGTATGAGTGTTCCCTTTCTTCTACAACCTCACCAGCATCTGTTGTTTTTGACTTTTTCATAGTAGACGTTCTGAGTGGTGTGAGATAGTATCTCATTGTGGTTTTGATGTGCGTTTCTCTAACGATCAGTGATATTGAGCTTTCTTCCATATGCTTGTTGGTTGCATGTATGTCATCTTTTGAAAAGTGTCTCTTCATGTCCTTTGCCCACTTTTTAATGGGGTTGTTTTTCTCTTGTAAATTTGTTCCTTATACATGTTGGATGTTAGACCTTTGTCAGGTGCATAGTTACAAATATTTTCTCCCATTGTGTAGGTTGTCTGTTTACTCTGTTGAGAGTTTCTTTTGCTGTGCAGAAACTCTCAGTTTCATTAGATTCCATTAGTCAATTTTATTGCATTTGTTGCAATTACTTTTGGTGTTTTCATTATGGAATCTGTTCCCATTCCTATGTTCAGGATGGTATTGCCTAGGTTGTCTTCCAAGGTTTTTATATTTTTAGATTTTACATTTAAGTCCATAATCTCTCTTAAGTTGATTTTTTTATGTGGCACAAGGGAGAGGTCCAGTTTCAATCTTCTGTGTGTGGCTAGCCAGTTATCCTAACACCATTTATTGACTAGGGAGTCTTTTCTCCATTGCTTGTTTTCATCAGCTTTGTCAAAGATCAGATACATAGGCATGTGGTTTTATTTTCTCTATTGTGCTCCATTGGTCTATGTGACTGTTTTTGTATCAGTACCATGCTGTCTTTGTTACTATAGCCCTGTAGTATAGTCTGAAGATGGGTATCACTATGCCTCCAGCTTTTTTGTTTTTGTTTTTTTGTTTTGTTTTGCTTTTTTTTTTTTTTCTCCCCCTTAGGATTGCTTTGGCTATTTGGGCTCTTTTTTGGTTCCATATGAATTTTAAAATTGCACCCTGAGCAGACTAGCACAGCTGCTTAATGAACCACTCTGAATTTTAGTCACTTAAAACACCCATAATTGTATTTGCTCACAATTCTGAGTCAGGTATTTGTGTACAGTTCAGCAGAAACAGCTCTTCTCTGCTCCATGTGGTACTGTGTAGGGTAGATCAACTTGGGGAACAGATTCCCAGATAACCTCGCCCACATTTCTGGGGTCCCTAGCTGGCATTTGCCTGAGGAGCCTCAGTTTTTCTTCAAATTGCCTTCATTTATCTAAATGTCTCTAATTCTTCAGTGAGAGCAGATGGTTAGACAGCTTTCCATGGTAGATGAGTTCCCTCTTTGTGAAAGTGGAGGCTATAAATCCTTTTAAAGCTAGGATTCAGAAGTCCCAGAATGTCATTTTTCTTATTTTCTATTGGTTAAAATAAATTCTTCCCAAATTCATCCCAACTGTGAGATTTTGTGCATCATACAATGAAAAAATTATGAAGAATGATCTCTATTAAAATAATTTCAGGTATACTTTTGAATTACAGTAGATCTTAAAACACCAGCCAAGGTAACTAAGCAATATAAAAAAAATCAAGTGAGAAGATAGAATGAATAAAATATTCTTCAAATTGTTCAAATTGACTAAATCTTGCACTTAACAAAGGCTAAATTTTATGTTATATGTTGTGTAACCCCAGGTTTTTCCTCAATATGTAAAGTAGTCAACATCTTACATGTATAAGGAAATTATACATCTTTCGTGTGTAATTTCACATAAGGAAGCAATGTATGACAATGTTCTTTGTCATAAGAAACAACAAAAAAAGATGAATTCATTTATTCATTTACAAAACTAATTATTATTAAATGCCTGCTACTTTGTATGTGTTAAGCTTCTGGACACCGAATATCCATTGAGAAATGAACAAAGTCCATAACTTTGTGGAAAGAGATGAATAATAAATATTTATGTATTAAGTCAGATGATAATAAATGCAATGACCAAACACCCACAAACACACCTTGATTGAAAGTCATTTGGGGAAGCAAAAGTTTGCTATTTTAAAAAGGTCAAATTATAGCTGTCAGAGAAGGTAAAATTTGAACATCTGAAGGTAAAGATGTTCCTGTGCAAAGGCTTTCAGACACGAATGTTATAAATGTTCTAGCAAGAATGGCTGAAGCAGAAGTGAGGGAAAAAAGGGAGTTGAGAGGTGTCCAGGGATCAGATATCAAGAGTCTTTTGGGCTCTTATTGTAAGGCTCTGTTTTTTATTCTAAGTGTGACTGGAAATATCCAATTTTTAAAAGACTTTCTGAATGCAACATGGAAAATAAAGTTTAGAGAAATATGAATTGAGCAGGGAGTTCATTAGGAGGCTATTGCAGGAGCCTTTGAAGAGACAAGTGTAGATCAGGACCTGGATGGTAATTGTGGATGTACAGAGAGCTGGTTAGATTCATGATATACAATGTAAGTAGAGTAGATCCACTTGTGGGGTGAAAGTTGGGTGTAAAGTTTATAAATTGTCAACAATGACTTAAATATTTTTGGCATGAGAAATTCCATGACTGACAAATAGAGCTATTTCCTTAACAGGAGACAATGGAACAGAGTTAAGTTTCAGAATAAAGGAAACCAAGAGTTCAGTTTACATGTATATATCTGCCACCTATTAAAGTAGATGCTCACTCAATTTGATATCTCGCTTCCCTTCTTCATTAGTTTTTGGGGACTAAAACACATTTTTAAAAACCTTTTTTTAAAAAGCTAAGCTTTTGACAGCAAAACAGAGCACTCTTGATAAGAACTTTTGTGTACTCAAAGCAAATCTCAAATCAGTGGGTGATACAGTTTCCTGAGCAACACAAGGCCATGTACTATGTTTTATACTAGTTTGGTTCTGCTGCATGGACTTAACCTTAAGAAACCTTAGAACTACTGTTAAGGTTAATTTTTTATCATAGTTACTACACATATACACATAATTTTGAAAATACATTTGTCACATTACATTGATGATGGTAGAATTTAATGCATGATTTAGAATGTAGTGTCACAGTTTAAGCAGCTATAACATTTTTCAAAGAAAAGGTTATTGTCAGCTGTACTAGAAAATTTCTGTTGGTAAATTCGAATAAAATGTATTAGAACACACAGATTCTATTGTTTACCTTTATATAATTATTCAGCAGTTAAAAATAGTAATTGATGTAATAAAAGTCACATAGCGTCTCTATATTTGGAGGAAAAATAAAAATCATTTTCTGAAGATTCTAATAATATATAGTGAATATATTATTAGATAATTATACAGATATAAAGTGAATAAATCTTCTGGGTTAAGTGAGAATGGGTTAGCAATAGGGACTCTTGCTGGTTGAACACTTAGCTTCTTTTGATTGAATGTATAACTATCACAGTAAGTTTCGCTTTGTAGTCTTTTGATGAAGATACAAATTTTTAGATGTTATTATTTGAAATTGATAAACATACTATTTAATTGCTAATGCAGATACTTAGTATCGAGAGCCATGTTACCACTCTGTATTTGTTATTTGTTCATTGTCCCCCAAACCACTTATTTGTTATCTCAACACATAAACTGTGTTGTTTACTTAAAATAATTTTGCACTTCCTATTACAATTTTGCATATAATATGGTCTATTTCACTGATATCTTTCCTATTTTGTTGCCCTTAAAGAAAATGTTCCCCCAGTATCATCTTTATTTGTTGCTTAAAGAAACTGTTAAGTAGCATGAAAATCTTAGTGCTAATTAACTAGTGGGCTAAAGAATGCTATCTGATCCCCTCACTGAAATTGTGACATTCTGACAACAGTACTGGCTTCCTTTGTTAGCTAATTTACCAGTGACATTAACAATGGCATGTCTAAGAAAGAAAGTCATCACATGTCCTATTATTCATGTAGCAGTGGTTCATTCAAGAAATATTTTTGAACACTTACTATATGTTAGACATTTTCAGTAAATATTTATTGAATGACTAAATGACTTAGGAAATCTAGCTTGAGACGATGATTTGAGCAGACTTTAACTTTCTATTGTGGAACAATTTTAGATTTACATAAATATTATGAAGAAGTACAGAGCGTTCTGATACACTCATTACCCAGCTTCTCCTGATGTTAACATCTTACATAATTGTAATTTTTCATATTAGTTTTGTCAAAACTAAGAAATTAACATTGGTACAATGCTATTAACAACAAACCTTTTTTTCTTGGATTCCACCAGTTTTTAACTCACCTCTATTTTCTATTCCAGGATTGAGTTCAGGATCCATATTGCATTTACTTGTCATGTCTCCCATCCCTTTCTATTTGTGACAATTTTTGAGCAGGTTTTTAGCATCTATGTTCAAAATACATGTTTATAGTTTCTAATATATATTATATGGAAATAAAACTCATTTATTTGTCAATTCACTGGACATTCAATCAAGTATCTATCACAATACACTACACTTGGCCCTGGAATATTGACATGACTGGAATATGCTTATCCTAGAGAGAGTCATAGTCTATTGCAGGCAAAGAATTTCAGCCATGACCTAAGTGCTGTAACAGAGGAGTGGGAAGATATAAAGGAAAGCCCCAGATTCTGACTGGACACGTTAGATGAGCTCTTCAAGAAGAGTGAGTGAGTGAGACAGGCAAATCAGAGTACTTCAGATCAGGGAACACCAGACGCAGGGGCACAGGCCTGAGAAGCACAGCACAGTCACAGACAGGACGAGTCTGTGGAGTGAGTGCATGAGTTGTGAGAGAATACAATGGCCAGGGAGTGTCAGATTCTAAAAGGCTTGTGTGTTCTGCTGAAAAGTGTGGACTTCATGTCACAGGTAGTGAAAGCCATTAAAGTGTTTGTTTTTTTTTCCCCTCAAAGCAGATCCTACCCTCTATTATATGAGAGAGCTTGCTATAAGATCATTAAATCATTCTGGAGAATTACTCCGGACTGTTAGACTTTTATCCAGAACACTATGTTTCTTTCTTTCTTTCTTTCTTTCTTTCTTTCTTTCTTTCTTTCTTTCTTTCTTTCTTTCTTTCTTTCTTTCTTTCTTTCTTTCTTTCTTTCTTTCTTTCTTTCTTTCTTTCCTTCTTTCTTTCTTTCTTTCTTTCTTTCTTTCTTTCTTTCTTTCTTTCTTTCTTTCTTTCTTTCCTTCTTTCTTTCTTTCTTTCTTTCTTTCTTTCTTTCTTTCTTTCTTTCTTTCTTTCTTTCTTTCTTTCTTTAATGTTCAATAAGGATTAGGAAAGCCATTAGAACTAACGGTGTCATTCATAAACAGTTTTAGAAGTTATCCCTCCCCAAAAGTAAATTTTAGTATAAAGCATGAAAACATACATTCCACCTCCATTGTCCAAATTCCTGTATTTCTTAAAAATAAGAAAGATGGGCACGGGTGGAACCACAGACTGTAGAGGAACACAAAGAATGTGGCTAAAATCTAGAATTGGTTTCCCGAAGGCAAACCAATGTGTTACTTTTTTAAGAAGATTAACATTTAAAAATTTCAAACAGTCTATAGTTTGTGGAAGTCTCCAAGCAAGTATCAAATGAAGCAATTTTATTCTGAGTTTATACAAGGTGCAAAGGGCAAAATTATAACTCTTAAAGCATGGCTACTTGATTTTGCGTCTCTGTGCGAGAAGTCAGTCTTCTTTACATATTGCCACTGAATGTGATGTCAGCATCACCAGGGAGTTATTTGAATTTGTAACAAGATCCCCAGGTGATTTGTAAACACATTTACATTTTAGAAGCACTAATTTAAGACCTTGCTTATTAGATTTTAAACACTTTATGAAGAAGTATGAGATAGCCATAAATAAAATCATGGCTATAATTTGTTTTTAAATGAAGAAATCATGTCAAGACAACATGAATATGTGAAAATTCTATAAAGGAAAGAACATTGCGTATGATTATAAATCTTTTAAAATGTGCATTTTATTTTTACCTAACAGTATCCAAGGGACAAATGAGAAAATTGTTTTTACGCATCTCTAAATGTCATCTCATTATATTTCACTTCTACTGATTATGTATTTTTAATGAGTAAATGAAATTTGCTATATTAATCATCCAAGAAAGTTTTAGTCATGGAGTTTAAATGCCAACTATTTTACATAACATATAAATATTTGGATGTATGCTAAACAAAAACATGACTTTTTCAAAGTCTGAATTTCTTGGGAATTAGTGATGCTCTCTTAATATTCCATGTGATTTTTATGAGAACTATAATTTCCTACCTTATTTTAAGGGAAATTTTAATACATGAAAGAATCGTTTTACCTTTCACAGGACCTATGTCTTTTACCTAATTATTTCCTTACATATTAAAAAATGTCTATTTTGAGCTTACTGTACACAAACTATTGTTAAGTTGCAGCCATTTTTATTATCAGGAAATTAGCACCAAAGTCTGGGACAGTAGCCTGCTCATTAATAATTCTGGCATAGTTTTTTATTGGTATTAATGGAAGACAAGCATTAGTGGACCTTTTCTGTAAAAGGCCAGATAATAAATATTTTAGGTTTTGAGTCTCATTCATTCTCTTATCTACTCAACTCTGCCATTGTAAGAAAAAAGTAGCCATAGCCAATACATAAACAAATGACCATGTATGTATTCCGATAAAACTACATGAGCACTGAAATTTCAATTTCAAGTGATTTTATTATTCTTTTGATTTTTTTAACCCCTTAAACGTGTAAAAACCGTTCTTAACCATAGGCTGTGCAAAATATGCAGCAGGATGGATTTGGACTCCAGGCTATAGTTTGCTGATATCTGCTATAAGACACTGAGTATGTGAATGTATGTTAACAGTGGATTACTGTTGACTCTGGGTTTATTAGAAACTTGATTAATTTCTTGTATCTATAATATTGACACCGTATATGTAGATCTGAGAAGAAAAACAGAGGCCAAAAGAGAGAGAAGCAAAGAGAACTAAAAGTCATTGTGAATCTACCATGTATTAAACTACTACGTGTTCAGCATTTTGTATATTTAATCTTTTTTAAACTTCATGACAGCCCCATGAATGGCTTCATGACAACCATTTTACACATGAGAAAAATCAAGCCTTAAATAACTTTTCAAAGTCATACAGCAAGAAAGTGGCAGAAATAATCCAAGTCTGACCCCAAATCCTGAAATATTTTGCATTGTATCACAGTAGCCACCATGCCTCACCCAATCGGATGCGTGCTAGGTACTAAAAATATTTATTTTTATAGGAAAGTGAGGGAGACCATCACAAATAATGCAATATTTGTTTGGAAATTCGAGATGGAATTCTGAAAGGTAGCTGGAGGTTGGAGAAAGACATCCACATATAGGGGTGTAAAGCTAAAGAGAATATGGAGGTCGAAAAATGGCAGGTGAATGACCGCTTCTGAATTTCCAGTGGACATAACATTGTCTTTCATTTCATTCCTCTTGACTTTATCTTTCTTTGCTTCTACAACTGTTAGCCTTTCTAGCCTAATGAAAATGGATTGGCTCACATTCTTCCTTTTACTTATCTGTTTTTGTTCTTGGCCCAGATTTTCAAAAGATAACCTCAGAGCTTCTTACCTGGCATTTCTGAGTCCCTAGGAAAAATTTCAGAAGAAGATTTTTTTTTCTTTGGTGATTGCCATATAAGCCTTTTGACTAATTGTGCTTGGCAGTGTGCAGTGATAAAAGACAAGAGAGATAGCTGGTAGGGGTTGTGTCTTTCATATACCATTGACTTTTGTACTTTCTCAAAGCAGATTACAGCCACATAGCTATTTAGATGATATGCAAATTATATGTGGTCACAGTATTTGAGCTGGATCATAATTACTACATAGATGGAGTGGTGAATGTCTCATTAATACAAATAGGCACCTCATGCAGACCCTCTTTCTGTTGTATGGTATGCATGCTGAGAAACACAATCCACAATTTTCTCTTAAGGACCCAGTCTCATATTTTATAGCATGCTTAACAATTAAGCGCTTTAATTATTTTCTTTTTAGGAATCCCTTATAGCCAAAAGAGATGGAGTAAGACATTGAAAATATTAGTACAGAAGCTTTGCACTAGAGTGTACAGTAAATTTTATAAAAATGTTATGAGAGAAGTTATACCCTAACAGAGATTTCACATGTCTCTGGTTTAGCATTTTCTACAGTGTGTATCGTTATATAGGATAAAGAAAGAATAAAAGAATGTGTGAAAGAATCGCTCATAGATAAAATCTACTATATTAAACAGTGTTCAACTTTGATTTAGGAAATGGAAGATATGTCTGTATGTTTGCAAGATCAAACTCAAATATATATTTCTCATGGCCTAATGCTGACTTGGGGAAAAACAAGCAATTTTCATGGAGTCTTAAAGGGGTAGGAGATCAATAGAATTTTTGTTGCCACTAATAACTATTTCTCAAGATTTAAGAAATGTTCTCTTCTTTATAATGCTAAGTTATATCACAAAATGAAAAACAAGGAAGCACAGATGCTTCCATAATTTTATAAAAATGTTGACCTCTATAATTCACAGTATGTAGCATATTTGAAATGGTAATCTGGGGACTGTCTGCTTCTGATAATATCATTCTAAGGTACCTTCAGATATAGCTTATTGAGATAACAAATATTTGAGAAGCTATAACCAGGAGCATAACTCTTACTTTCTAAAGTGTACTTTCAGCTAGTCTAAGCTATCCCTAGATCTTTAAAGTCAACTGACTTATCCACAAGACCTTTCTAGAAAGGCCTCTGAAAACCAGCTGTGAACTGTAGCACAGCACTTGCCTTTGACAATTACTCTGGTCCCCTTCCTGCTTTACCTTTCTGATATTTCTCTTAATCTTCCTTGTTTCTCAGATTGTGGTCCTTGCTCCCTTGGAGGCTTCATTTCAGGGATAGCTTCAGCCAATCATTCTGACCTTTTCTCTCATTTCTCTTAATTGCCCAGACTTCGTTTTCCTTTTAGTTTTAGCTTTGGTTTTGGCCTTGCCTGTGTATCCTCTACCAGGAAGGAATCCTCCTGCTCACTTAAATAGGCATATTTTTTTTTTTCAAACTCTACTATCCCTAACTTTACTGCAGGCTTACACCTGTGTTTGTACTTACATGCATCTAGATAGCGAATCTACTTCATAGATGAGAGTTAAGGACAAGGGTTAACAGTGAAAAAAAGAGCCAGGAATTTTGATCAATAGACCTAAAGATAAAGTTACAGATACGTTTATGGATAAGTGCAAATATATCTGGCTATTTCCAGATGTAATAAACCTTTTTCCCTCCAATTTATTTTGCTTCTGTTAATGTCAGTTTTTCTCATTTCATGTAATGTTGTTTTTGTTGAAGTTTAACTTATTTTTTAGCCTAACATCAAAATAAGTGAAGTGATATTTTTGTGTGCTCTCATTTTTTGGTAGATACTCTGTTCAGTTTACATGACTTGACTCTCTCTGATACTATGACATTTTATACTTTGGCAATAACTGTAGTGGTCTCTAAATTATTAAGTTGCTTTGCTCATTATGGCCCTGAACAATGTTCTGTGGAGCTCATGTCAAGTTGATATTTCTTCTAACATCAAGGAACAATGGATTTCTTTAGATCAATTTCTCGAATATGTACTTTTCATAAATTTACATTCTCAAATACAAATAATCTTATAAATTAGTATGTTTGATCTCCCTAAGTTAACATTTATACTATTTAAGCATCACTATGTGGACTCAGAACTTTATAGTATCACATATAGAAGCCCATCTGGAGCAGCCGCTGCCATGATTCTGGCTGCAGTGGGGCAGGTGTGGTTGGGGCTACATGCTCCATGGAGCCAGCTGGAACTGGAAATAGGAAGAAGCCATGCCCCCTTCCAAGTTGGAGGGGCAGGAGTCCCACCATCCTGAACACAGTTGCAGCTGCCTAGCCAGGGCTGCAGACCCAGACGTTTCTACATTCTCTGGGGCCAGGAAGCCCCCCACCCCTGCAGGCTCAGAAGTGCCTGCTCCTGCTACCTGGCCTCTCCCCATTCTGAGTACCCACTCCAATTTCAGAACAAATTTGTGTCATAGTCCGGATGCTGTCATGACCTGTCCAGGTGTGCACACACTTGAGGCAGCACTGACATGCCAGTCCCCTGCCACCTTAGCCCCCTCTGGACTTTGGATGCTGACAAGCACAGGAAGGAGTCCAAGGGTGGGGCTAAGGGTGGCTCAAAGCAAGCCTGCAGGCACCCCTCAGCACAGCTTGGGTGCTGTGGGCACTGTGAATGACAAGTTAATGGCGGCAGAAGGCAGACAGGCTCCCAGGCAGAAAGGGGTGGGTCCCCAGTGAGACCCCACATTCAGGCTGGGCCTGACCTGTGCCCTGGGAGCCAGGCTGCCAGAGTGAGAACTTATGGTGCTTTTCCTGGGCCCACCCATGACCACCCATGGACCAATCAGTACGCACATCCTTCCCTCTATGGTTCGTAAAAACCCTGGACTCAGCCAGACTTCAGCAGCGGGACGACCTGCCTGTGGAGAGGAGCTACCCACGTTGGGTCTTCTCTCTACTGAGAGCTGAGCAGACAACAGGAGAGCCTGCCTGCCCAGAAGAGCTACTCAAAATGGGTCTCCTGTCTGCTGAGAGCTGAGCAGAGGACAGGACAACCTGCCTGCAAAGAGGAGCTACTCATTGTGGGTTTCCTCTCTGCTGAGTTGTAAACACTCCAGACACACTGCCTGCAGAGAGGAGCTACCCACTGTGGGTCTCCTCTGAGTTATTCTGTTGCTCAGTAAAGCTCCACTTTATCTTGCTTACCCTCCATTTGTCTGTGTAACTCATTCTTCCTGGATACGGGACAAGAACTTGGGACCTGCTGAATGGCAGGACTGAAAGTGCTGTAACACAAACAGAGCTGACACATGCCCCTTGCTCACCACATTGTGGATCATGAGAAGAAAAGAGGATAGATGAGCTTCAGCCCTTTGGGGCGCCCAGCCCTAGAGCTTCACAAGCCAGGGCTGTGACACCCTCTTTGGAGCTTTGTGCTTCTTGTCATCTCCAAGCTTCTAGGTGCCACTGTGTTCCCCAGTATCAGCCATGGAAGCCTTTTGCAGTACTCCTCGTCCAACTGCAGCCTCGCAGGGAGCTGGCACCTGTGCAGGTGCCTGGAACTGCCTGCCCCACTGCAGCAGGCATGCTTGCCTGTGTGCAGTGGCCGGATCCCATGCTCGCTCACTCACATATCCTTCACCACTCCGCACCCGGCTTGCCCTTAGCAGGCAAGGGATCCAGGCCAGTAGTGAGAGTTGAGTGCAGACTGCCAGGCCAAGTGAGCAGAATTAGCCCAGTGGACCCAAGCAAAGCACAGGCAAAGCTGCCGCTGGCCCCAGAGGTTTCCGACTGGAAAGGTGACACCCAAAGGATCCTGTGACAGTACTATGGGTCAGATGGCTCCTGGATTAAAATCTTGTTCTCCATTCACAATCCCCTAGACTTGGTGTTTCTAATTTGTGGCTTTCTCACCCTTCAACTTGTTATGGTAATCATTGTCTTTTTAAGGCTTTTATTCACTTTATTGCTAAAGCTAAAATGGTATTTCCAAGCTGTTGCTGATTGTTCTATTAAATTAGACTTTCCTTCCTGTTTATTCTTATTTTCCATAGTTCCTCCATTTTATGTAATAATTGAAATGTTCCACTTAGGTTTTCTTCTTGTCTTTTTTTCTTGTTATTTGTTTCATTTAGAATGGCTTCTCTCCTGTCCTCTATTTAACTGCATCCTGCACATAATTATAAGCCCAGATCATGTCCTGTCTACATATAGGCTTTTCTGAGCAACAACCTGTCCTTTATCAGTCTTTAATTTTCTTTGTACAGATCATATTGACTGAAATACCTGATGACTAATCATATACTACTTTTTTTAACTTGCTTGTGCTATTTCCCAAACTGATTGTAAACTTCACATATGTAAAGAATTAGTTTAAAGTCTTAGTACTGGACATGTAGTAAACTCTTCCTAAGAAGGCTGCTCTCTCCTAATGAGAATAAATGTGCTCCTTTTACTATATTGGGCCATCTACAATTAGTTTAACCTCTAAGAATTTGCTTCTTAATATGAAAAAAGTCTAGCTAATGATATTACCTGATTGGAGAATATTATTGTTAATGAACCATTAAAACATAAAGTATACCATGTGATGCCATTTTAGGACATTGATTATTTAGTTTAAAATGCCATTGCATGTTTTGTGACCTTATTGTCGTCAACTAGATCTTTGTTTTGTACTTAGATTTGTAATGTGCTATAGTAGAAGACACAACATGGCAAAGAAACAAGGTAGATTGGTGAGAAGGCAAATCATGTAATCAAGAGGGAGTAGTAGTGGCTGATGATTAAAAGTAGAGAAATCTACTTTGGGGAATATTATTGCATACCTTTAGAATTTTGCTAATAGCCAATAGAAATGGAAATGTTACATCACATAGTTATTTTTCTCCTAAGAAACTAAAATAACTACAAAGCAGTTTTTATTACTTAGACATGAAATGAAAAACTATGGTAAATTATTATAAACTAAAGGTAGCTCAGATCATACACAAGAGGAAGCTATGTTACCTCAAAGTCAGATGGCTGCTAGACAATATAGACCACTCTACTAGTTTCCTACTTCTACCACACATTTAGTAACCTAACACACCACACATTTTATTATATAGTTATGAAGTTCAGAAATCTAAAATTGGTCAGCAGAGCTTATTTCTTCAAGCGGCTCTTGGATAGGAGTTGTTTATTGACCTCTTCTATCTTCTAGATGCTGTGTTCATTTCTTGGCTTGTGGCCACCATCACTCTCATCTCTGTGTCCAGTGTTACTTAGTCTTCTCTGACTCTGACACTTCTGCCTCCCTCTTATGTGGGCCCTGTGATTATATTGGATCCACCTGCATAATCCAAAATAATCTCCCCATCTCAAGATCTTTAATTTCATTATATTTTCAAAATCCTTTTGACCACATAAGAGAATAATATTCACAAATTTCAGGAATCAGGACATGGGCAACAGTGGGGAACGTTATTCTAGCTACCATAGCTACTAAGATTATTAGGTCCATAGCTCATTATCCTCCTGCTCTAAGGACCTGGGAAAAATAACAAAAAATTAAAAATCTAGTATTTTTAGACAATATATTTGTAACTGAGTTATTATCATATAAAGTGAAAAGCCTTCCTATAAGTGAATTCAAATTGAAAATTGCCATGAAATACAATTTTCTATTATATTACTTCTCATTTACACTATTTCTATGTACACTTGCTGAGTCAAAAATATTCAAATAATTTTTCATTATTTGCTGAATATGCTATGTTCATTCATATTCCACAAGCTTGTATAAAAGGTAAGTGCTGCCTACTTTAAAGGTAAATGCTGCCTACTTTATAAAAAATCTGTAAACAGATTTAATATAAAAATCTGTTTAAAAGGTAAATGTATAAAAAGTAAAAGGTAAATGCTGCCTACTTCAAAAAAATCTGTAAACAAGAATTCTTTATTTAAATACAGATCTGGAATGTCTTTATAGAATTTGATAGGGTATTCTAATGGTGTAGCGATAACATCTTAACAAATTGTTGCAGTGATATTTCAGGTGCATTCTTATAAATAATCTAGTCCATCCATGGAAAATAGATAATGAGAAATTGAATCACTTTTTAATTGCTGAGGGAGACCATTGAGATGCCACTGTGCCTTTAAAAGCATGGCCACAATCGTGTAAAGTTAGCAAGATTACTGAAAAATAGCTTATTATTCACTTGTGCTCAGCATAATCTGAAGCCTCTAGGGGAACATCAAATGAATGTATGCATGGTCTTGTCTACCAATCTATTTGGGGGAGATTAGGGAAATAGTCACATAAACTAATTTCGTTAGAAATTGGGAGATGAAAATAACTGTCTTGGACTAGAAGAGTCAACACACGTTCCTGGGAGATATTATTCTTACATTGATCCATACAGGTGCGTTGGATAGGTGCAAAAATACAATGGACCAAGGTATAAAATTGATTTTTAAAAAGATTAGGATGAATAGAGAAAAATCAGGACTATAGAGAGATGATATTATGGGATCTATTTTGGATAGATATTATGGGGTCAGGTTAAATGACTCTTCATTTAAGGACAAGTGGAGAAGTTTGGGCTTGACAATACAAGGATATTTAAAAATCAATCAGCCAAACAGACAAAACCCTGGCGTGTAAAGCTCTCTCTCTACCTCAGGCACACAGTAGAAAATATATTTGCAATGTTGAGAGAAATTGTTGGAGATTTTTGTCTTTCTTTTATTTTCACTGATATACCAAGTGCCCAGAGTGATGCCAGATATGTATTTATTGAATGAATTATTTTCCATATATTTTTGCAGTAAATCAACTTTAAAATTAATGTTTTACTATAAATGATATAACATCAATTTGGTGCTATATGGAATTAAGTTTTTTTAAAAAAATGTACTAAAAATACAGGTTGAGAAGCTGGGTTTGATATTTTCCATAACAGAGATCTAAAACGTAGGGAACCTGTGAGACTTTAGAGTCTCCATTCAGCATTAGAAGGTTGACTTGGTTCAGGCTTTTCTCTAAAGCTGAACCATCCTTAGACACTTCAAGGCAGTAGAACCCTTTACAAATGAAAGCTTATTTCTTAACCTGACCAAAAAGCGGAGTATTTTAACCGTCTTCTGTGGTAAACCTCTGAGTGTATCCATTTTGTATTTGTAATGTTTTATCCATTGAAATATCAAGATTACTCAAGAAATGAATTAGGTGTGCACAGAGGAAATGCAATTTTCCATTAAATTAATATGCAAAATATTGAGTTGCAAATAATAAGCTAGTTTATGGAGATAATGAATTATGCAACTCCTTTAAAGATCTGTACTTGTTGCATTGCTGGAACTGAGTTCAATAATTCAGAAAGACCTAGGCTGTTTTTCTTTACTCACTTAACTGTTAGATACACTAATTTAGAAATATTATTAGTGGTGATTTTAGATACCATTTGAAAATTACTCTACTTGCACCTGCTCACCATAATCAACCCCAAACAGATTGACAACTATGAAGATATATACTTATTATAAAATGTCTCATTTTATAAGACAGCAGAAATGTTTGATTACCTTATTTTCTCCTTGTAGTATTGACTCATCTAGTCTCCAATTAGATAGTTAAATAATTTGTAAGGTTTTATGAAAAGGAACCCCAGAAAGAAAAAAAAAAAAAAAAACCACCATGTCTAGCCTACAACCAGGATTTCAGAGAAAATTAGGAGAAAACCAGACATTTTTGTAAAGAAATAGATAATATATGTGACACTATTTTCTCGAAATCTTTGGGAGTAGAGGCTAGCATAGGAATTATTGGAGCATCTCATATGCCTGAGATGTAGCTTTTGTGGGTATTGCTCATGTGTGTGAGACAATATCAGTTTGTATTTTACCTGTACCCTTAGGACTGTACCAGCAATTAGCTGACTTATGGATATTGAAGGATGAACCAGCAACCTGTGCTTGAAGTTCTTAGGTCCTAGGAATATGAATAGTCAATGGATACAGGTGACTTTATGGTTTTCATCCAATGTCTACATCTAATCACTTTAAATTGATATTACGCTTGCAAAACTCAAATTAACCAAAGTGTCATGGATGTCTGTGGACATGGGGCTGAATGGAAAAGTAGAAAACTGGTTTTCTGGTTAAAAGATTCATGTCCTAACGAAATGCCTGCCTGTAATTAACATGATTTTTAGACTATTACATTTCTACTCTTATCTCAGTTTCCAAGAACTGCAAGTTGCATTTTCTGGAGTAGATGTTAAGATGAATTGGGGCTTTAGGATATTTCTTAGGGATTAATACTTGGGAAAGAAAATGGGAGGAAGTGGGATGGAGTAGAGGAAAAGTTGAAATGCAGTTCAGATCCAACACAGCCTTGGCCAACCAGGATGAAAGCTCAAGGAAGAATGTGGCACATCAGAGTTACCCAAAAACTGGCTCAAGCAGCTGGACTTTTATCCTGTTGCCTTGCTCACTCGGTCACTGGTTGTGGACTTTCTCACAAAAGGTGTGACATCAGGTGAAGCGGCTCTCTGCAGCTGAATCAAATCTAAAGGAGGTAACAGCTAGAGGCTGTCTACTGACCACACTCACTGCAGCTAGACAACTCCCTCCTTAAAAGACAGCATATTTATATGTTTCCATCCTGAGTCAGTAAATGGTGCATTGTAGTAAAGGGTTGCATTAATGGTAGAGTGTGAACAATAAGATGGTATATAACATTTAACATTCTGTGAATCTTGTTTGTAGCCAGCTTAAGCCCTAGTTTAAATTCCTTGGAAGGCTCTACAAACAGCCCAAGGATGGAAGTGTGGTCTTTTTTTTTCAACTTCTATTTTAAGTTCAGAAGCATATGTGCAGATTTGTTACGTAGGTAAACTTCCATCATGGGGGTTTGTTTTACAGATTATTGTGTGACTCAGGTATTAAGTCTATTACCCATTAGTTATTTTTCCTGATCCTCTCCCTCCTCCCAACTTCTACCCTACAGGTACAGTAACCAAAACAGCATGGTATACTAGTACAAAAACATACACATAGGCCAATGGAACACTGTAGCCCAGAAATAAGGCTGCACACTTGTCTGACCTTCAACAAAGGTCACAATGGGGAAAGGACTCCGTATTCAATAGATGTTGCTGGGATAACTGGCTAGCCATACACAGAAGATTGGTACTGGACTCCTTCATTACACTATACACAAAAATTAACTCAACGTAGATTAAAAACATAAACGTAAAACCCAAAACTACAAAATTCCTGGAAGACAACCTAGGCTATACCATTCTGGACATAAGAACTGGCAAAGCTTTCATGACAAAGACACCAAAAGTAATTGCAACCAAAGCAAAAATTGACAAATGGGATCTAACTAAACTAAAGAACTGCTGCACAGCAAAAGATACTATTAATAGAGTAAACATATAAACTACAGAATGGGAAAAATTTTTTGCAAACTATTCATTTGACAAAGGTCTAATGTCCAGCATCTATAAGGAACTTAAACCAATTTACAAGAGAAAACAACCCCATTAAAAAGTGAGTAAAGTATATGAACACACACTTTTCAAAAGAAGACACACATCTGGCCAAAAACAACAACAAAAAACTAGTGTATCCATTTTGTTCTTTTTTTTTTTTTTTTTGGGAAGAGAGGTTTTTCTCCAAATAAGTACAGTTTCACATTGAAGGAGGGATATTGGTTGATGGTCTCGAATATGAAGAAAATAATGAGTAAGAGAAAGGAGAAAGCTAAGGTTGAGAGGAAATGGTTTCAATTTATTATAAGGGAGACTTTTTGATCAAACAGAACTGTCCTAAAAAGATCTGGGGAGGTAATTAGTTCTTTCCTGTAAGTCTCTATGGGGAGGAACAAATAGGGAAAAAACATTTTACGTGCAGGGCTATTGTGAAGACACATATCCCTTCACTTTTCTTATCATGGTATATTTTGTCATCACTGTAAAATTACTTGGCATGGACATTATATATGGAAATTAGGCAGAAGTGTATTCAAGGTGGAAAACCATCCTTTTAAACATGAACTTTTATGATTCTCTGTGCCCATATAACCAGTCACCTATTTCATCAGTTTGGGTTCTTAGGAGCACTGGCTTGTTAACATATGTAGCGTAAAGTCGGGAAGCTGTCCAAGGGGCTTATTGAACAATTCTCCCTATCATCATGGTGTAAGACTTGACAAGAGCTCTAATTAGACAGAAAAATATGTGTGTTCTCATACCAGAAGGGTATGCTTCTAAAAGAACTGCGTATGAAAGGGAGAGTCAAAATCCATGACTAACGTCTTTGCTTCACTTTATGCTACCTGGTGTACTTTGCGAATAACTTCCCAATTGGGCATGGTGGATTTGGTCACTTTTCCAGGGAAATGATGATGTGAAACCTTACAGCTTCACAGATATTTTACAAAATCAGGCTGTCACTTATGAAAGATGCAATGTAAAGCAATAGAAAATAAATATTTTAGCATGCTGTTTTATTGTTCATGAAACCAAATACAACAGTTTTTATTGAGAAAGTGTTTTATCTTTAACCACCTCTTCACACTCAATTTCATGTATCAAATATTTGACTTGGACTTAAAAGTAAACACAGAGAAGAAAGTTCTTTTGGCTTGGGAAACAAAATACGGAAAGAGACAGGATTATTTTATCTAGCTTTATTTTCTAAGTCTAAGTTAACACTCTTTAAAATTGAAACAAATTTAAATAGTAATTTTAAAGCATTTTATAGCACTTACTATATGCCATTTTAAGTACTTTCCATATATTGAATCCTTTAACCACTGCAACAACTCTGTGATATAAACTCTCTTATCTCCTTTTCAAAAATGGGAAAACTTGGGTACCTAGGCATACTGTTATTTAGGGACAAACCAGAAAATGGAGGAATGTCTCTGAAGGATGGGGTAAAGGGAAGTCCATCTGTTGGGCAGAACTTGGAATAGTATATTTTGTTGTTTGTTATCTATGGACTGAGAAGGACCCACAAAGGTCACACAAAGTAAACAGCAAGGCAAGGATATGAAAGCAGGGAGACTCATCCAGAATCGAAGCATTTATCCTTTACTTCTATTTAACCTACCTAACTAATTCTAATCCAATACCTACATTTTCCAGCTGGTGCCACATCTGTCATGTTTATCCCTGCCTCAACATTTACTCATGTTCTTTCAATTTCATGGTTTCTTGGAATGTTCTTTTCTTCTCTTTAACTTATTCAAGTCCGTTCAGTGCCTAGCTCAATCCTAACACCTTCCTGAAGCTTTTCTTGACAACCACAGCTAAGACTGAGTTTGCCCTTCTTTTCACTCTTGAAACTTACAGTGTTTGTGTCATGCAGATCACTACTTAAATCTTTGAAATATCCATTATTATTTCTATTTTAGATAAAGTCATAGACTTTCAGAAAAAAACAAGTTACCCTCTCAAGGATACATAACCTGTTTAGCAGAGTAGGATTCAAGCATAAGACTTCTAAATTTAAGCAGGGTGCTATTTAACCCTTGTATTATTTTGTCTTTAGCTAGGTTGGAAACTCCGAGGAAGAAAATATCACACCTTATACCTCTATGTCTCCCCAAATTTACTACCATAATGCTTGACATAAAAAATAACAAATATTGTGAAAACAAGTATTTATTGAGAGTTTACTCTGATCAAAACTTTATATATTTATCTCATGTTATTCCTTTAGCAACGTTTAGCAACATTCTGAGGTAGGAATTCTTATCACTCCTGTTTTCCAAATGAGGAAAAATCCTTTAAGAGATAATCAGTCAAATGTATATAAACTGTGTCCTTTTTAATTCTTGATTTATTTTTCAATGCTGATTCATAAGTTCAATATTTATTTTACAATTTTACTAAGACACACAGATATTGTATAAAACTAAAGAGAATCCCAGTAAACAGCTGTATAGTTTGTGTTGTCTGTGAACAGAGTAGTTTTTGAACTTTTGGTGTTATTCCTGATGCATTTCCCATAGTGTGCAAAGATCCAATGGTGGGCATAGAGGAGACACATATGAAACACACACACACACACACACACAACTTATTACACTCTTCATGTATTTAACTAGTATATGCATACATATTTATGTATAAGCAGGTACATCTTCTGCCTCTTTCTGGTATATTTAGATATATTTACAGAAATAGATAAATATATACATGTATATATCAACACTAGTGCAGTAAAAATAGAATATTTAAATAAGACGGAAGGCACAAATGCATGGACAGGTGGCTTGAACTCCTTTTCTTAGTCATTTGCAAACTGCCGTTATATAATAGAATATCATAAACTTAGTGGCTAAACAACAGAAATTTATTTCTTTGTTTTTTAGTCTGGAAATTTCAAATCAAGACACTAGTTGATTTGGTGTCTAGTAAGGGCACTCTTCCTCATTTGCAGATGGCCATCTTATCATTGTATCATCACATGATGGAGAGTGGAGAGAGGAAGAAAATTCTTTCCTGTTTCTTCTTATAAGGGCACTAACTCCGTTCATGAGGGTGTCACCTTCATGACCTTATTATCTCCAAAACTCTTACCTCTGAATACCATCACATTTAGAGGATTTCGGATTTCAACGTATCAGTTCTGGAGAGACATAAACATTCAGTCCATAACAGTCCTATAACACCTGTCTCTTCTGCATTGAATTCTCTAGTCAGTTCAAACATGTGGTATGATAAGCAGTTCCTTAGGATTAATAGTTCTGCATGTTATGCTGACATCAGCTGAAAAATGCTGCATAATTAAAATCCCAACCACAAATGTCCTTGAAAAGCAGTGTCAAAAGGCCATCTTTCAATTGGGCAGAACTTGGAATAGTATATTCTAAGTATATTGTTGGCTTTTTTGTCTGACTTAAGATACACCCCCCAAAAAAGAGATAAACATATTTGTCATTAGTTGCTAACAGTTGGTTTGATGGTCAGGTGTGTGGAAAAATATCAGCATTTGTAAACTGATAACAAGGAGCAATGGAGAAGAGCTATGTGGATGAGCCTCTCAAAATGAGCATAGAGTGTGAAGAATGATTATCACAGACCACCCACTACAGAGGACACTTTGAATAACGAGATAACAAGAAAATATGTTCTGCGGATACCAGTCAGACTTTTCCCTAGTGAGCTAACATGCCCGATTGGATTGTCAAATGAGTCATCTGCATCAAAGATCTTACCCAGTATCTAGCTTTATTAAATAATTATCAAGGATACAGGAAGTCAAAAGGCTGAGGAATAACAGATGAGGTCTCTACATGAGGTTGTGGGATCAGCTCACATAGTGGGCACATTTAAATTACAAAACACATCTGTGTTTTATATCCCAGAGAGTTTTCCAACTGTGCCTGGAGATATGCCTCAAAGACTGAGAATTCCATTTACTGTAAGTCATCTTTAGCCAGATATATACTCCTCAGGGCATTTCAAATATAAAGTCTCTACCTACTAGCAAATATAATCAGTCTAATTTACCAGAGGGTTAGTAAGAAAGGAGATTGCACCAGGTCATCTGCATTTTTTCTTACCTTAAGTGCTGATACGGTTTGTCTGTGTCCCCACCCAAAATCTCACCTTGAATTGTAATAATCCCCACATGTCAAGGGCAGTGCCAGGTGGAGATAATTGAATCATGGAGCAGGTTTCCTCTATTCTGTTCTCATGGTAGTGAGTGAGTTCTCACGAGATCTGATGGTTTTATTTATAAGGAGTTCCCTGCTTCCTGCTTCACTCTGCACTTCTCCTTGCTGCCGCTGTGTCAAGACAGATGTGTTTGTTTTCCATTCCACCACGATTGTAAGTTTCCTGAGGCCTCCCCAGCCCTGTGAAAGTGTGACTTAATTCAACCTCCTTCCTTTATAAATTACACAGTCTTGGATATTTCTTCATAACAGCATGAAAGCGGACTAATACAGGTGCGTCATTCAGGTTAAAAGAATAAGTGGATCTTTCTTTTCACCCAGCAATCCAGGTAGTTGTTCAGTGTGCCATGGTACAATGTAGTCATGGTGGCAGAGCTGGAGGCTACATAGTTAGCTCCACAGTGTACACTTTTCCTTACCAATGCATATCTGGCTGCCATCACTACTGAATGCCTAACGCTTTTAAGAACAGAAATCAGTATAAAACCCTCAAAGGCACCCTCCTAATGAGGGCCAGCCAGTCACCTCATTGCTGAGTGATTGCACGCCTTACAACGGGGAGGAGATAGTAATTTGTCATCATTAGATCAAGATTGTATTGTGGATATACATTTGCTTTTTGTGCCTCAAATCTTTATATTAGCACAAATATCTGTGGCCTTATTTACCTCCATTTTATTTCATATAACATTTCCTAAGACCAAGATCGTCATGTCACACTAAAAGAAGTGTGCCAAGTGGTTTCATACTCAGAGAATTATTTGATTTTATTCATGGACTTTATCACTGTAAAGCAGGTGGCCTGAGAGTATGGTGGAATGGTCTATTGAAAACTTAATTCCAGTGCAATTTAGAGATCATCTCCTGTTTTAAAACAAGAGAGATTTTATCTTATATAATGGAAAATATGTTTTGAGCCATTGACCGATATGTTCTGTTATGTGTCCTGTCGCCAGGATATATGGGTCTGGGAATCAAGGGGTGGAGGATGGAGTCACATCTCTCGCTATTTTTCTTAATAATCCATTTAAAAATTTTTTGCTTTATTTCCTGTAATTTAGACTCTGCTAGTTTCAATTTTTTACCTCCTAAGGAAAAAGTGCTTTCAGCATAAGACATAATAATACTTTTAGTGAATTATAAGTTGAAATGGCCACTTGGCCAATTTGTGCTTCTCTTGCCATTGAACCAACGGGCAGGTTATTGCACTGGTTGGCTTGATTGATCCTGATTACAAGGAAAAATTAGGTCACTACTCCAAATATGTCAGCAAACCCAAAAGATTATTTAGGATGCCTCCAAGTCCAACTGCAAAGGTTAATGGAAAATTATATGTGTGTGTGCGTGCACGCACACACAGGTGCATGCATGTGTTATATATGTATATATTTATGTTATATTTATATATGTTATATATTTATATATGTAAAACCACTGAGAATTCAGATATCCTAGGAGTAAAGATTTGAGTTCATTCCTTTTTACCAAAGACAAAAGGCATATAACATTGATAATAAAATAAATAAGTTAAAAATTCAACTATACCTTTTGTTATTAACCATATAATAAAAACTATGCATATTTTTATCATATATTTGGGTAATTAAGAATATATATGTGTATATATATGTTTGTATGTATATGTATATATTGGCTAATTTCTTTTTCTCGTCCCTCATTTCATTTATTATTTTATGTGAGGCTTGTTGGTGGTGGCTTACTGTAGGATTTAGTCTTGAAGTTGCAGAGTATTCCAGTGGGATTGTCACTGAAGTAGAGGACTACTGAACATCACTAGACCAGTATAAATTATGGTCACTTAGAGATGAATACGTGAGAGCTTAGCTTTTATACCACTCTTGTTAGGGAGAAGGTGAGAGTGATTTCATTTATACAACTATACGTGTAACTTGTACGGAAGCATAAAACTGGTATTGTTTTGAATGGAAGTTCAAGTGCGTATACATGACTACCAAGGATGAACTGTGTCCCAAAGCCACTCTTATGTACTCTTCTTGGAGAGGCTGAGCCTGAGGCTCTGAGAACTACCTTTACTTTTCAGCTGTTAGTTTTACCTAATTGGGGACACTGAGGAAAATGAAAAGGCGGGGAGAAAAATTTTGTTTATATCATCATTCTAGCAGATGGTGTTTCAAACAATCAACTGCAGTTGGTTTGCATCTCAAGCTGGTATCGTCATTTCCAGAACCAGCCTTGATGTGTATACACACAGATACCAAAAGCAGATGGGTAGTGCCTGCTCCCCAGAGGCCTCAGTCCCAGGTCACAATGTCCAATCTCCACAAGCTTGAAGTACCATCATTAGCCAAGCATCACACCATCCTCAGAGATTTGAGCCTCAGTTCCTAGTGTGCTCTGCTCTGAATTTCTCAGGTACAAGAATTAGTCAAATATATTTGGGTTCTCAAGAGAAATAGAAGCAATGGTATATATGCAGGCACACCTCATTTTGTTGAGCTTCACTTTTATTGTGTTTCACAATGCAATTTTGTTATTTTTACACACTGAAGGTTTGTGGCAACCCTGTGTTGAGCAAGTCTATCTGCACTGTTTCTTCAATAACTTGTGCTCACTTCAAGTCTCTGTTACATTTTGGTAATTCTCATAATTTTTAAAATTTTTCATGGTTATTATATTTGGTATGGTGATCTGTGATCAGTGATCTTTGATGTTACCATTGGAATTGTTTTGGGACACCCTGAATCATGCCTACACAAGACTGTTGTGTGTGTTCTGACTGCTCCATCATCGGGCCCTTCCCCTGTCCCTCTCCCTCTCCTCGGACCTTCCTATTCTCTGATACACCACAAAACTAAAATTAGGCCAACTAATTACCCTACGATAGCCACTAAGTGTGCAAGCAAAAGAAAAAGTCACATTTCTCAATTTAAATCAAAGACTAGAAATAATTAAGCTTAGTGAGGAGTGCATGTTGAAAGTTGAGATAGGCTGAAAGCTAAGCCTCTTCTACCAGTTAGCCAAGTTGTTCATGCAAATGTAAAGTTCTTGAAGGAAATTAAAGTTCTACTCTAGTGAATCCATGAATGATAAGAAAGCAAAACAGCCTTATTGTTGATATGGAGAAAGCTTTAGTGGTCTGGTTAGAAGATCAATCATCTACAACATTCTCTTAAGTCAAAGACTAATCAGAGCAAGGTCCCAATCTCTGTGAAGGCTGAGAGACTGAGGAAGCTACAGAAAAAAGGATGGAATCCAGCAGAGGCTGGTTTATGAGGCTTAAGGAAAGAAGTCATTTCCATAATATAAAGAGCAAGGAGAAGTTTCAGCAAGTTATCCAGAAAATCTAGCGAAGATAATAAATTAAGTTGTCTACCTTTAAAAACAGATTTTCAGTGTAGTTGAAAACATCCTTTTCTTGGAAGAAGACACCACCTAGGACTTTCATAGCTAGGGAAGAGAGGTCGATGCCTGACATCAAAGCTTCAAAAGACAGGCTGACTCTTTTGTTAGGGAATAATGCAGCTGGTAACTTTAAATTGAAGCCAAGGCTTATGTACCATTTAGAAAATTGTATGGCCCTTAAGAATTATGTTAAATCTACTCTGCTTGTACACTTTAGAGTAAGCAACAAATCCTAGATGACTCCAGAGCTCTGATGGAGATATACAAGGAGATGAATGTTGTTTGTACGTCTATTAACACAACAGCTATTCTGCAGCCATAGATAAAGAGGTAATTTCAAACTTTCAGGTATTATTTAAGAAACACAGTTTTTAAGGCTGTACTGTAGCTGCCATAGATAGTGATTCCTTTGATTGAATCTGGGCAAAGTAAATTGAAAACCTCTGGAAAGGATTCATCATTGTAGATGTCATTAAGAGTATTCGTGATTCATGGGAGGAGATCAACATATCAACATTAACAGGAATTTAGGAGAAGTTGATTCCAGTACTAACAGATGACTTTGCGTGGTTCAACACTTCACGAGAGGAAGTTACTACAAATTGGCAAGAGAACTAGAAGTAGAAGTAGAGCCTGAAGATATGATTGAATTGTTACGATTTCATGATCAAACTTAAACACACAAGGAGTTGCTTCTTTTTTTTTTTTTCTTCTTTTTTTACTTAAAAAGATTTTTTTAGAGATGGGTTCTTGCTCTGTCACCCAGGCTGGGGTGCCATGGCATGATCATGGCTCATTGCAGCATTGAAATCTTGGGCTCAACCAGTCCTCCTACCTCAGCCTCCTGAGTAGCTGAGACTACAGATGCATACCACCACACCTGGCTAATTAAAAAAAAAATTGCAGGATGGGGTATTGCTATGTTGCCCATGTTTGTCTCAAACTACTGGCCTCAAGCAATCCTCCTGCCTCAGCCAGGAGTTGCTTCTTATGGATAACCAAATAATGTAGTGGGTTTTGTTGTTGTTGTTGTTGTTTATAAAATGTAATTGTATTTTACGTTACTCTGCTGTTACATAGGACATATCATTTTCACAAGGCTTTTTTGGGACAATGGTCAATGGTTAACAATGCACAATAGTGGTCCAAATCTCTAAATAACAATGCTAGACAAACTGGACTCCCCCTCACATATGCACATATCTGCATGGAAGAGTACTAAAGTTGTAGACTTGGACTTGAGTACTTTTATTTATTTCCCCTTTGTAGTGTATTAAGAAATATCATGCACTTTAATTCCCAAAAGCAATTCTTGTATTCTGGCAGCAACATGCTAATTCTATTACACAGCAAAGTGAATACCAGAACTACAAAGGCAGGAGGTGTAAGTGAATTTTTATTTGGAAGGGAGGTTGTCAACATAAACAGCAGCAAATAAAGAGTGAATAAGGAAAGTCCCTCTTGCCATACCTCCATAATATGTGATATAGGAGACATTTCAATTTGTGACCTCCAGCCAGAAATGGCAAGTGCTTTTCCATTCAATCTAATACTTCTGGATTCCTACTAAAAAGGAATATATTAGGAGCATGGAAAAGTTGCTTGTTGAAAGGAAACCCCGAAGAGTATGGGAGGGAATGTAGAAATTAAGAAGTTATGTGGAACACTCTGTAAAGTGTAAGTAACTACATTTTCATATCTTCACAGTAATACAAAACACAGTCACTTGCAGAACTGGTTCAGATTACTTAAATACCAGATACATTTTTCGTCCTCTACCTAAGTGTTTGGAAGTTGCTTATGTTGATATGAAATGAAGGTATTAAGACTACAGCAGTAACTGCACACCAGGAAGGCCAAGACAAATCAAGCAATGAAGTTTTCCTAATGCTGCAGTGTGAAAAGACTATAAACAGGTCATTCCATATGCATAAATGGGTTTCTTTGCTATAGGAAATCCAAGTGGAATAAGAAATGGAGATGTGTAAAAAGTTTATTGAAGGGAAGAAGGATGACACCATGGGTTTAGTTTCAGCCCCTTCTGCTGCATCACATTCTTCTCTTTCACTGTCTGAGGTCCATAGTGTTAGGTTGTCTCTAAGCAACTGCATAATGAGGGTGCTGTCTTTGTATGAGTCTTCATTCAGTGTATCAAGTTCTGCAATGGCCTCATCAAAAGCCATTTTAGCCAGCATGCAGGCAAGCTCTGGGTGATTATGAATCTCATAGTAAAATACCGAAAAGTTAACAGCAAGCCCCAGGCAGTTTGGATGAGTGGATTGTATCTCTTTCTTGCTTATATCAAATGCTTCTTGGTAAGCTCCTTGGAAATTATCTGTCATTTGTTTTTGATTCTCACCACATGCAACTTCAGCAAGGTACTGGAAGTAACCACCCTTCATTTTCAGATAGAAGACACCAGTCTCTGGACTAGTTGCATTGGCTATCAAATATTTATCCAACAATTCCAGGGCCGTGGTGCAGATCGATCTCAGCTCGGACTCCACTTTCTGCCAATAGTCCTTAATCAGCTGCAACTTCTTGTCAGAGGTGTCTGTCCTCTGCTTGATGCTTGAGATGACCCTGCAGGCAAACCTGCAGTCCCCAACCACATTCTTGTAGGCCACGGAAAGCAGGTGGCACTCCTCCTTGGACAGCTTGGTGCCCTGCTTGGTTATGGCCTTTATGCAGGTAGCCATATCATCATAGCACTTGGGCAACTTGGCCTTCTGGATCAGCTCCATCTTCTCTGTGGCAGGCGTGCGGGTGAAAGTAGTTTATTGAGATGGAATTTGCTCCTGGTGAAGATGCTGTGAACATTGTTGAAATGAAAACAAAGGATTTAGAATATTACATAAACTTAGTTGATAAAGCAGCAGCAGAGTTTGAAAGGATTTACTCCAGTTTTGAAAAATATTCTACTGTGGGTAAAATGCTATCAAATAGTGTAGCAAGCTATAGTGAAATATTTTGTGAAAGAAAGAGTCAATCAATGTGGCAAATCTCATTGTGTTATTTCAAGTAATTGCCATAGACACCCAAACTTTGGCAAACACCACCGTAATTAGTCAATAGCCATCAAAATCAAGGCAAGAGGCTGGGCGCGGTGGGTGGCTCATGTCTGTAATCCCAGCACTATGGGACGCCAAGGTGGGTGGATCACCAGGTCAGGAGATTGAGACCATCCTGGCTAACATGGTGAAACCCTGTTTCTACTAAAAATACAAGAAATCAGCTGAACATGCTGGCAGGCACCTGTAGTCCCAGCTACTTGGAAGGCTGAGACAGAATGGCGTGGCGTGAACCCAGGAGGCGGAGGTTGCAGTGAGCTGAGATCGCGCCACTGCACTCCAGCCTGGGTGACAGAGCAAGACTCCATCTCAAAAAAAAAAAAAAAAAAAAAAAGAAAGAAAGAAACAAATCAAGGCAAGAGCCCTTAGCAGTCAAAAGGTCATCACTCATTGAAGGATAAGACAATCATTAGCTTTATTTTAGCAATAAGGTTTTCTTTTTTTAAAAAATTAAGGTATGTACATTGTTTTGTTGATATAATGCCTAGTGCACTTAATAGACTACAAGGTAGTATAAACATAACTTTTATATGCATTGGGAAACAAAACAAAAAGTGACTCGCTTTACTGCAATATTAGCTTTATTGTTATGGCCTGGAATTGAACTTAAAATATCTCTGTGGTATGCCTTTATATACAGAAAGATTTATTTCAAGGAATTCGCTGATACAATTATGGAGATTTGGTAAGTCCAAAATTGATGGGGTAGGCCAGTGTGCTGTAGACTGAGGGAGAAGTTTTAGTTCAAGTTGCAAGTGTGTCTTCCTGGAAAAATTCTTTGTTGGGAAACGTCTGTCTTTGGTCTATTTAAGCCTTCAACTGATTGGATAAACCCCACCCCCACATTAGGGAAAGTAATCTGTTTTACTTACCGTTGTGTTAGCCTTTTGGGCTGCTACAAATACCATAGACTCAGTATATGGTATTCCGTTATAAACAATGGAAATGTATTTCTTTCTGGAAGCTGAGAAGTCCAAGATTTAGGGACTAGTATATTCAGTGTCTGATGAGGCCCCATTTTCTCAAAGACAACCATATTCTTGGTGTAACTTCTCATGGTGGAAAGAGAAAACACGCCTCCTGAGACCTCTTTTATGAAGGCACTAATCCCTTTCATCAGGGCTCTACCCTCAGGACCTAAATACCTTCCAAAAAGCCCCACATACTAATGCCATCACTTTGGGAGTTAACACTTTGAACATCTGAATTTTGGGGAGGTACATGCATTCAATTACAGCACCAATTTAAATGTTAGTATTATCCAAAAAACAGTCAGCTCAGGCTAGCATAACAAAAATACCATAGACAGGGTGACTTAAACAACAGAATTTATTTTCTCACAGTTCTGGAGGCTAGAAGTCCAAGATTGAGGTTCCAACCAATGCAGTTTCTGGTGAGGGCTGTCTTCTTTGCTTGCAGATATTAGCCTTCTTGCTGTGTCCTCACATGGCGAGACAAAGATATTTCTCTTTTCTTCTTCTTAGAAAGCCACCAAACCTATGGGATTAGAGCCTTACTTTTTTGACCCCATTTAACCTTTGTTACCTCCTATAGTCCTTATCTCTAGATACAGTCACATTGGGGGTTCAGGCTTCTGCATATGCATTTGAGGGCATGGCACAATTTAGTCCACATTATGCACCTGCCACTCCCCCAAAAATCTTACGTCCCTATCTCATGCAAAGTACATTCATTTCATCCCAATAGCCCCAAAAGTCTTAACTTATCCAGCATCAACTTTAAAGTCCAAAGTCTCATGCAAAAAATCCTCAAAATTATCAAATTATCAAAATTATCAAAAATATCATCTAAATCATACACGGATGAGTCACAATGCTCTTTGACAATGTACCTAGTGAACCAAAACCTGTGATTTATCTAAGGCAAAATTCCTCTCCAGCTATACACTTGTAAATACAGACTGTGTTTTCAAAATATCGTGGAACAGGCATTGGATAGGTAAACACTTCCAGAGTCATTTAGAATAAAGTTTGACTGAATATCTGGGCACTATGGCACAGCTATAGTGATACATAAAATTAATCATCACACAAGGAAAAAAAAAACAAACAAAAAAACACACCATTTTCAAAGGCCCAAACCACAAGTCCTTTTTCCAGACTCCTAAAGTAGCATCATCACCTGGAACTCATGCCTTCCCCAAAGGTCTGAGTCCCAACTCTCCTGGGGCCCTCTGTTGAATTTCTGAGGTATCAGCAATGACCAGTTGGTACCCATTCCCCAAACGATTTTAATTCTAGGTCTCTGGTGTCCTTCTCTGAACTTTTAAGGTCTGAAAATATCAATGTCTTTATTTTTGCTTTCCCACCCTAAGAAATGCGGATTGATTCTTACAGTTACTAACTTAGTATTCCTTGTTTCCTTTTTCATTTCAGTATACCTTAAAAATACCCCATGTTAAATTCTCCACATTAAAATACTTGACAAAGTTTCTATTTTATCTATTAATTCATGACTGGTATGCCATAATCCTGGTTTGCCTGAGACAACAAATCTATCTATCTATCTATCATCTCTATTTCCAATGTGTTTTTTACAGCGCCCTCTTTCACAAAAGTGTCTTAGTTAAACAATATATTATATTACCATGCTAAAAACAACCAACCATGCAGTAGAAATCAGAATATATGGGATCTAGTCCTGCCCTGCAAAAAATGTCATGTGGCCTGGAACAAATCACTTAACCTGAGGAGTAGATGATTATTTCTACCACTTATTATAGCTCCTAAACTCTAATTTCATCGTCTATGATACTGTCATACAATTTACCTATATATGCTTAAATGTGTTATCATTGAGATATTGATAAATATATACCTGGTTGGCATTAGAAGGTGCCACAGATGGCATGATTTTTAAGCAGTGTTCTGACGAAGGGAAAAAAATACTTAATCAGCAAAAATGAACTGTAAGAGCTTTTCTGAAAAAATTGTTAAGTCAATCTGATCACTATAGCACCAGAATTATTGCAGCAGAAAAGGATAAATATATATGATAATTTTAAGTACATAAAACTGTAGATAAAAATTAGTAGGTGACCTTCATTGGTTTTTTTTCTCTCTACAGGCACTGCTTTAAGTGCTTTGCCTATAATAATTCTATGAGGCAGCCATTATTATTGCTACCATTTTACTGATGAAAGACTTAGGAGGGTAAAATAATTTGTTTGAATATGTGCAGCAAGGAAGCAGTGATCCTAGGAAATGTACCTAGTTGTCTAATTTCATAACTTCTGTACCATAATTTTAAATATCAAGATTAATGTAGCTGGATATAGAAGAAATAAAGTTACAATGAAAGTTTGATGAGAGAAAGTATTCTACTTAAGCTCTATTAAAATATTTGGATGATTCCTTTTCAGAATTATGCCTATTTCAAATATCAAATATGTTTTGGTATAAACAATGTGTTATGTGTTCTTTCTATTTAAAAGTTACAAAGCTTCTTAAATAGAAGCATATATAGGTCTCGTTTTTTCCCCTTTGTCCCATTGGTATCTTGAGGACAATTACTACAGTATAGAAAACAATAGAACAGTGAGATTTCAAAAGTTATGTTAAGAAAATAATATATTTTAATTTCATTGCAGTTAAAAATTTAAAGCCCATTGAAAAGAAATTAAAAAGTTAGTCCTTAAAGTAGACTTTTTACCACTCTCTGTGTGTCCAGTTTTCTTTGATTTTTACTTTACGAATTACTTTTTTACATTTAGTCTTTATAATATTGATATATAAATTAAATCAGAATTTTAATGTTTTTGTTCAAAGGCTGCTGCAACTTGATTGAAATATCATTTCTGTCCAGAGTTTTCAATCAAAAAAGAATATAGCAACTCACCTTTCTGTCACTGTGATAGTGCAATTAAGATTGCCTCAAGTCAGTTACATTCTCTTTGTCCTAGATTCCTCATCCATAAAGTGCAAGTCACAATACCAACTACCCTAGAGTTGTAATAATTGTAAAGTCCACCTAAATGCCAAAAAGAGTCCTCTGCCACCGTGCCTAGCTCTTCTTCCCTATCCATTGTCTGATTGCCTGTCCTCTTGCGCTTGTTGTTCTGCCTTATCTTATGTTTTTGTTTTGACTAGCTGCTTGGAGGTTAGCATCTCCAATCAAAGGCAGTATGTTGATGTGTTGTTTTATTTTAATTCCTTTGGCCCAGCAGAATAATTGGTATATAGATAATACTAAGTAAATTTTTATGAAGGGAAAGAGTACATCAGTGAAAATGAGTGAGTGAAGTTGATAAAAGAATCCTTTCCATTTTTTCTACTGTAGACAATTACATAGAAGAATTACATAGAGAATTTCTCAAGAGCTTGAACATCTAACTGAAGCTTTTCTAACAGGAGTAAACTATGTATACCCCATTCAACAACAAATGCCTAATTCAGAAGTGGGCAATCATTAAAAAAAGAGGAGAACTTGGATAACAAATTAACAGAAAGAAAATGTACAAACTTCATTCCTTCATTTATTATACTTCATTTGGAAGAGAGAAAAAATATTTAAATCTTCATACAAAGATCCCCTTGCTCATGAAGCTCTGCTTGTGTGAGTGTACATGTTCAATATTCAAATAGTATGCTAATTTAAAAGTTAGACTTGATCTCATCTATCATCTTAGAATTTTTATAAAATGGATACACATTAACTCCTGGGTGCATTTTACCTTTTACTCAGCAGGTAAAAGGTAAAAGAGTCCATAGACATTCTATCTTTCTTTATTGAGGACAATTTCTATAACATTTGTTTTAACGATGTATATAGCTTACTCTAAAATTATTCTGCAAGCTAACCAGGCAACCTGTTTCATTTTAGTTCTGGAAAAGTTATTTCTTGAATGTAACAAGTTTAAAATGAATATCAGAATCAAGAAGTCATACATAAAAACTTCCTATGCACTGAAAATATAAAGGAAGCACCTCTATGACTTAAAATTTGCATAAATTCATTGTTATAAAACAACGCTTTCCCCCTTTTTTCCTCACAGGAAAGTGTTTGTTGGCTGAATATAATATGCAAAATTCACACCTTAAACTTTAGTTTCAATGAAAGTAACTGCTTTTGCCAGTTCTTTACAAGGATAGTGCCAGCAGTTTATTTAAAATTGAAACTTTTTCAGCTGCAAGACCAGAATTATGAGTCTTGTTAGGCTTGTCTTATTTGTAGGTCATCTGAAATACAAATCTAACCAGTAGTAGGAATGACATAGTCTAAGACAGGAACACTAATCACATCAAGTTACACTGTTCCATTTTACATGTCAAAAGTGTGAAGCTTCATTGTAAAAAGGAAAGAAAATACAAACATTTAAGTCTGTCTCAAATACAACAAAATTGTGATATTTGAAATATTTTTCCCAAATCAAATTTCTTGTCTTAATTTGGGAGTGATTGGAAGCGTATGTAGCATTTTGATAGCTTAAAATCAGCATTGATTATACCACAAAATAATAAAAACTAATATTTTTACTTCTATTAATATTTAGCTGTTCTATGACATATGTATTCTATTTTAGAATTTTGTTTGTTTTAATTTTGCTAGCATTCTCTGAATTAATAAAGTTAACTATGTTCCTTAGGAGACATTTTCATGGATTATCATAGTTTATCTTGATACCTGATCAAATTGTGGATTAGGAATAGTAAACTATTCCTCTTTTTCCTTTAAAAACTCTTTAAAATATAAATGTGTTAGTATTAGAGAAATGCAAACTAAATCTCAAATGAGTTTCTACTACTAATACATACACCAAAATATATGACATTTTAAAAATTACTGATAATTCTAAGTGTTTGTGAGGATGTAGAGTAACTGAAATTTTCATATGGTATGTTGGGAGTGTAAATTGATAAAACCATTTTGGAGAAGGATTAGACATAATTACTAAATCTAATTCTATGCTTTTTTTCCTGGAAATTCCATTACTATGTATTGGCCCAACAGTTAAGAGTATATGTTCACTAAAAGACCTGTACAAGAATGTTCCTAGCAACACTATTAGTCATGTTATTTTACTAAAAAAAATCCAAATGTCCAATAACAGTCAATGGATAAATATAATATAGTATAGTCATATAATGCAGAAAGTTTTTGAAAAACTCCAACTGACTGCAAAAATGTAGATGAATAGTACAGTACATTAAGTGAAAGCAGCCAGTCACTAACATCTATGATGTATGATTTCATTTGTATGAAGTTCAAAAACAACCAAAACTAGCCGATGATTTTCTGAAGTCAGAATAATGGCTGCCTTTGTGGGGCAAAGACGGCTGTTAACTGGGTGTTCTGTATTTTGACTTAGATGGTAATTATATAGTTATGCTAATTCATTATATGTAACAAGGTATATACAATTAAGATTTTCCCCTTCATAAATGTAATACCTCAATTTATTTTTTATTTATTTATTTATTTTTTTTAATTTATTTATTATTATTATACTTTAAGTTGTAGGGTACATGTGCATAACATGCAGGTTTGTTACATATGTATACTTGTGAATACCTCAATTTAAAAGTATTAAAATATATTTATATGTAACTTAATTACTTGCATAGTGACATCTGAAGAAAGTTAAAAAAAAAAAGAAACCAAAAACCTCAGAATGTTTGGCAACTAAATACTTCTTGGAAGGAGGGTAACTTTGGATAAGTATTTATAAATTTTAATTATTAACTTTCATTTTTTATACCAGAATTTTTTCTTTATTAACGGGATACATATGTCAACATTTCTGTCCACATATTTTAAGAGTAAGTAGTATGTTATTAGCTAATAATTCAACTACAGCACCCAAAATGAGCAGTTTCTCTAAAGAGATTTGGTTCAGTAAAGGTCAGTCCTACTTAAATTTTAATCTGACCCTTCTCATTCTTATGTTCTACTTAAGTATTTATCTTCTATTTTCGTACCAAAATTATTAGATGTTTCTTAGTTTACATTAAGCTTCTTTTAACTGGTAGCACATGAGGATTTTCGTAGACAATTCTTTCTTTTGAACAAAATTGTGAATATATCTTCCTTGACCTATTTTAAGTATCATTCATTTGTGCTGAATACAAGTAGTAATGTAACAATGGGTTGATTTAAAAGAATTATTTCCATTGTTAGATAACTATTGCATAATAGTAATTAAAGCTAGAGACACTAATTAGAGAGCATTTCCACTTGGGAGTACATAGAACATTCAGATATTGAGTTGGGATGTCTGAGGAATGGACCATTTTATAAAGTGAGGTTAATTTTTGACTCCTGAGTTCCAAACAAATATGGTATATCTGGGGTTCTGCTCTGAATAGCTTCATGTATGAATAAAATGTTATTTTTTTCTTATTAATCTTTCCTTCCCTCTCTTGGAAATAATTAGTATGGCAAAAACTATTTTCAGATAAATAGAAAAACAAATTTCAAAAATGCCAGCCTTTGGCCAACCTCACTCACTTCCTGTAACAAGGTCTAAAAGAAGTTTATCAATGGTTACAGTTTTTCTTAAGGAGACCAAATTCAGAACCATTAGAAATCAACAGTTACTTTGGGATCTTAAAAATCTCTTTTAAACTACAGATTCTGCAGGTTTGCTCATGAGAAAAGCCATTCTGATGTTATTTTATTCCTGTATCCATAGGGCTGGATCAAAGATAAATTGGTTCATGGAAATGGAGTATCTATACAAATAAAGTTTGTATAATCATGTACCATGTTGCTGCTTAATTTATTTTTCCTGATATTATAATTATTAATTATAAACAGAAAGGAAAGAGAGACAGTAGAGCAAATTTAGCGAAGAGCTTGGACTTTGGATTAAGCCTTTCTAGGCTCAATATCTAGCTTCGGTATCTACTAGATGTGCACCCTTGATTACATTTCTTATCCTCTCTATGCCTATTTTCTCATCTGCAGTATTTACACCCACCTCATAGTATTGTCAAAATGATCAAATGAGTAAGGTTATTTATGTTTGTAAGGTCATAAGATAAATTCTTGTCACTATACATATTTTTTAATAAAATCACAAATTTGGAAAGCAAGTAAGTAAAAGAGAAAATCACCTGCAGCTCAACTACTGACATAGTCTTTATCTTTGTTGCTATATTATTTTCTTTCACTGTTCCTTGTTCTATAAGGCTTCTATGTCCATGAACCTGATGTATTATGCCACACTTTCCGAGATGTTTTGTCCACATTTTACATGCACATCTGCCTCTTTTCCTTAGCTCATGCTTTCTCTTCACTTATAAAGTCTGTTCTTCTCATCTTCACATGTCAAAAGTCCAGCCAGCCTTGACAACTTAGCTCAATGTATTGACTCCTTTGATTACTTTCTAAAAGAGGATCTTAATTTTTTCCTCCTCTGAAATTGTAAAGCATGCTGTCCTTTTGCAGTGTTAAGTAATTTTCCTCTGTGTCAACAGCATGAATATGGCATTTCATATCCTAGACTATAATATAAGTCTTTGGAAATGTTGTGCAAACCTTTCTACACTCTATGCATCAAGCACAGTTCTTTGCATAGATTAATGAATGCTCAATTTAAATACATTTTAACACAGAATACATTGATCTTAAAAATCAGATGTTCTAAGAATATTTATTGGCAGGCCAAAATAGTCATGATAAAATATTAGATGATATAAAACTGTAAGCCATATGATTACAATTTTTAAAAATAAAGTATCCATGTATTTTTTGTCTATCTATCATCACCTATCACAAAATGACTGAAAAAAACTTTCTAGATGTTGACAGTATTTATGTCTGCATTATAAAATGCAGATGATTTAAGTTTTCTTTTACTTTTTTGGAAAATGTTTTTACAATTCTATCACCTTTAAAATCATGAAGACATAATATTGTAGCATAAAGG
Source organism: Macaca nemestrina (assembly GCF_043159975.1). Lineage (NCBI taxonomy): Eukaryota > Metazoa > Chordata > Mammalia > Primates > Cercopithecidae > Macaca > Macaca nemestrina. The sequence goes on from NC_092127.1 coordinate 25,733,355, forward strand.
CGTATTTTAAATACAATTATTTTAGCCTAGAAATATAAGAAATGCAACTGCCATCTTTGAAAGTTTGATTTTATGTTAGATAGATTTACTTTCCAATTTACAGCATATTGATCCTAGGCTCACTGGAGTGAGACAGCATATAGGATAGTATCCTTCTTCCTTGCTTATCCTAAGTATAGTAACTGGCATGTAATAAAAACTGTAATGTTCAGCTTGGGCAATTTTTCATAAGAAATCTTAAAAGAAACTACTTTATATTTTCCATACAGAAGTCTTAATTATAGAAAACAAAGTTTATTTTTAACTTGCTGTTAACATGTAGAAGGGAAAATCCTGTAGAGAGAAATGAAGAAATACTTACAGGGAGCTGAAAAAGAAGGAGGTGGTACTTATCTTCAGAACGATTTTTAATGATTCATTTTGAAAATGGATTTCATAACAGTACATATATAAAGGAATAATGCATAAGTATTTTGATTTTTTGAAGGGAAAGCATTTGTCATTTCAGAAAACGATTAGAAGTGAGTTCCATTGATCTTTCAAAATGTATTTCCAAGGAATTACATTAAGTATTTTTCTACCTTGTGGAGTTTAGCAACCCTGGATCACCATTGGTGTGCTCTTCAAACACATATTTTAACACCTTTTTCCAGCAGGACTTTTTTCAAGTCTTGTGAGAGTTATACATACATGACATTTGTTCATTTAGAGAACTCTTTAATCCTTTGACAATTTTTTCTCTACCTCTATAGCTTTGCTTAGGATAAAATTTTCTTATGATTACTTGGTTGAGCTGAATCTTACTTTATTGGTGATTCTTTTTTCTAAAAATTTAAAATAGCATTAAAATTGTTTTGGAAGAAAAATGCATTTGAATTTTTATATATCTGTTGAAAGAAACAACCCTATATTAATCAAATGGAAATAAGGGTGTTGTTTGTTCAGTGAAGAAGATCTATTGACGTGTGTCATTTGGCATTTAAGGGAGAATTAGTTGCTCTTAGTGAACTTGCTTTATTTAGCGGAAATATCTAATGTAGCTATGAAAATACATTAGATAGACATATTTGAAATTCAAATGATATAAAAGCAAACACCACTGATTCAACACCTAAGTAATCACATTGTTCACAGAATTGTAAATTACAATGGCTGTATGTGAGTAACAGATAGATGAATTAAATGTGTTCAGCAGCCTTTCTGTATATTACAGGAAGCCTTCCTGCCAGAGATATTTTGGTAGAGTACAACAGGCCTATGTGATTCACTGTACAATAGGCAAAGGAAAATTATTTCCTGTTTAGTACAGAAAAGTGGCCTAACATGAAAAACCTCAACGATGTTGATTTTTTTTAAATACGTTATAGAGGTACAAAATACCTTTGCCAATTTCCAAGATTCCTGAGAATTTTTCCCAACTTTAAAGTTTATTAACTAACTTATAATCATAAACGAAGCAACAATCACTTTTTCGTCCAAAAATTTAATTCTAGATTTCCTGAAAATTAAACAGTTCTAATTATAAATTGATTTCTTTATTATGGTATCACCTTTATCATAGCCATTTTAAATCCAACACAGCTGTAATAATGTGAGAAAAATATATATAACTAATGAAGAATTCCTAAAGTATGTGTGTACTATTGCTAGCTTACTAGAAATTATTTTGTCTTACTGTACTCTCTTCAAGTTTTGATTCATAGTAATAGTCAAATTGTTTGCAAACACCGAAGTCCACAATAATTTTTTATTTTCTTAGAATCTATGACACATTACCATTGGATTAAGGGCAAGCATGTAATATGAATATAAGCTTCTAGATATACCTTCTCTTTTTTTTTTTGGAAGTGATGATTTAAACCATTCCTGATATAGGCTCATAAAAATCGAAGTATGACATCCTGAGAAGATTTTTAGTCTTATCTTTAGGCATGATTAAACAACTCCAAATTAATAGAAGTTTCCTCTATTTCCAAAGATCTACAGGGGAATTAGATCCTATAACGAATTGATAGCATCATGTGTGTTTAAGAAAGAACATTTCCTTCAGGCTATCTTTACTTCTTCTCATTTAATTTTCTTACCTGACATTTTACACTTATTTAGCCTTAGTTTGCTCTCTGTAGAAACACAAACATTTGGTATCAGTTTCTTTGGAAAAATATGCGTTGATGTAATTCAATTTGAACCTGCTAAATCTCTCAAGTTGTACGTTTTTCCAAATTTTACATTGCTAAAGCTTTACAAGTTTTATTTTCTGAATTGTAGCCAGTTTGGCTACAATCTTTTGCTTGGATGCTTTTTACTTTTTTCTGAGTTTCTGTTTGTAAGAGGTTCTTACATTGTTCAGATTACAGTACTTAAAATAGTTAGGTTCTGGAAACTCAACTCTAAAACTTAGAGACATAGTTATTTTTCAGATTTATTTTACCAGGAAGATTCAATAACTGATTTCGCTTAATATATTTCCAAAATTTCTATTAAAATACAAAATTATAGCAAAAATCCTTCCCAGCTCTTGAGCTCTTAGCCCATCTGTCTCTGTCAGTTCATCCTCTGGAGGCAGGGAATGCAGGTTGAGCTCAGAGGGCAGGATCCCAGAGCATACTGAGAGCATAGTGCAGAAGAGTTCTCCCTGGACCAAACAAAGAGGAACACCAGAGCTATAGGAGCATACGGCCAGCAGTCTGTCTCCAGAGAAGCTGTCTAGGGCATAACCTCATTCTACAGAAATTGGCAAAGTCTGGAGTAAGTACAGCAAAGTAAAGCAGGCTTTAGAAGGTTAACATGTCATTGAAGGTGAAAGCAAAGCATAATACTGATAGGAAAAACTACAAGGAATCAGCATCAATCGATGGCAATACCAAGTCTAGAATCTTTGACTAACCGAGAGAGTTTTATACGATTAATTCTTGCAAGAAGGTGAACAATTTCATGGTTATCTGGGTTCTTACACATTAACAATATTAAGTCTATGTTTCCAGCTGGAATAGGGGATTTATCGTGTTTATGGTGGGGAATGAAAGCAGAGCTTGACCTCAGATCATTTCTAACCTTACCACTTACCATTTCATACATGGCCAGGAAGCCACTAAGTGCTTCTATTCTTTGGATATCATTTCTGAGACAAATCCTACATAGGACATTTTCACGTGGTTACCTCATTCTAAATTAATTATTCTAATAGTCTTTATAAGACACCCATGAGATATTACATACTATTCTCATTTTAATGTAAGGAAATGCAATCAAGAAGACTTTATTACCTACAAAGATTACACTCTAATGAGGAGGAGGAGCCAGATTCAAATTGGGTTATGCTCTTTTTATTCATGAATAGGATGCAGGACATATACTTTCTTGTAGAATGGTAGATCTAATCTTGACCACTTATGACTAAAATAGAAAAATGCTATTAAAACAAAAGTAGTGTTAAGACATAGTGCTGAAATATGTTTTTTAGTCTGAGATACTGTTAAAATATCTCTGGATATTTTGAATTATTAAAACATTTTTGTAACCTCTTTTGAAAAGTGATACATTGAGATAACAGAGTTCATGCTCCTATTATGTACAATTCAGTAATGTGAGCTACATAATTGAGTATAATCATAGGAAAAATGGAAGTGCTTTAACATGTGTCTTTTTAAAATTCCTAAAATTTGTTATTCTATTTGCAGCTATAAATAATATAGATGCTAATTTCACAAACAAGGGAAAATACAGTAATATAGAGAGAAAGAAAGAAACATATAAACTCTATCAGTGTAGGACATTGTAATTCTTTTGTCCTTCCTAATATAGATACAAATTTGACTTTTTGTTAATTTATAATTTTCCGTGCAATATTTCAAGTGTTTCATTTTTACTTCCCTTTTCATGAATTATTTATTTGTATTCATTTTCCTATTGTTAATCTTTTTCATAATGAAAATAGTTATTGTCTTATTGTCACTCTTATTGAAATACCTTTTCTCTTCTCCCAGCAACTCTAGCTAGGTTTAACATCTTTCTCCAATATTTTCACAATGAACTTTAAGGAAACAAAACAATTTTTTAACATTTGCTTTTCAAATAAAATTTAACTCATAATAACATTTGTTAGTCAATGGTAGCTCTCTGGTTTCCTGCTTACAATCTTCAGAAGAAATCAATATCAATCATAGATTGTGTGTCAATATAGTTTCATAAATAAAAGAGAAACAAACTTTTGCTTTAGAAACTCTTACGGTCTTGTCAGAGTCAAAGTATAGGAGAAAACTAAAAACAAATAAAAATTTATATTTCTCTTAGTTTCGCATATGTTCAGGCTACAGGAGGAAAAGAGTATCTACGAAGACCAGACTGATATATAAATCCCTACATAAGTTCCACAGTGATGAGCAAACGTATTAAATTGATGCAGAAACATTTTTGTTTTTCTCACAGAGCTTACATTGAAAAAATAATGCATTTTTTTTGCTCCTAACTGCTGATTTCTACCAATTAATTATCAGTTAATCCATACATTAGCAAAAATAAACACAACAAATCAGTAAATAACTATCTATATAAAAATAAATAAAATGACTTCAGATATAAATTTATTTGTAACTATAACCTGAAAGAAGAAAACATTACACGCATTTCAATGAACAAAAATGCTTGTAATTATAAAGTGAAGTTGTATGTTCCTGAAGATACACACTTTGTTTTCTCATCACTTAATCCCTACTGCTGGATTTTCTCCATAATCAGATAGGCTACATTTCCACAATTAATGCTTCTTTTCACATTTTGGGCTCTTACCTTAACACCTTTTAATCCAATGGAAATGCCTCCATATATTTCTCTCCCTAACTGTGTGTGCTCTTAGACACCATAAAAAATACAACATGGTCAAGAGCATGAGAAAACAAACAAAGGTCGGGGAGAAACTATTCACAAAACATCTATCTAATAAAGAACTTGCATCCAAAATATACAGGCAACTCTTTGCAACTCAAAAGAAGAAAATGCAAAAACCTATTAAAAATAGTCCATGGTGCAGAACTCAGAAATAAGACCACATATCTATAACCATGTGATCTTCACAAACCTATCAAAAACAAACAATGGTGAAAGCATTCCCTATTTACTAGATGATACTGGGAGAACTGGCTAGCCATATGCACAAAATTGAAACTGAACCCGTTCCTTACACCTTATACAAAAATAAACTCAAGATGGATTAAAGACTTAAATGTAAAACCCCAAACTATAAAAAACCCTAGAAGAAAATATAGGCAATACTATTTAGGACATAGGTGTGGACAAAGATTTCATGACGAAGTCACCAAAAGCAATTGCAACAAAAGCTAAAATTAATCTAATTAAACCAAAGAGCTTCTGCACAGCAAAAGAAACTTTCATCAGAGCCAACAGGCAACCTAAAGAGTGGGAGAAAATTTTTGCAATTTATCCTTCTGAAAAAGGTCTAATGTCTAGAATCTACAAGTGGTGAGAGAGAAAGTATCAGGAAGAATAGCTAATGGATGCTGGGGTCTTAACACCTAGGTGATGGGTTGATCTGTGCAGCAAACCACCATGGCACATGTTTACCTATGTAACAAACCTGCACATCCTGCACATGTAGCCTGGAACTTAAAAGTTGAAGAAAAAATAAATAAATTTAATATCAGGAAAAAAAGTGGCCCAAAGACCTGAACAGACACCTCACCAAAGAAGATGGCAAATAAACATATGGAAAGATGTTCAACATTTTATGTGGTTAGGAAATTGCAAATTAAAACAACAATGAGATACCACTACACACCTATCAGAAAGGCCAAAATCTGGAACACTGATAAGAACAAATGCCAAAGAAGATGTGGAACAGAAACCCCCATTCATTGCTATTGGAATACAAAACGGTACATTGTTGGAAGACAAAATAGTACTGTGTTGGAAGACAGTTTAACAGTTTCTTAGAAAACCAAATGTACTTCACCATAAAATAAACCACAAGCTTCTTGCCCAAAGGAGTTGAAAACTTATATCCTAACAAAACCCTGCAAACAGTTGTTTATAATGGGTTTATTCATTATTGCTAAAAATAAATCATCAAGCAATGAAAAGTCATGGAAGAACTCTAAGCGCATATTACTAAATGAAAGAAGGAAATCGGAAAAGACTATATACTGTATGACTCCACCTATAGAACATCCTGGAAACAGCAAAACTATGGAGATAGCAAAAGGATCAGTGGTTGTCAGGAGTTGTAGGGACGAGATGAATAGGAGGAAAATAGAGGATTTTTAGGGCAATGAAAATTACTCTGTGTGATCCTATACTGGTAGATACATATTATTATACATTTGTCAAAACCCATAGAGGACACAACACCAAGAGTGAACCTTGATAGAAACCACAGACTTAGGGTAATAATGATGTGTCAGTGTTTTTTCATCAATTGTAACAAATTCATGTAGCACTCTCGTATGAGGTATTGATAGTGTCAGTGGCTGTACATGTGTGGGGGTAGGGAGAATATGGAAAATTTCTGTATCTTCCGCTCAGTTGTGCTACGAACCTAAAACAGCTCTATAAAATAAAGTCTGATAAAATATATGCAAAACACAAGGAAGATACATGTGGCACTATTTCTCTGATAATGCAAAGGGAAGTAGCCCAGTTGGTGTGTTTCTCAGAGCCTAGGAATATAATTTCAGTGACTCACGAGATCACTAGGGAGGCAGTGATCATATCCCTGGCTATTCACAGGCACATCTTCATAATCACCTTTCTCTTAATCCCTTCTACTTGTGCCTTTCCCCTCTCAGACCCTCACACACCTGTGCACCTGCTGCCTCCTCCTCTCAGAACTTCACACACCTGTGCACCTGCTGGCTCCTCTCAGACCCTCACACACCTGTGCACCTGCTGTCTCCTCTCAGATTCTGGCCTGCCATGATTCTTAGAATGACTTCTATTGTAGTAGAGTGGGAGAACACCCAATTTTGATGCCAGTTTTTGTCACTCTGATATCTAGGCATTGAATTAAAAAGGTCCCTGGCTCTGGGGCAAACATTAGCCTGTGTAACAAATTGTGGAGATCCCTGTTTCAAAAGACTGAGGGAAACTAGCATTATATTACAAAGGTGATTGTTGCTTTCTGCCTGCACTAGTCTACTTCAGTTACATGTACTGATCCATACATTTTCCAGAGACGCAGATCAACCTGCCTCATCCCTGGCATTCACTCAGGCTCCAAGTTTCATGCACTGGCCACCCAGAGGCAGTTTACAGCAGATTCAAATCAGGTTCTTACTGAGTTCAATGAGAAGACCCAAACCGTCTAATAGCAGGCAGAATTAATTGCCATCCTTCAGAAACTACCGAATTTGGTACTAGAATTAAAATCTCTATATTCAGGTTCTTAAATGGGAAGGTTTTTGGATCAAGCCACTGGTCAAGTAGGAAATCAAGCAAAGCTCTTACATACTAGAAAACAGTGAGCTCTCAGATCCAGGCCAAGGCTGATGGATCTTACTACCTGACTATTGAAGGGCCCCAAGACTGCTCTAACAACACCCATTTCCATAAATATGGATCAAACACATATTCATTCTTTATAATTAGACTGTATTGTTAGAATTGTTTTGGGTTTATAGAAAAATTGAGCAGATAGTACAGAAGATTGCCATATACCCCTCACCCACAAAATTCACCCTGTGGTTAAAATCTAACATTAATATGATATATTTAGTACAGGTAATGAAATTATATTGATACATTATTATTAACTAAAGTCCATAGTTTATTCAAATTTTTTAGTTTTTGCCTAAAGTTATTTTTCTGTTCCAGGATTTCATCCAGGATACCATATTACATTTAGTTATCATGTCTCCATTTGCTTTTCTTGGTTGTGATAATTTCTCAGTTTCTCAGTTTTTCACAGTCTTGACAGTTTTGAGGATTACTGTTAGGATGCCTGTCTATTGGAGTTTTTATATTTTTCTCATGATTAAGGTGGGGTAATGGTTTTCGAGTGGGGAGATCACAGAGGCAAAGTAAAGTGCCATTTTTGTCATATCATATTGAGAGAGAATTTTTTTCTTCGTTTCTCTCTCTTTCTTTCATTCTTTCTATCTTTTGGATTTCAAAACAACTTAAGATTTTTAAAAAGTTCCTTTGTCTTTCTCCACTCTTTTCCAATCTTGCTTTCTCACATTCTAATCTTTACATAAGAGCAAGATGTAGTTTTTAAAAATAAAACAAGATATGCTCCTGTTTAAACCCCCCCCCAAATACATTATATTGTTCTTGGAATAAAATATCCAAAGACCTCACCTTAGTTTGCAATGCCCTGCTCAGGGATCTGTCCCCTGCCTATTTCTCCAGCCTTATTTTGACCGCTATCCCTGCCCCAGTATGCCCAGCCATGCTGGTTATAAAACATGGCAGCTCGGAGTATTCAACACAGTTATTATGCAATAATAGGTAAAGGTATGTACATTAATAATACCCAGTGTACATTCAATCTCCAGATAATCCGTAATAGAAACCTACAGGGAAAAATATGACAGAAGCTGCCAACTGGATAGCTACTTGTTTTTCACATGAGCTTTAGACACTTATCATTTCTTAAAATAAAAACAAAAACACACTGCTGGTATTTTTATTAGAATTACAGTATATTTATAAAATAATTTGGAAATATTTGACATTTTTTATTGTACTTGGCAGAATATTGTCTATTTAATTCTTGTACTCCAAAAACTAGCCATCTGACATATTTATCAATTTTACTTTTATTGTGTTTAAACAAAAGTAAAATGTTTCTCTTTTTAATTTATTAATTTTGCTTTCAAGTTTTAATCTTTCTCTTCTCATGTCTGTTATACTTGCTCCTAGTTTATTGAAATATATATTTAATTAATTGGTTTCCATTCTTACACATTCGAAAATGAAAAACTTTTAAGGAGACAAATTTGCCTCTAAATGAAGCTCGATAACTTCCCTTAAGTTTAGTTTTTCAATGTCATAATTTTCTAAATAATGTATGTTAATAATTTTTGCATTCTCTTTAAGTAAAATTTTTAAAGAAAAGGCTTCTTAAATGTAGTATAAACCTCTATTTTTATTTTATTGTCAGTGGTTTGATATCCGAGTGATTTTTCAATGAATATTTGGCATGCGCTTGAAGTGTACTTTGTATAAGGTACAAAGCTGAATGCTATTCATCATTCATGATTTTTTGAGGCTATGCTCTCTATATGGAGAAAGAATCACAATTTTTCCACGTCATCTAAATTATTTAGAGTTTGAATAATAACTGTCAGAAAAGATCATTTATTTCTATGAATACACAAAGAAAAAAAAAAAACAAAGAATAGAAATCCCTGTGCTGTCACATCCCTGACGTAAGTCAGACTCACATCTGCTTTGTGGTCTGCCGCTCCCACTGTGCAAATGTTAATGACACATATCATTCAGGACCAAATGAAAGCCAAGAGTCTGATCAATGAACATTTATTAATGCCCAAGATACGCTAGGTTTGTGCATGCAGACCGTGATGGCAGTTACAATTGGTGACAGTAGGAAATGTCAGAAGGAAAGATACTGGAGTACCAGTGTCCAGAAAGCAGTAGATTGGGGTTTTGCCAGCTTCATGTGTTTGATAACAAGAGTGCCCATCCAGAGGAAGGCTCATTCTCCTCAGTTATCTTCCTCTTTACACAAAACATATTAAATATTGACTATCAAGTTACACAGGCTTAAATACCATCATTTTAGTTCAAATTATGGATGAGGGTGAGGGGAATTTCCTGATATTTTCCCATTAGTAATGTAGGATTCCACAGAGGTAGTGGGATGTAGGGAAAATAGAAACTTTCTTTGATAAAGGAAGAGGGTTCTAAACATGAGACTCGAGCACTGAAAATAAAACATTGCTAACATTTTTAGGATAGGGCACCAGAAAAGGCTATTCTGAGTAACAACTAAAATTAAAAGCCCGGGTAGTTTTATTACAAATTAAAACAGAAGCAGATCCCTCTTTGGGGGCACAGAAAATTAATCAATAACTCTATAATCACCAAAACTAGAGAATTTGACATCAAGCCCTCAGGCCAGTGTTCGAGTTCATCATGCATGTGTGCTCACACAAAATGCAGACACATAACGAGGCTTTTGCCGTTCTGATGCACTTTGACTAGGTAAGGAGAATGACATAAGTCATAAGACCTGCCATGTTTCTATAATTTTGTAATTTTTGTAAAAGGCCGTACACTTTAAATGTCTCAAAAATCTCCTCAGATACTATTGACCAACAGGTTGAATTCCACAAAGAAAACATATTTGATCACAAATCATAATAGAACATTTTAACTTTTATAATGTGTCATTTACCTAGGAAGAGCCTTTCTGTGACATGTTTTAAATTAACGTGCAACTTGCTTTACAAGAATTTATCTTTCAATTTATGAAGCTCTTCATATTTTTTAAAGTAGCTTTATTTCATGTGAAATTATTCATAGTAACTCCCTAAATAATTTTCTCTTATTTCTACAGCAATACATTTTGGTTTCTATGGTTGTCAGACTGGAGTTACGGCCAGTAGACAATCTTGAAAATGTCACTCTTCTGCAGCCACGGTATATGATTGTTTTGTTTTGATCTGCTTCGCTTCTTCCATTATCACAAACAAGAAGAAGAAATGTTAACTGTCTTAAATGATCAATGTGGATCACCACATAATTGAGTAGAAGCTAGGAAATGGTAATAAGCAGGAAAACGGTGAAAACAATCAAATCAACCATGCTTAAATCCAACTCAAAAAACAACTCTTGCAGATTTCAAGGATAATTTCTTGTATGCAAATATATTTTTTCACTCATATCTGTTTTTAAAGGCAATCCCAAGTGTCCCTTCCTTCCCGTTCCATGGAGCTACCTATAGTGCTCTGAATAAATCTGTGTTTAAAAATTGCTGGTTCTTTAGGGAGTAATTATATAACACTTTTTTTATTTTCCTTGGCTCAGATCCCATTGAAAGGCAGCTCCTTGTCTGCCAATGTCTATTCTCTCTTTCTCCTTCAGTAAGGGAAGCTTAAGTATTTAGCGGAGCACAAAATACTAATTACATTATCTAGCCTTCCTCACAGCAACTAGGTATGGCTGATATCTAAATTCTGACAATGACTGTGTAAGCAAAAATGGTCACACAAAAAGGGAGCCCTCATCTCTCTCTCATTTTTTTCCCTGCTGGCTGGATTGCAGATGTGATGTCTAGAACCAAAATATGGGAGAAAAAAAAAAAAAAAAACCTCCTTTCCTGATGACTTAATAATACTGGTCTACCAGCCTAGACTAAGGATTTCTTTTCTTCTGAGAGAAGAAATATCTCTCTTGATCAAATCATTCTATTTGTTTACTAGGGCTACCCTAACATAGTACCACAAATGGGTGGCTTAAACAACAGAACTTTATTTTCTCATAGTTCTGGGGGCTACAAGTCTGAGACTGAGGTGTCAGCAAGACTGATTTCTCCTGAAATCTCTCCCCTTGCATAGTAGAATAGATGACCATTTTCTTCTTCTGTTTTCAAAGCCTTTCCTCTCTGCATATCAGTGTGCTGGTTTCTTCCTTTTATGAGAAGGAAGACATATGACACCCATAGGACATCCTTTTACCTTCAATAACCTTTTAAAATTTTTTCTCAAAATACAGTCACATTCTGAGGTACTGGCAGTTAGGACTTCAACATAAGAATTTTAGAGTGACACAATTCAGCCCATAGCATGCTTATTTTTTGTTAATCTGTACCAGAATATATTCCTTATGGTTACAACATAGGGGATGTTCAAATGCTATAATTACTAGTGAAAAGTAGATGATCAGATTATCTGGCTTAGATATGTGGACACCTCAGGCCTTGTAGAACTTTTCTCTTCAGTAATACTGACTTCCCAGCTAAACTCAGGCACACACCTCCCCTCTGATAGGGAAAGCCTGTCTTACTAAGTTTATTATTGCAGGGAAGAGAGCAGAACATAAAGTGTGCTTCGTGTGTTCCAACAAAGAGATAGGACTTGGAAGATGCAATACCATATGTGTGCAGTTTCTTCTTCCAAACCTACCAATCAAATTACTTAATCACCCCATCCTCTGAAGAAAAGTGATAAAGATAGATGGTAAAACATAGGGTGTTACTCTAATTAAAAATTCTCATCTGTAGCCCAAACCACAGCGTCATGCAATACACATAACAAACCTATATATGTACCCCCTAAATCTAAAATAAAAGTTGAAGAAAAAAACAGAATTTAAAAAATTCTCCACATGAAAACATGAAGTAAGGGAAAATGACATTTTCCCCCACAGTAATGCTGAATCAACTACCTTTCATGGGCCTACTATTACTGATATTCATTCATGTTATTTTTGCATTTAACTTACTGTTAAGGACTGATTACTTATTGCAAGTCAGGACTCGAATATGTAGCAAATCAATTTACTAAAATTATTGGTGGTAACTCAAACTGTCTTTTGTAGGAGAGACTTTTCACCAGGAACTTTAGAAGATTACTATTTGGGCTGGGCGTAGTGGCTCACACCTGTAATCCCCACACTTTGGGAGGCTGAGGCGGTCGGATCCCCTGAGGTGAGGAGTTTGAGACCAACCCGGTGAACATGGTGAAACCCAGTCTCTACTAAAAATACAAAAAAATTAGCTGGGTGGTGGCAGGTGCCAGTAATCCCAGCTACTCATAAGGCTAAGGCAGGAGAATTGCTTGAACCCGAGAGGCTGAGGTTGCAGTGAGCCGAGATCGTGGCATTGCACCCCAGCCTGGACGACAAGAGCAAAACTCCATCTCAAATAAATAAATAAATAAATAAATAAATATTTAAAAAAATAAAATAAATTACTATTTGGGAAGCTTAGAGAAACTGGGGACACCTGAATGTCATACTATAGCAATAGGTCACAGTGCATAGAGAAGAGAACATAGCTTTGAGAGAATGTTGAAGTCACTTGGATTTAGTTTATTTGTTGGCATAAGCCTCACGTTGGCAAATAGTTTTACTGCAACACATTGTTTATGTAGTGTCTATGGTTGTTGTTTATGTTAAAACAACAAAGTGGAATCATTATGACAGAGATCAAATTGCCCACCAAGCCTAAAATATGTACTATATATTTATATATAATTTAGTTATTCAGCCGGGCGCGGTGGCTCACGCCTGTAATCCCAGCACTTTGGGAGGCCGAGGAGGGCGGATCACAAGGTCAGGAGATCGAGACCACGGTGAAACCCCATCTCTACTAAAAATACAAAAAATTAGTGGGGCATGGTGGTGGCGCCTGTAGTCCCAGCTACTCGGGAGGCTGAGGCAGGAGAATGGCGTGAACCCGGGAGGCGGAGCTTGCAGTGAGCCGAGATCGCGCCACTGCACTCCAGCCTGGGCGACCGAGCGAGACTCCGTCTCAAAAAAAAAAAATAATAATAATAATAATAATAATAATTTAGTTATTCATAGAAAATTTGGAAGGATTAACTCAGATATAAACTAATGAATTCTACATTTCTTCACAAGCCGAGGATTTTGTTCTTATATGTAAGATGTTTGACTATGCTTCAAATATTGTAAAATATCTCCTCACCTAGGCTAAGAACCATTGTCCTAGGTGAAATACAATTAAATAATTTTATTTCCAGTGTACTCTAATGAGAACAAATTTGTTGATAAGTGTTTTAAAAGGTTGATTCAGCTGGGTAGCTAGTATTTAATGAAGTGTTTTCTCAGTGTACTGATTGTTTAGGATAGCTGTTCACTAGCATGTCTCATTTTAATTGATATCACATACAAGCAAACTCTAAGATATCTTTATTTTAAATATATTTATGCACATAGCCTGTTTTCTAGTGATTGATTAAAAAATATGAACTCAAGTAATTTAAGCTGGATTACCCAATTGTATTTTATATGAAATTAAGGTGCTTTAATTCTTTAAAATTTATTTAGAGTTCCGTCAATAGTATGATGTATTAGATTATGGAAGATAAGCCTCTATTTTTATCTCAGACATCTGAATAAAACTTTTGATAGCTGCTTAATGAAAAAAGAATAAGATTTAGCATTGTGCTGTAAAGCATACTCCTCCCACTGGACTATTGAACCCCTCATAGAAGGCAAACCTTTTTAATTACAGACATCAAAGTTTTTCTCTTTCCCTTGAAAATATTTTGTAGCATTGCATGGTAATTATAATATGAGTATGGATTATAATATGAGTAATTATAATATGAGATGATTGTGTCATTTATATTTACCACAGTAGGACACAATTTATGGGCTTGCAATGACAGAAATGCTTATGTTCATGCATATAAAAGATAATGGTAAGCTTCTGAAATCAGAATCCTGGAGTGCTACAAGAGTTTATTATCATCTCACATTCAAACACTTACTGTTTCTATTATTGCTGGTGGTTTTCCATGGTAACCACTGTGTGAACACAATTTAATTACGTTATTCAAAAATTTAAATTAAATTAAGTTAATCCAGGATGGGCTGTTTAAAGAAGGATATTACACTCCAGTGTATCAATTAACACATTAAAAATAATTTTTAATCCTAAAAGTTCCACAAGAACTATATTATTGGGAAAAATGTAATGTTAGAAAAATAATGAAGTTGTGTTATTGATTTTCTTTTCTTAATGTTATATTCTGGCAGAATGAGATAAACTTTATTGATCCACTGGTTTTATATTTTCTATGTTCCCTATAAACTGTTATATATTTGCTTAATATAGTTTAGTGCAACAATTTAAGAAAAAAAATCTATCACCTTTAAAACTATTAATTCTGCTTCTAGGATTATAAATACAAAGATTATATAGAAGGATGCCTATTAGATTATTTTTTACCCTTTGGTCTGCTGGGGCTCTTGATTTTATTACCGAAAGTCCTATATTCTGAGAATCCTATTGGTCCCCAGTAGATACTATTGTGACAGATCTTACATTATTTATATATCTAATCTTGCACATCTACACTAGAGAATCGTTGTGTTAAATATACCTCATTGGAATCCAAACATTTCTGGACAGTGATCCAGTCTTAACTTGTAATATTTTGTGTCATGGTGGGGAGATGCTTGCAGGATTACTTTTTAGCCCTTAGCCAAGACTCCTGGGGCTACCGTTGGTCCTCTAATTGCCTTAATGGAGAAATCCTGAATTCTGGATAGGACTTTATAGGACTTCTTGGTTTGGAAGTGATTTAGCACATGGGACTCTATCTTTCTAGAATTCCCAGCATCTAATCTACATTCTTACCCTCCTTCAAAATCCAGCACAAACCTGTCCACCTACAGGATATAGCTACATAGATCACAACTCATTCAGCATAGATCACAATTCATTCAGCATTTAATGTACTTGGAATTGTATTGATATTTTCTCTATTAACGTATATTTTAGGTCTAATGCATTCTTCTTAACCAGCTTATAAGTTTGTAGCTCTGAAAATATGAATCAGCCTAAAATCTCCTCTCGTTTTCTCCTCTCTCTCTCTCTCTATCTCTGATAGTGTCTAGATATCATTAAGTAAATGCATGAAGCAAACATTTTGCATGTCATAGGTACATGATTAATATTGTTGACTGAAACCTTGTATCTACAGCAAGGTAAATTTTCATTTTGATGTATGCAGAAGATAGTTGCAGGTTTTATGTTAGCTGCTGATTAAAATCTTTTGTGTGGATAGGATGTAGTTGAGTTTTAACCTTCTTTATCTGGATATTACCAACCTATATTGCGGAATTAATGCTGTGAGATGAGCCATCATACTGCATGTCTTCTCATATGCGTGCCAAGTGCAGGCATCACTTGTATTCCTGTTAAAATAAGTGTCTTGAGGATGAAGCATGCTATATGTAGCTAATTGAGTTGAGACTTTTAGAGGGGTGCAATAATGTATTCTAGCACCAGTCTTCAGGTTTCTGGTCTGATTTTCAAGCAACTTTATTTCTATTTGTGGTGAAATATAATGGGGGAGTCATGTGCTAGGAACTCTTGCATGAACTTTCCACATATATCATCCTAAAGTAATATATCTTGGTGAAGTTATAAAGGAATCAGGCTTTCTTAGTAACTGATATAGTTCAGCTTGATCTAGTGTCTAGATAGGAGAAATGAATCACAATGGACAAGGCAGGCTGTCCATATCAAAGAAGAAATTGCAGTTCCAATTCATTCCAGCTAGTTGACTCGTCTAAACTTTCCTTTTCTCATGCATTATTATTATCTTATTTGATTAAAAATTCAACTGAGAACTTATTGTAGAATGTTTTGAACTGAAAACTCTAGACAAATATGTGGATGACTGGTTTAGAATGAAATGTTTTATTCTGCTGTGACTTGGCTACTTTGTTTATATGGGGCCAGTAACAGACAAAGGAAGTAATGAGGTAGGTGCCATCTTCTAACCTATATTTTCCTTCAATACATGACTGGTTTTTTATATTGTGACCTATTACTACTCTTGCCACTTATTTGTCATCTGTTTCCCACCTACAATTTCTTAAAACAAACAAGATAAAATTACACAAACACATAAAACCAACAACCTTTTACTGAGACATAAAAAAAATTTCATTCATTTGCAGTCTGTTTTGTGAAGAAAGCCCTAAAACAAAGACCTTACAATAGAAATATAGGGTACAATTTATATAAACTAGGAAATGTAAATATATAAGAAAATACAGTTAATGTGATTGAGCATAAAATTTACTTCTGAGCTTCTGAATACAAGGAAAGTATGGAAAAAGGACTTCTGTATAATTTGGATTATCAGATGATATAAAATACATGTTACTGAAGAAATACCATCATTTCTGACACTAAGGTTTAAAAAGAAATGCATCATATATGTTCACACATATTAAACACAATAAATGGTAATACACGGACAATGGATTTGTAAAAGATGCAAAACATATTCATAAAAATATTTTATTGATTTTCAATGAATATCAAAAGCATGCAAGAACTTTAGCACTGAATAAAATATGGTGGTTATTGTGTGTGTGTGTGTGTGTGTGTGTGTGTGTGTGTGTGTGTGTGTGTGTAGGTATCAAAATCAAATCGTAGAAACCTGGTCTCTATACGACAAGAGATACTGTTTTTCTTAAATTGTCTTTATCAAATAATATCAGTTTTTTCTTTTTTATTTGTCTAAGACTTTCATAGGACTTTGAGAGTAGTCAATTTAAAATTAAGCTTCTTGTCCTTGAACTAAAATGCAAAAAGATGCAAACTTGCAACATAGCTGATAAAAGAAGGTGATAAATAGGTTTATGGCATAGATTGTGGTGATGGTTTCATGGGTATATATTTATCTCCAGACTCATGTAGTTGTATACATTAATTGTGTACAGCTTTGTCTAAGTCAGAAATTTAAATAAAAAATGTTGAATTTAAAAAAAAATATTATTTGAATTATAGTCAGATACCTAACAAACTTTCTATTCTTTCATCTACATCTTCTTTTCCAGATTCTAGTCTTTTCTTCCCCTTCAACCTCAGCGGTATTACAGCAGCCCCAAGGTCAATTCTAATGAGCCTGGACATTTCCCATATTCTTCCTCAATACCCCATTTATTTCTTCAGTTACATATTAAGGCCTGGGGAAATGCTTAATTTTCTGTGAGTAGAGAAAAATGAGAGGAGATGAGTAAAAGCCAGTAATCAGCAAGGATTGTTAAACGTTATGTTTTAATTTCTTAATCCTCCTTTGGAAGAGGGAACAATTTGTGACTACTTATTTATTAACACTTCCGTACTAAGTAAACTAGCCATCATTTGAGTGTTTTAAAGGCAAAGTATAATAATATTTCTCCATGTATCCATTGGGTAAATTTTAAGCTTTCTGTAGAATACCAGAAATTTGGTATCCTGATATCTTATTTTGTCTGACAGACATGAAGTTAGTCTGAATTATTAAATCACATATGTTAACAGAGAAATGTATAGAAACATTTTGAACTTTCTATGTGACTTAGAAGATCGAATAAATGAATTTTTTATAGTAACTAGTTAAACTGACTGTATGACTGGAATACATTGTCAGTGGGAGAAGTACATTCAGCCATATTATTATCAGGTTGCTCTTCTAGAGATCAGGTGAAGAAGAATTGGTATATGGGTACTTTCCTACCTGAACGATTATCTTGAGAGTCTGACAATCATCTTAGTCTTCCTGCACCTCATCATTAACATCAGAAGATGCTCAAAGATAAAACAATAGTACAGGTTGCCTAAATCTGGTTTATAGCATCTCAAAGGACCTCCATAGCAATGTCTTCAAGGATTTGGATCCTTGGACTTTACATAGCAGAACTGTTCTTTCCCCTGCTTTCAGCAGAAACTCTTTCTTTCAATGCTTTATTTCCTCTTTTTCTGTGATACGACCTGAGATATATATCCTTGAAAATACATGCAAAATGAACTTGAGATTGAAATTAGCTCAATATTGGAATAGCCGTGTTCTATTTCAGAAGTTTAAATCTCTAAGCTGTAGATAAATAGTCTGGAGAGTAATCATTAACAGAGCATATTACGTTTGTTCTAGATTCATCATGTGGCTCAAATAGGTCATTATCTATGTTCATGAATGTTCATATTGGGCACTCAATAAATATTTGTTGAATGGAATTGAAAATTATAGAAGGCTTGACATTTAGGATTGTTTTATACTTTTCTTCACTTTTTGTCTCAAAATTAAAGTATAATACTGTTCATTATGCCCCAGTTTCTTCATCTGTAGTGTTAGAAACACCTGCCTCCTCTAATGAATGATTGCAACTCTGCCAAGGTATCAAAGTAAGACCTTTATGGATCATTATCCACCATACTTGATGCCTTTGTTCTAAAACATAGAACATAATTTTTATTAATGATATATCTTAAATAAAATATTGTAAAAGGTTTTAATGAAGCATAATCACAACAGTATTTTTGCTTTTGTAACAGAACCAGCTTTAGTTACTGTTTGCCTTAAGCAAAGTGAAATACAAGTTAGAATCGGATGTAATGATCCAATGAATAATTCCAGAATTAGGAGATTCACAATTATTTTATAAGTGCATGCAAACACATTCATTCATTCATTCATTCTCTCTCTCTCTCTCTCTCTCTCTCTCTCTCTCTCTCTCTCTCTCGGAAACCATACTGAAAGAATAAAATATAAACTCCTTCAAGTAAAAAACCTAGAGAGTGAGACCTATTCATAGAAATTGTAACTAAATATTTCCTACTTTAGAATAGAGGCTTGCTACCTGATAACAGACTTTCCCTAATGTCTACTGTGCCAAGGGCTGAATCTCTAAGTATGGATTTTCTCTAACTGTGCTCAGTTTCCTAGAAAACCATCCATTGCTCTGGTTAGATCTTCCTGATGGCTGCAGGTTTTGTATTTGAGGCACCCACTGGCTGTTGTCCCTTTTGGGTGAATTTCATTTAACACTCAGCACCTGTCCCATTAAAATTCCCTATCTACTTCCAAGGATCTTAAACGTTAAAAACTAATACTGCCCTAGTATAACCCAGTATCACAGTTACTCTCAGAAGCTAAGTTGCAGGGAGCATTCTAATTTAATGGAATCTTCGAGCATTTAGTTAATTGCAGGTTAACTGGAAGTTGTTCAGCTTTTCTTTTTTGGGGATTCTGTGTTTATTTTATGACTTCAGGCCTTAATTTTAAATGGGTTACATCTATAGGGATTTGCCTCAAAGCTATACTTTTCATATAATTTTAGACAGAAAATATTATTAGCCAAATGGAATATTATTAGCCACAGTTAAGTAATTCTTATGACAAACACTAAATGAAAAATAAGTGTGTCTAATCTGCCATTCAGATTACCTATAGTTGGACATTTTAAATAGAATCAACTTGTTTTCAGTACAATAATTATAAACACTAGTTAGGTAGCTTTTATTTAAACTATTACACAGAACACAATTTAAGTTTATGGCTAGGTGAGGTGGCTCATGCCTGTAATACTAGCACTTTGGGAGGCCAAGGCAGGCAGATCACTTGAGCTCAGGAGTTTGAGACCAGCCTGGGCAACAGTCTTGTCAACTATATCTCTACAAAAAATACAAAAAAATTAGCTGGCATAGTGGTGCAGATGCCTGTAGTCCCAGCTACTTATGGGGCTGAGGCAGGAAAATCACTTGAGCCTGGGATGCAGAGGTTGCAGTGAACCGAGATTGCACCATTGCACTCCAGTCTGGGCAACAGGAGTGAAATTCTGTCTCAAAAAAAAAAAAAAAAAAAAAAAAAAAAAAGAAAAGAAAAGAAAAAAGAAAATTTATGGAGAATAAAAAAAAGTTGATGTAGATTAAACATTTGTTATTCTATGTAAAACTTTATGTTTATCACTAGTATTTGGAAGTTTTAGATTTAAAAGATACAAGTCATCTATTTAAAATAGTGATCTCTTTTCAACTGCAACAGAAAAATCTCTATGCTTATCTCCTTTTATTTGAATGAGTTAAACAAGCATTTCTGAAATCACAAACTAAACCATTTCTAATTCCCAGGTTAAATAGAGATAGCTTGAGATAAGCTGCAGTAGAGTTTCCAAGGCTGAACTAGAACTTTTTGAAGCACAGCCAATGTATACATATACATGTATATATTGTATACATATACATGTATATGTATACATTGGCTGTGCTTCAAAAAGGTAGAAGAAGATCACGTGCCTCTCAACAGAAGGGAAAGGGGCAGACATTGGAGAACGAAGACAATAGTCCATGGAGCTATATAACAGGAGTGATGGAGTCAGCTGTAGTTTTGGAGAATTCAGACATACAATGTTTAAGGAATTAAGACATATAATGTTTGGAGGCTTAAAAAAGCATGTATTTGCAGCAGTAGTAATGATATGTATTTGTTCATTGGGACTGGCAATTGGAAGCTTTCTAGAAACAAAGATGAAATTATGATTATTTCCTTTTGATAGAAAGACTAAGCTGCAGTTACTTTCTCCCTGTCAGGGAATCTGGGATGTGCCAGTTTGGGCTTTTCTAGGACAGTACTGTGAGAATTTCTTACCTGAAGCTCTTTGTTTAGGGGAGGAAAAAGTCATTAAAGATGCAATAGGTGGTTTTAACAAATGCATGCAAATTACATTCTGATGTAAATTGTGTCTCAAAGATTTTCTCATTAAAAAAGGGGCCAACATCAGTAAGTATAAAACACTTCATGTCTGCAGGTTGATACATTCGCCGTATTAGTGCCACTTAAGATACTCTGTGAGCCAGAGATAGCATTCTCTTGGTCTGTGTGATCAACTGTCTCTAATTATGGTATCAAATCACTAGAAAGGATGTGTGTTGCCTTCTTAATATTTAATTAGATTTTAAAAATTAGCATTCTCTGATGGTAATGCAGGCATATTACAGCTGCTACAGCTAATTGAGAGACCCCTGTGGGATCTAAAGGTATGCTTGACATTAGCTGTGGTGATCTGTTTTGATGTCACTTCACTAATGTCTTATTGTAGAATATTGTCAAGTATCTCAAACAGTGCTTCTGACTTGTGTTACCCCCCGTCCTTATAGATTTTTCACTGCCCATCTTTGAGGAGGTATTTGGGGAAATGAAAAATAAGCAGAGTTTGATCCTCACAGGCACTGTTTTCTTGTTCATCCAGCAGTTATTATACCAGAATTTCTTAAGTGCTGTGGTATAATTCCATTATTCACAATACTTGGAGTTTATTTCGTATTACTTTTAAAGAGCCAGGGCTTTTAGACAGGAAGACAAAGGAAGCCAAACACTTGAGGCAGAGCCACATTTGTACTGTTGTTGATTCTGAAGTTCCTGAAATGAGTGCTTCAGTAGATAGGATAAAAGGGGAGATTATAGATGCCTTGGTTGTTCCCATAAATTTTGCAAAAATTCTTGAATATCTGCAGTGGAACACAACAATTGCTCTACTGGGAAGAGAAATGTCATTCCTGCTGTAAATCTTTACTGCCCAGGACTTCACAACCCATTTGTCAGTCTATGCTTTTCTATAACAATTTTAACTCTGACAAAATATCCCCAGGGCTGAAAACTTATTAAAACTCTCTGTGTGCATTAAGTCCGCTGCCTTGGGTGCTCCATAGAGCTTCAGAAAGAGAGAAGGCTGGTCCTACCCCTAGGGGCAGTAAATCTAATGAGAGCCACAGGGAAATAAAAAGGACTGTGCCTATAAGACAGGTGACCAAGTACGAATGAAGACAACTGCATTCATAACATAGGCTGAATGAAAAGTTTGCCATTAGGTTACTGAGCTGTATTACAGCAGGAACAAGACATATGCTAGCCCTGCTACTAATAACTACTATTGAAATCCTCTGTGTACTAAACTATTTATTTACCATAATTTATTAAAACATTGCTATAGCTCCATGAGATATTGTAATCATCTGTTGACAGAGAAAAAAAGGTGAGATTCTCAGGGCATGTTTACTGAACAAAGGTTCCTGAGTTAGTTTATCCTTAAAGCTAAATCTAAACCCAGGTTGTCTCTTTACTACTCTAGTGCTTCTACAGTATGCGTCACTTACAATCAATAAATATAAAATAAACAATGGAACGGTTCTCACCAATGTGCATAAAATGATGTGGTGAACAAAACTATGGCAATGTGGTGACTAGTTTGTTTTACGGTAGACAGACCAGGATCTGCCATAAATATCTGATATTTTGCCAACAGTTTTAGTAATGTCATCCTGGAACCATTCTTAATATAAAATGTTAATTGTTAAATGATATATTAATATTTATGTAATTAGTCCCTTAATATACATGTTTATTATATGGCTACCGTTTTTTGAAAGTACTGTAAGAGCTAGCATGTCAATATTTTCTCGGTGCCTACCACAATACCAAGTACAAGAAAGCTTCCTAATATATGCTGTTAGACCAAACCGAATTAAAGACAAAATATCTAAAATGAGACTCTTTCATCCATGCCAGTGGCAACAATGTTGATTATGATATCACACAACGATTCTTGGTTAACTCTCTGCAAGAAATAGATAATCATGGTATCAAAAATATTTTTATATAGTAGGTTTACATCAGTAGTAGTTAGACTGGATTGAAGAAATATCTTTAACACTTTCCTTGCCATTTACCTTCTTAGACTTAGCAACTATAGGACAAGTCCCTAGGTAGTTTTTTAGGCCCGAAACTATATAAGGATTTTGCATTTTCTGGGACACAGATTCAAGATTCAAGATCAATTATAAGACAAGAAAGTTCACCATGTGTAAACATTGGAGATTTTTTTTTTTTTAAAACAAGACCTATACTCTGTGGGTCGGAACATAATGATGTCTGCTTGACGCTTCTTCTTGAATATTTTTTTAATTTGACAGAGTACCAGTCAAAATTCATTCATTCACAAATATGTATTGGGAGACTGCTGTATCAGTCAGTATTCTGAATGTGAGGTTTTTCGGGGAACAAACCTTCACTGAGTTTGCATTCCAGTGAGAATGGATAAGCAATAAATATTAGTGGTAAAAGATTATAAATAAAATCTTGATGAAGGCAATGGATAGAAATAAAAAGGGGAAGCAAGAATTCCTGGGGATGGGACCACTGAAGTTCTCCTGAGAATGTGACATTTTAGCAAAGACAAAGGACCTGAGGGAGCAAGCTATGTTGATATTACGAAAAATACTTTAAGGCTAAGGAAAGACCATTGCCAAGGCCTAACTTGGCAACATGCGTGGGATGTTTAAAAAAAAAAAAAAAAAGAAAGACATAGCTTGGAGTACTACAAAACCCACTTTATTGCTATTTGCTAAGAAAGAGAAAACTGTGGCAGAAACTGAGGAGTCTGTGTGTGTGTGTGTGTGTGTGTGTGTGTGTGTGTGTGTGTATAGTGGATGAGACTGGGAGTCTGTTTATGAATATGTTATGTTTGGGCTATTTATTAGACATCCCAGTGGAGATGTCAAGATACAATAGTAAATATAGATATGAAGGTCAGGTCAGGAAGGAGAGGCCCAGGATATGGACATTTGAGAGTCATCATCATTTAGATGGTTAAAGCAATGATACTGTTGATATCAGCCAAGAAGTATGTCTGTATAAAGAAGAGATCTGAGGACACAGTCATGGACTATTCTTATGTTTATGAAGAAAACTGAAGTAGAATTGGCAAGGGAGATGGAAATAGGACACACAGAAGTAGGAGGGAAAGGAGGAGCATACTGTGTCCTAGAAGCCAAGAGAAGAAAGTCTTCGATGAGACAGGGAATAGTCTATCATATATAGTGCTGCTGATAAAGTAAAAATGAACAACCAACCATTAAAGTTAACAATGTGGTGTCATTAGTGACCTTGGAAAAAGATGTTTTAATGAAATGGTACAAGTAAAAGTCTAATGGGAGTTAGATATCGAAATAAGGAGGGAGAACAAATTTGAAAAAAGGGAGTATGGACAACTTTTTATTTAAACATTTTGTATTTTGTTTTAGATTCAGAGGGCATATATGCATGTTTGTTAGATGAGTATATTACATACTGGTGGGGATATGGCTTCTAGTGTAGCCATCACCCAAATACAGAACATTGTACCCAAAAGGAAATTTTTCAACCCCTTCTACTTTTGGAGTTCCTCGTGTCTATTATTTCCATCTTTGTGTCCATGTGGACACATTGTTTAGCTACCACTTATAAGTGAGAACAAGTGGTATTTGATTTTCTGCTTTCTGGTTAGTTCACCTAGGATAAAAGACTCCAGCTCCACCTATATTGCTGCAAAGAACATGATTGTATTCGTTTTATGGTTACATAATACTCCAAGTTATATATATGCCACATTTTCTTTATCTAGTCAATGGTTGACAGACACATAGGTTAGTTCCATAACTTTGGTATTGTCAGTAGTGCTACAATGAATATACAAGTGCAGATGTCTTTTTAAAGTAATGATTTATTTTCCATTGGGTAGATACTCAGTAGCGAGATTGCTATAGGTTGAATGCTACTTCTAGTTTTAGTTCTTTGAGAAATCTTCACACTGTTTTCCAGAGAGGTTGAACTAATTTACATTTGCACCAACAGTATTTAAGCATTCCCTTTTCTCTGCATCCTCACCAACATCTGTTGTTCTTTGACTTTTTAATAATAGCTATTCTGAGTGGTGTAAGATGACATCTCATTGTGGTTTTAATTTTCATTTCTCTGATGCTTATTGATGTTGAGCATTTTTTCACGTGCTTGTTGACTACTTGTATTTCTTCTATTGAGAAATGTCTGTTCAAGACATTTCTCAAAAGAAGACATTCATACAGCCAACAGACACATGAAAAAATGCTCATCATCACTGGCCATCAGAGAAATGCAAATCAAAACCACAATGAGATGCCATCTCACACCAGTTAGAATGGCGATCATTAAAAAGTCAGGAAACAACAGGTGCTGGAGAGGATGTGGAGAAATAGGAACACTTTTCCACTGTTGGTGGGATTGTAAACTAGTTCAACCATTATGGAAAACAGTATGGCGATTCCTCAAAGATCTAGAACTAGATGTACCATATGACCCAGCCATCCCATTACTGGGTATATACCCAAAGGATTATAAATCATGCTGCTATAAAGACACATGCACACGTATGTTTATTGCAGCACTATTCACAATAGCAAAGACTTGGAATCAACCCAAATGTCCATCAGTGACAGACTGGATTAAGAAAATGTGGCACATATACACCATGGAATTCTATGCAGCCATCAAAAAGGATGAGTTTGTGTCCTTTGTAGGGACATGGATGCAGCTGGAAACCATCATTCTTAGCAAACTATCACAAGAACAGAAAACCAAACACCGCATGTTCTCACTCATAGGTGGGAACTGAACAATGAGATCACTTGGACTCAGGAAGGGGAACATCACACACCGGGGCCTATCATGGGGAGGGGGAAGGGGGGAGGGATTGCATTGGGAGTTATACCTGATGTAAATGGCGAGTTGATGGGTGCAGCACACCAACATGGCACAAGTATACATATGTAACAAACCTGCACGTTATGCACATGTACCCTACAACTTAAAGTATAATAATAATAAATTAATTTAAAAAAAAAATCTGAGCCTAGGGAACTCTTCTTCACCTAAAACATGAAAATGCAATAACAATTCTGTTAAATTGAAAGGCTCACTTATTCCAATACAAAATCTGTATTTGGCATTCGATGACACTTTCAATTAAGAACTAAATTATTTGTTTATTAAATGTTCATTGTTTCACTTGAGATGATATTGTATTTAAGAATTTCTAGCTGTTTTATTAAAGCAAAACTTAATTGTAAGAAAAAAAAAGAAATGTCTGTTCATGTAATTTGCCCAGTTTTTAGGTGGTGTTTGTTTTGTTGTTGTTGTTGTTTGAGTTCCTTGCAGATTCTGGATATTAGTCCTTTGTCAGAGGCATAATTTACAAATATTTTCTCCCACTCTGTAGGTTGCTTGTTTTCTTTGTTGATTATTCCTTTTGCTGTGCAGAGCTTTTTAGTTTCCTTAAATCTTATTTGTCTATTTTTGTTTTGGTTTTATTTGCTTTTGGGGCCTTTACCATAAATTATTTGCATAGACCTATGTCCAGAACAGTTTTTTCTAGGTTTTCTTCAAGGATATTTATGGATCCACGTCTCACATTTAAATCTTTAATCCATCTTGAGTTATCCTTTTTATACAGTGAGAAATAGGGGTACATTTCCATTTGTCTGCATATGGTTAGCCACTTTTCCCAGCACCTTTTATTGAATAATGTGTTCTTTCCCCATTCTTTATTTTTGTCAACTGTGTTGATGTTCAATTGGTTGTAGGTATGTGGCTTTATTTCTGGGTTCTCTATTCTGTTCCATGTACCTATGTGTCTATTTTTGTACCTGTACCATGCTGTTTTAGTTATTATAGCCTTGTAGTATAATTTGAAGTCAGAGAGTGTGATACCTCTGAATTTGTTGTTTTTGCTTAGGAAAAATCCTGAGAATGTAAGAAATGTAAGGGTAAGAGGAAGAAAATGATTATAATGATGGGCTCTATCATTTAAGTTAGACAGAGATAGGGGTGAGAATATGTTAGGCAAGCAACAGAAAAAGATGATGAGTTCAGTAAATTGTATATTCCAATGAAGTTGAAGAATTTGTTGACATCAGATATTTGGGGTAGTAAGCTGAAAAGTTATGAAATGCTGGACAATGTGTTGGGCGTTTGATCTTGAGATTAAAGATGTAATGCAGTTGCTGGTAATAACAAGGTCTATAGTGTTACTCCATAAAAATTGGCCATAGTTGGGTGAAGATCAAGAGATTTATAGGACACTGTGTTGGAATATGTATCCATGTGGATATTAAAATTATAAAGAATTATTCACGAGTAGTAGAGAGAATGAGCAATGAGATAAGAGCTCAAATATTCAAGAAATTAAGCAGGGTTGACTGGTGCTAAATGAGCCACAATTGAATTAATATAGATACTGTGGTTTGGGGACATGCATTTTAAAAGTGATGAGTTTTAGAGAAGAAGAGGGAGAACTATTTAGAAATAGCTTTGAGGAGCATGGATGACTCTCACCTCACGAATTCTGTGGTACAAGAGCTTTGGGGAGAAGAGGCTCATCATTTCACCTGTAAAATAGGTGATTTCCCTTTTTTTTCAATTCTCTTTTACAGGCACTTGAGGAAAGTAACTATTTTTGACCAGGATATTGCCAGGATAAGAGATAGAGGTCAGGAAAACTTATCTGCCAACTATGTTTCAAACAGATTAGAATCAGAGGAGAGGCCAAGAATAATGCTATTATACAAGTCCAAGTGAGAAATCATAAGCATTTGAAAAGAAGAAGCATCATAGAGGGACAATTAGAGAAAAAACAAGAAAAAGACTATGAAAGAAAGGAATTTCAAGAAGGGAGTGAATATCATTAGATTCTCAGAAATCCCTAAAAACAGTAAGGAGATAATGCCTTATTTTGACCAGACACAGACCAGGTAACTAAAGCACAAAGAAATAAAATGATTAATCAAAATCACATGACTGAGTACAACCTGATAGAGCTGGAATCAAAATTCCTCACTTCCTCACTTCCAGGCAGTGCTACAGAGGTGAAAGAAAACAGCCAAATCCCCACTGAATCCTGTAGATTCTGTTCTTCTTGATTTCATCATTTCTATTATTGTTTTTATAATTAATTGCATGCTAATAAACCTGAGCTTGAATAAAACAGAAAATTATTTTTATTCTTTTGTGGCACAATATATATTTAACATAAATTCAACAGAAGGCAAGAGAACACAGTGAAAAAAATGAAAGTATAATCAGAGGGAAATGGTTACGCATAGTGTTTTATGATTGGTTTTAGAATATCATTTTTGTTTTACAAAACAGTGATTTAAACGTGTCTATCAATGCTTCTCACAATGAAGTAATTGAGCCACTTTTGCTAGGATCCTTTATTTGCCATTTTGCAGTTGTATCTGTGTTTATTGTTAGGCAGTGGGGGGTCATGCTTACTGCATGACTGAGCAAATGAGAGAGTCATGAGTAAGTGCTGAGGAGGCTGAGGGACACTGTGCATTACCCATGTCACAGTGACAGCTCAGGCCCTCATTGAGCACACCCAGTGGCAAGGTAGACAATTACAGCCTCTACTTATAAATCAGAAGATTAACAGCAAATATGCCCACAGCTTCCCTATGAAACCTGATCAAAACAGAACATCCTCTTTCACAGCATAAACAGACCTCGCTAAGTTTGTGGGGCAGGCAGCCTTAGAGAAGGAAGCTCTCCACTGCATTATCCGTCCTTTCTGCCTCCACCCACACTATGCCCCTCAGAGGTGGGAAGAGCAGTGGCTTACCACATGAACAATTCACTGTGGAGAAATATGCTCTGCCTTACTTCCGGTTTGAGTTGCAGAGTGTGATGTTGCGGTTTAGATAGTTGCCTTCCCATAACAAATATGGTGCTTATCATCTGCCAAACATCATCCTTTCAGCCAGTTCATCAAGCATCCAGGAAGTGTAGCTATCTCAGGAAAGCAGCTAAAATGATTTATTCCTGTTCAGAGGGGGGTTTAATTGGCATTTTGAAGAAGTGAGGGCAATAATGAAGCTAAATAATTCCAAGTAACTATTGTCCTAATTGAGTAAATAGACATCTTAATCATTTAAACTGCTGAAAACTTCCTAGCAAAAGTTGCCAACACTCCAGCCATTGCAAGTGCATTGTTTTACACATATATGTCTTACATGGGTATTATATGCATGCTTGTAGAATGTGTAGAATGCATATATATATATGCATGTGTATAGGAGTAGATTTCTTATCTTTCAGCAAAATTATTTTACAGTGACTTCTGTATATAACTCTGTCATCTTTATGCTTACAGAGGCTGGCATTGAAGTTTATCTCTTTATTAATCTTTCATTCACTCATTGTACATGTAATTATTACAAATCTATATAGCTTTGTACTAAGCATATTGGGTATGTAGCTATGATTTATGGCTCAATTTTTGTTCTATATTTTCTTATATCCCCATGTGCTGATGTATGCAAGTAAATAGACCACTACAATATAAAGAGCAAAATGCTTAAATCAGGATGCTGTAATAACAGGAAAATTGCCAAACCAATCCAGCCTTGAAGGAAGGTTTCTTCTTACAGTTAGCTGAGCTCTCAAGGAAGACACAAGTTAGGTCACTGTCCCTAATAGAAAATAATATTACTTTGTCCCTAAGACTTCAGTGGCCTTGTAATTCTGAATCATTTTATGCTGCTTCATTTTCTGGGATTACACAAGGAAAATGAGGAAATGGATAAGCAATTCAATTGTATCATAAAGTTAGCTTGAATTCAACTTATTGAGGAACATCCAGTGTTCCTATGGTATTTCACCAGTGATCAAATTTTGAGTAGGTAACCAGTTTCTTATCTGGCTGAGTCCTTCGTGCTACCTGTGGGCGCTTCTTTGATGGTGTTGGTTTCTAGCTGCCTGACCTATGGTGGCTTTGTGGCTTACTCTTGCAGGCTGTAATGAGGCTTCCATGAATGTTTTAGGGATGTTACTAAATGTCTCTTCATCTTGACTTTAAAAAAAAAATTATTATTAATTTATGCATTTATTCAAAAGACACTTTTTAAGCTTCATGTATGCGTCAAAGGCTCAATACATTTTAAAATGTTTTCTCACATACATTTCAGCAATAGTAATTATCTATTCAAAAAATGGGGAAGATATTTAAATTTTTAATAATCATTTACTTGAGTTCCCTTTCCGTTCGTATACTTTATGTGTCAGAAAATTATTTTCCATGGCCATCCTGCATTTCTGCACATCTTATGAGTGGAGACACAGACTGCCTTTGTTCTCAACTATCTTTGCAAGGATGATTGTATGGCAAACAGCCTTAAAAGACAGGCAGGGTGTGGTGCCTCACGCCTGTAATCCCGACACTTTGGGAGGCAGAGGTGGGCAGATCACTCGAGGTCAGGAGTTCGAGACCATTCTGGCCAACATGGTGAAACCCTGTCTCTACTAAAAATACAAAAATTAGCCAGGTGGTGGGCACCTGTAATCCCAGCTACTCAGGATACTGAGGTGGTAGAATCGCTTGAATTAGGAAGGCAGAGGTTGCAGTGAGCTGAGATCCCCCTACTGCATCCCAGCCTGGGTGACAGAGTAAGACTCCATCTCAAAATAAAATAAAATAAAAATGTATATAAGGTTGTGTCTCCCTCTGGAGTGGCGGGAGGTTTGTTTACTGTCCAGATTAAAAAAAAAAAAAAATCCTTCTGGGGCAAAGGTCAAACTGACTTACTGTGCTTTATAAAAGTTCCATTTTCCCTAAGCTCAGGGTCGTTTTGCTATAATGCTATCCACTATGCAGGCAGGCATCACCTTGTCCTCTTTGCATTACCTTGTGGAAATATGTGTTTAAGGAACTGGCACAAATATGAATCCTCTGGCTACTGCTGTTTCCATGAGTAATAAAACCATTTGTCTCTAACTCTGGAGCCTCTTGTCTATGTCAGCATCTATAACTAGCGCCTTCCTACTAGCTTGCAAGTCAGATGAACCTTCAGACCCTTACCAGCTCTTGACATAATGTCTGTTTAAATGGCTTTTCTTCTGTCATCATCTTCCTTATGGCAAACATAAATACATAAATTGATAACTCTTTAAAAATAAACCACCAAACATTATTTTTCTTATATCTGTATTTTTATGACAGAGTATTGAGTACCCGATGACAACTCTAGAATCTTTCTCTCTAACTCAAGCAGCATTTCCTAAGGAGTGGTTTTTAAACTAAGCTCTACAGGATGGGTCATTCAGTGGGATTGTGACAAACTTGAAGGGTTTGCTTCTTCCATTTCAAACATAGCAGCTCCACTGTTAGATGTTCTGAATGTTACAGGTCTGCCTAAAGTTTTAGGCAATAAATAAATAAATGAAAACAAAAATGAATTAATAAAATGATACATAAACATAATGTTTAAAGCACTGCACTAGATTATATATCTAAAGGATTTGTAGACTAGTAGAGAAACAGTTAACTGGTAAGGTGTTTGTGCTTTATTTTCCTTCACCTTTGTTAACTTGAAATGTGAATCTAGTTGAGTAAATTAAGCTATTTGGACATAATTATGTTTTATTTTCTACATATTTAAAATTCAATTGTTACAATGTCAATGAGCTGAGGTTTTTAATTTGTTCTTTGTTTTTTTTAAAAAATCTTTTGAATCTATTGACACTTTTTAGTGCCTCGTTAAGAAGGAACAAGTTAATGCCACATAGTGTTAGTTGATGATTGTGGGATGCATAGCAAGACACAATCTTGTAGCAAAAGCATGTGCTAATAAAAGAAAGATCCATCATATATGTTATTAATTGCCTCGAGAAAGATGAGCATCAAGGATTAGGTATTTAAAAAAAAAAAAGAATGAAAAGAAAAGTCCAGGTCAATCTGTTGTTTTTTTGTTTTGCTTTCTGCAGTAACCTGCTTTAGCTCTGTTTGGATTAGCCTTAGATGATAAAAGGAATCAACGCTCCGCTACTTCACAGTCCTGCTCAATTCAGGGGGAAAGAGATACAGATCCTTAGGGCAAAGTGAAGTCTATGATGGGAACCCATCGGAAAGCTCCTTTTGCTGTGTGCAATGGTGACAGCTTTTTAAGCGTTTTTTGGTTGTTGTTTCATTTTGGTGAGTTGAGAGAGTTCATAAACTTCCATAGGCAAAAGTGCTCCTTTGTGAAACATAATTCGGAAAAAAAATGTTGTAGCTTTATATCCGTTGGAAGTTTATGTTAACCTGTTAAAATGAGAAAACAGAACATGAAGTGTTGTGTAAATAATTTAATTGGAAATCTCAGTTATGTGTTTTTTAGTTAACACCTTTTATTCTGGATTTTCCTCTACAAATTCAGGTATTAAAATTATTCACCATTATGAGCTAGTGAGGTTATTTATCTCCATGGGACCTAAGTAAGAAATCAGGAAGATAATTACTCACCTTCTCAGAGTGAAAATATAATTACTGTTTGTATGCTGCCAAGATAAAAGCATGGCAATAATTATTACAAAAACATATACAATAGAGATCTCAAAATTACGACCTGACAAGATTTTGGTGACCTTTCCTCTCCTCACATGATGTCCCCTGGGCTCTAAAGCTTGCTTTTGCCTCTGGTTTTTGAGATTTAGGTTAATTATATTAAGTAGGGTTAAGTCAGAAAAATAAAATGAATATGAATAACAGCAGTATATTTCCGACTAGCCTGGCATAATTTTCTGAATATTTATGCCTTTTTTAGGTACTAGTTTGTTATACTAGGAAGCAAAAAAAAAAAAAAGAAAGAAAAAAAAAAAGGTTTGAAATCTAGCAGGAAATTTTACCCCTGAAGCTGACTTGTACCAGATTAATAAAGTTTCCAGACTCATATTGGGGAGACTGGGTGTGGTGACTCACACCTATAATCCCAGCACTTTGGGAGGCCAAGGCGGGCAGATTGTTATTCCAAAAGTAATTAAAGTAATTATACACAATTATTATAAAAACAAAAATATGTAATGCAAATACTCCCAAATCAAAAAAAAAAAAAATCTTAAGTCTGAAACATTTCTGGTCCCAAGCATTTTGGATAAGGGATTGTCAACCTGTATTCACCCATTTGAGCTTTCTAGCAGCATAATGAAACAGGTGTATAGTTATCTTTCATTTTATAGGTGAGCAAACTAAGGCATAGATTGATTAAGTTATTTGCCCAAAGTCACACAGTTAATGGAGAGCAAGAATGAAGGTTTGATCTGAGTCAGTCTAGCTCTAAAGTCCACACTATATTTGCTGGCATTTTATTGTCCTTCAAGTAACAAACTAACAAGAAGAAAAAATAAAATGAGAGAGAGAGTCCATTTAAATATTTCAAAGCTGCCTGGAATATTTTGTGAAATAAACAAAGGAAATGAATTTTACTTATTAATTTTGGAACAAAACATCAGAAATTAGAGCATACACTCCTCCATTTAAAGTTTAACATAAATAGTATATGCATTTATTATTGAGATTTTTTTTATCTGCAGGTAGTGATTTGGCAGATCACTTGGGAACATTTGCTAGAAAAATATATGCTGAGGTAGATTAAGAGGTTGTGACAGAGGTCAGAGCCAACAGCTAAGGAGTAAATGGCTTCTAGTCTGTAAAGTATATCAGAAAAGGGAAATAGGATCGAGTCATGATTCTCATTGCTTGTGACAGAAGAACAAACCACTTAAGCAGGAGATGCTCAGGCAATCCTGAGACTATAATCTGAGAAATTTAATCAGAATCCCTTTTTTTCTCAATCGCATCTATTGTCTTTACTTCTTTTCTCCCCCCATGTAAGATATATTTATTGAATATGTTTGGCTGTACCACATGGTGATGGGACTACACCAAAGAATACGAAATTTTCCCTGCTCTCATTGCATTTAAAATTTAGTAAAAATGCTTTTAAAATCACCGTATTACATAGTCATCAAAGATGAGGCTTGTGGACTCCCACTGCCTGGGTTTAAGTCCTGGCTCCAGGACTATGACTTGTGTGACCCTAAACAAGATATTAACCTTTCAGTTTCCTCATCTCAAGAGTGGAGGTGAAAAAGAGTATCTACTTTGTAGGATTGTTAATGGATTAAATGGTTTGATACTTAACAAACTACCCAATACAGTGCCTGGCACATGGTAAGGACTCTGTAAATGTGGTGACTTGTTATTTTAATGTAATATATGTGATAAACTACTGTGGTCCCTAGAACTTGATATTTCATTTAAGTTCTGTTTTCCTTCTTTCTATATGCCATTCCCTGACTACTCATTTAATTCTAGTTTGTTATTGAAATTCAGCTCAAAAGTCAACCCAAAGCTCAAAGAGCTCTTGTATACCTACCATATAATAATAATTTATATAATTTATTGTACACATTGATTTACTTAGACACAGGCTTACCACTCACAGGGATTGTATTGAATGTATTTGAATCCTCAGCATCTAGTAAAGTGTCTGGCATCTAGTGCAGAAATTAAAGAACAACAACAAAACAGTGCTTGTTGCACACAAAATAATAGGGACATAGGAGAGATGCTATGATCTCCAAGAAGAAGACCTCTGGCTACCAACCAAAAAACCTTCAGAGTGCTTGTCTTGATAAATTTCCAAATGTTTTTCTGATTCTTAGCCTTATCGGCTTAGAAAATGATTTGCCTGGCACATCAATAGTTGATCTCCTTCTCAGGAGGAGACTCCAACCTCATTAAACAGATGTAGGAAACCTCACTGCAATTTATCAGTTAACAGTGAGAAATAACTCTTATGCAAATAAGAATACTCAAAATGCAAATAATCAGTATTTTCTTTCACTAAAGACAAATGTGCAGAAGGAATAAAAAGGTGCCAGAACATTGCTTTGGGAATATGGAGCTCAAAGCAGGGGCATTAAGTTGTCTAAAATGTGTTGAGATTATATTTTCCTCAAAGTAGTGATGGATTTGCCAATCACACCAGAATTCTATAAGGGTTGCCTTTGAGATTTGCTTTCTATTTTGTTTCCATGTCTAATAAGCCTCTATTCCTTCTCTACCCTGTGCCTGTGTTTCATTAGACTTCTTTTCT
Organism: Macaca nemestrina; assembly: GCF_043159975.1. Classification (NCBI taxonomy): domain Eukaryota; kingdom Metazoa; phylum Chordata; class Mammalia; order Primates; family Cercopithecidae; genus Macaca; species Macaca nemestrina. The sequence goes on from NC_092127.1 coordinate 25,768,561, forward strand.
TTAGTATATTCACTTATTTAATCAGGTTACCTTCAATTCTACGACTCTGAGGGTCATTTCATCTTTACTCCATTGTGCATACGATGATAATTTTTTTATTATTGTACTTTAAGTTCCAGGATAGATCTGCAGAACATGCAGATTTGTTACATAGGTATACACGTACCATGGGGTTTGCGGCACCCAACATAGGTTAATAGTTTTAAAGCACAGGCATCCTATTTTCACAATTTTAAGTCAATGCTTTCCTATAGTCCTTTTGTAACATCAGCCAAGAATAAGCATTGATTCTTGTAGAATGAACAAAACACACTTTAATATCTTTATGAAATAAGAGACCAATAGGCAAAGGAACAGTAAATGGAAGTAAAAGAAGGGATAGATACTTGAGCCCCTAAGAAGATTGACTTGACAAGAGTCTGTACCTATTTGAATGTGGGACCAAATAAGGGAAGTGTTATAAAATTTGGAGTCTCACTAAAGAAAGAGCACAGTGTAGAAGAAGAAAGTAAAGGACTAAAGATGTTGACTTCAAAATTTAGTGTTTATATCTACATTTTGGTAAAACAGCCAGATTGCTTTTCTTGGTGTACATAAGGGTTTTCTACAGACCTTGGAATACAATTCTCCCGCCTCTTCTTGTAGCACTCTCTTCGTAAGTACATGTTCTAGGACAATACTTCTCAAACTTTAATGTTCATGTGCATCACTTGGGCGTCTTGTTAAAATGCAAATTCTGATTCAGCAGGATAGGAATAGGATCTGAAAGTCTATGTCTCTAACAGGCTCTGGGAGATACTTTTGCTGCTGCTGCTGCTGCTGCTGGCCCCTGAACACCGTCTGAGTAACAAACTCTGGGATACTTGCCTCTTTTCTTTTCTTTAGAAACAAAATTCTTTGCCAGTTCAGGACATTGACTCTAGCAATTCTGCATATCTGGAGTATGTTTTCCCAGTTTCTTCGAGTGCTTGGCTCCATCTCATTCTAGATTTCAATAGAAAGTTCCCATAAACACCTCCTTTTTTGATCTCATCTAAAATATCCCCTCTCCTCCCCAATCATACACCTATTAATTACTCTCAATCATATCTACCTCTTTATTTTTTCAGTCATTATCACAATGTGTAATATTTTTATTTATATGCTTATGTAATTATGGTCTGTTTCCTACTAAAATGTCAGTTTCTAAAGGTAGAGAACATATCACTTTTGATAATTCCATTCAATAAATGCATGTTGATTAAATAATAAATCAAGGTTAAAAAAACACAAGTGAAAGTTGGAAATGGGGGTCCAGAGATCAAGAGAGATTTCTGGGTTAGAAGGTATAACATTTGAAGATGTTGAAATAGAAAATTCTAGCCATGAGAATTTGGGTAGGAAGATAAGAGGATGAAGGACAAAAGCGTAGGGAACATCTGACATTTTCATTCTATTTTTCAAAAATACCCCTTCATCTTTAGAAAAAGTGTTCCTCGTGCATGAAACCTGGTGTTGCTCTTGGCTTTGACTTTATTATCAAGGATCTTTTAGGTATTCTGCTTCTGAAAGTCCATCTTTCCTTATCTCACCAAGGAAAAATGCAGTATGCCTTTTTACTTTGGAAGTGAGAACTCTATAGAAGTTCCCCCCAAACACAAAAGGTCTTTCTGTCTTCCTTCAATTACATTTGCATTTTCTGTACTTTTTTTTCTACATTAACAGAAGTCTCCATCCTCTCCTCTTCTCTGGTTATTCTACTGCACTTACCTAATCCTAGGATTTTGGTAGCTGTTTTTTGTTGTTAATGCTGCACCAGTACTTTTTTTTACAAACTGCCTCATGCTAGTTACACAATTTTTTGGTTGAGATGCTTTATTAGTTTAAGGCAATTGCCACACATTCATCTCCCTGCCCACCGCCGCCCCCCCCAGGTATCTCTATCTGTCTATATCAATCTATGTATCTATCTATCTATGTCTATTAAGAGATATATCTATATATCTATCTACCTCTACCTATATATCTATCTATACCTATCTATCTCTATATCAATATATATTTATCTATAGATATATATCTATATATTGAGAGATAGATCTATAGATTCATATCTATTGATTTATAGATCTATTGATAGATCTATCTATTTATATCTATAGATCTATCTCTCTAGATATAAATATTCCATTTGCTTCAATTTAACATATATTAAAATATATATATCTGTATATAAATACCACAGGGGTACACTGTCATACCAGGCTACATTTTAAAGCCAGGCATGGTAGCGTGTCCTGTAGTATCTATCTATTTATCTTTATATATATAGAGATAGATACATAAATATGTACATTTATATATATATATATATATATGATAGATAGATAAAATACATATATTAGATACAGGGGTCTCATTTTGTTGCCCAGGCTGGTCTCAAACTCCTGGGCTCCGGTAATACTCCTGCCTTGGCCTCCCAAAGTACTAGGATTACAAGTTTGACCCACCGTACCCACCCCCTGCAATATATTTTCTTTGCAATAATTTCATATAATAAGTCATATATTGGATCATTATATTGTGTACATTATAAAACATACATATATTGGAAACTTTAAAAAGTGAGGTAACGCTGAAAAAAATATTTTTAAATGCTGTCTATGGTGATGACTTTATACAATCATCAGTTATCACAAGGCCCAAAGCACCTAGGTGTCAAGGCCTACTGCCGATGATAGAGGACAGGAAACATCTTTCAAATAGTAATCTTGAGAATTTTCTTATTATTTGTGGCTCTTTTTAAGATCTGATTATATGATCACTATTTTGCACCTATAATGTTCCTAATAAAGATCTTGTTCTTCCTTTTTCCTATGAGTTGTGCCTTGTGTTACTGTATTTTTTATTTTTGGTTGATGGTGTCATTTAAGGCAGCCTTAAAACACTTGTCCATAACAAATGATATGAGGGTTAATTTATTAAACTACATTACATAATCTTAAAATCCATTTTACAGGACCTAAATGAAGGGAGGTTGAGACACGCTAAAGGTGAATGACTGAGTGAGGTGGCCACCCATCCCTCACCAGAAATACATACTTTGCCTTCAAAGAACCTCTGTGGTGTGTGTGGGTGACTGAGGATGCTGGCGCCAGCCATTGCATACCAAAGTTTAGTGAAGCTTAGTTTCCTTATAGTTACATGTATGTAAATACACATGTTGTTTTTTCCTTCTAAGTCTTACACACTGCCTCATTTGCTTATTCTATTTTAGAGACCACTAATTTAAATGGGATACTTTTCACAATTTATCCTAAAATGTCACCATCTGCAGAGGGAAGAAATGCATGTTCCTGAATGGTGGACAATTAGCTTTAAATTTCCCTCTTTAGTCTCTAAACTTTCTTTTGAAGTATTTTTGTTATGTCGTTAAAAGTGAAACAGCTTTGGTATCCATTCATTTATCAGTTTTTAAAGTACTGGTTTCAGTTACTAACCATTTCTAAAATGGTTGTCATGTCTGTCCTCTGGCTTGGGCTGCCTCCTGGCATTTCCTTGTTATTTAAGCTTGAAACCAAGTTGAAGGACAATTTGGACCAAAGATAAAAGAGATCTCATTGAATGTGAATGTGTTCAGGATATTTGAAAGTAAGCAGCTCTGTGATGATCGTTTTTGAAGACGGTGAACCCAACAAAATCTGTGACCTGACTAGGTCTCAAGAGACTTTGAAGTAGGGACATGGCACCTTTCATTAAATGTTATTAGGATCAAGGAGGAGGAGAAGCCAGTGACAGTGTTCCTGTTTTACCTTTGTTTCCAGGACCTCTCAGAGGCAAGAGAGGCTGGGGACACTTCCGTTTTAAAAGTTAATTTATTTTGACTATGAAGACAAATAAAGAAATGGCCAAATATAGTAATAAATTATAATAGATTTTAAGATAAAAAAGGAAACAGCTTATATTTATGTGATACTAGAGATATATTTATTTTATAATTATTGTATTTGCTTAATATCAGACTCCCTTCCCCTTTCTTTCTAGAAAAAAATTTAACAGGAATTTGGTCTTCAGGTCCCAGGGCATGAGTTACTCCTGGGGTGGTCTCTCAGAAGGCCACTTAAGCTGGATCATTCTAAAAACTTAGTTCCCTGAGCTACGCCACTGATGGTTTTAGCACCTCTAACAATCAACCATCAACTCCTTTTCCAGACACAATTTATAAAGCCTAGTAAATCAGAAATTTCTTTATCTTAGACCATGTGAGGAGCTATTTTCTTATCCCACTATTTTAATATCCTGGGGAGATGGTCAGTAATCACAGTGTGTGTGATTCAAACACGTTTGTCACTTCATGCACCAAGCAAAGATCTATGAATACCAATTTACTATTTTGTGATAGATTTATTGAATTCCCTTAGATTTGATGCAGGCTAGGGCAAGAAATGGGCTCAAAGTGGTGGTATATTGTCTGAATATTTATCATCAGTGATCTGTGATTGTGTTGTTAGAGTCAGCAAAGAAAATACAAGACACCCGGTTACATTTGAGTATCAGATAAACAATAAATAATTTTTAGAACAAATATGCCCCATGCAACATTTGAGGCATACTTACACTAAAAAAATTTCTTTGAAAGTTAAATTTAACTAGGCATCTTGTATTTTATCTGGCCGTCCTATCTATATGCTTCAGGAAAAATATATTGTAACCATAATATCCTTCTAAAATCTCTAGTGCTAGCACTCAGTACTCTTCTCACATTGTGCAATATCTGATCAGTTTTTCGTAGCAATTATTAAAACTCCTTAATAAAGAGATGGGTCTCCTACTGGAACTTTTCAACTTAAAAGACAATAAAGAATGCAATTAAGAACCCTAAATGGCTAGTAATTATGAGCCCTTGTTTCTTCATACGTAAAGGGCAAAAAGAAAAAAAATCTGTATATAATTCTTGCTTGTTTAATATGGATCAATAATAATTGAGTTAAATGTAATCTCTCTCTCTCTCTCTCTATATATATATATATAATAGTTATAAATAAATTATTAGTTGTATTAGTTTATTTCCAATGGTGAGAAACTGTATAGGCAGGAACAAATGATAACGAAGGGAGCAACTCCCGTGCATCTGGCTCATAAGCCACAGTATGAGACACAAGTACCGTGGCCTTTTTTCTGCACACCTGTCTCCTAGGTGCTGTTACATATATTTCATCTCCTCTGAAATGTAAGACTGCATGTATGAAATAAGTATATTTTTTGAAACAAGGTCTCACTCTGTCATCCAGGTTGGAGTGCAGTGGCCTGATAATGACTCACTGTAGCCTTGACCTTGTGGGCTCAGGTGATCCTCCTACCTCAGCCTCCTGAGTAGCTGGGACTACAGACATGCACCACCACGCCCTGATAATTTTTTGTATTTTTTGTAGAGATGAGGTTTCACCATGTTGCCCAGGCTAGTCTCCAACTCCTAGGCTCTAGCAATCCACCCACCTCAGCCTCCCAAAATGCTGGGATTACAGGTGTAAGCCACTGTCCCCAGCTAATAATTTGGGAAAATTTTATTGCGGTGTCAACATTGGACATCTGCTATCATAGTGACAGGAAAAAAAAAAGCCATGAGAAAAAGTGAGCCAACAGTGCTCTTCAATAGGCTCTGTGAGAGGTTCTGAGGAATGTCTAAATAAAAAGACAACATTTAAATAATTTCACAGAATTATGAAACTTAAATATAGGGGAAATTATTTTAACATTTGTAATCCCTCTCCTGATATCGTAGTTGCCTACCTGACTCAAGTGGTACACCTTTGCCTGAAGGCAGGCATTTAGATTTAGTAGCTTCTAAGGTTCTATCTTCCCTGGACCCTGGAGCTTTGAGGCTGTCTAAAGACTTTATGGTAACTTTCCATAATGTAAGTTAGAATTTCTATGTCATCTTTGCTTTGGCAAAAAGAGGTTAAGCTAATTCACTGGCCCAATCATTAACCCCAGATCCCAGAGACATAATCCTGTGTTTATTTCTGTGACAAATGCTTTTTGTGATTGTGAACTTTTTAAAAGGACTTTCAAAATAAGACATCCAAAAATTTCCATTCATCTCTGCTCTGTGAAGTACTGTATTTCTCCAAACTAAAATGAGAAGTGAGTCTCTTGCCCTTTAGAAAAGGAAAATAAATCAGTAAGTAGAAGCTGATGCTGCAGACACTAGCTACCATTCACTATTTATGTAGCTTTCTTCATAAAGTGACAAAGAACTTTATGATTTTATTTATAGTTTTCGCTAGGGTAGCCTCATAATCAAAATATTTTATCTTCATGGCACTTTCTTCTTGAAGGAATGACAGTTAAGAAACATTAGACTACCATGTCTGTTCATGTACAGCAGGTAGAATTCAGGCTGCTGTCAGATTTAATAAATAGTACTCATCTACATGACTTTGTTATTATTAAGGTTATGGTCCCAAGTAAAGTTCATAGGGTATGTTTCTGTTATTGAATCTGTCCATACATTCCTAGATAGTATTTCCTACATTCCATATATTTCTTATCTTTTCTCTAGCCCAATCCCAACCAGGTTATTACCTCTCTTTCTCTTTCCACTGTTATACATTCAATTATTTTGTAGATGAACTACCTTAAGGGCTGGAAACATGTCATAATTTCTTCTCCTCCAGTGCATGGCAAAGGGCCTGATATGGAGTGGGTGCCAAATCTACATTTGTTGGATAATTTTTTTGTTTTTTTTTTTTGAGATGGAGTCTCACTCTTGTTGCCCAAGCTGGAGTGCAATGGCGCTATCTCGGCTCACTGCAACCTCTGCCTCCCAGGTTCAAGCGATTCTCCTGTCTCAGCCTCCTGAGTAGCTGGGATTACAGGTGCCCACCACCATGCCCAGCTAATTTTTGTTCTTTTAGTGGAGATGGGGTTTTGCTGTGTTGGCCAGGCTAGTCTCGAACTCCTAAACTCAGGTAATCCGCCCGCCTCGGCCTCCCAAAGTGCTGGGATTACAGGCGTGAGCCACTGTGCCCGGCCTTGTTGGATGATTTTATTCCCTGTACTTGACAATGTGAATTGAAATCTGTGTTTAAATGTGCACTTGGATGTGATGAGATCATGAATGAATGGAGCTATGGTAACTTCCAGCTCCCATATCTGTCCTCTACTGTCATCTGTAATGATGCTGGTTTACCAATCTCCTCAGACTTTTATCCCTATTCCTAATTTAATCCTCTTTAAAAGTACTTCTGTCTTCCTTAGGTGATTCCCTGCGTGTGGAATAATGGGTACCCACTGACATGGGTATGAACACAATCCCTGGGGCAGGAGTTCAGGTGGAAACCCATGAGATATATGTCAAATATTTAATTTTTTAAAAAGCCCATACATTTTTAAATAAATATGCTCCAGATGCTTTCATTGAAAAAATATAACTTTATGCAATGAATTATTTTTAGAAAGTATATAGCTATGTTTTTAAGTATAAATTGATAAAAATTATGGATATATTAATTTAATTACCGCTGTTAATATCTATGTCTTAATAATGGACCAACAATAGTTGGCAGAATCATGCAATAAAACCTTCCTACTTCATATATTATTATATATTTATTCAAGAAAAGCTATTTTCTTTCTTTCACTTCAGCAAAATATTTAGTTGCAATTGATATATTGCATAATTTTTATCTAGTAATAGTAATAATTTAAAGGATTGAAAGTTTAATATATAATTATATTAGAAATATAGAAAATTAAAATCTATTATCATAAAAATGTTTCCTAAAGTAAACATAAAATAATAAAAATTATATTTATATTACTTAAAAGTTATTTTATAAGTAATTTTGCCCTGAAAGCTATAGTTATATAAATGTTATATAAAGTTAGCTTGTGTTAATAGGGACAGCTACACTAGTTGACAGCCATGCTGATGTTCTGAGCACCCCCAAACCCAAGAATTCCCTCTTATTGCCTCAGTTGTCCCACTCTGTTCCCCAGGATACCACATGCTTCCGCCCAATAAGCAATCTCTAGGACTCTTTTCCAATGTACACAAGTTACACAAAATCTTAAGAAACCTTTCTCTTCATAGAATCTCTTTCGTGACTGCCTTAAAGATGAGTTTTCCTTCTAAAATTCAAGAAGTCTAAAATTCTTTACTGTTAATTATTTAATTAATGATTCAATACTTAATATTGTTTTGCTGTGGGAGCTGGTTGCCCTTTGCTGGTTGTAATTTCTCAGAGGACAGATATATAGATGTCCCTGTATTACTCAGTGCTACACAAATGAAGCTTCTCACACTCATATCCAGGCCTAGTCCTGAACATTTCATGGGTGGAGAACGGGCCTCCAGGTAGCATTCAGAATAAACTTACCTAATTACTCTGCAATTGCTGGTAGAAAATAATTACACTGTAATTGCTGGTACAGAAAACTGACTTTGGATGATACACAGATAACGGTACCCATAATTTAGTTTTTAATTCTACGTGAACCACAAACTACTGAAGATGGTTTATTTTGATGGCTTAGGGAAAGAGTCCTTCAACTAGATTAAGGGAGAGTCCCCTACATTCCTTCTCACCATCCAAGAGATAAATGACTCACATATACTAGCGCTGCTGGATTCAAGGTCATGCACTCAGTTTTAGCCTAAACTCCAAAAGAACAAAGAGATGAGGCAGTGTTAAATCTGGGAAGGAACTGAGTGTTTCCCAAATCCTAAGTTAGAAAAGCCTTTCTGGCAGGATAGCAGGACAAGATGTTGCACTTCTTCAAGAGTCTTTCAAATCCCTACAAGTCAGACAACCCAGAAGCAATACCTCTTTGATGGACTAGCAGGGCACAGATTCAGTCTACTGACTGTCTATGCACAGATCAAAATAAGAACAATGACAGATTCATATACATGAGTAAATATCCTTTTTTTCATAGCAACGCCATGTTCTCCTGTTGCTTACCTCCACTGCTACTTACCTACCATTTTTGGCTGCCCACCAGACTAAAAAAGCTGCTGTTATAGAGAAGCAAGCCAGTATTTGGAAAGTGTGTGTCAAAAGTGTGTGTAACTACAAGGCCCTTGGAATAATTCCTCCAAAGGAAGTTAAGAAGAAGCAGTGCAAGTCAAGGGAGCAGAGGGCTCCTTGTTTCCTGGCAAAGTGGCTGGAAGGGGAAAGTGAGAAAAATAGAAAAGAAAACCTTCAGATAGCTTGAAAATTGTCTCATGAATCCGTGTTTGAAAGCATGTGTTTGTTTTCCCCTCTCTCTATCCTCTGCTTTCATGTCCATGTTTGCATCGTTGTACCCCCACATAAAGGCCATGGGAAGAGATCTGGCTTCATTCTTAGTGTGACCAAGTCACTGGAGGGTGTCCAGCAGACATTACTCGATTTACACTTTTAAAAAGTCTTTGTGACCACTCTGTGAAGGATATACTATAGGAGGACCGGAGTATGGGCAAGGAGATCCAAGATGGTAGCTGTGAAGGTGAGACATGTCCGAGTTGTTACATATTTTGCATGTAAGCAGGAGGGTAGTAAATTGGGTAGAAGCAAGATTCAGAGAGGAAACGTCAAGAGTTTATTTTTGGAGATAGTAAGTGGAGATGTTGAATGGAGATTTGGAGATATTAATCTATAGATAAGGAAAGTAAAGCGATTAGGGTGATAAAATTTCAGAGTATCTGTGATTTTTCAGACAGGGGGAAAGTGTAGATCAGTGATTCTCAATCCTATCTTTCTGTTCATTAGAAAAAACAAACAAACAAACAAACAAAAAATCTTCTGACACCCAAGTGCAAACTAATTGGATAAAAATGTCAAGGGTGGGACTGAGGCAGTGATAATTTTTTCAGAGCTCTTTAGTTAATTCTGATGTGCAATGAGGGTTAAGAAACATTGTCGAAAAGAGAGAAGACCAAACCCTGGACATGTACAAAGAAAAAGATAAATGGTGAACATATTGAGATTAAATCACTGGTACCTCTGTCACTTAGACATTTAATCAAGAACTTTTCTGTAGGGATGAAAATAACGATCTTGGTATCACAAGTGATGACAGATCAAAGAAGCTTACAACATAATGCTGTCATTATCATTTATGCAGTACAATTCTGAACAGTTTCCATATAGTTAAGTGTGGGTAATAGCTATTATTCAGAAACCTGTGGAGATTTAAGATTTTGGGACTCCTTTCCACTTTATAAAATTTCCACAAATTAGGACTAATTAAATACTGTTGTAATATAATTACATTTATGATTGAATCCATAAGGTTATCGTTTTTATTATGGCCTATTAATTATCATTATTATTAGCTTAACATTTTCTCTACATAGCCTTCTCAACTACCAATATTTCTTCTTATGGTCATTTGGAGAATCAGGCTAGTTAATTTCCTGACTTACCTAGTAAATTAATAAAAGTATATTCTACATACATATGCAAGGTTGTAGAAAATCATCAGCAGTAGACTGTCAAAAAGAAAAAGACATTGCTTCGTTTGGTTATTTCATACCCTTTTTCCTTTTTCATCCTCCTTATTTTGGGTAAGACCATCTATTTCCATGATCTCTAATATTGCTTCTATCCTGATGCTTACCAAATTTGTAACTGTATCCCTTACCTTGGTCCTGTTCCATAAGAATATTTTAAACTTCCATGTAAGCATATTTGTATGGAAAATTTAGTGGCATGTCACATTCTACATACTTTACAGGGAAAACAGGCAGTTGTTTTAGTAATCCAAATGAGAGTTGAAGACTGAATTAAGTCAGTAGTGGAAGTAGATGGAGGGAAGAAACAGGATTTGAGACACATTCTGAAGTCAATCTTGATAATCTCATGGCTCACTAGTAGTATTAGGAAGACATCAACTGAATGATATCCAAGTCTCTGTTTTAGGAATCTGAGGGGATGGGAAGTCTAAAGAATAAATGGAAGTTTTAGATGACAGAACAAGTTCTGAAGAGAAGTTGTATTTTAGATATAGTAGATCTACAATTTGTACAGTATATTGAGGTGGATATAGTTGCAGTTGGCTGTTGAAAATAAAGTCTGAATTTGGTGACAGTTAAGGCTACATTTTAAAATGCAGGATTCAAATATCAATTTTTACTTTCTAGGGTTTGTCATGATATAATTTCTCTGAATATTTATTTTTGAAGTAAAGAGATTGTATCTACAAATCAAATAAGGGTTTTTTATTCCAACTCTAATATTTATTTTATCTCTTCAATATATATGTCCTTACAGTTCTGTGTTCTCCAGTTCTGTCATTTTCTCTGCCTTAAATCTACTTTCTTCCTTTTTAAAAGTATCAATTTATTATTCAGCCTTCAAAGGTTTGCTACATTTTCTCTCTTTGGTACCTCTGATCAGAATCAGTTAATCATTCCTCTCTAACCAGAGCAATTTTCTTCAAACTGTGTATTGAACAAATGGAGTTAACCTGACCTTGTTGTATTGTTGCATGAGAATCTTAATTTGCAAAATACGAATTAGGCAGTTCACATCAGTAAAGATTTTGTATAGTTTGGTTTAAACACGGAAAAATTGATTCACTTTTCATGCATTAGTACCAATGGTAAAGGGAAAAAACAAAGATTCCAACCTTTTATGCAAAGCAGAAGAGAAAGTTCATGAGACTGCTTTCCATTCTGTCACCAAGCAAGATAGGGCAAGTTGTGGAATTTGTGAGTTGTTCTCATAGCATGTTGTGGCAAGGAATGTAATTAAGGGAGTGGATTTTCTTTCCTATTGAGATTTTAATCATCACCAATTTAAAGTTATTTCTGAAAGAAATTGTGACAGATTATTAAGATTTCGTATATTTTACTGCTGAGACTTGCTGAGTTGCCTTTTCACATCAATGACCTTTTGGAATTAAAGAGTTTTTAAAAATCTAAAAATCACTGGCCTCCCAGGGAATCACTTGCTTAAGTCATAAAACTATCTGAACACACTTAAAGGAAGATAAATTGAAGAATTTTTTTTTTCAAAAAAAGTATTACTGATGTGTTTAAAGAAATGCAGGCATCAAACTAAAGTTCAATGTGTGTGTTGAGCTAAAGCAAATGAAAAATTGAGCTAATTCCACAATCATAAATTATCCTGAACTGACCAGAATTAAAGAAAATAGAGAATTATAGAGACATTTTATAAACATGAAGTCAAAATTTTCAGAGATTCAGACATTTCATTGCACATAAAAAGTACTCAAATCTTTGTGGTTGAAGAGGAAACCTCAGAGTGAGAGTGTGTGCAAAATGTGTTTTTTCCCTATAAATTTGTATTTATTTCAAAGGAAATAGGTACCAACCTTTGCCTGAAAGAAGACAAAATATCCCAAAGGCAAGTAAATAAAGTCCAGAAGTTTTCTGGGCATTTTTGTAATTCAGTGCTTCTATTTATCTAAAAATATATCATTTTTCATAAACTTTTGAAATCTAAGCTTAAGTACCCCAGATATATAAAATTGCACAGAAAATATAGCTTAGCCCATAATGAACAAAATTCCCAATGACTATTTTATTAAATAACGCATTTGTCACTGAATATTTTCTGAACATGAGTTCATGTCTGGTATATGCCTGTAGCCACACAATTTTAATATGAATAGTGTTGATTTAATTCTTAAGCTTGATTTTCTCTTGCTATGAAAATATGTTACCTTGATAGCTAGCAGGCTATCTAAGTAGACTTACAAAATAATCAAGTGTGGGAGGAACCCATGATATAATATTCTAGCTTAGTGCCCCACTAATACAAATCTCAGTCACTTGCATATCCCTTTGTTCCTGCCTCTTTGGGTCTTACAGTATTTGGTGTGTAGAGCTGATATTGAGCTGCTACACACTGGAACTACCATATCTGATTTTACAGGTAATATATTCCAGTTCTTCTCCAGTTGGCAAATTATCACAGACCTTAACCTTCTGAGTGTACTTCTGCCACGTGGTTGCCCAAACATCTCTAATAATCCAACAACTAAAAGGCCAATATCTGTTGCAGTTTGTGAGTTCCCATGCCCCGCCAATTGTTAAATATTTGGGATACCATCCCGGTTGGTAACTATTGCTTTAGTGCCTCTATCTATCTCTTTTGCTAGACTAATACCTCTATAAGAACTCAGCCTAGACTATATTAATGTTTACAGCCTTCCAATGTCTTAGACTTAGAGGTTAATGCTTGTTAAATTAAATTTACTTCTTTTAAATTCTTTAAATATAAGAGTTGAACTACTATCAGGGTTTCATTACTGTCTTAGCCCAGCTAGCCTATAGAACACAAGGCTGAGGCAAGGCCTACATGCCAACATTTTCTTAGGGGTGCGATTCCAGAGTAGCACACATGAGGGTAAACACATAAAAGTGGTGCATTACCTTTCTGCTTACAAGTTCACAAGAAGACATGAGCAGTTGGCCTGGACAAAAAGATGTCTCCAGGGAAAACATATAGAGCTGCTATGCCTCAGAACAGTCCAAGAACAGGAAGGAAGGGAAATGAATTTTTTATCATATTGTTTTTTACTTTCTATCTCTCACTGATCTTAGTTTTCCACACTGGGCATTAATCTCCACACACTTCTGGATTGTGTAACCAAACCACTAAAAGCAGATGCTGGGGGAGCCAGAGCTCCTGTAAATTTACCATCAGGTAACACAGGGCTGTCTGAGTGGCTGCATCTCCCACCGTCAGGAACCTTGTGGATACCATGCAGAGTCCAGCTCTTCAAAAGCCTGACTCTTAAAAGAGGCTAAGATAAACAGAGGCATTAGGAAATGAGGCAACAGCAGGGGAAACCAGAGGGCTCTGATAAGAGCAAATGGCGAAGGTTCAGGGGCTAAGGAAGTCTGGAATGGCAGATAAATGAGAACCAGTACAGTTTCTACAAGACTTTCCATTTTAAATACTTAAACTTGGTCCTCTCTCCCCACAGTCTAATCAACAGTGCCAGTACACTGAGGTGTAAACTAGCTAGAGCGGAAGCTTAAAGAGAAACTACTTAGGCTCCAATTTTACCAGTCTGATGGAAAGAGAGAGATTGTTCATTAGCTGAAGAAGAACCTTAAGAAATTGATTATTTTTCCAGTTTGTAACAAAAGTATGACTTTATCATTTTTATTATCTTTAAATAAATGTCAAAAATCACAATACATGACTATACCCATACATACACACACATACACACATGCGCACACGCTAGTATTCTGACATAGAACAGCTTGAAAGTAAAATATGGATTTTTGGTTTGGTAAAAACACTTCTCTTTGAATGTAGGTAACTCATAGTTGACTATGTTTATCTTTTATTTTAAGATACAGCATTTCTACAAAATAATCTCTTCCAAAGCAAAAGATGTTACCTATCACACCACTTATTTATTGTAGAAAAGATAAGTGTGATTTTCGAATTTCTCACATGAGACCATCCTTTGCTGAGAGCTTTTAGCTTCAACTCTCCAAAGAATATACTTTCATCTTCTTTTGTGGGTACAGATTGACTATTTTTCAAAAGTTCACTGTGTAGATTTAAATGAAAAAGTTAAGTGTTCTTTGGCATGCCGTCCTATTTAAGTGTAGTCTTCGCCTTCCTTTTGGGCAGGCAATCTACTTAGTTTCACTTCAGGGTGATACACATGCTCAGATAGCCCCAGAACATATGCACATTACATAGACAAAAGGGCTGGCCAATGCAATGCAGGCTACCTCTGGTTATTTTGAATTAGAATTAAATGTCACTTATACTCACATATGTAGAATTTAGTTCCACTAACTGTGTGTAGTAAAATATTCAACTCTATTTACTGGCTGATTTATTGTATTAGTAGTTTTAATTTTTTCTCTTAAGCTTCTTCAATTTAAATACTTGAAGCTACATCTTGACTAACTACATAACAAACTCCAGTATAAACTATCTTCCACTGACAAATAAAACTCAATTGTTTTGGACATTATAGGTCATGAAATTATTAATTATAATAAGGAATCTAAAACAAATTTTCTTGGCATTTGATTTTGGATTACTCATTAACTAGGAATCCCTGGCATGAAATGTTAATAAATGAATATGTATTTTAATCTTCTTAATTGCCTAATAAGATAATAAGCATATATTTACATAATAAAATAATAAGCATATAATTTTCATATGCTATAAGTACAGTTATCAGATGTATATCCTGTAACCATTCTTTTTTATGTCTGGTGTCATGGAGTCACATACATATATTTTAATATAATAAACAAGATGTGATGTATTTATTTTAAGATTTGTGGGTCTTTCTGCAAGTGAATTCTGTCTTATATTCTACCTTTCACTTTTCTGTACTTTTTATTATGAAGGCAAAGACTTGTGTATAAAGTTCTCTAAGTGAACCCCACACAGCACCCTTAGTGAGAGGGTACTTTATAAGTGGAGTTTTGATATTGGTATAGATGGTATTAGGCATAACATAAGCTAAATGTTAATCTCAGTGTTGCACTATACTGAGACTCTTGGGTTATTTCCCCAATTAGGTTATATCCCCAATTAGACCTTGCATTAAACATCTTAACTGTGCCAGACCATGTAAAAAGCAATGCTGTTTTGTGCTGACTCTTCAGATATGATTGTGAATGAGTACCATATCATAACACAAAAGAAAAATACCTTCTCTGGCTCTCACATATGAAAGACGATGATTTATGTTTTATTTACTGTTTTCTTGGTTTCTAGCTGTTTTTATCTTAGTTTTGTTTTTATTATTATTTTTATTTGACACATAATGATTGTACATATTAATAGTGTACAGAATATTTTGATACCTGTGTACACTGTATGATAATCAAATCAGGATAATTATTATATTCATCATCTCAAATATTTATCATTTCTTGCTGTTGGGAGCATAAAAAATTTGTTCTTTATAGGCACTTGAAAATACATGATAAATTATTATAAATTATAGTCACTCTCTAGTGCTATAGAGCACTAAAACTGATTCCTTAATCTAGCTGTAATTTTGTATTCATTAACCAATGTCTGGCAATGCTCTTCCCTCTACACTTCCCTGCCTCTGGCAATCACTATTCTGCTCTCTCTTTCTATGAGATCAACTTTTTTAGCTTTCACATATGAGTGCGAACATGTGGTATTTGTCTTTCCATGCTGGCTTATTTCACTTAACATAATGTCCTCCAGGCTCATCCGTGTTTTTGCGAATGACAGGATTTTATTCTTTTTTAAGCCATCCTAATCTTTCTCTAAACAGAAAAAGCATCATCTCTAGACTGACAGTTTCCCTGAATTCATCCCATTTGCTTTACAATCACTTCAGGTAAATGTGATAGCAATTAGGAAAGAAATGTGCACTCCAGAATCTTTTTTATGTACATTAATTTCAAATAATGGGTCTTTTCTGTGATATATAAAACATAATTCATAATATGCCAACAAACCAAACCAAACCAAAGAAAAAACATGTGTATTTGGCAGAAATGCTATATCTTTCCTTTTTTTTGTCCATATCTTACATGTATTTGGACAAAAATGAGAGTAATGGAAAAATGGGGTCAGTTTGAAAGATAAGCCTTTTGAAATGGAAAATATTTTTCAGACACATCTTAATGATAGTCATTTAGCACAATTAGACACTTCAAACATAATACACAATTTTAAAAACAATTAATGTAGAGAATTGAAAAATATTTTTTCTGAGTTATTTTTTTCCTTTACATTATTGTACTTGAAGTACACAGAAATCCTGTTTAGCCAGAATCGGCCATTAAACTTTGTGAAGTGTTACATATTGGAGTTTTGACTTTGTAATTAAATGTCAGAATTTTAGAACAAGACCAGTATTTAACTATGTTCATTTCTTAGGCTTTATATTTCTCTCATATTCAAAGGCAGTCTCAGGACAGTTCACTATTTTGAAAGATGCCAATTTTCAATATTATTCCCACCAATCCACTTACATGTTGACTTAGATATAAGCTTGAGATTTTGATGCACACAGGGTCATGGACAATATATTAATGGCAAGAGAGTGTCCATTTTTGGTAGTATGAAATGTGGTCAAACTATTATATAAATTTGACCTAAGTTGTGAGGTGATTCATAAATATAGCTCTAGACTCCATGTAATATAAAATAGTCATTGGTTTAATATTATTTAATTGCCTTAGTGTTTTCTAGTCTTAATAAAAGTAGACTTTTATAATGTACCTTAAGAGGTAAACTGCTTGGAAAGGTTCTCTTGTTTCAGCATTTTTCTATTTCCATTGGGTTGTCTGACAGATAATATAGAAGGAATTTTCAACAGTAGCAACGTATAATTTGTGTTTTTATTTGATTGTGAATTCTGAGGTCAAAAAAAGCAAGACATTAATGGCTCTGAGGCAGATTTTACACCTGTTCTGGAATTGCAGTCTCTCGGGTCAGGGCTTCATTTATGCAGCCTACTGGATGTGCAAAATTGAGTCCGCTCATCACATCAGCAAATCTGTTTGGATTGCCCTTGTTATTGGAATTTACTACTGTCAAAGGTCATGGAGCATCTCTGTAACAAATTTCCTAAAGAACAGCCTTCTGTTTCTACCTAGCTTCTAAGAAGCCATAGTTAAACTTGTATAAATGTCCAAATTATCACAGATATAGATTATGCGTGGGGAAATAAAGCATGATACCTAAATCTTACCAAGCTCACTCAAGTAATCTTTGAACTACACATGCATTCCTGGCTTTCTCTTGCTCCTCTAGAGATCTTTTTCTGGGGGGCTGGGGGAAGGGTGTCTAGTAGAACCTTGCTCATTCTAGGTTATTGTTTGAAGGTTCATACTTTTGATGTGTATTATGAATTAAATTTAAAGAGACTGTTAGACACATTGTAAATGGTCTATTAAATATTAGTGAAAATAGTGCCATCAGGAATATGGCAGGAAAACATGTATCATGTTATAACTTCCTGCCTATTTCACATGGCCTTATTAATCTTTTTTGAAAAAAAAATTTCTGAAGTTGTACACTACTTGCTTGTCACCACACAGGCAGTCTTTGGAATGATATAAAACCCAGCAAAGTCTCTTTTTATTTTATCGTGTCAAAAAACAAAGTGTTTAAATTTTTAATCACCAGTTCAACTTTAGTCTCCACAGTGAAGCAGAACATATTTTAAATGTCAAACTTATCTTCAGATGGATCTTCACAGATGTTATTTTAAAAGTTACTATTCATATATCCAAATTTAGGTCTCATGGGATCGGCTCCAAAGTACACATTTGTATGTATGGGTATATAATAGATATATGTACACAAATACATACATTTGTGAAATGATGAAATTACACAGTGAAATTAGAACTCTTTTAAAGCTCCTAATGTTTGATGTATTCAAATTATGTTTTGTTTTTCTCTTTTAGAATCAACTGTTGAATATTTTCCATAACATATCTTATATTTACTAGTTTGGTGCCAACGTTCTATTTGTATTTAAAGAAATTTGCAGTTTTTGTCATATTCTCACAAATGAACTTCTCTCTGTATGATTTTCACTTTAATTTATATTTTATAGTATTCTTATACATTTTTCATGTAGACAGCAAAATAGTGTTCATCATTGGGTCATAAATTTTTCTCATTAATTTGTGAAACAATATTTTCTTTATTTGGATACTGTTTATTTTTCCTTTCTATTTTGATATTGACATTTGATATTTGAATGTTGAACACTATTGAGTGCTATGATCTGTTCCTGGTCTTGGAGATATAACAGACCTATTTGAAATTACCCCCATCCATTTCTTGGAGTACTCTCAGTGCAGATTGGGAGGTAGACAATTAACAACTAATAGTAATGCAATGCAAAAGGCCCTCTGGTGATGGAATAAACAAACTACCAAGTTCACGTAGATGGGGAAACAGGTAAGTAACCAGGCAAGATATTGCTGAGCTACTGATGAAGTATTCCAGTGTAGACAGCATGTCCACAAGTGTGAGAGTATGAGGCAGGGAGAGAAATTACGGGGAAATGAATACAGAAGAGGAGACTACTCACCAGAAGAATAAGCTTCTCAGGAAAAAAAAAAAAAAAAGGAAATAGATGAAAGTTGATATAGCCATTATCACTTTGAATTTTGGATGTTTGTTTATAATCAATTAAATTGTGATATTTTAAACTTAGATACTAGTGAATATCTATATCAGTATTTTTGGAATTTGAACAAAGTAATTTCTGGGAATGGCAAAGAATTGTGTGTGGCAAATTAGCCTACTGCAAAAAAAGAAAGTCTTGGTAGTCAATATCTGAGTCATTATTCAGGTAAAGTGTCCCTGAAGAAAGGGGGCCGAGTATAAAATGGCATATTCATTGTATTTCTACCATTGGAATTAATTCTAATTAGACTATATACAATAAGTTTATTATTAAAATAATTAAATTGTACTATATTATGGATATGTGTGTTCAATTAACTTCATATATGGAAGGAAATCCACAAATAGGCCTCCATATATTTAGTGTTTAAAAAATTTATATTTATTGTCACAAAATTTATATTTATTGTCATTATCACCACTATCACCAGTTATCTAACAAAGAAATTAAATGGCAAGAGTAACTGATAATACATTAGTACTTTATCTCTTTTTGTCTTCATTTTATGTAAATATCATTGTTTAAAAAATAGATGAAGAAGGAAGAAGGGGATTTTATGTTGGGTGTCTCAGACCACAACTTATAGTTTATGCTTATGAGGTGACTCATGGCGAGTCCCTAAATGGTTCACACTAATGAGGTGACTTAGGATAAAGTATGGCTGTGCCAGAAAGACTAACCATGTGATTAGAAATTTGAGTCATGTGATATCAGCCTAATCTCCAGGCAATTTAGGGGGACCTGGAGACTGAGTCATGTGGGCAATGACTCAATCATGTCTAGGTAAGAAAACCCCAAGAAAAATATAGGCCCCAGAAGTCAGGTGAGCTTCCCTGGCTGACAGTACTTTTTGGTCATTGTGATATTTTATTTTTGGCAGAGTAACATGTCCTCGAGGACTATAGTAGTTTCACTTTTGAAAGACTTCTAGACTTCTCCTTATGTCTTTTCTTTGGATAGTACTAACTTGATTCCTTTTGCTATAATAAAACTGTAATTTAAAGTACTGTGCTTTCCTGAGTTCTATGACTTGGTCTAGTGAATTATTAAAACTGAGAGTGCTGTGAGAACCCAAATTTTATAGCCAGTTGGTTAGAAGTGAGTGTGACCATGTGGACCTCTGGGCTTCTGGCTGGTATTTAAAGTGAAGGTGAGAATTTTGCCCTTAATTTTTAGTTTGACTACCTCTGTGTAAATGGTTACCTAGATATGTCTTGATTTACCTACTGTTACATAATTGATATTTGAATAATATATAATTCATAATATAGGTGTTACAATCAGAACACCTAATTCCATATAGTCTCTTTTTCCCAACTTGTATGCTATTTTTTCTGTATTTTCATTCCACATGTATATTTTGAAACCTGAAATAAATTACTGTTTTACATAAAAAAGAATTATTTGACTCTTGGTGTATAATACAGTTTAGAAATGTATTTATCTGAGTGTAGTTTTTATCATTTGCAAAATAATTTTGAGAGAACTATATAGGTTTTTGGAATAGTTAAAAATAGGTAAAAAAGATGAATGCCAATGGCTAATGATGTTCAGACTTTAAAACTTGCTCAAGATTACATTAAGTAAACATAAATGCTGGAAACATTAAAAAAAAAACATTAAATGATGTTGTTAATTGATTTCTGAGTTCCCTAGAGACCAAAGTCAAGAAGAAAATATATAACTCTTTTAGAAGAGTTACAGTGTCAAGAGATAAAAATATCTCTTTGGTTCTAAGAAATTTATTAGAAATTTCAGCTGTTAATATGGGAAAGGAAAGAAATGGAGATCCATATTACCTTAACATGGGCAGAAACAGAAGGAAAAATTGTACATGACATTTTTTAATCTTTAGAGTTTTGCAAAATTTACCAGAAAAAACTATATTCATATAAATGATTGAAATCCCCAAAATAAACCTAGACATTCAGGCAAGTATTTATTTATATTTTCATATGTTAACTATTTAGATGTTATATTATATTAAATAATAAAATGCCCCTGCCCCAGCTGTTGTGCTTTTAAGTGAAACAATAAAATGTATGTAAAATATTTATATTAAATATCAGTCATGCCTATCTGTTATAAAGGCATAGATCTTTCATACACATTTTATAGGTAATGAGTGATGCGATCTTCTTGAAATCAACTCAGACAACATGACAGACATAAAACTGATCTTGCTGGAAGTCATTTTTTGCAGACTCCATGTGGCTAGTAAAAACTGTATATTAGAAATTTTTATGCGAAATATCTAGTCATTCCACTGGCTTTTAAGATGCGGGCCATAAATCCCTGGGATGGATTACAAAGTTATTACAATCAGAACTTAAATCCACATGGCAACACAGTTTCTTAAGAAATCTATGTGAAAAAGTAAACTTACTATTATGTCAAGTGTCTTTGCTAAACTTGTTATATTCAAAAGATGTTTCACACTGGAAAAACCTGTAAACCCATATTTTATTCAGACACCGTTAAGTGTGTTCATAAAGAGCTACTCAAGAAACCCAAGCTTCTTTTTCTTTACCCTTCTTATACACTCATAGTTTCGTGCCTTTGAGAAATGGAATCGTGAGAAAGTATGTATGTCTGATACACATAGCAAAACATATTCTTAAGGCATTGCTTTAAATTATATGACTTATTTTCATACCACATTCCCTCATTTAAAGAGAGATGGGAGTGCAAGCTGGCTTATTTTAAGTCCAGAGGTGATTACTTTTGAGAAATGAAACAACTTTTATTTCACTTTTCTGTCCTAAATCAGTGATGCATGTTTTTCTTCCAGTCTCCTATAGTTATTTATTTATTTTTCTTAAGAAGGTAAAATAACTCCACTCAAAATTTCTAACTTTATCTGTTACGTTTCCTTACAATAAATGCCTGAACCATATAATTTGGAACAATTTGTTAGTGTTATTAAATCATCAGTTAGCCTTTAGACACACGAACTCTTCTACAGGTTATTGCTTAGAGCTCTATATTGAAATATGTAGTTTTCACAGACCTGAAAATATAATTAACATTTTAAAATAATATATTTTTTTTAAATTTTAGAACAATCTTAGAAAATTGCAAACCTATTACGAGGAGTTCCCATATACTCTACACCCAATTTCTCCTATTATTAACAGCTTACTGTGATGTGGCACGTTTATTACAATTAGTGAATTGATATTAATATGTTATTATTAACCAAAGTGCAAACTTCATCCATATTTTCTTCATTTTATCCAGTTTTTACCAGCATCCTATGTAGGTTGCATTACATTTACTTTTCAGGTCTCCTTGGGTTCCATTTAGCTGTATGTAACAGTTTCTTAGACTTTCCTTGTTTTTCATGTCCTTGACAGTTTTGAGGATTATTG
The DNA here is from genome assembly GCF_043159975.1 of Macaca nemestrina. Classification (NCBI taxonomy): domain Eukaryota; kingdom Metazoa; phylum Chordata; class Mammalia; order Primates; family Cercopithecidae; genus Macaca; species Macaca nemestrina. The sequence continues at coordinate 25,791,051 of NC_092127.1, forward strand.
ATCAGGTTTGTTGTAGAATGTTCCTCAATTGAGATTGTTCTGATTTTTTTTTCTGCTGATTAGATTGGAGTTATGTGTTTTAAAGAGGGAAATCATAGAGGTAAAGTACCATTTCCAACTCATCTTAAGTCAATGTATCATTTTGATCACCTGGCTAAGGTATGTTTTTCAGGTTTCTCTACTATCAAGTTATTTTTCTGTCTTTTCATATTGTACTCTTCTGAAGGAAGTTTCTATGTACAGTTCACAATGCTGTGAGAGGTTATGTTCCTTCTCCACTTTTGAACAGAGAAATGACAATTCTGCACAAGAGACTGTCTTTCTCCTCCATTTATTTCTTTATTCAATCATTCATTATATCAGTGTAGACTTGTGGATGTTTATGTTATACTTTGGGTCATACTCTGTTACTACTTTATTTCGTTGCTCAAATTGTGTCAGCTTTGGTCATTGTGGAGCTATTTTGTTTGGCTACTGTGTCTCTTTAATACATTCCCAAATTGTGTTTGGTTTGTGTCATATTTTGTCTTGTTTTTAAGCATTTCCTTACTTTCCAGCGCTGCAAGTTTCTCCAGGCTCATCTCTTGTTTTTCCTACCCTAGCCCCAGAATCAGCCATTTATTAAAGCAACCCTGGTTCCTTTTACTGGAGAATAACATTAAAAACCAAAATCGGGGCACTCGGCATATTTGTTGCCACTAGGGTATCATTGTTTCCAGGACCTGTCAAGTGACAGAGTAGTGAGATATATGAATGTATACTAACCTAAGTGTGTACACATATTATGTAATCACATTTATCCATATTAAACTAAACATGAGTTCATATTAATGTCTCCAACTCCGACCCATTATTACATGGCATATATTTTTCCACTTGCTTATCTGCAAACTCCCACCCCAACAATCAAAAACCTGGTCATCTACTATCTGCCAAACCTCTATCTAATTGTTCAGTTCTCATATGCATTTATAGCACTGTCAGTGTTGCTAAGTCATACCTCCACAGGGGACCATGTTATGAACTAGAGCACAGTGCTTATGTACAATGTATTTTGCCTTTAACCTTTCAGACTGCACTCCTTTCTAAAGGTACTTAGCTTAAGTCAGCACATTTTTCCTCACTATCTTCAGTGAGATGGTTCTATAATTTGTAATATATGTAGATTGTATTTTTCACAGCCTGCTTTCCATCCTGGGATCCCTGAACTCTGAAGTGATATGTTTTAATTTTCATACATTAAGATTTACACTTTGTGCTGTGAGGTTCTATAAGATTTTCACAAATGCATAGGGTAACATATCCACCACTAAAGCATCATACTAAATAGTCTCACTGCCCTCCACTAATCATTTTACTGCTGCTATAGCATTATCTTTTTTAGAATGCTATATAATTGGAATCATACAGAAAGTAGCCCTGTTCAGTTTGGTTTTTTAAATATAGCAATATGCATTTAATATTCATCCATGCCTTTTTAATGGTTTGATAGGTAATTTCCTTTAATTACTGAATAATATGATATTGTATGAATGTACCACAATTTAGTTATCCATTCACCTATTGAAGAGCATGTTTGTTGCTTCCAGTTTTTGATGATTATGAATAAAACTGCTATAAACATATGTGTGCATATTTTTGTGAGACATACATTTTAAAAATCAGTTGGGTAAATAGCTATAAGTGCAGTTGCTGGATTGTATGATAAGATTACGTTTAACTTACCAAATTGTCTTCTAAGATGGCTGTACTATTTTGTATTCCCACAAACAATGGAAAAGAATACCTGTTGCTTGGCATCCTTGTCAGTATTTGGTATTATCAGTCTGTTGCATTTTATCCACTTTAATAGGTATGTAGTGGCATCTCATTGTTGTTTTAATTTGCAATTCCTTAATGACATATAATGTTGAGCATCTTTTCGTATGCTTGATATACATCTGTACATCTTCTTTATTGAAACGTCTATTCAGATCATTTGCTTATTTTTGTTGGGTACTTCACTTTCTAATTGTTGCGCTTTAAGAGTTCTTTGTATGTTTGGAATACAAGTCCTTTATTCAATATGCATTTTGCAAATATTTTTTCCAGTCTGTGGCTTGTCTTTTAATTCTCTTAAGAGTCTTTTATAAAGTATAAAAGATACTTTTATACTTTATAATAAATAAATAGTAATAATAGTAATAAATTGATAATAGTAATAAATTCCAACTTATCAACATTTTTTATTTCATGAATCATGATTTTAGTGTTGTATCTACCACCTCATTACGAAACCCAAGGTCACCCACATTTTCTGTTTCCCTGTAGAGGTTTACAGTTTTGCATTTACATTTAAGTTTATGGTTCATTTTTAGTTAACTTTTGTGAAAAGTATAAGATCTGTGTCTAGAGTCTTTTTTTTACACATGGATGTCCAATTCTTCCAGAATCATTGATTGAAAAGGTTAGTCTTTCTCTTGAATTGATTCTGGTCCTTCGTCAAAGATGAGTTGACTCTATTTATGAGTCTATTTCTAAAATCTCTATTACATTTTATTGTCTTATATATTTACTCTTTTTCCAATACCACACTGTCTTGATTACTGTAACTTTATAGTAAATTTGGAACTGGGTAGTGTGAGTTCTCCAACTTTGTTTTTCTTCAGTATCGTGTGGACTAGTGTAGGTATTTTGCCTTTCTCCGTAAACTTTAGAAGAAGTGTATCACTATCTATAAAATATCTTCCTCAGATTTTGATTCAGATTGCATGAAATATACGGCTCAAGTTGGGAAGAATTAATGTGTTAACAAAGTTGAGTCTTCCCATCCATGAAGAGTATGTCTCTGCTATTATTTAGATTTTCTTTGATTTTTTTAAATCAGAGTTTTACAGTTTTTTATATAAATCCTGTAAAATTATACCTAGATAATATTTGATGCTGTTAAAAAGTATTAATTTATTTCAAATTTTAATTGTGCATTGATTGTATATAGGTATAAGGAAAGGTATACAGGAAAGCAGTTGATTTTCTATATTAACCCTGTATCCTAAAACATTTCTTTTGCGCTATTATTTCTTTTTTCTTCTTCTGGTATTCTGGTTATACATATGTTACAAATTTAAAAATTATACCACAATTCTTGGATGTTCTGTGTTTTCTTTTTTCCATTCTTTGTTTTTCTTTGCATTTCAGTTCTGAAGTTTCTCTGTCATCAAGATCATTGACACCTTTCTTGGGCACTTCCAGACTACTGATGAGCCCACCAAAGGTATTCTTCATTATCGTTACAATGTTTTGGTTTCTAGCCATTTGTGGATACTTTCTTAGAGCTTCCTTCTCTCAGCTAACATTCCCCATTTGTTCCTGATGTTGTCTCCTTTTTCCTCTATAGCTATTAACATGTTAATCGTATATATTTTAAATACCTTGAGCTATTATCTGTGTCATATTTGATTTGGTTCTAGTGCTTTTTTAATATATATTTTCACTGTTTTTGCCTGCTTTCCAGCACGCTTTGTAGTTTTTTTGTCGTCGTAGAAAGCTAAGCATGGTACATCAGGCAACAGAAACTGAGGTAATGGGAGTTTCTGTGTTATTCCAGCTAGAAGTTGGGCTGTATTTAATATTTACTGTAGCTATAGAATTCTTGTAGTGCCCTAGTATTTGTCTATCCTGTTGCCTTTGGGCTCCCAAAGTACTCCTCCACAAAGAGTGTGCATCCTGCAGTTCTTTAAGCTACACATCGCTGTTTTACCTTGAGCCTTGTTGGTATCATGGTAAGGTACAGTAGAGGGGAAGTGTTCTGTAACTGTATGATTCAATCAAAGTCTTTTAGTGAGCCTGTATTTCTGGGCTGTGGCCTTCACAAGTGTTTCTTAGCTTCCCTCCCCACCATAGACAGGGCAGAAAGAGTAGAAAAGCCTGGAGTGGGGATGAAATGACCCTTATTCTGGTGGGTTAGTAAACCTCGGCAAGATATTTTCCCCTGGAGAATAAACCTTTTTTATAAGACCGTTTGGGGTATTTCACAGTGTTTGCTTGTCCTTTTCCCCTGCTAGTGCCACTATTGTATCTTTCTCAGATATTCTTATGAAATATAGATTAAGTTGCCTAGCAGTAAAACCCAGGGAAGTGTAGAGTCCCCACTAATAATGCAACCTCCCGGAAGTTCTCACTTTCAACCTAATCCCCACTGTCTCCAATAATATATTGAAGATACATCTTAAGAATTTCCACCCGGTTAGGGCTCCATCAACTTCCCCCCATGTATCCTGAAATCAACCATAATTCTCTATATTTTCCTCTCTCCATATTTTGGGAGTGGTGGTTTGTTCTGCAACTTCAGTTCTCTAATGGGTCCAAGAAAAATTATTTTCAGTTTTTATGCAGCTTTCTCATTTTAAAAGAATGGGAGTTATGACTTCCAAACTCTTTACATGTCAGAGCTTAAACTGGAAGTCTCTACATTTTATTTTTACATCTACAAGATTGGCCCAAGCTGTGTGCTGAGTTCCACACTAACACACTCAATTCCATAAGGAAGGTTTTCAGTCATCACTAAAGAACACCAACTGCCCCATCTCTGGGTGTAACTATTTATGTGGGAGCTTCATTCTCTCTTTGGGGTCACTTACATCTCTTAGTATAATTAGAATTGGAGGAGTCACTATTGTTATAGTTTCTCCAAAGTTACCTACCTAGAAACCTCTCCTTCCTGTTCCTGAGGATCTCTAGGACAATGGCTTATATTGCTACCAGTACTGTCTTTTCAAAAAGCTTTTCTTGTCAGGGCATGGTGGCTTGCACCTGTAATCCCAGCACTTTGGGAGGCCAAGGCAGGTAGATCATCTGAGGTTAGGAGTTCAAGACCAGCCTGGCCAACATGGCGAAACCCTATCTCTACTAAAAATCCAAAAAATTAACTGGGTGTAGTGGCATGCACCTGTAATCCCAGCAATTTGGGAGGCTGAGGCAGGAGAATCACTTGAACCTGGGAGGCAGAGGTTGTAGTGAGCTGAGATTGTGGCATTGCACTCAACCTGAGGAACAAGAACTCCATTTCAAAAAAAAAAAAAAAAAAGCTTTTCTCTCTGCATTGCCTCAATAGAGGAGAGAATGAGAGCCTTACTTCCTTGTATTGTGCCATTTCTTCAGTCACTATCATGCCACCTTGCAAGGTGAGGGTAGCTTATCTGACTTCATAGAAAGGTTAGTGGTTTTAAAAGTAATTGCAAGGTAGAGACAAAATTTTTTAAAAGAATTCTCTATACTAAATATATATTTCAAATAGTCTAAGCTAAAAGCACCAAAGAATTTAAGCCTTCACTACAAGTCATGATTATTCAGAAAAGAACTCTTTACCTTCTCATTCATTGTATGATCAACAATTACTTATTGGATTCTATTTCAGTTGCTCTTCCACATCTTAGAATACAACTATGAACCTCTCCCTCCATTTGAGAAACTTAACATCCTACTCGCAGAAATTAAAAAGACCTCCAGGACACATCTCCATTACATAGCAATAAATTTATCATATACAGTAATCTGTTCTTGCAGAATTCAACCCGAGAAGAAGTTCTTAGTGTTCATTGGCACCCCAGGTCGTTAGGAACAATTCACGTGTGAGGACTGTGTTTGAGCACGTGAAAACATCTACTCAGAAGTCCACACCAGCAGCAAATGTGAGTGACAGGCATGAATGTGAGAGTTTTCTCAATATATACTGAGTCACTATTGGAACACACACAGGCTCACACATTTTCACTTCTCTTAATTGCAAGTTGTTCCTTTCATAATGGAAATTGAACTTTATTATTATTTAGGTGACGGGCTAATAGTTGATACTTATGTTTCTTAATGACACATTAGCTAAACAAATACACAAAATCTCTAAAATGTTCCGTTTAAAAGCCCTTAACATTCTTAGACAAGACCATTCTCAAGTCTCAAATTTCAGAATGAGGAAGGTGGGCACTTTCTCAGTTCTATGCATGTGGTGAAGAGACGGAGCATTTAGCTCAGTCGTAACTGCACAACTAGATAGGATATGGAATGGGCAAATTTGAGGAAGGAAGTAGTTGAGGAGACAGAGAGATAAATAGAGGTGGGCAACTGCATTTTCCTGTGGCAAACAAATCTCTGAGTTTAACATTAAATTACATTAGCCTTGGGGTAAAATAAAGTGAGTATAATAAGCTTCACTTGGAGAAATCAGTCCAGCAGGGCTGCCAGGTTGCACAATTCTAGGCGTACCATTCTCATGGTGTTTAATGTGAAAAGCATTCCTTGGAGTACAGTGTCATTTACATGGATTGCAATGTAGATGATGCCCCCGCTGGAGTTGTGCAAAACAGCTTGTAGTGACAGAAGCCTTTAGAATAGTAACAATTTTAACTTTCATGTAAATTACTTGTAATTGTTACTTTCTTTGGAAAGTCTTCCAAAATCAGCCATTCCCTGCATCTCATGCTAAGTTAAATGTCTTTTCTCAACGTTTTCATAGTGCTCAGTGTACTGCTATCATAGCTGTTATCACACCGTCTTATAAAAATTGGGTTTCTTCTCTGTTTCCCTTCCTAATTGTAAGCTCTGGGTCTTTTCTCTCTCTGTACCAAAGGTTCCAAGCACGGTGTTTGGCACAAAGAAAATGTTCACTAGATGTTTCCTGAATTAAAAGTAAATTATTATCCATAAGATATAATTGCTTTTAATTTTTTCCTAATATTAATTTGTTGTCAGTGTAGTTCACAGAGAATGCACTATGCTACTATTTATTAAATTAAATATCTGCTTCAAGTAGCATATTAAAAATTAAGCTTAGTTAAATCTCAATTTCCTGTGATCATTATATAAGTTGCTCATTGCTGCATCTCGTATTAGCTTGGTTCAATGACTAGACAGCAATTAACATGAGTGCTTAATGACCACTTTCCTATTTTGATATATTACTAATGATACTTACATTTTAAAGTGCTTTGGGGTTAATTATAAATGCTTATAATTTGCCTACCCTTCTGACTGACAGCACATTCTTACACCTAAAAATATGATGAGTATTCCAGACCTGTGTAGGAAGAAGGCTGGTCTACAGAGGCTCAGCAATCAACATTTCAATTCTTCAGTTCTCTCAACTCACCTAAACTATTTTTAGAATCTGTATTTTAGCATCAGTAATGCAAAAAAGAAAATATTTTTGAAATGTGATCCAAACTTTAAGTGTTTCGTGATAACAGAAAAGAACATATTGTTATTGGGCAATTGTAACACTCCCTTACCAACAGGATTTAAGGGGTAACGCAATGGTCTCTCCTTGTTTCTGTCTCTCTCTCTCTCCCTTCTGATTTACACCTATACTCATGCTGCTTCTTTTGAGGCTACTTGTTTGTTTGTTTGTTTGTTTGTTTGTTTGTTTATTGAGACAGAGTCCTGTTCTGTCACCCAGGCTGGAGTCAGTGGTGCCATCTCAGCTCACTACAACCTCCGCCTCCCAGATTCAAGCAATTCTCCTGCCCCAGCCTCCTGAGTACTAACTGAGACTACAGGAGACACACGCCACCACGCCTGGCTAATTTTTTGTATTTTTAGTAGACACAGGGTTTCACCATGTTGACCAGTCTGGTCTCAAACCCTTGAGCTCAAGTGATCCACCTACCTCGACCTCCCAAAGTGCTGGGATTACAGACATGAACCATGGTGCCCAGCCCCTTTTGAGGTTATTCAAACATTGACTTCTCCAGGAGATGATGCTGTGATTCTAACGTAGCTGACATCTCAGAAAATGCATATTATTTAAAGTAAATCATTAAACAAAATTTATCTCTTGGACATGAAATGAATGTCCAGATATAGAAATGTAACCATCACAGACATTTTTATTGTTTTCATAGATTCTACATTAATATAATAAAAAACTGAAGTGAAGCTGTGTAGTTAGATTGCTGTCTCTCATTTCACACACTTAACTGTCTTTATAAACATTCCTATAAGTTCAAACTAAATTATAAACTTTCCAGTCCATAGCAATGTATCTTGTTTCTGGTCTGCTTTCTTAAAATAGTCTGTACACTGTCCATGGATAGTATTTAATGATTATTACTAACATATTATTTATATTAAAAGTATGTATTTTAACTTTCTGAATTATTTAGCCTAGCTAATAATCCTAAAATAAGATAATGACAGTTATATGCAATAGAAAACTAGAATGCAGTTGGCATTTTGTTATAATACTTCAGCAGGTGTAGCCAAAAGTTGTCATGATGATTTGTTGACAACTGTCCAACAAAACAGTTCAAAAAGATGATTTGCACAGGCCGGCTTCAAGGAAGACATGATGAGGGGGAGCAGGCAGTCACCTTAGAGTTGTGCAAGTAAGCGTAAAAATCTAAAAATTAGAGATCAGAAAGATCCCAGTGGTCCATGGACTTTAAAATTCTCTAGAATAGATCGCTGCACTGAACCCAAATCACATCAAAAATGAAAGTTATCCTCTTCTTATGACAACTATTCCTGCTTCAGTACCTAAAATATAGTAGGGGCTTCATAAATATTTATGGATTAATATTGACTCAATAAGGAATGACAAAGCTACTACCACCACAGCATCAAAAAGAATCTGAATGGGAAGTAAGAAGTTGGCTACCTTTGCAAACACATCTCAGAATAGATACTGATGGTGTCATAATTTTGTGGGCCACACGATTATGTTCTTCATTCATAAATGAATTTAGCATTTTATTATAAGTACTAAAGTGATATTTAATTATAGAGTTAAAATTGAAAAAAAAATGGTAAATGATTTAGAAGTAGAACATTTGTTTATACTTGATTAAACTGTTTTGGTCATTATGTATCATTTCACTCCTTGCCTTTGAATAAAGATCCTTATTTTCATTTACTCTTAGCACACTTCAAGAAATGCAATTAAAAGCTGATGAGTAACCAAGATAGTGTTACTGGGAATGAGGAAATATTTACTTTCTGTAGAGTGCAAATTAAGTATGCAGATTTTGTATTGAATAGATCACAATTTTACATAACTCTGAAGCAATGTGTTTGAAAGGCCAAGCACTAATAATTCAACATCATTCAAACAATTGTTTCCAAGTTCCCTTTATCATTTCTCTGTACCTCAATTGAATGAGTCACTCATATTAGATTGCTGGTCTTATTAAGAAATCCATTCTGTTGAGTATCTTAGACATTTTTAATAAAAGATCTTTTTTATCACTTTCCTATTTACATTGTTCAGATGCATTTAACTTGAGTATTTTGTCATTTAGAATAATAACTCATCAATCTGTTAGCGCACCGTTCTTTATGTTACTTTTCTTAGTGCTTTGAAATGTGCAGTTTTGAATCTCTGAAATGTTACAAACGACCAGATTGCTAATTGCTTTGGATGCTGTGAAAAATAATTACTGCACATTATTTTTGATATTTAATTGACAGTGTAATGCATTTAACTAAAGACCTGCAATAAACTATTTCTAATTACTGAGGGTGGTGGAGTGGAAAAGTAGGCTGTAAAACTTTACAAGGGAAACAATGTTTCTCCATTATGTTAGAAGTCATTGTTGATATGACTTTTTCAGAGACAAAACATTCCCCCAAATAAGAAGTTCTAGAAATCTAGAAAGAGTTGTGGAATATTTCTACTCATGACGTAGTAAGGATTTTTTTAAATTATTGCTTTGGATAGATTGTACTGATGATAGATGTCATATGCTAAATTTATTGTACTTGCAACAATTTTTTTCAGATGGCAGAACTTTATGAGAGAGAAAATCATGGCACTGCCAGAATGAGTAATACTTATCACTGGCCTGTATTTGATTTATTTGGCTTCTGTAGGACATTTAGCTGAAAAGTTATGCCAAATTTTAGATGTCATTGAAATATGTAGATATTATCAGGAACCAGGTCTGTTCTTATTTCTCGAAGTAAGAACTTACTGTTATAAGCTGATCTCTGATAATAACACTTAGAACCTGGCACGAGGAATTCTCATTGTCTACTAGTGCCACAAAGAGAGATATAAAAGATGTTAGGTCCTTTGAAAAGATGTATACTCATTCTATTCTCCTGTGACTCTAGGATATTATTAACAATCAGCATATTCTTCTTTTCCTCCTTATAACCCCTGGTTTTAAAAAAAGTCTCCATTAGTGTTTTGTTATATTGTTGATTTAATTTTGATTATATATATTTTCCAAAACACAGCTAAAATAAGTGACCTGTTTCAGGGAATGTAAATTATTTTCAGAATTTCAGAAATTGAAAAGGGATAAGAGGAAGGAGAAAATGCTGGGCTGGTGTGAAGCGATAGCCCGTAACCCTCACAGAATTCCAAACAACACGCGAACACCCGAGATCTCAGGGGATTTGGCTGACACCTCACAAACCTCCACATTGGTGAGTGGAAAGTTATTTTACCTCAAATTGGCTTGTATGTAAATAGAATGCTAAAGAAATGTGGGGAGGATGACCTTATAACTAAATGTTATCCTTGTTTACAACAGTATTTGCATTTGTATTATATAATATGTTCATATAGATTTGGTTAGTAAACTAACACAAACACCTTTGTGACATATAATATTAGAGTTTAATTCCAATTAAACAGTTGTTTTTCTTTTTATTAGTTTGGACATCATCCATTTGTTATGTTAGTGACCTTAAAATATTTAAATTAAAGTTTATGTTCTTGGATTCTATACTGCATGATGAAATCAGTTGAAGAAAAGTAAGTACGCAGTCATCTAAAGATGATTTAAAGAAAATCAGAATCCTACTTTCTGTATTTTTCTATATTTTTTCTAAAAATGTCTCCATAATAAAATCAAAAATTATAATTTTCACAACAAATTGTGATTTAACACAATTGCAAAAATAATCTGAAGACCAATTCAAGAATGTGGTCCTTCATGTTTTATTTGCTGCGATAAGTTTAAATGCTGGGCTTTAACTAGCCATCATTTTCCAGGGATTAGGACAAAGCATTCATTAGGAAGAGTTTTAAATGTCTTTGTTTAGATTTGGCTGTAACATTCTTCATTTTAATTTAAAGGAGGAAAATTCCATTCGGTCTCCGGGTTTTAAACTAATATTAGATATATTTTAATTATTGTTTTACCTTTTTATAAGAATGAAAGTGTTTTGATTAGCCTGATTTATTAGCAGTTGAACATACAATTAAATATGAACAAAGAACCATTTAGATTTTTTTTTTTACTGTTTATTTTATTTTACAATTTATATTATTTGACTATCTTAGTATGTTTGGGCTGCTATTACAAAATACCGTAAACTGGTAACTTATGAACAACAGAAATTTATTTCTCATGGTTCTAAAGTCTGGAGTCCAAGATTAAGGTGCTGGCTGTTTTGGTGTCTGGTGAGGGCCTGCTTTTCTGATTCGTAGATGGTGCCTTCTCACTGTGTCCCTACATGGTGGAAGGGGCAAATGAGCTCCCTCAGGGTTCTATAATGACACTAATACCGTTTATGAGGGCCCCACTCTCATGAATTAATCACCTCCCAAAGGCTCTACCGCCTAATATCATCACCTTGGGGGTTAGGATTTTGACATGAATTTTGGGAGGGTACAAATATTCAGACCTTAGCAGTTACATAGAAATGACGACCTTGAATTAACCTTAGTGAGTTGATATTAAGAGAAACCATCTGAAAGAATAGACTTTCACTTGATAAAACATAGAAAGAGAAGTGAGGATCTTGCTTAAATCCCATCCTTAGATTGTAAGGGGAGGGCTGAGGATATGGAGAGATGTGTGCAGAACTACTGGGTATTCGAAGTTTTAGGGAATGGTTTCCTTTTGAAATTGTCATCTGCATTGTCTCGTCTCACTCTGAAATGACTTATGTATTATATTTGGATAGCATAAAACTGTGGGGCATGAGTTAACACTACTAAAACATTGTATTACGTAATAGGTGTGCGTACAGCTGTACTTTATCAGGTACCATACTATAACCAAGCATTTTTAAGTAAGAAAAAATTACTGCTCCTGTGCTTTAGTGTGTACCTCCTATTTCATGGAATCATAGAACAAAAACCGTAAAAACTGTGAGCAAATTTTTGGACTGGCTTTCTGCCTATAATTGGGTAACCTAATAATAAACCTAATAACAGTCATTTTACAGATATGCACTGGGGCCCACGAAAATTAATTGACTTTCCCAGTGCCACTTATCTAGTAAATAATAAAAGGGTTACTAGGAATGGGACTTCTCAAAACAATGCTTTTTCTGCTACACCTCATAATCTCAGTTTCTTGATGACATTTTCTTCACATTCAATTAATTTTAATATAAAGAAAAATATATCAAGTTACTAATGGAATGAAATCCAGTAATTAAATCTAATGCTGTATTACAGGGGTAACCTCTATATACTTTAACATATAACCCCCAAATCTCAGTTTCTTAACATATAAAATAAGAGGTTTCTTCCTTGTATTATGGGCTGATGTGTGTTGGCCAACTCTCCTTGGAGGTTCACTGCCAAGTCATGATTTAAAGATCCAGACTTCTACCATCTTTTGATGCTGCCTTTGTAAGCACATGGTCACAGAGGAAATGGAAGAGATTGTGTGGAACATCATCGAGCATGGGCCATTATGGAGCAGCCTTGAATGCATGGACATCCTTCCATTTCAGACCCAACAGAACTGCAAGGGAGGCTGGCTGCCTTTCTATGTGGCCAGAAAAAGGAGATGGAATTAATGGGCATATAACCCATCTCTGCCACAGTCCATCTTACTGGTCACCAGATATTCATGTCATGTTCCATTATCTCCTGAAAAGAGATGATTACTCTTCACGAGTGACAATTCAAATTCTTTCAGTCACTAATTTCAGCACAAATTCATGATCTCTGGTTAGCCATTGTCCTCATCAAATGATGAAAATGAATCACCCATGAACAATTTACCTGCATTTTGCAGTCCACTTCCCATGCACCTAATATAAAAGAGAAGCATAGGAAAAGGGAAACCACAATAAATTGTGATACTTAGATAAAGAATCAGGTACACGTGTCAATCACAGGCACAATCCTGCTGGAAAGACATTATAAAGTCTCCCAATCTAGAGGTCAGCAATAGGGTCTGAACACCTCCCTGGGATATCCTCCTTGTCCATAGTTCCCTGTAGCCTCTGGCTATGACTTCTCAGATGTTTCTCTTTTTCCATTGTCCTGTTTAACCGTGTTTGAAGTGCCTATTGAGAGCTATATTACCTTATTTTTTTTCCTGTTTGGGGAAGATAATGGGACCTAGAGTTATTTTAAGTTTTAAACATTTAAGTGTTATATTCCGGAATCATGGGATTTTAGTACTACAATACCCTGAGATCTCAGTAGGGTTTGCCTTGAGTCTGCTACACAAATGGAACTTTTCAGTGGGCCTTTGTTGTTCAATGCTTTCATCAATGTCCTGTTCCACCATTAGGGCTTTAGAAGAAACCAGCCATTTTGCTCAATAAGTCCTGGAAACTTCTGTATTCTGTTTCTCTATGTATCTGCCTTCACACTAGCCACTCATGTTTCTCTTGTAATACCCTGCCAAATGTAGCCAGTAATAGTCAACATACACTATTAAAGTTTTGTTTTCCAATCTCTTTTGAGTATTGCCAGCCCAGCAGACTCACTGTCTGCCTCTCTAGTTAATTCAAGCAGCAGTTTTACCAAGAGTTTTGACAAAACATTATGCAACTAGAAGGCTTTCTACTTTTGAATCACTTTCCTTTCTACCCGTTACCCAACCATTAAAGAAATACTATATATTTTAGATTTGTGCTATGGTGGCACAGGCTTTGTCTTCAAATTTCTGTATTTCAATGGTATAAAAATTGGAGTACAGTCAGCAAAACAGAAAGAAAACAGGCAATTTTAACAAAGAGAATATAATATGCAAAAGTATTTAATCTGGTATTGGAAAGCTAACATGTCAAAAAGATTCACAAGTTTAATATCTGTAGAAGTAACAACCCCTCATGCAGAAGAGTAACAAAGGGAGGAGGCTGGAATTGTTAGAACCTGAAAGGCTAGAGGACAAGCCCCTCAAAACTGTGTCTTGGTCCTCTGAGGAGGAGTGCATCTCCCCAGATACAGGTACCTCAGGGGTTCAGAGGTGGGATCCTGTGGATCTAGGACCCACACCCCTGAAGAGGATGCACTTCTCTATTTTTATACATTTGGGGTGATGGTGGTGCAATAAGGATAGTTCAACAAGTGTAAAATAAACTTAGAAACTGTACCCAACATCCATTACTGATCTAAAGAAGCCTTCCTGGAGTGACACTGACAGAAACAGAATAAAGAATGAGTCGTTTGTCCTCCTGACTTCTAGTTGTCTTCAGGACTACCATTGGCAGAACCCAACCAAAAGCATAGTGGCAAAGAAGAAATCTGGTTTGAAGTCTCCCAGCTTTAGGATCTTGAAGTAGAATATAGAAAAATGGGTTTAGGGTCAAGAGGCAACAGTATAGAAAGTTAAGGATAGGAGCTTTAATAAATAAACTCAGACATTTCAGACTTAACATGACAAAGGTTTGCTTTTGCTCACCAGTCAGTCTGATACAGATACTATGACACTCCAACAAAAAAAATACAGAGTTCTCCTGCTGCTATTGTATTATAAATATGGCTTTCGAATTTATCAGAGAAGAGAAACAGTGGGAGTGGGTAATCATGGAGATATATGGTTTAGGTTTGGAAGTGATATGCATCACTTCTACCCTGATACCTTTGGCGGGAAACCAGTGACATAGACTAATGGATCTTTAGGAATGATGAAAAATACAGTCTTCCTATATAACCTGAATAGGGAAATTGAAAGCATTTAGCCAGCCTATATCACAAATGCATTCCTTCTTTGGTAAGTAGCCTGCTTATCCTACATTTCCATTTTATATACCCATGCTTTTATTATTACTATTTTGCTGTCATACAGAGCAGTTGAGGCTTTCCAGTACAAATTATACCCCATCTAAAGATGACTATAATAATGATGGTGGCTGATTATTATGTTCCAAGAACTTTTCTAAGTGTTTTACAAATAATCTTATTTTTAATACTTAACTATAATTCGGTATGGCAAGTGTGATAATTACCCCCATTTTATAAATAAAGAAACTGAGGTATAGAGAAATTTTAAAACCGTCCAAGATAACTTAGGTAATAACTTGTGAAAATGGGAATCCAACAGTCCAATCAGTCTCAATCTAGAGGGCCACTCTATCACGCCTTTCTCAGGTTAAGGGGAAGAAGACAGTCATTATTTGGATTGTACATATTTGGCTAAACACAAAGATTATAAATGAGATAACAATTCATTGCACTGTGGCATAAAGACAAATAGGATATTTCCTTTATAATCTAAGATTATGCATATCTACTAGATTATTTTCTGCTCTGCATTGACTGACTTATAGCTAGTCTCATAGTCGTTTTCCACATACAATTCTCTATAACTGACCTGATTGAAAAGAGTAGTTTTTTTTTCTTTTTTTAACCTGTAGAGCAATTCATACTACCCGCATTTTAAATTCAGAAAATATTTATTGAGCTTAAAATCTTTCATAATGAATAATAACCTTGAGGGGTTTAGAAGATTATGCTTATTAAGCACATATCCTCACAACTGTAACCTAAGGGTGGGATGTGGCCTCATCTTGTATGATAGCCAGGGGAGAAACCTCTCTCTTTTAAATTTAGCGTAACATGATTTTACTCTTTAAAAACAAAAACATCTTATACCGACTATACCCTTAAGGAATTTACTGAATCAAATCAGAGTTTCAATATTAAATTTAAAATGAGAGCAAAGGAGATCATAAGAATCAGAAGTAAGAAGGTGAAACATTTTATGAGGATTACAGTTGAAAAATCCATGGAAGTCAAAACAAGAAGATTAAAAAAGTGTCATTTTAGATGGTCAGCAACGACTCCAGAGAAAATTACACTCCTATAATCAATGATGATTTTTTGAGGCTCCAAATAGACTGTAGTTACAAAAAAAAAAGAACAAAGTGTCATTCTATGTGTCTGATAGAGGTGAGTTGCCACTTTCAAACATATATTCATCAGATCAGAGCACACTTTCTAACCTGTGTATTATATTCCAGGATGAGATGCTTCTTGCTCTAGAAAAAAATTAAAGAAGAGAAACTAGATAAGAAACTCTCAAGGAGAAGTATGTAATACACATATATGAAATTAAAATGAAAAATGACTTGTAATCAGACATATATTTATAAAACTTTTCAAAGCAGTCTTTATGTCCATCATTTCATTACAGCTACAACCCATTGTACTCAGGTACAATGCAGATTTAATTATTCAAACAGATAATGAAATAGGACTGTTAAAAGTTTAGGCAATATACTCCAAATCATAAGAATTTAGATCTTCTAATTTTTAGGTTATTTATACACAGCACCCATTATGAGAAGTTCATCCTGTTGTTTGCACAACACCAGTGGAAAGACTATAACTCGGGTGCAGTGGCTCATGCCTGTAGTCCCAGCACTTTGGGAGGCTGAGGCAGGAGGATCATTTGAGGCCTGGAGTTCAAGAGTAGCCTGGCCAACATGGTAAAACCCCGTCTCTAATTAAAATACAAAAAGTTAGCCAGGTGTGGTGGCAGCTACCTGTAATCCCAGCTACTTGGGAGACTGAGGCAGGTGAATCGCTTGAACCCAGGAGGCAGAGGTTGCAGTAAGCTGAGATCTCACCACTGCACTCCAGCCTGGGTGACAGAGCGAGACTCCATCTCAAAAAAAAAAAAAAAAAAGAAAAAAGAAAAACTGTAATTTGAAAAGGTCAAATAAAGAAAAAAGGTAGTAGCAGGTAAGAAGGGAGGACTGTTGAGCTTGGGTTCTGTCAGATTTTATTGCCGAGATTTTTCTAATTTAACATAAAAAATCTCTAGAAATAAAACAAATTTACTGATAATACATGTTTTGCAAGTCAAATTTTCAGCTACTGAATCAAATACCTTCTTACACAGCCTCAGTATTAATAAAACAAGCAGCTAAAAATAATCAAGTTTAATTTTGTCATAATCTTTTGTTTTCAGAGTAGATGTGTTGAAAGTTTCAAACTTATGAAACTTATGAAAGATCAAGAATGAAAATTATATACTTTTATTTTGACTTTAAGAAGTGTGTAAATGAATTTTATGTTTTAATTGAGTAATCTTATCATTATCAGCTTATTGTTGTTCTAGTTCTTGTTACTCATAGGCCGTTCAATTATCCTTTGTTTTAAGCTAAACCAGCCTTAAAACAAAGGGTGTTTTAAGGGTGTTTCAATACTAGGGTGAAAGCAGCCCCTAGACTTGAGATTTTTTTTTCTTCTAGAATCCCATTCTTTATTATTAAACACTGTCATTCTCTGGGTATCGTGCAGAAAACGATCTGGCTTTCACTCAGTTCTTTGTGCTCTGTTCAAGCTGTTTATGCATTCCACGAATTTTATTAAGTTTTTATTATATTCCTTGAGTACAACGCATGAACTGAGCAAAAGTGGGATTGTGTTTTTCTTACAAAACTCTATTAAGCACAATATCTTGTATATTAAACCTTTTCTGCCTATTAGAAATGGCAATGCCTTAAAATATGGAAGAACTAATCATAAAAATCAAACAAGTCCGAGGTGGTTTCTGTGATCAAAATACATTGTAAAAGTTTCAGAAACTAAAAGGATTATAAAATTACATTCTGTTATACTAAAATTCTGCCTTCAGTAAGAATATAGAATATTGCAGTTTCTCCAATGCATATGACAATGAAACGTAAATTTGTCCTTACAAAGAAACCAAATTTACCGGTTAATATTTACCAGTGACATCCTCCTGACTCTCTTCCAAGTTATTCCCATCTTCTACTCTTAGTCGATTACAAGGTTAAAGGAAATCATACATCCACCTACAGCAAACGGACCAGAATTGCCCCGCAAACATAGCCTCTGTTGGAATCCAAATAAATGGTAAACAGAAAGAGGAGGTTGAGTATATTAAATTTCTCAGTAAACCTATTGCCTTATTTCCAACAGACTCACCCTTATTTCTTTTAGTCTCTGTGCAAGTGGCCCAGTTTATTATACAGTGGCCTTAATGCATTCTGAAAAGAAATCAGGTCAGAGCAGATAGAGTTTTCAGCTGTGTTTTTTTTTTCCTCATTTTTCTCCCTCCTTTTAATTCTTTCTTATTCAATCATGTATCAGTTATTTTTCCAACCGCTATTACAAAGCCTTTGCTAAGTACTGCCAAAGGCAATGGTGAATGAAATCTAAATTTTTATTAGAATAACCATCACAAACAAATGAGAGAAATTAAGCTAAAGATGCAATGCCTTTTAAGAACTTTGATTTTTGTAGGAAAGTAAAATCGTTAAAAATTATCCCAATGGTTGTTATGGAAACAGATTGAATTGAAGAATGCAAAGGGGAGACTGATGCTTTAAACTTCACACCATGAGGAAAAAATTACATTAGCTGTGCAGCTTAAAGTATCGTATTAACTTTAATTGTATAGTTACTGAACAATGTCAAAACATGATTATTCACAATAGTAATAATTGATCTAAAAATGCTCCTTACATGAATAAATCATTTCCTCTAAGGAGTAAAGTCGTGAGATCATGTTCACAGCTGCTCTTTATCAAAATGTGTCGTGTCTGTCTGCTTAATTTAGATATAAATGACATTGTTAGTTCCTCTGAAAGGTGTTTAATTCTTAGTGGTTGTTTAATTCTGCTATGTGTATAGTGTTTAGAACACTTTAGTTTTTTAATATCTTAATTTCGTTATCAGAGGATCAGTGGGTGGACACTCAAATAGGAGAGGCCCTATGTGTGTATATATGTGTGTGTGTGTGTGTGTGTGTGTGTGTGTGTGTGTGTGTAACTGAGGTACATTGTTTCTCCTCATTCACAGATAACAAAGATGCCAAAGGTTTCTTCTTTGTCTTTGCTTTTGTGGGAATGCTTTTATGTTTTATAAAAAGGGAGCAGGCAGGACAGATTAACCTGATCGTTGTTGAGTCAGCTTGGTTTTGCCTCAGAATAAAAATTGTAACTGTAAATAAATGGGACCTGTTAGAATAGGACTTAACTATCCAGAGCTGTTTCCATGCAAAAGACAAGTGAAATAAATAAATTATAGTTCTCAAAGAAATTTATGTATCAAGACACAATAATTAATAATACAATCATAATATTTTAATGGTTTTTCTAAGCCAAAGAATTTGGATGTGTACTCTAAAAGTTCGCAGTAACTATGAAAGTAATAACCCTTCTTCTTACACAGAGAGAGAAATTAAGATCCAGAAAGATTAGAAAAGTGGTGAAACAGAAATCCAGAGTCCTATATCTTCCCAGTCCTTTATGCTGCTTCATAGAGAATGTTTTGTTCATGTACATATTTGATAGACCGTTACATGATATAGCATGACGGTTCTTAACCTGACACAATTATTCTGATTCTCCATCTCTAACACACAAGCTTCATAAGTCCACTATCAACCACCAGGTCCATTACAGATTGTACTGTCTAATTTATGAATTGTTTAGTATTCGGCATTGTACATCATTAAGTTGCAATTTTGGGCTCCATAGCTGTTTGTTATCATGGAACAAAATAGGAATAAATGAATCACAGAGAAAATGAATGATTGGCTATATTCACATTCAGAAATATTTGAATCACAGTAATCATCCAGTTGGAAAATATCTTCATTAATTTACCTGGCTACTCTATATTGAATCAGTTGTATACCAAACGCTATCCTACGCAACCAATATGCAGTTTGTTTTTTAAAGGCACAATCCTTCTCCTCATTAACCTAATCACATGGCCTTGGCAAATAATTTATAACTAAACCTCAAAAAGCAATTGCAACAAAAACAAAAATTGTTAAGCAGGAACTAATTAAATTAAAGAGCTCTGCACAGCAAAAGAAACTATCAACAGAATAGACAGACAACCTACAGCATGGGAGAAAACATTTACAAGCTACGCATCCAACAAAAGTCTAATATCCAGAATCTCTTAAAAACTTAAACAATTCAACAAACAGAAAACAAAAACACCATTAAAACATGGGCAAAAACTAACACAGGAACAGAAAACCACATACCACATGCTCTCACTTATAAGTGGGAGCTAAATGATGAGAACACAGGGATGTATTGTGGGAAACCCATGCTGGGGCCTTCGGAGAGTGGAAGGTATGGGGAGGGAGAGGATCAGGAAAAATAATGGGTACTAGGCTTAATACTTGGGTAATGAAATAATATGTACAACAAACCCTCATGATACAAGTATACCTATGTAACAAAACTGTACTTGTAGCCCTGAACTTAAAAGAAAAATTTTTTAAAGAATAAAACAAATTGAAAAAAAAAATGGGCAAGGGGCATGAACCAACACTTCTCAAAAGAAGACATACAGGCATCTAACAAACATATGGAACAATACTCATCATCACTTATCATTAGATAAATGCAGATCAAAACCACAATGGCATACCATCTCACACCACTCCAGAATGGCTATTATTAAAAAATTAGATGACAATACATATTCTCACTTATAAGTAGGAGCTGAACAATGAGAACACATGGACCCAAGGAGAAGAAGAACACACACTGGGTCCTGTCGGGGTTAGGTGGCAGGAGGAGAGCATTAGGGAAAAGAGCTAATGCAGGCTGGGCGTAGTGCCTAGGTGGTGGGTTGATAGATCCAGCAAACCACCATGGCACATGCTTACCTATGTAAAAAACCTGCACATACTGCGCATGTACCCTGGAACTTAAAATATAAAATAAAATAAAAACAGATGTTGGCAAGGTTGCAGAGAAAAGCAAACTCTGATACACTGCTGGTGGAAATGTACATTAGTTCAGCCACTGTGGTAAGCAGTGTGGAGATTCCTCAAAGGACTTAAAACAAACCTGCCATTCAACCCAGCAATCTCATTACTAGGTATATACCCAAAGAAAAATACGGTGTACTATCAAAAAAACACATGCACTCCCTTGTTCGGTGCAGCACTATTCACAATAGCAAAGACAGGGAATCAACCTAGATACCCATCAATGGTGGACTGAATAAGGAAAATATGGCACATTTCCACCATGAAATACTATGCAGCCAAAAAAAAAAAAAAAAAGAAAAAGAATAAAATCATGTCCTTTGCAGCAACATGAATGACACTGGAGGCCATTATCCTAAGTGAACTAACCCAAGAACACAAAACCAAATACTGCATGTTCACACATATAAGCAGCAGCTAAACACTGAATACACATGGGCACAAAGAGGGGAAGCAATAAACACTGGGGACTTCTTGAAGACGGAGGAGGGCAAGGGAACATAAGTTGAAAAACTACCTATTGCACCCTGTGCTCACTAACTGGGTGAGGGGATCATTCATACACCACACATCAACAGCACACAATTTACTCATGGAACACACCTGCACATGCCTTCCTTGAACCTGAAATAAAAGTTAAGAGAGAAGGGGCAAAAAAAAAAAAAAAAAAAAAAGACAGACACAATGGGTATTCCCAGTGAACAGTGAAGAGAAGCGTGTGTCAAACAAATTCTTTGGGAATGAAACAAGAACATGTAAGTGTATTTGTATTCGCTCACTTGACAAAACACAGGGTAGAAAAAGAACACGACAAAAGCAAATATTGCTAACCTTTATTGAATACATACTACGTGCCATGAGCCCGACATGTTAACAACTCACATAATCCCCACCACAGCATTATAAGAAATGTACAAACTCCTCATTTTGTAGAGGAAAAAGGTAAGTAATTTGTCAAAGTTTACCCTGTAAATAAATCAATGTTTAGGATTCATGCTCTAAGACACTCTTCTGTGCTGCAAAAAATATGCTCAGGTAAAGATACAAATAGTGACTTCATTAAAAAAAAAAAAAGCTGAATTTAAATTCATGCTTAACGAACCATTACTAAACACTTATTTTACATATATATGTAATATTCTCTAATACATACATATACATATATATCTTAGAGATACATGATTCTCAAAATAGGCCTCTAATGTAGATACTATGCTCCCCATTTCACAGATGGGAATCTAGAATTTTGGTTAAACATCTTGCCCAAGGTGACACATTAAGATTGGATAGATAGATAGATATCAGATATACCTGATATGGCTGACTGATTATCCTCATGGGTACAAATAATTATCTACTACATTTCTGGAGGAAGAGGTAAGGTTGTTTGATAGATTCTCTTTTTTAGGTTTAATTTGTTTTAACTTTTTAGCATAATGTCATTCAGGAAAGTATTCAACATTAGAAGACAATTCCTTAGGTTAAAAGCCAAAAGCCACCTCTTAGTTGATGGCCCGTTAAATTATTTTTCTATCACCATAGTAATTGTCAACTGTAATTATTAGGTGAAATAGTCCGTAAGTACAGCTTTGTGATTCCACATTAAGAAACCAGCAACTCAAATGCTGATATGAGAACTTAGACACCTGGTTTCTGTGTGTTTGATGCAGCCTACAGGAATAAAATTTAATTTAACAATCCAGTAATTCTTTAAAGATAAAAAATGAAATAGCTTTTCACACTGCAGTTACCAAGTTGTCAACTTCCACAGACACATTGTCATACCAACCAAATTTTATTACACATATTGCAATGAGACTGAAAGTAAAAATTGGTTATCTTGTTTTCATGGGTTGAGTAATTTCACCTATGGAAATTAGACAAACTACAACTATCCAATGGGCATAACATTGCTGATGTCGTTATTACCTCTTACTATGTGAGAATAAATTTAAAAATTAGTGCAACTATATGCATAACTGCATTATTAAAGCCTAGAAACATATCATTAACTATATTTTCTGTAATTTCTTATATTTAGGTTCCACTGCTACTGGCTCACATTAATTCTTTTTTTGAAAAAAATAGATTGTATTTTATATAGCAATTTTATGTTCTTAGCAATACTGAGCAAAAGGTGTAGAAATTTTTCATATACCCCAGCCCCTACACAAGCATAGTCTCCCCAACTGTTAACATCCCCAAAGTGGTCCATTTGTTACAGTTGATGAACCTGCATTCGCATGTCATAATGACTCAAAGTCCGTAGTTTATATTGGAGTTTACTCTTAGTGTTGTACATTCTATGGGTTTGGACAAATTTATAATCATATGTTTCCACCATGATAGTAGCATAAAGAGTAGTTTCACTGCCCTAAAAATCCTCTGCTCCATCTCTTCATCCCTCCCTCCTCCCTAGCCCCTGTGTATTAATTTTTTTTACTGAAAGAATTACATTCTTTTACCTAATCTTAATACAGTGTGTGCTAATCTTGGAGTTACTACAATACGTTGAGTTTGCTATACAAAGGTAATGCAGTACAGAGACTTTAAAAAACTTTTTATTCATAAAAAATGTTTTTTTCCAGATTTATTGATGTATATTTGCAAAGCAAAAAATCATATATACCTATTTAAGATGTATACCATGATGTCTTTTTATATGTATACATTGTAAAATGATTACCAATATCATTAACGTATTCATTACTTAACATAGTTATGCATATTTATCTCTGTGTGGCCAGAGGGCAGGGGTGAGAACACTTAAGGTCAATTCTTAGGAAATTTCAAGTATACATTGCAGCATTATTAACTAGAGTCACCATGCTTACATTAGATTACTGAATCTTTGTATATTTTCACGAGCATCTCCCCTTTTCCCCCACCTCCCAACCCCTGGGAACCGCCATTCTACTCTGCTTTTGTAAGTTCAACTTTTTAGATTCCGTATGTAAGTGAGATCATACTTTTATTCTACCTTCTCATTTTCAAGGGACAAAGTGATGTTTTCTTCTAATCACGTTAAACTATTGGGTACTATGCTCACTACCTGAGTGATGGGATCAATTGTACCCCAAACTTCAGCATCACACAATATACCCATGAAACAAACTTGCACAGGTACCCCCAAATCAAATAAAAGTTGAATTTATAGAAATAAATAAGTAAAAGTAAAAGTGTTTCATTCAAATCATCTGCCTTTTTCTACTTCCTTTCTATACAAATGTCTGCTTTCCTTTCAGAGGGGTAGATTGAACACATCCCATTCCCTTCCTAGGGACCTCCAAAAAAAGGATTGTATAAAAACACAAAAAGGAAAAAAAAACATTACAGTGAATAAAGATTTCAGTGAATTTCAGAAATGTAAAAGGCATAATTTATTTCATTTCTGTATCAAGTGTGATGTCATGTTTTTCTAGAGCCATCTCTGTTTCATCCAAATGATAATTAGATTGTCAAATTTATTAACATAAAGTGGGTCCTATTGTTCACTTAATGTCTGTAAAATCTATAGTGATGTCATTTTTTCTGTTCAAATATTGATATTTTGCTTAGTCTCTTTTTTGTGATATTTCTTGCTAGTTATGACCAATGTTTGCCAAAGAACAGACTTTAGGCTTTTTCAATCTTCTCTATTGTACATTTGTTTTTTTCTTTACAGCTCAAGTGAGATATATTTTACATATCATTAAGTTGATTCATTTAAAGCACACAATTCAGTGGTTTTAATGTATTTACAGAGTTGTGCAACCATCAGTATAATCTAATTCTGGAACGTTTTCAGTATTCCAAAAGAAACTTGTATGCATTAGCAGTTACTCACCAGCCCTTCCTCCATTCCCAACCAGTATTTGCCTCCTCCAACTGGGCAACTATGATCTACTTTGTCTCTGTAGATGGGTCTAATCTAGACATCTCACATAAATTGAATCATGCAATATGTAGTCTTTCGTGACTGACATCTTTTATTTAGCATGTTTTTGAGGTTCATCCCTGTTGTAGCATGTGTCAAAACTTCACTTCATTTTATTGTCAATAATATTGCATTGTATGAATACAGCACATTTTATTATCTGTCCATCAGTTTATTTGGGCTGTTTTCACTTCTTGGCAGTTGTGAATAATGCTGCTGTGATCATTCAAAATGCAAGTTTTTATGTGAACCTATATTTTTATTTTCTTGGTTAGATGCTTAGGAGTGGAATTGATTGGTCTTATGGTAACTCAATGTTTAACAATTTCAGGTACTGAAAAAACATTTTCCATAGTGGTTATACTATTTTAAATTCCTACTAGGAATTTATGAGAATTTCCATTTCTATTCTTTTTTTCCAACACTTGTTATTGTCTGTCTTTTTTCTTATAGTCATCCTAACTGGTATGAAGTAGTACTTTATCATGATTTTGATTTTGATTTCTCTACTAACTAATAATGGTGATCTTTTCCTGTGTTTATTAGCTATCCATATATCTTCTTTCAAGAAATTCCTATTCAACTTTTTATTATTATGTTGTCAGAGTTATTTTTGTATTCTACACACAAGTCCCCTATTAGATACAAGATTTACCAATATTTTCTTTTAGTTTATGGGTTGTCATTTTACTTTTTTAATGGTGTCCTTTAAAGTATAAAAGTTTTTCACTTTGATGAAATCCAACTTACCAGTCTTCTCTTTTATTACTGGTGCTGTTAGTGTTATATCTAAGAAACCATAACCTAACCAAAGATCACAAAGATTTACTCCTGTGTTTTCCTATAAGAGTTTTGTAGCTTCAACTCTCACATTTAGGTCTATGATACAGTTTGAATTAATTGTGCATGGTGTGAAGTAGAGATCCAAATTTATTCTTTTTCATGAATGCAGTTATCATAGCAACATCTGCCACTAACTTGGAAGACAATTCAGTTCAATTATCTTGGCCCTTATACATTTGTTTTTAATTCAGTTATTTTGTTCTTTTGAGTTATTATTTTCTTTCTGCCATTTGCTTTGGGTTAAACTTGTTTATTTTCAAATTTCTTGATAAATATACTTATATCATTAAATAGCCACTTATTTTCTAAAACAGTTTTCTTTCCATATCCATGAGTTCCATTTATGTGGACTCCACATTCCTGGATTCAGCCAATGTTGGAGCCAAAATAGAAAAAATATTGTGTCTATACTGAACATGTACAGACTCCTTTTTTCTTGCCATTACTCCCTAAAAAATGTGGTATAACAACTATTTCCATAGGGTTTACATTGTATTAGAAACTGTAATTAATCTAGAGATGATTTAAAGTACATGGGAGGATGTGCATATGATATATGCAAATACTAAACCATTTTACATCAGGGACCTGAGCATCCACAGATTTTGGTATTTTCAGGAGTTCCTGGAACCAATCTCTCACAGATACGTGGGGATGGCTATATGTGCATTTTAAGGCTACAAATTTTCATCAAAGTATAGCTTTCCCTATATCACTGATTTGATCCAGGAAATACACTGTTTTAAAATTATTATTTGGTTCCAAATAGTCTTGTACTTCCATTAAGATTTTTTGGCCCATCTTAGAAGGATATTTCTTATCTTTTAAACTTTGAAGAATGTTTTTAGTTGTCATTTTATTATTGATTTTAATCCTTTGAAATTTGTTACAATTGCTTTATGTAACACAAAATGGTAATTTTGGTAAATTTTCCATGTGTAATTGAAAATGCGTTTTGCAGTTATCAGGTGCGGTGTTTTATAGAAGTCAATTAGCTAAAATTTGGCAATCATGTTTTTGATATCATGCACATTTATTGATTTTTTGTTTACATGTTTTAGTAGTTATAGAGACATGTTAGTGTTTTCCATTATGATTGTTGGCTTTTCTTTTTAATTTTGTTAATTTGTTTTCTTTATATTTTGAAGCTATGTATTAGTTGCATACAATTATATTTATATATTCTTTTGGGTATTGACTGTTTTATCATTATAAAATGTTCTTCTTTAATAGTTTTGTTTCTTTCCTTAAAGTCTACCTTGATGTAGTTTAGCTGCATCAAGTCACTTTTTGAATCAAGTTTTTGTTTGAGATGTATTTTCATGTTGTTAACGCATTTTTCTCTGTCATTATATGGAAGTTGTATCTCTCATATGCAGCTTATAAATAGTCGTACATTTTAAATTTGCACTGAAACTATTTGCCTTTTATTTGAGTTTGAGTTTATATAATGACTT
The DNA here is from genome assembly GCF_043159975.1 of Macaca nemestrina. Taxonomy (NCBI): domain Eukaryota; kingdom Metazoa; phylum Chordata; class Mammalia; order Primates; family Cercopithecidae; genus Macaca; species Macaca nemestrina. The sequence goes on from NC_092127.1 coordinate 25,818,155, forward strand.
TTAATATTGGTGTTTAAGTCTACTATCTTACTATTTTTTTTTTATATTGCAGCTGCTTTTTTGTTCACATTACTTCAGTTTGAACATAGCTTTGACACTTTCTACTTGTGTGACCATAGACAAGTAAGATTTACAGTGTTGAAATAACTTCACCAAGTCTGTTAGCACTGGATCTAAAATTCTGTCCTTCTGACTCATATTGCTTCCCTTAATTGTGATTCATGACAATGGTATGTTTGATTCTGAATCTACCAATAATTAGTGGTGTGTCTTTATTTATGTTAGGCACTTGACTTTCTTATGATTATACAAATATGATAACTGTCTTATGGTTATGGTATTTTTAATTTTCACAAAAAATGCATTTCTATTTCTCAAATTCAGTCCTATATTATCTACAGAGCAATTATTAAAATACACATTAGAATGGCTTCTGCCTCAACTTGGTCACTTAAAATTAGACCTCCTCAAATTTTTCTCCAGTTACTCTGTGAGGCTTCGAGGGGGCTAATTCACATGAGATCAGAAACAATACTTCTGTTGTAGTCCTGTCATCAAGTAGACTCAGTGCTCTTTGCTGCCAATGGTGCACTTGGTATCTCTGCTTATTGGGGGTCACACTTACCTCTGCTGATGACTACAGCTTCTATTACTTAGTTAACTTTGGCCAGATGGACCCTCTATTTCCTCATTTTGCCTACTTTATTCTAAAGGTAGAACTTTATTCCTCATAGCAGAGAAACTAGGAGGCATCTTTTAACAAGCCCTGAAATATAAGGTAGAGTAAATGTATATCAAAAAATAAATTACAACTACCCTGTAGGTAAGGATCTGAAGATGGGTCACTATAAGGCCAGTTCCTTCCAATTACATGGAAAGATGTTTATTCTAGAGGTCTTCATGACAATTCTTGGCATTATAAAAAGAAGTACATACTTCATTCAATCTTGCCTAATACCATTCTAGGTTGCCCATCACCAGCCTAGGCCGGGAGGAACCATGCCACGCTAAATCTGGTTCATTTTCTCTTCCAAGGGGCCCTTTGTTATATTATTTTCCTTATCTACAGCTGGAGTAGCTGAGATGAAGACATTTCAAGCAAATTACTTTCTTGTCACCAAACCAGGTAATAATAAATAAAGAAAAAACAATCATTTCTAATTATAGTATGTTAACTCTCTGTATAAAAGGGTTATACGTACCTTTGTAAAATGCATGTGAAATTCTCAAAATTGATATACATATAGCCAAAATCTATATATGAGTGCATTCCTCACGATAAAAGAAAAAAATTGGCCGAATTAAATGTAAAGTTTAATTGAACAATGAACGATTCGCGAATTTCACAGCCTCCGGAGTCAGAGTAAGCTCTGAAACTGCAGTACAGCTGCACAGTGGAAGAAGATTTATGGATAGAAAAAGGAAAGTGACATAGAGAAAATGAAAGTGAGGTACAGAAACAGCTGGGTTGGTTACAGTTTGGAGCTTGCCTTATTTGAACACAATTTGAATTATTGGCTACATTTTATTGGCCAAAACCTGGAGATTGGCACAAGTTTAGGCAACTGTCTGTCTACGCCTCCACTTGTTATGGTTCACGTTGTACAGAAAACCTTTAGACCAAACTTAAAATTTGTAAGGAGGCAGCTTTAGGTTAAGCTTGATTTAAAACTCATCTGACTGCCTGTTTAAACTGCCTGTTTAAAAAGATTTCTGACTGGGATTTTAAGAACTTCAAATGTGGTCTTATCCATTTCTATATATTTATTATAAATGATAAGGAGAATGCTATCCTAGTAGTTATGATGGAATTTATTCCCCGAAATATAATTAATATAAATAGTTACATGGCCCTGGCATGGTGGTTTATACCATTAATCTCAGCACTTGGGGGAGACTGAGTGGAAGGATCACTTGAGGCCAGGAATTTGAGATCAGACTGGACAACACAGCAAGACCCCATTTCTACAATAAATTTAAAAATTAGCCAGGCATGGAAGCATGTGCTTTTAGTCCTAGCTCCTAGTGCGGCTGAGGTAAGAGGATAGCTTGAACCCAGGAATTCAAGGTTATAGTGAGCTACGATCGCAACAATGTACTCCAGCCTGACCAACAGAACAAGACCCCATCTCTAAAAAAATAAATAAGATTAAATAAATAATTATGTGCATCTATAATAATAACATAGGTCAACCAGGAAGCTGCACTGATCTGAGTATAATTATAAAGGGATTGACTTAAGAGCCAATATGTGAAAAATAGCTTTATTTCCTTATAACACTCTATAGAGATTGAGAAAATATAATAAGTTATGTATGTCCTTTTCTAATTATAAATACCACTAAATCATTTGGAAGGACAAAGAGCATTCTACACAATTTCTCAATTAGTAAGGTTTTTTTGGCAGGTTTTTATCAGGCACCCAATTCCTGCTGCTATTCTCCTAAAGTTACAACTTCAAAGTACTACAAAACAAGGTGATTTTTCACAGGCTTTTATTTCTGTGTCAAACATGAAATTAGTTCAGGTGCTGATTTACAAGTACAATTTTTTCTCTTGTTTTGTTTTTGTTAGAGAACACATTGTCTCTTTCTCCTTGCAACAAAACCATGTTGCAACTGCATTTGTTTTTTAAATATAACAAGACAACACATAAAATGGCTTTTTGCTTGTCAGAATGGCTGAAAAATAAAGACAGGATTCTCCGTTGGCCTTGCTGCTCATTTGTAGACATGGACCTGATGATGAAATTGTAGTTCACTCTGTTCTCCTTTCTTCTAATTGCCTCAGAAAAGCTTTGGTTGATGTTACACAAGGGTGTGCACAATAAACTGAAACACATTATTCTACAGTAATTGCCCCCATTTCCATTGTGATCTCTGAATTACATCCACTTTATTCAATTGTCTTTCTAAATAAAATGACATGCCCCACACCACGTTATTCCTTTTTTCACACAAAAGCAGCCCAGAGCACCTACTCGGGGGCAAAAACAATAAATAATATTTTAGATTCAACTTTTAACTGAGCTAGATGAAAGAAACTAATTTGTCAAGTTTTTTGAGTTTTTACTAGGCCTTTCTAGTTTTGCCAAATGAGTTATAATGAGTTATAATAACAATCAAAAGCAACTTAATTTGTCATGTCACTGTCCCAGTAGCTCATTTTATATTCATCCCTATTACATGCATTGTGGAGAATAGATACTACTACCTCCATTATACAAACAATAGAAGCTTGAAGATGAAGGGATTTAAGAAGGGTTGTAAAACTCATGTGGAAAAGACCAGCATTGCCGTCATGTATTCCTGGCTTTTGACCTTGCTGGGTCCTAATTTGTTCTTTATTCCCATGGATCTGCACATATACTATATCTCTATAGAGGGCATCACAATTTAGCTGTTTTCCCCAATTAGAAACAACATCTCCTTTTGTCATGTACCTCCAATCTCCTACTCATTGCCTTGTTAACTCTGCCTCATATACCTTTTCAATGTTTCTGGACTTCAGTCATGCCTTCATTGTAATGGCTTCCTAATTTGTTTATCTCCTTCGAAATCTTACTAGTTCTAATCTGTTTTGAGCTTTGCTTGAAAGTTTTCTTTCCAAATCATACATGGAACCCAGCACTCTAGAACCATCAATAGCCCTGCCATTGTCTATAACACAAACTCCAAGCTTGTTACGTGTGGTGCATGAATGAGGACCTTCTCACTCAAGCTCTATATCCACTAGTCATGAATCCCTGAAGTGGTTCAAGCTCTGCCACAGCAAAGAATTACCACATACACTGCAAAAATTACATTAGAAATGCTGGATTTCAGCTGACAAATTTCTCCATACCCATTTCTATTGTCTTCCAATATTGTCCTGAATTGCCTTTCCTTTTTCCTCAAACATCTGATTTGGCAGTTTGGCTTTTGATTTTCCTTTACTTCTGTTTGGATTTGGATTTAGTGAGTATCCCAACCTTGGACTTTATTTTTGTTTTTTAAAATTTAATTAATTAATTTTAACAGACGGAGCTTTACTCTGTTGCCCAGGCTGGAGTACAGTGGCGCAATGAAAGTTCACTGCAGCCACCAACTCCCGGACTCAAGCAATCCCCCCACCTCAGACTCCCGAGGAGCTGGGACCACAGGCACATACCATCGTGCACAGATAATTTATTTTTATTCTTACTTTTGTAGACATGAGGTCTTACTATGTTGCCCAGGCTGATCTTGAAGTCCTGGCCTCGAGTTTCCCTTCCACCTCCATTTCCCAAAGTGCTGGGATTATAGGCGTCAGCCACTGTGTCTGGCCAATCTTGGACTTTAGACTTGGTTCTAACCTGGTGATTGTTTGAGGGCTGCACCTGGACAATTTCCTTGGTTCCAAAGAGAGAAAATTCAGTTCAGAGACATCTGGCCCCCACACCCTTTGTCACTCAGGGTTCACTGCAGAAAACAGAAACTACACAAGGAGTCAGTTATGAAGGGAATTTAGCCGTAGGAAAGGCAGAAGAAATGTTTGGCTGAGCTTTTTGTGAAGACTCCCAGAACTATACCCACTGATGCACCAAGAGAAGTATTAACTCTGAGAACATTACTAGGATGATGCTTGAAACAAGAGCCCCCACCAGTACCACCAAAACTGCATCTCAGAATCTAAAAGATTGGATAACATGCTTCAGTGTTGCTGCTGGGCGTCCTTATCTTTTCATAGCTTTGGTTTCCAGTAGCAGCTACCACACAGCAACAGAAGGAATTCTTCATTTCAACTCATCTCAGCTTTTTCAAATCTCAGGAGAGCATACACTTTGTTTTTAATAATTTTTTTTTTATTTTTCTTTTTGTTGTTGTTGTTGTTTCTTTTTTTAGAGACTGGGGTATCACTCTGTTGCCCAGGCTGGTCTTGAAGTCCTGGCTCAAGTGATCCTCCCGCCTCAGCCTCTCAAAGTGCTGGGATTACAGACATGAGCCACTGCAGCCAGCTGGAGAGCATATAATTAATAGGACTGAATTTGCATCTAGAACCCTAGCTACAAGGAAATCTGAGAAAAGCAGTTTTATCTTTTCAAATCTAGAAGGAGGGAGGAATAGAGGATGAGTGAGCCAGTTCAGAGGCCTCAGCATCCTGTCCACCCCAGCTCCTGTGCTACTTCTCTGAGAGCTCCAACATTTCTTTCCTCTCCTCTCCATATTTTCTTTATTTCAGGTAGAGAGTTGCCTCCTTTAGTCCAATTTGAACCATCAACGTACTATGATTGTGCTGGTACGTGTATATATCTTCAATATATATTTATAAAATATATAAATTTACATATATTTTATGTAATTATACAATTATATGTTTAATATATATTTAAGAAAAAAGCAGTGTAAAAAGAGAGATGAAATATTCCTGGGAAATCTATGAAAAATTTCAAGTATACTAGCTGCTGTTTGATCTAGTCTGCATTTATTCTTCAAATGCTAAAGCAGATAAGAGACTAAAGCTAAATGTAAGATGAATCCTACTGCAGAACTTTTTGAACATTTAAGTTAAGTTTTTGGAGGCTTTAATTAAACTGTTCACAGCAATTTACCCACAAAATCCTGAGATTTCAACATTGCTCCAGGTTATACACAATATGTTTTAGAAACTAAACCAAAAACTGGACTGGCCAGATAATATCTATCTGCTATTTGAAAAATTTGTTTCAGAAACTTAGGAAGTCAGGCAAGGCCAAGTTATTAACCTGTCTGCTGGGAAAGGTGAGAAGCTTATCTCCTGTGTACAGTGGGGCCTGCGGTCCAATTGTTTGCCTAATTAATTTACACATAAACATAGCTGTTCACATTCCCTTCAGTACAGAACTGTGAAGAAAAATCTAAATTCATAATATACATTTGCATTGCCAAAAGTAATGCTGGCAGAAACAGTGTTTACAAATTTAAGTGTTATTTATTTTTTTAAATATTTGCATACATGTCATCCAGTCCAGGGGGAAAGCAGTCTTCAATATTGTCTTCCTTTTACCCTGAGCCTGCATGCACTTCCATAGAAATTCAGGGAGAGGGATACTGTGTGGTACTGAAAGAGCAGTAAGGAGATTTGGCAACTCCTGAATTTTGACGTTTCTCGCTCTGTGGGTGACTTAAATTGGCATATATTAAAACAGGATAGTCATAAATATGCTAGTGATAGAGGGTGTCTATAATAGGTTTTATGAGAGACTAGTCAAGCACCTTGAATTTTGGTTTTCATGTTAACTAAAACAGTACCTCCAGTCTTTCTATGTCTCTGTATGGCAGAATAGGCATGGACATGTTCTTACCATCCAACCCTTTTCAAGATATGGTGGTGTTCCACAAACCATGTTGAGCCAGTGACAAATATACCTAATGGTCAATATGACATTGACCATTGACCAATGGTCAATATGACCAATGACAAATATACCTAATGACAAATATACCTAATATACCTAATGTGACCATATACCTAATGGTCACAAATCACACTGATTAAAGATATATATTTATTTTTTAGTTTTCTTTCCCCTTGCCCTTTTGGGTGTGGGATTTCTGGCTGTGATATTCATCACCACCCTGACTTGACAGGGTTGGTTCAGATGCTCAGCCTGGCTGGCCAAGTGCCCTTCCCTAACTCTGCCCCTCATGAATCTCTCCTGAACCTGCATGTACATTTGAAGAGAATGACCTTACCAGCAACAGAGACCTTCAATCAAGGGGACAAACAGCTCTATACCTCTGTCTAGAACCTGCAGAATGCTTTCATTTAGCACAAAATTCAAAAGGGGAAAGTTATAATTGTTTTTAATCAATTTACCTTCAAAAAATGTCTAGAGTCCATTGAACTTGCTTTTTCTCACACTCTCCTGTTACACAACACAGACTTACTTGGCCAGAATACCCAATGTTCAGGTTGACGATGAAATTTAAATATTGTTTTATGGTCCACAGTGAGTTGCTTTGCCAATCAACATTTTTTTCCTTTTAAGTTGTTTTGAGGCTTTGTGTGTATGTGTGTGTGAAACTTGAAATCATATTTATTTCTATTTTTAATGTAAATACCTCCTTATTTCTTCCTTTTTTTGGTATCAGTATGACTTACTTTCCGAAAAGAACTCTTAACACATTAATGACTATGTTTTTACTTTAACTTCTTTAAAATATTAGCATTAGTCCTTTGAAATGTGCCCTCCATCCAGCTACATTACTTAGAAGTTTTGTGCATATAAGAAAGATAACCACAGAACAAAAGTCTCTAAAGACTGAAGCATTAGGTTTCATCAAAAAATGAGGAAAGAAAGAATGATGTAAAAAGTAAAAGTAGTTATGAAAATCAGTTGAAAAACAGTTATTTTTCATGCTTCATTTCACGCATCTATAGGTTGGTCCAAAAGCAATTAAAAGTACTTTGCCATTAGAAGTAATGGCAAAAACCTCAATTACTTTTGCACCAATCTAACAGTATCATTCAAGATGCTTCTATAAGTTAAGACCAAGTGTTCAAGAACATTTTTAAAGTAAACCAAAAGCATACGTTTTCAACCAGGATGAACATCAGAACTGCTGAGGAGGAGGAGAATGATTGAGTGTGTGTGTGTGTGTGTGTGTGTGCGCGCGCGCGCACGCATTTGGAGGTAGGATGTTCGTATCTGTCCATCATCTTAAATCCACTGAATCAGCATGCATAACATGCAGTCCATGAACACATTTATACTGAAACCTGATTTTACTTTAGATTTTCGTTTCCTTAGCTATATTGGTTTAAAAGTTTCCCGTCAAGAAAAAGAAAGGTCTTGTTTTCACTGGCAGCATGTCAAATTGCATGGTCCGTTCAACTTCAGTTTTGCAAAATTGCAAAATAAGGTTCAGTGTATACATAGTGTACAAAGAATTAATAATATTATCTGTAACTTACAAAGCATCCCTGGAGTATATCTAGGATTAACTTCATTGACTGCAATACGTGAAAAGGATTTTTTCTGTTCAACCATGTCTTATTGATGCTAACCATGTGACAGGCATTGGGCTAAGTGACACAGAGGGGTGCTCTGCTTTTTAAAGGAACTTACAGTCTAAAAGGAAACATTTTATTCAATTTCAGAAATAATACATTAATCACTTATTTTGTGAAACGTATTTATTCAGCAAATTTATATCTTATGTCAATTAAAACAGAAATTTAATCCAGCTATTTAAAGAAATCATCATTTGACCTAAGATTTTATTTTCATAATGTCATTGGTTAGAATAATCTCCTACAGAAGTGTCATGTGCTGTAGTCTTCAGCTTGATTTCAGTCTTTGAAATGGTTCGTTCTTTATCGCTGATTCTCCTAATGGAGGAAAAGTCAGTATGTTTGGTCAAATATCTGATGATTGAAAGACAACTAAAGCTCCATAAAACATCAATATGTTTCAGAGAGGTTCAAATGTAAACAGTTCTGGCCGGACGCGGTGGCTCACGCCTGTAATCCCAACACTTTGAGAGGCTGAGGTGGGTGGATCACGAGGCCAAGAGATCGAGACCATCCTGGCTAACACAGCGAAACACGTCTCTACTAAAAATACAAAAAATTAGTGGGGCATGGTGGCGGCGCCTGTAGTCCCAGCTACTCGGGAGGCTGAGGCAGGAGAATGGCGTGAACCCGGGAGGCGGAGCTTGCAGTGGGTGGAGATCGCTCCACTGCACTCTAGCTGGGCGACAGAGCGAGACTCTGTCTCAAAAACAAAAAACAACAAAAAAAGAGTAAACAGTTCTATATCACTACAAATCTTATTTTCAGACGAAGATAAAAGGAGACATTACTACCTGCCACACACATAAAAATAAGATGTTTTCATTACTGATTTTTTTGTTTTATTTTAAAAAGGAAACTGCTGGTCTATGCAAAGGGAACATAAGTTCATATAATTTTAGGCTGTACAATATTTTGTAGTCATTAATTGTGCAGAGATAAGTTTAAGGAAACCATAAGCTTAACCTAGCTTTTTTCTTTGTGGAAATTGTTGAAAATACCTCAGTATTGTCATTTGTAAGTCAGATTTGCTAATATTATTTCTCTGTTGTGCCTTATTTTACCAAATTTTTATCTCTCCTGAGGATAACCCTATATACTTTCTAGCCCCTGCCAGAATTTTCCATGAATATACAGAGATGAGCATAAATGTTATATCTGTGTAGTCACCTTCTACCCTTTCAAAGCAGGTCCTCTCTTATTATTCTGTACTTCAACACTTGTTGCTCCCTTACAGCATTTATCATATTTTATAATTATTTAATTCATATACATATCTACTTTTATTTTGTCTGTTTCCCCTATGAATACTATTCAGTACAGTCTATGTTGGTTTTGCTAAATACTGTCTGTAGGGCTTAATACAGCACATGTTTAGAGCCTCAATAAATATTTATTAAGTTAGTAAAATAAATTTAATATTCTGTAGTTCAATAAAACCTATTCATGGACAGCTTTAGGATATTTATATTCATAACTATGAATTTTGGAAGTCACTTTATGCAAAGTAAATTTTTTTTTTAAAATCTATTTATTTATTATTATTATTATACTTTAAGTTCTAGGGTACATGTGCATAACGTGCAGTTTTGTTACATATGTATACTTGTGCCATGTTGGTGTGCTGCACCCATCAACTCATCAGCACCCCTCAACTCGTCATTTACATCAGGTATAACTCCCAATGCAATCCCTCCCCCCTCCCCCCCCCATGATAGGCCCAGGTGTGTGATGTTCCCCTTCCCGAGTCCAAGTGATCTCATTGTTCAGTTCCCACCTATGAGTGAGAACATGTGGTGTTTGGTTTTCTGTTCTTGTGATAGTCTGCTAAGAATGATGGTTTCCAGCTGCATCCATGTCCCTACAAAGGACACAAACTCATCCTTTTTGATGGCTGCATAGTATTCCATGGTGTATATGTGCCACATTTTCTTAATCCAGTCTGTCACTGATGGACATTTGGGTTGATTCCAAGTCTTTGCTATTGTGAATAGTGCCGCAATAAACATACGTGTGCATGTGTCTTTATAGCAGCATGATTTATAATCCTTTGGGTATATACCCGGTAATGGGATGGCTGGGTCATATGGTACATCTAGTTCTAGATCCTTGAGGAATCTCCATACTGTTTTCCACAATGGTTGAATCAGTCCCACCAACAGTGGAAAAGTGTTCCTATTTCTCCACATCCTCTCCAGCACCTGTTGTTTCCTGACTTTTTAATGATCGCCATTCTAACTGGTGTGAGATGGTACCTCATTGTGGTTTTGATTTGCATTTCTCTGATGGCCAGTGATGATGAGCATTTTTTCATGTGTCTGTTGGCTGTATGAATGTCTTCTTTTGAGAAATGTCTGTTCATATCCTTTGCCCACTTTTTGATGGGGTTGTTTGTTTTTTTCTTGTAAATTTGTTTGAGTTCTTTGTAGGTTCTGGATATTAGCCCTTTGTCAGATGAGTAGATTGCAAAAATGTTCTCCCATTCTGTAGGTTGCCTGTTCACTCTGATGGTAGTTTCTTTTGCTGTGCAGAAGCTCTTTAGTTTAATGAGATCCCATTTGTCAATTTTGGCTTTTGCTGCCGTTGCTTTTGGTGTTTTAGACACGAAGTCTTTGCCCATGCTTATGTCCTGAATGGTACTACCTAGGTTTTCTTCTAGGGTTTTTATGGTATTAGGTCTAACATTTAAGTCTCTAATCCATCTTGAATTAATTTTCGTATAAGGAGTAAGGAAAGGATCCAGTTTCAGCTTTCTACTTATGGCTAGCCAATTTTCCCAGCATCATTTATTAAATAGGGAATCCTTTCCCCATTTCTTGTTTCTCTCAGGTTTGTCAAAGATCAGATAGCTGTAGATGTGTGGTATTATTTCTGAGGACTCTGTTCTGTTCCATTGGTCTGTCTCTCTGTTTTGGTACCAGTACCATGCTGTTTTGGTTACTGTAGCCTTGTAGTATAGTTTGAAGTCAGGTAGCGTGATGCCTCCAGCTTTGTTCTTTTGATTTAGGGTTGTCTTGGCAATATGGGCTCTTTTTTGGTTCCATATGAACTTTAAAGCAGTTTTTTCCAATTCTGTGAAGAAAGTCATTGGTAGCTTGATGGGGATGGCACTGAATCTATAAATAACCTTGGGCAGTATGGCCATTTTCACGATATTGATTCTTCCTATCCATGAGCATGGTATGTTCTTCCATTTGTTTGTGTTCTCTTTTATTTCACTGAGCAGTGGTTTGTAGTTCTCCTTGAAGAGGTCCTTTACATCCCTTGTAAGTTGGATTCCTAGGTATTTTATTCTCTTTGAAGCAATTGTGAATGGAAGTTCATTCATGACTTGGCTCTGTGTTTGTCTGTTACTGGTGTATAAGAATGCTTGTGATTTTTGCACATTAATTTTGTATCCTGAGACTTTGCTGAAGTTGCTTATCAGCTTAAGGAGACTTTGGGCTGAGACAATGGGGTTTTCTAAATATACAATCATGTCATCTGCAAACAGGGACAATTTGACTTCTTCTTTTCCTACCTGAATACCCTTGATTTCTTTCTCTTGCCTGATTGCCCTAGCCAGAACTTCCAACACTATGTTGAATAGGAGTGGTGAGAGAGGGCATCCCTGTCTTGTGCCAGTTTTCAAAGGGAATTTTTCCAGTTTTTGCCCATTCAGTATGATATTGGCTGTGGGTTTGTCATAAATAGCTCTTATTATTTTGAGGTACGTTCCATCAATACCGAATTTATTGAGCGTTTTTAGCATGAAGGGCTGTTGAATTTTGTCAAAAGCCTTTTCTGCATCTATTGAGATAATCATGTGGTTCTTGTCTTTGGTTCTGTTTATATGCTGCATTATGTTTATTGATTTGCGAATGTTGAGCCAGCCTTGCATCCCAGGGATGAAGCCCACTTGATCATGGTGGATAAGCTTTTTGATGTGCTGCTGAATCCGGTTTGCCAGTATTTTATTGAGGATTTTTGCATCGATGTTCATCAGGGATATTGCAAAGTAAAATTTTTTAAGGGAATTTAAACATAATTATTTTTGTTTTTTCTTCTTACATTGACTTCTTTCTAAACCAAAGGGAAGAAATGTCTTTATTCATACTTGCTGACCACTTAAAACTCTCCAAAGGTATCTTAATAACTGTTGGATTTGCAGTGGGCAAGTAAATTGCCAACGTCAGATTGCACTAAACATTACAAATTACTCTACAAAAATTGTTAAATTACTAAAAAATAATCTAAATAGATTACACTAGGTAAATAGGTAAGTACATTAACTAGACAATAAAATATTTCATCGGTTATTTTTAACAACTCCTAAAACAAAGTTATTTATCAGCAAGTTTATTTATCAGTATGTGAGGTCTTAAAAGTTGCCTGACAAACTAAGCATCTAACAGTGATACAGAGGACGGGTTCAATAACTGACCAAAAATATTTTACTCATGCTGTATAGTAGCCATTTTACTTCCCTGCTCTGCACTGGGTGTAGGAGGTAGGTATAAGAGAGTACATTCAATATCTGGATAGCCATGAATAATTAGCTCTATAAAGCCTGTTTTCATATAAGGAGAGGTGAAAAATGAATTGCTAGTAGCTGATTTATCTTACCATTTCACTGAAATTCTAAAATGAGTAAACATTCTTAAGAAAAAAAAATCGGGTGAGAAATAATTAAAATGATTAATAATTGTGTAAATGCAGCCAACATTATATGAAAAAATGCTCAACATCACTAATCATTAGAAAAATACAAACGCAGACCATATTGAGATACCATCTTACACCAGTCAGAATGGCTATTATTAAAAGGTAAAAAAGTAGCAGACGCTGGCAAGGTTGTGGAATAAAGGGAATGCTTATACCCTACTGGTGGAAATGTAAATTAGTTCAGCCATTGTGGAAAGCAGTTTGGCAATTACTGAAAAAACTTAAAAAGGAATTACCATTTGACCCAACAATCTCATTACTGGGTATATAACCAAAGGAATATAAATCATTCTGCCATAAAGACACATGTATTTGTATGTTCATGACAGCACAATTCACAATAGCAAAGCTACGGAATCAACCAAGATGCCCATCAATGTTAGACTGGTTAAAGAAAATGGGGTACATATACACCATGGAATACTATGCAGCCATTAAAAGGAACAAGATCATGTTCTTTGCAGCAACATGGTTAGAGCTGGAGGCTATTATCCCAAGTGAACTAACACAGGAACAGAAAACCAAATGCAGCATGTTCTCACTTGTAAGTGTATTACATATGGATACAGAGATGAGAACAACAGTCCCTGAGGACTACTTGAGGGTACAATGTGGGAAGAGAGAGAAGATCAAAAAAGTGGTATTTTGATAGATTTGGTATAAAAAATAAAATAAGCCTAGGACTTAATTTATGTATATATATTTTCAAACCTTAATTTTAAATAACCATAAATATGAGCTTTGAAAGATGGCATTAAAGTGTATATTGGAATTATCAAAAACAGATTATATGCACTCATTGTCTAATTTGATCATTTTTATATGATTTTTTTTTTTTGTAATTCCATCCCCTCAAGTTGCTACTTGACTTTATTTCTACTTTTCTAGATATTGTGATATTGCACCCCCATCTTTTAATTAAAGACTTGAATGATATATAGGGGATTTGTAATTATTAAATTCTTATAAAAAGGTAATATATTCTTTAAACTGGCTATAAATTTTTTCTCAATTTCTATTACTGATCTTTAAAATAACTTAATTTTAAATCGATTTCGTCTCAAAGTACATTGATTGTGGTTTTATTAAACTTAGAAAAACAAAACATAATTATCTTGGAGGCTTAACATTATTTGATTATTCTTAATAATTTTCTGTAGGTTAGTTTATTTTAACATACATTAATTACTGCTTTTGATCATTCTACTTTGTAAATGTTTATGCTTTAGCAATGAAAGTGATAAAATGGGTAAACCAGGATAGAACATTATCAACTCGTTTAATCATCTAAGAATAATGTAATAGCCACAAATGTGATTTTTAAAACAATAATGGTTTATACACTATGATAACCCGAATTTGATTCGAAAATTGGTTTTCTTGTCAAATTATACAGTAATAGTTCTTTTAAATCTCTGATATTCTAAACATACCTTCTGTCTTTCATTAGATAAAATTGAAGTAGTGGACAAGGCAAGGTATTTAGAGTTGATTAGATTTGATCAGATTTTATTAGATTTGATTTGAGCAAAGTGTTTTGAGTTTATTAGATTAGAGTTACAAATTCTGATTCTGTCACATATCAACTACCTAATCCGTGCCAAGTTGTTTTATATTCTCTTATATTTAGTTTTTTCACCTATAGCATCTATAGCTTCCCTACTAGGGTAGCTGTGAGGTAGTCCATAAAAGATACCTGGAAAAGCAATTAGAATTGTAACTATTGTTTTTCTGACACAAATGTCAGATATCAGAATACTTACAGACATCTAAGTTAATGTGGAAATGTAAAGAAAATTCTTCATTCATCCCTAACTCTCCCAATTTTGGTAGGCCAAAATTGTATTAGTTTTGTAAGTGATGTTGATATGGGTGGTATGAGACAAAATCAAATGAAGTAAGCCTATTTGTGTTATTAGCACAATGGATTTAACAGTGCGTGAAAGAGAGAGGAGGACTCTAAGGAGCTGCTATGGTCTTAGAGTCTACGGTTTATAACAGGGTTTCTTTACCCATATCTATGAGTGGAATTTAGAGTGCTACAAATCACCTAACATTTTTTGTAGAATTGTATGTAAATGGGCACAAATATATACATGAAACAAGACCCCCTGGTTTTCCAATAGATCAGTAGGGTGAGTATAGTTAACATAAATTGATTGTACACTTCAAAACAGCTAAAAGAAAAGGGTTTGAATGTTTCTAGCATAAAGACAAATAATTACGGTGATGGATAGCCCACTGACCCCTAATTGATTATATGAATGTATCAAATTATTACATTACCTTAAAATATGCACATCGAATATGCACCAATAAAAAACAAAATTTTAAAATAAATTTTTCATGTAATGGGCAGTACAGAATCAAATGTTGAATGATCAAACATTAAAATAGTCCCGATTTTTTTTAAAAAAAGAATCGTATGTGAAATGTACTTTTCCAGAGGAAGGAGTCACATTTTATTATGTTCTCAATGACACCTATGACCTCTATACCTTAAATGACTGGCTTAAAATTTAGTACTTCTTTTTTGCATAACTATTCATATAATTGGCAAATACATAGATTGCAGTGGTGTTTTTAACAATTGCTCTTGCATTTTCTTATTTGTGTATGAATGTTGCACAAAGTAGAAATAATTACAGAGCAGGCAGCTTTTAGAGTCTTCTATGTAATAAAAGAATTATGTGATCCAATGTGCAGAGTGAATGTTCATTAAAAAAAAGGAATACAAACCTTTTGTCTCATTTGTTACAACTCCCTTTAGATTCTCAATTTAGAAATCAAATGGCAAATTATGTGTCTCTAAGAAATTCAAAGTTAAGGTCATGGTTTAAAAACAGGATAAATAAAAAGTAATTAAAAGTTTTGGCAAAACTTAATAAAATCAAGAAAAGATATGCTTTTATTAATTTTGTCTTATTACACTGTCTCATAAAACCATGAATTTCCTTTTATATCTGCTTCCAGTGGTATAGGTGAAGTTACAGAGGAAAACTTACCTTGTGCTTTTTTTGTCAAAAGAGTTTGTGTTTTGTGACACCAAATCAACAGATAGAATTTTCCCATGGAAGTGTGATTATATTGAGTAGTCTGTTTTCTCTGATTTTTCTCTAAGCTCTCTTTTACAACAACAACAGCAACAACAAAAAGAAAAAAGAAAAAAAAAAAAAACTCTTTTCCCAGGGCATTGCGAATACGTAAGAGATTTAGAATTGAAACTGCAATTTTCCACCTTCATGGTCTTTTATTCTACAAAACACAGCTTTTCATTAATTTGTGAAATTAAT
This sequence comes from Macaca nemestrina, assembly GCF_043159975.1. Taxonomy (NCBI): domain Eukaryota; kingdom Metazoa; phylum Chordata; class Mammalia; order Primates; family Cercopithecidae; genus Macaca; species Macaca nemestrina. Next base: position 25,834,165 of record NC_092127.1, read on the forward strand.
CATTTCTAAATGAAATTGGAAAATAAAAAATTAGAACCTAAAAACTAATTAAAGCAGTCACTTTCTAATCTTGCTAACAAAATTTTTATGAATAATTTTTTGTTTATGTTCTTTGAACTTTTTAATTTTTGTCTCATAGGATGTTTTAACTTGCCTCATAGTGTTAGTGATTTTACTTTTCATAAATGTATTAACCTGGATGACTGAAATTTGTCTTTAGTATTTTACAAATGTTTACTGAATGCCTACTATTGAAAATCCTCTAGCAGGCAATAACCATACATGGTTATTGATGTCATGGTCTAATTGGAGAGATGGCCATTCATTAAATAATCAAACACACACAAAGTATAAAATTGAAATTGCAGTGGATCCTACAGAGGAGAGGTCGTTGGGCCAAAAGTGAATACAATTAGAAAATAAGGCTATCTTGAAGAAGTGGCCACTTGTGTTGAGATTTGAAGGGTAAGAGTTAGTTGAGCAATGGAGGGAGGGAAGTGTGCCCCAGAAAGAGGAAATCATGTGCAAGGGTATGCATACTCTAAGCAAAGATTAAAGTATGTATAAAAGCCTAGAGGGCCAGGGAGACTGGAACAGAACAAGTTGGTCAAATGCAGTGCAAGGTGAAGTTAGAGAGGTGGAGCAGGACCATGCGGGACAGTGTAGAGGAAGTTAACCAGCTTACTTTTTATCTTAAGAGCAGTAAGGAATTTTAAGCAGATAGGTAGCAAGATTACATTTGCATTTTTAAAAGCTCAGCCCACATTATAAATGGGACAAGATCAGATGTGGGTAGAACTTAGAAGGCTATTTCAGTATCCCAGGAAAAAGATGATGATAACATGGACTAGAATTCATGGGAATGGTGTTTAGGGATAGAAAAAAAAAAGTATTTGCTTATGAAATTTTTAAAGCCAACCTTACAAAATTTAGTGATGGATTGAATGTAAAATGAGAGGGAGAGAGGGCTCTAAAACCACCATAGCTTTCCAACTAGTATATTTTGATGAATGGGTTATTATTATTAGAAATAAAGAACAGTAGTCTGGAATTAAGTTTGGAAAGAATGTGAGAAAGATAATAAAACTGTACCTTTTGAATATTCTAAGTAAGATGTAACTAGACTTCGAATAAATGATTTGCAACTTGAAGAATTGTCTGGGTTGAAGATACATATGAGTACATCATTGAATCTGTGAGCATGAATGATTTTTCCCAGTGAAAGAGGATACAACATAAAAAGGCCTAGAATAAAATCTAGGGAATTTCAAATTTGAATGGCCAAGTAGTGAAGGATAGGCTAGACCTCTACAACAGGCAGAGAACAATCAGCTGGAGAATGAGAACACTAGGAGAGGGCTGTGACATGGAAGTTTATAAAAGAGATTACTTCAAAAGTATAACTGAGTCAGCATTACAGAGTGCTGATGAGAGGTCAGCTAAGAAGAGTAAAAAAAAATGTGCATTGGATTCGGTGATGTAAAGTCAGCACTGTCCTCACGAAAAAACTATTTCAGTGGACTATTAGGAATTGAAGCCAGATTGGCATACTCTAGAGAAAAGAAAATAAAGACAATGACTATAGATAACTCCTTTACAAAACTGGGCTGTGGAGGAGACAAGGCATTAGCTGGAGGAGAACACAGGATCAGTATTTTAAAAACATTATTGATTTAGATTTGTTTTCATATGTTGATTGCACAGACTTGTGGATGTTTAAAGTACGATGGGAAGGAATCATGTAAAAGGAAGAGATTGAATATGTAATTCAGCAAAGGAATCATCTAGTTTATGATGTCCAGGATGCAGGATGAGATGAAAGCTGTAGCTCAGGTGGTGGGCATGGCTTTACCTAGGCATGGGATAACCTCTTTATTGTAGTAGAAGAGATGAAAGAAACTGTAGGTGCCTATGCAAGTTGTTTTGTAAGATGGTTTGTATGAATATTGGTGAGAGCATTAGGATGATAAAGACATTTCCATCTGGGAGCCTCTATTTTCTTTGTAAAGCAGGAGGTGAGATCATCTGCTGAATATGGACATTTGGATTCGGAGAGGGATTTGGAGAGGTAGGAGGGTGTCAGAAGTTTGATGAGACTTGAAAAGTTTTCACATGGTTGTGGTGAATTGGAGAGTTTTTCAAAGAGACAAAGTAAGGCTTACAAAAAGTATTTTAGGGCTTTTTTAAGTTTGGGAATTACTAATTTATAATCGAATGAACGTTACCTGGTGTGACACTTTCTTATGCAGAGCTCTGCTACTCTGGAAAAGAAACAGAATTCAGATGTGCAACGGTTTCATTCAGGCTTGTGGTTCAGCCATCCAAATGGAATGAGAAAAACAGAAGCAGGGACATCACAAAGTATGTTATTAAAGGTAAAACCCATGGATGATCAGCTTGATAAGAAGTGAAGCAAAGTAAGCAAAAGGCTTATGCATCAGGAAACAGTAGAGAGAACAAAGGACTGGGAAGAACAAGTGTGTCTTAAAAATGGTGTATAGTATGTAGTTGGGTAATAGAGGTGGATTTGGAAGTGTGGTCGTTAGAGAAAATGGCAACTCCAAGCTGTGACTGCTGGGTGGATGGTTGAAGTGGAAAAGGCAAGAAGAGCATTGGACGTATGGAGGCCATATTGATGATGGATCATTAAGATGAATATTGTCACTGGACAGACACATATCATGGTTTGGGTTAGAAAAGAAGACTGTGAAACTGGTGCCATAATCTTAGTTTAGTTTAAGTTCATCTGGGCTATTAAAGTGTGAAAAAATTATGCTTATACAGCAGATGCAATGTCAAGATGCATTATTTTTCTGGATCTATTTGCTGAGAACTCTTCTTTCAACTATTAGTTTCTAAGATAAGATGAATCTGATTTTACTGTGAAATGCAGGTGGCTTTTATTTCAAGTCTTTGCATAGCTTAAGAGACATTATTAGCACCTAAGTGAAATTTGCATAGACAAATGAAATATTCTGCCATAATCTTCAGAGAAAAACAAGGGAGCAGGATGTCAGTTGCTGCTAACAATGAGAAGGTGGTAAATGTAATGATGTATGCTTCAAAAAGAGAAGTGACCATATGGGAACTTTAAAGGAGAGCAAGTTCAATGGCAATTTACTGTCTTGACCATGACGTTCATAAGATGGTGAGAAAATAACCACAACTTGAGAGACTGGAGTCTTTTAGAGACGAATGAGAGGTCAATTAAAACCTGGAGAAAATGAATATTTTGAGAAGAGCCTGAGGATATGGGGGATTTGCAGGTTTTGGAGTGGCAGTTCCAGAGGATAACATGCAAGGGTGTGGGAAATGAGGGAGAGATAAAAGGCTGGGTTCGGGGCAAGGGTGGCCAGAGCAATGTGGGAATGATAAGCTTGTTTTGAAATGATAAAGAGATCAGGAAAGAATTATTTCACCACAATTTCGACAATATAAAATGAATGTTATGGCATACATGCCTTATATCTATCAGGATTCACGAGAGTTGGACAAAAAAATATAGTGTACAAAATTCTGCAGAATCAACAAGGGACAGAATCTTATTAATGGATGCTGGGCTTAATACCTAGGTGATGGGTTGATAGGTGCAGCAAACCACCACGGAACACGTTTATCTATGCAACAAATCGGTGCATCCTGTAGGTATACCCTGGAATTTAAAAAAAATAATAAAATAATAGAAAAAGAAAACATTAAGACATGCTTAATAAGGAAATATAAAGAAATAAAGTATTAGTAAATGAAGCAACTTAGAACAAACTAAAATATCTAAATAATCATTTCATTATAACTATCTTTCTAAGTGGCTTTCAAAACATACGTAAACCCTTAATAGAAATGCTATCAAATCCTAATTTATGTGTAAATTTGATTTTTAATTTAACTGAGTGTACATACATTCAATTTGGGTGCTGTCTCATTGAAAATACGTTTGAGTGCAACAGATTGTGAAATGTGGTTTATAATTGTGTGAAAGTAGATCTCATTAAACCATAAAGAAACATAGTGTAGAAACAATTGTACACCAAAGAAAGATGATGTGGTTACTGAAACATGATGAATATGTATGTGTGTGTGTATACACACATATATGTAGCTGTGTGGTTAGAAGAGCAACCAGAGCTGAAAGGTACCAAAACAAGCAGTAGTAAAATTGGGGAGATCTCATATGATAATTTTGAGTGAGGTGTAATTAGGAAGGACATGTCTAGCATTGTTTTTCATCTTATGGATGTTTCCAAAATACCCTGGCTTGTGATATCATGCAACTTACGTAAAATTGCTGAGAAAGTAACTGACAAAGCCAGAGCATGGTCGATAGTGAATAAAATTGGGATCTGAAAGAGCAGAGACAGAGTCCATATTCACCACCTCTTGGCTGTGGGCCTTCACCAAGCAAATTAGGCTGAACCTCATTTTCCTCATTTGTAAAATAAAGATCATCATAGCTATTGAGAGGATTGCTGGCAGTGGTGGGGTGCAGTGTGATCACTGAGCATGGGCTTGGAAACCAGACTTCTGGGTTCAGATCCCAGCTCTGCAGTTGTTCATCTCTCTTGGGATTCAGAGCTTGCCTCTGTAAGGGAGATAATCGTACCACTTATCTCAAAAGGCTGTGGTCAGAATCAGATAAATATATGCCTCTTAGAACACAGCCTGATGCATAGTCCTAGCTGACACATTCATTTATATCCAATAAATATTTATTTGGAAAAATTTAATTTATAGTATTAATTATAAAATAGTATTACTAATAAGAGATTATTAGTAGTAGTATCATTAAAGATGTTTTGTTAGGGTACCCAGTCAAGAGAGGAATACGTATGAAGGTAAACAGTTTTAGTTGAACCCGAATACTATTTATAAAAAAATCACAAGAAGGTACTATTTCACTCATCTAATATGATCTAAATGCTTTTTTGAAGATCAATGTAATTTATGATAATGATCTGCCAAAAAGTTCACATTGGACTGTATGAAGAGTAATCTCCTGACTATTGATCAGCCTCAGGTTTTATTTCCTTCCCTCAGCCAATTTTTCAATGCCTTCGCAGCAGTTTAAATGTAATTACAAACATCTGGTCCCACTGAAGTCTCCTTAATTTTACAGTTATTGCTCAAGCTCCAGACATTCTTTTTAGAAGTGTGATTTTATTGTTCATTTAGTAGAAATGAGGCAACTCTGAGTGCAATATGGTTGCCGTGAAATAAGTAATTTCTGGTAACCCATAGAGACAATGTTTACTACTTTGTTCTTGGTAAATACATGTGCATTTCCCTTGAACATATTACTTGGAGATAGTATTTACTTTTTTCCAGCCATAAAAAGGGGAAGTGAAAGAAGTTAAGATTATTGGAAAAGATGTATGCCATTTTTATGTTCATATGGTTGGTTCATTTTCCTGTTTCTGTATTAATTATTAAGCAGGTAGCTCCCATGATTTTTCTCTGAAGTAAGAAATGCTTTTCTTTAATATCTTACAATATTCTGGTATCTTATAGCATCTATATAGAACAAGCATTAAAAATTATTAAAATTCTTGGAAGACTTAGATATCCCTAAATCTTTTGACACCTTTGAAGAAAAAGGTCTTACTGGGTGGAAGAATAAGCACATGCAAAAAATCACTGTTAGCAGAATGCAAAGAAATTGTGTTTGGGGACCTAGTATATCAGGGTTGGAATCCTAGCCACTCCGGGAGATAGCCATGTAATCGTCATGGAGGAATTTCCTCTCTGAGCCTCTTTACTTTTAACAGTAGCACCGATAAAACTCATCAAATCCTGTTGTGATGATTTAATGCAATCAATGACGATTAAGCAACCAGTACAGTGCATTACTCATAATAGATGCATAGCCAACATTTCTGCCTTTCTTTATCAACAAGAAAATATAGCATGTAGCTTTATTTGGCAATTTTCTCGATCTGCTTCAAAAGAAATTTTGTTCAAAAATTTGCAGCATGGCAGTTTTAAATAAAACTACATTTATATTATGCACATTGATTATCACTAGGATTTTAGGGAGTTTTTAAGTCTCAATTTAAATGGAAAAGTCATTGTGAGGAGATGTTATGATAAAAGTGAAATACCTAAACTTTTTCTTATTACTGTATTGAAGAATGTGCTCATGTAAGATTTAAGGTAGAATGTCAACTTGTATGGTATAGTAATGGTGCCATTACTATTTTACTTCCTAGATAAACACACCAAGCATATTTTCTTTACTCATGAATATGTCTGAAGTTGGCATTTGTGGCCTTTTCATTTCATTTTCATTTTTTAAGTAATGCTAGAAAAAAATTCAGCTTATACACATTTGCTGTATTTATTATAATAAGTAATGAAATTCTAAAAGGAGATACATTTTATGATATTATTAATTTCTTGATTTGTTTATTATTTTCAACATCTCAGAATCCTGTAACATTGATAGTTCTATTGCTGATGGTTGTTTCTTAAACAAGAAAACTAGGGAGAAAATAAATGATTTGTCCAAGGCCACATGATACGTAAGTGTTGGAACCACAAATGGAAACAAAGGGATTTCATATTCTGCCTTTTAGTCCATCTCAATTTCTGTTGCATTATGTGGCAAAGTTTCTTCACCCTAAATCATACATAACCACAGCAAACAATTTTTTTATTTTTTATTTTTTGAGATGGAGTTTCACTGTGTCACCCAGGCTAGAGTGCAATGGCACGATCTCAGCTAACTGCAACCTCTGCCTCCTGGGTGCAAGCGATACTCCTGCCTCAGCCTCCTGCGTAGCTGGGATTACAGGCATGCACCACCACAACCGGCTGATTTTTTTGTATTTTTAGTAGAGATAAGGTTTCACAATGTGTTGGGGTGATCAGACTCAACACCAGGTTGTGGGGGCAATGAAGTCCGGAGAGTCAAAGGAATGAGAAAAGATAGTTTGAAGGAGAAAGTGGGTCCAGGGGGTCAACGCAAGTATGGAGGCTGTGAAGGCGCCGAGCTCCAGAAGCCCAGACTATTTATTGGTGATCAAGCTAAGAAACAGGTGGTGACAATGTGGGGGTGGAAAGGGCAAGTGCATGATTTACAGCTGTGACAGTTTAGCATTTCCTTTGAAGCATATGGAACATATTCTGCTACTTGAGATAATGGAGAGCAGGTTCTTTTAACTTAAGATGCAATTGATCCTGGGAGAGCAAGGAGCAAGGATCCAGCAAGTCTAGACACATTCCAGAGGCCGTGAGGGGTTTTATGCCTTGAGCCCTGGATTCTCTCCAAGCCACGAGGGGTTTTATGCCCCGGGTTTAGATTTTGGTGCATCAGCACAGCCTTCCACCCTTTAGCATAGAGCTTGGTGTTCCAAAGGCCACAAGAGGTTTTAGACCTTGGCCCGGACATTTTCCAACACTCTTTTACATTATGTCAGGCATGCAAGCCCTGCCTCAGCTTCTCCCACCACTCAGCTTCTCTCAACACCATATTGGCTGCAAACAATTTTAGAGTCATGCTAGAAATGTTTTTTAAACTATGTTACTTATTGGTGTCTAGGCTGTATAGTATTTGCAACTCATTTCTTCACTTTATAGTTTTATTTTTGACTGATACTGCTTAATATTTAGGATTCTGTATATTAAAAATTAAGTAAATGAAGGTAATTTATGTATTCAAATATGAGTAGATATAATTCATTTTTGTTCTTTAATTTCCTCTTAAATACAATTGATGACAGGAAGCTTTGTAGAATTCAGACGTATATAATATTCTAATACAGCATTCTGGTTGTGTTACCCAAATATTCATGCTGTGCGTTGTCCTGAGGAAATCTGAGGGTGGAAGGAGAGTGTCTGAGTAATTATTATTTAGAGAGAACCAACCAGGATAATAAAACAGTTTGGCAGAATTGAGGCAAGACATTGACTAACAAGCAAATAAATTGAAATCAAAGTCTGAGAGTTGAGTCAGTATTTTTGAGTTGAGACAAATATGGGTTTGAATTGTAACTCCTCTACCCATTACCTCTGTGATAGGTAGTGTAAGGGTTATTTTCCACTCTGGAAAAACAAAAATTTTGACTTCCAAAGCTCATTTGGTTTCAAAAGTTTAGTTTTTTGTTTGTTTGTTTGTTTGTTGTTGTTGTCATTTTGAGATGAAGTCTCGCTGTGTCTCCCAGGCTGGAGTGTAGTGGCATGGTCTTTGCTTACTGCAACCCCCGCCTCCCAGGTTCAGGTGATTCTCCTACATCGGTCTCCCAAATAGCTGGAATTACAGGTGTGCGCCACCACGCCTGACTAATTTTTGTATTTTCACAAGAGACAGGGTTTCACCATATTGGCCAGGCTTGTCTCGAACTCCTGACCTCAGGTGATCCACCCACCTCGACTTCCCAAAGTGCTAGGATTACAGGTATAAGCCACCGTGTCTAGTTGGTTTCAGAAGTTTTGAATCAGGCACTGTGGACTTATACCTAACGTATGTCAGCCTCTGCTTCCAAAACTACCTGAATGTATTAGTCAGGGTTTCTCCAGAGAAATAGAATCAATATGTATATATACATGTGTATATGTGTATATATAGGAAGCTATGTATTATATATGTAATATATGCTATTTATATATAATATATAACTACATATTATATAGATATATGAATGAAGAGTTGGTTTTTTTTTTTTTTTTTTTTGAGACGGAGTCTCGCTCTGTCACCCAGGCTGGAGTGCAGCGGCCGGATCTCAGCTCACTGCAAGCTCCGCCTCCCAGGTTCACACCATTCTCCTGCCTCAGCCTCCCGAGTAGCTGGGACTACAGGCGCCCGCCACCTTGCCCGGCTACTTTTTTGTATTTTTTTAGTAGAGACGGGGTTTCACCGGGTTAGCCAGGATGGTCTCGATCTCCTGACCTTGTGATCCGCCCGTCTCAGCCTCCCAAAGTGCTGGGATTACAGGCTTGAACCACTGCGCCCGGCCATGAATGAAGAGTTTTAGTTTAAGATATTGGTTAATGCTATTATGGAGGCTGAGAAGTCCCAGGATCTGTGAACTGCAAGCTGGGGACCCAAGAAAGCCCATATTGATGATGTAGATTCACACCAGGGTCTGATGGCTTGAGAACTAGGAGCACCAAAGACAGAAGATCAATATGTGAGCTCAAGTATTCAGGCAGAGCAAATTCAGCTCTCCTACACCTTTTTATTCTATTTAGACCCTCAACAGATTAAATGATGTCCACCCACATTGGGGAGAGTCATTTGCTATACTCAGTCTAGCAATTCAAATGCTATTCTCTTCTGGAAATCCCTTTGCAGACACACTCAGAAATAATGTTTAACTGGCTATCAAGGTATCCCATGGCCCAGTCAAGTGGACACATAAAATTAATGTCACACAGAGCTACTAAGTTGTTGTGAATATAAAATGACATAATCCATGTAACTCACAGTGTCTAGTAAACAGTAAGCATTAAATAAATCTGAATCATTACTGTTATAGTAAAGCTTTCTCAATATCAGGCCTGCCTACATTTTTCTAATAAAATTGTCTAAGCTTTATTTTATCTGTAATTCAGTGAAATTCCCTTTTCCTCCCAACATACATTTTCAGCCAAGGCATCGGAAATTTGATTCTACCATTCCTTATTTCCCTCCTGCTATTTCTCTATTTTGGCATCTTTCTTTCTTTCCTTCCTTCTCTCTCTGTCTTTCCTTTCTTTTCCTTCTCATTATGTTGCTGGCCTTGGACTCCTGGGTTCAAGCAATCCTCCCTCCTCAGCCTGCCAAGTAGCTGGGACTATAGGCGAACACTACAGTGTCCACTCAGCTGTTTTGGTTTTCTTAAGACAAAATATTTAGTAACTTTTATTTTGGCAGTTAAGGTATCACCAAAATAGAATGTTTAGTGGCACTAAAAGTCTTAAAAACTGGACCTATCTGAAGTATAAATGATAATGTTAATGTATTAGTTACATAAATGATAATGTTATCGTTTACACTTCAGATATCAACAGTTTATAAAATCGGAACAAATTAGAGTTTACAAAATAAAAACAGAGTTTGTAAAATTAGACAAAACACATCCTGAGAGTTTTAAAAAGTCAAGAAAAAAAGCAGCTCCAGATAGGAACAGATGAAAAGCTCACGGTCTCATCTGTAGTGTCCTGGGAAAGAAAAACAGGCAAAACCTAACAGGTTTCCATTATGATCAACTTTAGCTGTAGTGAAACTTCTTAAGCTAACCCCAGTTTAACAACAACAACAAAAAGGACCTCTCACAAACAGCAATATTTACCACCCACCACTCCCTGGCATTGACGGAAGCACCTGAGTCACTATTGCTTGAAGGTTTATTCCAGCAGATTTAATGGTTTGTTAGTCAGCTTTGTGGAAGGTGGGTGGAAGAGAATGGCTTCAAAGTGACTTTTTGCCCATGGATGAAGTTACGTTAAAATTCTCATTAATTATTTAGTAGTTATATTCTACTAAAGTAGCAGAAAGTATTAAAAAAAGATGTTTTATTAAAACATTAACACTTCACATTTACAAAAATAAAACAATCAAAATTTTACTTAGTTTTTCTTAATTTTCAATTTAAACAGCATTCTCCATGATTTTTTTTAGGATGAGGACTTCAATTATAAGTTTAACTTAACAAATTTGTCACATCATCATGGCAATTATTGTCATATGAATGAAGTGTGGAAGAATTTCAGGAAGCAACTAGCAATTGTTACCCCAAGAAACTGCTGGCTAGAGAGGAAGACATAGATTCACCCACAGACATAAGTCCCAGTGAAGCAGTAGAACCTGATTATTTTTAGATAGAAGTTTGTATTTGCTACTTTGTAAAAGAAGGTAAAAACAGACATCATGGGAAAGTTATGAATGTTGGCCAATCTAAAATTTATCTGTGATTAATAATTTAAAAAAAGTATTGAGTTACATGTTGTGGAAAACACCATTATCATTCTGAGCTTAACATTGCTAAAGAACTTAAATCAGACCAGAGTGTAGGCATCCATGGATTTATACATGGAACTTTCCTCATTTTCCTCCTCTTTCATTGTATTTTGTGCAACGGCAGTATCAGTTATCTACACCAAGGATAGAGTCCAAATTTACGAGGGCAATCCTAGAGGCTTGTTTATTGTCAGGCCCCTTGTATTGGTCTTTCCCAGTTGTATCTTGATGGTCAAGAATTCCAACTGTCAGTGTCTCTCTATCTGATAACATTTGCTTAGAACTTTTCAAATGGCACCGTTTACAAGATACAGTACCAAAGAAAATTCTGAGACAGGGGAAAAAATGTATTGTGGTAGTTACTGAATCTGAAAGTATAAGATGATAAACCTCATTAAAAATCTATAATATTTCTTCTTTGTATTTCTTCGTTATTTAGATGATACAACTCAGTGCTTAACATTTTAAATTTTGTATTTGTTTAAAAATATTTTTAGTTTGACTAAAAACTGGCCACATAAATATATTCGTGTGCATACTTGACTTTTATATGTATGTGTAAATATATGTATATGTATATAATATACATGATATATGTTAGAAAAAAGGAAAGTAGACAAAAGAAATTCTATCTTTTGCACACAATAATATCCTCAGCAGATACTATTTGCCTCATGCAGTTCTGGCTTTTAATACAAATTGTGACCTTTTCCTCTGACTTATTCTGAAATCATGGAGGACTTCATAATAGTAGAGGGTGAACCAAATAGCAATTTAACATTTTCAATTCTTGTGGGAATTTTCTCTTAGCAAAGAGATGAGCAGAAATGGTATTTATGACTAAGATGCTATTTTGAAATAAATAGAAGTGTGAAATATTATAGATGCCATTATAAAATGCAAATGTCACGGCAGAGTGGATTAGAAGTTGAGGTCTCAGCTGGATTTTTCTGAAACCTCTTGCTTTGTAAAGATAAATTCTGGTAAACTGTTTTTCTTCTTACTATTAGTAAGCCACTTTGCATAACCCATAGCTATGCTAGTCTTACGCAAATGATGACCCTTGTTTAAAATTTCCCAGAGAATATTTATTAATTGACTTAATACCAAAGCATTTTAAAGTTTAAAATCGTGTGTTGTTGATTGTTATTTACAGGGTAGGATTAGATAAAATAAGAGAGGGAAGGTGGATTGAAAGCCGGGAATCAATTGCAAAGATACAAGAGGTGAGGAAAGGTAAAAGGAGGAAAGAGAGGACCTGCTGTTTGAGATGAGGTGGTAGAGGTGGTGCTGGAGTTTGAAACCCCAACTCTGTATGAAATAGACGAGACAGTCTCATCTGATGACCACTCAAGCAACATATCTTATTTTCTCCTAAAATACTAACACGGACTTAAAATGCATTTCCAGGCCAGGTGCGGTGGCTCACGCCTGTAATCCCAGCACTTTGGGAGGCCGAGGTGAGCAGATTACTTGAGCTCAGGAGTTCAAGACCAGCCTGGACAACATGGTGAAACCCCACCTCTACTAAAAATACAAAACTTAGCCAGGCGTGGTGGCAAGCGCCTGTAGTCCCAGCTACTTGGGAGGCTGAGGCAGGAGAATTGCTTGAACCCAGGAGGTAGAGGTTGCAGTGAGCTGAGATAGTGCCACTGCACTCCAGACTGGGCAACAAAGGAAGACTCTGTCTCAAAAAATAAAATAAAAATAAAATACAATGCATTTCCATGTGTCTCTCTCCTCACATTACTATTTCTAGAGCCCAGGCCTCCTTTGTACTCATTTTATCTATGCTTTTTCTGACTCTAAAAAAACACATGTTAACCAATATTAAAATTCAAAAACATTCATTGAAAAGGCATTTTAATTGATACTTACATTTGAAATTTTATTTTAGCAGTGACATGTCACATTCAGGCTGCAGAACTTTCACCAAACTAGGTCAATTAAGCTGAGGCAGGCCTGCCAATTGTGTTCTTGAATCAGAAATGCTTATCTAGGAAAGCCAGGTAGTTACCATGGAGAACAGAGGTTCCAGACAGCCTGTGATTAGTGAAATGGACATTTCATTTTATGTGAGCAGAAGTTATTATTCGTTTTTGGTTAGCTGGGGGTTTTGTTGCAATTACATTGCCCAGTTGGAGATAAACTAATGTCACTTAGTATCTGCGTGTAAGTAATGGTTTTGTCTCAAAATATTGTGTCACAAAATAGCACAACAGAAAGGTAGCAGTGCATGAAATATGTGTAGGAGTGAGGCAAGAGAATATAAAGGCAGAGCCTGACATGTACTGTGATTACCCAGATCACTGTGATCAATCGCTAAAGAGCCAATTCTGTAATTCAGAAGCAAGTCTAAAAAACAGTGTTAGCAAAGTGTTAAACCTTTACAAATAACAATTTTATAATACAGGTAATTAACACTTCTTGGAGAAAAAGAAAAGTATAAGAGGCAAAAGAAACAAGCAAACAAACAAAACAACCTATGATTTCACTACCCAGAGTTAATTATGTACCACTATATTTGGGGGTATATTTAGCTTCATTATTTGTTATATGTGCAATTTTATTTAGTAAAAATAATTTTATATGTGAAGTATTATACTTTTCTTCTTTACATTGAAACAGAAGCATATTTATAAGTTCATTATAAACTTTCATTAGCATTATTTTAATAGCAAAACATACTTATTAAATGGATGTGCCAAATTTTATTTAACAATGCCGTTTATTGTAATATATTTGAATTACCTCTAGTTTGTCACTTTTACAGACATATTTGGCCATATGAATTCTTCTGGTAATTCTGAATTATTTTCTTAAACTAAATTTCTAAAAATGAAATTATAAGACAGTAAATGTGATAAAGATTGTAAAAGCCTCTTCAAAAAAAGTATTAAGCTGCTTCCCAAACAGCAATTTACATATTCATAGAAAGAGTATAGGTATTCATTTCAAATGTATGTCTATATACAAAGAATAAAAACATTTGACTAAAGGTTATAATTCATTTTGCATTTCTTTTTATCAGTGATAAATTTTTAAACTGTTTTTTAGTCATTTTATTGTTTCCTCTTAGTAAATTGTTTATATATTGACCCATTTTACTACTGGAGACTTCCGTGCTCTTCTTCACCAATTTTATAAACATTTTACAAAGTATACCCTTCGTGAAGACTTCAGCAAATATTGTGCTATGTTTTTATCCAATTATTATTTTGTTTGAGATTTTTGACAAACTGAAGTTTCTGTTATTTATTTTGCGTATTTTATCTGATACTCTCTTGTGGCATCTTCTAATTTTAAGCTTAGAAAATTTTCTTTGATTCTGAGATTTGTTAAGTATACGTTTTTTCTTTCTACTACATTTTGTAGTACTTTTTTTTTTTCACATTTATCTCTCTAGTCCATCTGGAATGTAGTTCGTTGAGCAATGTTTCATTAGTCAGGAATTTTTTTCTATCATGAGTGATCACACTGTTTTGGACTAAAGTGGGCACATTTATTAATCCATAAAAGTGAGAATGGAAACCTTGTAACTGGGGATAAGAGTAGCTGGGACCGGATGCCACCAGGATGCTTTTCCCATCACTTTTTCTTGCATGCTAGCTTCTTTTTCTCCTTGAGCTTGGGAAGTGGTGACCAGCCATTCATATTTTCACAGCTTTGCCACCTGAAAGTAAACCCCTCCCCAATAAAATATTATTAATAAAGGATGTCAGTTGTCACAGCATGGTTTACTTAACCCCCGTGTCCAAGGTGAGAGATGGGTACCAGTATTAGCAGCCCCCACTGGAACCACATGGCTCAAGGGGGAGGGAAGTAATTTATCCAAAAGGGTAAGATTCCCACAATTAACAAGAAAAGAAAAGAAGTTGAATGGAAAGAAAGGCATTGGCGCTGAGATGAGAGCCTTTCAAATGAGACTTTCCTTCAGTGTTCACTTTGACTTTGTTTCCTTGTTTGAGATTTATGAGGGTTCCTAATCACACTCCCATTCCTCCCATTAGTCCCTCTTACCCAGAATTTGGAGCCAACTGAGAAATAAAAGAAGGACATCAGACAGATGGTGATTAGCACATTGATTGTATTGCTTATAATGTTGTTTGGGAGAAAGCAGCATGTTTATTTCCCAACAATTGAGTTCTTATTGTGAAACTTCTAAATTAAACCTACACCTTCATGCTTCAGGCCTGCACCTAGTAAGAACAGAACTCCTTGATAAGCTTCATACATGAACTAACAGAAAATCCCAGCATCCTCTCAAGAACCGGTAGATCCAAGTGTAGAGGACATCTTTCCTGAGATAGTGGGTAGAATGAAACTAGAATTAAGATCTCTGGAGAATATCTAACGTGTTGACAAAAGGTGAAGAATCCTTGCGTCTTCACAAAAAATTGGGGTAGAGTATTTTGGCGAGGTAAGAGAAGAACAAGAGGAGGGGGGATTCTGCAGCTGAGCCTAGTGTTTGTGTAGATACTGTGACCATTTTAATACACAGCAATGATCATTATCATTTTATCATGTAACAGCAACTAATGTGGTGGCATGGAATACACCAACATCTGCATTTTTAAAGGGGCAATATGGTACAATCACTTCAAATCTGTGTCTTCTACAACATAAGGAAAATTTGGAGCCTAATGACATATCTTTGGAGCCTGATGTTCTCACATGGTTACTTTCATTTAGGAAAATCAAATTAAGATTTAACATTTAACACTTGTTATTTTTCATGCTGCCACTTCATACTGTCACTTCTAAATTTAATGTTTGGGTCTCAAAAGTGCCATGCCAAATTTTGGTTTGCTACCACTTTGGTTTTGAGTTTAAAGTTTTTTGCATTCATGTCTTTTAAAGCCCATTTTTTAATCTTGTATCAACTACAAACTTGTTGAATCTTTTTTTTTTTTTTTTAGGGACAGTGAAAGATTTTATTTTTCTTTTACTTTCATCCAAACACACCCTTTCCTGAGAAACATAAAGGCATGCACAATTATGACATTCTTATGAAGAAAAATTAATAACTAAACTATAAATCAACACTAATAATACAAAGTTTAAATGATAGGTGAAAAGATTTACAGGTAGGTATAGGGCTCTTAATTTTAGAAAATAATTATAGTCAATATCAATACAGGTTAAGGAGAAGCTTCTAATTTTCCAAACACTTGAATCTTAAAACATGTGGGTACATACGTATATGTATCATATATACAGATTTCTATCTTGCGTTCATGGATTATGTAGGTAGCTAATGTATCTGAGCCACTATCCAAAGATGAAAAAATAAGCTATTTAAAAGCATCTTACGAGTACATAACTTTATTGTAGTCTCATTTCAAGATTGTAATCATTGAAATTTTCCAAAGGGTTCTGTCTTTTAAGTGAGGAATGTGAAACACAGGAGACTAAGAACAATGAGAGCTGTACATGCGGATGCAAATGAGGACAAGATAGAGAGAGGTCTAAAAGGGAATGCCTTGAAAAATGGTGAGGTGCAAGTGAAGTCATTTCTACATTTTTATGGTTTTAATGCACCCCTAGTAGGCATTTGCATACATTTTGCCTCTCTATTCTATGGATGATTGATTCAGCTTTGCATAGAATGTCATTTCATTACAGCTGTAGTTCTCTCAGAAATAAAACTTTTCATATTTGGTCCTTTATTTTTCTCACAAGAGGTGACAAACAGGAAAGTTTTAAATACATTGATTTAATCTGGTGATTCTGCTTAATATAGGGTTTACTTATAGACCACTGACTCTTCTTCCAGATATTTTCATATTCTTTTAGTTCAATATTTCTATGGAACAGTGGTTTACAAACTTTTGTGTGCATCAGAATCCCCCGATGAGCTTGTTTAAAGTATCATTTGTCCCCAGCCTGTGAATCCTTTAGTAGGTCTGGGATGGAGCCCGGGAATTTGCATTTCTGTGAAGTTCCCAGATTATATTAATGCTGGTTTGAGAACCACACTTAGAAAGCCAGTGCTGTAGGAAATTGGCTGTGGCTCGAAGATGGAGGTATTTGATGTGCTTGCTTTTTAAAAGTTTCTGTTTTGGGTTATAAAGTGAACCATGTCTCTAGATGGTGGCTGCTTATTGTGAAAATGTGAGGTACTTGTGGGGATATGGTTTTATTAGCAAGTGAAGATGTCTATGAGTACTTTTGTTGTAGTTCTATAATGACAGTTCTTTAACAGATCATTTCACTATGATCTATTTAACTCAAGAGCTGCATCTCAAGAATTATTTTTTTCTCAGTCAAGAGTGAACCTTAAACATTAACTTGTCTAGAAAAGAAAGGGTATACTGGGAAAAATAAATAAATAAAAACATGTCTGTCATGTCACATGTCTTAAGAGCATGCTCTTTGAAGCAGCTGTTGTTTCAGCTGCAGAAGTCAGAAATTCAGTGCTTGGTTTACAAGTGATTTCAAGCAATTCTTCTAAGATGGTCTTATATTTGTGTAACTTTAAGAATATACCTATATAGAAATATTTTGCCAAAGTATACTCTTGACTTGCTATTGGGATCAAACACTGTATTTTCTTTTCTTTTTGTTTTCCTTCTCCAAATCCACATGGAATTGAAATCGAAAGATGCAAAAGACCATCACAGTGAGAGAAAAAAATAATTGACTTTAGCTGTAGGTAAAAATCCCTACTACTTTTTATTATTACTATTATAATCTCAAGGGGACACTATGCTTGAGCTATGTACATAGTATCACATGAAAGAGAATATGCTTGCAAAGCTAAAGCATTTAATTAAAATGCAAAGTTTAAAGATACCTATGGATTCAGGATAGTGAATGAGTATATTCTTTAATAATATGTTTTACAGCCGGACAGTGGCTCATGCCTGTAATCCCAGCACTTTGGGAAGCCCCGGTGTGTGGATCATATGAGCTCAAGAGTTCAAGATCAGCCAGGCCAACATGGTGAAACCCCGTCTTTACTAAAAATACAAAATTAGCCAGGTGTGGTGGTGCACGCCTGTAATCCCGGCTACTCGAAAGGTTGAGGCAGGAGAATCACTTGAACCCAGGAGGCAGAGGTTGCAGTGAGCTGAGATCAGGCCATTACACTCCAGACTGGACACAAACAGTGAAACTCTATCTCAAAAAACAATAATAATAATAATATGTTTTACATTGAGACAATATTATTTTTAAATAGTCACAAATAACTTCCCAATGATGTGTGTAACCATGTGAACAACTCCTTCCAGAAATTGCAACCAGTGTATTTCAGCAAGAATTCAACAGATTTAAATATATAGGGAGTCAGAAGAAACTCTTTAAGATGAGGCTTGATAAATGTGAGTCAGATAGTGAATGAGTACCTCCTTTATCACTTGAGTGTGCCATCAGAAGTCATTTCTGCTATGTGAAAGAAAAGTTCTAAATCACTATTAGAATAGTCAGGATAATAACTCTCTGTAACATAACATTCACTGTGATTAGAACAAAGCACCTAGATACCTTAACTGATCTATGCTTAGCATTCTCGCCACAGGAAAGAACAACATTTTGTTATCTATCTTTCTTTTATAAATGCAATAAGGCCCTGGTAGCAATATGTACAAAGTTACAGAGTATAAGCCCTGGGCCAATCAAGTGAAATTTTGGTTGATGGTTTTCTCTCAAGGATCGAATATGTCTAATGTATATTCAAAGTTACCTTTGCTTTCCAATTTCATATATTCTCTCTGATACAGAAAGCCTCTTAAAAATCCTCCTGTAAAAAACATTGCAGTTATAACAAAAGCTGTTTGAGGATTCAAAAGGAAATGGTTACTTCTGTAAAATACACAGATAGCCTTAGTAATCCAAAAATACAACCATTCAACATATTAATTAATGAATTAAGGTAATATGAAGTAAATTACAGTCTTTTGAAATGTGTTTGATTTTTATTACCATATCACTTTAATATTTGTGAGTGTCTGCTTTGTACCTAGCAGAGATCTCCACACTAGCAATTTAAATTGAAAAAATATATAGGCCCTCCTTTTTGGTTTAGTGGGGAAAAAACACAGATAAAGCAACAATGTGTCATAGCTTTGATACCAGATAGACTCTGGCATGTTGAGGATGCATTTCTACTAGTTAAGAATGGTGATATTCTTAACTTTTTGAGGGATGGATTCAAAGGAAAAGTTTTGAGAAACTTGAAGGTGACATGTTAAACTGAATGAGAAGTCTATCAAAACTCTGCAAAGAGCTATCATTGATGCTTCAACAGTTGCCTGAAATAGGATTGTCAAATCTGCAAGTCTGTGAGATTTCCTGAATCAGAGGTCTAATCAAAAACATGTAGCATCCCCCCCACAAAACAACTGAATTTTTAAAAGTAAAAATGTATCTCTTGGGTGAAAAAAATAAACACCCCAACTGATAAACAATATACTCAATACTTACCAGAAATTTTAAAAAGAACTTATATAGGCAACAACATGGATGAAACTCAAAACCTAAGGTTGCGTGAAACAAGCCAGATACAAAAAGTGTGTTTATTGTTATTCTATTGGTGAAATTTTAAAACAAGTGAAATTAATGGAAGGTGATTGAAGTCTCACTTGTAGTTACCTCTTAGAAAGAGGAATTGACTGGGAAGGGGAAATATAGATCATATTAGGGTACGGAAAATGTTGCATATTTTAATCTGGGTGCCCAGATGATAAATGTAAAATTTCATTGTGCCTTATACTTAAGATTAGTACACATTACTGATGTTATGATACACCTTAATAAAAATAAAGTGAAAACAAATCACTGTGTGGAATTCAAAGTATTTCCGTAGCATTCTGGAGTATTTAGATATAGCATTTTCTAAATAGAACCAAAATCAGAGTTTACTTAAAGAATTTCAGAAAACATGTAGGTAGATGTCTAGGGATATTGTATTTTCAAGAACTGGTGCATAAAGTATTACAGTCTGTCCTTATATTGGCATTTGGATGATTTACAACAGTATATTTGAGATCCTACTATGGTAATAAATTTACAGATTTTCTATGACTAAAACCAGAAAATTTAGGATTCATCCTTTATAAGTTCTTGGTAAAAAGAATAGCCAAGACACATAGTTTTGGGTTTGGATGGGTAGAGGAATGGTGTCGTTAAGCAACAAAGCACCATCTTTGTTCTTCCTCCAATTCCCAAGTGCCATCATGATGATATCACAAATTCTTTAAGAATTGCCAAAACAAAGAATAAAGTTAGAGATAGTTTTCTGTGAATGCCAGTTACAGACATGAACAGATTTAATACTTGATGTTCTTCCCCATAAGTATTTCAGTTCGTTGTAGTCTGTAGGATTTAAGATAATCGACAGGATTTAAGAGGAAAATAATGATTTTAGAGACACCTTGAACTTCTCAGTTATTATCTGTTTATTTGCTGATATGAGAGTTGGCCTTGTCCTCTGGAGTTTAGAGAGCTAACAACATCTTGCCCAGTATCTTTCCCCTGATGGAAGTTTACAATGATTTTTTCCTTTAAAAGGTTTGCAATTTCTTCTTGTAATGATTCCTGATGTTCTGTACAGTCTGAAGACTTTCTTTTTGAACAATCAGTTTGAAAAGTAAACTGTGACACAATAATTTTCTAAGGCCTCTGTACCAGATGATACTTTGTAGTTTCTTGCTTAAATATAGTGAAAAGGAAGTCAAATATATTTCATCATAGAAAATACCATACAATTATGTTTATGTATCTTTTTATTGTCATCAGAATTCTCTGTGTTTAAATATACAGAGAGGAGATGGGAGGGAGCTACTTTAAGTATCCCTTAAAATCTCTTAACTTTGATTTCAGATATTATGGTAAAGAGAAAATATTCTTTGGAATTATGCATTAGATATTTTAATATCATAGAGTAGCAAAGCAAAAAGATGTTGAAAGGACAACACGTCTCACTTAAATGAGGGAAAATACTGGTTATAATTAATAATATATAATTAAAGGTTTAAAATAAAAATAATAAAAAATTCAGTTTAAAACTATTACGTTTCCTTTTTCTGATTTTTATTTTAGACTCAAGGAGTACATGTATAGGTTTGGCTATATTGTGTGATGCTGAAATTTGGTGTACAAATAATTTCATCACCCAAGTATAATCATAGTACCCAAGAGCTAGTTTTTCACCCCTTGTTCCCAACCATAGTAATTCCCAGTTTCTATTGTTGCCATCTTCTATGTCCATGAGTACTCATTGTTTAGCTTCTACTTATACATGAGAATATGCAGTTTTTGGTTTTCTGTTCCTACATTAATTCACTTAGCATAATGGCCTCCAGCTGCATATGTATTACTACAAAGAACATTATTTCATTCTTTTTATGGCTGCATACTATTCCATGGTATCTATGTACCACATTTTCTCTATCCAGTTCACCATTTATGGGCAGCTAGGTTGACTTCATGTTTTTGCTGTAGTGAATAGTGCTGTGATGAACGTAGGAATGCATGAGTCTTTTTGGTTGAATGATTTGTTTTCTTTTGGGTACGTATGTAAATTAGTTCAGCCATTGTGGAAAGCAGTCTGGACCATTCAGCCGAAAATCCTATGACTGGATATATTACTTTTCTTTATTGAATTATTCATCATTAAAGAAACAAATAATGGTTACTGTCTTATTTTTAAGCCCTACAAAGATATTGTATGTTTTGAAGAAATTACCTTTTCTCTGGAATCTGGTTGAGAACTGTCAAATATTTGTAGGTGTGTATATGTGTGTATTTGTTTTTTATTACTGTCTCAGATCACTTAAGTTTATATGCCTTTTTACATGTTAGTTCACTTACCTGATTTAGCAACAAATTAAATTTATTTAAATTATTCATGCCTTTCAAGTATTTTAAGACAGTATATTAACTTTTTAAATAGCACGCTAAACACTTTTTGCAAGCTTGCTATAAAATGTATATTCTTCTATGCATAAAACGTGCAAATTAAAGAACATCTAGATACAATACCTTGCCAGAATTATAAGAAATTATTTATTAAGAATTTATTTGAAGAACCACATTAGACGAATGCTGGCCTGCTAGTCTCTGTGATAATGAAAATGCTCTCAGTCTGCACTATCCCGATAGGGAGCTGCCAGCCACATGCAGCTACTGAACACTTGAAATGTAGCTAGTATAGATAAGAAACTAAATTTTTCTAATTTTTCTAAATTTCATTGTATTTAATTTTTATTCATTTAAATAGCCATGCGTGGCTAGTCGTTATCATTTTTAACAGTGTACTTTAGATTCAGAAAATATCAAGTAGTGGGCTATTGTGAAGACGAAAATATCTACCTGACAACACCACTGAGAAGACTAAATGAGCTAACATTGATAATATGCATAGACGGTGCTGGGCATGAACTAGAACTTGTACATAAGTAACTTTCCTTCCTTTTCTTCTTGTAGCTCAATGTGTACCCATTACTGACTCTCTTAGGGATGTGCCAAATTTCTGTACTACTTTTTATAGCCTTTTTTTCCATTCCCTTGTTATGATCTCCATTTAGAATTCTTTCTCTTTCCTTCCTGTCACTCTTTTTCTTTGTTTCACTAAATATTCCATCCACTGCACTTTATTTTCTTACTTTTATTTCTATTTTCAACTCTTTTGTTTTCTGTTTCCATTCATGATGGGAAGGGCTACTCAACAATTACTTCTCTTTCCCAGAATGCTCTATCTTGAGTGTAACTATGACTTGGGAATGAACTTGCTTGATTAGAATTTGGTACCTAATGGAGACATTACATTTGCCCTGAAAACTTGTAAATATAACCCGGGTCTGAAAACATCTTTCAAAATGAAAATCAAATTTAAAAAGACATTATGTTGATAATGCTGTCTGTCTTCGTCTGCTAAGACTTCCATAACAAAATACCGTAAGTTGGGTAGCTTAAAAAAAAATAATTTTTGTTTCTTTTCTGAAGACTACAAAATCTAAAATCAGGGTTCTGCACAGTTGCTTTCTGATAAAGGTTCCACTCCTGGCTTGCAGGGAGTTGTTTTCTTGCTTTGTCCTCACAATGGCTCTTCCTCTGTACACCGGAAGGAAGAGAGAGAAAGACATTTCTCTTCCTTTCTCTTTGTATAAGGCCAGTGTTCCTATTGGATCAGGTTCCATACTTATGATCTCATTTAACCTTAATTATTTCCCTAAAGCCTTATATCCAAATACAGCCACATTGGTGATTAGCGTTTTGACATAGGAATGTGAAGAAGACACAGTTCAGTCCATAGCACCACCTAAGTGCAAATACGTATCCTGTCTTGAAGACTGTACCTTTAACAATGGCCTTCAAAACCTTCTGAATTGAAGTTCTAAGAAATGTGAGCTTAGATTTGAAAATTACAGATACAGAAACACAAATACACAAGCTCTAATATGAGTGTGAGCAGAAAACAAGAGAAAAGAAACAGCAGACTTAGACTCAAAAATACTTAAACGTTGAAATTATTGGGCATAGAATACTGAATAACAATAATATATTATAAAAATAGAAAATATAAATTGTGGATAAATAAGAATGGATTTTATAAAAGACCAACACACTTGGAAAGAATCAAATGAAACTCTAGAAATAAGTAAAAATAATAAATGAAATTTTAAAATAGACAAGTTAAAGAACAGATTAAATGCAGCTCAAAGTTAGTGAACTGGAGTATCAAACCAAATATCTGAAATGTAGCACAGAGCAAAATTAATGTAAATGATAAAAGAGATGTTAATTAAAACTAAGAATAACATGAACATGTCTAACATATACCAATTATCTTGAGTTCTAGAAGGAAATAACAGAGAGAAAAGAAATCTGGCAATACTTGAAGAGATAATATTTGGCAACTTCAAGAATTGTTGAAAATACCAACTCCATATCAGGAAGCCCAAAAAAACTCACATGGAATAAGTACACACACACACACACACACACATACATACACACACACCATATCACACTGAGAGTACATAATACCAAAGACAGAAAAATCTTTAAAAGTATCCACAGAAAAAAGACAGATCACTTAGAAAGCACTACCAACTTCTTGATAGCAAGAACAGAAGCCTGAAAGCAATATAAATATATACTCAATATATCAAGAGAAAAATCCCATGCAACTCAGCAAATGTGAAATGCAGCTCAAAAATAAAATGAATTAAAGAGAAAAAGAAAAAAAAAAGATTGGAAATTTTTATTGCCAAATTAATTTATTACCAGAATTAATACCAACAGACCATTCTGAAAAAAAATTATAAGGTAGGTCTCTGGTTATTGAAAATTAATTCTAAGTAGAAGGTTTGAGATACAGGAAATTAGTAAAAATTGAAATAATGATATCAATTCTTTTTTTTTAGTGTGGAGTTAAGAATAAGCAGATCCAACATATTAGGCAAAGCTGGCATAAAAATTGTAAGATGCAGTCAGATCTAAAGCATTCTTAGGACATTTATAACTTAGGACAAGGGTAAGTATATTGGCATACTGCATATGCCATTAAGTATGAAGTATGAAGGTTAAAAGCTATATAATTACTAAAAATAAGACTGATGAATATAATTACCAAAATAGTGAAAAGAAAACATTAGAATAGAGGAAAGAATAATTCAAAATAATCCCAGAACAATGATTTGGAGAAATCCAAAATATCATAATTGATATGAATGCATTATACTCAACAATTAAAAGAGAAAAAAATGCCAGGCTGTGTGAAAAAATAAGTATAGAGTAGTGCTTTTTTAAGTATGTAAAGCAAATACTACCCCTCTATTCTTCCTCTGCTCCTGGAAAAAAAAAAAAAAACGAATCAAACTGATGTGTCTACAATAATAACACACAAATTAGACATTAAGCCAAAATGTATTGCTAGAGGGAAAGCCTGACTACATAATTATAAAAGTTGCAATTTTCTACAAAAAAATTAGCCGAGCATGGCGGTGCACACCTGTAGTCCCACCTACTCGGGAGGCTGATGCAGGAGAATCACTTGAACCTGAGAGGCGGAAGTTGCAGTGAGCTGTGATCGTGCCACTGCACTCCAGCCTGGGTGACAGAGCCAGGTTCTGTCTCAAAAAAGAGTTTCACTTTTCTAGAAGTATATAGTTACATATTTACATATTTATATGCAAATGACTCTTGAACAACACAAGTTGGAACTTCCTGGATTCACTTAAATGCAGGTTTTCTTCTGCCTCTGCTACTCCTGAGACAGCAAAACCAACTCCTCTTTTTGCTGCTCCTCCTCTGCCTACTCAATGTGAGATGAGAATAAAGATGTTTATAATGATTCACTTCCATTTAATGTATAGTAAATGTATTCCCTCTTTCTTGGGATTTTCTTAATAGCATTTAATTTTCCCTAGCTTACTTTATTGTAAGATACCATATATAATACATATAATGTGCAAAATATGTTTTAATCAACTGTTTATGTTATTTGTAAGGCTTCCAGTCAACAGTAGGCTATTAGTTGTTAGGTTTTTGGGGAGTCAAAAGCTATACATAAATTTTTGACTGCATGTGGTAGCCAATGCCCCAACTGTCGCATTGTTCAAAGGTCAACAGTACATTAAATAACTTTCAAAATTAGACATTATCACATGGAGTAATTTATAAATCCCCATCATAGTGGAAAATATTTAAAACCTTTCTGCCAGGAAATGACAGACATTTCAAGAGAAAAAATAGTTACAGAAGTACAAACACTGTAACAAAAGTTGCATTTCCATACAAGTAAAAAATAGTTAGAAAATATCATTAAGATGCCAGGCATGGTGGCACATGCCTGTAATCCCAGCACATTGGGAGGCCAAGGCAGGTGGAGCTCCTGAGGTTGGGAGTTTGAGACCAGCCTGGCCAACATGGTGAAACCCCATCTCTACTAAAAATACAAAAATTAGCTGGGCATGGTGGTATGCTCCTGTAATCCCAGCTACATGGGAGGCTGAGGCAGGAGAATCTCTTGAACCTGGGAGGTGGAGGTTGCAGTGAGCCGAGATTGCACCATTGCACTCCAGTCTGGGCAACAAGAGTGAGACTTTGTCTCAAAAAAAAAAAAAAAAAAAAGATAAGAAAATATCATTAAGATGTCTGGGAATTAATCCAACCAAAGATATGCAGCATCTATGCAGTATGTTATAAACTTGTGTTGAAAGACACTGAAAGAAGACTAAATGTGATTGATTAGGATAAATCAATTTCACAAATTGACATTTTTATGAATTTGATTTATAGGTACAATTCAATTCCAATCAGCAGAGACTTTCCTTAAAAATGATAAACTGAATCTAAAATGTGTATAGAAAGAAAATAGGTGAAGAATAGTCAAGACAGATTGGAAACAGAACAAGGTGGGGAGACAGGAGTCCAAGTACTGATTGGATGTTCTATTTCTCAGTTTTGGTGGGGGATTTAAAAATGTTTGTTTTATTATTTTTAATCCAGAAATATATTTATATGCATTTTATGTTCATGTGTTCTTTTTCACAATGAAATTTTTTAGAACCCTCACATTGTATAAATTTGAGGCTCTAAGTAAAACCCAGGATGTTTTTTAATTATATGTATAGAATTTGTACTGATAGTTATTCACTGTTTAACAATAAAATACATTTTAACATAAGATGTAATGTATGTTTAATGCAGAAAATTTGGAAAATACAGGAAATAGGCAGAAATGAATAAAAATCCCTGCAACCCCCACCATCAATTTCAGCCACTGTGAATGTTGTCACATACATTCTGATCTTATCTATACTCATACATGTGTGCTTGTGTATTTGTAAGTTTTTAGAGAATTACTGTCCTATTATGTAACAAGTTTGTGTTATACTTTTTTATTTGACAATACAAATGTATTATTTAATGTGTTAGGAACTTTGCAGAACCACCAGATTTTTATTACGAAAAGGCACAGCTGAAAATTATATACTGGCTCAAGCAATTCTTTCAGAAAATAGCAATATTTTAGGAAATAAAACTTGAGAATTCAGCCAAGAGGGATTATATTGACAGGAGAATGTAGACTATGTAGGGAACATACATAATTTCAGTAATCTGAAAACAGGAGAAGGAAATACACATCTCATACACTGATGTTAGTCAGAATCACAATACACTGTACCACATCTGCTACTCAGTTGATTTATTAGTGATTAAAATGTAGTACAAATGGTTGTCCTTAAGCAGTTCCCTCACAGAGACTGTTCTCAACAGTTTGCATAAGTGATACACTTATTTCAAAAAGTACTTAGAAAGAAAATATAATGCTGAGCTTAATAGTATTGTAGCAGGACAAACCGCAGACAAAACCCTTCAGACACCAAGTTAAAGAAGGAAGGGCTTTATTTGGCCGGGAGCTTCAGCAAGACTCACATCTCCAACAACCGAGTTCCCGGAGTGAGCAATTCCTGTCCCTTTTTAGGGCTCACAACTCTAAGGGGGTCCATGTATGAGGGTCATGATCGATTGAGCAAGCAGGGGGTACGTGACTGAGGACTACACGTACCGGTAATTAGGACGGAACAGAACAGGACAGGGATTTTCACAGTGCTTTTCTGTACGATGTCTGGTAACTATAGATAACATAACTGATTAGGTCAGGGGTCAATCTTTAACTACCAGGGCCAGGGTGTGGTGCCAGACTGTCTCTGCTGTGGATTTCATTTCTGCCTTTTAGTTTTTACTTCTTCTTTCTTTGGAGGCAGAAATTGGGCATAAGACAATATGAGGGGTGGTCTCCTCCCTGAGTCTGACCAAACACTTTGTACCCACTTCTTTCAATCTATCACAAAAATGAAATTTATCTTTGAAGCCAGGAAATATCCTGATTAGTGTTTCAAGGGAGAGTAAGGAAAATCTCTCACAATTTGAGGAATCCTTCCTTTGAGGCCCTATCTTTGTTTCCCAGCAGAAGAGAATTACAGGCCTTGGGCTGGATCCAGTTCCCAACGAGTGAATTTATACAAATCCACCAATGCTAGTAACGCTGAGACTTTTCTAAATGCTGTTTTCAGTAGGTAAAACATATTCCTGTTACTACCTAACTAGAGAGAATAGTAGTATGATATTTGCATTGCCATGGCAACTTGTATCTCTAGAGTGAGATGACATTTTTGCCTGTTTATTTCTACTTTTCATTGAGGAATAACATTTTTATTGCATTTTAACTTAAAGAATAGTTGAGTGTGTATAGAGAGGGAGAGAAACTGAAAGTTACTTAACATCTGCTATATGTCAGACATGTAGTTAAGTTGTTTATATCCACCACTGCATTTAGTCCTCCAAGGACTCTGGAAAGGAAGATTCACTTTAGAGAGGAGACAGAGAAATTTCAGCACTTATCTGTGCCTAAGTTCAAAAAGTTATAAAGCAATAGAGCCAGGGTCTGTTCAGAGCTTGGTGACCCTGGTTCCCAGGCCGGTGCTTTTTCACTGCATCACACTTCCTCCTACAGGGTTTATTTCCTCCCTGGGTTCCTAGTCTAACTTTCCCTTAAAACTGACAACCACCTTGTGAAATACCAGTAAGTACACTGCAATATGTAGTTTTTAAGTGTTATGGTTCTTAATGTTTAATTCTAATTTCCATATATAGAAAATTACATCTAAATCAGGATTGACTGATTATGTTTTACTCTTCAGTTAAAATAGTTATTCAAATGCTTTAATTGCATACCATGTGCTTCAGAAGATGATACCAATTAAGTAGTTAGGATTTAGCTGTACATATGATGGAGATTTAGTTATGTCACTATAAAAGAATTATATATAATTCAAATTTACAGATATAGAATATTAAATATGAATTGCAAATATTGGACTATGAAGATCAGCAAGTATTTGTTGAACATAAAGAGATATCTGTATGGATTATGTGTGGGATATGTTACTCAGAAAAAGCAAAAGAACAAGCATGAATTATATTTACAATCCATTGAAACAAAATTAAGATGACCATTCAGTTCTTCAATTCTAAATATTCTGTTTATTAAAAAGTAGCTCTTACTCCCTTTATATTTTACTATTAGGATTTTCTCTCCAATAAAATAATGTGAAGACAAATGTATAAAGACAGAATTCCTTTGTGATAGACTTTATGAGACATTTAAATTGTTATGGCATAACGATATGTTGTTAATGGCCTTGGTGGCAATTGCAGGAATTAAAAAAGTAAAAATTATGTTTGTTGATGTATTTATGAAGAAGCAAGTGAAAGGAAGTATTTTGATATTATAAAAATAGTGACATTATGACTTTAGCACCAGATCCATTCCTTTTTCCCTCTTAATTCCAGCAAAAAAAGGTCTCAGAAACAGTTATTGTTTGGGCAGTTTGAGGGATCTTAGCACTTGAAGGAAAGACCATTCTATGGATGTAATAAGGGCAAAAGGCGGCTAGGAAGCTATTATGGACTAGCGGGCTATGTAAGCAAAATACATGGAATGCTTACCTGAAGTTTAGGAATGATGAGAGAGGGAAGTGCAGCAGGGTACAAGGAAGAGTCTTTGTTGGACATAGAATCTAATTTGTTTATAGGTAACTAGAAATCAGAGGAAGGAAACAAATTGAAGATGTGATATTGAGTTGGAAAAGTTATGTAAGCTCAAGGGAGGAAGGGAGCAATGCCTGGGTGAGTACGTTTGTTTTTGTAAACAAAGGACTGGTAGTTTCTTCAGGAGCCAGTGCCTCAACTCTCATTCTGCAGTCCTATAGTATCCACCCTTGTCAATCAGAGGTGGTTTTGAATTGGTATGATGCCATATTCTTGCATAAAAACATTTCATTTGTGATTGACAAATTATTTTGAAAGGTTAATATGAATATGTATAATATGCAGAGCACAGAACTGCTAAAACATTATGAATCTCATACATAATTACCTTTAAATGAAACTATAGTCGTGAAAGTAATTTCACAGTCACATTCTTTTAGATTTTAGTAACACTATATTTGTGTGACTTTATATGGGCGTACAATGAAAACCCATATGTAATAGAATAAATGTAATAGTAGCCTGTAAAAATACAATCATGGCTACATATCCACATACCTATCATAAGTTTCTAAATCATGTGTGGTACACTTACAGTTAGAAGAAGTAAACACGTTCTTATATGCCTTAGTTCTGGTAGTGAGTAAATGTGCTCCTACCATATAATTTTCTTTACTGTGCCCTTGGAACTCTTAAGGTGCTATGGTTTTTACATTCCCATTCTAAACTCATTGTTGGAATAGCCTCCCATGTTAAACCAAATAGGAGTCAATGAGTCATTTTGTTACTCTTTTTTCAAAAATATGTCAAAGGAAACTGAAAACATGGTAAGTGCATTATTGCAGGGAGGCATTTAATGAGAAACTCTTCCTGACATAAATACTTGCCCCTTAATTACATTCCTTGCATGCTAACAACCCCTTCAACCAGGTCACCTTGCAGCTATAGGAATTCTGTTTTTATCCCTCATGCCACTACTGAGCATGTAGCTCCATGTTTTTATTCCCACACTTCTCATTCCACTTATGCCTAAGAAGACGCTACTCCACCATGTTCACCTCCAGACCCCAGCATTTTTGGTTTAGTTTAAGTTCATCTGGGCTATTAAAGTGTGGAAAAATTATGCTTATACTGCAGATACAAAGTCAAGATGCATTATTTTTCTGGATTTGTTTTCTAGGAACTCTTCTTTCAGCTATTAGTTTCTAGGAAAAGATGAATCTGATTTTACTGTGAAATGCAGGTGACTTTTATTTCAGGTCTTTGCATAGCTTAAGAGACCTTATTAGCACCTAAGTGAAATTTGCATAGACAAATGAAATATTCTGCCTTCTGAGACCTTATGAAAATCTGCCCTATATAATTACATCAGATGGGAGTCACAGGTTTTTGTCATTTCAGCATTTTTCTTCTATCAAGTGGTTAGTTTCTGTCCACGTAATTGAGTAATTTAAAAGAGGCACTACCATTTGTCTTTTCTGGGCTAAGGACATTTGATTTCATAAATAAGAACAAAAAAGGCTTATGTTACTTTTTGGGAAAGATTACAGCAGTAGGAAAATAAAGCACGATTAAGCTTCATACTTCTTTTTAAATGTTCTCATTAAACACAGTGAACAAATAATTAGTATACATTTATTTCTCATATGACTGCCCCTTTCAGTCATCCCTTGTGCTACAAATAAATCTATAAAATGGATGATAATCAATGAAATATTTGAAAAGATGAAAATTATCCTCATCTTAGCTATTTATCATGAACCTACTTGAGTTAAGTAAGTTTTACTTACTGAACTGGTGCTCTTAGAACCCTTTAATGTTATATTATTGTCAAATTTGACAGATACAATATTTATACTTTTACTTGCATCATTAATGATAAATAGAATATATAATATTGAACTATGGCATTCTGAAAC
Source organism: Macaca nemestrina (assembly GCF_043159975.1). Classification (NCBI taxonomy): domain Eukaryota; kingdom Metazoa; phylum Chordata; class Mammalia; order Primates; family Cercopithecidae; genus Macaca; species Macaca nemestrina. The sequence goes on from NC_092127.1 coordinate 25,865,524, forward strand.
TTCTACTTAATACATGAACATTTTCAAACATTTCTCCTTAAGGTTATCCAATCAGATTTCTACAGATCCGTTTATTCACAAATAATAAAAAACGAACTCCAAGTGCTATATTTTCCCACATATTAAACAATAGTGAGTGATGTTTACTTCAAGCAATACATCTCAAACTTTTTCATGGGCATGTATCAAAATAATCTGATATATTTGTTAAAATGCTAAATGTATGCCCCACCACAGACTTTCTAAATCATAATAGAGCCAAGAATCAACTCCTTTTTCTAGCTCCTCAGATGACTCTAATATATGTTAAATGTGAAAAGACTTTATTAAAATTTTTATTTTATTTATTTTTTTACTCTATGGTAAAGTTTATGTACTTAGGTATTAATACCAACTCATCATTAGCAAAAATTAAACACCTTTACATCAAGAGTAGTTTTTCCTTTAATAAAAAAAAGGTGGAATGTGTATAATGGACAAGGGATAATCAAAATTTGCCAAATGAGGCTTTTAAGACAATCCCAACAATTCACAATCATTATTCACTGGTCCATTAATCACAGGACAATACATACAAATGAAATGTTTTCTTTTTTTAAAAAAACTTCTAAGTTTAGGGGTACAAGTGCAGGTTTCTTACATAGGTAAATGTGTGTCATTGGGTTTGTTATACAGATTATTTCATCCCAAGGTATTAAGCAGTTAGTACCCATTAGTTGTTTCTCCTGATCCTCTCCCTCCCCAATCCTCCACCGTCCTGAAGACCCCAGTGTGTGCTGTTCCCTTCTACATGTCCGTGTGTTTGTAAAACTTCCCAGTTATTTTAAATACTTTGCAAAAATGATCTTTAAGTCACTTGTATTTCTATCCTGCAGTATTTGCATGTTTTAAAATATGAAATTAATGAGCAACAAAATAAAAATGACAATTTTGGTGTATAACTCAAGGAATAAAATAAATATCCACAAATCTATAACGAGATTAATAAATGTTTAAATAAATACATACATGAAAAAGAAAAAATCTTTCTTGCAGAAAATTTTCAAACAAAAAATGTAGAAAGAATGGGAGAAATAAAAACAAATCACCATTAGAACCTCTCAGTAATAATTTTGGCAGGCAGGATTTGTGATGAATGCTAAAATAAGTGGAAAAAACTTTAAGGAGAAGCAGAATATTTGCATTGCCTCAAAGTATTTTCTCTAAAATATTTATTAATCATGTGATGCTTCTAGCATGTTTCCACAAATTCGTTGAGATTGCTTTCTGCTAAAGGTGAACTTATGTCCCTACCCCTGGATCATAGGCTGGATTTAGTGGCTCACTTCTATCAGAGTATGGAAAGGGAAGACTAAGCAAAAAACTGTCAGATGCCACCTTACCAAATGACCAAGGTTAACAGCACCCCTAATACGCTTATTGATAGCATGTACCTCCTGATGTGATGCAGTGAGAAAGGGCCTTCACCTATGTGGGGTTCTTTACAAAATTCATAACCCCAATCTAATAATGAGAAAAAAATAAGACAAACTCAAATTGATAGACAGTCTATAAAATACCTGGCTAGAACTCTTCAAAAATGTCAAGTCACGAAAACCAGGGAAATACTAAAAAACTCTCTAGATCAGAGAAGACTAAGGAGACTTGATGAAGAAATACAATGTTGTCTTCCTGATTGGATCCTGAACAGAAAAAGACATTAGTGGAAAAACTACTGAAATCTGAATAAAGTCTGTAGTTTACTTAATATGACACCAATGTTAATTTATTCACTTAAATTATTCATAGGTAAAATGCTGTTATTAGAGTGAGAATTCTCTGTATTATCTTTGTAACTTCTATAAACCTAAAATTAGTTCAAACCGAAACAAGGTGGTTATTTTCATTGTGGTAAAACATATATTAAATTTGTCTCCTAATCATTTTTTAATGTACAGCTCAGTAATATTAAGTATATCCACTTTTTTGTGCAGCAGATCTCTAAATTTTTCCATCATGCAAATCTGAAAATCTATTTCCATTAAACTCTAATTTCCTCTCCCTGTTCCCCTATCCCTTGACAATCACTTTCTACTTTTCTGTTTGCATAATTTTTGCTACTTTAGATACTTCAAAGTATACAATATTTGTCCTTTTGTGATTGGCTTATTTCGTTCAGCATAATTGTCTTTGAGGGTCATCCATGTTGTAGCATGTGACAGGTTTTTCTTCTTTTTAAGGTTGGATACTATCCCATTGCTTGTATATGCCATGTTTTCATTATCCATTCATCGGTTGTAGACATTTGGATTGCTTACATCTCTTGGCAATTGTGAATAATGCTTCAATGAACAAGGTGTGCAGATATTTCTTTAAGATCATGTTTTGAATTATTGTGGATGTGTACCTGCATGTGGGATTGCTGGATCATATAGTAATTTTCTGTTTTAATATTTTTAAGGGACTCTCATACCATTTTCCATAGTGACTGCACCATTTTACATTCCTAATAAAAGTGTACAAGGGTGTCAGTTTCTCCACATTCTTGATAAGACTTGTTATTTCTTTTTTTTTAAATAGTAGCCATCCTAATGGGTATGAGATAATATGTCACCGTGGTTTTGATTATGCATTTTCCAAAGAATTAGTGGTGTCAAGCATCTTTTCAAGTGCTTGTTGGCTATGTGTATGTCTTTCCTGAAGAGAGGTCTATTCAGATCCTTTGCCAATTTTTTAATCAGGTTTTTTTTTTATTGTTGAGTTTAGAGGTTCTTTATATATTTTGGATAGTAACCCCTTATGTGTCATATGTTTTCCAAATATTTCGTCCCTTTTTCACATTGCCTTTTCACTTTGTTGATTGTCCATTTTGATGCTCAGAAGGATTTAAGTTTGATGGAGTCCCATTTGTCCATTTTTTCTTTTGTTGTCTTTGCTTCAATGTTATATTCAAGAAATCATTGCTAAAGATAATATCTGAACTCTTTTCTCCTTTTTTTAATTCTAGAAGTTTTATAGTTTTAGATCTTTGGTTTATATCTGTTAACCAGTTTGTTAATTTTTGTATATAGTATAAGGTAAGTGTCCAACTTCACTCTTTTGTAAATGGATATTCAGTTTTTCCATCACCATCTACTCTAGCGACTTTCCTATATGTAGTATTGGCATCCTTGTCAAAAATAATTTCTCAAAGGTTTACTTATGAACTTTCTATTCTGTTCCAGTGGTCTGTATATCTGTGTTTATGCCAGTACCACATTGTGTGGATTCCTGGTGCTTTGTAGTATATTCTGAAATCAGGAAGTGTGAGGCCGCCAATTTTGTTCTTTCTTTTCAAGATTGTTTTGGCTATTTAGGGTCCTTTGAGATTCCATCTAAATTTTAGGATGATTTTTCTATTTCTGAAAGAAAAATTGTTGGGATTTTGATAGGGATTGCATTGAATCTGTGGATTGCTATGAGTACTGTGGCATCCAACTAAACTTTTTTTTTTATATGTAAGTTTAACATTTAGTTTTCCAGGAATATTGGTGCAGCTCATGATTTTATGAACACCAAATATGTATTTGCTATTTCCATTTGATATATTTACTATAATGTCTTATTACTGCCAATGTTTTACAAGCAAGTTTAATAATGTACATTATTATTTTCTTATTCTTCATTATTTATTATTCTGCATTACTTAGAGGGAGAAAGAGAGAGAGAAAAGGTGCACTTGTTTTCTCTTACCAGTTTGAGATTATTTTTCAGAAATAATTTTCAGTGCCTGTATAGCTCAAATCTATGCCAAATCCAGTTGAAATGTTAACATGATTACACAATTTAATTTTAATTCATATGCTTCAAAATGTCAAAGTTGAAAAAGTAATAGAGTCATAGAGTGCATTAATTTCCTCTTAGTGTTATAACAAATTAACACAATTTAGTGGCTTAAAAAAACACAAGTTTATTGTCTTACATTTCTGGAGGTCAGGAGTCCTAATATCAAGGTATCAGAAAGACTGAATTCCAACTGGAGATTCTAAGGGAGAGCTCATTTCCCAGCATTTTTCAGCTTTTGAGGCTACCCACATTTCCTACCTCCAGATTTCTTCCTTCATCCTCAAAGTCAGTATCATAGCACGTGCACATTTCTCTTTCTGACCTCTTCTTCCTCATAATATCTTCCCTGACCCTGTCCCTCCTGCCTTCCTCTTTTTGAGTATATATTGGGCCCACCCAATAATCCAGAATCTTTTCACCATCCCAGAATCCTTAATTTAATCACATGTGCAAAGACCTTTTGCCATTTATGGTAACATATTCACAAGTGTTGGGAATTTGGATGTGGACATTTTTTAGGTGGCCATTATTCCATCAGACTGACTTTTTTTTTCTGTGTCATTCATTAAATTTGACTGTTACTTTTAATCATTTGAAAGGTACTATGGGAATATATTCACTATTATTTATTATTCTAACAATGTGTAAAAAAGTAGAATCTTTTATTCCTCAGTTAATAGCCATTAACAACCACTAGATATTGTTCTCCTACATATTCCCACATTAGTAAATTTTTCTTGAAATGTTTCATTAGTAAATTTTTCTTGAAAGTGAAGAGGAAAAAAAGTCATTGTCTTGATTTTATTTTGATTCTGGTTACATGGGAACAATAGAGCCATAATTTGAAATTCATATTTAACAACATCTATATTAGGAAAGGCTAAGTGTGTCAGGGTGTGAACTACCAGCTTCTTTAGGTTGTGACACACTTTCAATCGAGCAAGTTGTACAAATGAACGAGTAAACTGTGGACATCGGTATGAAAAACAATGGAGAAAATTTCAAATTGCAAAATTAATATAATTGGGGGATCAGTGCAATTTGTGTCATTTTTTTCTTTGTGACTGGAGATCTTCAAATTGGAGCACTTACATTTTAACCACGTTAAGTTCTAAGATCTGCGATTCTGATTTCTAGCAGCACTAGACCTTATGTACTCAATGAAATTAAAGGTAACTACTTTAGTGTACATTATTTAAGATTAATTATCTCTCTAGCATTTCTCTTGCCACAGTGGCTATAAACACATTTTTCCATTCTGCAGTCAATACTTTTGCTGGTACAAAAGAATATCGATTGAGAACAGGCAGTGTTTTACAAGAAAGAGGTTGAGAGGCCCAAAGATCAGATAGAAATCTTTGTATGTGGGATTTGAATTTCTCAGAGAGTGTTTGGGAGACATGTAAGTCAAGAATATATAAAGCGGAATATGTTTTTGTGGGAATCAGATTTTTCTGTGGAAAGTTGCATGGAAAAATCCTTCATTTAAAAATTAATTACTAGGGGAGCATACATATTGATTGTTATATATTTTGTTTGCTAGGCAATTACAAGCATTTAATGATTACTGTTTTCAGCAGTTCCTATGAAATGTCACTGTCTTCCAGTTCTTATTTTTCCAGAAATATACAGGCCAACAAAAAGTGAATTATCATATTATATATGTCAGTGGCATAGGTAGAAACAGATCTGCCGAATTTTTAGTCTCTGACTTGGATAAATTGTCCTGGTGCTCCATGACAAACTTGTCCTAGATTTCCAAAAATGTTCAATCAGCATTTTTGTATCTTTAGTGGAGATGGGGTTTCACTATGTTGACCAGGCCTGTCTCGAACTCCTGACCTCAAGTGATCTGCCCACCTCGGCCTGCCAAAATGTTGGGATTACAGGCATGAGCCACCACACCCGGCCTGCTGGACCTTTCAATAAGGACTCTGTTGTGATTATGTATATTGCCTATTGCCATATTGCTGGATAATGTCAATCTGCTTTGTGACTTTTCCCATTGTTTAGAGGTAGATACACCCTGAACATCTGTCTCCTCCCAGAGAGTTTATTATATCTTTGAATCAGAATGCTTGTGCTTCTTCCTATCCAATTCCCATCTCTTCAAGGATGGGTATAATACTAAAGCTATTCTGTCCTGATTTTGGGGAAAAAGCCATTTAATATATATATTTTTTCTGGGCAGTTAAATATATCCCTCAAGAAACTGTACTTTGATATGAGGGAACCTGTTACTGATAGTGGTTTGATCTTAAGGTGACTATTATACACAGTAGCTCAGATGGAAAGATGTATCGTATGTAAGACTGAACAAAGCACTGACCTTATCTGACTTCACCTATGTAAGAGCTTTTTAAAAAAATGCCTCAGGCAGTTTTCTTAGATTAATGATGATACTAACACATTATCTTTGTAAAGGCAGTCTCTAACTAAAGTTCAACCTAAGTAGCCAAAACTCACATATGATTTTTCCAAACTTTGACTCATTTTGCCTGTGGCCCTCTTACAGAAAATGTTTTCATTTTTAAATTATTCCTTCTCTTTTCCATGTTTTCTCCTTATTCCCGTTGCGGAAAATGCTGAACCTTTACAAAATGATATGCAGGAATTCACTGCACCCAACACAATTTCTGCTTAATATTTACTTTCCCTACTGTTTTAGCAAACACAAATCACTTGCTAACTTTGAATCCTGCTTTTCAGCTTAACTTCTTGGCAATTAGTTTTTATCCCACCTCTTTCCTCACATGATTAGTCAGGACATTTAAATAATTCCAAATTAATTATTTCCAATGAATAATACCAAATAATCCCAAATCACTTATCAAGAGTGATTCCATTGTAAGCTAAAGGCTCCCCTCCACTACCAACTGGGCTCAGGTCCAGAAAATGGCCATATCTGGCTCCAAGTCTGAAATAATCTAGGTCAATAGTTTTCTCTCTGTTCTTTTTTTGAGATGGAGTCTCACAGTGTTGCCCAGGCTGAGTGCAGTGGCAGAATCTTGGCTCACTGCAACCTCCGCCTTCCAGGTTCAAGCAATTCTCCTGCCTCAGTCTCCTGAGTAGCTGGGATTACAGCCACCTACCACCATGCCTGACTAATTTTTGTATTTTTAGTAGAGACGGAGTTTTACCATGTTGGCCAGGCTGGTCTCGAACTTCCCATCTCAAGTGATCCACCCACCTTGGCCTCCCAAAGCGCTGGGATTACAGGCATGAGCCACTGTGCCCAGCCTCTATTCTTTTTAATTGTCCTTTCCTTGTGTCTTTCAACACTCAAGACTTACATTCTATCAGCATGTTGATCCCTGTAGTAAAAAGCATCTCAATGGGCTCTGATGGAAAATTACCAAGGAGGAGTTTTACTTACCTAACTTCAGTCACTTGCCCTTTTCACAACAAGCTCAACAGTCAATGAGGTGTGAGGTAGCACTCTTTGTCCCCGGGCCTGGGTCATACAGACACTGCTGTGGGCATGTGCAGGCAACTCTGCCAAATGCACAGAGAATGATTTTCTCACAGAAGAGATGGTTCTGCTATTAGGAGAAAAGTTTATTTGAAAAACAGAAACAACGGTTCACTCACTGATCACCTAATATCTATGCACACTTTTTTCCAAATATGATTTTCTTAAACTATCCCTTCAAATACACCACCTTTTCCTGGTAAAATCAAAGCCATAATTCCCACTTTCGAAGGAAATTCTTTTTTTTTTTTCTTACGACCTTCAATTTTATGCTCCAGACCACCAAATAATGACACCTTCTATTTGACAAGCCCAGAATGTCTCCTCAGGAGTAGAGAACCTATAGAGCTATCTAGCGCCCAAACTATGGGTAGCAATGACCAAAATATACTGATGAAAGTATTAAAGAGGATAATATAAATTTTAAAATTTCACATTTGAAAGCAAATGAAGAGGAATCAAAATATAACGTATTCCACTGGACAAAGATAAGGATTCCTGTCCTGGCAAAGAGTGATTCCCTTGATAAGCTAATTTGACAGCTTTCCATACCAAACTTCAGGAACACCTTTTCTTTCTGTTGTCACAGCCACATATGAGAAAGGCATTCAGGAATATTCCCCTTCTTGGGGCTCTGCATTCTACTTTTTGAAGATGTGGGTTTGGAATTCTGAGATTTCCCGTAAGTGTTAAACAACTATAGGCCCCTTTTCGCCTGTCTTTAGGAAAAAATAGTATCTGTAAACTTTTGACTGTTCTCCATTTTGTCGACTCAGTGGGCTCATAAACAAATCCGTATGGTCCAAGCCTGGTCCTTGAGTTCATTCCCGAAGTGTCCTCACTTCTCAGCAGTGTCCTTGATGCACTGCCCAACTAGCTCACCCTCAGCTGCACTGCTTTCACAGTAGTGTATGCCAACAACACAAAGGGCTGTGTTAATTGTGAAATATTAATTGCCTCTCAATCAGAGGTTTTGCCCAGGGGATGGATCTGTATAATAAGTATTTTTTTTTCTTCTTTTTTCAAGTAGGCAGTGGATGACAGAGAACATTACGGTAGATTTTAGAAAATGAATCTCTCCTTTCAGTTCTTTGGTTTCTTCTACATCCCAAGAGTATCTCCCTCTTTGCTCCCTGTTTCATAATAACTTCAGTTTAGAGCAAATAAATTGACCTCCTAAGTTCTATGAAGCCCATCACTTTTTTTTTTTTTTTTCTGTACTGTGGGTTATGGCACAAACACCCTGTCTTAGGCAATGTCTCTTTCCTTTCTCATTTATGTTCAAGCTACCTTAGATTTAGGCTTGTCCTTTTTGTCAGGTGTTTATGGAAAACTATAAGAAGTGGCAAGCTTGTTCTGAAATGCTAACATTTTTTTCTACAGAAGTTCAAGCCTCCTTATGTATACAATCTAAGTCCTAAGTACAAGAGACAGTAATTAAACCTCTAACTTTGCTACTAAGTAAAAAAGACTTCCAATTTCCCAGCTGGGATGAAGCTTTTTTATGCCTCTACTCCGTCTTGACTTATCTTTCATATATTTCACTATTACTTATAACACTCCAATTTTTTATATCATTGTGTGATTCTATGTGAATAAAATATCACTCAAATTAGCTAAGACAAAAAGCTAGTTAAGGAAAAAAGACAGAAGGAGAGATTATTTTTTACTCATGTTAGTAAAAAGTACAGGCATAGTTGAGTTCATTTCTCTCCACATGGCATATTTCATATTCTGGTTCATAAAAACTTACATAATGGCAGACAACCAACTTTAATGTAAAGACAATACATTTTTGAAAAGAGGAGATGAAAAAATTTATGGAAATTCTGCATGCTTCTATTTATTGTTTTTATTTGTATAAATGTATGGCATACAAGTATAATTTTGTTGCTTGCCTAGATTTCATAGTGGTGGAGTAAGGGCTTTTACTCATTGTACTCATTACATAATCTCTCATCACATACCCCCTCCCACCCTCTCACTCATTCTAGTCTCGATTGTCTATTACTCCACACTCTACATCTGTGTGCACACATTATTTAGCTCCCACTTGTGAGAACATGTGATATTTGTCTTTCTGTGTCTGACTTGTTTTGCTTAAGATAATGGCCTCCTCTTCCATCCATGATACAATAAAAATACATAATTTTTTTTTAATGGCTGAGTAGTATTCCATTGTCTATATATACCACATTGTCTTTATCTAGTCACCCATTGATGGACATTTAGGTTGATTCCATTCATACTTTTAAAACAAATAGTGTAAGAAGACAAATAGTTACCAGAAATGGGCAAAAGATTTGAACAGACACTTACCAGAGCAAATGTATAGATGACAAATAAAGACATTAAAAGATGCTCACTTAACTTCATTATTCAGTATAGCAATACAGAATAAACCACAATGAGATGGTACTACATACCACTAGAATGACTACAATTCAAAAGGCTGACAATGCCAGACATTAGTCAACATGTGAAGCAACAATTTTGCAGTTTCTCATGAAGTCAAACGTATATTTAATACGTAATGCAGCAATTTGTCTCCAAGGTATTTACCCAAGTGAAATAAAAAAATATGTGTACATAAGCATGTATTTAAATAATTATAACATCTTTATTTATAGTACCCAATTCATGAAACAACCAAAGTGTCCATCAACTGCTAAATAGATAAGAAAATAGTGGTATACCCATGTAATCAAATGCTGCTTAGCAATAAATAGTTGCAAATTATTGATAAATGCAACAACATGAATGATTCTCAAAAATACTATGTTAATTGGAAGAACAAGAGTGTATACTTTATGATTCACTGAGGTTGCATTCTGGAAAAAGGCAAAACAATGGCCATAGAAAACAGTTCATTGGTTGCCAATGGCCACTAATTTTGGGGTGTCAGGAGGGGATTGACTGCAAAGAAACCCCAGGGAACTTTTTGGGATGAAGAAATTATTCTGAATCATTATTGTGTTGGTGATTAGTCAACCGTATACATTTGTCAAAACTCATCAAATTGTATGTTCCAAATTGCTCAATTTTATTGTATGTAAATTATACCTTAATAAAACTTACAGGAAAACTGTAAAAAATATGAAGGAGGTAAACATTAAGTAAAAGTATTATTATTTATTTGGGTACGGTTGCCTCTTGTACCTGATATCTTTATACCCCTAAAATTTTTTCAGAAAATGAAAATACACACCTGTCAAAACAAATAAGTATGTAATTCCCAAATAAAACTGAAAGTCTATCTGCTGGTCCCAAACTCATTTTTTCAGTGATTATCACTGTGTTATTAAGAAATTAGTTTTGTAAAGAATCAATTGGGGGCCGGGCGCGGTGGCTCAAGCCTGTAATCCCAGCACTTTGGGAGGCCGAGACGGGCGAATCACGAGGTCGGGAGATCGAGACCATCCTGGCTAACACAGTGAAACCCCGTCTCTACTACAAAACACAAAAAACTAACCGGGCGATGTGGTGGGCGCCTGTATTCCCAGCTACTCAGGAGGCTGAGGCAGGAGAATGGCATAAACCCGGGAGGCAGAGCTTGCAGTGAGCTGAGATCCGGCCACTGCACTCCAGCCTGGGCGCCAGAGTGAGACTCCATCTCAAAAAAAAAAAAGAATCAATTGACCATTTTTAATACAATTTTTTTGCAGTTAACATGTAATGCCTTACAATAGAATTCCTGAAGCATAATCCAAAATATCTGCAAAAGTCACAAGGGACTTTAAAATGTTCCAATGCAGACATCTCAGAGAAAAATAGATATGTAACGTTATGCTATGTTTTACATTTATGGATACACGATTCATCACAAAAAAAGAATGAGTGAAATGGCCCATCGTTAGCAAAATCGCTTTTTGTGGAATTTATATTCTCAGAAAATTCCCAAATGCAGAGCTACTGTTTGAAAGACCCATTCATCTTTAGAGAAGGCATGACCTTATCATCATGCAGATTAGGATGCAACTTAAACATGATTCATTGACCAACACTTCTGAGAAGACAGTGTCCTGACCCAGATGCAGATAATCATAAAACATTTTCGGACTTGAATCACGTGGATTGAAAGTCTGTGTCTTTTCTCTTTAAATATGAATTACAAATGATTTTCTTTGCAAAAGAGTTGAATTAAAAAGCAAAACAGGTTAGATTTAAAAAAAAATGTGTAAAGGGAGTACAAAGGCATTGTATCTTAAGGGTAGAAAATAATGCCACAAGTTTTTCTATACTCTTACAATTACCTTTTTAATCTACCTGTTAATTTGAATATTTCAAATCAAATATTTTTAGGGGTTCTAAATTCCATACCCAAGACTAATCATTTCTTTTTTTTTTTTTTTTTTTTTTTTGAGATGGAGTCTGGTCCTGTTGCCCAGACTGGAGTGCAGTGGCACTATCTCAGCTCACTACAAGCTCTACCTCCTGGGTTCATGCTATTCTCCTGCCTCAGCCTCCCGAGTAGTGGGGACTACAGGTGCCCACCACCACGCTCAGCTAATTTTTTTGTATTTTTAGTAGAGACGGGGTTTCACTGTGTTAGCCAGGATGGTCTCGATCTCCTGACCTCTTGATCTGCCTGCCTCGGCTTCCCATAGTGCTGGGATTATAGGCGTGAGCCACCGCGCCCAGCCAAGACTAATCATTTCTACAGCAGTGATGATACTTACAAGATACTTTCATATATTGTCTTGCTTATACAATTTTAATTATTTTTATACAATTTTAATTATTTTCCACAGAAAATAACTTGAGTATCTTTTGTCAGTCTGTGTATAAAACAATGTGCTGAGTGTTGGAGATACGGAGATGTGTGAAAAACAGTCAGCCCCCAATGGATGGATAGTGAGAACATGAAAACAATTAAGTATTACTATCTCATATATCAATCAAAACATGAGACCAGCCAAGTGTATTACCAAAGGCAAAATGCACTACATATTTAAATGAAAGTAAAAGCTAAACACTATTGGAAAATTGTGCTTTATCTTGGATGAACATTTTATGAAATTTCTTCTTTCACCATTATGTTACTCTGGTAAATTTTAATTATGTAAACTGCAACAACAAATTAAATAATATATGTATATCATTTATTATTTATAAATTTATATATAGACAGAGAGAGAGAGACAGAGAGAGAAAGAGAGAAAGAGACATGCAGAGAGAGAGAGAGAGACAGACAGAGAGAGAGAACAGATACTGAAAAGTTACAGGTCTGGATTTGAACACAAAGCCTGAAGCTTAGTAACTAATTGACTGTAAGTAAGTTCCTTAATTTTTTCTAAGCCCTAATTTTCTTCTTTATAAAACTTACATAATGATGTCAAGTAACATCTTATGGGTATCTGTAGTAATTTAAAGACAGTGTCTGCAAGGGTTCAGAAAGTATGTGAGATGTAGTAGGATCTAAACAAATTGCTAGGTTCTATTTTTCTCTCCTTCTCCTTATAGGATTTCAAATCCATGGTCTATCAGAATCTTCTTGCCAGAAATATAACCTAAAGCTGCACCCTTGCCATCAAGTTTTTAGGACTATTGCCAGCTAGGTGTCTCACCTGTCACTTTCACTGGGTCACTGCATCTTCTAGCTTGATCACCTGTAGATGCTCATAACACTTCAGGTCCTATACAAAATCCTCTCCCTCTTCTTGGCCATCCAACACTGGCTGCTCTAAATGACCTCACATTTCTGGTCTGCTCTTTTTTTCCCCCTTTTTAATCCACTCAACTCAGATCAGTTTGCTCACTGTTTTCTCCTTGAAGACATTCTTCATCCAAAACGAAGCACTTTTGCTAATATTTGTCCTACTCCTAGCCTTCTTATTTTTATCTTAAAATCAGGGAATCAAGCCCTTTAATCCATCCCTGAAAACAATATCTGCTCTATTCATCTTTCCCTGACTTAGGAATTTGTCAGTAAATTCCTCTTGTATCTTCCTGAACTGAATTTGAGAGTATCAGGACCCAGTCACACAATGCATATTCTTTCTCCATGTATAAAAACGTTAAGAATTCATATATTCACTCAACAATATTGAAGTAACTACTACCTGACAGGCTTTGTTCTAAGCACAGGGGACATGGTACCAAGCAAAAAGTTAAGAATTCATATAGTCACTCAACAATATTGAAGTAACTACTACCTGACAGGCTTTGTTCTAAGCATAGGGGACATGGTACCAAGCAAAAAGTCCTATTCTACAGAGAGAAAAGAGAGACATACAGATGACAAGTAAAGAAATATTTGTAAATAAATACTATGAGGAAATATAATACAATATTAAGAGAGAATGATTAGGATCCTATCCGATAAAGTGGCATATGAGTAAAAATAGGAAAGAAGTAAGCAAGCAAAGCAAGATGATATCTGTGGAAAGATAATTCAGTAAGAAGAGAACAGCAATGCAAAAGCCATTTGCTTGCTTTTGCAACAGAACAAGCTAGAGTTTGCTTGAGAGTGGCTAGACCTGAGTGAGTCAGGGGAAAGTTCAGTGTTGAGCTGAAGAAAGAGTTACCTGAAGACTTACCTTGAATGAAATACTGATGATTTGGGATGTCTTTGAGAGAGGGGAGAATCCATTAGGTTTTTAGACAGAGAAGTGACATGACATGACTTCTCTTTAGGGGGAATCTTGAAGCAGCCTTTGAATATAAATTGAAAATCTCCTACTGGATCCTGCTGAAGTAATCCAACATATTGGAGGCCCAATTTCCTCCTTTAGAAGATAGGGATAATAATAACAGTCATGTCAAATTGAGATAATGAAATAAAGAGTTATCGAAATGCCTAACATGACTGGGCGTGGTCGCTCACACCTGTAATCCCAGCATTTTGGGAGGCTGAGGTGGGTGAATCACTTGAGGTCAGGAGTTCAAGACCAGCCTGGCCAACATGATGAAACCTCGTCTCTACTAAAAATAGAAAAAAATTAGCTGGGCATGCTGGCACAAGCCTATAATCCCAGTTACTTGGGAGGCAGAATAGCTTGAACCCGGAAGACAGAGGTTGCAGTCAGCTGAGATCGCACCATTGCACTCCAGCCTGGGCAACAGAGTGACACTCTGTCTGGAAAAAAAAAAAAAAAGCAACAACAACCTAACACTTGAGTGCCCTAAACATAATTTTATCTGCATTTGTCAATATCAACTTTTATCTTTCTCTATTATTTTTCTTGAGATCACATGTAAGTGACCATGGAAACTTTTGATACATTCCAAAGATAATCACTTCGTTATGCTTTATGCAGCTGGATCTCTGTGTCCATGGATTCCACATCAGTGGAGTCTACCAACAGTGGATTGAAAATATTTGATTAAAACATATACAAATGTTTTTATTTTACTATTCCCTAGACAATTCAGTATAACAATTGTTGACATAGCACTCCCATTGTTTAGATATTTTAAGTAATCTGGAGATGATTTAAATATACAAGAGAATATGCACAGATTATATGCAAATACTGTGCCATTTTATATAAGTAAGTTGAGCATCTGTGGATTTTAGTATCTGCTGGGTATCCTGAAACCAATCCCCTACAGATACAGAGAGACAATTGTATGTGCATTCCTGAGCTAGTTAGGCAGAACTGAAAATAATTTGCATTTAAGAAAAAGCATAAAAAGCAGATATGATTCTAACTTCTTTGAATGACGATTAGACTTGTTTTATTTGGCTTGAATGGCACCATTCATGGCATTATATATATTTTGATTGTAAAAATGTTTATGAACTTATCTTAAAGGAAACAGATATGTAGGAACTTTGTCTTCCTCACTGATTAATTCTCAAATGATAGCCTTTTATTCAAAATATTATGTGAAATTTCTTAAAACCACTCTTAAGAATATCTTAGAAATCTGAGCCTAAGGGAGAAGATCATTGTGTATAAAACCATTATATACCTTCGTGCTTTAAATTCACCTTTTTTTTTTTTAACTCAAACATGAAGTTTTTAGATTAGATTTAATAATACATTTATATAATAAGAATCTGGCATTTTCTAAAATTACCATTCAGTGAGTAAAAGCAGAACATCAACCTAAACCCAGACTGAAACAGCATACCATCAATGAACGGAGTCTCTGAAGCAAGGTGTGGGGTGTGGGCCAGAGACTTTTCCCGCTCACTTTTCCGTGACGCTGTGTGCACCAGGGTAAAAAGTGTGAAGGACAAAGAACATCCCTTCAAGGCTGTTGTCCCTGTAAGGTATGTGAAAAATGAGGTGTCACCCACTGCTTTTGTCAGTCTCATACTTCACAATCTCTTATCTGTAATAAAATGTGAGAGAAGATAATATAACTGTCCCTCTGTGCTATATTGTTTGAGCATCATTATCAAGAATCTCCCAAGAGAGTCTTCACTATTAGCAAAGTAACCACAGCATTTGCCTTATAGCCCATGGAAGATGATAAAACTGTCTTCCTGTGGCTTATAAAAGTCCCCGAAAGAAATTAATTCAGTGGTATCATCCATCTATTTAAAATCCTGTAGCTCAAAGGATATGTGATCCTCTTTAGTTCATATTCATTTCACAGTAAAAAAGAAAGAAAAATTTAGCACATTTCTCTTCCAGGTATTGGGCTGAGCCGGGTGGTAACCGGGCTCCCTTTGGAGGAGACCGATTCCTGGATAGACCTCAAAAGCAGGGTCTGCCCCTTCCTCCTCTCCCCATTTCTGTCAGGTAACTTCCAGTCAGTGACTGCTCCACCTTGTATAACACACCTATGCTCTTCTGGGGCGCAGCCTGTCTCCTGCTGGACTCTGCACTTTCCAGCAACAGTCCTTTCATTCTTTTCTGTGAAACTCTCTCCCCCATTGCCTCTAGCGAGTGTTTCAAAACTGTTTTACTCGCCTTCGAACTTTGAGACAGGTACTTTCCATTCATTTTCAGCAAACTAAACACTTACTTGACAAATAAAATCCTCCACAGCCAGATTTATTAATTGACCAGCACATATCCCCACCTCCTTCTCCTTTCGTATACTACAGGGATTTCCCTTCCATTGAGGCTCATCAGTTCGGTGGCAGTGTGTAGCAGGCAGAATTTTAAGACGCTCTCCAAGATTTCCTGCCCCTCCTCCACATAATCCCAAGAGATGTGAATGTTTTGCTTTCTTGGTGAGTTGATAGTATGGAACAATTAATTTTAAAAGAAAAGGAGATTATTTGAATGCCCTAGCCTAATCAAATGAGCCCCTTTAAAGCGGGGCTTTTCTTTGGCTAGTGCAGACGGGAAAGACTAAGATCTAAAGCATGAGAAGGATTCAGTGAACTATTGCTGACTTGAAGATGGAGGGTGCCACATGGCAAGGATTGTGGGCATTCTCTAGAAGCTGAGAATGACCCCCTGCTGACAGCAGTCTAGGAACTGGAATCTCAGTTCTGCAACCACAAGGGACTGAATTCTGCCTGCATGAAGAATTAGATGGGCAGTGGATTTTTCCCCAGAGCCTCCAGACAAGCTAGCTGACATCTTGTTTCATCCTGGTCATGTCCTGGGCAGAAACCCAGTCATGTCTACACAACAGTGACTTAATAAATTGGTGTTTGAGGCTGTTAAGTTTGTGGCAATTTGTTACACAGAAATAGAAAACTAATATACCCTGGGTTCCTTCTTATCTTTTCTAAGGAATCTTTTCATTACATTATTCCCTATCTTCAGCCTTTCCTTATTGCTCTATTTATACTGTCATCATTACCATTATTACTAATGATAATCACCACCACTTCTTACAGGAATTGAATATGCTGGGTACTATACTTAGATATTTTATTTCATTTAAAGCTGTACAATCGTAAAATAGCCAGAGATGTAAATATGCAGATTGTGAGTCTGTAGGTCTGAATTGGAGCCCGAGATTCTAACAAACTCCCAGGTGATGCCTCTGCTCCTGATCTAAAGCTACATTTGTAAATATATTTATAATTCATGAAATTCAACTAGAATTTCTAGTTGCATAACTTGCCCTATTGAAATAGGTAACTCCTTTTAGTCACCATTTCTACGTTAGATAGTGATCATCAATTGGTAATGACTTGACTTTGATTGAAGTATCTGAGTACTTTGTTTGATGTTTCTCAAAATAGAACCTGAAAGGAGGAAAACATAACCTAAGGAAAATAATAAACTGGGTACTGTCCTGAATTCCACCTCCACCCTTGAGATCAGAATTGCTGGAGCAGTGCTCAGAAACTTGTATTTTTAATAAGCTCTTGCATGATCTAAATGTGTGTATCTTCCTAAAATTCATGTGCTGAAATCCTATCTCCCAAGGTGATGATATTAGAACACGGGGCCTTTTGGGAGGTGATTAGGCCATGAGAGAAGAACCCTAGTAAATGATATCAGCAGCACCCTCACAGAAAAGGCCCAAGGGAGCTCATTTGTCTTTCTACTGTGTGAAGATACAGCAAAAAGATGGTGTCGTGTGTGAATTAGGGAGTAGGCCCTCATCAGACACCAATCTTGCACCTTCCAGCCTCCAGAACCATGAGAAATTCTTGTTGTTTATGAGCTACCAGTTGATGGTATTTTGATAAAGCAGCCTGAATGGACTAAAACAGCTCCCCAGGAGAATCTTAGGTTACTGGAAAGCCGCTTTCTCAGCCTCAGCATGATTGACATTTTGGACCAAAGAACTTTTTGTTATGGGAAGCTGTGTCTCATACGTTGTAGAATGTTAGTAGCACCCCTGGCCTCTGCTCACTAGATGCCAATAGCACTGCCCCGAGAGGTGACACCACAAAATGGCTCCTAATTAAAAACAACTACTCTTAAATTCAAGGATACTTAATGAGGCTTTAATTAGGAAAGAAATAACTAAAAGTACATATGTTAGCACAAAATTTGGTCACTATTTTTCTATAAAAATATAATGGAATAAATGTACATCCATAAAAAAGCTATGAAAGTTATAACATGATTTAGTTTGTTTAATTAAAAATATATAAGTAGAGTCAATCTTATTTAAGTGAAGTGAAGCTTTTTTTCAATCACTGCTGAATTAAGTTTTAATTTTGCAATAACTTACTGTTTGTTAACATATAAGGCTGAGTATTTCTTTTGCATTTTAAAAGATCATAACTGTCTGATAGGAGCTATAAAGAAAAATAACTTTCTTTTGTCTTCTTAACCTTTCTCATCTCATGAGCATTGAAGAACTTTTTCTTCCCAACCCCTCTCAACCTTTTTGCCATCCAGTTTATTAGTTCTTTTCTTAAACTAGCAAATATCTGCTGAATAGCATGCCACTCTTTATTCTCCACAAGTAAGATAGATAAAAAAGACCTGATTTTGAAACTCTCTCCGAGTCTGTATAAATCCCCATCATTAATATGTGAGTGCATGTGGGTGTGTTTGTGTGTATGTATGTGTGTGTGTGTGTGTATGTGTTCAGTGAAGGAAAATGTATTCTAACAACTCTGCTTCTATGTTATGTAGCAGTACTAATTCTCCTTTGAGCTTATATTTTATACTGAAGTTTATTCTTAAGGCAGTCTAGCAAAAAAGCAAGTGTGTATCTGTGGGTATCTTCAATTAATCATTTTATTTACTAGACACAATCCTTTCTTTTCCATCTGAACATTTAAAGACAAGTTTCGGCTTCAAATCACTTAAGGGAGGATTTTAAATATACACTTGACTCTTGAACAATGTGGAAGTTGGGGCACGGCTGCCCCTATGCAGTCAAAACTTTCTGTATAAGGTTTGACTACCCAAAAACTTGTCTACCAATAGCCTATTGTTGACCATAACCCTTACTGACAACGTAGTCAATTAACATTTATTTTGTATGTGATTATTATTTTATACCATATTCTTAAAATAAGCTAGAGAAAAGCCAATATTACCAAGGAAATCATAGGGAAGAGAAAATATGTCTACTGTTCATTCAATGGAAGTGAATCATCATAAAGGTCTTTATTCTCATTGTCTTCATGTTGAGTAGGCTGAGGAGAACAAGGAAAAGTGGGGGTTAGTCTTGCTATCTCAGGGGTGGCAGAGGCGGAAAAAATGCACATATAAGTGGATCCACGTAGTTCATACCTTTGTGACTCAAGGGTCAACTGTATACACATTCACTCCCTGACCATTGATCTCTAGTA
Organism: Macaca nemestrina; assembly: GCF_043159975.1. Taxonomy (NCBI): domain Eukaryota; kingdom Metazoa; phylum Chordata; class Mammalia; order Primates; family Cercopithecidae; genus Macaca; species Macaca nemestrina. The sequence continues at coordinate 25,884,921 of NC_092127.1, forward strand.
GCTGGTAACCCAGTTTGTATTGTGTGTACCATTGTAAGTGATTATAGTGCAATAACTCATTTGTAATTAATTGTGCCCAGCTACTGCTAATATTTCCAATTCACAGACCATTCTAAAAGAAATGATTTACTGAACAAGGTTATAGTAGTTCTGTTAAAGTTGGCTAGAATACTGTTTATTCACTTTCATAGTTGTCACGTAGCTTTTATTCAAGGTGGCAATATCACACAATGATGTGACAACATGGTCTTTAGAATGGGACAGACATGGGTTTGATTCTAGCTGTGTGGCACCTTGAATTCTCTAAATCTTAATTTCTTCATTCACAAAACTGTGTGAACCTACCATATAGATTTCTTGTTAAGATTAAATAAGTTAATATATGTTAAATGCTTAGCTCAGGGCTAGACCCATGGAAAACATTCAATTTTATAGTATCTCTCATATTACTTCTAATCTAAGAGATAACTAATATATTTCTGTCACTTACATACATATAGCTAAGTGATTACCATGAAAATGAATGAGCAGTGTTCTGGCCAAATTTAACAGAACTATTACAACCCTGTTTGGTAAATTATTTCTATTAAAATAATTGTTTTTCATAATCTTTTGCAGGCATATAGGCATGTCTATATCAGAAATGTGTTTGCCTGTTTATATTAATATATAGGTAACAAATTTATAGTCATAACTCACTTATTACAATATTTAGGTCTGCTTTTTAAAAAGCACAGCAGAGACCTCTCTCTGCAAAAGTCTTTTGCTAACTAAGGAATAACAGGCCTTATTATTAGCTGGACTTATTCACATGGTGTACATTTTAAGAGATTCATATTAAACATTTCCAGCATTATTGTAGCCACCAAAAAGTCCAGATATTTGACATATAATGGTTGAACATCAATTCAAGAGCTACTGGCTTAAAGAAAGAGAAAGTATAGGAAATTTAATCCTTTTCTCCTATGTTGAATGACTATTGACTTACAGTTCTTACTTTGCTAACTATCTGCCAGAACTCAAACCAAAAAATGAGATTCAATTTGGTCTTACAGAGAGATTAGTTTTCAGAAACATATTACAAAGTGCAAAAGGTTACACTCAATAAATTTCTAATAAGCACAGTATTGTAGATGACTCATTCGGTCTTTGAAATATATTCAAGCTCTTGCAAAACATAATTACGTATTCGTTTCCTAAGAAAAAAATAAGAAACTGCTGTAGCATGATTTTAATAAAATATTTCAAACTTTTTGTTCATGATTTTTCATTCAGGGCAACTGAATAATCTTCATGTTTGACAGAACATTTTTAGTTTCTCCCCATGCCAAAATGGGAGTAAAACTACCTGTCCTTCTAACGAATTTAAATTCTATTTTTAATATGATCATAACTTTGTAATAAGGCAACTTAAAGTATTAATGTTTCTGTCCATAACTCACTGAAGTTGTATGTTAGTGTTCTTTTCAACGAGAGGAAGTAAACCCTTTATAATGACAATTCTGATTTCTTTTTAATCTAAGAATATGTGTCAGTTGAAAAATCAGAGTGAGGATCTCCATCTAGAGAGGAGAAGTTAAATTGAAAGCTAAATGCTTCAAGGCAGAATTATCATAGATTCTGTAAGCTCCTAGACAATTTAGAGAACATTTAGTTCAGTTTGGACCTACTAAAGAAATCAAACCTCAAAATTCAATTTTTAAAAATTTCTTAAACATTTTAATAAAGATGGCAGGTCATTTTAAGCCATTTCAAAGAAAAAGATATATATAAAAAATGCATTCATTCTAAATAAACTTGGCCATCTCTTTACAGAGACCCTCAAGCTAAAACTTTAAATCATACAGGGAAAAAAACTAAATTTCTTACTTGACAAATTTGGATGATAGCAATGTACAGCTAGAGTCATTGGTGGTAACATTTGTAAGTTTAAAAAAATTACAAATGTGCAGAAAATTAAGCTATTTAAATTTTCTTTTTTTATTTTAAAGAAAAGGCTGTTTTAAAGGATAGTAGTACAAAATGCAATAAAAAAAAGTAAAGCAGATTTTAAAAAGTTAACTTGAGGGAACAAATAAAATCTCTCAATCTACAGATGAGGGTAAATCAGAACGTAAGGCGGAAAAAGCCAGCATCAACTTTGGTGTCTCCGAGGGTCAAAAATGGCAATATTGTCCGCGCGCGGTGGCTCACGCCTGTAATCCCAGCACTTTGGGAGGCCGAGGCGGGCGGATCACGAGGTCAGGAGATCGAGACCATCCTGGCTAACACGGTGAAACCCCGTCTCTACTAAAAATACAAAAAACTAGCCAGGTGTGGTGGCGGGCGCCTTTGGTCCCAGCTACTCGGGAGGCTGAGGCAGGAGAATGGCGTGAATCCGGGAGGCGGAGCTTGCAGTGAGCCCAGATCACACCACTGCACTCCAGCCTGGGTGACAGAGTGAGACTCCTCTCAAAAAAAAAAAAAAAGGCAATTTTGGTTTTGAAGTCAGTGCAATGTGTGTTATGTATTGATAACTAGGCAGAAACCAAATTAATCAGATTTTCACAGGTTATTAAAAAAAAAAAGTTTTTCTGTCTGGATTGCCTTTTCTTCCCATGGGAATGAGTGAAATCTCTAAAAAGACCATAGAGTCAAGCAGATCTCTAACACCTACAGGCTTTTATATCCTTGGATAAGAAATTTATTTTTTTTTTTACATCGCCATATCCTTATCTGAAAAAAAGACAGCAGTATGTACACTAAAGATTTTTATGGGACTTAAATGAGATAATGAAAAAAAATGTCCTAATGCTTGGTCTATAGTAATTATTATTTTTACCACCAATATTAACAATATATGTATTGACTGGAGTTCTATAATGTTTACAAATCTGAGGAAACTATTTTTTACATATGAGTAAAAGTTGCAACATTTTTGCAGTAGATGCAAAATGATAAAGAAAGCTCTTCATAAAATTATGGTTTGGAAATGTTCTATAATACCAAAGGGTGTCTTTTGGTTATCAAAAGATAAATAATCCACTAGCTCTACAAAATGAAGCAAATGTTTGTCTCTTTGAGGAAATTTCCTGATATCAGGTGTGTAGTTTATTTTGTGTTGTGTTTTCTGTGATTGATTGAAGGGTTATTATCTATTAACCTGTAAGGAAAACAAACTCCTCCCTTATTTTGAAAGAGGCATTTTTATCTGCAGCCACAGTATGTTATAGCATGTCTGCCAATGGAATGTTATTGCCATCCTAGGGAGTAGAACGGAGTCTGAACAAATATATTGGGCCTGTACTAAGGCTGTATATTTGAATAAAGATATTTCTTCCAAAGCCATATTCAACCTTTATATTTTATTTTTAATATTATGTGCTAAGTTCTCAGACTTTTAGAAATGTAGGTAAAAGGTAAATATGAGAGGAGAATTGAGGGAGTGAAGCATTCACTTCTCTAATTTACATAAGCATTATAGGACTTCTGGATATTTTATTTTCCCCCAAAGTTATATTGGTTTGCTCTGGATGACACTTACCCTATTCATTTTTCCTTCAGTTTCTGCCAGTGAGAATAGAAATTTTAAAAGAAGCGCTGAGATGATTTATAGGTGTCACCACACCTCTGGTGTAAAAATATCATCTTCTGTGATATACCATTTAGGAGTATTTTATTATTTTATAACTTGTCAGGAAATTGCTGGAGTTTGACTCTTATTATGCTTGCATACTCATGTGAGAATTCATTGATAATCATAGAAAGAAACTCACAACATAAATTAAGGCAAAAAGCAATCTTAAACCTGTCATTCAGGATTCAGAACACAGAGGAGGGAAAAAAATTCTTCACTGAAATACACTGCAGATTTCCCTTCACCACTGTTATTTGTTATTTTCCATTTTACTCCATTATATTTATCTTACCTGGGAGAGTTAAAAAAAAAAAAAGTCTTTAAGCATACAGTCAGCAGTTACAATATAAAGGAGAATTGATTTGAAGAGGTAGTGGCTGTCTTTAATAGTAGGTCCACTGAAAGACCTAAGTTCAGTTCTCAGCTATGATAGGGAATAGCAGTGCAATATTGAACAAAAGCCATTTCTGCAAGACCCAAAATCCTCTAAAATAATAAAACTTTTTGTTATGACTAATAATTAATAATACTTGTGTCTGTATCTCTAAGAATGTCTTTGCTATCTATTCACAAACTTTATGTGAATCAAAGAGATGGTATGTGGAAATATATGAAAACTGAATTGCCATATAAATATATTTCTTCTAGCCTCCTCTCTTAAAAGTAAATTAGACTTGAGAAAACTTTATACAACACAATAGAACAAACAAAATCAATAAAATGCCATGTAAACAATATCATTTTGGGCTGGTCACAGTGGCTCACGCCTGTAATCCCAGCACTTTGAGAAGCTGAGGCAGGCGGATCACTTGAGGCCAGGAGTTTGAGACCAGCCTGGCCAACATGGTGAAACTCCATCTCTACTAAAAATACAAAAAAATTAGCCAGGCGTGGTGGCACACGCCTGTAACCCAGCTATTCGTGAGACTAAGGCAGGAGAATCACTTGAACCAGGAGGTGGAGGTTTCATGAGCCAAGATGGCGCCACTGCATTCTAGCCTGGGTGAAAGAGCAAGACTCCGTCTCAAAAAATAAAAATAAAAATATCACATTCTAAGTTTTAATTAAACATTTCATTTGCTTCCAATATATCTCAAACCGATATATTGGAAGCAATATATCAAACCGATATATTGGAAGCAAATGAAATGCCATCTATATTATATATTATATTATATTATATTAAATATGTATTATATAATAAATTGCATATATCTTAAACTGATATATTAGAAGCAAATAAAATGCCTAAATTATATATTTTTATATATATATATGTATATATAAAATGATCTGGTATATCAGTTTAAGATGAAGAGCTAGGAAATATTCCATAAATATGTTATTTCAGGATACAGTCAGCTAGCCCCAAAATGTCACACTTGGACACCATGAAAGTGGTAAACTATTGGTTCCATGACTGAGGCAGTGGTGTTTAACAGGTGCTTACTGAAAAAATAAGGTCTGCATACATATTTCTCTATATATTTATTTATAAACTACTGATGTCAAGAATGTATAGCACACAATTTATAAATACTAAAAAAATATGTTTATGGTAAATTTTGTATCATTAATTTTCACAAAATGCTTTAATTTATGTAATATAGTTGAAATTAGCCTATGGCTACAATTGACAGATTAGTGTTGTAATGATAGGTGGTTTTGTTTAGTTAACAGTAAGATGAATGTGAGTCACTGAAAATGTACATTGGAATGTTATTTGGTCATCAGTAGTCAGTGATGAGTGTTTTCTTTTGTAAATTGATAATCGTCTTTGAATATCAGAAGACTATATTCCCAATTTTTATGGTATTTATAATATAATGACTATACATCAAATACAGCTTCACGCTTTTAAGTTTAATCTTCATTATTAATATTTTCTCTGCTATCTTAATTCTAACAATCAATGAAACAATAAACCAAGCCTAAATTTGTAGAATTTGCCAATTTCAGTGGTGTAAAGACTCTCACTTTGACTGACATTAGGGAACCCATGTAACCTCATTAGATGCAGAGTTGGTAAGGATGCACACTGATTTATAATAATTCCACCATACAGGTACAATAAACATGAAAAAACCTCAAGAGCTCAGATAACATTAAAATGTACTAAATAATTAAGTAATGAGCTTGAATATTTATTTTGTTTTCCATATAATATATTATAAGATTATATCATATGAATTCTGAGTATTGGCTGTGTTTAACAAACAACTGGTCACGATATTCAAGGTTTAACCTTTGGCTCTCATGAACTGGTAGAAGCTAGCTCCAGCATTCCACTGGTCTCAGGTTATGGTATCATAGTGACAACCCTCAGTAATGGAAGTGGGAAATGGTTGAAACTAGTCATACTCCCTTGCTGACTCACCTTTATGTCTAGTAGAGTTAACCTTATCATCCCTCTTGGGTTTTCTATTAATACATTTACATGGTCACTGCAGTCGTTACCAGGAAACTTGAAACCTTGAAGACACATAATATTCAGACAAGGATATTTCTGTAAAATTCTCTAATCCCAGTGGGTGAATAATTTTCATCACAAAGACAAATTTTCTTAACGTAAAAACTGTCTATTTATTAAGTTTTATCGTGTTCTTTGATGTGCATGTATGTCACTATTTCTCCAAAGAATTAGCAAATCTAGCAACCTTACACATTTTTCCTCTGTGCTAGATAATGTCAGCTTTTCATGCAAAGAAATAGTCATTTTAGCCACTGAAAATACTCCAACAAGCTTCTGGATACACTTTCTTACCCTTACATATTCTTTTTCATATTATTTATCTTATTAAATTGCTCTTCTGTCTACTAGTTATCTACAAAAGAAGCGTTGAGGTCATACTAATTTCCTATTTTTCCTTCATTCTTCACAATTTGTAAGTTACTAAGACCTGGTCTTTTTTCTTCCTAAGTCTCATTGAATCCAAGATGCTGGAACAATGCCTAGGCCTACTAAACCCTTAATGAATATATCATTCAGTAAGTTGACTTAGGCACAGATGAATAGAAGAAGGTCAATTAGTCTAGACCTTGTGGCAAAAGAGAAGGTTTACATTTTTCATTTTAGCTGCCTGCAGTGGTGTAGAATTGGAATGGTATTTAGTTCTACAAGAAAAATTTAAAATAAGAAATCTCAAAAAATATGGGAAAATGTGTGTTTTGTGGCTGATACATTTAGCCTTGTAGTTGTATCATCAAAAAAAAATTCACAAAGAGATTTTAATGTTGTTTCTTTGATTTAATTTACCTATTTACTTAATACACACTAGAATAGAATGAGTGACATTTGGGACTAAATAATTTACTGCCAACATGACAGTATGACCCATTAATTTGAAAGCAGAGCTATCAGAGTTCTTACTACCACAGCCTTCATTGCTATACAGTACATAACATTTCCAAACAAGATACTACTGTCAAATGATATGCAGTGTGTGCTGAAATATTTCTCTTTTTAACTGTTTGGGGTTTTCTCAGAAGTTCATAAGGGGGGAAAGTCATTCAGAAACCCTTCTAAAGCAGTAATTCTTACATTTTTGTTTGTCATAGTCCCAGTTATAAGCGTATAAAGTCTTGGATACTTCTGAGAAAAATGAGTATAAAAATGAGTATCTGCATATAGCAGACAATTTTACGTGAGATTTCAAGAAGTTTTTCAGTCTACAGATTAAAAATCAATGCTCCAGAGAAACTGAGTTTGGGCAAACCTTGGTAAATAAAATTAATCAACATTAAATCAGGGGAGGGTTAATTCAATCCTTGGACAAGACAAGACTGTCCTAGCCTGAGAATAAGCATGTTCCTGCTCAATGAATGAGAATGACATCTGAATAGGTATAGAAGTAAGGACAGAGTACAGGTCATGATCACATTTACCTCCCCAGGGGATTTGCTAGGACCCCTCCTTGATATCTGTTCTTAGAGATTTCATTAAGGATAGAGTGAACTGTAAAGATCTGTGGTTCAGATCCCAGAAAATAATTGCATCCTGACTGATTTATAGTGAAATAGGAACTATAAAGTGTTCTCATTTAAGGTTTCTCTTTTACTACATGTATAAAAAGTAAATGGTAAAATTGTGCTCAGAATGCTATAAGAACATTGAGGATTCCAATGACACGAACACACCACTTGTATTTTGCCTCTGTGGTTTATATTGTCCTCTGAACATTTCAATATAATTAGAACCTTGTTATGTGCAGTAGGAAGATGCACATAATGAACAGAAAGCTAGTGTAAGCTTTTAAAATGGCCATTTATGTTCTTATTATATCCCTACTCCTATTATCATATTCGTAATAACCATCAGGGAAGTATGCAGTAATAAACTTAACTTTAAAACAGTCAAACAGTGTACCAAGATTTCATATGTTCAGCAAATGCATCATAGATACATTATGTACATTTTTGATTACTAATTAAGGTAAGTGTGCTATTTGTATAATTTTAAGTAATTATAACATTGTTTACAATGGTCAAAGAAATGGTACTAAAGATGCAATTTCTTCTAAAAAATTCTGGAATACAAAAATCTTTTATTTACGTTTAGATTTACTTTTAAATACATAACTCCTTGTGTACATAAAGGAATTTGGACAATAAGGACAATTTTTTGGGGAAAAGTAGCATAAGTAATGCAATTTTTGCCTTAAATATCCAACTAAAAACACATATTTCTTTATACATATTCAAGGTAATTGTTGCATTTTTCTCTTGTTTCTGTATAGACATATTTATAATGATTTTTGCCTGTTTCCTAAGTAACACTTCACCAATTGTTAGAACCAATGTAATGAAAGTTGATTTTATAAAATGCCTGTTTATTAATCGTACCTATCACACATACAAATGGGAAATAAAATAATGAATAAATTGAAATATGTGAATAATTTAAAGTAAGAAACCCTGTTTTGAGAAATACAATTTAAGGAAGAGAGGTTTTACTTAAAAAACAAAGAAACCTGGAATTATACAGAGAATCACTTCAATATTCTAGCTCATTTAGTTAGTTAAGAGTATAACATTTCTATAAAGGAGGGTGCTTAATTCCTATCCTATTGCTTTAATTTCCATTACTTAAATAAAATAAAATACTATTTGGCCTGAAAAGGCTGATGACATCTGACAATATATTGGGAAATAAAAATGAGAGACATAAAGGCTTTATCAGTTATTGTTTTTTATCTCAAAGAAAAATTATGTGACTTCTATTTCAGTAAACAAATGTATTCAGTTCTCAAATCGAATGTGAAGAAGGGAAAGGAGGAGAGCAAGATGATGTGTTGTATTTGATGGTTGGAGAGTCACTGGAGAGAAATATTTTATTAGATCATAAATGTTCTCATACCATGTGGTGACTCTGTAGTGTGTCAAGTTGGCTAGGCTGAAGAACATTTCCCAGAATTCCCTTCACTGTGTGTTTCCAGTTAGGGTGGGCAACAAGAAGATTACTGTGGGGCTCATGAAGGGCAGCAGTGAAGCAGCAACTATTCTATCATTCATACATTCTGGCAATTACTTGCTGGCTGATCTCATTGGAGTGAGGCTTCACCCAGACCTACAACTTCTTCTTCCACTTAATATTCAATTATCCTTCTTCAGCTTCTATGACTCCTAGGCTCAAGGACAGTGGATCTCAGCTTCTACAGGACGCCAATGCCTTCAAGGTCACAGGCAGCAAGAGACGATATGGGTTGTGATCTGTTCTCATGGGCTCAAACTCATGCTTGGGAGCTCATCCTTGCTCTCTACTATTTTATATCCATCTTCCCTTCTCTACTTTCTGCCCTGCAGACTTTAAGTTCCACCAAAGCTTGAAGAAAGACAGCAGAAACCACTTAACCATCTCTCACAATTGTATAACATCAAATCTATATAACAAATCCCTTCATATACAAGTATATATTCTAGCAGTTCTTATATGATTACAATATGACTGATAAACATCAGCACTAGAAATTCTTATATTTTTCTCAGTTTAAAATAACTGTCCCACAAATACAAATAATATTTTACTTGCATTGTCAGTATTCTAAGAGTCATGTTTTATGTGTATCTCACTGGGTATATTCTTAGTTGCAGAAGTCTTCACTCACATTGTTAAACGTTTTCCGTGGAGTCTGGAACTTGGAGTTGGGCTAATAATCATGATGTTACAATCTCAACAAGCAAAATGTAACTTCATACCCATTTAAGTTAAGCAGAAATATGTTTACCAGTTGAAAAACAGTTTTCACTTTAAATGGAAAAATGAGCAGAGTAAATTTATAAGATGAAATATTGGCCAACCCATAATAAGTAAATGAGAAGTTTAAAAAAGTAGGTACACCGCCGGGCGCGGTGGCTCACCGCTGTAATCCCAGCACTTTGGGAGGCTGAGGCGGGCGGATCACGAGGACAGGAGATCGAGACCATCCTGGCTAACACGGTGAAACCCCGTCTCTACTAAAAATACAAAAAAATTAGCCAGGCGTGGTGGCCAGCGCCTGTAGTCCCAGCTATTCAGGAGGCTGAGGCAGGAGAATGATGTGAATCCGGGAGGCGGAGCTTGCAGTGAGCCGAGATCGCGCCCCTGCACTCCAGCCTGGGCGACAGAGCCAGGCTCCGTCTCAATTAAAAAAAAAAAAAAAAGGTAGGTACACCATAAAATAAGAGCGCAGGGAATTTCTGAGTTAGTTTAAAAAAAATACTGCTTTTTCATGCAAAGAAATGGAAATTTATATGTACTCAATTGTACATTATAATGATACCCAAGGGAATCGCCTTTTAAAGCAAATTGTATCTACAGTTCTGCATCCCTTAGGGAAAACTCGTTGTATTATCAATCTATGACTAGAAAATATTGTCAGCATATGTGCAAACTGGTAAATATTAGCCAAACCAAAAAGGAAAAACTCTTTCAATTACTTCAAGAAGAAAGTAAATGTATCACTCTCTACTCAGGTATAAGGAATAGAATAAACTAGTTATGTGTGGAAGACAGAATAATGGCCCTCAAAGACGCCTGCATCCTCATCCGTAAAACTTGTGACTGTGTTATCTTATGACAATAGAGAATTAAAATTGCAAATGGAATTAAGATGACTAGTCAGCTGATTTTAAAATAAGGCGATTGTTATGGATAATATGGATGGGCTCACTGTGATTGCGGGGGTCCTTAAATGAGAAGAAGAAAGCAGAAGAGTTAGAACCAGAGAGAGCATCATGGGAAGGAGCAGATCAGCCATGCTGGCTGCTGGCTGTGAAGATGGAAGGGAAACACAGGCCAAAGAATGTGGGCAGTCTCCTGAAGCTGGAATAGGAAAGGAAACTGATTCCCCCTTACAGCCTTTTGAAGAAACACAATCTTGCAGATACCTAGATTTTAGCCAGTGAGACACATTTCAGACCTTCCACCTCCAGAACTGTAGGATAATAAGCTTGTATTGTTTTAATGCACCGAGTTACTTGTAAATGTTTTAACAGTAATAGAACCTAAAACACATGATATCAGAACAAAATGAGTGATTGAAGTCAGCAGCTTTCAAAGAATGTTTGTGTGCTCATCAGCGTTATCAACCCTACCGAAAGTGAAGAGAGAAAATAGGAATAAATGGCAGTTAGATGAAATTCACATAAAGGAAAATGTTCCCATACTGAGAAAATCGTAAGGAAATTCTGTATTCCCAGGCTTCTAGCTTTTATAAAATTTTTAAAAAGTCTTTTAAAAAAGAAGAAAAAAAATTAACATGTGCAACAATAACTTACATCTCCACGTCCCCCACTGCATTATATCCTTTGATTATGCAAAGTTCATTTCAGCTCAATGTAGATTAAATCGAATAGTGACATTCCCAACTGGACCACCAGATGGAATCACATTTTAATTAACTTTTCAACCAGCATACAGATGTGCTTCTTGTGATCATTATCAACAAATCATTTGCTTTCAGCAAAATGAGAAACCCTGGTGGCAGATTATAACTTAGAATGATTGATCACATCATGAGATCATTAACCTTAAAATGCTCTTAATCATTTATTGACCAAATGAAAAAAAAGCTTATAAACCAGTATTGAATACATCTAAGGCACATTATCGTGTACTTTTTGGAAGATAAATATTTTTACAATAAAATAATAGTTGGTATGTGTGTATTATATTATTGACTTCCAAAAGAGTCATATGGCTTCTGAATTTAAGCTTCCATACATTAATAAAATAATAAACTAATACATCCTTTAAAAAAAACACTTAAGGTCTCTACTTTCCAAACCCTTACACATTGAAAAAGAAACCAGCATGAATAATTTATCCTTAAGTAGAAGAAATTAAGTGAATATTAATGAGCTATAAAGGATAATTGAAATTACATAGAAAGGATGAAACTTTATATTATAAAACTTATTACTTTGATGATTCAGTTCTTTTCAAGATGTAACGAGAACTCTAGTATCTAGAACTCTAGTAACTAATAACACTAGTAATAAGAAGTCTTTCCTAATATTTAAAAACCTTTTATTTGCTTATTCCAAATTTTATAGGTGAATGTCAATTTGTAAAATATATTATCAGTTATTGAGTTACAATAATATGTTCAATATCAAAGAAAAAAAAAAGAGGCATCTGTCTTTGAAAAGTTTTAGGCTGTGAGAAAATACAAGGCAGGCATTTTAGGAGGTCAGAACCAAGCCCACATTATTCAGTGTATCTTTTAAGGTATCAAGATGGACAGCATTTCATTATTCATTTCATCTTTACTCATAAAAGTTACAGCATGTGTATTAACCTAGGCATGAAATGTTCACTGACTGAATTGAAATTGCAATTTAGGCTTCTGTCCTTCAAGGATATTGGGATTCTTTTTACAGCACTGTGAGTAACCATGGAAAAGACACCTAAACACTCTGGATCTCAGTTTATTTTTCACAGAAATGAAGAATTTTTTGAATTTTAGTTAATATCTTAACCCCTTTTTTAAATAAAATATCACATATGACAGTCTAGTTCTTAAAGCTGACAATGGTTGAATGTCCTTGGTTGAACTGGAGCTGGGATGAGGAGCCTGGACCCCACTCACATTGTCTTGGTCTTCCCCTGAAATGCCTAAGAGGTGAGATTGGAAATCACTGTGCCTCCAGCCCAGCCCAGTCCAGCTGCTTTGTCTGAATGTAACGTTTTGGAATTATCAAGACAGTAGCAATGGCACTGCCAGCTGGGTCCTTCTGCCTTCCAGACTCTCTCATCCCTCAGCCAAGTGACTGGCCCAGGAAATCTGACTATGAAAATATTTGTTTTAGAATTAAAATATTCTAGAAAGAGAAAAATAATGAAAAAGAAAACAGTTTGTAGAAAAAGAAAATACTGCATTAAAAAATGAATAAAGCTTCTAGCTTTAATAACTCCTATTTTATCGTTTCCATCTCTAAAAATCTTATGCATTTTTTACTATACATAAACAGAAAAATTAAGTCATGAACTAAATAAATTAACTTTTACATGGAAATGATTACCCTGAAATATCATTTTGACCCTATTAATAGGCTGAACTCAAACTCCCTGTGAACGAATGACATCTTAGCACAATGAGGCATGCAAATGCTCCAGTCCTTAGTGTAACTCAGCCATTCTTTTGTCATGAACCAAAATGGCTATTTAATTCAAAGATCATGTAGTCAAACAAATATGAAATAAATTCTTAAAAATTTACGATCATATAGGTCAACAGAACCCTTAAATTCATTTATAATAGTTTCTTCTCAAGCTACAAAAGCAAGATTGGACTAATTTTGTGTTTCTATGGCGTTTCTATTTTTCTTCAAAGAACTATTTTTCTGTTCCATGTTTGCTGTTCCTGAGCTTATTAGCAAGAAACAAAAAATATTACTTATCTTCTTAGGCAATATTCTCTTCAGCTTTCCCTAAACAGGCATTCTTAGGATATAAAAAATGACATCATTATTATGGACTCACAATAGAGATGGGCAGAGGATCTGAATAACAAGCTGGATGTAGCCCAATCAGTATTGCTAATGTTCAAGATGTCCACATTTTCCCTGAGGTTTATTCAGAAATTCACTCACAGAAACTGTACAATAACACAAATTAGTGTTTGGGTGAGGTCCCTGATTTTTTCCTAGTTTCATGGTTCTTCAAGTCTCTTCACATGGAGACACCAACAAAATGCCAGGACATGGGAGAAGCAACCACGGAAACTCAAGGTTGCACACGTATGACCTCTCTAGTTCCAGAAAGAATGTTGAGAATGAGTTTGTGTTTGCCAGTTTACACAATGATCTTCTCCCCAGGGACTAAACTTTGCAAATATTACTGATTTAACAAAGATTTTGATGTAGGAAAAGTTGAGTTTAAGGAAAAAATATTGCAATTTCCATTTTCATTTTAAGTGTGATTCTTAAATCCATGTAAGTCTTCAATACAGCAAAGATGGGCAGCCCGTTTTTTCTCCATCCTCTTGTGTATGGCCAGCAAGTTTCTGAAGAAATAAATTTAAAGCCTTTTGAAAAAATATGTCCATTTCTTTTTCTCTCATATCCTGGCTTTCTTTCATTTGAGATATTTCTGCTTTTTTTTTTAGACATATCACAAAATACCATAATTCTAAACAAACTTATCTTAGGAATTTGAATATAAACAGGATGCTTATACTAGACACCTGAATATAAAACATTTTATTCAAATTTTACTTTATTATTCTCAGAACACATGAAAGTTAGATTAGCGTCCCAAATATTTTTTTTCCTGATCATTTTCTTTTTTTTTTTTTTTTGAGACAAAGTCTCACTGTCACTTAGGTTGGAGTGCAGTGGCGCTATGTTGGCTCACTGCAACCTCCAACTCCTGGTTCAAGTGATTCTCCTGCCTCAGCATCCCTAGTAGCTGGGACTACAGGCACGCACCACCACGCCCGGCTAATATTTTGTATTTTGTATTTTTTTTTAATAGAGACAGGGTTTCACCATGTTGGCCAGGATAGTCTCGATCTCCTGACCTCGTGATCAGCCCGCCTCAGCCTCCCAAAGTGCTGGGATTACAGGCGTGAGCCACCGTGCCTGCCTTCCTGCTCATTTTCTTAACTAACTTCCTTCTGTACCCATGACCTCTCTATACTGGTGTAGTAGATAGCACCCTGGGGTAAGAATTAAATAGGATTCAGTTCTGGTTTCAGCTCTATAACTTTGGACAAAGTATGTTTCTACGTTGGGTCTCAATGTTCAACCTTGTACATGGGCTTCTGTGATGGTCTGAATAGAAACTGTAGGTGAAAGTATCAAAGTTACTATGTCTGTTAAGTAGTATTTGAGTTGCTTTGAAAAAGTCACAAATATCCTTAAAATGACAAGCATTTAGAAGGCTTAGGCAATTGCTACATACACAGAGCAAGGTCAAATTATATAACAGAAGAAAATATATTTCACTGCTTCTTAGAGGGGGTGAGATTGGCACCAGTAAATCTATGAATTGTAGATAAAGCCCAGTAATTTGAATTAAACTGATAATTCAACATTGGTAATATCACTTACTTCGCTAGGAAGACAAAGCTCATGTACACCTTTACATAGTTGTCTATATCTTCCAGGGGATCTCTCATTCAGCACCAGTGTTATTGAGCTTGCTCAGTTTTCTGTCAAAAATTTAGATTCTTTGCTACCTCTCTTATTATAACAGAAATACAGCATGGCTTCCATACTTATTTTGGTGATTTTCTTTTTCTTTTCAGATGTCCAGTAGCTCAAGGTTCAACTTTGGGTCTTTTTCCTTCAGGAAAAAAAAAAAAAGAAGGGATCTTTGCCCTATGGTTTACTTTTTATCTTGTTCTCTATGATCTGTTCAAAATGTTAGTGTCATACCCAGCAAGACAGTTGTCTTCAGTGCTGGGGTTAAATTTGAAATTAAATTTACAGAGAAAATTAAGAGCCCTGGTATTGTTAGGGATTCAACATACAACATCTCTTAAGTTGATGTTTACCAACTATGATGTTTTAGGTAGGCTGGTGGAGGAGGCTTTACCTGCCATGAGAAATCTCTATCACCAGCCTTATGATGTGGTATACTTAAAAGAAGAACAAAAACTTTATTAGCTGTGATATATGACTTCCTGTCTGCTATAAACTAATCAGTAGGGGCAGCAATCTCCGTGTACATGTTTTATTGGCTTGGAAATTTGGTTAGACATCTAAACTGTTTGAGAAATGTCTGTACCTTTCTTAATAGCAACACTATTGACATATTGGACAAGGTAATTCTTTGCTGTGAGGGGCTATCTTTGCATTAAAGATATTTAGCAGTAACTCCTGCCTCTGCCAACTAGGTGGCACCACCACCACACCCCTACTAAGATGGGAAAACTAAAAATGTCTTCAGACATTGCCAAATGTCCCCTTGGGGGCAAAATCATGCCTAGGAAAATCATTAGTCTAAAACTTAAATAGATAGTGAGACTAGAGGCAAAATTGCAGTTTATCCGTGGACTCTTTCTGCTTCCTTCTCCCCTTCTCATTCTCATTCTTCTCATCCTTCTCCCCTTCTCATTCTCCCCTCAAGACTGCTTCCTTTTCTATTTGCCTTCAGGGTCCCATGTTTTAACTTGCTTTGTCTGTCCTTCTGTTATTAAAACCTAACCTCGATGCTTTTGAATTCTTGTTCCTGTGTAAGTATAAAGTGATATTTTTGCACTTTATCTTAAAAAAAGTTTTTAACAGGTTTAAATCAAAGCAATAAAATTCTAATTGTGGAATTTTAGGTGTTGAGGCTTTGCATGGTCTTGGATTTAGGTGACGGGAAGAATGGATGGTGCAAAAAAAGATTGATTTAACTTTCTCCCCAAAAAATCTCTAGAATGCATCCAGTAATCTGAGTAATCTACATCTTATCAGCTTTTCGTTATTAAGGAGGCCATATTATCAGTAATAACAAATTTATTCACTGACATATGATCCCATCTGAAGAATCCAGGATGTCTGTTCTTGCAAATTTCACCCTATGTAATAGGTATTTGTTGTTTTCCCTTCTACTTTTTATTCTATTATCTTCCAGTATTAGCTACAGATTTCATTTTGAATAAACTCCTCTTCCATTATTGGTTCAGGCGATCTGAAAAGGGAGAATCCCCTTCTAGCTGAAAGTGTGATGCCCACAACACAGATATAATCCAATAAGAGTGGAGACTTTGGCTTATAGGGATAGAGGAAAGCTTCTCTTCTTGCTGGGCTTGAACCAAGAATAATATAAGTTTGGAGCTATTGCAATTATGTGGAATCTAAGAGTGAAATCACACATGGAAGAGAACAAAGCTTAGCAACAAGGAGGGTCATCTATTCCTGATGACAATGTTGACCTTCCAGAAGCAACCCAACACTAGGCCTTTCAGTCATGATTCAATGAATTCTTTTTCATCCCTTGCAACCAAGAGTCTTACTGAACTGAAACAGTTAGTTATTTCTGGTAGTCCTTCGAGGTATCTCTTGGTTGCTCACAAATAATCTTTTCCTGTGCTCCAGGTCCCTTAAGTGATGTCTGCTCTTCTGCTGCTATTGCTGTTCATTCTGGAATTGACAAAATAATGCCAGTGTTTATGCCAAGGGTGATATTACTCAGTGTTCCCAAGCCAGCAAACACCGGTCCTAACAATATTGCTTCTCTAGAGTCTTGGTGTGTCATAACTATAATAGAATAAGAAGAAAACTACCTTGCTTGTTCTTTGTCTATTGTCACAAATGGTCTTCTGAATATAAAAACAGTGTTACTTCTTCTTATGGGGACCATACTTCTTTCAGCTCCCGTCTTTAGGTCCAGCCATGATATTTAAACATGAACTAGTAAGGCTCAGAGTTTAAGGGTTTGATCTTGTCTAGGCTTTCTCTCACCCCCATCCCAGCTTCATCAGGCTATTTATGACAATATCTTCTCTCCTACAGACAACAACTTTCCATGACAATGGAGCTGTGGTGATTTAAAAAATGGAAAAAAAAAAAGAATAAATAGTACATTTTTCTTCAAAAAGCAGACACTAAAATTGGGCATAATAGTACTTTTAACATTGTTTAAGATACATATTTATTATCTTTATTAATTGTTCCTTATAGTAAAACCATTTGGAATCATCTTTTCTCATAAAATATTTTTCATGAAGCAAATAATAATAATAATAATAATAGAAAAAAACAACAATAGTAGGTTCAGGAAAAGGCATTTCCTGGAACATTAAATAACTAAAATGCTAAATTCGAAATTTTTAAAACCTCATAGTATCCTAATCCAGGAAGAAACCTGAGGGATCATCTGGTTCAAATAAGTCATTGTATTTTATTTTGTTCTTCTATTAAAAAATGAGTAGATACAGAAGAATATACATGAAATAGGGGTATACGTGTGTATTCAAAAGAATGCATGGTAACAAAGCCTCATATACCATCGTGTTGAAGAACATTGCCACTAAGTGTGCATAGAGCTTCAGTGTTATTGGCAGTGAAAATTTAGTTTGCAAAGTAGTTGTAAAAATTTAAATTTTCCCTAGCAGGGTACTAGTGATAGCAATACATTCTTGCCAAGATTTGATGTTGTCAAACTCTAGTTTTCACCAACTTATTGGGAATAAGATGGCAGCTATGAATTTAGATTCTATTTTATAATAACAAATGAAGTTGAATAGCTTCAAACATTTATCAAACACTTGTGATTTTTCTTCTTTGAATACCTATTTAGTCTATTGTGCCAATTTTTCCAGACTGTTTTTGTCATTCAGAAAATTCTGGGAGTACTTATGAATATCCTGTATACTAATCCTATGTTGGTTATATATTCTGCAAACACTGTATCTATTTGTGACTTGTCTCTTCTTTTTATAATAATAATGCTTAATGCTTATATAGCACTTATCACAATTTTAAAAATGCCTGAGAACAAAGAAACTGAGGCTAAAGTCACACACACTAAACAGTGAAATGAAAAATTAAAGCCAAGTAGACTGGCTTCAAAATCTATGTGCTTGTGTTCCATACTACACTGTTTTCCTATGGTGCCGTTGTGATATTTCTTGTTCGACAGAAATGATTAGAATAATGTCATCCAAGTTGAACTCTTTTCTCCATAGGTTTCACATTTGTAAGTTAATTTTAAAAATCCTTCCCCATTTAGAATCATAAAATTTTTTTCTTATGTTGCCTTCTAAACATTTTATAGTTGTTTTCTATTGCATTTCGGTGTTGCATTTACTTTGTATTGATTTTTGAATATCATATAAGATAGCAGTCCAGTGTTGATTTTTTTTGTAAATAGATGACACATTATTACAACTGTCTTCACCAAAAAGTTCCACTATGAATTATAAGTCCCTATTGTGAGTTTTTTCTCATCATGTGTCCAGATATTTCTCAACTACCTATTCACTTCCAAAGGAAATTTTTTTATATTGTGCAAATTTCACCTAACTTCAATTACTACTGTTTGAAGACAGTTATTGCTATTCAGTAAGGCAAGTCCTCCCATCTAATTTCTCTTCTTTAAGATGGCCTTGACTCCTCTTTGTCTTTATTTCTTCCATCCACATCCTGCAAACAGCTAGGGAATTTCCTCATCGTACACACACACACACACACACACGTGCACATGTGTGTGGGGATATTTTATTGGAATTACATTAAATCTAAATACCTACTTGAGAAGAAATGATATCCTTCAATATTGTATCTTTCAGTCAGGAAATGTTAAGTGCATGTCTCTATTTGTTTAAGTCTGTCTTTACTGTCTTTCGATAAAACTTTACAAGTCCATTTTTACAATTTTTTCATTAAGTTATTGTTTAATATTTTCTAGGTCATATATTATAATTTTTGGTAATGTATAAAATTGTGTTTTATTACAGTATGTTGATTTTGTATGCATAAACTTTCTAAATTTTTTTAAATCAATTATATTAATTTTCCTTCATAATCTTTTTATTTTCTTCTGTATAAAATTGCATTCTCTACAGATAAAAAAAGATGGTGATTTGATTCCCTTCCTATCCAATTCTTATGCCTTTTATTTGTTTTTTTCATGTATTATTGCATAGCTCAGACTCCAGGATGATGTTACATAGAAGTGATAATAGAGCCTAGCACAATGACACATGCCTGTAGTCCCAGCTACCTAGGATGCTAAGGCAGGAGATTTGCTTGAGGCCAGCAGTTTGAGGCTATAAGGAGCTATGATCACATCTGTAGTCACTGCACTCTCCAGCATGGCCAATATAGAGGGACTCTGTCTCAAACACACACACACACACACACACACACACACACACACACAAAGTGGTAATAGCTGACACCTCTGTCTTGTTCTTAATCTTGAAGGGAGTGTTTTTAATATTACACCATTAAGTATGAGATAAATATGCTCTTTTTGTGGTCATTCTTCCATCAGTTAAGCACATTTTATTATCTTTCTATTTTGAAAATAATTTTTATCATGAATTGATGCTAAAATTCAACAATTTTTTTTCCTTTACATCTTTTAGTACATTATTTTATTCTTGAATTTGTTAATGTGGTAAAACATACATTTTTAAACATTTAATTTAATCTTACATACCAGAGAGAAGTACAGAATGGTCAATTTTATTATCTTCTATGATAGTGGATTTGGTTTGCCACTACTGTGTTTATGATTTTGTTCCTTTGTTCGAGAATTAGGTTGTCCTTTAATTTTTCTCCCCTAAATATTCTGTGGGTATCAAGGTTATGCTAACTCATAAAATGAGACAAACTGGTTCTTTGTTATTCTCTGGAAGAGTTTGTGTGTGCTTAGAATTATTTGCCCATATAAGTTTGGAAGAACTCAATGGCAAAACCATCTGGGCCTTATGTTCTATTTGTCTGATACGTTTGTTTGTTTGTTTGTTTGAGACAGAGTCTCGCTCTGTCGCCCAGGCTGGAGTGCAGTGGTGCGATCTCAGCTCACTGCAACCTCCGCCTCCTGGGTTCAAGCGATTCTCCTGCCCCAGCCTCCTGAGTAACTGGGACTACAGGCGCCTGCCACCACAGCCGGCTAATTTTTTATATTTTTATTAGACACAGGGATTCACCATTTTAGCCAAGATGGTCTCAGTCTCCTGACCTTGTGATCTGCCCGCCTCGGCCTCCCAAAGTGCTGGGATTACAAGTGTGAGCCACCATGCCCAGCCCTGTCAAGTATGTTTATTGATTCAGTGTCTCTAATGGTTAAAAAGTGTTTTGGTCTAGGATTCCTAGGCTGAGACAATTCATTCCCAAAAATGAGGAGTGAGGGACAGGAAGAATTAAATAGAGAAAGAGGAAGAAATTTTTTTTTTTTTTCCCAAAACAGTCTCACTCTGTCACCCAGGCTGGAGTGCAATGGCACGATCTCAGCTCACTACAACCTTTGCCTCCCAGGTTCAAGTAATTCTTCTACCTCAGCCTCCCGATTAGCTGGGACTACAGGCATGCACCACCATGCCGGGCTATTTTTTTTTTTTTTTTTTTAACAGAGACAGGGTTTCACAATGTCAGTCTGGCTGGTCTCGAACTCCTCACCTCAAATGATCTGCCTGCCTCAGCCTCCCAAAGTGTTGGGATTACAGGTGTGAGCCACTGCACCTGGCTTAATATTTGAACATCTTACTGAGATAGCCACTGTTAAGTGCTTCTGCTTGGCTGATTCCACAAAATAGGCTCTCAGGAGCTGTATAACCACATCATATTATCAACTCAATAGATTCAGGAAATACTCTTGATAAAATTTAATAACTATTTATGACAAAAATTATCAGCAAACTTGGAATAGAAAAGAGATATTCCCCCTGTTTGATGAAGACCATCTACAAATAGTTACAGCTGATGTTGTGCATGGTGGTAAAGGCAAACTGCATAAGGTATAGAAAAGGCAAATATGATCGCCCTCATCACTTCTATTAATATTCAGTATTTTACTGGATTTCCAAGGCAAGAATGCGATAAAAAAAGAAAAGCCATAAAAATTGGAAAACAAGAAGCTGACCTGATTTTATTTTTAGATGACCTGATTCTTTGCAAGGGTATTCCAAGGAATCAAAATAATAATAATAATAATAATAATAATGAATACGAGAAACAATAAGTGAATTTAGAAAGGTCAATAATGATGTTAGTGTACAAAAAGTTAATTAAGAGGCCAGGCGAGGTGGCTCACGCCTGTAATCCAAAAACTCTGGGAGACCAAGGCGGGCATATCACGAGGTCAGGAGTCTGAGATCAGCCTGACCAATATGATGACACCCCGTCTCTACTAAAAGTACAAAACTTAGCCGGGTTTGGTGACGTGCACCTGTAATCCCAGCTACTTGGGAGGCTGAGGCAGGAGAATCACTTGAACCAGGGAGGCGGAAGTTGCAGTGAGCCAAGATCGTGCCACTGCACTCTAGCCTGGGTGACAGAGTGAGACTCTGTCTAAAAAAAAAAAAAAAACAAAAAAGTTATCTGTTCATACCCTCAGAATAAAATAACTTAAAATGAAATTGTAAAATCAATACCATTTACAATAACATTAAAATATAAAATTCTCGAATAAGTTTAATAAAAAGATACAAGATCAGTATACTGAAAACAATGTGCAACTACAGGGAAAAAAAGATTTAAATAAATATAAAAAGATATACCACATTTATAGACTAAAGAAAAGCAATATTACCAACACCTGTTGGAAAAGGCAATCCTATGTAGCTCTTGACCCTTACACATTCACATGAACGGCTACAAGCCTGAAACATTTCCTTGCAAAGAGATGAAGAGCCCTCACAACCTATGTGGAGCATATCTCTTTATTTGGTGATGTATTTGTTATTTTAGTCTTAATATGTACTTCTTTGTTCTGCTCAAGCATATGTGTCAATGGGGGGACCTGTGCCACCCCGCTGCTATATCTGTTTCCACCAGGGAGGGAACCAGATCTTTTTGTGACAGCAGGAAGTGGGATGTGTGCAGCCACACTGCTCACGTAGGCTTGAAAGGTGATCCCTGGCCCTGAGGGATGGATCACCTGGCAATGGGCCAGATCTAGTAACCTTTCTCTCTCTTGCTCTTTCGGTACATAAATGCTGTATTACTTGAGCCTGAGAACAGACACATTGTCTGTTCTCAGCAACTCAGAATGATGCAGTAATCTATTCCCTGTTGGCATGCAGCCTGATCACCTGAGGAACAGTGAATCAATACCAGCTATCCCCAGTATGACTGTAGTTTCAATGCAATACCTTTAATTATGCCAGCAAGCTCATGGGATTTTTGTTGGTAGAAATTAGCAAGCTAATTCTAAAATATATATAAAAAGATGAAGGATCTAGAATAGTTAAATATAGCCTTTACCTAATTCTTTTGTCTAGTTAGATATTTGTTAGCTGTCCTCACTCAGTAATCTGTGGGGGATCGGACAGAGTGGTGGGAAAAACTACAGGGAAAGGACACAAACCTTCTGAAAGGTCAGAAGGTTCTGCAGAGCCACAGGGGGAGAATAGCTGAAGGTAGCTGTTCTATAACCCTGAGGCAGAGGACCAGGAGTAAGTACAAGGGGATGTGGAGGAATTTATCCTTAACAGGCTTGTTTACTTATGTTGACCAGGAAATGACCTTTGACCATCCAGGCACATGATGTTCCCTGAAAGGGGAACAATAAACGTTAATTACCTACAGGTTGCATGGGCTCCAGGTTTTTGGCATTGTAGCTGCACTGAATAAAAGCTAGCATCTCCAGCTTCTCGGGCCTGCTCTCTGGCCACTAGAGCCAGACAATCACCTAGCTGCTCTTACACCACATACCTGTATCAGAGTACTTGTTTCATCCGTTGGCCAGGGTCTGTGGGACAGACCCAACAGTCGTCCAGGTCTTTAAATGTCTTTCTTATATTTCTTTCTGTTTTCTGTATTTTATGTAAATTATTTCGCTGTATATCTTTCAGCTAACATTCTCTTAGTGGCATCTAATTTATTGTGATATGGGTTTTTAAATTTTGGTTGTTATACTGTTATGCTATTTTAGCTCTAGAAGTTCAGTTTGGTCTTCTTGTTCCATTTTTCTAGGAATCTGCCTGATAATTTTTCCTTCTTGACTTATATATTCAATCCCCTCATTTATGTTATTAAACATTTTGAGCATATGGCTTGTCTCACACTACCAGATTTCAAAGGCTTTGCATGTCAAATTCAGCTGTCAGTAAATTCACTAGGTCTTATATGATAGCTTGTTTTCTGGTGAATTTTGAGTTTTGACTGTGAGCTTATATATCTTGGAACGTGCCTGTGGGAATTATTTTGGGACCTAAAAGGGGGTTCCATCAGAGAAAATTTATATTTGTTTCTGCCAGTACCTTGGGGCACTACCAGCTTGGTATCACTTTACAATAAATTCTCAGCTTGAGGTATTTTGGTCCAGTCAGCTAATGTAGATTCAGGCTGGAAATAGTTACAAATTCTCAAAGGAGAGTATCTTTCCCTTCATCTAAGTGTCATGGTTTGTGAAAGACAGTTTTATAGTGCCATGAAAGGACATGAAATACTTCTTTTCGGTCATGACACTGGCAGTGCAGCCTTTTAATGTTGCAGATTATACATTTCTCTCCTATTTGGCGGTACCATTGGCAGACCCTGAACTTTGTTCCCTTTACCTCACTCAGCAAAGTGTTGTACTAGAAACTGTTGATCAAGTCCACCCAGCTTTGAAAATGTGCTCAAGGTCAAAGACAAGCTTCGGTGGTCAACTTATGTCTCTGGATTTGTGCTTTCATTTAGTTTTTGGCCTCTGAGGAAGGAGCCTCAATCCCCAAAACTCCCCCACTGCTGATGCACAATGATGAGGATGATGGCTCATGAGGTGAAGTGATTCCATCAGCTTAGAGGTAGCACGATATACATGTCAGTCACATTAGCCCACATTTCTAAGAAAACAAAGCCTCAGTCAAAATATTACATGCTGATATATTATCAGAGTATGTTTCAAAAAAAAAAATCATGAAAAAGAAAGTGGAGGCATGGGAAAAGGGAGAGCAAAAAGCCAGAGTGTGCAAACAGGATACTGCGGGAATACAAAATGGTACAGCCGTCACGAAAGTCACTTTGGCAGTTTGTTACAGAACTAAATATAACTGTTATCACACCATCCAGAAATCTATTCGTTGGTATTTACCCGCATGAGCTGAAAACTTACTTCCACACACACACACACAAAAAAAATCCTTCACATAAATGTTTGTGTCAGCTTTATGTATAATTGTCAAAACTTAGAAGCCACCAAATGTCCTTCGCTGGGTGAATAGATAGATAAGTTGTGGTACATCCAGACAATGGAATATTATTCAGCACCAAAAAGAATGAGCTCTCAAGCCATAAAATGACATAGAGGAAACTTAAATGCATGTGACTAAGTAAAAAAGACAATTTGAAAAGGCTATGTACTGTTTGAGTTCAACTATACCTATTCTAGAAAATGCAAAACTAGACAAAAGTGAAAAGATCCATGGTGTCCAGGGATTAAGAGGAAGGGAAGAAAGAATAGGCAGAGCACAGAGAATTTTTAGGGCAGTGAAACTGCTGTGTATGATACTGTAAAGATGGATCTATGTCATTATACATTTGTCCAAACCCATAGAATGAACAACACCAAGAATGAACTCTAATGTAAAGCATAGACTTTGGGTGATATGTCAGTGTACATTCACTGATGTGACAAATGTACCATTCTGTTGGGGAGTGTTGATAATGGGGGAGGCTATGCATTTGTGGCAGTAAGAGGAATATGGGAAATCTGTGTGCTTTCCCTTCAATTTTGCTGTGAACCTAATATAGCTCTAAAAAATAAAATCTTGTTTTCTTTTAAAACGATAAGATTATGCATTACTCAACTGACCAGCTTCAAAACAACCCAGCTTCTGTAAGGTGAAAAGAAATTCCTAAACTCCTCAGAGGAAAGCAGCAATGCCATCCATGCAAGATGCTCACTTGCTTTTACATTGCTAGCTCCTGGGAGTTATCTCATGGCATGTTGTTGGATGAGCAATTTGAGAATGTAAATTTTGATTAGATGTTTTACTGTTTGAGGGTAAAATGTGAGGAGATAAGAGGGATCCGTATTGAGCTATTTGAGAGCTGCTGCTCAGGACTCAGTATACTCACCTGGAGTGCCAGCTGGAGTGTGTCCCTGGCACTCCTCCAGCATGATGGCCTCATTCAGAGATCTTCCCTTGTGTGTTTGTATCAACGGGGTCAAGTATGTTACCTACTACATGTCCCTTAAAAAACAAGCATGGAGGCTGGGCGTGGTGGCTCACGCCTGTAATCCCAGCACTTTGGGAGGCTGAGGCCGGTGGATCATGAGGTCGGGAGTTCAAGATCAGCCTGGACAAGATGATGAAACCCCGTCTCTACTAAAAATACAAAAAAAATTAGTCGGGCGTGGTGGTGGGCGCCTGTAATCCCAGCTACTCGGGAGGCTGAGACAGAGAATGCCTTGAACCTGAGAGGCAGAGGTTGCCATGAGCTGAGATCACGCCACCGCACTACAGCCTGGGCGACAGAGTGAAACTCTGTCTCAAAAAAAAAAGAAAGAAAGAGAAAAAACTAGCATGCAACACTTTATGAAAAGTTTCATTTCTGGTGTGAGATTGCTAAGCTGTTTAAAATAAGTAAGCTATAGTTTGGTACTGGTTTTGTTTTCCTTTTTGCTTTTGGTCCCTTGGGAGCACAGAGTCCAATTTTTAGGCCTATTTAGTAGGGAAAAAAGTATATGGACGTAAGGTCTATTTTTCATAATTTCTATATCATATTCTCTCTTTTATGTCTTTAGTCAATATATTTTCTGGCTCTATTTTATTTTCAACTTTACTGTATTTAAAATATTTTTACAGCTTGACTCAATCTTTTGTGAAATGAGGCACATACATAAAAGAATATGTACACACATATGTAAAAGGATAATTATTTATTTTACAAAAAGAGGTGTAACCTTTTCGTGTAAAATCTGACTTCACTCTCCTCTAATTTATAATGTAAGCAATGCACCATCAAGAAAAAAGTGCTCTATAAATATTGTACCCTTATTTGACAGGTATTATTCTGGACACTTACATTTATTTGAGCCTTACACATTATTTGCCAACAAATTAAGTATTTTTTTTCCATTTTATAGACAAGTCACTGAAGATCAGAGGGCTTAAGTAACTGCAAATTCCGATCGACTCAAAAATACAGACTTATACTAATACATGGTGCTGACTCAGATACCTAGACAAGGACATGAGGAGATACTATATAAGAGGTTCATTGCAATCTGATGAATAACTTGCTATTTTTCCATGCCTTTCACGGATGTGTGGACTTCTAATACAACTCTGCACCCAAAATATGGAAATAAAATATGAAAATCCTCCTTGCCCTGAGACATTCCCCTAAAAAAAAAAAAATTCGTTTGAAAATGGAAATAAAATGCTGTGAAAATTCATCCAGTGGGTCCTTGGAATCCTCTTGTCTTGGCAAAATAAATGCAAATAAACGGTAATAAATTGATCACTGTCCTTACGAGTAAGTTGAATACAGTCACTTTGAAAACTCCTCTGGCACCTGCTAATGAAATAGAAACTGATTTGAAAATAGGGGTCAATTTCCAAATTTAGATTAATATTTTATGGAAAAACTACATTTGAAGTACTCCTCACTGAGGTGATTTATTGCAAACACTTAACCAATGCTGGAGCTATAGCCAAACTGTGTTGTCATACAATTGAGAGTATAAGTTGTGATACAAAATATCTATTTCAGTGCCAATTTCTGGGTATTTATTTTTTAAAATCTAAGATTACTAATTTCAGCAAATTATTTAGCTCTACATTGCAAAAGATGGTGTATCTCCTAGCTAACACGGTGAAACCCCGTCTCTACTAAAAATTAAAAAAAATTAGCCGGGCATGGTGGTGGGCGCCTGTAGTCCCAGCTACTCGGGAGGCTGAGGCAGGAGAATGGTGTGAACCTGGGAGGCAGAGCTTTCAGTTAGCCGAGATAGTGCCACTGCAAGGTGGTGTATCATCTTTCCATTGCTTGTTAATTTAATTGATTTTGCTTAAACAGAGAAGCAAATTAGGTGTGGGTAATTAGTGTCCACTTTATACATTAACTTTACCATAATCAGGTACGGTGGTAAAACGCTCAACATTACATTTCTGTCATAGAACATCTTACTGGGTTGCCGCTGTCCATTGTGTTTAACCTGAAAACAATCTTTAGATGCTTGGAAATTCTACCTCATACCACTCTTCTCGTCTGTTTATCTGTAGCGAGTATATGAGAGCTGGGAATGAGTAAGAGCAGTGGAACTGTCCTGGCAGTTTTAGTGCCACATCAGATAATTTTATAATCTTTGTTTTGACCCTATAGTGAATATCCAGTGTTAGTCAACATTCCAGACTTTACTGTTGTTTCCTTCCAGATTCAAGATTGTCCTTCGCCTCTGTCCTCTTCCCCCAGTAGCGCTTCTAAAATTGGAATCGAGGATATTGTTTAAAGCAAATGCTTTAATTTTTCATAATTAAGAGCAGATAAGCTTTGCAGAAACAAGTGCTTAAAGCTGTACTTAAAATAACAATTGGTGAGCTTAATAAGGTGGTTATCATCGTACTTTTCTTTTTGGGGTTGAAGTACCAGAATCACTTTAATGTAATGTCTGCTTAAGTCATACATGTTGGCCAGGCACGGTGACTCATGTCTGTAATCCCAGCACTTTGGGAGCCCAGGATGGGTGCACCGGAGTTCAAGACCAGCTTGGACAACAAAGTGAGACCCCATCTTTACAAAAAAAAAATTAATTAGCCACATGCACTGGTGCGTACCTGTAGTCCCGGTTGCTTGGGAATCTGAGATGGGAGAATCCCCTGAGCCCAGAAGTTTGAGGTTGCAGTGAGATATGACCACAGCACTGCAGTCCAGCCTGGGTGACAGAGACCCTGTCTCACAAAACAACAACAACAACAAAAACCAACAAAAAGAGTAATATGTCTTTAACTGATCAGGTATTTGTGTGTCATGCGTGCAAATGGTTATGTAGAAGAGAAGGAATCACAGGATAGATCCAAATGAAAGTACCGTTATATCACCCATAGCATCTACTTCATGGGGCTAGTTTTCTTCACAACGAAAGCTTATCAGAGGAAGTACTACTGAAAATAGAAGAACTAGAGATACATACGTAAGAAATCTTTAAGTAAGAAAAAGGTCTCACCCTTCTGATTCATCTTCCAGGAATAGCTCCTGCTGTCTCATGCAGATCAGGTGGTTGACTCAGTCCTTCTGACTCTGCACACTACTGTTCTAAACCATGGACGTAAACAATTATATTCTTTCACATTCTTCCTTCATTAAAAGTCTGTTTGTAATTTTTAAGTAATTACACACAGAGAAAGAGGGAGATAATTTTAGCTTTGATTCACATATTTAACTTTCTGCTTCTGAATACTGCTCAGGCTTCTCCTCCAGAAATCCCCTTTTAGCTTGAGCTGAACCTATGACATGCCTGCCTAGGAGTGAATGTCACTGTCAAGATACCTTCATCTGGATATGATTGTTTCTCTGCTCCATTCTAAGTGATAATAGGTTACCACAACACTGATAGCATTGAGGAATTCCGGAAGTACTCTTCCTTCAATGTCTTGTCAATTGCAAATTGTCTTGTCAATTATAGCTTTGCATTCCCACAAACATACATGTTGAGATTCTTTCATTATCTTCTCTTTTTTCTTCTGCTCCTTTTCCTGCCCTTAATTATTTCCTTCTTTTCTTGTCTAAGCCTGTCAGAGGCCCCCACAGGCATTAAGAAGTCATCTATCACTAATAGATCTGCTGATGGACACATTAAGCACCTCCCTTCTCTCACCTGGGCTTCATGATGACAGCGGTCATTCGCCAAGGTGCAGCTTTAATCACTGCCTTTGGAAAATTATTCCTCTTTCTAAGTTAATTGCTCCCTGATTACTATAGAAAACAATCTCCTGACCTTGACTTTATTAGTCTTGAATCTTTACTAGCTGAGCTATCCAACCCAAACTGTTTCCATCTGTTTCCTTAAGTACAGTGCAATTGCTCACCAGGAACATAGGAATGAATGAGAATTTCTCATAAAGGATCCCTGTGGAGCTAATGCCTACATTAACAGTCCTAAAGATGTTACTGAAAATGGTCAGTAGGACAATGAGGTTGTGGAGTGCGGCAACAAGAAAGGCATGGGAGTGGAGATCATTTGCTGACTCGTGATTAGGCTGCAGTTCTCAGTCTGCTTCAGCCACTGAAAAGAAATAGGTCCTTCTACTATTTCCTCAAAGCAGAGCCAACACTGGGCTATAGCACTTATTGCTGAGAGCTTGGCAATAGTTAGTATCAGGGGAGAAAGAAATGATACAACTTTAAAGTGAAGATCACATATTTTTTTCTAGAGCCCATTGGCCATGTCCTTCCAGAGGTGAAACTATCTCTCTCCATTGTCCCCAGCTTGCTGCCATGTTTCAAGGGTCAATTTTTCTCCCATGTAAACTAAAAATAAATTTGAGCCCCCCAACTGACTGAACAGACTATCTCTTTGCCAAAGGGAGTCCAGTGTAACCTTGAAAACTGAATTCTTGGCTATGACGGGATAGAGGATGAGACATGCTTTGTTATATCCCCTCCCTCACTAACCACAGTTCAACTTTCTTCCCTAAGAGCTAAACAGAAACCAGCTCTTTCAAAGACTCCACCACTGACAACCAGCTATGTGGAGCTACCCTTCATTTCTGCTTTAGAAGAGACCACCAACCATGGAATGGTTCTGGCCAATTTATGGAGGAGAATGCACAGTAAGAGTTTTCATGTCCTCCGCTTCACTTTTGATGTCAAAGGGCTGAAAACTCCACCCTCAGATCATGCTAATGCCATCATTTTTTGAACATGGGATCCAGGAAGGGGCATGAAGCTTAAATGTGAATGTATATGTTTCCCTTTCATAAATATCATGACTTCTCATATAATTTATTGAATATGTATATTTGGCCACCCCAATCAGCATAAATTTTTATTCCCTTTCCCTCCTCCCAAGTATCTGTTTCCAACTCCTGGCTATCAGAAAGACCATGCTACAAGTTATGTGAGAAATAAAGCTCTCCTTTTCAAATTTTTGAACCTCATCACTCCTCGGTTGACATCCATTAATTGCAATCCTCCTTGCCCATGTACTCTCCTCAGGGTACAAAGTCCAACTCTCCACTTAACATGAGACAGAGGAGAGGGATTTTTCTGAACTAGCACAAGGCACAGTCATTCCTGCTCCAGCATTATAGATGGATGGGGCATCCACTTCCCTCTGGGCAAAACCCCTGTCCTATCCCAGCACTCGTTCCACATGCGTGGAGTCGTCTGATTTTCTCCAAAGTCACTAGAGCTAACAATACATGTCTTGATGTCTAGATGGTTCAATCTCAAAAAGTGGGGTATGAGAGTCTAGTAAGAATCTATACTTAGGCTAAACATAGTTCTAATTACGTGAGGACTACTCTATAGTCCACAGACACATTTAATTTATATTACTAAACAGACTATATAGCAAAAATTTAATTGATATATTTTATTACTTAACAAATGTAGACATTGTTCATTTACAATGAGTATATACTTTTCTTATATTAATTTCACTTAAAAGGTTCAAATTCGATGTTAAAATTCAAAAATAGTTTGACTATTCAAATGTCAATTTTCTAGTTTCAACCGTTCAAAGAATCCAATTCCAGACAATACGAAGAAATTATTCCCAACTTGAAAATGGTATTTTGTCCCATCTACATATTCTTTAATTAAAAACCAGTCCACATTTGGCCCCTAAAAAATCATCTGGGAGACAGTTTAAAATACAGATTTGTAGGTGCTATCTTAGATCTCCCATCTTAGATTCAGAATCTTTGGTATTCCAGCACTGGGCATCCCCATAATCCCAACACACTGGGAGGCCAGGTGGGAGGATCACTTGAGCCTAGGAGTTTGAGACCAACCTGGACAGCATAATGAGACCCTGTCTCTACAAAAAATTAAAAAATTTAGGGAGGCATGGTGGTGTGCACCTGGGGTCCAAGCTACTCAGGAGGCTGAGGCAAGAGGATGGCTTGAGCCCAGGAAGTTGAGGCTGCAGTAAGCCACGATCATGCTACTGAATTCTAGCCTAGGTGATGGAATGATACCCTGTCTCAAGAAAAAAAGGAAAGGAAAGGAAAGGAAAAGAAACGAAAGGAAAGTAAGGGGTAGGGGAAAGGGAAGGAGAAGGGGAAGGAGAAGGGGAAGGGGAACGGGAAAGGGAAAGGAGAAAAGAGAAAAAAAAGAAAAGGAAAGGAAAAAGGAAAAGAAAAGAAGAGAGAAAGAAGAAAGGAAGGAAGGAAGGAAGGAAGGAAGGAAGGAAGGAAGGAAGGAAGGAAGGAAGGAAGGAAGGAAGGAAGGAAGGAAGGAAGGAAGGAGGGAGGGAGGGAGGGAAGGAGGGAGGGAGGGAAGGAGGGAAAGGGAGGGAGAGAAAGGGAAAGGAGAAGAGTTAATCCCTTTTAGTTCTAGTCAATAATTGACTGTCATGTTTGTTTGACATCACTCAGTCTGAGGAAGAGGAATTAGAAGAAAGTGAGCACAACTGAAGAACACAGATCAACTGGTGGATTTGGTAGAAGACCATAGAGTATTTCCCTAAGCCAGTGGTCCCCATGATTTTTGGTTACGCACCATCGTAAAAAAAATTGCAGACATACCCCCCAATGTGCCTATATTTTAAAAGAGCATTTAAAAATGCATATGCTACTGTACTACTTTATTCTATACATTGTAAGGCATACACAAAAATGAAAACTTCAGATGGTGAGACTAAGCAAATTAGTAGAGGTTGCACAACTTTGTGAAGGAAATTAAAACAACAAATTGTTTTATATAAATAAATATATATCGTTATAATAGAAAACATTAAAATGTGTTAGAAATAAGTAGAAATAATATTGCCTCAGTTCACAATGGCTAGGGAACCCTGTGACTTGGCTGGAGATATCAGAGAAGCTTAAAGAAGAAAGAACATAGATAACATAAAAAGGACAACACACTCCTTATCCTCTCTATTTCAGGCCAGATCTCCTGTGAGACAGAATTTCCTGTGAGGGAAATGTCTGTGACACTGGAAGGAAACCAATATGTGTTATCAGCTTTGTGGTCTTGGGCAAACAAACACGCAGTTGCTTAAACACGCTGATGTTAGGTTTCCAATTTTTTTTTTCCTTTTATTCTCTTTTTTTTTTTTTTTTTTTTTTTTTTTTGAGATACAGTCTCATCTGTCGCCCAGACTAGAGTGCAGTGGCACAATCTCTGCTCACTGCAACCTCCGTCTCCCGGGCTCAAGCAATTCTGCCTCAGCTTCCCGAGTAGCTGGGATTACAGGCGTGTGCCACCACACCTGGCTAATTTTTGTATTTTTCGTAGAGATGGGGTTTCATCACGTTGGCCAGAGTGGTCTTGAACTCCTGACCTCCTCGGCCTCCCAAAGTGCTGAGATTACGAGACTTGAGCCACCGCACCCGGCCTGTACACATACAGGTACTAACACATCAATAACACTCCTAATCAATTAAACCATAAAAGCACAAGTAAAAGAATAATAGGGGTAACAGAACAGTGTTCCAAATTTAGCCCCCTAATTTTACATATAAGAAAATTGATAGTGATTTTGAATTATTTACCCACGGTTGCATAACTAGTAGAAAAGAATTGAGTTTAAAACCCAGTTTTCTGACCTCAAAAGCTATGTATTTTTACGTCACGCTCTGTGCTATGAAGACCAAGTAGATAAAAGAGCCACATAGACAATAAGGAGACAATAGAGAGGGTATCACAGAAGGAAAACATGCAACCTGAAGAGTGTAAGTGGAAGAAAGGAGAGGTCCATATTGACAGATATTATTTATTAAAAATGGCAAGGGCTCTTCTTTGCAGCAGATGACATAAAAATCTCCTTTCATCTGGTTGCCACTATGTATCCTCTGATAGCCCTTGAGTAGCAAGGTGAATAGCTTTATGTGAACTGTGAGCTCTAGAGTTTCTTCATTCTACTATTCACCAACTCAGTAAAAACAACACAAATGCATTACCTTAACATGGAACTATGTTGAAATATAGTTCTCTGTGAATCTTTTACATTCCTGCAAATCTTGCTAACATAGTGCTATCTGTTTGTCCTCCATACTACCTTTGTAAGAATATTTATATAGTGAAGATCCTTGGAAGGGAGACAAAGTATACAATAAAGGGCAGGCATACTTACTGGCCATTGTAATTAACTTGGTTCCCTAAACTCAAGACTTCCCCCCAGTTACACAACCCACTTAATGTATAGACATCACCTGGCCCTGTACCCATTGCTCAGTGGGGATTGGGCCATGAAGAACCAGCACAATGTGATACTCAGGCTACTGCTATTGCTATAAGTAATAAACTGACCTTATCTCTGACCCATGAGTCTTGTGTCCTCTGCCCCCATCAGTGAAACTGGCAGACTAACTTGATAGCTTGCAAGTAAGGTAAAATCTCACTACGTTCACAGTTCTTGACAGCAGAAAGGATGATATAAGCTAAGACCTGTACTGGGACTAAAGCATATAATGGTGAATAACATGTATCCTGCACTGAATGAGGTCAGATTAGATCAGTAAGTTAGTGGGAGGCTGAGGGATTAGGAGGGCAGGGGATGGAGACAGGTAGTTTTACAGTGCCATTTGTCTTATCAAGAGCTAAAACTGTGCTCTCAGCTGGCATAATCATCAAGTCTCTCATTTTAAATAACTGTGAACCAAGTTTAGTTCAATCATGCAGTGTGCCTATAATGATCAGGTAATTTACATATTGGTAAGTAAATGGCAAAAAGTGATTGCCACAAGAAAAAAATGGATCACAGTTTGTCACTTTCTTTTACCATCATTCAAGTATTTTGACTTACAGGTAGAACGCCCTCTCAAAGAGAATTTTACTCCATTGAAAGGTGTGTAATGAGAAAAATAGATTTTTTACAATAGGACAAGATTTTGTGAAGTTCTCAAGTGATGATTGTTGTTATATTTTAAATAAAATGTACCTTGATCTTAACATAAAACGGTGAAGTAAAGATTATTTCTGAAAATTAGCATATAAAAGAAGTTCGAGTGATTAAATATAACTGAAAACTTTTCCTAAAATTATTTCCTCCTCAGAATGTATTCTGAATGTCATGTTAACGAATTTTACATGATTATCTCTTATACTATTTTAGTTGCTAAATACTGAAGAGTTTTCTTTAAAACTTTTAAGAGGAGGGTATTTTTGAGTTCATGACATTTCAGTTTAGTGTTCTTTTATTAAAGATATGGCATACTTTGAAATTACTGTTCTATAACCCTTACCACACATACAATTTTACCATTCTTCCTGACATAAATGTCAAGAGCAGGGATGTCCTTTTCATCATACCGAATTTTCTAGTATATAATAATCAGCCTTCATAATTTGTGAATAATAACTTGTTGCATAATGACATTGAACTAGTTTATTATGTCCTTTTGTGACTTGTCCAGTGATTCTGTATTTCACTGGGATTGTCTGATTCATTGGCAACTCTGTGAGGAGTCTCTATAATATACCACGTGGGAGGAAGAGTATAAAATCCCTTCACCACTCAATGTGTTGAAAAGGTTGTGAAATATTTCAAAGATATGAACAAATATGTATTCCATGTGTAAAATTTTTAGGTAAATAAATGAAAGCCAAAATGCTATAAAATTATACTTCCTTGAGTATTGTATTGAGGTGTTTGGTTTCCATAACAGAATAATATTTTCTTTCATAAGACAAATATTGCTAACTTTTGAAGAGAATTTGACAAAAAGAATAAAATCTTCTGAAACTTTAACCATCGATTTAAGGAATTTTTTTCCCTTCTTTTCAGTCTTGCTTTTCTGGGCATCAGCTGCCACTCATTTAAAAACAATGTAGGAAGGAAGTAGAGGTTAGTTGCTCGCCTAAGAATTTAGGATATTTATGATGTTTGAAGTAATTTGTAGTTTAAAATATGCTTTAGGTGTTAAAGTTTAATGAGTGCTTTTCTGCCATCTATCCAGCTGTGGCTTTTGTCTTTATGACAGTGAAGTATTTTTACTCAGTCTAAATCCTGAACAGAAGAATGAAATTCTGTTCTGCTTTGCATTAGTGAGAACTGCTATTTGGGAACATGTTAATCACCCAACATAAAGTATTGCTTAAAACATAATTTTGAATAAGAAAAATAGCCCTTTATTAGGCACATAAAGACATTGCGGGCATATTTTGGTATTTAATGTGAGTGTACCAGGTGACTGATAATACATTACTACTCATTTTGTAGAAGTTTTATTACATAAAATGTAGGCTCTCACGTGTAGTATCACGTAAGAGGCAATAATAATGAAAATATTCTCACAAAATAGCAAAAGCTCTCTGTTGCTAAATATATGTATTAAGATTTAATAAAGCATGAGGGAAACAGAGCCCCAAACCCATAAGTACTCATCTTTGTTCTGCCAAGTAATTCAAATGACCCCAAAGAAGGTTTTGGTTCTTTGGTGGAAACTTCCACCATAAACTGAGAAAAACTGATGTTTACTCCAAGTGCCTAAAATTAGATTAAAATGTATCCTCTACATTTTTCTGTTGCCCACACTAATTGAAGCCAATTTGAGAAGACTTTCCTCTAGCCCTTTCTGAAGCAACAAGAATGAGAACTGAAACCTGTTTGTTAGGACCAGACCTACAAGGCAGCCTGCCGATTTCAGAAGAGCATATAACCCTACCATGTCCTCTTCAACGCATCCAACATCCAGACCACCAGGAAGCCTAAACTGCTTCCAGAAGCAATTGAAAAAAGCTGTGAGTGCTGAGAAGTGACTTAAATAAATGAGCATAGCCATAGGAGTCACCTAATTAAACGACACTTAGACACCAGGTCTCTACTTTGAGGCCTGGCAAACAAATGAGCTTTCCCTGACGCATTTCTGGCTTTGCTCAATCAGTCTCAATTGATGGTAGAACTTTCCACCAGAGAACCTGAATGTGTTAGGACCATCATAAATTTATTAGGCTTTTCACTTTAGGGTATTAAGGGAGAAAATTAAAAAATGATATGGAATTTAAAAAGTATGAAGAAAGTAAATTATATTTTATGCAAGACTTTATTTTTAATGAAAAAGAATTTCTGACTCACAGGTATAAAATAACTATCTGTTGACTATATTAGAATAAAAACATACTGGTGAATACTTTATAACTTTTTATTGTATTTCTTACATGTGATATAATTTCATGTCATCTACATTTATTTTACAGCTCTTAGTTTCTTTAAACTATCTTAGGACTTTAGCCCTATATGTCTTAGGCATCATAATATTCTACTGGATTTAGGTATCACTACCCATTTCAGTGTGATTCTTTGCACTCTGGAAAAAGTTAGGCTGGAGATAATGCAATACCCCACCCCTGCCCCCCCCATCTACAGTTTCAGTATCAAGAGTTTCAGCTACCAGAAGTCAACTGAGATCCAAAAATATCAAATGGAAAATTCCAGAAATAAATAATGTATAAGTTTTAAATTGCCAGCAGTTCTGAGTAGCGACATGAAATCTCAGTGTCCTGCTCCATCCCACCTGCGACGTGAATCATCACTTTTCCTAGCATATCCATGCTGTCAATGCCACCTGCCCCTTAGTCACTTAGTAGCTTTCTTGGCTATCAGATTAACTGACGTAGTATGCAGTGCTTGTGTTCAAGTAACCCTTATTTTACTTAATAATGCCTCCAAAAATAAGGGTAATGATACTGGCAATTAGGGTATGCCAAAAAGAATTCATAAAGTAATTCCTTAAAGTAAAATGATGAAAGTTGTCTACTTAATAGGAAAATTTAAAATATATATATATATGGAGGTTGCTAAGATTTATGGTAAGAATTAATCTTCTATCCATGAAATTGTGAACAGCATATTTTTATAATTGTTTTATTTTACTGTTACTGTTATTCATATTTTATTCTGCCCAATTTATAAATTAACTTTATCATAAGTATGTACATATAGGAGAAAACATGATGTATATAGGATTTGGTATTCCCTGTAGTTAAAGGCATCCACTATCTTGGAATATATCCCCTATGAAGGGGGGACCCCTGTATCAATAGTTTAAGACTCCAATCCTAACATATATATCAACATATCTCAAGAAAAAAATGGAAGGAAAAATTTAAAAATGGTAACAAGGACTGTTCCAGTACAATAGTGTACAAGAAGCAAGGGTTAGCACTCGCTGTGGTTTGAATGCGGCCCCCTGAAATTCAGGTTTTGCCAATCTGATAGTTTTAAGGGGTGGGGCCTTTAAGAGGTGATTAAGCCATAAGGGCTCCTCCCTTATTAATGGAATTAAGGTTCTTATACAAGAAACTTCACACATGTCAGGATATAGCAAAAATGTCCTCACCAGATGTCAGCACATTAATCTTGGACTTCCTAGACTCTTTAACTGTGAGAAATAAGTTTTTGTTCTTTATGAATTACCTAGTCTCAGCTACTCTGTTGTAGCAGCACAAACCAACTAAGACAGCCTGTGTCTAGATATTTGTATCAATAAATCTTTATTGACTGTATAATATGTTAGAAACTGTTCCAGTAGATGGAGTTATAGCACTGAACAAAACAGACAAGTTCTCCATAACTGTAGCTCTCACGTTCTAATGGGGAAATGAATAATAAATAAAAAACGATTTAATGTAATACCAGGTGGTGTTAAGATGCAGGGAGATAGATGGATTGGGGTAAAAGGATGAAGACTGATGTGTCCTGAGTGTGTGAGGACTACTGTCAACAGTGTGGCCAGGGAAGCCTTCTCTGAGGCGGTAGCATTGTATTAAAGAATTAAAGAAAATGAGGAAGCAAGATGTAAATATCTATAGGGAAGGTTTATGCAGCTGAGAGAATAACAAGTGTTTTTAACCAGCAACATGCTTATGTTCAGTGTCAAAAGGAAGACTAGATGAAGTTAATAGTAAAAAGTATAAAACACTAGCAAAGAGCCAGGTCATGTAGAATCTTTTAACTCATACTAGGAACATTAAATGTTATTCTAAAACAAATGGAAAAACATTATAGGGCTATGAGCAGAAGAGTGATTTGTTTTATTTTTATAATTTTATTGAAGTACAACTGACATACTGCAAATTGCGAATGTTTAAAGTATACAATATGATACATTTTAACATACGTATAAGCCTGTGAAATCATTACTGCAATCAATATAATGAGCATAGTCTTCCCCTAGAAACTTTCCTCCATTCCCTGTACAATTCCTCTACCCTTCCCCTCCCCACTGCCTTTATCCCCAGGCAATTATTGATCTACTTTCTATCATTGTAGACTAGTTTGAGTGTTCTGAATTTGACCATCCTACCCTAGAATTGGAACATTACAAAAAGCATGCACTTTTTTGGTCTAGCTTTCTTACTCAGCATGATTATTTCGAGAATCATCAATGCTATTTTGTATGTCAGCAGTTCATTCATTTTTGTTGATGAATAAGGCGTCATTGTGTAGAAATGTCACAGGTATTTAGTTTTTGCCCCAGTGTTTTGCTGTTATAAAGAAGGTTACTGGGCTAATTTGTGTACAAGTCTGTCTGCACATATGCTCTAATTTTCACTGGATAAATACCTAAGAATAGAATGAATGAATCATATGGTAGATATACCTTTAACTTTTTAGAAGTTGCAAAACTATTTTCCAAAGTATCTGTCTCTTTATACATTCTCACCAACAGTATGTGAGGATTCCTATTTCTTCCTATCTTGCCAACACTTTAATGGTCGGGTCTTTTTGTTTCTTTCCTTGTTTGTTCTACTTTTAGCCATTTCACTGGGTATATAGTGGTATCTCACTGTGGATTTAATTTTCATTTTCCTCCTAGCTAATGATGTTGAACATCTTTGCATGTGCTTATTAGACATCCATATGTCTTCTTGGTGAAGAGTTTGTTCAAATATTTGTACATCTTTAAATTGAGTTGTTTATTTTCTTATTATTGAGCTTTAAAATTTCATTGTATATTCTAGACAAAATTTCTTGATCTGATATGTGATTTGCATACATTTTTGCTCAGTGTTTTAGTACTTTTACTAGTGTCATTTGAAGATCAATTCTTTATTTTGATAAAGGCCATTTGCTTATTATTGTTTTCTTTTATGAATTATTCTTTTTGTATTTCACCTAACAAATCTCTGCCCAACAAAAGGTTATGAAGATTTCTTCTGTTTTCTTTTAGAAGTTGTATAGTTTTAGATTTTACATTTATAGCAATCATTCATTATGAGTTAATTCGTGAACAGAAAATGAAGGCTAGATTGAAGTTTTTGGGATTTTTTTTCCTTAAAAATAGTAACAATTTCCAGTGCTTTTTATTCTTTCGTATAGATCCAGATTTCCATCTCGTATTATTTTCCTTCTACTTGGAAGATTTTCATACAAGACTCCATCTCGAGAGAGAGAGAGAGAGAGAGGGAGAGAGAGATTTGGAGAGAGAGAGAGATGGAGTCTTGCTCTGTTATCCGGGCTAGAGTGCAATGATGCAATCTTGGCTCACTGCAACCTCTGCATCCCGGGTTCAAGAGATTCTCCTACCTCAAGCTATTCAGCCTCCAGAGTAGCTGGGATTACAGGCATCTGCCACCATGCCCGAATAATTTTTGTATTTTTAATAGAAACGGGGCTTCCTCATGTTGGCCAGGCTGGTCTCAAACTCCTGACCTCAGGTGATCCACACGCCTCGGCCTCCCAAATTGCTGGGATTACAGGCAGCAGCCACCGTGCCTGGCTTCTTTAACATTTCTTATAGTGTAAGTCTGCTGGGGTGAATTCTTTCAGCTATTGTATGTCTGAATATGCCTTTATTTTGCTTAATATTTAAAAGATATTTTTTACTGGGTAAAAGTATAGCTGAAAGATTTTTTTTTTCTTTTATTACTGTAAAAGTGTTGCTCCACTGTTTTCTAGGTTCCATTATTTCCAATGAGAAGTCTGCTGACAATATTAGTTTTGCTCCTCTGTATATAATGTATCTTTTGTCCTCTGGATGTTTAAATATATTCTCTTTATTAGTAGGTTGAGACAATTTAATTATGATATGCCTTGGTATATTTTCTTCATGTTTTTGTGCTTAGAGTTAATTGACTGTCTTGTATCAATGTATTTATAATTATCATCAAATTTGAAAAATAATTTTCTTTACCTCCTCTCTGTTCTTCACTAAGGATTCCAATTACATATGTAATTGGCTGCTTAGAGTTATCCTCCAGTTTACCAATGTTCTTTTTTCCATCTTTTTTCTGTCTGTGTTTCACTTTAAGTGTTTTTTACTATGTCTTCAAGTTCACTGATTATTTTCCCTGAACATCTAATCTTACTGTTGCTACCATTCAGTACATTTTTTACCTTATGTATTGTAGATTTCATCTTTAGAAGTTTGGTGAGGCTCTTTTTATCTCCTTCATATCTCTAGTTTTATATATTAATATTATATGATTAATAACTAATCATATATTAATTCTATCATCTGTGTCATTTATATATAAGTTTCGAATGATTGATTTTCCTTCTCAGTATAGGTCATAGGACATATTTCCTGTTTCTTTGCATACCTAGTGATTATTTATTTGATACCAAACAATGTGAATTTTACCTAGTTGGATATTAGATATTTTTATATTCCTAAAACTGTTGTTGAGCTTTGTCCTGGGATTTTGCTGTTAGTTGAAAACAGTTTAATCCTTTCAGGTCTTGCTTTTAGTATTTGTTAGGTCATATCAGGGTAGCATTTATTCATGGGTCATTTTACTCCATTACTAGGAAAAACTTAATACTTCAGCCAATTCCTTGTGAATTATAAGATTACCCATTCAGGTGATTAATAGCAGACACTATTCCTGGTTTTGTGTGATATCTAGGCACTGTGTGTACTAATCCTTTTGAGTGATTCCTTTAGGTAGTTTCTTCACATATATGTGATGATTAATACTCAGCTAAATATTTGAAGATCCCCTGCAGATCTCTGGAGCTCCCTCACTGAGCCATACTGTCCTCTGTGGTACTAAGCTCTGTGACATCTAGCCTCCTTGGTTTTGTCACACTCTCAAAATTATCTTCTCAGCTGAGGGAACCTGCTAATCACTGCCTGGGTTTTCCCTCACTATGCCATGCCCTGGAAACTTTCTCCAGGCAGCAAGATGAGATAATTGTAGGCCTCACTTTATTTGTCTATCATCTGTCAGAATCAATGTCCTTTGTTGTACCCTGTCTTGAAAGCCATTGTTCCTTATATTTTGTTGGTTTTTTCAGCTGTTCCATATGGGAAGATAAATCTGGCCTGTGTTGCTGTATTGTTGTCAACAATAGATGTCATTTCCAATTAATGCTGACTACGCAATGTTGCAGTTGCTAATGCTCATAAGGCTTTCTGTTTTTCAGTGGCCTGAATTACTTTTAAAAAATGATTCCAGCTACTATGAAGAGAATGAATTGGATATGTAGAGGGATGTGCTTGGTCATAGGGGGCTTTACTTTACTCTTTTTTACTGAAAATAATGTTTATCAGAGTTATGAATTAAGAAATG
Source organism: Macaca nemestrina (assembly GCF_043159975.1). Classification (NCBI taxonomy): domain Eukaryota; kingdom Metazoa; phylum Chordata; class Mammalia; order Primates; family Cercopithecidae; genus Macaca; species Macaca nemestrina. Next base: position 25,927,240 of record NC_092127.1, read on the forward strand.
TTTATCCTATTGTTTATCCTTAAGTCATTTAACTGGAAGAGATCATTCCACAAATGAGTATACATAGAGAAGATAATAAGTCTAAGAGCTAATCCCTGGGGTACTGTAAGTTTTAGAAATCTGAAAAAGGAGAATAATTTAGCAAAGAAGACTATTACAATGGTTAGTGAAAATAGGGGATGGCCTTGGGAGAGGGAGAAGCAATAACACATAATTGACTTTTATTGATCTGTGATGCTAAGAACTCACTGAACCACAATTAGTAGAACAAATTCATTTGTTCTTTGAAATGAATTTTTGTATGTTTTGTATGTGGAAGAAAAAATGAACAGGCTTTTAAAAGACCTGAGAAGACCTTTAGCTTACTCTTCAGGCTGATCATCAACATAGAGGCAACTTACAACAATCAAAAAATAAAAACAAAAAAAGCAAATCTTGAGTAAAAGGTAGAATTGTATTTCCAGAGTTACCACACAATTACACTCATATGTCTGCTTTTCAACAAAACAATCAGAATGCATAAAAATAAATGAAAAAGTACAACTCATTCTAAAGAAAAAACAAACCATAAGAAACTGTTTCTGAGAAAATCTTGATGGTAGATCTGACAGACAAAGACTTTAAAAGAGCTGTCTTAAAGATGCTCAAAGAGTTAAAGGGAGAAATGGAAAAAGTCAAGAAAACAATGTACAAACAAAATAGAAATAGCAATATGGAGCTAAGCAATCTGACACAACACCAAAAATGGATTCTGTAGATGAAAAGTACAAGAACTAAAACAAACAAACAAAAAATTACTAGAGAGATTCAAAGGCAGTTTTGAGCAAACAGAAGAAAGAATCAGCAAACTTGAAGATAAGACCATGAAAATTATCGAGTCTGAAAAACAGAAAGAAAATATTGAAGAAAAGTAAACAGAGACTAAGGGATAACTAGGACACTATCAAGAAAAAGAGCACAGAGAAAACTGGAAAAAATAATGGCCCAAAATTCCCAAATTTAATGAAAGGCATTAATATAAAGATCTAAGATGTTAAATGAACTCTAAGTAGAATGAACTCACAGCAACTAATAACTGAGTCACATTATAATCAAACTTTCTAAAGACAAAGACAAAGAGAGAATTTTAAAGACAATCAGACAGAACCAATTTCTCACATGTAAGGAATCCTCAATAAGGTTATCAGCAGATTTCTCATCAGAAATTTTGGTGGCCCAAATGCCAAAATGTCTGAGAGAAGACACAAAGTACTAATATCAGATGAAAGAGGGGACATCAGTGCATATCTTATAGATGTCAAAAAGTTAATAAAGGAATATTATAAACAACTCTATGCCCACCCACAAACTTGTAACCTTGATGGAATGGATCAATTTCTTTAAAGAAAAAAATCTATCAAAATTTACTTAAGAAGAAATAAAAAAAAATTGAGTAGGCATATCTATTAAATAAGTGGAGTCAATAGTTAATAACTTTCTAAGACATTACACAAAAAATCTAGGCTTATATCTATTAGATAAAGTAAATAAATAATAAATAATCTTCCAAGACAGAAAGCACCAGAAGCAGATGAGTGAACTGGTGAAATGTACATTTAAAGAAGAAATTATACGAATTCTGTACAATCTCTTCCAGGAGATAGAAGTAGAGAGTACACTTCCTAACTCATTTCATGAGGCCAGCATTACCCTAAAACCAAAATCAGACAAAGGCATTGAAGCAAAAAAAGAAAACTACAAACCAGGAACATAGATGGAGGAACCTTCAACAAAATATAAGCAGATTGAATCCAATAATGTATACAAAGAATTATATGTCTTGACCAGTGGGATTTATCCCAGGTATGCAAGGCTGATTAAACATTCAAAAAATTAATTGATATAATCCACAACAGGTTAAAAATATAAATTGTATGATCATATCAATAGATACAGAAGAAAATTGGCAAAATCTAATAGCCATTCATGATAAAAATTCCCAGAAAACTAGGAATAGAAGAAAACTTCCTCAGTGGGATAAAACTAACCTCATACTTAATGGTGAGAAATTCAGAGCTTTCTTGCTAAGATTAGGAACAAGGCAAGGATGTCACTCTCACCATTGGTTTTCAGCATTATACTGAAAGCCCTAGCTAATGCAGTAAGACAAAAAAAGGAAAAAAAATTATGTAATCAGGAAGCAAGAAATAAAGCTGTCTTTATTCATAAAACATGATTGTCTATGTAGAAAATCTGAAAGGATCAACAAAACCAAAAAGGCTGGAGCTAAGAAGTGATTATTGTGAGGTTTTAGGATACAAGGTTAATATATATAAGTCAATTATTTTCCTATATACCAATAATTAACAAGTTAAATTTGAAGTTGAAACCACAACACCTTTTATATTAGCACCCAAAATAATAAAAGACTTAGGTGTAAATATAACAAAAGTAAGGGGGGAATCAATATTAAAAAAAAACCCAAAACTCTGAAAAGATATCAAAGAGGAACTAAATAGAGAGATAGTCCATGTTCATTATGAGAAAATATTGTTAAGATGTTAGTTTTGGCCGGGCGCGGTGGCTCAAGCCTGTAATCCCAGCACTTTGGGAGGCCGAGACGGGCGGATCACGAGGTCAGGAGATCGAGACCATCCTGGCTAACATGGTGAAACCCCGTCTCTACTAAAATATACAAAAAAAAAAACTAGCCGGGCGAGGTGGCGGGCGCCTGTAGTCCCAGCTACTCGGGAGGCTGAGGCAGGAGAATGGCGTGAACCCGGGAGGCGGAGCTTGCAGTGAGCTGAGATCCGGCCACTGCACTCCAGCCTGGGCGGCAGAGCAAGACTCCGTCTCAAAAAAAAAAAAAAAAAAAAGATGTTAGTTTTTCCCTGATTGATCTATAGCTTAAATATACTCCAATCACCATCCCGGTAAGTTATTTTTTGGATATCAACAAACTGATTTTAAGAATATTCAACAAAATATTGATTCAGAGCACTAACACTACCTGACATTGGGGCTTCCTATTACAGCTACAGCAATCAAGACAGTAATAAAAAAAGGGGGTGATAAAAATAGTGGCACAGCCTGGGCAACATGGTGAAACCCCATCTCCACAAAAAATACAAAAATGTTAACTGGGTGTGGTGGCATGTGCCTGCAGTCCCAGCTACAGTGTGGTATTGTGAAAATGTAGACAAATAGATCAATGAAACAGAACAGACAGCCCAGAAGTAGATCCACATAAATACAGGCTGCAGATATTTGACAAAGGAGCAAAGGGAATAAAATGGAATAAAAGTAGTCTTTTCTCGCTTGTAATCCCAGCACTTTGGGAGGCCCAGGAGGGAGGATCACTTGAACCCAGGAGTTTTAAGAGTAGCCTGGATAACATGGTGAAGTCTTATCTCTATATAAAAGTAAAAAAATAAAAATAGCTGGGCATGGTGGCATGCACCTGTAGTCTCAGATACTTGGGAAGTTGAAGTGGGAGGATCACTTGAGTCAAGGAGGTTGAGGTTGCGATGAGCCATGATTGTGCCACTGCACTCCAGCCTGGGCAACAGAGTGAGACCCTCCCTCAAAGAAAAAAAAAAAAAAGAAAGAAAACACCTTTTCAACAAATGGTTCAAGCATCACTGTAAATCTTCATGGCAAAAAAAAAAAAAAAAAAATGAATTTAGACAGAAACCCTACACCTCTCAAGAAAATTTGCTCAAAATGCATCAAAGACCTAAATGTAAAACACAAAACCATAAAATTATTTTTTACAGGATAATTGCAGCCACTATTTTTACAGGATAAAATGGAAGAAAATATAAATGACCTTGGGTTTGGTTGTGACTTTCTAGATACAATACCAAAAGCCTGATTCATGAAAGATGAAAACACAAACTGGACTTCATTAAAATTTAAAACTTCTCTGCAAAAGACACTGTCAAGATAATGAAAAGACAGGCCACAACCTGGGAGAAAATACTTGCAAGATAAATAACTAGTAAAGGACTGTGACCCAAAATGCACAAAGAACTCTTAAAACTCAACAATAAGAAAATGAACAAATTCACAAAAAATGGGCCAAAGATATGAACAGATGGCAAATAAGCATATGAAGAGACATTTGACATTTCATATCGTTAAGAAATTGCAAATTAAAACGACAATCCCACTACACATCTAATAGAATGACCAGACCCAAAACACTAACGACACCAAATGTAGCAGAATGTGGAGTAACAGGAATGCTCATTTATTGCTAGTGGGAATGCAAAATGGCACCATCAATTTAGAAGATAGTTTGTGAGTTTCTTACTAAACTAAACATACTCTTATACAATCCAGTAATTGTGCTTCTTTGGATTCACCCAAATGAGTTGAAAATGTATGCCCTCACAAAAACCTACACATGAATGTGTATAGCAGCTTTGTTCATAATTGCCAAAGCTTTAAGAACAACAAGATGCCTTTCAGTAGGTGAATAAATAAATAAATGTAGCACATCCAGACAATGGACTATTAAGTACCTAAAAAAAGATCTGGTGAGCCGTGACAAGACATGTAGAACACTTAAATGCATATTACTAAGTGAAAGAAGTCAATCTGAAAAGACTACATCCTTTATTATTTCAATTATATGACATTCTGGAAAAGACAAAACTATGAATACAGTAAAAGAATCAGTGGTTGCCAGAGGCCGGGAGAGAGGGATGAATAGGCAGAGCACAGAAGATTTTTAGGAAAGTGAAACTATTAACATATAATACTACAATGATGGATACCTGTTATACATTTGTCAAAGTCCATGGAATATACACCACCACAAGTGAACTCCAGAGATTTGGGTGATAATGATGTGTCAGCGTACATTCATGAATTGTAACAAATGGGACAGGATTTTGATAGTGGGGAGGCTGTATATATGTAGGGATGGGGGATATAAGAGAAATCTGTATACCTAAGACTGTTCTAAAAAAGACTAAAAAGAAAAAATGGTAAAGATAAGTAGTAGCTTATATTTATCATCAATTTATTACAACTTTGCATTATTAGAAAATGATTGGAAATCATAAGATGTCATCCTAAACATAGTTTAGTAAAAATTAACAAAAACGGACACTAACTGTATGTTAGACTAAAAACTTTTACATAAAATATCTCATTTAACAATTTCAAAGCAGGTATCTAATGACACACAGGCAGAGGAAGGTTAAGTAAGTTTTCCAAGATTGCAGAACTAATTGACAAATAATAGATCCAACACTACAGCTGTGGACTTTCTGACTTGAGATTCTGTGCCCTGACATGCTGTTCTATACTGACTTATAAGCATAGACTATGAAAAGCTACAGAATTTATTTTTAAATTAATTTTAAAGCACTTATTGAATGGAAAATGTATAATTCATTATCACTTGAATTCATTACTTTCTATATTACCATACTGTTTTGTTCATATTTTCTTTTTATGTCATTATTATTATTATTACTTTTTTTTTTTTTTTGGAGACAGTGTCTCACCCTGTCGCCCAAGCTGGAGTGCAGTGGCACAATCACAGCTCACTTCAGCCTCCACCTCCTGGGCTCAAGCAAACCTCCCACCTTAGCCTCCTGAGTAGCTAGGACTACAGGCACATGCCACCACACACAGTTAACTTTTTCATATTTTTTGTGGAGATGGGGTTTCGCCATGTTGCCCGGGCTGTGCCACTATTTTTATCACCCGTTTTTATAATTCTTGAAATCTGAACTTCTCACTGAAATAAACTGTAATGTTATGCCACTCTAGAACACTTAAGATTTTCTAGAGACCTTATAAATTAATGTATATTATTAACCTAAAATATTTATTCTTATGTAACAATTAACAAGAAGATTGCTAATTTGCCTATTTGGAATAACAACAAATAAAATCTTTCTAGATTTGTAATAGTTTGTGGAACTAGAGTTGCTGTTCAACAACCAACTCAAACTTTGACAGTTCTGTGTGCTTTTTGATTGTTAGGTGACCCTCTTTTGCAGATGGCTGCCTCCCAACCCTGCCAGCTGCCCGCAGGTGATTTTTGCACTGGCCCCTGAAGCACCAGTAGTAGATGTGGAGTTACTATAGTATAAATGAGTCAAAACCACTACAATAACAAACACCACAGTATGTCCTCTGTACTCCTTGGCAAAAGGAGCATATCAATAATAATTTAACAGTATTAATTCTCTATACCTGTTTATAAGTTGAGCTTCTGCTTGTGTTTTCATAGGAATAATGAATTTGTCGGGTTTGCGGGATGCCTAATTTTAACTTAACTGTAATTCTGTCTAGCCTCAACATCTAAGAATGTCAATATTTTCATCTGGAAAGTCATGAAATAACCCTTGCATATACTCAAGAAACAATTTGCGAGTTACTCGGTACAAATAAACATAATATTGTGCATTTTGTATTCTGAAACTTATTTTTAAAATTAGGACTAAATCCGAATTATCATACACATTGAATACTTGTTTTGTTGTTTTTTTTTTTTTTTTACATAAATTGAATTACATTTACCAGATTTAAGATGCCTCCTGGAACATGTTGCCAAGTACAGAACCATCATAAAAGTTCCATTTTGTTCTTCCATTAGGAGTTTCAGAAAGCTAGTTATATAAGTATATGGATTTTCCCGGTAATAAACAATAATTTACTTACACTGCTTTATATTGGACCACCAATATTTTGATGACAGCACATATATCCATCTTCTTGCATTATCTTGATGAAAATTCTGTACTTTACGTTTTTTATGTTTGTCAAAGATTTTAGAAAGTTAGTTGCTTCCTGGACTGTATTATTATATCTAGATATCTAGGAAGTGTTGATTTTAATTCATCCCGTAGAGCGGTGTTTGAAAATTCGTTACATGTTTTAAAAATCTGCTTGTGGTCAAAGGCCTTAATGCCTTTATATTTTTGAGATTGAAGCAGAGCATTTTCAGCAGATATGCTAGCCTTATTTATTTTATTTTATCCCTAGTGAGTATTTCTATTACGAGAAATTCAGATGTCTTGAATAGTCATTAGTTCATAATTTTTTATTATAGTATGTACATATATTGGATCTCAGTAATTTCCACTGAGATTAAAATTCAGCTCCTTCAGATTTTTGCATCTGGGTGGTAGAAATCATAGAAACACTTTATAAACCCAAAGAAGCACAAATATACAAAAGAAAATACCTTTGCCTGGGGAGAGTCAACTAATACAGACTCAGTATAGCTTACAATACTAGAAGTTCAGGTAACACTTTGAGAGCATGTCAGGCCACTGTTCTTGCAACCTCTTTTAAAAATTTCAGCTCATCTAGTGGCATGTGCTTGTAGTCCCAGCTGATAGCTACTCAGGAGGCTGAGGCAGAAGAATGGTATGAACCCAGGAGGCGGAGCTTGCAGTGAGCTGAGATAGTGCCACTGCACTCCAGCCTGGGTGACAGAGCGAGATTCTGTCTCAAAATAAAATAAAATAAAATTTCAGTTTATCATCCTAGGTCAAGGTATGACTGCCTCTGATTAATCCAATACTGCTGTCAAACATTCATAAATAGCACCGTATGGAAGAGTTGATAATATTGTATGTTAAATCCGGATTATAATATACTATGACCAAAATCCATTCCATGGTGTTTTATCTTTGTGGCTTCTAAATTAGACAATTAAAAAAACAGATATGACTTTTTTCAAGAAAAATAAAATCAAATAAATTATTTGTGAATAAAGCAGTGTGTAGGCTGAGTGCAGTGGCTCATGCCTATAATCCCAGCACTTTGTGAGGCTGAGGCAGGAAAATTATTTGAGATCAGGAGTTCAAGACCAGCCTGGGCGACACAGTGAAACCTTGCCTCCACAAAAAACAAAAAGGTTTTTTAAAAAGTTAGCCAGGCAAGGTGACATGTGCCTGTAGTCCTAGCTACTTGTGAGGCTAAGGTGGGAGGATCACTTCAACCTGGAGGTGGTGACTGCAGTGAACCATGCACTGCACTCAGCCTGGGTGACAGAGCAAGACCCTGTCTTAGAAAAGAAAAGAAAAAAAGAAAAAAGAAAAAGAAAAAGAAAATAGCATGTGAATTGTCATATGCTTCCTGCCTACTATTCTCAAGAATGACTATGCTAATATGTCTCTGAAACCAACATATAGAATTATAGTCCTACTTAATTTATGAGACATCTGTGATATTCCAGGCAGGTATTGTGTTAAAGAGAATAAATGTAATTGAAATATAGGCTCTTCCATTGAGAAATAGTTTACTAAGTAATGGTGGTAGAATAATACATATAAACTTACCCCAAGCTGATTTCATTAGCAGTAATAGCTATTTATGGACAATGAGTAGCCAGGATTTCTATTTAAAAGAAGTTTGAGTGCAGTAAGATAGATAGAATTGGAGCTAGAGTATTTGCATAGCAATTTGCATAGCACACACAGCGTTTTTAACTTCATTGCATATATATTTGGAATGGTCTCTATGTGTGTAATGGAGAATTGGGTTCTTGGATGTTGAATGGTTAAATATTCCCTTTCCAAGCCACTTCTTGTAACTCTTGCTCTTTACAGAAATATGTGCCAGAAATCCTACTGAACCCTGTAAGTATAATATTTCTAAATATTAAAAACCCAGTGAAAGAATAACATGAGACACTGAAATATAAATCAACTGGCCCAAGATTTCATAGACTGTGGGTGGTGAACTGATTTATAATTTCAACTATGTACAATCTTACTGCAAATTTTTTGTTATGCTTATTTGTTATTATAAGCTTATGTGTTGCTCTTTGATGTCTTCATTTCCTCCCACCTGTTTACAATAGACACATATTTTCATTATATATTGCCAACTTATGAAGACTTTTCTAGAAGTGACCAAGGTTCACTGAACCTTTGGTTGTATCATCCAGGTGAAAGTCTGAGGCAGACATCCTGTTCCACACTGCCGTTATTCCTACTGGGGTCTCACACCTCTCTCACTATCCATAGGTGAGATCTAAGGGGGTGGTTTTAATTTTATTAATAAATATTTTATAGCATATTTCTGAAACTAATTTTTTTACATTTAGAAGAAATGCCTTCAGAACTTCTGTTTCTAACAGCTATGCCTTTAATGTAATGGCATACAGGCTGTATATAGGTAAGATGTAAAGCTCACATAAAATACAAGATTAGTTATGCTACCATTTGTTTAGCACATTATGTTCCATGCTAACCACTTAATCCCATTTACTTACTTAATTCTTACAGCAACGTTGAGAGGACTGTATTATTATCAGGATTCTACAGATGCATAAACAGAAGTTATGAGTGAATAAGTAACTTGCCTGGGGTTGTACCACAAGTGGTATAGATGGGATTTGGACCCAGGCATTTTGGCAAATTTTTTATTTATTAGTAAAATACTATATGAAATAATAATTCTCCAGTGACATTCCTATTTATTTCCTCTAGGATCTAAGAGAGCGGATATGTAAAAAGATTAAATTTGATGTTTCTTTAGGCCCTTAAGTGGCGACTTATTTTCCTACCTTCTACTATTTGTCCAATAATTAATCCAATAATAATGGACAAGAATTCTAAAATTCTTATCTAGGGTGCAAGTTAAATTTGATTTTTTATTTTTAAAATTAGCTTAATAAGGGAATACTCTAAATAATGAAAAGAGGCAGAAAATGATAAAAGGAAAGGAGATGAGTCGAAGCTGCTGTCGAAATAATAGGATTCATAATTTAGAAACAATTCAGCTGTGTTGATTTTTTATGATGCATGAAATTCGCATTCATGCAAACTAAGGTTGCTTTTCCGGCTCTTAGAAGAGCTCCATTAAATGTTGTCTTAAGACTTGTGACTCCAGACTTCCTGGTAGGCCAATATTATTATATAACAAGGGATTGTCAGAAATGGACCAACCATAAGTGAGTGACACTGAGGGCAAAACCTGAAACACAGGCAATATCAGCTTTCCTGGCACTTTGTTCTGATCCATATTTAAGTCCTTGTGTCTATTTGTTCAACCAGGAAATTCTCATATGTATCCTCAGCTGTTTTATAGAACCAGAATGTATACATCCAAAGATTAAAATTTCATCTCATTTATTTATATATTACTGACATAAGGGAGGAATAACAAAGAGTTGAATAATAGAGTGAGAAGCAAGAAGAGAATTCAGGTAAGAGACTGGAACAAAAAGGCTTGAAGTAACGACCTCACAAGTGAGTGAAGCACTTCTACATGAAGGATGAATTACCACCCTTTATGGGAATCATAAATTTGCCTAAACATTTATTTTGTTTGAATCACAAAGCATCTAGTATTTTTAAATTTTATGCCTCCAGGTAACAGATGTATTGTCTAGATAGGCACCGACACACAACTTTTAGTTTTTCATAGGAAAGCCATTGCACATATGCACACACTTGTGTGTGTGACCCATGAAAGTTTTAGAAGTTTTAAATCCGATTCCAGAATTTAGTAAAAAACCTAGCTTGCAAATTCCCTGACAGTCTTAAAAAAAAAATATGGCCATTAAAGTGCTTTTAATAGCATGGAGGATGAAAAATACTAATGAAAACATTCCACCATGCAGCAGATTTTACATGGTCGGTCTATAATGTGTGGTCTGTTTTACAAATATGTCTCCAATCTTAAACCCACAGAAGGAAACAATATACCTCTTATGCAGAAAGTGGTTTGAAACCTACTTGATAGATTTTTAAGTCACTGCAGAGTCTGATTGATAAAATACAATTATACCTCCAGAGTAACTTTCTAAGATATTAATGTGACAAAAATATCAAAAAATAATAATAATAAGACTACACAATACTGAAGATGACTTTTATCCATCAAGGTCCAGAAAGAAACAGATGGCATTTCCAAATTGGATAATTTGGGGAGAGTTAATAGTCAATTTGCAATGAGTATGAGCAAAATATATTGAAAATATAAGGGAAAGTTGTATACCCCATGGGTGGAAACAGCAGTGGGTGATTATCACCCATAGTCTTGAAAAAGCAAGGAGAAGGAGCATTTTCCAGAACCCAGAGAAAGAGAGGCATTTTTGCACAAAGCTACCTGACAAATACTGAGACCTTCATTTGTGGGACAAAGTCAGCTTGTGGTGATCCCTCAAGGAAGGGATAATTACTCTAAACTCACCCTCTTCCATTCCTGTAATCTCCTACCGGGACTCTGGATTAATTCTTATTGGTGTAATGAAACTGAAAGCCAGGAGCAAAGGAGCCTTGGTGAGATCCAACCTGGTGTGCCTCCTGGGCACAGAGCAGGGTGGGGAACAGTGGGACATGGATCTACACGGACTAGTGGAAGAGATATCTAGCACACCTGTGAAAATAACATTTGAAATGCAAATGAACATGATACTTTAATTATTACTGAAACTGGGATTTCCAACAGAAAAAATAAAGATCTTAAAACTCAGTGGAATGTTAAGCACTTATAGGAAGGAACAGTCAATTAATAAGCAATGGGTCTTTCCATTTTGTTTTGGAAAATTAAATTTATGGAATGAAAACTACTGGCAGATTTTACTTTGGGTGATCTTAAGTAAGAAGGCTACTGTGAAAGAAGGATTTTGTAAATTACATGTGTAAATTACATCTGGTCAACCAGAGGTGTGGCAAGCTTTTTGGTCTCATGTGAACATAGTCATATAAAACAGAATTTTGGGGAAAAAAATTAACCTGCTCATATACCATCCTTTATAAAGGTTCAACAAGTGTTACACTAAAAGCTTATGCCAACCTGACTTTATATATTACTTTAAAAAAAGTAATCACCCTTTCACACAAACAATTGAAGTAAAATCATCACCTTCTGCATTTTAGAAATCATTGAATGTGCCTATTTTCTGTCCTTTCATAACTACAAAGATGTGTTAATTCACTCCTCAAGGCTTTTTCTATGGTACTTTGACAATTTAGCCAATGATCATTTTACTATATTCTTTTTCTTTTCACCCAAACTGGAGTCCATTTGAAACATTTTCAGTACAAGAGTGTGCAAACTTACAAAAAAAAAAAAGTCTTTGGTTCTCCTGCTAGGGATTACAATTACTAACTTGTTCAGAATGGCAACTCATTTATCAGTAGAGAGTCTTTTATAAGTGTGTAGAGCAAGGACATGCTTTTGAATGATATTTTTTTAGGGAGAAAAGGGAGCTCTTCTTTAGATAGTTTTTATATTATTTCCTAGCCAATACAATTGTTTGGGCTGCCCAGTTATAAATACAACTTGTATTCATGTTCATGATTAATAAATATGTAAGTGCATAATACATTATGTTGGTGCAAAAGGAATTGCAGTTTTGCCATTGAATGTAATGGCAAAAACAGAAATTATTTTGCACCAGCTTAATATCTGTACCAAAATTCAGATGGCTTTTTGTGATATCTGTCTTCTTTTTACAAGATAGTCTTTTAATGGTTACCACTTCTCAAAGTATTGGCCTTGTACTTAGGGAAAAGTCCTAAGGGGTGTTTAAAATAGCCTTCTGGTCACAATTGCTAGACTTTTCATAGTGATCCTGAAGTTAGATAAAGAGATTAGCAAGTTTACCCATTAAATTTTATATTTAGGGAATGACATGTTCATTTTTAAGACAATTTGGAGTGTTTGTAGAAAATTCTATGTAGTGCAAAATTTAATAATAAATGTGGCAACTTACAAGCGATTGTCCTTATCTTTCTAGCACATCTAAATGTAATAACCCTAGTTTATATTTATACAGTGCTTTACAATTTGAAATATACTTTTCCAAAGTTTACCATGTTTGCTCCAACAGAAATTCTATGAGGTAAACATGCAAGGGTCTTTATACTCGTTTTGCAAGTTCAGCAAGTTAAAGGTAGAGAAGGCCCAAGATTTTCTTCCTATCACATGGTTAGTTATGAAGCTGCAGTTCTAATGCAAGTGTTGTAACTACAAATCTTGTGATTTTTCCACCGATCCCACTTGACTAAATAAATAATTTGTGCCTTTATATTCCAGGTCCTGTATCATCTTGTAGAATATAAACATTAACTCTTTCTTGCAGTTCTTTTTTATTACATACACATACATACAACACACATAGATATACCTTTATGATATATACTCTGTTGAGTAAGGTTAATTTTGCCATTTTTGTTTTTCAGAGTTTCTTAATTAGATGTTTTATTGTTTAAAAGATTATAAAAAAGAAGTAAACTTTTAAAATTTAATTTATTTTTGTTTTCTAAAATTAGAAATAAGGTCTTACTATGTTGCCCAGGCTGGTCTTGAACTCCTAGGCTCAAGCTATCCTCCCATCTTGGCCTCTCAAAGTGCTGGGATTACAGGTATGAGCCAGCTTGCCTGGCCTAAAACAACTAAAACTTTATACACAAAGTTGTTTAAAGAAAAAGCTAGACTATTCCCATGGGCCTGCCTGCTTCCCTTCAATCCCACCATGCTAAGGACTAAAGGTAACCATTGTACATAGATTGCTGTGTTAATAGCCAAGATTGGATTAACATATTTCTGCTCAAACATATATCTGTAAATATGTAGAAATATATAGGAGTTCTGTTTGTTTTTAAAGAAAGGGAATTACTCTCTATACATAATCTATTTGAAAGAAATGGAATTGTCCTCTATACGTTGTTCTGTAACTTGATTACCTTAACAATATATCATGAACATTACCATTTGCCAATGGTATATATAACCTCATATTTGCATTATAATTTCTGTATGCACATCATACCCATATATAATTTTACACAGATCTCTTAACATTCTCTTTTGCTTTTTAAGATTCCCTGACCCCCGTCTCCTCTCTTTTCTTCATTCCCCTCCTGCTGGACTCTCTTCCTTCCTCCCACCTCTCTACCCAATAACTTATATTAATATAGTTTTTGCATAACTTTCCATGACTTTTTCCATGCTTATATAGTCATATACTACTGCATGTCTAAACACAAACCTGTGCATGCATATATACTTATAGAGTTCTATCCTGGTATGTTTTACAAAGAATCGTATTTTATCACTTCTTATTTTACTTTCCACTCTTGAAGTTATCTTATGGAAATCTCTCAAATGCCGGAGATCCAATTCATTTTGTATGACTGCATGATATTTTCAATGTTTGGCTCTACTATAAATTACTTAACCATTCTTTATTGATGAGCATTGTTTATTCTGTTAGTCAAGAGGGAGAAATGACGCCTTTTGTTTTAACACAGATAATTTAATATAAAGATATATTCCCTGGCTGTAAAAGATCATTAACTAGGTAACTGAAAGGAAAAAAAATAAGGACACAAAGACGTTGCAAAGGCAGGAGTTGTAGGAAGCAGCCATCCTCCCTAGGTCTGAGTGAACAGGGGAAGGAAATTAAAATTATTAAAAGCTTGGAGGAGGGCCCCATGGAACTGGAACTCAAACCTCTTGGAATTCTAAGAATCCAACAGCTGGTCTTCAAAAGAGTGCAATGAGCCTGTTTCTGGGGTGTTAGAAACTGTGTATCTAGCTGCCAGCTGCTGCTACAGGAGGGGATTGCAACTAACTCCCAGGGTGAAGAAGCATTTCTAGGATGATGCAAACACAAGAAGCCTATAGAAATCAAATAGATGGAGCAAATTCTGTTTTCGTTTTCTAGCCTTCTAGTTTCCCTGTGACCGCCCTCAACCCCCACTCCCCAATAAGCAGAGCTTAGAACAGAGTCACATGACACAACAGAAAAGTGGTTTGTGGAGTCCTAGCCCAGAACAGAAGCTAGAAGGGTGGGTTTAAAGCTTTGAGACATTAAATTAACAACTGTCCCATCTTTATTGCTGGGATTCTCTTTTTTTTTTTTTTTTTCTTTTTTTAGTTCAAAACAAAGTTGTATTAAGTGTCCTCATTCACATATTTTTATGTACTAGTGCTTGTATTTCTCTGAAAGAGATTCCCAAGGGTGAAATTATTGCATGAAGTAATATTTTTAATTCAATATATGTTGCCAGATGTTTTTTCAATGATATTGCAGAAGAAAATCACATTTCTACTAGCATTTTTTGAGAGTATTCATTCTTCCTATTGCCATCAGCAACAGAAGCTATAACTCTTAAATTTTTTCAGAGTGATGAGTAAAAAGTGAAGTCTTGTTGCTACTTTAATTTACATTTTTCTGACTGCTCATGATTTTGAGCATCTTGCCATACATTTATTTACAATATGTAGTTCCTTTTTTGTGAATTTCTGTTTCTATCTCTGCTCATTTATTTTTTCTATTGGGTTCCTTTCTGTTGCCTCTTTTGTGAATAGACAAAACCACTGCATATTCTAGAAATTAAACTTTATCAGTCATTTGTGTTTCATGGTTTACTAATGCAATTGTTTACTCACTTTAATTTTTTGTATATTTCTGGACAGAGGATAATCAAATATACCAATGACATATAGTTTCCGGTTCGTGTCTTAGCTATGTAAATCTTGCCCATCCCAAGATTGAATTCGTAATTTAGGCTTATTTCGAAGTTGTTTTTTTTGTTTTGTTTTGTTTTTTTATCTTTAACATTTAAGACATTGTTCCATCAGGACTCCATGATTATACATGCTAAGTGATAGAGGTCTGATTTTTTCTTCCACAGAGGTAGCCAGTTGTCCAGCAACATTTACTATATCAACTATCCTCAATACTGACTGGAAATATTTTTATATGTGAGATTCTTACATATATTTCTGGATTTTCTATTCTTGATTACACTGATCTTTTGCTTAATTTCTATGCCAATACCATATTGACTTAATGATAGTGACTTTTAATATTTGCAATGCCTAGCATAAGAAGCTCTCCTTTTTTTTCATTATTTTCTTGGCTCTTCTCAGGTATTTTTTTATGTATATGTTCTTTAAGATCATTCTTCTTTAAGGTAATTTTATCTATCTCCATTCTTCTCCAGAAAACAAGAAATAAATTCTGTTGGAAATTTAATTGTAGCTACATTCTATTCATATGTCAATTTGTAGTGGGTTTATATATTAGAAAATTATCTTCCCATCAAAGTATAGTACTTTATTTGTTCTGATCACAATTTATACTCCTCAGTAATATTTTGTAGAATATATTTTCGAATAAAATTTCATGTCCTTGTTAAGTTTTCCTAAGTGTTTTACAGTTTTTGTTTTTGTTATTACATTTCTAGATATTTATTGCTAAGAGAAAGCTGTTGATTTCATAGCGTTTCCATTAGGGTAGACACAGTATTATAATAAATAAATCAAAAATGTAATGGCTCACAAGAAATACACTATTTTTTTCTCTCTGATGATGGTTTAGAGTATATACTCCAAGTTGGCAGAAGGCTTTTCATTATATGGTCACTCAAAGACCCACAAGAATTCAGCTCTACCTTCTTTGATATGTGGCTTCCTGCCTTGCCCTGATAGTGTCCATCCCAGCATAGAGCAGTAGGAAAAAAGCATGTAAGAAATTGTATGGGAGATTCATGTGACAGGCAGGAAATTGACAGTTGTTAGTTCTGGTCACATCTCATTGGAAGGAATTTGACCTTAGGCAACCTACAACCAAAGGAAGGCTGGGAGATATAATGCCACTGTGAAGGCATATATTCAGTTATTATTCCATTAATGCATAAGCAAAAGACAATGGATTTTAGGAAACCTAGTAGACTCTGCCATGGTATAATTGTCCTATATCTAACTACTCTACTAAAGTCTAATTAACTGTAGCAGTTTTGATTCTTAACCAGAGACACTTGGGATTTCTAAGATATTATGTCATTAATAAGAAAGGATTGTTTTATTGCTTCTTTTTCAATACTTTTTCCACAAAGTTTTCCATTTCCTTGTTGTATTTGCTAAAAACTCTAAGACAAGTTGAATAATAATAGCAAGAAGCTCTAACAGATGTTCTTCAATTTTTATAGTTTCTGTATTTTAACATTTAGAATTATATTTTGTATTTTTTTAGAATATTGTCTTTGTTACTACAAGGGGTTTCCTTCAATTCTTTTTTTACTTAGAGCTTACGTTAGAATAAGACTGCCAGAGTTTGTCAAATATCTTTTCAGAATTTAATTATAAAATCATAATGTTTGTCTCTTTCAATGTATTAATCTAATAGATTATGTTGACAGGTGTCCTGAGTTTTTAAAACCTGAAATAGATAAATTCTATTTATTCTATTCTTTGGTAATTTTAGTGATACACTGCTCATGTATCAAAGATATATGCTACTATTGAAATATACATTATTTTTAAAGATTTTCTGCATCTGTAGTTCCAAATGAGATTGGAGCACAATTTTCTTTTTCTTTCTTCCCCGCCCCCCGCCCCCCACTTTTTTTTTCCTACTGTTTTTTTTTTTTTGGGGGGGCTGGGTAGGGAGTACTATCTTAACACATCTGAAGTTTCATATATGCCATGTTAATAATATGGATTAGGGAAATTTATGTTTCTGTGACAATAATAGTATACATAATATTGGAATTATGTGTTCTTTAAAGTAAAATACAGCTTAGTTGTAAAATCAGGACGTCCTTATTCATTTTAGAAGCATATAGACTTTTATTTACTTTTTGAATATTTCCTTGATTAACTACCTTATGTTTTTCTCTTTTTCTTGAACAAATTCTGGGAGTTTTTGCTTTACTGAAATATAATGTATTTCATCTAGGTTTTCATATTTGTTACAATAATGTTACATGTAGCATTCTTTTTATATAGTTTTTTGTGCCTGTGATTATGTATCATTTCTCATGTCATATTTTTTTCTCTCTTTCCCTTAATAAGTCTTATAGGAAGTTCATCTATTTTGCAATTATTTTCAAAGACTTTCTTTAAGAAAATCTTTTTATCCTTTCTCTAACTTAAATCAATTTAATTAGTTTTAGCTTTTATGTTTCTTTTATTACATTCTTGTGTTCTTTAATAATGAAAACATTTATAAACTTTTATCTGGATACAGCTTTTGCAACATTCTATAGGTTTTAATATTATATATTCTATGGCTTCTGGCTCTATTTCAGTTTTCATTCCTTTGGACCAAGTATTATATAAAAGTATCTTAAGGTGATTAAGACTTATGAGTCACTTTTCAAAATTGGATTTCTAATTGTATTGGCTCAATATTGAAAAAAAATACTCTGTAAAATCTCTACTTGGAAATATTTGTTAAAGTATTATTTAAGATCAAATAATTTTTAAATGTTTCATAGACATTAAATGTTTATCACTTAATAGGCATGAGATGTTTTATATATCTTTTAATCAAATTTTATTGCAGTATTCAATTTTCCCATGTCCTTGCTTATTTTTCGTTTACAAACAACATTGTTTAAGACTTTTCTTCTATTCCAAGTTATAATTACCCTAGCAAAAATTGCTCTACTGTCTACTTAAAAGTTTTCAGATGACCCTCCAAATTACCTTATTTTCTCCTTTCAAATACTTGGGATTTTTAACCTGAAAAAAAGGGGGAAATAAAATTGCAGAATAATATCAGATTAGTTGTCCCTGTAGGAATGTCTTAGTGTGTCTTTTTTCTGCAGAAATTTTTTTTTTCCAGGTTACCTTAAAAAACACTTTTTTAAACTTTATTATGTCCATTATGTCCCTCAGTCAATGACATAGTACACAGAAAATTTATACCTAGATTCATACATGTCCAGTCATGTTGTGTATTCTTAGGACTGATTACTTCGGTGTTTGTTTGTTTGTTTGTTTTTTGAGACAGAGTCTTGCTGTGTTGCCCAGGCTAGAGTGCAGTGGTGCGATCTCAGCTCACTGCAAGCTCTGCCTCCCGGGTTCACGCCATTCTCCTGCCTCAGCCTCCCGAGTAGCTAGGACTACAGGCGCCCGCCACCATGCCCGGCTAGTTTTTTGTATTTTTAGTAGAGACAGGTTTCACGGTGTTAGCTAGGATGATCTCGATCTCCTGACCTCATGATCCACCCACCTCCGCCTCCCAAAGTGCTGGGATTACAGGCCTGAGCCACCGCGCCCAGCCAAGACCACTTCGTTTTAAAGGAACTGTGTCACTTTCCTTAGAGTATAACATCAAAAATTCATTAAAACAAAACTTGGTAATGGTTTTCTCATTTGGTAATCGTTTTTCCTTGCTAGTAAAACGAATCCAACCATGTTTAGTAGGATAAACTTTGAAAAACAATAATAATCACAAAACAGAACTATTAATATCAGACATATTCATAGCAAACCGATGATTAGAAATTTCTTGAAAATATTAAAATATTTTCAATAAAACTTACGAAACTGGAAGTCTCTCTCCCTGTCTGTATACTGTGAATGACGTGATGAAATCCAACATTACTGCTTAATGATCCCGTCCATTCCACGCAGACTTGTTAGGAACTCTTGTTGCTTCCAACTTTGATTGACCTACAAGGTCACTATAATTTGGGTGCCAGTAAGTTATGTTAGATTTTGAGATTCTGAGACAGCTCATATTTAATCTAAGGTAAAGTAGTTAAACTGATTGTAATGAGGTATGACAACCATATTGACTAATCTGCAAAGAAGACTATGACATTGCAATAGCAATGGGACAAGCCACCCAATTAATTAGTAGCAAATTGGACAGATTGCTTTGGACGTTTTCCAAGAGAGGAAGTGCTTCTGGTGCTTTGCGTCAAAAGCAAGGCAAACCAACTTTCTTAATCCCCCTGGGCAGAGAATGATTTAACTTTAAATTTTTTAATTTTATGTGCCAGAATCAGAGGCAGAATTGAAAGATATAGAAACTAAGATATTTATGTAAAAAAAAAAAAAAAAAAAAAGAAGTGTATAGTGACCTATGTTGATCACCATGATTTTTTTAAAGAAAGCTCATTCAGTGTTTCTTATACATCTGAATTATAGTGGAAATGTCATACCTTCACAACTCATAAAATGTTTTCATTTATAACTCATTCGTTCCTTACACAGATTTCTAAGATATTATCCCCCCATTTTACAATAAGGAAATTGAAGTCCAGGAATGTCAAAAATATACTCCTGCCAGAGCTAGCACATCACCAGAGGTCTCATTGCAAGACAGTCTCTCAGTTGACATCACTGCCGGCACAGCACAGTGTACACCACTGTCCTCCCACATGTTAACTTTTCTGATGCCCTTTCCTCTCCCATGTACTGGTATAGAAACAACAGAGAACGTAGCCATGGCAAAAATGTTAACCTTTGCCTAAGTTTGTTTATTTCAATGCCTGACCTTATATTGGGAGAAAATAAAGCCAATCCATTTCAAGTTAAAAGATCCTTTGAGGTATCAAATAATCAGTCAGATGCTTTCCCCCCATTAGATTGGTGGATGCTGGCAGAGAGTGTGGAAATAATATTCTTATTATATCTCTGTGGTGAACTCACACAATTGTAAAGTGAATCTGGCCTTTCTTGTTTTATCTCAAAACACCATGAAGTCCCACTTAGTTTGAAAAATTAAGTAATCCTGTGCAAAATTAAATTTCCTATTTTGCATGATTCCTGTGGCAGCACCTTTCAATTCTAGTTCTTAATCATGTTCTCAAATGTCATGTAAATATAGAAAACGTAACAAAATAACCACTGCTACCACTATCTGCCAAAGCCTATTATATTATGTGACTCTGTCCTACACAATAATGTGTCAAAATCCTAAATTTCACTGAGAAGGAAAGATGGATTGATTTTGTTTTCTAGTCTCTAGAAGAGGAGTTGAGATGTCAGTAGAAAAGTGCCTCTGTCCATCACCAGTGGAGCTAATCAGGGAAAAATGTCTGCGGTGGCGTACACATTAATCTCCAGCTGGAGCATGGAGCTGTTATGAGGTGTAACTAACCATATCGTTGTGACTCATCTCGGTCTGTAATAACATGCTTCACAGTGACATCAGTGGTTTTATGAGATGGATGTTGCATGTAAAGGAAAAAGTACTGTTCAGCTGGAATATCTGTAAGTCTGCACATGACACAGTGACAGTTTGCAGTGAATGCAGCCACTGTTTTTCTGCAATAACACATCTGCCATATCCTGTCATCACTGTGTCTCTAAAACTGTCTCAAGTAGTCATCATGGGCAATTTCGGCCCCAAAGGTTGTTATAACAACTTAGTTCTCAAAAATGGCCTATGTCAAGTTGCATTGCAGTTGCTTACTCAGGCCCACTTTGGGGCTGAGTCCAGAAGTTTAAAAAAAAAAAAAAAAAAAAAGGAAAGAAATGGAATTCTTACATTGGTAAATTATTTCAACGACAATGTTATGTCAGATCCTTTATAAACGTTTAGTATTCAGAATTGATTCTTCTAACATTTTCCCTACAGAAGTAGAGATGTACTTTGATCTTTGATCTCTTTCTACATGTAAAATGCATAATGCTTATAAACTCTGTTTTTTCCAGTTGATTATCCACCATCATTGGCACAGTAGAAAAAGTAGCTATATAATTTTCAGGAACACAATGTCTCTGGACTTCAAATGGGAGGGCCTAACTACTTAAGGTTCATTTCTACTTTAAAATTATATGACCTTTTAAAAAACATTTCTTCAAAAGCTTTTTTCATGCCTCTTTTCTGCTAAATAAAAATTCTTTCAGAGGAAAGAACTGAGGATATAAATATTTAGAAAAGTTTTAAGTTTTAATTTGAAAATATATAACCAGAAGCATCTTAAATTTTAAAAAGTAAATGTTTTAATTTCAAAGATGTAAAATAACAAAAAATAAATAAAATGCAGTTTAGAAGAATACAAGGTGGATGTATATACCATATACCCAGCACAAAATATTTAATGATGTTGAAAACCAGAGTTTACTCAGAAGTGCGTAGTTGCAAGGGCAAAAGAGGAAATAGTAGACTACACTTTTACTGTCTAATTTTAGTTTCAAAGAATTTCAAAAATTTTTCTGGAGAAATAATTATTTCCTGGAAACAAATACTTGTAACCTGATTAATAATCAGATATTAATTGAAGCATTTTTAAAAGTACACTAATATATATTAGAGAAATATGATTTCATAAAACAAAAAAGCATTCTGTGTAAGCAATCAGTATGTGTATTAGTCAAAACAATGTAGAGAGCATTCACAAATTTCCCTGTGCTGTGATTTCTCTTCTCAGTGGTCCAGTATGGTGAAAGTGCCATACCTGCTTTTAATTAATGTTTCCAATTTTATTTTTCAGAATGAAAAATCCCCAGGGAGATCTGCAAGTCGATCAAGTAACATTTCAAAAGTAGGTGAAATGTACTCATTTTCTTGTTTTGTTGATTTCTACACTTCATGAGTTCACATAAATGTTTATGTTTAACCTGTAATTGTTATCTGTGAGCAGAACACAAATGTGATTTCTTCATGGTTTTAACTATTTTAAGCTTTTACTATGATAAAAGGACGTGATTTTACTCAAGAAAATGAGTTAGACTATTTTTTCTTTTACCATGCTGTGTGCAAGAGATAATTTGCTTCTTTCTTCCCTTCTCTTCCCTTCCCTTCCCTTCCCTTCCCTTCCTCTCCCCTTCCCTCCCCTCCCCTCCCTTCCCTTCCTCTCCCCTTCCCTCCCCTCCCCTCCCTTCCCTTACCCTCTCTTCCCTTCCCTTTCCTTCCTCCCTCCCTCTCTCCTTTCCTTCCTTCCTTCCTTCTTTCTTTCCTTCCTTCCTTCCTTCCTTCCTTCCTTCCTTCCTTCCTTCCTTCCTTCTCTTTCCTTCCCTCCTTTCTTTCTTTTCTTTTCTTTCTTTCTTTTCTTTCTTTTTCTTTTTCTTTTTCTTTTCTTTCCATGCTGATTAAGTGCACTAACTCTGGAGAATAAGGATCTGACTGTAAGTCACTGCTCTGTCGCTTCCTGCTTACATGACCCTGAGATGTTCACTTTACCTTCCTTTTTTTTTTTTTTTTTTTTTTTGAGACAGAGTCTCGCTCTGTAGCCCAGGCTGGAGTGCAGTGGCCGGATCTCAGCTCACTGCAAGCTCCACCTCCCGGGTTTACTCCATTCTCGTCTCAGCCTCCCAAGTAGCTGGGACTAGAGACGCCCGCCACCTCGCCCTGCTAGTTTTTTGTATTTTTTAGTAGAGACGGGGTTTCACCATGTTAACCAGGATGGTCTTGATCTCCTGACCTCGTGATCCGCCCGTCTCGGCCTCCCAAAGTGCTGGGATTACAGGCTTGAGCCACCGCGCCCGGCCCACTTTACCTTCCTGAGACACAGTTGCCTCTTTTATGACATAGGGGCCATGATAATATCAGTCACCTGGAAGAGGTTTTCTGAAGTGGTTATAAATTAAAACAAGGCCTTTCAAATATCTATCACCCTAGTTTCACAATGAAGAGCTTTGCCCGAACCAAAGCACTCTGTCATCTGTCTCAACTTGAATACTAATGTTGAATAAGTAATGACAAAAAAACTTGTAAACAGTACTGACAACACCTTTGTCACACCAAATACTTTTTCATGATCTGGGGGTGAAATTATATCTGCATTTCTAAACTGCTCTTTGAGTTTTACTTAATCTAGCTTGTTTATCATGTTTTAGTCTTTAATGTTTTAAGAAATAGAAAAATCAAGAGTCTAGTTTCCCTTCTATGAGTTCTTCTTCAGGGTCTGGTATGTATTAATTGTACTTCTGTGTGGGAGACAATTAATTATAAAACTGCATCTCATTTGGAGAGAAATGAAAAACTCTTTTCTTAAACATCACTTAAATCGAACCACAAACATTCAACCATCAAACAGTGGTAGGATAAACAGATTTCAGTGCACATGACTTTACCTATTTAAACCAATTTAACTTTCCTTTTATGTTCAGAATGAGTCACAATGCTAAATATGTTGTTGAATCCTCACTACTTTTTCATAAATTGATAAGTGAAAAACTATTCATTGACTACATAATTTATCAATTATGAAGTGGCCAAATCTAGAAATACTGAAGTTCTTTAATTTGTAAAGTATTGGAACGGAGAACTTTAACATTGGAGCAAAGATTTTTTCCTTAATTTTGTCAAAATAATTACTTGTGTTGAAGACTGTGAGCATTTTTAGAGTGTGAGAGTCAGTATAATGGAGTGATTGGATGGATAGCAGAGTCACTCTTAGGAAGGTTATTTAACATCTCGAATAAGTTTATCTGTAAAAGGAGTATATATATTAGTATCTACCTCTTACAGTGGTGCTTAGAACAGTGTTTGCCCTGTGTATTAGCTATTTTTAGTATGGGGTTCTTAATATTTCTTTATCAGTGATGGCTTCAAGCAAGTGCTCAATAAATATCTTTTTAAGCCAATAAATTGGAACATGGTCTATAATATATGCAATGTTTTCTAGGTGTAATAATAACAAAATGCAGAGTACACAGGATTAAGGAAGATGTTACTAATCTGAAGTTATTTCCTTGAAAAAATGCATATTCCTATTTCCATAAAAAGCGTGCATATATTTAACAATAAGTAATAGATTGTCTTAAGTCAGTAATAGTATTATTCATAATGGGTGTCTTCCTTACTTTTATCTGCTTATGCCATCTACTGTCCTTAGACACAGGAAAATCACAGAGAGTACAGAGGACTCTGTCTAGAATGCAATTGCAAAATTATCTTTTATATTTCTAAGTCTCCTTTCCTGCCTATTTCTTGCAGTTCTTTAATGAATCAGACTTTCTCATCATCCATATTTGTTGAGTGTCACATATCGAAAATCTTGTTCTATACTGGGAATTATGGAGTAATAATTTTAAAAATTCCTTTCCCATTCCTCAGTGAGCTTACGGTGAAACTGGGTAACTAACAGTGCACAGAAGAGTTCACATAACAGGTGTGAGACTCCTATCCTGAGAATAGCCTGCGGCAAGATTAGCCCTTGGCTGACATCTGGAAACTTAGATTCCATAAATAGTGCTTCACCCTACCTGTTAAGGATGATTCACTGTGCCTGAACTGCAAACAACATAGCTATCCTAAGCACATGCCTTCCTTCTGGGAGTCTGGAGTCTTGGTACATGTGGTTGCCTACACACTCAGCCCCCAATAAAAACTTTGAGCACTGAGTCTCTTACAATCTCCCCTGGTGGCAACACTTCTTCACATGTGTCATCAAATTCATTGAGCACATCCCAGCACACCCCACTGGGATGGACTTTTGGAAGCTTGCTCCTGGTTTCCTCTGGACTTCACTCCATCACTCCCTGTGCCTTTTCCCTTTGCTGATTTTGCCTTGTATCCTTTCACAGTAATAAATCACAGTCGTAAGTATGAATATATTCTGTCTTGAGTTCTCTCAGAAAGTCATTGAGCCTGGGCCTGGTGAATGGAACCCCTAATACGCTATTTAAAAAAGAAGTAGAGACAGAAGCTATGGGAATTCAGAGAGCCATCACCTCCATCTAACTGGGACAGGGTAGCAGCAGGGAAAGTTTCTTAGAAGAATGGTATGTAAAAAGGCACTTGAAGAATGGGTGTGAATTGATCAACTGTCAAGGAAGGCTGTTTAAAGGGTTATAAGTCCAAGGCATGGGAGCTAGAAAACATAGATCATAAGGAGGAAGTTATATAAAATACTTTGTAAGGGTTTTTGAGATGGAATCTTAATAGAATGCATTATCTTCAGTCTACTCATAGAAGTCATACAACCTCAATCTGTGTGAGATTGTCAAGCTAAGTGAGTTTGACAGCACATGTGAAGAAGT
This sequence comes from Macaca nemestrina, assembly GCF_043159975.1. Taxonomy (NCBI): domain Eukaryota; kingdom Metazoa; phylum Chordata; class Mammalia; order Primates; family Cercopithecidae; genus Macaca; species Macaca nemestrina. The sequence goes on from NC_092127.1 coordinate 25,952,890, forward strand.
GTCACCTACCAGGGAAGTTCATGAGAGTCTTGGTGTTCAACACCAGTCATTGAAGTGTTATCTGGCTTTGAAATAGAGAAACTGATCTAGAACCCATCAAGGTCCTTGAGACTTTTCTTGGTGAGTATGTATAAAATGGAACATGATTATTTTTGTCATTCAGGATTGTGTCTTATAAACATGATCTTGCTACTGTGAAAGTAAAAAATTCCAAACATGGGATAAATAATAAATGTGCAATTGTTAGTGAACATCAAACATTATATATCCTAAATTTTTACCTCTGGATCTTTGTACCATATATTATCCAATAGCAATTATACTTTGAGTTTTATTGTCCTTGCAACATTTACTTTTTTATTAATTTATATTTCTAGTTTGTCTTAGTAAATATAAGACAGTTACACCTATGATTCTTTCTTTCTCTTTTTTTTTAATTCAAGTAAGGTTGGTGTGCCTTGGATATGTTACAGTTGATCCAAAAGCTACAGAGAAGTTATATAGGTTTAATACAGTATATGTGAGATTATCAAAATATTTTGGATGTGAAAAAGGCAGCTTTCATTTATCCATCACTTAATTTTTTAATACTTTTTCATATTAGTGCTTGTTACTGCTTTTTAACACACATATTACTCACAAATAGGCTCCTCAAGAAGAAAAGTCAGCCAAATCTGGCCTTTTATTTCTTCTAGGGTGAAGGATCATTAGATTTAACTAGCAACAATATAATATGTATCTCACAAGAAAAACCTTTCAAAAACCAACTGTCAAAAGGAAAGAACGGCTTGTACTTCCAATTCAAGTCAACAGAATTTTCTTTTAAATAAAATCCTTTGCTTTTTGGTGTGTGTAGGAAGCAGCTCACAAAATCTAATCTGTTTATGAGAAGATATTCAAAAGCCACTACCTTAACAAAATGATATTTCACTTAGTTTCCATCATTTCCTATTACATTCACTAGACTTCATTTACATGACAGAGAGTCATTTCAATTCTTCAGTTAGTCTCTATCTTAAAATGTCTTACACATTGTTAAGGTAAAGTTTATAAAATGTGCACACCAGTTAATTCTGAAATAAATAAAGATGCATGGGCTAGTCGGTACAATTTACTCAACAAATCTTTTTGATGATGTACTGTGTATAAGGTATTATATGGTTCACAGCATTTTAAATAGGCGTTTTCTTCTGATCCAATATATACTTTAATTTTACTTCTGTTAATCTTCATCTCTCCGTATTTTTCCAGATTTGTCTTTAAGATCCCAAGGTATTTTCCAGCAAGGTCAAGGTGAAAGTGTTTCTTATATGTAAAACATACTGAGAATTCTTTTCAGCTGAAAACCTGAGCCAAGTGTTTGCACCTCTGAACAGGTGTTTAATGTTCTGATTTATTGAGAGATCCATTTTGGTTTGCTAACACAATGGACCTATAAATCATCTATCCCTTCAGACTACATACCTTTAGAGGGTAAGTTTAATAGGTTGATGAAGTAAAGTAGGATATATAATTAGGAAATAACTAGGAATAAGGTGGACTAATTTGAGAACTTTCAGAGAGCCTGAGTTAAGGTCTGTCCTGAGACCAAAGTTGAGGAAATGGGTATACATTTAGTTTAATTATTGAAGTCTGGGTGGGAGAAGATAAGAAAGTCTGAGACCTTCTTAGGTCCTGAGGCATGTTATTTATATACACTCACTCCTTGGGTGATCTCATTTAGCTTCATAACTTTATATATAATCAATAGCCCAACAACTATCAAGTAGATATTTTTAGCTCAAATCTCTGCCATGAATTCCAGACTCAAAATGGTAATCAAATTTCCCACAAAAATAAATAATAGGAATCTGTCTTAGGTCAGGTTTCTCACAGCAGATCCTGAGATGAGAATTTTTTGCAATGACTCACTATGAGAATATTCCTAGGAGAAGACATCCAAGGAGTAAGAAAGGCAACCAAGGGAAGAGAAAGAAGTCAGAAGTTCTCTGCTCCTGCATGGGGATGCTGGAATGTAAAATGCACTTCACTTTGTCCCCTCTTGAGGCAAGGGAGCAAGGTTTTCATCCTCCAGTGTTTGTCATTCACTGGCTCAGGGTCATTCAGGGTGAGAAAAACTCCCAGTCACTTTGATTCTCTTTACATGCAGGTAAACTGTCCAAGAAGCCAAAGGGCAGTTTTCCAAAGAGAATTGCAGTAGTAGGACTTTAGAAACAAAAGCGCACAGAAGTCAAAGGAGATGTGTACTGAGAGGGACCCAAAGGGATTTTGGTGGAATACTCACAGCACCTGCTATCGTCCATCCTTTGAGCCACCCAGATCCATATGAACTCATTTCATCCTGTCATGGATTCGTATAGATGATGATTGGGCACTGTTTCTGAGGAGAAACTTAAAGACATTGATTAGTCAAATGGGCTCTCACTGCTTGCAGCTGTAAAGTTATATCTGATTCATCATATCCTTCTTCTGACTCATTCCAAATATTCTTCATTCTTGATGATCACTTCTGTTAGTCTAAGTGGCTTGCTGGTGAAGTATCTCTGTCCTTTGAACCTGATCATTCTGTAGTTGCTGCAATCACTTATTTGAAGTTAAACCTGGGTGTGGGTAAATGAAAATATGCAACAGTGGATTCCCCCAAATTTCAAAATATTTTTTGCTTTCCCAAGTAGTAGGAACCCTGCTTTCTAATAAAGAGAAAGTTCCATTGTTCAGTAAATTGCTGTTCTGCCTACTGGACAATATAACATGTGTTATTAAGCTCATGAGGGATCGTTCCAGTCATATGGTCAACTGATGTCCACAGAAAGGCCTTCAGTCTTCCTATGGCCGGGTAGCTTGTCAGGAGCTGCTTTCTAAATGGTGAAAGAACTATGCTGCAATAGTATGGCCTTGATCCGGAACACTAGGCTTCTCACTGCAGTTGTGCATTCAAAGCTTGACAGAGAGCCCACATTGCATTTTTATTCATCATGGTACCTCTAGTAGTATTGCCATTTATTATTGCTCTGGCATCAAGGGTGCTTGTATTGCAGCTGATATTGCTGCAGAACCTTCTATCATTCTAGGCCCCACTCAAAACTGCAGCTTTCTGAGTCATCTAATAAAGGGGCATCATTCCGAAATGTGGTTTATGCTGTGTTTAAAATTCAAAAAGTTCTACCAAACACTCTGGGTCCTTCTTGATAGTGAAGTAAAATGCAAAATTTGGTCTTAACTCTGGAAGAAATGCACTAGCATGCAGCAGACTACAGAATTTCTAAAAATTTCACTGATTTGTCCAGCTCCTGAAGATATGTTCATTTTATTTCCTACTCTCTGTGATACAGATATTCTAACAAAGCATTTAGAGTATTGGCCCCTCCTGCTCATTAGACCTTATTGTACCTGATGATATCGTCAATACAGTGGACTGTTCTGATATTTGACAACCACTGGACATTTGAATCTACCTCCAATCTGTTTTGTAAAATATCCCTGGAGCAAGACCATGATTGTATACTAATGTCTATGCCAGATGAATACAAACTGCTTTTGATCCACATTTATGACAAATATTGAAAATAACACATTAGTAGATTAATAGCCTCATACCACATGCCAGATACTGTGTTGTTCTGCTGTAGTAAAGATATTACATACAGTACACAGCAGCTTCAGTTAGTGCTTCTACTTGGTTACATTTGCCGTGGTCTACTGTCATTTGCCTGACCTACCAGTTTTCTGCGGGGAACAGACCGAGAAGCTAAATGGTGATATGGCAGAAACAATCATTCTTATATTTTGTAAGTCTATTTTTCATACAACAGCCAAAATGATCCTTTCCAAATATCAGTTAGGTAATATCTTGGTGCTTTTCAAAACCTCTAATGGTTTTCTATATTACTCGAAATAAAACATAAATTCTTTCATGGGCCAAGGAGCCATAATCCAGCCTTGTGGTATCTTGCTAATTTTCTTCTCACTCTTCCTCTTAATAACTCATCTCCAGACACACTGATTTCCTGTTGTTCCTCAAGCACAGGTTTTGTTTTCAGGGCATTTGCCCATCATGCTCCTGCTGCCCAGAGTGCTCATTCCCCACACAGCACCATGATCAGTTTCCTTGTTTCTGTTACATTTCTACTGAAATATCACTTTATCAGTGAGGACCTATCTCCTTTGCTACTTATTTTTCTTTAAAAATTTTATCATAATCTGCAGTATTATATATTTTTAATTAGTTTAACCTATATGAGGGCAATAACTATTTCTTCATTCAATGCTGCTTCCTCAGTCTCAGAAAAGTGACTGATAAGTAGGACACATTCAACAAATATATGTCGAATGAATGAATAGAGCCTGCTTTGTTCTGTTAACTTATAATGCATAAGTTCTTAACATGGGATCTGTGGACTATGAGCAATGATCCTTGGGCCATGCCAGTCCATGAACATGTTACAATACACACAAGCTCAGCTGATCCTGTAGGGAAGCTCTGCCAGACAAATTGCACCACATGTTAACCCTCTCTTGAGGAAAAGCAGTCAGTCTCCCCATCTCTGTCAAGCAACTATTGGCCTATTGGTGTGGGAGAGTGTGCAGACTTTTGGCTGAGAAAGTTCCTGTTAGGCCAAAGGTGATTCTACAGAGAAGGGGGCAGCTATGATCATCAGCCACACAGCAGCTGGGTAATGGGGACACTGGCCAGTAGTAAACATCTGCTTGGGGAAAAACCTCCACCATTGATGACTGCTTGGACCACTGAGATCCACTTAAGTATCACATTGTTTCACCTCAACATAGCTTCTCTAGGATTTTGGTTAGTTACAGTTTGTAGGAAACGTATAAAAAGAGGTTAAGTGGAATGAAACACAGCCCTCATTGTTGCATTTGGTTCACAGGTCATACCTGATACTCACCATTGTCTTCGCCCATTCATTTTAGATTACTTTCACCTTTTCCAGCACTTATGCTGCTCTAAGTAGCTTACCTGAGAAATCTGAGTCCCTGGCTGCCATTCCCTTCTCGGGCCATAATTGCTATGTTTGTCCATTCACAGCCACACTAGTGCGAGGGAAAGAGATGTCCTAGTATATCTCTTGAGGGACATATGTGTTTCTCCTGTCACCATTATGTGGCAGATTTTCTCATGCTGTCACATCCAGCACCAATATCTGAGGTCTCAGTATCTGATCTACTAACATGGGACAGGATTCTGCCTAACATGGTCTCTAACCCAGGGATTCACTTTATAGCAAAACCTGGTGTGGCAGTGAATATATGATCATGGCATTTACTGGGATTAGCACATACCCTACCAGCCAGATGCTGCCAGCCTGACACAACAATTCTATAGCCTTTTGAAGATGCTTGAGAGGCCTCAGCTTGTAAAAGATACCCTGGGAAAATGGAGCTAAATCCCTCAGGATGCAGCATATTTTTTGAATCCACAGCCATAAATTGATGCTTTGCCTTATATACCTATAATACTTGGGCCCAAGAACTAACAGGTAAAAGCTACCCTGCTTATCACCACTCCCAGTGGTCCCCCTGGGGAATCTGCGCTTCCCACAGCCAGCACTTTGGGCTCTGCAGGTTTATAACTTCTGGTTCACAGAAGGAGATGTAACACTCCCAAATGAGAACAAAATAAGAGTCCAATAAACCTAAAGCTTTGATTGCTGCCTGGCGTTTCAAGCTTCTTATGATAGGAGCCTAGCAAGTTAAGCAATCTGTTACCATCCTAGCTAGCTTTGGTTAGCCTGTTAAATTATGTTTAAGGCTTCCTGTTGTATTCTGGCCGTGATAGGGACAGGAGGGTATGAAATATATTCCCTCCTTTTTTCTTCAGTAAGATGGTCCTTAAATTGTGTAATCTTTATTTATTTGCTGGTTTCTTTCAGCATTAGTCCACATTCAGCTTCTTCAACCTTTCAGTAGTAACTGGAAGAATGGGAACCACTTTTTAACGTACTTTTGTGTGAACAATGTTTGGATGGCTGGTGAGGAAGGGCTCCATCTCTCAAACAACGACATTTGGCTTCACGGTTTCTAAGGACTTCTTTTCACTCCACCTTTAATTATTGTCAGTGACTAAAGCCCTGAACAGAATGTCCACGAAGAAGCTAGAATCAATAACATTTTATCTCCTCCAGCACTGTAACAGACAAATATAGACTTCTTTGAATGTTTAATAAGTTTGCATTCTATTGACACTGTAAACATGTCTTAACAAGAGGAAGACTCTTTTTTGAGGGAAGTCCAAGGTCAAAGCAATTTTAATTGAAAATACTTTTTGTTGAAAAACTACACTTGTGGAGTTGAAATTCAGAAACGAGGCTGCAGTTTGGCTCACAAATCAAACACAGTGGGACACGGGATTTCTGTTGGCATGTAGTCTTCATGCTCTGTGTCTTCTTAGCTGAAGAACTCTGGCCTATCACCAGGAGTGTAGACAGCTCAGATCTCTTGACACAATCCCCAGCCAAGGACAGCCTCCCAAAAACCTCAGTAAAGGGGTCATGCCAACCACATACTGGGTGAGGACAGGCAGAGCAGGAGCTTAGAGCCAAGATAGTAAGAAACACTGGCAGGGGCAATCTCGACATATAAAATGGACCATTTTAATTTAACTTAAACTCTTCCATAGGGCACTTTAATATGTTTTGTAATTTCCTTTTTTTTTTTTTTTTTAATGCCAGAAAACCAATTTATTCCTTTAGCAAATTAAACCACATAAAGATCCTCACAATAGTTTGTTTGTTTGTTTAAGGAAAATTAATTATGGGTTATGCTTTCAGCCATCAGTTGTTATCTAAGCAGTCTAGTTAGGTGAGAGAATCTTAGCAGGAACAGTTTTATATATATGTAAATATAGCAAAGTATTATGCAAAATTTGTCAATGAGTGATCTTTATTGGAAGTTTTCAGAGGTAGGTTTGCTATTTAATGCATCACAACTTTTAAACTTACTAAATGGTATTAAAATAATCTAGAGTTTAACTCTTTTTTTTTTAATTTTATTTTATTTTATTTTATTTTATTTTATTTTTTTTAAATTTATTTATTATTATTATACTTTAAGTTGTAGGGTACATGTGCATTTACTATAATATAATCTAGTAGACTTATGACATGAATTTAGGATCTCATGTCTTTTAAACATGCCAGATGTTGTGAATAATTCTTACTCATCCCGTACATGATGGGACAAGTCTTTCTCCAAGAGTCTGCTCCCTGAAGGTCAAGATGAAAAAGGATTTGCCTTAGGAGATGGATGGCAAAAAAAAAAAAATTCCATGCAGGTGAATTTACAGTAACAAGTAGTTAGTTATTGACTCTAGAACTGCACTATCTAGTATGGTAGCCATTAGCCACAGGTGGGTATTTAAATTCAAACTAGTTGCAATTATATAAAATTTAAAAAATCAGTTCTTCAATTGTGCTGGCCACATTTCAACAGTTCAGTAGCTAGAAGTGTTTAGTGATTTCCGTATTGGACGATATAGCTATAGAGTATTTCTATCATCACAGAAAGTTCTATCAGACAGACACTACTTCTCTAAAAAATATGTTAAACTTTTCTCTAGGAAGAAGTGAATGGTGCCTAAATATTTTCAACACAGCTAGAAAAATAACCCAAATCTGGACAATATGTGATGATGCTTTCAAGTTCTTACATCCTAATACTTGACATTCAGCTTTGCTTGAATTAAGGTAATTTTTTTCTTAACAAGAAATACTGAAGCTTAAAAACTATTGACCATAAATGGTCCCCAGAGAATTAAAGAAACATTTCTAATTGTTGTGACTGTAGTATTGTGGTAATGTTGGAAGTTGTTTTTCCAGACCAGCAATAAAGCTAATGTGGGTCAGTATTTGGATTTCATAATAACTCAAAAGTATTGAATAACATGGTTTTGTGGTGCTAGGGATGGAACTCATTCCTTGCCACTGGAACTCATTCCTTGCCATTATCCCAAGCAGAAACTGAAACAACTTTGCTATTGCAGTTGCTTTTCCAACGGAAGGAATTTATTTTAAATGAGACTGATTCCATTTCATTTATTTCTAATTTTTGCAGATATTCAATAATTCAGTATAATGAATCTCTGATGAAATAAGAGCATACATTCAAAGTCTATCTATCCATCATTAATAGTTTTCTAGGATTTTGGGAGGTGGAATAGGAGACAGTACTCAGAGAGGAATGAATGCTATCTACTGATACTTTTAGCAATCATTATTTTCTCCTTCTGGATTTTCTGAATTAAAAACTCCGTTCAAGAAAAGTTGTTCTGAGGCCAAATTGGTGTATCTTAAAAAAAAAAATCTGTGAGGCTGATGAACTATACAAACATTCTTTAAATTCATATTATCTAACATAGTAGTTTGGAGGTTGTATCTTTGAGTTTTTCACCTATCATTTTAAGAAATAATTTTATTTTGCAGGTATTCTAACTATGACAATAAGCCACATTTAGATCTATCATCAACAAAGATTGATCAGTCAAAGGCTTGGACATATTTTAATTCAAATACCTCAAGTAAATTAAAGATGCATGTTTGAGTTGTTAAAAGTAAAGAAGTAAGGTTTTTAAAATCATCTTTAATCCATTTAAACCAAAGATGATATGTTGATATGGTCTTCATAGGATTACACCATCTCTTCTTATTATCTCATTTTATTTCTTATGTTATTAAGTACTAATGATCAATTTTAATTTTTTATAACTTCAGCTTTTTTTTCCTTTGTTGTTACAATTGAGTCCTGCTTTTTTGCTTCTTTTGGAGGCTCTCACTATCATCCAATATTTATTTTGTGTGTGGTTTATCACCCCCCATTTTTGAGCTGTTTCCATGTGTCCTACAGTGAGGATAATGTTGGCAGCTGTGTTGTTAATATAATTAATGTGCATAGTCTATTTGGATTGACTAGGCCAAATAAATCCACTTTGAGACATTAACTACCCAATTGGGCTGTCTTTGTTGATCAGATTAACTGGATAATTGTCAAATCTCTATTGCACTAATTACTGCAGAGTCACATCATATATTCCCTCATTCAATTCTCATTTAATTAAAATTTACAACCAAAGCTATATGAAGAAATAGTGACAAATAAATACAGATAAATAGACCAATTGGAATTCAGTAACCATGTACATTGTTTCCCTTAGTGTCTTTCTACTGAAATAAGAAAGGGAAAGTTATCAGAATGCATCCTTCCTCCTCTCACCAGAGAGAGGAGGAACTAGGAGAACTCTGTATTCACTCTACCTAAAACCTGTAAAGGTAACTTCCTCACAGCAGATTGAAATTCACAGACTGAATGGCTCTTTAGTTTTACTTTTAGAAAATGAAAATATAGGAATTAATTACTTTTTGGTTCATCACAGGTCTTTAATCTACCAGAAAAAAATTAACCAATCTTTATTTTTTTCCATTCTTATAAAAACTTTATTAAATTATAAAATCAATACATATTTATTCTATACAGTTTGGAAGTTATAGAAGAAAAATCCTTCAGTTACACTAATAGGAAATAACTATTGGAGGCTTTCTTTTTTATTATTATTTTACTTTAAGTTCTAGGGTACATGTGCACAACATGCAGGTTTGTTACATATGTATACATGTGCCATGTTGGTGTGCTGCACCCATTAACTCTTCATTTACATTAGGTATATCTCCTAATGCTATTCCTCCCCCCTCCCCTGACCCCACAACAGGCCCCAGTGTGTGATGTTCCCCTTCCTGTGTCCAAGTGTTCTCATTGTTCAATTCCCACCTATGAGTGAGAAAACCAATCTTTAATAAATTATTTATTTTTTCAACAAAGATCTTTTATACTTGGTTTGTGCTACATTAAAAGAATATGACTTCTGACCATCCTGGCCAACATGGTGAAGCCTGTCTCTACTAAAAATACAAAAATTAGCCAGGCGTGGTGGCGGGGGCCTGTAGTCCCAGCTATTTGAGAAGCTGAGGTGGGAGAATCCTTTGAACCAGGGAGGTGGAGTTTGCAGTGAGTCACGATAGTGCCACGGCACTCCAGCCTGGGTGATAGAGCGAGACTCCGTCTCAAAAAAAAAAAAAAAAAAAAAAAGGGATCTGGGATCTGACTTCTTACCTCTTAGAATTTTCACTGAACTTGGGGGATTAGACAGGTAACTCAATGATCACAGTTGCATATTTAAGTGCTTTCTTGATTCCCCAACTTGATATTTCCAATATTTTTAAATGATTTTGTTTAAAGTAAGAAAAAATGAAAGACAAAAATTTCTCTTTGTGGCTGCCCATCTACAAAATTAGATAAAACACATTTGCTGAAAAGCCCAAAAACAATTTGAAAATCACTAATCTATGCACTTCAAGGTAAATGCTACATGGTTTGGAGAGACTTCTAATAGAAGAGATCTCTTTTGCAAAAACTTACTTTTTCTGAGAACTTAACAAGATGACTACAAATAACAAAAATTGTTGCAATTATTTAATGACTCTACAAATATTTCATTTGATTGTCGTATTTCTAAGTTTTGCAGAGTTAATTTTAATATCACACTCATTTTCTGCATGGGCCTACACTGTATAAAAGAACATTTTTCTTACGTCATTTGAGTCTTTTCTTTGACTTGTTTTTTAATGGAAAAATACATGACATCAGTAATAATATTTAATGTTTTTTGAATACTATTTGTCAAGTACTGAGTTCAACATTTTAGCTAGGAGATGAAATTTTTCAAAGTAGATATTTAGAAAATTAGAGCTTATTATAAAAATAGTTTGGTAAGTATATATTTAAGGTAGTTAAAGGAGATTTGAAGAAAAATGTTATTAGGTTGGTGCAAAAGTAATTGTGAGTTTTGCCATTTCTTTCAGTGGTAAAACCTGCAATTACTTTTGCATCAAGCTAATAACAGAAATTTGGTCCCTCCATCCAACTTTCCCCTTATCTTATTCCCTATTATGTTTATTCACTCCCATGTGAATCCAAATGAAGAAACAGAACAACATATAATTTGTAGATAGATCTTTTTTGCCCAAATATAACAAGAAGCTTTGTTTGCTGCTTAATGCATAATAAAATTATTTTTTATTATATCTGAGGTAAAAACATTATTTGATATTGAAAATTATTTTGTTATTAACCCAACAAAAAGTCGGATTTAAAATTTCTGGAGTTTAGAACTTTGTTATGTCTTACTAATATTAATAAGATCACTCAGTAAGCATCTGTTATATATCATTTATTAAGCACTTACTGTGTGTTAAGCATTCCAGTAGGTACTGTATGCGTGTTATCATTAAACCTGACAAGAATCCCTCTAGACAGTTTTACAGTTTGAAGATTATGAAATTAAGACTTATATACTAAGTAATTTACCCTCAGTCCCAAAAAAAGTTAGTGGAAGAGCCTGCATGTGTAACCAGGTGCTGTACTCCCAGAGTTACTTGTCTACAGTTCAACATGCCAAACCACCTCCACAGTCCTCTCTGACTTTTCTTCAGTGTGACACACACAGAAGTGTAAATTGGCATTACAGATTATGTAGGACCAATACTATCGAAAAAAATGGGGCCGTGATTTTAAAAATAATTGGAGAATTGACCGGGTGTGGTGGCTCACTCCTGTAATCCCAGCTACTTGGAAGGCTGAGACTTGAGAATCATTTGAACCCAGGAGGCGGAGATTGCAGTGAGCCGAGTTTACACTACTGCACTCCAAGCCTGGGTGACAGAGTGAGACTCTGTCTAAAAAAATAAAAACAAAAATAAACAATTGGAAAATGAATGCAGTTGTATTAAGAAAAGATTGGGAGGCTTATTTTGCTAGTCAATAGTAAACTATTTGGATTTCTTGAGAAGGGGAATAGGATAATTAAAACGGAGCTTAATAATATGAGGCATTGTAAACTTGTCACACGGTTAAGATTTATGCATTTCACTACATTAAGTCTTCACTTAACTGCTGTCAAAATGTTCTTGGAAACTGCAACTTTATGAAAAAAAAATGTATAATAAAACCAGATTTTTTTGTCACAAATGTTGTAACAAAATGATGTTTAATGAAGGGAGTTTTTTGAGGACCTACTGTCCATCATTTTTCTTAAAGTCAGTTTCCAAGAACCTATTCACAATGTTAAGCAGGACTTACTGTATATGTAAATTTTATCTAACAAAAGAAATGTACACAAATATTCAGTGCTGTTTAATAGTTATTGATATGCATTCTGAATTATTTAGGAATGAGGTGTACTTTTGTGTGCAGCTTACTTTGATATGCATCATGGAAACAAGATACATTCATGAATGGATAAAGGGATGAATAGCTGAATAAATATGTGATAAAATAGAAAAGTTTCAGAAAAGTGGATGTTGAATATACTGTTGTTTACTGTGTAATTCTTTCAACTTTATTTGAAAATTTCATAAAATACTAGAAAAAAGTAGATTCATTGGTAGCAATATATAGGATAGATTGGAGGAGCAAAGGGAAGAGAGTAATGCCCAGAGGCACTGAAATAAATGAAATAGAAATGAATCTTGTGAAGAAAATTCTAGCCTGGTAAAAAGAACAATGGTAGTCCTCTCAAAATCTGGTGTTGAGGAGTTAGCATGACATGTAGCCAAATGCTGGCTTTCTTTTGAGGCACTTCTGTAGCAGTTTTATTTGTTTGTTTGTTTGTTTGTTTGTTTATTTTGTTTTTTGTTTTTTTCTTGAGACTGTCCAAACTGGAATTCTTTCTGACATGGGCAACATACATTCCACTTGATATTTCATGATCCTTCTAAAGCACCTTTTACTTGCTACACCAACATATAACCCTGCCCCAACATATAACCCTCCTACAATGGGACATTGACACTCTTCTATTAAGTGGAGGGCCCTTGTTCCCTTCTCCTTGAAACTAGGTGAACCTTTGCTACTTCCTTGACCAACTGAAGGTGGCTTAAGAGATACTATGTGGCTCACAAGGTGAGGTCACAAAAGGTCATACAACTCTTACCTTTCATGGTACATACCTTGAGAGCCATAAAGTCTATGCTGGCTGCCCTGAAGCCCACATGCTGGAGAAATCACACAGTTTCCAGAGAGAGAGAGATGCCCAAGGAGCATCAGCTGTTTCAGCCCCAGCCCAGCGGGTAGACGTGTGAGTGACTGAGTGAGTGAGCCAGCCTCCACGTGATGTCTGCCTTGAGCCTTCAATCATTTTTAGCTGATACCAAGCAGAGCCCCAAGGGTTATCTTTACTGAGTCATGTCCAGATTGCAGAGTTGTGAGCAAAATAAACTGTCATCACTTTAAGCCGCCAAGTTTTGGAATAATGTGTTACTCAACTATAGACCATTTTCCCCTACTCCAGGCCTCTAGGCCTGTGATGGGAGGGGCTGCCATGAAGGTCTCTGACTTGCCCTAGAGACATTTTTCCCATTGTCTCTTGGTGATTAACATTTGGCCCCTCATTACTTACACAAATTTCTGCAGCCGGCTTGAATTTCTCCCCAGAAAATGGGTTTTTCTTTTCTATTACATTGTCAGGCTACAATTTTTCCAAAGTTTCATGCTCTGTTTCCTCTTGAATGCTTTGCTGCTTAGAAATGTCTTCCACCAGACACCCTAAATGATCTCTCTCAAGTTCAAAGTTTCACATATCTCTAGGGCAAGGGCAAAATGCTGCCAGTCTCATTGTTAGAGCCTAGTAAGAACCACTTTTATTCCAGTTCCCAACAAGTTCCTCATCTCCATCTGAGACCAGCTCAGCCTGGATTTCATTGTCCATATCACTATCAGCATTTTTGTAAAAAACATTCAACAAGTCTCTGTAAGAGGTTCTAAACTTTTCCACATCTTTCTGTCTTTTGAGCTCGCCAAGTCTCTAGGAAGTTCCAAACTTTCCCACATTTTCCTGTCATCTGAGTCCTTCAAACTATTCCAGCCTCTACCTATTCCCAGTTCCAAAGTTGCTTCCACATTTTCTGGTATCCTTACAGCAGCATCCCACTCTACTGCTACCAATTTACTGTATTAGTCTGTTTTCACACTACTATGAAGAAGTACCTGAGACTGGGTGATTTGTAAAGGAAAGAGGTTTAATTGACTCATAGTTCAGCATGGCTGGGCAAGCCTCAGGAAACTTACAATCATGGTGGAAGAAGAAGCAAACACATCCTTCTTCACATGCCGGTAGGAAGAGTGCCAAGCAAAAGAGGAAAAGCCCCTTATAAAACCATCAGGTCTCATGAGTACTCACTATCATAAGAACAGCAGCATGGGGGTAACCATCCCCCATAATTCAGTTACCTCCCACCGGGTCCTTCCCATGACACATAGGATTTTGGGAACTACAATTCAAGGTGAGATTTGGGGGGACCATAGCCAAACTATGTCAGTCTGTGATGTGAATATAACCCCTAGGATGCAGTATACTACCTGTGTAACTGTACATGTCAGTTCTGAAAACTCTGCTCAAGGTTTTCTGAAAGCTTCCCTTACTTAGCTTGAGATAGATAGAAACATTCTCCCAACCACACATTATAGCCCCTTTTTTCTATCAATCTTTCCTTCTTTATATAGCCTGAAAATGGTTAATGTTATAAAAAAGTCAGAAAACTAGTCAGGAAAAAGGAGATATCTTAGCAATTCCTATATACATGTGATAGCAAAGCCCTTTAAAATATGGAGATACTGTTTACCTATTTACAGATGCTGTTCACAAATGAGTTAGTTCCCTTTAATATCTGGTTAGCATTCATCTAATGAGCACCTAATGCACCATATTTATTATATATAAATAATATCTAACATATTTATTAAATACATTAATATTATGTAATAATGTATTACCTATGTTATTAGTTGCTCAATAATATGTATGTATGTATGTATGTATTAGACACAGTGCTAGGCAACTAGGAATACAATGGTGAGCCATATGATTTACAGTGTAATGAGTCATTCAGGCAATAATAAATTATAGAAATACATAATGGTGAACTTCAGTAAGTGTCGTGAAAGTGTTTTAAGTCATAGTGAAGCATCATGTAACACAAGTCTGGATTAAAAATGAAGATACAGGATTTATCCCTTAGAAGTGGTGGTTCTAAATATAAGAAATGATATTCCAGGTAGAGTATGTAGGAAAAAAGTTCAGAAGTCTAAAGATAGAATGGCAAGAAACACTCCTTCCACAGAGGAAGGATGACAAGGAGCCTGGAAGAATTCAGAAGTGGCAAGAGAGAGAGGAGCAAATCTGGAGAGTGATGAGCCACAGAATACCAAAGAGAGTATGTTTCAACAAGAGCTGGTGTTCCAGGGAGCAGAATTCCCCAGAAGGCTTAGGGAGGAGTCATACTGAGAAAGATTATTAGGTTTGACAAAGACACAAGTACTAGTTACCTACAACTTCAAAGAAATAGTACTGAATGTTTTTAAAAGACACAAGGAAGATATTACAGTGTCACAAAGAAGAGGGATCCAAATTGGGCTGTGGCACTGCAAAAGGGTTTCTGGGTGGGTTAAGCCTAAGTTGAGTTTTAAAAAATAAATTAATATTAGATTTAAAACAAGAAATGTAGCAAAGCTATAGAGAAACAAAAGAGCATGATGTTCTGGAACTGCTGGTAGTTGGATCAAACGGTTGCATCTGGAAAAGTAACAGAGAGGGAACCCTGAAATAAGTACAGACCATATCACGTAAGATACTTGAACTAAGTTAAAGAGGAGACCTTTACTATGAAAGTTATTGGGAACATTAAAAGATTTAAAACAAGAAAGCAATGTGAAAAGACTTGAGTTTTAGTAAGAGCCCTGTAGTTAGTCAATTTAGGGGAAAAAAAAAAAAGATAAAAAGCAAGAGATAGTTAACAGGCAATTGCAGTGGGCCCAGGTGAATCATGGAAGTTTTAGAAGAGGAGATAAATATGAGATATTCTTTAAAACAGCAGTCCCCAACCTTTTATCTTTGTCAGTCTGTGACTCAGAGGTAAGGGGCCCCTGCTTTAAAAGGTCACTCATGTAAGGAGTTGAAGACTCTGGAGTTTGAGGGGTAGACAAGAGAGAGGACTAAGATGATGTTCAGATTTCTGTCTTTATTACCAGGATGAAGATGTGGGGCCACGTGCTGCCATCTGCTGCTAAAAAGAGTAAGTGGCAGTAGGCTCTAGACAGGGTGATCTGGCAATAGGAAAAAAATGAAAACAGAACATACTCAGAGATTTTCTTCTGGAAAAGAATCAAACAGATAGGTGTCTTCCTAGCTGGTAAAATATTCCTGAAAAATCTAGTGATCTGCTGAGATCCACAACACCAGTTCAAACATGAGGTACGGAAATTCCCATTTTGTATTCTCCCAAAACACTCTACCAGAAAAGGAAACAATTTCAGCCTCTCCTCTTTCAACTGATTTGAATGTTTTGAGAGCCAAACACTGCAAATAATGATTAATGGCCACAACTTACAACTCCACTGGATGCTTCATCCCACTTGCCCAAATTCCACACCATGGTGACAAATGCAAATGCCCAAAGTATACAGCACAGTAGTTCATGCATTCATTTTTGGGAAATCAGGACATTCATGGAAATGAAATATTTGTTAAAACCATCAAATAAAATACTTTTATCTACAAGAAGTTGCTATTACACCTGGTGAAAAATTACTGTGGTTGTCTAGCTGACTGAACAACTTGATAAATAAAACTGTTAATATGTGGATAAACAGTGAGGCAGGAACTTAAATTTTATTAACCTCCATAATTCTAAGAATCCAATACTGAGAAAGAAAATGTTGAAAAATACAAGGTATTCCTGAAAGCATAAACTAAATCCCCAAGAGACACAGGCAATGAAGAGAACAGTATTCAATGTACTACTATCAGCTTTATGCCACATAACTCACACAAATAGCTTATTTTCTGTCCAGAAAATGCGCCAGGATAGTAGAGGAGATATACTGAATGTTTATTCTAAAATTACCTAGTGTGAGACTTAAGACATTTGTTTCCTTAAAGGAGTCTGCCTGACATTTGAACTTCCTTATAAAATTACATTAAATATGTATCAGCTTAGAGGGCCTACCAAAATAGAATAATGCATTTTCAATTTAGTCTTGGTTACACTTGACCTGTTTTAAAGTGCTCCTCTAATGAAATGGAAGCTATACCAAAATTAATTCTATGCAAGAGGCAGAACAGATTCTGTGTTATTTAATCATAATGTATACCATCCACTTTCCTGGGCATAGCAACAACACCGAGATGGCAATTGCTTTAATCTGGCAGGCCTGATAACATTGTCATAATAATCAAAATGAAGTTCAAGTGTCTTCCTGACCTGAATCTAACACTCATGTTTTAGTATAAGACATAGGGAAGAACAGAGAACCAAGGAATTCCATCTGTGACAGTTTTAGCTTACAGTTGCACTGATAATTCTGTATCAAGGGCAACTGAACTAAGGAGGAAGAGTCCAGAACCCAATCTTCTTCATTACCATCATCAATTTATCTGCTAAATTCTAGGCACTGTTCTTGGAATTTTTCATATGAATTCACTCATTAATGAATTCATCCTTCCAACCTTGCTAACTTGTTGAGAAACTGTGCTTTTACAGATGAGTCATCTGAGGCCAGAAGAGTTGTAAAATTACACAGCTGGCAAGTTGGAAATCTGGGATTCTAAAGCTACATCTTTTCCTCTGCCATGCTGCCTAATTTAGTAATATGTTGACATGTCCAGTGTGTGTCCAGCACTCTGCTGGAGTTTAAATGTGCAAAAGATAGAAAGTCATAGTCCTCAATAGAGCTTTTACACTAGTGGGAGAGACTGATATAGACAAGTAGAGATATAAACAAAATAATATCACATGATGTAAAGTGTTGCTGAAAAATAAAATGTTGGCACAGAGAAGTATTGGGAAAAATAGGTGTCTTTGTTTGTATTAAATATAGCATGAATTGACAAGACTTCTCTAGGGAAGAGATATTTTAAAGAGAAATGTGCTTATTGCCTACAAAAGCACTAAACATGGTGAAAGCTGTTGTAGCAGGAAACAGTAAACTCCAAGATTCCAAGGCGAGAAGGAGCTTGGTGTCTTCCAAGCTGGTACCATGGAAGGCCAGTTTGGTGAAAATGTGATATATAAAGAGAGAGAGAGGAATGAAGTAAGATGGGAATAAATCATGACCAGATCACACAGAGACTTGCAGAACTTTCTGGATTTTATTCTGATAACGGGGGGAAGCTATAGAATTTCCATAGGAAAATGACATGATCTAATTTACATCTTTAAATTTTTGCTCTAGTTTCTATGTGGAGAATAAATTGCTTATTTTTTGTCTGCTTGATCACAGTTTCTGACAGGAGTGTATAAAATCTCAAATGACAATTGTTAACTTACTTATTTCTCCCTGAAAGGTTTTGATTTATATGTTTTGAGCTTGTATTATAGGCACATAAATTCTTATAATGTTATACCTTCGTACTCTATTTTTTTCTTTTTTCAGTATATAACATCAGTGTTTTCTCATGTGATATTTTGCCTCAAATTCTATTTTCTTCTATTTTAAAATTGCTACCCTGGCTTTTTTGTGGTTAATGTTTTCCTTTTTTATTGTCAAATCTTTTTTAATACAATCTGAGTGTCTATATCTGTTTTATTTAATTATATATGAACTTAATCTTTTCTCTCGCTTTTCTTTTATTTTCTTTCCTTCAGTAGACCTAGTTTAGTTCTCATTTTGTTTATTTATTTATTTCTTTTTGGGACAGGGTCTCACCTTGTCACCTAGGGAGTGCAGTGATCCAACATAGGTCATCGTAACCTCAAATTCCTGGGCTCGAGCCATCCTCCAGCCTCAGCCTCCCAAGCAGCTGGGACTGCACTAATTTGCTACCATGCCTTCCTAATTTTTTAATTATTTATTTATTTTGTAGAAATAAGGTCTTGCTATGTTGCCGCAGCTGGCCTTGAACTCTTGGCGTCTAGCAATCCTCTTGCTTTAGCCTCCCAAAGTGCTTGGATTACAGGCATTACCTACTATGCACAGCCTCTTATGACTTTAAAACTGTACAATTATCTTCTTGCTGCTATGCTGCTTGATGTCAGCTGAAGAACTATAGTATATTTACTTAATCTTCTGATTTTTCTTTCTTTTTCTTTTTTTTTTTTTTTTGAGATGGAGTTTTGCTCTTGTTGCCCAGGCTGGAGTGCAATGGCGCGACCTCAGCTCACTGCAACATCTGCCTCCTGCATTCCAGGGATTCTCCTGCCTCAACCTCCCTAGTACCTGGGATTACAGGTGCCTGCCACCATGCCCAACTAATTTTTTTTTTTTTTTTTTAGTAGAGATGGGGTTTCACCATTTTGGTCAGGCTGGTCCTGAACTCCTGACTCAGGTGATCCACCCACCTCGGCCTCCCAAAGTGCTGAGATTTCAGACATGAACCACCACACCTGGCCAATCTTCTGATTTCTGACATAGATGAGTAGAAACATAAACAAAATAATATTACATGATGTAAAGTGTTGCTGAAAAATCAAATGTTGGCACAGATAGATACTGGGAAAAATAGGCATCTTTGTTTATTTGTTTGTTTGTTTGTATTAAATATAGCATGAATTGACAAGACTTCTCTAGGGAAGAGATATTTTAAAGAGAAATGTGTTTATTGCTTACAAAAGCACTAAACATGGTGAAAGCCGTTGTAGCAGGAAACAGTAAACTCCAAGATTCCAAGGCGAGAAGGAGCTTGGTGTCTTCCAAGCTGGTACCATGGAAGGCCAGTTTGGTGAAAATGTGATATATAAAGGGACAGAGAGGAATGAAATAAGATGGGAACGAATCATGACCGAATTTACTTAAATTTACTAATTTACTAATATCTATCTACACATTCCCTATGATAAAACCACTACCTTAGCACAGACATATCCCTTTGTTATTGCCGAGTTCCAATTTTGTTAATATTTTCTAGAACTTAAGAACTTAATTTTCGGTTGCTATTAATGAACTTTTAGTTTAATCAGGTCCTAGCAATTTTGTGCTTGTTCTTTCGCTCTCTCTCCTCCACAATATGTTGCTGAAGCATTTGGCTACCCCATGGTCCCCTGATATTTGTAGTGCCTTTGGGATTTGTTGATTTATTTTTCACTTACTTGAATACCTACTGTAAGAGTAATTTTATTATGTGAGCTTAAAAATTCTGAAATCGTAAATGCCTAAGAATATTTTATGCCTTCAAATTGAGGAATTATCCAGCTGGGTATTCTTCAATACTTTAACATTATTACTTCATTATTCTTACATCCTGCTACTGTCAAAATGTTTGGCAATCTGATTCTTGTTTTTATACAGATTTGTAATTTCCCTCTGAATGCTTTTGGAATATCCTCACTGTCTTTGATATTCTTAAATTTCGTTAAATGTGCTAGGTAAGGGTTTTCCTGTTTTCCTCTTGTTTAGCATCTGTCAACTCTTCCGACTTGAGGAGCCTTCTGTCGTTTGTTAAGTTTATTTTTATTAAATTTTGTGTATATTTTCTATATCTTTAGAGCTCTCATCTAGAAGATTTCTTCAACATTATCTTGCGAATTACTAACATATTCTTCAAGTATATCCAGGCTGGTATTTTTCCTTCTATTATGTTCTTTATTTCAACCATAACATATTAATGTTTAATATTACCAATTATATGATTTAAGTTCCTGATTTCATATTGCTGGAATCTTAATCTTTCCTGCCTAAGCATAAATACACATATTATACTTATTTAAATTATAAGTCTAATTATTGTGTTTCAAATGTGTATATTGTTCAGTTTAACCAATAGTGGCATTACTCAGGGGGTATCTAGTGTCTGATTTGTGAGCCCCTGTTTCCTTGGAGGTGTCAGTTACTCTGTGCAGTCACTGGCACTAGGGGTGGAGAAGAGCACCAAGGCAGAAAGCTCCAATCCCCCAACCACTGTGGATAACCCCGGTTTGCTGCCACTCCCCAGGCAAAGTCACTGGTCCTTTTCACCTCCGCTTTGAAGAAAGAGCTGACTGAGGAGATTGTCTTCTTTGATACTAATCTAATGGGCCAAGGAAGAGGCTGCAAGCTCCAGGATACCTGCTGCAGTTTGGTCAGCTCCACTTGTCTTCATCAACTTCTCAGCCCATCACTTTTTTTTTCTTTTTTTAAAATTTGTATAAATTTGTGGGATACTAGTGAAGTTTTGTTACACGGGTAGATTGCATAGTGTTGAAGTCAGGGCTTTTAGGATATCCATCACCTGAATAACTTACCCATTTTTGTTTCCTTGTTGTTTGCATTTTGCTTTGTTATGTTTTTATAGCCCCGATTGTTCATAAATAACTATATTCCAGGTGTTGGTGGTGATTTTGATGGTGAAAGGGAAAGTAAAGATTGTCTGAAGGCAGTGAAGAGGAGGAGCTTGAAGGGATTTTAAAGATCACTAGGGGCCTCCCTCTACCACCTACCAGATTCACCAGTTCAAGGCCTGGGGAGTTGCCCAGGGTAGACCAAGTTGGGTTGTTGTTTGTTATTTCCGTTAACTCGTGGAATTCATGTTCCTACTCCTTTCTTTGATTTTTGCAAGTTTGATTTTGAAGGAGGTGGCTACAAACCCATGCTGGTTTATCATCATAAAAGGACTGGGAGTTTTGATTTTGGGGTTTTTTTTTTTTCCTCATGTTTCTTTGATTTGAAACAATACTGTTCGTATTCTGCAACTCCAATTCATGAATTATATTTAGACAGATTCCAAAATTAGTATTTTATACATCAAGTCTGTGGTATATGGCAAGTACTGTAAGAAAACTCTTGCCTCCTATGATAAGCTACTTATTAATTTATGTAGAAAATCACAGTTTTATTTCTTCTTTATTTAGATGTTACAGCATCTCACCTATTTTGTCACCTGCATTTCCTAAAATGGTCATTTTAGGGTTAATATAAAAACAAATCTTATTTAATAGGATTCTTTCTTCTGTTAGTGTTTTGTTTGAGTATAAAAAACTAAAGAAGTTCTTCTGTTTTTGTTATTGGAACATGGCTAAATGAATAAAAAGCCAAAAAAGAAAAAGAACAACAAAATAAAAGGCTAGTGTTAAGCGGATTAAAAGATCTGGAGATTCCAAACTGTTTAACATTAAATTAAAATGCATCTGCGTTAAAATCCTGGTCAACATCCTTAGATTTAATTAGATAATACTTGCTCAATTAGGCTTTTGCTAAATGTTTAACAGGCTAATATTGAGCAAAAATCAATGGCAGTTATTTAATCAGTATCTCTCTGTCCAGAAATAGATTCTTAGAAATAATGGAGTACATGCAAATTAGTTTCTCTAAAGATATTTATTTCAGTTTGATGTATGTGGTTGGCTGAATTATAGCCCTCCAAAGATAGCCACTTCCTACTCCCTAGAACCTCTGACTATGTTGCCTTCCATAGCAAAAGAGATTTTGCAGATGTGATTAAGAATCTTGAGATGAGAAGATTGTCCTGTGTTATGGGGAGGAAGGAGGGCAGTGGAGGGGCAGGGACAATGTAATGACAAGAGTCAACAGAAGAGGGAGACCAGAGCATCAAAGTCTGAAAAAGTACGTGTGACAAAAAGACCCAGAGTTTGGAGTGATGCAGTTTGAAGAGGAAGGGGCATGAATCAAGGAATGCAGGAAACATCAAGAAGCTGGAAAAGACAGGGAGCTGGATTCCAGCCTGCAGAGAGAAGACAGCCCTGCCCACACCTTTTAGACTTCCGACTTCCAGAATTTTGAGGTGATAAATGTCTGTTGTTATAAGCCACTATGTTTGTGGTAATTTGTGAAAGCAGTAATAGGAAACTAATATAGTCTTTAATGGTAGTTAAAAACAAATCAACTACAAGAGTTTATTAAATAAAATGTGATAGACCAAAACAATATGTATTATGCATCCATTAAAATTATGTTGTAAAACAGCATTTTACTATATAAGGTATCTATACTATTTTATTAAGTAAAAAGGAGTCTTATAAAACAGAACGTTACATAACTTATTTTTAAGAAGGAAATGATAAATAACAAGAGCTGGTATTTATTAAGTGCTTCTTGTGTGCCAGGAACTTTTAAAGAGCTTCATACCAAGCTGTGCTGTGCTGGGGAATCCCTTTTACCCCCTGCCATGACATGTGTTCACCTATGTAACAAACCTTCACATGTACCCCAAAACCTAAGATAAAAGCTACAAATAAAAAATTAAAATAAAAAATGCATAGTTTACAGGGAACAAAGATCTTCACACGTCTCATCTCAATTAACTGTTTCTATGGGGTGAATAATATAATCCCAATTTTACAGATAAAGTAATTATAGAACTGAGAGGTTAAAATGCATGCCCAAGATCACATGGTTAGTGTGACACATTTGAAACTAGGGTATCAGAGCCCTGAGCCTGCACTCTTGGTCCTCTTTGTATAAACAACCCTGGAGTAAACGAATCAAACGTATTACACAGTACAAAATAGGTGAGTTTTATTTTCTTCTTTTCTTTATCTGAACAATAATCTTTGATTACGTCTAAAATACAGAATAAATAAATGTTTAAAAAGAACAGAAAATAAAAGTTTTAAAAGACTGTTGAGATAATCTTTAGAAAATACTGCCTGTTCTCATTTTATTTTTAGAAAAAAATAGTACCTTTTGTCTTTCAAACTAGATTGCTATGCGGATTTTATGTAAATATGTAATTGTCTGGGAACAAAATTATGCCATGACCTGCTTGATTACATACCATTCAGAGTTTTGCAAATTTAATACATGCATACTTAAATACCAATACATTTACTTACAAATACCAATGAAAACACATATAAGAAAATATAGCATAAGAAATTAAAAATTAACCCTAAGGGGAAAATGGCACCTGGTTAGCCATTTATATGACCCACTCCATCACTACTTTCAAGGAAAGTATCTACAAAGACACAAAAATCTATCAGAATAACATCATACTTTTAAAAAAATGCAATTAGTAAAACACTTACATTGCGCTCTTTCTGAAAGTAAGTGGGATAGCTATTATACTCTTCCTTTACCAGATCCCTTGTTCGAATTATAAATCTCTACTAAAGCGAAATTTTGGCAGCTATTCCTCTGCTGTGAGTGTTCTGCTTTTGAAGTAGACGGAGTGCTGATTCACTCAACTTAATCCATCTCAGCCTTTGCACATCTTACTAGTAATTATATTTTCCAGAAAATAAAAGGCAGATTTACAGAGAAATGGCTGTAGCCATAGAAAGAGATAAGGCACAAGACCTCTGTAACAATAAATTGTAATAGTTTTTTTTTTTCATTCATCTCATCCATTTATGAGTCTAGGTATTAGATCTAAGAGAAGATACCCTCTGCATCCAACTGCTAAAGCAGGGAACTGGACAAGGAGCTACCTCCTCCATCACTATCCAGTCAAATGCAAGGGAAAGGGCTGAAGCAGCAAGCAAATGAACTCAGAGGAGGTGAAATCAATGAATTTCATGGTCTTTCCATTACCACTTCCTAGGTCAGCCTAGCTATCCTCATGGTCAAAGATTAATAAACATAAATAAAAACAAATTCACCATTGCTAGGCACTATCAGAAGCTAAAAAGGAAATACTTGAAGATTCAGAAAAAAAAAAAAATGGAACCCTTACAGTGATTTACTACCAAAATAAAAACATTCATGTTTCTCGATAACCATTATATTCCTGGCTCCTAAAACCTTTGTATGACAGATGGTAAGCATTCAATAAATATGCATTGAATTAGTGAATAATCTTTCAGAAAATGATTCCATGTCCTCAGTAGGTGGCAAGAAGTCTTTGAATCCATAAAGCATGAATGTAAGGCTATAGAAAGAATAAACTTAGACCAAAATATATATATATATACAGAGAAAGAGAGAAAAGAAAAGAAAGCAAGAAGGCAAGCAAGAAAGAAAAAAACAGAAAGGAAAGAGAAAGAAATGCAAAAAATGTACAAAGTAGGAAAATACAAAAAATAAAAGTGCAATTGAGGGATTAATAGATGATGAATATAAATAAAATTTTCCATATATATATAAAATAATCTTTCCATATATATTTTCCATATATATATATAAAATTTACTCTAGGTCTATAATTTGTCTTTTGACTTCATGTTATTTTTTAATAAACAGAAATATTTAATTATTATATAAAAAAATATCTCTCTCCCCATGGCCCCTTCTTCCTGGTTTCTAGTTTTTATGCCTGACTTAGAAAAACACTTATCAAACTAAAAATATCTTTAATTTTCACTAATTTTATATTATATTTTAAATTTTAATCTTTTTAACCTAACTGAAATTTATTATTATGTCTGATGAGCAATTTGTGCTTAATAAATGATATTAAAGAGATACACTTTGTAAGAAGTCACTGATGGTGGCTTGTCATTACAGACTACACAATTTGGATCATGATTCCTTCCAAAGACAACTTAAAAGCTGAAAAATTATAAAAATAATATCTTTGCAGGCTTTGGAGAATTAGTAAGATGGTGAGAAAATAGTAGACAATGATCCATAAGAAGATAAACATCTCAGGCCAGGAGTGGTAGCTCACACCTGTAATCTGAGCACTTTGGGAGGCCGAGGCAGGCGGATCACTTGAGCTCAGAAGTTCAAGACCACCCTGGCCAACGTGGTGAAACCCCATCTCTACTAAAAATACAAAAATTAGCCGGGTGTAGTGGCAGGTGCCTGTAATTCCATCTACTTGAGAGACTTAGGTAGGAATTGCTTGAACCGGGAAGGCAGAAGTTGCAATGAGCCCAGATTGCGCCATTGCACTCCGGCCTGGACGACAGAGCGAGACTCCATCTCAATAAATAAATAAATAAATAAATAAATAAATAAATAAAAATAAAATAAAATAAACATCTCAAACATCTCAAAAGAGGACCTTGGCATTTGGGTCTACTTTTCCCTAGAGGTGTTTACCAATTTCGGAAGTAAGAGTTCAGGACTTGCCCTCTCAGAGTCCTGGAACATATACCCTGCTTTCAATGTTTCTTCCAGCCTAAGCCCAAGGATTAAGTGTTAGCAGGAAATATTGGTGCCTCACATCACTTGCAGAACATTTCAAATTTCAAATTATTTCAATACCTAGAATAGAATTAACAAGATTCCAAATTAATAGTGGTACTAGTTGTTTGGCTTGAGCAAGCCTAAATTCTCACTTTGCCTCAAATTATTTCTGAGAAGCACTCTTACTAACAAAAGGTCAAATGATAAAAGATAACTAGGAATACAATGAGACAAGACAATAAAACCAGAGCCAAGTCAGCGTTCACTCAGAAAAAGAAAGACCAATGTACGTATTCCAGGTATAAAGTATTTAATGCAAGAACTTGAGGCTTATGTCGACCCTGGAAGATCCACAAGAATGAAAATCTGAGAAGCTTCCGCTGAATATTACTGCACTCAGCTTGAAGCACCAAAGAAGGGCTTCTCAAAGGCTTCGAAAAGCAGCTGTAATTTGCCAGAAGTTCTCAGAAACTCCATGAAGTGCAGAACTGAAATGGATGGATCTCAAGGACTTGCCAGAAAACCACTGTGAATCTCTGGTCGGCCCACACATCTAGCTACAAATGCCTCTGGAGAATAATGACTTCTTTGACTCTTCTACCTCCCAAATCACTCCCAGAGGTCTCTCAGTTAGCAGTAGGTAGGAAAGGGAATTTTGATAACTCTGGTCCTTGGCTCCTTTTCTTGGATTCTGCTATATTTGGATTTGCCTTTTGGAGACACTACCCCAAGCCATATTTATGCTTTCAACTTACCTTATTTGTGATTAGCCTGCTGTAGTCCCACCACCCAGCTCTTTGATGCTGTGATTCAAGAATAATTAACATGCTCTGCTGTTTATCTGTCATCAATACAGTTTCCATCCCACATGTATCTGGTAAGGTCCTGATCTTTCCTAAAGACCACGCCACTTGTTATATACTCTAACTTTTCCTTGCCCATTCTACCTCCATCTCCTCCTCTTCCTTCTTAGAATGAGTCATTCTTTTGTGTTAGTCTCTATCATATATGTGCAATGATCCTATTGATTTAGTATGAAATAGTATTTTTTCATTAATTGTTTATATATCCACTTCACATATAAGAGCATTCTTGAGGGCAGGTACTTACTATGTCTTTCTTACTCATTTTCTGTTATTAGCACTTAGCTGTCTGCCTCACTGAGGTTAGGATCCCAGCAGTTCTCTTGAATGAAATTCACTAATTCATTGCCAGCTTGGCAGTGAAGTTTGTGAAACTGGATGTTTGGACTATGCCCACAAAACTGCAGTGAAGTTTCCCCAAAGAATGGTAGTCTACATCATAGAGAGTCATATAACTGTATCACTATCAGTTGGTCATATGTTGATGTCAAGTAAACAGCATATTTCAATCTCTAAGTGCCAATATTGTTTCTAACGAGAAATAGCTGGCAGATTGTGATAGGGGCCATGCACACATTCACTCTAACACATATCTTTCCAAATTTGCTTTTTCAAAAGCAGGACCACAAAAATCATACTTTTTATTAAATTTAAAAGTTTGGCAGCCAGGAGCTGTGGCTCACACCTGTAATCCCAGCACTTTGGGAGGCCAAGGTGGGTGAATCACTTGAGCTCAGGAGTTGGAGACTACCCTGGCCAACATGGCGAAAACCCGTCTCTACTAAAATTACAAAAAATTAGCCAGGTGTGGTGGCACACACCTGTAATTCCAGTTACTCAGGAGGCTGAGGCAGGGGAATAGCTTGAACCCAGGAGATGGAGGTTGCAGTGAGCTGAGATCATGCCACTGTACTCCAGCCTGGGTAATAGAGGAAGACTCCATCTCAAAAAAAAAAAAAAAAAAAAAAGTTTGTATAATAATGGACATTATGCAATGGTATAACCAGGTAAAATTCCTTAAAACTGACAGAGATCTCCCCCAGAACATTCCATTATTCCAGAGACTTCTCACATAATTCCAATCTTAACTGAGGATTAAGGAAAATAAATGTATTTATTTTGATGTCGATAAAAGGTTTTATGATTCACATGTTCAATCTGTAGAACACTATTTTCAACATCTTCTAATATATATGGTATTTTTGTTGTTGTCAAAGCCATCACTGTAAAGGAAAAGAATCAAATGTAGTTAGTGATTTAAAAATGTGATACTTTTCACGTGTTGGTGGGTCATGTGATTCTAGCCTTGCAGTTTCAGCCAAGAATGCAGCTTGAGTCATTCACGATAATGCCACTCTCCAGGACAACTTCTTTTTGCCACCTGGAGTTCAAGAACTTCACCTTTCACCTGAATCTAAAATAAAAGTTGAAATTATAAATAATTTTTTTAAAAAAGAACTTTATGATGTGCCTTATCAGAATATCTGTGAGCAGTCACACTGCTGGATTTCTTAGAAAATATTTTTGTCCAACAAACTACTAGCTTTAAAAGAAAATGCTCTTGAACAAATTTCTTGCTGATAAAATTTCTCCCATATTATTTTAGCCACCAAATATTAATTAAACAACAAAGCAGGGTATAGATACAAGATTAAAATGGTCCCTTCTCTCAAAAAGATTAGAGTCCTCAAAGTCCACGTGTAACACAAAAACATCAAAAACGCAAGGTTTTGTCAGTTTTAGTGTCATTTCTATTTACCTTCGTTGAGCTAGAATTCTAAACTGTTTTTAAATTACATTTTAAAATGGGAACATGTAACTGTGGTTAGAAACAGGAAGTGTAAAGCAGAACCTTGAAGTCTCCTGAAAATAGGCCAGAAAAAAAAAAATCTGAAAATTTCTCGTGACAAGACATCTTCTGTCTGATCCCACTGTTCCCTGAAAATCAACTGGACAATGAAGACCGTGATAAATGTTCTATCCATTCATTGAGAGAAACACAGCAGTCAACTCAAGAAAAATGAGCTATTGCTATTTAAAATGATTGTTTTAAATTTATGGAGATGCAAATGGTCTGTTTGAACATGTACTTCCTTAAAAAATTCTTGATAATAAGTGCATGAAATAATCCCTCTTGCTGCAATATTTAAACAGCACTGACACTGGGAACTTTTGAGGGGGTTGGATGTAACTAAAAAGTGGAACAATTGCTTAGGAGCAATAAAATAAAATGCACTTTTCACTGCTCAAATACTCCTTCAAAATCAGTTTCAGAATCACCTACAAGATGAAGCTCATGTAATGGGGAAAATATATATATATTATTATAAAGCTGTATGTTATCAAGGTCAAAACTTTATCAAACCATGTGAATATCAAATGACACATGTTATGGTTTTCAGAAGACTCGTGAACAAATGGTTCAGATGCTCTGGTTAACCGAGTACTTTAAAACTAGACAGAAGGAATGATATTAATAACTTGGGCCTTCTATTGAGGTTTGTTCTCCATATTTAGAGTGATGATGTATATAAAATGCTTAACAGTAATTAAAGAAGACATTTTCAACTTCCCACAGGAGATTTTAGTGAGCATATCTGCATGTGGCATGAACGTTAGTGATTGCCTGAAGGGGCATAGAAGTGTTACACATTTTAACCCACTGGGTACAGTATCCTCCTCAACATTCATCCAAAAACTCTAACCTCTGAGAGATTATCTTGGTTTACCCAATGGAGTAGTAAAACTAATAGCCTGTAGTTATTCAAAAGTAATTTAACATGTTTTTAGACAAATTTATAATAAAATGGGAAGTATCTTTGAGAGTTTATAACACTGGTTTATTCTGACTGAGACAGTAGATGGCAGTGGTCAGATTTCTACTTAGGGTCTCACTATTCTTTGTTATGAAAGTAAACAAAATTTCACAACAAAAGGGAAGAGGATGAATAAAAGGGACTAGTTCACAGTTGACCTTAACAGTTTTTTATTTTCTTAAGTGCTATACACGCTCCATCAATATCTTCACATGAACACTAAATATTATCACGTGTAAAAATTGTTGTAACAAAATTAAATTATAGTGTTAGTGGAAGAACATCATCAGTCATCTTTAATGCCTAAAAATGCACATTGAAAAAAAATCTTTCTTTCAGATGGAAGGACTAGACAGATCCTCTAAGTCATCCTGCTGTAAGAACATCTGAACTCGTAGGCTGTAGCTAATGAAGTTCTCACCCAAAGCAAGATACCATTTTCAGCAGCATTTTCAGCATCTCTCTTCAATTATATCCTTGAAAGATCCTTTTATGTAATTAAAAAACATTGTAATTTGCATTTGTATAGTTATTTTAGTCTACATTACTAAATATTATGACATCAAGAGTGACATGGGAATTTTTCTGTATACTAAAATTCAGAGACAGAATCAATTTGCCTTAATTCTGTGGACTGTTCTGAAATTGCTGTAATCAGAGCCATAGCATTGTGTCCAGTAACCAACATTAAGATAGATACAGTGGGAATTACAACCTTTGTGTGCCTTAGACACTTTTACCTTGGTAGACCCCT
Organism: Macaca nemestrina; assembly: GCF_043159975.1. Lineage (NCBI taxonomy): Eukaryota > Metazoa > Chordata > Mammalia > Primates > Cercopithecidae > Macaca > Macaca nemestrina. Next base: position 25,983,381 of record NC_092127.1, read on the forward strand.
CCTCCAAAAAACAATATTAAAATTTTATTTTATGACGAGTTTAACATATAGCTAAATATAATCTGATCTGGGTTCATTATTATATGTTCATTTTTATTATATTAATTTTTCTAATTTTTAAAAGAAATTAAAATTGAAATACTTTATTGGGCCTTTGAAAATATCATAGGCCCTAAGCTCTATACATACTCTGCCCACTAGATAAATTGACCCTGCGGATAGAATGTCTTTATTCTAGCCTATAGTTATTAAAAAGTAATTTAATATGTTTATAGACAAATTAAAATGGGAAGGATCTTTGAGAGTTTATTTATAACACTGATTTATCCTGTCCTAAGCCCTGTATATAATGTGCCCACTAGATAAAATGACCCTGCAGATACAACGCCTTTATTCTAGCATGTTAGGAGCTTAAAACATGATTTTTAGATTCAAATCACCTCCGTACAGAATCTGGCTTGTCCATAAGTAAGTCTGAAGACAACTGAGTTCTCTGTAGGTGGGGCACTGACTGGCTAAGGTGATGGGGAAGTCTCCTCCACTTCTTCAAAGAAAACATTTTAACTTTCATCTGTTTTATATTTAAGCATTCTTTGTAATGTTTAATTTGGAAAAAGGAGCCTCTCTGCCTTAGAAACGTTTTTGGAAATCATTAATATGAATTTTTAAATTTTATTTTAAAATAGTATTTATTTTAAAATAGTATCCAGTTACTGTATTTCAAAGTATCTTTTCATTAAGTTGATCTTCTGTATACATCTGGGAATGTACTGAGGAATCTGTTCTCAGCAAAATCATTATATATGCTGTGAAAATTACATGCAGGAGTACATTTATTATTTTCTCAGGAAAAGGCACATAGAGATGGCCTTACACATGTTCTTTGCTTTAAACTTCTTCTTGTTTGGTTTCTTAAACATTTTGTCAGGCTTTTATAGCATTTAAAGTGGCTTTAGATTCTATTGCCTATGAAAAATAGGGTAGTGAGAGTACTCTGTTGGTTTATTTTTCAGTGTCCAACCTCCAGTTAGACAATGCAAATTCGTGTATCACAGCTGATTGCATTTGTCAGCTTTTTGGTATTTTTTTCAGGTTTTGTTTTTCTTTTTTTCTTTTTTTTTTTTAGCTACCCCATTTTGTCAAGTACATGAAAGCTTTGACCTAACTGTGTTAATAGCTCAAAGTTCTGATAAACAATCTAGTAGTAAGAGGTTAATATTAAAGTCTAAAGATTTTTAGCTTCTATCAGTTTTTATATACTTGTTTCTCACTTCCGAATATGTGATCATAGATATTAGTATGAGCTAATACATATTAGTCTATGTTGAAATCAGAAAGTTTCAGACATAGAAGAGATCTGGGAACACAGCATGTTGGAGAGAACACCAGGCCAGGAGAGAGGTGGTCCTGGCCCTGCCACCTATTTCTCGCTCTTGGGTTAGTCATTTATCCTCCACAAGCTTCAGCTCCCTTGCCAGTAAAACCCATGATTGCGAAGATGAAAATAAGACAATTGGAGACTAGCAATGTTGCAGACAAGATGATCCAAAATCATGCAGAATATAAAAACATAGAAATGCTAGATAAAAATATAACAAATGCCCTTATTCATGCTCAGCTGTGCTAGGAAAAAGAAGAGAAAAATCTCCAGGAGTCAAAAAGGAAGAGAGAAACATAAGCCAGAGAAATTGGCCTGAGAGCTGACAGTGTGGCTGCCCTGGGGGGTGGTCAGTTGTGATCGTCCAACGGCATGGGTGTCAGTGCCCAGGCAGAAACAGAAGATAAAGCAATGGGCCTTAGTGGGATGTATACTTGAACACCCCTCAACTTAAAAAACAAATGATTTAAAATACTGTCGTCTCTGTGTAAGTATCCACTAGGAAAAAAAATCCAACTATCCACACAGAGAGATAAAAAGAAGCTTGACTTTTTATTTTGGCCTGAATTCTGTGTATATAAGAAAAAACAAATTATCTGAGTAATGTAATCACAGACTTACATTACATTCCAGTTAGGAGGTTAAATTTGTATTGTCTGCATGACCTGGGAATCCCCTAGTGAAGAAACTTTTTCTTTTTCCCCAGGCCAATAATAACCCATGGCAAACAAACACAATCCCTCTGAAGAAGGGGCGAGGTTACTGTAGTGCAGACAGTCCTCATCCTTAGTGGTGATGAGACCCTGAATCCTCTTTCCCATATTCGCCTCGGAACGCCGGCCTTAGAGCTGTGTGCCTCCACACAAGAGACTGTAGGATTTTTTTTTTTTTTTTTTTGGTGAACTGACAAAACAGAGAGAATAACAGCAGAAATTTAGAATTGAGAACATTTTCCCCAAAAACAATCCGGCCTGAGTACCCTAGAGGGAAAGCCATCACTAGTCCAAGATGCACATAGACCTAATCAGCTTTTGAGTGATTCATTTGTAATACAACTAATATCCAGAGATCAACAGATATTTGAGGAAAATTTCTATCAGGGACAGAGGGAGACCGTAACAGATGGACTTAGAGCAAGGAGAGATAACTAAAGTCACAGTGGGTTGAAAGGGAAGATTCTGGGACTAGAAAGGAGTGTGCTTAGATATTACAAATATGAGAGCAGAAATAAAAAGTAATTTGGAAGTTTCAGGAAAAAAAAGTAAAAGAAAACTTCCAGAAAGTATGACAAAAAGAAAACAGAAGAGAAAGTTAGAAAATTTAAGAATTAATTCAGGAGTTTAAGAATCCAAATAATAAGAGTTCCAGGATGAGAGAACAAAGAAATCAATACTTGAAATAAGATGAATAAAAATGAGAAATAAAAACAGTACTGGAAATAATAAGAGTTCCAGGATGAGAGAACAAAGAAAACAATATGTGAAATTTCATGATTTGAAATTATCAAGGAAATAATTGAAGAAAATATCCAAAAACTTAAAGACATAATTTCCAGATTGCATGGACCAACTGTGTACCTAGCAAAATGAACAGTAGAAACAAATGCTACATCTTACACATACCAAAAAAGAAAAAAAAAGTTGTATTCCAAGAATCAAGAATCAGGATGGCTCCTAACTTCTCATAACCCTGGAATTGTTTTTTTAAAAGGAGGAATTACTTCACATTTTTGAAATAAAGTTATGTCTAATCCAGAATTCTATATCCAATCAACCATCAATTGAATGACAGGGTAGCATAAAAATATTTTCAAAAATTAAAGTCTGTCCTATGCTATATAATTAGATTTGTATAAAACTCTAGAAAATCCAAACTAATCTGTAGTATTAAGTAACAGGAAGAAATCAGCAGTTGCAAGGGGAAAAGGGAGAGAAAGGAAGGTACACTGCATGGGCAAGAGAATACTTGTGGGTGATTGACATGCTCACTCACTTGACTATGTGGATGGTTTCAAACATCTACACATTTCCCAAAACCTATTAAATTGTATGCTTTAAATATGTTGTTTATTGCATGTCAATTATACATCAATAAAGCTATTAAAAACTTTTTAAAGTATCAAAATTTTGCATCCCGTTCTCTGATACTGACAGCTGTATTTTTTAAAAACAAAGAAAAGCATCTAGAAAAATGAAGATACTGGATTCAGGAAAAAGGGCTTCCAAAATAGGAGAGACAGAGAGGGAATCCCCAGAATGATGACAAAGAAAGTTGTCAGGGCAAAGCAACAGCTTGAAATCATGCCTAAAAAGCCAAAATTTCAGATCACAGAAGAACAGAAGGCTCCAGAGGAAAGTACTGTGAAAAAAATAAAATTAATAGATTTTCTGATGTATTCAAATGTGGAGAGGAAATATAACTTCTAGAAAGATGAGGGATGAATTTCAGGAAAGATCATAGAAAATTAAGCAGAAAAAAAAAAGACAGCTAGTAGCAAAAAGTTAGCATAGTAGGTGACTTAATATTTGTGTAGCCAAAATTATTATACAATCTTATTTGGAGAACAGAAGAAAGGGATGGATGGGCAAGGGAAGAGTTCAGGAAGAATCAGAAAGAAAACTCAATTAATTTCCACAGTAACAAGTCAAGAAACAGCATCCAATTTAAAAAATAGTGATAATGAAACCAAGATTATCATATATTTAGAAATACAAAGTGTAAATACCAAAAGAAATATAATACCTCAATGAACTGAAGGTGTTGTGTCTACAGAGGAAGAATCAGAGTAAAAAATTATAACCTAGGTCTATTTGAAATTACACAATAGGTGAGAAAGAATGGAGAAACATGAGTCAGAGAAAAATGGGAATTTTTTTGAATTTGGATTCTTTAATAGGCTCAAAATAAGTGTCATACAGGGTGTTTATTCACAGGCTTGAATGAGAATTGAAGAAATTCTGACAAGTTCAATATCCATCTGTGATTAAGTCTGGCAAAATACAGGTCATTGAAACAGACATTTTAATTGAGTTTTATAAAACTATACAAATCTTCCAAGTGATCATAAACCAATTTCTCATTACAAAGCAACTTTTTGAAAGTCAAACAATTACAGTTTTTTTTTTTTTTTAAGTTTTACTTTAAGTTCTGGGATATATGTGCAGAACGTGCAGATTTGTTACATAGGTATACATATGCCTTGGTGGACTGCTGCACCTATCAACCTGTTATCTAGGTTTTAAGCCCCTCATGCATTAGGTATTTGTCCTAATGCTCTCCCTCCCCTTGACCCCCACCCACCGACCCGGCCCCGGTGTGTGATGTTCCCCTCCTTGTGTCCATGTGTTCTCATTGTTCAACTCCCACTTATGAATGAGAACATGCGGTGTTTGGTTTTCTGTTCCTGTGTTAGTTTGCTGAGAATGATGGCTTCCACCTTCATCCATGTCCCCGCAAAGGACATGAATTCATTATTTTTCATGACTGCATAGTATTCCTTTGTATATATATGCCACATTTTCTTTATCCAGTCTATCGTTAATGGGCATTTGGGTTGGTTCCAAGTCTTTACTATTGTAAATAGTGCTGCAATAAACATGTGTACATGTGTCTTTCTAGTAGAATGATTTATAATTCTTTGGGTATATACCCAGTAATGAGATTGTTGTGTCAAATGGTATTTCTGGTTCTAAATCCTTGAGGAAATGCCTCACTGTCTTCTACAATGGTTAAACTAATTTACAGTCCCACCAACAGTGTAAAAGCGTTCCTATTTCTCCACATGCTCTCCAGCATCTGTTGTTGTTTCCTGACTTTTCAATAATCGCCATTCTGACTGGTGTGAGATGGTATTTCATTGTAGTTTTCATTTGCATTTCTCAAATGACCAGTGGTGGTCAGCTTTTCTTCGTATGTTTGTTGGCTGCATAAATGTCTTCTTTTGAGAAGTGTCTGTTCATGTCCATTGCCCACTTTTTGATGAGGCTGTTTTCTATTGTAAATTTGTTTAAATTCCTTATAGATTCTGGATATTAGACCTTTATCAGATGGGTAGATTGCAATGTTCAGTCTCATGATAGTTTCCTTTGCTATGCAGAAGCTCTTTAATTTAATTAGATCCTATTTGTCAGTTTTGGCTTTTGTTGCAATTGCTTTTGTTGTTTTAGTCATGAAGTCTTTGCCCATGCCTATGTCCTGACTGGTATTGCCTAGGTTTTCTTCTAGGGTTTTAATGGTTTTAGATTTTACATTTAAGTATTCGATCCATCTTGAATTAATTTTTATATAAGGTGTAAGGAAGAGGTCCAGTTTCAGTTTTCTGCATATGGCTAGCCAGTTTTCCCAGCACCATTTATTAAATAGGGAATCCTTTCCCCATTGCTTGTTTTTGTCAGGTTTGTCAAAGATCAGATGTACACTTTTAAGATAACAGTGTTTAATAAAATTCATGAAAATCATGAATCCTTAGATTTAGGAATATCTCTACCTTCTGAGTAAAAATCTAGACTAGAGAAATGTAGTGAATGCAGTACACAAAAGACAATGAGGAAGAGCAAAACAGAAGAAGGATGGCTGACTCTAAATAAACTAATACCATATTTTTCAATGAAAACAATAAAATCCAGAGGACAACAGCATACTATTATGAAAAGATTTTACAAATTGTTAATATAAAATGAAATATCCAGCTAAATCATTTTTTTTCTTTTCTTTATACTTCTTTTTTTTAAGTTCCAGGGTACATGTGCAAGATGTGCTGGTTTGTTACATAGGTAAACGTGTGCCATAGTGGTTTGCTGCACCTATCAACCCATCACCTAGGTATTAAGCCCAGCACGCATTAGTTATTTTTCCTAAGATTCTCCCTCCTCCCACATTCCCCTCACCGTCAGACCCCAGTGTGTGTTGTTCCCCTCCCTGTGTCCATGAGTTCTCATTGTTCAGTACCTACTTATAAGTGAGAACATGCGGTGTTTGGTTTTCTCTTCCTGCATTAGTTTGCTGAGGGTAATGGCTTCCAGCTCCATCCATGTCTCTGCAAAGGACATCTCATTCCTTTTTATGGCTGTACATTATTCCATGGTCTTGATAGTAGAATGATTTATATTCCTTTGGTTATATACCCAGTAATGGGATTGCTGAGTCAAATGTTATTTCTGGTTCTACATCTTTGAGGAATCGCCACACTGTCTTCCACAATGGCTGAACTAATTTACATTCCCACTCATAGTGTAAAAGTGTTCCTATTTCTCTGCAACCTCACCAGCATCAGTTATTTCTTGACTTTATAATAATCACCATTCTGACTGGTGTGAGATAGTATCTCATTGCGATTTGCATTTCTCTAATGATCTTTTATGATATTGAACTTTTTTTCACATGTTTATTGGCTGCATGAATGTCTTCTTTTGAGAAGTGTCTGTTGATATCCTTTGTTCACTTTTTAATGATTTTTTTTTCTTGTAAATTTGTTCAAGTTCTTTGTAGATTCTGGCTGTTATACCTTTGTCAGATGGATAGATTGCAAAAATTTTCTCCTACTCTGTAGGTTGCCTGTTTGCTCTGATGATAGTTTATTTTGCTATGCATAAGCTATTTGGTTTAATTGGATCAATTTTAGCTTTTGCTGCAATTGCTTTTGGTGATTTTGTCATGAAATATTTGCCCGTGCCTATGTCCTGAATGGTATTGCCTAGATTTTCTTCTAGGGTTTTTACAGTTTTGGGTTTTACATTTAAGTCTTGAATCCATCTTGGGTTAGTTTTTGTATAACATGTAAAGGAGGGGTCCAGGGTTCAATTTTCTGCATATAACTAGCCAGTTCTCCCAGCACCATTTATTAAATAGGGAATCCTTTCCTCATTGCTTGTTTTTGTAAGGTTTGTTGAAAATCAGATGGCTGTAGATGTGTAGTCTTATTTCTGAGCTCTCTATTCTGTTCCATTGGTCTATGTGTCAATTTTTGTACCAGTACCATGCTGTTTTGGTTACTGTTGCCTTGTAGTATAGTTTGAAGTCCAGAAGCATGATACCTCCAGCTTTGTTCTTTTTGCCTACGATTGTCTTGGCTACATGAGCTCCTTTTTGGTTCTATATGAATTTTAAAATAGCTTTTTTCTAATTCTGTGAAGAATGCCCGTGGTAGTTTAATGGGAATAGCATTGAAACTATAAATTACTTTGGGCAGTATGGCCATTTTAATGATATTGATTCTTTCTATCCACGAGCATGGAATGTTTTTCCATTTGTTTGTATCCTCTCTTATTTCCTTGAGCAGTGGTTTGTAGTTCTTCTTGAAGAAGTCCTTCACTTCCCTTCTTAGCTGTATTCTTAGGAATTTTCTTCTGTTTATAGCAATTGTGAATGGGAGTTTATTCATGATTGACTCTCTGCTTGCCTGTTGTTCGTGTATAGTAATGGGTATGACTTTTGCACATTTATTTTGTATAAATAAACTTTGCTGAAGTTGCTTGTCAGCTTCAGAAGCCTTTGACTGAGACAATGGGGTTTTCTAGGTATATGATCATGTCATCGGCAAAGACAACTTGACTTCCTCTCTTCCTGTTTGAATACCCTTTATTTATTTATTTCTCTTGCCTGATTGCCCTGGCTAGAACTTCCAATACTATTTTGAATAGAAGAGGTGAGGGAGGGCATCCTTGTCTTGTGCCAGTTTTCAAATGGAATGCTTCCAACATTTGCCCATTCGGTATGATATTGGCTGTGGGTATGCCATAAATGCCTCTTATTATTTTGAGGTGTGTTCCTTCAATACCTAGTTTATTGAATGTTTTTAACATGAAGGGATATTGAATTTTATCTAAAGTTTTTCTACATCTCTATTAAGATAATCATGTGGTTTTTGTCTTTAGTTCTGTTTATGTGATTAATTACATTTATTGATTTGTGTATGTTGAACCAGCCTTGCATCCTGGGGATGAAGGCAACTTGATCATGGTGAATAAGATTTTTATGTGCTGCTGGATTCTATTTGCTAGTATTTTACTGAGAATTTCTGCATTGATGTTCATCAAGGATATTGGCCTGAAGTTTTTGTTGTTGTTGTTGTGTCTCTGCCAGGTTTTGGTATCAGGATGATGCTGGCCTCATAAAATGAGTTAAGGAGGAGTTCCTCCTTTTCAATTGTTTGGAATAGTTTCAGAAGAAATTGTACTATCTCCTCTTTGTAACTGGTAGAATTTGGCTATGAATCTGTCTGGTCCTGGGCTTTTTTTCGTTGGTAGGCTATTAATTACTGCCTCAATTTCAGAACTTGTCTATTCAGGGAGTCAACTTCTTCCTGGTTCAGTCTTGGAAGGGTATATGTGTCTAGGAATTTATTTATTTCTTCTAGATTTTCTTGTTTATTTGGATAGAGGTATTTATAATATTCCCTGATGGTTGTCTGTAGTTTTGTGGTGTCAGTGATGATATCCTCTTTATCATTTTTCATTATGTCTATTTGATTTTTATTTCTTTTCTTCTTCATTTGTCTAGCTAGTGGTCTATTTTATTATTTTTTCAAATAAAAAAAAACAGCTCCTGGATTCATTGGTTTTTTGAATGTTTTTTGGTGTGTGTGTCTCTATCTCCTTCAGTTCTGCTTTGAGCTTCATTATTTCTTTTCTTCTGCTAGCTTTAGGGTTTGTTTGCTCTTGGTTCTCTAGTTTTTTCAGTTGTGATGACAGAATGTTGGCTTGAGATCCTCCCAGCTTTCTGATGTGTTCATTTAGTCCTGTAAATTTCTCTTTTAACACTGCTTTACCTGCATTCCAGAGATCCTGGTATGTTTTCTCTTTGTTTTCATTAGTTTCAAAGAATTTCTTGATATCTGCCTTAATTTCATTATTTACTCAGGAGTCATTCAGAAGCAGGTTGTTGAATTTCAATGTAGTTGTGTGATTCTGAGTGAGTTTCTTAATTGTGAGTTCTAATTTGATTGCACTATGGTCTCAGAGAGTGTTTGTTATGATTTCAGTTCTTCTGCATTTGCTAAGGAGTGTTTTACTTCCAATAAGGTGATCAATTTTAGAGTAAGTTCCATGTAACACCAAGAAAAATGCATATTCTGTTGTTTTTGGTGGAGAGTCCTATAGATATCTATCAGGTCCACTTGATCCAGGGCTGAGTTCAAGTCCTAAATATCTTTGTTAATTTTCTGTCTTGATGATCCATCTAATATTGACAGTGGGGTATTAAAGTCTCCCACTATTATTGTGTGGGAGTCTACGTTTCTTTGTAGGTCTCTAAGAACTTGTTTCATGAATCTGGGTGCTCCTGTGTTTAGGATAGTTCAGTTAAATTATTTTTCAAGAGAGAAAATAAAATGAATTCTGAAGGCATTTACTACATAGATTATCACTAAAATAATTTAAAAGTTTATTCAAGAAGAAAAGTAAGTACAAAATGTCATGAAATACAAAAAGAAATTATGAATGAATAATTTAAACAAAAGAGTAAAGCTAAAAATAAATCATCTATTATAAGACAGTAGCAAAAATAATAAGAGATTTGAAATGATAAGCATTCAGCAAGAAATCAGTGAATGCCTTTAGAAATGTAAAGAGTAGCCTTAAAATCATAAAAATAGAATATATAACTTCCAAATGCATGTGAATGGGAGGGAGGGTGACAAGGAGAGACATACATAAATTAAATTTGGTCAAGATAGTAGAAAGCAGAAAGAGAAAAGAGGCAAAAAAAAGAGGCCATTCTTCTTATGGCCAATAAGAAGAACATAAAAAGATAATAGAAATAAATAGAAATCTATATGACTAATCACAGTTTAAGTATACAAATCAAACTCAGTGTTTAATAATGGGTTGTCATTAAACAGAGATTAATTAAATTGACAGATTGTAAAAGTGACTCAAGAAAGCAAAATTCAGTTGTATAGATTTTACAAGCGACTTACCTAAAGTCTAAGAAAGACACTGATGATCAAAAGTAAATAGATGGAAGAAATAAATAACAGGTCAATAAATGGCAAAAGAAAGTTAGAGTTGATATACTAACATCAGACAAAATTGACTTTATAGCAGGAATAATTATCAAAGATGAAGAGGAACACTATAGAATGAGAACAATTCACCCAAAAGATCTCTTAATACTTAAGTTGTATGCACCAATAACCTGGTCTTAAAAAATATAGAGTAAAAGTTATCAAAATTTCAGGAAGAAATAGAGGAATAGAGGCCTCTGTCCTGTTGTATACCTAATATATTTTATAATTTAAAAATGAGAGAATTTAATGTTCTTGAGTAGGTTTTACAATCTCTGAACTGCTTCAAAAGCAGAACTTTAAAACATCACACAAACTTCGTCTGCCCCAAATTTTCCTTTTTTCTTGCACTTTTCCATTTTGATTTCCCTGGAAATAACTCTCTTTAGCTGCTGACATGATTTCTATTTCAATTATGTTTCAAACATCCTCTAGTCAGGCTTTCTACCACAATGTTTCAATGATCAAGGTTAACAATGAATTCCACATTGCCAAACAGTTATTAGTGTTTATGTCACCACATATTTAACATAATGGTTCTCTCTTTCTTCCAAGTGCCTTGTCTTTGTCACCTGACTTCCAAGGCCTCACACTGTTGACTTTCCTCCCACCAGACCGATTTCTCTTCATGGTGGTTCTTAATGATTTATCTTTACCTTTCTGAACTCCAAAATCAGAGTGCATTGGGATGTATCTTTGCCTCTCTTTCCTATCTATACTCAATTCCTAGGTTGTCGTATCAATTCTGTGGTTTAAAACACCATTTATATAATGTGATTCCAAAATTTAGAACTCCAATATTATATATCCAGCTACATACCCATCATCTTTACTTGGATTTCAAATAGCCATCTCAAACTTATATTTCCAAACCCAAACTCTAATATTCACACTCAAATGTCCAAAGAAAATCCTCATTTAGCTCTGAGTCCTCCTCATCTTTAAATCCACTCATCTAGTTCCTCGGAACCAAACCTTGATGTCTACCTTTTTTCCTTTCTTTTTCTCCTATCTGACATTCAAACTGTCCCATAATCAGTTGGCCAGCAAATTACATAAACTTGTCCTTCAACATATGTCCTAAATCCAACCACTTTTCACCTCCTCTATCACTGTCACCATAGATGCAGCTCCTATATCTCATGCTACAGTTGCAAAAATCTCATAACTAGTCTCCCATTTCCACTTCTACCTTCATAAACTCTATTCTCTACACAATTGAGAAAATTTTCAAATATAAATCCGATCATGTCACTACCATGCTCAAAGCTCTTCAATGGGTTTCTATCAAACTCAGGAAAATAGTCCAACATTCTTACCACATGCTACAAGATATACATAACCTGGCCCCTGGCATTTCTCCGAACAGTTTTCTTCTCACTCTGTCTCTCTCCTGCTCTGCTCCAATCATATCAGAGCATGTTCATGTCTTCTTAGCGGGTTCATGTCTACTTACAAGAGCACTCACTGTTCTCTCTGCCTAGAGTGCTCTTTCCAATGCATGAATCACTCCCTGACTTCAGTTGCCTCTTCAGAGAGGCCTTCCTTAGCCACTCTGTTTAATAGTGACCTCCATCACCAATGACTCTCTATCCCCTTATCTTGATTAATTTTCCCTAATAGTACTTAGCACTACCTGATGCATTTTCTTGTTTCTATTTTTTAAATTTCCTGTGTCCAACCTTCCCCACTTTGATAATACATGAACTCCATGAGGGAAGGAACTCCTTTTTATTTACTGTTATATCCCCAATACCTAGAATAACACCAGGAACATAACTGGAGCTCAATAAATATGTCTGTTGTGTTTGCTGAATTAACACATTTGGACTTTAGGTGGGCAACTGGTGCACATTAAAAGTTGGATGAAAAAATATTACTTGGAAATGTGCATACAAATGACATCACCCGGTGTCTTCCCCTTTAATTAAAGAGTGAAACATCTCTAAATTCTTATGGAACATTTAGAAGAAATAAAAGGTATGTTGAAAGATACAGTCAAGGTTCCTGACCTCATGTAAGAAATTGAGAATAAGTACTATAGAGCACACAAGCAAGGTTATATGTCACAGTGTTACTGGAAACAGGGACTTTTAGATAGAGCAAATAACAAGGGCTTGAGATGAAGTTAATTGATGAGTAAAAGGAAGCTACTCTGCCAAGAGCTGGAGCAGAGACAGCACAGTCAGAAAAAAAAGAGTAAATGCAAAGTCACTTTTCCAGGAGAGGTCTCAGTGTGTTGAAGGAACAGAAAAGAAGCGAGTATGGCTAGCGCATGGTGAATACAGGGAGAATCATCGATGACATCACAAAGACGTAGCTCATGTATCTTTGCCAGCCACGGTAAAGAGTTTGAATGTTATTCTAAATAAAATGGGGAGCTATAGAAGTGTTTTAGTTAGGGAAGACAACAACATCTGTTCAGATAATGTCAGTTTGTTGTGAAAAGCACTGAATTAGAAGTAAACGCAGAATATTATGGGAGCAACCTGAGAGGCATCTAAGAAAGCCCGAGACTCAGAGAAGCCTTCCTAGATGAGATGGCGTCTGAAAGATAAATAGGCATTATCCATCTGCAGATGATGGCAGAACATTCTAAAAAGAGGGAGCATGTGCAAAAGCCCCATAGTAAGAAATCAGGAGACTAAAAATAGTTCAGAATGAGTAAGGCATAGTATCTAAGAGAAAAAGGGAAGAGGCTGCATGACCAGGGGCCAGATCATAGAGCCTAGTTGGCCACAGTGAAAGGCCATGACGTTGTCTTTAGGGAAATGGAGTAACATTGAAAATAATCCAGTTAAGAAACTGTTGATGTCACATGGTCCAAAAATAATGCCTTGGACTAACTTTAAAAAAAACAAAAGTGGAAATGGACAATGTGAATAGACTATGAGACTAAGGAGGAAAAAGTAACAAAACTTAATTATGGCTTAGATGTAAAGATAGTGTAAAGGGAAAGACATCAATAATAAAATCTAGATTTTTTTGTTCAAAATGGTGGGACTGACCCCATCTACTTATCTCCACTTTCCTTTAAAATGCCACTAAAGTGTGACTAAATGAACTTTTAGGTATAAAGAAAGACTATTGCAGTAAAAAAAATAAAAAAAAAAGTTATGGTACTTGAAAGACAGAGCTTCAGGAATTAAAGAAGCAGTGGAGAAAGCAGACACCTAAGGTGGCAATAGGAAAACAAACACTCAGCTTACAAGGAATTCCCAGAAGGTAAAAGGATGGATCTTTGAAACCAGGAGAAAATGTGAAACAGAAAGTACTAGGACTGGTTGAAAATCTGTTTTAGAAGCAGTTAAACCCTCAGATCATATTGTTTGCATGTTCTAAGAGAAAATTCCACAAATATATAGAATATAGTGACAGCAATTTTTTTAAGTACACAGACTAGCAAACAAAAATCCAAAAACATAACAATGAACTCCAAGGACCACTTTCACCTGGTCTCAAATGGCACCCAAAACAAACTATTCATTCATTTGTCCATTTGTTCATCTAAACATATTAGAGTAATATAATGTGATGATTACATCACTGATTTTGAAACTAAACTTCTTCAGTTCTTACTCTGATAAGTATCAGACTGGGATACTGTTTCCTGTGTGGCTTTAGAAGGACATGGCACCTCTTTTTACTTCAGTTTCCCTTTTGTAAAATAGGAATATAGGCATATTCACCTCATCTAGTCATTAATGAAAATCAAATTAATATTTTAAGCTCGTGGCATACAATAAGCGCAACATTAGTGTTCCCTTCTACAACTACAACATATCCAATTGTTTCAGACTCTGAGATTAAAGGCAGGAAATAGGCAGTTTCAGGGACATTCTAGGGTGAAAGACAGACAAATTGACCAAAGACTAACAAATACACATGGTAATCTTAGACAGTGATAAATACTATGAAGACAATGAATTACCTATTATGAAATTTTTTAGATAACAGTTTTCAGATTAAATAAATAATTAACTGAATGAAAAGGTTTTAATTGGCATTGTGTTATTTTTCTGTGGAATTTAATTTTCAGCAACAATCTTAAGAAGAGAACTAACATAGTACATGTACTATGATACTTTACACCTTATTTAATATAAGCTTCATCATCACATATAATGCAGGCAGTATTATCTTTATTTTACAGACAAAGAAACTAAGCCTCAGTAAAATTCAGTAACTTTCAGGAGTCTTGAGAGCCATAGTACTAGTGAATGGAGGAGCAGGAATTCAAAGAGGTTTGTCAGACTCCAAAGTCCATACCACAAAGTCTCATATTTTTTGAATACCTTAGTATTTTTCACTGTATAAGTATTTACTTCTTCTAACATTTAACTTATAAAGTGACTTTGTTTTCTGTTTTTATCCTTTTTATTAGTTGTATTAGGTTTATGAGTTTAATAACTACTTTTAAAAGACATAAATGCTTGATTATGTTTAGTTATAGAGATTTCCATACAGCTTTTTAAATATCACCTTCACACTTCTCAGTGTGACCTCAAAAAGTACATGTGTTTATAAACACCACGTGCCATGACCTTTTCTAAAGTCTTCTGTTTACTCACTCATTGTACTGTAACATACTAACTTTAACACCTACCATACCTTGTCATTAATCAGAGCTTACATCCTAAAGATCTACCAAGGACTATTTATTTATCTTCTTTATGAAAGGACTTCTGAGTCAGAAATCACCTTCTCATAAATGTAAATGGTAGTACATATTTTTGTCCCTAATAATCAGGAAGTGGGTTGTGCTTATTCAGCTGCTCATTTTGCCCTTACCCTCACTTGGGTCCTCTCTAGGTTTCTTGAGGTGGAAACTAGATTTTAGCCTTTCAGCAATTGTATCAAGCACACAATGACAGAACGGGGCATGAACAAGGAGAGACTCCACAGGGCATCATGGAAGGTAGTGGGGGCAGGGGTCAATTAGCTGCACTTGAGAAAAAGTCCCATGTGGTTTTTTTGTGTTTTGCTTATTTGTTTTTTCATTGTTATTCATTAAAACTATCAGACTAAGAAGTGATGAAGTGCGTTTGGGGTCCTTCTGCAGATGGACCTACAGTCTCAGCTACTGGAGGCAAGCGAGGCTGAGAGTCTACAGTGCAGATGCTATTTATGTCCTAAAATCTGTTTAAAATTTCACCAGATCAATCTCTCTGGTTCATAGATTTGGAAACAAAACACATAGAAATCACCGATTATTTTTTCCAATAGCCTTTCTTTTGTACAATGTGTTTTGATTTACAACTCTCTGCCTATGAATTGCTCTTTCAGTGTAGCATTAGGCATTCCAGTGGGTTTAAAAGACGGTAAACTTAGAGTAGCTAGATTCCAAAAATACTCCAGGAAAATGTCCTTTTAGTATAATATAAGTCAATGTGAGGGCTCGAGTAGCCTATTTCAGTGCAGAGAATCTATTCATTTTAATGGAATATCCAGTTTAATGGAGCATATTGTGCTCAAAGAAAAACTCATTCTCAGGAATGTGCTGAATCAGGTACATAATTTACCAGAAATGAAGTTAAGCTCAGCATATTCTAGAAAAAATAAATACACCACATAAGCCTTGGATCTCAAGCTATGCATTCAAATTAAATAGTAGCTTGCCTTCAACACCACGATTATTTTTAGAAAAGCAAAAAATATTATCATATTGGGAAAATAGTTTGCAGTGAACTCCTTGCCCCTTTAAGATTTTTTTTTCCCCAGAGATTGTGTCTGTAGCAATACCTTGGAGGCATAACAGGGAAGGACAGAAAGGGATTTTAAAAATTGTTGTCATTGTGCGTTTGCATGTTTACTTTTAGTTTTTTCAAATATCCAAATCCCACGTTATTTTTTGATCTTATGTCCATTCTTCTTTGAACTGCTATTTAATACTAGAGTTATAATTTTATATATGCTCTGTTATTTTACATATTTCTTCTCCTTCTTCTTCTCCATGATAATTTTCAGCTCCTTGTTTTTTTGTTTTTTTGGTTTTTTTTCCCCAACAACATTTTCTTTCCTCTCCAGTTTTCTTTTTTTAGCTCATGGGCTATAATTGTCTACCGCTGCTATAGAAGGTGGGTACTATTAGTAGGCTATAGAACGACAAAGTGAATAAAGTCTTCACAATTAACTAGAAGAGATGCAAAAATGCTTAACCTGCCTAGTTTTATGCATCAAATTCATTCAAATGTTTCAGAAACAATGTCTTAAAATTGCTGACTCACCAACATTCAGAATATTAATAAATTGAACACAGAACTTCTAATCCTTAGACAGTGTTCTGTACATGTCTAAAATTAGTCTCACTAATTGTCTAACAATCAAGCCTAATATCTTGAAACTAGGAACTATATGAAGGTACATTTCTACTTACTCTTATTTTCCTATATTTTAAGCAAGAAATATAATTTTTCTTTATAGTTAGCCTGGAAACATTTTTATTAACTAAATGATAAATTTCAAAAAGTTGAATCCCTAATAGAAAGAAGAAAAATCCCAAGTTTTATTTTTATGTTAATAGAAAAACTTTATTAGGTAATATTCTTTCCTGTAGATCAAAACTTATCGAATGCTTTTCTGAATTTGCTCCCTTTCTTGTGGACAACAGAAGTTTGGACCTTCTATTTTTTTATTACTTTAGCTAAAGGTTTGTCAATTTTGTCTTTTTTAAAAAACCAACTCTTATATTTTAATTATATTTTCTATTTTTTTCCAATATTTATTTTATTTATTTTTCTCTGATCTTCATTATTTCCTTCTTTCTATTAACTTTGGACTTATTTTGTTCTTCTTTTTCTAGTGTCTTGAGATGAAACATAGGTTATTTATTTGAGATTTTTCTTAAATGTAGGTATTTATTACTATAAACTTTTGTCACAGAATTGCTTTGGCTATATCCTATAGTTTTTTGTATGTTGTGTTTCTATTTTAATTTGTTTCAAGACTCTTTTTTATTTTTCTTTTTATTTCTTCCTTTACTCATTGGTTGTTCAGAAGTATGTTTAATTTCTACAAATTTGCCAATTTTCCAAATTTCTTTCTATTATAATTTCCTAGTTTTATACTATTGTGGTCAGTAAAGATACTACATACAATTTTAGTCTTTTTAAATTTGTTAAGACTTGTTTACTGGCCTGCTATATGATTTATCGTGGAGATTATTTTGTGTGTGCTTGAAAAGAAATATGTATTCTCATGCTGCTAGATAGAAAGTTCTCTATATATCTGTTAGGTCCATTTCACCTAAAGTGTAGTTCAAGTCCAATGTTTCTTATTGATTTTCTGTCTGGATGATCTATCCATTGTTGAAAGTGGAGTATTACAGTCCCCTACTATTATTATATTGCTGTCTATCTCTCCCTCCAGATCTATTAATATTTGCTTTCTATGTTTAGGTGCTTCAATATTGTGCATATATTATATATTTACAAGTGTAATATGCTTTTGATGAATTAACCCCTTTATCATTATATAGTGACCTTCTTTGTCTACTTTTACATTTTTTGACTTAAGGTTTATTTTTCTGATACAAGTAAAGCTACCCCTGCTGTCTTCATTTCCATTTGCATGGAATATCTTTTCACATCCCTTCACTTTCAGTCTATGTGTGTCCTTAAAGCTGAAATGAGTCTCTTGGAGGCAGCATAGAATAGGGTCTTATTCTTTTATTTATTTAGCCACTATGTCTTTTCATCAGATAATTTAATGTATTTACATTCAAGGTAATTATTGATAGATGCAGACTTAACTACTGCCATTTTAGTAATTGTTTTCAGATTTTTTGTGGATCTTTTTTCCTTTTCTTCCTCTCTTGCTATCTTCCTTTGTGGTACAATAATTTTTTGCAGTGGCATGTTTTGGTTCCTTTATCTTTTGTGTATCTGCTATAGGTTTTAAGTGTGTTGTTTTCATGATACTTCATAAAACATCTTTAACAACAGGTTATATTAAGCTGATAACTTAATTTCAATCACATAAAAAACTACATTTTTACTCCCTGTATACAAATATTTTATGGTTTTTGATATCACAATTTACACATTTTTATATTGTGTATTCCTTAACAAATTCTCACAGCTATAGTTATTTTTAATTGTTTTGTCTTTTAATCTTTGTATTAGAGATATAAGTAATTTATACACCACAACTCCAATATTGAGGTAATCTGAGGTTGACTATATATTTGTCTTTACTGAGTCTTTTTAACTTTTATATGTTTTCATATTATTAATTAGCATATTTTTCTTTTTACTTGAAGAACTTCCTTTGGCATTTTTGATGAGGCAAATATAATGGTAATAAACACTCTCAGCTTTGTCTAGGAAAGTCTTTATCTCTCCTTCATTTCAAATGAGAGATTTGCTGAGTATAATGTGCTTGGTTGCCAGGTTTCTGGGGTTTTTTTAAAATTTCATTTCAGCCTCTTGAATATAACATCTCATTCCCTCCTGGATTGCAAGTTTCTGTTGAGAAGTCCTCTGATAACCTAATGGAGGTTCCCTTGAATGTGACCAGTCTCTTATCTCCTTTTGCTTTCAAGATTCTCTCTATGAGAACTTTTGGTGTTTGATTGCAAGATGCCTCAGAGTATTTTTCTTTGGATTGAACTTTAGACTCCTTTGAGCTTAGGAATCTGGATTTACATATTCCTCCAAGATTTAGAAAGTTTTCAGACAGTATTTCTTTAAATAATATTTTTGCTCCTTTTTTGTTCTCTTCTCCTTTTGGAACATCTATTATTTGTATTAGGTTGGTGCAAAAGTAATTAACATTAAAAGCAGTATATTAATATGATTGATTGTGTTCCAGAGGACCCTTATGTTTTCTTGACTCTTTTTATCTTTATTCTTTTGTTCCTTGAATTGGCAAATTTCAAATGATCTGTCTTCAAGCTTTTTAATTATTTCTTCTCCATGATTGAGTCTGCTGCTGAAGCTCTCTATTGAGTTTTTACTTCTGTCTTTCTATTCTTCAGCTTTATATCTTTATATCTTTATTTACCTTTATTAATTCTCATTGTGTTCATGCATTGCTTTTCTGATCTCATTTAGTTGCCTGTTTTCTTGCACCTCATTGAGCTTCATTAAGATGATTATTTTGAATTATCTTTCAGGCAATTTATAGATCACCATTTCTTTGGACTTGGTTGCTGGAACTTTATGTGTTTCTTTTGGTGGTGTCATGTTTGCTTGGTTCTTCATTATCTGTAGATTCTTTTGTTGCAGTCTCCATTGAAAGGAGCAAGACCCTTTTCTAGTCTTTACAGACATGTTTTGGCAGGTTAAGGCTTTCTCCTATTAGGTTCCAGGTGTGACGGGATTGCCTCTAGGACTGCAGTTGTATGGGGCTGGAGCCAGGTCACATGGTTGCTACTGAGTGTGCAATGGAGTCTGTTGTTGGCAGACCTGTTAGCAGTGTTCTGGTGGATATGGATGGGTCCTATCTATATGGTTCCTAGGTGGACTGAACTATCTTCAGGACCTTGGTCTGTAGGGCTGGTACTAGAATGAGGGTCCACTTTAGAGTCTGAAGACAATGGGAATATTACCAGGTTTATGGATAAATGTGGCTTCCTCCACATTCCTGGGAGGGCTTCTGCTATGTCACTGGGTGGGTCCCTGGGCAAGCAGTACTGCCTTGGTTGTAACTGAGAGGAATTGGAACCAGATCACAGAGTTGCTTCAGGGTCTACAGCTGAGACTAATGTCATTCAGCCTATCTCTGGGGTATGTCTCTTAGGAGGTCACTGTGAAGGTAAGTCTGCTCTTATCCCACAGTTTACAGGAACCGGACCTGAATTATAGGGACATTTGAAGATGTACAGTGGGACCAAAGTTAAGCAGGCCAGCTTACAGGAGCAATGATGGACACTGGAACCATCTATGGACCTTTCAGGTCCCTTCGTGGACAGAACTGCTGTCAAGCCACAGTTGAGATGAACTATAGCTGACTTTCTGGGTTTTTTCAGGATCTGCTGTATAACCTAAGTTAGCTGGCCTTCCTGTGGGAACATGGAGGCTATGCTTCCCTCCAGATCCCTGAACAGGTAGAACTGCTCTCTGACCATAGCAGAGAGGGTCTGGGGTTTGAATTCAGTTTCAGGATCTGCTGTGGGACCAGGGTTGGCAAGTCTGACCCAGGGACTCAGATGGGTGTGTCTCCCTCTAGGTCCTTGCGTTAGCAGAACTGATCTCAGACCATAGCTGAGAGGAGCTGGAGCTGGTTTAGTGGGTCATTAAAGTGTCCATAGTCAAGACCAAAGTGGGTAAGCCTGTCTCACTTTAGGAAAATCTGGCGCCTAAGTCTGAATCCACCCCCTCAAAATGACCCTCCTAGGTCTTGGGCTCCACAGGGGTTTCACAAACTCCTACTTGAATTCCAAGGCTCCCACAAAGGTACTTTTTGCCAAGGATGGCTGGGAAATTATTGTTGCTATGAGGGAAAATGAGTGGGGGACCTTCTATTCTAACATCCTTCTCAAATAATATAGGTTTTGAGAAAACAATATTTTACCTAAAATGGTTAAAACATGCCTAGAAAAACGTGGCATGAACAAATATGTAAAAACATTAGCTTTACCTAAAGGTTATTAATTTTATAATTAAAAAAAATTTTGAAGAAGCATGGGCATTATAAGAGCACTACTGAAGTAAGAAAAATACATTTGAAGTTTAAGAAAGCATAGGAAAACAATTACACAATAATATTGTCATTTGTACTCTTACATTCCTTTCTTCATTACTCCTATCTCCATTCCATTCCCTCTATTACTAATATATATAATTTTCTTCCACATGTTTTCTTTGGTCATTTTCTTTTTGTTGTAACAAAAAAACCTAAAACATGCTTTGAAAAAGCAAAAATTTTGCTTATTCTTCCTCCTCAAATAAAGGAAAGAATGTTTAAAGAAATGTAAATAATAGAAGTCATTGCTAATTATTCAAAACATCCCCTAGGAAATTACAAAAAGAGGAACAATAGCCGTTTTCACTTTTAACTGACTATTTCAAAGTTGATATTTGGGAATTATTTAATTATACAAATGTGTTTCTTTCTTGTACCCCGACATCTCCATTTTTAACAATAAGGGGAAAAACAAAATGTTAAATTTAATATTTTTAAGAAAAAAATATTCAAATGTAGGGAACTGTAAGCAGTGGCCTATGTCTATAACCTCAGCTACTTGGGAAGCTAAGGCAGGAGGATCATTGAAGCCAGGAGTTTGAGACTAGCCTAGGCAACATAGCAAGACCCTGAATATTTTTCTTTTTATTTTCTTTTTTATTTTTAAGACAGGGTCTCACTCTGTCACTCGTACTGGAGTGCAGTGGTGCCATCTTGGCTCACTGCAACCTCCGCCTCCCAGGCTCAAGAAATTCTCCTGCCTCAGTCTCCTGAGTAGCTGGGATTACAGACGTGCACCACTACCACCTGAATAATTTTTTTTTTTTTGTAATTGTAGTAGATACAGGGTTTTACCATGTTGGTCAGGCTGGTCTCGAATGCCTGATCTCAAATGATCCACCCACCTTGGCCTCCCAAATTGCTGGGATTACAGGCGTGAGCCTCTGTGCCCGGCCAACCCTGACTCTTAACATATATATACATATATATGTGTGTGTGTGTGTGTGTGTGTATGTACACAGACACATACACATATGTATATGTATGTATGGGGATAATACAATATTTCAGTTAGTGCTTATCCCATATTAAGGGGATTTTATTTCTATTTTCTTATTTTAATCTAAATCCTTTCAGTCTATTGCCTAATAATTATAATAAATAATTCCATTCATTGTAGTCAAGTAATTTTTATTGTAGCACTCCATAGATACAGGTGTTTTTAGAAAGATTATTTTGACAGACTCATAGAGACATAGTACCTTAGCTCTCCAAAACATGTTTAGGAGATCTGGAGTTCTGGAGGAACAAACCAGAAGGATAAATAGTATATCCTCTAAGCTTCATTAATCACCCATCCCTTCATTTTAGAACATACAAAACAATCTAATTGTAATAGTTATTATGGTAAGAAGTTTACAAAAAAAAATCTAGCAAACTTGTCTCCTTAATGAAAAGACAAATATGCAATCAAGCCAACTAGAATGCAAGCCATTGATTTATAAATTCAATGAGAAAGATTCACCCAGAACTGAAGTGACTTTTAAACACACATTTTTAAGCAAACAGTGACAATTATACATATTAATTGGAAAGTAAATTCAGGTAATCTACTACTCTTCAGAAAATATCAACACTGACTATTAAAATTGGGGGGAACTTAAAGAAAATGAACGTTAATAAAAAAGAACCAACTCTTTATTATCTGTATTAAAAGAAAAAAAAAAGAATGTGTAAGTCTGTCTTTTCCCCTGGGGAGCAACAGAAACCTAAAATCAGGTCTCAAATTACCTTCCAGAGAAAGGCAAAAATAAGTCCAATCACTGGCACTGCCACATATTTATGAGCACCTGCGTACTTAAGCTCAGTTAAATGTGTTGAGTAATGTATCCAAATACAAAGTCACGTTACTAATTGTTTGTCATCTTGGCTCAGAGATCAGGAATTTTGCCTAACCATACAATCACTGAATAATGAGGCAGCATTAGCATTGTAGGAGTGGAGATGGAGGTTTGTGAGATGTCCACAAAAATAGTAACACAACATCTCCATTGGTGGACAGAAGACATACGTGTTACATTGACCTTCAGTTCAACATCCTGAGAAGTTATACCCAGTGCCCATCAAAACAAAGAAATTAGGAAAGTCTGACTAATATTTAACTCCAACATAGATAAACCAGTTTTCTTCTTTGTCTCATTAATCTCTAGCACCAGTCTGAAGAAGATAAAACCTAACAATAAGAAATGAGATAAATGGAAATCAAAGAGAACAAGACTAACATAGAAAGTTGCCTTTTTTAATTCTTTGGTACTGCTAAATATATCCATCAGATTTGTGTTCCTTAACAAATGTTCTACTCCTCTTAGCACTTCAGAAAGGAACATTCTGTTCCTCGCATACAAATATTTGCTTTGCATTGAACTTAAATATATTTATTAACTCCTGTATAAACACAGGAATTAATATCTTCTTTGTAACTTCCTACTTCTGGTCTTATATGTGGTAATTACAGAGTAGATGCTTGATTTTCAGAACAAATACATCCCAAGATATTCTGAATATCACAAGAGTTCATTTCCCTTAGAAACTTATTTTTTTCCCTGAAAATATCCATAATTTTTATACTATTATTAGTCATAAGAACTAAATTACAGGAATTGTACTAACTTTAGTTCTTCTTTTTTCCCTCATATAGTATTCTTCTTTGATCTCCCTATGTTCTGCCAATCAAAATCAAACTGTCATTTTATTCTGGAAAAGTGACAGATTTTATAAAGTAACAACTTTGGTATTAAATGTTCTTTAGCTTCTGATAGCAGACACTATTTAGAAATTAGCATGTAAGAAATGTAAGAATGACATATTGTAACATTAAGTAAATGTATTATATTTGCCAGATGTTAAAAATGACTTTAGAGACAACAGAGACTGCACTTATAGGTTGACATGAAAATGAAGTTTTATGTTAAAATCATAAAAAAACAGAATTTATAAGTGAAGGAAGTGTGAAAACTGAGACTAATATTATGGAGTCTTTTTTTAATTCTTTATCTCATTGCCAATTTTTAACCCCTTGGTGTTTGAAATGGAAAATAAATATTCTCTTTGTGATAGATAATATTTCAATAACCGAAAGGTGGCCTTAACCAATAACTGGCCCAACTTTAAATTATTACCCTAAAGATAAATACATTAACTAATCTAAAATTAAAACTTTGCTATGACTTAAAGTGTCAATAATACTGTATAAGAATCCAATTTATGCAGTCACTTAGGCATGAAGTTGGCAATTCATCTAACTTGGTGGACATAATAGAACGGATCAGGCTGGTAAATAAGGTGTAGTTGGTTTGCTGATTTTTTTTTTTTTGTATGACATGATAGAAATATGATTGGGTGTACTTTAAAATTTTTCCAAGCTAAAAGTATCCATGGCTATCGTCCATAGTATTGAAATTTGTTATCTTTTTTTTTTTTTTTTTTTTTTTCGAGATGGAGTCTCGCTCTGTCCTCCAGGCTGGAGTGCAGTGGCCCGATCTCAGCTCACTGCAAGCTCCCCCTCCCTGGTTCATGCCATTCTCTTGCCTCAGCCTCCCGAGTAGCTGGGACTACAGGCGCCCATCACCAGGCCCGGCTAATTTTTTGTATTTTTAGTGCGGGCGGGGTTTCACCGTGTTAGTCAGGATGGTCTCGATCTCCTGACCTCGTGATCCACCTGTCTTGGCCTCCCAAAATGCTGGGATTGCAGGCATGAGCCACTGCGCCCGGCCTGAAATTTGATATCTTAACTGTCCTTTTATCTTTGCACTTGTATGGACCTCAGAAGTTTCTTCTGATAGCCCTTAGCCCTGACTATGTGTATATCTTTTACCAACTTCCTTATCATGATTTGCCACTGCACATTTTTGATAGAATCTTCACTATGCATAAGAAGTTGTCTGACTTTAACTCCACACTTAACTAGTCACATGGATATAACTTCATGGAAGCATATTACTGGGCATATAAAACTCTTAACTCATTTAACTCCTTATTGACAATCCTGTTGAGAGACAGTATTTATAGTATATTATCTGATGTCCAGCTTTTTCTGCTGTACTCTAAAATTGATTCCTGAATTAAACTAGATAGCAAAGAGAACTCTAGATCCCACAGTTTGTTCTCCTGTATAACCGCTTTTTAATGTGTAATCATCTAACCTAGTAAATCCAGGTCTTCTTGCTTCCAATTTAAGTCCAATCTCAACCCAGAATCTCATTTTAAAAATGCAATTCCTATGCTGAAAGCACTGGCAAACTCTTTGATGAAGGTTTTCTTGGAGTGGTCTGTGAGATGAGGGCAGGGATGAAGATGAAGTTAGAATCAAGGCCAAAGAACATGGCATAAGAATTCCTAAAGATACACTTTCCTCATCTCCATCCCCTAACTCTTCACCAACACAATAGCTGTTCGTCTTTGTTGCATCCACAAAACTCTGAAAACTGATCACAGCTACCAGTCTCACTCTGTCCATATTTCTTCTCCTTATTAGATCTTACTTTCTTTTCAAACTTTTCATTTGTAGAGAAATGTATTCCACCTCTCTTTCTTCCTGTAGTATACTCTGTCTGAAAATCCAAATAGTATAACCAAGACCTGGTAGACAAGCAGGGAAGATTTTTTAAAAGAGGTGGGGAAGGGAGCTAAGCATAATTTATAATGAACAGAACAAAAACGTTCCAACACACATGTTCATTACTATTTTCTGAAGGCATAATGTCAAAGTAAAAATTTTTCTGTTACACTGAATTTTCTTTTGACATTATGCCATCAAAATATAATAATGGACATGTGTTGGAAACTCCTTGCTTTACACATTATAAAAATCATGTTGGACACAAATGTTTATCACTGTTTCTCTCAAAGAATCACACAAAGATCAAACTTCTCTCTGGTCACAGTACCAGCAATGTGCTGCTTCTAATTATCCAGCTTGTTTTTATATTATGGACAGTTCAACTCACATAATTATTTGTATCAAGGACTATAAAAATTAGAACCTAATATGGATTACTGTTTCAGCTATGTACTCGAAGAAATAAATCTCATCTTTCCTGCTCTGATTTTCTGTGTCCCATTTGTGGTTAGATACACATAAAGTAAAATTTACCATCTTAACCAGTTACAGTTAAGTAGTAAGTACATTCACATTGTTGTGCAATCAAATTCCAGAACACTTCTCCTCTTGAAAAACTGAAACTCTATACCCATTAAACTCCCCATCCCCCACTGCCCTCCAGTCTCTGGGAACTATCATTTTCTCTCTATATAAATTCAGTAACACTAGGTATCTTATATAAGTAAAATCATAGCCTTATATGTGACTTTTTGTGAATGGCTTATTTTGTTTATCATAATGCCTTGAAGTTTCAAAAATGTTGTTGCATGTAACAAGATTTCTATTCTTTTTAAGACTAATAAATATTATATTATGTGTGTATTGATGATACAGATACACATATACGTACACATACCTCATTTTGTTTATCCATTTATCCATCGACGGACAATGGGTTGCTTTCACCTTTTGGCTATTGTGAATGACGTTGCAATGAACATGAATGTACAAATATCTTTTAGAAATCCTGCTTTTAATTCTTTTGGAGTGGAATTACTCAGAAGTGGAATTATTTTCCTTTCTTGTGTTGCTACGTGGAAATATCTGAGGCTGGGTAATTTAAAAGAAAAGTAATTTGATTGGCTCTTGGTTCTCCAGGTTGTACAGGAAGCATGGCACCAGCATGTTCTCAGCTTCTGTCGAGGGCCTCAGGAAACTTTCAATCATAACAGTAGGCAAAGCAGGCATTAGTACGCACATGGTGAGAGCTGGAGCAAGAGAGAGAGGGAGGGTAGTTGCCACACACTTTTAAACAACTCACTCATCACCAAGACGATGGGACTAAGCCATTCATGAGGAATCCCCTCCATGATCCATACACCTTTCACCAGCCCCACCTCCAACACTGGATTACATTTCAACATGAGATTTGTAGTGGACAAATATTCAAACCATATCATAGAGTAATTCTACCTATATTTTCCAGAGTAACCGCACCATACATTCCCACCAACAGTGCACAAGGGTTCCAATTTCTCCACATCCTCACCAAGACTTGTTATTTTCTGCTTTCTTGATAGTAGCCATCTTAATGGGTGTGAGATATCTCACTGTGGTTTTGATTTGCATTTCCCTAATTATTAGTGATGTTCAACATCTTTTCATGTGTTTTTGGCCATTTGTGTATCTTCTTTGGAGAAATGTCTATACGGTCCTTTGGCCATTTGATTTGTAAATATTTTCTATTTATGTAGGTTGGCTTTTCATCCTGTTGTATCCTTTGATGCACAGTTTTTAAAAATTTTGATATAGTCTGGTTGATCTCTTTACCTGTGCTGCCCATGCTTTTGGTATCACATGTAAGAAATCATTGCCAAATCCAATGTCATACAGTTTTTCCTTATGTTTTCTTCTAGGAGTTTCTTAAATATATTGTTAATTAAACTTTGTCTTGTATTGTTTGTGTCTGTGTATTGTTTATATTTATGTAAGTTGTATATTCCCTGAAACTTATTCTTAGGCAAAATTCAGAAGAGGTATACAGATAGGTTTTCTAAATTATCTATTTTTTGACACTGTTCCTGAAATACTCAAACCAGTAGACAATCTTGTCACATTATAAGAATGTCTTGGCCTGGCACTGTGGCTCATATCTGTAATCCCAGCACTTTGGGAGGCCGAGGCGGAAAGATCACCTGAGGTCAGGAATTCAAGACCAGCCTGGCCAACATGGTGAAACCCCATCTCTACTAAAAATAAAGACATTAGCTAGGTGTGGTGGCAGGCCCCTGTAATCCAAGCTACTTGGGAGGCTGAGGCAGGAGAGTCACTTGAACCTATGAGGCGGAGGTTGCAGTGAGCTGAGATCGCACCACCGCACTCCAGCCTGGGAGACAGAGAGAGACTCCATCTCAAAAAAAAAAAAAAGTCCTGCAACTTATTTTATGTGGCATATTTAAATCTTCATAAATATATTTTATTCTAGTTTAAAATATACCTAATAAGTTTCATGTTTCAGAAAGTTCAGCTTTGAAAAACAACTTAGCAAAGTAGCTAAGTTAAATCATTTGATATTCTATGAAACTGGGAATCACTCCTGTAGTACATAATGTTTCAAAACCACAGACACCTACATTTCTCTCCACAACATACAACAGGTATGGACAAAAATATCGTTTTTCTTTTTTCTCCCTTTCCTTCTCTCTTTTCTATTCTTCCATTTTTCTTCTTTCTTTTCCTCTTTCCTTGCTTTTCTTCTGGATGTCTCAACTTTTTTTCTTTACAGCTTTTTCTCCACTACCAATTTTGTTCTTTTTTGTATTCATCTTTCTCTCATTTCTCTCTTCTCTCCCTTTTTCTTTTGTTCTTCTAATTTTTAACATTTCCTGTGTCATACTCTACAACAGATATTAATAATATCTCACTTTGAACATAGAAATATGTTTTGCTTCTATAGCTTCCAGTCTGTTTTTGCTCACCACAATCCATTTTGCACACTGTAGCCAAATTAAACTTTATTCTTATCAAATTTATTTAGGAGAAATTTAAAGTATTTTAAGTAGAATGGATAGGACAATAGACCATTTCCCTTTAAATTGCTCAAGCCAATGAGTTTTGATTAAAACTCTGCCACAATCAAGACACAGAACATTTCTATCAACTCCCCCAAAATTCTCTGGAACCATACGGAATCTATCCATCTCTCTTTCCACCTCTGCCCTCAGCAACTGCTAATCTGCTTCATGGCACTCTAGATTGTTTGAATTTCATAAATAGAATGATGCTGTATATACTCTTGTAACTGGCTTCTTTCACTTAGCATAATTATTTTGATATTCTTCTATGTTTTTGCATATCTCAATAGTTTTTATTTTATTGTTGAGTCGTATTTTATTGTGTGAATATACCACATTTTGTTTTATCAATTTACTGTTGAAGATCTTGGTTATTTGTAGTTTGGGCCTATTGTAAATAAACTGCCATCTATGAACATTCACGTATGAATCGTGGTGTGGGTAGACATACAATATAATTTTTCTTAGGTAAGTATATAAAAGAATGATTAGGTTCTATGGTAGGTGTATTTAACTTTATATGAAACTGCAAAATTATTTCCTCCAACAATGTACAAAACTTTCAGTGGCTCTGCATCCTTTCCAGTACTTGATATTGCCATGTTTTTAATTGTAGCTCTTCTAATGGTTATATACTGGTATGTCATTGTGGCTGTAATTTGCATTTCACTGATGATTAATTACTTGAGGTACTTTTTATATACTCATTAGAAATGCATTTTTTAATTATATTTTAAGTTCTGGGATACATGTGCAGAATGTGCAGATTTGTTACATAGCTATACACGTACCATGGTGGTTTGCTGCACCCATCAATCCATCACCCACATTAGGTATTTCACTTAATGTTATCCCTCCCCTACCCCCCTCAGATTCTGGATATTAGCCCTTTGTCAGATAGATAGGTTGCAAAAATTTTCTCCCATTCTGTAGGTTGCCTGTTCACTCTGATGATAGTTTATTCTGCTGTGCAGAGGCTCTTTGGTTTAATTAGATCCCATTTGTCTATTTTGGCTTTTGTTGCCATTGCTTTTGGTGTTTTAGTCATGAAGTCTTTGCCCATGCCTATGTCCTGAATGGTATTGCCTAGGTTTTCTTCTAGGATTTTTATGGTTTTAGGTCTTACATTTAAATCTTTAATTCATCTTGAGTTAATTTTTGTATAAGGTATAAAAAAGGGATCTGATTTCAGCTTTCAGTATATGGCTAACTAGTTTTCCCAACACCATTTATTACATAGGAAAACCTTTCCCCATTGCTTGTTTTTGTCAGGTTTGCCAAAGATCAAATTGTTATAGATGTGTGGCATTATTTCTGAGGCCTCTGTTCTGTTCCATTGGTCTATATACTTGTTTTAGTACCAGTATCATGCTGTTTTGGTTACTGTAGCCTTGTAGTATAGTTTGAAGTCA
The DNA here is from genome assembly GCF_043159975.1 of Macaca nemestrina. Taxonomy (NCBI): domain Eukaryota; kingdom Metazoa; phylum Chordata; class Mammalia; order Primates; family Cercopithecidae; genus Macaca; species Macaca nemestrina. Next base: position 26,013,472 of record NC_092127.1, read on the forward strand.
AGTAACATGATACCTCCAGCTTTGTTCTTTTGCTTAGGATTGTCTACACAGGCTCTTTTTTGGTTTCATATGAAACTTAAAGTAGTTTTCTTTTTCTAATTCTGTGAAGAAAGTCATTGGTAGTTTGATGGAGATAGCACTGAATCTATAAATTACTTTGGGCAGTATGGCCATTTTCACAATATTGATTCTTCCTACCCATAAGCATGGAATATTTTTCCATTTGTTTGTGTCCTCTCTGATTTCCTTGAGTAGTGGTTTGTAGTTATCCTTGAAGAGGTCCTTTACATCCCTTGTAAGTTGTATTCCTAGGTATTTTATTCTCTTCGTAACAGTTGTGAATGGGAGTTCACTCATGATTTGGCTCTCTGTCTGTTATTGATGTATAGGAATGCTTGTGATTTTTGCACATTGATTTTGTATCCTAAGACTTTGCTGAAGTTGCTTATCCACTTAAGGAGATTTTGGGCTGAGACAATAGGGTTTTCCAAATATACAATCATGTCATCTCCAAACAGAGACAATTTGACTTCCTCTCTTCCTATTTGAGTACGCTTTATTTCTTTCTCTTGCCTGATGGCCATGGCCAGAGCTTCCAATACTATGTTGAATAGGAGTGGTAAGAAAGGGCATCCTTGTCTTGTACTGGTTTTCAAAGAGAATGCTTCCAGCTTTTGCCCATTCAGTATGATATTGGCTGTGGGTTTGTCATAAATAGCTCTTATTATTTTGAGATACGTTCCATCAATGCCTAGTTTATTGAGAGGTTTTACCATGAAGGGGTGTTGAATTTTATCGAAGGCCTTTTCTGCCTCTATTGGGATAATCATGTGATTTTTGTTGTTGGTTCTGTTTATGTGATGGATTACATATATATTTAAATGGATACTCAAATCTTTAGAGCATTTTTATTAGGTTGTCTGTTTATTATTGAATTATAAGTGTGTAAGAGTTATTTCTATATTTTGGGTACAAAGTATTTATTTAATGTGCACTTTGCATTTTCTCCTTTATAGTATCTTTCAAAGAACAATTTTTTAAATTTTTATATTGCCTAATTTATCAACGGTTTATTTTATCATTTGTGCTCTTTGTGTCTCATCTAGAAAATCTTTTCTACTCCAAGATCACAAAGATTTTTCCTATGTTTTCTTCTAGGAGTTTTTTAGTTTTAGCTTTTGTGTTTAGTTTATTAATCATTTCAAGTAAATTTTTAACATCTGGCAAGGTAAGGGTTGAGATTCATTTTCTTGCATGTGGCTATGTGTTTATTCTAGCACCATCTTTAAAAAAAGGAATGTTCCTTTCCCCATTAAATTGTCTTTCAGCTTTGTAGTAATTAATTGACCATAATTGTGTGGATCTATTTCTGGACACTCTATTCTCCCACTGCTGAGTTAGTATGTATTTTATGGTTTTAGTGCTATTATAAATTAAATTTTTAGGGTTTTTTTTTTCCTATAGACTACTCTTTTTAAAGAACACTTGTCATCATCTTTATCTCCAAGTCAGAACCCTTCACTGATTACATATCAAATAAGGTTGAACAATACTTAACCTGACATCTAAGGCCCAGCATTTTCTAAAATCTTTCTTAACCAATTTGTCACACACATTCTTTGTTTCTGATAAAATTACTTACTCGCTGCTCCAAATGTATACTCTAAACTAATATAAGGTAGAAAGAGGGTCAAGTGTGGGGTGCAAGAATAGGGTATATATGTGAATTAATAAGTAGTAAAGGGCTATGCTATAGAAGAAAGAGTTTAGACATTAAGCAGATTCTGTGTGACTTTGGAGATCAAACTAGGAGTAGTGCAAGAAACCACAAAGAAATTGAGTTCAATAAAATACTAGGATGATAAAACACTGACTTCAGTAAAATACTAGGAGCATTCTAAAAATGCAAGAGATATTCTCAGATGATAGTGAATTTCCTGTCATTGGCCTCAAGCAGAGGCCAAATGACCACCTATTGAAAATATTATAAATGAGATAATAGTATAATTATAAGTGGAATAGTAGTATCAGATGAGGTTTAGACCAGGTCCTCTTTATGAACTTCCATCTAGTCCTGAGATTGCATAAGCACATGCTAAAAATTTATCTTTTTTAGTCATTAAATATATTTTTCACAACCAAAAAGACTCTTTCAGATCATTTTTGGCCTATTTCCATTCCCTAGAACTAGGTTTGGTTTGGTTTGGTTTGGTTTGAGATGGAGTCACGTTCTGTTGCCAAGATGAAGTGCAGTGGCATGATCTCGCTCACTACAACCTCCACCTCCCAGGTTCAAGCAACTCCCCTGCCTCACCCTCCCGAGTAGCTGAGACTACAGGTGCACACCACCACACCAGGCTAATTTTTTGTATTTTAGTAGAGATTGGGTTTCACTATGTTGGCCAGAATGGTCTCGATCTTCTGACCTCATGATCCACCCGCCTCAGCCTCCCAAAGTGCTGGGATTACAGGCATGAACCACAGTGCCCAGCCCCCTAGAACTAGTTTTAATATTTCATTTAATACCTAATTCTTGAACCTGTTACTCATGAACTATCACAGATATTAATGGGGCTTTAAAAAAAGAAGCTTCTGCAGCAGCATTTCCCATCTGAAGTTCTAAAATCATTCTTCACAGAGTATAATTAACGTATTACTAAATAAGAGAAGCCATTTGTAAATGATTATGCATGATTATTCTTTGTCACACTCATAAATTATATATTGAGTTCTCCTAGTGGATTGGATCTAAACTGGTCAGGGCACCAGGCAGCAACCACTTTAGAATCTTTTGAAACCATAATTAATTTTCAAAATGCCAAGGCCAATTGGCAGTAGTTAACACTGCCCCTAGAGCACAATCATGGCCTAGATGCCACTAAGACAAGTTGCCTTGTGTTGTCTATAAATGGATTATCAGAAAACCTAATTTGAAATTACTGCCTTTAATTATACTGCTAATATAAATAACTTTGATAAAATTAGTGCAGCTGGCCTCCTGTTTGTTTTTCCCATTTGAATGCACTGTACAATATAATCATCTGAAATAAACATCCATTACAAAGAATGCTTCATTTCAAAGAACATATTATTCTGCTCATCCAGCCAATTGTTATTTTTCCCTTCCCAGCCCCATTTCAATCTCACACCTATTAAAGGGATGAACAAATTACCAAGCTCTCGTAATGTACCAACTAGTGAATTAAAACAATACATTGCTGCTGAATAGGGCCATGTATTTAAAAGACACTAATTCATTTTATCCTCAATTACAGTGTTTTCTTTTTAAACAGACCCTTGCAGCTTCAAAATTGTTAAAGGATATACTCTTCTCCACATAATAAAAGTATGGTATTTCCTAAATAGAAATTTGTATTTTACCAAGAAAGCTGAAGATCCAACTTTCGTTTGATATGTTTTTTGACTCTGAAGTCCAAAGAAAGAGCCTCATGACTTATATAAAACTTTGCACTGAGTTCATTTGTTTTGTTACAGTGTAGAATTGCCACTTCCACAGAGGAGAGTGGAGCCCTTTCTTTTTCGTTCGCTGTGATGCGATTGTTGTCTCTATCTCTACTGCAATCAGGATAGGATTTACCAAGGTCAGTTCAACTTGGTTCAACTATTACCAAGTTCAGTTCAACTCAATTCTACTATTACCACACTCCATTCAACCGCACAAGTTTTTCTTAGCTACCTGCTACACATAAGACACTAGGAAGATTTCCAAAATGAGTATGACTGTGGCCTTTTTTTCTCAAAGTGGTAGTGAAGCACAAAAGAAGATTAACTATAAAACATTGTGGCAATTTGGAAATGGTTAGACAGTAATACAGGTGATAAAATAAATGCTAGAGCAAGATTAACACCATAGTAGAAGTTGAAAAGGGCCCATGGAGTTAAAGAAAAAATGGGTATACATAAAGCTAGGAAACATCACTGGACCTTGAGAGAAATTCCAAGAGTATGCGCTTACTGTTTTCTCTATAGAGTAAAGGCATAAAAATAAAAGAATGGGTATGTTTCGGAATAGAAAATGAGCTAGGTTTTGCTGGAATCCTGGAATTTGAAAGAATTGCTGAAGTTAAAACCAGAAAAGTAGATGGGATCCAGAATATAGAGGCTCTAAAATCCCAAACTGGTCTTTTTGTATTTAATTTGTTAGATAAGGAGAAACCACTGAAGTCTTTTGACAAAGCAAAATGAAATGACTGGGGTTGTAACTTCAGAGGATGAATCTCAAAGCTCTGAAATCTTCAGTACAGATAAAAAAAGAGAAAAGTTGAAGGCAATGAGAACTGTGAGAATAATATTTTCCTATTTCTCAACAATTAAATGCATTGAATTGAAAGAAGGGCCAGGTTCTGGAGCTGGATCTGTTTGCAGTGAGACTGAGGTTGGACACTAGACCTACAACTAGGACACTCAGGTAATGGGGAATACACAAAGCTACAAGAGCATAGGAGATAGTCCAGGCCATTAGGTGTGATGGCAACAGTCAACCAATTTATATTCCAAATGTACAGCACAAGCCCTGCCCTGTGGACCTGAGGACCTCATCTCACTCTAATCCTCTAGTGTCTAAGTTTATGTGCTCACAGAAGCAGAACCTGGGACAAAAACTTTTACAAGTAGTTTACTTGGGACATGTTTTCTAGGCAGTACGAGTGAGAGAGAAAAAGCAGTGAGACAGTAAAGGAGGAGAAGTCAATAAAAGGGTATAGTGCGGCAGTCACTGATGTGGCAACAGGGCTTGATTGAGCAGAATCTTCTAAGAAATGTAAAGAAGGTCTCCAAGAATTGACCACTTGAAGGAATGTGTTAGTGCATTTATCCTCCAATGCCTGACCTTTCTTGGTTGAGGATTGCCTGGGAATTACACCTCTCCACTTGGGGGTACACTTGTACACAGGGTTTCATGGAGCATTCTTGGTTGATAGTTGGCGCAGCTGAACTTGCCATTCTCTTTCATAGACGTTTCCAAGGCAGTTAACCAAAGCCTTGGAACAGTTAACAACTGCATAGCCTTATAATTACCATTGGCCCTTCCTACACATATTTTTGGGCTACTGCATGCTTCCCCACCCACTTGTACCTTGTCCAACCCAGTAATTGTGATGTTACAGTTCACGAGGCATTATCACCACCCCATTCACCAACAGCAAAGGGTTCCTGGTATGCCTGACCATGAGTGATCTAGCTCCTAAATTCTGTCTTGTGGATCTGCTTTCTGGCACTATTTCTTGTATCGATTGCCTCTCTGTCCAGTTTGGGTTCTCCTCAAAGCACTACTTGTGACAAGAATATTGGTGCAGGTAGGGGATTTAGGAACTAGCCCCGGGATTATAAATGAATGGGTAGGGAAAAGGAGACAAGGATGAGGAAAAAAGTTAATTTAAGGGTACATTTTGAAGACAGTAATGAAATTAGTAAGGAGTTTAGTAATCAGTTAATTCCATTGTAACTAATGAAGTTAATTGGTTCCAAAGGGAGGCCTGAGAAATATCCAAAGTATCTCTCAGAATTTTCCACCTGAAAGTCAATGAGATGGATCTCTTATCCACAAGCTCTCAGACCCCATTATTGAGAGTTGTCCCTAGAAGTGTTAATGCCCTCCCATTTAGGCTTGTGCCAGACACGTGGATTCTCATGGAATCAGGAATAAAAAGTAGAAGATAAATGGCACTCATACAATGTAGGACATTATCACCATAACATTGTTTGACACTAAGAACTGTTCACCAGTGCTGCAGCTGATACAAGAAGTGGACTGAGAAGATGTGACCCAGGGTACCAGAGACAACTGCCTGAATCTGTTTCTCTAGCTGCCAGAATGCCTACATTTTACTAGGAAGCCTGAGTACTAGAATGCATCCTCACCTCCTTTGCGTAATGGTCCCTAATCATTACCCCGGGAGATGGTCCTTGCTCTCAGAACTAGCTTTATCATCTCCTGATCCCAGTGCTTCAGTCTGCACTGCCGACAAAACTTCTCTTGGATCTTGTCTATATTACTAGGAATGCATGGCAATTTCTGTTGAAAAATAGAAGGTGACATGGGCTGGTACTTCAAACCAGATTTCCTGCCTCGCCCTCCCTGATGACAGCCATTATTCCAACTCTGTTTCCAACTGTATGTTTCAACAGGAAATGTCTCCTGGCTGAGCTTGTCCTCTGCACACCAGTGTAGCGCCACTTGCTGGCTTTCTAGGGCCTCTCAAGACAGGCTAGATTCTGCATTATTAGTTGCATCTTCCCGATTTGACCTGCTAAAAGGGCCTAGCCTTGCTCTAAGCCACTCCCCTAATGGTGTGAATTGTCAAAGGAAGACTTGGCTTCCCCTTTTTGAGAAGATGTTAAGGTTCCTTCCAAATTCTAGTGTGCCAAAAGGAGCATTAGGTGACTTGCCGTGCCGCCCTCTTTCATGTTTAGCTGTCTGGCCTGAGTCTTCCTTTAAAATTATAGACTCGGCATCAAGATAACTTTCTCCTACAACTAAATATTTTAGTCAGCCCACAGTGCAGATGTCTGCTACGTGGAATTACTTAGGAATGTTACATGACCCTCAGTGGGTAGTGTGGTAAACTTTGCACAACATAAGGAAGGAAAGCATGTGATTTTCTAAAAGTGATCTCAGTCTTTTCTTATTGAGCTCCTATTACTGTAGATGTGGGAAATGCTTGATTTTTTTTTTCAAAAGATCTGTTTCCACCAGTTTAGAAGCTAATCACGTTCAGTATTTTAGGGTTTCTTCTCATTCCCCTTCCATTTTCTGACACACTGGAGCAGCGACTTCTGTTTAGAGTTCTGCCCTCCAGGTTTTTCCCAGACCTATTGCTAGGGTGCTCCTGGCTGGCGGACCTGGTGGCCAGCTCTCTTGTCATAGTCAAGCCAGGCCCTGGCCTTCCAGCCCATTTCATCTGTCACTGACAATGCCAAGTGTCTTGGCCGGGTAGTGTTTTCTGTGGCTTTCTGTTATAAAGTCACATTAACTTCAACTCTGGTGACCCCTGGTTACTTTCCCGGGCAAGCAATCTCAGCTGCCTTTTACACAACCCAGAAAGGCAGAAGAAAATGTCTAGATTTTCTAAACCCCCATCAGGCTGGGGGCGGGGGGAACTATCTCAGGTCCATCTGCTTCTGTCACTCCTACCCTAAAACACTGGTGCCACAATAGGCACTGCCCATGCTGGCTGAGAAGCTGGCCTGAAAGGCACATAGTCCTCCCAGGAAGGGAGGAACAAGAGTCATGCTCTTAGTTTTCCCCCCAGAAATATCCTGGTGAGTCTTCCTGATACCCTTCTCTACGCTGACACCCTCTGCCCAAACCACATTCAACCCAGAGTGGATAAATGGAGACTAAAGGCAGTGGAATTTCACTCTTTGTTTTTCTCCTCCTGTCCTGCTCTTCAGCAGCAAGTGGTGGTAAGCAGAGACCCGGTCTTCCTGTATGCTGCAAATTTTTCTTCAGTCATGCCTTCTGTCTCCTTTCGCTATAGATTGTAGTAAAATTATACCCAGAACTCCAAGATCTTTTATAGAAATATAAAGCAAAAATTGGGAATTTAGAAAACATAGTTTTCTTTGTTTAAAAAAATCAAGCTTTCACAAATATTCTCTCACTGAAATCTCAGGGGAAAAAAACCTAATACAAAATTCTAAGTAGGATAGGATCTCCTTTAATCTAACTAAACCAGTGGTTCCTAACTCTGGATGGACGTCACAGTCACTGGAGCAGCTTTTAAGGATACTAACATCCAGGTGTTGTGCCGCAGGTCCGTTCCTCAGAGATTTGAGAATCAACCTGGGCAAAGGTATTTTTTAAAAACTTCCCAGCAATTCTGATTTTTAGCCAGGATTGAGAGTTACTGGTCTAAGACTGTTATATGTCTTCCTTCTGAACAGGAGAATACCATTGAGTTCATGTGTGGGGAGAAAAAATGACTTACTGAGAATTAGTAAAAAGAATTATAGTATTTCAAGAATAGTGTCCTATTACAACTCTTAGACACTCTACAAAACAGTTATCAGATCAATGATTTCATGCTATTATCCTCACAATCCTTTTATGTTGATGTTATTATTGACTACCTTTAATTGAAAGGTGAAGTGGAACTCAAAGACTTTAAGCAAAGAGTTTATCACTTAAATAATGGAGAACAAAACACAAATCTTGTTTCTTGATGTTAGTAGTTGTCATTTATGACATCATCAACATAACCAAGGACTTACTTTTCTCATTATTAAATTAGAAATTTTAAACATTACAAAATATAAAGCCTGAGAAATAAAGATTTCCAATGATCCCACCTCACAGACATAATCACTGCTAATGGCTAGATGTGTACCATTCCAAATTTTTTCTGTGCATGCACAAACAGTTATCAATAAAGCACTATTTACCCTAACAAGATGACACTATATACAATTTTGAAACTTGATTTTTCTCCTAAAAATATATTCTATAAGTGTGTGTGTGTGTGTGTGTGTGTGTCTGTGTCTGTGTGTGTGTGTGGTGTACCTCATTCTTTTTATGGCTTATGTATTTCATTGTAAATAATTAATTAACATGGGTAGTTTCCAACCTCTTGCTATTACAGATAATGCTGTAATGAACAATCTTGTAAATACATCTTTGTACAATTATAAAAATGTTTCAGCAAAATTAATTCCCATAAGTAGAATTTCCAACTTTAATGGCATATAATTTTTTTTTTTTTTTTTTTTTGAGACAGAGTCTTTCTTTGTCACCCAGGCTGGAGTGCCGTGGTGCAATCTCAGCTCACTGCAGCCTCCGCCTCCTGGATTCAAGCAATTCTCCTGCCTCAGCCTCCTGAGTAGCTGGGATTACAGGTGTGTGTCACCACGACCAGCTAATTTTTGTATTTTTAGTAGACACGGTGTTTCACCATGTTGGTTGGGCTGGTCTCAAACTCCTGACCTCGTGATTCACCTGCCTTGCCCTCCCAAAGTGCTGGGATTACAGCACTTTTTTTATTTTAATAGACTTTATCAAATATCTCTCCAAATAAGTTGTACCAATTTACAGTTACTTCAACAATATATAGCAATGCATGGCTTCCCCACCTCGGTTACACTGGGTATTATCAATCTCTTTAAAATGTGCTGATCTGATAAGTTAACATGGAAACCATTGTTAATTGAATTTACATTTACCTGTTTATTGAGATTGATCATCTTTTTACACAGGGCTTTTGGCCATATATAATTCCCTTGCTGTGAACTACTTACCTGTTTTGCTCATTTTTCTGTAAAACTGATCAACTTTTCCTTCTTGATCTGTGAAAGATCTCGAAATACTAGAGAAATTAGCTATTTGGCTATCATATAGGTAATAAAATATGGCATTATTTATGAATTCTGGTTTGTCCAGGACGGTTTCGGTATATGGGTGTGTGTGTGTTTCCTTTTTATAAATTAGAAGTTTTTATTTTTTTAATCATCATATTTATCTGTGTTTTCCTATATTACATTTTGTTTTACATCATCATAAGTAAAGGAATTTTTCTGCCATATTATAAGCATTAATTAAATATAAATTTTTTTTCATACTTTGATTTTTTTTTTCTATATTTAAATCTTGCATTTGCCTAAACTTTACTGTAAGCAGTACACTCAGGTTTGCATTCTTCCAAATGACTAGTCATTTTTTCAACACCATTTTTTTACTTTTCCCACTGACTAGAAATGCAACTTTGTCTGTACCGAGAAACAGAAAGATACATATAGACAGATAGATTCCTAGCCTCTCAGTTCTGTTCTAATGATGTGTCTTTCCCTGTGCCACGTTCATATTCTGTTAATTTCTAGAATCATACTACATTTAGATGTCTGGTAAAAGTACTCTCATTTCTGGAACCTACTGAGTTTTATTAAATAATTTTCCTGGATCTTTTCTCCTGTGTCACTTTTTCAGTTGATCTTTCAAATTATTTTTACCATATTTTAAAATAAAACAACCTGTTGGGATTCGATTGCTCAAACTATCCCTTTTCTCTATCCTCACTGCATCCTGAATATATGGAATCCTAACTCTGCTCTTTGCTTTCAGCCAACCCTGAACCTTCCAATTCTCAGCTGCCAAAGTGAGCTTTCTAGTACCCAGATTTAATCAGTTCTATTTGCTGCTGAATACTTGCAGTAACTTTTCATTCTTTTCAGGATGCAACCCAACATGTCAATGTAACATTCAAAACCTCCATCTACTTTTTCATCTTGACTATGTACCACTTCTTACCTCACTCAACACCTTTCTCCCAGTCATTACAAACTTTCTGTAGATCCCACACCAAGACATCTTCTCTCTACTGTTTGTTTTGACACATCCTTGTCCTTGCCTGGACTGCCACCCCCCACTTGACTCACACTCACCTTGTGTTGGACAGGCGTCTCCTTCTCTGGCAAGCTGACATTAAATCCCTGTTCTACTCTACGTTAGATGTGCTTTCTTCATCAGAACCCCATTATTGGGCACTATCAGGTTACACCAGAGTGTATGAGTTTCCATTTGTTTTCATCCTCACAAATTCTGGTGAATTTTGTTTTGTGACCCTGTGTGTGTGTGTGTGTGTGTGTGTGTGTGTGTGTGTGTTTTAACAGACAGGGGTCTCACTATGTTGCCTAGGCTAGCTTCAAACACCTTGGCTTGGACATCCTCCCAAGTAGCTCGGACTACAAGCATTCACCACCATGCCCATTTGCTATATTTTTGATAATAGACATCCTAAGGATAGTGAGATAATATCTCACTGTGGCTTTGATTTGCAGTTCTCTAATTATAGTGATATTGAGCACTTTTTCATATATGTATTGGTCATTTGTATGTCTTATTTTGAGAAATGTCTATTCAAATCATTTTCCCATTTTACAATCAGATCATTATTATTATTGCTGTTAAGCTGTTTAGGTTCCTTGTATATTCTGTATATTAGTTCCTCATTGGATGTATGGTTTGCAAATATTTTCTCCCATTCTACAGACTGTCTCTTCACTACATTGATTGTTTTCTTTGTTGTGCAGAGGAAACAATCATTTGCACAAGCAAGGACAAAGCTTTGCTTTTTAGTTTGATGTAGTCACATTTGTCTATTTTGTTTTTTTGTTGTCTGTGCTTTTGAAGTCTTTCCCATAAAATCTTTTCTAAAAGATCAATGTCCTGAAACAATTTCTCCATGTTTATTCTAATAGTCTTTTAGTTTTGGGTCTATATTTAAGTCTTTAATTCATTTTGAGTTGATTTTTATATATAGTGAAAGATAGAAGTCTAATTTCATTCTTCTATATATGGATATCCAGTTTACTAAGCATTGTTTACTGAAGAAGATGTCCTTTTTCCAATGTGAGTTCTTGGCACCTTTGTTGAAAATCAGTTGGCTATAAATACATGGATAATTTCTGAATTCCCTGTTGTGTTCCATGGCTCTGTGTGTCTGTTTTTATACCAATGCCATGCTCTTTTGATTACTATGACTTTGTAGTACATTTTGAAGTCAAGTAGTGTGATGCCTCTAGCTTAGTTCTTTTTGCTCAACATCGCTTTAGTTATTTTGGCTCTTTTGTGGTTCTGTGTGAATTTGGGTATTGTTTTTTCTATTTCTTCGGATAATTTCCTTGATATTTTGGTAGAGTTTGCATTGAAACTGTAGATGGCTTTGGATAGTATGGTTATTTCAACAATATTAATTCTTCCATTCTGTGAGCACAGAATCTTTTCTTTTTTTTTTTTTTTTTAATTTATTTATTATTATTATACTTTAAGTTGTAGGGTACATGTGCATAACGTGCAGGTTTGTTACATATGTATACTTGTGCCATGTTGGTGTGCTGCACCCATCAACTCATCATTTGCATAAGGTATAACTCCCAATGCAATCCCTCCCCCCTCCCCCCTCCCCCCTCCCCCCTCCCCATAATAGGCCCCGGTGTGTGATGTTCCCCTTCCTGAGTCCAAGTGATCTCATTGTTCAGTTCCCACCTATGAGTGAGAACATGCGGTGTTTGGTTTTCTGTTCTTATGATAGTTTGCTAAGAATGATGGTTTCCAGCTGCATCCATGTCCCTACAAAGGACACAAACTCATCCTTCTTTATCACTGCATAGTATTCCATAGTGTATATGTGCCACATTTTCTTAATCCAGTCTGTCACTGATGGACATTTGGGTTGATTCCAAGTCTTTGCTATTGTGAATAGTGCTGCAATAAACATACGTGTGCATGTGTCTTTATAGCAGCATAATTTATAATCCCTTGGGTATATACCCAGTAATGGGATGGCTGGGTCATATGGTACATCTAGTTCTAGATCCTTGAGGAATCGCCATACTGTTTTCCATAATGGTTGAACTAGTTTACAATCCCACCAACAGTGTAAAGGTGTTCCTATTTCTCCACATCCTCTCCAGCACCTGTTGTTTCCTGACTTTTTAATGATCGCCATTCTAACTGGTGTGAGATGGTATCTCATTGTGGTTTTGATTTGCATTTCTCTGATGGCCAGTGATGATGAGCATTTTTTCATGTGTCTGTTGGCTGTATGAATGTCTTCTTTTGAGAAATGTCTGTTCATATCCTTTGCCCACTTTTTGATGGGGTTGTTTGTTTTTTTCTTGTAAATTGGTTTGAGTTCTTTGTAGGTTCTGGATATTAGCCCTTTGTCAGACGAGTAGATTGCAAAAATTTTCTCCCATTCTGTAGGTTGCCTGTTCACTCTGATGGTAGTTTCTTTTGCTGTGCAGAAGCTCTTTAGTTTAATGAGATCCCATTTGTCAATTTTGGCTTTTGCTGCCGTTGCTTTTGGTGTTTTAGACATGAAGTCTTTGCCCATGCCTATGTCCTGAATGGTACTACCTAGGTTTTCCTCCAGGATTTTTATGGTATTAGGTCTAACATTTAAGTCTCTAATCCATCTTGAATTAATTTTCGTATAAGGAGTAAGGAAAGGATCCAGTTTCAGCTTTCTACTTATGGCTAGCCAATTTTCCCAGCACCATTTATTAAATAGGGAATCCTTTCCCCATTTCTTGTTTCTCTCAGGTTTGTCAAAGATCAGATGGCTGTAGATGTGTGGTATTATTTCTGAGGACTCTGTTCTGTTCCATTGGTCTATATCTCTGTTTTGGTACCAGTACCATGCTGTTTTGGTTACTGTAGCCTTGTAGTATAGTTTGAAGTCAGGTAGCGTGATGCCTCCAGCTTTGTTCTTTTGACTTAGGATTGTCTTGGAGATGCGGGCTCTTTTTTGGTTCCATATGAACTTTAAAGCAGTTTTTTCCAATTCTGTGAAGAAACTCATTGGTAGCTTGATGAGGATGGCATTGAATCTATAAATTACCTTGGGCAGTATGGCCATTTTCACGATATTGATTCTTCCTATCCATGAGCATGGTATGTTCTTCCATTTGTTTGTGTCCTCTTTGATTTCACTGAGCAGTGGTTTGTAGTTCTCCTTGAAGAGGTCCTTTACATCCCTTGTAAGTTGGATTCCTAGGTATTTTATTCTCTTTGAAGCAATTGTGAATGGAAGTTCATTCCTGATTTGGCTCTCTGGTTGTCTGTTACTGGTGTATAAGAAGGCTTGGATTTTTGCACATTAATTTTGTATCCTGAGACTTTGCTGAAGTTGCTTATCAGCTTAAGGAGATTTTGGGCTGAGACAATAGGGTTTTCTAAATATACAATCATGTCATCTGCAAACAGGGACAATTTGACTTCTTCTTTTCCTAACTGAATACCCTTGATTTCTTTCTCTTGCCTGATTGCCCTAGCCAGAACTTCCAACACTATGTTGAATAGGAGTGGTGAGAGAGGGCATCCCTGTCTTGTGCCAGTTTTCAAAGGGAATTTTTCCAGTTTTTGCCCATTCGGTATGATATTGGCTGTGGGTTTGTCATAAATAGCTCTTATTATTTTGAGGTAGTTCCATCAATACCGAATTTATTGAGTGTTTTTAGCATGAAGGGCTGTTGAATTTTGTCAAAAGCCTTTTCTGCATCAATTGAGATAATCATGTGGTTCTTGTCTTTGGTTCTGTTTATATGCTGGATTATGTTTATTGATTTGCGAATGTTGAACCAGCCTTGCATCCCAGGGATGAAGCCCACTTGATCATGGTGGATAAGCTTTTTGATGTGTTGCTGAATCCGGCTTGCCAGTATTTTACTGAGGATTTTTGCGTCGATGTTCATCAGGGATATTGGTCTAAAATTCTCTTTTTTTGTTGTGTCTCTGCCAGGCTTTGGTATCAGGATGATGTTGGCCTCATAAAATGAGTTAGGGAGGATTCCCTCTTTTTCTATTGATTGGAATAGTTTCAGAAGGAATGGTACCAACTCCTCCTTGTACCTCTGGTAGAATTCAGCTGGGAATCCATCTGGTCCTGGACTTTTTTTGGTTGGTAGGCTATTAATTATTGCCTCAATTTCAGAGCCTGCTATTGGTCTATTCAGGGATTCAACTTCTTCCTGGTTTAGTCTTGGAAGAGTGTAAGTGTCCAGGAAGTTATCCATTTCTTCTAGATTTTCCAGTTTATTTGCGTAGAGGTGTTTATAGTATTCTCTGATGGTAGTTTGTATTTCTGTGGGGTCGGTGGTGATATCCCCTTTATCATTTTTAATTGCGTCGATTTGATTCTTCTCTCTTTTCTTCTTTATTAGTCTTGCTAGTGGTCTGTCAATTTTGTTGATCTTTTCAAAAAACCAACTCCTGGATTCATTGATTTTTTGGAGGGTTTTTTGTGTCTCTATCTCCTTCAGTTCTGCTCTGATCTTAGTTATTTCTTGCCCTCTGCTAGCTTTCGAATGTGTTTGCTCTTGCTTCTCTAGTTCTTTTAATTGCGATGTTAGAGTGTCAATTTTAGATCTTTCCTGCTTTCTCTTGTGGGCATTTAGTGCTATAAATTTCCCTCTACACACTGCTTTAAATGTGTCCCAGAGATTCTGGTATGTTGTATCTTTGTTCTCATTGGTTTCAAAGAACATCTTTATTTCTGCCTTCATTTCGTTATGTACCCAGTAGTCATTCAGGAGCAGGTTGTTCAGTTTCCATGTAGTTGAGCGGTTTTGATTGAGTTTCTTAGTCCTGAGTTCTAGTTTGATTGCACTGTGGTCTGAGAGACAGTTTGTTATAATTTCTGTTCTTGTACATTTGCTGAGGAGTGCTTTACTTCCAATTACGTGGTCAATTTTGGAGTAAGTATGATGTGGTGCTGAGAAGAATGTATATTCTGTTGATTTGGGGTGGAGAGTTCTATAGATGTCGATTAGGTCTGCTTGCTGCAGAGATGAGTTCAATTCCTGGATATCCTTGTTAACTTTCTGTCCCGTTGATCTGTCTAATGTTGACAGTGGAGTGTTGAAGTCTCCCATTATTATTGTATGGGAGTCTAAGTCTCTTTGTAAGTCTCTAAGGACTTGCTTTATGAATCTGGGTGCTCCTGTATTGGGTGCATATATATTTAGGATAGTTAGCTCTTCCTGTTGAATTGATCCCTTTACCATTATGTAATGGCCTTCTTTGTCTCTTTTGATCTTTGATGGTTTAAAGTCTGTTTTATCAGAGACTAGTATTGCAACCCCCGCTTTTTTTTTGTTCTCCATTTGCTTGGTAAATCTTCCTCCATCCCTTTATTTTGAGCCTATGTATGTCTCTGCGTGTGAGATGGGTCTCCTGAATACAGCAGACTGATGGGTCTTGACTCTTTATCCAGTTTGCCAGTCTGTGTCTTTTAATTGGAGCATTTAGTCCATTTACATTTAAGGTTAAGATTGTTATGTGTGAACTTGATCCGCCATTATAATATTAACTGGTTATTTTGCTCGTTAGTTGATGCAGTTTCTTCCTAGCCTCGATGGTCTTTACATTTTGGCATGTTTTTGCAATGGCTGGTACCGGTTGTTCCTTTCCATGTTTAGTGCTTCCTTCAGGGTCTCTTGTAAGGCAGGCCTAGTGGTGACAAAATCTCTAAGCATTTGCTTATCTGTAAAGGATTTTATTTCTCCTTCACTTATGAAACTTAGTTTGGCTGGATATGAAATTCTGGGTTGAAAATTCTTTTCTTTAAGAATGTTGAATATTGGCCCCCACTCTCTTCTGGCTTGTAGAGTTTCTGCCGAGAGATCTGCTGTTAGTCTGATGGGCTTCCCTTTGTGGGTAACCCGACCTTTCTCTCTGGCTGCCCTTAAGATTTTTTCCTTCATTTCAACTTTGGTGAATCTGGCAATTATGTGTCTTGGAGTTGCTCTTCTCGAGGAGTATCTTTGTGGCATTCTCTGTATTTCCTGGATTTGAATGTTGGCCTGCCCTACTAGGTTGGGGAAGTTCTCCTGGATGATATCCTGAAGAGTGTTTTCCAACTTGGTTCCATTTTCCCCCTCACTTTCAGGCACCCCAATCAGACATAGATCTGGTCTTTTTACATAATCCCATACTTCTTGCAGGCTTTGTTCATTTCTTTTTCTTCTTTTTTCTTTTGGTTTCTCTTCTCGCTTCATTTCATTCATTTGATCCTCAATCGCTGATACTCTTTCTTCCAGTTGATCGAGTCGGTTACTGAAGCTTGTGCATTTGTCACGTATTTCTCGTGTCATGGTTTTCATCTCTTTCATTTCGTTTATGACCTTCTCTGCATTAATTACTCTAGCCATCAATTCTTCCACTTTTTTTTCAAGATTTTTAGTTTCTTTGCGCTGGGTACGTAATTCCTCCTTCAGCTCTGAGAAATTTGATGGACTGAAGCCTTCTTCTCTCATCTGGTCAAAGTCATTCTCTGTCCAGCTTTGATCCGTTGCTGGCGATGAGCTGCGCTCCTTTGCCGGGGGAGATGCGCTCTTATTTTTTGAATTTCCAGCTTTTCTGCCCTGCTTTTTCCCCATCTTTGTGGTTTTATCTGCCTCTGGTCTTTGATGATGGTGATGTACTGATGGGGTTTTGGTGTAGGTGTCCTTCCTGTTTGATAGTTTTCCTTCTAACAGTCAGGACCCTCAGCTGTAGGTCTGTTGGAGATTGCTTGAGGTCCACTCCAGACCCTGTTTGCCTGGGTATCAGCAGCAGAGGCTGCAGAAGATAGAATATTTCTGAACAGCGAGTGTACCTGTCTGATTCTTGCTTTGGAAGCTTCCTCTCAGGGGTGTACTCCACCCTGTGAGGTGTGGGGTGTCAGACTGCCCCTAGTGGGGGATGTCTCCCAGTTAGGCTACTCAGGGGTCAGGGACCCACTTGAGCAGGGAGTCTGTCCCTTCTCAGATCTCAACCTCCGTGTTGGGAGATCCACTGCTCTCTTCAAAGCTGTCAGACAGAGTCGTTTGCGTTTGCAGAGGTTTCGGCTGAGTTTGTTATTGTTTACTGTGTCCTGTCCCCAGAGGTGGAGTCTACAGGGACAGGCAGGTTTCCTTGAGCTGCTGTGAGCTCCACCCAGTTCGAGCTTCCCAGCAGCTTTGTTTACCTACTTAAGCCTCAGCAATGGTGGGCGCCCCTCCCCCAGCCTCGCTGCTGCCTTGCCGGTAGATCACAGACTGCTGTGCTAGCAGTGAGGGAGGCTCCGTGGGTGTGGGAGCCTCCCGGCCAGGTGTGGGATATGATCTCCTGGTGTGCCTGTTTGCTTAAAGCGCAGTATTGGGGTGGGAGTTACCCGATTTTCCAGGTGTTGTGTGTCTCAGTTCCCCTGGCTAGGAAAAGGGATTCCCTTCCCCCTTGCGCTTCCCAGGTGAGGCAATGCCTCGCCCTGCTTCAGCTCTCGCTGGTCGGGCTGCAGCAGCTGACCAGCACTGATCGTCCGGCACTCCCCAGTGAGATGAACCCAGTACCTCAGTTGAAAATGCAGAAATCACCGGTCTTCTGTGTCACTGGCACTGGGAGTTGGAGACTGGAGCTGTTCCTATTCGGCCATCTTGCTCCGCCCCTCTTTTCATTTTTTAATTCCTCTTCAATTTCTTTCATTACTGTTTTGTAGTTTTCGTTGTAGAGCTCTTTCACCTTCTTAGTTAAATTTATTCCTAAGGTTTTTTTTTTTTTTTTTTTTTTGGTCACCATTATGAATGTGATTTCTTTTTTGATTTCTTTCTCATCTACTTTGTTTCAGCGGGGTTTGGAAATACTATTGACTTTTGTATGTTGATGTGTATCCTGCAAATTTACTCAATCTGTTTATCAGTTCCAAGAGTTTTTTTGGTAGTGTCTTTAGGTCTCTTAACAAATGGTTTCCTCTACCTTGAATATTTTTAATCTTTTTAAATAATTCCTATTTCCCTCTTAAGATTAGCTGAATCGTTACCTCCTTATTAATTTCCTGTAACTAGTGTCATAGGGATCCCCCCTCCCACCTCCTGGGACCTAACCTGCTGCAACATGGCACCATTTTGAGAGCAGAGCCACTACCAGAATACATCATGACCTGGGACCCAGTAGTCTCTGCATCTGCATTTCCCTGGGGCTTTGTCATCTTATAGTTCTAGAGGTTAGAAGCCAAATAGGGATCCCACTGGGCTAAAATCAACATGTTAGTAGGGCTAAATTCCTTCTGGAAATTCTAGAACTCATTTTCTAGCCTTTTTAAGCTTCCCCATGCCACCTTCCTCGGGGTTCCCCTTTTTTCACCTTGAAAGCCATCAGTGTAGTATCTTCCCTCCTTTCTTACCTCTATTCATATTCTTCATCTTCTCTCTCTGACCTTAACTCTACTGCCTCCCTCTCATAAGGATCCTAATGATTGCATTGGGTTTACCAGTATAATTTGCATAAATCTCCTTAACTCAAGATAGTTAACTTAATCACATCTGCAGAGTCTCTTTTACCATAAAAGGTAAAATATTTGCTATCCAAAGATTAGGATGTTGAGATCTTTGGGGGACCATTATTTAGCCTACTATACCTTCTCTTCAAATATTATCTGATCTCTTGAGTTAGCATTTGTTCCTCATTCTCTGGATTTCAGAATAGTGAGTATATATTTCTAATATGAGAATTTTTAGAATGACTTTGAAATTGGGGTAATGTTTCTACCTTTACTGTTATTTTCTTGGTGATGAAATTGTGCGTTTCATCTATGCAGTCAAGCAGGCCTGAATCTGGACCCAGATCTCCACAGACAGTGGAACCAAATACGTGGTCCAGATCTCAGCTTTACCACCTATTAGTAAGAAGCAGCACCAATTTTTCAGTTTCTTCAACTGTAACATGTATGTAGTGATAGTATTTACTACAAAGATTTATTGTGAGTATTAATGAATATATGGAAATGACTTAGAACAGTGATAAGCACATATTATCCACTCAAAACTGTTAGTTATTATTACTTTCCACTTGTGAGATTATTGTAGGATTAAAGAGACAGTAAATAAAGTTACAGCACAACGTCTGGAACACAGAAAATTATCCCTACATTCTAGGTTTTTATTTATCATCATGATCTATGTTAAACACAACAGGTTAAAGTCAAATAGAATGAAGAAAATACTGTGTTTCAAAGGTAGGACTTTAGTGAAATGCACTCAACTTTATGCTAATAATCTGATGTTTCAGGCGTTCTTATTCTCAGACTTAGTGTGGTTATAGGGTTAAAGATATGAAAGGTCAGTAGTGTTGCAAGGGATATATTTTATTAGTTTCATTAATGAAATTTTAATAGCAATAAATTCAGGCTTTTAAATGTTACAAAGTATTTTCAAATATCTTATCTCATGGGGCCTTGATGTTAGCTTCAGAAAGTATCTAACAACCTAATAGCTATTTGATTAGACTCCTCAGACTGTTAATATCCTTGTCACAGAATCGTTCGTTAGTCCTTATGTCATAGGGTCTTCAAGTATTATTCATTTGTTTCCAAAGCAAATTGAGCTATTTCACTCAAATGATTACAGTAAATAGAATAGAAACTTGTGGAATCATCTTCCTCTCTCGTAAATGAAGTAACAGCGAAATAGCACAGCGTCTCAGCTGTTCCAGGTTCCTCAAATAAGTTTTACTTTTGCAAAACGAACCTCTAACTTCCTATATTCTCTGTTCTGCATTATAAGCAACATGACCAGCAGCCACGTTTGTTGTAATTTTTTAAATATGTGGAAAAAAAGCAAGATATCAACCATGTATTACCTTAACCAAGATGCCAAATTATCTAACTTGTTTCTCCAGGCAAGCAGCCCAACAACAGGGACAGCTCCCAGGAGCCAGTCAAGGTTGTCTGTCTGTCCATCCACTCAGGACATCTGCAGGTAAGTGCTGAACAAATTATCTTAATCAATATTCTTTGGATCAGTATTTGTATTCTTGATTTTTGTTCTGAGAATGTGTGTCTCTTGCTTCTGCTTTACATGGTCCATAGAAAATTTATACTGGCTATTTTTTTTTCCATTTAGTTCATTTTCTTCAATTGTTCTTTATTTATCTACTTCTGGTCCATGCTGTCATTTTCATCATTCTCTCTCTCTGTTTTTCCATGTTTTTCCTCTCCATTCCCATTTCCCATCCTTTGCCTACTGCTCTGTCTAGATCTGCCATCTTGCATGACATGTCAGAAGAGTCATTTGAGTATTGCACCCCTGTCGTGGTGCTGAGCCCTGCTAGGAAGGAGTCTGGTAAGAAATCAGTAAAACAAAGACCTAGGAGGAGGAGAAAAGCCTCTGAGAGATCCGAGCATGCTGCAGAAGAACAAATAAGAGGAAGAAAAAATGACTTTCACCTTCAAATCTCAAGCCCCAGATGGAGGGAGCTTTACACAGATTCTTCAGATTCATCTTCCACAGATGAGAGTCGTTGGATTCAGGCAAAAAGAAGAGCCCAGGTTAAATTCAGACTGTCAAGAAGAAGGAGGAGAAATAATAATAAGCCATGTGAAAACTTAGCTGGGTCTTCCACTCCTAATGGAATTGAGCTTGTTGATCTGGGATCCAAAGGTAAAGAGCAACAAGAGCTGATCGAATGTGAGAGCTGCTCTTTAAGTCTCCGCAGAGGAAAAGGTACAAGGTGCCAAGAATGCAGCACTTCTCTGACTCAAGGATCCTCTGAAATTAAGAGATCCTCAAGGAATCATGAGAAGAGCAAAGGTAGATATCACCACAGAGATCCTCAGCTCTTGCAAAGTCTTAGGAAAAATGAAATAATAAAGAAGACATTTTCCGAAACAGATTCCAGCACTGAAATGCTGGGAGTTCCAGAAGGCAGCAAGGACATGAATGATGCAGGGCTCCAGGTGAATAACACTGTTCAGAAGCCTCCTTCCACCTATGACGATGGGTCTGATAATTTAGAAGTATGCAGGTCAGTCACTGTAGAGAAAGACTTGATGTCATCCGAATATGGTTCTTTTTGCATTGAGTTAGGTGCATGTTTGACACCTACCCTCAAAACTTTAACGTTTATTTACACTGTTCTTTTTCTGATTGGATATAAAAGGAGAAAAGGTGGGTATGAAAAGAATAATGCAGATACAAACATGGGTTTGAAAGCTGTTACCAAGTGCAATTAGATATCCCTTTCCTTTTAACTGAATAATGATTTATCCTGGTAAGGGGGCTGACTCAGGTGAGTCTTGCACTCATTCTAGTTAGGACAGTAATAGTGGGGGAATTAAGAGTGAGACTGTGTGAAATGTTAGACTTTTCAATGCAAATTTGGTGAACTGCTGGCATCCTGACAGAAAGATATTCAAGGCTTGAGTTCTTTAAGGTCAGATTTTTGTATCAGAAAATAATCTTCTCTGCAGTTGGCTTTAATTTGTTCTCCAATTGTCTAACTCAGCAGGGTAACTGAAGACTCAAAGGACACAGAAACAGGTCAGGGACATATCAGTGGGGTTAAAGAGCCTGCAGGGAAGGGGACCACATTAACTTTACTGATAAACATATACTGAAAGGTTTCAGCATGTGGATATTTTTTAGCTATGAGACAGTTTTCTTGCTCCTTTTAACCCAACAGCATACATTTTCAAAATAACCTTACATAAAAAGAATTACAGGAATATCCATGCTAGTGTGCATAAATGAAACAATTTCAAACAAAACAATATGTTTTTACATTTTCATATGATACCTAATCATTTAAGCTGTTTAGATTCTGTAAGGGAGCAAATGAAGATTTTCACTGCGCAATACTTGGTATGTTTTGCTTTGTTTTTATAAAAGCAGAAGTTACTTCATAAAATATATATGCATGCTCATGTGAATTACATGACCCAGAGAAGTCTGCTCATGTCCATTCAGGGAAGGAATGAGAAGAATTAAATGCTACATGTGAATAATATAAGAATGGTTTGTTTCTCTGAACGTTTTATTGGATAGTCATTCATAAAATCCTCATTCATTTATGTATTCAAGCATCTATTATGCATTGGGCTTTTATTCTAGAGGATGAAAATATTTTAGTGAATAAGATTTGTATAGTCTCTAACATCTTGCAGCTTGTAGTTTAATGTGGAACAGAGACCCAAAACAAATTAATTTACAGTTGATATATAATTATAATCATGATAAGAACTATGAAAGCACATAGCAAGGGAACTTAACCTACTGTGGGAGATGAGACAAAAACTCCCAGTTTTTGTAAGTGACAAGCAAGCTAAGGCTCAAAGGATGATGGGAACTGATCAGGAAATAAGCAGGAAAGACCATCCAAACAGGGGCCGCCACTGCAGGTGGGAAGGAGCTTGGCAATTCAGGGAATATAAAGCTTGCTGTTGCAGCTAGGTTGTGGTGAATGGGGGGATGGGTGGTAGAGAGAAGGATGGAGAAGTGGAGACGGCTCAACTGTACAGGGCCATGTGAAATGTGCTGAAGGACTTAAAGGAAATTTACAAAGAAACTGTCACCATGTAATTTATCTATAAATGTAAATTTCTTATAATCTTCTGATTATGATTTATATGTATCTTTGCTGAAAAGTTAGGGGATGGACTAAACCATTCTTTCTAGTCTGAATGGAAAATTTCCCACTTGCAACCGTCTGTTGTCATTCCCTAAATCTAGCTTCCAACATAATCTAATGAAAGACAGTCAAAGAAGCTAGTTGTAGGATTAATGGTAATTGGAGAGAAAAATAATGCTTGCAATTAAAGTCATAATGACTGGTTCTCCTAACTTTAAAGCACTACTCTGAAGAAACATTTTCAGACAGGATGTTTAACTTAGACTTCTATTAATGAAAGTGAGATAGATGAGTCTATAGGTATTATTGCCTGCTAAAGATTACCATCAAAATATATCAACTAAGCGAATGCTACAGGCAGCATATTATAGTAGATGCTGAGGATACAAAGTAGCAAAAGACCTGATTCTTCCCTTAAGTGGCTTATTATCTAAGTGGCAGAGGTTTAATACATACTCAAAAAAAAAAAGTGTATAAGATAGTACAGGATGAATGTAAGAAGAGGAATACTGCAGGATTTGAAGAAAGAAGATTTGCTGAGATCTGGGATGATCTAGAAAACCCCTAAAGAGGGACTGGGGCTGAGAAAAATAGAATTTACATTAGAACTCAAGGCAGGGGAAATACCATTAGCACCACAGGGATGGAATACTGACACCTGAATGTATGAATTCTACATGAACTTATATGACTAGATTGGAAAGTTTGCATACATTGATTAAAAAAATTCTTTAAAATAAGACATTTTGAAGAAAACTTACATATTCAGAGCTGTTTATTCATACATATATATATGTATGTGTGTGTGTATATATATGTATGTGTGTGTGTGTGTATATATATGTATGTATGTGTGTGTGTGTATATACAGAAAGACCTTTTCTAAATAAAATAGGCTTAATGAAGTCACACATACAGTATAGTCACCAGTGTCTCTGATAAAGGAACCTAGATTGAGGAGATAGAAGTATCCTGTATGTTGAGTAGAATACTCGAACAATAATGGATAAGGAAAGGGAAGAACAAATGGCAATTTAGCATTCCACCAAGTGAATGGGGACAATCTCAGAGTTTGGATTTGGTGAGAGCCTAAGATAGAGAGGAGTCAAGGATGACTCCAAATCTTGGAACTTGGGACGACAGTAAATGTTGATGTTAATGAAAAGAGGCAGAAGACAGAGGCAAGTTGATTTAGGAAAGACATAGTTCAATTACAGGCAAGCTATTTGTGGTTACAATGGCATTCCAAGGTCAGCTCTCCAGCAGACAATATGAGACATGCTCTTGAACTGCAGAAGAGCAGTCAGAGTTGGGCATGTATAATTTTTCAATAATTAGTGAACTCTACACAGCCTGACACTAAACAATGGCATGTGTGCATTTTTTAACACAATGTGTTAGCATAGGATACTAAAGATATTAAACATTGAAAATCTATTCAAGGTCAGGAAGGACATATAGATTTGGGAATTATTCTCAAGGAGGTAGCAGTGATGCCTGGAAAGTGAATTTAATCGCTATAAAAGATCTTGTGTAGGAGAAAAGATACATATGATCTCTAGAAATGGATACAGCCTGAGCACCAGGGTCTTCTATGTAGGCAAAACAGTAACCCCTGAGAGAAGCAGCAATTGCCTGTGAACTCGCACTCTCAGGCATGCAGTCTTATGTCTGACTAGCAGGAGCAGCCTCAGCCACAACCACAAAAAGAAAGAAGTTCATAAGCCTTCCTTTTCTGTTCCTGGCATCTGGTCCCCACAGGCACACTCTATTCTGTTTCCCTCCTTCATCACAGCCTTTTTCAGAGAAAGTATCTCTATCAGCCCATTATATCTTAGAGGGAATTTAACTCATCATACTATTATGCCCACAGTTATTTCCACAGTACAGTGGAAAAGTATTTGCTTTTTTAAAAAAGGAATTGCATTTAATTAAAAAGGTAAACAAGCATGAATCAGATCACGTTAGCCTATGATTGAAACTTTTTTGTGGCCTGTAAATTGCCCTCAGTAGAAGGTGCAAAATCTTTAATATTTACAAGTCCCTGTTGATCACTCTATCAGATCTGCCTCTCTAGCTCCACCACCCATGATTAACCATGACCTTTTCATGTTGGTCTGTTTCCAATTCCCTGAAAGCATTCAGGCGTACCCCTTTCAGGACCTAGAGCGGCTTTACCTTACCTCCTCGGCTCTTCTCCAGAGAAATTCCTATTCTTTCTCAGTTTAAATGCCATTTCTTTACGAACAGCTTCCTGACCTCCTAACCAACACTCAGGTCCCCTGGCAGTCACTTCCATAGCATAACTTTTAATTGCTAAAATATAGGCATTATTATTATTTACGGTGTCAAATTTGTTCACTGCAAAATCCAAAGTACCTGGAACAATGCCTGGCAGATAGCACATTCTCAACACATAGTTTTTGAATGAATAGCTTTAGGGAAAATGTACTTTTCTAAGGGAATAATTCTTAGGATGCAAAATCATAGCACTGTATGTTGGATTGCCTCACCTGCTGTAGAGCCAACATGGAAAGAATACTCTACACCAGCAGTTCTAAAACTTTAGTGAACATCAGTGTCAACTGGAGGGCTTGTTAAAATGCAGATTCCTGGACCCACCCTTAGAGTTTCTGATGCCCTTACTCTGGGGTGAGGCTCATGAACTTGTGTTTTTAAGATGTTCCCAGGTGATTCTGAAGCTTCTGATGCAGGAACCATACTTTGAGAAACACTAATCTAGGCTACAAATCATTCCCATGCTTTAGATAGGAAGAGAAAGGAGAGAAAAGAATCTAAAGAATGTATTTGAAAAGCCAAATATCTGTAGTTTTTTATCATATTCCCTTGAATGATGACGCAGAGCATGACTAGGTTCCATTCCTGTACTTCACATTGTTGGACCAATATAGGATGGGTTATGTCACCAAAACCATAGTCTGGCAAAGTCCCACCTCTGCCAGGAACTCAAATGTCATGGTTTGGTTATTGCTTCCATTCAAATCCACTTCCTCATTTCAACTACTTCCATTTCTATCAGTGAGTCCACAAATTTCCTAGATTTTCCATTTTTGATCTTATTCCTTCCATATGGGATGTGTCCAGTCTCCAACAAAGTACTGTCATTTCTTCCTCCGGATATTGGTGTCTGATCTGTGCTTTCTTTCTCAATTCCAGTGTTCCATTCCAGTCCTTCTCTACACTTTCCATCTCCACCACATCCACTTTTTAGCCCACTAGCTGTTTTGTTAAGTACTTTTCTAATGGGATAAAATCAACAGAAATCAATTCAAATGAGCTTAAACAAGAAAGGGGTATGTTAACCACACGAACAGTAAAACAAAGTATACAGATCGCTTCGGGAACTCCAGAAACAATGTGGTTCTCTCACTCTCTCTCTCCTTCTCTGTGAGAGTCATTTCCTCCAACTGCAGGCAAATTTCCTATATTTAGAAGAGGGAAGAGATAGTCTGGCCAGACGTAGCTTCAGGCTTACATTTTATCAGCAGTGGCCTAACAGAAAAGAGAAATGTTCTTTTCAAGCACTTATACATGAGATCCCAGGGAAGGCATAAAATTAGCCTGCCCTGGGTCACATACCCATCTTTGAGTCAATCACTGTCACCAGGAGCATGGGGTTTTGTGCTTGGACCAAGTCCTTGAATAGGAAGGCTGGATTTAAAATGTAGCCATCGGCAACCCCTCTAAATCTTATGAATTGGGAAAAGGAAATTTCAACAGCAAAAAGAACTGCAGTAGTACCAGAAGAAGTGAAAAAAGAATTATGAGCAAGAAAAATAAGTGAAACAAAACAGTAATGCTCAACTACACCACCACCAAATGTAGTTCTTTCCCTCTTAAATGTCTCACTCCTCGTCTCCAAATGCTCATATTTAGGCATGCTTCAATATGCACTTCATTTTTATCCTTCTTTATAAAGGTTTTCTAAGCTAGTCGGGTCCATAGTGATCTTTTCTTTCTTGGAAATCTCATAATTCTTCCAGTCAGTGTCATATATTCTCTACTTTTATGTGTGTTAGCTCTCTTTTCCCTATAGAAAAAGTTCCTTGAGAACAGGAGTCCTGTCTTACGTCTGTTTTGTGCCCTCCACAATACTCAGAACAATTCAGGCAGTGCTCAAACAGACCTTTTGGGACAGCTTCCTAATCAGTGAATGCTAACAGAGTAGACTTGCAGAAACCATGGAGACAATAATGGGAATTTGGTGTTACAGGGTAAAACAAGTAAGGAACATTGAATTCCGCTAATGGTTTCTTTAAAAGAGGAAGAGCCCAAAGGTAAGTGATAACTCCTGGGAATGTTCTAGCTCCAGCTTGGGTTGGATGGTGAATTTGAGGTTATGCTTTGTACCATTATGCTATAGCTTTCATATATGTTATGCATATTCTCATTTTTTAAATTATACTTTAAGTTCCGGGATACATGTGCAGAACGTGCAGGTTTGTTACATAGGTGTACACGTGCCATGGTGGTTTGCTGCACCCATCAACCTGTCATCTACATTAGGTATTTCTTCTAATGCCATCCCTCCCCTAGCCCCCCACCCTGCAACAGGCCCTGGTGTGTGATGTTCCCCTCTCTATCCTTGTGTTCTAATTGTTCAACTCCCACTTATGAGTGAGAACATGTGGTGTTTAGTTTTCTGTTCCTGTGTTAGTTTGCTGAGAATGATGGTTTCCAGCTTCATCCATGTCCCTGCTAAGGACATGAACTCATCCTTTTTTATGGCTTCATAATATTCCATGGCGCATATGTGCCACGTTTTCTTTTCCCAGTCTCTCATTGATGGGCATTTGGGTTGGTTCCAACTCTTTGCTATTGTGAACAGTGCTACAATAAACATACATGTTCATGTGTCTTGATAGTAGAATGATTTATAATCCTTTGGGTATATACCCAGTAATGGGATTGCTGGGTCAAATGGTATTTCTGGTTCTAAATCCTTGAAGAATCTCCACACTGTCTTCCACAATGTTTGAACTAATTTACACTCCCACCAACAGTGTAAAAGCGTTTCTATTTCTCCACATCCTCTCCAGCATCTGTTGTTTCCTGACTTTTTAATGCTCGCCATTCTAACTGGTGTGAGATGGTATCTCATTGTGGTTTTGATTTGCATTTCTTTAATGACCAGTGATTATGAGCTTTTTTTCATGTTTGTTGGCTGCATAAATCTCTTATTTTGCGAAGTGTCTGTTTATATCCTTCACCCACTTTTTGATAGGATTGTTTGTTTGTTCTTGTAAATTTGCTTAAGTTCTTTGTAGATTCTGGATATTAGCTCATTTTTTAATTAAGAAATTGTGCCTAAAGCAAACCCTTCTAGCTCTGTCATCATATCTGTGTTTTCATTTATTTACCCATTTATATGGCAAATAACTATTTATTTTTTAATTCGTTCTGTGTCAAGACAATGTCTTAGAAGCTGGAAATAGACAGTAATGGTGTCATCCTTTATGAACTTATATTTCAGTTGCTAAGACAAGTAATTAAACAGGTAAAAGTTAAAAAAAAAATCTGTGAATGAAACTAAAGGAACAACTTTCATCTACTAGGGCATTTCCCTGAGGAAGTAATAACTACGGAGAAATCCAAATGAGAAGTAAGAGTAAGCCAAGCAAAGAGGAAGGGGTAACCTGTTCCAGGAAAATGATATGGCATGTCTGAACACCCAGAGATGAGTGAGATATGGTATACGAGGATTTCATTGTAGCCTAGTAGAGAGCCAGGGAGTGGAGGTGGGGGAATCAAATCATGGATTTCCTTATCAACCATAGTTAGGAATTTGGACTTTGTTCTAACAACAAAAATAAAGTTTCTGCAGGCCTTTAAAGCAAAAGGATGACACTATCAGACTTGTGTTTTGGAAAATCACTTAGGCTGCTCTTGGAAAATAGATTGGTGGACGCAAGACCAAAGACAAAAGCAATCAATTAGAAAGCCATGGCTGTGTCCCAAGGAAGAGAGGACAGTGGCTATGAGAATAAAAAGAGGTGAATGAATTTTTAAAATTTTTTGAAACTAAATCAAGCAAGATTTGGTCACAAATTACATACACATAATCGACTCTCAGGTTTCTGATTTAGAACACTGGGTAGGTAACCACACCATGTACTATCAAGAGTGAACATTGTTTGAGAGAGAGATTTAAAAAGGGAGGATGAGTTCAGTTTGGGACGTGAGAGTTTGAGGTGCAAGACAAATATCCAAAGAGAGATATTCAGGAGGGAGATATAGGCAAGGTCTAGAGTTCGGAGGTGAGATCTTGATTTAGATTAAGATGAGGAAGTCTTGAGTAGCTAGGTGGTAACTGTCAAGATCCCCCATGGGAATTCTGTAAACTGAGATGTGGTCTTGAAGAACTCTAACTAGCAGCATTTAATATTCCCTGGGAAGGGGAAAGAAGCCAACGGAGGGAAGGAACAGAACAGCCAAAAAGGCAGACAGAAACTGAGGAGTCTGTAAAGAAAAGAGAGAGTATGAAAAGTGGAGGGAGAGGTAAATTCAGAGGCCTTTTTTGTTTTTGTTTTTAATTTAGGGGACCCTTGAGTCAAACAGAGAGCCGTTGAAGATTTGGAAAATTGAGAGGCTCAGTTCTTTATTAAATTCCCACAGAGAAGGTAGGAAGGTATAGGACCTAAAGTGGAAAGATTGGCCATGGAAGGGAAAATAGGTATGACTTTTTTTGCAATAGAAGTAAAAGAGAAAAATTAAAAATGTGGATATATGCAGGTCTATAGATTTTAAATGTTTCCATTTGATGGCCTTCTAAGGTCATCTGTTCAGAGTAAGGGAGTTGGTTGCAAGATCAAACATCCAGTGAAGTTTCAAATAAACTACAAAGAATTTTTCATTGGGATGTACTCATGCTAAAGAAGTATTCATTGTTTATCTGAAATTCAAATTTAACTAGGCTGGACATCCTGTATGTTTTTGCTAAGTCCAGCAATGCTAAACATAGTAAGATAGATAAACATGGGTGAAAGCCCTGTCGAGGTTGGTAACTAAGGGTGTATGGAAGCACAAACTGCAAGAAGTGTAATTTACCTCTGCAATACATCATTCAAATGCAGATACAACCAAGCAAGGCAGCTGAACATGAATCTAGGGGAGTGGTATCATAAAACATTTAGATTTCCTGTTTCCCCAGTTTCATGTGTGTATCTTCAGATGAACCTGAAATTTCATAACAAAGAAAAATGTGCATTATAAATAAAATTTTTGAGTAAAATTGTATTTTAATGAGTAGCTTTGCTCTCAACATTTATTTAGAGAAAAAAATTACACTTCCCTTCACCTTAATCTTTCAGACAATTTAGTCATTGGGAAGACTGAGTTTATATCGTCTAGGTCACTTTCCCATTGGCTCTTGGCAAACCCTTGGAACAGTAGCACACGTTATCATCTATCACATCCTTGAACATAGTGTTTCCTGGGGCAGCCTTTTTCTTTTCAGAGTCTCTAAATGTGAGAAAGTTCTTTGTCACATTTAATATTTAATATCCAATATTTAATCAGTCAGACTCATGTTTTCTACCTGTTGGTCCTAGATTTATATTCACTCAGTAATAGATATTTTTTCAGCTTTTGTTACTTATTCAGTTACTTCTCCCTATTATTTTTTCTGTACAAAAATGAGACTGACATTCTATTGTCAAAGTCTGTTCTACAGGTGAAAGATAAGCTATTCAGTCTTCAGTATTCAGGTGAGAAAGGTTACACTAAGCAACCGAATGAAGCATTCATTTCTAAGAGGTAACAGACTCTTAGGAAAGTTCAGATTTATTCTCTTATGTTTTTGCCTTGGTTTTGCTAAGTCTTGTCAGAACAAAGACCAACCATTCTCCTGTTGATTTTAATAAAATCTGAGTTGGTAGGAAATATAGGTGTGAACTTTGTTGGTAACCTGCCAAAGCTGAGTTCGTTGGGACTACTCAACGTAGAGTCAGGACATCTTGCTTCCAACTTTTCTTTCTACTTGGAGTGGTCAGACTTGAAAAAGGTAAAATGGCTCTCTCTTTATTTATAGGATCATAAAATGAGAAAAATGGTATGTGCTTTGCAAATGAATACATTACTAGCATAATTCAATGTTTTCAAACTAATTTATTTCCTTGATATGAATACTTTTTATCACTGCAGTTGTCAGTAGATATTCAGATATACCCTGTGCTACTGTGCTTTGCAGAGTAAGCATTTCTCCAACAAAGAGAAGAAAAATTGTTTATGACGCCACATTTTATGTTATAAATGTTTAGTATTATTTTATACAGCATTTTAGCTCAGTAATTTGTACTTTGAATGGATAAAAAATGAATTAAGACACTGACACACACACAACTTATGAAAAATAACTTGAAAAAATTGTAGAAATGGCATTTTGTCTTTTCTTTATATATTTTAAAGATATGCCTTGTTCTTAGCAGGTTTTTTTTTCTGGTTGTTTTCAGTTTGGGAGATAATCTTTCCAGGGATGAAATGACAGTATCATCAATAATACTGATTATCTTGACTGGCAAATTATCTTACATGACCAAAACCAAATGGATTGATTAATTAGTTTCTAATTTAGCTAAACATGTCACTCCAATTTTTAGAAATAGCATGTATTCTGAGGGCCAATTATTTAACAAGTGGTGCCTTTAGATAGAAACTAAGAAAAATAGACATTGCTTTAAAAACCATATTAAAGTAGATTTGAATATCAACCAGGAATTTTCTAATCTCAGAAAATTTCTAGCAAAAATAGATGGAAGTATGATGCTCATTCAGATATGGGTCAGTATTTACATGTTATGAGGCTATATTGTGCTCCATTTATCTTTTCCTTGATAATTTCTAGTTTGTTGAATATCCAATCATATACAAGTGCAAAATATTGAAGAGGAAGGATTATGAATTAGATAGAGTTTATCTACTTCTTAATTTAAGAACAATATGTGTCCAGAATTACAGTTACATTGAACTATGTGCTTCCTTTAATGAATTTGTATCTGTTTAGCAATATGAAATTCCTCCTCTGTCTTAAAAAAAAAAAAAAAAGAAACACCTTCTCTCTTTTCTCACACATACAATTCATTTTTAAAACTATTGTGTGTGCATTAAATTTAGATCCCCTATACATTTATACAAACAGAAAATAAACATTGTGTGTATAAACATGAATACTGGGTACAGTGTTTGTTGCTACCAAATCAGGATATATAGCTGAGAATTTATATGTAGCTTGAACATTTTCTCCATTTCTAATTACCACAGTTAGGTTATCATCTTCCCTATAACTATTGCAGAGTAGTTGTATATTTATTTCAGATCTTCTGCAGTTGGTATTTAAGTAGGTAAATTTAAATACCGGTATCTAATTTGGTTCAGAAATTAAAATGCCCTTGCAGAGACCTCAACGAGTTGTCTTTTGCTCTTAGCACCCTGACAGCCCTACACACGGCACAGTATCCTCCTTCCCACCTCTGTCAGATACAAGCACTCCAGGAGCATATTAGTTCTCCTTCATTCACTTCCAGGTTTATGCAGAACTGAAGATGTCATAATTCAGAAGTGTCTGTGTTTGGCGATAGATTTTAGTGTCGACGTTAAACTGAGAACTTTCTTCTTTCCCTGAAGGTTACCCAACAAGTGCTAATCAAAACCTTTCCATGTTCTGCCTGATTTTTACCAGCTTGTTCTTATTCGGCCCCTCTGAGGCCCACTTTAACAAATTCTGAGGTCTTTATTTTAGAAACTCTTTTATCTAAATTAGATCATGACTCTCTGGGGGTGTAACCAAATTAAAATGTTTTGCCACACAGTACGAGGGTCACAATGGAGAAAAAAAAAAAAAGAGGAATAAGGAAAAAATAATCATTACCAGAATGAAATAGAAGCCATATATACTGTCAAAATGCCCCGCACATCAGAGGACTCCTTGTTCCAATCAGCATCCCACAGTCTCAAAAGTCCACCAGTTAGAGCTAGAAAAGCCCAGAGACATCATCTCACCAAGTGGTTCTCAACCTAGGCTGCGTGTTACACTCACCTGGGAATTTTTTTTTAATGCTGCCAGGATTCCCTCCAGATGGCTTGAAAGTGGTGCTTCAGCATGGGTACATTTTTAGAAGCATGCCAGATAATTTTAATGAGCAACCGAAAGCTGAGAACCACTGATTTCTAGCCTAATCTGAGGTGAACAAATTGATGCCCAGAAGATATGTGTGTGTGTGTGTGTGCGTGTGCGTGTATAGCAAAAATATATATGGAACAGGAGGTCTCCTTGAGTGTGTCTCTTATAATTTAGACACACCAAAAAAGAAAGCTGGGGGCTAGCAACTGGTACAAATTTATTTTCCTTCAGCTCCTGAAGCCATCTAAAATATAGGACAATGGTTCTCAAACTTGACACACTTATTGATAGAAGTAGAAAATACAGTGGCTTTCAACAGCCTTCATCTTGGAATGACCTCAAATTTCTCATTGGTATGGAAAATTGCAATTCATTTTCAAATGACACTTTGCGGGGGAAGCTCTAAATCCATGATTCTGTAAGTAGAGTCCCTGGACTAGTAGCATCAAAATCACCTCGGAAGTTTTTAAACATGCAAATTATGAGGCCCCAATCCAGATCTATTGAATCAGAAATGCTGGGTGTGGAACCTAGCCATCTAGGTTTTAACTGACCCTCCCTGTGAGTCTGATGCATGGTAAAGTTTGGAAACCACTGAAGTAGAGAATACAGATAATAAAACAATCAATTGCAATAGAGTGTGTTCACTGTGCATGGGGATAGGTAGAGGGCTTTAGGGAAAAGGAACCTAACAAATCTGTGAAAGGACAGTAAAAACACAAAGCAGAATAAAGGAGGTGAGCATTTGTTTGCTGAGCTTCTGTTAAAAATTATTTGACATACTAAATACGCACATATGTGCATATGTGTTTGTGTGTATATGTGTATATTGTGTGTGCATGTATGTGTGTTTTCATCAAGGACAGACTGCATATATGTGTAGGCCTAGGCTAATGTGTATGTTTTTGTCTTTGTTTTTAATTTTAAAAGCTTAAAAAGTAAAATTAAATATATATATTTAATATTTAATTTTATATTAAATATAAATAATTTTATAATATTAAAATTATATATATATATATAATTTTTTTGAGACAGAGTCTTGCTCTGTTGCCCAGGCTGGAGTACAGTGGTGCGGTCTCAGCTCACTGCAACCTCCACCTCCTGGGTTCTAGTGATTCTCCCTGCTTCAGCCTGGCAAGTAGCTGGGGTTACAGGCGCCCGCCACCACGCCCAGCTAATTTCTTGTATTTTTAGTAGAGACGGGGTTTCGTCATGTGGACCAGGCTGGTCCTGAACTCCTGACCTCAGGCGATCCACCCGCCTCAGCCTCCCAAAGTGCTGGGATTACAGGCATGAGCCACCACGCCCAGCCAAAAAATTTTTAAATAGAAAAAGCTTGTAAAATAGGAATAGAAAGAAAGTACATTTTTTCAACAGCTAAACAATTTATTTCTGTTTTAAGCTAAGTATTATGACAAAAGAGTCAAAAAGTTTAAAAACATTAAAAAGTGTATAAAATAAAAAAGGTAAAGTAAGCTAAGGTGAACTTATTACTGAAAGAAGAAAAATATTTTTTATAAATTGAGTGTATCCAAGTGTACAGTGTTTATAAAGTCTAAAGTAGTATACAGTAAGGTCCTAGACCTTCACAGCCACTCACCCATCACTCACTGACTCATCCAGAACAACTTCCAGTTCTGTAAGCTCCTTTCATGGTAAGCACACTATACAGGATACTGCTTATTACACTTGTCATTACTGTACATTTTCTATGTTTAGTTGCTCAGATACTTATTGTTGTGTTACAGCTGTCCACAGTATTCAGTACAGCAACATGTGGTACAGGTTTGTAGCTTGGGACCAACAGGCTCTACCAGGTAGACTAGGTGTGGAGTAGGCTACACCATCAGGTTTGTGTGTGTTCACTCTGTGATGTTCACACAATGATGGCATTTCTAACGAGGCATTTCTCAGAACATATCCCTGTCATTAAGGGATGCATGGCATGACTGTACTTCATAATGAAAAATTTTGACCAAGAAGGATAAAGGTCAAAAGATAATGAAAGGACAAGGAGACAAAATGAAGGACAGGCATTGCAAAAGGCTCAACAGACAGTGAAGAGTGTTGAGAAGAGTCAAACAAACCTACAAATGCAGGGATTTGAAAATGCAAATGATGCAGTTTTGCCATTACGTTTGCACCAATCAAATAAAATGTGGTTCCTTCCTCTAATTTACATTTTCCCAGTGTATAGGGAATCCAGAATGATTCTTACATCATTTAATTACCCCAATTATTATTATTATTATTATTTGAGACAGAGTCTTGCTCTGTCACCTAGACTGGAGTGCAGTGGTGCAATCTTGGCTTTCAATGGCAGATGATAAGGTAAACCAGTTTTATCTTCTGGGAAACTGTAGCAGAATCTCACATACCTAAATAGAATGTCTAAATACACACACTTGCATAGAGTATAGATGTATACCATAGCTGACATGAAATATGTTTTATATACTTAAAATTCAGATAATACAATATATTCCTAGAATATCAGTGTATCTGAAGGAGGAGGGGAGCAGAAAATACTTTTCTGTCCTTGCAATGACTAAGTATATTGGGATATAAAATTAATTGTAGGGTTGGCACCTGCAAGTTTATATTTCTGTAAAAACATAAATGACAGTATGTAGAAGTCTTTTGGTTACTATGGAAACAAAATGCTACAAAAGTTACTCTGGAAGCTGGACAGGAAGGGAACTAGACCCAACTCAGTATCTACTGATAACTCATGGCATGTTTCCAAATAGTTCAGATATATAACTCTATCAAATTTATTCATGAATCTATTAATTAAAGAATGAGAAAAAAGTGAAGTAGAATTAGAAAAATATAATCTTTGTATTTTAATATTTGTATTGATTATTAGTTTGTATTTACTAGAAATAAAATTTAAAAATAGAGAAAACTACTATTTTAATATAAACTTAACTGCAGCATCACTATTTCGATTTTGATGTTTCCTTGTAACCTTTTTCCATGAATGTAATTTTTAAATTAAGATTATACTGTGTTTTGCATTATATCACTCAATGACAGAGTTTACACTTCATACACAGCTTTTGGAGAATGAAAGGTATCAGAAAAAAGTCTCAGTGGTTTTGCCTAACTGGAAATTCCATTCTGTCAGGATTCTGAATAAATAAGCTTTTGTAATTTTATTTTTGTAAGGCATTTTCATTTGGTTCCAGAAAATTATATTTTGTCCTATTTGAAAGGTAAATAATTGGGAAAGGGCCAGGCGTGGTGGCTTATGCCTCTAATACCGGCGCTTTGGAAAGCCAAGAAGGGCGAATCACCTGAGGTCAAGAGTTTGAGACCAGCCTGGCCAACATGGTGAAACCCCATCTCTACAAAGAAAATACAAAAATTACCCGGGTCTGGTGGTGCATACCTGTAATCCCAGCTACTCCGGAAACTGAGACAGGAGAATCCTTTGAACCCAGGAGGCAGAGATTGCAGTGAGCCGAGATTGCACCACTGCACTCCAGCCTAGGCGACAGAGCAAGACTTCATCTCAAATAATAATAATAATAATTGGGGTAATTAAGTTATGTCAGAATCATTCTGGATTCCCTACACACTGGGAAAATGTAAATTAGAAAGAGGAAGGAACCACATTTTATTAGATTGGTGCAAAAGTAATGGCAAAACTGCAATTATTTTTGCACCAACCTAACAAATTATATGTTTGTAATTTTACTGCTATTTTGAGAAATATCTTTTAAATATGATCATTCATTGAACTATCTCAAACCCAACAGAGTAGCAGCTCTGAGAAAGTCTGGACTACTTCCTTATTCTTTTCAAGACTACTGTCTCCACGCTGAGTAACTAAGTCAAAAATCAAATTATGAGCATGATTGTTTTCAAGTGGTAATTGTGGGGGCAAACAAATGCTCAGAGGCCCTGTAAATAGATGACTTTTCTTTTTTTTTTTTTTTTTTTTTGAGACAGAGTCTCACACTGTCACCCAGGCTGGAGTGCAGTCATGCAATTTCAGCTCCCTGCAACCTCCGCCTCCTGGGTTCAAGTGATTCTCCTGCCTCAGCCTCCCGAGCAGCTGGGATTACAGGCACGTGCCACCTCTCCTGGCTAATTTTTGTATTTTTAGTAGAGATGGGGTTTCACAGTGTTGGCCAGGCTGGTCTTAATCTCTTGACCTTGTGATCTCCCTACCTCGGCCTCCCAAAGTGCTGAGATTTCAGGTGTGAGCCATCAGCACCCAGCCAATAGATGACTCTTGAGCATCTATCCCCAGGAGCTTAATTGAAAGCCTAAAGTCAGCTTGGTCCATCCTTTGCTCTCTTCCTCCATAGCTCATCCCCTTTCCTTTTCCCAAATTGATGCCTAAGTTCTACCAACTCTAAGTTTATAAATTATCTGTTCTCTTTTTCCGTTTCATTCTCACACTATGACACTAGCTTTTGTTCTCATTGTTATTGACTTTGACTATTGTAATAGTCTCTCCCTGTTTTCCCTTTTCTTTCTAATCTAACATGCCAAATTAATCCTTCTAATAATTTTACTTTTTATGGGCAAATACTTTATTTATCTTTATTGTGGTTAAAAAAACACTTAACAGGAGATTTACCCTTTTAATAAATTTAAGTGTGGAGTACGGTATTTACTGTTAGCTATAGGCACAGTGTTGTACAGCAGATCTCTAGAACTGAATCATCGTCTTGCGTAATCAAAAATTACTCCCATGGAATAACAACTTCCCATTTTCCCCTCTCCCCAGCCTTTGGCAGCCACTATTCTACTCCCTGTTTCTTTGTGTTTGACTATTTTATACATTTCATATAAGTTGTATTATGTGATATTTATCCTTCTGTGAGTGGTTTATTTCATTTAGCATAATTTCCTCAAGTTTCATCCAATGAACAGCCAATCCTGTAGCAAATGGCAGTATTTCCTTCTTTATTTAAGGCTGAATAATATTTCATTGTGTATATATACCACATTTTTTGCAGACAGGGTCTTACTATGTTGCCCAGGATGGAGTGCAGTGGCATGATCAAAGCTCACTGCAACTGCAATCTTTCGGGCTTAGGCAACCTTCCTGCCTCGGCCTCCCAAGTAGCTGGGACTACAGGCATATGACACCACACTCCACTAATTTTATTTTATTTTTTACTTTTAGTGAGGACAGGGTCTCACTGTGTTACCCAGGTTGGTCTCAAACTGAGGTCAAGCAATCCTCCTGCCTCGGCCTTCCAAAACGCTGAGTTTACAGGCATGAATCACTCGCCCGGCTTATACCACATTTTCTTTCTCTATTGATAAATTGATGGACATTTAGGTTGTTTCCATAGCTTCACTCTTGTCAATAATGCTGCAATGAACATGGGAGTTCAGATACCTATCTGAGGTCCTGATTTCAATTCTTCTGTATACTTAGAAGTGGGATTGCTTGCTCATATGGTATTTCTATTTTTAATTCTTTGAAAAACCTCCATGCTGTTTTCTATAGCGGCTGCACCGTTTTTATTCCATTTATTTATTTATTTATTTATTTATTATTATACTTTAAGTTCTAGGGTACATGTGCATAATGTGCAGGTTTGTTACATATGTATACTTGTGCCATGTTGGTGTGCTGCACCCATCAACTCGTCAGCACCCATCAACTCGTCATTTACATCAGGTATAACTCCCAATGCAATCCCTCCCCTCTCCCCCCTCCCCATGATAGGCTCCAGTGTGTGATGTTCCCCTTCCCGAGTCCAAGTGATCTCATTGTCCAGTTCCCATCTATGAGTGAGAACATGCGGTGTTTGGTTTTCTGTTCTTGTGATAGTTTGCTGAGAATGATGGTTTCCAGCTGCATCCATGTCCCTACAAAGGACACAAACTCATCCTTTTTTATGGCTGCATAGTATTCCATGGTGTATATGTGCCACATTTTCTTAATCCAGTCTGTCACTGATGGACATTTGGGTTGATTCCAAGTCTTTGCTATTGTGAATAGTGCCGCAATAAACATACGTGTGCATGTGTCTTTATAGCAGCATGATTTATAATCCTTTGGGTATATCCCCAGTAATGGGATGGCTGGGTCATATGGTACATCTAGTTCTAGATCCTTGAGGAATCGCCATACTGTTTTCCATAATGGTTGAACTAGTTTACAATCCCACCAACAGTGTAAAGGTGTTCCTATTTCTCCACATCCTCTCCAGCACCTGTTGTTTCCTGACTTTTTAATGATTGCCATTCTAACGGGTGTGAGATGGTATCTCATTGTGGTTTTGATTTGCATTTCTCTGATGGCCAGTGATGATGAGCATTTTTTCATGTGTCTGTTGGCTGTATGAATGTCTTCTTTTGAGAAATGTCTGTTCATATCCTTTGCCCACTTTTTGATGGGGTTGTTTGTTTTTTTCTTGTAAATTTGTTTGAGTTCTTTGTAGGTTCTGGATATTAGCCCTTTGTCAGATGAGTAGATTGCAAAAATTTTCTCCCATTCTGTAGGTTGTCTGTTGACTCTTTGTTTCTTTGCAGCAAAAGCCAAAATTGACAAATGGGATCTAATTAAACTAAAGAGCTTCTGCACGTTTTTATTCCTAACAGTGTCCAAGGGTTCCAACTTCTCCACATTCTCAGGAGCATTTATCTTGTTTGGGTTTGGGTGTGTGTGTGTGTGTGTGTGTGTGTGTGTGTGTGTTTTGATGATAGCCATTCTGATGGGTGTGAGGTGACATTTCACTGTGACTCTGATTTGCATTTCTCTGATGATTAGTGATTTTGAACACCTTTCCATATAACTGTTGACCATTTGTATGTCTTCTTTAGAGAAATGTCTTTTCAGTTCCTTTGCCCATTTTTTAAATGTAATCTTAATTTTTTATTCAAATTGCGTGTTAGGTTCCTACTCCAAGCAAATACAATTAAAGTTAGTTTGTGTGTGTGTTTGTGTGTGTGTGTGTTGGCGCTGGCTGAGGGAAATACAAGACTCTGTGTAATCTTTATTTTTCAGCATGATATCTCACTATTAAAATTGTATTATTAATTATATTATTATATAATAATGTGGTATCCATTGTATATAATAAATAAATATACGAAATATGTACTAAATATTGTATTTAGTTGGAGTAAGAACTTTCATGTTCTTTTCATACTTGGCCACATAATGTTACCAAATTACCCAGTCAATCCTACTTCTAAGCGTTGGCTGAAAACATCTTCTATGCCTAGTGTATTCTACCAACATCCTTCTCCATCTGCCATGATTCTACCCTGAATTCAATTCCAATTCCCATGCCACACCTTCCATTAAACTTTAACCACCCTCCCCTGACCCCAGAGCTGAGATGATCTTTCTCTCCTTTGCATATAACAGCACTTGATATGGCACACATCCCATTTTAAATGCATCCTGCCTAATTTTGCAGTTGTCTGATGCATAAACTGTCATAGTATAAACTTCTTAAAGGAAAAAGACTGAAACTAATTCATCTTTATATTTATCATAGAACCTTATAAAACCTTGCATATATACATATGCAACAAATTATTTGTTGACTGAATGAATGAGTGAATAAATGAATAAAAATTGATCATTCTTCACTCAATGTGGTTGGAACTGCTGTAAAACATCAGTGTTTTTCACTTACTTGCCTTTGTAGAAGAATTCATATGCAAAGGCATGTTTCTAATTCAATGCATTTTTGGTTATCTGTAAATAAAGTGCCTGCTTTGTCAATTATCCATGGCAACTTGAGACTTTCTTTGATGTAATGCTCAGCCAGATAAGATTAATGAGTGGACAAAATTGAAAGGAAGTCATGGTTGAGGATGAGCTTACAAAAATTCAAAGACTTAGCCATCACAAAAGAAAAAAAGATCAGAAAATCAGTTTGAATTAAGAATTTCTGCCACATGCAGAAAAGAAAAAGAGTAAAAGGTTATAACTGCATAATTTTTCTGATAGCTCTGTTATTATATATATATGAAAGCCTTCTTCTGTATCTGACCACATATATTTCTTTGATTATATCTACATATTAAAGCCAAATGAGTTTTTATTATCTGTCCCTTTGTTTGCCATTTTACTTCAACGTATGCAGCTAACAAAAATTTAGCCTAATAACTTTAAGCACACTTGCTTAGAAATATCTCTAGTTTAATTTTGTCAGTCTTACAAATATACCTCAAAAGATCTCAAAGCTGATATAAAATGAATATTTATGACATATGCAAATGTAGAGAAAATCATAACCTTCAGATATTCATTCAATATATATTATCTATTTACTTATCTACAAGTCATCAAAATAGTAAGGTAGGATCTGGAAAGATAAATGGCACTGGGGAAACTCATTTCCTTTATGCAGAAATACATGGTCCTCTAAGCTAACCAATGAGTATAGAGAGGGCAGTAAAGCGATGGTTAACAGGGAAGGGATTATCCTAAAAGACACAATCTAGCTTTTAATTTCTCCTGATTTGGAGGATTTGGACAGTCTGAACTGATCTTGAGATAAATAAGAAAGATCTATTCTATTGCTAGATACACTGACTGGGACTCCTAGGGCTACACACGTCAATAGAGGGAATGGGGGAATCTAATGTATTTCAAGAGCCCATGGAGACCTCTCAGAAAGTCTTCAAAGAGCCTCTGGCCCACTATAAGACTGAACCACTAGGCTAGATGAGAATAGAATCTCAGTGGGAATCCTCAGTCCCAAGCAGAATTTAAAATCCTAGTATCAGTGGCATCGAACCATCTCCAGAGGGGATGAGACACCCAGGGGAAGCAATTCCAATAGCACCTTCCCAATCCATTTCAGAATTCAATGTCTATGAATTCAAATAAGACTTGGCCTCCTCTGCTTTCATTATTGACCAAGCAAGGTGATCATTATCTTCTTCTCCGCTGTTTTCCATCACTGTGATGTCTGGTGGGGGAAAAAAAAAAATGTGGCTGATTACTTGCGACTCTTGGATCAGCTCCAGAAATAGTTAGGAAAGCTAGGGACATTGCCATGTCATTGTCTTTGTTGTTGATCATTCCCTACAGCTCTGTGCAGGTGGTCTGAGGTTTTGACCAAGTCAATGGTGACAAATTAGGGCATGAAATTAAACTCAGGAAGTCATGCTATGTAGCAGCTTTTTTGAGTTGAAAATATTCCTTTGAGAAAACAAAACACTTTTTAAAAATCTCATATGTATGAAGAACTGTCACTCATCTGCAGATGTAAAAAAAGAGTACATATTCAGAATGATGAAACTTATGATTACAAAAATAATATTATCTGTTAGTAAAATATTTTTATTCTTATATCATAAATGTATTTTTAACTTGAGTTTTCAAGGTATTTTAAATCTCAGGCTGAATGATGGCCTGGGATATCTATCTTCATTTTTGTTAAGGAAACCTTTGAAATCTGGCTTATAATACCTTTTTGTTTTAAGTACAAAAATGCATGCTGGCTCCATGTCAGTAAGAGTAGCTGGAAACAGCTGTTAGTCGGAATGATATTAACTACTGTCCATCTTGTTCTCTGTTTATGAAGTATGTTACTTCTCCTTTCTACTGCAGATCAGTTTGCTTGACTTCCTCTGTTGCTCAGATAGGGTATAAAATTGTTACACCTCAGTTTAGTTCCTTAAATGCAAATTAAAGGGTTCATGGTATATAAAAGGATCACATATTTCTCACTTTCACTATAAGTGAATTTTCCCCAAACATAAACAAAACACTGGTCATTGGTAACAACTTCTGAGAATTGCCATATCCTCTGACTAAGCTGGCTTTTTTTGGTCTATGTTCTGTAAATGTTTAAATAGAAGCTTAATGAAAGCCAGTCCATTATGGTCTAGTGCTTTGCCATCTTTATCCTGACTTC
Source organism: Macaca nemestrina (assembly GCF_043159975.1). Lineage (NCBI taxonomy): Eukaryota > Metazoa > Chordata > Mammalia > Primates > Cercopithecidae > Macaca > Macaca nemestrina. Next base: position 26,056,340 of record NC_092127.1, read on the forward strand.
TTAACATTCTCATAACTTAAATTACTCTGAATATCAATACAAATCCACAGAAAGATCCTGCCTCCACAAAATTATTAAACATGAATTTATTCAGCTCATAATTCCAGAACTTGCATGAATGAAACAGTTAACAAACAACAGAGACTGTTTATATGTGTGGTATATGCTTTAAGAGCAATGGCAGCTCAAGAAATAGGAGAGAGCATTATAGAGAAGGAAAAACTAGGGGCTGTTTAATTAGGGATGTGAGTCTGAAATTTAGATGAGTCTTAATTTAGATGAGGTGTTATTAAAGGAGGGAAAATATCAAAGGTATGAAGAACATACTTGAGGAAATTCTCAGAGACAGACTTTAATATAGAGAATGCAATACACTCAGGAAATAATCATCTGACCATTAATTTTAAAAAAGACTGCTTTTAGTAGACTATTATGCTATAAAATGGGACAAGAGTGGTCATAGACTATTAATAAGGATTAAATTAAGTGATCAATTAAATGACAACACTTAATAATCATATGAAATAATTGATTATTAATAATTATCACTTAATTGATCATTTACTTTAATTCTTACTAACAGTCTGTGATCACTATTCTCCCATTTTACTGATGATGAACTTGAAACACAGAGATTAAGTAATTTAACACGTATAGATGGGCGGAACAACAAATATAATGCTAATTGTATTTTCAATAGCCACACCAGTGTCTCCCAACATTTTTTAAAACATGCAAAACATGATAACATTTGTGAGTCAACCAGGGTGAACGGACAACACACCAAGACCTCAAAACTGCTCTCTAAGCTGACAGGAATCAAGATCTTGGCACAGCAGTAACTTATTTGTGGCAAAACCCACAGCTTATTAGCTGTTAAACTCTGTACCATGCTACTGTGGTTGTATGTCAGAGACTCGTGGAAAATATGCCTGCATAGGTAAGGTAAACTCAAATTGTACAAGCTCATATGAAAAGAAGGTGAAGCAGTTTGGGTTTATATGATTGGTGATAGAGTTCTCGAAGAGTGGCAGTATATTAAGAGGATCTAAATAACTGCATATCTTAAGAATGATTTCCTAATGGAAGGAAACAGTCTTAAAGATACTTTGTGTCTCTGTTGACAATTCAAAGCCACTAAGACATAGTTGTGGGGAAGAAAAGGAAGAAGATATGAAAGACACTGAGGTGTCTGATTTTCTTTGCATATAGCAAGAACCAAGAAAATGTGCGTGAATGAAATGACTATTGAGTGAATTTAACAATTCCAGAGTTGCATAATACTATGGCCCTCACAAAGATTTTTTTTTTTAAGTGATGAGTTTTAAAAAAAACTTATGAAGAAAAAAATATGATTCTACCAGTGTCAGGAAACCTTGGCAAAGGATGGGGACAGGGAATACTAAAGACCATTTGAAGATATGTAACACCAAAAAAAAAACCCTACTTTTCTTAAAACTGAAACATTAAGGCAAGAGATGTGAAGCATACACACACACACACACACATACACACACACCAATCTAAAATTTAATTTGCTGCATAGCATTATGTGGTCTGCTATTCACAGATAGCTAGAAATTATGTAAAAGTAAGAGTTTATTCAGTCATAAATGATGAAAGTCTCAACTTATGCTAATTAGATTGCAAGCAGACTGGTAAAATACTAAAATGCCAGTAAAATCTGTGAATTCAGCTTGTAACTGTCACTAGGTGACAGATACCAATGTGGATCACCAATAATTTTATAGAATCATTCAATTCCCAAGCCCCAACTTCCCATCAGGTAAAAATGTACCAAAATTATGAATATTTCGCAATGAAATTTTATTACATTATTGAAATCAGCTTTTCTACACAATTATTCTGTTGGAAAAGCGTGTTTATGTTTTCATTACTGTGTTTCCACTTATAATTCAGTGATTGTGATTTTTGTGAAGTATATCAATTTAGGAATTATTTAATTCTCTCTTTAATGGCACTATCAAATTATTTTTATTTCTAGTAGATATTTGAAGTTGATATTTAGCTTTTAAATTCATTTAGAACAATCTCAACATGGTTTGAAAAGACTCGTGGGGTTCAACTTCAGCCAGATAATTTGGAAAAATTTCAAAATGCTAAAAATATGTAAAAATAAATCATGTGAAATGGGAATGAAAAATGAACCAAGTTTTTTATTTCCCCTATGGGAAATAACCTTAATTTTATGACAAAATGATATTGTTAGTGGTGCTTCAGGTAGTAGTTTTAGCAGAAATTTTTAAAAACAACTTTATGAGACATAAGAAGCTGGATGAAAGTAAACTGGTCAGGTCAGTTTGAACTCAGTAATCAGTGGGGTCTTTGTTTAAAGCAGTTTATGAATAAATTACTTTTTCAAAGTCAATGAAAAAATCAGAACTGCAAAATATTTTTCGTACCTATAGAGCATTTGACACAATCTTCTTTTAGTGATGAACTTATCTGATAGCATTAACTGCAGTTTTGTTTTGTTTTTTTTTTTCAAATAAGAAATTTTGTTCTTGGAAGCAACAGGAATTAATGCCAGGCCAAGCAGGGTTTTCATTTTTATTGTGTGTTTCTCTATGTACCTTTACTTGAGTTTTATTGTTAATTGCAGAGGTTAGAGTGATTCATTTTGTAAAATTTGTTTTTATTATTGTCAATAATATTAATACATTGTCTTTAACTCTGAATCACATGTGTACTTTAAGGCAGAGATCTGTGAACATTTTCTGAAAGGGTCAGATTGTAAATATTGAATTGAATCATTTTCCAGATAGTAAATGTTTTAGTTTCTACAGCCAGATGGTCTCTGCAGCAACTACTCAACTCTGCTGTTACTCTGCAAACACAGCTCTAAACAATACATAAACCAGTGGGTAAGACTGTGTTCCCATAAGACTTTATTGATTAAAAATATTCAGTGGACAGAATTGGGTCATAGTTTACTGACCCCTGGTTGAAGAGATTTTCTTTCTGTGGAGGCAGGAGATGGATGTCCAAGGAGTTAAGAAATATCAAACTCTTACTGTGTATAATTCATTAGATTTTAGAGGCTCCAAAAGTAAATATTACAACTTAAGTGTTGGAGACGCCTCTATTTACTTTTACTGACTGCTTTTGTAGTAAGTCATTTTGTTGACTGAATTCAATTCTATTCAATTTACATCTACTGAACATCTATGCTATGACACTAAACGGGCAACAAGCATGATACAAAGTGTAACAAGTCCAGTTTCTGAGGCCTAGGTTTGGAGAGAAGCTATTTCAGGTTATTATATTAAAAATAGGCACTCAGATAATTTTTAATTTTCCCTTAACACATTGGCCTTTCATATGTAGTGCTACACCCAACGCGGCTGCTTCCTAAATTAGTTCAGGGGGAAGGGGACATTAATATTGACTTTCCCTGTGTTCTCATCCCAGCACTTCCACCCCAGAACTTTAGATGGCAGTGTTCCTTTTTGCTCACTTTATTTTTACTTAAGAAATTCATTCAAAATCCTGGTGTACTCTGTCATACTGTTTTACTTTGAGGTCTCGGGGAGTGTTGGGTTTCAGTTCCTGTATCTTTCTGCACTATCTGAGTGAGCAGCCATTTCATTTCCCCTGGGGAGAGAGCTGATGTATCTATATCTATACACACTTTATACACTGTAAAGGAAAGAACAGTAGCAGTGATTCATACATTCTTCCAGTCTGCCATTGTAACTTAGGTGAAAAAAGTAATTATGTAGATTTTCTTTTTTAAGTTTAAATGTTACATTGAACATTAATGTTGCATTTTGTAAAATTTTGTTTTAGATTTAGGGGCTACCTGTGCAGGTTTGTTACATGGGTGTATTGCATGCTGCTGAAGTTTGGTCTTCTAATGTTTCCTTCACCTAAGTAGTGAACATAGTACATCATAGGTAGTTTTTCAAACTTTACTTCCCACCACCCTCCCCCACTTTAACAATATCCAGTGTTTATTGTTTCCATCTTTGTGTCCCTGCGTATGCAATATTTAGCTCCTACTTATAAGTGAGCATATGCAGTATTTGTTTTTTTGCTTCTGTGTTAATTCACTTAGGATAAGGGCCTCCAGCTGTATCCATGTTTCTGCAAGAGACATGATTTCATTTTTTTATGGCTGCATAGTATTCCATGGTGTAAATGTGCCACATTTTCTTTATGCAGTCCACCACTGATGGGCATCTGGATTGATTCTATGTCTTTGCTATGGTGAATAGTGCTACAGTAAACATATGAGTGTCTATGTTTAACAAATTTAAAGCAACATTTCTAATGAAAGTTATTAACAATGTCTAACTGCTGGTTATATCATTCAGATTATTAAAGGGCTGAGATTTGAATTCACCAGCTAAAGTTATGGGAGACTTGTCTTATCCAAAGAGAAAAATAAATTACTTTTTAAAATCTGAATATGAGATAAAATGATTTTAGACTGCAAATCTGTGAAACTAGAATTCATAGTAGTTCAGAAACTGATTCAACTCAATTCATTGGTAGATGTATTTATTAGCATTTTTAAACAATAAGATTTGCTGTACTCAAATTTTGTGTGATCAGTGATTTTTGTGATTTTTTTAGACAATGATGATTATTGACAGTTTAGACCATTTGTTGTGACCAAATAGGTGTGCATCTTCCTAAGAACATATCTGTAATATTTTCAAGCTAAGACTTCTTGTATTAACTTCGTTCCTTCATTATACCTTAAAATTTTTTGAGAACTTTTCCACATTGGTAAGATACCATATTTAATAAATTTTATGCCATGGTCTGATATTATTGAAGTAACACAATAAAGTTTACCAAACTATAATATTCCTTAGAATACTTAAAACTCGTAACTTTTATATATGAAATCGCATAGATAGTATCCTATTAAATAGATTAAATTGGAGACATAGCACAATAGTGGTGCTATTAAAATTGACTTCCATGTATGAATGAAATGACAGTGCATTGTTGATGTGCTGGTGTGTAATGCACAACTTATTACATGATTTGAGTCCAGCAATGACCATAAAAGTAAAAGTCAATTAATACAGGTTGAGTATTCTTTTTCCAAAATGGTTGGAGCTGGAAGTGTCTCCAGTTTCAGTTTTGGGGGGATTTTGGAATATTTGCATATATGTAATAAGATATTTTGGGTAGGACTAGAAGTGTGTTGGATTGGGGATTTTTTTTTTTTTGATTTGGCAATATTTGCACATATATAATGAGATATCCTGGGGATGCAACCCAAGTCTAAACACAGAATTCATTTATGTTTCATATATACCTTGTACACATAGCCTGAAGGTAATTTTACTTTTCCCTTCGGAGTAGTGAATAAACTTTGGGTTGTGCACCTATGTTTTGACTAAATGGAATTTTCTACTTATGGCATTGTGTTGGTGCTCAAAAAGTTTTGGATTTGGGAGCATTTCAGATTAAGGATTTTTAGGTTAGGAATGCTTAATCTGTATTGGTCATAGATTTGGTTCCAGCATTAAAGTTGGAGTGAAATGTCCAAGTGTTCTGAATCTTAGGTTGCTGTTTCTAACAGCCCTGGTATAAGCAAGGGCAGAAACAACACAGGTGAGAAATGTTCTCTGGGAAATCTCATGCTGGCTGCTGCGTCTTTCCACAGAATCTGTCACTGCGAAGGGGATGAAGAGAGCCCCCTCATCACACCCTGTCGCTGCACTGGGACACTGCGCTTTGTCCACCAGTCCTGCCTCCACCAGTGGATAAAGAGCTCAGATACACGTTGCTGTGAGCTCTGCAAGTATGACTTCATAATGGAGACCAAGCTCAAACCCCTCCGGAAGGTACAGTATCAATAGGAATTGGTTTGGGAGGGACCATTTGCAAAGCAGACTTGTTTTAGAAATCTATTCCCTTTGCCAGTAAGAGTCTTCTAATATGCTAATATGCATTAAGGGTACGTGTCTTGTGTTGAGCTCATTGCACAAAATTAATCCAAGGGTTTGCAGATAATCCTTCCTTTCTTCTATGTTTTTTTCTTTTATTTTTTTTTATTTATTATTATTATACTTTAAGTTGTAGGGTACATGTGCATAACGTGCAGGTTTGTTACATATGTATACTTGTGCCATGTTGGTGTGCTGCACCCATCAACTCGTCATTTACATCAGGTATAACTCCCAGTGCAATCCCTCCCCCCTCCCCCCTCCCCATGATAGGCCCCGGTGTGTGATGTTCCCCTTCCTGAGTCCAAGTGATCTCATTGTTCAGTTCCCACCTATGAGTGAGAACATGCGGTGTTTGGTTTTCTGTTCTTGTGATAGTTTGCTGAGAATGATGGTTTCCAGCTGCATCCATGTCCCTACAAAGGATACAAACTCATCCTTTTTGATGGCTGCATAGTATTCCATGGTGTATATGTGCCACATTTTCTTAATCCAATCTGTCACTGATGGACATTTGGGTTGATTCCAAGTCTTTGCTATTGTGAATAGTGCTGCAATAAACATACGTGTGCATGTGTCTTTATAGCAGCATAATTTATAATGTTTTATATTCTAGAGCTTCTGATTGATATATTACCTTCAATGCTTTTTTAAAAGTGTGCGTACATAATAGATGTATATATGTATATGCATGCAAAATGTACTTGTAATTCGATGTAATTGAATTGATGAGAACTATGATAGTATTGTGCTTACGGAAGCCAATTCCCAAGAAGGTTACATGATACATTGCCTTAAGCAACATCGACTCATCAAATTTCTTACAAGTTATTTATTAGGTAATAGAAGAGAATGATTTCTTCTATAAAGTGTATACTATTTATGTTTGCTTTTATTTGGGAATTGGTTTAATGCCTCATGTGTAATTAGAGTAGGTAGAAATAAACGATACTATTTTCCATATTGTGCATCAGGCTGTAAGAGAGAGGTAAGTGTATTTTGTATCTATAATGTTTGTCTTCAAATTCCTCATTCGTGTTGTATTTTTCTAAAGAAAAAAGGTAAGACTGTAAGTCAGATACAAAGTTAGTGTCTCACTCAAAGCCGCTGAAGAACAACTTGTAAACAATACAAACAAGGACGATGAACTTTATATAATTCATGTTTGATAGCTGGACTTCTGGATTTTAGCATGTAACTTATTTATCTTCTTGCCTAACTGTAGCCTCACATATACGGCTGCCTCAGTTTCCAAGGGAGAATATTAAGACCACAGTTTAAATGATGAACCATCCTAGAGCTGCTTTCTTTATTTAAATTGAATGCAAAGCGAAAGTTATAGGACATTGCCTGGAAAGAAACACAATGGGTTCCAGAATGAGCAGAGTTGAAATGCAAACAAGAATATTCTAGTACATACCTGATTGCTGGCTAACCATTGCGATTCTTCATTAATTCTGTAAATTGTATATGGAGAGAATCACATTCCTTGCTTTTGTGGTAGCCTCAGTTTTTAAAATCTACAAACGGTTTATAGCCATCAAAAATAACGCATAGAATTCATTTAGGATATGCATGGTCTTTTCTTAACAATGGGTGGCCTGAGTGCTGCAGGGTAACACTGTTTTTCTAGGGCCCGGAGGTGTCAATGCCAGAAATAGAAATGGACCTTGATTCCTTGCCCTTTGCTTCGTCCGCCGGACAGATGCTGAACACTGTCTGCGGTAGTTAAATGACACATTGTACTCCATGATTTTCTAAATGTCTTTTCTTAGTCCTCAGGGAAATACAAATTATTTCATAGAATCTATATATTTCTTCATTTTTTCTCATCTTAAATTTACATGAAATTTTCATTTCAACTTTGTCAAATACACTCTTTTAATTTGAGGGCCACAATCTAGGATAATAACATATTCTAATTTTCTCTTCTTTACTGTATCTATCACCACTACTCATTTTTTGTTTAATTAAAAAACATGATGCTGAGAAGAAACTTGAAAAGTCTTTTTATTACACTGCCAGCTTTTGTAGTATCTAGTATACCCTTTCAATATAACTTTCATCCTTTATTAATATTCCATTCCTAATAATTTACGACTCTCTCAGGAAATCTTTTTTTTCCCCTCAACAAACACACTAGTAAACCAGAGAAAGGCAGCAAATATTTCTATCTTTTTAAATATTCATGATAATGGACCAGGCACAGTGGCTCACACCTGGAATCCCAGCACTTTGGGAGGCTGAGGCAGGAGTATCCCTTGAGCCCAGGAGTTTGAGACCAACCTGGGCAAAAAAAAGTGAAATCCTGTCTCTACCAAAAAAAAAAAAAAATTAAAAAAAATTAACCTGGCATGGTAGCACACACCTATAGTTCCAGCTACTCAGGAGGCTGAGGAAAGAGGATCCCTTGAGCCTAGGGTTTCAAGGTTGTGGTGAGCTATGATTGCAGCACTTGCACTCAAGCCTGGGTGATGGAGCCACACCTTGTCTCAAAAAAAAAAAAAAAAAATTCATGATAACGAATGTGTCACAGCAATCTAGTGGGCACCTATGTACCTACTATCTGTTGATTAATATCTTAGTTTCTTCTAAAAAAATCTTCTTTGATTAATTTGAATAATTGAGTTGAATAATTTTCTTTTATTGATTATTAATATATCAATATATTAAGCATTGATGAAGGACAGCATTTCAACATTGTTTTTAATAGCACTTGTATATGTATAGGGGTGTTAGAATCTGATCCAAAGGTTGCTTCCCCAGCACCCACAGATGTATTTTATTTGAGCCATGGGTTAGTTACCAGCATTTAAGCATGTAATTATTTCATGTGCAATTCCATATATGTGAATTCATTTGAAAAATCACAGTATCTGGCTTTACTGGAACCACATTCCCATATGATAACAACGAGTGGAGCCAAGGGACTTGCTTTCAAATTCTTCACAGTTTTCAGCCTTCCCGCTCTTTCTGATCCTGAGACGGTGTGCCATCTCCACTCATCTGTATACCTCTGTGGCACTTGTGTAGGGATCTGAATCTTCAACTTATTTTCTAACACATGAGTCCTAGACATGAGGAACATGCCTTCTATTCTTCCCTCCATGATGCATAGGCTTTAAAAACCTAGAGAAAGTATTCCAACATCTCACTTTCTCCTTTAAAAATATGAGGCACTGGAATAATACTTAAGAGGCAGTAATCACAGTGATGACCTTCTCAGTCATCAACCTGAGTCATCACATTCTGAGGTGATACAAACCATACAGATATGAGGCGTTTTAAAACTGTTGTAGTTGGGCTATTTTGATGGCACTAAGATTCATCAACAGTTTTCTTTTGGTAGTTTCTAAACAGTTACAGAGAATGCTAGGTATAGCATTTGGTTAGAATATATTTGAAGTACATCCAATTAATTGCCTTCAATTTGGTAATTCTATTACAGTTTATAACATTCTAAAGAACAACCCACATGAAACAATTAATTTAGTTAATGATGTTGAATTTCTGCCATTAGCCAATGCAGGCAGGAGATTCTGTTTAGATTAAATGACTTCTTAAAGTAGAAAGGTACAATTCTGCATAGAAAGGTGCAAATCTTCATAGGCAAACCTTGGGGCTTAATGGTTAGTTTCTAAAGATATCAGCAAAATGTTAACTCATTAATTGCAACTCTTACTCCACCAAAATCTAGTTAGTAAATTCATCAAGGTATTTTAATGTTTCCAGAAGACAATCTTTAAAGTGAAAATAAAATCAAGTGCTTATTCAAGGAAAAGCAATCTTCATCATCTTTAAGTCAGTAGCCCAGCTACTTTTCTAATACTCAATAAAAGTCTCATTAATCTGCTAAGTTATCCAGGGTCAGAAATAATTCTGAGGGCTCAGAAAAGTCAAAATGTCACACACAAAGAAAGCATAGTGACCACTCAGTGCAATTGGAAAATGCACTCAAGATCAACTAGGAAGCATAAACTAATTTCCTATTCTGAAGCTGAAGAATTGCATGGAGTTCATATTTGAGTTACTCCTGACTGGGCGAAATCAAATGTTAAATATGAAACCAAGTTTATGAGGATAGCAAATACTACTGATAGCTTTCTATCTCCCCAAATATATTTTTTCTATTTTCTATATAGAAACTATTTGGCAAATGTACAATACAGGATATGTAACTCCATGCATCTTTTTATCTCTTGTCTCATTTGTAGAAATAAAATAAGATAATGAGTAAATATCTTTGCTTTAGTAATGCTTATGTTGAGCCATATACACTAGCCATTTTTGTAGATCAAAAATAGTTGAAAATTGGAAAGTTCGTAGAATATAAGTTCTGTGTGAATTAACTATGTCAAATAAAAAAAGTAGTCATCTTGGTATTTCTACTTTTCCACTATAATTATTTACAGTGCTGTAGTTGACATGCCTATTTTTAAAAATGAAGAACTATCTTTAACAAACACTGTTAATTCCTTCCTTGCCTTAATTTGATGTAGCATTCGTCTTTCAAAAGAGCCAAGCACTGGTGCAAGTTACCATAGCAGGTTAACTGCCCCAAATTTGTTATTGATTATTTGATGATTATTATTAATGATGTCTTATCATTAATAACCTTAAAATTGAACACAAAAAGGGATAAGACCAGATTCCTAGCTAGAATCTTCCTGCACCCTTTGAATGATGTTGCCTAATGACAAAAATAAATTCAAAATGCACAATTTTCTTACCATTAAGGGGAATTTGCTATTTCACTGACATGACCACCACATACTGAATTCCTTCTATGGGCCAAATATTTAGCATATATCATTTAACTAATTCAGTTTTCATTACAATCCTATTTTGTGTGGGCATATCAAGACCCTTTTACAGAGGAGAAAAATAAAATATCATATCAAACTCGCTCAATATCACACAACTCAAAGCTCCCTGATTCTAAAGCATGTTCTCATTGCACTGTGCTACTCTACCACCAAATAGCTGAGACATTCTCTCTTTAAACATCAAAACTTTAATTCTTACTTAAATCATTCCTGGTAGAAGTCTTTTAAAACAAATCATTCTAAAAAAATTTTTTCTGAAGTCATCTTTCTTAAACAAGAATATTTTACCCAATGTATTTTCCTCATATCTCAAGTATATCATTGTATTCACACCAATTATTTTTCAGGTGGAAAACATTAACAACTTCTGTATCTTGAAATACATATAAGGCTGTTTAATTTCACTCTGCTTTCTACATCCTGCTATGTTTTAAAAGCCTTTCTATCTGGGTTTGTTGTTTCTCTTTCTTCTCTGTTCTCAGAGCATCAGCTGTCATTTCTGTTTCTCCAATAGTCCTTATTCAACATTTAATGTAGCTACTCCTTTTCTGCTTTAAACAACATCGACACCAAGAGTTAGGGCTTACAAAAATGGGTCTACAGGGCCAGGTGCGGTGGCTCACACCTGTAATCCCAGCACTTTGGGAGGCCGAGGCAGGTGGATCACGAGGTCAGGAGTTCGAGACCAGCCTGGCCAACATGGTGAAACCCCATCTCTACTAAAAATACAAAAAAATTGCCCGGGTGTGGTGGCGAGTGCCTGTAATCCCAGCTACTTCAGCTACTTGGGAGGCTGAGGCAGGAGAATCGGTTGAACCTGGGAGGCGGAGGTTGCAGTGAACCAAGATCATGCCGTTGCACTCCAGCCTGGGCGACAGAGCAAGACTAAATCTCAAATAAATAAATAAATAAGGGTCTACAAAAGACAATTCTGGATGAACTTCTGTTCTTTTGATCATTGGCAAGAGTTTTAGTGTGCATGGACATTCTGAAATCATTCTATGGTTCTTTGAGTTATCTTTGGCATTCTTTTTAATTAATTCTCAATTTTACTTAAAGTACTTGAGATTACATGATAAGAAAGCCCTGAGCAATGAAGTTTTGATGTCTTCAGGCTATTTCCCTATCATAGGAACCCAATTCTGTGGAGCAGATTTGCTATTCCATTTATTCACAAATATATAAGCCTGAAAGCAATGAAAATTTCTGCCGTAGTATAGCTTAAAAAAAGCTTTCCTGCAATGCTTGCAAAAAAAAAAATTCATACAATTCACAATGCATACTCATTTCCATTCTATTATTATATGATGCCTAAGGGAAGTCTAAATGACTGAGAATACTCTAGGGAACATTTCTAGGGAAATGATTTTGTTTTCAAACCTATATTCTTCAAATCAGCCAGATAAATTTTCCACAACAAATTTCTCACTGTCCAGTGGTGGTATTGTCTACAGTCAAACGCCCCTCCCTTTACTTTCTCACTGCTTCATTTGTTAAAAAAGAAGAGTCCAGTAGGCTACTTAAGCTGTTTGCTATGAAAAAGACAAAATAAGTAGACTAAAAAATAACAAAAAATTATTAAAAGAAAAGTATTTCAACTTGATTGGAGCATTAATCATGTTACTAATTTTTTGTCTTGTTTTGTTGTTTTTATTTGTTTTATTTCCTTAACTCTTAGAAGGACAATTCTTGCTCTTAGAAGTACAATTGGTATTTCAACTAAGATAATATTCCAGTGTGAATAGATTACAATGCCAACATGTATCAAATAATTAGGAGATGAAAAATACAGGTGTCTCATGATTTACTCTAATAGAACTTGGGATTTATCACATGGATTGTATCTTTTGCCTTTAAATAAAATACTAGTAGGTCAATTTGTCTTTTGAAATTTCAAAGAAATTCACCTGAGATTGGTATTATAGAGTAGCTTGTTCAGATAGAAATATTCTTCTCTGGGCAGCAAAAGAGCTTATTCTTTTGGGAACCATCCATCCATAAACATAGTTCTCCCTCTAGTCAGAGTTCAGTTCACATCGCCAGCAAACTATGTTCTGAATGATTGTTCTGAGAGACCTCCAATCATGCCCAGTTTATTAATTCTCTCAACTTACTGTATTATCTACTATATGCCAGTCATGTTCAGTAGTGAACAAGATAGAACAAAACCCTACCCTCAGGGAGCATATAGTCTACTGCAGAAGGATGGAACAAGATGAAAGAATTTTCTGTAACTGCGGAGGAAATGGTACAGGCAATTCAAAGAGAGAGCTGTACACCATCATATGCTTGATCTTTGTAAGACAATTCATAGCTAAAGATATGCAAAGCAAAAATAAAGCCAAAAATGTTATAAACACATAGAAAATTTAATGTCTCTCTCTTTTGTTCTCTGTGCTTCACAAAACCAGGACTAATCAAAAAGTGTTATTTAGCAGTTAAATATCCAGGACACTACTGGGGAGAGAATTGGGAATACAGAGCAGGATTTGATACAGGCTGTCACAAAGTAGCCTTAAATAAACAACTGCTGAATAATAATTGTTGACTGGATAGATTAAATGGAACTTATTTTTAGTACTTCCTTATTAGTAGATTGATACACTACTTTAATTCTGTTAATTGTTTCTTTCTTTGAAAACTATTGCTGGGAAAACACAACCTCACTTGCTTAGTAAGAATGTCACTCTGTGTTACTATTACAGATATGAAAGTAAATTCTTAACTCTAAAAGGATACAGATCCACTTCTGAGAAAAATCCGTTTTTTATTTTAACAAGAACTAAGAATACACAAGAACTAACAATACACAAAATGGAGCTTCTTTTATTCTGGTTTTTGAAACATAAACTATGTTTAAAATGATGAAGTCAATATTCCAATGATCTATATGGAAAGCACAAAAAGCATCAAGTTAGAGTGTGCAGAAGTCAGAAGCATACACACACACACACACACACACACACACACACAATTACAACTAAAGATTTCCCCAAAGCATCATCTTATGATTGAGTTTTAAATTAATTTTACATTTAAATTTTTATTAAGTTAAATATATTTCTCTCTCAGCTGTAGAGATGTTTTTCTTAATTTGAGGAAGTTCAAAATGCAATTGAAAGCTGTATTAATAACCAAGCAGAAGAAAGAATTTCAGAGCTTGAATACTGGTGTTTTGAACTCACCCAGTTAGATGAAAATAGAGAAAAAAATTTGTAAAAATGAACAAAGTGTTCATGAAATATAAAATTATATAAAGCAACCAAACCTACAAATTAGTGGCATTCCTGAGAGAGAAGGAGGGACGTAAACAACCTAGACAACATAATTTAGGGAATAATTCAAGAAAATTCCCCTAATCTTGCTAGAGGGGTAGACATCCAGATACAAGAAATCCAGAGAACATCTGCAAGATACTATATAAAATGAATATCACCAAGGCATGTAGTCACCAGACTGTCCAAAGTCAACATGAAATTAAAAATCTTAAAAGCAGACACAGAAAAAGGTCATATTACATACAAAAGATAACTCCATTAGGCTAACAATGGACTTCTCAGAAGGAATCCTACAAGCAAGGGGGTATCAGAGGCCCATTTTCAGCATTCTTAAAGAAAAGAAATTGCAGTCAAGAAGTTTATATCCCACCATACTAAACTTCACAAGCAAAGGACAAATAAAATATTTTCCAAACAAGCAAGCACTAAGAGAATTTGTTACCACTAGACCAGTCTTATAAGTGATCCTTAAGGGAGTTCTATTTTTTTTTTTAATTTATTTAAACACACAACGTGCAGGTTTGTTACATATGTATAGTTGTGCCATGTTGGTGTGCTGCACCCATCAACTCGTCAGTACCCATCAACTTGTCATTTACATCAGATATAACTCCCAATGCCATCCCTTCCCTCTCCCCCCTCCCCATAATAGGCCCCGGTGTGTGATGTTCCCCTTCCCAAGTCCAAGTGTTCTCATTGTTCGATTCCCACCTATGAGTGGGAACATGCAGTGTTTGGTTTTCTGTTCTTCCAATAGTTTGCTGAGAATGATGGTTTCCAGCTGCATCCATGTCCCTACAAAGGACACAAACTCATCCCTTTTTATGGCTGCATAGTATTCCATGGTGTATATATGACATATTTTCTTAATCCAGTCTGTAACTGATGGACATTTGGGTTGATTCCAAGTCTTCGCTATTGTGAATAGTGCCGCAATAAACATATGTGTGCATATGTCTTTATAGCAGCATGATTTATAATCCTTTGGGTATATATCCAGTATTGGGATGGCTGGGTCGTATGGTATTTCCAGTTCTAGATCCTTGAGGAATCGCCATACTGTTTTCCATAATGGTTGAATTAGTTTACAATCCCACCAACTGTGTAAAAGTGTTCCTGTTTCTCCACATCCTCTCCAGCACCTGTTGTTTCCTGACTTTTTAATGATTGCCATTCTAACTGGTGTGAGATGGTACCTCATTGTGGTTTTGATTTGCATTTCTCTGATGGCCAGTGATGACGAGCATTTTTTCATGTGTCTATTGGCTGCATGCATGTCTTCTTTTGAGAAATGTCTGTTCATATCCTTTGCCCACTTTTTGATGGGGTTGTTTGTTTTTTTTTTTTTTTTTGTAAATTTGTTTGAGTTCTTTGTAGGTTCTGGATATTAGCCCTTTGTCAGATGAGTAGATTGCAAAAATTTTCTCCCATTCTGTAGGTTGCCTGTTCACTCTGATGGTAGTTTCTTTTAAACATGGAAACAGAAGAACAATACCTGATACCACAAAGCCACACCTAAGTCCATAGTCCTACAAAGCAGCCCTATAAAACAGACCCTATAAAGCAACCACACAATAGAAACTACAAAGCAACCAGCTAACCATCTCATGATAGGATCAAAACCTCACAAATCAACATTAACCCTGAATGTAAATGGTCTAAATGCCCCATTTAGAAGGCAAGTTGTATTTAAAACAAGAAAAAAGAAAACACACTCATTTGTCTGCTTTCTTCAACAGACCCATCTCACATGTAGCGACACACATAGGCTCAAAATAAATGGCTGGAAAATTATCTACCATGCAAATGGAAAACAGAAAAGATTATGGGTCACTATTTTTATATCAGATAAAGCAGATTTTAAACCAATAGTTTTTAAAAAACAGTACAAATAGACAAAGACAGATATTACATAATAATAAAGAGTTCAATTCAACAACAAGATTTAACTATCCTAAATATAAACACTCCCAACATTGAAGTACCCAGATTCATAAGACAAGTACTTATAGATCCAAGAAAAAAACTTATCCACACAATAATAGTAGGGAACTTCAACACCCCACTGACAGTTAATTGAGGCAGAAGATTAACAAATTCTGGACTTACATTTGACACTTGACCAATTGGACCAAATAGACATCTACAGAGCACTCTGTCCATCAACTACAGAATACACACTTCTTGTCATGTACACACAGAACATACTCCAAGATGAACTACATGCTGACCCATAAAGCAGAATTCTCAATAAACTAAAAAAAAAAAAAAAAAAAAAAAAAAAAATCGAAATCATACCAAGCCTACTCTTGAACCATGGTAAAATAAAAATAGAAATCTATATCAAGAAGATGTCTCAAAACCAAACAATTACATGGAAATTAAACAACCTAATCCTAAATGACTTTTGTGTAAACAATTACATTAAGGTAGAAATCAAAAGTTCTTTGAAATAAATGAAAACAGAGACACAACATATCTTAATCTCTGGGATGCAGCAAAGGCAGTGTTAAAAGGAAAGTTTATAGTGCTAAACACCTACTTCAAAAAATTAGGAAAATCTCAAATTAACAATCTAACATCACACATAGAGAAACTAGAAAAACAACAACAAACTAACCTTAAAGCTAGAAGAAGAAAAAAAAGAACTAAGAGCAGAGCTAAATGAAATTAAGAACCAAAGAGCATACAAAAAAATCAGTGCAACCAAAAGTTTGTTCTTTGAAAAGATAAACAAGATCAACAGGTCACTAACTAGATTAACAAAGGAAAACAGAGATCCAAATAAGCACAATCAGAAACAACAAAGGTGACATTACAACCAATCCCACAGAAATACAAAAGATGTCCAAAGACTGTTTTGAACACCTCTGTGCACACGAACTATAAAATCTAGAGGTAAAAGATAAATTTCTGGAAACCTGCAATCTCCAAAGACTGAATCAGAAAGAAATGGAAACCCTGAACAGATCAATATCAAGTTATGAAATTGAATCAGTAATAAAAAAATAAAAATAAATTAAAAAGCCCCAAACCAGATGGATTTACAGCCAAATAATACCAGCTATACAAAGAAGAGCTGATCCCAATTCAACTGAAAATATTCCCGAAAATCGAGGAGGAACTCCTCTCTAACTCATTCTATGATAACATCATCACTCTGATAAAAACCCTGGCTAAGACACAACAAAATAGAAAATGATAGCCCAGCATCCTTGATGAACATAGATGCAAAAATCCTGAAAAAAATTAGCAAACGAAATGCAACAGCATATCAAAAACCTAATTCACTATTATCAAGGAGACATTATTTCTAGGATGCAAGGTTGGTTCAACATATGCAAATCAGTAAATTTGATTCACCACATAGACAAAGTTAAAAACCAAAACCATGTGATCATCTCAATAGATGCATAAAAAGCTTTCAGTGAAGTCCAACATCCCTTCATGACAAAAACCCTCAACAAACTAGTCTTAAAAGGGACATATCTCAAAATAATAAGAGCCATCTACATCTAAAGAGCCCTACAAACCCACAGCCAACATCATACTGAATGGACAAAAGCTAGACGCAGTTCATTTGAGAACTGGAACAAGAAAAGGATGCTTAGTCTCACCACTCCTATGCAACATAGTACTGGAAGTGCTAGCCACAGCAACCAGGCAAGATAAAGAAATAAAAGGCATCCAAATAGGAGAGGAAGAAGTCAAACTATCTCTCTTTGCTGTCAAAATGATTCTAGACCTAGAAAACTCTAATGACTTTCAAAAGGCCTCCTGGAACTGATAAACAACTTCAGTAAAGTTTCAGGATACAAAATCAGTGTACCAAAATAAGTAACATTTCTAATTTCTCAAGTCTTAACATCAAATACCAAAAGACATTTTCTCTAACTTCTTAGTTTAATTTTTTGAAATGTAAGATGGTGGAAATCAACATGGCTTTTCTGAAGATAATATTTTAGATTGAACCAAATTCCTATTGGATTGATAAGTATGTGAGAAATAAGAAATACTTTGATAGTATCTGTCTGGACTGATGGTGCCTAGCTTCTTTGTACATGCATCAACATGCAAGTGTGAGATTATCAACATTAAAATAAGGCAGATGGCTGAAAGATTTCATGCTAAAAGATAATTAATCTCTCCCAAGTAAGCCTCCTTCTGGTCCATATTTTTCTCTGAATGGCACCATCAGTGGCTTCACTTCTGTTGTTTCCCACATGAACATACTACTCATAGCCTAATTATTCCAATGTTGTTATCTTTCACATGAGTATTTCAAACTAGACAGCCACAGAGGAGAACTGTGAAATATATAGCATGAGAGATTATAAAATATGTGGGAAAAGCAGGGCAGGAGGTAGACAGATGCTGAGGAATGCATACCCAGTATTTTTTCCTCATTCTTGATGGTGAAGAAGTGAGTGATGGGCTAACTTTGTCATTCTGACAGAGATCCCTCCACATGGAAATATGAAACAAAGTAAAAATAGGTTTACCTAGAACACAACAGTGCTTCTACTATAAGGAATTTCCTCCCAAGGACTTTGTACTCCCTTCCCATGGCGCAAACAGCCCTACACTTAGGGAATGATAAATAGTTTTAAATCATCTTTTAACTAAAATATAAGGAGCATAGCTTAATAAAAAGAAGAAATAATTTCAACACTAAAGGAAAGAGTACTTCTGACTAGGAGTCAGAAGGTTGGGTTTTAATTCTGGTTCTGCACTTAACTGCTTTGAGTCTTGTCTCAGTTTCTTCATCTGTAAAACAAGGAGACTGGTAGGGTATCTTTAAAGTTTCTTCCAACTTAAAATCCTGTGATTTTGTGAAAAGCAAAGTGAAGAATCAATTTATTAAAAAAAAAAAGGAAGAAAGAGACCTCACATTCAAATGCATTTTAAATGTTCAGAAGAATTTTTAAAAGATATAGAGAAAATGCTTCATGTCTACAGTAGCTTAGTGGTGCAGGATAGGATGCTGTGTAAGAGGGGAGTCCAAGATCTGAGTGACAAAGAAACAGCCTGTGTCTTAATCTCTCATTACCCTTTAAAGCAAACCATGGTGAGAAAAGCAAGAAAGACTCTCTCTCTATTTTTTTAAATTTAAAAGTAGAATTAAAATAGTCGAGTTAAAACAAGGAAGAAGAAAGAAGAGAAGAGAAGGAAAATGTTTGAGGCCATTAGCATTTAGGAGGCATCCTAAAAAGTGACTGCAAGCCAGATGTAAGTACCTTAGCTACACTTTCTTTTTTCCTTTTAAGTTGTTGGCTAGTGAGTAAAGGTCACAATAAAGCAAAACCAAGTGACAGCAAAGCTCTTCTGCAGCCCTGAGACATACATGAAAGATTTTTGACCCCAAGAAAAGAGGCTGGATGGGCTGAAAGCAATTTTCAACTTGGCACAGTGAAAAAACAAACAAACAGACAAAACCCAGTATAGATTTAAAATCTAAGCAAATCAGTTTAGTTAACCTAAGAAAGATAACTCTGTTTTCTTAAAGGCTACATTTTCTGTAAATGTTAGTTCAATACAAAAACTGATATTTTGAAGGAGTATTTTTATCAATAAAAAAAAGTTAAGAAATTTCGGAGCTAGATCCTTTTCTGCATCTAGGAAATGAATTATTTCCTAAAAGATTGCTGAGCAGAGAGGACTCTGTTCATATAGAAGACCACACAACAGGCAACTAGGTCTGAAAGACCACACTGAGAGGGCTCCAGTATCATCCACTTGTGATTCATCATTTTTACCTTCTTCATTCAGTAAACAAATATTTACTGAGCACCTGCCATGTGGCCAGTCATTGTACCTGGCCCTAAGATTTTAGTGATGGGCAAGATAAGAATCTTCTGACCTCAGATAATTTACATTCTGGCAGGACAGAGATGGAGGGAGGGAGTTGGAAAATGAGTTAGTCAAAATAATTTGAAACAGACTTGAAAATGGTATGGGGAATGATTCTAGTAATTCCAGACAGGGCTAATTCCAACTATTAAAGTATGACACAAGGGAAATTTGTGGGAATTTTTAGCTGAAGAAATCTTCAATTTCAAAGCTGCCTCTCTGTTCCATTAGGGGAACAATTTAATGAAGAAAATTAAGATTAAAAGGTTGTTGACTGTAGGGAACCAGGGCTAGAAAGATGCATAAAGATTACCCTGCCCAAGTTGGATGAGGAAAATTACTAACAGTGTCTGTAGAGATCTGCTTAGTCCACAGGCAATTTACTTTATATCAGGAACCAGACAGGTAATAAAAATGAATGAAGAGATCTGGTTTTATGATGAAAAATAGCAGATAACAGAACTGAGGGATACGGTAAGGAGTGGTGAGGTCTGTAGCATTCTGAAATAGATGTGCCTACTCTCACGGGGGATGTTCCTACTAAATTCTAGTTGACTGTTACCAAAACTCTTTTGCAAACGAAGTGAAAATCCCAGATTTAATCTCTTACCACTTTTAAAATAATAGTAAGTAATTCAAATTCAAAAACTCTTCAGGCAAAAGAAAAGAGGTCTGAAGGCTAGATTCAGTCCCCAGGCGAAGAATGTATAATCTCTGTGAGGTAGAAATGTTCGTATAACTCTGCAAATATTTTCTTATTGGAATACAGTAAAATACAGTGGAAAGAATCTAGATTTAGTGTGTGGAAGAACTGGATTCACCTTCCCCACCATGTAGTTGTTTGCTGGCTTTCGGTGAGTCCTGTGACTTAAGACAGTTTTATTTCAAGACAGGGAAAGGAGGTAGAGGGTTTTTCAACTTTGGGGGATTCTGTCAAATAAAATGATGTCAGTAAAAGTACTTTGTAGAGTCCTAGAAAATAATGGTATTATTGTCTCTACCATCCCTCCATCATCAACACTGTAGCGGATTCATTCTTTTATTCTTACAAAATCAATATTTAGCATTGAATCCACTTTAAGGCCAACAAGAAGGTAGCATGCACATTTTAAAAGAGCTATTTCTCAAGCACTAGATGATTGTGGGTGTTCAATGCATTGATTAATTTGCATATCAGTCATTCAGAATGTATGGCCATCCAGATAAGGGTTATGCTGGCTTAAGTTTACAATCTAGATTATCTATAAAGAATTTGCTGAGCAAATTAATAAAGTGAGCACGATTAAGATAGAAAAACAGTTAAACCAAAACCTCTTCAGGAGTTCATTTTTAAAAGTTAATAAAAACAGGTAGCCTTGTCTGACATATTTGAACAATATTTATCTTATGCTTACTTTCTAAAGGGCTGTACTAATTGTTCCAGGCAGTCATTTGTATAAGTGTACCTGATAAACTAATAAATCATTGTATATATGCATTAAAATATTTACCTTAAAGACTTCTCTTACAAAGTAATCCAATAGCCCATAATTTTAGTCTACTACATGACCAGTGTAATGATTAAATCTTGAGCTCTAGAGTCAGCAGCTAAGGTTTGGGTTCTTAAAAGTAGTCATTGTAGCTTTATAACCTTAGATAAGCTATTTAATTTCTCCATGCCTCTATTTCCTCATGTGTAAATGGGGATAATAAGAATATGTACCCCCTTAGATGGTTCATAAAAGAGCTAAATAAGATAATGCATGCAAAACACTTAGCATCATATCTGGAACATGATGAGAATAAATATTAACTATCAGTATGTCTAAACTATAAGTTAATTTCACCTTTTTAGCATTTTTGATAGTTCTAGAATTTTTGTTCGTGTCTTTGAGATTACAAGTGGTTTTCAAAGCTGTTTAAGGTAGTAGAATCCCCCTCCCACTTCAAAATATAATCTTATTTAGAATTCAAATATATGAAAAACTAAAAGGACACAGAGTAGACAGAGACACTACAGTGTGGCTATCGTGACCCGGCTGATTGAACTATAGCATTCCCAGACAACCTCATGTCAGCAAAACCAAGCTGTGCACATTGAGGTCATCCAATTTTTACCGTGGAAGAGCTTAGAGTGTTTAAATGTGTGTTCCAAAAGACCATGTACACAGATTGCTATGCAGTATCAACCCTCCACCTTGATGATCCAGTGATAACTATTTGGTTCAAGAACCGCGAAATGGAAGAAGCAGAAGTGAAAAACTCAGCAGTGACTGACACCAGGAGCACCAAAGCATACCATTTCAGTGAAGGAGGAGAAACCTACTTGGCCCCAACTGCTAGAGACACTACCTTTTGAGTTCTGGAATTTAGATGCCTGATGCGCCTGATTCACCTTAGTTTTCCGGCACTAAGCAACCTTGAACAACTGCAGCTTCTGTTTGGAGTTCACTGTGGGATTCTTAGCTTCAGGCCCAAAAGAAACATCTAGGAGTCTCTGGTCCTCTTTGGATCACAGCTCCCTGTGACAGCCACAGACCAATTTGTGCAACTGTATGCCTTAAATGTGGAAGATAATCCCTGCAGCTAGATAAGTATTCCTTTCCCAAGGTATACTGGCCTAAAAGGGCTGGCTGCCCCTGATTTTCAGTATGACTTCAGCCACTCAGCTCCTGAAGAAGGTGTGTGCTCCAAAGACTCATTGTCATAAAAATATTTCCAGACACCTTTAATGGGTAGGCTCGAGTCTTTTGAAGAAGCCTAAGCTCAGGAATTTATTTCTGTAAGAAAAATAATCTCCTCGTTTCCACATAGCCTATATCTTCAGTCTTCCGTAGAGTGCCTCCTCATCCACATTTCTGAATCACAGGCCTTATCAGGTGACTTTGGAGAAATAGTAGAAACTAAGACCCCAGCTTAAGTTGATTTCAATGAAACACTCCAACCAAATTTAACCAAATTTTGTTAAAATAAAAATCAAAGAATTATTATTAGTTTTGACTGCATAGATCCCTTGAAGGGGTCTCAGGGTCCCTAGATGACACTTTCAAAAGCACTGCTCTAGAGTAACAGTTAATTTACTTAATGAATGCCATTTTATATAGTTATAATTTCTTATATTGATATAACCAGTGTAGCCATACACTTATATTGGGATGTTATGGGAAATGGGAGTAAGAAATGGTATGGCTAAGCATTAAGTCATCAACAATAATGAGATCAAAAGAAAAGCTGTAATATTAGTGAGCTGTCAATAGCAATAGAAGACCATTATATAAAAAGATGGAGGTAAATATTGGGAGCATTGTTTAACATACTTGAAAATGATTATCTTGAGATAATGGAAAAGAAGCGTGCAGAGGAATAGAGCAAGAGATTGTCATACAGTGAAATTCTATGTGGTTGTTAAAATGATACTTTTCCTCTAGGTACATGGCATACATCTCAAAAAATAGAAATAAAAAAAGAATCAAGTCTTGTGTGTCTTGTGTATTAGTCTGTTTACATGCTGCTGATAAAGACTGGGCAATTTACAAAAGAAAGAGGCTTAATGGACTCACAGTTCTACACGACTGGGAAGGTCTCACAATCATTGTGTAAGGTGAAAGGCACATCTCACATGGTGGCAGGCAAGAGAACTTGTGCAGGGAAACTCCCCTTTATAAAACCATTAGATCTCATGAGACTTATTCACTATCACAAGAATAGCACAGGAAATACCCACCCCCATGATTCAATTACCTCCCACTGGGTCCCTCCCAAAATATGCGGGAATTATGAGAGCTACAATTCAAGATGAGATTTGGGTGAGGACACAGGCAAACCATATCATCTTGGTTCAGTACGCATAAGGTGGGGCACAAGATTCTGCATTTCTACCGTGTTCCCAGTGGTGCCAGCACAGGACCGTGTTTTGTAGCATTGACTCAGGGAGAGAATGATTAATAATACATTTTTCAGTCATTCTGAAAATATCAAGAAGAAAGTCTCAGTTAGATGCTAGACGTCATTGGCATAAAAATGGTTCTTTGTTTTTATATGGAATTATGCTGCCACACTTCATTTCTTACTTCCCTATTATTTATTTGTGGAAGAGATTTTATTCTTCACTGAATATGCTGTAGCTAGAATTTTTTACTATTACACTTTAAGTTCTGAGATACATGTGCAGAAAATACAGATTTGTTACATGCATATACATGTGCCATGGTGGTTTGCTGCACCCATCAAGATGGGTTCTATTTTCTTAGATTAAATTCCTGGTTCATGTTGTCCCTAAGAGTGTTTGTATGCAAGGTGTGTTGTGAACCTATTAACTTGTAAGGTAAAAGAATGTAGTAAAGCACAAATTATGGCTTTATACTTGTGTTGATTTTCTGCATTCTTATTGATTTAATGGGAAATTCTAATATTTAGGACTGAACCAAAAGCTGTACATGATTATTTCTTTGGCAAATTTCCCAAATAAGCTTATTTTTCTGCCTGGTATATAGTCAGTGAGCCATTGTTGATGCTATGTGTGTTCACTCATCATTTCTAAAGATACTTCTAGCAAACAAGGCTTTCATTCAACCACTGGTACCCTTTAAACTATTCATAGGCTTAGAGTGATGGTTTGTGCTTCCACCAGACATAAAATCTGATGAGTAACACTGGCCTTTATTATAGATGGTGGGTCCATCTATTAGACATCCTATCACCCAGGAGAAAGAAAATAAATGCCAGTTAGAACAAAGACTCTCTTTGTTCTTAGCTTTCATAGTCAACACCACAGTCAGTTAGGTTACCTTGGCCCTGCACAGGTTGGAGCCATCATCGTGTGCAGATTCATACTATCTGAACTCATGGGACTTTGCCCTGGTGCTTCTCAACTTGGTTGTTACAGAGGCAGTTCCTTTGCTCCTAATATGTGTCCCTCCAGTCCCAATTCACTTCCACAATCTTCAAGCCGGGAAAGACAAAAGCGAAGGGCAGCCCAGACACACAGTATGTCTCCTGCACTGGGGACCACCTCTGATAATATCTGATGGATCGCAGCATGTGACAGTGTTGAAAATGAAACTCATACTGCAGTTTAAGCCAAAGAAAAGCATTGCTCTCATTTCCTTAAAAGAATCCTTTATAAAAGAAAAATCTAAGCTCTCATTCAAAATTGCTTTATGGTGATGTTTAGAAGCAGAGTATCAAAATTGTGAACTTTGAACAGTGCCACAAAGGGGTGCTTGCTGGGGGAAGGAAACAAGCATGTTCAATAATGTAGGTTTTCAATAACAGGCTTCATCTCTGAGGCTTGATGCTTTATAAATAAATCTTTCCTCAGCCCCGCCAGGATAATTGGACTACAGGGCTCATATGTTAACAGGTTTTGTTTTCTATTTAACTAATAACTAGCTTTGTTGTGGCAATCCTTAGTTATGCTCATTATTTAAGGATATGCAATAGGACCAAGGGATAATCCCCAGAGAGAAGCTTTGTGTCGACTGCTGGGGAAATCAACAGAATCGGGGTAAGATACATTTTTTCTTAGCAGGATCGACTTTCGGAGAATATGCAAGAACTCCTGGAATCCTTCTGGGGGTGAAGCGGTTTAGAGGAGAGGAGAGCAGACTTTTGAGTGAAACCTACTTTACTCCTGCTCTCCTGACTGTCTTGCTCACCTAGATTTTTTCATCTTTTCTAACAAGGTTCATGATAAAAAGTGAGAACTAATATTTCATAGGTCAGATAATACTGCCTTGCTGTGAAATTCCTTTTCTTTTAACCTAATGTGGTAGATTGTTTGCAATCCTGACATAACAGAAGAAGGTCCTGTATTGCCATGGATTTCTTGATGCAGCTAACCCACGTTGTCAAGGCAACCCACCTCCCTGATGTCTCCCCGCTAGAAAACCATTTCCACTTTTGCAAACCTTAAGTCACAATCATCTTTTACACGCACAGGGTGAAATATGTCTCCTGTATGCACAAACCTGTTACTTTTTTATAAGATGTCATATCATTACAGTGAAAGAATTTGGCATGAGGGATGTGTATATTAAAACATTAAAGTTAAAAGAACCCCATAGCATTGATGGCCTGCCTCTGCATTCGCAGGAGATTCGGGGCTGCTTACTCCAGGCAGCTATATTTTTTGAAGCTGCAGTCGTAATGTTGGCATAGTTTGACAAATTTCTATGTAAATTGATTGCAATCAACAGCTTTCTCATGGTTTGAGGAATTAAATCACTGGAAAGACAAAGTATTTTCTGAGATTAATATCACCCACTTGTATATTTTTCTTCTTTTTAAGAGTCAAGGCCCAGTTTTGGGAGTTCTTTCCATGGAAGTGGGGTCCCTTCAAAATTCTGTGAGACTCTATGACAGTATCACACTTGAATTCAGAAATAGATATCATGAAAAAAAAAAAAGTTTTTCCCCAGAGATCTGCACTGCTGAGTGGTTGATTTAAAGGAAAATCCCAATGACAGGATAGTAACAAACATCTGACTCTTTTTTGCTGGCTCACTATTAGCAAGAAAACTGGGCTTCCTTAAGATCCTTATTGAAGTTTGAAGATTGAAAGAGCTTTTTAAAACCTAATGCTGGCAATGCACCTTGCGGGCTACATTTAACTTACATGGTAATTTGAAGTAATTCTTAGTCACTCACCCATTGGTCTGGGTTTTCAGATAGTTTTTAAAATATTTACAAGACTTTTTTTTCTTTTAACTTTTTGTTCAGAAACTGATCACATAAAAGGTAGCCGCGTTTCATTTCATGATTCCTAAAGATTTGAGAACACAAGTACGTGGCCTTAAATGAAGTTTCTTTATGGGTCTTTCTATATGTTTAGATAAAACATACTTCAGCTCCTTTCAGCTGCTTTTCTTATTTCAATAAATCAAAGAATTTTATCCATATAAAATAGTACAAATTATCATATCCATTATTGAGGAATTGGCATTATTTTCTTTCCATTATTGTGATTTGACAGATCAGGCATTCAAACGTCAGTCAGTCAACAAAGGCTTTTAGGTTGTCGAGTTCAGCCCTCTCTTGTTATAACCTCCAAAAATTACTAGCACTCCATCACAACGCACAAAAGATTTGAGCCTGTTTATAGAAATACATACCAAACAGTAAGGTGAATGGTTAAGGAGGTTGTGGTAAAAAGAGTGAAGTGAACTCATAAGGCAAACATAAGGACAATGTGTACTACAGGTCCTGTATATAGTTAGGTGGGAAGATAATTTGCTTCTAAAACATTTCACAGTCAAAGCAAAGACAGAAACTTGGTCAATTAAATGATTTATAGTATATCCATAGAAATGTTTTGGCAAATACAGAGGATATCAGGTCACTGAGAGCCTAGGGAAATTTGCCTTCTGGGTTATGATTAAGTAAATTCGATAAAGGCACAGATTTACTGTGACAACTATATTCTAAGATCCGCTATGTTAATGACTACAGTATTTGGCCAGAATTCACACATGGCTTACTAGTGCCAAGCATTGTGGTATGTGCATTGTTACATACGTAGCCTCATTTAATCCTGCCGGGAAACATGAAATAGGTATTCTCATCATAGTGTCACAAATGAGAAAACTGAGGCTTAGACAGACTAAATAAATCTTCTGAGGTCTCAGGTTTCACCTGGTGGAGCTGAATGAGTTTCAAATCAATGTGATGTCCAAGTCTACGGTTGTAAGCACGATCCTATGCTGCCACCGTGGTTCAGGGTAGGGAGGGATCGTTTCTACCTGGGTGTATTAGAAAATGCTTCCCGGGGAGGAGTAGTTGAAACTGGTTTTGGATGGTGACTAGATGTTTCCCAGTGATATAGAGAGAGTTGAAGCCATCCTAGGAAAGAAAATAGTACATTTAAACACGCAGAGGATAAACCATTCACAAATTCAAAATAGCTGGCTTTGCCAGAGAGAACGATGACCGCAGGCAAGTTTCTTAGCCACCCCTTTCTTATCTGAACGGAGGTAATAATAGGATGTCCGTCACAGAAAGGTTGTGAGAATTAATAATATAAAACCATTAACATTAATATTATTAAGACAGATAATATTAAAGGTTAAATCAAAAGCAAGGATCAGATTATATAGGAAGCTTTGCTAAAGAGTTTCAACTTTATCCAGAAGGAAATGGAAAGACAGTTACAGGTGTTAGATAAGGAATTAATGTATTTGTAGTTTTCAAACATCACTCCACAGTAATGTGTGGAGAACGAAGTGTCCAGGTGAGTGAGCCAGGCACAACATGCAAGCTAGAAAAGGAGATGGACTCAATTAAGTAGCAGCTGAGATGACAGAGTAAAAGCACTTGGCAGGGTTTAGTTTCTGAGCTAAAGTTTAGTTACTGCCAGGGCCAAAGATGAAGGATGTGCTGGAGGAAATGGTTTATGATATTCAGCTTTCTGACCTGAGTGATGGGGTGAAGGGATTAATTATTAACTGGGGAAGAACATAGAAGTGTGCAAATCTGGAGAAATAACATAAAAAGTCCCATCAGGACACATGGGTTTGGGATGACTGTGAGCCAACAAGATGAGTGGTAAATCTGAGAAAGGTTGAGTCTGGACTGAGAAGTGTGAGAAAAGAAGTCATCAGGATGTCTCTGGAAGCCTCAGGCTCAGAAGAGTCAGCAAGAGAGCGATGAGAAAGAGTGGGAGAGTATGATGAGACTAGGGATGAAGGTGAAGGCCTGGGAACTGAGAGGCAGGGGCAAGTAGAGAAGAGGAGCAAAAGAGAATGAGAAGCAGCAGCTGTCAGAGAGGTGCAAAGAACAAATACAGACTAACACTCTTGAATCAAAATCTAAAAAACATGGGAATAGTCAATAGTGTCAGGTGCTGCAGACAGGACTGACAGTAAATATACATTTAGGAGTCATTGGTAATTTTGGCAAGAGCAGTTACAGTGGAGTGTTGGGTTTTGTTTTGTTTTGTTTTTGAGACAGTGTCTGGCTTTGATGCAAGGCTGGAGTGCAGTGACGGGATCTCAGCTCACTGCAACCTCCACTTCCTGGGTTCTAGTGATTCTCCTACCTCAGCCTCTGGAGTAGCTGGGATTACAAGCATGTACCACCACGCCTGACTGATTTTTGTATTTTTAGTAGAGACGGGGTTTCTCTACCCCATCTACCATACCAATAAAATTCACAGCATGAATTTTTAAAATAAATTGCCAAGCTAATTATAAAATTCAAATGGAATGCAAAAGAACTAGAATAGCCAAGTCAACTTTCAAAAAGGACAAAATTGAAGGAATAATACCTGATTTAAAGACATATCATACAGCTACCAAAGTCAAGGCAGGGTAGTATAGTTGTTAAGACTGATAAGTAAATTAATGGGCCATAATAGACAATCCAGCAATAGAGCCACACATACACAGTCAACTGATTTTTGATAAAGCAATTCAGTAGGGAAAGGAAGGTCTTTTTAATAAACGTAAAAAAAATTATATCTCACACCATATACAAAAATTAACTCAAAAAAAGTATCCTATAAATATAAAACCTAGAACAGAAACACTTCTACAAGAAAACAAAGGAGAAAACTTTTATGACTTTGGGTGAGGTAAAGATATTTGGATATGACACCAAAAGCAAGAAACATAAGAGAACAAATTGATATATTAAATTATGTCATAATTAAAAACATCTCCTTTTCAAAAGTTACTTTTAAGATAATAAATTGACAAGCCACATATTGGAAAATAATATTTTCATATCATATGTCTGATAAAGAATTTATATTTCACATAAATAAAGAAATCTGAGAACTCAACAATAAGAAAACACTATGTAACAAAGAAAAATGGGCAAGACATTTTAACAGACATGTCACTAGATTTCCAAGGTTGACACTCTTCCTATCTGTACAAATGTCGTGGGGCATTGTAGAAGGCATTGTCCACACTGTTATTCAGATTAATGCTGAGAGAGACACTATGGCAAGGAAGGGGACACTCCCCTGTTTGGCAGCCAAAGACTGAAGTGACAGATGGAGATAAATTAAAGTCCCCTTGGACCCCACTGATGTGAGGAATAATAGACATAAGACATAAGTGCAGATAATCAGAGGTTCTGAAATAAAGGACAGTCTTTGAGAGGTGACTCAAATCCAGTGGTGGTTCCTGTCATTTAAACTACGTTTCTCAAAGTGGTTCTTTGTTAGATCTCTTCTCCGAGTTCTTCCTGAGCAATGTGACCTCAGTCTGCTAGGGCAGCTTCTCATTGTCATCATCCAGGCTCCCAGCATGGATGTGGTTTTTTCTTCTTCCTCCATCCTTTGACTTCTTCTTAGTTCAAAATGAACCTTCCTTTCTACTTTCCGAATCACCAACCACTCCCTGTATTTCTGCATTGCTTTCTGCTAGTGCCCCAAAGAAATGAAAATGTACAAAAACTAAAGTTTCATTTTAAAAAGGTTTGAATATTTACATTCCAGTATATTTGTATGTATACTTAAAGACTAAAAGATTGAGGACATACATTGCAAATGAGATTATGAATAATTTTATTTCTATTTTAGTTTTCTATGTTTTATAAATTTTCTACAGTGAACATGCAATTAATAAAAAAGCTATTGTAAAAGTTGAAAGAGACATAGAAATAGGTTTTAATGCTGAAGAGAAGGGGGCTATAGGGCTAGAAAGAAATTAAATATAAATGAAAAAATATAATCAAAGGATCACAGGTCATGGAGAATGATGAATTTGGACTGTACAGGGACATTTTGTCCTCATAAATAAGAGAGGAGGAAGTGAAAAGGGTGTGATGCAGTTATAAATGTATCTATTCTGAGGACAGGAAGTTAAGGGAGTTTATCTGTGAGAGGATCAATGTTCTCTGAAGTAGAAGTCATATTTAATAAGACCGACTGTCAAGATAGCAGTTCTTTTTATTCTCTGGTCTGTAGACCCTAGCTGCTCACCCTCTCTCTCGTGCACTCTCCACACAGCTCAAGAACAGCCTTTCTTGAAACCCTGGCAACTGAATAGACTGTTTACCTTACTCCTTAGAGATCTGCTTAAACGTAGCCCACATTTCAAAACCATGGCCTGAGCCAATCCACACCCGTCACGTGCTCTCTGCAAGTGCCTGCAGCTCATCGTCCTGTTTCTGCAGACTCTCTGTATACAGGCTGTCCCTCAGTTGTTCATGTAAACCTGAGTTCAAAGATCAGTTACTTCATAGATTTTTGTCCCTAAATCTACTCACTTCAGCATTGACCAAGTTGAGTAGCAGAAGACCCAGCCTGAAGCCAGAGAACCTTCTATCTTCTCTGAAGCATCTCTTCCACTTGCTCAAGCATCTCCTCAGAACAACAGAAAAACTCTTCCTATTGCCTCACACCAAAGAGTTCAGCTTACATTTGTGTCCCTTGTAATCATGCTTTCTACCCCAAAAAGTCATAAAGAAATTATTCCTTTTGAAAGAATTTCATGAAGGAAATCTGGGAAGAACAGTTTCTCCTTCTGCCTGCACATTGAACCATTCATGCCTGCTCCACACCCCATGTTTCCCTGCTCCAGATGGTAATCAGGGGTCCTCATCATCTGGTCCCACCCACTCTTCCCCCCTCACCTGTGCCCTTCCACCTCATGCTCAGACAGTCATCTCAGTTTCCTCAGACAAATCTCTATTCCATGCAACTCCATGTATTTTCACAGAACCCAAATTTTTCCTTTTTTCCCCTCTTTGTCATGGTCAGCTCAAGTATCAGAAGAATTTTATGTTCTTCAATAGAAAGGAGATGTTTAAATGGGAATATTAAACCTTCCTGTTCCGTTTTCTGTGTGAATGCTGAACCTTACCTCCTTGCTTTTTGTAAGAACAAATTACTAGAATAATATTAGATTGGTTTAACATTTAATTTCTACCCCTTGCTGTGATCCAATAATACCAGAGAAATCTGCAGTGAAAGAGTATTCGACATAAAGATTTATAAATAATAATCATAATAGTAAATAAGTGGGAATGAAGGATGTAGGAAAAAAAAAAAGTAAGGCTAACCCATTTTTATTAGGTTTCCAAAGAGAGAGGAAAGAAAACCGACAGGCTATTAAAGAACTTTTAAATGAGTTCCTTTCATGTTCTGTTCTCACTCTTAAGCTTTAGGAAGAAAAATGGGATCTGTTCTAGAATGTGAAAAATTATCACCTATGTCTCAAGAAATTTCACGTAGAGAGCATAAGGGCCTCAGGAATCATTGCAACAAACGGACCCGCTTGGCATGGGCTCCCAAAAACCCAGACAAATTATTCTGGTATCCTTGGAACTAAATGAGATTCTTAGTCCCCCTGAAGCTTTCTTTGGTTCAAACCAACTGCTCTCTAATTAGAGGAAAACTGTATTTGGAGATGATAGGATAGGACAGCTTATACAGCAAAATAATGAAACAAAATTGAATATTGCCATGTAAACACGAATAAGCAGTTTACACTTTCTCCCATCACCCAGGAGGATGAGAATCAACATTTGGGATTTCATCCTAAATGCTGTAAATGAGGAAATTTGGCCAGTTGTGGTTGCAAAGTCATTTTTCGATTTCCAAACATATCAAGTCCCTGCACCACAAGTTTCATTTCCTGCCTGTGGAGATTATATATACCTCCAACCCTTCCCTGACACAGCGCTATCACTATTCAATCAATTCAAGGGAGAGCCGTTTAAAGCAAGGATTTTAACTTGGATGTCTCTGATTTCTTTGAGAATCCATTGAAAATCATGGATCTTTCCCCAGAAAAAAAAAAAAATGCACACAATATTTTGTAACCAATTTAAGGAATTTATATACCCCCAAAAATCTTCTCTTTTAAAACAAATCTTCAGTTTTAGGACAAAATTCTTAACAAACACTGAGTCAGTATGATGCCAAAAACAAATTCAAATGTAATATATTGAGCCAATTAATCATGCTTGATATCAAAGTACTGATAAAATGGATTTTTAGATATAGTAACTAAAACACTATTTTTTAAAGGACTATTATATCCAAAACTGGAACCAATACTTAAAGTTTCACTGGCTCTCATTTAAACTGGAGTAGAATATATATATATATATATAAATACATATTCTTTGTTTTATTTATATATAAATCATATGTATATGATTTATTTCAAGTGTATATGTGACTAAGAGACTCTCAAGAGTAAAAAAAAAAAAAAATTCAACCCAGTTACATTAAATACAGTGTTCAGATGTGACACTGCTATTAAAGGGTGGAAATAGGGTGTAAGAATGTTTTTGACCCATGAGAATAAGCATCGACAATGGATTGTCAGTAGATGAGCTTACTGTGGGTAGATACAAATAGAGGGTTCCAAAAAGATCCTCTTTTTATTTGCTGCCACCCAAAGGAATATTCTAGAAAGACATTTCTAAACACACACAACAGAGAATTTAGAAAGGGACAGAAGCACTTATGAAATCAAAACCTATTATCTCTTATTGATGGAAAATTACGCAGTTCCCTATCTTAACAACTACACAAAATTCCACAATTGTGACCCTCATATAAGCTTCATCAAAGCAGAAATCTTGGCTATCTTCTTCCCCAGCATCCTACAACAATGTCCGATACATTGTGATGCTTTAATAATTAGCTCCTGAATGGAAAAAAAATCTAATAATTTCCTGTATCTCACTGGGTAAGTCAGCTCAGTGCTCTGGGTCTCAGTTTCTTCAACTAGAAAATGACAGGGTAAAATTGCGTCTTTTAGAAAGCTTTTCTCTTTTAATCTTCCCAGTGTCTGTGCTTCTGTTTAGTACATGAGCACTGTCTCCTAAACGGCAAGGCTATGATCGCTTTAGGCACAGAGAGTGACCACAGACCTGTGCATATTCCACATGTGCGACAGCTGTTCACTGAAGAGGAAAGAGGGGAAGAGCCCACAACAGAAATGGGCTTCCAGGGAGAGCATCATGAACGGCAGTGTCATCCAAGAGTCCACTTGGCAAGGGTTTCAATCTCTAGGGAAGAGAGACTATGCCACTGTGAAATATAACCCAATTACTCCTTTTGTTTTCTTTATGAAGCCACAATCCATAATTAAGTATCCTCGTGGACAAAGCTCAGTAGATTTTCTGCTGGTTCAGCATGCCTGAAGCAGTAATATATTGACTTCTCTTTCAGAGTGTGTGATAAAATATCTTTCACCATAACCTCCAAGAGAAAACAGACAACCAAGTATTGATTCAATATTTTTAAAGGAAGTTTCTTTAAATGCATCTATTAATTAAATTTTCAAGTAATTTGTGTTCTTACATGGCGATATTAACTCAGATTTAGGTGAGTTTTGGGGGGGATATGGAAGGAGGTGAAAGTATATTCACTCTGAAAAACCGTCAGATATTACAATACCACTCTAAAATATGTCCCTGAACTTTTCCTTCCTTAGGGAAGTAATTGTCAAACTTCAGCATACATAAACATCTCTCGGAGTGCCTGCCAGGAATGCAGATTCGTAGGCCACACCCCCAGATATAGATCTGGGACAAAGCTTAGGAATTTGCAATTTTAACTTTTATCCCAACAGTTTCACTGCAAACGTGCCTAAATCCCACATATTTTATCTACCCTCAGGACAGATATATAAAATAAACATTTTTCCATTTCTCTTTTTTCCATTCAAATCATCGTTATGTGTGATATCATTACTCCCTCTAGTGGATGATTTTACTCAGCACCTTTTTTTCTATATTACAAATACCTTGCTTGAAACTTTTAGGAAATCCCATCCGTGGTGAAAATCCTGAAAGAAACCAGTGAGAGATCAAGACAAGGTTTATAAGAAAAATTATTTTGGTAATCTAACGTCAGGCTCATATATATTTATACATGCATGTAACATGTAATACACATATATTTGTAGAGAAATTCTTAATCATAGTTTAGTTGACTGAATATAAAATGGCTTACCTGTTTTATAAAAATAATTTGGTAGCTTTGAATTTACTGACCACACTATTTTGAGAATATTTATGCCTGGTTTACTTGTCTGCTTACTATGTACTAACTAGATTATCCCATATAATTCCAGCAAACTCCATACAAGAGACACTATTGCCATCCCTCATTTTGCCAATGAGAAAACTGAGGCATTAGGAGGTTCGGTTACTTGACCCAAGTCAGACAGGGGTCTTTGATCCAAGTCTCCCTATCCCAGGAGTCTGAGTTCTTAGTCACTTTGCTCCAATGCCTCTCTGCCCATGCAGCTTCTAGCCTGTTTGACCTAACTACCACATTGCACTCCTTTCCTTCCCCACCACCCCAGGCCTCCTGCCCCTACCCCAGTTCTCTCTGCTCTCCATTGCTCTTTCCAACATCTTCTATGCTCCCTTGGCCTCTGACTCTACTAATACCTTTGCATTTGGACAATTTCTCATCTGGCAGTTGTTAACACCTCTCTCGTGCATCCAGCAGCACCACTGAGTCACAATTCTTAGCATATTCCTCACATTGTAAACTAACGTGACAAGCATATCAGTACTATATATATCTCTTACTGTTACTTTAAGTAAATGCACCCTTTTCTAAAGTCTTAAAAATGATATTTCAACAATGCTTGGATTTATGTTATAAGTTGCATTTTCCCTACTATCACACCTCTATGTTTTACTCAACTGGTGTGTCTCAAGTACTAGTCTAAATACTGCAAAGCAATGTGAGCTCTTCTTGATAAAATACTATATCAGCTAACCTCAAAAATGTTTTTGAAAAGTAAGAGTCTTCATGTGTAGAGATCCAAGTAAATTAGCTTTTGAGGAAAAGAGCAATTTTTTTCATGTATCCATTCTTGGGTAGCTTCTTGGATTTTGCAGTCACTAAGGTTGTCAGAATAGCATCCCTGGGGCAGTCTCAGGACGTTTCTAGTCAGATTGCTTCTCACGTCCTGCAATACCCATGGAAGACATAATTCCAAGCCACATACCCACATTCATGCTTTCAGTTTATTTGGAATGTTTGAGTTCCTTTAACCTTTTGTGAAATCTGTCACCCAGAGCAATATGTCTTTGGGAAACATGAAACCTTAAGATATCATTTTAAATTTGACAAAAAGAATGATAAGTTACTGGGGCATATATTAAAACCTATAATGATATTTGTTCCATTTCTTACAGAAATGAAGCTATCATTATGCCGTCTTTTAGCTGTTTCTACCTAGTATATGCAAAGTAACTTTTGTAATAACCCTTCTTATCTTTGTTCACATAGTTAATAAAAACAGATTGTATTTTCCTGATATGAGACTCAATATTCCGAAAAATATATTTGTAATTAGAAAATAGATGTGGGGAACGGGTGCTTTCGCTGACATAATTCTGCCTGAACAAATCTCATCTTCATTCCTCAGAGATGTTATCAACATGATGCATTAATGTAGACAGTAAGGACAATTGAAGTCTAATTGGATGTAGTGCTGCAAGCTCCAGGTTGTGATAACTGCTAACATTTATTGAATTCATTTTAAGTGCCTGATAGTGTTCTGCATTTACATGTATTAAGTTGCTTAGACTTTACCCTGCAAAGTAGGTGCTATTCTAATCACCATTTTACAGATAAAGAAATGGAGGCACAGAGAATTAAAATAACTCACCCAAGGTCACACAGTACTTAGTGGCAGAGCTAGAATTTGAACCCAGAGCCCTCATTCATTTTTTTTTTTTTTCTTTCTTTCTTTTTTGAGACGGAGTCTCGCTCTGTCGCCCATGCTGGAGTGCAGTGGCGCGATCTCGGCTCACTGCAAGCTCCGCTTCCGGGGCTCACGCCATTCTCCTGCCTCAGCCTCCCAAGTAGCTGGAACTACAGGCGCCCGCCACCACGCCTGGCTAAATTTTTGTATTTTTAGTAGAGACAAGGTTTCACCGTGTTAGCCAGGATGATCTCGATCTCCTGACCTCGTGATCCACCCGCCTCAGCCTCCCAAAGTGCTGGGATTACAGGCGTGAGCCACCGCGCCCGGCCCCCAGAGCCCTCGTTCTGAATCACTTGTGGAATCACAGACAGAATACACCGCACATCTGCACGGTTCACTCCTCAGTGATGGATTCAACGAGGCCTGAGTGTGTCTATTGGGAACTTGATGCCCCAAATGATTCTGAGAGACAGCTAACACTGAAAACCACTTCTAGTTAGAAAAGACTCCCACTACCCGTCAGTTCAGAAAGCAAAAGGAGACTCAAACTGAGTGGCAGCAAAATGAAGCCGTTGATTTCAGGGTCTTAGGTATGCCTCTTTGTGGAACTGTTTATTACAATTTTTCAGTAAGACTGCCACTTGCTTGCAGTGGTATCTTTACCCAAACCTGGGTCTCAGTAACTACTTCCCCCAATTCTAAACCAGAATGTGCACACACTGTCCCAAGACGGTAGCTGTTAATTTGCTGTTTATATTTGGGTTGTTGATCTCCCAGGTTCATTTGGACACATGGCCCATTCCTCACTGTTTCTACTTGCAGTTCCTTTGGATTGCAGATCCTAATCTTTGGTGCAGTACAAGACCTTTCCTCTTGTACTATTATCAGGAGAGACAGAGGAGCTGCACTTAACCAGAAAATAGAGTGTCCCCTCACATTGGGCCATGTACAAAAGCTGTCAAATGATTATCACTGGTGGACCTATCATGGAAGAGAACTAGGGGAAAAATATATTTTTTAAGGAAAAGATAGACTCATAGAGAATTTATGGCTATTATATCTGAGGTTTTGACTCTTAGTAAGAAAGCCTGCATGTACATGCTTATCTGTATGTATTAGTCCTTTCCGCACTGCTCATAAAGACACACCCGAGACTGGGTAATTTATAAAGAAAAAGAGATTTAATGGACTCATAGTTCCACATGACTGGGGAGGCCTCACAATCATGGCAGATGGTCAAAGGCATGTCTTACATGGCAGGAAGCAAGAGAGAGACCTCAGGATCTAAAACCATCAGATCTCGTGAGACTTATTCACTACCACAAGAACAGTATGGGGGAAGCCATCCCCCTGATTCAATTATCTCCCACCAGGTCCTTCTCATAACATTTGGGAATTATGGGAGCTACAATTCAACATGAGATTTAGGAGGGGACATGGCCACTATATCACTGTAGTTCTGAGGAAGGAACAAGTTTGCACCTGGGTACACTTCCCGACTTGTGTCCAATAGTGAGTGCCTTAACTAGTGAACTTTACCAGCTGCCTACCACCTACCTGGCTTTGTTGTTTCCTCCCTATCATCAGTTTTGCAGCAAATTTCACTAAAGGTCTACAGAGGTCAAATTTTTCTGCTGGTCTTTTAAAGTACATTTTAAAGAAGGAAATTGTTTACCATAGGCATACTTCTGAACTTAAAGATTTATTAATGTTCAAGAGTTACTCCTCATAATTAAGAGTCTGTTGTTTAGTTCTCTCCCAGAGTATTTGAAATTGTTACTAATATAATTAGATTTTAATAGGCTTTTATGTTACCTAAACACTAATTTGAAAAGTAAAACAAAAAATGAAAGTTTGCTTTAGTGATTAATGAGCTAACTCTGAATCGTTTCAGTTCAAATAAATGAATTGATTATGTAATTTGGTTTCAGTCAACCTGAAATATTTAAATCACAGCCAGAAAACCAAATTCATTTGTTGATTACCCTTTCCTGGACT
The DNA here is from genome assembly GCF_043159975.1 of Macaca nemestrina. NCBI lineage: Eukaryota > Metazoa > Chordata > Mammalia > Primates > Cercopithecidae > Macaca > Macaca nemestrina. The sequence continues at coordinate 26,094,838 of NC_092127.1, forward strand.
GCTAATTAGTTCATGACAGGGAGTGACAAGTACTACTTCTAATGGAAACTCCACTGAGGTCACTGTGCAACTCTGCTAAGTGTCATTCTTTAGGCAGGTGGTTCTCTAGCTTGCATCGGAATCACCTGAGGGCTTGTTAAAGCACATTACAGGGTCCCCATCGCCAGAGTTTCTGATTTAGTGAGTTTGGTGTGGGGCTCAAAATACTGGGTTTCTAACAAGTTTCCTGATTGCTGCTGCATCTGCTGTGCTGCATCTGCTACTGGAAACACTGAGAACCACTGCTTCATATGATTGGGTCCTCTAGAAATTTCTCCAGCATAGCAAGTCCAAGGACTTGTAAAAGGTTTACTTATTATCCTCTAGCACAACATATCTTACTAAGGCATGTGAATAATGTGATAACCTTTACACTTGCGGTTCCAGGTATTATTTTCGCTCGTCTGCAGCAAAATCCAATATGACAGGCAGGGCCAGAAAAATGTAAACAATTAAAATGTGGCTTGGCATTTATGCAAAATGACAGGAAGAACCTGCACACCAGGCCGGCTGGGAGCTCCTGGGTCTGGCGGTATCAAAAAAAAAGCAAAAAAAGAAAAAGAAAAGCTACTGTACTAGCTTTGCGCCACCTGGTGGTGATTTTTTGGTCTGTCACTCTATAGAGGGATCACTCTAGGTCACGTGACTGTTACCGAAGCGGAACCCCTAGGTGAACTGTCAAAAAAAAAAAAAAAAAAAAAAAAAAAGACGAAATGGATTTGGCAAAGTAGTCCCTACCTCCTCCTGCTTTTCTTTCTTGCCTGTCTCTCTCTCTCTCTCTCTCTCTCTCTCTCTCTCTCTCTCTCTCTCTCTTTCTCTCTCTCTCTCTCTCTCTCTCTCTCTCCTTTCTCCTTTCTTTCTTTCTTTCTTTTTCTGACGGAATCTTGCTCTGTCGCCCAGGCTGCAGTGCAGTGGCGCGATCTCGGCTCATTGCAACCTTGGCCTCCCGGGTTGAAGCGACTCTCCCTCCTCATCGTCCCGAGTAGCTGGGACCACTGGTGTCTGCCACCACGGGCCTGGCTAATTTATTGTATTCTAACAGAGACGGGGTTTCACCGTGTTGCCCAGGTTGGTGGCGAACTCTTGAGCTCAGGCAATCCGCCAGCCTTGGTCTCCCAAAGTCCTGGGATTACAGGCGTGAGCCACTGCGCCTGGCCTGCATTTTATGTTACAGATAAACTGCCTTTATTCTTCACTGGTACAAAGATTTAAACAACACTTTTCTTTGGGCAGTACTTGTAAATGTATATTTTAGGACAGAATATAATGCAGGTAATTTGATTCAGAAAACCTGGCCCTGTCATGCAGTTTGATTTAGCTTCATCACATAGACAATTTCACAGAAACAATGTTTGCATCAAGTTATGCTACAATTCAGAAAAAACACATAGTCATATTTTACTAAGTGAATACTAGAGTTCTGTTGGATTTCTTTCTATTGTTTAGGCGCTTCCAAAAAAAAAAAAAAAATCAAAAGCAAGAACAGTAAAACAAGTAGCAAAGACCCAGGGGCTGTGAAGTCCAAAGCGAGGTTCAGGACTACCTATGCAGGAGGTGCTAAGATGTTGTGAAACTACTTTTGCCCAATCTTAGCTCATCCTCCATCTTCAAGGTATAAAGCAGAACTTGAAGACTAAGGAAGGGCAGATCGGAGTCGGCAGTGTAAACATTTGTGAAAAGTATGGTGGTGTGTGTGTTGTCGTGCATTCCCTCTCCCTGACCTTTGGGAAACGGGAAAGGGAGTTGCCGTCTTACCATTTCCACCAGCTTCCTCGAGACCACTTGGAGAGACACGTCTTCTCAACACCCAGAGACTTGAGGATAAAATATTCGACTCAGGCCCAAGCAATAAGCAAAAGAAACTTTCTTCATCACTGACAAGCCAATAGTTTGTGTTTTCTGAGGGTCCTGTGGGAAAAACTAACATAGAGTCGTCTCCAAGGTAGAGCTCAAGAATTTACAAAAAATTAGCCGGGCGTGGTGGCGGGCGCCTGCAGTGTGCCTGAGTGAGGCTGGCACTGCTGAGGCTGACCAGGGACCACACTTTGGAGACCTGAAGAAGATCTTCTCAGGAACAACCTTCTCTAGAGGTGTAACCATGGTAACAGTATAACTCCTGGTAACAATATACTCCTGGTAACGGGGTCATAAGTCACACGTTATTTGCTAAAGCAGGACAGGGGAGTAGAAATGCTGTGGAAAGTTTCACAGGTTATAACTTGCCTATCAGGAAATCTTTTGTGAACTGCTACTGAATTTCAGCATCACAAACATTAAACGAAGGCACTTTCATGACAGCTTTGTTAAGATTTGTATCCTTATCTTCTCCATTTCTCATTCTTAGTAAGGCTTGCAAAATATACTGAAATTTTGTAAACAAACCTGAAAAGACAATATGAAGGGGAAGGTTTATAATGTACATTGATTTCTGCCAGCCCTATTTACTGAATATTGTATGCAGTAATGTAGTCGTTAGGAAGAGGGCGCTGTGGCATTACATTTACTTGTGTGCTGTCTAGTGAGTTTCTAAATGGTTCCTGTAAGGATTTATAAAGTGGAAAATGTGGATGGTTCCCTTACACTTCATTTCTCCTTAGAATGGTACTGAGATTTAGAAGTGACGACTTCAGAGCTTCTATTGTCTGGAACTAGGAGAATCTTTACGAATGATTTGGTCCATTCTTGTCAGCTCCACTGACATTTTTCTATTTGAGGAGCCTTACTTTTTAATAATGTGTTCCAGCCATTTAATTAAATTGCTCCATAGATAGAAGAAGTCCCAATTTTAAGAGTATTTTAAGTCAACTTTATAGTTGAGGGTTGATTTGATATGAATATTTTGTTACTGCAAGTTTTCTATCCACTTGGAATGCAGAAACTTTAAAACTGTGAAGCTGTTTTTCTGCACCATCTTCCACTTTTTATCTGTCTCTATTAAATACTGAATTAATTCAAGGAATATTTATTAAATTGCAAAATGCTATTGCCTAATAATATTCTATGATTATATGTGTTATTCAGATTAATATTACAATAAAGCAAAGCTAAAACAGGATTTTTAAAAAATCAGTTTTGCACAGATACGAGGTTTTGATAAAACTCAATTAACATTAAAATCTCCTCAGTTCAAGATTGATTAATTCAAAATACAGTCTAAATTGAAACATCTGTTTATTCCCTAATCACATTAATATTTACCCATTGTTATGCTTGGAATAATATATAAATATAGTTCGATAAAAAACAAAGTACAAGATAAAGTATGAATTTGTAATTGGCAAACTCCTGCAAGGAAAATTATGTGATGACTGGCCAGTAGGAGGAGAGGAAGGGATAGTGTTTGTAAATAAAATATATCTTTCTCTAAAATGTTTAAACTGCTCTAGAGCATCAAGGTCAGAATTCAAGTATTGTGCTCTCTTACAAATGAAATTATAGGCTCTTACTCCTTAGACTGGAAGAGAAGCTAGGAAGTATCTATTTAATTCTTTTAGCAATAATTGCATTTGACGGCAAGTGGCAGAGACCTGGGAAATAATGGCTTAATCAGGAAGACAACAGGATGTCCAAAGGAAAGCTGCTGGTTGGGCTGAGAAATCTCTAATTCTCAAGACTTTTCCTCAAGATTGCAAGATGACTGTTGACACTCTCCCACTTAATTATGAATTCCAGTTAGCAAAGAGCAGAAAATGAAAGAAAAGATCAAAGGACAATACCTACATTAAAAAGGCAAAAACTTACTATCCCACTAGATATCGGCTTACATCTCATTGCTGGAAAGTAATCAATGTCCACCTGTGCCAAGAAAGGTTGGAAAGGCAGCTTTAAGCTGGGCACGATGCCAACCCTAATGAAATTAGTTTGTTAACAAAAGAAGTGAAGAATAACTCTTCTCCACCTCTCTGTCACAGCCTCTGTCAAAATCTGCTCCTCATGAAGATGAGGCAGTGAGGCCCAGAGAGAGTGTGTGATTTTATCCACATCTCAAAGCTGGTGGCAGGGGTAGCATTTTATGTACCACAATGTACACCATCTTGCTTTTGAGTTGCGCATTGAATTCTACATATGTGTTGGTCGGGTGGGAAAGGAATGGGGTCTTCTGAAGTTCTAAAGATTTTGCTTTAGTGAGGGCATAATAACATAAAGAATCCTAGATTATTAAAAGCTTGGCATGTCAGCTCACTTCTAATAACATTACTGTAATTTTTTATGGAAAGAATGCAAAGAAAAATAAAAATACAATTCCTAACATAATAATGAAGTGATATTGTAGCTACAAAGACATTAAAATATATTTTGAGAGGCTATTTCTTCAAAGTAAATATGAGAGATATTCCCTTATATAGACCATAACTTCAATAAACCTTGTGGCCTTCTTCCTCTCCCAGACTGAGGGGGCAGCCCTCAGCTTTCTCAGGAGTGTGATTAAAGGACAGCGGTCACCACAGTAGTTACAACACTTACGCTAGCAGCAAGTAAGGTGGCTCTAAAAGAGGCTTCAGCAGATTTTCTTGTATCACCTAAGTGATAAAATTTGTTTTTCTAGACTAGTTGTGAACAGAAAATGTTGACTTTCTCTTGCAGATATCATTCAGCCATTCAAATACTTATTAAATGTATACATTCAAGAATGTAACACTATGTCCAGTTGTGTGATAATCCAAGAAGACAGTGTTACTTATTACTACGTATTACCTAGTACCGCAAGGAAGTGATAGGCAGAATCCTGAAAAGAAATTTTTTAATTGTTCAGTATTAAAGCTATCTCATTCTTGGTACAGAGGAGGAAACTATAGGCTTACAAAACAGAAATGACTTGATTTAATTCATTTGGAGAATAGAAAATTATTTTTGTTTGTAAATTAATATGTATTTAAGTTAGGCCGGGCACAGTGACTCATGCCTATAATCCCAGCACTTTGGGAGGACAAGGTGGGTAGATCACTTCAGCCCAGGAGTTTGAGACTAGCCTAGGCTACATGGTGAGACTTCCATATCTACAAACACGTACAAAAATTAGCCAGGCATGGTGTTACATACCCATAGTCCCAGCTACTCTGGGGGCTGAGGCAGGAGGTTGTCTTGAGCCTGGGAGACAGAGGTTGCAGTGAACTGAGATTGTGCCACCGCACCCTAGCCTGGACAACAGAGTGAGACCCTGTCTCAAAAAGAATATATATATATATATATGTATACACACACACACACACACACATGAATTTAAGCTATATGTAACTCTCTAGGTTATAATTTCATATCTCTCTAAACGTGAAGACTTATTTAAATATTATAGTGTCATCTGAAATTGCAGATAATTACTGTTTTTCTTCCGTTCATGATCAATGTCTGGTAAATAAAAGGGGAGAAAAATTTCCTAGTTTGCAATTCAGTTTTGTGTCCTTGGTTTCTGATTGCAGTGGGAGAAACTACAGATGACCACAAGTGAAAGGAGGAAAATATTCTGCTCTGTCACATTCCACGTAATCGCGATCACCTGTGTGGTTTGGTCTTTGTATGTATTGATAGATCGAACAGCGGAGGAAATCAAGCAAGGCAATGACAATGGTAAGAGCACATCTTCTTCTTTCTTACTCTCTTGGATCCTAAAGGCAATTCTCAGAGGTGGATAGGCAGTCGTTCCCCGGGTTAGGCCTTCAACATGTATGATACACTAGAAAAGCTGGTATTTGCCATTGATCCTTCCCTAATCATGTTATTGATTAATACTCTGATTAAAAAGCATTAACTATATGTAGTCCCAAGCTGAGATGTGAAATTCATCAAATCCATATAAAACTTAGTGGCAGTTACATACAAATGGCAAACACCACTTCGGGCTTTTTGGGAGCTGAATAAGGATCAAGTTCTGCCAGACCTGAAAAGGCAAATGGCTGTGAAAATGAAGGGTTTCTCATTTTATTTAATTCACTCTAGTCATCTCTCCTTTAAAGCATGAAGGAGATGGCATTCTAGTAGAGAATGTTTTATAGCTCTTTAGTTAGTACTATATAGTTTGATAGAGTGGGTTAGCACCATGGTTTGACATTTTAGCCATGTGAAGTTTGATTGTTAAGGATGGTGTCAAGTCTGCAAAGAAAAATATTTCAAAATCAGTAAGGCATATTCTCATAATGGATAGGCCACTTAAAAGAGAAAGCACAATGTCTATAAAATATTATTTTCATGTGTGAAAGGACCCAGTTCTGTTTCTCACTGCGCCTGTAAGTTTTCATACCTTATCCAGCCCAAATCGTAGTGGTACAACAGTGAGAACCATCCCCACACCCCGGCAGGAAACAGTATTAAACCACTGATGCCTCTAGAAAGGACATTGTTCAGATGGTAACATTTTGAGTTTGTAATGTTGTGAAAAATGTTTGCACATCCCTCCACCCGCAAAAAAAAAAATGGAAGAAAATGAAAGAACAAAAAAATGAGAAGAGGTAAGAAAGAAAAAGTAAGGAAGAGATTAAAACACAGAAAGGTTGGTTACTTCTGTATTTCTGTGTGTGGATTCATAAACACAGAAGGGGAGGCTCCATTCTCACATTCGCCCTCTAGGTGGCAGCAGCACACGCCAGTGTACACCGTTCTGAGCACTGCAAAAAGCCGAACGCGGCTGCGAGGATAAAGGGAAGGCCAGGAGCCACGATAGGAATTGTGCATGGGGTTTATGTGTGTCAGAGAGGGGATGGTGACAGCGTTTCAGGTGCCACTGTCCTTTTCTGGAAGAAAATGAAAGCACTACAGTGTCGAGTCTAAATGCTAGAAAAACAGGTAGGGTGGGGTTTTGTGGCTTGTTTTTATGTGTTTATGTATTCCATATTAACTCATTTACATACCATTAATATCAAACTGCATTGTTTGCAACTACATAATGTACTGTTTCAGAGAGTCTTGATTTTAAAATGTTACATTACATCCTTATTAAATAAGTTCCCTGAGGGTAGAACTTTGTTTTTCTTTTTTAAATCCTGTGTCCTCTCTTGATATAGATACTGGTCCAAGCCAAGTAAAAAACAGTGTGCTGTAAATGTAAATACTGCAATCACATATGGATGGAAAAACAAAGAGGCATCCCCACCTCGCTTCACCCAGTGTCTTACCCTAGAACTCTAGTGTTTTCCTAGCAATCAAGGGCAGACATGATACCCTTAGATTAGATGACACATTTAGAGCTCAGCATTGGAGAACCACAAATCTCTTCCAGGTAATGTAGTCTCTCTGCTTTCCCAGTGGTCACCCTCACTTGGTTTCTTTGTAGTAAACTGCAGAGCTCTTCTCGAGCCACATGGAAGGAAAGAAAATTAAGAGCCCCTCTCGTAGATGTAAGAAGAGGAAGCAATCTCATGTCATCTATACATAGACCCTCATAGACACTCATAAGAAAACCCCTCTCTTACATTTATTTTATCCAACCACATTTCTAAGGCATGTGACTGAATAGCAATCATTTACCCTACAATGAACATGATGGTCTCAACTTCAGCCATAAAAATATCTCCGAAACTCATGGCTCTATGCTTTCTTCCGTTTTTCTCTGTCTCCTTGCTCATTCTGTAGGCCCCCTGGATTTTATCTTCAGCTGCCATGTCAATGCTGTAAGTTCCCAAATTCATCTCCAGCTCCCACTGTACTCCAGTCCCATACATCCACCGATCTTCTGAACGATTCCGTTTGAAAGTCTTAGCGTGTCGCAATGCGTAATCCCCTACCACTTCTCACTAACACCTGTGGAAAAGGCACCACTAACACCCAGTAGCCAAACCCAGATATCCAGCTTTCACTCTGATTTCCTCCCTCTTCTACCTTAAATCAACCACCAAATCCTGTTTACTCTGTCTCGCATACCTCTGGAATCTGTCCATTTCTTTCCTTCCCTATGGCTACCATCCGTGTGGAAACTATCGTATTTTTAACTTGAAAACTGCAGAAGCTTCTTGACTAGACTTTCTCCAGTTTTGCCCAACTTCAACCCAACCCCATTCTCAATAATGTAATCTCAGCAGATTTACAAAAACACAAATCTAATCACATCCTATTCCCACTTAACCATTAAAAGGTAATCCAAATTCCTCAGTGGGACTATGCTGCCCCCGTGACCTAGCTGAAGCCAGCTAGGCCGAATATTCATTCAGCTCCTCAAATCTACTTCCAGGCCCTTGCTCAGCTTTCCTGTCTGTGTAAAACATTTGCTTCCAGCTTCTCTTGTCCACCGCCACCACACACACTCTTAAACACTCATATATTCTCACGTACCTTCCTAATCCCAACTCAGCCTTTGCAGTTTACCTTGAACATCACTTCCTCTGGGAAACTCACTTCAGTTCCCTGAAGTGGGATCACTATTCCTACCACAGTGGTTCTCAGAGTATGGTCCTGGGACCAGCAACATCAGTATCCCCCGGGCATTTGCTAGAAATGCATATTTTTACCTCCTACCTCCCTAGACCTATGAAACCCTGATGGTGGAGGACGGCAGTTTGTACTGAAGAAGCCGACAGGTTATTCTGATGCCGGCTAAGGATGGAGAGTCACTGCCCTACCATATGGTCACATAGCATCCTGCATTTACCCTCCCCAGGGCTTCTCCACATTTACTGCATGGTAGATTACCTGTGTCATGTTCCTAATGCTGCAAAGCTGGACTTTATCCCCAGAGGTTTATACTTAGTCACCCCTTAGATGATTCTATCATGCAGGTAGGGAAGCTCTGCCTGACAGTGAGACTTACCACATGCCATTGCAATTGCTTATTTAATTGTCTGTCTTCCTTCACCTGCTCAGAGCAGGTGGGGGCTCACCACGCCCTCTCCCCGGTGCTGAACACTGTGTCTGGGACCAGGCAGGTAGTCCGGTCAACGTCGTACTAGGAATGATGAAGTGTGAATGTCTGGTACCTAAGCTTTTCCACCTCTTATTTTTCTTTTAGAATTGTTTTCAAAATATTTTTTTCTTTCTCAGCTGTGGGTGGGTGCGAGATTCCAGACAGTAACCTCCAGTGGACTCTTAATGACAATCAAGGGTCCATTTCTTAAAGGAAACTACAAATGACATGATTTTTATATTTGGCATTTAGAGCCAAAGCAAAATAGAAAGCAAGATATTGATCAAGCAGCAGTGTCCGTGGTAATTCCTGTAGAGCCGCTTGCCAGCGGGACAGCTCTAAAACTTGGGTAATTTCCAATGGAAACCATAGTGACTTTCATAAAGGGAATCATTTGTATTTATGTTTAAGTTATATTTATTTACTTATTGTTTGTTTTATTATACTTTAAGTTCTAGGGTCCATGTGCACAACGTACAGGTTTGTTACATATGTATACATGTGCCATGTTGGTGTGCTGCACCCATTAACTCGTCATTTACATTAGGTATATCTCCTAATGCTATCCGTCCCCACTCCCTCCTCCCCACAATAGGCCCCGGTGTGTGATGTTCCCCTTCCTGTGTCCAAGTGATCTCGTTGTTCAATTCCCACCTATGAGTGAGAACATGCGGTGTTTGGTTTTCTGTTCTTGTGATAGTTTGCTGAGAATGATGGTTTCCAGCTGCATCCATGTCCCTACAAAGGACGCGAACTCATCCTTTTTTATGGCTGCATAGTATTCCATGGTATATATGTACCACATTTTCATAATCCAGTCTGTCACTGATGGACATTTGGGTTGATTCCAAGTCTTTGCTATTGCGAATAGTGCCGCAATAAACATACATGTGCATGTGTCTTTATAGCAGCATTATTTATAATCCTTTGGGTATATATCCAGTAATAGGATGACTGGGTCAAATGGTATTTCTAGGTCTAGATCCTTGAGGAATTGCCACACTGTTTTCCACAATGGTTGAACTAGTTTACAGTCCCACCAACAGTGTAAAAGTGTTCCTATTTCTCCGCATCCTCTCCAGCACCTGTTGTTTCCTGACTTTTTAATGATTGCCATTCTAACTGGTGTGAGATGGTATCTCATTGTGGTTTTGATTTGTATTTCTCTGATGGCCAGTAATGATGAGCATTTTTTCATATGTCTGTTGCCTGTATGAATGTCTTCTTTTGAGAAGTGTCTGTTCATATCCTTTGCCCACTTTTTGATGGGGTTGTTTTTTTCTTGTAAATTTGTTTGAGTTCTTTGTAGGTTCTGGATATTAGCCCTTTGTCAGATGAGTAGATCGCAAAAATTTTCTCTCATTCTGTAGGTTGCCTGTTCACTCTGATGGTAGTTTCTCTTACTGTGCAGAAGCTCTTTAGTTTAATTAGATCCCATTTGTCAATTTTGGCTTTTGTTGCCGTTGCTTTTGGTGTTTTAGACATGAAGTCCTTGCCCATGCCTATGTCCTGTCAAATTATATTTAAACCTGCTTTCCAAGGTGCATATTGAAGGGGAGTGTGGGCATCTGTATAAATTGTTATTTCTTTAATCTTCCTGTGGCATTGGGACTGTGAGTGCTGATCCTGAATTTACTTGTAAAGTTGTAGGGAAAAACTGCATAATTTAAAAGAAGTCAACATATTTTAAATCCATCTTGAAAAACATTTATAATATTTGAAAAGAAACAAATTGTCCTTTTTCAGCCAGAATTGAGGTTGAATATAAAACAGCAAAATCTTTTGAACTGTAATGACGATCCTGGAAAGAAAAAAAATTCCTCATATGTCTGTAAATGGTTGTTCTTTTAGATTAAATAGGCATGATGCCACAGGGAGCCCTCACCTCTCTTTCCCCTGTGATGACAGGAAAAAAAAAAATAGCAAATATGTGGTACTTGGAGCTTTAATACCCTAAATAAGCCTATCACTAAGTTTAATTTGGGCAACAGTTGTTATTCTTGCCTTACCTTTATATAGTCTAGAAGAATTCTTCAGTATATTATCCATGTATAAACAACAAAAATACAAACTAAAAACAGCTACAACAATTTACAATATTAAAGAGACTGTAGATATAGATAGTAAAGTTGCCCCAGAAGTGTTTCAATGTATACATAAGGGACTAGCATAACAAATTGACTTTGTTTTCATGGCTGACTCACTCCCAGGCCTCCAACTTCCTCCAGGGCAGAGGCCTTGCCTGTTATTTAGAAAATACTTGGTGTTAGTAGAGGCTCAAAAAATGTTCACTGGCTGTGACTGACTCCAGCAGACGAGAACAACCCAAAATGAATAGACGCTGGCTTGACTTAGTTGTCAGAAGGCCAGGGTTCTAGCTCTCCCTTGGTCATTGACTAGTTATTTATTTTTTTTTTTTTCCTTTGAGACAGGATTTCACTCCTCCCACCCAGGCTGGAGTGCAGTGGTGCGATCTTGGCTCACTGTAACATCCTCCCCTCAGTCCCCCTCCCTGGGCTCAAGTGATTCTCCTGCCTTGGCCTCCCAAGTTGCTGGGACTACAGGTGGGCATCACTGCGCCCAGCTAATTTTTTGTATTTTTTGTAGAGACAAGGTTTCATCATGTTGCCCAGGCTGGTCCTGAACCCCCGGGCTCAATCGATCTGCCTGCCTCAGCCTCCCAAAGTGCTGGAATTACAGGCGTAAGTCACCGTGCCCAGCCTAGTTATCTTCAATAAAATGATTAATCACTCTGAAGCTCAGTTTTTTTCATTTGCAAAACTACCAAGGTTGGAGTGAGTAGCTGCTAAAAGTTCTATGATTTATTATTCAGACAACATGAACTTTACCTTGCATCAAACAGATTGAAACCTGTCTATATAAATAATGTACATATATGACACGTAATTACTCACGGTGAGTATTGTCATTAAAACAAGTTAAGAAAAAGGTTATAAATATGGGAAACAATTTTGTTGTTGTTTAATAATCTACCCAACTGGAGAGAAGCAACCAGGATAAAAGTAAAGAAGAAAACCAGCTCCCCTCTGCAGACCCCAAGGCCCCAACAGCCACTCACACACACCCTTCCTTATACACACACTTTGTAGTTCTGCATACCCTAAGCACCCAGCCAAAATAGTCCAACTTACAGTGAGATGCTTTCTGCAAACACACACTGCCACTGTCGCTGTTAAGTGAACCAGGTTCTCTTCTGCTGCTTGGTGATTTAAAAAAGCTTTTAGACATTCTCCAGGTGTCTCCAGTCGCATGATCTCCTATATAACATATGCAGAATACTCTGAGAAATCAAATTTCAAAGCTGGAAGAGACCTTAGAGATCACTGTTTATAGATGAGGAAATAAGCGATTTGCCTGATCTCCAGCTGTATTATGAATGCCCACCCGGAGCTCCTGCTTTACCCAATTTGACTTAAAGAGAAAAGTGAGATGTTACCGGTATGCTCCTGTGCCTTCAGGGGAGAGGAATGGGAACCCCATTCTATTACCAAAGGAAATATATCTTCAGAGAAACAGTATTTCTGGAAAGTCAATGAGTCTAAAAGGGTCTGGTAGATAAAACCCTGCTGATAAGCCATTGTCACTGTGGTCTGCAAGGTGGCAGAAATATTTCCTAACAAATGCAGTATACATAATTGCTCCTTAAGCATTTAAGGATGTTTTAGTTTATTTTTTGATGGGATTTCTGAGCATTTCTCCTGACGAAGGGAATTGTAACTGCAAGAGATGCCCAGAGACACACTATTACTAAACGCCAGTGGCCTGGCTGACAACTAACTAGACTTCTTCCCTCTGTGATTCTGGAGGGAAGCTTACCTTCAGTCAAGCTGGGACACCCTAAACTCACAACACAGTGAAGTTAGAAAGATCTCACTGGTAGACACCTGTGAAAGCTCCGCTCTTAACCTACAGCTGAATCAGCCGAAGGTGTGTAGCATTCAAATCACACAGATAATAACAATAACGAAAACTTACATTTACACCTTCTATGTGTCAGGCACTGTTAATTTGTTTAATCCACACTAACAGCCCTATGAAATTGGTAGATACTATTACCTCCAATTTTAAGTAATGTATCAGTTGGCTTTAGCTATATAACAAACCATCCCAGGCTGGGTTTGTTGGTTGAAACCTGTAATCCCAGCACTCTGGGAGGTTGAGGAGGGCAGATCACTTAAGATCAGGAGTGCAAGACAAGCCTGGCCAACATGATGAAACCCTGCCTCTACTAAAAATGCAAAATTTAGCTGGGCATGGTGGTGCACACCTGTAGTCCCAGCTGTTCAGGAGTCTGAGGCCAGGAAATCTCTTGAACCCAGGAGGCAAAGGTTTCAGTGAGCTGAGATCGCACCACTGCACTCCAGCTTGGGTGACAAAGTGAGACTGTCTCAACAAAGAAAGCATCAGGAGAGCATGAAACCACCATCTGCAGACACATTTAAAGTTTCTGATTGAGTTGTGTTTCCTATTGTCCTATTGGCTAAAGCAGTTCATATAACCAAGACCAGCATCATTAGGGGATGGGATACCCCAGGACAGGATTACAGGGAGGCGTGAGCCAATCAGGGGCTATTATTGAAACAAGCTATCAAAGATAAAGAAATTGAGACGAAAGAAAATAACAGAGCAGGCCTAACACCTCAAGGAAATGAAACAGCTATCTGAGTTTAGGTGGTTAAAGATGTAAAGACTGCAGCAGATTCTTAGGAATAGGGTTCTTCGGAATAAAATCCATAACCCTCGAAAACAATGGGAGATTTTGCACAGGAAAACCACTCTTGAGAAGTCATTAACCATAATAAGGGAAATCCTCTTAGGGTATGGGCTGCAAATAAATTAACCAGAAGTCTGAATCATTTGGGGATTTGGCTATTCCTTAGCCAGGAAAGAGATGAAAAAGTCAGTCTGTTGCACAGGTCCTGTTTATAACTAAAGCTTAATTCTCAGGTTCCTGGTGGGGAAATGCTCTTGGATAACCCAATCTGTGTCTCCTGACCTGACTCCAATAGAGTACAGGATTAAGAAGATGTGGGGGATTTTTGTGTGTGTGTGGAAAAAAAAATTATAAATTTTACTTTTTTATTTATTTTTGCCTTTTCATTCAAGTTTTTTACATACTATCACTTTTAACCTGGAGATCCCAGTATCCTTCTCTGCCTTGCTAAAAATAATCTTGTCCAAAGGACACAAACTCATCCTTTTTTATGGCTGCATCAGCTGGAAACCATCATTCTCAGCAAACTATCACAAGAACAGAAAACCAAACACCGCATGTTCTCACTTATAGGTGGGAACTGAACAATGAGATCACTTGGACTCAGGAAGGGGAACATCACACACCGGGGCCTATCATGGGGAGGGGGGAGGGGGGAGGGATTGCATTGGGAGTTATACCTGATGTAAATGACGAGTTGATGGGTCAGCACACCAACATGGCACAAATATACATATGTAACAAACCTGCACGTTATGCACATGTACCCTACAACTTAAAGTATAATAATAATAAATAAATTTTAAAAAAAAAGTTAAAAAAAATAATAATAATAATCTTGTCCAGAGTCAGACTCCCAAGAGTCTAGAATGAGTTGTGAAGTCCATCTGCTTTGCTTTGTCTAAAGTGTTTTCACTCACTCTTTAAATATAAATTTCCCTACAAACTATGGACTGAAATTTCTGGTTCTGGTGGCACCAGACTTTAAGGCTGCAGCATTTTGATCCCTTTAACTCTAATTTGTGAACTTTTCAATATCACATTGAAGGGCAAGACTACAAACTATCTTAAGCCTTTCCTGGAAAACCTATTCACATGTTGATTGTTTTGGAATGGCCTGGAGGATGCCGCAGCCTGCAAGTACCAGATCACATAGATGCAACTGTAAAAAGGAGCCCTGGAAGAATTTACTTTAATAATCATTAAATCAACAACAATATTGAGACTGAGCACTTATTGATCATCCTTGTGGGATTAACATGATAATATAGAATGTGAATGAATCAAAGTTAATATGAGAGACTAGAGTAGCTTTCTAAAATTTCCTCAGAAAATGGTGGTAGAGAGAATGCCTGCTCTTTTAATTGCTGTCCAAGAATTTCCAAGAAATGTTTCCCCTTAATGCTTGAGAGGTAAAGATGGGCAGAGAGTTTATTACTAAACCTACAGAAACTCCTGCGGAAGGATTCCAGACACAAAGAGCAGTAGGGATGGGTTCTTGGGCCCGAGAGAAATGAGCAGATGCTTGAATTGCCTAAGTTAGATTTTCCAAATTCCTTTGCAAAATTGGCAAATAGAAACAACTTTGTGCTCCTGGCATTTTGAAGTGCAGGATACAGCTTTATATATGACTGAGAAGAAAGATACCTTGAATTGTACATAGGATGCCCAGGGAAAAGATTTAGTGCCTTCCTTTCTCTACCATTGTCCTTTTCTGTGGTGTACATTCTTTTGTCTTTGCTAACGACAGCATAGAAACTGATTAGTCTAATAGAATGTCAGAAGACAATTGGCTGTGTCTCAATAAAAGGAGGCAAGTACATTTCCTGATGAAAACATTCTTGAAAAATCCATTTAGCCCCATTTTAGCATCTCCTCTCAAGATGTCCTTAAAGTGAGTTTTCCAAGATACAATCCTTATAACCACTCAACAGTAATTTATTTCATAGAAAACAAAAATTGTGTCCACTTAGCTGAAGGCAAGAGGAAGAGCAGGCTGTCTGTTAGAGATGGTCATTTGTACAGTGAGTTTGTACTCAAAATGGCTTTTGTATGTGGGGGTTGGGGTGCTCTGTACTCTAAACTTAATGGAGGGGTTTTGTGGGAGATTTGACTTCCCAGGAACATAGTAAAGGATGGCGTGGGCAGGGGAAACTGATTCAGAGATACCTTGTGAAGGAAAGTGGAGGGATCAGGCTGAGTCTCCCAAAAAGGGCAGAGAAAATGGCAACTGTTTTCCCCTGGCCCAGATTCCCAGGTGTATTATGTGCTTTGGTCACTGTTTCTGGAAAGAGAGGTGAAACGTGAGTGGACTTGACTTTAGATTGTCCACCATCTAAAGCATAGTTTTACTGACAGCTTTCAGTAAGAGCTTTCATTAGTCCTTGAAATATCTACTGAGCAAGGAACTATGGAAAACAAAGTCCAGCTCAGACAGATTCTGTGCTCGTCAAGATTATAGCATGACAAAGTAAAAATGCTTATGTTAGAAAGTGAGCTCATACTGCACGTGGAGAAATAACATGGAATTGGAACAGTGGGAAAATTTATTTCCAGCTGGAAATGACCTCTAAGATGGGTTTTGTCAGACAGGTAGACACAGAGAAGTAGGGAAGCAAAACACAGAAAGAAAGAAGATCGTAGACAAAGGCTCAGAAATGGGAAACCTCCAGGCATGTATGAGGAACAGCTGCTAGTTTGGTTAAGCAGAGGAGAAAGCTGGATGTAGTCCATGAGAATTTCCCTAAAAATGGGAAATACAGCACATTTCATCTCCAGCCTGTCTGTGGTTAAAGCTTTCTAAACACATTGAAATTACTGCTTAATATAATAGCTTACAGCAGAAATCCTTTTTGAATTTGGAGAACTGCAAGATAATCTTGCTCATATTCCAAATCCTTTCTGCAAATTTCCCAATAAAGAGACGTAAGTTATTGTCTTCCACAGCAGGGATTCTCAGCCTGAGCACTATGGACATTATGGACTGAATAATTCTTTGTTGGAAGGTGCTGTCCTGTGCATTGTAGGATGTCTAGCAGCATCCCTGGCCTCTCATAAAAGTCAGCAGCACCCAACTCTAGGTACAACGATCAACGATGTCTCTAGACACTGCTAAAAGTCCCCCAGAGAACAAAATTTTCCCCAGTGGTGAACCTATGGTCTACACTGAGTCAGTGTTTCAGATGATTGTTCTTGCGTAGATGAAGACAGCTAAGTAGGAAGAAGAAAAAAAAAAAAAAAAGCCCTTCTATATTTCAAATGCATGGACTCTCTGTGTAGAGAATAATTTAGCTCTTTTTATTTCTAACTACCATTCGATACTGCTGTTTTACTTAGCATACAGGAAAAATGGACACAGGAGTCCAGCCATGTATAAATATGTGCTGCCACTTACCTGGGACTATTAGAATCATCACATATTCCTGATTTTTCTTCAGAACTCCTTAAATCACTTATAAAGACTTTGCCTTGGAGTATTTTTAAACAAAAATAGCAACTTAACTGCTATTTCCATGCAATACACAAATCAAATTTCAACACTATCAGAGATTACTAGGTCAAGATCATTGGGTAATAATCTCACCTTTGGCATGAAATAGCAAAATGGGGAGAAGAAGGGAGAATCGAAATAGATGGTCTTTAAAGGTCTTTGAACTCTGAATTTTTAGTTCAGTTATTTTGCTGGAACACCAGAAAAATCAAGAATAAAACAATTTTTATTCTATCAGCCTGATATTTTCTTTAAAAACTTTTTTATAAGAAAAATGATTCTTTTATATACTGCCCCTCAATTTTTTTCCAAAAATGAATAATATATGTAGGAATATGTAGAATATGTTAAAAGTATGGAATATATGTTTCATTATGAACAACACTGTCAAATTTTTAGATGAGGAACTAGTGCTGCCAAAGTAAAACAACGTTTTTTAAAACTTGCACTAATGGTCAAAAATTATTGTTACTACCTTAAAGTATTATATTTGATTGTCTATAAGTTACTTGGGAAATTTATAATAAGTATAAAGCAATTCATCTCATAATTCTATGTAATTATTTCTGTATTTTTTATCCTAAAGTGAACATGTTTCTGGAGAGTATTGTAATACATAATACAAAAACTACTATTATCACTAGATAACAACAGTTATCGAACATGTGTTGGTTGCAAATACATCTGTATAAATAAATCAAATCCAGGTAGCATACTTTTATTTTTTTAATTCCTATCCTTCAGATCAAAGAAGTCTATAGGAGAAAGGGACCACGGAAACATTTGTATATAACTAACAGACACTGATTAATGATAAATGCCTGGTATAGTCCATTTTTGTACTCTAAAGTTTCTAAAATCAAAGGTCTGTTTTCTTGACTATTTGTTTTCTAACATCTTTTAACATCTTCTCTTAAGTATTTATTGATAATTGAATCTGTTCCTTCAAAGACTTTAACTCCATGGTACACTAATTAATTTTTTTAAATAGTGACTAGGGTAGGGAGAGACATGAAACCATCAGTCTTTCTCCTAGTTTTACTAAGTTCAGAGTTACTCTATTTTACTCCAAACAACAGTATTTAATTAGTTAACATTAATAAGGTTTCTCCTGGACTATGATGTAGGGAATTTGCAATATTGTAAAAAAGCATCTTCTTCCTCTGGGCCAGATGGCAAAAAGATTTTTTCTCATGCCAGCTCCAGAAGTTGACCTAGATTGTGGTGTTAGGAACCGTAAATCTATCATAGGGATTAGCAGGAAAGAGTGTTGGCAGTAATTAGGGCATGAATGCTGTGTTTGCCAACCTCATGACAGACTGCACCCTTTTCTCCCTGGAGTGGGTTCTGAAAGATTAGTAGAAGTTTATTGTAAAGAGGGCGGCACTGTAGACAGAGGAAATAGCATGTGCTAAAGCTTGAACCTGTATTAGGGCGTGCAGTGTTTGGAAAACAGCTACCCAGATAGGACTTTGGAAAAAGTGTACTAAGAAAGGCACTGGATGAGAGAAATCAGGAAGCTGAGGATGACGATAAAATAAATAGAGGTATAGGTCATGAGCATTTATTGTGCAGGGCTGCAGCAAATTTTAGGCACAATAAACTCCCTTGGGCATGGTTAAAAAGAAATGGAATGTTTTTGTGCAATAAAGTTTCCATAAATATATCATGCATACATTACCAATTTCCAAATATTTAAATGCTCACAAACCCATCTCTTACTCGAAGAAATCCTATCATCTGACCTAGACACAGAGATGAATTCATGGAACTAATCTCAAGTAAGGAGCTAATATATATAAATATATATATATAAATATATTACATATAAAATACTATTTTTAGAGCAGATTTAGGTTTACAGAAAAATTACAAAGAAGATAAAGAGAGAGTTCCCACATACCACCCTGCACATACACAAGGTTTCTCCTGTTATTAACATCTTGCCTCAACATGGTACATTTGTTACCAGTGAGGAGCCAATATTCATACATTATTATTAAAGTCCAGTTACACTGGGGTTCACTCTTTTGGTGCACAGTCCTATGAGTTTTGACAAACGCATAATGTCCTGTGTCCACCATTACAGAATCATACAGAATGGTGTCCCTGCCTTAAAAAGTCCCTGTGTTCCACCTATTCATCCCTTCCTTTCTGCCCCTAAACTGTTGGCAAACACCGATTCTGCTCTCTCCAGTTTTGCCTTTTCTAGAATGTCATATAGTTGGTATCACACAGTGTGTAGCTTTTGCAGACTGACCTCTTTCATTTAGCAGTATGCATTTAAGGTTCCTTTGTGTCCTTTTGTAGCTTGATAGCTCATTTCTTTTGAATCACTAAGTAATACTCCATTGTATGGATGTATCACAGTTTATACATTCACAGATTGAAAGACAACTAGCTTTATCCAGCTTTGAACAAATATGTATAAAGCTGCTACAAACATTTGTGTGCAGGTTTTTGTGTGGACATAAGTTTTCGTTCATTTGAATAAATATAATGTTGTATCATTTGAAAAGCTTGTGGTTAGCATTGTAAAAAACGGCCAGACTATCTTCCAAAGTGACTGTACCATTTTGCATGCCTATCAGCAACGAATAAGAATTCCTGCTTGTCGTTCCACATCCTTTCCAACATTGTTTTCAGTGTTCTGTTTTTAAACTTTAGCCATTCTAATAGGTATATAATGATATCTTGTTTTAATTTGCAATTCTCTGATCACATATGTCAATAATCTTACCATCTGTTTATCTTCATTGATGACATACCTCTTCAGATCTTTTGTTCATTTTGTAATTAGGTTATTTTCTTATTGAATGTTAACAGTTATTTGTATATTTTGGATACAAATCCTTTTTTCAGAATGTGTTTTGCAAATATTTTTTCCTGTGGCTTTTCATTCTCTTAACAGTGACTTCCTCAGAGCAAAAGGTTTTAGTTTTAATAAAGTCCAATTGATCAATTTTTCTTTTCATAGATCATACTTTGGTCACCTAAATTTTCTTATCTTTTAGAAGTTGTATAGTTTCACAATTTACATTTAGGTCTATAATCCATTTTGAGTTAATTTTTGTGAAAAAGGTAAGGTCTGTTTACAGACTCATTTATTTGCATGCAGATATTTAGTTATACTAGCACCCATTTGTTAAAAAGACTATCCCTTCTCCATTGAATTGCCTTTGCTCCTCTGTTAAAGATCAGTTTTCTATATTTGTATCGGTCTATTTCTGGGCTATTCTGTTTCACTGATTTCTTTCTTTATTCTTTCATTGATACCACACTGTCTTGATCACCGTAGTGGTAGTAATCAAGGATAGTGTCAGTTTTCAAAAAACCCTGTTCTTCTACTTCGACATTGTGTTGGCTCTTCTGGTCTTTTGCTCTCCATATACACTTTACAATCAGTTTGTCAATATCCATAAAATACCTTGCTGGAATTTTGAATGGGATAGTATTGAATCTGTAGATCAAATTGGGAAGAATAGTTATCTTAATAATATTAAGTCTCCCTACCCATAAATGTGGAACATCTTATTTCATTCAGATATTCTTTTATTTCCTTCATCGTAGCTTTATAGTTTTCCTCACATAAATCTTGTACATATTTTGTTAGGTTTACACCTAAGGTTTTTCTTGTTGTCATTGTTTTGTTGGCACAAATGTAAATTAGCTTGTGTTTTTAATTTCAGATTCTGGTTGTTTGTTGCTATATATAGGAAAGCAATTGACTTTTGTAAAACTTTGTATCCTGCAATGTTGTCATAATCACCTATTTAAAAAAAACAAAACTTTATCAATTCTTTGAGATTTTATACATAATCATATCATTTGTGAACAGATAGTTTTATTCATTCTTTCCCAATCATCTTTTATTATTCTTGTTTTATTGCATTAGCTAGGACTTCCAGTGCGATGCTGAATAGGCATGGTAAGAAGGAACATCCTTGTCTTGTTCCTGATCTTAGGGGAAAAGCATCTAGTTTCTCACCATTATGATGTCAGCTATAGGTTTTCTATGTTCTTTATCCCATTAAGGAAATTCCATTCCATTCCTAGTTTTTATCATGATTGAGTGTTGGATTTTGTCAAATGTGTTTTCTGCATTTATTGATATATTCACATTTTTCTTTAGCTAATTGATGTGTTTACATTGATTTCTGAATGTTGAACCAACTTTGCATACCTAGAATAAATCTCTATTGGCTGTAGTGTATAATTGTTTTTATACATTGTTGAATTCAATTTGCTAACACTTTGTTGAGAATTTTTGTATCTGTTCATGAGAGATACTGGCCTATAACTTTTCTTCATAGTAATTGTCTTTGCTGAATTTAGTATTGGTTAATGCTGGTCTCACCTGATTAGTTAGGAAATATTATCTCTTCTATTTTCTGGAAAAGACTATAGAACATTGATATCATTTCTTCTTTAAATGTTTGGTAGAATCCACTAGTAAAATTATCTGAGCTTGGTGCTTTCTGCTCTGAAAGGTTATTGTTGATTTAATTTCTTTAATAGATCTAGGGATATTTAGATTATCTGACTATTAATTACACCTGCCACTGTAATGATCTCTTATTTCTCCTGTGTGAGCTTTGGCCAATGATATTTTGAAGTATTATTTCCATTAGGATTAAGTAAATATTCAAGATGATGACTATTATGAATTATTCAAGTCATAAAGAAGTCCTTGCATATTAGGAGTTAGAAAAAAAATTACCTTTGCTACCGGTAAAGGTTCTAATACATTTGATTGCATATATTTAATCTACTGGAAAACTAAGTTCAGATTTGATTACTCAAAGAGGCATAGAAATTTATTTTAAACTGACAGTGCCAAACAGAGCAACAAATTAATGAAACATCAACAACAGTGAGAGGCTTTTCATGTTTTCTTACAATCCCTTTTAAGATCAGAGAACATTTTTTTTCCCAAAAAATTTCAAAGGAAGAGTCAGAGCCAAAGCATTTTGAAAAGAAAAAGAGTTTACTTGCAAAGGTTCAAGAGAGTCAGACTTCAGAAAAGCTGGACAAGCAAGTGAAAAACATAACAGGTATTTAAAGAAAAATATAAAGAAGATTACCATGATTACTAAGTTTGCATTAATTTGTTCATGGAGAAAAAACAAAATCTTATCACATGATGATCATATCCAGAAAGATCTTGCAACATGAGCTAAATAAAAGTCAAGAATAAAATGGTCTTTGTCGGGGTCTGGGGATATAAGAAATACTCAATGTTTCATTATTTTGGGACCAGAAATTGACAAGGTAACCCTGTTCTTTTTGGTTAATCTTAGGGTACAAAGTGCTTCATCATGACAGAAACAGGGCATGACTTCTGCTTTGCTTCTAGAAGCATAAAGCAATGTCACTACTACAAAATATAGATACGATATTTCTTATAACTCTATTCACTGTTATAAGTACATAAAAATCCAAAGTCAAATCATAGACTCTCAATTACCGTGGTTTTTACACATTTCTACCATCCATTCCTAGTGCACCGTATTGAGCCATACTGAGCTATATTTTTCTCCTTCACAACTTTTCACTTACGGGAAGACAGCTATTGTCCCCCACACTATCGTAATGTGGCCAAGAGGACCACTTGTCCCTCATATATTTAACACTCTTGACCCTCATATATTTAACATTCATAATTATGTGTTGCCTAAATACTCACTGTTGTAGTCATTGAAACACCTGTGAAATAATTTTAAAAACTGTATATTTACAAAAGAAAGCCTATTTCTAGTAATGATGATGGAAATTAAGAGAAAATATAGACATCTATAAAAGTGTGATGGTTCTCAATGATAAAATATGATTTATGAAACAAATGGCTAAAATCCTAAATATTTTGCACGTTTGTACTCAGGAATTCTCTCTCTGATGAAATGTGGCAGCTTTTTCCTTCCCCTCCCTTTCACTCCTCCCCATCTCCCTTCTTCCATTCCTTCCTTTTAAATTTTAAAAGAAATGAGTGGAAAGACCTATACATACAAACCCATGCATGTACCCATCCCTCATCTTCTTAAAAGGATTTTAAACTCTGATTCTTCCATTATGTTCACCAGTCTTCCTTAAAGGTTTAGCTATAAGGAATAAATGTCAGTGTCCAAATGTCCAAAATCTAACATATTATCTCATAATTATGATAGGTACTTGATGCTAGGAGAAATAAGAGATTTGACAGTGAGAAAATTTCCTGATATACAATTTTGACAGTACATGTAGGATACTCAAAAGGAATTAAGGCAATTCACGTTATAATTCTTTCTAGTTATTAACAATATATTCCTTGTTAACATAATCTAGCACGCAGGCATGGGCTTTTGAAGGGGCATAGAAAAAAAATGACCAAATCCACTGAGGAAAACTTGGTGATAACATTCTCTCTTTTTTATTTCAAAGGTGTCCTTGAATGGCCATTTTGGACAAAACTGGTTGTGGTAGCCATTGGCTTCACAGGAGGTCTTGTCTTCATGTACGTCCAGTGTAAAGTCTACGTTCAGTTGTGGCGCAGGCTGAAGGCCTACAACCGTGTGATCTTTGTACAAAATTGCCCAGACACTGCCAAAAAACTGGAGAAGAACTTCTCATGCAATGTAAACACAGACATCAAGGATGCTGTGGTAGTGCCTGTATCACAAACAGGTACAAATTCACTGCCATCTGCAGAGGGTGGCCCCCCTGAAGTTGTATCAGTTTGATGGAACCTGTTGGGAGTTCCTTCACCGAAGAATATCTTTCTAGCCCTCAGCCACTACAAATGACAGAAGTGATCTTGAATTATTTACTCTCTTCAGCTCCTCCTTTCTCCTACTGACACATTTTTCCTGACTTTGTTCAAAGAGGAAAGGAGGAAAACACACCAAATGCCCAGGATCCCATGAAGTATAGCGTGAAGTATGATATGGAAATGTGAAGTTTGCCAGAGAATGATTTCTAAGACAATTAAGAACTACTGGGGCAATGAATGCTTTTAGGCAGTAATCAAGGATTAAATGGACCCATGATACTCTTCAAAGTAACAGGGGAAAAGTTCAAGAATACAGACTTGAATTGCAATGTGTATTATTTCTAGGGCCTTGTAATGTTAACTGTCTCATCTGGAAATAACAAACATATTTGGTTTTAAGCCTGAAATTGTCTGCATTATCCCTAAGTCACATTGGAAGCGAACTTGGAGGATGCGTATTTTGATATGTTTTGACAGCTAACAGATTTTTATTGTTATAGTGGAGTCCGGTTATTTTGACAGATGCATGTTTTTTAAATAGATGCAATATACACTTGAAGACATTGATATTTGGAATTATGTTTAAGTCATGAACAAAAGATTTTCGGAAAATGTTCAGATATAATTACCTCTGTTAAATACCCACAGAACTCAGTTATCAGGTCTTATATTTTTTTCTGATTCCTCTAATACAGTGCTGTCCAATAGAAACACAATAACCACAAATGCAGGCCACATATGTGAATTTTTAATTTCCCAGTAGCCCCATTTTAGAAAGTAAAAATAAATGTAAAAGTGAATTTTGATTTTTTAAAAATTTAACACTATATATGTTATTTCAACATGTCATCAATATAAAAAATTGAGATAGTTTACATCTGTTTCTTGAATCAAGTTTTCAAAATCCAGTTTGTAATTTAAAAGCACACTTCAACTTGAATTAACTATATTGGATAGCACAGCCGTAAAATTAGAGACTAAGCTTCTGTTTTATTTAACAGTTGAATATTTCAAAAAAGTTTCATTCTTTCTTTTATTTCAAAGTCTCATAAAAGTTATGATTTTTAAAAGCACTAAATTAAGTTAAGTATCCTCATTTTAAAGTCAGATGAAGTTCACATCTCTAAAGGGTAAAAATCCAAAAGTATAGAAAGATAAAATAATCTGCCTGTAGCAAAGTTGTGAAATTAATTTGTTTGTTACTATGAAGTACTTACGATAGGGGAATAAAATTACCTATTTTTGTTATTGAATCAAATGTGTAAGGCTTATTTCATCCATATGAGGTGTCAACTTGACAGATGAGTAATTATGACTAAGAATCTAGACCTTACTTATAAAAGCTGACAGGATTTCCCTTGCTCAGTTAGAAAGCAAAAATAGTCAACAGATTCTGTGATAAGTAATTAATTATTTAGGTTTGACAGTTGATTATTGTGTTCTTTGCATATTCATGTAAAACTGATGTGTGAATGGCATTACAGTGAGTTAATGATTATAGATATAGTAGCCTGTCAAAGAAAGACGTCCTACATTTAAAAAGGTGTCATATAATGTTAGCTGTCATTATTTATTAACATGAAAAGGCAATGATGGCCATAAGAACCAAAGCATGAGTATTACATTGCACAAATCTGGGTATCACATGGATGCACTTTGTAATTATCAGTGTGCTTGTTCTTCACAGATCATAGGAAAAAGGAAAAAAAAAAAAAACCTTTAAATGAGGAGAAAGATGGTATGAATATTAGTAGTGGCTGACATTGAGTCCAAATAGTCTTGATTCCTAGAAATAAACAAAAGGTAAACAATGTCAATTTTGTGTGTGTGTATGGCGTGTGTGTATTCATGTATATATGCGGGGAAAACATTAAGGTATTCAGTCAGGAAACACAAGATTTAAAACTCATCTTTCTTAAAACTTGTTATAAGCATAGGGAAAACAAAGTCGAGGTAACTTAACCAAAAATTCTGTATAAATAAGGATATAAGTAATGTTTTAAAAAACATGTGGACCTTAAATTAAACTGTATATTAAATTCCTCTTAAATTCCCATTTTAAATATTTAACATAAATATATTTATGAATAACAAATCTGTGGGTGATTTAACCATGGCACCACATCCAAGGGATTAACCTTAATGCAATTTTCGTGTTAATTGTCCCAAGCTTCTTACTAATCCATTTTCCCTGTGGGTTAGTAATGGCAACATGCTGTTTACAGATATGTTATCTACAGAAAAACATCTAGATATCAGCAAACAAAGAAATGTTGATTTCTCTTTTGTTTGCTCTGAAAGTAAAATAGTCATTTACCTTAATTAATATGGAAAATATTGTTTAAATTCTGTACGAACCTAAACAAGATAGGTTGCAGGGTTGATTTCACAGTGGAGGATGATTGGCTAAAATAAAGCCTCATCTATTAAGGGCTACACTTAACACTAAGAAAACATTTCTACAATGATAAGCATTATTGTATTAATAGTAAAAGAGGACATGGGATTTTAAAACTATATCTAAATTCTTGAAATTAACTTTTATGGGCTTGGACATTGTTGAAATGAGAAAATAATATAGCTTCCTGGCAGGTTAAAAGTCAACACTTGATTTTGCTCTTCTTCTGACTTTTTGAAACCCTGAAGTTCTGAATTTCAAGCTTTTAAGAAGCTTTTCAGCAATGGTTGTTTATGGTTCAAACATCTGAAATAACTACCTGCATTTAAAATCTAATGTTGATTATTTTATTTTTACATTCTGTGTGGCAATGGAACATTTGCCCTTTCAAACAATAAAACGATTTAGCTTCGTGGCAGTGCTTTTTTTGTGGACTGACTATACCCTTCAAAAAGGAAAACTGCTCTACAGAATGCCAATTTTGAGGCATGTTTACCTGCTCATGGAAGAAATAAAATGGAACTGAAAAAAAAGGACTAAAATTGAAGAATGAAATTACCGTTGTGTTAAAAACCTTAGCTCTTTATAATCATGAATCTTCAGTATTATCAATACCATAAACCAGACACTGATGCTGTTAAGTTTTTTAAAGAACTATCACTCTTATCGTACAGGAGCAAAGATTACACTGTAAAAGAAAGAAATTCCAATATTTTTAAAAGTAAAGCCCAAAAGGCAAGCTTAAGTACAAAACCAAAATAAAAATGAACACAATCTAAACTAAAGTGAGCCCAACAACCTGATACAGCAATGTGTAACCTGCAGGAAGATAGGTACAGACTGAAGGAGTCTTTCGAAACACCCCGGCAGTCAATCTCACTCTGCGCTGCTTCTACACGCGATTATAGTCCCAGAGAGACGACCTCATAGTTATATTTTATCTTGTTTTACAAAAGGTCCTTGGGTACTCTTTAAAACATCTATTCTTTGGCAGGAAAATTAGCTCATTAGAGCAATGACAGCATTAAGGGAAATTATAAGGGCCCTGGGGCTGAGGTGGGAAGATTCTTCCATCTGCCCCATATAGTTTACCCTTCCTTGCCTTGAAAATGAATCTTTTGGAACAGAGTACAGCTCTTAAAAGTTACTAATATCATTATTATTATAGTTGTTACATAATACTTTAATTAAGAAAGATGAAAACCTTTTTTCTTTCCTAAGTCAGCCCAATGGTGCTATTTTACATATCAACACAGTTGAAAGGAAGTACTGTTATTTTGGGCTGCAGTGTTTCCTCCACATCTAAAGAAAGCCCATTTTGAAATTGGATACTGCATTAAAGAAGGAAAAATTATTTTAACTGTGTGCAGTTTTTGAAATTAGGCATTTGTACTATTTTGGTTTTACCTAATTCTCTTGCATTAACAATTTACTGTTTTGTGAATCGTGTACTAAAGCAAATTAAGAAAAAGAAAATAACTATCTGTGAAAGACTTTGTATATTAAACAAGTGATGCAAACCTTGGTTGTGGTTTCCACACTTTTTGCCTAACAGACTATTTGTATTTGCAACGTCCAAACACACGTTTTTGATTTAAGATTTTACAAGGGTCTGAACATATATTATTTTAAAGCAAACCTACATTGACTAACTCATGACATGGTACAAAGAAATAAATACACAAACAGAGGTAAACCAATGAAAATAAACAATGTGGACTTTCAAACCTGCGTTAAAAAAAGGTTTAAGAGAAATCACAGTGTAATCTAGAGGGATTTTCTCAAGAATAAGTCTTGGATATAGACAAATAAGAATATAACAGCATTTTTCTATTAAGAGCTAATAGTGGATTCAGATAATTGCATGGATAATAAACATTAAAAGCAAGATATTACAATCTAAGAGGCTTGGTGATAGCAAAACACAAAGCACTCTCCAAATGTCCAACTTATAAGGATCTACAGGGCTTTCAACCAGTCTGCTAACTATACGAGACAACTCTTCCACCCAAACTGGAAATCTGAACTTAACACCCTCCCTCACCACCAGAAATTATAGCAAACATTCCTAGATCATTAACCACTGCCATTATGTGTTCAATGATCCTAAACTGGGTGCTGTGATAGAGATTACCAAGCGTAGCAAGTGTGTGGGGCTAGGATGCTTTAGATAGAGAGGACACTTTTAAGCTCAGACCTAAAGGAAGAGAGAACAATCATTTATTGTTGGCCTTGCGAAAGCTCAGAGAATGGCAACACAGGCAGAGGAATGATAAGTACCAAAATCCTGAATGGGAAATGTCAAGCAAGGCTGATGGATTCGGCCAGTAGGGAAACAAGCCCTTGTAAGACTCTATTACAGTCATCCCTCAGTATGTGTGGAGGACTGGTCCCAGGACCTCCTTTGAATACCAGAATTCATGGATGCTCAAATCCCTGATATAAAAATGGTGTAGTATTTGCATATAACCTATGTATATCCTCTTGTATACGTAAAATCATTTCCGGATTACTTATAATACCTAATACCATGGAAATAGTTTACAATGTATTGTTTAAAGAATAACGACATGAAACAAGTCTGCATGTTCAGTACATACTTTTTTTTCAGACTATTTTTCATCTGTGCTTGGTTGGATCCAAGGATGAGGAACCCTTAGATAGGAAGGGTCAACTGTACTTACAGAGGCAGTAAAATGCAAAGGTGTGGCCTTCCTATATGTCTTGTCCTACAGAAAGACACAAACAGAAAAGGGGCCAGATGACCTGATAATGCCACATAAGGGGAAGGGCACTCTGTTGCTGAGATGCTGAGTCCATTTTGCAGCTAAGTATTATATTAGACTGGTGCAAAAGTAATTGCAGTTTTGCCATTAAAATTACTTAAAAAAAAAAAAAAAGACAAAAACGGCAATTACTTTTGCACCAATCTTGAGTCATTAGTTTTATAGGCTGCAGCTCTAGGCTACAGTGTCTCGAGGTGGAGTCTCGGAGGTCATCAGAACTCAGGTGATGACAAATTGTCTCACTATCTTCTTCCCAGATCGGGAGGCAAATGATATCCTCCATATCTCCGTGTTCTGGGAAGATACAAGACAGTCTTCCAAGGCTCAGTCAGGTCATCCGCGGCAAAACCCTGACCAGCTTGGATCAAGTGAACATACACAAGGCCATCCGGGTGCTGGCAACAGGAGCAAGAACAGTGGCAAGAAGGCCAGTTAAGAAGCTACTGCACATAGGACAGGCAAGACATGGTGACTTTGGTAAGGATGAAAAGTAGAGACTGCCTGACAAGGGCCAATTTGATTTTCATTTTGGAAGTGGAATCACAAATACTCGCTAATTAAATTATATTGCGGGAAGGCATCAAGCATGATTTTACAGGCAGATTTCTGGCTTGAGAAATTGTGTGAAAAAACTTAGAAAAAACAGGTTTCTGAGAAAATAAGGAGTGGGAAACAGAACATAAGTAGGAGTATTTGCCTGTGAAAGGAAAAAAAAGATATATCCATTAAATCAAAAGAAAGTGGTAATTCATATTTTCTCAAAGATGTATAAAAAGGTTGAACATTGAGAAGGCTAGTATTCAAGTCAAGCTAGAAAAAAAATTAAAGAAAGTAGTAAAATAATTATCTCAAAGTTAGAAAATGAACTTAGTTGGGGAACATAATAAGATCACTAAGCAGTACTGAGAATTCACTTGAGATTTGCAAACATCAGTATGAAAATGGTCTGTTTGATATTCTTCAGCGATGTTGAGCTGCTTGAGAACAGGCATGAAGGAAACATAGCTATTACTTGGTTTGGGTTCTGAAAGAGAAATAACTCTGTTACAGAGTCAGGGGCAAAGGAATTGAGGGTATATGCAGGGAAGCAACTATGAACTTGAAGCTAAGCTCAACAAGATAGATGATGCATGAGAGTGAGGTCAAAGTGCAGAACTTCAGCAATGAAGAGGGGTGGTGACAGTGAATGAAGAGTGGAATACTCAAAATCAGGTCTACAGAGTGGAGGTGCTGATGAGGATCCAGGTGTGACCATTGAGAGGCCTCTGATGGGATGGAGAAAAAGACCGGAAAACTTAAAACTCACAGTGTTGTTATATTTGCCAGCCACTATTTGTTATCCACAAGGAATCACTAAAATGATTGCTACAGGGGAGAAGAAAACTAGGTCACGAGCTAAAGCATTCTATGAATGGGCAGAAGGTTCTTCTGGGAGGTAAGATAGTAAGGAAAGGAGGCAAGAATAGAACTTCAAAAACTTAAGGGAGAAATTATTCTGAAGTGGCAGCAGAGCAAAAAGGACACCTACCCAATCTCCTGCCCCTGAAGCACACGGAAAATAAGAATAGAAAAAGCTTCTATTTGAGGTAAGCAAGGTCCTAAAGGGACACCTCTGTCAGCAATCATGGCAAGGAAGCAACTAGGGTATTAGGGAAAAAGACCACAGATGTGAGTCAGCTGCTCTGAACTTGGAAATGTATCACTAACTTATGTCCATGGAAGTTCAGTTCATTGGTTTAGACAAGGGGTCAGCTAATTATGACAAGCGAGTCAATCCCCCGGCCTATTTTGTATGGCCATTAACTAAGAATGGTTTTTATATTATTATTATTTTACTTATTTATTTTTTGAGACAGGGTCTCACTCTGTCACCCAGGTTGGAGTGCAGTGGCACAATCTCAGCTCACTGCAGCCTCTGACTCCCGGGTTCAAGCAATTCTCCCACCTCAGCCTCCCCAGTAGCTGGGATAACAGTGTGCTACCACACCCGGCAAATTTTTATAGTTTTAGTAGAGATGGGGTTTCACCATGTTGGCCAGGCTGGTCTCAAATTCCTGACCTCAAGTGATCCACCTACCTCGGCCTCCCAAAGTGCTGGGATTACAGGCATGAGCCACCACACCCAGCCGGTTTTTATATTTTTAAAAGGCAGCAAACAACACGCATATGCACACGAATATGCAACAGAAACTACATTTGGCCTATAATGCCTAATATATTAAATATTTACTTTCTGGTCTTTTATAAAGAAAAAGTTTGCCAGTCCCTAGTTTACAAAAATAAGTTACCTTTACTTTGTTCCATGGCCATGAACTGTAGACGTTGTCTTATAGAAAGATGCCACTGACTTAAAAGTGGTCTAGATGAAAGGAGCATAAGTTATCACCCCAGAAAGAACATGTTCAACAGGCAAGGAGTAAGGACATCTTAAGCATCACTCTAAAGACAAGTTATCTCTGAGGCTGCTTTGATCCAACTAGGAGTGACATGATTATTATGGTCCTAAATGGTAAATGCATTCATTCAACGAATACTTACCTATCCTAGTTTCCCAGCAGTGTAGCTTGTTAATTGTAATCTTTGCTTTGACAACACAGGGGAAACTAGAAACAAATGTTTAAGGAGGAGGACAATCTGTCATTTTTCACAAGTTATTCATCTAACAGTAGGGACTTTTAAGTGTCAGTCCAGATAAAGCAGTTCTTATTCTCTTTAATGCAACTTACGACTCAGTTTTTACAACCATTTTAAGACTATGAGCCAAAAGCAAGAGAGGAGGAAACTTTTCAATGATTAAAGAGACATTAACTACTCATGTAATCCTAAAAACATACTTTTACACAGATTACTAACTAATCAACGTAAGTTACATCACTAAAAAAAATAATTAGGACTGTAAGAAGTGAAATTGCAGAAATAAACTTTATTTTTAATTTTCAGAAGTAAAAAAAGTAGTTATAATACTTTAACTGTTAACAAGGCTTAGTTGATATCTGGTTAACCTAATACAGCATTAATGTTTTTATTCTTCTCTTGAAAATACTCAAATACACCTGCATTGTTCTCTTTTAAAAACATACCAAGGATACTTGCATTTAACAAGTTTTTTGAGGAAGAAAATTGTACAACATTCATGTTTTTCATGACACTGAAAATACTGAATTATATGTCAACTTATCTCTAAGAAAAAGTAGCATAATTAAAATCACTGGTTCTCTAATCTTTAATTCTCTCTCCACAAATAAAACCTATCACTTTTCACAATAAAAAAGCAAAAAATAATATACAATTAAAAGGAGGTAAACTGAAACTCTTTATCCCCTTTGTCAAAAGATAAATTAATTGTGGGAGATCAACACAACAATCATCACTGATTTTTTTTTCTTTTACCATTTAACTCTGGTTCAAAAGATAAATAATAATTTATAATCCGGCAGTGTATACAAACTTCTTATCACATTTTCCCTTATTTTGTAAAAAAGGAAAATAGGTTTAATGTTTAAAAGAAGCATTAGTGTGATATTATTACTGAAAGGCAATTTTGCTATTATCACAACTCAAAAAGTACCCACAGGAATCTTTTAGGAAACAGGTTACTGTCCATTTCACAAAACATAAAAGTAGGTGGTCATAAATACACAAGAAAAACAAAACATTTTTTGTCCTTAGTTATATTGCTCCCTCCCGGCCCGAAATTCAGATGAAAAAGATTAAACAACTTCTGCAGATCACATCTATCTATTTTAACAACTTAATGTAAATGAAAAGCAGTCTTCATTTTAAAATAAATATCGTAACACCATTTTTGAAACTGCAAATGAAACTCTCATTATATAAGAGAATGTCAGTATCAAAATCTTGTATCTTGACAATTAGGTACCATAATCAATGAATATAATTTGAAGCTCTCAAATTATTTATTTTCAATTCAAGTGAAGACAATTAGGCCACTGCAGTCATTTCCTCATCTGAATCACTTGATTCATCGTTTAGTTCCAATTCCCCTAAATCTTGGTCTACAGTTATAATAGTTTTCCTCTTGCACTTCTTGGGAATTGCATCATTAGCGCCAATTTTTCTCATTTTAATGTTCGGTAATTTCTTCAGATCAAAGTCCCATTCCCTAGACAAAAAGTGAAAAAAAAAAAGGGGGGGGGTACAGAGTGTTGGTAAGAGTTAATGTGGAAAACCAGGAGATAATAAATTTTCGAAACTCTGAGGATCCTACATATTCAAAACTTCAAAAGCATTAAAGGAAAATATTAGGCGCAAATTACTAGAAAGCTCTTCTATTCTTTCATCCTCTCTAACCTGAGTATCTCCTTCTCTCAGGCTACCCAGATCAAGAATTGCAATCAAAAGTAGGAACTGTATCATACCTGACAAATCTCCAAAATACAGTCAGAAGAGGTTTTCCTTTTCACACACAGAAGTACATCCCAGCTAAGTTTCAGTAATCAACTGTTATTCTTATAACGGAGAATTTTCAGTTTTTCAACCTCAGTATTTTATTAATTACTTTAGAAGTAATGTGAATATTGTTTTGGGAACTGAACTCTTAACCAGAAGGCTATACTCATCTCTTTTCTTGTTTCTGTCTTTGGAGGAGGTAGAAGATATATTGTTTTAGAAATAAAGAGCATATTTATATATTTAAGATTACACTCAAAATAAAATTAAGGTATAAAAAGAATCTTAAACTCCATATACTTAAATTGTAAATACATGCTATACATAGGCTCAAAAGTGAACTGCACCTTAAACATGATAGATGAATTCTATTAAAGCTAATTTAGTTTCAACGAATTCAAAAGTATAGACAATGACTGGATTTAAATTTACCTAATTTCAATTAACATTAAATATAAGACCCTTTGACATGGTCTAGTTAAGACCAAAATGATTAATAAAACAGAATCTATGTTTACAAACTAAAAAACTCCTTGTTGATTCATTTGCTTCTTATAGATTTCAGATATTAGAACTTTGTTGAATGCAAACAATTTGAGAATATTTTCTCCCATTCTATAGGTTGTTTATTCCCTTGACAGTTTTTCCTGCTATGCAGAAATTAGGTCCCATTTGTCAATCTTTGTTTTTATTGCAATTGCTTGAGGACTTAGCCATAAATTCTTTGTCCAGGGTGCTATCAAGAAGGGTATTTACTAGGGTTTCTTCTAGGATTTTTACAGATTATCCTAAGTGAACTAACACAGAAACACAAAACCAAATACTATATGTTCTCACTTATAAGTAGGAGCTAAATATTGGGTACACAAGGTCATAAACAAGGGAACAATAGACACTGGGGAATACAAACGAAGGGAGCGAAAGGGGTAAGAGGTAAAAACACCACGTACTGGGTGCTATGCTCACTACCTGGGTAATGGATTCATTCTTACTCCAATCCTCAACATTATACAATATGCCTTTGTAACAAACTTGCACATGTACCTCTGAATTTAAAATCAAAGTTGAAAAAAGAAAAAAAAAAAAAAACCTATAAAACTGAAATCCTACTCAGTAGTTTCCCAGTTTACAAAAGAGTACAACTAGAAACCACTGGACAAAGCGGGTCTTGATGACTTAACCAGTTCCCTGGAGTCATTCCTATAACCATCTTCTCTGCAAAAGAGGCTGCTACAGAACAGCCTTGGGATGTGACTCTGAGCCATCACATCTGTTGCTGCTATTTCTTTTTCTAAGAAAATAAGAACTGGGGAGGAATAGTGAGATCACATACTTTGAGGTACTATAACAATGTATCTTAAACCATTTCGTAAAACAAAAAGCACACCAGGTCACTATCTGGTCGGTGCAGATCAACTGTTTGTAAGCCCAACTTCAGAAAATTCTTACTTGGTCTGATAAAAAAGAAAAGGTTAAAAGAAACTCCTGATTTTCTTTTAGTTTTACCGTCTAGACTCCCAGGAAGAAAGTTCAACTGTCAAGTACTTTACACACAGCTTCAAGGGAACAATACAAGACAGACTCACCTGAACATTTTCAGATTACTTGCATTTAGGATGTCAGGAATCTCTGGAAAAGATAATTTATCTCCATGAGGCAATGTTTTCTAAATCACATAATTTTATATACAACAAATAATAATTTTTAGCAAGAATATCCAAAAGAAAACAAAATTTCAAAGTATTGCTGCAATTAACATGAAAAATTTGCAAAAGGGGTTAGTTGAAGATGACTTAAGAAAAATCCTATTAAATGATAAATTCTAGCATAAAATCCATGAAATAAAACAAAGCTATTAACAAAATAAACCCTGTCCTTTTTTAACAATAAAAGGTACCTGGCAAAGTATAACTATCAATTCACTAAAATAATATGACAGGTTGTATATTTTTTCTTGGTGAAAAGTACCATGTTTTCAAACATATAATCTACCTTCACAAGGTAGAATTTATCTCAGGAATGCACGAATTAATGTTTAAAAAAATCACACTTTTCCAAATGTGAAAAAAATACTGTTTTAAATTAAAAAAAGAAATTTTGCTTAAAGAAGTTCAATAAAACTTAAACCCATTTTTTTTTTTTTTTTTGAGACGGAGTCTCGCTCTGTCGCCTAGGCTGGAGTGCAGTGGCATAATCTCGGCTCACTGCAAGCTCCGCCTCCCGAGTTCATGCTATTCTCCTGCCTCAGCCTCCTGAGTAGCTGGGACTACAGGTGCCCGTCACCACGCCCAGCTAATTTTTTGTATTTTTTGTAGAGACGGAGTTTCACCGTGGTCTCTATCTTCTGACCTTGTGATCCGCCCGCCTCGGCCTCCCAAAGTGCTGCGATTACAGGCGTGAGCCATTAAACCCATTTTTAATAAAAACCAGGTATATGGTAGTTCCTTACCATATTTCAAAAGTTCATCATAACCCAATATGCATGATCACACTTAAATTGGTGAAATACAAGAGGCATGAACAACAAAAATTGGAAGGCTGCCGCAAATATCTGGCCAATTCAATACAATGTTAAATGAAATGCAGTATCAAGTAATAAAGAAGATAAAATAAGCATGTTTGCTACAACTGTATATTGACTTTTACAATAGTTTCAGAGAATAACAGTATGAGAGGCTAGGTGTTAAAAGGTATAAATAAGCACAAAAAAAGTTTTTAAAGGAACCTTAATGAATCAGAAATAGTTACATCACATGAGGAGGGGAGAGGGGATGGTTATATCTAGTCTTCTCAAAATCTTATCAAAACAGAATTTGGTGACAATTTCCCTACAGGGAAATTGACACCTGCAAACTCATCAGAGTCTGTTCACCAGACCCATCCCCTGATTCTGGGAAAAGCACTGCAGCATAGCAGATCTGAGTTTCAGTTCTAGCTGTATCACCAACAAATGGTTTACTTTGGATGTGCTCTGATAAATACTGCCAACTCATCTGGCTGCCACATGTTGAACAGACTTTAGCGGGGAAGAGTGGAGGCACGGAGAGCAACTGGGAGGCTATTACCATGGTACAGGTGAGATGATAATGGCCTGAACCAAGGAAGTGGGAGGTGGTAGTAGTAGTCATCAAAGTCATCAGATTCTAAACACTTTGCTGAAGGGCTGGATGTGGACTATGAAAGTGTTTCTGATCTGAGTAACTGGGCAGGTGGTGATGTCACTGACAGGAATAAGAAACCTGCAAGTTTTAGGAGAAAAGCTGGCCTTTGTTTCATGACATGTCAAGTCTGAGATGCCCAAAAGATATGCAAGTAGAGAGCTTGAGAAATCCATATGTGATACTGCAAATCTGGAGTTCTGGAGACAAGTTAGGGTTGATAAGATAAATGTGAAAGTAATCAGTATTACTATCACAGTAAAAAGACATGATGTCACTGTCACAAACTTGGTAGTTTTGTTGGGAATGTAGAGGAAAAAAAAAAGAATCCAAATTTTTTCTAAACCCTCACAAAGAAAAAGACATCAAAGAAAGAAAATCAAACGAAATAAACAAGAGCTAAAATAAACCTTTGAAATCAATCACAAATTGATACTGCTATGTCATGTAAAAGCAAACTAAGAAATCAGTGAGCACACCAAGGCCATATCCTTCATACTGCTGTCGCTCCCGCTCCATGGTCTGCTTGATGACGGTCTCCCGGGAACAGTGCCGCCTCCCCTGCCTGTCCCTGATACTGTTATGTAACTCAATCTGCTCCAGCTCACTGCTGAATCGATTCAAGTACCTGAAAAATAAGAAAATGATTCGTGTTACATACAAAGTCTATGTATTGGGCTTATATGACTTAACAGAAAACTAAGTATCCAGCCTTCGTGTGGCCTTTAAATGTTTATGTTTCTCTAAGTTCCTCAGGTCCTCAAACCTCTTTTACCCATTCCCTGGATAACACGACCATTTCTTTAACTTCAGTGACCAAATCGCAGCCTTCTATCAAACTGCAGACCCTCACATTCAACCACCATCTCCATCTGGATGTCCCCTAGTGGCTTCACCGTTAGCACATCAAAACTGAACTTGCCATCACCCTGTCCCCACCTACCCCCCACTAAACCCCCTCCATCTCCTGGGTTCCCTATCCAAGGAAATAGTTCTCCAGACAAGGAATCTGATGACTTCTTTGACTGCTCTCTATCCCTTTTATTACACATCCTAAGTTTTCACTAAACACTGACACTTCTACCTTCTTAATATCTTTGGAATCTTTTACTTCTCTTTATCATGCTATGAGCCAAGCCAAGGCCACCATCATTTCTTGCCTAGATTGTTACATCAACCTTTTAACGGTTTCCTGGCCGGAGTCATGAACCTCTCAGTCTGTTTTCTTCATTCTCAATGTGCCCTTTCTAATGTTAAGTAGGATCATTTCAGCTGCTTGCTGTAAAAGCCTCCTATGGTTCCTAATGTCCTTGGATAAGGTCCCAACTTTTAGACTGACATCTGAGGTCTTTCATGAGCTAGTTATCACTTATTGTACCTGCCACACTTTCCTCCTTGAATTTATTTTAGTCATATTAAATGTCTGGCAGATCACTAAATATGTTATCTTTATTCTCACTTCTGGGCATTTTACTCTTCTTTCTGGCTAGGGGTTCTTCAAACTACCTTGCCTCGATCTGCTAACCCCCACCTTTCAGTTGCCAGTTTAGATGACACTTCTTCAGGAAGCCCATCCTGATCCCAAGAAACTGGCCTAACTACCACTCTGAGACCCAAATAGGTTACGAACCTCCTATAGTGACTAAGACAGGAAATGAATCCAAAGTCTTCCTGATAACAAAGCCCATTTGCTCTCCTGAAAATCCATAACAGAGCTCTGTGTCTTAAAGAAACAGGCTGGAGAACTGCCTTTTCTGACCCTTTGCTCATAATATGCCCAGTGTTTACCTTTCAATTAGTTGACAAGCATCTTTCTTTGAATATCTGTTCTTTTGGGGATCAAGATGGTTTTGAAACCATTGCAGTTTTTCACCTATAAACAATAAGTACCAAGACAGTTTGCCCCACAAGTCATCATTTAAGCAAGTAAATATTCATTATCATTCTCAATATTAATGTGTTTAAAACAGAACCAAAATTTATGTCAATGTTAAACATAAAGCCTTGTTTGGGCTCAAAGCTAATTAAACCAATCTGTCACAAATTAAACTGTCAGATTTTAATTTAGAGAAGAGAGAGGAGTGAGATGGATGCTCTTCTGTATAGATTTCTTATCCAATATGGATGCAAAAAAGGAAAGTAATTATTTACTCAAGCCTGAACTTCTAAGTATTTAAAAGCAAAGGATAGCTTGTCATAAATAATGAGAACTCCATTAATGATGAGAATGATATTTCCTGAGTATTTAATAAGCTGTAGGCACTATGTAAACAGCTTTATAATCCCATGAGAATTAGTACTATTATTACCCCCATTTGTGGATGAGAGATGTTAAATGACCTGTCCAGGGCCCCAAAGATAGCACCTACATTAAGCACACAAGAGCTACCAGGTATTGTGTAGAGTAATTGATATATATTACCAAAAAGCCAACAAAATTCATCCTTATGAGTAAACCTGACCATCAGGGTCACTTTCAGTGAGATTTCTCAAGATTACAGATCAAAAAAAATCACTTTGCCCAGTATACTGAGATCCCATTTAAAAATACTATTCTGTTACCTGATGAAGCACTGATGGGGGTTCAAATACCTTTCATTTTAATACAAAAAGCCTAACAGTCAGTATTTAAATCTCAGACTTGTGAGTAAAAAATGATTAGCAATAAATCTGACCAAAAAAACAGTGACATGACACTGAGGTACAAACTGAAGATGTGTATGTCTACATCATTAAATAAACAGGAATTGTTGTTTCTACCTAGGCCATAATCCTTCATAATTCTAATGGTTAGGGAGGTAGAGTTAAACTTCAGATAGATGGACAGATGGATATGAATGTATGTGTAGACAGATAGGTAGGTAGATAAATATAAACTAACAGTTTCTGGAAAACTGAGCTAGAAATCATTAACACTGTTTATTCCAAAAGTTTAATGACTGATTTGCTTTGTTTAGATCAAGTCTGATCAAATTCACTCCGATAAAAACAGTATTTCACTAAAAGAGTAAAAACAAAAATAAGTATAGGGCAGAAATGCCCTATACTCTAGCCAGAGTTTCAAATAAGTAAACCCACTTACCAATAAGGTTGAGACGCAAGGCCTTTTCATTCTTCAATCTTTGAAGGAAAGGTATATAAATATGTCTTAGAAAATTTCCAAAGCAAGTTTAAAACTCTGACAATAACAACAAAAAGAAAAACTGCCTAAAGAACTCTAATTAAAAGATCATTCTTTACAAATTTGAAAATAATTTTGTTAATAGAAACATTAAATACCATGCTTCTCTTTTGAATCACCAGAATAAAATTTTTATCAGAAATGTTTTTTAAGCACCTCAATGTCTAAAGGAAGCCTATAGAACAAGCTGGTTTTGAAAACACAACTGAAAGCTTTTCTGAATTATGAACGTTCAGATGGGTTCTGTAATATGCAGAATACTTGAGCACAAGAGTAATGTGAACCTTCTGGAAGACGGAGTGCTGCCACTAAGACTAAAAGGCCCTACTATCATCTTTTAAACTTCAATAAGAACAAAACAGAATGGTTACTTTCAATGTATTTGAAAATAATTACAACAAATGAAAATTTCATTTATTCTCAGAAAGTGAGTGTATAGGTAATATATGCCTCCTATTACTGATATTCTAAAGACTTATTCATTCAGCAGACCTCTGGATACCAAGTCTTTGCCAGACTTTAGTTTCTGATAGCCCCAAGGGATACAGCCATGAACAAAAAATCCACTGTCCCTGTCCTAAAAAACCTTACAATCTAAGGGCAATAAAAACACAGAGAAGCATACAGAGCTCTAAAAGCATATTTAAAAAGCACCTACCACATGTTTTAGGATTTGGGAAGGTTTTCCAGAGAAGTAAACTTTAAGCTGAGACCTGAACATGCAGAGAAGTTTTTCAGGATTAAAAAATAAACAAATAAATAAAAATAAAAATAAATAAAAAGGATAAGGGACTACAGGAATGGTAAAAGAAAAATGTTAGCCATGAGAGAAGGCTTAGTATAAAGCAGGAAGTATACATGGCTTTTATCCACAAAGAAGTAAACAAACCAGATTTATCCTCCCATTTTACTCAACTAGAAAACTGGAGAAATAAAATGAAATCTTTTGTTCTTCTTCTTATTTTTAGAGACAGGGCCTCACTGTGTAGCTCAGGCAGTAGCACTATCATTGTTCACCACAGCCTCAAACTCCTGGGCTCAAGCAATCATCCTGCCTCAGCCTCCCAAGTAGTTAGGACTATTGTTATACACCACCATGCCTGGCTAATTTCTTCTTTTTTTTACTTTTATTTTTGTAGAGACAGAGTCTCACTATGTCACCCAGGCTCGTCTCAAATTCCTGGCCTCAAGCAATCCTCCCACCTTGGCCTCTCAAATCACTGGGATTACAAGGATAAGCCACAATACCAGGCCAAAACCTTTTCTATATAAAATTTGTAAGTTACAGAATAGGAGAAAATATCCATAACACAAATAACAAAGGACTTGTATTTAGAATATATAAACAGTCCTTACTACTTAACAGATAACCCAGTACCAAAAAGGCAAAAGATTTGGACAGATTCTCCATCAAGAAAACACAAATGACCAAAAAGAACCTAAAATGATGCTCACCATCATTAGTCATCAAGAAATGAAAATTAAAACCACACTGAAATACCACTGCACACCTACTAGATTGCTTAAAATTAAAGAGAGAACAACAATAACAACAACAAAAAAACCCCTGCAATATAACATGTTAGAGAGGATATATAGCAAATAGAACTCATACTCCGGTGGTGAAAATGTAAAATGGTACTATCACTTTGAGAAAAGTAATTTCATATATACTTAAAAATACACCATATGATCCAGCAATTCTTATAAACCCAATTTCTCATATACTTAAGCAAACATCTTAAGTATGTTAACCAAACGTCTTATAAACTGAATTTCTTATAAACTCAAACATCTACCCAACAACTATAGTTCTAGGAAGTAAAAGAAAAATGAAAACATATGTCCAGACAAACACCTGTACATGAATGTTCTACAGGAATGAACTTTATTCCTAATAGCAGAGGTTGACAAATATTTTCTTCAACGGTCAAGTAGTCACATTTTAGGCTTTGGGGGCCGTGTACCTGTCACAATTACTCAGCTCTGCCACCACAGCATGAACGCAGCTATAGAAAACACAAAAAGAACCAGCATTGATTTTTCCAACAAAACTTTTCATAGTAACAGGTGGCTAATGCCTTAGCTTGCAGACCCCTGATAATAGCCGAAATCTAAAATATATCCAAACGAACATAGACAGTGAATGGATGAACAAGTTGCATATCCAGTGAATGGATATAAATAAATTGCCTGAGGATGGAATAATATTCCCAATAAAAGGAAAGAACAACTAATACATACAATGACATGGATAAGTATCATAAACATTATGCTATGTGAAAGACAATGGCACAAAAGACCACATACAGCGTGATTCCATTTATACTAAACATTAGAAAGATAGATCTCACCTATCAAAATAAAGAGCAAATTAGTGGCTGTCTGAGGCTAGGGGTAGAGGGTGAGGACTGACTGGGAAGATGCACAAGGGAATTTTCTAGGAAGATGAAATTGTACTATATACTGATCAGGGTGGCTACGCCAATGTATACAATTGTCAAAACCCAAAAACTACACTTAAAATGTGTTTGCTTTATTATATATGAATTATACCTCAAAGTCGATTTTAAAAAACAAAGAACACTTCATAAAAAGTTGGAGAATGCTTCTGAGAGGAATTTGCTGCTTTTAAATAAGGCTGGAGGGAAGAATCTAGTTAGAAGTCAAGTTGCAATAATTCTGAATGGACTCAGTGGGAACCTGAACTTACAGTGGTATCAGTTGCAATGAAGAAAAGTAGAGATTTGAGATTTAAAATGATACTTGCATGTAAATATGAAAAAATTCTTAAGACAATGTGTAAACATGATTTTTCAAGAGACTCAGTAAGATTAATTCTCAAAGGTAGTTGTTTCTGAGATTCTTACCCATCATGCTTAGTTTCCTTTGTTAATCTTTCATTAGGAGTCATTTTCATTTGCTATCTAGAATTATTTGCCAAAATGTTGCTATACTGAAAAATCATAAAACAAAAATCACATCATATCAAAGAGCCACTTGCAGCTTGTAAATTGTTTATTGTTCGGAATGTGCTAGTCTTCAAACCATCCTAGTTCCTGTCATACAGTCCTAAATCAGAGCTTTTCAAATGTTGAAGATAAAGAATATGCTTGAACTTTTACTCTAGCATTGTTACCCACTCCTACAGTATCTTTTCTGAGGTCTGCCAACA
The DNA here is from genome assembly GCF_043159975.1 of Macaca nemestrina. NCBI lineage: Eukaryota > Metazoa > Chordata > Mammalia > Primates > Cercopithecidae > Macaca > Macaca nemestrina. Next base: position 26,137,782 of record NC_092127.1, read on the forward strand.
GCCATGTGAGGAAGCTTGGAAGCAGAACTTCTCCCTAGCAGGCTCTGAGATGAATGCAGTCCCAGACAACAGCTTAGCTGCAGCCTTGTGAAAGATGCTGAGTCAGAAACACCCAGTTAAGTGGCAATGGGATTCCTACCTAATCCAGAAACTGTGTTTGTTTTAAGCTGCAAAATTGTAGCAGAATTTCTTACACAGCACAGTTACTAAAACAACATCTGGTAACTGCTATTCATTTCTAAGAAGCCACAGGTACCCAACTTCAAGTTGTCTTGTTGGTACCTTCTTCAATCACCTTGCTTAAAGTTGTCCCGACCATCTGGGTATCTTGTCACCAATCATCTTTTGAAATGGGACAGGGAATCAACAGCATTTCAACATGCCTTTTGTGACCACATTCCCACTCGTGGTTACTGATGCTGCTACTCAAAAAACTGACATTTATGGTGGCCTAAGCCTATGATTTCATAACATAAATAATGTTAAGTACTATTAAAATTGTGTATTTGGTTCTAGAGCCACTCACTATTAAGAGAGTGACTTTTTGAAAATAAATTTTAAAAAGGGAAAAAATCCGATCTGTTTAGAACACTGTCCAAGCAGAAAAATTAACTGATGTTTTTCTGCTTTGCATTACTAAAAGAAAAGTCTTGGCCAATAAACAGAATTTTCTTAGGACAATATATATATCAGATTAGCGTGTTGTTCTGTTTTATTCTTCCATAATTTTTCTATAATGCTAATTCTGTAAATCAATACACAACATGCTGAATATACTTGACAACATACAAACATTCTAGGCTCATGGTCACAATGACAGTGAACCAAGTACTTAATCATATTCTAAAGCAGTTACTTGCTAAAATATTGCACATTATATCACTGGTACTATATGTAAGGTAAGCACTTCATAGACACAGAATTAAACAATCTTTAATAAAATGGTAAGCAAATTACTTCCCCCACCTCCATTTTATTTTGATCCTTTCACTTTACATTAAGGACAAAAGTGTGGGTTTATTTTACCACTCTTCCAACCTTCACCAGATCTTTTCACCAAACATATACAAAAGTCATGTCTCAGACTCAGACCATTTACAGCAGGTAATAGTATCTACTTGACTTTAAGAGAGAAAAAAATCTCCTTTTTTAAAAAAATGGTATTTAAGGGAAAATAAATAATAGTATAGGTCAGTGATTCTCACAGTGTGGTCCCTAAACCAGCAGCAACAGCACCAGCATTACCTGGAGACTTGTTGGAAATGGAAACCCTTAAGCCAGAAACCAAACCTTCAGAATAGAAAGTTCTAGGGATTGGAACAAACAGTTTTAATAAGCTCTACAGATGTATTTCATGTACTTAAGTTTGCAAAATACTGATATATATGACTGCAGAAACTGTAAAATCACAGTACTAATAAATCATGTTAAAAAGATACAGTAAAAATCATAAAAGTGATGCACAAATAGCTGAAGTTTGAAAACTACCGTGCTAAAGCAAAACTGCTATCATCATAGTAAATATTTGTTAAACAACAACAAAAAAAAAACTACCCCCGAGAAAATAAAGAAAATTTGACTCTGCTATCATAACACTTAATTCCTTCTAGTCAAATCACTGTGAAACAGCTAACCTTTACTATATAAGGCTTATCTTAAGCAAAGAATCAACATTTAAAAATATACTGGTTTCCATTATCTAGTATGCAAATGTATCTAACATTCACGAAAATGGCAAGGCTATTCTAAAATAGTCAAAATGATAATTTTTATTTGAACTTCACTTCATTTTAAGGAATCTCAGAAACAGTCTTCTTTCTCTTCCTTCTCAGTCTCACTTGTGGAATGCTCTTTCTTTTCCTAACCTCTAAACGGTAGAACGCCACTGGACTCAGTAATTGGCTCACTTCTCTTCCCTATCAACAGTTACTCCTTAGGTGAACTGATCTTATCCAATCTCATGGCTTGAAATCCCACATGGATGCTGATCGCTACCACATTTGTGTCAATACCCCTAACCTATTCTCTGAATACTAGACTAAACATATCTAACTATCCATTCCATACCTCCTCTTATATGTTTCATGGACACTTTAACCTATATGCCTTATATATAGACCTCAGATTTTTCAACTCTGTTCAAACATAACTTCTTCAGAGAAGGCTTCCATGACTATCCCATGTAAAACAGAACTTCTCACTCACTCTCCATCTCATAACTTTTTAAATTTTACATGGCACTCATCACCTACTGCTACGTAAATTACTTCTCTGTTTTAGGTAAGCTCTAAAAGAGTAGAGTCCTTGCTCAGTTTTACCCTCTGAATACAGAACACATTCAATAAATACTTATGAAAGGGAGACAATATTGTGAAAGGACACATGTTTGAAAGATAAATGTATAAAGGGGCTTTTTAACAATGAATAATACAAATGATGAAAAGATACTTACTTTTCCTTTTTTTCTTGTTTGTGGGCCTCTCTCGTAATTTGAGCTGCTTTTCTACTATATGGATGGATGACTTTTTTTTCCCGTCCTGCACTTTTTCCCTTTGGTGCTTTAGGCTAAAATGTATGAAAACACATGACACATATAGTCAGATATGTAAGTGCCTCCAGTCACAAAAATCTTCTTTACAAATAAATTTCAAAAACAGTAATATGACAGAAATACAGTAAGCCAAAAACATTACAAGAAAAATCAGGAGATAAGCCAGATTTATTAAGTAATTCTAATAATCTGTTGCCATGGTAATGACAGAAATGATATATTCAGAGGTGCTCTCCAATGACAGAAGAAAGGCACAGAAGGAGTCAATAAACTCAGCTCTTCAACAACATGTTCCGTCTTCAAAGAAGATACAGGGAATATAGATAGTGAGGAGACTCACAGCCAGAAATGTGACAGTTAAGAAAATTAAGGGGGTAGAAGGGACTTGGATTACTAGTAGAGATTTGATTGTAGATGTTTCACATGGAACAAAGCGGGCAATGAATCATGTAAAATCAAAGTTGGGCTCATTGCCTGTACAAATTAGGAATACAGAAAATAATAGAAGCCATCTCAGAATTAGTATATCCAAAAGGGAAATCATATCATTTTCCCGCTGAAGCTCTATGCCAGTTAATCAGATCACAATTCATTAGGTCCTCCAAACTAGACATCTCAGGTTTTTTTTATTCCTACATAATCCTGTATCTTACCCCACCTATAATGATTTGGGAATTAGATTTGGCTCTCTGTAATAAAAAACCCCAAATAATGGCATAACCCAGATCAAGTTTGGTTCTTTATTGTTAAAAGTAGGAGCTGAAGGTTCTGTTCCACAAAGCCCTTAGGGATTCAGGATCCTTCCATTTTTTTGTCTACTAGCCTCAGGCTATACCTACAGCCTAATACCAGGTCTACACTCAAGCCAGTATGAAGTAGGAAAAGAAAAATCTGAAGGTACATCTCCTTTTTTTAAGCACGTGACCTGGGAAGTCACAGATCCTTTTGCTCACATCCCACTGACCAAAATTTATTCACAGTGTTACATAAGGGAGAGTAGTAATATAATCCTTATTCTGTGAGAAAAAGAACCTTTCATATAGAAAAACAGAAAGAATACATTAGGGGACAGCTGGCAGTCTCCAACATACCTAGTCCAGAAAAAGGCCAAGTGGCTCTAAAATCTTCTTCAAAACTACTGCCAATTGCTTAATTCAGTCCTCAGAATCTTTCATAATCAGGATGGTCTTTAGATTCTCCCCACTAGTCCTTTTTTCAGCAAAGCTACAGAGTCTGTCTTCATAAAACACTAACATAGTAAAGTCCCTCTCCCCTGCTTAAAGTGCTCCACTAGCTCACAGTTAGGTCCCAAGTCTTTAGCACAGAAACAATCTAGCCCCAACCTGCTTCTCCACCACTATTTCCCATGCTCCTCTATAAAAGATTCTTCATCCCATTCTTACTGAACTTCTCACCATTCTGGAACATACCAAGCTGTTTCATAACTTCTTGAGACTGAGTTTGTTATTACATCTGCCTGCAAAATACTTTACTTGCCCTTTGATAAGATGCAGCTCAAAATTACTTCCTTTGTATAACTTTCTAGGCAGAACTATTTAAAATAACCGCAAATTCCTCATTCACAAATGTATTCATTCTTTCAACATTCATTGAGTGCTCTGCTCACTTTCTGATAAAAGAAGATATATCCACATCTGAATCTTAGGGTTATCACTGGAAGTTGGTTACAGGTATAGGAAAATAAGTAGAACCATCATGTAACAGAGTATATGTACTCTTATGTATCTCTCTGCTCACATGGCAGGTGCAGAGGAGAAAGGGAGGTGTAATGAGAAATTTTTGAGATTAAAGAACCTAGCAAACATGAATCAAGTAAAACCTTTCAGGACATTTGGCAGGCTGCCTCTAAGATGGACCCAATAAACCCCACCTCCTGATTCTCACGCCTCCGTTACGGAATCCCCTCCCTTTGAATGTGGGCTGGACCTACTGACTCACTTTTAATGAAGAGAATTTAGCAAAAGCAATGAAATGTCAATTCTGAGATTAGGTTATCAAGTAACTCTGGCTTCCATCTTTTTCCCTCTCATGGAAACCAGCTGTCATGTAGTGACCTGCCATATGGAAGGGCCACATGACAAATAACTGAGGGAGGCCTCCAGACAACAGCTAGTGAAGAAGTGAGGCCTGCAGTTCAACAGTCCACGAGGAGCTGAATCCTACCAAGAACCATCTTACCAATCCTACCAAGAGCAAGCTTAGAGGTAGATCCTCAGCCAAGCGTGGTGGCTCATGCCTGTAATCCCAGCACTTTGGGAGGCCGAGCCAGGTGGGATCACCTGTTAAAGACCAGCCTGGCCAACATAGCAAAACCCCATCTCTACTAAAAATATAAAACTTAGCTGAGTGTGGTGACATGTGCCTGTAATCCCATCTATTCGAGAGGCTGAGGTGGGAGGATAGCTTGAACTCAGGAGGTGGAGACTGCAGTGAGTGTAGATGGCACCCCTGCACTCTAGTCTGGGCAACAGGGTCAGACCCTGCCTCAAAACAAAACAAAAACAACAAAAAGAAGTAGACTCTCCCCAGCTGTGCCTTGAAACCACACTCCCAACTGATACTTTCACTGCAACCTTGTGAGAAACCTTGAGGGAGAGGAGCCCAGTAAGCCATGCCTGATTCCTGACTCAAAGAAACAGTGAGATCATAAATATTGGTTTAAGCCATTAAATTTTACGGTAACTTTTTACAAAGGAATAAATAACTAATGCACAACCAAAAATCGAAAGCAAAGATGCATCCTGTAAAAGAGATCTGATCCCACATATCATTTTTTAAAAATGCTTAAAAATATGAAAAAAATTCACGAAAATCCCGAGGAAGAAAATAGAAACTCTCTGAAGCTGCTAAAACTGAAAATACATAGCCATGAAGTTCCAGCAATATGTTCAAAACTGCAAAAAATTTCCTTTAAAAACTCAAAAACTTCCTTTAGGGAAAAAAAGTTTGATATCCCTTGAATAGAAAAATGCCCTCATAGCTTTAGATGATCTTGACTAAAGAACCTTCAAGACTTAGTACAAAGAAGGTATAGGATCGGGCGCGGTGGCTCACACCTGTAATCCCAGCACTTTGAGAGGCCGAGGCGGGTGGATCACCAGGTCAGGACATCGAGACCATCCTGGCTGACATGGTGAAACCCCATCTCTACTAAAAATATAAAAAATTAGCCGGGCGTGGTGGTGGACGCCTGTAGTCCCAGCTACTCGGGAGGCTGAGGCAGGAGAATGGCGTGAACCCGGGAGGCGGAGCTTGCAGTGAGCAGAGATCGTGCTACTGCACTCCAGCCCGGGCGGGGGCGACACAGGGAGACTCCGTCTCAGAAAAAAAAAAAAAAAAAAAAAGAAGGTATAAAGAAATGAACTTATTTTTGACTCAACTGTAAGTTATGATTCCTTATAATAATGTATTCTGGAAAAGGTTGCCTCAAGGCAGGATATGAATATATAATGAGACACAAATATATACAATAAAATTTACTATATTTCAAAACACTTTCATATTTTTCAATACATTAAAATTTGGAAAAAAATGTTTCAACAGGGAAAAACTAAAGTAAAACTCTATCATAAAATAATTAACAGACTGTTTTGAATGCCTACGCCTATAAAAAGGCTCTGGCACCACAGAAATAGTCCAGTCGGAAAACCTGCATTAAAAGTATCTCTTCCCTATAATCTTTAGTGACTGCTTAAAAAATTTTAGTCTGAAAGTCTGTTCTTTGGATTCATAACTAGAAGTAACAAAAAAACACATAAATAGTTTATTCAAAACAAAATAGCAGAGTCATTTTAGGGGCAATATGCTTTAAATATTCCTGTTAAAATAATAAGTAGCAAAAAAGAACTTTGCCTAAAAGACCATCAAGTTGAGCCATAGTCTAGGCTCAACCAGAGACAGAAATGCCATTTAGACTACTCAGTGAAAGGAGAGACATAAAAGAGTGATCATTTCACAAAACACACTTGAGGGACACAAAGTGTACATAGATACATTTTTTTTTTAAGTGTAAGACCAAACCCATGCCTACAACTGAGAAAGCTTATAGTGCAATACTGTAAACACCATATACCCTTAAACATACAAATACAGGCATGCCTCACTTAACAGGGATACTTTCTGGGAAATGAGTCAGTAGGTGATTTTCTTTTTATGCAAATAGAAAGTGTACTTACACAAACCGAGATGGTGTAGCCTACTACACACATAGGCTCTATGGCACAGCTTATTGCTCCCAGGCTATAAACCTATCCGGAATGTTACTGTACTGAGACTGTAGGCGAGTATAACACAAAGGTTAGTATTTGTGTATCTAAACATGTCTAAACAGAAAAGGTAAAGTGAAAATACGGTATTATAATCTTATGGGACCACTATCATATATGTGGCCCACTGATGACCAAATGTCATTATGCCGTGAATGACTGTAAATTACAGTAAATGATGTACCAATTTTACACCAGTGACATGATGGAAATGGGATGGACTAAGCAAATCTACACATTTTGTTTGCAGTGAATCCTCACTGCAAAGATAGTAGTGAAATGCACTAGTGAGCATTTTCCTTCTTTAACAGATAGATATGATGCAATGACAGGTGTCAATGACAAATGATTAGTGCTTCCAAGAAGACTTTAATGGTTCCATATATAAGTCTTTCTAAACCCCACCCAATCTTCAAAGACCACTTAAAGGTCAAGTTCAACTGTTCCTTGAAGGGTTCCAAGAATAATTTCATATCTCAGTAGCCCTTCCCTCTTGGTAGGATTTACCATTCAGCACCTAATAATGTACTGCACTGCCCAGCATTAACTGTACATTTGTGTGTTATTTCCTTAATAGCAGCTCATTTGAGACTGCAAATATGTCCTGAGATTGCAAACCACAGTTTGAGAGTAAAAGAAAGTGGGATGCTGCCTTCAGTGAGCATTTACTGGGCATCTACTTTGTACTGTACAATGGGCTACTATGAACTAAAAATATGAAGTATGTTCTTTAAAATAGTGTGAGGTATAAAATATAAAAGTAATTTATAAAATTGCTCATGATAGCGCTTTCCTTAACATTAAAAGAATATGTTAATAATTATCTAATGCAGACTTCAATTTTATCTTCATTTTAGATTCTAACATCTAGCTCAACTTATGTTATTCCAAACTTACCTACTAACATCTAGTCAGAATAAACTTCTTCTCCCACATTCTCTACTGCCACTCTTTACACCTCAACCTCACAATAGTATTTGTTATGTATATATTTTTTTAATTACTGAGCACACACTAAATATACCATGTACTAGGAAAAGCACTGAGGCTTCCAGATCAAAAACTGACATGAATTTGCCTTCATGGGGTTTACAATGTAGTTTTCTCAGGAATAGCTAACTTAGTAAGTGCTGGCTAGAAAATGGATCGAAAGCACAGGGTCCTGACTCACTCTGGGAAGTCAGGAAAGGCCTCCCTGAGAAAGTAACTTGAGATTTAAAAATCAAGAAATTTATTAAACGTTTCTCAATTTCCCGGCTACAAAATAAATCTACCACCTAATTAATATGAAAGTTAATGTTTAAATCAGAAAATCAAATCAAAATATCTTCCTTGTTCCCAGAACAAAAGAGACAATATGAAATAATACTGTTCAGTACAGATTTTGATCCAACATCAACAAATACTTGCATCACTGTATATCTCTGGATACAGATAATCAAACACTTTTCGCAACAAAACAATGAACATCTAAAATCAACAAGTTGAAAAATGATTGCCTTGCATACTGGTATTTTTTAATGGCAAAATGGTGAGAACTAGCAAACCTAAATAACATATGAAAAAAGAAGCATTAAAATAAGCTGTAGAAAGAGACACATTGACTGGTTTTAATTATCTTTAACTTCACTAAGAATGGCCCAACCAAAGTTTGAAAGAAGAGTTTAAAGAGACGATGTCACACATTATAATTGTTTTACTCCTGTAAAAGCAGACAATAAACGTAGTAAGAAGGAAGAAGTAGTGTGGTTTAAACTCCTCTCACATGCAACCCCATTTAGGTCTACCTGGAATAATAACATAGGAAATTAATATGTCACTAAGTGAGACTTCTATCAAAGACCAGAATATCATATTTGGGATCATAATGAAACAAAGATGTAACTATCAAGGAAGGACAAGTTCTTTCCAGAGATAAAGGTAAGTGTAGAGTCTCCCAAGGATATTCAGATGGGAGGCAATAAAGAAATAAAGGTGATTGGCCTGATCCATTTTAGTGATACAATTCTACAATAAAAATAAAAATGTTTACCTCATTTAAAATTTCCTTCTGACTGAAGAAAACTTTGAAACAAAAGCACTTTGAAAAACTTTTGCTAGGTCACACAGAAAACAGATCAGTTTTTCCAACTTAAATGCAATAGCATTTGCCTTCTATCTTTTCTATAACAAGGTACAGGCATACAGCCACTGGAATTCTAGCACATATTCATGTTTATCCTTCTGGGTCTTTTGTAAGAAGTGAAAAACAAGATCGTAGCTCAAATCAGTTTGACAGGTTTACTGTATTAATTGCTCCTGGGAGAAACAGACTCTCTTGTTGGCCTGGCCCTGAACAGGAACAGGCGAGTAGAATACCTACACACTGAGATGAACACAAACTCTGTGCCAGTCCCTGTCAGAGGCACTCTTTTCACTGACAAAGTTATACAGCAAGAAAGAAGGCACTGTCTTGAGTCAATTCACCAACCACCATGACCACCCCAAAGACCTACAGCTTTCAAAAACCCTTATCAAGTAATAAATAATGGGGCCGGGCACGGTGGCTCCAGCCTGTCATCCCAGTACTTTGGGAAGCTGAGGCAGGCGGATTGCTTGAGGTCAAGAGTTCAAGACCAGCCTGGCCAACATGGTGAAATCCCATCTCTACTAAAAATACAAAAATTAGCCAGGCGTGGTGCACGCCTGTAATCCCAGTTATTCGGGAGGCTGAGGCTGGAGAATCTCTTGAACGTTGCAGGCAGAGGTTTCAGTGAGTTGAGATAGTACCACCATACTCCAGCCTGGGCAACAGAGCAAGACCCCCACTCAAAAAAAAAAAAAAAAAAAAAAAAAAAAAAAAAACGAGAGAAAGAATGGATAAACTATATACATTTCTTAAGTATTTAAATTAGGATGTTTCATTCATAAGCCTTCATAAGTCAGTTTTGTGATCTCCAAATGTACTTTTGGATTAGATTTAGTAGTGATTTAGAAAATAGTGACTTCTTAGCAAGCCTAGGTTCCAAGTGCTGAACATAAAGCAGATGTCACACACACAAAAAAAGAAAATTTCTTAAAGTATATATTATGTAACAAAATAAGACAAAAAATAACATTTGGTAATAATTTATCCTTTAGGTCACAAAAGCTTAACTGAGCTCCTTATTTATTTGTAACATTTGCTGTGTGTTCAAGTTTTAGATTAGCATTAACTATTTCAAGCACTCAAAAAATGTAAATAAATTCAGTTGGCCCTCCAGGTTTCACATCTGGGTATTCAACTGAGGACAGAAATGTTCAGAAAAATAAATAAAAAATAACAATGTAACAATAAAAATAATACAAATTTAAAAAACAATATAATCACTATACAGCATTTACACTGTAATAGGTATGGTTAAGTGTGACTTAAAGTATACTATATGCAAAAAGTACACCATTTTATACAAGGGATCTGAGCATCCATGGATTTGGATATTCGAGTGTGTCCTGAACTAATACCCCTTGATACCAAGGGACAACTGTAAAAAGCATAGTAATCTTTAAAAAATTTGGTATATCACTCTTTACAAGAAGAGTAAAAACAAGTGTTATTTAAAAGCTGGAAAAACTTTAAAAATGAAAACTTCAATGAAATATAATTACTAGTGTGTAATACTAACAAAGATAAAAAATAATTCACATTGCATGAGTGGAGGTGTGAGTGTATTTGTAATCTCATAGTTCAAGGGGGTGCAAGCCAGCACAGTCTTCTGGAAGGCAATTTCATAGTACCCATCAGGGCTAAACACAGTGGCTCATAGCCCTTATCTCAACACTTTTGGGAGGCAAAGGTGGGTGGCTCATTTGAAGCCAGAAGTTTGAGACCAGCCTGGACAACATAGTGAGAACCCGTCTCTACAAAAAAATCTAGAAAATTAGCCAAGTGAGGCAGTGTACCTCTGTAATCTTGGCCACTGGGGAAACTGAGGTGTGGGCCCAAGAGTTTGAGGCTGCAGTGAGCTAGCTATGAATATGCCACTACATGCCAGGCTAGGTGACAGAGCGAGACTCCATCTCTAAAAACAGTTTTTTAATAACATAAAATAAAAATAAAGAGAGTACTCATCAAGATAAAAATAGAATTTCTTGGTCAATTTCTTGGTCAACTTTGACCAAGAAATTCTATTTCTATTAATTTATTCTATAGACATACTTACACATGTACCAAAGGGAGGACAAATAATCAATGCAGCAGTACTGCAATGTCTGTGGCAGCAAAACAGTGTACACAATTTAAAGGTCCATCACAGATCGGGTTAAATAAGTTACAGAAGCAAACAATGGAATGTTCACTATTTAAAAAGCAAGAAGTAGATCTATGTGTACTTACATAGATCTGTAAGATCAGGTAAGACAAAAAAGCAAGGGACTAAGGTGTCTAGTATACCATTTATGTAAAAAGAGAGGTTAGGGAACATACATATATGCTGGTACATACATATAAAATATCTGAATCAATAGCTAAGAAACTGTTAATAGTGGCTGTTTCTCAACAGAACCAGGGCATTAGGCAAGAGAGTTGGAGAAAGTCTTTTTGTGGCAGATGAAATAATGCTCTGCCCTCCCCCGACCAAAAGATATCCATGCCCTGATTTCCCCAGAACCTGGGAATATATTACCGTATATGACAAAAAGGACTTGCAGATCTGATTAAGATCTTGAGATGGGGAAAATCATCCAGGTGGGCCCAATATAATCCTAAAGGTCCATGTAAGAGGAAGGCAGGAGGATCACTGTCAGAGAAAATGTAACCTCCTCTAGAGGAAAATTTAAAGATGCTATGCTGCTGGATTTGAGGAGGGAAGGAGCCAAAGAATGTAGATGACCTCAAGAAATGGAAAAAATTCATTAGAGCCCCTTAAAGAAAGAGAGCCCTGAAAAACACCTTAATTTTATCTCAGTGAAGACTCATCTTTGGACTTCTGACCTCCAGAGGTTTCAGGAAATGAATGTGTTGCTTTAAGCCACTAAATACGTATCACTTTACTATAGCAGTTAATATGAAACTAATAAAATTTTAATGAGCAACCATTTCTTAGTGTTTTAAACCATGTACAAGCAATATTGTCTCAACAAGTTTGGTATACTAGGTAGATTTCCATTAATGTTTTTCTTTAGTTTTACTAACTTTCAGGAGCAAGTTTTCACTAACAGATAATCTCTATGAGATTTATTAAGCTGATTTATTGTTGTAGCTCATATTTATAGATGTAGGCTCCAAAACACACAATCTCTACCATTAAGGTAGTCAGTAACAGTTAATGCCCCACAGTAATGTGCATGGATAAATGCTGGGAGGATGATGGCACACTTTTCAACGGTATATAGTCTAGCTAGGGAGGAAAAGCAGCACACACAAGCTGTATGACAGGTTTATACAAAAAGGAGTATACCCATCAGGGCCTAGTTAAGTATAGTATGAGCCATACTTAAAAATACTAAAATCCTGGCTGGGCGCAGTGGCCCACACCTGTAATCCCAGCACTTTGGGAGGCCAACGCGGGCAGATCATTTGAGGTCAGGAGATCAAGGCCAGCCTGGCCAATGTAGTGAAACCCTGTCTCTACTAAACATACAAAAATTAGCTGGGTGTGGTGGCTGGCGCCTGTAACCCTAGCTACTCGGGAGGCTGAGGCAGGAGAATCACTTGAATCCAGGAGGCGCAAGTTGCAATGAGGCAGAAGTTGCAATGAGCAGAGATTGTGCCACTGCAATCCAGCCTGGTCAACAAGAGTGAAACTCCATCTCAAAAATAATAATAATAATAGACACTAAAAACCTTTTTAATGCAGCATAAAGAAGTGTTGAGTGGGATGGATTAATTTGAAAAGATTCTTTAAGTATAATAAAGTAAATTTTGATATAAAAAAGATATGAACTTGCTCAGCTCCAGCAAAGATTTACAATAAGAGAACATTAATGAGCAAAGTAACAAGGCTGGAAAACTATAAGCTGTACTGTTACTATATATTTACATAACTAAAGTTAACAACAATAACATTTACTAAGTGCCAGGCACTAGACTAAGCACTTTACATTTAATTTCCACAACAATTCTGTGAGGTAGGTACTACTGTTATCCCAATTAGACAGACGGGAGGTTAAGTAATTTTGCCAAGATGGCAACTCAGGGAAAACCAGGTGCCCATCTCTGTCCTCTGGGACCACATTCTGAGCTGTACTGAAAGAGGATGCAGCAGAACCACTAATGAGGTTGTATCAAAAAAAAAAAAAATGACAGAGCCAGAAATGAGCCAATGAAAACAGGTTTATATGCCACTCTTTTGACTTCTATGCCAAAGCAACATACTTCTACTATACAGCCTGATAAAAAGGTGAAGCTCTGATAGTCAAGGACAACTACAAATACCAATCAACCTCCCCAGCCCCTCAAACACAATGAGATGTAATTGCTTTCACATTCCACTCTGAAAAGGGGGAAAAAACTAACACTATAAAGAGTTGGAAATTCCACAAGCAAAGTAACAAGCAAACACTGAATTTACACAAATGGTTACAATCTAAACAAAATACAAAATATGCCTCAGTGGTGCATTAAAATAAATAGATGAAGCACAAAAAACTCACGAAACAAACAACGAAAGACCCAAACTGTAAGACAAAAATGACTGGCGTACAATGAAAAGAGAAAAAATGAAAAGAAAGAGGTCACATTGTGGGCACAGTATCATAACCTTTGACCAGATTATAAACGTTTTAAATTTTGCTTTTATTACAAATTAATTTAAAAATATTTATAAAGCCTGTTTCTATGCAAGAATTATTCTCAAGAACACAACGATTAAGTAAAATACAGGCAAGAAGAAACAACATTTGTATTTCAGAATACAAATATAAAGAAAAGCAGTGAAATTATAATTACAAAACTTAGATAATGTTTGCTTCTTAAGGTTCTGAAAGTTACAGGTTCAAAGAAGGTAACACAGGGCTTTCAAAGGCTATGTTTTATTTCTTAAAACTACATAATGGGTAAACGAGACTTCCTGAAACTACTAATCTTTACACTTGAAATGTGTCTTAGAAACACTCTTTTGTATCTACTCAATTTTTAACAAAAACAACAAAACTGCTTCAGAGCCCTGGAGGGAATGCGGGCGTAAAGGCGGAATTAAGGGCAGGAATGGGTCACTAACGGGAGGTGAAAGGACGCCGAGGAAGAGGCGACTAAGCCCACACTGAGTCTACCTAGGCCAGAGGGGCAGAGGGGTGTGGGGCCAGTGACCTCCGGAGTTTCGCCAAACTCCCCGATGCGTTTCAGTGGAAAGGTGCCGGGTTTCCCCCGAGGAGGCAATGACTAGCGAGAAGTTAAGCAGGAGGCAAAGAGGAGCAAGGCGACATCTGGGCACTTCAGCACTCGGACGCGGAACTCTAAGGTCCAGGCGTTGGGCCTGGGGCTCGTCTCACAGAGGCTTCGCCCCTACCCCGCACACTCTCTCAAATAAACACTTTGAATCCTCCTCTCTCCCAAGTTCTGGAAACTGCACCCTCCCTCTGTGCCTGCTCAACAAGATCCCTCCGGGGAACGAACCGAGCGGTTCGGGGGAGCAGGAGGGGGCCCACCATGGTGACGTCCTCGTGGCCACGGAGCAGCTCCGTACTCTAGACCCAGGTAATCTCACCGACCGCAGGAGCAGCAGCTCACAAGAGCACCCGGGTCGAATCCCACGTGGGGCCTGAGAAGCCGGCGCAGATCCAACCGGAACAGGAGAGGCGAGTCCGTTTCTCTAAAGCGTCCCCGTCAACTGAGACCGCATCTTTTTCGCCCGTGTTGGGCTTTTAAGCCCTAGCTCAAAGGCCAGCGGCACCTGCGTGCTTGTCGGGAACGGCGGGAGGGAGCTTGCGGCGGTAGGCTGAACTCGGCCTGGCGCTGACTGCGAGCCTGGGGCTTGGAACCCAGCTGGCAGACGCTCCAGGCTTCCGGCCCATAGCATTCCGGCCCCGAGAGCGGAGCTCGCCCATCTGTCCCAGAGCAGGACTCCAGAGCGCAGCTGCCTCTTCAGACAAGAGGTTCCTTCTTGCGGTGTCCCGCATCTTAGGGGCTGGGACCCTCTCAAAAGGGCTGCTGGGTGTTGGCTCCCCCTTGCTCTTGTGCGGCACAGGCTCCTGCCTTCCGCTTTTCCAGGTACTAGATTACCTTGGGCAAGTCCTTTCCCCCATTGAGTCTTTCTTTGCCCTGCCCTGCCCTGCCCCCTTCTTGTTTTGTCTTTTCTCTTCTTTTCTTTTTTCTTTTCTTCTTTCTTTCCTTCTTTGCTTCTTTCCTTCCTTCCTTCCTTCTCTCCTTTCTTTCTTCCTTCTTCCCGGGGTCAAGCGATTCTCCCGCCTCAGCCTCCCGAGTAGCTGGGATTACAGGCGTCCGCCACCACACCTGGCTAATTTTTTAAATTATTTACTTTTTCTTTTTCTTTTTCTTTTTTTTTTTTTTTTTTGTATTTTTAGTAGAGACGGGGTTTGGCCATGTTGGCCAGGCTGGTCTCGAACTCCATATCTCAGGTGATCTGCCTGCCTTGGCCTCCCAAAGTGCTGGGATTACAGGCGTGAGACACCACGCCCTGCCAGGTCTTAGTTTCTTTATCCGGAAAGGCCACTTCCTCATATTCAAGGCCTCTGCCAACCCAGTTTTTGTTTTCTTTGAGAGTCTTTGTTTCACCCATACATGTTAGAATTCCGTAGACAATGCAATCATTCAAAAACTATTTATTGAATGCCTACTGTGTGCCTGGTATTGGGGATACTCCAACAGTGTTCCTCACTCAGCTCATTTTCCAGGGGAGGGAGGCATGTAAAAATAATATTATTTCAAATAATATAAATACTCTAATAAAAATTAGCTGGTAGGGCACGTAGAAAAGCTGTTTTACACATGGTGGTCTCTATAAAGTCCTCTTTTAGAAGTGATAATTTAGCAGAGACCGGAACTGTAAGAGAAAATTAGGCATGGGAAGAAGCTCCAGGCAGGGTGAAGCTGGTGTGCCTTGATACGTGTGTGCAGCTGTTACCGGTTGAGGGTAGTTGTCTGGGTACTTGGAGTTTTGAACAAATAATTGAACAAAACGCACAAATAAAGAAAGGCAGCGAAAGCAGAGATTTATTTTAAATGAAAGTACACTCCACTGGGTGGGAGCGGGCTGTAGCAAGCTGCTCAAAAGCACGGGTTACAGAATTTTCTGGGGTTTAAATACCTTCTAGAGGTTTCCCATTGGTCTGTCACAAGTGTGATTGGTTGAGGGAGAGTACCAGTCTGAAGCACTTTCATTTTTCAACTGCCACACAGAAAAAGAAGAGTTGGAACTGCCAGGCAGCAACTGCCACGCAGAAAAGGGAGGGGTTGAAAGAGGAGTAGCCTTTCAACTGATACCCCGTTATGCATATCCCGTCAGCACAAATCAGTCCTAGGTTCCCTGCTTACAGACCCTATTCTCCTGCCGCACAAATACTTGTATTTAATCAACAGATGTATCAATTTTTTGAAATAGTTTAAATTGTAAACAAGAGTGTGTCCAGAAGATACCTGAATCTAGGGGCAAGATATTTTCACACGACTTTTTTAAGTGGGTGAAAGTCCATTCATGTGAATCTACACAATGAAGGTCACCTTTGAATATATACTGTGGAGGCAGCACATTCATGCATCACTTAAGGTCAGGGATACTTTCTGAGAAATGTTTCAATGGGGGTTTTGCTGTTTGTTTTTTTTGTCATGTGAATATCATAGAGCACACTTACACAAGCCTGCATGGTATAGCTTACTACACACCTAAGCTATATGGTATAGCCTATTGCTCCTAGACTACAAACCTGTGCAGCATGTTACTCTAGTGAATACTGTAGGCAATTGTAACACCATGGTAAGTACTTGTGTATCTAAACATAAGAAATGTAAAGTAAAAATAGGATATAATTTCATGGAATCACCATTGTAATGCAGTCCATGACCAAAACATTGTTACATGCACATGACTGTACTCTGTGAAAGACTCCAATTAATCTAGAATATTTACACCCTAGCTCCATACTTTAGCCACTTCCTGTGAAGCCATCTTTCACCCACCCTACTCCATTCCCTTAGTCTGGCCCTGTGGCGATCACCCTCCTAAGTTCTATGTTACTGCAAATCTTTTAAATATTAAATGTTCCTTCTGGCTATTTTAGCTGTAACTGATTGCTCTAGTGATCATAAAATTCCCACCTACTCCTATCCCATTCCTAAACTTCAAAATGCCAACAACTCAATAAGCCATATATTTGAAACTTTTATTTTTTATTTTTAGTTGGGTTTTGAAAATAAATCTTCATATTTTCCTCATTCAGATTCAACCCCTAAATAACATTGATTGTAGACATGTTAAAAATATACTGTATATGTTCAAAATACACTGTAGCAAATGCAAACATGAATTATACAGAGTAAGAATAAAGATAAAAATGATGGCTAATTTTTTGTTATTTAATATATATATGTACCACTATGATAAGCAAAATGAATCCCCCCACTTTTCCTCTCCAACTTCCCCCTTGCCCCATGCAATAACCACTGTAGATGATTTGGAGACATCTTTAGAGGTATTTTCCTGTACTTTAACAAATATACTGAGGTGTGTGTGTATGTATGTGCTGTATGTATGTGTAAGGATTAAGTATTGATTAACATTAGGTGTTGATACAATAAGTACAAATGCATAATTCTAGGGTAACCACTAAAAGAAATAGGGTACTTTGTACTGGTTACACACAAGTAGAGAAAATAAAATAAATGGAATGATTAAAATATACTCAGGTAATTCGAACTAAGAAAATAAAGGAGAAAAAATGAAATAAAAGACAGTAAGGAAAATTTTAAAAAATGGCAGTAGATTTAAATCCATAAAGTAGTAATTATGAAATAACTGCCCCAACTAAAAAAAAAATCAGATTGTATTGAAAACATCCAACTGTATGCTGTTTATAAGACACATCTAAGATACACGAAAATAGAAAAATAATTAGAAAGAGCTATGCTAGGTGAATGCTAACTGAAGGAATTCTGGTATACATATATCAATGTTATACGAAATAGACTTTAGGTCAAAAAGTAATATGGCGGATATGAAATATCACTTAATAATGATAAAAAGTTTCCATTTTAAATTCGTGTGCATCTAGTAATATAGCCCAAAAATATATAATGGAAAATCCGATGTAGTTTCAAGTTGAAAAACCAACAGCCTTGGTGGAAATCTTAGTGTGCCATTTTTCAGTAAATAATAGAACAAGCAGATAAACAATCACCAATGACTGAAAAGACTTGACCACAACAAAATTTGACCCAACAAATCTACACAGAATAGTGCTTCCAGTTCTTACAAGAATACATGTGTTCTTAAATATGTGTGGTATAGTTAACAACATTGATCATACATTGGGTCAGAAAGCAAGTCTAAACAAATCTGAAAGGATTTAAATCTATAGAATATGTTCTCTGACCACTTCATAATTAAACTAGAAACCAATAACAAGGAGACAACTAGAGAATTGTCATATATTGAGAAATTTAAAAATTGTACTTCGAAATAAGTCAGGAACTAAAAAAGAAATCATAATGGGAATTAGAAAATAGTTTGGGCTGACTAATAACAAAAGTAATAAATACCCAAACTAGTGGGATGCACCTAAAGTAATAATTAGCTCCATTCGTATAAATATTTGAGACTTCAGTATAAATATTAGAAAAGAAGAAAAGCTGAAAACCCCTGACATAGCCATCCTTATGTCAAGGGGTTAGGGGAAAAGAAAACAAAATAAGGTCAAAAAAGAAGGTAGAATAGAATAAAAAGCATAAACTATTGAAACAAGAACAAAAACCTACATAATTGAGGACCAGGAGAGCCAAAGGTGTGGTTTTTTTTTTTTAATTTTTTGAAAATTATAAAATATTTTCCTATGTTAAAATTACAAGCCTAGTTTTTTTTAGATTTGTGAAATACACCGGGTGCAGTAGCTCACGCCTGTAATCCCAGCACTTTGGGAGGCCAGGGTAGGCGGATCACTTGAGGTCAGGAGTTCAGAGTGTGAGACCAGCCTGGCCATCATGGTGAAACCCTGTCTCTACTAAAAATACAAAAATCAGATAGGCATGGTGCTGCATGCTTGTAATCCCAGCTACTTGGGAGGTTGAGGTGGGAGGATTTGCTTGAACTGGGAGGCAGAGGTTGCAGTGAGCCAAGATCCGCCACTGAACTCCAGCCTGGGTAAGAGAGTGACTCCATCTCAAAAGAAAGGAGAGAGAGAGAGAGAGAGAGAGAGAGAGAGAGAGAGAGAGAGAGGAAAGAGAAAGAGAAAGAAAGAGAGAGAGAAGGAGAGAGAGAGAAAGAGAGAGAGGGAGGGAAGGAGGGAGGGATGGAGGAAGGAAGGAAGGAAGGAAAGGAAGGAAGGAAGGAAGGAAGGAAGGAAGGAAGGAAGGAAGGAAGGAAGGAAGGAAGGAAGGAAGGAAGGAAGGAGACAGACAGAGAAGAAAAGGAAGGGAGGCAGGGCAGGCAACATTGTCTTATTCCTGACTTCAAAGAGCAAACTTTTGTTTAACAATTTTAGAAACCAGTTAGGCATTATCTAAAAGTTAAAATGTGTACATTTTCTAAGGCAACAATGTCATTCCTGGGTATATACCCTAGACTAACTCTGGCACACTTCTCTCAGGGTACATATACAAGAATAGCAGTAGTGTTATTTATAATAACAGTGTTATGTGGTAAATTTTAGATAGCAATGAAATGCCCAAAGTACAAGTACACTAAACAGATTGGATAAATTTTTATCATAATATAAAGGAAGCAGTGCACAAAAATATGCACAGTATAATCTCATTTATATAAAATTTAAAATCAGGCAAAATGGATTACATTACATTTTTTACAGATACTTTTATAGGTGGCCAGCAATATTTCTTCACCTCTGTGGTAGTTACCTTGGTGTTTGCTTTATAATTCCTCTTTTACACATTTCCATTTTGTGCACTTTTATGTCTATATGCCATACTTCACAATACAATATGTTAAATTTTTTTAACCACAAATATATTAGTTCATATTCTCTTGGAGAATATGAGTTCAATACTCCTATTGTGAAGTTGCATTTTAAATTTCATTCCTTCGTGAGTGATTTAGCTTTGTGGAATTGTTTAATAATATCTTCTGTCTTTGCTCTTCTTCAGTTTTACTTTATATTTCTAGGTATTGGTATTTTGTTACATCTTTGGTAATCTGTGGCTCTTTCAATTTGCTTTTGCAATTTATACTATCTGGGCATTGATAATACTGTCCTCCCTAACTTTTAGTGCCCCCTTTTCATTTTTATGTTTTGTATTTTCCATCTATTTATTTCTGCTGCCCTAGGGAGACTTTCTATTGATCTTCTGATTTACTATTTTATTTGATGTAATCATCTTGCTGTATATCCCACTTATTGTCATCTACATTTTAACTATCTCATTTTTAAAATAAATACTTATAATTTTTAAAAGTAATTTCTTATTTCTTTATTCTATCATCAATATCCTTCCTTACTCTTGCAGATATATATGGTACTTGCTTATTGGTCCATCTCTTTCAATAAATCTGCTTCATGTGC
Organism: Macaca nemestrina; assembly: GCF_043159975.1. NCBI lineage: Eukaryota > Metazoa > Chordata > Mammalia > Primates > Cercopithecidae > Macaca > Macaca nemestrina. Next base: position 26,158,263 of record NC_092127.1, read on the forward strand.
TATGTGTTATTCAATTTGTTTTAAGCTTCTTTTATTGTAATTATTCTCCTCAGGTACAGATATAGTTTGGCTCTGTGTCACAGGCCCAGAAGGTGAGAAGGGAAAAATGGCTTTGTGGGCCTGGCCCAGGACTCCTCTGCTCTGTGCAGCTTCAGGACATGGTGCCCTGCATCTCAGCTGCTTCAGTTGTAGCCATGGCTAAAAGGGGCCAAGGTAGAGCTTGGACCATTGCTTTAGAGGGTGCAAGCCCTTAGCTTTGGCAGCTTCCATGTGGTGTTGGGTCTGTGGGTACTCAGAAGACAAGAGTTGAGGTTTGGGAACCTCCGCCTAGATTTCAGAGGATGTGTGGAAATGCCTAGATGTCCAGGCAGAAGTCTGCTGTAGGTGTAGAACCCTCATGGAGAACCTCTGCTAGAGCAATGCAGAAGGGAAATGTGGAATTGGAACCTCCACACAGTTTCCACACTGGGGCACTACTTAGTGGAGCTGTGAGAAGAGGGTCACCATCCTCCAGATCCCAGAGAGGTAGATCCACTGACAGCTTGCACTGTGCTCCTGCTACCACTGACAGCTTGCCCTGTGCTCCTGGAAAAGCTGCAGGCACTCAACACTAGCTCGGGAAAACAGCCACAGAAGCTGTACACTGCCTTGCATCATGTTTTATATTTTGTATTTTTGTTTTGTATTTTCCATCTCTTTATTCAAAGGAGATTTTGGAGCTTTAAGATTTAATGACTGCCCAGCTGGGTATCAGAGTATCAGACTTGCAAGGGGCCTGTAGCCTCTCTGTTTTGGCCAATTTCTCCCATTTGGAATGAGAAGATTTACCCAATGCCTGTACCCCCATTTTATATTGGAAGTAACTAACTTGCTTTTGATTTTACAGGCTCATAGGCAGAAAGGACTTGCTTAGTCTCAGATGAGACTTTGGACTTGGATTTTTGAGATTATGCTGGAATAAGTTAAGTTTTCAGGGAAATGTTTGGAAAGCATAATTGGTTTTGAAATGTGAAAATAACATGAGATTTGGGAGGGGCTGGGGTGGAATGTTATCATTTGGCTCTGTGTCCTCACCCAAATCTAATCTCAAATTGTAATCCCCACATGTTGAGGGAGGGACCTGTTGGGAGGAGATTGGATCATGGGGGCAGTTTCCCCCATGTTGTTCTTGTGATAGTGAAGGAGTTCTCATGAGACATGGTTGTTTGATAAGTGTCTGGCATTTCCTGTGCTTGCGCTCTCTCTCTCTCCTGCCACCATGTAAGATGTGCCTTGCTTCCCTTCACCTTCTGCCATGATCATAAATTTCCCGAGGCTTCTTCAGCCATGCAGAACTGTGAGTCAATTAAACTTCTTTTGTTTATAAATTACCCAGTTTCAGGTAGTATCTTTATAGCAGTGTGAAAATGGACTAATACAGGTACCTAGTTTCTTTGTACCTGTAGCATCACATTAATTTACTGATGAAATCAGCTATACTGCTCTGTGTTGTGTATTAGGGAAGTGCTCAAAGACACATTCTCAACTGAACCCTTTTTTGAGAATTTGAGGAAAGCAGAAGGGTTAAGTTTCAGAGGAGAGAGCTCCAGGGAGCAGTAACCTCTGCTGACAGGAGTTGGAGGCCTGAACATTCCAGGGTACAATTCATCCTAGTCCTGTTTCTATCAGCTCCTTATTAGCCTGGCCTTGTGCTTCTCTGGTAGTGCTTCACAACACTGGGAGGCCAGCAAAGGTTCCCATTTCTCAGGTGAAGTACAAGAGACAAGAGCTAAAATTATACACAACCTCTCCAGAGCCTCCCAAGCTTCCAGGGACATCCTCCTCCCCATGCGACTGCTGTGGTCTTTGGTTGCCTCCCACCCTTCTAGTCACTAGTTCCCTTCTTCTCAGGGGTTTTTCGCAATCTTCATTTTACTTCCAACAGCCAATTTCTTCCTGTTTCTATAGTTTTCAAGGTTGATTTTGGAGATAGCTGTGCTAATTTATCATTTTTCTTATTTCTATGAGTCCTGATTATACTTATAAAATTAGACTTTTGTCATATATAAATTCGTAATTTTTCTTTAGACCTGTTTGTGACTCTTCTTTTCTTTTCTTTTTTTTTTTTATTTTGGCTGGGGAAAAATCGTAAAGTGCCTCTCAATAGGGAGCTAGTTGTTACACAAATGAGTTAAAGATGGCCCCTGGCTCTGTGTTGTTTACTTCTTCACAGCAGGCGGGGACTTGTTAACTCAAAAACCTGCTACTGCCAAACTTACATTTCTACACATCCAGTCGTTTTAAAATATAGCCCCCAAAAGCAGATTGTTAGCCATTCAGAGCCTGCCTGCTTTGCACATCCTGAGAAACTGCACCCAACATCTGCTAGCCATAGGTCCCATAGATTAGATACACGCTGGGGCCACGGCTTCTCTCAGAGTTCTTTGCCCAGGGACTCCCACCATGCTGCTGAGTGACATCACCTAGACACATAACCCCCTCTAAATGCTTCCCCTCAGACCTTCCTCTGTGTCCCTTCTGGAAAGTCGCCTTTGCACCCTATCTTTTGGAAGGTATCATGCTATCACTGAGAAAATGGCCCTGTCCTCACCCCAACTCCCACCCTCACCCCCAGTCAAATCTGTCAGTCTCTGCTCAAATAAACTGTGTGCTAGTGCCATCTGGTGGTTGTATCTTTTTCCTTGCTCAGCTATCAAATCCCCTTGGCAACATGTTTAACTCCTTACACAAGTTAAATATGTTACAAAGAATTATCTGCTGCTGTTTTAAAGAAGTAAGTTAGATTGATATGTACCTGTGTGGAAAAATGCTCTAGAATTGTTGGGTAGAAAAAAAATGAGTTATAAAACAATGTGCAAAATCCCATTTACAATAAAATGTGGAATGAAGAAATATATATGCCCATTCATGCACAGAAAACATCTGGATGGAGTTACAATATGCTGTTTGCAGTTTACGAGATTAGGATTGAGGTAGGGAGCTCGGGAAAGGACCTTTCATTGTATCCTTCTACAGTGTTTGAATTTTTCAAAACAATATATTTTTTAGCTTTTTTCCAATTAAAATGAGGAGGACTGAGAAAAGCTGAATTTAATGAGTACAGTGACAATAATGCACCAATAAAGTGGTGTATTAGAGATGTGTTGATGCAAACCAAAATATACGGGTTGATCATTGAGATCAGGCCGCAAGTGTTATTTCTCTTTTAAGAGCGATGTTAATGAAAGGAAGCTTTGAAGTAGAAAGAAGGAAATTTTGGTTATTCTTGTTAAGACCTTTTTATTAAATTTTGTTTTAGGATAGCTTGTCTTAACCACATATACACAGTAGCAGAATCAATAAAAATTGAGTTTGATAATGTTTTTGTTCTCTCATTGTCATATTTAAAAGTTATAAGTCACATATCATTATGAATACATGAATAAGTGATATATTTTCCTGAAATGTATTGAGTTTTTTAGAGTAATGAATACTTTAGGCGAATCTTCATTGTTGTAGGTTGAATTGTGCCTCCCCCACCTCTCCCACTAAATTAATATATTGAAGTCCTAACCCGCAGTACCTCAGAATATGACATTATTTGGGTCACAAAGAGCCTTACAGGGTCATTGCAGATATAATTAGTTGAAGTCATAATGCAGAAGTGTAGGCCACTAATCCAATATGACTGGTGTCCTTATGAAAAGAAATTTGGACTCACACATGTACACAGGGAGAACTCCATGTAAACGTCGCAGTTATGCCGCTACAAGCCAAGTGTTATGGATTGAATTGCATCCCCCCAAAAGATATGTTGAAGTCCTAACCACTAGTATCTTACAATGTGACTGTATCTGGAGGTCTTTACAGAGGTCTTTTTAGGGTCTTTACAGAGGTTAGCAAGGTAAAAATGAGGGTATTAGGGTGTACCCTAATCCAATATGGCTGATGTTCTTATGAAAAGGGGAAATTTAGACACAGAGATATGCATAGAGGGAAGATGATGTGAAGACATAGGGAGAAGGCAGCCATCCAAAGTCAGGAAGAGGGATCAAGAACAGATCTGTCTCTCAGCCCTCAGAAAGAACCAACCGAGTTGATACACTGAATTTTGACTTCTGGCCTCCAGATCTGTGAGACAGTAAGTTTCTGTTATTTAAGTCATCCAACTTGTGACACTTTGTTGTAGCAGACCTAGCAAACCAATACATTCATCAGAGCACATCCACTACCTTCCTCACTCCTTCTTCTCAGTCTTGTCAAGTAATTCCACTTGCTTGCATTAAATTTGATGTTCAGTACTATCATTTAAAAAATCTTATGGAACTTACAAGACAAAGAACCCCCTACTGTAGTCTTTTATTATCTGACTTGTGTGTTTTTGCAATAAAATTATCTTCCCTTTTTTTTCTCAGCTAGACCTATCTTTCCTAACACTACCAAAACAATTTTAAAAAACACTACTATGATCAAGACACTCAAATGATAAAAACATTTCCATGGTACTTCACCCTCACCCCAAAAGCAAGAGAACATAGCAAAACAACTTACTTGGCTGTGTTTCAAGGCCTTTTCAAAATTGATCTTCCTGCTTTCTCTACTGTTCTCAGGATGAATCTTTCCTTCCTTTCAGATTAGAAATTATTTTTATTCTCATAACTTTGCATTGACTTCTCATATTTAACAAAAATTGTACTCATTCTACAACTGTACTCATCTTCAGTGGAAGTATTACCTTTTCAATGACATTTTCCGGGTCACTATCTGAGAGTAAGCACTTGTTTCTCTGCCCTGGTATAACATTTAGCACCTATTGGCATCTACTGTAATCATATGTTGTACCTACCTTGTCTTCCCTATTAAAGTCCAGTATCTGAAGAGCAAGAACCATCTTCAACTCCTCCATAGAGCATTACATAAGGTTATTATCTATCAAGTATGCAATAAAGAAATGAATAAATTTTCACTATTCAGTGAAAAAATCTGCTGTGGTTCTAAAGCATGTAGAGCTTTAGAGCTCTACTTTAGAGCATTGCTTTGAAGATTGTAAATGCTATAAATAAACAATGTTATGTGGTTATTTGTCTACAAAGCACAACCAAAAGTTAAAAGTTAAAATAATAAGTGGTGGAGATTATAACTTATCCAACAGTATTGGTTCTTCCTTTTGTCTTAGTATTATAACCTCCTAAGTTTCAGCAGAGCAGTGGCCAGATTGCTTCATTTCACAAACTCCCTTTATGTTGGGTGTGGCTAGGCAAGTAAGTTCTCACCAACAGAGAATGAGAAGTGAAATTTACAATTTCTGGGTTGCTTCCTGAAAAAGAAATAGATTGTCCCCTTGTTTTATCTTTTTGTTCTATTCTGTGGTGGCCCAAGTGGTTTCTGGCTTCAGTTTTGCAGATGAGGCCAACACGTGAGTCAATGACTAGGCAGCAATGAAAACAATCTAGGACCCTGTAAAACCCACTTGAGCAGAGCTGCCTGACTTCCAAGCATACTCTGAGCGTTTATGTGAAGGAAAAATAAACTTAAACCTTGCTTGAGCTACTTCCTTTTTTTTTTTTTTTTTTTTTTGTTATTTTGTTACCACAGCTACATACCCTGAAAAATACACTACAGTAGAGTAATAAAAATTGAACATTTATTCTGAACAAAGATGCTTGAATAACCTTCCTTAAGCACCATCCTCAATAGTAATTTTGATTTATCTGATTGAATTTCAGTAAAGTTTAATAGCCAGTGTTCATAATGATGACCATTAGTCATCAAAGAAAAGGTTAATGCTCCATATTCCCTTTATAAGAAGAAGGACAGTTATTTGATATGTTTTAGAGAATTTAATTTAAAATCAATCAAATGCAAAGGGTTTTGGGGTTTATCAGAGCAGTACTAAATCTCTCTGGAAAATTTAACTAACCATAACAGTGAAATTTTTTTGATAGTTCTTAACAATTAAAATTTCATTAGACCATGCTTTGAGGGACATCTTTTTAAAATTACTCCATAAAGTTTAGTAATAATTGGTGTAATTGGAAATTCCAAAGTCTTCTGGGGTCAAGAAGTAATATAAATGTGTGAATCAGAGGGGTGCTAGACATAAGGAGTAGCGCGAGTTGGGATATCGTTTTCTGGAGAATATATGCCCAGTATAAAGTATTAACATTCAAAACATTTTAAATGCTGTTCTGAGGCTATGATGAAGTAACTGGAATGAGATCTACCCTCCAGCCATAAACAACTAGAAAACTAGATAAAGTTTATAAGTAGACAAAGTTTCATATATTGGAAAACAGGCAGCACAGGATCGTGGTCTATGAAAGAGAGAAAACACTATCTTTCCGGCTTTCTTCTTAGAAGCCCTTTCCAGACAGTGCTACAGGGAAGGGCATCTGACACACAGCATGGCAAGTAAGGGAACAGAGATTGGAGCTCAGGAAGCCTATGTTGGCTAGCATTTTGAAAGCAGAATGATTATAAGGGGAAAACTGCACAAAGATCTCCAGAAATCTTTAGAGTACCTTTGCATAAAGCATACATCTTCCATGGCCAGGAAAATGACAACTTGGGAAAGGTAATAACCAAACAGTTCCCAGAACTCACAGAGGGCTAAGCCACATTTGAGTCCTAGCCAGTCAGAGTGGAGGAGCCGGATTGAACACACTGGGGCATTCGGTGGAAACCCTGGAGAGATTACGCTTTTGTAGGGGAGCTAAACTAACACAAGAGCAAAGTATACCGTACATTTGCCTTAACAGACTTAAAATATTCAAAAGGAACAAGTGGCTTGTCAGAACAAAGTCCAACACTCTAAAAATATACAAGATAAAATCCAACCTCCCCAAATAATGTCAAGCATTTAATTAAAAAACTAGATATGTCATAAAACTGGACAGTGTAACACATTATCAGAAGAAAAATTAGTTAATGGAAACAGAGAGACAAAATAATAAGCTTAGTAAGCAAGGACTTAAAAAAATCTTTTTAAAATATGCTAGAAGGGCCAGGCATAGTGGCTCACGCCTGTAATACCAGCAACTTTGGGAGTCAGAGGCAGGCAGATCACCTGAGATCAGGAGTTCGAGATCTGTCTGGCCAACATGGCGAAACCTGTTTCTACTAAAAATACAAAAAATTAGTCGTATGTGGTGACGCATGCCTGTAGTCCCAGCAACTGGGGAGGCTGAGGCAGGAGAATCACTTGAACCCGGGAGGCAGAGGTTGCAGTGAGCCAAGATTGCTCCATTGCACTCCAGCCTGGGTGACATGAGTGAAACTCTGTCTCAAAAAAAGAAAAAAAAGAAAAGAAAAGAAATATATATATATGCTAGAAGAATCAAAAGGAGATTAACATTATGAGGAGAGCAAGATATAAAGAAGAACCAAATGGAACTTCTAATGATAAAAAGTATAATATTTGAAATAAAAAATTCAATGGATGGGTTTCAGAGCAGATTAGACACTGCCGAAGAAAAATTCAGTGAACTTTAAGACACTGCAATAGAAACTATCCAAACTGAAGTTCAGAAGGGGAAGGAATTAAAAACAAAAAGGAACAGGACCTCAGAGACAGAAAGCAAATCGGTAGGGCCTAGGGTGAAGAATAACTGAATGCAAAAGAATATGGGAATGTTTGGGGATGATAGAAATATTGAAGTTATATTTTGATTGTTATGATAGCTAAATAGAAATAAATATTTGCCAAAATTCATTAATTTGTTGGTTAAATGGATTAATGTTATTAATGTTATTGTTTGTTACTTGTGGCTCAATACATTTGCTAAAATATTCTAGCCAAAATAAAATCTCAACAAAGGGCTAAATTTGACCTGAGGATGGGAAGGAGTTAGGTGGGACATGGCGCAAGTACTAATCCACTATTTAATGCATACAATAGTGGTATCTAATAAAAATGGTTTATAGAATGAATTAAATTCCTCTCATATATTTAAAGTTGCTCATGCTGATTTACAATCAGAAATATAAGTCTAATACCGTGGATTTTAAAAAATTACTATTGCTATCATTTGTTATTATATTTTAGTTTTCAAAAGTAAGAGATTTGGTTGTAATCGACTTCAAGGTTATTATCTGGATGGAAGGAAAAGCATTTTCTCCACAAAATATAGCTAGTCTATATGAGAATAAATCCAGCTATATCATTTTCACATTTCCATCATACCCAACCACCTAGCAAATGAATATGATAAAGCATTTGAGTGTTTTCTATACTTAAAGCCCATGTACCAAGTTTAAAAACCCTAGTTTTTGAAGAGAGAGTCAATGTAATAACAACAACAACATAGCAATAGTAATTATACAAAAAAGACCAAAGTTGTAGGTGTGTGGGTGGGACCAGGCACCGAGAATAAAAATACTAAGTAAACTACATTTTCTAGAGCCCCTTCCCTTCTACTGTGAGCCCTCATGATTGTTTTTTCCCCCTGATTACTAGACTTATGGGAGCTTGTTTAGATCTATTTTTGTATCTCTCAGAAATGTTTTCAGTTGAAGACAATAGAAACTCATTCATAAAGTGGGAATATTTAATTTTTTTCTTAACAAGGAGTCTAGAAGAAGATGGTCCCAAGGCTTGTGGATCCACAAAGTTATGAAGAACTCATACATTCTATTTTTCCAGTCTACCACACTAAACATTAACTTTTATCTGTAGGCTTTTTCTTTTCTTTTTTTTTTTTTTAATCATGAAGTCTTGCTGTATCACCCAGGCTGGAGTGCAATGGCATGGCCTCAGCTCTCTGCAACCTCCACCTCCCACGTTTAAGCGATTCTCGTGCCTCAGCCTCCCAAGTAGCTGGGATTACTTGTGTGCGCCATGTTGCCCAGCTAATTTTTGTATTCTTAGTAGAGACAGGGTTTCACTATGTTGACCAGGCTGGTCTCAAATTCCTGCCTTCAGGCAATCCGCCCACCTCAGCCTCCCAAACTGCTGGGCATGAGCCACTGTGCCCGGCCTGCACTATTTATTTTAATTTCTTTTAGGTTTACAGGAAAAGTGGTTAACAATTGATCTACAGGCGTGAGCCACAGCACCCAGCCTTATCCTTAGGCTTTTGGCTGCTGTAGCTCCAGCACATCCTCTGGTGGTGGTGGTAGAGGGGTTGAAAAGAATCGCTGGGCATGGTGTCTCATGCCTGTAATCCCAGTGCTTTGGGAGGCGGAGGTGGGCGGATTACCTGAGGTCAGGAGTCAAGACCAGCCTAGTCAACATGGTGAAACACTGTCTACTAAACGACAGAGCAAGAAGAGCAAAATTCCATCTCAAAAAAAAAAAAAAAAAAGAAGAGATCACAGTTCTTCTTGTACTCTCTCCTGTTTACCAGAAAGAAAATCTTTAATAGAAAATATTCCCAGCTGGGAGGCCAAGGCAGGAAGATCACTTGAGGCCAGGAGTTCAAAACCAGCCTGAGCAGCATAGCAAGACCCCATCTCTAAAAGAAAGAAACAAGAATTATTACACCCAAAGCAGACTTCTGCCTACTTCTTATTGGCCAGAACTGGGACACGTGCTGACCCCCATTACTAGCCAAAGGGAATGGCGTTGTGATGCTGGTCCTAGATTAATTATGATTTTCTCCTGGGACTGGGAGGTGGGCCAAGTTTCTTAAATTTGTTGCCACCTCTCTCTTCCGCCCCTTCTCTCCCCACCCCAAAATAAGGACTTGTAACTACGGAAAAAGTGGGATAGCATTCTACAGATGCATCATAATAGCATCTGTTAAAATTTTCAAAGCAATAATCCAGGAAGATAAAGCACATTTTTCTTTCCAGGGAACTTACTGCCTTACACAAGAATCTTATTCTCATTTGCTCCATACTTTAGCTTCCAAAGCCAACCAGATTTAAACAGTAGAAACAAAAGATGAATTCAGCATTTATGTATTTTATATAATTCCATTGTAACAAAACTTAACAGTTTAAATAAGATTTAAGTAAAATTTCAGCATTCCCAACTCCTAAATATTACTCACCCTCACATGGCAAAACGTATATTTTCACAAATAGGTGTAGACCTACACAGTAATCAGTAATTATGTGCTCTGTTTTCTCTGCTGCAGCCCAGTAGAAATTACACTTATCAATTGCTACTATTTATGTTTTTCCTTCATAGCCACTTGTATTGGTAATCCTGCTAGGTTTTGTTTTCATGTGAAGTACACACTATAATGAATACTTTTAGATACTATGAGAAGAAAATTAAGTGAAAAATTTAAACAAAGATAAAACAAAAATAATTGTTGCGTTTAAACAGACTAAAAAAAAGTTGGGGTAAAAAGTGGCAGCCTGAACGTATATTTTATTTTTTCAACAAAATGTTTACATGTTTTTCAATTTTAAATCCCTTTAGGTGGTCTTGTATTCTTCAGTTTGACGCAGGCCCCTCTAACCCTCTTGTAGCTGACATCCAAGCACTCATGGTAACTCGTTATCTCAGTAGGCACTTGAATTTGCCAATCTCTGCTTTGTCTGGATAAACCAAGATTAATAATAAATGAATAATGTTTTCCTATTTGCAGAACACTTTCGACTGGCTTCCAAAATGATCTCTAAAATGAATAATGAACTTTTCTCCAAGACAACTACATTTTTGGCATGCTGGTTTAAAAGTTTTTGGCTGACCTTTTGTCGGTGAAAGCCTCTTCTAAATAGGGGAGAAGGTGGTATCAGGTCTTTGATTTATTTGATGAAGTTGTGTTCCCAGCCATATTGGGTAATTTTGCATTATGAAACTGTGCATACTTCAAACAAGTTGAGTATTCTTTATTTTAAATTATTTGCTTAAGACCAGAAGTGTTTTGGATTTCAATTTAAAAAAATTGGAATATATGCATTATACTTAGCAGCTGAACATTCCAAATCAGAAAAATCCCAAATCCAAAATGTTCTGTGAGCAATTCCCCTGAGTAACATGTCGGTGCTCAAAATGTTTCAGATTTTGGAGCATTTCAAACATCAGATTTTCAAATTTGGGATGCTCTACCTGTATTTATATAGTTATTTTCAATTGTATATTTTAAAATATATTTTAAATTTAAAAGACTAAAACGCTTAAAGAAAATAATTTTAACAGCTTATATGTTATTTATATAATATATTAATATAAAATTAATTTTATATAAAATTAATATATGTTACATATATTGATATGTTTTTATATATAAATATATAAAAGCATATGTATATCTATATCTTTCCAGAATTGCTTTTATAAAACCTCAGAATATAAGTATTTTACACATAATTTATAAAATATTATTTTCTATATAGTATAAAAAATTCACACAGTCTCACAGAATGATAGAAGGAAATTTACACATACTATCTAGGGTATTAAATCCCCAAGACTACATTCTCCTCTTAATAAAATTGACCTTTGCTAATGTTAAAATTTTTTTATTTAATACTTTAGGAAATAACTGTGCAATGTTTTAAATGAATGAAAGACTGTGGGAACTTGGAAAGAAATGTTAAGCATTCCCACGTTTTTATTCATGTGAACATTGCCTCATAAATCATTTTATGCTATCATGTTTACTAATTGTGTGGATTTATTCAAGTTCTTTTTGGCCAGAATAATAGTGAGCTACCCATGCTTATAATAACTACTTTCCTGTCAGCCTGTAGTAGTTTGCTATTATGTTACTGTGATTATTATTCTTTCTCTAATTCTCATCTTCTTTACTACTAGTTCTAGTCTGCTTGTATTTTCTCTTCCTTTATTTGTCTAAAACGATAAACAAGCTTTAATTTGCAAAGCGCGTGGGGAGTTATGAATACACGATGACCTCTTAAGAACTTGTCCAATGCCAACATTCCTGCAACAAATCTTAAAATCTTGTTAGTTTCATATTATTACCATTTATTCTAATATGCGTCCTTAACAGTTAAAATGATAGAACTAGTTGAAATAGCAAATAACATTTGAAATATTTTTCTGAGATATAATGCAAGGGATAATAAGTATAAAGATAACAACATCCCCTGAGTTAGTTGTTTACAACCCTGACTGAACATTGAAATTGCCTGGGGAAGATTTTGAAATTACTGATGCCTAGATCTATTGCCTTGAAATTCTGATATAATTGGTCTGGAGTGCAGCATGGACGTGAGATGTTTTTAAAACTCCCCAGATAATCTAAACTACAACTAATGTTGAGAACCACTGGTCTCAGACTATATCCAGATTATGTTATTAACCTTGACTACACATTAGAATCAATGGGTGTATTTTAGAAACATAGCTTCCCAGACTCCAGGTCCAGAAATTCAAATTCTTTTTTTCTGGGATGGAACCAGGCATTGTTTTTCTTGTGTGCCCTGATTTTAATGTGAAGTTAAGGTAAGAATTATTGCTCAAGAAACTAAGAGGTTTAACATCACAATATGGGAAGGTATGATATATTATCATTGTAGTTTTTCTTTAAAATTGTTGTTTTATTGATGACAAACCATAACCTTGGCCTGCTAGAAGAGTTCAATGGCACAAATTCAGTTTTTTACTCATTTATTTTTTTTTAGACAGAGTCTTGCTATGTCGCCCAGCCTGGAGTGCAGTGGCACAATCTGAGCTCACTGCAAGCTCCAACTCCCAGGTTCACGCCATTCTCCTGCCTCAGCCTCCCGAGTAGCCAGGACTACAGGTACCCATCACCACGTCTAGCTAATTTTTTTGTGTTTTTAGTAGACACGGAGTTTCACTAAACCCCATCCTCTATGATTTGTTACTACATGATTTGTTACTACTCCCATCCTCTATGCTGTTTGGGTGGAGGTGGGTGACATCAGTGAATCTGACTTGCTGAACCTGAGGAAACTTCACAGCAACTTGGAGGGACACCCTACCCCCCCGACTGCCATTTGTTGACATGGCAACAGGGTTCGTAGGGGTGCTGCATGTGGAATGGCTTGTACTGGCAAGGACTTTGACAAGGCCAGCTACTGGCCTTGTCTGTGCCAGGATGGTATCAATTTCCTGACCTTGTGATCCACCCGCCTTGGCCTCCGAAAGTGCTGGGATTACAGGCGTGAGCCACAGTGCCTGGCCCACAAATTTAGTTTTTTAAAGCAACTTTGTTTTAAAAATGATTTGTAGTAACAGTCATTAAAAGATAAACTGAGGCACATTAAAATTTTAAAGCATTTATTTAACCATTCAGTGATTCATGAATCTGGTAACTCCTGATGAAGAAGCCAAGGAGAAGGCTTTTATAGGGTGAATTTGGAAACAAGGGAAAGATATTTAATTGGTTAAAGCGGAGTTACTAGCCTTATTTGGGTCATCCCAGTGGGAAGTCCCTAGTTAGAAGTTAGCTGGCAGTTTCTGATTGATTAAGCTTAAATTTCCTTTTTATCATTTACACTGATTTGGGTTTCCTTTTCTTAGGTAAGAACTCAGTGAGCTGAAGCTACCTCAGCCTACTAGCCTTCTAATTATTTCAACACAGAAATAGTACTTTAGGGCACACTGGAGTTGCAATTCTATTCTGCCATTGGGTGGTTTCAGATTTGTTCTTCCTGTACATTTTGGTCAAATTAGTCATTGTATTTCTTTCCATAAGTCTGAGATTCAGATACTTAGTTTCTCTGAGAAAGTCTCTGTTGAGACAGCATTGCCATGCTGGTCAGACTGAAAGTGACTTTGGATCCTTTCTGTTAATGTTCTGATGTAAAAGAGTGATGTCTCAGATATAGTGTTAATGCATTAAAAAGTACAGCCTCACAAATAGCTTCCTATAATACACAGAAAAATGTCCAGTTTTGAATTTATAACACAGGGAAAGGTAAAAAGAAATTTAATTATGCTTACTAATGTTGAACATGCAAGTGACAAAGTAAATACTAAAAATCCATTCAGTTGGGCTTGGACAGAGAGGGGGAACGGTGCACTTCAGAGGGGGCAGACGACCGCGACCTTTCCGCTTCCTGGGTCTCACGGGAAGCTGCGTTGTGGGCGCCCCCGCTGGTGACTGAGCTCAGGCCTCCAGGCACAGGCAGAGGCGAGGCGAGGGCGGGGCGGTCACGTGACAGCACTGCTCCGGTGGGTTGTGGGGGTGCTGCGGCGCCATTTGCTTTGCCAAACCGACAAAAGAGAGATCATGGCCAACGACGCCAAGCCCGATGTGAAGACTGTGCAGGTGCTGCGGGACGCCGCCAACCGCCTGCGGATCCATTCCATCAGGGCCACGTGTGCCTCTGGTTCTGGCCACCTCACGTCGTGCTGCAGTGCAGCGGAGGTCGTGTCTGTCCTCTTCTTCCACACGATGAAGTATAAACAGACAGACCCAGAACATCCGGACAATGACCGGTTCATCCTCTCCAAGGGACATGCTGCTCCCATCCTCTATGCTGCTTGGGTGGAGGTGGGTGACATCGGTGAATCTGACTTGCTGAACCTGAGGAAACTTCACAGTGACTTGGAGGGACACCCTACTCCCCGACTGCCGTTTGTTGACATGGCAACAGGGTCCCTAGGGCAGGGATTAGGTGCTGCATGTGGAATGGCTTATACTGGCAAGTACCTTGACAAGGCCAGTTACCGGGTGTTCTGCCTTATGGGAGATGGCGAATCCTCAGAAGGCTCTGTGTGGGAGGCTTTCGCTTTTGCCTCCCACTACAACTTGGACAATCTCGTGGCGGTCTTCGATGTGAACCGCTTGGGACAAAGTGGCCCTGCACCCCTTGAACATGGCGCAGACATCTACCAGAATTGCTGTGAGGCCTTTGGATGGAATACTTACTTAGTGGATGGCCATGATGTGGAAGCCTTGTGCCAAGTATTTTGGCAAGCAAGTCAAGTGAAGAACAAACCTACTGCTATAGTTGCCAAGACCTTCAAAGGTCGGGGTATTCCAAATATTGAGGATGCAGAAAATTGGCATGGAAAGCCAGTGCCAAAAGAAAGAGCAGATGCAATTGTCAAATTAATTGAGAGTCAGATACAGACCAATGAGAATCCCAGACCAAAACCACCTGTGGAAGACTCACCTCAAATCATCATCACAGATATAAAAATGACCTCCCCACCTGCTTACAAAGTTGGTGACAAGATAGCTACTCAGAAAACATATGGTTTGGCTCTGGCTAAACTGGGCCGTGCAAATGAAAGAGTTATTGTTCTGAGTGGTGACACAATGAACTCCACCTTTTCTGAGATATTCAGGAAGGAACATCCTGAGCGTTTCATAGAGTGTGTTATTGCTGAGCAAAACATGGTAAGTGTGGCACTAGGCTGTGCCACACGTGGTCGAACCATTGCTTTTGCTAGTGCTTTTGCTGCCTTTTTTACTAGAGCATTTGATCAGCTCCGAATGGGAGCCATTTCTCAAGCCAATATCAACCTTATTGGTTCCCACTGTGGGGTATCCTCTGGAGAAGATGGACCCTCCCAAATGGCCCTGGAGGATCTAGCCATGTTCCGAAGCATTCCTAATTGCACTGTTTTCTATCCAAGTGATGCCATCTCAACAGAGCATGCTGTTTATCTAGCTGCCAATACCAAAGGAATGTGCTTCATTCGAACCAGCCAACCAGAAACTGCAGTTATTTATACCCCACAAGAAAATTTTGAGATTGGCCAGGCCAAGGTGGTCCGCCACAGTGTCAATGATAAAGTCACAGTAATTGGAGCTGGAGTTACTCTCCATGAAGCCTTAGCAGCTGCTGACCATCTTTCTCAACAAGGTATTTCTGTCCGTGTCATCGACCCATTTACCATTAAACCCCTGGATGCCGCCACCATCATCTCCAGTGCAAAAGCCACAGGCGGCCGAGTTATCACAGTGGAGGATCACTACAGGGAAGGTGGCATTGGAGAAGCTGTTTGTGCAGCTGTCTCCAGGGAGCCTGATATCCTTGTTCATCAACTGGCAGTGTCAGGAGTGCCTCAACATGGGAAAACTAGTGAATTGCTGGATATGTTTGGAATCAGTACCAGACACATTATAGCAGCCATAACACTTATTTTAATGAAGTAAACTAAGCTTATTTCTAAAAAGTCAAGTCTATTGGCTTTGCTCCAAAAGCACTGGTATCTTTGTATTAAATTCATGCTTATTGTTACAAAACCATTATTTATACCTATACAGTTGTACTGTTTCTTTTAAAGCAAAGCCATTTAATATCTTTCTTCATTCCTAATTTGGAAATTAAAGTTTACCTTTCTGTTAATCTATGTATAAATGTTACTCTGAGTTATTAATGTGAATTTTAAAATTGTAAGCAATAGAATAGGAAATAAAACAACTATCTAATACAAATATTTCTGATAAGACTACAAATATCTGATTGAGTTGAGGATTAAGGTAGAGGTAACTATATCTTAAATGAGTATGATTTCTTTGTAAGTTAAAAAAATTGAAATTTAATTTTAGACTTCAATAGTCAAAAGTTTTGAAGGCTGTTTGAGCTTTTGTATAATGCCATCCTATACCTGCAGTTTTACAAATAATATTTGACTGCAGTTGCCTTGGAAATTCCTCCAAAGTTTGCCTTCATCTCCCCTCTACAGTTTGGAGGTGATGGTGCAGCAGTGAAAGCTCTTATGATGCACCACACTGCTTGTGGTGTTCTGTGAAGAGATGAAAGTATAACTGGTTCTAGTTTGCACACTACACACATAGTTTTGTGAAGCTTCAGAAATGTTTTGTTTTTTCCTTGTGGCCAAACCAGATTATTAATCTGATTATATTCATCTACTAATGATACTAAAGTCAATGTAATAAAGCATTTAAAAATCAGATACTTTAGTCTGTGCTGTGTATGTGAGATTTGATTTCTTCCTGATGAAATCCTAAATAAGGGAGAACTTGTGTCTAAATGAGAAGCAGAGAGAGTCATGTCCCCCAGAAGCAAACCTGGAGAAAGGTTGAAGCTGGAGATAAGTCACTAGAGAAGATTGTATGGACTAAAAAGCCATCCCTTAAGCAGACTCCTGACTGTTGGCTGTGAGTGTGTAAATATATGCTTGGAGTACAAGAAAGTACCAGTCCAGGCAAATCACAGATGGACCCAAGGTTCCACACTAAATTAAAATTACTCTGTGTCTATGTCAAGTAATTATTTCCTTATTTTTATTACCCTCATTAAGTTCTTTGGGGGCATAACAAATTTGTCTCAGCAATCATTGTCTTAGGAGGAATAATAGAGTCAAAAAATATTAATACTAACCTGGGAATTAGAGAAACCAGGCTCTTCTCATCTACTACTACCTGTTTTCTCTAAGCTGATTTCCTCTTTTGTAAAATGATTGTGAAAATTGCTCTGTTTTTCATAAGATTTACAAATTACTTTATAGAAATAAAAAGTTGATATAAAATCATTATAGAAATTTAGAAAATGCAAATAAGTAAAATATGTTTACCCCACATTTCACACACAAAAAATCCATTTAATTGTATTTACTGGCATGTGTTCTGTACATGCTATGAAAGTGGGCATGTAAAATGATCTGTTTCCAACCAAACATGCATAAGCACACCTTTAATAATGACAGTGTATCAGGTTCTTTATGTCTAATGGAATCTCAGACACCACCAGAAATTATATATATTTTTTGTAGCAGGGTGGGGAAGACCTTAGTAATCTCTCCTGTAAAGACTCTGTTTCACAGGTTATCAACCATAGGCTATGAGCTCCAGAGAGAAGAAATAGCAGGTGAGTCTTATGTCCACAATTCTTCAAGTAAGAATCATATCCGGTTTTGTTATATTGAATGTTCTCTAGCTTTGAATCTGTCCTGAAATCTTTTAAGTGTCCATGGGAATCTTAGGAGAGAATCATCCTGACAGATGCTAACCCTTGACTGCTAAAGTTTATGAAGATGTAGTTTTGATGAACAACATGATCACTGGTTTAACTCTGGCCTTCTATTCATTGTTTTTGCTGTGAAGGTCTATTAAATTATCAATAACCTGGTGATATTCCAGGGACAGCTGTGGACACCGGCAGCTGCCTTGCTTGTGTTTACAGTTCTAAAGGCTGCAGTTATCTGAGAGTGACACTGATCATTTACATGGTGAATGGCTCCCTAGTCATTTCCTGATATCTATGACCCTCAGAGATAGCAAAAGAAGGAATCAGTACACTGAACTTTCATTTTATGTTACCTTATTTAAATGTATCAATGGCTCTTAAGCTACATGGAAATTCAATGGAGAGCCCTATTTGGGAAAAAAATATAATTTTTTAAAAAGTAAGACTCAATATTTCTGATTTTAAAATTATGTAAGAGTAATGTGAAATACTCACTGAGTCTTAGTTATCTCAGTTTGCTGGACTTTACAGGAATCACCAAATTCTCCAGAGTCCAATCAGAAAGGGTTTGATTTGAGAAGTTGAGAAGTATTTAACTGTTTTGGTGGCCTTTACTGTCATGATGTGGAAGAAAGGTCCTGCCACATTTTTGTGGTAGAATGGGAGAGTGTACTGTTCTTAGAGGAAAACTATCTTCTCCATCCTCCCATAAGAGAGGGGCGGAGGCACTGAACCAATTCTCTTTACTGACATTGGTAGGGGAGAGTTTCTATAAGAGAATTGCTCACGAGGTTTGGCGTTAACACCAAGAAGGGGAGATAGGTATTTCGTTGCAAGGTTGGATGTTGATTTAGACATGGGTTTGGTTTCCTGACAATAGATAGAACTACTGGGTTGGAGCAGAACAGGTTGGCAAACACTGACAGTAGGCAAAATCTGTCACCACCTGTTTTTATATAACTGTAAGATAAGAATGGTTTTTACATTTGAAATGGTAAAAACAATTAGAAGAGAAGTACTATTTCATTACATATGAAATTCAGATTTCAGTGTCCATGAATAAAGTTTTATTGGAACATAGTGATGCTCATCCAATTGTGTATTGTCTGTGGCTGCTTTGGAGCTACAGTGACAGAGTTGAGTAGTAATAATAGTCACCATATAGTCTGCATAGCCTAAAATATTTACAACCTGACTTTTTAGAGTAAAGGTTTGCAAACCCTGGGTGAGAGCACTGGGGAGAGATGAGGGTGACAGTATAGACATGTGGAGGGGATAAGGGCTCACCCCTTGAGGCCCAGGCCTCAAGGCCACCTCTATATTTGACTAGAGAGTGTTAATAAGATTGGAGGTTGCAGGCTTGTCAGAGAGCACCACACTAAGAGTAGAGAGGTACATGCCTCAGAAATTCTGTGTGATGCCTGCAATTTGGGAACAATAGAAAAGTGTCCCCCAGAAAAGGACCACCAACTGTTAAAGAGTATTTACTTACTCTTAAACCCTTCAGTTGGGATCAGTTGGCTCTAAACCTTCCTGAGTTTTTACATAGATTCACAGGGTTGTTTAACAGAGAGTGGGCAGTAATCTATTTGGAGAAACTATAGAAACTATTGGAAAGAAAGATGGAGAAAAGTTGTGAGAAAACTCTCTTCAACTCTCACTGTCATAACAACGGGGGAGAGAGGGAAAACTGAGATTGTAGCTTTAAAAGGTGTATAGTTAAATTTTAATACAATAAAGCTGTTTTAATTACTGAAAATGACCGAAACGGTTATGAAATTATAGACAACATTAAAGGTAATTTATATAAAATGGGTGGGATACGGGAAGTTTCAACAGAATACAGATGATAGAGGTTAATGTAAAAATAAAACTATTTTGTGATTGTATATACCAGAGTTGAGTAACTGCAATCAAACTGGTTATCCTAAGAAGAAACATAATTCTTTGCACAATATATTTACCTATTATAAATTTAATATTTGTAATATTGAAATATTTTTGTAATAAGTTCATAAAAATGATTTATGATAAGATTAAAACAAAACTTTATTTTTGTTTCCCT
Source organism: Macaca nemestrina (assembly GCF_043159975.1). Classification (NCBI taxonomy): domain Eukaryota; kingdom Metazoa; phylum Chordata; class Mammalia; order Primates; family Cercopithecidae; genus Macaca; species Macaca nemestrina. The sequence goes on from NC_092127.1 coordinate 26,178,079, forward strand.
CTATCCCTTTAAAGGGAATTTAACGTGGGTAAACTTACTGTGGTTCTGAATGGAAAGTTGGAGAGATCCTGTGACTTTCCCATTTGCTCTTAGGTAGTAGAAAGTGCTATAGCTACTTTACGTCACAAAAATCCAATCTGGATTCAGTGATTACAATGTGTCCAGCTTAACATATTAAGCAATGCTTGTCCTGACTAATATTAAGACTTTTGCTTTACTTCACCTGAGTAAAGAGCTATGGTTAGCAGCTGCTGAACCTCAGGAAAGGATGTGTTGTTGCCTTCAGTTTCCTATTCCCTTCCTTTCTCCAAACCGCTACAACTCGCTAGCTGTAGTTGTAGACCAGAAAAGGGTTGGTAGGGGCAGAGGAGAGAGGAGAAATCACTCTCATTTGGCTGGAAGACTATATGTTCCTTGAGTTTTGAACATGGTTAAAGCTGGTGCATCATTGTACTTATATCTGTATTTTGCATATGCAAGTATTTCTGAAATTTAGAGAACCTTATCACTATGTCATACATTAGAATGAATGCAAACGGTTAGAAGCAAATCTGACAGATATACAAATATTTATTTGCAAGAAGACAGAAAAGCAGCCATGCAATGCATTGTAAGCTCAGGTAAGTTGCCACTCTCTATGGTGAGGCACTTTGACCAACACCCTGGATAAATGTTTGCTCCAAGAGGGGCACAACACCCTGGATAAATCTTTGCTCCAAGAGGGGCATGAGTAGATTTTGTAAAATTCGAAATTATGCAGCAGCCACTATGGCATGGGCACCCACCACTAGAATGGGTGCGGACCTAATGGGAAATCTCCCGGCCTGAAAGGATGTTTTCCTTCCCTGAAGATGCATGACCACACAGAGCTCTAGACTTGGAGTATGGATTCTCTAAAATAAGACTGTTTTATTTTAGATGTCCAGATTCTTATATCTCATGGCTTCAAATGGCGAGTGATATGCATACAATTTCAGGTCAAACCAATATCATGGACACAATGTATTTTCCCAATTAAAAATTATTTTAATATGCGGATTAATAAAAATCTATATTATGAATTACAGATTAGTAATTTCAAAAGTAAATAAGTATCCTAAGCATGTGTATGAAACTTAGCATACACACAGACATTCATTCACATATGTGTTAATCCTGTTAATTTTTGTAATTTTAGTAGAGATGGGGTTTTGCCACGTTGGCCTGGCTGGTCTCGAACTCCTGACCTCAAGTGATCTGCTCGCCTTGGCCTCCCAAAGTGCTGGGATTATAGGCGTGAGCCACTGCGCCTGGCCTATCACACTTCTTATACTTAAGTGTTTCAAAGAAAATAACTAAATGAATAGTAAATGGTACTGTATTGTCATTTTAGAGATGAGGAAGCCAAAGTGCAGATAAATTATGTATTCAAAACTTCCCCAAGGTCACATAGCTGGCAAGTTGTAGAGCCTGAATTTAAAGTTATGTATCTCATATAGTTGTAATGATAATTTTGAAATATGTATTTCATTATCATCCCCATCATCACATATGAGAAAACTTACTCTCAGAAAGAAAATGTTACTTGTCTATTTGTTCCTAAAATTTATTTTTCAATTCCACTATACCTCTTTGCCTCCACATATTTGATTTTCCCCCTGAACTGTGTTTTCTATGTAAGTAGATTTTTTATGCAGTATAAATACTAATTTTATAAAGACAAACTGTTACAAAATAGCAATAGTGTGGCTCCAGCTTTACCAGTGTGACCAATTTCTGGAAGAACAGGAAAAGGAAGGGAACAAATGCAAATTTATTCTAGTGCCTTGGCATGGGTCAAGTCTATGCACACATACCCAACCTCTGCAACTACTCTCTAGGTAAGGAATTAATGCCAAATATGTGTTAGGTGTTCATTATATTACAAATCTAATTCAACCAGCTACAAGTGAATTTTATTTATTAGAACTAAAATGTATTTATTAGAAGTTTGCTGATTTGGTTAATTGGTACTTTTACCTTCTTTCTGGACAAATGCAAAGATGTTGGAATACTTTAACTTTGACCAAACCGCCCTCACAGAAATGGTGTTGTTTCCATGTACATTAAATCTTTTCATGTATTTTTGAATTTAAAAAACTAATAAACTGTTTCGATGTCTAGCATTCAAACAATAAAATACACAAATCATTTGTGCACAGCTCAGTGAATTTTCAACAAGTGAATACATTTATCTAACTCATACCTGCTTGAAGAATTATGACATTACAGCACTCTGGAAGTCACTTTCTTGCCCCCTTCCGTGGATTACCTCCTCCTTCCTCCTCAAAGATAACCATTATCTAAACTTCTAACTCTATAGACTATCTTTGCCTGGCTTTGAACTTTATGTAAGTGGAATAATGCAGTATATGCTATTTTATGTCTGGCTTCATTTGCTCAATATAGTGTTTATGGAATTTTCCATATTGTAACCTATATTTGATGTTCATTACATTCTCTTCTGTATAGCATTTCAGATGATGAATATGCCATGGTGTATTTATTTAAATTGTTGATGAACATGTGGGTATATTTATTTGGGGGCTATTACAAGTAGTGCTACTATGAACATTATTGTACCAGTATTTTGGGGAACATATTAACTTATTTTTATTGGTTATACAAATCAAGGAGAATTACTTTCATTGGCTATACATATATTCATCTTTAGGATATACTGCCAAATGTTTTTACATAGATGGGTACTCTATTTTTATTTGCTACTCTTGCAAACTTCTCCATAGTCATTATGCTAATTTATACTCTCATGTCAGAAAATAGGCTGGGTGGAGTGGCTCACATCTGTAATCTCAGCACTTTGGGATGGCGAGGCGGGTGGATCAACTGAGGTCAGGGGTTTGAGACCAGCCTGACCAACATGGTGTAATCCTGTCTCTACTAAAAATACAAAAATTAGCTCGGTGTGGTGGCACGTTCCTGTAATCTCAGCTACTCAGGAGGCTGAGACAGGAGAATCTCTTGAACCTGGGAGGCGGAGGTTGCAGTGAGCCGAGATCTTGCCACTACACTCCAGTCTGGATGACAGGTGGAGACTCCATTTCAGAAAGAAAAAAAAAAAAACAAAGAAAGAAAAGCGGTGACTTACGCCTGTAATCCCAGCACTTTGGGAGGCCAAGGTGGGCGGATCACGAAGTCAGATCGAGACCATCCTGGCTCACACGGTGAAACCCTGTCTCTACCAAAAATACAAAAAAATTAGCTGGGCATGGTGGTGGGCGCCTGTAGTCCCAGCTACTCGGGAGGCTGAGGCAGGAGAATGGCGTGAACCTGCGAGGCGGAGCTTGCAGTGAGCTGAGATTGCACCACCACACTCTAGCCTGGGCGTCAGAGCAAGACTCCGTCTCAAAAATAAATAAATAAATAAATAACAAAAAATAAGAAAAGAAAAGCTCAGGTGACAACTCAGTCTCCACAACATTTGGTTTTTGTCTTTTCCCTATAGGTTGTTTGTATATTGTTAATTTTTATGAATATATATGTTGGATATACACCTTTTATTGGAATATAGGTATTTCAAATATCTTCTCTCACTATGCGTATTTCCATTTTACTCTGTTAAGAGCTTCTTCTGATGAACAGAAGAGTTAATTTTGATGTCCTATTTATCATTTTTCTCTCTTTGGTTTGCACTGTTTGTATTCTGTTTAAAACATCTTTGCCTTCTCCAAGGTTATTGAATATATTTTCTTATGTATTCCTCGCAAATGTTATATTTTTATCTTTTACATACAAATCTACAATTCATCTGGAATTGATCATTGTGTGGGGTGTGAAGTCGGGGTCAAGACGCAATTTTTTTTTTCATATTGACACAACTGCATAGCACTATTTAAAGAAAATACCGGCCGGGCGCGGTGGCTCAAGCCTGTAATCCCAGCACTTTGGGAGGCCGAGACGGGCGGATCACGAGGTCAGGAGATCGAGACCATCCTGGCTAACACGGTGAAACCCCATCTCTACTAAAAAATACAAAAAAAAAACTAGCCGGGCGAAGTGGCGGGCGCCTGTGGTCCCAGCTACTCGGGAGGCTGAGGCAGGAGAATGGCGTAAACCCGGGAGGCGGAGCTTGCAGTGAGCTGAGATCCGGCCACTGCACTCCAGCCTGGGCGACAGAGCCAGACTCAGTCTCAAAAAAAAAAAAAAAAAAAAAAAGAAAAGAAAATACCATCCCTTCACTCAGTGCACCACAGTGTTATTTTTCTCACAAATCGAGGACTGTGCATGTGTAGATCTCTTTCTGTCCTATTGGTCTATTTGCCTATTCTGATGCCCATATTATACTGTTTTAGTTATCATTGCTTTATAATAAGTTTTAATACTCAGCAGGTAAGCTCTCCATTTCCTCTACTTTTTGTTCTTCTTTTTCAAGATTGCCTTGGCTATTGCTGGTCTTTTAATTTTCATATAAATGTTAAAACCAGACTGACAATTTCCACAAAAATTCAGTTGCATCTTGATGCTGTTATATCTGGGTTATAGTTCTTTTTAATCTTCCATTTAAAGAGATCATACTATTAAAAGTCCTATAGGAAGTTAAACTAAAGAGATCTCATTAAAGGGCTTCTAGTAAGTGAAGTTCACTGTCTTCAAACTGAGGTAAGTCTACTTTGGAAGAATCTTGGTATGTTGGCATGGAAGATTTTAAGTGCATCTCTTTCCAGGTCCTGAAGTCTATGTTTTCGTTTCTAAAATTGATCTGTTTGCGAATACCCCTGTCATCATTCCCAATATTGTCTTTCATAATTACCCCCTTTCTACTTTTCAAAATAAAGGCATACTTCTTACCATTCTTAATGTTATCATTCACTGCCAGTTGTGAAATTGTCACAGTGCCAACCAATACTTCAAAATATTGGTTCTGGCAAAATCTCCTTAAATGAAGTCGCTATGAACCAGCAGTAAATAATAGTGTTTTTCCTTGTTTTACTCCTAATAGTGGTTAAAAATGAATCCTGTAATTATTAAGTTAATTTAACCCATAAAAACATGTTATGAATTCTACATACAGATTGGAATGGTGGCAATGATCACAATTTTTCTTTAGTAAAGTCTGTTCTCCCGTCACTCAACTATTGTCAAACCATTGTTGCTGAGTATCTCAGGGGAGCAAAGCCAGGAACAACAGCAAGGAATACTGAAGATGGTAGCACCTGATTCATGCAGTCTACAAGTTCTGACAAGTCTCTATGCTTTATCTGTCTATGAATTGTAGAAATGGAATATTCAAGACTTAGGAAAGGCATTGTCAGTCTTACTAAGGAGAAGGAATCTGGTAAAGACTCTCACTCGGCCGGGCATGGTGGTTCATGCCTGTAATCCTAGCACTTTGGGAGGCTGAGGCGGGCAGATCATGAGGTCAGGAGTTCGAGACCATCCTGACCAACATGGTGAGACACTGTCTGTACTAAAAATACAAAAATTAGCCAAGCGTGGTGGCGGGTGCCTGTAATCCCAGCTACTCAGGAGGCTGAGGCAGGAGAATCGCTTGAACTCGGGAGGTGAAGGATGCAGTGAGTTGAGATCCTGCCACTGCACTCCAGCCTGGGTGACAGCGAGACTCTGTCTCAAAAAAAAAAAAAAAAAAAAAAAAAAAAAAAGACTCTCATTCATTTGTGTCTATAGTATGAAATTTTACTTTATATGATAAGACAGAGGAAGTTAAAATTTGCTATGTATTTCTGAAAGACCAGTAGATTGTTTTCTTTTTTGCCTACTATTTATTTAGATTCACAGGAGACATCTGTTTCTTGATTTGTGACAAAATTCCTGAATAATGTACAGCTATGTGCATTTTTTCATGTGGGTATAAGATTCCCACTTGTCACTGATACACACAGCTTTGTTTATTTATCAGTAACATTCCTGGTTATCTCTCATGGTGTGCATTTGTTCCATGAACTTACTAGATTTACATTAACCTAACTTCCATATATTGTGGATTATACTGTATAGAGCATTTAAAAGATAACAATCAATATACTTGTTTTAATCCTTATATTTACTTTCAGTCCAATATCCCCTCCTATTTTTTTATGTTAATTTCCATAAATTAGGTAAAAAACTGCTCTCTTAATAGTAGAAATCTTAAGTGCATGTACTGGACAAAATGTACTGCTATTGCAATCTAGGACAGTCTAGGGCAGAGTGCCCTGGACTTTAGAAAACCTACTTCTTTTAGTCAGAATTAATTTATCCCTTTCAGATGTGATATGCCATTTTAATTTTATTGGATGTAATAAAATATGTTTAACAACTGAATCGTAAAAGGAAACATTAGTAATATGACCAAAGCTACATCCTTAAAATAATAATTAAAAATTAAATGTAACCTTAAAGTTTCTAGGAGTATGTGAGGAGAAAAATTTTAATTCCACAACTTTAGTTTATTGGGGCTCATTTGTACCAGTAGAGATGACAAATTGCTGGCTTGGGAAATGAATCCAGCCCATAAAAGTCATCCTATTTCAGCAACAAGGCTTTTCTTTATTTTTTCGAACATTGAATTTGTACTGAAACAACTATAGAAAATTGATTTCCTTTGCTTCCTCTCCACTCTCCCACCCTACTTTCTTAAATCTGTTTCACAAACTTTTCTGTGCCCGGCTCCTGAATCAAGCATTTATTTTTCTATTCAAGTGTCAATTTGTAAGGAGATTGTATGGATAATGAGTAAATAGCATTGATGGGCATTTGGGTTGGTTCCAAGTCTTTGCTATTGTAAATAGTGCTGCAATAAACACACATGTGCATGTGTCTTTATAGAAGAATGATTTATAATCCTTTGGGTATATACCCAGTAATGGGATTGCTGAGTCAAATGGTATTTCTGGTTCCAGATCCTTGAGGAATCACCACACTGTCTTCCACAATGGTTGAACTAATTTACACTCCCACCAACAGTGTAAAAGCATTCCTATTTCTCCACATCCTCTCCAGCATCTGTCTCACTCATAAGTGGGAGTTGAACAATGAGAACATATGGGCACAGGCAGGGGAACATCACACACTGGGACCTGTCAGGGGATTGGGGGCAAGGGGAGAGGTAGCATTAGGAGGAATACCGAATGTAGATTATGGGTTAGTGGATGCAGCAAACCTCCATGGCACATGTATACCTATGTAACAAACCTGCACGTTCTGCACGTGTATCCCAGAACTTAAAGTATAATGAAAAGAAGAGTAAATAGCTTCTTTAACAAAGTACAAACTCTATTTGTAAGAAAGTATAATATTTTACTGAAGCACACAGAAAACAAGATCTGAGTAGATGTCAAAATAAACTACTTCTAGGATGGAAAGTCTCAAAATAATAAAAATGCCAATTCTTCTCAAATGAATGAGTCAGATAAAATACCAAAAGGATGTGTGGGGAGTGGGTAAGGTGTATTAGGGTGGTAAGGATGAGGAGAAAATAGATTGGTTCTAAAGTTTTTGTAATAAAATAAATGCCTGAACATTGCCAAGACATTTTGAAAAAGAAAAATAATAGTACTAACTACATAATTTGAGGGGCCTAATGCAAAATAAAAATACAAAACCCTTTGTTAAATATATTAAGAATTTCAAGTCAGCAAGAGCAGAGAATTACACCTAGTGTAGAAGTCTGCACTACTGCACAGGTTGCACGCGGATGAAGCTGGTCATGGATATGACCATTCGGTGAGATCTACAAATGGATTAATGGACATATAGAGATATGTTCACTGTTTTGTTAGAGACTATGATGACTAGTTCACAATTCTTTTGTGTGCTTTTTGTTTGCCTAGTTTAATCTCAAATAAATTAAGAAGTTGGGCTTCAATAGGAAAAATAACAGCTTTTTGATATCTGAATCAGTGAATCCCATTGTTTCTCTGTCTCTTGTGTCTCTTGACCTATGGCCAAAATTCTCCTATGTATGAGAATATTAATAACTTAGATTATAAGTAACTTTAAAGGAATTGTATTTCAATGGGCTTATAGAGATAAATCAGTGCTTATATAAATCAAATATTCCTAAAGTTTCAAGAAAACAAAGATATTAAACTTATAAAAAATTTTAGGTCTAAAATTTATTTTCTTACAAAAACTATTTTAGAAATGTTTTAAGGATTCAAGCTAAGTTAACTTAAGATTAATCTGTAAGCAAATAAGCCCAGTCTAACAATTTTGTTTTAACTAAAAAACTGTCTTCTGGTTAATCGATGTTAAGTTTAAGACCAACTTATATTTTATTATCTTTGAGTTTGTTTTTCATAAACTTAAATAGGCTTACTTGATTATGAAAATGTAAGTTTTTATGCACCTTAATTGTATTATTATTCTGATAAACATTGTTTCAAGACTAATCATACTTTGTCATATGTCAGCATAAAAATAATTTCTAAGACCTTTAGGTAACTTAAAACCTCATTGATATAAAGTTGTGTTAATTAATACATAATCATTAGATATATATTTTTTAAATAAAACAATGATAGCAAAACATAATAAGAAAACTTGGAAAGTAAATTTTATTCCCCTTGATTTATCATACCTGAGACTGAATAAAAGTCTGTAAAATGTGTTAAAATTTTACAAAGTTTGCTCAATTTTTATAGCCTTGCTTCTTCCTTGGGCTATAGATTAACACCTTTGTCCACAATATGAAAATATTTTCAATTATAAAAGAACTAATATTCTTTTTAATTGTGGAGCCCATTTTTTAAAAAGCATTTTATTATAACTTTTATTAAATATGTAACCAAGTATTGTTTATCAGACCATATCTTAATCAAGTGTCTAAATCTCCTCTTCTATTTTCTTTCCTGCATTCCTCAAATCAGATTCTAAATACATAAAAAATAAATGCAATTGTCAGGATATTTTTTATACCTGAAAATATTTTGAGATAGCCCAAAGAGCACCTGGAAAATAATTTTTTTTTTCACCTTATAAATAGAAGTACTGGAAAGCATTTGGTTTGTTTGATATGTTACTATGGTAACAGTTGCATGGGAATAGTTACTGATTCTCAGCCTTCATTGACCTAACTTTGTATAGGTGAAATATTATTAATATCAATATTTAAGAAATTGCATGCTTTTTGGAAGGTTAGAGAGAGTGGTTAATGTCCTCACTGTCCACAATATGTTTCAACCTCAAGAGAAACAGTTATCAAAACTCTTTGGAATATTTGTCCAGTCTTTGTATAGCTTACAGTTTCCTATTTTGCCCAATATTTGATAATAAATAGTAGTCATAATTTCAGTTATTATTTAAAATGTCAATTGATGGTAATTTTTTTTAATTCAAATATAACACCTTCTAGACAGTAGTTCTCAATTTTCTCCATTGAGCATACATATCAGACTTACCCTTGGAGTTAGAGAGAAATACAGATGTCTAGGCCCTACTCTGGACTTATTGGATCTTTTTTGCTTTACATCCTTGATCTATAAAATTAAGTCTTGGAATCACTCTATCACATATCTTGAATTTTTCTCTTAATAAAAATCATGTTCATACATTTGTGTAAAGCGGATGAGATATTCGATGGCTTGAAAATAGGCTTAATTATCGACCTTAGGAATATTTTTGTCTAACTATGATCTTGGGAGAGTGCTGTTGTTTGTTTTGTACGTCTCGGAAACAATTTTTTTGTCACTTGCATTATTCTTGTTTTGAACCCTCATTCGACCTCTCTAATTTAACTGTTATTAAGAATAAATTAACTACAGCCATTTTAAATATCCATCATCCACAGACAGTTTTCATTTGAACCTGATGCTTGCCTGAAGTCTCCTCCAAAACCTAAAAGTCAGAGATATTTTCTTCAACAAGAAAAATACTTTCAGAGACTTAAGTAAGGGACTCTATTAGGTACTTAAACTACTGACTATCCAGATAACAGACTCTTGAAGACAGACTTCTGAGTAGATATCGTTTAGACAACTTTCAAACATATCAGTGGACTGAATCAGGATACCCAGAACTCAATTCTAGACAAGAAGTAGATGATATAATGTAACTGCTAATTCATGATCCCTCAGGACAACAATTAATGACTAAATGAACTAATGGGGGAAAATGTATTATGGTTATCTGTTTGGAGTATTGTTTATTTTGTTTTTACAATTTTTTTTTAGATATATAAGGAAGCTACTTCTCTTTCTTCTTAAGCTATCTAATCAACACGGATTTTACAAATTCCAGTGAAACATTTTAGAAATAATATCTGATTCTCATGACACCCTCTCCTGCTAGAATTGGAAAATTGAAGTAGATCTCCTTTTTTTTTTGTGGTAAGTTACCTTATGGTGATTAGTTGCATATATTTGGTAAGAAACTGTCCTCCTTCTTACCAAGTAATAATTGGACAAATCAATTATGCATCCACCCCAATATGGAGTATCATATCTGAGAATGGTGATTATCAAGTCAGGTATGTTAAAGTACAGATATTTTAAAGAACAAAGATCAATGTTCCTGTGGGACCAATGCCTATGGAGTCCTCCCAGGCAAACTGGCTTGGTACAGGTGGAAAGAAAGGCAAGAAACCTTAATAAATTTACAGTCCTTAAGAAAAAAAATATCCATCCCTGTTCTTAGCTACTATGGTGAAAACTGGCAGAAAGAGATTTTGGACTTGTGTTCCTAGCTTCAGGACAGCAAATAATAGAGGCTTTCACACACTGGGAGCCTTCAGTCTAATATCTCTCATCTACAATTTAAATACTGCATGCATTTCTTATCCTTTCTTTTATTCTTTCTTCCACACTCTACACAATCAGAATACTTGAAATTAATACCATAAAGACATGTCCTCTATCATATGTATACAACATACCACTCCTGGCCGGGTAATTCCAGCACTTTGGGAGGTCAAAAAAAAAAAAAAAAAAATTAGCCGGGCTTGGCAGCATATGCATCTGTAGTCCAAGGTACTCAGGAGGCTGAGGCAGGAGAATTGCTTGAACCTGGGAGGTGGAGGTTGCAGTAAGCTGAGATCACGCCATTCCACTCCAGCCTAATAACAGAGCTGGACTCCGTCTCAAAAAAAAAAAAAAAAAAAAAAAAAAAAAAAAATCAGTTGCAGCGATAATAGCTTCTCTTTGTTGTGTAATATAAAGTTCATGAATTTCCAGTCAAGACACTGGCTGTTTGGGCTTCTTTTTGCTGGGTCCACAGAGATCAGATACTGTGGTACTACTGCCCAATATGGCATCATTGCAAATTGACTGGCAATATTCTGATCTGGACACAGCTTGGCCAACATCTTATCTTCATTCTGTTCTCTGAGGGACATCCCATAATTTCAGCAGTACTTTCTCCCTTTCTCCTTTTCAAGGCTTACTTCTATCTAATTTTTGTGTATGTGTGTGTGCTTCTATTACTTTTTATATTCTTGGGACCTTACTCCATTAACTATCCCTTCCTTTTTCTAGAACCTTCAAGAGAACAGATGCAATAGCAAAAGGAAGGTAGAATTCAGATACAATAGCTAAGGATGAAGGAAGTGAAGAGAAAATTAAGCCAATAACATATGACAAGACTTTTGAGAATTTTTTCTACTAAGAAGATCCCGTAAAAAGTAATAGGCTTATGAAAATGGCTTTTTAAGATTAGCGGAGGCAGAGGCATGGTACAGGCTTAGAAATCAATGGTGAGAGAATGCTATAAAATTTCTAGAGATGAAGGCATTGAAAGAAGGAGTGGCTTTGAGTTAAGAAAGAAAAGGATTAACATCATAGAAGCTTTGAGATAGTAACAAGATAATAATGATATTTAAATTTACAGAGGAAAGTTGAATAGGAAGGTATAGAAAGTATACTGAGGAAGTATTGATAAAGAAATGTGTAAGACTCCAGGTTATCCACGAAGCAGCGGTGACATACTCTACAGATTTGTTCATAAACTGTAGAGTTTACAAATCACAATCTAAGAACTCCAAATGTCATTTATGCCCATTATGTCAGTCATCTTCATTCTTGACCCTTTCCAGCTTTGCACTTATATCTTAAAAATCTATTTCTTCCCTCATAAAATAAAGGGAATATAGCTGTTGGTGCTGGCTTATGTTTATCTTTAAAACTCCTTCTTAGGTAAGCCACATCCAATATTTTTAAAGACTATTTCTCAGCCATACATGTATTCAGTGGAAGATGGAACACAGCTCTACAGTATTGTCTTCAATCTTAAAGCATTCTCCTAAAAGCTTTCCTTTCACTGTCCTCGCTTTGATCTTAAGTGCACTTTCTAAGCATCCATAAGACTAAGACTCGTATCACTTTCCATTTTCAAATAATGACTTGAATTAGATTGTATAACATATTTCCTAACCATTTAGAATTGCTGTTCCTTCTGGACTTGTGTCCTTCAGCATGGCTATTTTGGAATAGAAATAGAAAATAAATCCCTTAGCAATCAACAGATGGGTTTACCATTAATCATAAGAGAGCAATAGCAAAATATGCTTTATGACCAATGTTGACACCTGTTTTTTGGGATTTAGCTAAATTATACACTGATAGCTGTACCTTTAATTTTTATACCCTCAAATAAAGTGTTTTAACACCTCCTTTTTATCACCTTATCTGCCTCTTGACTTCAGAATTTCTCCATATATTCATTTACTTTTACACTCTGCAATCATCTGATGAATACATGTACTATGTACAAAATACCCTGTTGGCTTTAGAGATAGAGAGATTAAAAAAAAAAAAGATTTGGGCACTGAGGTAGAACTCACTTCAGGAGGAACCATACATTTATGGTAACATCTGTAAAACACAAAGAAATATTAAATCAAAACATAAAATTTCCATTTTTGTTGGCCAAAATTAGTCAAATATTGCATATTATTGTGGTTTAGCCTAAGACTATAACATGCTGTAGTATATTGGAAGCTTTGCTTAAGGTATTGTGAAAAATGTCAGGAAATGAATGTTAATCAGGCAGTAAAAAGATTGAGAAAGAATATGATAATTTTAGATGAGGGAAAAAGTATATTCTATACAAAGCAAAAATCTTTTAGATTCGGAGGCATAAAGTAACATATTCTAGGAAGTATAAGAAGCATGTAGCTGTTGAGAGAGCTAGCCAGACAATCTGGGTGTAAAATTTACTCTACTGCTTATGAGCTATAAGACTAAGACTATAATTAAGGCTATATATAATTTATCATATTATATTACGTCATTTTATATATATATATATATACACACACACAGGCATACATCATTTTATTGCACTTTGCTTCACTGCACTTCACAGATACTTTGTTGTGGTTTTTTGTTTTTCAAATTGAAGGTTTGTGGCAACTCTGTATTGAGCAAGACTGTTGGTGCAATTTTTCCAACAGCATGTGCCCACTTTGTGCCTCTGTGTCACGTTTTGGTAATTATCACAGTATTTTAAACTTTATTATTATTATATCTATTATAGTGATCTGTGATCAGTGATCTTTGATGTTACTATTGTAATTGTTTGGGGGCACCACAAACCATACCCATATAAGATGGTGAACTTAATCAATTAATGTTTTATGGGTTCAGATTGCTCCACATACCAACCATTTCTCTATCTCTCTCCCTCTCCTTGGGCCTCTATCCCGAGACACAAAAATATTGAAATTAGGCCAATAAGTAATCCTACAAAGGCCTCCAAGTGTTCAAGTAAAAGGAAGAGTTTCACATCTTTCACTTTAAATAAAACACAAGGAATAATTAAGGTTAGTGAGGAAGGGACTTCAAAAGCCAAAATAAGCCAAAGGTTAGGCTTCTTACACCAAACAGTCAAGTTGGGAATGCAAAGGAAAAGCTCTTGAAGGAGATTAAAAGTGCTACTCCAGTGGACACAGGGTTCATAAGAAAGTGAAACAGCCTTATTGCTGATATGGAAAGACTTTGAGTGGTTTGGATAGAAGATTAAACCAACCACAACAATTCTGTAAGCCAAAATCCAATCCAGAGCAAGGCCCTAATGCTCTTCAATTCTACGAAGGCTGAAAGAGGTGAGGAAGCTGCAGAAAAAACTGTGAAGCTAGCAGAGATTGATTCATGAGGTTCAAGGAAGGAAGCCATCTCTATGATATAAAAGTGCAAGGTAACTTTGGGAGGCCGAGTCAGGAGGATCACCTGGTCAAGAAATCGAGACCATCCTGGCCAACATGGTGAAACCCTGTCTCTACTAAAACTACAAAAGTTAGCTGGGTGGGGTGAAACACGCCTGTAGTCCCAGCTGCTTGGGAGGCTGAGGCAGGAAAATTGCTCAAACCCAGGAGATGGATCTTGCAGTGAGCTGAGATCGTGCCACTGCACTACAGCCTGGCCATAAAGTGACACTCCATCTCAAAAAAAAAAAAAAAAGCAAATCGAAACCACAATGAGATACCATCTCACACCAGTTAGAATGGCGATCATTAAAAAGTCAGGAAACAACAGGTGCTGGAGAGGATGTGGAGAAATAGGAACACTTTTACACTGTTGGTGGGATTGTAAACTAGTTCAACCATTATGGAAAACAGTATGGCGATTCCTCAAGGATCTAGAACTAGATGTACCATATGACCCAGCCATCCCATTACTGGGGATATACCCAAAGGATTATAAATCATGCTGCTATAAAGACACATGCACACGTATGTTTATTGTGGCACTATTCACAATAGCAAAGACTTGGAATCAACCCAAATGTCCATCAGTGACAGACTGGATTAAGAAAATGTGGCACATATACACCATGGAATACTATGCAGCCATAAAAAAGGATGAGTTTGTGTCCTTTGTAGGGACATGGATGCAGCTGTAAACCATCATTCTTAGCAAACTATCACAAGAACAGAAAACCAAACACCGCATGTTCTCACTCATAGGTGGGAACCGAACAATGAGATCACTTGGACTCAGGAAGGGGAACATCACACACCGGGGCCTATCATGGGGAGGGGGGAGGGGGGAGGGGGGAGGGATTGCATTGGGAGTTATACCTGATGTAAATGACGAGTTGATGGGTGCTGACGAGTTGATGGGTGCAGCACAGCAACATGGCACAAGTATACACATGTAACAAACCTGCATGTTATGCAATGTACCCTAGAACTTAAAGTATAATAATAATAAAAAAAATATGCAAGGTGAAACAGCAAGTGCTAATATAGAAGCTGCAGCAGATCATTCGGAAAATCTAGCTAATACTGTCTGTGATTTCTCCTGGCAGCATTTTGTAGTTTTCTTTGTAGAGGTCTTTCACCTCCTTGGTTAGTTATATTTCTAAGTATTTTGTTTTATTTTAATTTTTTGCAGCTATTATAAAAGGGGTTGAGCTTTTGATTTGATTCTCAGCTTGGTTACTGTTGGTGTATAGCAGTCTTACTGATTTGTGTAAGTTGATTTTGTATCCTGAAACTCTATTGAATTTATTTATAAGATCTCAGAGCTTTTTGGAGGAGTCTTTAGGGTTTTCTAGGTATATGATCATATAATCAGTGAACAGTGACAGTTTGGCTTCCTCTTTACCAATCTGGATGTCTTTTATTTCTTTCTCTTGCCTGATTGCTCTGGCTATGACTTCCAGAACTATGTCGATTAGAAGTGGTGAAAATGGGCATTTTTCTCTCATTCCAGTTCTCAGAGGGAATGCTTTCAACATTTCCTGGTTCAGTATAATGTCGGCTGTAAGTTTGTCATAGGTGGCATTTATTAGCTTAAGGTATGTACGGTCTATGCCAGTTTTGCCGAGGGTTTTACACATAAAGCCATGCTGGATTTTGTCAATTGGTTTTCTTGCATCTATTGAGATGACCATATGATTTTTGTTTTAAATTCTGTTTATGAGGTGGATCACATTTATTGACTTGCATATATTAAACCATCCCTGGAAGAAACCCACTTGATCATGGTGGATTATTATTCTATTTTTGATATGCTGTTGTATTCAGTTAGTATTTTGTTGAGGGTTTTTGCATCTATGTTCGTCAGGGACATTGGTTTGTAGTTTTCTTTCTTTATTATGTCATTTCCTGGTTTTAGTATTAGAGTGACACTGACTTCATAAAATGATTCCCTCTTTATCTTTTGGAATAGTTTCAATAGGATCGGTACCAATTCTTCTCTGAATGTTTCATAGAATTCAGCTGTGAATCCATCTGGTCCTGGACTTTTAAAATTACCGTTTCAATCTCACTGCTTGTTATTGATCTGTTCAGAGTTTCTATTTCTTCCTGGTTTAATCTAGGAGGTTGCATATTTCCAGGAATTTATCCATCTCCTCTAGGTTTCCTAGTTTGGACACGTAAAGGTGTTCATAGCAGTAGCCCTGAGTAATCTTTTGTATTTCTGTGGTGTCAGTTGCAATATCTCCCATTTCATTTCCAGCTGAGCTTAATTAGATCTTCTCTTCTTTTCTTGGTTAATCTTGCTAACAGTATATCAATTTTGTTTATCTTTTCAAAGAACCAGCTTTTTGTTTCATTTATCTCTTCCTGTTTGTTTCAATTTCATTTACTTCTGCTCTGATCTTGGTTATTTCTTTTCTTCTGCTGGGTTCCGGTCTGGTTTGTTCTTGTTTCTCTAGTTCCTCGAGGTGTGACCTTAGGTTGTCTATTTGTGCTCTCTCAGACTTTTTGATGTAGGCATGAACTTTTCTCATAGCAGTGCCGTTGCTATATCCCAGATGTTTTGATAGATTGTGTCATTATTATTGTTCAGCTCTAGAAATGGAACAACAAAGCCTGGATGACAGTACATGTATTGATAGCATGGTTTACTGAATATTTTAAGTCCATTATTAAGACCAATTGCTCAGAAAAAAATATTTCTTTCAAAATATTACTGCTCATTGACAACATACCTGGTCATCAGGGAACTCTGATGGACATGCACAGGGAGATTCACGATGTTTTCATGCCTGTTGACACAACATCCATTCTGCAGCCCATGAATCAAGGGGTCGTTTGGACTTTTAAGTCAAATCATTTAAGAAATACATTTTGTATGCCAGGCGCGGTGGCTCACGCCTGTAATCCCAGCACTTTGGGAGGCCGAGGCAGGCGGATCACAAGGTCAGGAGATGGACACCATCCTGGCTAACACGGGGAAACCCCATCTCTACTAAAAATACCAAAAATTAGCCCGCCATGGTGGCGAACACCTGTAATCTCAGCTACTCTGGAGGCTGAGGCCAGGAGGATGGCATGAACCCGGGAGGCGGAGCTTGCAGTGAGCAGAGATGGCTCCACTGCACTCCAGCCTGGGCGACAGAGTGAGACTCTGTCTCAAAAAAAAAAAAAAAAGAAAAAAGAAAAAAGAAATACATTTTGTAAAACTATAGCTGGCATAGACAGTGATTCCTCTGTTGGGTCTGGACAATATACATTGTAAACCTTCTGGAAAGGATTCACCATTCTAGATGCCATTAAGAATGTTAGTGATTTATGAGACAAGGACAAAATATCAACATTAACAGAGTTGAAAGAAGTTGATTCCAACCATCCGGGATGACTTTGAGAGGTTTAAGACTTCATGGGAGGAAGTAACTGCAGATGTGGTGAAAATAAGAAAATCAGAATTAGAAGTGGAGCCTGAAGATGCGACTGAGTTGCTGTAATCTCATAATAAAACTTGGATGAATAAGAAGTTGCTTCGTATGAATGAGCAAATAAAGTGGTTTATTGAGATGGAATCTGTTCCTGTGTAAGGTGCTGTGAATATTGTTGAAACGACAAGAGAGAACTTAAAATATTCCATAAACTTAGTTAACAAAGCAGCAGAAGCAGGAATTAAGGAGATTGACCCCAATTTTGAAAGAAGTTCCACTGTGGGTATGATGCTATCAACAGCATCACATGCCACGGAGGAATCTTCCATAGAAGGAATAATTAATTAATGTGGCAAACTTCATTGCTGTCTTATTTTAAAAAATTTCCACAGCCACCTCAGCCTACAGCAACCACCACCCTGATCAATCAGCAGCAATCAACATTGAGGCAAGACCATCCATCAGGAAAAAAGATGAAAGCACAGATGATGATTAGTGTATTTTAGCAATACAGTATTTTTTAATTAGGGTATTTACATAGTATTTTTAAACATAATGCTATTTGACTCTTAAAAGACTACGCTATAGTGTAAACATAACTTTTATATGTATTGGGAAACCAAACATTTATGTGACTTGCTTCATTGTGATACTCACTTTATTGTGGTGGTATGGAACTAAACCTGCTATATATTTGAGGTATACTTTTATGTAATTAAGACTATATTAAGAATATTCAGCTTTGAGACTATAAAACTGTTAAGTTCTCTCTCTCATCTGTCTCACTATTACTTCATCTGTAAAACAGAGGTGATAAGACCAATTTAATATGCTTGTTGGAGGATTAAATGAGTCAAATGTCTAAAGCTCTCAGAACTGTGTCTGCCAAAAAGTAAGCAGCATGTGTCAGTTATTGTTGTTGAAAGGTAGACCGAAGAGCCTCATCCTAACTTGCATTGCTGAAGAAGAGCCAGCCCTCCCCCTTTTAAAGACTCTTCCCTTAGGAACTGCCTGATCTGATCAAATCATCTCCTGACTTACTTGCCACATCTTTGCTTCATCACTTTTCCCTCTTCCCCATTCATTCTCTGTCCCTAAAGATATCAACACTCATTTCCTTACGAGGAGGTCTCAGAGTGAAAGCTAGAGGTGAGCTGACACAGTGTTCCACAATTTTCGAATCTGAATGCTTTGCAGTTGCCACAGGCCCACTCACAGTGCAAAATCGGCAAGGTCCCTGGAGCCACTTGTATGACTCATTCTGCAGTCACATACAACACTGTACTCACTATGCAGTAGCTACATGTCAGGTTGACATTTTCAGCATTAAAATCGACCTTATGTCACTACTACAGCTTCTTCTTTTTTTTTTTTTTTTGCTTTTCTATATTAGATTTTAAAATGACAAAAATCATACAGAATTTTATTAGTAAAAAATTCATGATCTTACACATCACAACCTTTCTTTAGCTCATCCCTCTGTAATAACCAATGTTAACTGCCTTTTACTCCTTTCAAGTTCTTCTCCATAGTCAGACAAATGGCCTTTTCACAAGATATTCTTATTTAGTATATAATACATGAAATTTAATTTGGTTTTGTTTTAAAACAATATACTACAAACATCTCTTGAAGTCAGTGGCTATGGATACAGTATAACTTGTGATTTTTTATTGTAGTTTCAAGATACTCCAAGGCATGGGTATAACATAATCTATTTTGCATTTTCCAACTGGTAAACTTTCAAGTGCTTTCATGCTACAAAAAACATCTTTGCCTAGGCGGGCAGATTGCCTGAGCTCAGGAGTTGAAGACTAGCCTGGGAACACAGTGAAACGCCATCTCTACTAAAATACAAAAAATTAGCCAGGCGTGGTGGCATGTGCCTGTAGTCCCAACTACTCAGGAGGCTGAGGCAGGAGAATTGCTTGAACCTGGGAGGTGGAGGTTGCAGTGAGCCAAGGTCACACCACTGCACTCCAGCCTAGGTGACAGAGCAAGACTCCATCTCCAAAAAAAAAAAAAAAAACCTTTGTGTGTATATACATATACACATATACTTATATATAAATATATTTATACATATACAAAATATGTATATATATAATGAATATATTCATATAAAGGTGTTTTGTATTTCTGTAACTGAAATTAGGGAAAATGGGGCTACTGAATCAAAAGCTGCTTGTCTTTTCATATATTAACAGTTACTGGCAGATTACTTTCCAAAATGATTTTAGCAACTCCCTCTCCCAGTGCTTGTTTTCTGAACCATTGCCAGAAGAAAATGTTTTCCATTTTCTAATTTTTGCCAATCTGATAAGTTAAAAAATATTATGTCATTATGGTTTTATTTTGTGTTTTTCTTACTACCAGAGAATTGAAAAACATTTTATGTTCGTTGATGTTTGGATTTTATCTTCCTTGACTTGTCTGTTGAAGTATTTTGTGAATCCTTTGCTTCTCTTTTTTCTATTTGTATTATTAATTTATAGGCTCTCTGTATATTAAAAATATTGAAACACATTTAAAAGACAAACAATAGAGTTGGAAAACATTTATAGTGCAGATGATAGTAAAAGCATTAACAGCAATGCGTAATTAGAAAAAACAAATGCTGGCCGGGCACTGTGGCCCATGCCTATAATCCCAGCAGCTCGGGAGGCCGAGGCAGGCAGATCACGAGGTCAGGAGATGCAGACAATCCTGGCTAACAGGGTGAAACCCCGTATCTACTAAAAATACAAAAAATTAGCCAAGTGTGGTGGTTCGTGCATGTAGTCCCAGCTACTCAGGAGGCTGACCTGGGAGAATCGCTTGAACCCGGGAGGCGGAGGTTGAAGTAATCCAAGATGGCGCCACTGCACTACTGTATGGCATCAGAGTGAGACTCCATCTCAAAAAAAAAAAAAAAAAAACAAACAAAAAAACAAAAAAAAAGGAAAAGAAATAATAAATGTGGTTGAACATTTTAATACAATCAAATATGTCTATTTTGTACTGTATGACTTCTGGGTGGGCTGTTTTGTTTTAGAAAGTCTACCTTTCCCCACGTTTTGCTAAATCTAAGACCGTACAAATATTTTCCAAAACTCTCTCCAATAATCAGATGTTTTTTATAACAAACCTTAATTTAGATTTTTAAAATTATTGTTTAAAGTGAGAATTGAACTTTGTTTCTTCCAATGAATTTGCAAAAAATATAATCACTTGATATTTTAAAAGATTTTATGTTTGCATATTATATGTTCTAAGAGAGATATCTGTTAAAACTGAACAAAGCCAGCTACAGAAATTGGGAACTGGGCTTTCTTTCATCCAGTGTATCTTTATTTCTGTAGTTCCTAAATTTAGGAATATTTTACTTTACTCTTAGGGCCTAGATTTATTTCATTTTTTTCTTTTTTTTCTTTTTGCAAGTTTGACTTATATATGGGAAATGATTAGAAGCTCAAAATCTGAAGTCAGATAAGCCAAAGTCCATGTATGTATGGTATTTAGCATGTGACAAGGAATTTATACAACTTTTTAAATTCTTAGTTTCCTCATATTTACAATGACCTCAATGAAATGAATCTATAACATGGGATTATTGTAAGGATTAAATGTAATAATGCATTTAAAGAGAATAAATGCTTAAAAAATAATAGGCTTTCAACAAATGCAGCTATTATTGTTATAGTCTATTAAAAGATATTTTTTTTATCTGAGATGGGCCTGTATGCCTGATTTAGAACTTAAAAGAAGTATCAGATTATTAAAGGATATGTATAATGAACTAAAAGACTATTGTGTTCTAATATTAAAAATTCAGCCCAATGTGTTCTTTTAATTTACTACAAAGACAACATCATTGATTAATTATTATTTATTATACTTTAGTTCTTTTAGTTTACTCCAAGGATAACATCATACTTTAGCTCTGAAAGTTGTATCTGACTATTTTAATTTGATATACTGAATGTTAAAATATAATTGTTTAGCTCATATCTTTTAAGAAGAAACTTTTGAAATATTTAACTTATAAAGCAGAAAGCAATTAATACCTGCCCCCTCAAGTCTTGCATCAAAAAAACAATATAGTATAGAGATTGGTTCCAACATAATCCTAGACTTTTTGTTGTCATTTACTGGCAAAGCAAAAATAGAATCTGGTTACTTCTGTTTTAATTAAGATTCTTTTAGTTCTAAATAAAACTGAAATTCAAACTGGCTTGAAGAAAAGGGGAATTTTTGACTTTCCTAACTGATGAGTACATGGGTATAGCAAGCTAATGTACTGGTGGATTCAGGGCCAAAATTTTCTGTCTCTTTCCATCTTTTGGTGCCATGCAACTCTGAGATAGCTTTCTTTCTCTCTCCCTCCTTCCTTCCTTCCTTCCTTCCTTCCTTCCTTCCTTCCTTCCTTCCTTCCTTCCTTCTTTCCTTCCTTTTTTTAAGACAAGGTTTCACTCTGACACCCAGGCTGGAGTGCAGTGGCTTAATCATGGCTCGTTGTAGCCTCTACCTCCTGGGCTCAAGCAATCTTCCCACCTCAGCCTCCCAAGTAGCTGGGACCACAGGTGCATGACCCTAAGCCCAGCTCATTTTTTTTAGTATTGTAGAGACCGGGGTATTCCTATGTTGCCCAGGCTGGTCTCCAACTTCTGGCTCAAGTGATCTTCCCACCTCAGCCTCCCAAAATGCTGTGATTACAGGCATGAGCTGCCTTACCTGGCTAAGTTTCTTTTTATAAGTACTTTTCCAGGGTGGTGATCACAATAACCACCAATTGCTCTAGGTTTACATTTACCAGTTTAGGTGCCAATACAAAAAAAAAACAAAAAAAAAAAAAAAACAAAAAACAAACAAAAAATCCCCGCATTTCTTTCCCAAGAATTACAAAGGCTCAGAGCTGATTGTACTGACTTTGAGCCAGCTTGCATTAAGTAATATTTCTTAATCTGTTACTGTTATTCTAATAGGTCAGGCCCAAGTCTTCACTCTATAGCAGAAGTCTTCAGTTAGATTACACTTTACCAGATACACATGGTCTGAGAGTACAGGGAAATAGTTTCCAAGGAAATCTGAGATGCCATTACTAATTGTTCCATATTTTTACCAATAGGCAGTGGAGTTACTCCTTTTGACTTTAGCTAATCTACTGAGTATGAAATGGTACCTTATTGTGGTTTTAACTTACAGATTCCTATGACTAAAGATGTCAAGTACCAGATGAGGTTGAGGACATGCTATCCCCAAATATAGCACCTTAATATATTGAATATCTAAACTTTCATGTGTTTATAGAGCATTAATACCTCTTCTATGGTAAAGTGTGCAAATCTTCAACTTCTTTTAAAAACTGGGATGGTCATCCTTTTACTGTTGATTTGTAGGTGTTCTTTATGTGCAAGTTCTTTGTCATATGTGTTACAAAACTTTTTCCTTAGTCTGTGGCTTGTCCGTTCATTTTTATAATGGTGTGCTTTGCAGAGCAGATGTTTTAGTTTTTTAAGGAATTTAATTAATTAATTTAAATTATTTGTTTAATGCTGATTGTGTCCTGCCCAAGAAATTTTTGCCAAATCTAGGTTTCCAAGATAATCTGTTTTCTTCTAGAAGATGTATGGTTCTGGGTTGAATCTTTAGGTCTATTATCCATATCAAAGTAATTTTTATGTTTAATATGAAAAAGTAGATGAGTGGGGTCTTTTCTGGTGTTTTCTGTTTTGTTTTGCTTTGTTTTACTTTCCCCATACAGATTTCCAGCTGCAACAAAGTAACATATCCTAAAAAGGGGTTTCTTTGTTCATTGACCTCTCCATTCTGCTCAAATGATCGAACGTTTATTTGCCTGGCATTACCCTATCCTACAGCTTTATGGTAAGTCTTGAATCTGGATATCTGGTACTATAAGAGCTCTCCTTTTTCAAAATTGTTTTAGCTACTGTAGATCTTTTATGATTCTATAACATTTTTATGATGAACTTGTCTATTTCTTTAAAATGTTTTTAATGACACAGTTTTAACAGGGATTTTGTTGAATCTATAAGTCAATTTAGAGAGAATATGCATCACAACAGTCCATGAACTGGTAGAGCTTTCCACATATTTCGGTCTGTTCAAGTTTTTCTCTGTTCAGTCTTACAGGTATTTTTGGGTAGAGATATTTTACATCTTATGTGAAATATAAGGTCAGGGGTTCTCAACCTTGGCATATTGACAGGTTGAATCAAATAATAGACATTTGTAATAAAAATTATTTGTAAGATATAAATAAATTTTCTTAATTTTGTTAAAGGTATCTATAAAAAAAGGACAGCAAACATTATACGTAGTGATGAATTGTTAAAATAGTCTCATTAAGGGAGAAAAAACTGACAAGGATGCCTATTGAGAAAGAAAAGAAGCAATTCTGACAACTATTAGGTTGATGATCTGACACTCACAGCAAGGCTATGGTGTTTCTTCATTAACATAAACAATTGCATGGAATACTCACATCAGACAAGGTCACTGTGAATGACTGTGATTGAGGGAGAAAAACAAGACTATTTCTTAATCATGTCTGAGCACAGAAAAAATAAGAACACTGAGCAAACCACAAAAATAACTAAGCATGCCCCACTGCATGCTAAATGAGCAACTGCTAATTTTTTTAAAAAAATTACAGCCTCAGCCTAATTTCATTTCACTTACTTCCTAGATAAATATTAAGATACACAATTGTACAATAACCTCCATTTTCTTATAATACCCATTTCAGAGGTAAACCTGCTTGGTCCCACTCTAGCCCAAATGTTATAACAATCTCCTCCTAATATCCTTTTAATGACACATCCCATTGTTTCCCCAAATTTTATGGTCTCTCCTGTTGCAACAATAAACCCAACTTTGTTTGATTCTTGTGATTTTGTGGTCTTCAGTTGGTGAGCATCTACACTACTTTATTGCAAATATTAAGCATTATTCAAAAAGTAAGGGAGAGGAAACCAGGCACTCAAAAAAATGCAGGAGAAGCAATATCCTCAGTAGGTGTCACTTAAAGTGAGAAGGTGAGGTAAGATTCAGAAAAATGACTGATATGGTCTGGCTCTGTGTCCACACCCAAATCTCATTTTGAATTATAATCCAAATTGTAATCCCCACATGTTAAGGGAGGGACCTCCTAGGAGGTGACTGAATCACGGGAGCAGTTTCCCCAGGCTGTTCTCCTGATAGTGAGTGGGTTCTCACTAGACCTGATGGTTTTGTGAGTTTTTCCCCACTTTGCTCTGCACTTCTTTCATTCTTTTTCTTCCTGCTGCCATATGAAGAAGAACATGTTTGCTTCCCCTTCTGCCATGATTGTAAGTTTTCTGAGGCCTCTCCAGCCCTGAAGAACTGCGAACCAATTAAACTTCTTTCCTGGCTGGGCATAGTGTCTCACACCTCTAATCCTAGCACTCTGGGAGGTCAAGGTAGGCAGAACACCTGAGGCCAGGAGTTTGAGACCAGCCTGGCCAACAAGGGAAAACCCCGTCTCTACTAAAAATACAAAAATTAGCCAGGCATAGTCATGAGCTCCTGTAGTCCCAGCTACTTGAGAGGCTGAGGCACAAGAATCGCTTGAAGCCAGGAGGCAGAAGTTGCAGTGAGCTGAGATTGTGCCACTGCACTCCAGCCTGGGAGACAGAGTGAGACTGTCTCAAAAAATTAATAAAACCTTTTTTAAAATACGCTCTTTTCTTTATAAAATTACTCAGTCTCAGGTATTTCTTCAGAGCAGCATGACAATGGACTAATACAATGACTGAGGATGCAAGCCTCACATACGTTTGAGGGGTTGTGCTCTGCCCAAAGGTGTTATGCAAGAGGGCACTGGGAGGCTGAAATCCAGCCTGGACCCCACTACTCAACCTGTGGGTCTTGACTTGGCACTCTCACACTGGAGACAGAAGTATCTTTCAAAAGCTGTACGGCAGCATAGTGTAACTTAGCTATGGTACATTTGATAAAGGCTTTTCTGTGAGCTCATAATGAGCTCCAGAGGGGGATGTAAAGAACTCCATGAGGATGAGAACCTAAGGGATGAGGATTGGTTCAGAAGTCTTGGGCTTCTTGTAGTGACTTAGGTAGTCACATAACATTTATGAAATGATCAACTCTGTCTCAAGTGGAATGCGGTACTGGGGTTATGAGATTTGGGGATGGGTCCCTTTTACTAGGAGCATGCTGAGCATGGGCCCCCCTTTCCACAGCCTCTATCAGTGAGGTAGAAGCCAGTCTTCTCAAAAGTCTTGTATCTTTGGGTCTCCCTTCTATAAGAGGCTCTGCGACACCCACTTGATTCCTGCCAATTATGTCATGGAGGCCAGGAGAAGGGATGATTTACCTGGTGTATAAGATGTTCCTGGCTTTCCTCTTTAATTTCTGCTATTGGAGGTATGGGAGCCAGGAGAAGTTCACAGAAAGGGATATGTTCTTTTTGCTTCTAGATCTTATGCTAGGTCAGGGGTTCTCAACCTTGGCATATTGACAGGTTAATCAAATAATGGCTATTTGTAAGAAAAATTATTAGTAACATAGAAATAATTTTTCTTAATTTTTTTAAAGGTATGTATGAAAAAATGACAGCAAACATCATATTTAGTGATGAATTGTTAAAATATTCTCATTAAGGGAGAAAAACAATTTGAAGTGGATGCTCTTTCTTTTTTCTCTCTGATAGAAATACTCTCCCATTGGGTTTGACAAATAACAGATCTCTCCTCAAACTCCATTCAGGAATTGACTTTTCTGTGATGCTATCACTGACCTGCCTGAATTGAGCTGATTGCTTCCTCTTTGAACCCCCAATACTTTTATCATGGCACTGATCTCAAATAAATACAATTTATTTATGTACATATTTCTTTCTCCTTAGAGTTTGTAATATCTTTTATTCTTTTGTTTCCATCACTCAGTGTTTGAGTAATGATGAATACAGTAATATTAATAGTGTGTGATTATACTGAACCAAATAAATTGTACTGAGTTGATTTATAGATAAGCTAATGTTATCTAATGGAATGAATATGTGATCACAAGCAGAAAACTCTGCTTTTTGTGTTTTTTGTTTGTTTTTTGAGATGAGGTCTCACTCTGTCTCCCAGGCTGGAGTTCAGTGGCATGACCATGGCCTGCTGCAGCCTCCATCTCCGTGGGTTTAGGTGATCCTCCCAACTCAGCCTCTCAAGTAGCTGGGACTACAGGTGCACGCCACCACACCCAGCTAATTTTTATAGAGACATGGTTTACCTTGTTTCCCAGGATGGTCTCAGACTCTTAGGCTCAAGAGATCTGCCCACCTCAGTCTCCCTTCCAAAGTGTTAGGATTATAGGTGAGAGCCACCACCCCCGGCCAAACTCTGCTTTCTAACTTTGCCTGTGTTAACTAGTTTCATATACAGAAGCCTCTTAACCTCTGTGCATTTGTTTCCTAATCTGTAAAAATGAAAACATCAGTTGATTGCTGACATTACTTTTGATATCAACACTCCATGATTCAGACTGATGTGTCCCATGCTTGACCTTGCTAATAGAGTTTTCATAATTTGCATAAAGAGCGCTGATGCATTCCTAGGCACCGAGGATCAAATACAATCATATAAAATTGATAATAAGGCTTTTGCTCAAGCACTAATGGCTAACTAGGAAGTCTGGCTATGAATACAAACATTTCCCAAAGCCACCAGATTTCTCACACTGACACAAAACCACGCAAGGGTGTAATTAAACTTTTATCTAAGTAGAATCCACACAGTGCACTTGGGGTCTATTGAATTACCTTGAATACAAAAAGGCTTACATGACTAGGCCAATTGGAACCTGTGATTTATTGGAATGATTTCAAAGTCTATACACATACTGTTAACCCATGTCATTAAAGAGTAATTCCCTTTCTAGATTTTGAACTAAAAAAAATATTTGGCTACCAGGAACGAGTTATCAAAACAGTGTGATTTGAAGTGATTTAAATTGCAACAGTAGCTCTAGCCTTATGAAGATGTTTACAAAGAATTGAGTTGTTTTTTAATTGTTTCCATAAAGAGCTACACTAGCTTATGAAACAAGGACTTTTCCATTATCAAAATTACCCTATTTCTTCAAGCTGCTTTTGTAAAAGCAATTGATGATTTTATTTTATATTACCAACTGGATAAAACAACAGTATACTTTTATGCAAAGTAACCTAAAATACAAATAATATTCTTAGCAATATGTCAATTTTATCACCCAATATAGATTTATAATGTGTATATTACCATGGTGAGGGCAAGTAATATGTTATTCCAAAGTGGTGCCTGTAGGTTTGTATTAATTAAGTAGCTATATATGTATTAGTCAATGTACTTGAAAGAGTGACAAGGGCAGTTCAGGTCATAGACTTTGCATTTCATAAGTTATTATTTTGATTTCGAATGAGCATAGATAAAGCATCAAATCACTGTGGAATTTTTCCAGCTGCCAAAAATTGTTATAATTATATTCAAATGATTATCAAGGTTTTAAAATTGTTTTCTAGGAAAAACAATTGCATTTGAGTAAAGAATGTCATTTGTGTAAATGCTAGGTATTAGATCTATCCAGTTTGAGATCTAAATGGTGATCTTTTTTCCCAAATATTAGAAAATATATCTACTCTTTTATTTTTGGTGTGAGGCCAATATAAACTACTAAAACCTTAAAGATGTTTTGGTACTAAAATGGTTCCAAGAAAACAAAGCATTTGTTCTTAGTATTATTCCATTTAACCAAGGCTATCTTCCTACATGAAAATATTGAATTGCTTCTTCTAAGTTATGGGAGAATTGATATTACCCTTCAGCATCGAGCAAAATCACTTGGGTGTTCTTGACTCTTTGACACCATGATATATTAGTTTCCTACTGCGGCTATTACAAATTACCAAAAACTAAGTGGTCGAGACAACACAAGTATATTATCTTACAGTTCTTAAGGTCAGAAGTTTAAAATGGGTTTCATTGAGCCAAAATCAAGGTGCTGCATTCCTTCTGCATACTCTAAAAAAGTGTGTGTTTCCTTGCCTTTTCCAGCTCTTAGCCCTGCCCCAAGTCCCTGGCTTATGGCCCTTTACTTCATCTTCAAAGTCCATCACTCCAACCTCAGCTTCCATTATTATATCTATTTTTCTGACTTTTACAGTTTTGCCTCTCTTAGAGTCTTGTGATTACATTGGACTCACTGGGATAACTAATCCAGGACACTCCTCCCATCTCAATATCCTTAACTTAATTATATGTGCAAAGTTCCTTTTGCCATACAAGGTAACAGATCCACAGGTTCCAGGAATTAGGACATGGATATTTTTGAAGGGCTATTTTTCCTTCACACATGGAACCCTTTGCAGTCTGGTAAAACCTGTAGTTTTCTTCTCAGAATCATGTTTAAAACCTAAAATATTGAAATATAGTAATAAAAATATTTTAAAATAAATGTATGCTTTTCAAAGTATTGCATTAAAAAATCATTGCAATGGCTAATAGTAGCCATAATAATTTCAAGGCAGTTAAGGGCATAAATGATATTTGCCATACCTGTTATGTGATATGAAAATATCTGCTTTCAATTGTACTGCTAATGGTGTGGTGTTTTGTTTTGTTTGTAACTCCAATTGATCAGTATGAGCCAAGGAACCTGTTATTATTCTATAACTCTTCATTGCATTCACTTTTTCCTATCATTCAGCTAACTGAAAAGTAAAATAAACTAGATTGTGGACATTGTTTATCAGAAAAGTATACATGTTTTACGAGATACTCATTCTGCTCAACATTAGATGGTAAGATATTCTTAAATATGTGACAAGTCTTTCTGTCTGTTTTTAAATTAAAATATATTGTCCTGTCTCATTAATTTTAATACTTACTGAACGTTAGGCTTTCTATAGATTCATAATATAACATTTGTCTAGGAGCTTCCATTTGATTTAAAGTAATAAGATGTACATATTCTATTGCACAAAAACTATCTAAAAGCATTTTGGAGAAATAGTGGCTTAATCATTTGTTGTTTTTATTTGCTGAAATTTTCTTTACATTTATATACAGTAAGCAAGCTTATGTCTTTGCAATCCAAAACAAAATAAATAGGTTATATGCTATAAAGGCTTATAGGTGGCTGAAAGTTTACCTTTCAAAAATATTTTTATACCCAAAGTGTTGACCCAGTAAAGTAGAAGTTCTTTATTTTTTACTTGACTTTATTCCTGAATAGCCCATCTTCAATAAGCCCTGATAAGCAGGTATAACATGATTAATTTTATATAGCTAGATACATACACTAAATATATATGACTAACTAGAGAAAGATTGAACTATGTTTTAATACTTCTAACACCTGAAAACACAGAAATTAAGGCCAAAATATAATACTTTGATGCCCAAGTTAGGCTTAATATGGGGACATTTGAGGATTGGATTTGTAGAGCTTTTAAAAGTTCTTTTTTTATCTCACTTTAAAATAATCAGTGTGTTCCACTTAGTCATGGAGTCTGCTTACACTTTCTAATCAGAGATTTTGCTTATATTTTGATTATTCAATAAGCACATCTTTCTGGTTAATGGGAAATTGTAGGTTATGGGAAATTGTTTAACCAGGAAAGTCAATTTATAGGCATAAGAGTCAAATAAGAGTGGATTTTGTACATCAAGGCCCCTAAACACTATTAGAGCTTTACTGGATTTGTGGAAAAGGTAAGTAATTTGTGGAATTAAAGTGCTCTGCAATAGTAAGAGGAATGTTGAACTGTGATGCCGAAGCATTTCATATTAGCTTGTCCTTACCAACATAGTTGCCATCTAATTCCTCCATGTTTTCCTGTTTTCACCAGGGAGTCAGTACTCTCCCATTTTTAGTAGTTTGAAATGCTATACATTTTCAGGGATATCTGTCTTGTGTATGTGCCTATACAATTTACATAAAACAGAAAGCTGCCATGACTAGTTTGAGATTTGAATAACACGAATAAAACCTGCTATATTAATATTCTATTTTTTTTCTTTTCATGAGAACATTTTCTGTAAAGAAAGGAATCTCCATGTTTATTTTCATTTCTTTATTTTTGGGGAGAGTTGCAGCCTTGGTTAAATTACCATAACAGAGCTGAGGAATTCAAAATCTCAGTTGCTGGGAAGATATGCTTATTAGACATTAGATAACATGTTTCTTTGATCAATCAAAGAGATAAATCTGAGTAAGTGTCTTAGGAGTCATAAGTGACATTTGCTAAGAGGAATGTTATGGTTAGATTGAAGGAAGTACAACTCAAGAAATGTCTTTTGTATTTGCCACTAAATATCATTAAAATGTTTGGCAATGTTCTATCAAAGACATGCTAAAGTGTGACACGCATATTAAAATATAAAAATTTGAGTAATATGATTTGAAGCATTAGAAAAATTATAGACCTAACAGTACATTTTTATTATTATTTGCCACCATTAGTGTTTATTTAGCAGAAGTTTATTAAGAACCACTTCTTAACATTCACTATGCTAGGCATTGGTAACACAAAGATGAATGTACTACAATTATTCTCTGAAATCACAGTTTGGGTAGAGAAAATTGAAAAATAAAACAAAACCAAGCCACAGTATATTCCAAAAGTGGAATAAAGATACATGTAAAATTCTCTCTGGGATCAGAGAGTAAAGCATAGTTCTAATTTTAAAATATCTCCTAAATCTTTCAATATACAATTATATTTTATAGCAACATATTATTTTGGAAAAAAAGCAGGATTGGAATTCTGACTCTCACTGACCAAGTTCTTACAAGATGTTTATCTTCTTGAACCTCAGCTGTAATACTTTGAATAATGATAGCTGATGCCTATAAAGCACTATGTACCAGGCATTGTTTCAAAGTCCTTCACATATATTATCTCATTTAATCTTTACAGCAGCCCTTTGAACTAAGTACTACTGATACTGTTTCCACTTTTCTAATGAGAAAAATGAGGCACAGAAAAGCTAAGTAGCCTGACCAAGTTTACAGCTAATCAGTAGCAGAGTAGGTTTTCCAATCCAGTCAGTCTGGCTCCAGGGGCTAAGCTCATATTTGTTATATTCTACAACCTCTCAAGCAAGAATTTAATAAGCTGCAGCAATAATGATGATGATATATCCGTCTTAATTCAACATTTGGATTTCACAAGCCATGCACAAATAAATATTGTCTTTTTATATTTTGAAAGACCAAATAGTATCCTTTGTCATATGATGTGAATGGTCAGCTTTCACTAGGTGCTTATTTATGTAGTTCCTGTCATTTCTCACCCATTTGTACTACCCTTTTTGTTGTTCTTTTTCACTAAAAATTAGAGGAGTGCCCATTTCCAGATGGTTCTCTCTAATATCTACTTGCAAATCCTCATATGAGAGCTGTCTAGTGGTTAATAAGTTTCCTTGAGAGACCCTGAAGCGAGAAGGGGCCTGTGGGCAGAAAGATTTAAGTCAACACAGGGAGAATTCTGTGATATTCACATTGACTCCCCAAGTTTTTGCTTCCTGCATCAGACACATATTCTCTGATGCCTAATAATATATGAGATTTCAAAGTAGAGTACTGTGGGTTTACCACAAACAGCACATCTCCATTTTTATATTCCAGTTTATGTGACATTTTCCATAGACCAGGCCTATAGATTTGGGGTTTATTTACCATGTTTTACTTAACCAGAAACATCCTGTTAAAAACATTCCATAGATAAACATCCTCCTCCTGGCCAATATTATTAACTCAGAATTTTTTTACTCAGAGGTTCTGTTAACGTGTTGACAAGGAGATTATACAGGGTCATCTGACCCTTTTCATTGCCCCAGGGGTGTCCCCCAGTCAATTAAGGCAAAAGAAGAAAGGATCACAGACCAGTGCCCTAACCTCTTCCACATCACAACACACACAAATCTTCCAGTGTTACTGCGAGGATCATAGGAGGTAATGCGTACAAGGTACCCGGCACATTGCTAAGCAAGATCGGATTTTACTCTTCCTTTCTCTCCATTTATGTGTGTGTGTACACATATATATAGATTTATTATATATATATTTATTATTTATATATATATGTATATACCCACACACATAAACACATGTTCTGTATCAGTTTTAACGTGTCTATGTTGGTGAAGAACTACTTTTTTTTTGAGACGGAGTCTCGCTCTGTGGCCCAGGCTGGAGTACAGTGGTGCAATCTCGGCTCACTGCAAGCTCCGCCTCCTGAGTTCAGGCCATTCTGCTGCCTCAGCCTCCTGAGTAGCTGGGACTACAGGCGCCCGCCACTACGCCCGGCTAATTTTTTTGTATTTTCAGCAGAGACGGAGTTTCACAGTGTTAGCCAGGATGGTCTCGATCTCCTGACCTCGTGATCCGCCCGCCTCGTCCTCCCAAAGTGCTGGGATTACAGGCGTGAGCCACCGCGCCCGGCTCGTTAGTGAGGAACTACTTCACAAAATTCAAACAATATGAAATGAGTACAGTTGTTCTTTAGTATCCTTGAGGGATTGGTACCCAAACACCCACCTCCCAATACCAAATTTCAAAGATGCTTAAGTCTCTTAGGTAAAATGGTGTAGTACTGACATATAACCTCCATGCATCCTCCCATATACTTTAAATCATCTCTAGATTACTTATAATACCTAATACAATCTAAATGCTGTGGAAATCATTGTTATACTATTTTTTTTTAATTGTTGTATTTTCTGTTTTTTTATTTTTGTAGAGACTGAATCTCACTACATTATCCAGGCTGGTCTTGAACTCATGGTCTCAAGTGATCCTCCCACCTTGGCTTCCCAAAGCACTGAGATCAAAGGTATGAGCCACTGCATCTGGACTGGTATTGCTATTATTTTATTGTTTTATTTTCAAACATTTTTGATCTGTGGTTGGTTGAATTCATGGATGCAGAACCCATGGATATGGAAGGCTGATGGTATACAGCAAAAATAAATTTTCCACCTATCTCTTCCTGCTCCAGTCAACTAGTTCCCTTCTTTAGAAGCAACCACTGTTACCAGCTCCAAATTGCTCACATGGTTTTTAGAGATATTTCAAACATTTAAAAATGTCTGGCTTAAAAAAAAAAAAAAAAAAAAAAAAGATGTTTAATCTCTTTGTGGGAATTCACCAGGGAAAAGATGGCTCAAATGGTGAGTGCAATATTTTACTCTTATGAGTGGTGAGTGATGAAATGAAAACACGCACAGAAGCCTGGATTTTAGTCTTGTCTCTTCAATAATTAGCCATTGCCCATCTTGACCAGGTGATTTAATTTCTCTGATTTAAGTTACACACACACACACACAAACTGTAACTGGTTGGTTATATGTAAAACCCCTCTAAGCTATAGCACTTTAGGGTTTCCCACATAGCTCCATACAGTTTTAGCAATGGTGCCAGGAGTCTACCCCAAGGAGAGGTTTACTTGAAGAGTCTTAGATTAATCATAATATTTTCTCTTTACCCAGTTACCAAAGTTGCTACCAAGAGGTTTGCACACTGGGAAAATCCTAAAAACCACGGAAAATGTTATCAGGTTTAATAAAACAGAACTTCTTTTTCTTTAGAGGAGAGAGTGCTATCCTGAAGTGAGATGTGTTGAGACCTGCACTTCCTATGGAAATTAGGGTGTTCCACAGGTAAGTTGTGATATGGTAAAAGCTAGATCACTTCGGATTATACGACTGATCTTTGTAACTGTTGGAATAATTCCTTCCCAGACTAATTAGGCAATCTATTAAAAACCTTTGACCCGATGCAGAGGGAGAAAAGAAAGTTTGACTTAATTTAACTTAGAAACTCTGAGAATGCTTCATTTCATAAAAAGTAACACACTGAAAGAAAAATTCTCTTTTATGCTTTGGAGTTGATGAAATAAAACTCAGCCATAAGCTTACTAAGCATGTTTCCAAATCTCCTATAGATTTAATTAAAGAGGAAGAAATTTGACTTCCATTTAAAATGGCAAAGTAGTGCATTTGTTCAATCCCACTACCAAAACTTTAAGTGGAAGAAAAAAGTCCATATGGAAGTAAATAAATAAAACTAAGACTAATCAAATAAAACAAAAAAAAATTCCCAAAATAAAAAACTGGAAGAGAAACTTCTTCTACATTGAAGTTAGGGAACAACTATAATTTCATATGAATATCCTAAATAATGTCTGTGCCATAGAAAATAATTAGGACCAAATTAAAAGATGATTTCAAGATTTGACATAAATCTCTAATACTCTGTCCAGAGCAATGTGCTATAGAAATGAGGAAGTTTCCAGAGAGCCTACTGACAGTGAATGCCTGAAAGCATTAACAATTGTGAGTGTGGCTCAGCTACGGGAAGGATAGAGAACTTCTACTAATAATCTATTTCTTCACTACAGAGTAGGTGCAATTCAGGTAAGGCAGAAGGAGAGTACTTACCATAATACCGTTTAGGTTTTTCTCTATTTGGTGGGAATAAAGACCAATTGTGTTTAGGAAATATTTCTAACTCAGCTCACTAACAATGTCTGACAAAATCTGACTCTAATTTACCTTTCCCACCTTGTTTCATGACTCGTAGCTCTCCTAACTCACCAGGCATTGGTTGAGTTGATCATCAATCTGGACAATGCATGATATCTATGTTAACATCATCTTTCTAATGATGACTTTGCAATGTGGTATTAACTTCTGGCTATGCTTCTTCCAATAATATGTACCTGTTGCAATTCTATCCAAACTTCAGGGTCTACTTATAAGAAACTTGATTTACTGATCTTGGCCCCAAAACACTTTTTCATCTTAAGTAGTCCTTTATATATTCTTTTATGACATTTAATGTTCTACCTTATAACAGTTATTTCTGTTGATGAGTTCTGTCTTCTATGGCTCAAGTTTCCTAAGGTGGAAATCATGCCGGTTTTGTATTTATTTATTCTGCATATCTCTTAGTAGAGTTATTTAAATAAAAGAATCATTCCGTGACTGCTGCTGAATCTATCTATATTTTGATTTTTTAAATTTGAGAATAACACAGACATGAAAAGCCTTTAACTTCGGAAAGATATTTTTTTTCGCCTGGACAGTGTAAGTCTCAACATTATCTCGTAATAATGACCCACACTACCGATTAAATACCCATAATACAGTAGACATTATTACAAAATGTCATAAAAATCTCATAAAACGCCAAAGACATGAGAATTATTTCATCATTTTACAAACATGTTCTACAATCTCTAAACAACTTATCACAACCAAAACAGCTACTTCTAATAGATACAGAAATTGTGAATCAAAGAGATACAATAAATTGCTCAAGTCTATCCAATAAATAATTATTGGAAGACAGCATATTCTGATTTCAAAGCCTCTGATCAGTTCTAGATACCAGAGTTCCTTATTCTTAATATTATCCAACTTAAAAAACTGTATTAGACAGTATGATACAGTCAAGAAGTACTTTTTCCCAATGTAGTATGGAGGACATTGGTACCTCAGGTTAATACATTTGCTTCTTTTCCTGTATTTTCTATACTGTTTATTATATAGAAATAATAGCCATTCAATTATTATCAAGAATATTTTGATAATATTTTCAATTGGGAATATTTTCCCAATTGATAATATTTTCAATTGGGAAAAACTGAGCTATGTAAGAAAGAATGTAATATAGAAACTTTCAAAGAAAACCAGGTTTGTCTTTCATTCAAATAATACTGACCTGCAAATATTATTTTACTTCTAAAAATAATTATTTTGCTAGTACTGTAGAAAAAGCTTTGTATTTTCTTATATCAGATTCTAATGTCAAAAATCCCTAATGGTGGATAATCACATTGTTATTTCATTCTATACAATCATACTTATGAACTTATCTACTTTTGTATTCTGTTGAAAAGGTCCAAAGGATTGGCTAAACACATAGATGGAGGCAGCATTAAATGAATAAAATTTTCAAAAATAAGTTGTGATCTCAATAAAATGTACCAGAGCCAACAAACTACAAATAGGTTGAATTACTTTTAGGAAACTTTTCAGAAATAACTCATCTTGGATCATGCTTGTGAGCTAATTGATTGATTAAATTACAAGTCAGGAAAACACAGATCCTGAAAACTAAGGTATATAAAATAAAATCTTGGGAACTCTAATCTGTTCATGAGATAGTATTATACTGACTTATCAACTGATAAGAAATATCAAAAAGGCAGTGTGAAGAATGGAAATTGGTCTGTGGTGATGGAGAGGTGTTCTGATTCGAAACTGTTGGTCCCATTTGCTTAGATATAACTCTCTCTAATATAAAGAAAATCAATTTATGAGAGTATCAGAGCTTGACAGATGCTCCTTTGTAATATCTCACCTTGTGGGTTATAATACTAAGCTCAATAAGCAACATTTTTCTATAAGTTTTCCAGAATCATCAGGAAAGGGTTAGCCTCTTCAGATAATTGGCTCCAATTATTAGACCAAGATAATGTTAACTTCTCCATTCAAAATAAATAAATTGGAATGCAGGTAAATCATGCTGTGGTCACAGTATCTGTTCAGTAATATTATTGAAACTTGGAGTGGGTGAGTACTTAAGTACTCACTTAGGACCACTGTGGGTCAGGTTTGGTCCTCTTGGTATCATTTTTTGGAAAATAGTAGGGGATAAACTAATTTTTTGGAAAATGATAGCATGAGAACCAGACCTGACCCACAGTGGTCCTATCTGAAGTAGGCCCTACTTTCATCTTTACACCAGAGCTTAGGTCCACATTAAAGAAGTGAGTAACAAAGAGTGGGTTTTGAGTGCGTTTATCATGTGTGACCTGGAAAATGGTGTGACTCTAAAGGAAAATTCATGCGCATCTTTATGTCCCTTCCATTTATGAGCAGAATGTGAAGCAGAGTTGATGTAATTTAGATATGTGTCCCCACCATATCCAAATATAATATAATCCCCAGTGTTGGAGGGGGGCCTGGTGGGAGCACCCAAGGTGTTTGGCTCATGGAGGTGAATCATTCATGAATGGCTTAGTGCCTTCCTTGATAGTGTGTGAGTCCTCCTGAGATCTGGTTTTCAAATGTGTGTGGCATCTCTCTCTTGCTTCTCTGTCTCTTGCTTCTGCTGTCACCATGCGATATGCCTGCTCCCGCTTCACCTTCGGCCATGAGTAAAAGCTCCATGAGGCCTCCCCAGAAGCTGAGCAGATGCTGGTACCATGCTTCCTGTATAGCCTGCAGAACCATGAGCCAATTAAACCTCTTTTCTTTGTAAATTACCCAGTCTTGTGTATTTCTTTGTAGCAATGCAAAAACAGAATAACACAAGAGTCCTAAAAGTGTGCAATTTGTAAGCCTTAAAGCAACTATCAACGTCATCAGGAATGTCTGGGAATCAGGTAGCAGAGTAAGGAAGGAGAGTGCGTGGCTTTGTTTTTGAAGGAAAACAGATGTAAGAGTGGAGAACACAAGTGCAGTAATATTTTACCTTTCCTTTTTGAAGGGTTTGTTTGCTTGTCTCCTTTTTTAAAAAAATGTACTGGGGAAAACCTTCCCAGGGTGATCTCTATGCACAATAAAGGCTGAGAGCCACTGATTTAAGTGTACTCTGGAAGAGAAAGCACTACTAAAAGAAAACACTTCAAAGTCTCTTTGTAAACAGTGAAGAGTCAGGAAGTATCCAGAGCCAGATGGGGATTGGGGGTGGAAACCAGGCCAGATTTTTGAGGGGTGCTTCCTGAGCCACGCAACTCTCTTGCTGGTAATCATGACTTAGTGGGAGGAAGTCTTGCTGCAGCCTCTGAAGACCATGGGGCAGTGTAAGATTACCTGGCACTTCATATACACTCTAATTTTTAAAGCCTTTGTGTTAGTTAAAGCTCATTTGAAAATATGTGTGGATTGTTTGCAAGTGATACTCATTAAGGAGAAGAATAGGTCCATCTTTTCAGATTCTTTAAAGGACTGTGAGTCAAAGTGCATCCGGAATTTATTCCTTCCGGTGGGTTCTTGGTCTTGCTGACTT
The DNA here is from genome assembly GCF_043159975.1 of Macaca nemestrina. NCBI lineage: Eukaryota > Metazoa > Chordata > Mammalia > Primates > Cercopithecidae > Macaca > Macaca nemestrina. Next base: position 26,216,647 of record NC_092127.1, read on the forward strand.
CAAGAATGAAGCCGCGGACCCTGGTTGTGAGTGTTACAGCTCTTAAAGGTGGTGTGTCCGGAGTTTGTTCCTTCAGATGTTCACATGTGTCCAGAGTTTCTTCCTTTCGGTGGGTTCGTGGTCTCGCTGACTTCAGCAGTGAAGCCACAGACCTTCACAGTGAGTGTTACAGCTCTTAAAGGTGGCGCATCTGGAGTTGTTTGTTCCTCCCAGTGGGTTTGTGGTCTCGCTGACTTCAGGAATGAAGCTGCAGACCTCCTGGTGTGTGTTACACCTTGTAAAGGCAGTGCAGACCCAAAGAGTGAGCAGCAGCAACATTTATTGTGAAGAGCAAAAGAAAAAAGATTCCACAGCCTAGAACAGGACCCCAGCAGGTTGCCACTGCTGGCTCCAGTGGCCAGCTTTTGTTCTCTTATTTGGCCCCACCGACATCCTACTGATTGGTCCGTTTTACAGAGTGCTGATTGGTCCATTTTACAGAGCACTGATTGGTCCATTTTACAGAGTGATGATTTGTGTGTTTACAATAATTTAGCTAGACACAGTTCTGATTGGTGTATTTTTATATAGTGCTGATTGGTGCGTTTACAATCCTTTAGCTAGACACTGAGCACTGATTGGTGTTTTACAATCCTCTAGCTAGACACAGAGTGCTGATTGGTACGTTTTTACAGATTGCTGATTGGTGCATTTACAATCCTTTGGCTAGACAGAAAAGTTCTCCAAGTCCCCACCTGACCCAGAAGTCCAGCTGGCTTCACTTCTCAATCCCTCCTCTAAACAGGACACCCCAACTGCTGTTGGGAATTTGACCTATGACCACTGTAGCTACTTCCTGCTGGGGATAGGGGTGAAGAAGGGGCCGTGCAGTTGTAGTGTCCTCCAGAGGGGAATTCTTTAGGCCAGTGAAAGGGCGAGTGGGTCAGTCCAGGGGGTCCTTGGTAGAAGTTGTTAGTTGGGCTCATTTGGGGTTCCATTTAAAAGACCATCTGTAGCTTGAAGGCCTCCATCCTAGAGGAAACAAATTTGACAAGGAAGTTAAAAATACAGGGCCTGAAGATGAGTAATAGTAAGATGGCTGTCATGGGGCCTAGAAAGGGGGAGAAGCCATGTTGCCCAACCACAGAGGTTGGTATGAAAGTTTGAAAGGCATTATCTGATTTCAGAAGCCTTTTTCTGTAAATGCCGGGTGGCATCTTGTACTATCCCTGACTGGTTAGTGTAAAAACAACACTCTTCCCCTAAGAAGGTGCAGAGTCCTCCTTTCTCAACAGTGAGGAGGTCTAGGCCTTGGCACTAATTAGAGAATCACTGCTGCCAAACAGTCTATTTGGGATTGTAGAGTAAGGATAGAGCTTGTTATTTCTTGCAAACTGTCTGAGAGGCAGATATAGGTCGAAATTCCACATAAGAAAAATGTGCCTTGGCTGGGTAGACAGAAGTTTACCCTGGCTTTTAAAGGAATAGGCTACACTGCTTTTTCTTTACTCTTTCTATCTCTTTCTCTCTCTTTGATTCCTTCTTTGTCTCTTCCTCTCTTTCCTTCTCTCTTTGACTTTCTGTATGTCTCTTTCTCTCTCAGTCTCTCTCTGACTTTCTGCCTCTTTCTCTCTTTCCTTTCTGCTGGTCTTTCCCTGCCTCTGCCAGCTGCTTATGCTGCTGTTCTCCTCTCTCCTTCCCCATTTTGATGGTTTCGGCAGCGTAAGAGTGCCTCCTCCTTGGGTTTTTGCACTTCGTGGAGTAACTCCATGATTTCCTTGTGGTATTTAATGGGGGTTCCCCCAGAGGTTAGGCACTCCCTTTCTTTCCATATTGCAGCATGGATATGTAGGATTAGATAAGCATACTTACTATCTGTATACACATTTATTTTTCTTCCCTTTCCCAGTTCTAAGACTCAGGTAAGTGTCACTAGTTCTGCTAACTGGGTGCTGGTCCCTGGGGGAAAAGGCTTACTTGCAAGTACTGTTACTAACTATGGCATAACCTGCCCTTTGTATCAGATTCTCCAATGAACTTTCATCAGTATATAGGTTAAGGTCAGGATTAACTAAGGGGACTTCTTTTTTTTTTTTTTTTTTTTGAGACGGAGTCTCGCTCTGCCGCCCAGGCTGGAGTGCAGTGGCCGGATCTCAGCTCACTGCAAGCTCCGCCTCCCGGGTTCACGCCATTCTCCTGCCTCAGCCTCCCGAGTAGCTGGGACTACAGGCGCCCGCCACCGCGCCCGGCTAGTTTTTTGTATTTTTTAGTAGAGACGGGGTTTCACTGTGTTAGCCAGGATGGTCTCGATCTCCTGACCTCGTGATCCGCCCGTCTCGGCCTCCCAAAGTGCTGGGATTACAGGCTTGAGCCACCGCGCCCGGCCAAACCTCACCACGTTGCCCAGGCTGGCCTTGAACTCCTGGGCTCAAGTGATCATCCAGCCTTGGCCTCTCAAAGTGCTGGGATTACAGGAGTGAGCCACAGAGATCCTCTTGGGCGGCCTAAGTCTGGACCATAATTTGGTGGCAGTCATGCTCGATTGGTTCACCACCCTCTGGGAAAAAAGTGGAAGAAGGGTTGAGGGCTGCACACATGTGTATTTGAAGCACTGGTCCTCAAGGAGTAATGCCCGGTGTCTAAGCAGGTGATTGTCTAATAGCCATAAACTTCCTTTGGCACCTAGTATGCCATTTACCTCATGAGTAGTCCAGACAGTGAGATCCTTTCCTTGTATTATTTTGATAGCCTCTGACACTAAGAAGGCCACTGCCACAACTACCCATAAACAGTGAGGCCAGCCTTTTGCTACTACATTAATTTCCTTACTTAGGTATGCCACTGGTTGTGGGGTTGTCCCACGAGTCTGAGTAAGGACTCCAAGAGCTATCCCTGCTCTCTCTGTAACGTATAAAGAAAAGTTTTGTTCTGTGGCAAGTCTTAAGGCTGGAGCTTGAGTTTGTTCCTTCCAATGCCCAGACTTCAGGGTTGATTCCCTTCTCAAGTAGGGGACAACAAATGGGTAACTTGCTCCCCATGTTCATGTAGATAATAGCTCCAGCTTTGGCTAATATGTCCCTCCCTAATAAGGGTGTGGAACTTTCAGGCATAACAAGAAAGGTATGTGAAAAGAGGAAAGTCTCCCAATTACAACTGAGGAGGTGGGAGAAATACCTGGTTACAGGCCATCCCAGGATTCCTCGGATGGTAACGGACCTTGAGGACAGCTGTCCGGGACAGGAGATTAACACTGAGAAAGTCGTGCCGGTGTCCAGAAGGAAGTCAATTTCCTGGCCCTCAATGGTTAAATGTACCTGGGACTCAGTGAGGGTGATGACATGAGCTGGTGCTTGCCCTGGGCACCCTCAGTCCTGTTGATGGATCATCTGGTTGGGAGCTTCTGGCCCAGAGAAACTTTGTCCTCTAGGGCAGTGTACCTTCCAGTGATTGCCTCAGCATAGTGGACATGGACGAGGGGGCAGCTTGTTTCTCAAAAGCAAGTTATATTCCCCTGGATGAGCAGCATAGTCAAGACCCTTTATCCCAAGGCGTCTCTGCTATTATAATTTCCAAATTTCTTTTCAAGTGTAGGGTTTATGCCGTTCAAAAACACATTAATAAAAATATATTAACAATGAAGTATACCTGTACACTTCAACATGTTTAATAGTAGGGGTTAAACTAAAGACCATTATAACCTTAATTTCTATATAGTTTGGAATTATATGATCATAATGTTTCTGACATTAAACACAAGTTTGACATATATAAGTAATATTTATTTATTTATTTATTTATTTATTTATTTATTTATTACTTTTTTGAGATGGAGTCTCACTCTGTCACCTGGGCTGGAGTACAGTCGTGCAATCTCGGCTCATTGCAACCGCCTCCCGGGTTCAAGCAATTCTCCTGCCTCAGCCTCCCAAGTAGCTGGAACTACAGGCGTGTGCCACTATGCCCAGCTAATTTTTGTATTTTTAGTAGAGATGGGGTTTCACCATGTTGATTGACCAGAATTGTCTTGATCTCTTGACCTCCTGATCTACCCGCCTCAGCCTCCTAAAGTGCTGGGATTACAGGTGTGAGCCACCATACTTAGCCCATATGTAAGCAATTTTAAATGAAACTCCACTATGCTGGAGATGGGAATGGAACAAATAAAGTTTGCAAATCTTTTTTGATACCCAGAAATTTTGCACATTTGAAAAACACCTTTCAGGCCTACATTTTCTCTTGATTGGGAGGCCAATCTTAATGAGGCGCTGTACAAGACAGTCGGCTCTCTGCTCTCCTTACCCTAGAATCATCTAAGTTAATCTTAATAGCATTAGTTCTTTATAGATTTTATTTATATAATCTGTATTACTTGTTAAATGTTTAGTTTAGATTGCAGATATTGAATGTTTTGGGAAACTAAAGATCTTAGGTGAAACTGGAAAAGAAAAGTAATACATAAGCAGCAATCTCATTAGGGGCCAAACATATTCAGAGGGGCTCCAGTCCTTCAGGGACCAGATTCTGATTCTCTGCTTTTGAGTTGCTGTGATGAGATATGAATACAGAAAGTGTACATAGATGGGACTTGTAAGGTGATATTTTCTGAGACAAGCAAGGGGGACAATAATGAGAGAAAGGCCGCATAAATGAGATTGATTTGAGATATATGTATATTTTTTGAAAAAATTCTACAAAAAGGAGACAAAATTATGGTCACTGAGAAAAGTCATATTACAGTCTCCCCAGAGGCAAAAGAGGGATTAAGTTCACTTTTGAAGGAACAATGGCCAGTTGGACTGCTTCAGGTTAAAATAAATCATTACTAGACAGAGGGTAAGACAAGCTTATCAGAGTTAAAGTCAACAAAGCCAGAAACAATGGATATAAACTAATGATGTGGAAATTTTCAGAGATAGAATACAGATTTGAGATAGTCTGGCATAGAATACAGGAATACAGAATAATTTTGTTGGAAATATTTAAAGAAATAAGGGATGCAATCACAGGGATGGGCAAACATTTTTCGAAAATTTAAACAAAATATATAGAATTCACAAAAGCAACCCTCTAGCTAATTATTGAGATGCTATAGAATAGGAGAGTGTCTACTGCCACTACAGTGGAAGTTTAAAACTGTTTAAACAATAGCATTGTTTAAAATTATACAATGTTGTGTTTTTTAATTTTTAAATTTATTTAAATTTATTTTTCTTTAATAGTTTTTTCGACTGGGTGTGATGGTTTACGCCTGGAATCCCAGCACTTTGGGGGCCGAGGCAGGTGGATCACGAGGTCTGGAGATCCAGACCTTCCGGGCTAACATGGTGAAACCCCGTCTCTACTTAAAAAAATACAAAAAATTAGCCGGGCATGGTGGCGGGCGCCTGTAGTCCCAGCTACTTGGAAGGCTGAGACAGGAGAATGGCATGAACCCGGGAGGCAGAGCTTGCAGTGAGCCGAGATCGTGCCACTGCACTCCAGCCTGTGCGACACAGCGAGACTCCATCTCAAAAATAATAACAATTTTTTCATTTAAAAAAAAAAAACAGAGATGGGGTTTCACTATATTGCCCAGGCTGGTCTCAAACTTCTGAGCTCAAGCGATTCTCAGTCTCTCAAACTGCTGGGATTACAGGTGTGAGCCACCATGCCTGGCCTAAAGTGGTGAAATGTATAATGTATTATATTCGGGGGTAAACTAGCATGAAAAATAATGTGGATCTCAGCCAAAAATAGACCAAGCAGGAGTCTGCTTGTTAGTTATAATCGTTACGAATGTAGGCAAATTGACTTTGCCCATCAAAAATAAACTATTTGGGCCGGGCACGATGGCTCATGCCTGTAATGCCAGCCCTTTAGGCTGAGGCGGGCGAATCACTTGAGGTCAGGAGTTTGAGAGAAGCCTGGCCCACATAGTGAAACCCCGTCTCTACTAAAAATACAAAATTAGCTGGGTTTGGTGGTGGGAGCCTGTCAGGAGACTGTCAGGAGACTGAGGCAGGAGAATTGCTTGAGCTGGGAGGCGGAGATTGCAGTGAACTCAGATCGCACCACTGCACTCCAGCCTGGGGAACAGAGCAAGACTCCATCTCAAAATAAAATAAATAAATAAGCAAAAATAAACCATTTATTAGGAAGTCTCCTCTTTAAAGAACTTTTGGGAGGTTGTTTATAAATGTCTTGAGCTTACCCTTTGTTTATATTTCAGTTTCCTATCTTCTGTTTCTTATTTTATCCTGATAATTGATTTTATAGCCTAGTGAAATGAACTATTCAGATATAACATCTATTTCATCCACATCTTGTTGGGAAGGAGAAAATTTAGACAATGTACTTAATTTCATTTGGTTCTTAGTTTGAAAATCCCTAAAAATTTAGGTTTATTCTAGAGCATGATAGAGTCAAAACTTGTAATATTGACCCTAGAGTTCACCTAACCTCAAGGAAAATACTGGAATAGAGCTGGGTTTCAGCTAAGTCAAATCCAGAACCAAATTTCTTTTTTCTGTTCAAAACGAATGAGATCCTTCTTATTTGTTTTCAAAAGAAGTTATGAAAGGAAGACAATAGCATAATTGTGGCAGCTGTCACAGTTTCTTACAATGATCATTTGTGCTTGAAAATCAGGTGGACATTTGCTATTATTAGAAGACGTATCAATCTAGTAACTGCAGGATAGATTACTGAAGGGGTGGCCTGCCCCTCCACACCTGTGGGTATATCTCGTCAGGTGGGATGAGAGACTTAGAAAAGAAATAAGACACAGAGACATAGTATAGAGAAAATAGCAGTGGATCCAGGAGACCAGCACTCAGCATAGCAAGGACCTGCCCCGGCACCAGTCTCTGAGTTCCCTCAGTTTTTATTGATTATTATTTTCATTATCTCAGCAAGAGGAATGTGGTAGGAGAGCAGGGTGATAATAAGGAGAAGGTCAGCAAGAAAACATGTGAGTAAAAGAATCTATGTCATAATTAAGTTCAAGAGGAGGTATTATGCCTGGATGTGCGCGTAGGCCAGATTTATGTTTCTCTCAGCTCAAACATGTCAGTGGAGTAAAGAATAACAAAGCAGCATTGCTGCCAACATGTCTCGCCTCCTACCATAGGGCGGTTTTTCTCCTATCTCAGAATTGAACAAATGTACAATCAGGTTTTATACCAAGACATTCAGTTCCCAGGGGCAGGCAGGAGACTGTGACCTTCGTCTATCTCAACTGCAAGAGGCTTTCCTCTTTTACTAATCCACCTCAGCACAGACCCCTTACAGGTGTCGGGCTGGGGGATGGTCAGGTCTTTCTCATCCCACGAGACCATATTTCAGACTATCACATGAGGAGAAACCTTGGACAATACCAGGCTTTACAAGGCGGAGGTCCCTGCGGTTTTTGGCAGTACATTGTGCCCCTGGTTTATTGAGACTAGAGAATGGCGATGACTTCTATCAAGCATACTGTTTGTAAACATTTTGTTAACAAGGCATGTCCCGCACAGCCCTAGATCCTTTAAACCTTGATTCCATACAGCACATGTTTTTGTGAGCTCAAAGTTGGGGCAAAGTGGCTGGGGTAAAGTGGTGGGGCAAAGTTACAAATTAACAGCATCTCAGCAAAGCAATTGTTCAAGGTACAGGTCAAAATGGAATTTCTTATGTCTTCCCTTTCTACACAGGCACAGTAACAGTATGATCTCTCTTTCTTTTCCCTACAGGTTACTATTTCTTTTTTTTTTTCGAGACGGAGTTTGACTCTTGTTGCCCAGGCTGGATTACAATGGCGCGATCTCGGCTCACTGCAACCTCCGCCTACTGGGTTCAAGCAATTCTCCTGCCTCAGCCTCCCGAGTAGCTGGGATTACAGGCATGCACTACCACGCCAGGCTAATAGTAGAGACGGGGTTTCTCCATGTTGGTCAGGCTGGTCTCAAACTCCTGACCTCAGGTGATCCCCCCGCCTCGGCCTCCCAAAGTGCTGGAATTGCAGGCATGAGCCACCGTGCCATTCCGGGTTACTATTTCGAATAAAAACTTAATTTTAAGAAATGTGTTCCTTAACTATAAGCATCAAATTAAATACTTGTAAGCAAGAAATAAATGAGTTCAAACCATTTAAAAACATATTCCTCCTAAGAAATGTTTAGTTTTCCCTTTGAATAGCCACATCACAGTAAAGATGTGGCCTGTCAGAAAAGATCTTGACCGGTCAGGGTGACAGTCCTACTTAATAATGCAGTCCTTTTTATAAAAACAATTATTGGAAGCCTATAAATTTAAGACATTAATCCCATTTCTTCATTTTGTAAATGAAGAAAGTGGAAATCAGAGAGATTAAGTAAGTTGTTTAAGATTTCATAGTTTCTTAATAATAAAATCAGAATTTCACAGAAATGGACTCCACAGCATGCGCCACACTAAACTACCTGTTTGTGTACTAATAAACGTATTACAACAGAAGGTGATACCTGTAATTCTTCCAGTGATCCCAATATTCAAATCCAATAGTTACAGTACCTAATTGTCAGCATTAAGGTACCTGATAAATGAAAGAAGATATCAGAAAGTTGAGCATGGGAGGATGAATAATCTTACCTGATTAAGCCTAGAGAACTGCCTTTGCTCCTCACTGAGAACATTTTTCTAAAAATGACTTTAATACTCTTGTCTGTCAAATAAGTAAAGAGTGTCTGTCATCTGCATCCTTCTGGATAAACACTGACAAATACTTATTCAATGCTTTTCATTTTCGCTATTCTTTATTTGTCTCCAAAACTCCTGTTATCATACAATCTCATGTTTGCAAAATGTTAGAGTTCCCAAGAGTGCATCATTTGGTGCATTAGCTATATTTTTGGTAGATGATTATTCATCACCTTAACATTATCAGTAAAATTTTCTCCAAATCATAATTTAAGATGGATTTTACCTACTTCTTGCCACTGGGTTTGATTAATGCACACTTTAGGTTTTTCACATAATTGGCCTTTCTTGTTTCAGAATTTATCTTTTCTATTAGTACTAGCGTTCTTTATTAATGGATTTATGTGCAATTTATTACTTGACAGATATTTGTCATGACCCAGTTAAATTTGGGTCATTGCACCAGATCTTTTTGGAAGCATAAAAAATGAATATGGAGCTATGGTTCCTACCTAGCTGAGAGAACGTTATCTCTTAAAGTATATTTGTGGTTTAATAAACAAATCACTGAATTTTGAATTTTTAAAATTAATTCCTCCTAAACAAATAATACACCCATAAAATAGTTTATGTGACTAGGAGAGGTGGATCATGCATAAAAGTAAGTTAGAATTTACAAATTTTGATAACTAGTATATGTAAAATACAAACTAAGTAACATGAAGGAACAAATAAATCAATTCCTTCATTGGAGACATAAATGTCAGGATGGGTAATCATTTTCTTAGAGGAATTGTGTGTTTTAACAGCTGTTGAGTTCATGTATGTTCATTGCCGCACTATTCACAATAGCAAAGACATGGGATCAACCTAAATGCCTATCAGTGGTGGACTAGATAAAGAAAATGTGGTGCACATACACCATGGAATACTTTGCAACCATAAAAGAATGAGATTATGTCCTTTTCAGGAACATGGATGAAGCTGGAGGCCATTATCCTTAGGAAACTAATGCAGGATCAGAAAGCCAAATACCACATGTTCTCATTTATAAGTGGGAGCTAAATGATGAGAACACATGGACACATAGAGGGAAACAACACATACTGGGGCCTATCAGAGGGTGGGAGGAGAGAGGGGATCATGAAAAATAACTAATGGGTGCTAGGCTTAATACCGGATCATGAAATAATCTGTACAACAAACCCCCATGACACAAGTTTAGTTGTATAACAAACCTGCACATGTACTTTTGAATTTAAAATAAAAGTTAAATAATAAAAGAGCTGTTGAGTTAAATATTTTAATATAAATTCGAGAGGGAACTCATGAAAATATTGAGAATTATGTTATGAAACCAAGGTTAAAAGTAGGAGTTGAAGATAAAGATTCAGATTATTATTGTAGAAATATAAATGGATATAATATTACATGGGGTTTCCATGGTAGATGTAGAAGAACCAAGAATTTCAGCTTACAGTTCCAACATTTTGAAAGGTGTAATTATCTTAGCTTTAAAGGCAATTTTTCTCCACCATTAAGCAATTATATTATTCTATTCTCTTCTTGATTTAAAAGAGATTTATATAAAGCTAGGAATTTAAGGGTCCAGTTATGGCATAGCAATACAAAGTTGTATTAGTGCCATGATAGAACATGGAATCATCTATAAAACATAACATCCAAGGAAAATCGACAAAGTGATTGTTCTGAGTACTTCACTTTCTGAGATGGTATAGTGGGGAACTAAAAGCATAAACTTCGGAGTCAAAGTCTGGTTCCAAATCCCAGTTCCACCACTTACTTTTTGTATGGCTTTAGACAAGTTACTTAACTCTGTCTGAGCCTTTGTTTTTCATCTGAAAAATATGAATAAAAATATCAAGCTTCAACTTAGTATGAAGATTAAAGTAAATTTATATCTTGTGTAAGTAGCAAGTGCTATGACACCTACTTTTAACATATCGCTATTACTGTTATTATTATGTAATAGCAAGGTTATTCTTTTGGGATTGTTAGTACATCAAAGTGGTGTTATTTGAGCCTTGACACCTGTGGTAATCAAATATTTATGGGTTGCCACAATTTAATGGATCCACATTAGTAAGAAAATAGAGAACTTAATGAAAAAGGAACCCTTAATTTCAAGAAAATGTATGGATACAGTTTACTAAAGTATTTATCATTAAATTCCTAACGTCCTTATATTTAGAAGTAAGTTATATTAGTTTATGCCAACCAAAAGATATATGCATAAAACACATTTTTAAAAAATTATTCTTAATGCTATCCCTTGAGAAGTTGAAGTCATTTGTGAAGATGCATCATTTTCTTCTTTGGATCTCACAATTCAAGTTCTTAATAATTACATTTCTTCTCAATTCATAATTGTAACTGATACAAGATAGGCCCGTGTGTGCGCACACACACATGCATACATTTATCTGTATACCAAGTCCAAGGTTAATATTAGTTAGGGTAGGCTAAGCTGCAATAAAAATAGACCTCCAAAAGTTAGTAATTTAAAGAACAAGAAGATTATTTCTTTCTCCTATACCAGTACAAGGCAGGTATCAAAGTCAGAGCCTTTCCTTCACGAAATTATTCACTGACAAGGCTGACAGCTTCTCCGCCATCACTGACATGTTGCATCCAAGGTCACCCAGGGTATTGCCATCCTATTAGCTGGAAGGGGAAGAGAATATGAAGGGACAAATGTAGGAGACTTTATGAGCCTTCAATGAATGTGACTAATTAACCTTTGATGACATTGCATTGGGTAGAACCCAATTCACACAGCCAAATCCGAGTGCAGTGAAATAATCTTGTTTGGTGCCAAGAAAGAAGACAATGGATTTTAACAAACTTCCAGCAGCCTCTGCCACATTTTTCAATAGGAAGACAAGCATGTTTAGTTGAAATGGTCTCTGTATTCACTAGTTACTTTTGGGAAATATGTCAAAGGCATACAATTTGTTCTGTTTCAGTTTCATGGACATGTCATTTCCTGATAAAATATGAGGCAATATATCCCAAAACTTGATGTAAGTTCACTGGTAAATGTTAACAAGAGTAAGGACAAAGGAACATTATGTCTATTAGTTTCAAAATTGACCCCTAAATGAAACCATCAACCCATGGCAATTTCATGTTCCCCTTAGCTCATCATGGTAATGGAAATGAATCAGCTTTTCATGGGACAAAAATCTGTACTTCAAAAACGTGACTCATACCAGGAATAATTTTCTTAGGTTTTCATGTTCATTTTTAAAAAACAAATGTTTTCCTGACTTTAACTCCTTTACTGCACTTTTGGTATTGTGTTTTTAGTGAATGGTATGCAATTATATGCAATAAATAACAGATCAAGTCATTTCACTGTTTACACACCCACATTTTTTCCTCAATAAATCTAAGCCTGCAAATAAAATAAATCAATACATTAAAGGAAAATCTGAATTTAGGCTGAAATTTTCTAGCTAATTCACTGGCCATGGGGTTTGAACCTTGAATGCTGTTGAAAATGGCCTTAGTTCTCTATTTTCAGGAGATGTTTCCAGTAAAAGCTGTAATAGCTGCCCATTTGCTTTCTTGCTACTCCCTAAACTCTATCTGAGACTACACTTTGTCCTGAATCAGGTTTGCATGGCGAGTGCCCATTCAACCTAGCAATTACCTGATATTTATTGATATTGAAAAGCAATTATATATAATGTTCATTAGAGGAGGTTGCTTTACAAGATACAAACAAAGACAATGTAAGATTCCTCTTCCCCCAAATTTACAGTCTATTAAGGACTCTAGACCACAAAGAATTAATTAAAAATAAATCACTAAGTGAATAGACAGAAGTTGCTCATCAGATGTTGAAGGAAGGAGAGGTCGTTGAGACCTGTCATTGAAAAGATACAGACCTTATAGTCTTTATGTTACCATTGCCAATGGCATGTAGAATTCCAGTTTTTTAATGTATATCTTGTTTTTTTATGTATATCTTGTTTTTTAATGTATATCTTGTTACTTGTTAAATCATTCACCTTAGTCACCCATCATGTTTAAGTATTTAGCTAAGCACTATACAACCTCTAATAAGACATAGCTCTTTTTCTTTTCTTTTTGAGACGGAGTCTCCCTCTGTCGCCCAGGCTGGAGTGCAGTTGCATGATCTCAGCTCATTGCAACCTCCGCCTCCCAGGTTCAAGCTATTCTCCTGCCTCAGTCTCCTGAGTAGCTGGGACTATAGGCACGTGCCACCACTCCTGGCTAAGTTTTTGTATTTTTAGTAGAGACGGGGCTTCACCATGTTAAACAGGATGGTCTCAATCTCCTGACCTTGTGATCCGCCTGCCTTGGCCTCCCAAAGTGCTGGGATTACAGGCGTGAGCCACCGCGCCCAACTAAGACATAGTTCTTGACTTCTGGAAGCTTCCAGTCTATTGGGAGAGACAAAATAAATACACAGTTACAATAAAATATTATTATTTGAGAATTCTCTCTTGCTAAAGTTTCTAAGACCACAAAACCATTTTAGATATCTAATCATTTATTTTCTAATTTCTGTATCTTGAACTGTGACTAATAACTGATTTTGAGGAGTATGTGTGTATTTATGTATGCATTCATGTATGCAAATATAAGCACACATGTATCAGGTAGAAAGTTGCAAGAGGAGTTGGCAGGTTTACACAATGATGTGGTTGAAATATATGCAGGATTCTATAGGCTGAAGTAAATAGTTTGAATTTTAATCTGAGTATGATGGAATTGGAGAGTTTTGAGCAGAGGAGTGACATGACCCAATTTAGGTTTATAAAAGGTCACCATGGCTGCTGTGCATATGCACTTTGGGGGACAAAAGTTGAAGTGGGATAGTTAGTTCGGTTACATTTACCGACTTCCTAATGAGACATAATGGAGATTTCATGGACTTGAGTATTAGCCATGGAGACAGTAACAAGTAGATATATCCATGTGTTCCCTGAAAGATAGCCGGATATACTCAAGCAAATACAGTAATGGCAAAGTAAAGCAGCATCTCTTTCTGCCAGACACAGATTAAATTCATATTTTAAGCAAGCAACAATTTTTTTAAAAAATGCGATGATTTATTAGGAGTTAGAGAACGTAAGCCATGTACACTTTGTTTCATGCCAATTAATCCTTACAGGGCTGACAGGAGTTGCACACCAGGTTCTGGGCAGAAATATAGGTAAAATGAAACATTAATCAGACTGCACTTTCGCCCACTTCCTTCTTGCTGAAGTCACGTAGCACTAGATACTGATTGTTCCCATAGGTAGGATTGCTGGCAATAGGATCATAAAACCGTTTAAGAATTGATTTGCATTCACATTGTACTTATAGACAGGATCTTTGACATTAGAATCATAAGATTTTGTTTATGGGTTGCTGAAGGTGTTTTTGTGGATCCCAAATTTCAGCAAAATAGCTGATGCCAACCAGTTTAAAGACTTACAGAGGGACGGAATCAGCACGAGAATATAACTTCTTCATCTTCCTGTCCCATGACTTCACTCTGCATTCTTTGACCAATTAACAATCTCCACATTTCAATCCCCTCCAAAATCCTTTAAATCCCTAGCCCCAAACTCCCTGGGGAAATACATTTGAGGTTACCTCCTGTATTAACCTGTTTTCACACAGCTGATAAAGACATACCCAAGACTGGGAAGAAAAAGAGGTTTAATTGGACTTACAATTCCACATGGCTGGGGAAGTCTCAGAACCATGGTGGGAGGCAAAACACACTTCTTACATGGCAGCCACAAGAGAAGATGAGGAAGATGCAAAAACGGAAACCCCTGATGAGACTATCAGATCTCGAGAGACTTTTTCATTATCACGAGATCAGTATGGGGGAAACCACTCCCATGATTCAAATTCTCTCCCACCAGGTCCCTCTCACAACACGTGGGAATTATGGGTATACAAGTCAAGATGAAATTTGGGTGGGGACACAGAACCAAACTATATCATTCTGCCCCTGGCCCCTCCAAATCTCATGTCCTCACATTTCAAAACCAATCATGCCTTCCCAACAGTCCCCGAGAATCTTAACTCATTTCAGCATTAACCCAAAAGTCCACAGTCCAAGGTCTCATCTGAGACAAGGCAAGTCCCTTCCACCTATGAACTTGTAAAATTGAAAGCAAACTAGTTACTTCCTAAATACAATGCGGGTACAGGCATTGGGTAAATATAGCCATTCCAAATGGGAGAAATTGGACAAAACGAAGAGGTTACAGGTCCCATGCGAGTCCAAAATCCAGGAGGGTAGTCAAATTTTAGAGCACCAAAATGATCTCCTTTGACTCCAGGTCTCACGTCCAGATCTCGCTGATGCAAGAGTGGGTTCCCATGGTCTTGGGCAGCTCTGTCTCTGTGGCTTGGCAGGGTACAGGCTCCCCACTGCCTGCTTTCACGGGCTGGCGTTGAGTGTCTGTGGCTTTTCTGGGCAAACGGTGCAAGCTCTTAGTGGATCTACCATTCTGAGGTCTGGAAGACAGTGGCCCTCTTCTCATAGCTCCAGTAGGCTGTGCCTCAGTAGGGACTCTGTGTTGGGCCTACGACCCTACATTTCCCTTCTGCACTGTCCTAGCAAAGGTTCTCCATAAGTGCCCTGCCCCTGCAGGGAACTTCTGACTGGGCATTCAGGAGTTTCCATGCATCTTCTGAAATCTAGGCAGAGGTTCTCAAACCCCAATTCTTGACTTCTGTGCACTCACAGGCTCAACACCACATGGAAGCTGTCAAGGTTTGAGGCTTTTATACCCTCTGAAGGCATGGCCTGAGCTCTGCATTGGCGCATTTCAGCCATGTCTGTAGCGGCTGGGATGTAGTGGACCAATTCCCTAGGCTGCACACAGAATGGGGACCCTGGGCCTGGCCAGTGAAACCATTTTCTCATAGGCCTCTGGGCCTGTGCTGGGAGGGGCTGCCTTGAAGACCTCTGACATGCCCTGGAGACATTTTCCCCATTGTCTTGGGAATTAACATTCAGCTCCTCCTTACTTATGCAAATTTCTGTAGCCAACTTGAATTTCTCCTCAGAAAATGGGGTTTTCTTTTCTATGGCATTGTCAGGCTGCAAACTTTCTGAACTTTTATGCTGTTTCCCTTTTAAAATGGAAAACTTTTAGCAGCACCCAAGTCACCTTTTGAATGCTTTGCTGCTTAGAAATTTCTTCCACCAAGATACCCTAAATCATCTCTCTCAAGTTCAAAGTTCCACAGATCTCTAGGCATTTTGCCCCTGCGGCAAAATGCCACCAGTCTTTTTGCTAAAACATAACAAGAGTCACCTTTGTTTCAGTTCCCAACAAGTTCTCATCTCCATCTGAGACTACCTCAACCTGGACCTTATTGTTCATATCACTATCAGCATTTTTGTCAAAGCCATTCAACAAGTCTCTAGGAGGTTCCAAACTTTCCCACATTTTCCTGTCTTCTTCTGAGCCCTCCAAACTGTTCCAACCTCTGCCTGTTACCCAGTTCCAAAGTTGCTTCCACATTTTCGGGTATCTTTTCAGCAACACCCCACTCTACTGGTGCCAATTTACTATATTAGTCTGTTTTCACACTGCTGATAAAGACATACTTCATACAGGGAAGAAAAAGAGGTTTAATTGGACTTACAGTTCCACATGGCTGGGGAGGCCTCAAAATCATGGCAGGAGATGAAAAGCACTTCTTACATGGTGGTGGCAAGAGAAAATGAGGAAAATGCAAAAGTGGAAACTCCTGATAAAACCACCTCATGGTAGTGAATAACATCTCATGAGACTTATTCACTACCCGGAGAACAGTATGGGGTAAACCACCCCCATGATTCAAGTTATCTCCCACTGGTTCCCTCTCACAACACATGGGGATTATGGGAGTGGAATTCAAGATGAGATTTGGGTGGGGACACAGAACAAAACCACATCACCTCCCATCTCCTAGTTAGGTGGTCCTGTGATTGTCACTCTTTCTCTGCTGCAACTTGGTGTCTTGGCGTATTGCTGTATGCATCAGGACGTGTACATATTACCATTACACCAATAAGCATGGTTTTTAGAAATGGCATTCCAGGCATTTAAAAATAAACCCAGTGTTATACTGTGATCAAAACTATTAGTACCCAGCTAACCCAGTTCTTTCCTTCTTGAACACATGCAAGGAAACCATTTGCCAGCCTCCTACAGTTAGTCAGGACATGTGACTAATTCTGACCAATAAAATGTGAGAGAAACTAATGCAAATTCCTTTCAAGCTAAACACTTTAATGTACTCTCTACCTTTACCTTCCTTCTTCCCAGCTGGAGAGGCCTTAGAGGACAGGTGTTAAGATATCATTCTATTCACCACCTCCATGAGACCAATTTTAAAAATTAAAAAAAATTTTTTTTTATTATATTAGTCATCACAAGATGGATGCAGCCTGGATCCCTCAAAGTCTTTGCATAAGACTTTGTAAAATAAATGTTGCTTCCTTTAAGTTACCAAGATCCAAGACTTATTGGCTGACTGTAGCAAAGCTAAACATTAATTACATTGACGAACACATATTTAGGAAAAAATTAACACTATAAAAATCACACCACATATTTACTTTCCAAGCTAGAAGAGTGCACTGGGATTATTTCATTTGTTTATGCCTACTATGAAACAAAACGTCTATATACAGAAAGACATACATTTACAACAACCTTGAGTTAGGTTTTATTAATCTCATGTTTTATATAGATGAGAAAACTGTGGTTTATAGTGAGTCTGACTGGCTCATATTTATACAGCTACCAATGGCCAGAATCAAGCTTTGAGGCCAAGTCCACTATATTCACTTCTAGCCATGTTGTTCTGGGAAGGGAATCATAGATTATATGTATCCTTTATTACTTTTAAACCTTAAAAGTAATAGTATTTGATTTCTTTTACATAAGACACTCTAAATTAATGTGTTACAAGTTTCAGTAATCCTTTATCAAAGGGTTGAGATCACATTTTGAAGGAACATTTTGATTCCATAACTTATTTTATCTGTCAATATTTTTCTAGGCTAAAACATTTTCACCATTCTTAATGCACTATGTTATTAAACACAATTTTTGCTCACCACATAATTTCTCATTTCATGCTGTTCTAATATTTGTTGAACCTGTCACTGCAAATTGCATCTCTCAACTTCTTCCAGTATAACAGTACACAGAACTGCAGAATTTTTCCTTCACGTTTTTTCAGCATTCATTATACACTTCAGGGAGCAGACCACAGGGCTAAATATGGTCTTTAAAAAAACAGCTTTACTGAAGTAAAATTTACATAGAATAAGCTGTACATATTTAAATTGTATAATTTGATAAGCTTTGTATATACCCATGAAACTATCAGCCTAACCAAAAGAATAAAGATATTCATTAGACAAAAAAAGTATTTGTGTCCCTTTGCAATTCCTCTCCTGCAGCTGCCCCCCAAGTGCCAGTAAAAAACTGATTTGTTTTCTGTCACTATAAATTTGTTTGCATTTTACAGAATTTTATATAAATAGAATCCTAAAATATACATATTTTGACTGCCTTCTTTCACTCAGCTTATTTAATTTGATATTCATCCATGTTGTATGTATCAATAACTGATTGCTTTTATTGCTGAGTAATATGGATTTATTTTATGGATATATCACAATTTGTTTAGCCAGTTATCTGTTGATGAACATTTGAGTTGTTTCCAGCTTTTGGCCATTACAAATAAAAATGCTGTAAATACAAATGCAGAAGTATTTATGCAGACATATTTTCTTTGTCTTTTAAGTAGGCACCTAGAGTAGAATTGCTAAATGATATGGTAGGCGTATGTTTAACTTAACAAGAAAACTGCTTAATTGTTTTACAAAGTGTTTGTACCGTTTTATATTCCTACCAGTAGTGTATGAGAGTTCCAGTTCCTCTAAATTCTCACCAACACTTGTTATGGCCAGTCATTTTAATTTTAGCCATTTTAATAAATATGCAGTGATATCTCATTAAGTATTTAATTTTTGTTTCCTTAGTGGTAATGATGTTAAATATCCTCTTGAGTGCTTATTTGTCATTTGTAGTATACCTTCTTTGGTGAAATGTCTGTCCAAATCTTCTGTCCACTTTTTAATACAATTCTTTATTTTCTTTTTATTGAGTTTTCAGAGTTCTTCATGTATTCTGGGTACAAGAGTTTTATCAGATGTTTGCCTTGCAAAAGATTATTTTCCAATCTGGAGCTTATCTTTTCATTTTCTTAACAGTTTCTTTTGAAGAGCAGAAGTTTTAAAATGTGATGAAGACTAATTTATTAATTTGTTCGTTTATGCATTATATTTTTGGTGTTGTATCTAAGAAATATTTGTAAAATTCATGATTACAAAGATTTTCTTCTAACACTTTAAAAATTTCAGGTTTTAAATTTAGGTCTATGATCCATTTTCAGTTATAAATATGACATTTTAATGTTTAAAATTATCAACTAACAAATGGCACAATTATTTTGAAAATCTTTACACATATCACAAGATATCTGTTTTTAGGTTAGATTTGCTAGAAAACAGAGGAAAAAAAATTGTGTGCCATAGGTTTATGGGGATGTGCTCTCAGAAACAATACCTGAATGTGAATGATGACAGACGGTGGGGCAGATAAGAGAAAAATTAAGCTGCAGTGCAGTTCACATGACATGGACACTGGTTGCCCTTCAGTTTTGTCCTCGGTCAAGAAAAGGGAGTGGGGACTTTGTACTTCACATGACCCAGTCATTGAATGAGTGCTGACCTTGGGTAGGAGTGTAACATAGGATGGTTAAGAATGATTTCTTAAAAAAGACTGAACTATGAACCCTCAGCAGTCAATGTCCCCAGTGGCTCAGGAATGAATGCCTTGGACATGAAGAGGGGACATCTTGAAGGAAAGTGGGAATGTATAACACAGAGTCCATTAAAATGGCAAATTCTTTTGTCCCCAAATGGAAGTGAACAAAGGGAGCCAGACAGCTTGAGCAGGTTGCCTAGAAACACAAATTTTACTTGTTATAAAGATGGGAGTGGAGCTCATCTTTAAAAGGTTTGGTAAGAAGAAACTTATTTTAAGTTATGAGAAGTTTTCAAATTAGTATAATGAAAATTCATCAAGTTAACTTTAAAATCACTTTTTTCACTCCTAAGAAAATGATTCATGCTTGACAGAACAAATTTATTTTATTTTTCAAATGAAAAACTGTGCTACTGATAATTATTAAGCTGTGTAATTGAAAAAAAAATATGTATTCATAGGCTTTTGGGAGGATCTTTATTTAAGCCTATTTTATTAGCCAAAGTGGATGAGTATGATGAATGTTACCGAGAGAGCCTCAGGCTGACAGTGATGTTTTCTAAAAGAAAGAAGAGAGATAGATAAATTTAGAGAATGGCTAAGTTAATCTATTTAATTAGGGATAGACTGGAGAAACAAATTCTTATTAGTGAATATATTCAGTGTGGATTTTTGAGCTTTAGAAACTCAGTAATTTACTTTCTGAGAAAAGATTTCAAAATTGGAAACAGTTATGTCTTTATCTGAATTGAGTAAACAGTGTTGAATTTATTGTTATCTAATTTACTGTAAGAAATAGTTCTTATTTGGCTTTTAAAATGATTTAAAATGTATGTTTCTCTAAGAAAATTAATATATGTGCAATCTCAAAAACTCAGGAATAAATTCTCAAAACTTAAGGTGAATAAAAATAATTTGTGGTTCTTTTTAAAACAGTAAAGATTTTAGTCCTCCTCCACCTCCCCTCCCCACTGCCATGATATGGATTGAGACCCAGGAACATATAATTTTAAAATCATTATTTCTTAATGATCCTGAAGAAGGCAATTGTAAATAAAGGAATACTGTCAAAAGAATGTTGTTCTCAGTTTTGCAAACTAATCATTAACTATAAATAACCATCAGCTGCTTAGAGTTGAAATCAAGAAAGCTTGAAGTTTAGGTAAAATACCTAGCTGGAATCTTAAAGGTATGCTTTAGAATTAACTTAAATATCAATCACTAACACTTTACAAATCCGGTTTTCTGGTTGCTACAAAATAGGATTAACATTTTTCTGAATAGGAAATTCTTTCTTTGAAAACATAATTCACACATATTTATTAATAATCACTGCCCACCCCCTTTCCCCACAAAAATAACTAGATACATTACTCCTCAGCCTCACCTTCAGACTGTGCCTTAAGTTGGAGGAAATTTCACAGTGAGAACTCTATTTTCAGAGCATTAAAGAAGTGATTTTATTTTTTCCTCTTTGATACTGGTTCTCCAGCTTCTTGCAAATGGTAAGACTGACATACTCTTGACTCTAGTTTATTGGCTTGATTAACAAAAAGATGACTGGAAAACTAACAGGAAGGGCTCCATCAGCAGAATCAAATTTGAGTGACTAGGAGGAAATGTGCTTTGATTCTATAAACTCTCCTGTGTTCCTAGTTTGCAGTATTGCTATTCACTCAGAGAGTGTATTCAAGATGTAAGCATCCCAAAGCAGAATTTATAACATAAGCAGAATGATTCCGCATGATAGTGCTAAGTTAAAAATGAGTCATTTGCCCCCAATATAATATGATCTAAAGAAAAACTACATTGCTATAGAAAATAAGCAACTGAATATACACATGTAATCAAAGTGCCTGAAGGAGAAAAGAAAGAGTACAAGCAAGAGATAGAAAAACAAATGGAAAAAGTAATGACCAAAATTTTTCTTTTCTTTTTTTTTTTTTTGAGACGGAGTCTTGCTCTGTCGCCCGGGCTGGAGTACAGTGGCCGGATCTCAGCTCACTGCAAGCTCCGCCTCCCGGGTTCACGCCATTCTCCTGCCTCAGCCTCCCGTGTAGCTGGGACTACAGGCGCCCGCCGCCTCGCCCAGCTAGTTTTTTGTATTTTTTAGTAGAGACGGGGTTTCACAGTGTTAGCCAGGATGGTCTTGATCTCCTGACCTCGTGATCGGCCCGTCTCGGCCTCCCAAAGTGCTGGGATTACAAGCTTAAGCCACCGCGCCCGGCCCAAAATTTTTCTAAATCTAATAAAAACTGTGATTCTACAAATTCAAGAACAATGAAACCTGTTTACAAGAAATACAAAGAAAATTTCATCAGGACTCATTTTAAATTGTTAGAAAATGATGACAAAGAGAAAATAGTAAAAACAGCCAGACAAAAAACAACATGCTGTGTATGAAGAAACAAAGATAGAGGTTACAGCAGATTTCTTGTCAGAAATGCTACTAGTGAGATGACATTTCCTAAAAACTGAAAGAAAAAAAATCCTGTCAACCTAGAATACTATATCCAGTCACAATGAAGGTGAAATAAAGTCCTTTTCAGACATACAAAAGTTAAAAGACTTCATCACTAGCAGACCTACACTATAAAAAATGTCAAGGGAAATTCTTAAGGCAAAAAGAAAATGATGGAAGGTGGAAATACAGACATACTGAAATGAATAAAGAGCACCCAAAATGGTAACTTATAGAAATGTATTATAAAAAATCAAAGATAGTCAAATAGATTCACATATAAAGAACATCACCATGGCATTATATTTTTTAAAACAAAGGAAGTAGGAATAACTTAAATTAAATGTTCTAATAAGGTGATGTATTAAATAAATTAGAGGGAAGTCATACAAAATAATATGTACAACTATTAAATATTTCTGGAAGCATTTTAATGCTACAGATAAATGTTTATAATTTACAAGTTAAAAAGTCTACAAATCAATTCTATAGTGATTAAAGTGCTTTAAAAATTCCAAATATAAACTCATAAGTGCTAGAAAAATATGGATTTTTATTCATGATCCGCTATATTGCATTTTAGTCATTTCAATCTATTTTTACAGAGTAGATGAGTATATAAATAACAAATTATTCAAAATATTTTTGAAAATTACCACATGACTATGGACAACCCCTCTACCCTGAAGCCCATGGAATAATTCAAATTAAGCAATCCACAGGAGCTTAGCTAATGCCACTCCACTTACCCTACATAAATTGCACCCTACGACTCCAACTTGCTGTTATCTTTCTCCGGGTGCAAACTCCCATGTGGCCTTGCCAGGCAGTCTTCTCTCACTTAGGGCTATAACAAAAAATTCTGGCTTTCATCTATTCAAGTTCATTTGGGTTGTGCCCTGCCATCAAACAAAACTTTATATCCTATAAAACAGAAATGTTACAATTAGAGGTGATGTTGTTCATGCCTTTATAGATCCATTCTACATTATTATTGTTATTATTATTATTTGCACCTTGCTTAGCATCTAGGACGTTGACTCTTAAGGATTGCATCAGTGGAGTCTTTCACTGTCTGGCTTCTAGTCGGGTTAAACCAATGACACACGATGAATGATACTGTCAGGTTCGAAGCTATTACAGTTTAGGTACTTATTGCTGTGGTTCTTTCCCTTTAAGACTGCTGTAGGTTGGTTTTGTTCCTCCACCAAAGGCTCCCCTTCAGTAATCTTAGGTTAGTTCTGTTCATAAGGGTCTACTTCCTCTCCTTGCACTTTCAAGCCTGGGTGTGGTAATAGCTCTTTGCTATTGCTAGCCATGGGGTACTGACTCCTCTCTAACTGATTTCTCTAAAGCTTCCTCATGTCTTTGTAAAAAAGTCCACTCATTGGACTCATTTGAATGTACTCTAACTCTAATAGTCTCAAACATCCTCAAGTACCTTGCTTTTATCCATAATCTCTTTCCTCCCAGGGGTGTGACTGAAGCACCAATGGAATAGTTATATAATTTAAATATGTATTTTAAAAATTAAGTATTTTTGTAACATTTGGCAAGCAGAATTCCAAATGTTCAAAATTCGCTTTTCTTAAACTGCATTTTTGGGTATTCTGAAGTTCCGTAAGATGTTAATAAGTGTTGTTTTAAAAATGGAAAATTCTTTTTAGAGACTTAATATTTCACAAAAGACTATTAATACACATAAAAATTGTAAAACAGGGCTCTAAAATAATTTTCTGATTTAAGGTATACAATATTCTTTCCTCCGTTGGTTATTTTTGTAAATTTGTTGGAGTTCAGTTGTTTTAAAAATAACTAAAGCTTTCTTTCTATTAAATACAGAAACAAGATGCCCCATATAATATAATACTTACTAGGGGCTACTTTTATATGATGATATTAAATACACTTTCCCCATATTTATTTACCCAACAACACAATAAGATATCCCATTTAAAACCGGGGCTCACTGAGAATATGTAAATTGTACAAATTTTCCCAGTCATTAAGTAATGAAGCGAGAATGCAAAGCTATTTCTGTTTGATTCTAAAGTCTATGCTATAATGTGGTTTGAATTTTATAAACTATTCTTTGAATTTCCTTTCTAACTGCGAAATTAACCCCAAAATATTTCAAACATTCAGGTTCTTCATAAATTTGGATTATTTCTAAATCTACCCCTTTTTACTAATTTCCATTTTTTATTAAAAAGAAGGAAGAGATCCCAGCACTTTGGGGGGCCGAGGCGGGTAGATCATGAGGTCAAGGAGATAGAGACCATCGGGGCTAACACTGTGAAACCCTATCTCTACTAAAAAAACAAAAATATTAGACAGGTGTGGTGGTGGGCACCTGTAGTCCCAGCTACTCGGGAGGCTGAGGCAGGAGAATGGTGAGAACTTGGGAGGTGGAGCTTGCAGTGAACCGAGATCACGCCACTGTACACCAGCCTGGGTGACAGAGCATGACACCATCTAAAAAAAAAAAAAAAAAAAAAAAAAAGAAGGAAGAGAGTACTGTATTTAATAGAAAAAATAAGAACAACAACAAAACTGTCAAAAGTTATACATAGATGCCAAATCTTAATTTTAAATTAGCTCCTTATGCCTTGTTGCTCAGGCTTCATTCTTCAATACTTTTATTTTGAATAATGTTATATATGCTTTTAGAGGCTTGACTAGCTGTTTAAGTTTGTAATATTTGTTTATTAATAGTTGGTCTTAGAGGCATAAAGATTAGAAAAAGAATAATTTTAAAATACTAGTCTCAAATCATATTTGCCAAAACATATAATAGCCAAGTTCCCAAAATTAGGAAATGGAAGTTTTTTTGTAAAGTTTCATGTGTTCAGGCAGTTGCTAAGACTGATGGAGTTAAACGTTAGACAAGAGCCTATCTTTCTCATGACTAGCTAAAGTTCATAAGTACTTTAATTTACTTCCATATCCTTTTTTCCTCAGAAAATATATTTGTTCTCTTTCACTAAAATTTACCTTTAATCCATGCAAACCTGGTGCACCTTTTCTCTTACCTATTGATGTTTACCTTCTGGGTCTTACTTTTCTTCTATATTCTATATGGAAGCTTACAATGTAATCCATTTCCAATACTCCTTAATTAATTCCCATCCAGTTGACCTTCCCACTAAGCAGATAAATTCAGTCTCCTCAGGGACCTGAATAAAGCGTGTAGTCATGCTAATTCAATATACTCATGAATTAGGCTGAATCTGTCTTCAGTGAAATTTGATGTAAGAGCAGTTTGAGTCTGGAAGCATTGCTGTAGTCTCCTCATGAACACTGTATAGTAATTTTTGGACTCAATAACAAGTTTAATATTGGCTTTGCCAGCTTCATTTCTTTTACTGAAATTAAGAGATAAAATAAGCTCTTTGGCAACTGACTGTAGATTCCAATTTCTAGCTTTCACCAACTCCATATTTCCTTGTAGACTTAATAAGCTTTATTGAAAACTCACCAAATCAGAATTCTCTTTCTTTTTGATTAAGGATCAGTAATTATTTCCTTATCAAATAATTATTATTTTGTCATGGAATTAAAAACAAAAGATCTCATTGTTGATCACTTGATATCATAATTGTGTTAGATTTAGAAAAGCAATTTCACTTAAAGGATATGATCCTAAGATCATAGTAAGAGATATAACTATGCCTAGAAAGGGTAGAATTCATTAGTGTATGCTTTCTACAAGTTAGGATAAACCTACATAGACAATGTTTTCATTCATTTATTCATTCATTCATTCAACAAACATCTATTGTGCACCTATTATGTACAAGGCACAAAAGATGTATTACATACCCAAGTATTAGGGTAGGAAGTGTATGTTGTCACTTTTTTCTTGCCAAGTGTCTACTTGTGAATTTTAGGTTCTAAAATACCAAAATGTGGAAAATATGTATTGGATAAAGGTTGTTTCAAATCTTAACACATTGGTGGACTTTTCACCTCCTAATTACATTCACCAAAGATATCATTTTCTCTTTACTTTATGCTTACATTACCTAAAAGTGAAGAAATATGCCTAGGGATTTTGGGGGAAATGTAGAAAAGCCATAATTTAAAGAAGTTTAAACTGGATTATGTAGACCAGGATAGTCTAATGTTGAGCCTCATTTGTAAAGTTTTAGCCCTCAGTTTGGGGTCCTCCTAAAACCAGACTCTCATCTACTTCAAGAGTATCAAGTTTAAACAGATCACTAATTTGGAACCTAATAATGTGCTTTCACATCACAAGGTCAACAGGACTTTGTATATCATTAGGAAATAACATCATTCACATTAAAAATTGTCAAACGTGTTTTAAAATACTTTTGAAAGCTTCCTAGAATATAAATTTAGTAGTATTTTATGTACTGAAACACTGAGAAAATTAAGGAAACAAAAACAGATTATCTAAGAAAGTCATCTATTGAAATATACTACTTTAGAAATAATGCTTTATAGGCTCCAGTTTCAGAAGACCTCACCATAGAATATAAAAATGTTCTTAAATTTCCTGGAATGGAGGAAAGACCCTCATTATATTTTACATGATATTTGCTCCAAATCTTTTTGAGTTGCACATAATTTCTTTTTTTTCTTTTAAATGAAGCTAACAACTCTTTAGTTTTAAAAGGCACAACTCTGCAAGAGTCTCAGGCAACCATATAAACAACCATGTAGTTATCAGTGGTCAAGATGATGCAGTCCTACGTATACTCCTGAGTAAACCACATAGTAATCTTGTAAACAAGATTACAGTCACTCCATATTCTGGGAAGTAGCACTTCAGCAGAATTTTGAAAGCTAATTTTATTTGAAATATATTCATCACAATTCATGAGATACTACCTACTAGTTTTCTAATCCTGTCCTCTTTCCATAGTATGATTCTCATTGGGCTTTTGGTAATGTGAATTTTCCTTTATGAAAAGATCCACTTTGGTTATTCCATACTATTTTTCCACTTACTAAAAGTATGCTTTAAAAAATATATTGAGAGGGAATGTTTTATTATTATGAAATGTAAAGTATAATTAAATATGTTTTATTTTTAAACCCAGACTCTTTCTCTTTGTGCCCATCTTTTGGCTATTTCATTGTTTATTAGATAAACAAGATTTCTTAACTCTTGGTTCAATGATATCCCAGGGCACTTATGTTCACCACATATCTTCAATGTTAGAAACATTGAAAGTGAGGCCAAATATTAAAGAAGGGTCCGAGGGAAATAACCAACCTGAGGAAGTGTAGACCATTAATTGTATGATTAATAGATTCTAGCAGAACACTCAGGGAGAGGATCAAGCCACTTGTGCTTCTAGAGATACCAGCCAGTGTGCCCTGGAAGATTAGCAGAAAGCTGAGGTCTTCCTCTCCCTCAGTGGCGTAGTGTCAATGTACATTCCTGCCTGAAACAAACATGAGACTCCATTTTGGGGAGGAGCAAGAGGATGGGGGTAGAAAATGAGGAAGGTTTGGCAGTTACTCTGAAGAAAGGAAGTTAAATCTAAATAGACTAATCTTCAGGTAGATTGGATTAAATTTCACTTATTTTCCTCGTTCTCAGTATCTGGAAGAGAAGAATCACTTGTGATATAAAGAAATAAAGGACCCTACCTATAGAGTAAGTATATTTGTGAATCTGCTAGAATTTGTGATTAATATCTGTCTGTCTCTATGTATCTACCCACCAATAGCATAAGCCTGTAATTAAGGTGATACTCTGATCCCCTATGTTCCCAAAGATAAGATCCCTCCAAGTAAATTTTTGGCCAGCCTTAAGTGTTGACCAGAAACGTTGAAAATTGATAGGTAAATTTTATCTATATCTATTGTCCAGATATAGATAAAATACTTAAAATACTCAAATATATTACTATTTGATATAATTTATTAATTTATTCATATATGTTTGAACACATTTTCATATAATGTAATATAAATTTCTAAATTCTTTTTTTCAGTCTCACATGTTACAAAGCAATTTTTTCATATTGTTCGCATGCATCTCTGACTTTAGTGTCCTCATTTTCACTAGAGCTGTATTTTGAATCATCTAATATACCTGGGGCTCATTTTTACTTTGCCTGAGTTGTAAGATGATAGATAGAGACATAGATAGACATGACAATTTAATTTTTCTGAGAAAAGAGTTTAGGCAAACTTTTTTTTTCATATATGTAGGCATATGGTATACTATAAAAAGTTTCCAAATGAAATTAATGGCAGCTATAATAGAATTGAAGGATTTTTTTAGTTTGTTTGTTTGCTTTTCTGGTTTAAATCCTTTAATTATTTCTCATTGCTTTCAGGGTAAATTTCAGACTGCACAGTATGGCTCAAGCCTATCAGATATTTGGCTGCCAACCATTTCTTGGGCCTCATTTCTGGATGTTTCTGGTA
The DNA here is from genome assembly GCF_043159975.1 of Macaca nemestrina. Taxonomy (NCBI): domain Eukaryota; kingdom Metazoa; phylum Chordata; class Mammalia; order Primates; family Cercopithecidae; genus Macaca; species Macaca nemestrina. The sequence goes on from NC_092127.1 coordinate 26,244,967, forward strand.
ACTGGTGGGCATTTCCAAGAATCATGCACATTTCTCTCGTTACTAAAAAATCACGGCATAGTATATTATTCAAAAGTTCTTCTTGACAATTTTAAAAGAGTGGCAAATTCAGTGGGCTCCTGCTGAATGCTGGCATCTCCAATATAAGTAGCATGAGTTATCATTAAGAAAAGGCTGAGTTTATTGCTTACTGCAGGAAAGAGCACCAATGCCACAGAACGCTGGCAGTATTGCGGAGTGGGGAAGGCATATTTTTTCTGATAGGGCTGCTGCTGTAGCAAAATACCACAAACTGGGAAGCTTAAACAGAAATTGATTGTTGCACTGGAACTTCCTGTCATGAACAAAATCTTTTGCTTAAGCAAGAGACTCCAGGAAAAATAAAGTAATGCCAACAAAAACAAGGAAATAGCAAACTCATGTTATTGTAAGTGTTTATAAGGTCGTAGATCCAGTTCTCAGTGTCCAGGTTGAATATAGGGGTAGAGGCTTCGGCTCTCATTCTGAAGACTATAAACTTTCAGGGAAACAACTTACCTCGGCATAAAGGGATTTTATGTTTTACTACTTAGCTTGGGAAAATGCTTGCATAAGCTGTAGATGTGTTTAAAAATAATTCACTTAATTATAGAAAAGGATTATGGCAATTTTACTCACCAAGGATTAATGTTAAATTCGTTTTCCTTAGAATAGTCACAATTCAAAAATTCAGGGAAAGAAAAGCACTTTTAAAACTGTTTTTACAGATTACTTTTTCTTAATGATTAACAGAGGCTTTCCAGCTGTGTTTGTTAATCCTCATTAACCAAAAACCTTGAATTGCTCTGTTGCCGTACACTAAACTCCGAAGCAAACTGATCAAATGTGCCTTTTTTCTCCATTCTCTTAAATGGGATTGGGAAAATCTGAACTTTCAGTTTTGGCCTTACATCAGCATTTCCCAAAATATGTTCCAATGATGTAGTGGGTTTTAATATTTAAAAAAACCTTCAGTGACTCCTCACAGCATAGGGCTATGTTCTATGGAATAACATTAGCATCAGGGGGTATTAAGAAATAGTTTATAAAAATGTTCTCAAAGGTAAAGTAAATTTAGAGAAAATTAGATCAAACAAAGTGAGACAAATACCTCCACTGCAAGAAATATGTTAATAGTATGAACCTTTAAAATAGGGTATGACATGCAGTCTCCAAAACTTCTTTGCCTCCTCTCCCCCATGTGTTTTAACAGAACACCCTATGGGTTAGAAGTCTAGAAAATGAACGTTCATGAACACTGCCCTAGTTTATTATATCCTGTCAATCACCAGTTTTTTTCACTATTTTGTATTTAAACATGTAACCCTTCATAACCCCACACCAATACATCCATTCATGCAATTTAAATACTTTATGGAAAAATTGAACTGATATTCTTCTGAAAAGGCACAAAGCACACCTCTTTCATACCAAAAAGAATAATTCACCATGAATTCCTGTAACAAGTAAGTTACACCCATCTTTTAAAATTTCCATTGGTGAAATGTTCATTGTCTTTATGGTGTTCATTCTCTGTGCTCAAAACTCAAGTTTTAGAAGGATATATTTTCTCTTATTGGAAAAATATAATTGAAAACAAAATCTCTTTCTAACTCTGGAAACCTCTACATAATGGTGAAAGAGAAAGAATACAATTGTAATATTGAATAAACATTAAACCAGAATGTGGTGCATATCCTAGGCAATCATCAAAGAGATTGCCAAGATAGAAAGAAATCTCACTCGTATATGGCCAAGCAGATACAACCCATACATACGTGTTCTCAAAATAAACATAACTATTCCTCAAGCAAGAGGACTTGACAGCACCATTTGTCACACACAGTTAATCCTATATTTACTTGTTAATTGGGGTGATCATCTGTGTTAGCTAATTGGCTTTATGCAAAGAAAAAAGTAAAAGTTTCATATCTTTATGGCAAGGGAGTTTTGCAACTCAGACTGTAGTGCCTGTAGAAGTATAAAGCTCCCACCCATCCCAGAAACAGGGAGATAGGGCCACAATCTTTCTTGATGATTGTATGTTAAAGAGATGATTTCCAGGTCTTGGAGATAGATATTTCTGAGTAATAAACCTGACAAGAGGCTTAATTAGCTTTAAAACAATTTACATATAGTTTCAATGATAAGTTTTCTAAAGTAAATGCTTTAAGAAAAGTGAGAAAAATCATGTCTTTTCTTATTTTCAACCTGGAGGAATTAAGGCTCTTATTTTTCATTTGCATTTGCCCTTACGCTCTTAGCAGATGATCTCCTGATGATTAGTGTACAGATAGTTTCTTTACAATGGATTTTCTTGATACAGAATGAAGGACATGGCTACACACTCTTCTAAAGTAGTTTCAAAATTTGTTAAGGAAATTGTTTTTCTATACTGGAAGCGTAATTATGACCCCAGCTCATCTACTACCTTTAAATTTTCAAAACACTTGTATCCTGATTATCTCAATTGGCCTTATTAATACTCAGAAAATGATAATAAAATACCCTTAGGGTAACCTAGAAATACAAAAGGCAGTGATATAGATGTTTAACTAATATCATAAAATAGTGATAGTAGCATGAAGTGTTAGAAAGAACATGGGTGAGAAATGAGAGCTTTTTCAATGACAAAAGGGAAATTGTGGCTTTGTATTTACAATTGATTTGATAGGAAAAAAAACCATTGTGTTTTGGATTATTGGAGTAGGAACAAAGTTTAGCATATGGGGAAGGCCACAGTATTTAGAGTGCCATTGACAAAGCTTCTTTGCCTGAACCAACTGTAGCTAGGCTTCTGAGCCTTCCGCTAGGCCCATCTGTATACTTCCTTACAAAATCCAGTTTTAGCAAGAACCTTTCTTTGTCAGTTTAGCAAGAACCTCCCACCCTTGATAGCTGATCATCCTCAATATCTAATCAGGGTCTTCATCCTTCATCATTCCCTGGGTGATATCCTGAATACCCAAGCTAATCTTTACCAAGAATCCTGTTAGATTGTTTTAGACAGAATTCTCCTTATTCTTGATGTTACCTCCTAGTAATTTTTCATCCAGTCACCTCCACCCTGCTCCTTGACTATATATTCCCACATGCCCATGCTGTAGTCAGAGTTGAGCCCAGTTTCATACTGAAGTCTCTTTCCCCCTATTGTAATAGTCTTAAGTAATATCTGTTTTTACTACTTATCTGCTGATCAGGTCTGGTTTTGCTTTGGTACGACACATCTTGGTTGTAATATTGGGTACCTGCTTACTCCCTGTCTGCATGCTTTGGGAAGCCCTGAGATGCTGATTGTTAGTTGTCATATATAGAAAAAGATGCTGTCTCACAGGATTATTGTGAGGACCAGATGAATGTACGGACAAAGGGCCTGACAGTGCTTGACATAAAGTAAGTCCTTAGTGAAAAATATTCCTGTTTATTTGTTTTTTCAAGAAATTGAATTAGTGGGAAAGGTAGTTTGGGTCTTCTTGTTGCTCCTATTTCCTACAGTCCTTCTTATTTAAGCTACCTACTGTTGTTAACAAAGGGAGTTTCAAATTGTAATGAATTTGGCTAGTATAAACAAGGACTTTTACATATTTTAACTTAATTTTTATTTATAAAAACAAGAATTTGTTTAATACGTATAGCCTATAAATGTTATATTCTGAAAAACATTTTTGCACTTGCACTGATGTTTAATAATTTAATCCCAAATGTTTCTTTACTCTTCAGTTCTGAAAGAATATTAGCATTAAAAGGAGTTTCAAAAGTATAGCTCACTTACTTGGGTTTGTATTTTATTACCTAAGATGCAGTGTAAGAATACTTACTATTAAAAAAAAAAAAAAAGACTTCTTTACTCCATATTAAATGAGAGCAAACCTGAGGCCTTGTGCTCGTTCCAGCTGCTGCTTTTGAAAAATTGGAGCTGCGTGATTAAAGGTTTTTAGTATCCGTTCACTGGTGATTTGATGCTGTGCTGAACTGCTCTGGCCTTGTTTATTTACGTATGCAACCATCATCTAGTACAACTCATTTCCAGGCCTCTCAAAGTATAGCAATGAGCCACATGCCTCATAAGTTAAAATATGTGACCTCCACCATCAAATCACTATTGGAAATTGTTTTGTATATAATCTTTTTCAAGGCTGCACATCCAAATGCACATTCAAAATCAGGCAAATAAATGCAACTGTTTCAATAAAATGGTGTTTTTACTACCATTTTAAGTGATATATCTTTGGAAATGTCAGAAGTTGAATTGTGTGAATGTCTTTTAGATAGAGAATAGAAATATATTGCTTTTACTCCATTTTATGAAGAATTAACCAAAAGAAATGTAAATTAAAAGATATTAGTGTTTTCTACTTTCATGTTCCGTGTTTATTTATCATAAGGATCGCAACTGACATTTCTAGAACAAAAGACTAAATAACAAAAAGAAAGCATAAGAGATTTATTTAATCAAAGTTTTACATAACATGGAGGTTTTGGAAATGAAGGCACAAAGACTCAGGGAAAACCGTCTATTTTTATGATTCGGTTCCATGAAACATGGACAACCATGTAGAAATGTGTTTGGACAAATGGGTATGACCTAATGCTAACAGACTAAGGAGGGAAACTCAACAAGGCCTGTCTGTTCAGATTTTTCTTAGCCTCTCTATTGTAGCATTCCTCCCTCCTGGGTATCGGGCAGGACCCCCGGAATGAGGGTCTTATTAACAACTATCAGACAAGGGTAAGTCAGAGAATTTCTTTATGGCTAGCTCCTAAACAGAAAGACAGGGAAAACTTAGAGTAATGTTTCTAGGTTTTATGGCTTGTTTTGGGGAAAAAGGGTTCTAGTTTCTATGACCTGCCTTGAGGAAGAGAAAGTCTTATTTCTCTGACTCACTTTATGGGAGAATGAAGGGTGAGAGACGGGAGATGTTCAGAGAAACCTTGACTCTGAAGCTGCTTCAGGGGTCTTCTGATATCCTTTTGTTCAAATACTCAGCATGTCAAAGCACCATACTTTGGGATATCATTTTCTGAGCCCCAAAAGATGCATTCAAGTCATGATAAATTATGAATAGAGTATGTCTTCTAAGAGACTTTTTTTTAGCTGACTTCCTTTTTTAAAAAAATTTTAAGTTCTGTGATACATGTGCAGAATGTACAGGTTTGTTACATAGGTATACATGTGCCATGGTGGTTTGCTGCACCTATCAACTCATCATCTAGGTTTTAAGCACCTCATGCATTAGGTATTAGTCCTAATGCTGTCCTTTCCATTGCCCCCCAACCCTTGCGTTGTTCCTCTCCCTGTGTGTTCTCATTGTTCAACTCTCACTTATGAGTGAGAACATGTGGTGTTTGGTTTTCTATTCCTGTATTAGATTGCCAAGACTGATGGCTTCCAGCTTCATCCATGTCCCTGCAAAGAACATGATTTCATTCTTTTTTATGGCTGCATAGTATTTCATAGTGTATATGTGCCACATTTTCTTTATCCAGTCTATCATCGATGGGCATTTGGGTTGGTTCCAAGTCCTCGCTATTGTGAATAGTGCTGCAATAAACATACATGTGCATGTATCTTTATAGTAGAATGATTTATAATCCTTTGGGTATATACCCAATAATGGGATTGCTGGGTCAAATAGTATATCTGGTTCTAGATCCTTGAGGAATCGCCACACGATCTTCCACAATGGTTGAACTAATTTACGGTCTTACCAACAGTGTAAACGTGTTCCTATTTCTCCACAGCCTCGCCAGCATCTATTGTTTTCTCACTTTTTAACAATTGCCATTCTGGCTGGTGTGAGATGGTATCTTATTGTGGTTTTTATTTGCATTTCTCTAATGACCAGTGATACTGAGCTTTTTAAAAATATGTTTATTGGCTGCATAAATGTCTTCTTTTGAGAATTGTCTGTTCATATCCTTTGATGGAGTTGTTTTTTCTTGTAAATTTGTTTAAGTTCCTTGTAGATTCTGGATATTAGCCCTTGGTCAGATGGATAGATTGCAAAATTTTTCTCCCATTCTGTAGGTTGCCTGTTGACTCTGATGTTAGTTTCTTTCGCTGTGCAGAGGCTCTTTAGTTTAATTAGATCCCATTTGTCAATTTTGGCTTTTGTTGCAATTGCTTTTGGTGTTCTAATCATGAAGTCTTTGCTAATGCCTAAGTCTTCAATAGTATTGCCTAGGTTTTCCTTTTATTTAATTACACTACATTAAAAAAATCAAGATAGTTTTGCCTTAGGACCTAGAAATAAATATATTTTTCTGCTGTTCTCTAAATATTATTAGAACTTTTCTGCAATGATAGCTGGCAATCTATCACATTTTTGTGTTATTTGAAAACTTTCTTCTTTCTGCTAGCTTTTCTTAAAAACCAAGGATCTCAGCTGGGGCAGTGTCCTTTTCCTATTACCTGTGACTGGAAATGTTGAGAGACCGGCTGAGATTGTTTAATTATCTGTACACAGGAGCTGAGGAATTGCCTGGAAATCCAATTAAACTGTATTCATTTCTATGGTTCAGACATATTTTGTCATGCCTACTAAAATGGTGAAGTTGCCTGTCTTTGCAGAAGGACTGAGAAGCATAATTGGTGCTTAGTCATTGAAGAGGAAAATGGGTTCTGAGTTTGGTTGCCAGTCATTAAACCATTCTTGGACCAACCCCTGCATGCAGTATAGATTTTGTGAAGCTAGTGGGATATAGTATATACCATACAGGCAATCTCTGCTTTACAGAGTCATGCAGGAGCATGAAAATAACTTCAAGCAGAAGCCTTGATCTTGAAAGCTTTTTATCAAAACATTTAAAAGATGCTTTTTTACTGTCAGTTACAGATATGTAAGAAAAACACAGTAAAACTAGTATTTATTATTTTTTAATACACTATAATTTAAAACATTAGAAATGTTGGGAAGTAATGGGTTTTAGTTCTTTGTAAAAAACTTAGCAAGAGCCGTTTGAAATGTGCTTGCCTTCTTTTTGTATAATGACGGAAAGCCAGCATCTTTTCTATGCCATTGCAAATTGTCATACTTCCTTCTAAATTTGAATCACCTTCCAACGTTCTATTCTTTATGCTTTCTATCTCTGGAAGATTCTTTAATGAAAAGTTTGTTGCTAGTGTCCCATCCACTGGGACATGTCACCATACTACCTTCCTCATTTATGTTGATACATTTACCTTACTAAGTTCCTCTGGCTACATAGCTAGAGTCTTTCAAACTGCATCAGTGCCAATATTTCTATAATTAGCTAATTCTTCTATGACTGCACTTATGTTTGATTTGAATTTCATTCCCAGTATTATCACTTTTTGTTTCTTTGCTGCACCTGTGTCTTTATTGGCCCATTCCCTTTTTCAATCATTCTTTTTCTTTTTTTTTTGTAAAATATCATGTGTGTTTATCACTGAAAATTAAGGAAGGAATGAAACTACTTGCCTTGCTATCTGAACACGAATCAAATAACAGATGTGCCATAACCAATCACCAACAGACTTTGAGAGTGGTGTGTTTTGCCACTGATCATGATGTACATCTGTTATTTCGGTAGAGATATGTAGACTAAAGAGCTAGCGGTGAAGCTGGTGCTTTATGCAATTACAGTTAATATCCCATGGTAACTGAAATATGAAATGTGTTGATAGAAATTAGTCATGTTTAACTAAACCATAATAACTGAAATGTATACATATCAGAACCATCAAACAGATTGTCTGTACTGAAATATCTGCTTAGCTAAATTTTATAACACATCATGGCCCAAGCAACCCTACTTTGGGACCCTTTTAATAAAGAAAACTATGGTCAGGCACAGTGGCTGACATAATCCTAACACTTTGGAAGGCTGAGGCAGAAGGATCACTTTGAGCCCAGGAATTTGAGACCAGCCTGGCCAACATAGTGAGCCCTCGTCTCACACACACAAAAAAAAAAAGAAAAGAAAAAAGCCAGGCATAGTGGTGTGCACCTATAATCCCAGCTACTTGGGAGGCTGAGGCAGGAGGATAGTTTGAGCCTAGGAGTCTGAGGCTGCAGTTAACTAAGGTCACATAGCAGCACTTCATCCTGAGCGACAGAGCAAGATCCTACATCTACAATAAACAAAAGTAAAAAACGAAAACAAGTGTTTTGCCCTCTAGTCATAAAGATTCAGCATCTCAAGAGTTCAAGGCAGATTCTAGCAAAGAGAAATATTATGTCTAGCAAAACAGAATTGTTTAATATCTATAATTGAGTAAAATGAAAAGCTTAATAAGAGTAGGACCCAGGTCTGTGTTATACTCTGTATCCTTAGTGCCTATTACAATATTTTCCATGTGGCAGACATTAAATAAATGTCTGTTGATAGGATGCATGAATGAATACATTGATAAATATCAACATGCTTAAAATTTTGATTAAAAGACTGAAATATAGTAAAATTTTGTGTTTAATAAAGTGGATAATACATCATAGATTAGAAACTACCTTCCTTTTAAGCTTCAAAGACAAAGATCTAAAGTTTAAACGAATGGCCAAGTAGCTTCAAAGTTTCCCTCTGATTAGAAATACAACATGCTTCATTCAGGATTACATATTTGGAGCTTTATCACAAGACTTATTTTTCTCTCTTTTTCACTTTGAAAGACAGCTCACCATCCCAGAAAACTGACTGAGTAGGCCTTGGACACTGTAACACCTGCTGTCTCTTTAGACTGGGAGTTGCCAAATGACTTTTAAGCAAAAAGAGCAGATAATACCTCATCGCATCCTCCAACACTGGAGGCCGGGAAAATTGAAGACAAACAGAAATGAAAGGTGAGAGTGGAAGCCATGACATCCAGTGGAGTTTTCACCGTTTCCTTAACATGGAGGACTCTAAACTGTCAGCCCCTCTCTATATCGTTCACTATTCAATTATGCTTAGTGAATTATACTGTGCATAGCATAGGGCTCACATTTCATAAATACATTGATGACGAGAAGCCTAAATGGCTGTTGTCATCAATATTTTGTTGTTTCAAGTGAGCAGAGAAAGAAAGTAGCACCTTTATAGAATGTTGCATTAACAATAATTAACTATCACATTAGCAATAATAATGTTAAGAAAAAAATTACATTTGAAACCATGTTTGTTTAAAACCTTCCACATTTCAGTATCATTTTGTGACAAATGATATATTTGGCAATTGTTAAATGTCCTGTTTTCATTAATACTGGTGAATGGAGAACATATAAATTCTTCTTTAAAATAAATTTTATTGTATATACTTAAGATACAAAACATGATGTTATGGAATACAAACAGATAGGAAAAAGGTTAGTGATGCATACTAGTTTGCATCTTTTTCTTGTCTCTTTGTATTTCATAACATCATGATGATTCCTTATCTTTATCTTACATAGTTACATAGTTTTTTTTTATGGCAGGAACAGCTGTAATCTACTCATTTAGCAAAAATTGCAAATACAATTCAGTAGTCAGCCCTTATCTATGGTTTCACTTTCCCATGGTTTCAGTTTCCCAGGGTCAGCTGCAGTTTGAAAATATTAAGTGGAAAATTCCAGAAATAAACAATTCATGAGTTTTAAATTCTGTTTTGTTCTGAGCAGTGTGATGAAATTTTGTGCCATCCCATTCCGTCCTGCCCAGGAAGTGAATCCTTCCCATATACACTACCCTCTAGTTAGCCACCAACATCATCTGCATCTGACATTCAACCATCAACATCATCATGGCTTCATGATCCAGAATCATCCAAAGCAGATGATTTTGTTCCTGAAGAATGATCAGAAGCTCAATAGTAGTCTAATGCTAGGTCACCATGCCTATATCATTCACCTCACTTCATGATATCACGTAGAGCATTGTATCATCTCACGTCATTACAAGAAAAAGCATGTGTTCAGAACAGTAAGATATTTTTAGAAAAAGAGAGAGACCACATTCACATAACTTTTATTAAAGCATATGTATTATTATTGTTTTGTTAATATTAATAATTGCTAATCTCTTACTCTGCCTAATGTTTAAATTAAACCTTATCATAGGTGTGTATGCATAAGAAAAAATACATAGCATATACAGGGTTTGGTACTCTCTGCAATTTCAGAAATCCATTGGGGGTCTTGGAATGTATTCCCCACAAATAAGAGAGGACTACTATACACTACTATTAACCAAGGTCATAAAGTTGTAGAATTTTTATAGTAAATGCTATCAGTGGCACAGCCTTGATTTTCCTGATGACAATACCTGTTAATTACAGGTAAAGTACTAAGTGCCTGTTTTGCAAACCCAAATTCATAAAGTCAAATGAACATCATTGAAAATCCCTGTCGAGTGAACATGGCACCAGTTTCTTTATTTACTCTCTCAGAATTAAACTGTAAAAAAAAAAAAGAAGAAGAAACTACAATCACTTAAGGGCCAAATCACTACCTTTATGTAGTAGTTATCTTCTGAATTCACATTTCAGGTTCCATTATTATCTAATAACCTTTAAATCCTACTTTACAGCATTTGAATTTCTTTGCTAGAAATGAATACTTCTGGGAACATGAAAAATATTAATATTAACAGGAAAGAGTTAAGACATTCTTTGGTTGCAATATACATGCTAAGTTTCCAAGGAGCTTACATTTTTGTGTTTAAATTCTCTGAAAGAGTAGTGAAGCACATGGTACTTTCTATTCAAGTGAAATTCTCATTTTTAAAAATGAGCATGTCTATTATTTTAGGCCAATTTTATAAAATATTATAAAGCTTTTTTATGTAGAAAGAAAATGTTCATTTTAGTGTGTAAGGATAGAATGCCAAAATTGTATTTATTAGAAAGAATTTGTTAGGCTCTGGAATTTTAAAAACAGTTATTAGGGAATATAGGTAATAGTAGGCGAATTGGTTAAATTTATGATATTCTTGAATAAGACTGAAGTCTTGTACCATCCTATGTAATTTGTTATATAGAACCAAAGTGTGGTAACCTGAGGAAACATGAAAGTATGACAGCAAATGATATCATGTGTGGCCTTCTGAGAAAGAACAGCAATATGTAGCCTAACAGTGAATGTGCAGCAATCCGAATAGTTTGTGGTTGAAAAAGCAAGAAACAACTGTCTACCACAATAAGCAAATATTAGTTTTGTAAATGTCCCCAAATAGGAAAGCCCGGTTGATTGCATCTTGTTCTTCTCAGTCATACACACAGTTATTGCTTTGATCATCATCAGTGGCATCATTTTATAATGAAGCAGACATGCTGAGGGTTTGCAAAAGGGATTTGCATCTTAGTGATTTGCATTAAGTAAAACATGCTGCTTGCTAAACAGTCACATTTATGCCTTTTCACACATTACCCAGTTATTATTCAAGTAAAATACCATATACTGAATAACAGCAGTTCTCTACCAAAATCCTAATTTATCTAAACCTTGAGCTATTATTCATGAGCTGGTCTATCATTCTTTTCTCCTCCCTGATTTAAATCATTTTTCTAGGAGGAAATGAATAATAACGGGTAGATATACAAAATTTGCCTCAAAGCTATTATAATTTCTAAATATAAGAAAATACTATCATTTGATGATTCATTATTATTTGGATGGCAGAGTAGCTACATTTTTTCTACGATTCTAGGTTTTGTATGTTTCTATACTAAGGTATAAAACATGACTGCTTACATTTAAGGGCAGCAGGACAAACCAACTGTTCACACATTTCTTTCTCAAAACCTTCTTGTCCTTCACAGTGGCAGAAGCATTCTGATTCACTAATGGTGGGTGAAACTACCTAGTGCAGTGACTAGAAATGAATTGGTTTAAGTTTCATCCCATTGGAGGCATGTTCAAAAAATGTATAAAAAGTGATACATACAGATGGCTAATTTTTTTTAAAAAGATTCTAACAGAACAGGAGGATGAAAGATGAAGTAAAATGTTCTTCCCTAAGGCTGTTCCAAATCTTACTACCCAATTGGGAGTCTTTCCAAAAACCTTTCCAGGCATATACAGATATCTCTCTATGAATGATAAGGGATTTCTTATTATTGGTTCAAGTCTTTCAAAATCTGTATCAATTTCCTGTTGTTGGTTGCAAGAAATTACAAGTACAGTGGCTTAGAGAATAAACAAATGTATTACCATGAAGTTCTTGAAGTCAGAGGTCTAAAATGAGTTGGCAGAGCTTTCTGGGAGAAAAATTTCTTTATCTTTTTCAGCTTCTAGAGGCTGACTGCATTCCTTCTGAGTAGCCCCATATCCCTCTGCCCTCTTTCAGAGGAGTCACATGTCCTCTGACTCTGATCCTCCTGCCTTCCTCTTTTAAAGACTGTAGTGATTACTTTGGGACTACCCAGATAATGTAGAATAATCTCTTTATCTCAAGATCCTTAAATATGATCTGCAAAGTCCTCTTTGCCAAGCAAGGTAATTTGTTCACAGGTTTCAGGAATTATAACATAGACATCTTTGGAGGGCCCTTATTCTTCCCACAGTAAAGCTTTTATTTTCATTCAGATCCTATACTTTTCTTATTTTGTTTATTCCTAATTATGTTATCTATCTTTGCTGTCGTTGTTATGGCTGACTATTGTTCATATTCAGATTTTCATCTAACATGGGTTCTTTGGAAATTTGGAAAACATTGATTTTTCTCTGGTGACAGGGCTTTCTAAAGATCCTCAATTAAATGCAGGAAATGAACTGCCCACCCCAAGAACTCCTAAATCCAAAGAACTATTTCCTGGAAATATTTGTCCTTTTATCTTCATTTGGACTTGTCAGCATCAACTGATGGTTTCCTCCTGCTTGAGAAGCTTTTTTTCACTTGTTCTCAAAACGCCTTTCTCTCTTGATTCTCTCTGCTTCCTTTGTTGCTCCTTCTTGGTATCCTTTGTCATTCTACCACATCCTCTCTACATTTGTGTGTACAGTATTTGCGTTGCTAATCTTCTCTAGGTGTATTTATTCTCTGAATAATCTCCAGTCTCAAGCCTTTAAATACCACCTCTGTTCAGAAAACTTCTAAATTTATGTATCCAGCTCCAAACTCTTCCTTTAATCCCAGATTTGACAATTCAGTCTCTCTCTTTCCTTTTAACAATCTCTTCATAAATATCGAATCGGCATTTTAAACTCACATGTCCAAAGCAGAATTTTTGAACTTCTTTACCACCACTCCTACTAAATAATCCTCTTCCCTCCCTCGTCTTCTCCAGCCTAATATGACACCCTCTTTCACCCTCCTGATTAGGAAATAAACACACACTCACGTGTGCATACACACAAAACGTATTTGCCTCTTCTTTTCTTACATCCCCTTCCAATTCAACATCAAATGTTGACAGTTCTACCTTTAAAAATATTCAGGGCCTCACCATGTTTTAAGCACCTCTAATCACTAACATGCTAGTCCAACTGACCATTATCAATCACTTGGATTATTGAAATATATTCCTTTTTGTGTTTACTCACTTATGTCACTCAGAGTGGCTCTTTCAAAACGTTTAATAGACCATATCACTTCTCTGTTAAAAACCCTCTGGCTTCTAATTTATTCAGACTAAAAATTCTCCACATTTTGATATTTTGGTAGATTTGGTAGATTGGGAGGAAGGACATTTTCTGCTTAGATGGCTACAGGGAATGTGGTGTTTTTGGAGACAGATGTTTCCTACGAAATCTAGATAGTAAAGGTAGTATCCTGTGAAGAGGGTTAGCATGTAAATGAATGATCTGTTAGGCAGAGTGGAAATGACAGATGGGTCAGAGGAGAAATTAGGAGCTTGTGCTTGGATTGTGACCTACGGTGTCAAGAACACGAAATCTGGTGGGAGTGACATTTCTGAGAGTCCAAATTTAACACTGGTTTCAGTTTAGACTAAGGCTTCATAGACTCGGATTTAGGCTAAAGGAATCAAGGCAGGGCTGTTTGTATACTAAGGGGAAGCCTTGGGGACCAGCATATTAATGGCAGTAGGAAAAACAGAGAATCCCAGATAGAAGTAAAAACCAAGGAAACAGAATTGGTAAGAATGAATACAGCAACCCCTTTCTATCTGCTGATTCTCCAATCAATGCCAACTGATGGAAGTTCTTAGATTCATTTTATTTAATGGGATCACTTCACTTCTAAAATGAGCTATTCTTACTCATTTATTTACCTTTTGAATTCCTGTCATCTCCGTGATCCTTCCAAATCCCTTTCTCCATATTAATTTTTTATTGAAGTTTTTTTATTTTAGTAACAATTTGTTAATGAAACTTCCTTTCTTCAATAAACAGGGGTTAAACAAGACAGTAAGGCTTCTTCCGCTTGGGTGTTTTTTAAGGTAGCTACATAACCTCAGTACTTTGTAAGGCCACAATGTTCTGTCTATGTGTAAGAATGTATTTTGGTCAGTTCATAAACTTTTAAGTCATTAGTACATTAGGACAGTTCAATTTCTCATGACTCATATTCACAAAAAGATCAATTCCTGTTAATATCTTTAACCCCATCTCCTGGACAGCAAGGGCAAGGTTTTCCATGGCAAAATCTTTTTGCTTTTGTGTGATAGTGTTATGTTTGAATATTCCATATAATTATCTTTGGCCAGAGATATCATTTCACTTGTATCCTTTTATAACTTTTCTTAATTATGATCTTAAAATAAATGTCTTACAGAGACACTATCAGAAAAATTACCTGTATAATGATGCCTTAGGTCTACAAAGTGGCTTTGTTTATTTATTTATTTTTGGTGTACAAACCATCTGTACCCACATTATCTCTTTGGTCTTCAGAAGAACACGGTAGGCTACATCTGGATCATCACACCTGTTTAAAGAGAAAAAATAATAATCAACAATGTTTAGTAGCTTGGTAATAAGCATCAGCAACAATTCTAGAACACAGACCTTCTGATTCCTAGTCTATGGTTCTTTTCATTTTGTGATACGATGGTCATTAAGGAATTAAACAGGCAAATCCATGAGAATATATAATTTAGAATATGAATAATTACATTGTATTATAACTGTTATGATATTCATGTTTTTGCCCAATGGAGATTCCTTTTCAGTCGATATCCAATCAGAAAATTATACTTTGTCATCATGAAACAGAGGATAAAATTTCTTCCCAGGGAAGCAGTGCTGAAAGACCAGAGAACATTGGGGCATCTGGTGAAAGAACAGACATCACTCAGAGTAGAGACCACCAAGCAGAGTGTTCGTACATAAAACTGGTGACAGGTATTTTGCAGAGCACAGGGAAGAAAATCAGAGCCCCACAGACAATACAATAGTTAATGACTCTCTTTTAAAATGAACCTTGTGTAATTGTAGAAGTAGAAACCAGGTATTTTTTACAGTGTTAAATAAGCTTTCTGCTAAAAGTAAATGGCATTCAAGCACAGACATGTGTGACAGAACAGTGGAGAACACGTACACAAATCAGCAGCAGCAACAAAAGAAGAGAAAAATAGGTACCAGATAGAAACAGAAACAAACAGGTTAACCTCACGGGGTTAAGAAGTTCTCCAATTCCTGAAGAATGGAAATCCACATCTGTTGGTAATTTAAATATATATGATATTCAGTATATACTTACATTTAGCATATCATATATATCATATATATTATGTATACAGACAGAGCAGTGATTTCTTGTGTGTGTGTGTGTGTGTGTGTGTGTGTGTGTGTGTGTGACGGAGTCTCCCTCTGTTGCACAGGCTGGAGCGCAGGAGTGCAGTGGTGCAATCTTGGCTCACTGCAAGCTCCGCCTCCTGGGTTCTCGCTATTCTCCTGCCTCAGCCTCCCGAGTAGCTGGGACTACAGGCGCCCACCACCACGCCCGGCTAATGTTTTGTATTTTTGGTAGAGACGGGGTTTTACCATGGTCTCGATCTCCTGACCTCGTGATCCGCCCGCCTCCGCCTCCCAAAGTGCTGGGTTACAGGCGTGAGCCACCGTACCCGGCTGAGAGTAGTGATTTCTACGTGTACATTAATTATGTGTTTGCAATTGGATGAGATAATTCAGCAGAGGATTTGCTATATAACACCCACTTGAAAATTAAGTTCCCTTAATTTAGGATCCTATGTGCAGGTTGTGCACTGCAAATCTCTGAAGGGCGCCATTCACATAGACTGTGCTAGGCATAGACTTTATAGTGAATGACCCCCATCTGCTTCACTGTATTTCAGCTGCTGTTATGAATGTAAGCCTTATCTCATCATCCTCTGCTCAAATTAACTTTGTGTGTGTTGGAGAGTGTGTATTTTCTCATCCTTGTTTCAGCTCAGTTGTCATCTCAGAAAGACTTTTTCTAAACACTTGATTTAGTATCCTTTCCAACCTCATTCAGTCTGTACTTTCTTACTCAGTTACATTGTCCTTGAAGGACTTCCCATTACCTGAAATTTTCCTACTCATTTATTTGTGGTTATTGTGATTTTCCTGCCCCATTAAAGTCCAAACCTCTGTGAATGAGCAACAGCTGAAGCTGAAGTCCTTGCCACCTAATAGGTACTCAACAAATATTTGTTCAGTGAAATGAATGAATACAATATCAAATAATGTTTTGAAGATTAATGATATAATGAATGATATCAATGATATAATGATAGAAGATAATCTATCAGGAACAAAGTGTCTGAAATTTACTAAGAAATCTATGAGTTTGTTTCTTTTTTTTGTTTTGGTTTTGGGTTATTTTTGGCCATGTTCTGACATTGTAATCACTTCTTTATATACAAGCTCAACTCTTTAGCCCTCTTTTCCTTCATCATGTTTTCCTGGGAAAAAAATTCCAATTCCAGTTAAATCCAACTCTTCACATACCCCTCTCTGCTGCACCTACACATCTGAATGTAGCTGGAGAAAATCACACCATCTTGTGGCTTGGTCTTTTTTTAAATTCATGACTTAAATACACATAGGGCCCTTGAACTGTTCTCTCTAGTTCATTTCCTCTCTCTTCTACTATTCCTAAATAATTTAATTTCTTTTTGTCTTCTAAGAGCACCACCACCAATTCTTTCTTTAGTTGATCATCTCTTTTTATTGAGAAAATAAAAGTGATCAAAAATTCCTCAAGCTTCCCTAAGATACTACCTATCTCCATCTGGCCTGGGTTACACTTTATGACTGTGGTACCAGCACAATCACCTATGGACCCATAATCAGAAGGGACTGCACTCACTTTATGGCTGTGGGACCAGTGCAATCTCATAGGGACCCAGACTCAGAAGGCACTATGTTCAGGGTTTAATCTTCTGTGGATCCCATCTTAAAATAACAATTCTTAATACTTTTGTCTTTGAATTTGTGTTTTGTGTGAAGTCCAATATGACAACAGAGCACCCTTGAGGGACTTGGAAACAGCTCACAGGTTCTGCCTTGTACTGCTGCTCTGCCTCGCCCAAATGGGTTCTTGTTCACTCAATCTCTGCCCCAGCCTTCCCGTCCCCTGACAACCTCCACATAGGGCTGCAGGTTCGGTTGGACTGATGGTCTGAATTCTGCTGTCACCCTCCATGCCAGGAAGAAGACCTGGGCCCTAGTGCAGGGTGGGTCAGGGTCAGGCACATCCCTGTGGGCATCTTGGGGCAAGGCAAGGAAAGCTGGTATGGCAACTGGACAGTTCATGCAACAGTCACCTAGGCAGGGGCCTCTCGCCCGCTCCTAATCCAAGTCCTGAGCACATCTTGGGGAAAAGATGTGGTCTCTTCAGGGGTTACCCATTCTGAGGGTTAATTTTATATGTCAACTTGGTGGGACCAAAATGCCCAGATATGTGGTCAAACATTATTCTGAACATTTCTATAAGAGCGTTTTTGATGCAATTAGCATTTAAATTGGTAGATTTTTAAAGCAGATTGCCTGCCATAATGTGCATGTGTGCATCTCTTCCAATCAGCTGAAGGCTTCAATACCACAAAAGACTGACTCACCACAAGTGAGAGGGGATTCTTCCAGCAGATTACCTTTGGACTTGAACTGCAGAATCAGTTCTTTCCAGGTTTCCAGCCTGGGAAGGAAGATTTTGGACTTTCTATGCTCCATAATTTCACACACACACACACAATTTACTTGTTCTGCTTCTCTGTAGAACCTTAACTAATATGCCCATCCACTGTAGTTGGGACAGCCAGCTCCTGAGGAAAAGATTGACTTCCCTTAGCCAGGGCCCTACATTTTCATTTTGTATTTGGATCACAAAGTATGTAGCCAGCCTCAGTCTGTCCTGTATAGGCTCTGTCATTTATCTGTTGTTTCTACAGATGAGTCTTTATCTAAGGCTAACCTCACCACTTATGCACTATATTCCATTTACTCTAATCTGCTCAAAGACATTGCTTCAACAATTCGTTCAACTTTCTTCTACGTGATTTCCCCTCTCTGACTGAATTATACCCATCATCATGCCAATTTGCTGTAATTTTTCTCATCTTTGAAAAAATTCTCTTCTGGTCCCATATAATCCTTTGGCATGCCTCATCTCTCCACTGTCCTTTAGATTAAAGCTTCTCAATAAAGTGGTTTATACTGCCTGTTTTGACTGTTTCAGATTCTTCCCTTGGTCTACAGTTAACTGGCTGGCATGGGGTTTATTGAGTTATTCTGCCGGTCTCTAAAGTATTAGGAAGGTCCATAGCAACTCTCACTCCACTCAGTGCTGATGATCATTCCTTCGTTTTAACGTGCCTACTTACTTTCTGCAGATGCTGTCACAAGACAGGCAGAGGGAGCCAGAAAGATGGAGTGTGCACCATTACACTGAATATTCTACAAATACCAAACGTATGGGAGCACACTGGCAAGGATATAACAACTATCATCCATAGCCAAGTTGTTATTATATCCCATCTATGTATCTTATAATAGGATTTGACAATTTTTGTGAAATAGTCTAGAATGTCAAATCTTTGGGGTTTTTTAAAAAATCTTTTTAGACAAAGAGGAAATAAGTCAGTTATTCCTATATATGTAATAAATAGCATCATATTGCTACCTGAAAGGGATATGGATGCAGACCCCAAGAGAGGGTTTTTGGACCTCGTGCAATAAAGAATTTGGGGTTAGTCCATAGAGTAAAGTGAAAACAAGTTTATTAAGAAAGTAAAGGAACACGAGAATGGCAATTCGAGAGGCAGAGCAGTGGCATGGACGGCTCAACAAAGTATACTTATAGTTACTTCTTGATTATATGCCAAACAAGGGGTGAATTATTCATGAGTTTTCTGGGAAAGGGGTGAGCAATTCCTGGAACTGAGGGTTCCTCCTCTTTTTGACCATACAGGGTAACTTGCTGATGTTGCTACGACATTTCTGAACTGTTATGGCACGGCAGGGAGCGGGGAAGAGGGAGCATCTTTTAGCATACTAATGCATTATAATTAGCAGATAATGAGCAGTGAGGATGACCAGAGGTCACTTTTGTCAACACCTTGGTTTTGGTAAGTTTTGGCCAACTTCTTTAGCACATCCTCTTATCAGCAAGGTCTTTGTGACCTTACTTTGTGCCAACCTCCTATCTCATCCTGTGACTAACAATGCCTAACCTCCTGGGAATGCAGCCCAGCAGGTCTCAGCCTTATTTTACACGGCTCATATTCAAGATGGAGTCGCTCTGCCAAACACCTCTGACACTATCATAGTCTCTGTTTAGCTGACATGTTAGTGCTTTCTAAAAAAGAATAGCCTGCTAAATGAATTGAACTTTCCATTGAGACAAATACAGTAGGCATCAGCAAATATTTTTATGCCGGAACTACTACTACTGTCGTTTTTACTTTGAGTGTAATGTTGGTTTTCTGTATTTTTCTATGTGCTGGAAAACCTAAAGCTATAGTTGATTTTGGACGGAAGATTTTTTTTTTTTTTTTGGCGGAGTCTCGCTCTGTGGCCCAGGCTGGAGTGCAGTGGCCGGATCTCAGCTCACTGCAAGCTCCGCCTCCCGGGTTCCCGCCATTCTCCTGCCTCAGCCTCCCGAGTAGCTGGGACTACAGGCGCCCGCCACCACCCCAGGCTAGTTTTTTGTATTTTTTAGTAGAGACGGGGTTTCACTGTGTTAGCCAGGATGGTCTTGATCTCCTGACCTCGTGATCCGCCCGTCTCCGCCTCCCAAAGTGCTGGGATTACAGGCTTGAGCCACCGCGCCCGGCCTGGACGGAAGATTTTTTATGAGCGCTTTATAATGAGACATTTATTCCAGGAAGCCACATGCCCCAAGTCTTCAGGTCTCAGAGTTTGTGTTTACCATTTGTTTTATATTGAAGAATAGCGGTAATGAAAGTACATAGAAATCAGACAAGCCAAGCTAAAAGCAGCATGAATACATGGAAAACTACAAAAGAACATGAAAGAAGATGAGTCAATGAGTAAGAAGCAATCTGGCAACATAAAATCCACCAAAGACAAACATACGCATGGCCTCGGAGAACAAATAAATATTTGATAACTATCAGTTATGAAACCATCTATCCTTAGGAGAAAAATTCCAACTCAATTTTTTCTCATCTCTTTTCTCTTTTTTATTATGTTGTTTATTTTATACTTGAAGAATTAAAATCGTGCTGTCAGCATTGTAAAATATTCCTTATATATACGTATTTTTAAATGCAATAGATTTTTTTCAGAACAGTTTTAGACTGACAGTGAAATTGAATGGAAGGTACAGCAATTCCTTATATACACCTTTTACTCACATATACATAGTTTCTCTGCTATCAAAATCCCATACCACAGTGGTACATTTGTTACAATCACAAGACTACATTTAAGACATCATTATCACCCAAAGTCCGTGGTTCATATCGACATTTATTCTTGGTGTTATACATTCGATGTGTGTTGACAAATGTATAATGATATGTGTTCATTGTTATAACATCATATAGAATAGTTTCACTTCCCTAAAAATCCTCTCTGCTCCACCTGTTCATCCCTCCCTCCTCTCTAACCCTTGGCAACCATTTATGTTTTTTCTGTCACCATATTTTCACTGTTTCCACGCTTTTTCCAGTGTCATATAGTTGGATTCATACAGTCTGTAGCCCTTTCAGATTGCTTTCTTTTACTTAGTCACATGCATTTAAGGTTCCCCCAGGTTTTTTCATGATGATAACTTATATCTTTTTAGTGCCAAATAATAGTTTATTGTCTGAATACACTACAATTTATTTACGCATTCACCTACTGAAGGACATCTAGGTACATCAGTATGCAGGTTTTTATGTGCCATAAGTTTTCAACTAATTTGAGTAAATACTAAGGAGTACAATTGCTGAATCATATAGTAATAATATGTTTAGTTTTGTAGGAAAATGTCAAACTGTCTTTCAAAGTTGCTGTATCATTTCGCGTTCTCACCAACAGTGAACAAGTGTTCCTGTTACTCCATATCCTTGCCAACATTTGCTGTTGTCATTGTTCTAGATTTTGGTCATTCTAATAGTGTTTAGTGGTATCACTTCCTATATTTCTATAATTTGTTTCCCTGGCATTCTGCATTTGCCTCTTAGGAATAGACAAAGTTTGATTACCCAGGTTTGAGCTTTCTTTTTTTTTTCTCTCTCTATTTGAGCCTTTTTTTCCCCTCTCTCTTCAAATATAACTATCTTAGCCTGAACATAAGTAAATAAAAAGGTAGGTAACTACATTTTCTGACACTAGTATTGACAAGGATGGAACAAATCTTATCCTTAGCTTAGCATACATTATATTTCATCTACATGTCCCATAACAAGATTTGGCAACTTTTCTGAACTAGTCTGGTAGGTCAAATTTCTCATTTTTTATTTCCTGAGGCAAAGGGTGAATAAGATGGAATTTGATCTCTTTCGATAATTGCTTTCTTTTTTAGTCAAGGACTAGTAATGTGTTGGTGATAAAACTTTTCAAATGTAAATACCTACAAGAGGTATAACTTATGTTTATTAGCTAATTTAAAAACAGCAAGTTAGTGGTCGGGTACAGTGGCTCACACCTGTATTCTCAGCACTTTGGGAAGCTGAGGCAGATGGATCTCTTGAGCTCAGGAGTTAGAGACCAACCTGGCCAACATGGCAAAACCTCATCTCTACAAAAAAATTAGCCAGACATGGTGGCATGTGCCTGTGGTCCCAGCTAGGGCTGGGAGGCTGAGGTTGGAGGATCACTGGAACCTGGAAGGTGAAGGTTGCAGTAAGCCAAGATCATACTACTGCACTCCAGCCTGGGTGACAAAGTGAGACCCCATCTCATAAAACCTCAAGCAACTGAATGTCCTATTTGATTACTTAAGTAATGCTTTTTCCGTCAGGAAAATTAAACAACAGCATATGACATATCTAGCTAGCTATCTCAACCATAATCTCACCAAATCTTTGCTTGCTATTGGCTTTGAATGTGTATTCTTCTAGTTATTGCTGCTTTGATTTGTATATATGTGCGTACATTTTTTGAGATGAAATTATATGGTTTTATTTTGATATTTCAGTTTATGCATTACTTATTCCAAGTCAAATGTTATATACTGGAATGCTTTGTCCAGTCACAAATTCCAAGGATATCTTGCCCTAGCCTATCCAAATGAGCTGCCAAAAACCATCAATATAATCTCCATTTAAATTATTTCTAATTTCCATTTTTGCTTTTTAGTTTCCCAATCAAACTATATTGAACAAGTACATACTCTTACAAGGTAATTTAAGAGACACTTTTAAGCTTCTTTCACTAACTCTCATTATAATGAGGAAGACGGTCCCCTTTGCACTTTCCCCAAAGCTTACTTATCCCCCGCAATCCATGCAATAAGGCCTTATACTAAGGTACATTAAAACCCTTGTTATCGTCTAAATCTCTGTAATCACCCCTGAATCATCATTCACATAGTTCATATAGCTCTGACTCCCTTATACTCTGAAAATGCTGAACGATCTTCACCATTTTAAGCATACAACAACTCAATTCAGAGCAATACTTTTTAAAAGCCACCTAACAAAAATACCAGAGCACAAATCCCCCCTTTATGGATTTTGATTTACTTTTCACCAGTTTAAAACCTTTAGGGGTACAGCTTCACATGAATTCTGTGTCCAGTGCCCTTAATAGGCAGATTGCTTCAGAATTTGGCACAAATCATGCCACCGTTTCCATGGACACAAGTTACCTTTTCCCAGATTACTTTTGTTTTGTTTGGTTTACCACCGACGTCACTGTGTTGTGATTCGCTCTGTACACATAAGCACATCTCTTGCCCAAGTAGAATTCAGTTTCATCTCAGGCACAACCACCTGCAGTTTTAAGAAGAGCTGTGTTCTCCCTTTGGTTTTAGAACCCCTATTTATAGTCAAGAAAACTGGCCTTGGCATTGGACTATAGCTTTCCAGAAATGTTTTAAAAGTCCTGTTTCCAGTAGACTGCCACAGGTTCCAAGATGGCAGGGAGAGCAGATTTTTAAAAATTATTTCTAAAATATCATACTTTGTATTTTTTCTATGACTTATTTTGTTCATGCAATAATATGAGATAACCTTATATTGTTACAATATATTTTTATTGTCTGCATGTTATTTCACTGTATTAATATATCAGAGTTAATTTTAGCAATCTCTTATTGATGGACATTTTGATCATTTACACTTTTAAAATTATGTACAGTTGATATCCTATAGCTGATTTTGTGCACATTCCTGATTGTTTCCCTACTAGAAAATTCCTTGAAGTAAAATTTCTAGGTCAAAGAGAATGAATTTTTTAAAGTCTTTTGAAACATAGTGCCAAATTATACTACTACAAGGCTGTGGTATTACAGTCCTTTGAGAAGTGCATGAGAGTTATCAGACAATATTTAAACCATCACTTAATATTTTTATGGGTTTGTAGAATCAGTCACAGAAAAAAACACCAACATATGGGAGAAAAAAAAATTGAGTTGTGGGAGGTGGGTAGGGACAGAAAATGAGTACTGGAGCCTTAGTCCAACAGATCATGCAATTGGTCTTTAGATTACAGAGAAAATAGGCTCTATATGCTGTTTACAATTTTATTATGTTCTTGAATTCCTGTTAAAATCTTTCTTCTAACATTCTCACCTGCAACATCATAACAATCACATTGTAATTACCTAGAAGTATAACCAAGCACCCTTTTTTCTTAAAAATAGTTGTTTCTTTTTTCTCCTTTTCTTGTTTTTCACGCGTACTCACACCTTAGCTCTCAGGAATGTGATTATAACCTTTGCTCCTTGTGCACCAGGCACTCCTTACACCCCTAGCTTATATAACTATATGTTTCCTTCAAAGTTTCAGAGAGGAGATCTTAAAACAACCCAGGTGCCTATGAAATTCTCCCCCATCAGGAGATCACTTCAAGGTTGTGGTTAATTTACAACCTGGCTGTGCCCGCCATGGCACCAGCCTATTCAGCGGATGGGGCGATAACTCAAGATACGTCATCAGAACCAGTCACTTAGACCTGTACTGCCTCGCCCCCTTCTGCATCTCCCTCATGCCAAACTTCCCTTTTTAAGCTCTTCCTTTCTACCCCAAATTTAAAGCAATTCCATTAAGGCAGGAGCCTGAACCAGTTCCCCATTGCTAGCTTTGGCAAATAAAGTCACTTCCTTTCTATGGAATCTTGTCCTTGTTATTTGACTTCTCAAGCAGTGAGTGGCTGAACCTGCATTCAGTTACAAAGCAAGGATATGGGCACTCGTTCTTAAATTTTACTATTAATAAGCTAAATTCTGTGGGTCTCTCATTGTCCTCTTTTCTAACATGTTCTATCAGTAATGAAGCTATTTAGATAAGATGGTGGTTAAGAGTCCATTTGGCTTTTGGGCAAAAGTGAGTTGTTGTTGGAATTCAGTGGAGATTATGCCCTAACATAATGCTTCCCTTAGAGTGGGGGAAAATTTTGACAATTATCACTTTGGAATGATTTGCACAGAGAGCTACCAGAGAGCTGGTGTCGGATAGCTTTGCAATAATATGGCTGTCACAAGCCCCAAACCCCTCTGTCATCTATCTGGAATTTTCTTTTCTTTTCTTCTTCTTCTTTTTTTTTTTTTTTGAGACAAACTCTTGCTCTGTCATCCAGGTTGGAGTGCAATAGCGAGATCTCAGCTCACTGCAACCTCCATCTCCCGGGTTCAAGTGATTCTCCTGCTTCAGCCTCCTGAGCAGCTGGTACTACAGGTGCTCACCACTATGCCCAGCTAATTTTTGTATTTTTAGTAAAGACGGGGTTTCACCATATTAGTCAGGCTGGTCTTGAACTCCTGACCTCGTGATCTATCCGCCTAGGCCTCCCAAAGTGCCGGGATTACAGGTATGAGCCTCCGAGCCTGGCCTTGGAATTTTGTTTATTTACTTCTTTCTCTTGGACCAAGCCGAAATTTTATAATAAAGAGAAAAAAAGATAGGAGTAAGAACAATATACAACATTGGGAAATGTGCTTACTTTTCAATAACTGTGCTTAGTGTTTCTAATTTTCTGGTAAGTTGGTATAGAAGTGTGCAAAATTTTTGGTTCCAGTGTTGATCTAGAAATTGCAGAAGAAAGATGAAAAGAAAAGTATTAATCCAGGATTGGAAGCCCTCACTGACAGGAAAACCCACACATGGCAGGAGAGAGGGAAACATGGTATCTCTTTATTAGTAGTGAGTATGCCTGTGTGTAGCCACCTTAGGTGACTGTTTGTTGTCTTTAATAATGAAAAAAGAAAGTATGTGTCCATATTGAGACTGCAACATAATTATTCAATTTGCAACTTTTTACCAGGTTACATGTTTTACGTATTCTCAAACAGTGCCAATTCACATTCGGCCTGAGTATTTTGCCAGTTACTTGATTTTTGCCAAACCCTGCTTACACACACACACACACACACATAAATAGTTCATATTAATTTAATAGTTATTTGCTAATGTACTCTTTTGAGAATAAAGAGCTGATCTTGCCATTGCACATAATGCTTTTAGGAAACACATTTAACACCTTTAAGACCTGGCATTGTTCACTTTTCACCAGGACAACATGACCAGTTAAGAACAAGTGGCTAGCTCTATCTAATAAATCAGCCAGATGCTTGATTTGCTTTATAATATTTTAGGAAACATCGCTTCTCTCCAACCAGGTTGCTAGGGTGATATGTGACCTCTGTCTTTAAAATCTTCCTTGAAGCTGTGAAGCCAAAGAAGTGAACTAAAGCCAGCAGGACTGTTTTTAAAAGAGTGAAAGCACAAGAATAATTTGAGATGAAAGGTTCAAGGAAACCAAGAAAACTCTAATAGAGTAATAGTTGATGCTCTCTTTTTCCAAATTGACAAAACATCCTCACTTAGCAACAAGTCTCATGGTAAGCAACTGATTTATCTATGTTCTGTTGAACTTTTGAACTAGATACTTAATTTTTCAACCATAATAGTTTAATTGAAATGTTAGACATATTACTCATCTGTGGAATGCACTTTGAAAACCCTATTGGTAATTCATTTGCCTCAAAAGAAAAATAATGGAAATAATGCAATTAGTATGATTTAATATTTATTTTATGAAACCTTAAAGTTTATCGCTGGAGAAAATCACCTGAAAACAATAGTAAATGAAGGGAGAAATGTATTTTTCCTTTTTTCTGTGAAAAGTACCTATTCTGCAAGTCAAGGTTTTAAGAAAACAGCAGAATTCAATACATCTTTATATTATGTATTTCTTACAGAAAGAAACAGCTATTGAAATGGCTAGGTATACTCTTTTCTTTTCAAAAATTGATAAAGTCCAAACCCAAACACAGATTTTCAGCTACAGAGTTCCTGTAAAGCATATCTAAACTCAGTATGGAAACGAATGAGTTTTGGAAGTATTGTTAGCTATGAGTACTATCAACAGATTTCCACATGGTACCATGCAGAAATTAATTGGAGAAAAAAGTTCATGACCATAAACAGCATTGAGAGAACTTTTTAAAAAAGAACAAGAAGCAAATAATTTATTTCTCTTTTCAATGTAAACTGTTAGGGAAGCCCTGTCATGGTACCTCTGTGCTGATATAAGGGCTAGTCCTTGTGCTTTGAAAACGCAGTACTTTCTTAGTCCAGGCTGGTAATGACTATTATTGTCAATCACAAGGTTTTTGGCCTTCTTGGTCTTAAACTGAGCATTGTAGCAGAAAATTATGAACAATATTTTGAACTACAGAAGAACGGCTTGTGAATATTTTCTACTATAAGAGATAAACAGAGAAATTTTAGAGCCTCTGAAATTAGCCAAAAATCAAGGTGACTGTTCTCATGGAGTATTGCAGTCATCATAGAATATTAGCAAAGTAGATGAATGAAGAAGAGGGACTAAAGGGAACCAAAATAAAGGTATTATGCACTACTAATTATGTTACCCTTTCTCTCTCTCTTTTTTTTTTAGACAGAGTCTTGCCCTGTCATCCAGGGTAGAGTGCAGTGGCACGGTCCCTACTCACTGCAACTTCCGCCTCCCGGGTTCAAGCCATTCTCCTGTCTCAGCCTCCCAAGTAGCTGGGATTATAGGCACGTGCCACCACGCCCGGCTAATTTTTGTATTTTTAGTAGAGGCAGGGTTTCACCATGTTGGCCAGGCTAGTCTCGAACTCCTGACCTCAGGTGATTTGCCCGCCTTGGCCTCACAGAGTGCTGGGATTACAGGTGTGAGCCACCATGCCCAGCCCCCTTTCTCTTTTTAAAAAGATCTATTACTGATACCACAAAACTTTTTCGTTTATATTGAATTTGAAGTTAGATATGTTTGGAGTCCATATGACTCAGTCTTTACATAGAACAGTATTCGAAAAGGCACAGGCCAGAAAGCCAAAAATAATTAGAAACAAATATTAACACTTAATTGATAAAAGCTTGATATTAAAAAAAAGGCAACAAATTGATAGTTAACAATACTTCCAAAACTCATTCGTTTCCACTCTGAGTTTAGATATGTTTTACAGGTACTTTGTAATATTTATATATATTATTACATATGTAAATATATATCATATACATGTAATATGTATATGAAGACAGCATCTTTCAGATGCTCTCCAAATATTCATTTAAACCCACCTGTATGGTTTTCTGTCTTTCTTCTCCCTCCATGTCAACCCTTTATTGTGTAGATAAACTTGGCCTCTTAGCTCTCTTCATTGTACAGGTTCTGCTTCATACAAAAAGTAGGTAAATAAATACTACTACTTGATGTAGGGATTGGGGCACATATGTGAGTTAATAAAGACCTGAGCTAGAGGTATGGGGTGGAGGAGGCAGTCTGTCAGATAAATTAATACACATCATTACTCCTCAACCATTCGAACAAAATTATTATTTTAACATGATAAATACAGTCAAACACTTTAATATCATGCTTTGCTGTAACGTGAGTTTGGATGCTATGTGACTGTCAGTAGGCATGCATCATTTATCTAGCAACCATGCCCAAATGGGAGGAAACTAATGTATGAGGGGTTGTTTGGAAGCAACTGCTTCGTTATTTTTTTGGAATGGGACTTTCTCAGTTCAATGTAAGGTCATTCACGTACTCTATAAGTTTTACTATTATACAGTTATAACATGGCAATCTAATTGATAATAATATTTCTACTTACTGTTTTAATAGCATAACACATTTTAAGAGACAGAATTTTGTGTGTCCCATATATATTGTTATAATAGAATACTTCATATGGATTGTGTGAAAATAATATATAATACATGCTCATTCTAAAGAATTCAAATAATATAAAAAAAGAAGTAAAAAAATTACCACAAGTCTTATTACCTACTAACTGATACAAATATTAAAAACCATTTCCTAGACAACATTATAATTGAACACCCTAGGGAGAACACCATTCTTTCTATGTAATACATTTAACTATGTTTCATTAATAATAAAAGGATTTTTAAAAAGAATGTCCTCATATATAAAAGATAGGTATATAAAAGATGATGTCTAAACCAGACGTATTCTTGTGCATTTTATCTGGCCCACAGGGTAATAAACTTCCATTATAGGTTTTCAGCTTAAGAAAGGGCCTTCTGTCTGTGTGAGTACCAGATAAAAGTAGAGCAATAGGATCTGAATTTATAGTCTGGTTCACACAGCTCCTCTCAATAAATCTTTTCTGTTGATAGCATAAAATTGCAAAATAAGGAACCCCTCCAGGTATTACAAACAGACACAGGCTTCAAGTGATAATAGCAATAAAGATTCTCATGCCCAGGAATTAGCAACTCAGCTAAACTACAGCCCTTACAAAATGGAGCTTGAGTTGGGCCTCTTTGGCCTGGATGTTACATTTGTTTCAATGGGTTTTTCTCCAATAGTGTAACCCTGGCATGTGTGGTGGGGTTGAGTGGGGTAGGGTGGTCTTGGATTATTTACCACCTGTTTGTAAACCTTAAGGAAATGAATTATATTTATATATCTTCTTGTGAAAAGTGTCTCTTCATGTCATTTGCCCACTTTTTAATGGGGTTATTTCTTTTTCTCTTTTTTTGTCTAAGTTCCTTATAGATGCTGGATATTTGACCTTTGTCAGATGCATAGATTGCAAATATTTTCTCCCATTTTGTAGGTTGTCTGTTTACTATATTGATAGTTTCTTTTGCAGTGCAGAAGTTCTTAGTTTAGTTAGATACCAGTTATCAAGTTTTGAGAATAGAGGGTGGAAGGAGGGAGAGGATCAGAAATAATAACTATTGAGTACTAGGCTTAGTACCTGGGTGACAAAATAATCTGTACAACAAACCCCTGTGACATGAGTTTACCTATCTAACAAACCTGTGCTTGTACCCCTGAACCTACAATAAAAGTTTAAAAAAAAAAACAGTAGCAAGAGTCACTAAAGAATATTTGTGTATATAGAGGCAAAGGTGGATAAAGTCAGTTATTTTATTTAGAGCAAGAGGAACAAAGGTCTTTTGTTGTTTTTGTTATTTTATTGTTGTTGTTTTAAGACAGTATAGCATGGAACAAAAAGAACAGTGACCTTGACCTCAGACAACAGAGTCTCAAATTATGTCTCTGCTGCTATCCAGATGTTGATATATGTGAGTAATTTAGTCCTATAAGCCACTGTTTCCCTATCTCTAAAATGAAGATAACTCTTCATTAAGTTGTTATGGCAATTAACTACAGCAAACAAATGTTAAATTACCTAGTTCATCTTCACCTTTGTCTCTTTCTTCGTTTCTGATTAATCCCAGTATACTGGTAATAAAATAATATGACATATATCAACAGTGCAGAATTTAAATCAGATTATACAGATGATCATGTAGGATCCAGAAAAATAAACTACATCTCCCACCTCTCGAACTATTTCTGTGTCCTCTGGAATATGTTATTTCTTTCAAAGGATGCTATATTCCTCTTCAGTCACTCGCAAGAGTGAGTCCTTTTCTAACTTCCTGGTCATGAAGACTGAATTTAGTTTCACAGCATGAAAAAGGAAAAAGTCTTCTGTATTTCTCTCAGATACTGAATCTAGCTGCTTCTAAGGAAAATAATTCAGTGTTTCTTGATGAGTGAAGTTAATGGATGTGTTTCTACTACTATTCAGGAAGTGAAGGTCCTAGATTATTCAATAAGAGGCAGGGAAGCTTACTGAAGTCCAGAGAATATGACCACCAGCAGGTTAAAGATACTGAAAAGAAGAAGAAAAAAAAAAAGATGTGTGGGCTTTCGAATTTCTGAATAGTAATCATCACAGTCTTGCTGGGTTTGGGGAAGAACACCTGCTTAGCTAGGTTTGAACTTTTTGTAGAAAAGTCCAAGTACTATTTTTTAGATGATCAACATATGAAATCTTGTTTCTGTATCTGGACTTAAAACAAATAGCATTTAGGGAAGATTCATTTGTCAATGAGAAGTTAGTCTACAGGATGAAGGTGAGTGTGCAGAGACTAGAAATTTTGGGGAATACTTTTGTATTATACATATCCGCCACTCATTGTAATCATCTGTTCAATGCTGATGTTTAGAAGTTTGGAATTGCTAAGTCAATCTTTAATAATATTGGTAGTAGAGGTAGTAGTGATGGTAATTATATTTGTGGTGATAAGTGTCGATTGCTGCAATTTTAGCACTTACTACCTAAGGTATCCTTTTAAGAGCTTTCTATACCCAGTTTACTTAGCCTTTACAATGTCTAACAACAGTCATAATACAATAGTTGTTATCATCAATTGTGGGCTTTTCATATGCTGGAAACTGGGCTAAATTCCTTATACACAGAATCTTATTTAACTTTCATCTTAACTTGATAAAGTTTGTATTATTTTCTACAACATGGATGTGGGAACTTATTTTCAGAGGTGTTAAGTAACTTGCCATAGGTGTGAATATATTCTATGTGTTTACATAGTTTGTAATTGGTGTAGCTAAGATTTAAATACACATCTAGATGATTATACAGCCTGAGCCAGGTTTTCATCATTATTTGCTATTACATGATTTAGACATGTCTTATTATTGCTGATGCCATTAATAGTAGTTAATTTTTATTTGGGGCCTGCTCATATCAGACATTATACTAGACACTTATTAATTCTCATAACCCTTATTACAATAGAAAGAATCTCTCTCTGATGCTCTCCTATCCTCCTTTCACCTGCCAGAGAGTGTCCTGCCCCATATCCCAGAAGAAAAAAATGCTGCACAGAGAGGCCAAAAAGAATCTGCACCGACAGGCATTACTGGGTTTAGTTCGTACCCTTTTGTCCAATCATATTTCCCTATGGTTGTATGTTTCAATCATGCCTAAGTGAAAAAGCTACCATAAAAACTCAAGAGGGCAGTGCTAAGAGAGTTTCCAGACAGCTGAACACATGGAGGTTCCTGGAGGGTGGCGCACCCAGGGAGGGCATGGAAGCTCTCAGCCCTTCCTGCTATGCACTGTGTCCTTTATAATATTCCTTATAATAAACTAGTAAGTGTAAGCGAGTGTTTCCCTGAGTTTGGTGAGCCATTCTAGCAAATTAATCAAACCTAAAGAGGGAGTTATGGGAACCCCATCTTGGAAGCTGGTGGGTCAGAAGTTCTGGAAGCCCAGACTTGTGACTGGTGTCTGAAGGGGTGGGATGCAGTCTCAAGGACTGAGCCCTCACTTGCCAGATCTGATGCTATCACCAGGTAGATAGAATCAGAATTGAGTTGGAGGACACCCAGCTGATTTCTTTTTTTTTTTTTTTTTTTTTGAGACGGAGTCTCGCTCTGTCGCCCAGGCTGGAGTGCAGTGGCTGGATCTCAGCTCACTGCAAGCTCCGCCTCCCGGGTTTACGCCATTCTCCTGTCTCATCCTCCCGAGTAGCTGGGACCACAGGCGCCAGCCACCTCGCCTGGCTAGTTTTTTGTATTTTTTTAGTAGAGACAGGGTTTCACGGTGTTCGCCACGATGGTCTCGATCTCCTGACCTCGTGATCCGCCCGTCTCGGCCTCCCAAAGTACTGGGATTACAGGCTTGAGCCACCGCGCCCAGCCCACCCAGCTGATTTCTGCTGCAGAATTGGTTGCTTACTTGGTGGTGCAGAGAACCCCACACAATGGGTCACAGAAGTCTTCAGTGTTGATGATTGCTGTGGTGGTGGTGTGAAAGCGAAGCAAAAAAGTGGCTTGTGTTTTTTCCAAACAAGTATACAGACACCTACTGTCATGTTGAAATAAGTGTTAGTTAAATCTCTAACATCCCTAAGACAGTCATATTAGTTGTGAAATCACCAAGCTGCGCTGACGTATGTCAACTTACAAAAAAAAAAAACAAAAAACAACAACAACAACAAAAATCACCCACAATTTATACATTTGGAAAAGAAGACTTTATTTCTTATAAAAAACAATCCATGGTCAGGAGAAAGTGACTGAAGTCAGTCTCCTGTCCAAAGTAAGCTATAGTTATGGCTGATGAAACAGGGGTTACAGTTTGTCAGTGTCTGTGACTGGATGAGTTGTAATTGTTTTAATGTTGCTGATCACGAGACCAGTGCATTAAACTTCTAGAGAAAAAGAAAAATCTTGCGGCAGTCAGAACATAGTTTATTCTTCAAGTGTAGGAGTGTGTGACTTAACCCTTGCTTGGCATGGCATTAGGTCCTATTTATAACTTGTTTTTCATTGCCATAAGGAGTCTACTCTGTGAATCTTATGATCTCTGTTTTAACATTAATGCTGGTCAGTTGTTGCATCTGAACCATAAAAGGGAGGGGAGTTATTATGAGGTGTGTCTGACCTCCTGTCTTTGTCTTATGGATAGATTGCAAAATTTTTCTCCCATTCTGTAGGTTGCCTGTTCACTCTGATGATAGTTTCTTTTGCTGTGCAGAAGCTCTTTATTTTAATCAGATCCCATTTGTCTATTTTGGCTTTTATTGCCATTGCTTTTTTTGTTTTAGTCATGAAGTCTTTGCCTAAGCCTATGTCCTGAATGGTATTGCCTAGGTTTTCTTCTAGGGTTTTCATGGTTTCAGATCTTACATTTAAGTCTTTAACCCATCTTGAGGTAATTTTTGTATAAGGTGTAGGGAAGGCATCCAATTTCAGCTTTCTGCATGTGGCTAGCCAGTTTTCCCAGCACCATTTATTAAAGAGGGAATCTTTTCCCCATTGTTTGTTTTTGTCAGATTTGTCAAAGACCAGACGGTTGTAGATGTGTAGTGGTATTTCTGAGGTCTGTGCTCTGTTCCATTGGACTACATGTCTGTTTTGGTACCAGTACCATGCTGTTTTGGTTACTGTAGCCTTGTAGTATAGTTTGAAGTCAGGTAGCATGATGCCTCCAGCTTTGTTCTTAGGATTGCCTTGGCTATGAGGGCTCTTTTTTGGTTCCATATGAGATTTAAAGTAGTTTTTTCCAATTCTGTGAAGAAAGTCAATGGTAGCTTGATGGAGATAGCATTGAATCTATACATTACTTTGGGCAATATGGCCATTTTCACAATATTGATTCTTCCCATCCATGAGCATGGAATGTTTTTCCATTTGTTTGTGTCCTCTCTGATTTCCTTGAGCAATGGTTTGTAGTTCTCCTTGAAGAGGTCCTTCACATCCTTTGTAAGTTGTATTCTTAGGTATTTTATTCTCTTTGTAACAATTGTGAATGGGAGTTCACTCATGATTTGGCTCTGTGTTTCTGTTATTGGTGTATAGGAATGCTTGTGATTTTTGTACATTGATTTTGTATGCTGAGACTGCTGAAGTTGCTTATCAGCTTAAGAAGATTTTGGGCTGAGATTATGGGGTTTTGTAAATATACAATAATGTCATCTGCAAACAGAGACAATTTGACTTCCTGTTTTCCTAACTGAATACCCTTTATTTCTTTCTCTTGCTTGATTGCCCTGGCAAGAACTTCCAATACTATGTTGAATACGAGTGGTGAGAGAGGGCATCCTTGTCTTGTACTGGTTTTCAGAGGAAATGCTTCCAGTTTTTGCCCATTCAGTATGTCATAAATAGCTCTTATTATTTTGAGATACATTCCATCAATGCCTAGTTTATTGAAAATTTTTAGCAAGAAGGGCTGTTGAATTTTGTCAAAGGTCTTTTCTGCATCTATTGAGATAATCATGTGGGTTTTGTCATTGGTTCTGTTTATGTGATGGATTACGTTTATTGATTTGCGTATGTTGAACCAGGCTTGCATCTCAGGGATGAAGTTGACTTGATCGTGGTGGATAAGCTTTTTGATGTGCTGCTGGATTCAGTTTGCCAGTGTTTTATTGAGGATTTTCCCATAGAAAATTCTTGATAATAAAGGATAATTAGGAAAACATAGTGTACTAAATTTAAAAATGGATTATGTAACTAGATAAACTAAGTGATTTTGGTGCTGGCATATTTCGGGTCTCTTAGAGTAAGAAAGCTTAGCTTCTTTGGGCAGCTGACATTTTTTTTAATTTTTAAAATTTATTTGCTTATTTATCTATTTTTTACAGATGAGATCTCTCTCTTTTGTTTAGCCTAGAGTGCAGTGGGGTGATCAGAGCTTACTGCAGCCTTGAATTCCTGGACTTAAGTGAGCCTCCTGTCTCAGCCTCCCAAGTAGCTAGGACTACAGGGAAGCTCCACTGTGCATGACTAGTTTTTAAATTTTTTTTGTAAGATATAGTCTCATTTTTTTGCCAAACTAGCTGCAATCTTTAATCTATTTTATGCCCTTTGTCTAATCAGGAATTCAGCTTTCTAGTTGTCATAATCAGACTACTGACCCCAATCTTCTCCTCTTACTCCAACTCCACCTCTGAATTCC
The DNA here is from genome assembly GCF_043159975.1 of Macaca nemestrina. Lineage (NCBI taxonomy): Eukaryota > Metazoa > Chordata > Mammalia > Primates > Cercopithecidae > Macaca > Macaca nemestrina. Next base: position 26,280,208 of record NC_092127.1, read on the forward strand.
ACATTTTCCATTTCACTGTTTTCTTCTCAGTCCATTCTTCAATGGGATTAGCATTAGGGAAGTCCATCCAAGGCGGGTTGTGAAAGTATACAGCTTATTGCAGGTGATGTGGGGATCTGCTGGAGCAAGGAGGTAGGTTGTACAGTTTGTATTTATTTTGTCTACTCTAAACTAGATTTCCCCAGTTCCCTGCTTTGGTCAAGAGCTGCAATAAAAAAGTATAATGACTTTATTGTGTTCTCCAGTTGCCACATACACACTTACAATTAAACCAAGCACCATGAGTCAAATGCCAGCTTGTGTGTCATTCTTGTTTGCAGCCTCTTCCTGTCTCTAAGCTGGCAGATTTAATAGGTCCCTTTGGAAACAATGTTAAATCCAATGATTTTATTTCTATCATTTGACTAAATGAATAACCCAGGAACTAGCAGTTTAAAGAGATGTTTCAAACATGATTGTGACAATAAACAGATTACTCAGGAATTAAAAATACCAAGGAAGACAGACACACTTGCTCCTATAAAAGACTGTTCTGATCACTTTGCGAATCTCAATAATGAGGAGGATAGATGCTTACTAAAAAGGCAAAGTCTAAAATTGTAATAGACGTCGTTAGTTGCCCTAAATATCCATTACCCTCCTGCTTTAGTAATTTTTTAAAACTCTGATTTTTTGTTAAGAGTGTATGACAGAGAAAAGTTTCCACTTAACAGCCTCTCTAGTAGATAGGAGTAATCATTAGACTGAATGTGGCAAACAGGATTAGTCAGGTATTGCCAAAACAGTGTTGTGTAACAAGCTCCTCTAAAATTCCATGGTTACAAGTATAAGCATACATTTCTTACTCACATATCTGTGAAGTCTCCTGGAATTCAACTAATATAGAACTGATTTAGAACTTCCGGGCTTGGCTATAAGCTATGGATAGGGTTCAGGTCAGCTGCCTGTGTCTCTTATCCTGAACCAGCAGTTCTCTAAGGCATGTTCTTCTCATGACAAAAGACAGAGAACAAACCCAATTACACAGGCACTGTTCAAGCTTCTGTTCATATTACATTCACTAATATTTCACTGGCCAAAGCAAGTCATATGGTCAAATCTAAAGTCAAGGAGCAGAGAAATATTTTCTGTCTGCTATGAAGCCAAAGCAAGTTACATGGTGTATTAGTACATTTCAGCACTGCAATAAAGAACTGCCCAAGACTGGGTAATTTATAAAGAAAAGAGGTTTAACTGACTCACAATTCTGCATGCCTGGGGAGGCCTCAAGAAACTTATAATCATGGCAGAAGGCACCTCTTCACAAGGCAGCAGGAGAGAGGAGAAGCATGCCGGAGCAGGGAAAACTGCCTTATAAAACCACCAGATCTCGTGAGACCTCACTCACTGTCATGAGAACAGCATGGGGGAAACCACACGACGATCCGATCACCTTCCACTGTGTGCCTCCCTTGACACGTGGAGACTATGGAGATTACAATTCAAGATGAGATTTGGGTGGGGACACAGCCAAACCATATCACATGGCCAAGCACAACATCAATAGAAAAGGGAATAAACTACTCCCATGAAGAGGGATGGGTAATGAATATTTGCTGCCCAACAATCTAACCTACCACAAAACCTAAGTAAAAGTCTTATGGGTCAGTCTTCTTTAAAAGCTATCTGGCTCATGCTCTTTGCCCCAGTGATGACTATAGTTCTAGTTGTCATCTTTGCTCATGAGACGAAGGCTCAATGCCACACCTAGAGATGGCAGAACAACAAAGCAGAAAATGGGTCTCTGAGATCTTTAAACAGAGCTACCACTAGCCCTGTTTTCAAATCCTCTGAACTTTAAATGATAGCCTGAAATTGACCATGTTGGAAGTATGTATATTACATAAATCACGAGCACTCCAAGTCAGGGCATTCCCACCCTCCTGCAGAAAGTCATTTTTTAAATGTTCACCAGAACATTCTGAGAGGCTCTGTTAATGGCATAAGTGTTCTGAGGATAATTCTTGACAGTAAAATTATTGGCAATTGGCTTATAGACAAGATGACTATACTATATTATATATGTAGTATATATATAAAATAATTACATTGGGACAGCAAATATATATATATTTTGTACAGCAAACATATGTAAATATATAAAAAGTGGGTGCTGTTAATAATTAGACTGGAACAAAAATATAAGTGTATTTGCTGTTTTGGGGGATGAATGAAGTGGAATGGAGAGAGTGTAGCAGCTAGGGGAGCCCAGAACAATGGTCAGAAAACAGACCATGTTGGGAGGCAATCCTCAGCACATATTCACTTAGGAGCAGATGTGATGTGGGGGAGAAATAGTTCCCCTCACATATGAGATGCTAGTGGCCCTTGAAAGAGTTATATAAGTATATCCCAGCACTGTTGACATATTGGATTGGATATTTCTTTGTTGCAAGGGACTGTCCTATGCACTGTAAGATGTGTTAACAGCATCCCTGACCTCTACACACTAGATGCTGGTAGCCTCCCATCTCCCAGTTATGACAACCAAAAATATCTCCCAACACTGTCAAGTCACCCCTAGGGAGCAAAATTGCTTCCTTCTGTAAACCAGTGTTGTACAGTGTAAGGGAGAAAACAAATCTAAAAACAAAAACAACGACAAACATGATTTTTTCGGTGCCAAAAAGAAAGATATCCCTTCTTTTCTCTTACATCATTTTCTTTAAAAACAAGTAATTGCAAATTCTTTCTCGGTCTTTTTTATTTGGATGTAAATCTTCCAAAAAGCTAAAAGCATCCTAACAGTTTTATTACTCAAGAGTGTTTTTCCTGAAGAAACTTGGACCCCTGTCTTTGAATTGTACACATAGGGAAGATAGTATCCCTATATTTCTGTCTATAGGAGTTTAACTAGGTTCCTGGCTCTCAGTCGTAATTACCAGCACAGCACAGCACAGCACAGCACAGCACAGCATAGCATAGCATAGCATAGCATAGCATAGCATAGCATAGCATAGCATAGCAGAATAAGACATTTTGGATAAAGACAATCAGCCAACACAGATGTCCACACAGTACCAAGCAAATTTAGGATAAACTATGTAGAGCAAATGGTTCTGTCAAGTCCTCTTACCAGTGGGCAAGTTGTCCTTTGTCTTGAGAACATACATGCAATGGGTTGCATCTGCCCTTTTTTTTTTTTTTGAGACGGAGTCTCACTCTGTTGCCCAGGCTGGAGTGCAGTGGCCACGATCTTGGCTCACTGCAAGCTCCGCCTCCCGGGTTCATGCCATTCTTCTGCCTCAGCCTCCCATGTAGCTTGGACTACAGGCGCCTACCACCACACCAGGCTAATTTTTTGTATTTTTAGTAGAGACGGGGTTTCACCGTATTAGCCAGGATGGTCTCGATCTCCTGACCTCGTGATCTGCCCGCCTCAGCCTTCCAAAGTGCTGGGATTACAGGCGTGAGCCCCTGCGCCCGGCAGCATCTGCCTATTTTTATAAAATGGTGACTTCTTTCTGTTCTTACAATTGCTTTAGCAAATTGCCTGTGATGTGCGTTACAATGTGGTTTAATGTTTATCTAATAATGAAATTGCTTATTTTCTACCTTTGTGGAGAGAATTCAGTGGACTGGCAGAAAATTTTATTTTTATTTTCCCCAATGAGAACATCAGGAATGAGAAGGAATTGGGCAAGTGGAAGCAAAATAGGACATAGGGGTGAGTACAATTGTGTCACCTTCAGAGATAATAAACACAGGGAGCACTAAATCCTAAGTATAACTCTTTCAAGGCCCACTCTCATCTCACAGGTGGGGGGAAATGTTTCTCCCGCACATCAGGTCTGCTCCTAAGTGAAGATGTGCTGAGGACTGCTTCCCAGGTTTGTCTGTCTTCTCACCGTTTTTCTGGGCTCCTCTAGTTGCTACCCCTTCTCCATTCCACTTCATTCATCCCCTAAAACAGCCACTTAAACAAGACTATTAAGTGTTGTAGATTTTCTGGAGAAAATGGGATAGGTGATACTGAGGAGGAATGCAACATTATAGCACAGCACAGTCACCAGTAGAAAACAAAATACCATGCAGTGTAATCATTATTCCAAAGTTTCTTCCTTGCCACAGGGACTTTTCCACTAGGCAGCTTTTTCTCTCTTCATCCCTGGATTTACACTTTGGACTTCCTATCTCTAGACCAATGGCCATAAAAACTGTCTGATACATCATTTTTGTGTGTGACCGTTTTTACTTCCCACAGCGTCTAAAAATACCATTTATCTAGGCAGGTACTATGCTTAGTCCCAATTGTGACAAAATGAAGCAGTTAGCAATATAAGCAAAGTAAAGGGGGTGCAATTAAGAAATGCCAGATATTAAATTTAGGATCCTGAGATAAAATTGATTTTGAGAAGAGAGGAGTGTCATAGCAAGTGGAGAAAATAGTGAAACAGGAGAGTATAATATATAGAGAAGACCGAATTCATAAAGAGCTGACAGTTACTCAGAAGAAAAGCAGATACATGGACAATAATTAAATCACCTCAGTGGCAGAATCCAAGATTGAAGATTCATAACATTTTATGACTGAGACCCCAGTGCTTCATGAACCCTCTTGATTCTAAAAATATATTTAATTCTTTGAGAAGGCTTGTTATATGTTTGTTCATAGATTTGATCTTACAACACTTAATTATTTATCACTCGCTTAGCCAAGCACCAGAATAGACACTAAGGATATACTGATGAATAATTTAGACAAGTCTCTGCCTTCATGGGGATTACATTTTAGTGGAATGCTCTCAAGAGATTCCATAGCTCCATCTTGTCACACATATTCTTAAAGTGAATGCTATAGTATTTTAATATAGCTTAACTTTTTTTATAACCAATAAACATAAATGAAACATTATACAAATATAAAGAAGTAGAAGAAAATAAATCTCCTTCCCAGAATAGTCTTAAGCCTCTACAACTTACCAGTGTTGGACACCTTCCAGGCTTTTATTTATAGGTTGAAGCTTATGATCATTTTTTGTAGGTCAAAATGATTGATTAATGGCAGTTTTATATGGTTAGACTTTACATATTTTCCTTTATATCCACAGATTACTATAAGAAGAAAAGTTTTCTTTAAACCTTCTGTTGGAATGAAAATTGATTTTTGTTAGAATTACATACTTATATCTAAATAATCAAAACACCTAAACAAATGTAAAAATCACTTGAAACAAACTCTTTTGTAAGGAAAGACTGTGAAATCAGAAATTCCTAATATTAGGGAGTAAAGTGACATGAATGAAAACTGACACTATAATATATAATATATAAGTATGTTCAAATAGCATTTTACAAATATTAACCTGATCTTAGAGGAAAAGATTAGCACCAAAAAAATTACAAGGAGAGTGAAGAATAAGTGGTGTCAGTGTAACAGTTCCAACTGATTTCTACAGAATACTGAAAGTATACATCCATCTCTTTGAATATATGGTTTGTTCATGCTTAGAGGGAAGTAAACTGGCTTTGGCGATTTCTGCTACTCCCTATATTTAATGGCATCACCTTAAAATAGTGGATCTATACATGTACATTTTAGCATTGAAATAGGAAGCACTATTTCTACCATGGGTAGTAGAAAAAACATAAAAGACAGTTGGAGTTAAAACAGGAACAACAATAACAACAACAAACAAGTAAATCTAAACACGTATTTCTGGGTCCTGGAGAATTTTCATGGGTTCTTCGGTCAGTTCAGGGAAGTTCCTGTTACTTCACCTGTTTTATGATGTAGTAGTTGCTGTTGTTTACCCATACCACAGTTTCCTGTGGTACGGGAAAAGCAGAGGCTAATTTTCCTAGTAAAAGAAAAGAATTCTACACAAGTTACACACAGTTGAGAGCTTATTATTTAGTTTGCTACTTTTGTTGTTGTCATCATACCAGCAAGCTGGGCTTGAGCAGGAAATGATTATGACAATTATTTGCGATTACCAGAAAAGAGAAAATGATATGCTTCTGTAACATCTAGCTTATCTAACACACAAATCAAAGGAAATATTCAAAAGACTTTAAAAGTGACAATACTTAAAAGCATTAGAATTAAAGAATATTATCGTTTCATAGTAAGATGAAAAATGACCTTGGGAAAATAACAAATATATTAAAATATAGAGAATTTTCAAAAACAAACTCATTTTACTATGAGATCAATATAGGCATAATAGGAGTTCCAGAATGAGAGAAGAGAGCAAGAAATTGATATGCAAATAGAAGTACCCAAAACAATCTTGAAACAGCATAAAGTTGTATGACTTATTTCCTGGTTTCAAAATTTAACTACAAAGCTACAGTAATCAAGATGGTGTGGTACTGACATAGGGTAGAAATGCTGATCAATGGAGTAGAATTCCAAGTCCAGAAATAAATCCTTACATTGATAATTAATTAATATTTGACAGCAGTACCAAGAGAATTCCATAGGGAAAGAAGTCTTTTTAAAAAATGTTGAGACAACTGTATAGCAACATGCAAGGTAATGAAGCTGGACCTCTGCCAAACAATACACAAAAAGTATCTCAAATTGAATCATAGACAGAAATGTAAGACCTAAAACTATTAAAATTCTAGAAGAAAACTTAGAAATAAATTTGTGACTTTGGATTAGGCAATGGCATCTTAGACATGATACCCAAAGCCCAAGTGAAAAGAGAAACTAGCTAAAGAAACTAGCTAAACTGTACTTCATCAAAATTAGACAATTTTGAGCTTTGAAGAATACCGTTGAGAAAGTGAGGACAACCTACAGGATGAGAGAGAGCACTGGCAAATCCTCTGTCTGATGAGGACTTTTATCCAGAATATGGAAAGAACTCTTACAACTCAACGATGGAAAGATAAATGGACATTTCTCTAAAGCAGATATGCAAATGTCTGATAGGCATAGGAAGAGATGCTCACCAACATCACAGGTCGTTAGAGAAATGCAAATCAGTCCGGGTGTGGTGGCTCATGCCTGTAATCTCAGCATTTTGGGAGGCTGAGGCGTAAGGGATCATTTGAGGTCAGGAGTTCAAGACCAGCCTGGCCAACATGGTGAAACCCCATCTCTACTAAAAATATAAAAACAAAAAACAAAAAACAAAAAAAAAGAACCTGGCCTGGTGGCACACACCTGTAATCCAAGCTACTCAGGAGACTGAGGCATGAGAGTCATTTGAACCTGGGAGGCGGAGGTTGCAGTGAGTTGAGATTGCACCACTGCACTCCAGCCTGGGTGACAGAGTGAGACCTTGTCTCAAAAAAAAAAAAAAATAGTTTTAATGCAAATCAAAACTACAGACGGTACCACTTCATGCCAATGACCCAAATGTCCATCAGCAGAAAATGGATAAAATGTGGTGTATCAATGCAATAAAATAGTAAGTGACAACAAAAATGAATGAAGTACTATTCATTTTACCACATGAATTAAACTTGAATATATACTATTGAATGAAACCAATCATAAAAATCTACATATTATATGACTCCATTTATATAAAATGTCCACAAAATAAAAATTCATAGAAATAGCAACTAGATTAGTGGTTGCCAGGGGAAGGGAGAGGGAGAAAATGAGGAGTGGCTGCCAATGGGCACAGGGACATTTGGGGTGATGAAAATGACCTGAAGTCAGAGAGGGGTATTAATTGCAAAACTCTGTGACTATATATTAACCACTTTAAAAGTGTGAATTTTACAGTATATTACTTATGTCTCAATAAAGCTGTTATAAAAAATAGATCTTCACCTGCTTGCTGGAATAAGAGTACAATGAGAATAATGGAAATGACTTTTTAAAATCAGGCACTTCAAAGCTTTCTGTGGCCACCTGAAATTGATACAGTGAAAATACCAGTTTATTGTATTGACCACCATAAACCCTTCATCATCCACCTAAGTGATTAGGAAACCATTTCTTTGCCACTTATCACTATAATCCTGGAATAGTGTGTATTCAGGGTAGTAAGCAACTGTTTTATCAAGAACTTAAGTGAATATGATAATAAAAAAAGTAAATTTTCCAAAGTGAAAAAGGCATAGCAAAGTCAGCTAAATATTTTTGTTGAATTACCTGTGACATCCCTCCCTCTCCCATTTCTATTTCTTTTGATTACATGTCAGGATTAGAAAATCACAGCTACATATAGGCATCTGAAATTGTCTGTCTTGTGGGAGGACAAGAAACAAAAAAACTTGGGTTTTGGTAAAACAGAGGCAGAAAAAGTGGACATATATAACTTAAAGGACTCAGGAATTGAAAGAAGAATCTAAATTTAGGCACCTGCTGCCTAAACCCCGGGAAGACAAATGCAGTGATCTGAAAAGTGGCAAAGCTTCTGACAGAGACCTGTTATGATAACAGAGTTAGGTTCAAACAAGAAACAAATCTTTCCACCATCATGTTCTAATAAGTCAAAAAAGAAAACTCTAATAAGAACCAAATTGTCCTTTAAAAAAAATCATTAAAGTTAGGGTAGGAGATAATCTGTCACCATTTTAATCAGGATACACAATAGAAAAAAAGGAAAATGTGTACAAAAAGTGATAGAAAAACAAATTCAGTGAAAGATGCTTGGTTAACTCTAGGAAAAAAGAGAGGTGAGACCAGCTAATTGGAGAAGAGGACTGCAAATTGGTTAGCATTGAGTGTGGGAAGGCTGTCAGCAGACTTGAACAAAGACCAAGAACAAATAATTATAAAGTCCAAGATCAGAGTGAACCTCTTTTGCCTATTTCTTTTCTCTCTCCTGAATTGCCACCAAACTCTTGGCTCTACACTATGTACAAACATACAACAAAGGTGTCTATAGAGACTGCCCAAGCTGCTGTTTCATATATTCTCTTTTTTTTTTTAATTTTAGGGGGAAAGATCTTATTTTCATTTACCTTTAACAATATTCACTGTATCTGTAGGGAGAGAGAGAGATTTTGATTTTTTTTTGCACATACACATGATACTTAACTTACTTTAAAATAAATTGAAATAACTTCACAAATTCCCAAATAAAAATAGTATCTTTTGATGGTATATGTATTTTAAACTATAGATTCTGATGAACCTAAGTATTGATGAAGTTAATAATATACCAAAAAAAACCCCTCAAAAACCTACTTTCACAATCTGATGTTTGTGGTTGTTTCATTTTGTACTTCATAAATTCAACTTTATAATATTTTTGCATTTCGATTCTAAATGATTCAATATTTTAGCAGGTTAGTGCTTCTCTTCAAAGTTTTACTGTGGATTTGGATAATCTTTTTTCCCAATAAATCAAATACCAAATAGGCCCAATTATTTTCTCATTTAACGATTTTTTTTAGGTATAGAAGTATCTTAATATGCTATATAAACATTTAAATTAGATAATGGAATTTCTAAAGCTGTTGTACAGCATCTTGAGACAGATTTGCGGATTTGTCACCACAGTCATCCTCTTTATTAACTTATAGTTTAATAAGTTAATACAGTTTAATAATGAGTTCCCTGTGTTTCCTATTCAACAGAGGTCCACGTTAAACAACCTAAGCCTAAGTCTTAAAATAATTACCAACTGTATAATGGTCAAAAGTACCACTGTGGTTTACAGCATTCTGCCAAGTGCTTTATCAGCTGAGTTACTGTGTCACCAGCAGGCTCTCTGGGCTATATTAACCATCCTAACTTCCACTCAATGTGCACATGGGAACTCTCAAAACTGTTCTGGTAAAAGAAGGGAGATTAAATAAATATTATTTTAGTGGATATTTAAATAGCACCTATTGGTGTCTTTAGTGACTTTAACGGCCCAAAATACTTCCATGGGCTACCCGAAGTTCTGAAGAACACACTAAGGAAACACTGACCCACAGCAGCACCAATGACACTGTCCTTGAAGGCACGGGTGCAAATGAGATCACTCACATGAAGTGCCTTCAGTGCGTCTGGCAAATAATAAGCTTCCATTGTCGATGATGACAGTGATGACAACAATAACGATGATGATAAAATAACACTTCATATTTGTATCGTACCAATAATCATTATAATGTTTTCTAATTGTTAGGCTTCAATTCACTTGCTGAAAAGAGGAAGACTAGATGCTGTTCCTGGATTAGATGGGAAAATGGGCTGAAGCAAGGTCCACACCAGTGCTGCTCTGATTTTGCTTCTTTGCCTCCAGAGAGGCAAAGAACATCATTTCAGGGAGGCACTGAACATCATTCATATCACCTCCACCTGCAGAGACCACAGAGGCCTCTGCAGTCCCTGCTACCTGATATCCAAGCACCCAAGACTAATCAGAGTTGCCATGCCTGCCAAAAACTATTGCTCTTCTAGACCTCTTATCTCAAGGATTAGGGAATTTAGATGGAAGGTTTTCCAAGCTAGCATCTAAGAAAATGGTATGAACTTTGGAACTAGAAAATTTAGACTTATATGACAGATCTCCTGACACTTTTTAAAAATACATACCTACCTACATACACAAGGAATAAAAAAGTCCAAAGAAAGTAATTACTAAAGTGTAGTTGATGGGGAATAAGTAAGTAGTAGATATATAGATTGTATATCCATAACCCTGTATCTAAAATTCTGAGATGAGGCATATTTAGAAAAATACTAATATAACTTCATATTGGATATAAATACAATATGGGTATATATGCTACATATTATTTACTACCTCCAGTATGGTCTGGGGTAGCTGTCTGTAATCAAAAATATTAATGTTTCTATAGCAAAATGCATGACAATACCTGCCAAGTAGGATAAATAAAGACCATAATTAGCCTCTTATGAGTTCAGGTGAGATCAGTAATGATTTATAAAGGATTATAAACCTGTATTTAGGATGTAATACTAGGAACAAGAATTTTCATGGAAAATGTAAAAGAATATAATTGTAATATCAATCTTGTCATCCTTTCTATCACCATCCTCACAAACACTTCTACAGTGAATTTGAGAGTAGTTAGTGCCAGACTGGCCACCATCTCACCTGTAAAAGTTATTATCCACTACTAAACAGTCCTAGCTTTTAACACTTTTGAGAACGTGTCTAATTTACATTGAACTGCATCTGTTGCATTAGCCTGACTTTAAAACAAATTATATGGAGTATAATAAAATTACTAAAAGTGTTCAGGATTATCCAGGTTCAATATTATGCTGACTAGCTCTGTTCAACCCCTTTAGGAAACTTATTGAGAGAAAAAGAGAGAAACCTAAAATCCCATAGTTGAGAAACTCTTGATCTTTCAAATTTTCCCATTATCATTTATGATTTAGAATGCACATAATGGACTCCTTCTTCTGTCATGATTAAGTAGCTTCTACTGTATCCGACTGTTCCACAGGTAAACATTATAAATACTGAACCAAAAAAATGTAATGACCTGGAGGTAACTTGAAGGGGCTCCTACCAGCCAAAGTTGGAACTATTTGAGCTTCAATAATGCTAATAAAGGCAATGCATTAAAGCCAATCAAATGTGTTTACACCCATGAGTTGATCACTTTCTAACAATTAGTAAATAAAGAGATAGTATCAAACTTTTATTCCGTCTTTCCTAAAAGAACTGTACCATTGCATAACCAAATAATAGATACAAGAATGTATCTTTTCATTCATGTATTTAATCTAATAAATGTGAAAGAAATAATAGAATTAAAACGTCACCATTTTAGCAACCCCCAGTGAACTAACCAGCATTAAGCATCCGTGGTGGTGAATATCACAAAGGAAGTCAGAGGAACACAGTCTATTTTCATAACTAGAGCTATCTTTTTAGTGTAAGTCAGATTATGTCTTCTCTCTGATCAATATCCACAATAACTCCTCATTTCACCAAAAGTGAAATTCAGCATCCTTACAAATACCTACAAGGACCTGTAACATCTGTCCTTGAATCGGCTCTTTGTTTCATTTCTGTCGGTTGCAATTCTGCTCCAGTGAATCCTTCCTGTTCATTTGACACTCAAAGTGTGCTCCTGCTTCAAAGTCTTTGCACTGGCTTTACCTCCTGCCTGCAGTCTTCTTTTCCCCAATAGTCATACAGCTCACTTCCTCACCCCTTTCACGTCTTTGCACAAAAGTCATCTTCTCAATGAAAGTATGCAACCATCCCATTTGAAATTGCATCCATCTCTTTTTTCCCTCATGCCACAAGCACATGACTTCTGACCCTTCTCTGTATTGTATTAAGGTTCTAATCATTACTACTAATACACTGTTATTGGGTTGAATTGTCCTCCTGCCTAAAAACATACTGAAATAGTAGTCTCCAATACCTCAGAATGTGACCTTATTTGAAAATAAAGACATGGTAGATGTAAGTATTTCAACTAAGATGATGTTCTACTAAAGTGTGGATGGGTTGGGGGGCGATCCAATATGACTGGTGTCTTCATAAGAAGAGAGTGACTGGAACACAGACACACAGGGAGAACATCATATGACAAGGCAGAGGTTGGAGTTATGCAGCTGCAAGGAACACCAAAGATTGCCAGCTAGCCACAGAAGCCAGAAAGGGGCAAGGAAGGGCTCTCCTTCAGGTTTCGGATGGAGCATGGTCCCACAGACACACTGATTTCAGGCTTCTAGTCTCTAAAACTGTGAGACAATAAACATCTGTTGTTTTAAGTCACCCATGTTGCTGTGCTTTGTTTTGGTAGCCTTTGCAAACAATACATGTATCTATATAGCGTATCATTACTATATATCTCATTTTATTGTTCTTATTGCTATTGCTTGTTCACCTCCTACTGCTGACTCCCCACCTTCCAGAAGGCCAACATCAAATGAGTAGGGATCTTTTTGGTCTGTTATGTAAAAGAATCCCTAGTACACACTAGATATTCAATAGATATCTGTTGGTTAAAATAATCCTCATATATATTTCTTCATCATTTAATTGAATTGCTTTTTGTGCTTTTGCCAGCTTTTTATTTTTTTAATCTAGTGTTTTATTATTCACAGTAATGGGCAACATAGCTGGCAGGAATACACACACACACACACACACACACACACATTATTGGAGACAGGGTCTTGTTTTGTTCCCCAAGTTGGAGGACGGTGGCATGATGATGGCTCACTGCAGCCTCCAACTCCTGGGCTCAAGCGATCTTTCCAACTAAGCCTCCTGAGCAGCTAGGACTACAGGCATGAGCCACCACACCCAGTTAACTTTTAAAATGTTTGTAGAGACAAAATTCCCAATGTTGCCCAGGCTAGTCTTGAACTCCTGGGCTCAAGCAATTCTCCCATCTTGGCCTCCTAAAATGCTGGGATTATAGGTGTGAGCCACCATGTCTGGTCAGGAATAATTTAAATAACCACTAATGCCCAATTTAACATCTCTTCCTGAATTAAATATTACTAAATAATTGCAAAAAAGTAAAGAGGGTGACTGTTTATAATTTCATCTCATTTCCCCTAGCCATGCTTTTGTGAAGATGCTATTGAACAAGTAATCAAGTCAGACACCAGGAGAGAATAGGAAAAAGATAATCAGCCTTTGAGCAATGGAGACTTGAATGAACATAAATTGTTTAACTCACTAAGCAAGTGTCTATAAAATAAATCATTATTCATAATAATCTTCTAAAACCATTAATCCAAATCTTAATGACTTCTGTCCACCAACCCATCCACAGTTCTCAACTTTCAATTATTAAGAACATTCAGTTATTTCTGTTTAGGAAAGAAAAATTTCTTGCTTCGAGTTCAATAGTTTAAGAGCTCCAAATTAGTTTATCCAGCTTAACTAAACTCATCTATCAACAGCCATAAAACCTGTGAAGTTTGACAGTTATTGTGTACTTGCTAATGTAAGTTTTTCTAACAGGATAAAACACCTCCCTATGCATTTATATTAGCCCTTATCAGTGAGATTTTTCTCCCTTCAGCCACTAACATCAAACCTTGAAATTAATTGTGCTAGTGAAAGTGCAAATACCAATTGCTTTTAAATGAGATTAGTCTCCAGATTACTCCCCTTCCCCTTCTTCTTTTGTCCATGGTGAGACTGAGTGAAGAAAAAAGTTTTAATCATAAAATCTTCCCTTCCAAAAGCAAACTTTGATTAACATAGCTTTACTATGTCACAGTGCAGAGAAAAGGGATGATATTAGTGAGGAACATTCTTATTAGGCAGAAAAAAGGAGAATCCCTTAGAATAAAAAGTAAAGAGGAAAACAGAGAAAAGCAAAGGTGAACCAAGTTTTTTCATCTTTTCCATCTGCTATAATATAAAAACCTGGGAAAGGCACTCACATAGCACTAGAAAGATTCGAGGGAAGCTAAAAGCAGAGAGGGCTTGTGACCAGATCTATATCTGAAAGTCTAAAGAAGGACTGAGAAGCAGAGTGCTATTGTACCAATGTGGAGTGGACACAACAGAGCTGATAGGGCAGCTTATCACATCTGAGTAGAGAGAAGGCCTGAGTAAGCCCAAGTTGCCTCAGTTCTTTGTTATCTATGTGAGGAGCAGTGTTTCATAAGTTCCTGCAGAGTTCCAGTGATGAATGTAAAGTTCTCCAATAGTTTCCACGTTTGGCAAGGGGCAATGTCATTGACTGCATAGCAAGACTCCACAGAGTAGACAGCCTAACCTTTGAACAAAACAGAGGATGTGGCTGACACTCAAGTAATGACAGTTTAAGTCAATGAGAGTGTCAATCCTACCATGTCAGCCGGGGTTGGGGATTCTGGAGCTGGACTCTCAGGCCTTAACCTTGTTGAGAACAGAGCATACATGGTACATCAGAGCCTGATGTAACACAGAGACAAGGCAAGATTATTGTGCCTCAACTGGAGTTCAACAGGAAGCAGTAGAGGATATTTTGTGGACCAGCACTATTTCCCGCATGGCAAGAAATCACATCAATTTCCCGTAGGTGGATATCATCCAGGGAAGAAGGAGGGCATAAAGAATGCCCCATAGACATCCTGGATTTTTAATTAATTAAATACTTACCAGCATGGCTTATTACTTACAAACTTAGAGCTTTTGTATTTGTTTTCTTTCATTGTTTTCCCTTATTATGAACAGGAATCAATACGGAAAAGGTTTAAATCAGTTATAGGAACTGAAGACATCAATGTTATTATGCACATCTGAATCATATATGCAAATATGCTATTGTTTTTCAGAGACTTGGTTCTTTAAAAGACTAGGCTAACACAAAGTTTCAACGATTGAAAAGATTGACCTCAATTTAATAAGACAGCATATGAAACTACAGTATTGAAATAGTATAAAGTATGTTAATCATTCTATATGTTGGCCAAAAAATTAATTATCTGTGCACATTTAAAATATTCTTCAAAATTATTTAATAATTGGAAATACAGATACCATTTAGACTTCACATTTTAGAATAGAAAAGATGTATATGAAAACAACTTTATTGGTAGTGTTTAATGTTGTATAATGAGTCTGGAAAGGATTTAAAATTCTTTATATGGTAAATTACTCGTGTATTACTAGGACGGTGGAGTTAAATTGACAATTTGACCAATTCTCAATAGGCAATAGCATTTTCCTATAGGACTTTCAAAACTGTACTTAATGTTGAAGATTATAATCATAATTTGGGCATACAGTTGTCATTTAGTTATGATTTTCTAGGCATATTAAATTTTTTCTGTACTTCACAAACTAAACATTAAGAAGCCTGCGGAGTAGAAATGAATATAGATAGCTGGTAGATATTCTTCAAGTTTGAAATTAAAAGTTCCTCAAGAAAAATTTTTTCTTATTATATTTTTGGACAAAAGTACTGAGTTGGTTACACATAACTTTTAGTTTCAACAAAAAATACAATTCATTTGTTTATAAGACAACATGGAAGTGGAAGGTAATACAACTTTCTAAAATGAAATTACAGATTGGATTGACACTGACTACACAACTAAATAAATTAATCCTACTATAACATAAAATTATCTTCCATATATTATGAACTGACATTCAAATCCAGAAATCTTTCACATAAATTAAATTTCATGTTAACAAAATTTCTATTTATTATACATAAATAGTTATCATAAATATATTTTATATGACCCCACATTTGATCTTTCCTTGGTAAACAGTGAGAATTATTACATATGAAGACAGTGTATAAGGGACATTAAATCAGCTTTAATCCCATTATTAAGAAATCCATACAGAATTGGATTAAGACAACAGGACATCATGCCCAACAAATGACAAATGCAATACACCAACTTGAAATGCCTATTTGAAATAAGATTGTCATTAAAATCAGTTACCACATGGAAAAGGTGTAGTGGCATCCAACTAACAGCAAATACTAATATCAGTATGGTCAGCCTGTAGAAAACACTTCGAGATCTCTTTTTTATTCTTGTAACAGAACGTTTTACTCTCAATTCATGAACATCTGAATTTTCTTCAGGTTTTATTTCAAAGCAAGTGGGGACCCCTGGTATGAACTTACTGGATGAAGAGAGCTGACTTCTTACAGAGCCAAAGTTTTCTGGAAGTATTCTGGAGTGGTTCTCTTGAGAAGGTCTTTCTGGAGCGGGTAACACACATGCTGTCTTCTTGCTATATCTCCTTCTGTGTTTTTTGATGAATGAATAACTCCATTTATGGCTGCCAGAGAGTTTCACCTGAGGCCCAATCTTTCTGGATGGATGAAGAGTTAAGTTGATCATCTCATTTTCTTCAAGTCTGTTTTCTTTGTTGGACAATCCACAGCTTATGCTTCTGCAGACACTTGTATGACTTACAGTAAGACAAACTAAGGGCAGAATATACTGAACTAGCAATAAAGAGATAGTAAAGGCAATTCTGTATGAATCAGATGGCCATGACTCAACACATAAATACCTGCTGCTCAGCAACGCTGAACCAAATGTTTCTTGAAGTTCCACAAGACTGTGAAACACTGGAAGGGGAGAACAGATGGCAAAACCTAGTGTCCAGACAGTAGCTATCAGAAAGTAGCCATGGTTTGCTGTTAAATTATTAGAGATGGGATGTTTTATCATATGATACCTGACAATGGCAATTGATATTAAAATTAAAGTTGAAACCAAAACTGACACACATTGCAGAAAAGGCATAATATGGCACATGACTTTGCCAAACATCCACTGATCCAGCAAGACAGATGTCAGTGTGAAAGGTGAGCAAAACAGCACAACCAAGATATCAGAAAAGGCCAGATTTCCTATAAGGAAGTTTACCGTAGTCTTCTGATTACGCTTTTTCATGAGAGCCATTAAAATAAGTAAATTCCCCATAAAGCCAAGAAGACTTACAAATGTATAGAGCCCAATCAGAAAATACTGTAAGTCATCTACACTGCTTTTATAGTCATCCCAGACTGGGAAATCAGAATTCCGAGTGGCAGCAGTATTATTCTCTGTGGCAAGTGTCTTGTTATAATATTCATCGAGCTCTAAATCCATATTATAGTCCTGCTTGGAATAAAAAGACATTTGTCATCAACCTAAAAAAAAATTACATGACTACTTTAAATTAATCTATTCAGACGGAAACTAAATTTTACAATCGGCTCCCATGACCTTATTAATCTCCTAAGAAAGTTTATGAAATCTTTAACTCGTTCCAAGTGCAGTGCAAATATCAGCCAATAATGATTATAGTAAGTTTAATTTTATCATTACTTCCAAGATGTATTAACTTATGTTAAGATAATAGATTGTATTTTTAAAATTTGTGTCGTAAATAACGTAAGGAAAGAAAAAGCAAATGTAGACAAGAACTTCAAGATATATGCTTTACAATCACTGATTAATATTATTCTCCAAGTCAATATACCTGGTACATAGTATAGTCACATAATCTTACCATAAAAATTCTATTCATTTCTATCTCAATCTAGGCCAAACTTAAAAGTCACCTGTCCTGGTCAACTCAGCTGGACATGATCTCCTCTTCAGAACTCCTGTTAACATTCTGTTTACAGTTGTCTGATGCTACATATCATAATCTGCTCTCATTGCGTTATAATGCCTAGCCGTCTACCTTGTTTATTTACAAGCAATGGGAAAGCAGAAACTATCTCTTACTCACTTTGGAATCCATCCCAATACATGGCAGAGTAATTTTACCACTGCAGGTATTAAGTAAATGTTTATGAGAGAATAAAATATTCAAACAAAACTCTAGTAACAAATATCACCTAGCTCATACAACGTTCAAATTTAAGCGCCTTGAGAATAGGATTACTATCTCATGACCTAGGAGCATATAGTAGGCACTCATTAAATCTGTTTGTCAAGCTGTACTGTTGACTGTGTAGATACAATGCTGAATGATGACATCTTTCTGTGACCAATCCTCAATCGTTTGGGATATGCCAGATTATCTCTGATTAGGACAACCACTGATGGACTAGCAGTGCTGTTGGTGTTTTTTTTTTTAAAACAAACAAACAAACAAACAAACAAATTTCACTTGCTTATTAATTTAAAAACTGTGTATAGATTTTGCCTTATGAATGAGTCAATCAATTCATTGTTCAAGGAAAACATTATACCTTAAACGTAAATGTAGAAGTGATATTAATATAACTTCCAGTAATAAGTTTTTTCATTTCAAATTAAATTAATGTCATACCTCAATGGCATTACATGTTTACCTCTACATATTAGACTTTTGATGCTACTGCCTGATGAAGCACTAAATTGCCCATAACATACCAGTAAGAGGCAAAAGGACCCCTTCCTCTCATTTAAAAAAAAAAAAAACAACACTTTTTTTTTTTTCTTAGAAATAGGGTCTCATTCTGTTGCCCAGGCTGGAGTGCAGTAGTGTGATCACAGCTCATTGTAACCTTGAACACCTGGACTCAAGCAATCCTCTCATCTCAGCCTCTCAAGCAGCTAGGACTACAGGTACATGCCACTACATATGGCTAATCTTTCTATTTTTTTGTGGAGATGGGGTCTGCCTATGTTGCTCAGGCTGGTGTCAAACTCCTGGCCTCAAGTAATCCTCCCACCTTGGCCTCCCAAAGTGTTGGGATTATAGGCATGAGTCACTGTGTGCCTGGCCACTTTAAGTTTTTTTTTTTTTAAACAAGAATTTCCTACAGAAAACACAAACCAGCAAGCAAATTAATTCCAATAAATACACTGTCATAGAGATTGTGATATACACATAGTTTAAAAAACACTTTTGTTACCTATTAATATATGTTGATCTACTTATTTCTAGATCTATAATTGAATAATTATACTAAAACTATAAAAATACATTTATTTAAATTAATAGTAAAAACTGTTATCTTTAATTTATGAGGGACCTATAGGTCTTAGTTCAATAAATTTCCAAATGGCAAATACTACTGTGTACATACATTCATTACAAGTAAGTTTAACTTCAGTTCTATATATAGCAAGTTTCAAACAGGATGACAGAGTCATCCTTGTGCTATGAGAAAAGTTATAAGTTTTTCACAACTTCTACAAGTGATTCTATGTTGACCAAATTATTTTCTGGAAGCTAACTACATCCTTTTAAAGGATAAGTTAATTCAAAGACTGAGGATTGCATTCATTCATTCTTAGACCCTAGCCAACAATTTACATTGATATTGCCTCAGTGAAAAAGAACACCTGGTACAAAAGTGACTCGCATAACCTACTGAATCATATTATTCATCATATTGCCTCTCAGCCTCTCAGCACCTACTCTGGATAGGTCAGCAAGCTTATAATCAAAACAGCTTTGACTGGTGCTTTTGCCTAATTTCCTGATTTCTGATGACCCTCTGGCTCAATTCAGCTTATTCATGATCCTATTTATATTTATCATGTGTACAGGCTGCTTGTAACTGCAATCTTGCTTAGTTGTTCTTCCCTTGACTTACCTTTCTTGAATCAATCCTTTTCTTCTAACTTTGTGGTAGGTCAGTTGTTACTGATAGCCTTTCCTTGTACTTCCTAAGCAAGAACAAGAGAGAAATTAGACGGCCCCTTCTACAGTGGCTTTGTGCCTTTTTGGATCATGGAACTGTGGATGATACTTACTTACTTAGTGTAAAATTGCTGTCCAAAATTTTTTGAAGAAAGAGAAGATGCAGCACAATTTGTGG
Organism: Macaca nemestrina; assembly: GCF_043159975.1. NCBI lineage: Eukaryota > Metazoa > Chordata > Mammalia > Primates > Cercopithecidae > Macaca > Macaca nemestrina. The sequence goes on from NC_092127.1 coordinate 26,300,317, forward strand.
TAATAGAAACAACATAGTTTTGAGTCTAAAATTCAGATTTTTCTCCAATCCATGTGGTTAGATCTCTCTATTATATTCGAATGGAGATAAAAGTCTTAATTATTTTTCATTCTAGAAATAATGTTTAATAAAGCATGTTACACATAGTGGATGCTAAAGTAAATATTCATTACCAATCATTTTAGAAAAGCAATTTAACTTCCCTTGCTTTAAAATAACAGAAATGAATCATCCTGACAATGTGGGAAAATTCAGGATAGAGTATGACTATAAATTTGTGTGTACATACATATGTGTGTATATGTATCTTTATATATACATTTATAGAGAACCATTGAAATTATAGATGTTTTAAATGGCCCCAAAATGCAATGAGGAGGAGATACCTAGATAGACAACAAAGAGAGTTTAGCACTTTAAATTTTCATTTGGATATCTTCATTGATAAAGGCTATCACACAAGCAACATGAAACTAAAACTGCAAGATATATTGACAAAACATTTAAAAAATGTAAACGAAAAAAGAAGTATATCTGCTTCCACGACTGTGCAGTCTGCTATTAAAACTTTTATTTTAAATACATGCACATAAAATATTGAATGCATTAAATTATAAAACCACATCTCCTTAGTAAGAAGATGAAATAAATGCCATCTTGAGTATTCATTGAACACTGGAGAAAAAACTGAGGATGCTTCTTTCATTCCCTAAAATATTTGAGTATTTTAAGCAAGTACATAATTTGTATATAATTTTAAAGGGTAGACTCCTTCTATTAATGAATAGCTAAGAATGATTAGTTGTTCCTTCTTTTATTCATTCAAGAAGTATTTACTGAACATATATTTTGCTAGGTGCTCTGCTCTGCTCTAAGCATAAAGATGAGTAATGCAAGGTGCTATGCCAAGAATATTCTATGATGGATTAATTCAAGCTCACACCCTGAGTAACTGTAGATTGCTGAGATGTAAAAGGCCTCAAATTGGATGATGAATGAATTAATAAATGAATGGCATTCTCCTGACTGACAGTAGTATATTATTTCACTATAGCATGGACACTTGTATTATTGCCGAATATAATGAATACTTTATGTAGCTACTGATAGACTGATTAGCAAATTAAAAAAATTCTCTTTTAGCATTCATTCATTCATTCCACATTCATTTATTCATTTTATTTTGGTGCGACTGTAGTCAACTTTCTCCTGCTCTCCCTCTAGCCCCACCCCACACCATCTACCACATAAACATACACACATACAATACCTAATATATAGTCTGCACAAAATGAGCATGTTTGTGAATCTTTGTTCCAAAGAAGGAAGAATTTTTTCTTACAACTAAATGATGAATACTGCAAACGCTGGAGGCGCGGAGGAGGGGTGGGGGAGGGGTGGTGGTGGATATGTAGTTTTTTTAAAGTGCCTCCTGGTAGCCAGGGGATAATTTAAACATTAGGAAAATTTTGTCCAATCAGATTTAAGTCGAAAATCTAAGGTACAGGAACCCTCTTAAAATGAAAACACAAACAAACAAAAAAGCAAGATTTCTTTCCTTAAACTTACCTTTTCCCTTCCTTTTTCCTGAAAAACACAGTCAGCAGACCTACAATGGAAATGCAAATATGTTTAACAACCCTCTACTTCTCAACAAGTGTTATTATGAGTGCTGTACATTCTTATGCAATATATTTTATCCATTATAAAAGTAATGATATGTGTGAATCTTCTCAGATTGCTACAGAAATTATGAAATATAGCCAGAGAAAGAATATTTTAACATGGAATATTATTTGACTAGAAATCTGATATCGACAGCATGAAATTTTTGTCATACCTAATTACTATATTTACTCATTCTCTTTTATAATAGTTGTATCTCCCACCATCAGAATTTCCAGGCTGAAACACAGAACTTTAATCTCTGAGTAAAAAGTGTGAAAAATAAAAGTTCTTTATTAAACTATGGCAACTTATAAAAAATAATGTCTTTTCAGAGGTTTACTGGAATTTTCTTATAAACTCTTCTATATCTGACACCTAGACAAATGAAACCTTCTGAATAGATTTTAAGTATTTTAAGAAAGTATTTTAAGAAAGTGTTCTTAAGAATAATAGGAGGAACTTCAGGGAATTCAAAGGATATTAAAAATCTGACTTGTACATTTAAATAAGGTTTATTTGTTTGAATAATTTCTTGCCTTATGAAAATATACATCACTCTCACAAAGGATGACAATCACACAAAAGAATAAAATATATGTAATTCTTTTCCTCCTGCAATGATACAATATCAACTATTGTCTATTTTGCTGTGCTCATGGAACAGATTCCATGTTCTCAAATATTCCCATGGTTTGTTCTTAAAGCCAGAATCTGGCACAATTTGAATTGGAAAGATAAATACAGCTCTGCTCAGCTGACAAACACACAGGCATGCATCACCCTCCCTTCCAAATTCTAACAGCAGAGTTTCTCTTCCCTTGAGAAATCTGAAATCTAAAATTGCATTCGAACTGCAAGATTCTTCTGAAAGAGCCTTAGGCTATTTTCCATGGTCTATGGTAAAACCGTTTTGGCTTTGGTCCAACACAACGCCTCAGTTCCTTTAAAAGATTAACTAAAGGTCTGTGAACTTGGAAAAAAGAATTCCCGTTTCTGGAATTCGAGTTCTATGGATGTTTGCTATTCTCGCATTTGTCATATGAAGACACCTCGCAAATAGGAGCGCAAACCTTGGAGCGCAGCTGACTCCCGGGCTCAGGTCAGCGCTGGACTGCGCGGCAGCTGGACGGCTTGAGTGGCGCCTCGCGGGCTGCGCCCCTGGCCTCGCCAGAGACCCGCTAGAGCTGAGCCCTGACCCGGGCACCCCGCGGGCTGCCGTTCCCAGCTCCAGACCAGCCGGGCTGCAGCAAGAGTGCGTCTAGCCTGGGGCAGCGCTTTGTCCATCCCCCGCCCCTTCCCCAGGAGGCTCCTTCGCAGATCCCCGACACTCTCCTCCCGGGTTCGGCCCGCGCCTGCTCCACCCGGGTGAGTTGGGAACTGGAGGGACCTGCTCGGTAGGAAAGAATTCAGCCCAGTACCCTCTGCGCTGTCTCTTCACTCCTGACAAGTGTCTGTTCCGACACCCTAATCCCCATTTTTCCAGCCGCACTCCCTTCACCTTCCCAACCCCGCCCTCTTAGGACCCCCGACAACGCCCTGGCACCAGAGACAGGGGTGCGGGCTCCCAGGGACCAGCGCAGACTCGCAGCCCGCGCGGGGACCCGCCACGGTCCCTGGGTGCAGGCCTACCCGGCGCGAAAGGGGTTGGCAGGGAGGGGCGGGAGCCCGTACCTCGGGGCGCCCCGGCCACTGCAGGCCCTGGGCTCCCGGGAGCGCGGCCCAGCGCGATAGCTCCTGTACCCCAGCGGCGGCGGCAACAGCAGGAGCAGGACCTGGAGGCGGCGGTGGGGAAGAGGGGGCGGGGGTTTAACGGCGTCTCGAGAACACGTGACTGTTCCGGGGACCCCCGAGACCCTGCTCCAGGGCGCCTGCTCCGCGCCAGCCTCTTCCAAATCCGGGGGCCGGGGGCATTCCAGACCTACGCCGCTGTTTGGGCGCTCTAGGGAGAAGCCACAGGGCCCCGGGATGTCGCCCTTTCGCCCTGGCCTCGGGTCCCAGGCCGACCAAGTTAACTTGATGGGCAAATTGAGTTTTGCCAGTCCAGCCCCCAGCCCTGTGTAGTGAACTCTGAGAAGTCTTGAACTGGTGTGAGGATGGCTGTGCCCCTAAGTGCTTAGTATGCCTGAGAACAAGCTTCGAGTCTCAGGTTTTATCATTGTCGGGGGCGGGGTGGGGAGAAAGAAAGAAAAAAAGAAAAACAGAACACTGCTCCTCCTTTGCACCTTTTTGAAGTAAGGAAGAGTGGCGGTGGGGAGGCTCACCCAATGTCCAGGAGAGGCAAGGGAGTCTGCGGGGATGCGCCCAGCAGAATAGAAGGGAAGTTTCCCCTCTCCAAGGAGTGGCAGCTGTGGGTGTGGGCAAGTGGCAAGAGCAGGGGAGTGAAGCTGAAATGAAATCAACGCTGCTCAAGACTATATTCAATAGCAAAGAGAAGACGAAGGGCTAAAAATGAATTGTCATAGGTTAAAAGAAAAAAAAAAAAAAAGACGGGAAAAAAAGCCCACACAAAAGAAGAGGAAAAAACCCTATCCTTCTGTTCCTTCTCAACATGATTTCCATCTCTAATGTTTCCAAATCTGTATTGCGCAGGTTTGCTTTATTTTTAGCTAATCATTAGTTGGCAGGTACTTTAGGTGCGTGCGCGCGCGTCTCTCTCTTTCTCTCTCTCTCTCTCTGTGTGTGTGTGTGTGTGTGTGTGTGTGAGAGAGAGAGAGAGAGAGAGAGAGAGAAAGGAGAAAAGAGAGATTGGGTAGAGGTCTGTGTGTCTTTGGACATAGCTTTACCATGAGAAAGGGTATAGTTATTGTACCCTTTAATACTGAGAACTATTATGTAACAGACAGCATCTCCTGCTGAGTAGAGAGTCCTGTGGGACTAGCTCTTTATAAACCGAAGAGAACTGTACCCCTTGGGAGCACTGTGACTTGTAATTCTCACATCTGGGGCAGCCATCACTGTTATACCAGAGGTCAAAGAAAATGTTTTGTGCGCCCTTTCTGCTGAATTTTAGCATTCAATACTCAGGGGATCTATGTAGATTGCCATTTCATCAAAGAGCCATCCAAGAGCTTTTAAAGAACTCAAGGAAACACAGTTCCTGTTTTATTCTTCTGTGTGTTATTTCTGAAATATTAATATATTCTCCCCAAAAGCTTAACAGAATAGGCCTTCTGAGCAGGCACCTGGGATTCTGCAGTAGGGAGCAGGGGATGAAAGTGTCAAGAAGGAATAACCTTGAGAAATAAGGCTTGTTTTATAGACTTTCTTAATTCCACCGTCTCTGCGGTTAATGCAGTACAAATTGCCACATAAATTTCTATCCTTCCATCTCTTGCACAGTCAAAACATGTACACTTCAAATACACATTGTCTTTAAAACAACTTCCAAGTGAACCCCATTGTGACTGTCTTTCAAAACACTGGTCTATGCTACAGGCTTTTGCATATTAAAAGTATAAAACAAATCTTATTTTTTCTTTTCCACAACTTTGTTTTCTATTTTGATGATATGAACCTTTAGGATGAAGTTACTGTTATTAGAGTATTGAAAATAAAAGGCCACGTGCCATTGACACAGCGATTGTAATTAACCTGACCATTTTCCCTTCCCACTGCACCCACAAACAAGTCTCAAAAAGGGAGCTGGCATTTCTTCTTTAAATACATGTGACAATACACAGTAGTAAGGACATCTGGAGTGGACAAGTTATGAAGAGATTTTTGTTTTGAGGACATTATCAATGTACAAATTTAGGCAATATGCTACATAAAGAGAAAGATATGAAGATGAGGGTGCTTTTACCTTTAAATTTCCCAGGAGGGATTCGAGACTGATCATCGTTACTCTTTGTAGAACATAATAATTTTATTTTTATTTTATGGAGTAACTTTTAAGCGGAGGGGAATATCAGAACAGAAATAGTAATGTCCACCTCTATTTTATGTATTTTTCCTACTCACTATTTATAAAATGCTCGTTTGGGAAATTAAGTTGGATTTTGTGCATGTTACAAAATTAAACTGGCTATTGCCCTGTTATTACAGTTAATTATCAGTTACGAAAGAAAGGTAAAAGTTAAAGGTCACTTGGGACTCCTAAGACAAATTATTGAACAATAAAACAGTCGCCCAACAATTCCTGGGGTAACATTTTGCTGAGGCACATGACTGTGGTTTTTGTCAAAGCTACTGTTGCATTTTAATAACAGCTACCATTTGTGGAAAGCAATGACTAAAGTGCTTTGCTATAATCTCCAATGATATTTGATTTTGATATATTAGTTATAGAAGAAGTATGGGTAAATAAACTAGAGAAAACAGTATTATTTTACTTCATGCATTTATTTCTCTGAGGATTTCATTGTACTCCTTAAGAGTAAATGTTTCTTCATCCACTTTTCCTATCAGGGTAAATTTAAATCCTTAATGCTTAAAAGATGTGTTATCAAAATATTTTATGATGCTCTATGCTGCATTGATTTCTTTGAAATAGTAATGATTTGTCATACAAATCAATATTTAGAACTTAAAATACATGATTTTTTTTATTATTACTTTCAGGGAAAAAAAACTATTGAAAAAAAGTTTTGCCCAAAGTATTGTGTACATTGAGTCCATTTCCCAGAAAACTTAACGACAATTTTGAGGTCCTACAGGGGCATCGTTAACATTTTATTGACTTCTGATAAATACTGTGCTCCTTAAGCAACACTTTATTTATCCTTTTGATGCTCTAATGATTTGACCTTAAAGCAGTGACTGATTTGCAGAAAGAATGTATAATTCTTTTTACTAGCAAATATCCATGTTAAAAATACATACACACATAGATGTGATACAAATGTATTTTATATATTCATATGTCACATACATATTTTTATAATAGACACTTATCAGAATAACTGAGTTGTAGCCAGGCTTGATCTCAAATTAGTGGTGTGGCTTTAGACAGGCACTTGATTTTTCAGTCTTCATTTTCTTTGTCTGTAAATGAAATATTTTGAATCGAAGATCTGGAGTCCCCGTTGAGACCTGACTACTTACGACTGTATGCCATTAATGAGCATGCATTACAAACATATGTGTAGAAAAACCATCTTTTTAGATCTTCAGAAATATTTGATAGCCACAGACATTGTTTATTTTCCCTTTACATTAAAATTTACAAAGAAAATACTGATGTTAAAGTTTTCCATTATTATTGGCACATTCTCTTCCCTGCAGCTACTATTAACTATATTTTATTTATTCATTTCAAAAAGTTATGGCTGTCTTACATATCACTACTTCATTCTTTAATTATATTGTTTTTCAGTTTTGCAGCACAAATATATATACAAGAAGAAGAGAGCATGGATTCCTTTGACAATATAACATTTTATTATGTAAATCCATATATAGGCCATACGATTATTTCTTTTTGTAGTTCAAAACTCCTCTGAGAAAAGATAAGTATCCTGTAATATTTTTTAAAATGTTTCCATTTCCTATCTATTTTTTGTAGTTAATATTTTAAATCTAGTTATAAGTCTAAATATAGCTTTACTATATTTAAGTGGAAATGAAAGGGAAAAAGTTTATTTATTTATTTTTGGTATGTTGGTTTGTTTTAGTCTTTAAAAAGAATGTTTACAGAATTGTTCAAAGCATAAGCCCAGGATCAAAAGTTGAATTATATGCTCTTCAAAATGTATGTTACCACATTCTTAGTCTTACCATTCTCACAGGTAATACAGCTATTAAAATATGTTATTGAACAGGTAGAAAAAATATGAGACCGTTCCTCAAGTAGACATTATAAGCAGTTTCAAAGGAAGTAGAGTCCATATTCAAGTTTATACCTAATAGATGATGCAGAGCTAACACATAAGAATATCCAAAAATATGAGGCAGATCATCAGAAGGAGTGTATTAGTAAGCGAACTATGCATAAAATGTATATGCATAAAGTAGCAATCATCCATCATAGCTGCAAATGCTGAAGACACTTTTTTAATGTTTGAGATGAGCAAATGGGCTTGATTTGTGATATTCAAAATTTTTGTAGTCCTACCCTAGTCCTAGTTTTTCAATCTTTCAACAAAACCTCTTCAGTATCCTATGATGTGTTAGATACCCTTCCAGGCTCTTAAGTTTAAGAGATGAAAAAAAACAACCACAGTCATTGTCAGTAAGAGATCAGAGTATAGTTGTAGATATGTGCAACTACATAATTAATGGCAATACAATGTGATAAGTTCTGCAACTGAAATAAACTCTAGGTTGATTTCTTATTTATATTCCTAGGTAATTCGTTCTTAAAAATAAACTGGGGATGTAACAGAGGGTTTTATAGCTGAGAAGACACTTGAACTGAAATGTGAAGGGTTAGTAAGAGCTAAACAGGCAGATGGAGGGGATGGAGAAGCGAGAAATGTTGTAATAGCATGAAGGTGAGAGAGTGTGTGGTATTCAGAATCATGCAAATGGTTTCGTATGACTGCAGTGTATAGTGTGGAGGATGATACTGAAAATGTTGATTAAAAAGGATGTCTTTGGTCCTTCACTTGAGACATCTGGATGGAAAGCAGCTAAAAGATTTAAGATGGGAAGTTGATATGGCTGGAGGGCTGTGAAAAAAGCTGATAGATTTAGACCATTTAGCAGAGAAATAAGTAGAGCTTGATAGAGGTGAAAGAACACACATGAGAGATATTTAGGAGATAAAATCACCGGCAATCTGAGACCAGTTGGATTTGTGAGTGAGAGTGAGAGAGAGGGGAATACACACATGGGACGATTCTTAGGTTCTGGCTTGAGGGAGAAGAATGACGCTGCTGATCAGATCCATGAGCAGAGAAGCACAAGAGAAGCATACTGTCCAAGGAAACCTGAGAGGGGTCTGTACTTTTGGTGAAGATTGAGGGTTATGTACATGCAAGCACGTAATTGATGGCAGAGGGTATATCTGTGTGGTAAGAATGAAAAAAAGAAGTAGATTCAGATTGGGATCTCTGGTGAATTCTGGTAATTTGGGGGTTGGTGAAGGAAGAAACAGGACCACTAAAAGCACAAGTTTATTTGGGTGGCACTTGCAGGAGATTGCATGACAGGAGTAGCCTCTCCTAGCAAGAGAACTTCTAGAGACAATGATGTGGGGCTACCACCTAGAAGGGGCAGAAGGGGAAAGCAGAGAGGAGACTTGCATGTCTGGGTGCTGTCACTCAGCCACAAGGTGGGGAGTCTCTGAGTCAGAGACCTCTGAAGGGAGCTGTGGTTTGGTGTCTTTCACAGCTAAAAGATTTGTCTTATCTATCGTTAGCAGATGTTGGGTGGAGTTTCATGGGGGCATTTAAGAAGGTAGGCTCTAAATGGGCTAAAATTAATTTAGTTTTGACTATATTTAGAACCATTAGATGTGTGAGATTTTGAAGTGGTGCTGGAAGGCTTTGGACTAAGGGCCTTAGCCTGCTGTGAAGAATCAAACAGTATGCGGACCGTGTTAGGTTATCACCCATGGGTCATCTCTGGCCCATCTACATAACAGGATCCTAGGGAGAAAAACGCCTAAGAAGTAGACGGAAATAGTAGATCTTGAGAGAGATGATTGAGCAACAGCCAATGAAGAAAACCTGAAGTGTGGAGTTGATGAAGTCAAAGGAAAAAAAGATTCCAGAAACAGTGGATGCTCATTTGAGTCTGCTGCTACATAAAGAATAAATATAAGAAAATCTGAATCGTGTTCACTGGCTTTGATTATTAGTGTCCTGGGCAGAAGCATTTTCAGGTGTGTCATATTTGAGGAAAAAATGAGGTGACAGTATATGTACCTTATCCTCAAAGAAGCTTGCCAGGAAAGAGAAGCAGCTAGGGAAGATGTGACTCCAGTGAGGGAGTTACTATGAGAAAGAGATGAGCGATTTTGTTTTGGTCTTTCTTTTAATCCTAAGCTAAGAAAAGTGAATTATTGACTAAACAGGTATTATAGTTATTTTATTGCTGTTTAACAAACCTTCCTCAAACTTAATGGAATACAACTCATGGATTTTATGCTCATGGACTGCGTGGTGGGACAGCAGCTCAGAAGGGCGCAGTGAGATAGCTTGTCTGTCACATGGTGCTTGGGGTCTAAACTGAGAAACCTCAGTGGGATAGGTTGACTCAAAGTCTGGGGTTGAAACAGCTGGGTTGGAGAATCTATTGCCAAAAGGAGGGACTAGAAAGTTAGGGGGTAAATACCCTATGGCCTTTAAATTATCCCAAAAAGAAGGAATCCATTGAGACTGAAGGTATGAAGTAGGAGCCTGGGAGAGGGTTGGAATTTCAAAATAGCTTCTAAGAGGAGAGAGATTGGTAATCACCCAAGCCAACACATTTCCGGGTAATATTTAAGGCTTAATGAGGTTTTGAATTTGCAGTTGCAATAATCTGCACAGTTGAATTTTAACCTACACGCTATGCTAGTGGACAGTGGCAGCTAAACAATCTCATAAGATCAGATGGGTCATGTTATACCACTGACCATCCTTAGATATGTGTACTCTTCCTAGATGTATTTGTGTCTTGGCAAAGGAAGCAATAGCTAGACCTTAAACAAAGGAATGAAAGGAGGATACTTACCTTAGCAAAATGATGCCTCGGAACATTTCATACCACTTTTGCATGCACCTGCTTGTGCTATTATGTAGGTGTACCAAAAAACAAACAAATACTTTCCCTTATTTGTTTATTTATTTAGAGATGGAGTATCACTCTGTCGCCCAAGCTGGAATGCAGTGGCACAATCTCAGCTCACTGCAGCCTTCGCCTCCCGGGTTCAAGTGATTCTCCTGCCTCAGCCTCCCAAGTAGCTGGAATTACAGGTGCCTGCCACCACGCCTGGCTAATTTTTATAGTTTTAATAGAGATGGGGTTTCACCATGTTGGCCAGGTTGGTCTCAAAATCCTGATCTCAGGTGATCTGCCCGCCTTGGCCTCCCAAAGTGCTGGGATTACAGGCGTGAGCCACCGCACCCAGCCTAATTTTCTCCTTTCTTTAGAAAAAATTATACCTTCGTAGCTTTTCTTCATAGGCCAAGTCTGATCTATTGATATTGGCCATCTGAAGTGTTGTGCTGTGAGAAAGCCTAATACCAAGCTTGAGATTTTGGGGAGTGGGAGTCAGGGGCAGGAGGAACAGTTAGAGATGTTTCTCACAGAAGATGAGAGCTGTGGTGGTGGCATTCATACTTATTCTTTTTACCAGCTATTTTTATTTTGTCTCTTCAAAAGAAGATATGAAAGGAATATTAATAATAATTATTAAAAACAGTAATAGTAACAGTGGCAAAGCTCCTTTCATTATCTCATATAGTAAAAACATAATGTTATGGTTTTGTAATATAACATTACACTTTTTTTTGAATGTCTAAAGGGTATCAGACCATATGAGGCATGCAGAAAAAGATTTGGCTATTTACTAAATTTTAAGATCCTACTTGTCTAGAGCCTCATTGTGACAGAGTTTTTAAAAATGCCCCGAAATATGCAGCCCAGGTAGTGAAATGAGAACTTTACTGAAAGGCATTCACATTTCAAATCAAGATCAAGAGAAAATCCACAAAGAGTATTGCGTGTTTTCTGCACAAAGGAGATCATTGAATTGTCTGTGCACTTATATACGAACATTTTTAACTAAATTAATCATCATTTTTTTTTCTGCTAGTTTATGCTCTCCAAAAGTCAGATGAATAAAATGATTGTACTGACTATTTGATTGTGCTGATTAAGTCAAAACTCTTTACCAACTGTATTTCATTGGCTTTAAGATGTGGGCTTAAAAAGCATTTTAATATTCATTTGCTATTGATAGTATGCCATTGCTTTACTGAAAACATTTTTTTTTTCTTGGTGGTCCATACAATAAAATTGCTCCTTACATTCTTGGGCATCAAAGATCCAAAGAAATGCAGCAGGTAAGTCACAGAAAGAAGGAAAATCCAGACATACAATCAATTCATAGAACATGAACTGATTCACTGACATGCTTCATCATAGTTCTACCCCCATGGAATTTCCCCCTTATCAATGTCATCTACATTTTAGTTTTCATGTGTAGTATTTATGCCTATTAAGCTTCTTCTGCGTGACAATTCATGATAATTTACCTGTATCAAGGCCTGATAGCATTTCAGAAACTTTAACCCTTGTAGCAGAAATTCCTCAGAAGACAAATAAAGTAATTAGTGTGTTTCAATTCCAGTAGCAAGCATATCGTCATACTTTTATTTAAACAGTTACTGAATCATGGAATTTAAAGGCTGAGCCAGGCCATAATATTGTTCCACTGTTTCGAATATAAAACTCAGATTTACAGAAATTTAATGAGTAGATCCTATCCCTCAGTTTATATGACAGAGCCAGACTGTTGTCCAAGAGAACATGAGAATAGGTCATTAATACCATTCCCCTTGGTTTATAGGTCAGGCTGTTATGAAGCTACAGAAAGAAATATACAGGATTGAAGAAAAACTTCTCCCTAGCAAAGATGAAGTTTTATCTAATTTGAATCCCAGATAGGAAAGTATGCAGCTGATTATTCACTTAAGAGTAGAAAAATAAATGATCTTAAAATTGGAATGAGGAAAGTCTTTAAAAAATATTTTCTAAGAAATTCAAACTACTTTGCATATTTTAAATCTTCTATAAGACCACATTATTGGAGAATTTTATGTTGCATTTGGCCATCGGACTATGCCTAATTTCTCTATTTTTCACATTGGAAAGAATCCTAGTACATGATATCTCTAAAGAATTATATAATTTTGCCTCTGAGCATTTCCTTTTTTTTTTTCCCCCAAAACAGAGTCTTGCTCTGTTGCCTGGGCTGGAGTGCAGTGGCACGATCTCAGCTCATTGCAACTTCTGCCTCTCGGGTTCAAGCAATTCTCCTGCCTCAGCCTCCTAAGTAGCTGGGATAACAGATACGCACCACCACACCCAGCTAATTTTTGTATTTTTAATAGAGACGGGGTTTCACTTTGTTGGCCAGGCTGGTCTCGAACTCCTGACCTCATGATCTGCCTGCCTGCGTTGGCCTCCCAAAGTGCTGGGATTACAGGCATGAGCCACCGCCCGCGGCTGCTATTGAGCATTTCAGAACTTCTCTTTGTACCATAACGTTGTCATAGAAAAGAATCTTTGAGATCAGTGATCTTTCAAAGATTGGTATTTGATATTAATAACTCAAGAATGCAGTTTCACAGATTTTCCTTAGGGAGAACACCTCATAAAAATTGAGTTAATAAAATGATAAAATACAATGGCCATAATAGTTTAGACCTCTTACAGACATGCCTTCATTAGTATTCTTGGGAAATAGAGAAAGCATAGCACCTGAGTCCAAATTATATTCTCAAGTCCAAAATATTTGCTGACATAATAAAAGTTTCTACATAAAAATATATTCTTAGTAGAAAATTAAATTACGTCATTTGTAATTCTTACAGCAGGCTAAAGATAGCCGATTTGGTGATCAAAACCACAGGGAAAACTTCCTTCTGAGAATAGAATGTGACTTCAGGCAATAGAGTAGGCAGAGGATGCATAGAAACCTGAATGAATATTAGTTATTGTTCCCTGAAAGAGTTGAAATTCCTAAATTGGGCCTTATGTTTTCATCCTTGGTTAAAAAAAAAAGTATGTGTGTATGTGTGTGTGTATATATATATATATATATATATATATATTTGTGTGTGTGTGTGTATAAATGAATCTGTTGTCATTTTACTCTGCTTAACTATTAGAGATTTTTATATGTATGCTTCTATCTGTTGTTATACACTGTCATTACATAATCATGATATTTTAATTCTTGATTACAATCCCTTTCCAACTATATAAAAATATGTCTAGTGACACATATTTTAGAAAGTTTTCTTGGAAAAACATCCAGAGATTGTGTTCATCACTATCTATATAAATGAGCTTATACTGAACCTTAAATATGTTTATTCAGCATAACAATCAGAAAAAGAAAAGTTTTTTTAACAGTATAAAGTTCAGGTGAGTCCATTTGTCTTGGAATTTTATTTTGATTTTAATTAGAAGAAAGACTGCCATTAGAATTGTTTTGTAATCTTTATAAATTCTCTGGGCAGTGCCCTCTATCTTTATTAGAAAGACTTCTTATTTTTAACACTTTTATTTGGAAGAAGTTCTACTCATTTGCATCAGTCCATCGTCTACATAATATGTGTGTGTGTGTGTGTGTGTGTGTGTGTGTGTGTGTGTGTGTTTTACAACGTTGACTTTTGAAACTAGAATAGAATCAGGTAAAACATCTCAGATCAGTGTGTCAGTAACTGGCCTGAATCATCGGGCACCATGATGGGGTTGGCCGCCTTCAACGTACTCGGTGTACATTCTATTTTTTTCTACATAATGTTCAGTACTGTAGTACTAATCACCGAGAAAATTGCATTGACTCTTTTCGACCACCAGGGAAATATTCAGTTCATGGTTCTCCCCTAAAAAAACTAAAAAGCTACTTAGCGCTGAGAACAAATCTGACTTAATGCATTTTCTCAGTGGGCCAAAGAAAGGAGGGCCGACTGTCTGCCTTGACTTTTTAAAGCTCTTCTCTTAATTCACGTATAAACTGAGGAAAACAAATTCTCGGCACTGGCCTGAGAGTTATTTGAGTGTCACAAAATAAAATATTAGTGCCATTATTGTGGCGAATTTCATGTTTCCCAGCGAGCCTTTTGATTCCCGGTTTGGGCTGGCGCTCGAGCTCTCCAACCGGGTACGACTTCGGCCACAAGATGGCACTGACCTGCAAACAAAGAAAACCACAGTGGCACCGACTTTTTCAAGCCTTGGGAAACTGCCCTGCCTTCCCCCTTCCCCGGAGTCAAGGACTGTGGGGATAAGGGCTTCCTTTCCCCTGCGCGGGGCGTCTGTGTCGAATAATGTGTGGCTTCTGTTGGATTGCTTTTCTTTCCAAAATTCCTAGGCAAGGCTTCCCCGAGGTGTGCACCTTTGTGAGGTGTTTGTGGGGCGGGGGGAGCTTCAGGCGCTACTCGCGGGACGCCGTCACGTGATCCGGGATGAGGTGGAGTTCGGCTTTAAGGGGGCGTCTCTTCCTAGCTTCACCAATCTTTAGGATCTGAGCAGGAGAGATACCAGCGGATCTTCCCCTCTCTGCTCCCTTCCATTCCCACCCTTCCTTCTTCAATAAGCAGGAGCGAACAAGACAAATTCCAAAGAGGGTAAGTTTCGAGTTTATACCTTTCCAGAGACTTTTGCGAAATCTCTCATTGACAAGGTGAAGGATGAGCGGGGAAGAAAAACGACGCCAGTGTCCGAAACTGGCTCTGGGGGACCGAGGTGTGGTCTCCAGTGCAAGCAGGTCGCAGGTTGCTCCAAATCACCGGACCGTTCGCGGGCTCCTGCCGAAGGGTATGGGGTCGACGCGGGTGAAAGGAGAGGGTCCCCTACGCGGAGTTCGGGCTTTCCCACCACCTGCTCCCGGGGAATTTCTGGATGGGGATCCAAGTTTTCCTCTACCCAGGTTCTCTTTAAAAGGTCAAGGCACTGGGAAGGTGCCCGAGTTCGTCTATCCCGCACCCGCTCATCTTCCGTATGTGTCTTGGACTGACTGGAGGCGCTGGCTCTAGCCGCACCGGAGTTTTCGCGGAGTAACTGGCTGGGATGAGCCGGAGAAGGGTGGGCTTGGTGCATCGCCCGCCGTCGCCCGGGTCCCGCGGCAGGCGTCGGGCTGGGAGCGGACGGAGGTGGGAGGAGCCCTCGGCGCGGACCCCAGAGCGCAAGCCCACCCCCACTTGCGGATTCCGCGCGTCTGGGCTGCAGTGGAGCCGCGCTCCCCAATACTGAGCGCTTCGAGTGTGGAGCTGCGCCCGGGTGGACACCCGAAGATTTTAATCATCGGAGTTCTAATCGGGGAACTCTTTAGCTCTTTCTTTTAGAAAAGTAATGATGGAACATGGCTGGGTTAGGAGATTGGGAATGCACAGGAGGTGGAGGTGACTTGATAGGGTGTGCCGTTGGTTCCCAGGTAGACTGGAGAGATGCGAATGTTTTAAGGTCTGATACTGGGCCAAAGACAGAATTGAGTAGGGTTTGGTATCTGCTTGTTTTTGGTTTTTTGTATCTTTTCTCTTTTGCCAGTCTCTTATCACTAGTAGAAAGGTTTCCTGATGAGAGAGAGAGAGAGAGAGAGAGAGAGAGAGAGAGAGAGAGAGAGAGAGAGAGAGAGTAGTAGGGAGTCAGGAATGGAGTAAATTTCGGGCGATTCACCTAGTTACACAATATGAAAAAGGTGGGTGGGTAAGCGTGCCAACAGGAATTTTGACTGAACATGTCCCATTTCCCATTTCGTTGTTTGATAACTTCTGGAGCACAGGAAAAACCTAGAGGAGAGGAGCAGAAGAGAGTGTTTCCATGTACACATACTAACACACACACACACACACACACACACATATTAGAGCACGCATTGCTTCCCACACTCCCCATCCTATAAGAGGGCATGACTGGTGGGATGGCACACACAGGCAGGGGACATGTGGAGCTTGTCTGTCAGGTCTGCAACAGAAAAGCAGTAGCTGTTAGTCCTCGACCCTGGGCAGGCTCTCTGGAGAAGCAAGCGAGGCAGCGGGAAGCTAACCCGACCCGGTTCCCCACCCAGGACTAAAAACTGAGTGCTCTTGGGTGACTACTACTTTATTAGTTTTTATTGTCTTCAGGCAGCAGTCTGTTGAACAAGCCCTCCCCAGCAAGGAAGGAGCAGAGAATTATGTAACTCATTTAGATAAGCTACCAGTAACTTTGGGAGGCTGTATGTCACAAGGCTGACATTTCTTTTCCAACACAAGTGAGGTGAACAGCCAATCCTGAGTATTTCAAAAAATTTGTCTGCAGCAGGTTATGATCAGGGAGCTGTATTTTCAAGTAGTAACAGCCCTGCGAAGAGCAAGCAATGAAAGGCCAGCATTCTAATTGGAAAGAAAGAAGAGGAAATTTCCCTCTGCAGGGGGCTAATTTGCCAATTGGTGATGTATGTAATGTCTCTGTTTTGTCTCTATATGCACATGGCAGCTACACTGAGACTTAACAGTCTTTAATTTTTGCAGTTTCTGTAGCTGCATAGCTTATTTTACAAATTATATTACAATAGTAAATACCAAATTATTTTATTTTGCAAAGATAAGGTATGTAAATTATCTCTTAGTATTGTTATTTTCTGACAGTTATTCTTTCTTGAAATTATACTAAGGTACACTGAAAATACACATTTTATCCAATGCAGAATTGGTTTACACACTGGAATAACTACCAAATGTACAATTAGTAAAACAGGCTTGAAAACACCTTAAAAAAAATAAAGTTTTCATTTTCTCTATAGCTAAATTAACTTCTACCTAGTAAGAAAAATGCTTCCTCATTGGGCATGCCTATTAAATACCGTTTCAAAAGTGTCAGACTAGAGCTTTTACCTGAACTCATCTGTAAGAAAGCTATGTTTGTAGCCTGTACTTTGCAATAATTTAATGTCTGTGTGAATTCTTATATGTATTCATTTTTGCCCAAATCAGTCAGTGGGTAGAATATTTCTGTTTCTTTCTCTCCATGGTATACATCTTGGTCTCTGTCTCTATTATTTCTTGCCAAATTATTGCACTAACTTTCTAATGAATCTCCCCTTTTCTTCTCTTTCCTTAAATGTGTTGAAAACAGCAGCTAGAATAATAATTTTAAATCCAAAGTAATATAACTTCACACCTTTGCCAAAGACTCACCAGAGGCTCCCCAGCTCTCCCAGGATTATAGGCAAAGATCATTAAAAAAAAAAAAAAAAGGCCCTGAAGTCTGTACCCGCCTCTTTAGCCTTCCCAATTAATTTCCTAAGGGTCCCTCCCTTATTTATCCCACTTCTCCTTGCTACTTAGCACACCAGTTACACACAGGCCTTAGGGATGTTTGTTCTTTCCCTATGGGATGCAATCCCCGAGATACTTGTGTGGCTTCCCTACTCACCACTCCTCTCAGGTCTTAACTTACATACCTTCTTCTCAGACAGTCAGAGGCCATCTTTTACAGTCGAGTAATAAATTGCAGCTCCCCCAAATCCCAGTTTCTCTCTCTTTTTTTTTTTTTTTTTGAGATGGAGTCTTGCTCTGTCGCCCAGGCTGGAGTGCGGTGGCCTGATCTTGGCTCAGTGCAACCTCTGCCTCCTAGGTTTGAGCAATTCTCCTGCCACAGCCTCCCGAGTAGCTGGGACTACAGCTGTGCTCCACCCCGCCTGGCTAATTTTTGTATTTTTAGTAGAGACGAGGTTTCACCATGTTGGCCAGGCTGATCTCAAACTCTTGACTTTAGGCGATCCGCCTCGGCCTCCTAAAATGCTGGGATTACAGGTGTTAACCACCTCACCCAACCCCAGTCCCTCTTTCTTGCTTTGTTTTACTTCATAATACTTATTATCATCTAGCATACTATATTTTTTACTAATTTTCTTCTTGTCTTTCTCTGCCCATAAGACTAGAAACTCAGTGAAAAGGTTACATTCTCTCCAGTAAAACCATGCCTAACATGAAATAAATGTTTAATTAATATTTGTTGAATGAATAAATTTTCTTTCAGAAATAATTTTTTTACATAAAGGGTAATATTTTCCCCTATATACATGACCTAGGAGCACGGCTGTTGTGATTAGCATACATTTTGCATGTTCAAGGACTATGATGGAATTGAGCTATTGATGTTAGGATTAATTTACCCAAGAACCTACTATTCCAACCATGCATCAGTTATATCAGTCAACACAGTTTTATTTTAAATCTTATACTTGCAAGGTGCTGTGAAGTATGCACAATGCCTACATCAAAGATGTTATATTAAAAATGAGAGGAGCCAATTAAGGATTCTAGGAACTAAATGGTGCTTTGAAAGATGGGTAGAGTTTGTATTGATGGTGGGAGAAAGAGAACACCCAGCAATAAAAATGGCAGAGGTGGAGATGCAGAGCTATATTTGGTAGACTGTGAACAGACTCGCCTGCCTAGAACAGTGTATTCACATTCACATTGGGATTATTAGAGTAAAGTGTGGAAAAGGTATAATGCAGAGGTCTTAATGTGTCAGGCTGCGGAATGTACTTAGTATTCTCTCTCTCATGTGTCTCAAACCAGGGTCCTCATTCACTTGTTGGTACTTGGTGACAAGGATAAAAAGCTTTTCCCTGCTCTGCTAGTTTTACTTTAAATAATGAAGGGAAACTTATAATTAATTCATAAGTCATGTTTAATATCTCTTTAGTAACTTAAATAGGAAATATGATGCTAAATTTTCTTGAATTTTTAAAATAAGAGATTTCCAAATAATTTGAAGTTATTACTGCTCCTTTGAGATTGTTTTCAAACTCTGACAATCACTGATCATTCTCTCTGCCTTTGGAATTCTTGAAAGAAAAAGTGTGGTTATCACATAAGTATTAGGGAGTCATTACAGGTTGATGCATAGAGGAAGAGAGAGCCACGTTTCTAATCACATTCATACCTGAAATCATTCCATTACCATTATTTAATATTTTCATTCTGACTTCATTATAGCAACCCTTACTTTATTCTTCTTAAGTTTTATAAGGCCAAATCATGGTTTCATAATATTAAATTAAAAAAAAAAAACATGTTCTAGAAAGCAAAAAAACTAAAGGAAAGGTTCATTAGAGGCATTAAGTAAAAGGCAAATGCATTTCTGGCTTATTAAGTTTATTATCTTTCTTTCAATGGAAGTAACTCTGCACGATTTTCTTTATTGGTCTTATTTGAGAAAGAAAAGAATGAAATTCAGTTTCTTAATACAAGCATGATGGCCTGTTAATTAACATAAGAAACCCTGTCTCACATATTAGTAATCTAGGGAACATCAGACTTATTTTTGAAAGGAGTTTTTAAAATAATGTCAAACTTTTTAAAACTCTACAAGTCTGTGATTTGTGTTAATAAGAGAAAAATATATCACAAAATACTGTGAAAAATCAAAATTACAACTAAAACCTAGATCTTTGCACTGGACACACATATAGTCTGGTGGGTAGGAAAGATACTTACATAAATAATACCTTAGAAATCCTTGAAAGCTTCTAACGTATTAATAAAATAACAGACTCTTAAAGTTAGAATCTCCTACACAGTACAGGAACTGTCTGAAATGGTCTTTCATATGGTGGTTATCAACTTTTGTATATGGAACACTTGCTAGATTTCCAGGCATGTAATTCCATTTTATTAAACTTTTGTTCCTCATAATGATGTGATTTAAAAAAAATAATGTACACCTCTTGGCCCTACTTTTAACTTGTACATATAATTAGATGTAACATTCTAAGCTCAACGCTGTGTTCTACATGGTACCCATTAAAATACGAGAAGACATCTATACCATTCCTACTAAGTATTTTCCAGATTAAACATTGTGTAGTCTCTCAATAGTCATTCATGGCAAAGTTTTTTGATGTTTCACTGTATTGATCATCTTTTGTTGAATACACTTGTGCTGAATAGCATCTGCCCTAAAAAGCAGTCCAGTGTATGTATGGTGGAGCTATTGCTACAACTTGACCTTGACACTAATTCTTCCATTTCTATAGCATATGGAAGAGTTAGGTAATTTATTTTGTTTTGCTTTGTTTATTTTTCTTATGTTTTAATCTGTGCATTAAGTGGTTTTTATACATTCATATTCTTACAATGTTTAGGAATGTGCTGTTGTTACTGTTTATGTAAGACTTGGGGCATAAGATTTATATATTCCTCACTGACTTATAGACCACTATGTTTTACTAAGACTTGTTCTGTAAGCAAGTCCAATTAAAAATTTTATTTTTTCTTTATTCAGTGTGTTTTCACTATTTCTGCTATTTTAGAAAGATGTTTACAAGATTACATTTTGTTTATTTCAGTGTTTTCACTTTAAAGAGTTCTGTGAGTCAGAATTCATTTTGACTGCCCTCAATAAAATTAGTAATGCAATTGGTCATTTTCTCTTTACAGATTGTTCAGTTCAAGGGAATGAAGAATTCAGAATAATTTTGGTAAATGGATTCCAATATGGGGAATAAGAATAAGCTGAACAGTTGACCTGCTTTGAAGAAACATACTGTCCATTTGTCTAAAATAATCCATAACAACCAAACCAATCAAAATGAATTCAACATTATTTTCCCAGGTTGAAAACCACTCAGTCCACTCTAATTTCTCAGAGAAGAATGCCCAGCTTTTGGCTTTTGAAAATGATGATTGTCATCTGCCCTTGGCCATGATATTTACCTTAGCTCTTGCTTATGGAGCTGTGATCATTCTTGGTGTCTCTGGAAACCTGGCCTTGATCATAATCATCCTGAAACAAAAGGAGATGAGAAATGTTACCAACATCCTGATTGTGAACCTTTCCTTCTCAGACTTGCTTGTCGCCATCATGTGTCTCCCCTTTACATTTGTCTACACATTAATGGACCACTGGGTCTTTGGTGAGGCAATGTGTAAGTTGAATCCTTTTGTGCAATGTGTTTCAATCACTGTGTCCATTTTCTCTCTGGTTCTCATTGCTGTGGAACGACATCAGCTGATAATCAACCCTCGAGGGTGGAGACCAAATAATAGACATGCTTATGTAGGTATTGCTGTGATTTGGGTCCTTGCTGTGGCTTCTTCTCTGCCTTTCCTGATCTACCAAGTAATGACTGATGAGCCGTTCCAAAATGTAACACTTGATGCGTACAAAGACAAATACGTGTGCTTTGATCAATTTCCATCGGACTCTCATAGGTTGTCTTATACCACTCTCCTCTTGATGCTGCAGTATTTTGGTCCACTTTGTTTTATATTTATTTGCTACTTCAAGGTAAGAAAACTTTTTTTTCTATCATTTTCATTTTTTACCTTCTTTACACAGAATTCCTCATCAAATGAGTGTTTCTATTTAAATTTGTTTTTCTTCCGTAGATATATATACGCTTAAAAAGGAGAAACAACATGATGGACAAGATGAGAGACAATAAGTACAGGTCCAGTGAAACCAAAAGAATCAATATCATGCTGCTCTCCATTGTGGTAGCATTTGCAGTCTGCTGGCTACCTCTTACCATCTTTAACACTGTGTTTGATTGGAATCATCAGATCATTGCTACCTGCAACCACAATCTGTTATTCCTGCTCTGCCACCTCACAGCAATGATATCCACTTGTGTCAACCCCATATTTTATGGATTCCTGAACAAAAACTTCCAGAGAGACTTGCAGTTCTTCTTTAACTTTTGTGATTTCCGGTCTCGGGATGATGATTATGAAACAATAGCCATGTCCACCATGCACACGGATGTTTCCAAGACTTCTTTGAAGCAAGCAAGCCCAGTCGCATTTAAAAAAATCAACAATGATGATAATGAAAGAATCTGAAACTACGTATAGCCTATGGTCCCAGATGACGTCTGTTTAAAAACAAGCACAACCTGCAACATATTTTGACTACCTGTTCTCCCAAGGAATGGGGTTGAAATCATTTGAAAATGACTAAGATTTTCTTGTCTTGCTTTTTACTGCTTTTGTTGTAGTTGTCATAATTACATTTGGAACAAAAGGTGTGGGCTTTGGGGTCTTCTGGAAATAGTTTTGACTAGACATCTTTGAAGTGCTTTTTGTGAATTTATGCATATATTATAAAGACTTTTATATTGTACTTATTGGAATGAAATTTCTTTAAAGTATTACTATTAACTGACTTCAGAAGTACTTGCCATCCAATACTGCCATTAGATTGGGTCATCTTGATTAGATTAGATTAGACTGTCAGTAGATTGGGCCGTCCTTATTTTAAGATAGGCATCATTTTAGTGTGTTACAGTAGTAACAGTATGCAAAAGCAGCATTCAGGAGCCAAAGGAGGGTCTGAAGTCAGTCAGAAGTGGTTTGAGGTTTCTGATTTTTGGTGTTTTTTGTGTTTTTTGTGTTTTTTTTTCACCTTAAGGGAGGATTTAATTTGCTCCCAATTGATTGTCACTTAAATGAAAATTTAAAAATGAATAAAAATACGTACTTCTCAGCTGCAAATATTACAGGGAATTAGGGCACCCACAAGAATGAAGAGAGAAAGCAGCTCCCTAACTTCAAAACTATTTTGGTACCTGACAACAAGAGCATTTCAGAGTAATTAATAAAGTAAATTAGTATTGCTGCAAATAGTTAAATTATATTCATTTGAATTGATGGTCAAGAGATTTTCCTTTTTTTTTTTTTAACAGACTGTTCAGTGTTTGTCAAGCTTTCTGGCATAAATATGTACTCAAAAGGCATTTCCACTTACAATATATAGAAACACAAAAGGTGTTTTCCTTACAGCAGTGCCTATATAGTGACTGATTTTTAACTTTCAATGTCCATCTTTCAAAGGAGATAACACCAAGTACAATGTTAAAAGAATATTCACTTCACCTAGCAGGGAAAAAATACACAAAAACTGAGAATACTTCATATAGCCCATTTTAACATGTATAAACTGTGTGACTTGTGGTGTCTTATAAATAATGCACTGTAAAGATTACTGATAGTTGTGTTATGTTAATGTGCCTAATTTCATGTATCTTGTAATCATGATTGAGCCTCAGAATCATTTGGAGAAACTATATTTTAAAGAACAAGACATACTTCAATGTATTATACAGATAAAGTATTAAATGTGTTTGATTATAAAAGGGCGGACATTTTATTAAAATCAATATTGTTTTTGCTTTTTCTGAGGAGTCTCTTTCAGTTTCATTTTTTCTCACCCCATGACTTCCCTCCCATGATGTTCCCAAAGCATCCTGTATCTGCTTGCTAATGAAACATAACCACTGATGTGATATAACCATCGATGGCTATACAATGGTTATAACCATTGATGTAGTATAGCCATTAATGGCTCAGTCTCCCTCTCTTGCTAGATCGTAAGCTTCTTTAAGGCAAGAATTGTTTAACATGACTGTCCCCAGTGCATATAGCACAGTGCAAAGACTTAGAAGCATTTTCAAAATATATTTCCAAAACAAATGATTAATGACCAAGTTTCCTTCCTTCTTGTTGATAATCATGTTGAACTCATGTCCTGCAGTGTTCTTGGATCCTTCCTCCTAAGTTAATCTTTGCCAAGAAGATGTTTTCTCTTTTATTGTATTATTTTCATTTCTAAACTAAGCAAAAGGGCATTTTAGATTTTAGAAATTTGCATTATCAGTCCTGTAACTCAAACAAATATCACACTTTTTACATTGAATGGTAATATGAAATCAAATTATAGCCTAAGAATGTCCTTTAGTTAACCAAATTAAAAAAAAAAAAAACTCCGCTGGGCACAGTGGCTCACACCTGTAATCCCAGCACTTTGGGAGGCTGAGACGGGTGGATCACGAGGTCAGGAGTTCAAGACAACCCTGTCCAATATGGTGAAAACATGTCTCTACTAAAAATACAAAATTTGGCCAGGTGTAGTGGCGTACGCCTGTAGTCCCAGCTACTTGGGAGGCTGACGCAGGAGAATCGCTTAAACCCAGGAGGCAGAGGTTGTGGTGAGCTGAGATCATGCCACTGCACTCCAGCCTGGGCAACAGAGCGAGACTCCGTCTCAAAAAAATAAAATTATAAAATTACCTTTTAATACTTATTAGAAAATATAATTTTTCCTTACCCAAGCCTGAATTTTTGAACAACTTGATGTTTTTTCTGCTTTTGGGGACAAATGGGAATTTATTTCTTTCTCTGTCTAGATAATATGGAAACAAGTTGTTACTTGGGAAGAATCTTAATAAGTAAGTGCTTCTTTGTCATACATTTGCTGAAAAGGCCATTTCTAGAATTCTCATTCAGCTGTGTATGCTGAATGAGAATTCCTTGAGTTCACATAAATAATGAGCTGTGTATGCTGAATGAGAACTTGAGTTCACATAAATAATGAACCAAACATCAAACTCTTCTTTTGTCCAAATATATTGATGAGCTACTAATAAAGTCAAGGGTCAGCTACAGATGCATTGCAGTTCAAGAAGAAAAAAAAAGGCCATATTAAACATGACTGTGGAACGAACCACTAGGTTTTCTTAAACCCAAGAACAAAAAAAATTAAGTTAGTAGAAGAGTATAATTATAATATGGCTTATATGAATTTTAAGTAAATTGATAATAGCTATAATATTTAAACTAGTGTGTGCCAAGTACTGTGTCAGGTACTTAAGTACCTGTGAGGACTAATGTTATTGCCACTTCACATAAGAAGAGACTGAAGCTCCAGTTGAAATATCTGTATGAGGAACACATTGAATAATAGGTAGAGCAGGAATCAAACCCAGGTCTGTCCAATGCTACTAAACTAATGACTGAACTATACCTGCAACAGTTTAG
The DNA here is from genome assembly GCF_043159975.1 of Macaca nemestrina. Classification (NCBI taxonomy): domain Eukaryota; kingdom Metazoa; phylum Chordata; class Mammalia; order Primates; family Cercopithecidae; genus Macaca; species Macaca nemestrina. Next base: position 26,325,396 of record NC_092127.1, read on the forward strand.
AAAAGAATTATTTTCTTCTCTCTTTACAAGTTACAATCTTAGGGCGTAACACTGCCATCTACCTTCTTTCTGATTTTAGCTGCAGAAGGAATGCAGTGAATTAGAAGAGTTGAGAGAAAATGGTCATTTTGATTATATGTACCCGTTATCTCCCTTTCTGAATTAAACAATTCTGCTTAAAAATAGAATTTCGTTATTCGCATTAATTTTATTTCTGTACTGTTAACTTTATTCTCTTATTTCGTTTTTACATATTCCAAGAAAGTGTAAGTACATATTATACTGAAATTTATCCCACAAATTCTCAAGGAAATATAAATACATACTGTAATTTCAAATGTTGACAGTCAAATAGAGACTTTGACAATTTAAATATCTACACAATAATAGTGGTGGAAAGAGGCAGTTTAAGCTGGGGCTTCAGGAATGTCTGGCCTTGTGTCGTTACTGCAATTCAGAGTTTATGGGCACTGCTAAGTGTTTGATCACACCAGGGTTGCTTTCCTCAGCAATCAAGGATTGTGCTGGAATTAAGGTAGTTTCTCAATGAGTCTTGAATTCTTTGATAGTCTCCATATTTTCTTTGTCTACTTGTTGCCATGGTCCTTCAAACATGTTGGACTTAAGTGTCTGAGCAGGTGAGAGCAGCTGGTGAGAATGAGAACATGACTTACCAGGGCAAATTAGTAAGATTTCTCAAATTGTGTTTATTCCATGATTCGTTTATTAATATATTTTTGTGTACACGTGTGTGCACAGGCCGCACATTATGTGGCTAAGAATATATATATTTGTATATATAGATATATGGCCTATATAATTCTACAGTGAGTTTGTTTTCATTGCTCTTCATTTCTTGATCTCTTATCAAAGCTATTATATCTGTAGTGCTTATCACAAACTACCCTACGAAGTAGTACTTTTGTTTTTCTCATTTCACAGATAAGGAAATTCAGGCATGAGAGATTATATAACTTGCCCAGTGTCACTCAGCTAGTAAAAGATAGGACTAGGATTCAAATCCAGGCAGTTTGATTCCTGAGTCTTAATATAACAGTAAGTTTTTAACCAGCACACACTAAAACTCTTCCCCACACGCCAGCCTCTGCCTGAATTCCTCAACCTCTGCGTCTCGTATCTTTCCATTACTGGATCCACATATGACCCCATCTGCAGGCCAGGTCTGTTCTGAGCCTTAATAATTTCAAAAAAATAAGAGATGTTTTTAATGTCACCCTCTGAGATCTAAGACAAACTTCTAATCATGGTTGTTTAGACATAGTTGCAGAATTGAGACACAAATCTGTTCCATCCAAAAGTTATCACTGCAAAGCTGCAGGTCTTTATTTTCTCTGTCATTTTGGTTTACACATCCTTATTCTTCTAGTTTCCAAGTCAATGCCAGAGTCATCTTCTGGGAGCATTTTCCCAGTAAATGGCTGGGGCTTTGAAACCTGACTAGTTTTGATCAACTTTCTCTCCTTTGGAGTCTAGAGTATTACTTTACATGGGCCCATATTCTAGCCCACAGACTAGAAAAACATCTATGAATTCAGTTTTAGAATAAACATTGCTGCCTATCTGACTTCTAAATATTGAATATTATCTGGGAGATAACATAAAGGGCTATCAGTTGAAATTGTTGACTAATGGTGAACACTATTTTATTCAAGTCAAAAAACATACTGAAGCAAAGTAATTGATGAAATGACACTACGGCCCTGTCACCTAACAGCATTATATTATGGTCTGTGCTTTTTGACATAGCATTTAAATACATTTTATTATAGGACTACTTTTGTCCTAAATAGCATTTCTCAAGCATCTTTTTATTTTGTCATCGGGAGTGAAAATTGTGAATGTTATTTGTATTTCTGGCTAATCTGTTCTATGATTTTATTATTGAGATTCAATTGGCATACTAAAAAGTGACATACATTCACTTTTTAAAAGTATATAATTCAGTAGTTTTTAGAATATTAACAGAGTTGTTAAATCATCATCCCTATCTAGCTCCAGAGAATTTTCACTACTCCAGAAAAAAAAATTCCAAGTTTTGGTTTCTGGTCTCATATGTAAGGGGCTTGGAAGTTGTCACTTTATCCTAACAAGCAAAAACCTGAACAAACTGAAAAATCAACAACTCTTCTTAGATCTTTCAGAAAAGTGAGGTCAGAAGGAAAATCTGCTGCCCCCAAAATTAGAGAGACAGACCAATATAAAAAAAAAAAAATCACAATTCACTGTAGCAGAAATCCCTAAGAAGAAACCTCCATTGGAACCAACCAGTGCCTGAGTAGGAGACCTGAGTGGTTCCTACAATAGGGCAAGTGTGAGCATTAAAAACTCCCAGGGAAACCAGTCATAGGGAGATCCCCCCACTTTTGTGAGTTTTACCCCTAGGAGTTCAACTACATTATCACAATGGATATTGGAGAAAAATTCCATGTGCTTCTGGCAGCGAGAGGAGAAAAGAAACCAATTCTCTGAAATAGACCAAAGCATTCTGCTCTTCCTAACAGGTCTGCCCTCTAGAGACACTATTTTACTATAGTGTAACCTGTTACAGTTTTATTAGCACTTAAGTGACCTGGCAGAAGAGAAATATCCAATTCCTGCCTCCTGTAGTCATCCTGTTTCACTTCATGAGAGAGAAAACTGAGAAGCGCTTCTGAAATTCTCAGTTCAAAGGCTTACTAAAAGACTGAGGACAAATCTTAGTTCTATAGAATGCTTTCCCATCCTCAATACCTTCCCACTACATTACTAAAAGCCTTTCTGTAGCAAGTCTATTCCCCAGCACCTCATATCCAGCCATCAAGGAAAAATTACAAGGCATACTAAAAGACAGAAAAGTACAGAAGCATCAGAACCAGACTAAGATATGGTAGGGATATTGGAACTATCAGACCAATACTTTGAAACAACTATAATTCACATGCTAAGGGCTCAGATGGATAAAGTGGATAGCATACAAGAACAGATGGACAATGCAAGCAGACAGATGAAAATTCTAAGAATAAAAAAGAAATACTAGAGATCAAAAACACAAAGAGACATGAAGAATGCTTTTCATGCTCATTGGTGGAATGGACATGGCTGAGAAAGAGTATCTGAGCTTGGACATATGGCATGGAAATACCTAACAGGAAAGCAAAGAGAAAGAAAATTGTGAAAAGAACAAATATCTAAGAACTGCAGTTCACCTATAAAAAGTATAACATAAGCAAAATGGGAATATGAGAAGGAAAAGAGAGTAAAGAACAGAAGAAATATTTGAAGCAATAACAATAAGGAATTTCTCAAATTAGTAACAGATACCAAACCATAGACCCAGGAACTCAGAGAACACAAGATAAATATTTAAAAAGCTATATATAGACATATCATTTCACATTTTAGAAAATCGAAGATAAACAAAACATTCTGAAAGAAACCAGAGGAAAAACATGTTACCTATAGAGGAGCAAAGATAAGAATTATATCTGACTTCTCAGAAACCATATAAGCAGGAATAGAGTGGAGCAAAATATTTAAAATCTTGAGAAGAAAAAATTACCTACCAAGCTAGAATTCTGTACCCTTTAAAATTATCCTTCAAAAGTGAATGAGAAATAAATACTTTCTCAGGTAAACAGAGAAATCATCAGAAATCAAAATAGGCCTTAAACAAAAAATGTTAAAAGGAATTCTTTAGAGAGAAGGAAAATATTACAAGTCAGAAACTCAAATCTACATAAAGACAGGAAGAACATCAAAGAAAGAATAAGTTAGGGTAAAATAAAACTTTATTTTTTTGTATTCCCAATTGACCTAACAGATAACAGTTTGCTCAAAATAGTAATAGCAAAAATTTATTTGATTATATATATATATAATTTCTGTATATATATAATATATATGCTTATGTATGCTTATATACAAGTAAAATGAATGACAGCCATGATACGAGGGATGGGAGGAAATAATTCAAATTATTTTGTTATTACAAGATACATTACCTGTGAAGTGGTGATATGGTTAAATCTCTGTTCTCGCCCAAATCCCATGTGGAATTGTAATCCCCAGTGTTGGAGGTGGGGCTTGGTGGGAGGTGATTGGATTATGTGGGTGTAGTTCTCATTCATGGTTTAGCACCATCCTCTTGGTGCTCTTCTTGTGATAGTGAGTGAGTGAGTTATTGCAAGATCTGGTTGTTTAAAAGTCTGTAGCACTTCCCCCCACCCCCCTAGAGTTCTGCTCCTGCTATGTAAGAAGTACCTCACTCCCCCTTTGCCTTCTTCTGTGAGTAACAGCTTCCCAAGGCCTCCGAAGAGGCAGAAGCCAATATGCTTCCTGTACAGTGTGCAAAACTGTGAGCCAATTAAACCTATTTTCTTTGTAAGTTATGTAGTCTCAGATATTTATGGCAGTGCAATAATTAACTAATATAGAAAATTGGTACTGAGAAGTGGAGCATTGCTATAAAGATACCTGAAAATGTGAAAGCAGCTTTGGAATTGGGTAACAGGCAGAGGTTGTAAGACTGTGGAGGGCTCAGAAGAAGAAAGGAAGATGAAGAGAAATTTGAAACTTCCTAGAGACTTGTTAAATTGTGATCAAAATGCTGATAGTGATATAGACAATGAAGTCCAGGCTGATGAGGTCTCAGATGGAAATGAGGAACTTATTGGGAAGTGGAACAAAGGTCACTTTGGTTATGCTTTAGCAAAGAACTTGTGCTTCGGTTCTAGGGATCTGTGAAACTTTAAACTTAAGAATAATGATTTAGGGTATCTGGCACAAGAAATTTCTAAGTAGCAAAGTATTTAAGATGTGACCTGGCTGCTTTGAACAGCTAAGCTCATATGCATGAGCAAAGAAATAACCTGAAACTGGAACTTATATTTAAAGGGGAAGCACAGCCTAAAAGTTTGGAAAATTTGCAGCCTAGTCATGTGGTAGAAAAGGAAAGCCCATTTACAGAAGAGGAATTCAAGCAAGCTGCATAAATTTGCATATCTAAAAGGAAGGCAAGTGCTAATATGCAAGACAATAGGGAAAAGGCCTCTAAGACATTTCAGAGATTTTCACAGTAGCCCTTCCCATCACAGACCCAGAGGCTTAGGAAGACAGTGGTTTTGTGGGCCAGAACCAGGACCCCAATGCCCTGCGCCACCTCTAGACACTGCTTTCTGCATTCCACCTGCTTCAGCTCCAGCTGTGGCTCAAAGGGGCCCACGTACATCTCAGACCACTTCTTCAGAAGATGTAAGCCATAAGCCTTGGCTGTTTCCATGTGGCATTAAGCCTGCAGGTGTGCAGAATGTAAGAAGAGTTGAGGCTTGGAAGCCTCTGCCTAGATTTCAGAGGATGGATGGAAATACCTGGATGTCCAAGCAGAAGCCTGTTGCAGGGACAGAGTCCTCATGGAGAACCTCTACTAGTGCAGTGCAGAGGGGAAACGTGAGGTTGGAGCCCCTACACAGAGTCCCCACTGGGGCACTCCCTAGTGGAGCTGTGAGAAAGAGGCCACTATTCTTCAGATCCCAGAATAGTAGGTCCCCTAGCAGCTTGCACTCTGTGCCTGGAAAAGTTGCAGACACTCAACTTCAGTCTTTGAGAGCAGCCACTGGGACTGGATCCTGCAAAGCCACAGGGGCAGAGCTGCTTAAGGCTTTGGGAGCCCCCTGTTTGCATTAGTATGCCCTAGATGTGAGACATAGAGTCAAAAGGGATTATTTTGGAGCTTTAAGATTCAATAAGTGTTCTGCTGGGTTTTGGACTTGCTTGGGTCCTACAGTCCCTTTCTTTCGGCTGATTTCTCCCTTTTGGAATGGCAATGTATACCCAATGCCTATACCCCCATTGTATGTTGAATGTAGCTAACTTGTTTTTGATTTTACAGGCTCATAGGTGGAAGGAACTAACCTTGTCTTAGACGAGACTTTGGACTTTGAACTTTTGAGTTAATGCTAGAATAAGTTAAGACTTTGAGGGACTGTTGGGAAGGCATGACTGTATTTTGCAATGTGAGAAGGACATGAGATTTGGGAGGTGCTGGGGTGGAATCACCTGGTTTTAATCTGTGTCTCCACTCAAATCTCATGTTGAATTGTAATCCCCAGTGTTGGAGGTGGGGACTGGGAGGAAGTGATTGGATTATGTGGGTGTAGTTCTCATTAATGGTTTAGCACCATCCTCTTGGTGCTCTTCTTGTGATAGTAAGTGAGTTATTCGAAGATTTGATTGTTTAAAAGTGTGGAACACTTTTCCTCCACAAGTCCTGCTCTTGCTGTGTAAGAAGTGCATCACTCCCCTTTTGCCTCCTGCCATGTATAAAGCTTCCTGAGGCTTCCCCAGAAGCAGAAGTCTTTATGCTTCCTGTACAGTGTGCAAAATTGTGGCCCAATTAAAACTCTTTTCTTTATGAATTACCTAGCCTTGGGTACTTCTTTATAGCAGTGCAAGAATGGACTAATACAAGTGGTATAGTGTTTCTGAAAGTGGGCTTAGATTAGTTGTAAATGTGTATTATAAATTCTAGAAAAAAATATTATAATAGTAAAAAAAGACTACAGTACTAAAAATAGTTTTAAAAACCCACTAAAACAATTAAAATATCATGACTGACATACTGAGAGAGGATAAAATGGTATTATATAAAATAAACAATTAAAACCACAAAGGCAAAAAAAAAAAAAGTGGAAAAAATTGGGACAAAGTATAAGGGCAACAAGCTGAAAATAATAGCAACTATGACAAACATTAATCCAACAATATAAATAATCACTTTGAACATCAATGATCTAAATGCACCAGTTAAAGTATGGAGATTGTTAGAGTGGGCAAAAAACAAGATCCAACTATTTGTTGTCTATAAGAAACCCATTTTAAATATAAAGATACATAGATGAAAAGTACATGGATAGAGAATGATATACAATGCTAATATTAATCAAAGTAAAGCAGCAGTAGCTATGTTAATTTCAGACAGAACAGCATTCAAAGGAAGGAAAGTTATTGGACATAAAATGGGCCATTATATAATGATAAATGTCAGTTCTCCAAGAAGACATAAAAAAATTAACATTTATATGACTAACAAAAGAGTAGCATAATATGTGAGGTAAAAACTGATTTAACTACAAGGAGAAAGAAATGAATCCACTATTATAGTTGAAGATTTCAACATCCCTCAATTAGAAATGGACAGATACAGCAGTCAGAAAATCAGTAAGGGCATAGTTGAACTCAATAGCACCATCAATTAACTGGGTATAGTTGAATATCAACTGAATATCAATTAACATAATTTATCACATCAACAGGCTAAAAAATCACATGATCATGTTAATGGATGCAGAAAAAACATTTGAAAAAATCTAGCATCCATTTATAATAAAAACTCTCAGCAAAGCCGACTAATAGAGGAACACAATATCAAATACCACATGTTCTCACTTAGAAGTGGAGGCTAAATATTGAATACATATAGACAAAAAGATAGGAACAACAAACACTGGGGACTGCTTCATGGGGGAGGATGGGAAGGAGGCATGGGTTGGAAGGCTACTTATACTACATTCGCTACCTGGGTGATGGGATCATTCATACACCAAGCCTCAGCAACGTGCAATTTGCCCATGTAACAAACCTGCACATGTACTCCCTGAACCTAAAATAAAAGTAGCAAAAGCAAAGAGAGAATGAGAAGAGAAGCCACAGACCTAGGAGGAAATATTTTCAAAAGACTTATCTGGTTCTAGATCCTTGAGGAATCGCCATACTGTCTTCTATAATCATTGAACTAATTTACATTCCCACCAACATGTAAAAGTGTTCCTATTTCTCTACAGTCTCACCAGTTTCTCTTGATTCTTGACTTTTTAATAATCACCATTCTGACTGGCATGAGATGGTATCTCATTGTGGTTTTGATTTGCATTTCTCTAATGATCAGTGATATTGAGCATTTTTTCATATGTTTGTTGGCTGCATAAATGTCTTCTTTTGAGAAGTGCCTGTTCATGTTCTTTGCCCACTTTGAAATACCATTTGACCCAGCAATCCCATTACTGGGTATATAGCCAAGGAATATAAATCATTCTATTATAAACATACATGCACATGTATGTTTATTGCAACACTCTTCACAATAGCATAGACATGGAATCAATGCAAATGCCCATCAACGATAGCCTGAATTAAGAATATGTGGTGCATGTATGCCATGGAATACTATGCAGCCATAAAAAGGAATGAGATCATGTCTTTTGCAGGGACATGGATGGAGCTGGAAGCCATTATCCTCAGCAAACTAATACAGAAACAAAAATCCAAACGCTGTATCTTCTCACTCACAAGTGGGAGTTGAACAATGAGAACACATGGACACAGGGAGGGGAACAACACACACTGGGGCCTGTTGGCAGGGAGTCAGGGGAGGGAGAGAATCAGGATAAATAGCTAATGCATGTTGGGCTTAATACCTAGGTGATGGGTTGATAGGTGCAGCAAACCACCTTGGCACACGTTTACCTATGTAACAAACCTGCACATCCTGCACATGGATCCCAGGACTTAAAATAAAATTTAAAAAAAAGACATATCTGATAAGAGGCTGTAATCAAAAACATACAAAGAACTTTGAAAACTCAACAAGAAAAGTAATAGCTCAATGTAAAAATGTATAATACTTGAACAGATATTTTACCAAAAAAAGTTACACAGAAGATAAATAAGCATATGAAAAGTTGCTCAATATCATATGTCATTAGAGAATTGAAAATTAAAATAACAAAGAGATACTACCATATACCATTAGAACGGCCAAAAGACTAACAACACCAAATGCTGGCAAGGATGGGGAGCAACAGGAACTCTCATTCATTTCTAGTGAGAATTCAAAAGGGTACAGTCACACTGGAAGATAGTTTGGAAGTTCTTATAATACTGAACATATTCTTACCATATGATCCAACAATCACACTCCTTGGTATTTACCCAAAAGAGTTAAAAACTTATGTCTACACAAAGCTTGCACATGGATGTTTATAGCAGCTTTACTCTTCCTTGCCAAAACTTGGAAGCAACCACGATGTCCTTCAGAAGGTGAATGAATAAACGATGATATAGCTAGACAATAGAATATTATTTAGTGCTAAAAAGAAATGAGCTATCAAACCATGAAAAGATGTGAAGAAACCTTAAATTCATTTTCCTAATTGAAAAAAGCCAATCTGAAAAAGCTTTATACTGTATGATTCCAACTATATGACACTGTGAAGAAAGCAAAATAATGGAGACTGGAAAAAATTCAGTGTTTTCCAGTGGTAAAGGGAATGAGGGACAAATAGGCAGAGTGCAGAGTATTTTTAGGGCAATGAAACTACTCTGTAAGATACTACGATGGTGGATACATGTCACTATACATTTGTCAAGACTCATAGAACGTGCACCACCAAGAGTGAACTGTGATGTACACTATGGACTTTGGGTGATAATGATATGTTAATGTAGTTTCATCAATTGTAACAAATGTTTCACTCTGGTGTGGGATTTTGATAGTGGGAAAACTGTGCGTATGGGGCAGCAAGGGGTAAATGGGAAATTTCTGTACTTTGTACTCCATTTTGCTGTTAACTTAAACCTGCACTAAAAAATAGTCTAGGCCAGGTGTGGTGGCTCATGCCTGTAATCCTAGCACTTTGGGAGGCTGGGACAGGAGGATTGCTTGAAGCCAGGAGTTCAGAACAGCCAGGGCAATACAGTGAGATCCTGTCTATAAAAAACAAAAAAAATCAAAAACAGTAAAATAAGTAAAAAAGAAAAAAAAATCTATTTAAAAAACCAACGAACAATAATATATCCACTAGCAATGGCTTCTGGTTCCTTTTCCCCTCCACTCCCTGGCAACCAGTAGTCCTATTTCCGTCTCTATGCATTTGCCTATTCTAAACGTTTCCTTATAAATGAAATAATATAATATGTGATCTTTTGTAACTTACCTCACTTTGCTTAGCATAATATTCACAAGGTTCATCCATGTGGTAACACATATCAATATTTCATTCCTTTTTTATTACAAATAGTATTTCTATGTATAGATACACCATATTTTGTTTAACCATTCGTACGTTGATGGACATTTGGATTGTTGCCACTTTTTCAGCTATTATGAATAAGGGTGCTATGAACCTTCTTACATACTTTTTTTTGTGGACATATGTTTTCCCTTCTCTTGGATATATACCTAGAAGTGAAATTGCCAGGTTGTCTGCTAACTCTATGTTTAGATTTTTGAAGAACTGCCAAACCGTTTTACAAAGCAGCTGCACATTTTACATTCCTACCAGCAATGCATGAGGGTTCCAATTTCTCCACTATTGTCTGTCATTTTGATTATGCTCATCCCTGTGGGTGTGAAGTGGTTATCACCTCAGCATGATGTTAATTTTCATCTCCCTAGTGACTAATGTCATCGAGCGTAGTTTCACATGCTTAATGAACATTTATATATCTTCTTTGGAGAAACATCTATTAAACTCCTTTGCTTATTTTTTAATAGGGTTATTTTTCTTGATACTTTTGTGTTCTAGGGTTCTTTGTATATTTTGGATACTAGTCTTTCATTAGACATGTGCTTTGCACATATTTTCTCTTGTTCTTTGGGTTGCCTCTTATAATTTAATTTTAAAATATAAGTTTCATGGAGGGAAACTTATGTAAGAGGTATTTTAATTATCATAAAAATGAATTTTATTTTCACAATTATTTCTACAGGGGAGAAAAAGATATAGAAGGCCAGAAAACTACTAAAATTTGAGCACCTACTATGTGCCAAAAATTTCATGTATGTCATCTCATTTGATCCTCATGAAACATCTGTAAAGTCACTTCTCTATCTTAATTTCAAAGATAAGGGAACAGTTTTGGATAGATTAAACAGCATTCCAAACTCACTGAGTTCATAAAAAGCAAAGCAGGAATTGAATTGCATGTGTTTGACTCTAAGTCTTGTGCCACTTCTAGTGTACCAGATTTCCTCTCTTATTTTCTAAACTTCCCTAAACTTGATCAAAAGAAAATTAATAAGAAATTCTGTGCAATGCTTTAATGCTTCCAGTGAAAGCTGCTGTATTATTGCCTCATATGCATTTACTGGGCATGCACTAAAGACCCCCTGGAGACAATGTCACAGATCTACAGACTTGTATCCATGTTAGATTTTGCATTTGCATCTTACACTCCTAAAGGAAACAGAAGAGAAGCCTTTGTTGATTTAAATATCTTTTGAAAATTGCAGTAAAATATGTATCTGACTCAAGTTCTTTTGCCAGATGCTTTTATTTCTACAGTATCTCATAATATTCCAAATAAGAAGTGATGATTGGAACCTAGGTCCATGTGACTGCAAATTCCATGGATTTCTCTTCTATACCTCTACATTAGTGAGCAATTGAATGACATCATACAGTTGATTTATTTTTGTCTATGCTCCACATAAACAAAACTGCTAGTGAAAAAAAATGAGTAAAGGCAATCATGCAAAATATTTTTGCTTTGTCCAAATAGCAAAATAAAAAAGAAGAAAAGTGCTTTCTATAATTGAATTTTTCTGTTGTTTTGGCATAGCATCACCTTTGGGCCCCCAACCCCACCTCCTTTATTTTATTTTTATCTTGAGCCCTAATATTTTATGGCTCTTCAAAAGATTAATGAAATAAGTAAGTTTCTCTAGTTCCATTCATTTTGTTGTACTGCTTATTTCCCTTAGGAAGACAAGTTTGGAGATTGTTGTATCTATCCTACGCATGTATTTCCCCTAGTTATATCAAATAGACTTTAATAATAATAGCTGACTGTTATGCAGCACATATGTGGTAGATGCCTTTCTAATTTGTATCCGATTCTCACTTCAAGTTTGCCTTATGGTTCTTGTTAAAGCCCAGAGAGGTTAAGTTAGTTAACCAAGGCCACAAGCTGGCAAAGTGGTAGAATTCAATCCAGATCTGTCCAGCCTCAGAGCCCAGGGTCTCTTTGCCACATACAACACACACTGTCCTTTACGGGGATTGAGTTTATCCAAGGGCCTAACAGATGGCAGGGGACAAACAGAAATACGGTAGAGGCAAAAGTCTACGTCCTCTCTGCTGTTGATTTTAAGCATTACAGGCGCAGTGTTTTGGTATTTTGACTCTACAATGATATCACAACCTTCCATAGTAGTTATTATTTTCTCAACACCAAAGCATATTTAGATTTTGCAGACACATGGGGATGTGCATAAAATGTAGTCTTTGCCTTCAAGGAGTGATTGTAATTAGAAAGAAAAGATAGACAATGTTTGCTATGCACATCTCTAGGCTTCAGCATCCTCATTTGCAAAATGAGGAAATTAAACTAAGTGACATCTAAGATAGATATCAGCTCCAAAATTTTATAATTTGTAAGACTCTTGGGTTAACAGAAAGGGGAGACCTGGTCAGGGACTCTATGCAGATAAAATGTTCTACCTACAACAAATCGTATATGAGAAAGTGTCCTGAAAAATAAAGACAAAGGCCAGGGTGCGGTGGCTCACAGCTATAATGCCTGCACTTTGGAAGGCCGAGTCAGGTGGATCACTTGAGGTCTGGAGTTTGAGACCAGCCTGGACAACATGGTGAAAGCCCGTCTCTACTAAAAATACAAAAATTAGCCAGGCATGGTGACATACGCCTGTCATTCCAGCTACTCGGGTGGCTAAGGCACAATACTCACTTGAACACAGGAGGTGGAGGTTGCAGTGAGCCTAGATTGCACCACTGCATTCCAGCCTGGGTCACAGTGTGAGACTCTGTCTCAAAAATAAATAAATAATAAACATATAAAGGCATGTTATAGCAAAGTAAGAAGAACTCTGTGACATATACAAGGACAGACTGGGGAAAATGGAGAAGGTGAAATTGTGGCCAAAGAGAACCAAGTCCAGCTGAACATATGTAAGACTGAGTCAGGCTGGAAGGAGTGGAGAGTATGGAGGAGCTGCCTAGGAAAGTGCACCTAATTTTCAAAATGGACAATGCATTTAAAGGCCATATAAAGGACATTTTGCAATTGGAAAGAGAACATGATGTTCATAAATGTATATGGATATGAATGAAGTAGAGGAGAGGAAAGCAAATTACCCAAACAGACTCTATACGCAAGGTGAAATTCACATTCAATGATTATACTATGCATGGAATCACAGAGGCCAGGAGTTTGTGGTGAGGTGGAAGGAAACTGAAAACATGGCAGTTAGTAAGACAGGTAGTAAAATGAAGACAGTGATCTGTCTTTCCTATAATAGGTTGGAAATTAGAAAATATCCAATTTGAAAGCAGACAAAGAAATCCTATGGACAAATAAATCCCTTGACATCAAGTGAATAGTAAAACAAAAACAAAAACAATTTCATAGAGGGTATATGAATAGCTACCAACTGAGAATTTAAAACATCAAAACAAGCCATATGTATACAGTGTTATTATTTTATAGGTGAGAAAGGTACATCTCAAAGAGATTACATAGAATCCCTAAAGTCTCAGTTATTAATCTGCAGAAGTTGAATTTAGTCCCACATCTGGGTGACTCCAAAGCATGTCTATTTGAAAACTAAAATATTACCCTTTCCAATGACAGCCAAATGAAAGTTTTGAAGTTGCATACGTAGCTTTCCGCTTGAGCACATCCATAATGCTAGTCTATTTTTTAAATATTCAATCTCAAGATACTGTGGTTAGCCTATATTTAACACTAAATAAAGAACACAAAATAATTTTGGAAAAAAGTGCAAGTTTTTCTGAAAATTTTTTATGTGAGTATTTCTTTAGGGGAAAACGTGTGCCTAAATATGACTAAGCACTGTATAAAAACTTTAAAAAGTCACATCTTGAGAGAAAATACAAAGTATAATTAAATAGCCATGATAATACTCTCAATATCTCATTATTACTAGAATGTCTGCAAATAAGTCAGCCAAATACAGGGTGAAAATAAAGTAAGCTAATATATTAGAAGCTAGAATATAGTTAAGTCTTACTCAAATATTTTCCTTTTGAGGAAATCAGAAACTTTGTGCTTTGAAAATATTTCAATTGTTCCTGGCTTCCAAGGCATCTTAACACTTCCAACTTTATACTTCTAGAGAAATTCTTTTATTTCCTTTTCATGCTTCCTGAGGTTTGGACATAATGTTCTCTTTCCAGCCAGCTTTGCTGGGTTTCTGAACAGTTTAACACAGTATTCTTGGCTGGAGGGTCGGTAAGGGAAAAACAGCAAAGTATGAAGTTAAGAATTCTCATCCCATCTTTATTTAGTAGAATATGTTCATCTCACTCTCAGTTTTTCTGAAGCAGAAAAATGGATTACAGCAAGAGGTAGTGTCAGTTCAGGTTCATTCAACTAACATTTAAGGTATAAACCAGCTGGTGCCAAGTTCTGTGGAAGATGATGGCAGTGAAATGAGACTGTCCTTACTTTGGACAGACACTAAATTCAATGGGGGAAATTTACAGAAATACATCATTTCTCATGTAGCATATGTTGAGCATAACCCTAAATGTATATTCATGATGTTCTCAGAGGTACTTAGCTCAGACAGGACCGAAGGAAGCTTCTTGAAAACACCTGAACCAAACCTCAAAAACGAGGTAGGATTACAACTACCTGACAGAAAAAATTATAGAGAACCTTAATCTGTCCAGTTCATATAACATACAACAAAATTATCAGTCTTTCGCTTGTTTTTTCTTTGCCTATGTTATACATAGTTTATGCGTTCACATCAAAAGTTATTTTTAAACACAATAAAACTAGAAACATTTTAGCTAAGGAAGGAACTAACATTAATCAAAGATAAGTGTAAATAAAATGTTGGCTAATATTCATAGTGCTAGAAAAATAATTACCACATTTAAGAATCATGTTTTTTTTAGCTTTTTCGTTCTAAGTTCAATTATTTAAGGACTGTTTCTTCTTTCAATACAGCTATTGGCACATGAATAACACCTAGGACAGTGCTGGAAACTCCAGTTACATACATTTAGGTTGATTGAGGAAGATGTATTATTACGGGTGTCTATTGTGTAAGTTAGATATTTGAAGGTGAGGTACATGTCATACCCAAGTACGCTTTCATTTTCTTCAAGCAGAAATTCTTTTTTATGCAAACAATCATCCTTGAAAACAGATGCCAGTTTATTAGTCAGAATGAAGAGGCTCTCTTGGGTCAGTAAGAAGCTGGTTATTTTTTCTAACAGTCTTGACTTGCACCTAACTTTGCTCAACAAGTCTTTTCCATTCCAATTTGCTGTCCAAGACACTTTGTTTGCTAAATAATAACCAAGTAAACTAGGTGAAGTTCAAGCGGGCAGACACTATAAGTTAGTTGCACTGGGGAGACCAATAGAATGGTTGACTTGGTGTTAGGGCTAAAGGAATATCATGGCCTGGCTCAGTGGCTCACACCTGTAATCTCAGCACTTTGGGAGGCCAAGACAGGCAGATCACTTGAGCCCAGGAGTTCGAGACCAGCCTGGGCAACATGGTGAAACCCTATCTTTACAAAAATAAAAATAATAAGAAGAAAAAGAAATTGGCTGGGCATGGTAGCATGCACCTACCTGTATGTAGTCTTAGCTACTCAGGAGGCTGAGGTGGGAGGATCTCTTGAACCTGGGAGGTGAAGGTTGCAGTGAGGACAGATCATGCCACTGCACTCTAGCCTGGATGACAGAGTGACATCGTATCTCAGAATAGAAAAGAAAAGGAAAGAAAAGAAAAGAAAAGAGAAAAGAAAAGAAAATAACATGCCCATATCTCCTGCTGCTATTTATATTACCTGACAAATGGCTACATTGACAAGAAGATGGTGCCTCAGAAGGTGCACTGGACGCCATTTTCAGTTTCTCATAGAAACTAACACTAAGTCCCTGAAAGTTTGCATTCACTCCTTGTACTAAATAATTCACTATCTCTTGCTCCCAGCTTTTCCTTGACCTGATAGCTCTTTAGAGGAAAATAACTTATATTTAAATAATATGTTGCAATTCTTTAACTGCTTCCATATGGTTTGCTTTATTTAGATATTTTCGGCCACTCTTTGTACTAAGTAATTATTAGCTCAATTTTACAGACCAGAAAACCCAGATTAAAGGAGGATGAGAGATTTAGTGATGCCTACCAGTCTTCATAAACCCTTTCAGGTAGGTGTCATTCATTCCTGTTCAGGTATCAGTTCAGGTTCATTCAACTGACATTTAAGGTATAAACCAGCTGAGTTGAGAAAACTAAACGTTTCTATAACATCTTCAAAGTCATAAACTAATGTGTGGTAGATTTGGCACTTAAAATTAACATTGTCAGAAAGTTACTCTTTGGAGTAATTATCAACAAGAATAATGATTGGAATCACCTATGGAGCGTTCTCAAAATACACATCTATCCTGTATCTTAGTTTGGAATTAGCTAGTGAAACTGAAGATATGCATATCTTATCATCCTACAATTTCAAACCCTGGAATAAAACTCATACAGTCTCCTCCTATGTGGACCAGAATATATGACATGTAAAAGAATGTCTATAGCATCATTTCTTCTAATTATCCTGAACTGGAAACAATCCAAATGTCCAAAGACAGTAGAATCATTAAATAATATTATATATTCATAGATTGGAACTTTTATAGCAATAAAATAAAATAAACCCTGGCCGTATTCTAAAATCTTCCAAGATGATATTGAATAAATGAAACCAGAACATATAAGAATATATTTTGTATGTATCCACTCAAATTAATATTTTTGATTGTTTTTTATTTGTTTGTTTGTTTTGAGATGGAGTCTTGCTCTGTCGCCCAGGCTGGAGTGCAGTGGCGCTATCTCAGCTCACGGCAAGCTCTGCCTCCTGGGTTCACGCCATTCTCCTGCCTCAGTCTCCCGAGTAGCTGGGACTACAGAAGCCCGTCATCACGCCCAGCTAATTTCTTGTATTTTTAGTAGAGATGGGGTTTCACCGTGTTAGCTAGGATGGTCTCGATCTCCTGACCTCGTGATCCACCCGCCTCAGCCTCCCAAAGTGCTGGGATACCAGGTGTGAGCCACCGCGCCCGGCCCAAATTAATTTTTTTTAATGCAAAATTAAACTACATTACTAGGGATGTGCACATAGTTAGGAAACTATAGAGAAAATGGTTGCTGTAAAATCAAGCCAATTGTCTCAAGTGGGAAAGAAAGGAAGAATCGAATCTGGGAAGAGACACACGGTGATATAGAAAACCTCTATGAATGTAGCAATATTTTATTTCTCATATTGGGTGTTCTGCTTATAATTTTCATGACATTCTTCAACCATGCTTTATACTTTTTTGTATTTGTGTTATATCTCAAAATATTGAACAGGTTTTAAAAAGCCTGCTTGAGCAGAAAACCTCCTGTGAAATGTTTATTGCTATCAAATTTGAGTATAGTAAATATTTAGGGTTAAGAAATAAAAAGGATAAACGAAATATGTTTGGTCTACTGCTGAAATGGTATATATACATAAAATTGGTATATAAATATAAAATGGTATATATAATATATTATATATATTTACATATATATTTATATATAATATATACCATATTATATATGAAATTAATATTATATATAATTTGTATATAAATATATATTATATTATGTTATTATATCATATAATATAATAATTATATTATAATTATTATATAATATAATTAATATATATAATTTATATCTATTATATATAATTTATATTTATATAAAATTGTTAGTACGCATCAAATGTGTTTGTGTGTGTGTTCATTGTCATGTGGTGTGGAGCAGTTGGTGATTCTGGAGCTGCTTTTCCAATTATAGTAAGACATCCCTTACAATAATCTCTAGAAATCAGAGAATAACAATACAGCTTTGCTCCTGGTAACACTAACAATGAAGTGCCTGCAGGCAGGGCATGGTGACTGAGATTTTAATTAATCAGCATGTTTATTTTAGTATGAATTACACTCCCACCACTTCCTGTGTTCAGAGTTTATTATTAATATTTCTATGGATGACATATCTTCCTTTCTAAGACCTTGCTCCTTTGTTTTTTAATTGACTTAGGTAGCTAGGGGGTTGTTTGTTTAGCTCTGACTGATTCTTAGATAAATCTTTTCACAAGAAGAGCCTAATGAAAGGATAAACCAGTGGATCCTTATTAAAATATGAAAAATAAAACTATGGACAGCATGGCTACAGATTTGGTCATAAAACCAAGAGCACACTATGTCAGGACTAAAACATATTGACACATTAAATAAGAACATTATGAACGAGCACACAGAAAATAGAGCTATCACAACAATGTAAATGGAAACTAGCCCCTTATCTTGTTTGACACTTACAGAACCCTTCACCCTTCACCATCTAGGGAAATAGGAAAGAACAGAATAACAAATAGAGGTGTTCCTTCTAGCACCTCTAGATTTTTCCTTTTCACCAGGAGTTGCATCTTTTTATTCTGATTAGTGGGTCATGGTCCAACCAAACCAAACAAAAAATGAAAACTTTTCTGAAATGAGAGTAGTTTTTAGCTCTTTAATCATATGCAATAAAAGCTAGCATCCATGTATCACTTAACATCTGAAAGTGACTTACCTGTATTCTTCAATCCTCACAAAATTTTATAAAATTGTTATTCTGCTTCCCCATTTTACAGAGGAAGAAACTGAGGTAGAGAAGCTCAGTATTTTGCATACAGCAAACTGGTACTTGTGGAAGAGTCAAAATTCAACTCCAGGAGCCTGATTCCAGAGACCACACTTAACCCACTACATCATGTGAGATGACATATATCCTCCCATCAGCTAAGGGACCCAAGAGATTCTATAGAATTTCCTGACACTTCTGGAATTGCTGTGAATCATCTGCTTTGATGATAATCACTGGAATAATGCCTGGACAGCATCCTTAAAAGCCTGAAGAAATTACAGTAGATTTTAGAAGCATATGATTTATTCCCAGAAATCTTATCCATAGAGCCTCTGTCGTAGCTAGAAAAGGATCAGAAATGTTTATAAAATTCTGCATCTTAACACTATCTTATGTGTGATGTGTCTCTCGGTTCCCCAAGGCAGTGTACTCATGTCCCTTTGCCATTGCATTTTTCCCATTATACTGCTGTTTGTTTATGTTTCGTTCATCTCTTCTAGATTTGGAGAACCAATAAAACCAGGAATTTTGAATGTTCATATCCCCAGTACTTTCACAAGGCCTGGAATATAGCAATCACAATATATAGTTCTAGAATGCAGTATTAAACAATCACATAATAGCACTGGTATGGTTTGGCTGTGTCCCCACCCAAATCTCATCTTGTATTGTATAATAGTTCCCATAATCCCCAAGGGTCATGAGAAGAACCCGGTGATTTTAATTTAATCCTGGAGGCAGTTACCTTCATGCTGTTCTCATGATAGTGAGTGAGTTCTCATGAGATCTGAGATCCGATGGTTTTATAAGGGGCTTTCCCCCTTTTTCTCGGCACTTCTTTGTCCTGCCGCCCCTTGAAGAAGGACGTGTTTGCTTCCCCTTCATCCATGATTGTACGTTTCCTGAGGCCTCTCCAGTGCTGCAGAACAGAGTCAATTAAACCTCTTTCCTTTATAAATTACCCAGTCTTATGTGTGTCTTTATTAGCAGCATAAGAATAGACCAATGCAGCACTTAATATTTATTGCATCTCCTCTGTGTTAGGTGTCGTAGAAGATATTTTGTGTCTATTATCTTATTTATTCTTCACAAGAACTTAATGAGGTTAAAAACTGTTACTAGGCTTATCTTTAAGTGTATAATTAAATGCTTAGGTTTAAATCCAAATAGCTTGCTCATAGTCACGTAGGTAGTTGTAATGAAGACAACATCCAAATTCAGAGCCATCTGGCTCCAGAGTCTGCCCTCTTAAACACTACACTGCTCTGTTTTCCTGTCTTAACATTCATCACTTTTGTTAGAAAAAATTAGTCAGATTCAAATGGTAGGCTTTTGTGTGACTCGATGATAAACAGCACTGTTTAGACTGGTATCCATAAATATTCCTCTTGAAATATTTTTAATTTCCTGGATGGATGATTCCTTAAGAGTCAGAACTGGCTGGGCACAGTGGCTCACACCTGTAATCCCAGCACTTTGGGAGGCTGAGGCGGGCAGATCACGAGGTCAGGAGTTCGAGACCAGCCTGGCTGATATGGTGAAACCCTGTCTCTACTAAAACTACAAAAATTAGCCAGGCATGGTGGCATGCACTGTAGTCCCAGCTACTTGGGAGGCTGAGGCAGAAGAATATCTTGAAGCTGGGAGGCGGAGGTTGCCGTGAGCCAAGGTTGTGCCACTGCACTACAGCCTGGGCAACAGAGTGAGGCTTCAACTTAAAAAAAAAAAAAGAAAAGAGTAAGACCCTTCAACCTCATTATAACCCTGTTTTGTAACTGCATACGTGGAGAATTAATAGTGTTTCCTCTTTCTGGGATATAAAAACTGAATAATTGAATAGTGAAAGCAAGTTTCTATTGACTGTATGTTAGATATTAAAATATAGTGGCAATCAGGTTGTAAAGAGCACAAATTATTCCTATGAAATACAGTTACTGCATTTCTAATAGTTCTAATTGCCCTCAAATATAAGTCCTATGTGTTTAAGAAAAGAGAAAATAATGCTAAAGAGCACTCCAGTTTGAGGAAAATTGAAAATGATTCCCATTAACTATTCTGGAAGGTTGCAAATATTATATAGACACTGTAGGTCCGATTCTATCTAAGATTAGCTATTTTTATTAAAGGTAGTTTTTTTCCATACAATATATTTCTGCATTTTGTTTTTAATAAGACATTTAAGAAGCATTACCAGAGCTGCGGGAACAATTTCACACTTTAAGCAGGAACTTAGAGAAAACATTGAACTATGTATTTGAAATAGATACAAAAAGGAAACCATTTTTTTCTGGCATTTTTCCAAAACTTGGTCACAATAATGTGAATTTTTAAGCAATATAAAATAGTTCTCTCTAAAGTGATGAAATTCAAAATAAGTTCAAAGAAAATGTTCGCAAAGATTCGCTTCTCCATAGCAATTCATGCATTCTAAGGTTAAATTATTCCTGAAAATAAAACACAGGAAACTGTGATACTATTAAGCCATCAGGCCAAGTTTCAGCAAGAGATGCTATTGTTTTTTTTCTTCTGTTCTTTCTTATACTTCCTACTCAAACCCTGGCACAAGAGAAATATATGAAAGTTAAACAGTCCTCAGAAAATAATGCATTTCAGAAGGCAAAAAAAATTAAAGGTTTTTTTGTTTGTTTGTTTGTTTGTTTGTTTTTTTCCTGGGAGAGGATGAATTATCCACCACTGGGCATACTGAAGCAGAGAATAGACCATCACTGGTCAGGATATTGTAGGATATTGATAATTACATCTGTTAGTTTTCTACCAAATCTGAAGGTCTATGATTCTGACGCTCATTTGTGCTAATTGCTTGTACTCAGCTTCTGTGAGGTCATCCTATCCTCTCTTGACTTCACTTTTTAAGGGTAGGATTTGCTCTCAGGCCTCTGGCTTCTTGTTGGCTGGAAATCACACCTCTGGGTCCAGGAGCACCTCTGTCCAGGAAGTTTAAAATGGAGCAGGGAGTAAAACCATCTCTGTGTCTGTTCTTAGAACTCTGTTCAGAGTTCATCTACCCTGGTTCTCCTTCTGTCCAGATCCACTTATCTATTTATAAACATAAGCTAGTAAGAGGTGGGTCAGGATTTAAACCAATGTCTGACTCCAAGTCTCATGTTCCCATTGCATGTCACATCATCCCTTATCCTAGATTTTTCACAACTGAGCAGCGGAATTATAATTTGTTGTTGTTCATGTCCTGACATAGCTCATAGCCTAGCAAAGACTGCTTAGCCTGGAGTGTGCAAAGGTCAGGGACATGGCTAAGCCAGATGGTCATAGCTGAAAAGATTCTCTTGTCAATCATCCAGGCTAGCATTGATGCCTGGAGCATATCAGTTGAATCCTTTCAAATAAATGAAACTGTGCTTCTGCTGATAACATCCTACACTAGGGATTGTTGGCTACAGGATTAAATTTTCATGTCCCAGCTAAATTGGAGAACACAGAATTATTGAATTGAAAGTAGAACATATCTTAGAAACCCTTGAATGTATAAGTTACATTTTTAAAGATGGGAAATGGAGGCTCAGCAAAGCCCAAGTAGCACAGTATGAACTGATACTAATGTTGGAATTAGAGCTTCAGTCTGAGCCCTTTCTCCAATATAAAGGGATAGATTATTTTATCATGCTTTGCTTTATTGGACTTCACAGACAATGCATGTTTTGCAAGTTGAAGGTTTGTGGCAACCTTGCCTCATACAAGTCTATCAGCACCATTTTTTTCAACAGCATGTGAACACTAGGTGTCTGTCATGTAATTCTTATAATATTTTAAACTTTATTCTTATTATATCCTTCATGATGATCTGTGGTCAGTGATCTTTGATGTCACCATTGTAATTGTTTTCAGGCACTAGAAATCACTCTCACATAAGATGGCAAACTAAACCACTTAATTTTGTACATGTTCTGACTGCTCCACTGACTGGCTATTCCCCTGTCTCTCTCCCTTTCCTTGGGCCGCCCTATTCTCTGGGAAGCAGCAGTATTGAAATTAAGCCAATTAATAACCCTGAAATGGCCACTAAGTGTTCTAGTGAAAGGAAGAGTTGCACTTCTGTCACTTTAAATCAAAAGCTAGATATGATTAAACTTAGTAAGGAAGATATGTCAACAGCTGAGATAGGCTGAAGGCTAGCCCTCTTGTGCCAAACAGTCAAGCTGGGAATGGAAAGGAAAAGTTCTTGAAGGAAATTAAAAGTGCTACTCCAGTGAACACATAAATGAGAAGAAAGCAAAACAGTCTTTTTGCCAATATGAAGTAAGTTTGCATGGTCTGGATAAAAGATCACACCAGCCACAACATTCCCTTAAGTCAAAGGCTAATCCAGAGCAAGACCCTCTGTCTCCTGTATGATGACAGAGAGGTGAGGAAGCTGCTGAAGAAAAGTTGAAAGCTAGCAGAGGTTGGTTCATGAAGTTTAAGGAAGGGAGGCATCTCCATTACATAAAAGTGCAAGGTGCAGTAGCAAGTGCAGATGTAGAAGCTGTAGCAAGTGATCCAGAAGATCTAGCTAAGACAATTGATAAACATGGCAACACTAAAAATCATTTTCAGTGGAGGCAAACAATCTTCTATTGAAAAAAGAGGCCATCTAGGACTTTCATAGCTACAGAGGAGAAGTCAATACCTGGCTTCAAAGCTTTAAAGGTCAGGCTGACTCACTCATTAGGGGCTAATGCACTGGTGACCTTAACTTAAAGTCACTGTTCATTTACAATTCCAAAAATTTTAGGCCTCTTCAGAATCATCCTAAATCTACTCTGCCTGTGCTCTATAAATAAAACAAGAAAGCTTGGATGACAGCACCTCTGTTTACAGCATGTAAACAGAATATTTTGAGGATTCAAGACTTTAGTGAAGGAAGTAACTGCAGATGTGTTGGAACTAAGAAGAGAACTAGAATTAGAAGTGGAGCCTGATAATGTGACTGAATTGCTACAAGTTCATGAGAAAATTTGAACAAGGGCTGGGTGTGGTGGCTCATGCCTGTAATCCCAGCACTTTGGGAGGCAGAGGCAGATGGATCACCTGAGGTCAGGAGTTTGAGACCGGCCTGGCCAACATGGTGAAACCCTGTCTCTACTAAATATACAAAAATCAGACGAGCATAGTGGTGAACGTCTGTAATCCCAGCTACTTAGGAGGCTGCGGAAGGAGAATTGCTTGAGCCCAGGAGGCAGAGGTTGCAGCGGGCCAAGATTGCACCACGCACTGGGTGACAGAGCGAGACTCCATCTCAAAAAACAAACAAACAAACAAACAA
The DNA here is from genome assembly GCF_043159975.1 of Macaca nemestrina. NCBI lineage: Eukaryota > Metazoa > Chordata > Mammalia > Primates > Cercopithecidae > Macaca > Macaca nemestrina. The sequence goes on from NC_092127.1 coordinate 26,349,391, forward strand.
ACAAAACTTGAATGGATGAGCAAAGAAAATGGTTATTTGAGATGGAATCTCCTCCTGGTGAAGATGTGAACATTGTTTAATTGATATCAAAAAATTTAGAATATTACATAAACTTAGTTAATAAAGAAGTGGCAGGATTTGAGAGGATTAGCTCCAATTTTGAAAGTTCTGCTGAGGGTAAAATGCAACTTACAGCATCACATACTACAGAGAAATATTTCATGAAAAAGAGATTCAATGAAGGTGTCAAATTTCATTGTTGTGTTATTTTAAGAAATTGCCACTGCCACTCCCACTTTTAGCAGCCAGCACTCTAATCAGTCAGCAGCCATCAACATCAAGGCAAGACCCTCCACCAGTGGAAAAGCTGACAACTTGCTGAAGGCTAAGTTGATTGTCAGCATTTTTTAGCTATACGGTATTTTTAAATTAGGGTATATACATTGTTTTTTAGCTACTGCACACTTAATACCGTGTATTATAAATTTTTTTTGAGACAGAGTGTCACTCTGTCATCTAGGCTGGAGTGCAGTGACGCGATCTTGGCTCACTGCAACCTCCACCTCCCAGGTTCAAGCGATTCTTCTGCCTCAGCCTCCCGAGTAGCTGGGATCACAGGCATGTACCACCACGCCAGGCTAATTCTGTATTTTTAGTGGAGACGGAGTTTCTCCATGTTAGTCAGTCTGGTCTCGAACTCCCGACCTCAGGTGATTCACCTGCCTCAGCCTCCCAAAGTGTTGGGAATATAGGCATGAGCCACCGCGCCGGCCGTGTGTTATAATTTTTATGTGCACTTGGAAACCAAAAAAATTTGTGCAACTTATTTTATCGTCATGTTTACTTTATTGTGGTGGTCTGGAAAGGAACCTGTGATAGATCTGAAGTATGCCTGTGGTCCTTCCAAACCACACCATGGAGGGACCTTAAGGTCAGCAATCCTCTCTGCATGTTGAAGAGAACTCAGACATTGTCTCTTCTACCAGAGCTAGAGACCAAACATAATAAAATAAGCTTAATCAACTTATCATGAAACCAGGGTGTCCAGAAGAAGTGTTTAAAACAATGGTAAAGCAGACAACATCAAAGAGCAGCTAGAGGGGAAAAAATTAAAATCAGAGTATTTAGCATTTGAAACACCTATTTTTTTTTTATTTTTTTTTTAGACAGGGTCTTGCTCTGTTGCCCAGGCTGGAGTACAGTGGCGTGATCTCGGCTCGCTGAAACCTCTGCCTCCCAGGTTAAAGTTGTTCCCCTGCCTCAGCCTCCCAAGTAGCTGGGACTACAGTCACGTGCCACCATGCTTGATTGGCTAATTTTTTGTATGTATAGTAGAGATGGGGTTTCACCATGTTGGCCAGGCTAATGTTGAACTCCTGACCTCAGCTGATCAGCCCACCTGGACTCTCAAAGTGCTGGGATTACAGGTGTGAGCCACCATGCCCGGCCTGAAACACTTGTTCTGATTTTAGTAGGTGCATTCTCAAGTACTATTTTTTTCTAATGTTTTAATGGACTTGTCAAATACTTCTTTTCTTTGTAGCAACTTTATCTATAAAAATAGAATAAATTTCTGGCTGTTGAACAAATGAGGATATAATTTAGCTAATGCTCAAAATATCTCAAGCAAGTCCTAAATATGGCAACAAGAGCATGAAGTAAGCCCATTATTCAAGCACAGGCTTTATCTTTATAAAATTTTAGCTCAAAGTGAAAATTTCAGCCAAAAGCATATGTGGAAAGGCATCTTATAAAGAATTGAAGGTGTATTTTTCTAAGGTTTAAGACAAACTCATAAGACATAGAATAATACACACACATTATACCAATGTCAAATTCCTAATTTTGATATAGTATAATAATTATACATGATGTAAACACTGGAGAAGACTTGTTAAAAGGCAACATCCTATGAAATTATAATTATTTCCAAATAGTTTTTAAAAGCTAACTCTTGAAGAAGTTAATTAAGTAAAAATAATACACACACATTGCAGGTTATTTTATGGCCTAATATCATGATTAATTGTTCCTATTAGTGTGCAGCTGGTGTTTTTCTTCTGTTTTATGTGCTATTTTTTAGCCTAAGTAAAGCACTATCAGAAAGCCAAGGTACATTCATTTCCACTATCAGCATCACAAGAATTTCACTAAATACTAAGTATATTTTTCCATTGATTTAGGCCATTATTCGTACATGTAGGTATCAGTTTAATGAATTTAGGTACCTAGACCTTTATAGTGGTTCACATTTTACTTTGCCTGATATTTATTTTTTAAAAAGTACATTAGTCTCAAGCCACAAAAGAAAAACTTCTACATGTTATGGTTCATTTAAAGATTGTCAATGTTGATCAAATCCTTTTCAATGCTATAGATTGTGACTAAATTTTTGTTTTTAATTCGAAGGCAAAAAGTCCAATTTAAGAAATGCTAATTTTATTGAATCTACCCTAAATGGATCATGATTCTTAACAAAGTGTTGATTTACATAAGGACATAAATAAGTGCTTCCCATGAAATAAATGTTGAAGTAGGAAGAGACCAAAGGATCATCTAATCTCCATGCCACACTTTCTAGGTGATGTACCTGAGGCTTCGCAAGATCAAATGACTTCCCTTCTAAAGCTACCAGTTATAACTGAAAAACCTGGGGCATCTTTATCACTGCAAACAATTTGTACCCAAGTTTTGTTTGCTTGAATTTAAGAACCAGCTTCATCATGCAGTAGCTATGTGTCTTTAGGCGAGTTATCTACTCTCTCTACACCTCAGCTTCTGTATCTGTAACATGGAGATACTAGTAGTGCCGTTGCTGAGGTCTTGCTAAGGTGGTTGGATACTTTTAATTCTAGATGACCTAGATTTTAATTGAGGTGATTTTATACTTGTAATTCTACATAGTCTTGATTTTGTCAATCTTTCCCCTTACATGACTTTTCTATTTTAAAAACCATTATTTATCATATAACATTCTTACTTAAAAATTGAATATGTGTATTGCAAGATTCATTGCCATAGTAGACACTACAGTTTGTGTATCTCACATCCACTCCTCTTCTTCCACGCTCGCAGGTAGACGGGACTCTGCCCAACATTCTTCTTCTCTCCCCAGATGCCAGGGAGACTCACAGGTACCCTCAGAAAAAAATCTTCCCCTTGCTTTGGTTCATAGTTTTATCCCAGCATTTTTATCTTCTCCAAGAATTTCCAGACTCAAGGATTTTGTCCTATCTGGAGGGGAACAAGTCTGTACCAACACTCTCAACTGGGATCTTAGCAGGGCCTGGACAGACTCTCACTCTCCAGCCTTCCTGTCCTAAGGTTCTAGCAGCTGCCCCTGTGAGGCTGTCACTTAGCAGCTGAACCCAGGTAGGCAGAGTACATCGACAGTCATCTTAAAGCCATAATCTTCTTAGAAACTTCTGGTGACTTTTTTAAAAGCCAAGAACAGAATTATTAATTCCTCAAGCCCATTTATCTTCCAGAAGACTGGAGTTAATCACTAATCATCTAGCTTCTAGAAATCATAATGGGTTCTCCTCTTTCTCTCCTTCCCCACTTCAAATCCATTCCCATGCCCTGTGAATTTTACTTCCACTGAAAACTATGCACTTTCTTCATTGCTGCCGCTGTATCTCTACTACTTCATGGAGCATTAGCTTTATAACTAGTTCTCCTGGTTCTCTGTTGTATATGGCATCTTCAGTTCATTCTCCACATAGGAGCCTCCTTGAGCTTTTACCTACAAATTGAATTATGTCTCCCTGGGCTCCCCACAGGTAGCATAAAATTAAAAATTCCTCTCATGGACTGTAAAACCTTAAGTAATCTGGCCCTTGTTTATCTCTGCAATATCTGGTACAATTTATCCTCTCACTGGCTACGCTTTAGCCACTTGGGTCCTAATTACATTCCTAGAGCATTTTGAGAGTTTTCTTTACTTATTTCAGGGTTTCTGCTGATGCAGTTCCTCCTGTATGGAATGTTCTTCTCTAAGCTCTGTATAGCAGCTTTCCTCTCATCCTGCAGCTCTTGGTTCAACGTCTCTTACTTAGGGATATATTTCTTGATCATTCTAAGTGGGTTCTTCTTCTGTTATTTTTTTAACTAACCTGTTTCTTTATTTCATGACATTTTACATTTTGTATTTATTTATTTGCTAATTTATTGTCTGTTGAGCTGTACATTCTATGATAGCAAGGACCATGTACAATTTGCTAATAACTTTATACCATGAACATGATTGGTATCAATCAAATTTTATTAATTAAATAAAATGTGGGTAAGAAAGATACACAAGAATACATTCCAAACACAATGCATTGACTATCTTTTTTTTCTTTCTTTCCCCTCCCTCCCTCCCTCCCTCCCTCCCTCCCTCCCTCCCTCCTTTCCTTCCTTCCTTCCTTCCTTCCTTCCTTCCTTCCTTCCTTCCTTCCTTCCTTCCTTCCTTCCTTCCTTCCTTTTCTTCTTCTTCTTCTTCTTTTTTAATGGAATCTTGCTCTGTCATCAGGCTGGAGTGCAGTGGTGCGATCTTGGCTCACTGCAACCTCTGCCTCCTAGGTTCAAGCGATTCTCCTGCCTCAGCCTCCCAAATAGCTGGGGTTACAGGCATGCACCACCACGCCCAGCTAATTTTTGTATTTTTACTAGAGACGGGGCTTCACCAAATTGGCCAGGATGGTACCGATCTGTTGATCTCGTGATCCGCCTGCCTTGGCCTCCCAAAGTGCTGGGATTACAAGTGTGAACCACCACGCCTGGCCTGTCTTTAAAGGATATAAATCATGTGCATTAATGACTACAGTATAAATAAATATATACCACAAACTATGTGAAAAACATAAACTCAATCCATGAAGCATAGAGAGAGTGATGAAAAAGATATGAAGGCAACTTTAAAGAGTAGTGGGTGTTTGAATTGAGCCTTCAGCTCAATAGGCAGAAATGGAAAGGAAGGGTTTGAAAGCAGAAACAACTTAAGTACAAGCATGGAGATGGAGAAGTTCTATTATGTATATCCAACATATAAAGCAGATAGGAAAGTGGGCTTTATAGGGAGATAAGACAATGGGCTAAGGAGTTTGCACTTTGTTTAGGAAGTAGGAAAGGGAAAAGTGTTTAAAATGTTAAGCTGGATACTGGCATGTTCATCAGGAAGTATAAACACAACAGAAGAGATTAGGAGAGGATAATATTGATGAGGAGAGTTTTAAGATTGGCTTGAATTATGATGGCAATACTCGAAATGAAAGATAATGGATGATCAGAGGCTCCAAACTGGACTCCTTGGAATGTTAGAGTTCCTGGAAATAGCTCCAGGGAGGTAGCAGTCCCTGAATGTGTATATAAACATCTTGTGTATTTTTCAAGGGAGAATCCTGGGTTTTTATGAGAAATCTCAAGGGCGCCTCTAATTTCAATTTTTTTTTTTTTTTTTTTTTTTTTTTCCCTTGAGAGGGAGTCTCACTCTATGGCCCAGGCTGGAATGCAGTGGCGCGATCTCGTCTCACTGCAACCTCCGCCTCCCGGGTTCCAGAGATTCTCCTGCCTCAGACTCCCAAGTAGCTGGGACTACAGGCGCCCACCACCACGCCCAGTTACTTTTGTATTTTTATTTTTGTATTTTTAGTAGAGATGGGGTTTCACTGTGTTAGCCAGGATGGTCTTGATCTCCTGACTGCATGATCCACCCGTCTCAGCCTCCCAAAGTGCTGGAATTACAGGTGTGAGCCACCGCGCCCAGCCTTATTTCAAAATTTTAAGGAGGCTGGTTTGTTTGACCCTAGTTTTCTTTTCTGGGGCTACGTAGAAATATCCATGGCCTTAGCTTTTCCTGCTTTGTCTGAATTATATGGTGGAGTAGGACATTACCCAAATTAGTTTACATTTCTAAAGAACACCTCCAGAACACAGACCTACTGCACATCATTTATATTCATTCTTCTTTTATTTTAAGATGGAGTCTTCCTCTTGATGCCCAGGCTGGAGTGCAATGGCACGATTTCGGCTCACTGCAACCTCCGCCTCCTGTGTTCAAGCGATTCTCCTGCCTCAGCCTCCAGTCATAAGCCACTATGCCTGGCCTATATTCATTCTTTTTCATGCATGAGGGACTATTTTTCCCCTTCTCACCGAACTTACCTTATGCACCTAAGGCTAAGCATTCACATTAAGTGGATTAAATACACCCACTCATCCTTTTAAACCAGCATTCACTTGAGCTTATTATGAGATTTATAAATTGTGTTCCAAACTTCTAACACAAATGACCTCTTAAAGGGCATGCCTTTTAACCTTAAATCCAGATTACTTTCCTAATACCTAGACCAATGGATCCAAGTAATAGGTTTAAAAACAAAAAGGTGAAGTGCTTCAGATTTCTATTAGGAAGTCTGTCAAAGTCCCGTAGATTTTCAGGCATTGTTTATTTTCCACTAAGGATTTGAACCAGTAATGTTATCTTGCCATGGTTTTCAGAGGTGTGGATATTAGTCCAGAAAGTCTGTTTTCTCTGTCACTGACGACATGTTTTGGAAATTTTGGTGTTGATCTGTTTCTGTAGTGCATGCTCTGGTATGCCAGTCAGACGGTCTCTCCTACAAGACTGGAGCACTCATTCCGTTTAGCCGCTGGGACATTGCTGCTAACAGGCCTTTCCCTGGATAAAGGAAACTCTTTTAGCCATGCTCCTCCCATACTGCAAGGAGTCCAAAGGCTGAAATAATATGCCCACATGGAGTCCAAGCCTGCATTTCTTTTCTATCTTTCTTTTCCTCTTCCTTCTCCTCCTCCTTTCCCTTCTCCTCCCCTCCCCTCTCTTCCCCTCCCCTCCCCTCCATTTCCCTTCTTTTCTTTCTTTTCATTCCTTTCTTTATTTTAACAGACCAGGTCTCCCTCTGTCACCCAGGCTGGAGTGCAGGGCACAATCATAGGTCACTGCAGCCTTGAATTCCCAAGCCCCAGCAATCCTCCTGCCTCAGCCTCCCACATAATTGGGACTACAGGCATGCACCACCACATCCAGCTATTTTTTATTTTTTTGTAGAAAAGAGGTGTCTCTATGTTACCCAGGCTTGTCTGGAACTCCTGGGCTCAAGCAATCCTCCTACCTTGGCCTCCCAAAGTGCTGGGATTACAGGCATGAGCCACCACACCCTGCTCATGCCCCTTCTTTTGTACTACTTTCTGGGCACACAGGATTCAGGAATCCCTGCCCAAACAGACTCAAGCTCACTTACTTAGTAGAAAGTAGTATAATTATTGTAATTGTTCCTTAAGTTTCTGTATATTTGATAGAAGAGACATGAAAATCTCCAGCAGTAAAAATAGATTATGATTTAGAGTTTATAAAATAAAAGCAACCACTTTTTAGGAGAAATTCATTTATTGTACTGAGAAAAGTGAACAATTTCTCTCAAGGTCCTCTGATATGGCTTGACTCTGTGTCCCCACCAAAATCTCATCTCTAATTATAATTCCCACGTGTGGAGGGAAGGAAGTGATTGGATTATGGGGGGTGGTTTCCTTCATGCTGTTCTTGTGATAGCGAGTGAATTCTCATGAGATCTGATGGTTTGTAAATGGTAGTTTTTCCGGAGCTGTCACGCACGACTCCCTCTAGTCTGCTGCTATGTAAGATGCGTCTCTTCCCCTTCCGCCATGATTGTAAGTTTCCTGAAGCCTAACCAGCCATGTAGAACTGTGAGTCAATTAAACCTCGTTTATTTATAAATTACCCAGTCTCGGGTAGTATCTTTATAGCAGTGTGAGAACAGACTAATACATCCTCCTCAAGAAGGATGCTGCATATTTTAAGAAACAACAATTCCAGGAACATCTTTAAAATAAGTTCATCAATGAGCTTCATAAAATTGTTTCTTACCATGTTCCTCAATATAGAACATTAGCAAAAGCATAAGTAAATGAGGACAGTTTTACAAATGCTTTTAATCTTACGGTTCAGGCATACATTTCTTTTTTGGTCAGGTGTCAGGGATAAAATAAAGATTACCTAGAGTAACAAATGAAATATGCATGCTGTCAAAAGTATTTCACAAACACTGTTTTTTAGCACAATGTTCTAAAATACTGCCCAGGCTGGGTGCAGTGGTTTATGCCTGTAATCCCAGTATTGTGAGAAGCCAAGGTGGGAGGATTGCTTGAGGCCAGGAGCTCCAGACCTGCCTGGGCAACATGAGACCCTATCTCTACAAAGTAAAAAATAAAAAGCGAAATACTGCTTATTTTAAATGCCTTTAAAATAAAGCCAGATGCACCGTGTAAGCACAATTCTATAAAGCAGGGACAAACAAAAGGATCACCACATTAGTCTGCAAAAATCTTAAAAGAAGTAAAAAAATTTGTTTTTATTTGAGTATTAACACTGAAGTTCAGTTATATTATTTTTTAATGCCTCTAAGTTCTTAAGCACTGTAGAGAAGCTAGCTCACTTTATTTCTGTCATCATTTTGTTCCTAGGATTACAGCAAAAACCTCCACATCCACTCTTGGCTTTCTTCCATTCATTATCCAAACTTTGGACAAAGTGATCTTTTAAAAATATGTACAACTAAAATACAAATTTAACAGTGCAAATCCCTGATCAAAGCCCTGCAATATAATTGCATTGCTCTGGAATAAATTCATGCTCAACATGATCTGGTCACTCCTTTCACTGTCTCCTCTGCTCTCCCGACACAAACACGGACTGGAATACTTCAATTCCTTGAGTGTTCATTCCCATAGTTTCCTCAGTTTCTAATACAGAATATTTAAATAAATTAATATCTGCCTTGAGCTTTGAAATCTCCATTTATTATTCTTTATTCACTTTTCAAACAAAAAGTTGTAAGTTTCAAGACAGTTTCCTCCCTCCTGCCCCATCCTAGATGAAAATAATTTTCTAATAGGAATGAGCTTTGTGAGATGCACCAACTTTGGAGACTTTTAATAAAATGCTCCAGGATCTGAAAGAAAAGTAAAAATTACAAACCATCTGGCCCATCACCAGTTAGAACCTGGGCACATGAAGAGGCAGGTCCATCGATGAACAAATAATTCCATTGCCAACTCTCTTATTTGGTGTGAGGTTCTGAATCTCTGAGTGACTACTAGTATCCAAACTTTCTGTCCACTTATTGTGGAAACAACAAGTGGTAATGACTGATGGAGACAGAATTCACTATTTGACCAGGAAGATTACTAATTAAAACAAAACTTACATATCTTCAAAAATAGAGTTTTCTTTTACTTTAGATACAAGGCACCCAGTTTATCAAAGTATATTGGTTATTATATAAATGCACCTTATATTGTATAACTGCAATTTAAGTACTTTCTGTGTTCTTTTGGTAGAACATTGCTATAGATTTTCCTCTGAGGAAATGTGTTTTATTCTTTTTTAAAAGATTTTTTGAGATAATTGAGATTCATATGCAGTTATAAGAAATGATACAGAGATATCCCACATATCCTTTGTCTAGTTACCCCTACTGTAACATCTACCATAACTATAGTATAATACCACAACCAGGAAATTGACATTGAAATTCCATCAATCATATTCACACTTCACCAGTGTGTGTATTTTAACACATGTGTAGATTCTTGTGACCATTGCCACTGTCAAGATACAGGACAGTTCCATGACACAATCATATCTTATGTAGCCTTTTTATAACTTCAGCCATGTCCCTCCCACTCTCCCTTACCCTATCCCTAGCCACTGACAACCACTAACCTAGTCTTCATTTCTATTTTTTTTATTTCCTAGAATATTATAGAAATGAAAGCATATAATATATAACTGTTTGGACTTTTTTTTCACTCGGCATAATTTCCTGGAGATTCATTCAGGGAGTTGTGTGTATTGATATTTCATTCTTTTTTATTACCAAGCAACATTTTCTGATAGGGATGTGCCACAGTTTGTTTAACCGTTCACCTATTTTAGGATATCTGCATTGTATCCTACTTTGGGTTAGTATAGACGAAGCTGCTATGAACATTTGTGTATAAGTTTTTCATGTGAACATAAATTATATTTTTTCTGGAGCAAATGCTCAAGAGTGCAATTAGTGAGTAGTACAGTAATTGCATATTTAGTTTTATAAGAAACTGCCAAACTGTCATTTTGGTTGTACCATGTTACATTCACACCAACATTGTATGAATGATCCCATTTTCCCTGTATTGATCATTTGTATGACCAAACATATGATTATTTCTCTGTAAAATGATTCATTTTCACCTTACTACCATTTGGTGTTGGCATTATTTTTTATTTTAGTCATTCTGATAGACTTGCAGAGATAACCCATTGGCTTATGTGCCATGTGTATATCTTCTTAAGTGAAATGTCTGTTCATCTCTTTTGCTCACTTTCTAATTAGATTACTTGGTTTATTTACTGTTGAGTTTTGAGTGTTCCTTATATATTCTGAAATCTAGTCCTTTGTCAGATCTGCAAATATTTTCTCCCAATCTGTAACCTGTTTTTTCATCTTCTTAAGAATGCCTTTGCAGACAGAGTACAAATTTTCCATTTTGATGAGGTCGAATGTATCAGTTTTTCCTTTTATGGATTGTGCTTTTTGGTGTGAAGTCTCAGAAACCTTTGCCTAAAGCTTGAAGAATTTTGCCTGTCTACCCAAATGAGAAGGAACCAGAAAAACAATTGTGGTGATATGACAAAACAAGGTTCTTTAACATGCCCAAAAGATCACACTAGCTCATAAGCAATGGATTCAAACCAAGATTAAATTTCTGAATTTCCAGAAAAACAATTCAGAAGGTTAACTATTAAGCCAATCAAGGTGGCACCAGAGAAAGGTGAAGTCCAACTTAAAGAAATAAAAAAAGTGATACAGTATATGAATGAAAAAATCTCCAGTGAAATAGATAGCACATATAAAAAATAATCACAATTTCTGGAAATGAAGGACACTCTTAGTGAATTGCAAAATGCACTGGAAAGTCTTAGCAATAGAATCAAACAAGCATAAGAAAGAACTTCAGAACTTGAAGACAAGGCTTTTGAATTAACCCAATTTGACAAAGACAAAGAAAATAGAATTTAAAAAAATTAACAAAGCCTACAAGCAGTTTGGGATTATGTTAAACAATCAAACCTAAGAATAATCGGTGTTTCCAAGGAAGAAGAGAAATCTAAAAGTTTGGGAAACATATTTGAGGAAATAACAAGGAAAATTTCCTCAGCTTTGCTAGAAATCTAGACATCCAAATGCAAGAAGCCCAAAGAACACCTGGGAAATACATTGCAAAAAGATCATCATCTAGGCACATAGCCATCAGTTTATGTAAAGTCAAGATGAAGGAAAGAATCTTAAGAGCTGTGAGGCAAAAGCATCAGGTAACCAATAAAGGAAAACTTATCAGCTTAACAACATATTTCTCAGCAGAAACCTCACAAGCTAGAAGGGATTGGGGTCCTGTCTGTAGCCTTTAAACCAAACAAATCTCAGCCAAGAATTTTGTATCCAGTGAAACTAAGCTTCATAAATGAAGGAAAGATACAGTCTTTTTCAGACAAATACTGAGAGAATCCACTACTACCAAGCCTGCACTACAAGAACTGCTAAAAGGAGCTCTAAATCTTGAAACAAATCCTCGAAATATACCAGAATAGAATCTCCTTAAAGTATAAATCTCACAGGATCTATAAAACAACATTTTAATCTATAATGCAATGATTTAAAAAAACCAAGGTATTCAGACAACAAATATCATGATAAATAGAATAGTACCTCACATCAGTGTTAGTGTTAGTATATGAATACTAACACTGACTGTAAATGGCCTAAATGCTCCACTTAAAAGATACAGAATGGCAGAATGGATAAGAATTCACTAACCAAGTATCTACTGTCTTCAACAGATTCACCTAATACATAAGGACTCACATAAACTTAAGGTAAAGGGGTAGAAAAATATATCCCATGCAAATGGACACCAAAAGCAAACAGGAATAACTATTCTTGTATCAGACAAAACAAACTTTAAAGCAACAGTTGTTAAAAAACACAAAGAGGGACATTATATAATGATAAAAGGACTAGTCCAATAGGAAAATATCACAATCCTCAACATATAAGTGCCTAATACTGGAGCTCCCAAATTTATATAACAATTACCGCAACACCCAAGAAATGAGATAGGCAACACAGCAATAGTGGGGGGCTTCAGTACTCCACTGACAGCACTAGACAGATCATCAAGACAGAAAGTCAACAAAGAAACAATGTACTTAAACTACACCCTTTATAGATATGTGGAAAACATTCTACCCAGCAAATGCAAAACATACATTCTATTCATCAGCACATGGAACATTCTCCAATACATAACATATATAACAGGCCACAGAACAAGTCTCAACAAATTTAAGAAAATCAAAATTATATCAACTACTATCTCAGACCACAGTGAAATAAGATTGGAAATCAACCACAAAAGAAACCTTCAAAACCATGCAAATACATCAAAATTAAACAAACTGCTCCTGAAAAAATCATTGGATGGACAATGAAATCAGGATAGAAATTTAAAAATTCTTTCAACTGAGCAATAATAGTGACACAACCTATCAAAACCTCTGAGACACAGCAAAGACAAAGGGATTGGGGTCCTATCTGTAGCCTTTAAGTCAAACAAATATCAGCCAAGAATTTTGTATCCAGTGAAACTAAGCTTCGTAAATGAAGGAAAGATAGTCTTTTTCAGACACATACTGAGCACTACAAGAACTGCTAAAAGAAGCTCTAAATTTTGAAACAAATCCTCGAAATACAGCAGAATAGAATCTCATAGCATTAAATACCTACATAAATAGCAACTTCATAGCATTAAATACCTACATCTAAAATTCTGAAAGAGCACAAATAGACAATCTAAGGTCACACCCCAAGAAGCTAAAGAAACAAGAATAAACCAAACCCAAGCCCAGCAGAAAAAAAGAAATAGCCAAGATCAGAGCAGAACTAAATGAAACTGAAACAAAAAATATGAAAAAGATAAATAAAACAAAAAGCTGGTTATTTGAAAAGATTAACAAAATTGATAGACCATTAGCAAGATTAACCAAGAAAAAAAGAGAAGATCCAAATAAGCTCAATTGGAAATGAAATGGGAGATATTACAACTGTTACCACAGAAATACAAAAGATCACTCAAGGCTACTATGAACATCTTTATGCACATAAACTAGAAAACCTAGAGGAGATGTGTAAATTCCTGGAAAGATACAACCCTCCTAGATTAAACCAGGAAGAAATAAACTGTGAACAGTCCAATAACAAGTAGTGAGATTGAAATAGTAATTAAAATGTTACCAAACAAAAATAAGTCCAGGACCAGACGGATTCACAGCTGAATTCTATCAGACATTCAAAGAAGAATTGGTACCAATCCTAGTTACACTATTGCAAAAGACAGAGAAAGAGAAAATATTCCCTAAATCATTCAATGAAGCCAGTATCACCGTAATGTCAAAACCAGGAAAGGAAATAACAAAAAAAGAAAACTAGAGACCAATATCACTGATTAACCTAGATGCAAAAATCCTCAATAAAATACTAGCTAACCGAATCCAACCACATGTTAAAAAGATAATCTACCATGATCAAGTGGGTTTCATATCAGGGATGCAGGGATGCTTTAACATACACAAGTCAATAAATGTGATATACAACATAAACAGAATTAAAAACAAAAATCACATGATCATCTCAAAACACATAAAAAGTATTTGACAAAATCCAGCATCCCTTTATGATTAAAATCCTCAGCAAAATCCACATAGAAGGGATATGCCTTAAGGTAATAAAAACCATCTGTGACAAACCCACAGCCAACAACATTATACTGAATGAGAAAAAGTTGAAAGCATTTCCCCGGTGAACTAGAACAAGATAAGGGTGCCTACGCTCATCACTCCTCTTCAACGTGGTATTGGAAGTCCCAGCCAGAGCAGTCACACAAGAGAAAGAAATAAAGGGCATCCAAATCAGTAAAGAAGAAGTCAAACCACCACTGTTTGCTGATGATATGATCGTATACCTAGAAAACCCTAAAGACTCAACCAAAAGTTCCTAGAACTGGTAAATGAATTCAGCAAAGTTTAAGGATACAAAATTAATGTACACAAATAAGTAGCCCTGCTATACATGAATAGCAACAAAGCTGAGAATCAAATCATGAATTCAACTCCTTTTACAGTAGCTGCAAAAAAAAAAAAAAAAAAAAAAAAAAAAAAAATAGGACTATACTTAACCAAAGAGGTGAAAGACCTACACAAGGAAAACTACAAAACACTGCTGAAAGAAATCATAGATGACACAAACAAATGGAAACACATCCCATGCACATGGATGGGTAAAATCAATATTGTAAAAATGATCATACTGCCAAAAGCAATCTACAAATTTCAATGCAATTCCCATCGAAATACAACCATCATTCTTCACAGAACGAGAAAAAAGAAATCCTAAAATTCATATGGAACCAAAAAAGAGCCCTCAAAGCAAGATTAAGCAAAAAGAACAAATCTGGAGGCATCACATTACCTGACTTCAAACTATACTCTAAGGCCATAGTCAGCAAAACAGCATGGCACTGGTATAAAAAAAGGCATATAGACCAGTGGAACAGAACAGAGAACCCAGACATAAAGCCAAACACTTACAGCCAACTGATCTTCAATAAAGCAAACAAAAATATAAAGTGGGGAAAGGACATCCTATTCAACAAATGACACTGGGACAATTGGCAAGCCACATGTAGAAGAATGAAACTGGATCCTCATCTGTCACCTTATACAAAAATTGATTTAAGATGGATCAAAAACTTAAATCTAAGAGCTGAAACCATAAAAATTCTAGACAATAACTTTGGAAAAACCCTTCTAGATATTGGCTTAGGCAAAGACTTCATGACCAAGAACCCAAAAGCAAATGTAACAAAAACGAAGATAAATAGATGGAACTCAATTCAACTAAAAAGCTTCTGCACAGCAAAAGAAATAATCAGCAGAGTCAACAGACGGTCCACAGAGAGGGAGAAAATCTTCTCAATCTATACACCTGACAAAGGATTGATATCCAGAATCCACAAGGAACTCAAACAAATCAAACAATCCCATCAAACAATCCCATCAAAAAGTGGGCTAAGAACATGAATAGACAATCTTCAAAGAAGATATACAAATGGCCTGTAAACATATCAAAAAACACCGAACATCACTAATGATGAGGGAAATGCAAATCAGAATCACAGTGGGATACCACCTCACTCCTGAAAAAATGGCCCTAATAAAAAAAATCAAAAATTAATAGATGTTGGCGTGGATTTGGTGAAAAGGAAACACTTTTACACTGTTGGTGGGAATGTAAACTAGTATAACCACGATGGAAAACGGTGTGGAGATTTCTTAAAGAGCTAAAAGTTGATCTTTAGATCCTACTCCTTTTGCCCAGAGGAAAAGAAGTCATTATATGAAATAGATAACTTGCACATGCATGTTTATAGCAGCACAATTTGCAACTGAAAAAATATGAAACCAGCTCAAATGCCCATCAATCAATGAGTGGTATGGAATACTACTCAGCCATAAAAAGGAACGAAATAACGGCATTTTCAGCAACCTGAATGGAATTGGAGATCATTATTCTAAGTGAAGTAACTCAGGAATGGAAAACCAAACATCATCTCTAAACCAAACATCATCTCTTCATCAGCGGGAGCTAAGCTATGAGGATGCAAAGGCATAAGAATGATACCATGGACTTTGATGACTTAGGGGAAAGGGTGAGAGGGGGATAAGTGATAAAAGACTAACATTGGATACAGTGTACACTGCTTAGGTGATGAGTACACAAAAATGTCAGAAATCACCAGTAAAGAACTTATTCATGTAACCAAACATCACTAGTTCCCAAAAAATCTGTTGAAATAAATAAAAAATAATAATACATATTAAAATCTTGCACTTTGAGATCTTAAATAAGATAAGGATGTCAGCTAACATCCCTTCCATTCAACAATGTACTGAATATCTTAGCCAGGATGATAAAGCAAAAAGAAATAAAAGGCATGAAAATTTGAAATAAATAAACTGTCATTATTCACAGACCATATGATTGCTACGTACAGACATTTCCAAAGAATCTACATGGAGAATTAGTAAGTAAATTGGTAAATATTGCTAGGTCAATATGCCAGAGTCATACAAAACCAATTGTATGTCCATATATTTTCACAGTTAGAAAATAAAATTGTTAAATGATAAAAAACAAGTTGAAGAATTTCTTCTAACTTTTAAAAAAATTATAGTTTCATGTATTACATTTATTTCTGTGATCTATTTTGGAGTTAGTTTTGTTTAAAGTGTGAGGTTTGGTCAATGTTTGCTTTGTTTTTGTTTTACTTATGGAGGTTCAATAGTTCCAGCACTCATTTTTTCAAAGACTGTCCTTCCTCTACTGAATTGCTTATGAAACTATTCATAAAATAAGTTGTAGTAATATACTAAAGTTTAATATAAAGTAGAGTGATTCCTCCACTTTATTCTTCTTTTTCAAGATTGAATGATCTATTCTAGGCCTATAATTTTCTATATAAATTTTAGAGTAAGCTTGTTCACACTATTATAGATTTTTATATGCTGGGAATGTTTATTTAAAAGTAATAGTTAAGCATAAAATACTCAATTTCTTCTCTTCTATAGTTATCATCACTCAATAGAATACAATACTGCAACTAAGACTACAGTAATTACTTTTATTAAAAACTAAATTTGAGGCCGGGCGCGGTGGCTCATGCCTGTAATCCCAGCACTTTGGGAGGCTGAGACGGGCGGAACACGAGGTCAGGAAATCGAGACCATCCTGGCTAACACGGTGAAACCCTGTCTCTACTAAAAATACAAAAAAAAACTAGCCGGGCGAGGTGGCGGCGCCTGTAGTCCCAGCTACTCGGGAGGCTGAGGCAGGAGAATGGCGTGAACCCGGGAGGCGGAGCTTGCAGTGAGCTGAGATCTGGCCACTGCACTCCAGCTCGGGCGAAAGAGCCAGACTCCGTCTCAAAAAAAAAAAAAAAACTAAATTTGTGCTACCATTACTATTGATCTGCTAGTAAGAATGAAGCATTTGGAGGCATGTAAAATTTCGGTAGTATCTTCTATCCAGTGCTACTTATTTGAGAAAGATTGGATACAGAAAAGAGTAATCATGGTATCTTGTTTTGGCCACATTTGCCTACGTCATGCTCAGAAAAGCACAGTGAAATGTGATAGAAGAACCTAGTTATTCAAAACTATTGTTTTCTGTTTTAAATTGCGGGAGTCTTGTGAGAGGACTAACATCATCCAAGCTAAGCCTGGCTTTCCTTGACCTGTGATAAAGTATAATCTAGCCTGTAGCTGCGATAAGATACCTTTGGATTTTCTGTTTTGTCACTGTCCCAATACCATGTCCTTGAACCTGTAAAGCGACTCTTTTAAAAAATAACATCCCAAGAATATCTCTTTAAACAGTTTCCTTCCCTGAATCCTTTTTTGTCCTGTTGATAAATAAACCCTGGCTAGAGCTTGTAGTAGATAATCTGGAGGTGTGGCTCAGCCCATAGCCACACTTTCTGAAGGCTGCCAAGTCCTGAGTGTGTCCCCTTATGCTTCCCACTCCAACTCCAACCCTGACAGTAAGTGGATGGATCCAAAGCGTGACCTTAGCTCTTCCCATCCTACTGTCTCTCCGAGGAGTGTGGAATCAGAATAAGGACATGTTAGTCAACCTGAGGACATAACTACCTGGCAGCCAAAGCTGTCACTGTGTGAATGTTATCTTTAGCCAACACACCCTGACTCCACTTAGACCAATTTTCTGTGAGACCACAGACAATAAATATTAAGTTTGTATTTTGCCAACCAAAAAAAAAAAAAAAAAATGCATTAGAACAGAGGCTAGATTAGGGTTAGGTTGCATAAGTATAAATTTGTGTCAAAAGTCAAAAGTAGAGGGAAATAGTAGAAATATTTCTTTCAACATGTAAACATGGAGAAAGATAAATTATTTTTGGCAAAAATGCCCTAAGGGCGTATTTTTAATTCTAAGAGTGTGGGTGGTTTCCCGGGAGCAAAATGTGCAATATGGTGTTTTCTTTTCCTTGCTTTGTATGCTGTTTTCTCTAAAATATGTATCTGATTGTTCTGTATTATGTAGAAAGTTATATTAAAGAGATTGAAATGGGCCTTTAGAGTCCTCTTATATTTTTGCCCTTTCACATTGTACCTTGTCACTTTTATCTTTCATATCTTTCTAGTAAAGTTTCAATCAGGTATAAATCTATTGAACACATACTATATGTGTATGTAGAAAGGAAAATGATGTGAGTGGCTGCTTTGTTGCATTACATATATATATGTATATATATACACACATATATATGTAATATTAAACAGTGCTTATTTCAAGACAATTATAAGACATAAACAAAGCTTTAAGAAAGAATTGTTGACTATTCAGAAGAAGGCACATAAATATCTAAAAATATTAAGAGGGAGTGGGTCTTTTTTACTGTCCAGAAGCTGCACTGAGCATCACACAGCAGGGGTGATACTTCTCTTAAATTATTTTCTCACAGTTCTCATTTTTTCTTTTAATACAAGAAACACTAATAGGGATTTTTGGAAGGTGAGGAGAGGGAAAGGGTCGGGATACTATTCCTCTCTTTTTGTTTGTTTATTTGTTTGTTTGTTTGAGAATGGGTCTTGCTCTGTCAGCCACGGTGGAGTGCAGTGGCATGATCACGGTTTTCTGAAGCCTTGCACTTCTAGGCTCAAGTGATCCTCCCAACTCAGCCTCCCAAGCAGCTGGGACTACAGGCAAGTGCCATCATGCCCTGTTAGATTTTTAAAATTTTTTTTGTAGAGACGGGGTTTCACCATGTTGTTCAGGCTGGTCTTGAACTCCTGTGCTCAAGTGATCTTCCTGCCTCGGCCTCCCAAAGTGCTGGGATTCCAGCATGCACGACCGTGCCTGGCCTTATTTCTCTGTTTTTGACTTGAAACTTTTGATTTGATGTTTTTCGTTATTTAATCCTCTTGTTTTCTGAATTTCCCCTTCCCTTCCTCTACTCTGCAGGTTTCTGCCCATATCCTCTCCTGCGTATGGTGAGCTGACTCTCCAAGCTAATTTGCTCTGCTTAGGAATGCATCACAAGAAAGTCCAAAGAACAAATGCCTTCCTCAGTTTCTTGCAATTAAGGCTTATTAGTTGCATTGAAGTTAGAAATGTTTCTTTTTTCAGATTTTCTGATCTCTCTCTTTTATCCTTCACATAAGTGGTTTAGTGAGACTAGAACTGAATCAACATTGCAGGAAAAAACACAGATCACAGGCTGGCATTACGTACAACGTAATGCCAAAGAGTTAAATTTCCCCCTAACTTAATATACTTTAAAAAATATTGAATATACTTTTTTACTTTTCTTAACACTGGAAAAGATCTGTATTTATCCAGAAGAAAAAAAGGTACATATTCATCTTCCATAAGCTTCTCTCGAAATGAATGCAGTTTCTACTTAGGTCATGTACCAACTTTGGGTTCACTTGCTGTAGACAGAAAAAAATTCTGAGATCATTCTGGGAGTTCATGTCAGAATAACAACAAAAACCACTGATCATTTAAGATAATGCTTATTGAACACTTTGAACAAGCCAACACCTCTTTTAAATGTTTAACCTGAAATATCTCATTTAATTCTTACAAAAATCCTGTGTGTATCCACAAATTAACATCATTTTGCGTATGAGGTCACTGACCCACAAAGAGCTTACATGAATTGCTCAAGATCACACAACTAGAAAGAGGCTGAACTAAGAATAAAACATACAGTTCATTCTAGAAAACATCCTTAATCGCAATCCAACATTGCTTTTCAGCAATGAAAAGACTGCATAGAATAATTGAAAATATCACTTTTAAGGAAATATTATGTTTAAATACGGCTATTGGAGAATCCATTATCAGCCATTGTCCTTTCATTTTTGACTTCTAAAACAAACTTTTTCATTATAATACCATTTACTTAGTTCTCACTCATATTACAAAAGCATGATATAGTGTTTCATACTCAATAGTCCATGGAGTAAGGAAATTTTACATTTTGATAACAGAAGACCATAGTATGTAAGATGATCCACATGAAATGCAGTAAGATCAATAATAACACATCGCTCTCCTTCCTAGACTTCTCTTTAAATGCTCATTCCTTGATGACTCTGACATCTCCACATAGACTTCTCACAAGCTTTGCAAATTTGCCTTCCATGTCTGCCACCACCAGCCTTTGCCTGCATACAAACCCAAATCTGCTTTTCCACTTAGCTTTTCTATTTTCCCTTAGTGGAACCATCAATTGCCAGGAAAAAAAAAATGAGAATTAATATTCTTTCTCCTTTCCCCCAAGCATTACC
Organism: Macaca nemestrina; assembly: GCF_043159975.1. Classification (NCBI taxonomy): domain Eukaryota; kingdom Metazoa; phylum Chordata; class Mammalia; order Primates; family Cercopithecidae; genus Macaca; species Macaca nemestrina. The sequence goes on from NC_092127.1 coordinate 26,369,885, forward strand.
TCTGAAATACTTTAATTCTTTCTTTTCTTTCTACCTTAGTGCCAAGGCCATACTTGAAATGGTTTGTCATTTCTTTTTGTTTGTTTGCTTGTTTGTTTTGAGACGGAGTCTCGCTCTGTCGCCCGGGCTGGAGTGCAGTGGCGCGATCTCGGCTCACTGCAAGCTCCGCCTCCCGGGTTCACGCCATTCTCCTGCCTCAGCCTCCCGAGTAGCTGGGACTACAGGCGCCCGTCACCACGCCTGGCTAATTTTTTGTATTTTCAGTAGAGACTGGGTTTTACTGTGTTAGCCAGGCTGCTCTCGATCTCCTGACGTCGTGATCCGCCTGCCTCGGCCTCCCAAAATGCTGGGATTACAGGCATGAGCCACTGCGCCCTGCCTGTCATTTCTTGATTAGATTTCTGTGATGGTGTCTTCGTTATCATTTAAAATCTACCTTCCAAACAACTGCAAGGTGGATTACCTCACATACAAATCCTAATATGCTACTAATATGAGCAGCTTCTCATATGTTCAGGATTATTTTAAACTCCCTGCTTACCCTTTCAAGCTTACCTCCCAAAATGTCCACACATCCTTCGCATCAATGACACCTAGGTACACTGAGTTTCTCAATCGGCCAAATGTTTTTACACCCTTATCACTTTGTTCACAGTCTCATGGATCCCACCCCCTACTTAATTGCCTGGCTGACTTCTATTTTTCACCCAGGACAGATCAATCAATACCTACATTTAGAAATAGTTTCTCATTGAAACCCCACATCTCTCAAGTAAAGTAAGTATTCTTTTTATATGTTGCTACTTTATTGTGGCTGCTTCAACTTGTTCAGTTTATATATGATTAAACTTAGTTATACTGTCTCTAGTCATTTTTTTATGTGTATCTTTTCATTGTGAGGTTTTACAACATACAGACTATTTGTTATTCATATCTACATACCAAAACCTTGAATTTTGACTGACACATTGTACGTGCTTAATACATGCTTGTTGAACTGAATTGAAATGTTAACCAGAAATATTCTTGGCAGCCTTAAACAACAAGGACAAAAACACAATGATGGAAAATTGAATATAAGAGAAAATAGCTTTCAGAACATTATGGCAGGTTGCACATTAAATACAATCACCTCTGCATTCTTTTTATACATTGAGGCTAATTTATAATACAAGCAATGTTCAAAGGTTTCTGATTACGATATCTCAAGATTTTCAATCACCAGGACTCAATTATTTGCAATACATACTTTATCTTCTATTACACACACATATCTTATGCAGATTTATATAGATGCCCCCAATCACAGCAACCTGAAAGTAAAAATAGACTCACAATTCTTATTAAAAACCCATTTTTCTCTCTTTTCTCAACTGCTCTACAGAAACTCAAGACTCCTCACAAATTCCTCCTGAATAGTTCTTGTAGACTGCAGAGAGGTTCCCAAGTATGCTAGATAAACTAGTACTCCTGATGACCTGTGGTGCCTGCTAAGCTTCTCTTCTCCTGCTGTAGCTTGCCCTGTCTAAGCTTTCTGTCTCTACTGATGCCTTTTGGTGGCATAGGCATCTTTGTTCTGAGCAAAATGCTATTAATGCTGCGAGTACTAATGCTCAACTTTCCCTGCTTCTACAGGACTGCCATTAAAGCCAACCTAGACTAGCGAATAGGAAGGAAAACACATGCTTAGGAAACTAAAAAAAAATAGGCATCAGAAAAATTTCTGTAAATAATTTGATGCTAATTGTTTTAAAAATATGATTATAGTTTTTATGGCAAAAATCAGAATTTCTATTTAAATTTACTTACATGTATTTAGCAGTTTGGAATTACTATTTTTTTAAATTTCCATGTGAGAAAATGCTCCTAATATTTTTAGACACAAATCCTCTAAAGATTAAGGCAGTCCTTCCTGACACTAATGTCCACTAATGCCCAGGCAGCAGCTGCAGGTGGCCAGTGTGAAGGGTGCTAATGTCTGTGGTGTTGGCATCGTCTCATGTTTGAAATCCAAACACGTGCTCCACACTGTCCAGGTCTTCTTTCTTTCTTTCTTCTCCTATTTTTATTGCAATTGCCTTGTTGTGGACTCAGGTGTGTGTTCATGGAGACCAAATTAAAGGACAATCTGAGAACTGTGTTTAGAAACACCCTCCTTTTCAGAACTTGAACTACGCTTCTTGATACCCTTTTTTTTTTCTTAGAATAAATTGCTTATGATGAGGAACCTTGGCGCTTTACGTAACCACGCTAGCGACAGACCCATACACTACTCTAGGTAGGTTTAGGGTAAGGCTAGTCTAGGTTGGCTTTAATGACAGTCCTGTAGAAGTGGGGAAAATTGAGCATTAGTACTCTCAGCATTAATAGCATCTTGCTCAGAACAAAGATGCCTATGCCACCAAAAGGCATCAGTAGAGACAGAAAGCTTACACACGGCAAGCTACTGAAATTAGGTTTCATACGGGAACCTTGATTCACTAATGAATTTCTAAACATTTTTTCAGTGACACTTTTTGAAATGAAAATAACCTGTTTCATTTTATTAAACTCCAGGCTGGGTGTGGTGGCTCACACCTGTAATCTCAGCACTTTGGGAGGCTGAGGTGGACAGATCACTTGAGGTCAGGAGTTTGAGACCAGCCTGGCCAACATGTTGAAACTCCATCTCTACTAAAAATAAAAAAATCAGCTGGGCGATGAGGGACACACCTGTAATCCCAGCTACTCAGGAGGCTGAGGCAGGAGAATTGCTTAAACCTGGGAGGCGGAGGTTGCAGGGAGCTGAGATCATCCCACTGCACTCCAGTCTGAGTGACAGAGCGAGACTCTGCCTCAAAAACAAACAAACAAACAAAACAAAACAAAACAAAACCAAAACACCTCCAGTTAACAGGACTATCCTTTACCCAGGTAATATGGCTAACTGAGGTATTACTATATCATTTTGATCCTAGAATTTAAAATAAACCTAAGAAGACTTTATAAAGAAAGAATAAAAAAAAAATTCTTAAATACTTTCAAAAAATAAACCTAAGCCAGTCACATGTTGCCCATGTCTGGATTGTTCCTAGAGAGAGAGTCAGGGGTAGATTAAAGGCTGTAGAAGCTAGTTCATGAATACAAAGTCCTCACCTAATTATTCCACAGGCAATTTCAGGTGGCTTCATTAGTTAGTGGGACAAAGAGTGGGCAAGGACGAGAGGATTTTCTTCTAATCTCTGTCTTGGAACACCCCTGGATTTCACTGGGTCTGTAGGAAAATTTCCAAAACTTAACTATAATAATCTTTCTCATTTTAAAGAAAAAGAAGTGGCAATTACAGTAACAATGAATGCCAAATTTGCTTTGATTCTTTTTCCAGGCCATCTGCTCTTCTCTTTGTGCTTGTTTTGTAGTGTCTGTTGAGATCATTGAACAAGATAAGTGAGAATAAGCAAAATAGACTCTGCTTCACTGAATCCTAAATTGCTCAAATATATATTCTTGTTTAAGAAGTCATCTTCAAATTTAAAACTAAAATACATGTAGAAAATTCAAGTAATTTTGTGATACATACTGTATTGATTTGGGTAAAAGCTAAGCTGCTGTAACAGAAACCAAAAGAAAAAGAAAAAACTAAAACACCCATACAACAGTATTGGATTTTTAAAATGTAGTTTATTTCTCTATTGTGTAATAGCCAGAAGTGGTTGTCATTTCAAAAATTGAAACAACACTGAAAAAATATTTAGAAATGTATTCGTGAATCAAGAGTTCTCATATAAAACCTAATTCCAGTGACCCTTTCCCTAAACCTGCCTGGAGTCATGTAAGGGTCTATAATAGCCACAAGTGAGTTGCCTAGAGCCAAATATGAGGCTCTGCCATCAGCACATTTTGCTTGGTTTTTGTTTGTAGTCTGCCAGATAAAAGAAGCCAGAGCCAGATCTGATGAAGACGATGGAATATCACTCAGAAATTCTGACTTTGTGCTGCATGGAGAAACAGGATGAAATTTTGAGTTGTCTCTACTGGTGGGAAAGGGAGAGTGTGTTGTATACATAGAAAAAAATGGTGCGTGTGTGTGTGGAATTCGGGAGAAGAGAGAAGTCAGAGGGGCAGATGGAGGCTTCCTGCTTCCAGTATTTCTTCTCTCCTTCTTACTCTTAGTAACAGAAGGGAACATGTACACCTTCACTCCCCGCAGGCTACATACTATTCTCCTAGGCACTTTTCTAGTGATGTGAGCCCATGTGGACTAAATTCAAGCTGATGAAGTATGAAAGAATCTGAAGTATGCAGTTTCCTGGTCATCTCTTTATGGATGCTTACTCTGCACTCTCTGCTTTCTGATGCCTGAAAAACACTGACAGTGGAAGAAACCATAGGATGAAGAAAGAAGACCACTCACAGGCCTGGAATGCTCACCACTGAAGTGTTTATTTGTTTAACGACCCTGTGAAAGTTTGAAAACATGGAATCAAAAGGTGAAGTCCATGTAGTCTATGTCTTCTTTTTTCAAAAGCTTTGTGACTTCTTATACAACGGAGGATAGCAGAGTGATGCTATGTGACTTTCATAGCTTGGCCAGAAGAGGCCTTGTGACTTCTACTTGGTTTTCTCAGAATGCTCATCCCCAAGATGCTCCCCACTGGAACTCAGCTGCCCTGTTGTATTATGTCCAAGGCCACATAAAGATGCTTGGTTGACAATTTCAACTGAACCAAGCCTCTGTCCTCTCAGACTGTACAGCTATGTCAGTAGAGAAACCTCCAGGTTGCCCCACAACATTTGACTCACCCTCAGACATACAAGCTCTCTCAACTGAGGCCACAGAGATCTTGAAACAAGGTAAGTCATCCCCTCTGTCTCCCACCTGAATTCCTGACCCATAGTATCTGTGACATAAGAAAATGTTTTAAGCATTTTAAGGTATTCATAGTAAAACAATGTAGCCTGTAACCTAACTAATGCAAATGCCATAAAAATTAAATAATTATTAATTATATATAATAATATAATATAATAATAATATATACTATATAATTTTAATAATTATAATAATAATAATTAAATAATTAATTTGTCATACTAAAACAAGACTATTTTAAGGGTCCCAAACAATCTTGAATGTTACTCGATGTCTCAGATAGCAACTATTTACCTGTAACTAAGCAACTAGTAAATAGGGCAATTCTGTCAAAAATTGTTCAGAACTCTGGAGGAAAAGAAAGACTGATCTGAAATTTGAATCTATGATACTTTACCAAGAGAATCTGTCTAGCTTGCTGGGCTGATATCATTCAAACTTGTGTCTTCCTTCCTTCCCCATATAATTTGCTGCTCAGAGGTCTGAAGGTGGATTATGTCTAAGTGTAGCTTATGGTGTATACATACATAATAAAGTTGTGATTGAAAACTTTCCTTTTAACCTTTGTCTCTGGGCTGCTACATAGCTCTACAGCATTTAAATAATTAACTGCTTGCCTCTCAATTTGCCTTTAAGTCTCTGTATATACATGGACAATTGCTAGCACTTGTGGTGATTGGGTCTACAGTAACTATATGTTCTAATTCCATAACTTTAAAAGTCTTTTTTAGAAGAAAAAAATCTCTCATCTTTATTAGTTTTCCGTCTTTATTATAATTAAGATGGAGACAAATGCTGTGACAATTGTATAGCAATTTAATCTACACCTGCCTATGTAGAGATAGATGTAAATAGATATTATGCTACATTCCTGGGGTATAGGCCACTATGCTTGAGAGAAAGAGAAAGCGGTTGTGATCAGTGAAACTATCCTCCAAAAGTATGAGATGAAAATGTCAATTTAGGGACTTGGCATGTATACCACTTACCCTTTCTGAGCCTCACTTTCCTCTCCAACAAAAGGAGATAATTTAATGTCCACTGCATCTCTCCCAGGATGGTTATCAAGAATAAATTACACAATGTGAACGGTTCAGAGCTACTCTTATAAAAGACCCCTTGCAGTCTTATTACACAGCCAACTGGAGACTAACTAAGGGAACTGAACACACATCCCCCAAATTACATGTAGGCAAAATAAGTCCCAAAATGTAAACATTCCTGTACCCTCTCTTTTGTCTTTATATAGATGAAGTCCTAGTAAGTGATAGACTGAGGATGAAAATCCAATGGCCATACCTTCCCATATTTGGAGACATGGTGAAAAATCAAAATTAGCTTGAATTCTGTTAACTTCCTCTCTTCTCCATTTCCTTCTGTTTTGTTGATTCTTTTTTTTTTCTTCTAATGCTACAGATGAAATTCCAACAGGTCAGGTTTATTTCATCAGTTTATATAAACTATCTAAATCATATGAAAACCTTTCCTTAAAATAAATACTCTTTTGTTCGCACTCTTGAAAATGCTGGGACAACCCAATGAGTGTCTATCATGTGTGGGGAAAGCTCTCTCAGTGCAGAGGGAGGCCACAGGCAAGGACACAAGAGACAGGAGAGTGGCTCCTCCTGGGTCTGCCACTCACTAATGACTCAGACTCACTCTCTGAAGCCCATGTCCCTCATCTGTAAATGATCGGTTGTACTGAACTATTTCCAGTGTCTTTCATTTCTAAGATTTTGCAATCATATTTATTTAAAGAATAGTAGTTAAGAGTGTGGGTTCTTGAGCCCATTGCCTGGGCTTAAATCCCAGTTCTCCCACTTACCATCTGTGTAACCTTGGGTGAATGACTTAACTTTATATTTCTCCACCATCTCATCTGAAAAAGAAATGTACAAATGATTGTCTCTACCTCATAAGGTAATATGAATATTAAATGAGGCAATACATATGTAATGATTAGGATGGTGCCTGGCACTTAAAGGGCTCAATAGGCATTTAATTACATTGCACGTAAAACAGCTATCCTTTATTGCCTACTCATTAGGTGCCAGGCATGTGCTAATCTCTGCATTCTCATTTCTTTCATTCTTTGTAATAACTATTTGAAGTTGATTTTGATTTTCTTGATAAGGAAAATAAGGTTCAGAGAGCTCAAAATCCCCAAATCACAAAAACTAGTAAATTGTGGAGCAACATTTCCACCATAGATTTGTCTGACATCAAACCATTGTCTTTAAAATTTGCATAGCCATAAAATATGGATTATTGAAAATTCTAAGAAATGGCTAGACATAATGTACTCTAATCTTCAGAATTATAGGACTATTTGAAGACAGTACACCTTGAACTCCTGAGTTTGTTGTCATTATTATGTTCACCTGTTTTTTCAGTGTCTCTTTTTGGCAAGCTTTCTATTCCTCATAGTCTGGTCATTCGTTTTGTTTTTACTTCCATTTCTCTAAAACAATCTCAATCCCAATACTATACCCAATACTCTCTTTCAGCATTTTCCCCAGACACATACAGGCGAAGTACATGGTTTGTGTGTCCTTATAGTAACCAGGCAGTCCAGATGTCAGTAATTTCCAAGTTAAATTTTTATCTGCCAGCAGGGTAATTTCTTTACTGTTCTCTTTTGCTAACCTGGAGAAGGGAGATAAACAGGAAAACAAAGTGATCCTGAGTCAGCGGAAAGGGAAAGAAGAAAAGGGACGGACTGGGACCAAACCAGGGGATGTCTGGGATGGGGAAGGTGGGGAGGTGACACTAAAACGTTGAAGTCCAGCCTGTGACTCAGACACCTAAAGCCTGGTGAAGAAGTTGGACATGGAATAGAAGGCAGTGACCCCCAGGAGCGCAAGGAGAAGAGCTGTTTGTGGAAGAGTTCCTGAAGAGTGAGCTGCTGTCAGTAAGTGAGCGGATGATGAACATTTTCTCAGTGTGGCCCTTCTGAATTAGTCAGAGTTACAAAGACATATCAAGGCTTTTGCAGTAAGGGCAACACTTTAAGTGTCCTCACAGAAGCTTATCAGATGCTTAAGGACTTATAATTAATAACCATAAAATTAAGTTCTATTTCCTGAGTATACATAGGCTGAGAGATAGGACAGTTGGCTCGGTTTTGGGAAATGAAGCAAAGAGGTACAGTCATTGAATGTGGCTAATAAGAATCTTGTCTACAGTCATAAAAGCGACATGAAGCAGGCAAATGGATCTGGCTTCATTTGCAAAACCAAATACGAATTAGGCCAGCTAGGCTGGCCTTGACAAAATGGTTGAGGCAGACAAAACATGACTTTGGAACCCCACGGTACACTTCCAGCTCTTTTTCTCCCTTGCCTGGCGAGCAAGCTACCCTCCAGACCGCTCTTCTCTCACCACCCTTCTCTCCTATTGACAGCTAGTTGCCCAGAAAACCCCCTCTGAGCGTCAGCTGGAGCGTGGTTATGCCTTCCTCTTTCCTCTGGAGGTGCTCACATTTCAGCAGTGGCTCCTAAGCAAGGAGTCACGGGGGCTTTAAGACGTGGGTGTCTAATGGTGGGTTTTCAGGGAGTGGTGGAGGAGTTATCAGGGAGTGACAGGCTTTTCTGCCCCCCTTAGAGCTCAGCACATGGGGAACGACTTACTTTGTTGTCTTTATTAGGCAGCCTGCATGCCAACTGTTCTTTGGAGCAGGGGCGCCCGGTTGGAATCCCTTCAGCCTTCAATACTGGTTCCTAAAATGGGGACTTTTAAAATCTATTGTAAGTGATAACAATCAAATTCTCTCTCTTTCTTTCTGTTTCTCTCATTTATTTATTTTCAATGGAAAGGTTGTGACAGAAATGTTGAGGGAAAAAAATATATATGCTCACAGAGCCCTGCAGCAACAGTATCAGTGTCGTTTCAAACTGGACAGATCACTAGGGTTACAAAACAACTCATCGTTGTTAGTAACCTTAGACTTGGTCACTCTTTCCCCCAAATGTTTAACCTCCCTTCACCTAGTTTCAGGGTCAAGCAAAATAATTTTAGGATGAGGTGAAAAGTGGATCCTGTAAAGGTTTATCTAAAGCATTGTCTCAGTCCTCTCGAAAGTTAGCTTACATCTTTGGCCAACTGCTTTCCACATTTCTTTCTCCCCACACCAGGATGTATATTTAAAATAACATTTATTTACAAAACTGTATCTTAGCAACAGTGGCACAGCACAAGAGTGTGTTATCTAAAGCAAACCAATTCTGGTCATAAACTACATAAGCAAAGCAGCCAAATGTGATTGGTAGGGCTTTCCTGAGATACCGTGAGCCAGAGGTGTCACATAAGATTAAAGCCATATTTTTCAGATGTGAGATGATTCATCATTCATGTTTAACTCAAGGGATGGGCAACATGTTTATTCATAATTATTGAAGCATAAAATTTTAGAACTGAAAGGGATATTGGAGGCTCCCTAGTCTAGTCCTGTGATATTATAAGGGAGTTAAAAAAAAAAAAAGTAAAATAAAAGAAAGGATAACTTGCTACCTCAGAACAACAACAGGTGTTTAGTGGCAGAGCTAGTGTGAGAAATCAGGTTTCTTGACTTTAGTCCAGTTACTCTAGTAATTTGTGCATGAGAACACCGGTCTAATCTTTATTCCACATGGACCTATTTAAATTCCCACATAAAATGAATGCATTGTTCTCTGAATGCATTGTTTCAACATGTGTGAATATAAATTTGACAAAGCTTTTATTTTTGTACAAGAGATAGATGATATTTTCAATTTGCATAACTCACAACCTACTAATATTACCTTTGCAGAGATCATTGAAACTGAGAATTACACATTAGACCAAAATCTAAGTGACTGTCTGTGATCTATGACAAATCTATTTTTTGTGTATGTCCAAATTAAGGGAGACTCATCTAGTTTAGCGAGGTGTTGTTAAAAGTGCTGCTTTTGGAGTCAGACAGCATCAGTTTGAATCCCAGCTCTAGTTTCTAACTACTAATGCTTCCTTGGGATAGTACTGGCATCTCTCATGCCGGTACTTTCAACTAAAAAATTAAGATATATTTATATGTACAGGGCTATGGGATAATTAAACGAGATAATTTATGTAAAATGCTTTAACAGTTCCTGGCAAAGAGCTCGTACGTACACGTTAACTCTTTTCATTTGTAATAGTAAGTAAGTCATTGAGAGAACACCAAGGGTAAGTTCTAACCATATCTTTCTTCTTTTGGTCTGAGAACCTATATTCAAATTCCAAACATCAAGCTCTGCTATGAAGGACACTCCAGTGGCTGTCTCACAAATCATGGCATCCACTAATACTTTGTATTTTCTAATTTGGGTCACATCCTAGATCTGGTCAGCCTGTAACATTTGCATTGTTTATAAAGCCTCCATTTGAGTAGCATAAATATTTTTAAAGCATCTTTACCCTTAATACTTATCTACTTAGAAAGAAGGTGCAAATGAGAGCCAAATAAGTTTGACAACAGCTCTTAAGAAACAGAACTCATCAGTGAAGGAGGCAAAGCAGGAATCCAGGTCTCCTTCATCCCAGACCGTGGGTTTTACAAAAAAAACTGTTCTTTCCAATCAAAACAAGTGTTTCCAATTTCCTTCTTTTCCTCACCCCAAATGATCTTGCAGAGTGTTGTGCTTCTGCTTAGAATGCCTCAACATCCCACAATTGCTGTTTCCTTAAGGTACGAACAGACTATCTTTTTGTGTGTTTGTTTGCTTGTTTGTTTGTTTTTGTTTTGCGCCCAGGCTGGAGTGCAGTGGAGCGATCTCGGCTCACTGCAAGCTCCGCCTCCCAGATTCATGCCATTCTCCTGCCTCAGTCTCCTGAGTAGCTGGAATTGCAGGCGCCGGCCACCACGCCCAGCTAATTTTTGAACAAAGACTATCTTAAAAAATGTCACCCAGCATTTTTGCTAAAAATGATTTTCTGAACCTCATCCTAGACCTACTGAATGAGAATTTTTCAGAATTGGGCATTTTAACAAGCTTTAGTTCATTCTTATACCCACTAAAGAGATACACCAGCCAGCAGGTTAAAGTCCCATTGCTTAGCTTCAAATACAAGGCCCTCCACATTTGGATACATCTTCATACTTATCCGAGCTGCAATTCCCACCATTGATCTTCAGCAAATTCAGTAGGTCTGACCTTACCGATGTTTACATTCCTCAGTCCTTTGCACTCATTCTTCTGTCTGGAAAATCTCTCATTCCCCACCCATCTCCACCTACTCATTAAACTGTAATCTTTCGTGAAACTAGATTAGGCTGCTCCTACTTTTCCCAGGCTTTCCTCTATCTCTAGAAGCAAAATTGATTACATCTGCAACTTCTCCTAGGAGCATATATATTTATCAGTCTGTTTGCACCCTGTGCCCTCAGTTTTTAGATACAAGGGAACCAATAAACATTTGAAGAAAGAATAATAAGATGCATAGGAATGTGATAGCTGTCACGATGGTATTTCTGCAAATCACTTAGTTGTAATCACATACAGATTACTTGACTATGGAGCGCCATCATTTCCAGATGACGCCATTGTTGCCAAAATATAAAACTATTATCTATAATATTCATGGTGATATGCATTAGAAATGCATTTTCAAAACAAATAAGAACCTTCCTTTTAGTCAATATCTGCACCAATTGGAACAATATCAAAAGTTCTTCTTTCTTCTTATTCTCTCGCTGTCTTTTCAAAAATGTCTTTCTGGGTCAGTACTGCTTCCAAGGATTAGAGACTTACTTCAACATGAACAATTTCGTGGTTTTACTAACATTATACACTGATGAGAAGATTTGGAAATGCTGTCTTTTATCACAGTCTTCCTTTTTTTTTTTTTTTCTTTTGTTCGTAACAGAGCAGATAATTGTTTGCTGACCAGTTTTATTTGAGTTTTCAATTCAGTTCCTCAGGAATTTGATATCGATGTTGTAGTTGCTGTGCTTTTTAGGTGACTGTCTAGGAAATTCCACTGCAGATGAGCTGTGGAAAGGTGTTTTAGCAGAGACTGGTGCTGGAGCAAGAAAAGGAAGAGGCAACAGAACTGAAAAGAAGAGAAGAAAGGATTTGAACAGGGGTCAGATCATTAGTGAAAGGCCTTATGGTTTCTGTGGCCTGGTCTGAATGTCCCTCTTATTAAAAATGGAGCAGTACAGAGCATTGCCCAAAAAAGTAAGGAAGAACAGAAGGAGGAGGCCAACATGACCCAGCAGAGAGAAGAATGGGACTGGAAGAGGAAGACGAAGATTAAATGAGAGCAAGGATGCAGTGGAAACTTGTGGGAAGGCATCCGTCTTAGCCCCCCGACCCTGGTCCCAACACAGAAAAATATGATAATTATGATGCCAGGATACTTGAGGTAGGAAATGTTTTCAATAGGACAGCAAAAGAGGGAAGAAAGAGATTGGTAGGTGTCCTGGATGCTGTGGGGAATGGACAAGGAGCTTCAAGTTTTGCTGTTGGGAAAGCCACTAAACGGAAAGATGCTTTCAGAAAAGCAAAGAATACAGCAATTCACTATTTGCGTTATATAGAACGATATGAAGACCATACAGTATTCCATGATATTTCATTAAGATTTAAAAGGAGACGTATCAAGATGAAGAAACAACCCAGATGTTATGATGTCTGCTGCCACAGGGCCATCATCACCATATGCCAGCTCGCTGGCATCAAAGACATGTATGCCAAGGTCTCTGGGTCCATCAGTATGCTCCCCCTCACCTGGGGCCTCTTCCATGGGTTCTTAGGAAACCCATCAACAGCTGGTAGGTAAGAAGGGCTTCCACATTGTGGAATTCCCAGAGGAATGTGGCCCTCTGCCTATCATGGTTGCCTTCCCAGGGGGACCTTGAAAAAGGAACCAGGTGATGAGGTTCCACATATAAAACTGGACTTGGAAGAAGTGAATGCTCTACAGGGAATGTAGCAGCTCTGTGCGGTCGGGTTTCTAGAGAGCCGCCATGTAACCTCTCTGGCCTTGTGCAGCCAGTGCCTGGTGTTACCCAGCACCTAGGAGAGACTCAGCCCCTCACACCCCAGAATGTCACCTGGTTTTTTGTTTGTTTGAGTAAAGTTTAACCTCTAAACTGTTTATAAATAAATAATTATGGCTTTAAAGAAATCAATCCTTTATTTTACTACCACATAATGGTTGCTAAAACAATTTATTACCAACACGCCTTTGTTGAGTACAGATATAGAGCAAAGGTGATAAATAAAATCAGATCCTGAGAAAACATCCTTGAGTTAGACAAGCGTGAAAATGACCTTAGGTATTGACAAAGACCAGTAATTTGTTACTTTTGTAAGAGTCGATTTTTCATAATATAATACAGACAGAATTAAATAAATATTATAATAGAAATGCAAACTAAGCTTCAGGAACACTTCGGGGATAGCAATAATGCTGACTTGGGAATTTAGAGAGGACTACAAGGAGGAAGAACCATTTGAGTTGATGTTTAAATAAGAATATGAAAATATAAGAAAATGGAAATAATGGGACATGGTTAAAGTTTAGGAATTTTATTTTGGAGGCCATACTTTGCCGGTTGATATAATCTGGCTCTGTGCCCCCACCCAAATCTCATCTTGAATTGTAATCTGAATTGTAATCCCCACGTGTTGGGAGAGGGACCTCATGGGAGGTAACTGAATCATGAGGGCAGTTTCTCCATACTATTCTTGTGATAATGAGTAAGTTCTCCTGAGATCTGATGGTTTTATAAGGGGCTTCCCCCTTGGCTCAGCTCTCATTTTTCTCCTTCCTGCTGCCATGTGAAGTATGTTTGCTTCCTCTTCTGCCATGATTGTAAGTTTCCCGAGGCCTCCCAGCCCTACTGAACTGAGTCAATTAAACCTTTTTCTTTATAAATTATCCAGTCTCATGCAGTTCTTTATAGCAACATGAGAATGAACTAATACACCAGTATTGTTCTATTTTGTTAAATGCTGGAGATTAGTTTATAGGATAAGATCACCTTAGAGGCCGGGCGAGGTAGCTCATGCCTGTAATCTCAGCACTTTGGGAGGCCAAGGCAGGTGGATAGCCTGTGGTCAGGAGTTCAAGACCAGCCTGGCCAACATGGTGAAACCCTATCTCTACTAAAAATACAAACATTAGCCGGGCATGGTGGCAGGCACCTGTTATTCCAGCTTCTTGGGAGGCTGAGACAGGAGAATTGCTTGAACCCAGGAGGTGGAGGCTGCAGTGAGCCGAGATCATACCACTGCACTCCAGCCTGGGCGACAGAGTGAGACTCCATCTGAAAAAAAAAAAAAAAATCGCCTTAGAATGGCCTGCAATATTTGTACTGGAAATTGACTACTCTATTTATAACTTTCCACAGAGTAGCAGATGCTCTGATGAGGGTACATTGATGAATATCACAAAATACGGATCTAAAAGTGATCAGTGTAGAAGGTGCTGTCTCCCCATTTTCTTTAAAAACAAAGAAAAAAAGTCAACATTTATTTTCTCCAGGGTAAAAAGCTATTATTGACTAGACAGTAAATAAAAATAAATTTGCATGTCTTTTACCTTTTCACTGCTTTATATTTTAATCAAGAAATAATCCTGAAGATTGGAATTGCTGCCGTGTGGGAACAAGGGTTTCCTGGACCGCCAGCAACTTTTCCTCTACACAGCACAGACCCTGAAATCATCCGTTGTCAGCACCATTGCTCTTTGCAGCTGTGCTCCTTCTCCCTGCTTAGCATGCCTGCTGTTCCTCACACGGCTGAATCAGCAAGTCCCAGACTCTGCCTGCTCCAGCTAGCACTGTTCTTCACCAGTTATTAACCACTGTTGCTTCAGGTGGTTTTTTTTTTTTGCTCCTTTGGTATAATTAAACTCCATCAGTCACCCAAGTATTTCTAGTGTTTGTGAATTAGCTTTATTAGTTTTAGAAATGAGAATCGAGAGGAATTCTTTGTAAACATAAACCAACAAAATTTGAGGGAAAAAAAATGTAAAAGGAGTTTAGAAAGCATGGATCTCAATAGAATTAAATGAAGTCATCCTACTCCTCCTAAGTGACTAGTTTGCAGTTTTAGTAACACCTTACAGAGTAAAAAGGCATGGGTGATATTTAGAAGTAAAATAATATAATTTAAGATATATAAGGTCTGTGATGATCTAAATAAAATTTAAGGCAGTGCTACTAGAAGTAAACCCAAAATAAATTTATGAAAGCACAATCAAAAGCACTCTACTGTTTCTTTTGAACCATAACAAACAAGTCATTATTGGATGTAGTTCTAACACCACCAGAGGATACATCACTTCTAACAGAGCCAAATGTCCTCTAATATGTTAAAAGCAATCTGGGTACCATCCTGGCTGAAGTTTTCGTATAAAATTCAGTGTTCAATAAGTACAACTTTTTCTTTAGTGCATTCTTTTCATTAATTCATTCATAATTCTCTGTCTGTTCATCATGATCTGAGATTGAAATATGTGTTCACTAGAAAATATACTGCAATTGACTAATAGATAAATTAGAAGCTATGACTTTCCTTTTCGCTAATTTCCAAGGGAACTTTTTAAAAGATAGAGTTGAATTAACCTTTGTGCAACATAATTTTTATATTTGAATTCTTATTTTTAAAATAAACTGATGCTAAAGAAGTGGGGTGGGCATAGTAGCTCATGCCTGTAATACCAGTGACTCGTGAGGCTGAGACAGGAGGATCACTTGAGGCCAGAAGTTCAAGACCAGCCTTGGCGATATAGAGACACCTCTTCTCAATAAATAAATAAATAGCTGAGTATAGTGTCATGTGCCTGTAATCCCAGACACTCAGGAGGCTAAAGTAAAGGATCCCTTGAATTCAGGAGTTCAAGACTGTAGTGAGCTATAATAGTGCCACTGTACTCCCATCTGGGCAACAGAGGGGGACTCCATCTATAAATTTAATAAACATACAAACTTTTTTTAGAAAGAAAAGAAATGGTTTCAGAGGTAAATAAATTCCATTTGACAATAAGTTCCAATCATTCCACATTTGAAATTTAAATTTTATTTTAAAATATGTAATTGAAAAAATACCAAATAAATATGGCAGGCTCTAAGTTTTGCTTTTAAAAAAATCCTATTCAGAATATGAACTGCAAGCATTGTGAGTGATGTTTGAAGATTTAAAAGATATTGAGGCAATGAAATGAAACATTTTTTTAAAATTCCCTCAAGAATGAAAAGTTATAGGCCCTATAATATTTACTTTAAGTACAAAATGCTCTGAGTTGAAAAAAAGGGCAGACTAATAACCTGCAAATAAAATAAGACAATCATTTGGTACAAGCTGGAATTGTAGGAGATAAATACCACCATCCCTACAGTTCTCTTTAATCTGAAAACAGTAAAACATGAAAACATGTGCTTCACAGTTTGCAATACTGCTGGTCAAGTACAGATGGTCCCGACTTAAAAATTGTTCAACTTATGATTTTTGAACTTTACAATAGTGCAAAAGGAATGCACAGTTAGTGGAAACTATACTACAGATACCCACACACCCATTCTGTATTTCATTTTCAGTATGGTATTCAATAAATTACATGAGATATTAAACACTTCATAATAAAATAGCCCTTGTGTTGGATGATTTTGTCCAACTATAGGCTAATGTAAGTGTTGTGAGCACCTTTGAAGCAGGCTAGGCTAAGCTATGATGTTTAATAGGTTAGATATATTAAATGCATTTTCAGCAGGATGTGGTGGCTCACGCCTATAATCCCAGCACTTTGCGGGGCCAAGGCGGGAGGATGACTTGAGCCTAGGGGCTTGAGACCAGCCTGTGCAGCATGATGAAACCCAGTCTCTACAAAAATTAGCCAGGTGCAGTGGCACACACCTGTAGTCACAGCTACTCGGGAGGCTGAGGCAGGAGGATCGATTGAGCAAGGGAGGCAGAGGCTGCAGTGAGGCAAGATGACACCACTGCACTCCAGTCTGGGTGAAAGAGTGAGATCCTATCTCAGAAATATATAAAAATGAAAATAAAATAAATGCATTTTCAACTTATGATATTTCCAACTTACCATAGGTTTATCAAAGGAGTGTCTGTGTTAGATATATTTGGATAGTATTGATAGTATTGAAGCAGAGGGAGATTTTGGGGCTGCAGGGCAAGTCTCAGAAAAGTTACTTAAAGGATGCTGTATGCCCTTTCTTTCTTTCTTTCTTTCTTTCTCTGTTTTTAACCAGTGGGTTTTACCTAGTGCTGTGGGTCTTCAGAGCAGTTAGATTTTCAGACATTTAGGATGAGATCTTCCAGGAAAGGGATCTTCCAGTAGAGAGATAGGGCTGTTTCTCTGGTGAACTCCTAAATTTTATATCACATTACTATCAAAGGACACATTTGACAAAAGTGATCATTTCCCTCTTATTTAATCAGCCACGTTTAGAAATTAAATTGGCACAAAGTTATGGCATTTACTATATGTTTTTACCAATTATTATTTGTTAAATGCTATGTAATTATTAGTGACACAACGTGAGTTTAAGGAAAGTTTTCTTTTCTTAAAAAATTTATTCTTTCTAATTTTGCTCCCCTCAGATTGAATGCCTTAGTTTTAATCATTGCGACATAATAAAATAAGCATTTTGAATGTTTCTAATCCCTGATAAATTGTATTTTAAAGGTTCCCTTGCTACTTCATTGTTATTCTTAGAATTGTCCAGTGATTTTTAAAGGTAATATTTAATTCCTGCTTGTTTCATATCTCTACCAAATCTGTAATACTCTTTGTGCCTTTTGGGAAGAGCCTCTACACTAAAGAATACTTTTTCTTTTTTATACTTGTTGCTCCATAAACCTAGTTTATTGTGTTGAAACCCTATTGACATGATTTTTGATATTTAGTAGATTTTCCTTTATCTTGCCATCATATCTTGCATGGTATTTTTAGTAAAACCTGACTTTTTGCAAGGTGATTTTTCTCTTTTGCTGTATTTTAAAAATTGTTATCAAGCAGGTCTCCAGTACAATAAACGAAAATATCATCTGGCATTAAATATTTGGATTACTAAAATCTATTTGAAAATATTACCTGCTGAAATGTACATTCCATGAGGGCCTGGAAATCCCATAGGAAACTTCTGCTTTGTTTAGACATATAACCCAAGTGCTTAGAATAATATTTGGCCTAGAATAATATTTGTATGCATTCTTTGTTAAAACAATATGATCAAAATTTTCCCTACACATTTGAAATTTTTTGTATATTTTATATATTATGACCATGAATGCTAATCAAAGTGAGTTTATTAAGTAGCCTGAATTAGAAGGGAAACAATTAAGTAAATAATAACCATGAACAGAATAGTGAAGACGGAACTTTAAAATTTTAATTCTGAATTCTTTTTTTTTTTTTTTTTAATTGAGGCAGGGTCTGGCTCTGTTTCCCAGGCTGGAGTGCAGTGGTGTGATCACAGCTCACTACAGCTTCTACCTCCCAGACTCAAGCAGTCCTCCCACCTCAGCCTCCAAAGCAGCTGGGACCACAGGCACATGCCACGATGCACAACTTTCGTGGGTTTTTTTAGATTTTTTATAATGATGGAGTTTTGTCATGTTGCCCAGGCTGATCTCAAACTCCTGTGCTCAAGCAATCCACCCGCCTCAGCTTCCCAAAATGCTGGGATTACAGGTGTGAAGCCACTGTGCCGGTCCAAGTTCTGGATTCTTTTACAAGACTTTTAATTCTTCAAAATGATTAAACAAATTGTTCAAAATTAAACTCTAAATTATTTTCTTTCTTTCTTTTTTTTTTTTTGAGAGAGAGAAACTCGCTGTGTGGCCCAGGCTGGAGTGCAGTGTTGCAATCTCAGCTCACTGCAAGCTCCTCCTCCCGGATTCACGCCATTCTCCTGCCTCAGCCTCCTGAGTAGCTGGGACGGCAGGTGCTTGCCACCATGCCCGGCTAATTTTTTGTATTTTTAGTAGAGACGGGGTTTCACCGTGTTAGCCAGGATGGTCTCGATCTCCTGACCTCGTGATCCACCCTCCTCAGCCTCCCAAAGTGCTAGGATTACAGACATGAGCCATCGTGCCCGGCCAAATCTAAGTTATTTTCAAAAGTGTGATATAAAGGTGAAAGCTGTAACGGGCAGAACACGATCTTTCCCTCTTCTCTGAAAACAAAATGTGAGGGTAGAGAGGAAAGTGCAGATGTGTCTAACCTAGGAAGGATTCTTTAATTAGCAAAGACGTTTTTCAATAGGCAATATATGTGAAGCAAAGGATGTGTAGACATAAAAAAGGATGAGTAAAAACCCAGGAAGTTCACTTGACTTCACTTACCTGGACTATTTGTTTTTGTTACCCTATACTGTGTTTGAAGCTTTGTAGTCCAGTACACTGAACTCTAAAGGAACCTATACAGTTCGAAAGACTATTCATTGGAATGCACAAACAACTGCCCATTATATTCATTTTTCACAACGTTCTTTTAAAAAAATCTATAATGTTCATGTTATAAAAGTATGGGATAGGCCTGTATAAAATAGCCTTTTTTGCATATCAGCTATTTCATATGATTCAACCTAATGTATATGAAAAGATTCAGTAAATGTTTGTACAGATAGATAAACACTTAAATCTTTTAAGTCAATAAATAAAGGTGTTGAGAACTTTGAAGAACCTTTGTCTCGCCAATTTGTAAAGTAAATGTCTTCAACTCTGCTTGCCTACCAAAAAATGAAAGTAAGAAATGCTTAAAGAAAAAAGGCATCTGTTTTTCCTCCCTTTTGATCCTGGCTATATTATATCTTAAAATCTACTTCTCACAAGTATTGTTTTATTGATTATTCTAATTGATATTTTCATATAGTTCTTTCTGTATTGTGTTTCTCTTTCAAGTCCTATTTTCTAAACTTGCCTTACAAAACCAATTTTTGCTGATTACAATGATTCAACAAGTAGATTCATACAGTTTGATTGCTGGTGTTGTAGAAATATTCAGCCAAATCATTGCTATGCTCTAAATAACTACTAGGTAAAACCTCATTTTATTTTATTTTTGCAGTTGTTTGGAAGCTCAAGATTTTCAATTAGAAAATCAGTTTTATCTGATACATTTATATGACTTGATTTTCTATGTTTGAAACACTTTCTGTAAAGTCTGTAAACCACTTTTATTTATTTTCAGAGGGTTTGGTTTGTCTCTTTGGGTCTGTGAGCTTCTGAAGCTTTAATCTGAACACCATCCCAACATCAAGAGTCTGTCTAATATGTATCATGTGTGTCCTACAAATCCTTCACTGTTGTTAGAGGGTAGCCCTTGAAATGGAAGTTCGTAGATGACAAATCCTATGACATTTCTGTATGTATATGGTACTATTAAAAATCAGCATTCAATTATAAGCCTATAAAATGGAATAGAAATATATGTGAATTTTAAGATACCCTGTTTGGTAGTTAAAAATATGAAATGAAGACAATAATAGTTTTCACAAATTAAAGATGTTCTTGGCTACTCTGCCCATCACTTGTAAACCAACCCTTTTATCTCCATCTTTTGACTTATTTTGTCCTTATCTTGTTTCATCATCTAATATTTTAAATATTTTATTTTTGTCTTATTCATTTCTGCCTCTTGCCACTACAATATAAATTCAATGAGTTATTTTTCATGTATTTATTCCAGCACCTAAAGTACTATTAATACAGAATGGCTGGGCTTCTGGCTAAATCCTACCCTTCAGCCTGGAACTACGACCCTAAGTGAAACAGTTGACATTGTTTTTCCACCCAAACGCTGCTCTTTTGGACTGCCACCCCTGTCCTGTCCCCATAAAAAGACTGCAGCTGACAGAGCCACATAAGTGGCTGATGCAAGTGGTTGGGGATGCAAGCTGCTTAACATCGAGGATACAAGCTGGTGAACATTGGGGAAATAAGCAGCTGGGCATTGGAGACTATGGATAGACATGGCTAACTTCAGATGGTGCAGTTTCAGGGAAAGGTTACCTGTTTCCCACACCAACGCCTTTCCGACTCCCCATTCGGCTGAGAGTCACATCCATTGCCCAGTAAAATCCTTCACATACACTACCCTTCAATCCGTTCGTGTGACCCAATTCTTCTTGGATGCCAGAGAAGAACCCAGGTTCCCAGAGGGTAGGGGCTTGGATGCTGCGGCAGGGCTCACATAGACCCTGCTTCCACCAGAGAAGAGTGACCAGCCACTTTCAGCATTCCTTCCCTCTGGTTCTTGCACTCTCTTGTTTGCACAATCCCTCTTGTGAGGTGTGGCCAGCAGCAGGCTGAGTGAAATGAGCTACTCCAGTTCCTGCCCATGAAGGGGTCAAGTTCAAGGGAACAATCCTTTTTCATCCATCCTGTGCCCATAAAAAAACTTCAGCTGGCAGAGCAACACAAGTGGCTGATGCATGCAGTCATGGATGTAAATCGAAGTCTTTTTATGGGCACAGGATCGGGGCATGGTAGGCCAAAAAAGCAACATTTGGGCAGAAAAGGAGGATCAGCTATTTTCACATAGGACCACAGTTCCAGGCTTAAGGGTGGGATTTGGCCAGGAGCCCAGCCTTCCTGTATCAGTATGGAACATAAAGGTACTCATTACATATTTGTTGACTGGCTGAATGAATGATTGCTGAATTGGATGTTAAAGGCTATGTAGTCTTTTATGAGTGCTGGAGGCCTGCTGAGACTGATTAAAACCATTTATTCAATTGTTCAACAAGAATTTACTAAGCATGCATTTTGTCCCAGGCACTGTATTAGCTTAGATATGCAATGTTAAAGGAGATACGGCCCTGTCCTCTGTAGGCAGGTTTTCAAATGACCCTAAAAATAAGAGTCACTTTAGTCTTGCATAATCATTATCTCACTCCCGGGACTTTTGTGTATAAGTGGCAAGTCTGTCACCTGCCCACGACTGAGACATAGGTTTTTCAATCCATGCAATTGGTAAGGAAACATTTTGCCACCATGTCTCATGTACTGCATCACAGGCTAAATGTTGCCCATATACAATGTAGATATCTCTTTCTGGAAGATGAATTAAAATGTAAACAGTATCTTTGCCACTTGGGAAAACAAAAATTATCTGAAAATAGAATCACAAGGACATGAATTTAAACTGGCCTTGGATTAGTACATTTAGTTCTGAGATGTTTCCAAAAACATAAGGAGAATTGGTGGTGGTGACCTAATCGGGTCACTGGGCTTCATTTAGAAGGTTCAAGCTTTTTGAATCAAATGAAGAAAACACAAACAATGAGAATCAGAATGGAGTGAAGTAACTCTGGCCCTGGAGTCAAGGGACTAAAATTAAAATGAATTCAAATATGTACTAAACTATGTGACTTTCACATGTGATTCTTGGTTACTACATCTGTAAAGTAGCTATAATGACTTGTATGTGCAACATTGGTTTCTTTTGAGAACTAAGATAATATTTATGAAAACATTTGTTAAGCTATAAAATCTATGCAAAATCAACATATGAGTAGCCTGTGCTATGATGAACCTCTTTAGACTCAGGGGATATTAAAAGTGATTTTCTTTTTCTCACTAGTGCAAATTTACAAAATTCCAGAATTATATTCCTGATACAAGCAAAACAATTTCTATTTTTCTCTACCCAATTAACACTTCAAATTTATCACTGGGCTTGCTTTCTTTCTATTCTAGGGCTGTGGTGCATAAAACAAGCTTTCCAAGCCCTTGATGGCTTTCTTTAAAAACAAACAAACAAAACAAACAAACAAACAAAAACTTCCATGGTTCATGCAATCAACCAAATGCATTTGTTGAAGTAAAGAAATAGCTAGAGACAATGCTCCTATAAATCTTTTACCTTGCTTTGAAAAACCATGTTCCAAATAAACAGTTGGAAATCATAAGGATTATTAACTCTTTGTGCTAAGAAATTTCAAGTGAAATTAGGCTACTTAAGTAGTTCTTAGCATTATAATTTTTGATAATTGCTCCTCGAATTTATCTTTGTTTTATGTCTCCGTAGATAGACACCTTTGCACATTTAGATTTGCTTCCAAGCACCCAGGTGAAAGATTCACAATTTTTTAAAACGTACCGTGTTAAAATAATGCAATAAATACTTTTGTATCACATATGATATGTCATATATAACTTATTCATAATACATGTATAACTTAATATTTTTGTATCATGTATATGTTATATATAACATACATAATATGTGTATAACTTAATATAATTATACTTCAAAAAATATATTAGAAGTTGATATGAATTGGCTTTGTGTCCCCACCCAAATCTCATCTGGAACTGTAATCCCCATAATCCCTATAAGTCAAGGAAAGGGCCTGGTTCATGGTGATTGGATCATGGGGGCGGTTTTCCCCACGATGTTCTCATCATAGTGAGTTATCATGAGATCTGATGGTATTAGAATTGTTTGACAGTTTCTCTTTCACACACTCTCTCTCACCTGCCACCATGTAAGACATGCCTATTTCCCCTTCTGCCATGATTGTGAGTTTCCTGAGTACCCCCCAGCCATGCAGAACCGTGAGTCAATTAAACCTTTTTACTTTATACATTACCCAGTCTCAGGCAGTTCCTTAGAGCAGTGTGAAAATGGACTAAAACAGAACTATAATATATAAGTATATCTTATATATAAGTATAACTTAATTATTATACACTGGTTACAATTATACTCTGGTTTTGCAGAGTATAAGTGATGGCCACTGCAGACCCTGTGGAGTGGCCACTGTGAAGATGCCAGCTGCAGCTGGGAAGGTATGGATGGGGCTGCACACTCCATGGAGCTGACTGGAGCTGGAAACATGCAGGAGCTGGGAACAGGAGGGAGCCCTGCCCCTTTCTGAGTTGGAAGTGCAGGAGCCCCACCCTCCCAGGCTGCGGACCCTGGCATCCCTGCACTCTTGAGGGATCAGAAAGTCCCCCTTTCCCTCAGGTTCGGAAGTGCCTGCTCCTGCTCCCTGGCCTCTCCCTGCTCCTGGCACCTGCCCACTCTGATTTCAGAGCAAAGTTGTGGCTGAGCCCGGGTGCTATCTTGACCTGGCCAGGTGTGCATGTGCTCAGCATGGCACTGACATTCTAGTTCCCTGCCGCCTCAACCCCTTCTGAACTTTGGGCACCAATGAGCATGGGAGGGAGGCCAAGGGGGCTCCGAGGGTGGCTGGGTGTGGGCCTGCAGTGCCCCTCAGCATGGACAGCTGAAGTTCTGGAGACTACATGTTGATTAGCAGCAGGAGGCAGACAGGTTTCTGAGTGGAAAGGAGTGGGTCCTTGGTGAAACCCTTCTTTTAATCCAGGGACAGCCTGAAGGATAGCGGCTGGGGCTGCCAGTTCTGGGTGGAGTCCACTGCCCAGAGTGAGAATTTATGTTGCTTTTTACAGGCCCACCCATGGTTGCCTATGGACCAATCACCATGTACTTCTTCCCTTCTGAAGCCCACAAAAACCCCAGCCCCAGCCAGACTCACAGAGATGTTGGGACAACCTGCCTGCAGATAGGCACTACCCATTCCATGTCTCCTCTCCACTGAGGGATGCTCTTGTTGAAACAACCTGCCTGCAGAAAGGAACTACCCACTTTGGGTCTCCAGAGAGCTGTATTGTTGCTCAATAAAGCACCTCTTCACCTTGCTCACCCTCCAGTTGTCTGCATACCTCATTCTTCTTGGAAGTGGGACAAGAACTTGGGACCTGCTGAATGGGGGGACTAAAAGAGCTATAATACAAACAGGGCTGAAATACACCCCCCTTGCTCGCTACATTGCGGGTGACTAGAAGGAGAGAAGAGCTATGGCTCTTCCAGAAGCCCAGACATAGGGGCTTCCCAAGCCAGGGTTTTGACATTCTATTTGGGGCTTTGCAGTTTTTGGCATCTCCAAGCTTCCAGGTGCCTCCACATTCCCCTTGTCCAGACATGGGTGCCCATAGTGGAAGCTGCTTGCAAAGCATCAGATCCACCTGCATGCTTGCATGAAGCCAGTTCCTGGAGCTGCCGGTCCAGCCATAGCAGCTGGCATGTCTGGCTATGTGCAGTGGTTGGACCCTGCTCTTGCTCTCTCAGACACCCCTCATTACTCTGTGCCTCATCCTTGGAAGACATGGGATCCAGGTCAGTAGCAAAAGCCAAGTGCAGCCTACCAGGCCAAGTAAGCAGAATAAGCCCAGTGGGCCTGAGCAAAACTTGGGCAAAGATACCACTGGCCACAGAGGCTTCTGGCTGGAAAAGCAACACCCCAAGGATCCTGTGACATAAGGTGGTTATACATCTGAAGGAAAGGAAAAATTAAAACAATTGTTTATTAGTAAGAAAAAGATAATTAACATAGAGACTTAAAACTGTCTTCAGATTCATAGAATTCTTAAAATGTTATTGGTAGAATTTCTTTAGATTGTTTGATGACACAGACAAGTAATAATTAATGTCACAAAGTGGCAAAAGATAATTGAATTAATATTAGCTCACCACTTAATTACCTCTTGGGAAGAAGACAAATCAAGCCTAGAACATCTTAGTCACTGCAACATAAGGTTAGGGAGCGATATTTACTAGTAGTTCCTGGTTTATAGTAAAGTAACTCAATTTGTTAGTATAGACCTCAATTTTTAAGAATATAGTCAAGATTTACTTATAAAAACTATTGTCTAATTCTGTTCTCATCTTTCTTGACATCTCAGCAGCTTTAAACCATGTTAACAACTAAATTTTCCTAATGTTTCTGTAACAGAGGCCTCTCTTATGACCCTGATCATCCCTCTGGGCCCCAAGAAAAAAACAAAAACAAGAGTCTCATCTCTCATCCTGATTTATTTGATTAATTTGAGAGACTTATATAGCACAAACCATGCTCTAGGTACTCCTAAGCACTTTACAAAAATTAACTCATGTCATAGTCATAGCAACAGGTCAAAATCCAGGACACGAAGACAACAAATATAACTGTTCAAAGTTGAAGAACTAGTAAATGGCAAAGTTGGAATTTGAACCCATGTTCTCTGGCTCCAGAGCCTGTTCACTTAAATGTGATAACATGCTACCTCGCCAATCTATAATTAAGTTTGTTACTTGTTCCTCATAAATCATTCAAATCCTTTTGCTTTTCTCCATCTCCCCTGCCATCAGGCTAACCAAACCACCATGTTTCACATGATATTTTCACACTCTCTTCTCCTCTCTCTAGTCCATCACTCATTACCAGTTATTTCTTAAAAACATAAATCTGATTATATTGCTTACTAGAGTAGAAACTTTCAACAGCTTTCCAGTAACATAAAAATCAACTTCCTTTTACACTACCTAGTTTGCACCTTTTTTTTCCAGCCCTCCATTCTCATGGAATACTCTATTCCAGATACACTTGGCTGCTTCTAATTCCTCAAATGTTCCAGGCTCCTTCCCACTTCAGAGCCCTCTCCATAAATCATTCCCTTAGGCCAAGTTTTCTTGACTTCAGCATTATTGATATTTTGGCCTGTAGTTCTTTTTTGTGGATGGCTGTTCGGTGCATCATAAGATGTTTAGCAGCAATACTGGCCTCCACTCAACTAAATGCCAATAGCAATCAGTTTTAACAACCAAAAACTGCCAAATGTCCCCATGGGGGAATGAGAGGATTACTTCTATTCAGAACCATTGCCTTAGACTGAACTATTCTAGTCCCTTCTTCTCTAGCGCCTTGGTTTATTCTTATTCACCAACAATAAGAGAAGGTAACGAAGCAGAATTGGGCAAAAGGAAACACTGAGCTGTAAGAATGCAGCTCACTGAAGCATTCACTGCAGACCACTTCTTGGGTCAATCTTATCCACTTGTTAATATACAGGTTCTGTTGGGCCTCTTTTCCTGGAGTAAATTGATAAGAGTGACAAACTACAGTCCCTACTGCTGCAGCAGGTCTCAGGATTGCATCTGATATTCATTGTCTCCCTCCTCTACAATTTATTTGACATTCCCTCACCCCAGGCTATCTCATGGTGAGGCATCTATTGTGACACATATACTCATCCTTGTGGGGTCTGTGTCCTTCTCAGGCTGTGACTGTTTCACTGTTTATCAAAATTGGGTCAAAGAGTAGCAAGACGGTCTTAAGTGAGTTGCCTCAATGCCAATCATATTCCTCTCTTGCTCCCCCTGTGGAGAAGTAGCAAAGCACTCATAGCAACTTCAAATGAAGCAGCATTCTCAGCACTGGGAGAACCAGGGCTTCCATCCTGAAAGAGTAACTGGATACCACACTACAGTATCCACTACACTAGGTCAGGTCTCTGCAGTATTTGCCCTCATGACATTTATTTCATTTGTAATGAAATATTTGCTTATATTGGGTAAGTGATCTCCTCTCCTACCATAAATTCCTTCCTCTGATACAAAAGCAAAAAGACAAAGATTGTGTTAACAGATATAAGAGAGTTATGCAACAAGAGGCAGTTCACATTGGAAAGAATTTTTTTCTTTCAGATATTTCCTCCTGAGAGACTTGAAGGACCTACTCTTCCCAAAGATCCACCTACTCTTCCCAAAGATCAACTAGAGGGGAAAAGTATAGAAATAATTGACTACAATCCAAGATCCTGAGGGAGATCGAAGAGCTTAAAGACCCAGGAAGAAGATTAAGTAAATTAACAAGAAAAGACTCCTCAATACACATCTAAGGTGGATTTTGTGATGTCGAATAAACTATGAGGAAAATAAAATACCACCCTGCACCATTCTCTGAGTTCCAAATTAAGGAAATGTTCTCTTGGCATAATTTTGTGGTAATGGTTTGTACTTCTGGCCTTTAGAGATGGTTTTGATTTTTAATGTCTGTCTTCTCTACCAGGGTATGTGCCTCCTGAGGACAGTGACTGTGTCACTCTGAGGAAAGAAAGAAAAAGTTACTCTGATCTTAATTTATTTAAGCAGAATCTCACTCTTGCACCAGGACAGGCCTGATTAGGGCTTTAGAGATTGTCAACAAACTTGTATTCAAAAAGATGACAAAAAATTTGACATGTGAATTTTTGTAGATCACAGAAATAGTGAGATATCTATTAAAGTAATATTTCTTTTCTTCATTCATGGGGGTTATCAATGACCAGGGTAAAGCTCCTCAAATTTATGATAAAAATAGAGAGACATTAATTTTACCATAGACTACATAATTGAAGTTACATGTGATGGATTGGTTTTTTAAAGTTATGTAAGATATATATATACACACACACACACAGATATAAATAGATAGATAGATCTATATATATATACACATATGCATGCAGAGTGCATGCAACCCCCTAAACGTTTCTATTCCCAGTATCAGATATATATATACACACACACACACATATGTGTGTGTGTGTATATATGTGTGTATATGTATATGTATATGTGTGTGTATATGTGTGTGTGTATATATATACACATATATCTGATATGGTTTGGCTGTGTCCCCACCTAAATATCATCTTGAATTCCCACATGTTGTGAGAGAGACCTGGTGGGAGGCAATTAAATTATGGGGGCAGGTCTTTCCCATTCTGTTCTTGTAACAGTGAATAAGTCTCATGAGATCTGATGACTTTATAAGGCAGAGTTTCCCTGCACAAGCTCTCTCTCTCTTTGCCCGCTGCCATCCACATAAGATGTGACTTGCTCCTCCTTGCCTTCTGCCATGATTGTGAAGCCTCTCCAGCCCTGTGAAAGGGTAAGTCCATTAAACCTCCCTCTTTTGTAAATTGCGCAGTATCAGGTATGTCTTTATCAGCAGCATGAAAATGGACTAATACAATATCCTCTGTCAACTTTCTCTCAATTATCAATCTTCACTTGTCAGTGTAGGCAATAGGCTCATGTGGACCATTTTGCTAGCTTTCAGATTTTTCTGTTTTTCTGTCATGTTATATTAAGGGTGTCATCTATTATTTGTCACTATTTCTATCATGCAAGGGGATCACAGACATGCACACTAGGATCACATGTTGCAGGGATACCATAGGGTTTATTGGGCCAAAACTTACAAGCAGGGAAGTAGCAGAGTGCATGCAACCCCCTCTATGCTATGGAACAACCCCTTCTGTTCCATACTATAGACTGGGGTTAGATATATTGCATGTACCATGGACAAGGTGCTAGCAGAGAGGCGCTTGCTGTGATCAGCAGGCTTGACAGAAAGCTGAACACACCATGGGGAGCACTTTCACCAGTGAGAATGAGTCCACCTCAAACACTGTGTTGCCTATTTATAGATTACCTAAGTAGGACTTGGGAACATCTAGTTTCTCTAAGCAACAAGAAAGATATCAAGGGATGTCCAGAAATAGCACAAAGCAATATGTATACCAAGGGCCAAGGTCTGCCCACCAAAAGCTCTGGGAACAACCTTGCCTGCCAGGGATGCTGACATCATCCCAAGCCTCATCTCTTTATAGATGGCAGCTGAACCAGGTCTTGGCTAACCTACCAAAAGAGGAAAGGAAATATGCTTCCAAGCCTATCCAGGTTTGTCTCTCATCAACTCCTCCTGACCTTAACGATCTTTCTAGAGTGCCTTTCCCTACCACCAACTTCGACCACATTTCTGTGCCAATGACTACCTGATGCCTATTTCCTCTTTATTGTCTTTTATATTTCATCAGTCTTGGACTTCTTTCTTTTCCTCCTCCTCCTTTTTGCCATCCTTTATTCAATTGATTATTATGATTCAAAACATTTTCCATTTTGGACATGACATTTGGTACAACTCTAAAATACTTGCCACATGGAAAGGCCACTGGGAGTCCCTGTATGCACTGACTTTGCTACACAGCCCTGGGGTTTAACCTCTTAGTGCCTTATTTTTTTTCACTCTTATTATTCAGTGATCATTAAGACAGGTAATTTAGGTGAAAGCATTTTAGACATTATAAGTGCTGCTGAAGTCAAAGACATTATTGAAAATATTTTAACAGCAGTGGTGGAGAACTTGCTACAGAAAGTTCTGGCCTTTCCCTTCATCTGATTTTGTATAGACTGGGTAATACTCCTCTAACTAACAGGAAGCTCAGAGAATAATGTCTGCTGCTAAACTGCACTTGTTGCATTATTTTAAGTAAGCATTAGAAAATTATTAATGTACAGAGCTTTGAATAATGGCTAAACAATATTTAATAATAACTGTTAAGGTTCTGAAGCATACAACCTAACCATATCATCTTGAACTATCCTCATTTCAAATCCATTGAGCCTCTTTCCATTTCTCTGTCTCTCAATGTCTTTGTTGCTTTTAATAAGATGAACATAAATTCTGCAGATATTGAGTTAGAGGCTCATAGCCATATTTAGCCATTTACTAATTGTATACCTTTGGAAATTTAACCTTGCTGAGCCTGAATTTTCTTAAATATAAAATGTGATGATGATATCTACCTTGTAGATTTGCTGTGAATATGTGTATTCATTAAAATTTCTTTCCATCTGGGTGTGGTGGCTCATGCCTGTAATCTCAGCACTTTGGGAGGTTGAGGTGGGCGAATCATTTGAGCCCAGGAGTTCAAGACCAGCCTAGGTGACATGGCAAAACCCTGTCTCTACAAGAAATACAAAAAAATTAGTTGGGCGTGGTAGTGCACACCTGTAGTTCCAGCTACCCAAGAGGCTGAGGTGGGAGGATCGCTTGGACCTGGGAGGTGGAGGCTGCAGTTAATCCAGATCGTGCCACTGTACTCCAGCCTGAGTGACAGAGCAATACTGCATCTCAAAAAATAAA
The DNA here is from genome assembly GCF_043159975.1 of Macaca nemestrina. Taxonomy (NCBI): domain Eukaryota; kingdom Metazoa; phylum Chordata; class Mammalia; order Primates; family Cercopithecidae; genus Macaca; species Macaca nemestrina. Next base: position 26,400,469 of record NC_092127.1, read on the forward strand.
AATAAAAAAAATTAAAACAAAACAAAACAAACAAACAAAAAAAACAGGGAAAATGAGTTGTTCCATTGCAACTAACAGAATACTTAATTAAAAGAGGTTAAAGCAGGCTGGGTGTGGAGGCTCATGCCTGTAATTCCAGCAGTTTGGGAGGCCGAGGTGGGGGGATCACCTGAGGTCAGGAGTTCGAGACCAGCCTGGCCAATATGGTGAAACCCCGCCTCTACTAAAAATATAAAAGTTAGCTGGGCATGGTGGTGGGTACCTGTAATCCCAGCTATTTGAGAGGCTGAGGCAGGAGAATTGCTTGAACCCAGGAGGAGGAGGTTGCAGTGAGTGGAGATCAAACCACTGCACTCCAGCCTGGGTGAGAGAGCAAGGCTCTATCTCAAAAAAAAAAAAAAAAAAAAAAAAAAAAAAAAAAAAAAGGCTAAAGCAATGAATATGTGTGTGTGTGTGTGTATATATATGTGTGTGTGTGTGTGTGTGTGTGCGTGTGTATACATATATGCAAGAAACCAAAGGTTGGATAACTATAAGGTTGGTTAATTTAGTGGCTACAGAGTGTCATGAGGAAGTGAGGCTTTTTCATAGTTCTTTTCAGATTGTTTCATCCTTAGACTTGAACAGTCACGCAAGATGACTGCCAAAATGCTAGGTTCAATCTTCCACATCATTGCTGCCAAGCAGGAAGACTGAGTTTATCTCAGATATCTCTGTATGTCTTGACTTTCCAGCCAATATTGGGGCATATGCCCATGCCCTAACTGCCAGGGTATCTACAAAGGTTAGTATCTGGCAATTTTTATCTCTATCCTAGGGGATGAGCCATGAGAGCAGGGAACACAGGGGTTGGTCTAAGTGGGAAACCAATCAACACTGCCACCATGGGCAGTGATACATAGCCCACTTAATCAATTTTATTTTCCAGATTTCCTCTTATGTCTGGTTTTTTCTCTCTCTCAATTGGTTTTTCTGCTTTTATTTTTCTAATTCTCTTCATGTTTTTTCTTCATGCTGCTTTTCTTTGTTGTATTCCTATTCAGTTTTCTACTCATGATACAAAAATAAAACTTCATTAATTTTTAAAATATAATCAATGTTTTGTGGATTTTGTTCTTTACATAAAAGAAAAACAGATCCACCGAATGTTTTCTTTTTCTCCATAGGAAAAAGATAACAAAATATGTTTTATTCAGTGACATTGTTTTCTTCTATCTTTCACATTCCTGTGTCTTGGTATAAGCATAAATATAGTGAATACCAGAAGAAAAATGGAAGAACAAAGGCAGTGACGGGAAGGCATACTTGTATTTAAGAGGATAGATCCTAAGAATAAGAATAAATGGACTGCAATCCCAGATATTCCATTCGCTGACTTTAATGTTTTAGGCAAGCTCTGTAAACTTTCTCTCCCTCTGTTTACTCATCTATAAAACGGGAATAATAAAACTACCTGCCTCATGGACTTCGTGATAATTAAAGGAGAAAATGCATGTAATGCTCTTAGAAAAACCCTAAATTAAAACTTATTCGTCTCAACACTCCCAGGCAATAAACTACAGGAAAAATTAAGCATTTGAGTTCAAAGTTGGGCTCTCCAATCTAGCCTCAGGTCTTTTATGCCAAAGTAGCTTTCAAATGATTAGAAGCATGCTTTCTTATGTCTACCTTTCATTGAATAATTTATCCTTCATTCTTATTCCTTATTCTTGCCTGTCCACCCACCCCCAGCTGAATGCTCTTTTAAATTTTATAAGAAAGAATCCCAAATCTATAGGTCTAACTTGCAACTCTTTTATGAAATCTATATTTACATTTCCAATCTCCTACTAGATGTCTCCATTGAAATATACCATCAGCGCCTTAAAGCACCACTGAGTCACTGCATGGATTTAAGCATGTTAAATAAGTTATATCTGGGGTTCTCTGTTTCTTGTGTTAAAAAAAACAAAAACAAAAAACAAAACAAAAAAACAAAAATAAAGCAGGGTTGGGCAATTAGGGGCTGTAGGTTAAGGAAATAGCTTCTAAGACTTTGTACTAACAGTTTATGATTCCATGTCTAAAACTAAAATTATCATTTTCCCTCTCCAAACTGTTTCTATTTCTGTCTTTTCTATCTCAGACTTATAACATTAGAGCTATGAGAACAGATTCAAAAATCAAACATAATTTTGTCACTGTCATGTTCAAAGCACTTCAGTTGTTTCTCATTATCTGAAGAAAATAATTCTTCCTCAGTCTGGCATCACTTGCCTTTTCAGGCTACTCTCCATCATTCCCTTTAACTGCACATCACACTCTATCAGTTTGTCAGTGTAGGGGAGAACATTTTTTTATTTCCTCTGACCATCTTGGATTTATTGGCTGGGGAGGCTGTAAATGAGATTGACAAAAGACAGATCACAAACAAACAGATGTTTATGAATGTGTGCACAGTGCACACACAGGAAAGTGCTCACTGATGAGTAACTCAAAAGGGCGGTTAGAATTTGGCATCTATACACCTAACTTAGCACAATAGAGTGGGGAGAAGGGCACTTACAGAAAAGCAAATGACTTTTTGGAAAGGTCAATGGGCTCTTAGGAGAATAAATGGGAGAAATGATAATGTGACAATGTCTATGATATATGACTTTGTGACAATAGTCTATTTGGTTGTGGTGCCAATTTCTCAACATTTTGTCTCTGAGAAGAGATTAGAGTTGCTCCCAGGGAGGGGATTTATGATAATTGAGTTCTTCTGACTTCTTTTGAGAGCCTCTGCTTTTAGGCAGATAAGGGACTTCAGGAATTCAAACGCCTTCAGCTCCAAATAATGCTTATGTCAACGTGGCATGTTTTGGAGTGGCATATCCTGATCCCTTTCATCAGTTTTGGCTTCCGTGAACATTATTTTATTATGCCTCAAATTTACTTCCTCCAATACAAGTGTGGGAAGTCCTATGTTACTCCAATATCTGTCTCAATTGCCCTCTCCAGTGCCAATCACAGACACTTACTCCTTCTGTTTCCTCATGGAGCCTTCTTTAAAGCTCCTTAGCACATAACATCCAATTAACATTAGATCCACTCATTTGTTTTATTTCCCCCATTAGTTTGTAAACTCCTTTAGACAGCAGTCATGTTTTGTTCATATAACCTGGAATTCACACTAGTTCAAAACATTTTATGATAGCTCATATAGTAAAAACATAAATGCCTGTGGAATAGAATCATCTTTAAAGTGTTTCAGATGTCCAAATTTGCATGCAGTTTTGATCATACAGTTCATTCAATGGGATCAGTGACATGTTTTAAAATCTTAAACAGTTTATTTAGCCATTTCCTGGTGTTTTCACTTTGAAGATTTTGTTATTATGCATATATTTTTGTTCAATTAAAATGTAGTCACTCTTGAAACGTATAACACAGGAAGACAATATGGTTTATTTTCATTTAGCAGCTATTTGTAGTACATTTTGAGCTCTTTGAATTAAAATCTATAGAAATGTTAAGTATTATTATGTCATATCATTAGCATTTTGGCTGGAAACCTCTCCCTCTAGGCACATATGGGATTTTTATTTTTATGCATAAATTTGCATATCTGTTTCACTATCTTTACCAGATGAAAGTCTTTAGATATTAACTTGACAAATATCACGATCACGTCATCAGTTTCAGTCTGGTTCAGTGGGTTTGAAACTTCTTAATGGAGATATTTTCATATCTATTCAGGCTTCAGTAGTATCTCTCTCTCTCTCCCCCCTACAAAGAGGCACTTAATTAGTAGTGGCTGTACATTGACTTAATGAACATATTCATTTTCAAGAATGATTTAAATAATTTTACTTTGTATTTTCAAATAACTCTATGGCAGCATAAATGTTCAGACTGCCAAGTTTCAAATAACTATGGCAGCATAAAATATTCAGAAACAAGTTTCTTCAGAATGTAATCACCAATTTTACACAAGAGATATTTTGCACAGACATGTGAGTGATTGGGCTGTGGAATTTCATAGCTTATTTATTTTCTTTAATCTTTATATAACTTAATGTTCTGGCATCATCAGCCTACACATGAAATATCATGACACCTACATTAACACTCTATGTGTAAACCCTCCTCTGCTTGACTGCAGAGTTCCCTATCCTTATCTCCACCCAAATATATATGAGTCCTGCTTGCTGTCCTTCCCACAACTCACTGGGCTGGGCTCCCATGCCTCAAGAACAGACAGGTCCACAGACAAATGGACCTCTGTTCCCGCTGCCCAATAAAGATGTCACTGGTGACAAAATTATTTGCGCCTTGGAATTGTTGAGCTGGGGCTCTCTCACCATACTTGCCAAGTGAGAGAAATGTTATCCTCTGTCTTACACTCAATTAATTGGGTCCCACAGTGACTTTGCTTCAGTGTCAGAGTTTCAGAGTCAAAGGAAACATCTCTTTCAATTCCCACACAGTCCTCTTCTGAAGAGCACTGAGATGTCATTAGAACTGGTAACTGCTGCCAAGCTGTGCTCTGAGCAATCATTTTTCTTTGACTCTAGAGCCTCATTTAAAGTTGAGATGATTGTGCTAGATGCAATCCTCTCTCACAGAAATTCAATATCAGAAACCCCATTATCTCCCATGTGTATGACCACTGCTAGGGTCTTTATCAAACTTGTCTTTATCTGAATGCCCGTTATGGGCAAAGTTCAAATCTTGCCCTCACTTGGAATACTTTCCAAATCTTTATTTCTCAACAGACACAAGTAGATACCCAAGAACTCTATTAGATGGAAACATCTTACTCTCAGGTAACCAATTAATTTTGATTTTTATCATGCTACATTTCATAATTAAAACTGGTACTAGAACAATTACCACTGAAACATAAAAAATAAAAATGTCCCAATGTAAAAATATAAAATTGCAGCTGTTAGCATAAACTTCCTAAATCAGACTCAGACTGTCAAGTTTCACTTTCTTACTCATCAACTTATTATTTCCATTACCTTGAGCAATTTTTTTAGTTCTCTATTGCTGTGTAACTAATTCCCACAAAATTAGCAGCTTAAAGGAGGTATGTTCATTATCTCACAATTTCTCTGGGTCAGAAATCTGGGTATGACTTCACTGGGTTCTCTGCTTCAGTGTCTTCACAAGGTTGCAACCAAGCTATTGTTCGGGGTACACTCTTATCTGAGGCTAGACTGTGGAAGGATCCATTTTCAAGACACATGGTTGTTGGCAGGATTTAGTTCCTTACAGGTTATTAGGCTGAGGGAATCAGCCTCTTGCTAGCTATTAGAAGCGGTCCTCTTTCACTCTTTCAGTTCCTTGCCATGTAGATCTCTCCATATGGTAGCACGTTTCTGACAGAGACTTCTTGTAAAAACAGAGTTAGGGTCAAATAAGAAATGAATCTTTCCATTATCTTCTCTAATAAGTTCAAGAAGTGAATTGTTGGTAAGAAATCTATTTTTCTACGAGAAGAGTCATCAAAATAGAGGGAAGAGGCAATCCATCACAGTTTCAATCAGAATGCACAACAGGGAAAAGGGATAAAAAGTAGAAAAGTAATAGAAAAGAGTGAAGTGAAAGATGTTTGCTTATCTCTGGGAGAAAAGATAGGTGAAACAGGTTATTTGGGGAAGAATATGTAAAATCGGTTATCATTGGGTATAGGAAACTTAAGTCAGTGGATTTAAGGAGATTTAAGGAGAGACCAGGATCAAATGGTAAGAAAGTCCAAGCTTATAGTGGACTTTGCCTCTTTTTTTTTTTTTTAACCTGTCCTCTGAATTGCCACCCAAACTCTTTAGCTTGATAATGTGAACAAATTCACAACCAAGTTATTTATAGGGACTGCCCAAGCTGCTGCTGAATATAGTATCTTTTTTGTTTTAGATGAATCTTATTTTAAATCATCTTTAATAATAGTCACTATATCTATAGAGTGAGTCTTGTGTCTTTTTTTTTTACATTTAGCACATGATATCTAACATAGAAGAAAATATGAGACTTGAAAAACAGTATAAACCAACTAGACCTAACAGACATGCATACACTACTGCACACAACAGGATAATGCACTTTTACGAAGGGCTATGGGTTATTCTCCATGAAATAATCTATGTTAGGACAGAAAAAAAGGTTAAATACATTTAAAAGGATCAAAATCAGAGAAAGTATGCTTTATAAACATAATATAATGAAACTAAAAATCAGAAACCAGGAACAGTGGCTCCCACCTGTAATCCCAATGTATTGGGAGGCTGAGGCACGAGGACCACATGATGACAGGAGTTTAAGACGAGCCTGGGAAACAGCAATAATTTGTGTCTACAAACAAAAAGAAATGTTTTTTAATTAGCTGGGGATGGTGGTGTGCACTTATAGTCCTAGCTATTCAGGAGGCTGAAGTGAAGGATCTCTTGAGCCCAGGAGTTTGAGGTTGCAGTGAGCCATGATCACACTGCACTCTATCCTGAATGACAGAGCAAGACTGTGTCTCAAACAAACAGACAAAGTCAGTAACAGAGGAAATTTTCAAAATTCATAAATATGTAAAATTAAACAATAGTCTTAAATAATCAACATGTGAAAAAAGAACTCACATAAGAAGCTAGAAAACCCTCTAAAATAAACATAAACAAAACACAACACTTGTGGGACACAGCTCAAACAGTGCTTAGAAATAAATGTATAGCTATAAGTGACTCTGTTAAAAAAAAAAGAAGAAAAAAATGTTAAATCAATAACTTAACTTTGTACTTTAAATAACTAAAGAAAGTAGAGAAATCTAAACCAAAAGAAAGCCAAGAGAAAATGATAAAGATTCAAGGTAAAGAAAATAAAATAGAGACAAGAAAAACAATAAAGCAAATTAACAGAACTAAAATTTGGTTCCTTGAAAAGATCAACAAATTTGACAAACCTCTTGCTAGCCTGCCAAAAAAAAAGCTCTCAAATTGCTAAAATTAGGAATAAAAGGCAAAACATCACTACCAACCTTGCAGAAATAAAAAGTGGAATAGTATGAACAATAGGGAAAAATTAGATATCTTAAGTGAAATGGACGACTTCCTAGGAAGACAAAAACTAACACAACTAAATCAAAAAGAAATGTAAATCTTAATAGCCTTATGGAAAGAAATTGAATTAATAATATAAAATTTTCCACAAAGAAAAGCCCGGGACTAGATGACTTCACAAGTGAATTCTACCAAACATTGAAAGAATTAACAACAATCCACAAATTCTTAAATATCAATCAATTAATCTATCACTTTATCTCTCAATTCATCAATCACTTCAAATGTTATAAACGTAGTGTTTAACATTTGATAAGATCCAGCAACACCCACTCCTAGATATATGCCAAGAGAATGGAAACACATGCCTGTTCAAAAATCTAATAAATGTTATGGAATGTGAATGACATTTTAATAAATCTATTATTTGAAAAATAATTAAATTCTAGAATATAGAATAGATCTAAAGAGAAAAGGAAACTTTTATATCTATGCAGAAAATGTTTTTTTTTTTTGCTGAAAACTGTATGCTTTTTCACTTTTAAACTGCCATACGTTTATCCATTGCAGATTATTTCAAACATGTTTGCCCATGTAATTATGCCAAATTGATTTCAAAATAAATAAATATATTCATTCTCTTACTTTGGTTGTACCAAAATCAGTTGTGCCTGTCAAAATTGTCAAACCATGATGAAATATATATGCAAACAGACTAAAATACATTAACAAAGAGTGCAACAAGTTTCTATTAATTATTGGAACCACTATTTTGTTAAACATAGATGTATAGTAACCAAATTACATAACTTCTGACATAAAGTAAGGGTACTGTAACTAAATTTCAAAGTAAAAGCATTTGCTTTGTCTAGTCAAAGTAAAAAATAACAGCAGAAGCAGCAGCGAAAACAATAGAAATTGTTTTGCCTCTATTTCCCATTGTATTACTTTCTTCCTTTGAAAATAACTTACCAAAATCTCTTTTTTAAATGTCAAAAAATGATTTCCTAGATGTTTCTGTACTTGAAAAAAATAGTCATGGACAGTTTGTTTCAAACATCATAAAACTCTGCTAGGCTATAATGATCCATTTATTTTTTCAGACACCTGGGAACTGTGGGTGGTGTGGGTTCTCCAACTATCTCTTGATTATGTCCTTGGAAAGGAGTAGTAGGTGCCATGCCAATGTTCTTTTGGTATTCTGTTAATGCCAAATAGATCATGTTTTGAATCCTTGTCAGTCTTATCCCTTAATACTAAATGTATTCAGTCCATACTCATTAAATAATACTGCGACATATAATGGTAGAGTTACTGCAGTGTTCACACAATGGTGGCCAGGCTACTAAAAATGTGATGGCAGCAAGCTCTATTTTTCCTTGCTTCTCTTCTGAATTGCACAGATATCTATACAATGAAACCACAAGCAGCAACGTGGTTATAGTCAACCCTCTCCTGGGGTTCCATTAAAATGTCCCAAAATGAATCAGATTGATTATATACTTCAATACCAATGTATTTCAGTTGCAAAATTATCTAGACTGAAATGTAAGACTTAAAGTCTCAGGTTAGGCACAGTGGCTCACACCTGTAATCCCAACACTTTGGGAGGCCAAGGCAGGAGGATCTCTTGAGCATAGGAGCTTGAGATAACCCAGGGCAAAAAAGTAAGACCCCCATCTCTACAAAAAAAAATTTTTTTTTTAAATTAACCAGGTACGGTGGTGCACACCAGTAGCCCCAGTTGCTCTGGAGATTGAGGCAGGAAGAGTGTTTGAACCCAGAAGCTTGAGCTATGTTTGTGTTGCATTTCAGCCTGATGACAGAGCCAGACCCTGTCTCAAAAGTGAAATGAAACTTAGTCTCATTTATTTATTATTTAAACCTCCCTGGTTAATCATGAGTCTACATACCCTCCATTGACTAATTAATTTCTTCATTTTCTTTTTAACATGTTTTAATTGACATTGTAATTGTACATATTTATGGGGTACCATGTGATATTTTGACATGTGTATATGTTATATCATGATCAAATCAGGAGAGTTAGCTAATCCGTCAGCTCATGACCTCATCATTTCTTATGGTGAGAACATTCAAAATCCTCTTTCTGGCTATTCTGCAATGTATAATACTTTACTGGTACCCATAGGCACCCTACTGGGCAAATGAACACCAGAACTTATTTCTCCTATCTGACTGTACCTTCGTACTTATTGACTCCCTCCCCACCTCTCCTTTCCATCTCCTCAGTCTGTGGTAACCACTCTACATTGATTGATTAGCTACTTTTTAAATGTCATAGATTCACCAAAAGGTCTTTGAGTTATGAGCTTAACCTTAAAAAGCCAAATAAAATAAAAACCCAAATAAAAATCAACCCATCAAAATTTTAAAATACTTATTTGATATCTTTTAATTTTTATTTACACAATCCTAGAATAAGGTAAAGAGCAATTATATTGAAATATATGCATAATTTAATTCTAAGAGTAAAATAGATCAACAAAAGAAATACAAAATACATTTTGTCTTTTGTCTTATTATAGATGTGTTAAAAATTCAAATATAAATTTATTTCCTTTTTCTTTCTTTTCTTTTTTTTTTTTTTTTTTTTTTTTGAGACGGAGTCTCGCTCTGTTGCCCAGGCTGGAGTGCAGTGGCCGGATCTCAGCTCACTGCAAACTCCACCTCCCAGGTTTAGGCCATTCTCCTGCCTCAGCCTCCGGAGTAGCTGGGACTACAGGCGTCCGCCACCTCGACCGGCTAGTTTTTTGTATTTTTTAGTAGAGACGAGGTTTCACCGTGTTAGCCAGGATGGTCTCAATCTCCTGACCTTGTGATCCACCCGTCTCGGCCTCCCAAAGTGCTGGGATTACAGGCTTGAGCCACCGCGCCAGGCCTATAAATTTATTTTCAAAGTTTGTAGTAGATACATTGATTCATTCAATCACTCACTAATTAATTTCAATGATTATTTGTCAAGTACCCATTATGTTGGATACTGTTCAGGGATCACTTTGAACATCAACTGTATGATCCATTTAATAATATTAACAATAATTAACATTTGAGTGCTTTTATGTGGCAAGTGGTGTCTGGAGCTATTACCATTTTACAGATAATAAAACTGAAACACAGAGTGGTTAAGTCACTTGCCTAAGGCCAAAAGGCTAGGAATGAAAGTTGGACTCCAATAGAGGCAATCTGACACTGAAGCCATCACGTTTCATCAGCACTAGACTCTTCTGCCCTTAAACTATACCCACTGCATGCTACATTTCTCTCTCTCTCTCTCCAGTTTTAGCAATATGCAGTACTTTGGCTATATAATTTTCTTTCATTTCTTTATCGTTTTAGAGTTTTCCATTTTTCCTCTTAACCCTTGATTATTGGTTGAAGCATCCCTATTTTTAGGTCATGTTGATATCAGACACGTCACAGAATTCTGATTCTAGATGGTGCCTTTATCATCTGATCCTGTTTCTTAGTATTTCATGAGGATCTTTGAGGTCCCAAAATGGTAAGAAGCTTATGCAATCTGCAGACTTGTCAAATTCAATGATTTGACGAGTTTAAGCAACTAGCTAAAGATAATCATCTTATTATTTGTTCACTCTGACAGTTTGTAGCCTTGGTTTATAGAGCAATTTGTATGTCAGACAGGAGTTGTTTCAGTGAGTATCCTTTAGGGATGTCTCTAGAAAACCACTTAATTCCCCAGGGGTTGGGAATTATATTAATTCCCTAATTATATTAGTCACACATTTCAAACTAAGTTCTGCTTTTTTTCTAGAACAAAAAGCAAGAGCTACTATAATCTCCAAGGCATACATGCTTCAATAACAAAAAAAATTTTTCAGGGACTTGGTGGCAATTCAATTATACCAAAAAGTAGTCAATGTTTTGTATCATGAAACTTGTGCATTTTTTAATCAATGAAAGCAAAGCTGAATAAGGTTTTTTGGATTTTTTGTTTCTACTTTAAAAAGTAACACAATAACTATTAAATTAAGAATCACAATAATATGAAAAAATTGGTATTTAATACTGCCATAAATTTATAAATAGTAATTGTTCCCTTCCTTGGTTTTATTCACTCCTCTTTCTGTTGGAAATAGAAATTGATATATTTTTTAAAAAATACAATACTCTTTAACCTACTCTGAGAGTTTGAGATCAATACTATTAATGCCATGGATCTTTATGGCAGGAGATAAATAATCTGCATGTGTTATCTTAACCCCACAATAACCTTATGGCACAGGCAGAACCGAGGATTCAAGGACTGTCAATGACTTACATAAGATCAGTGACATGGTATTGCTGTGTGCTCACCAGATCTCAACTTGAATTATATTTCCCAGAATTCCCAAGTGTTGTGGAAGGGACCCAGGGGGAGATAATTGAATCATGGGGGCCAGTCTTTCCCATGTTATTCTCATGATAGTGAATATGTCTCATGAGATCTGATGGGTTTATCAGGGGTTTCCACTTTTGCTTCTTCCTCATTTTCTCTTGCTGCCACCATGTAAGAAGTGCCTTTTTCCTCCCTCCATGATTCTGAGGCCTCCCCAGCCATGTGGAACTGTAAGCCCAATTAAACCTCTTTTCCTTCAGGTATGTCTTTATCAGCAGCATGAAAACGGACTAATACAATAAACTGGTACCAGGAGTGGGGTGTTGCTGAAAAGATACCTGAAAATGTGGAAGCAACTTTGGAACTGGGTAACAGGCAGAGACTGGAACAGTTTGAAGGACTCATAAGAATACAGGAAAATGTGAGAAAGTTTGGAACTTCCTAGAGGCTTGTTGAATGGCTTTATCCAAAATGCCGATACCGATATGAACAATAAAATCCAGGCTGAGGTGGTCATAGATGGAGATGAGGAACTTGTTGGGAACTGCAGCAAACGTGACTCTTGTTCTGTTTTAGCAAAGAGACTGGTGGCATTTTGCCCCTGCCCTAGAGATTTGTAGAAATTTGAACTTGAGAGAGATGATTTATGGTATCTGGCAGAAACAATTTCTAAGCAGCAGAGCATTTGAGAGGTGACTTGGGTACTATTAAAGGCATTCAGTTTTAAAAGGGAAACAGTATAAAAGTTCAGAAAATATGGTGCCCAATTACGTGATAGAAAAGAAAAACTAATTTTCTGTGGAGAAATTCAAACAGGCTGCAGAAATTTGCATAAGTAGCAAGGAGTCTAATATTAATTCCCAAGACCGTGGGGAAAAACTTCCAGGCCATGTCAGAGACCTTCATGGCAGCCTCTTCCATCACAGGCTTGGAAGCCTAGGAGGAAAAAGTGGCTTCATTTGCCAGACCCAGGGTCCCTGTGGTTTGTACAGCCTAGGGACTTGGTGCTCTGTGTCCCAACTACTCCAACTGTGGCTGAAAGGGGCCAATGTAGAGTTCAGGCTGTGGCTTCAGATGGCAGAAACCCCAAGCCTTGGCAGCTTCCATTTGATGTTGAATCTTCAGGTGCACAGAAGTCAAGAACTGAGGTTTGGGAACCTCTATCTAGATTGCAGAAGATGTATGGAAACACCTAAATGCCAAGGCAAAAGTTTGCTGCAAGGGTGGGGTGCTCATGGAGAACCTCTGCTAGGGTAGTGCAGAAGGGAAATGTGGGGTCTGAGCCCCCACACAGAGTCCTCGGGCACTGACTAGTAGAGTTGTGAGAAGCGGACTACCATCCTCCAGATCCCAGAATGGTAGATCTGCTGACAGGTTGAACCTTGTACCTGGAAAAGCTGCAGACACTCAACAACAGCCTATGAAAACAGCCAGGAGGGAGGCTGTACCCTGCAAAGCCACAGAGGCAGAGCTGCCCAATATCATGGGAACCCACCTCTTGCATCAGCATGACCTGGGTGTAAGGCCTGGAGTCAAAGGAGATCATTTTGGAGCTTTAAAGTTTGACTGCCCCACTGGATATCAGACTTGCATGGACCTTGTAATCTTTCTGTTTTCACCAATTTCTCCCATTTGGAATGACTGTATTTACCAAATACCCAAAAGCTGTACCCTCATTTTATCTAGGAAATAACTAGCTTGCTTTTGATTTTTGCATAGGCAGAAGGGACTTGACTTGCCTTAGGTGAAACTTTGTACTGTGAACTTTTGGGTTAATGCTGAAATTAGTTAAGATTTTGGGGGACTATTAGAAAGGCATGGTTGGTTTTGAAATGGGAGGACATGAGATTTGGAGGGGCCAGGAGTGGAATGATATGGTCTGGCTGTGTCCCCACCAAATCTCAAACTGAATTGTATTTCCCAGAATTTCAACATGTTGTGGGAGGGACCCAGGGGGAGGTAATTGAATTATGGGGGCGGTCTTTCCTATGCTATTCTCATGACAGTGAATAAGTCTCATGAGATTTGATGGGTTTATTACGGGTTTCTCCTTTTGCTTCTTCCTCATTTTCTCTTGCTGCCTCCATGTAAGAAATGCCTTTCACCTCCTGCCATAATTTTGAGGCCTCCTCAGCCATGTGGAACTGTAAGTCCAATTAAACCTCTTTTTTTTTTCTCTCAGTTTCAGATATGTCTTTATCAGCAGCGTGAAAATGGACTAATACAGTTAGTCTGCTAGGAATTTGCAAGCCCAGGTGTAGAACACACTTTTGCAGTCTTAAAGTAGTGTAACTTTTATCACATTTTTTTGTCTCTGAGCTTGTGAAGAAAGAGAGAAGTCATAATATAATCCCCATACCTTCCTTCCTCTCATTGCAGTGGTTCTAAACTTGAGTATATAAGAATTACTAAAATGTAGATTTGGGGGTTCTTTGCTTCAAAATATCAGGATTGAGGCTAAGAACTCTGTATTTTAATAGTCATATTTGTTGATTCAGTTGCCAGTTCAAAGTCAAAAATTAAAAATACTTCTGTGTGCTAATTCTTAGTTTTTTATTTAATGTAGGCAAATTACAGGAGTATTAGATGAGAAATATGATGGCCAAACTGTGAAGTCTTGAGTAAATTCAAGGGCAACTTCAGAACTAGAGTGAGAGGAGTAATTTAACTTCTAAGACTACATTTTGGATATAAACGGCTCCCTACAAACTGTGTTTTCTTTTCTTACTACAACTGTAGTTTTTTTTCTTTTTTAATATTCCAAACTAGGCTAAAAATTTGAAAGCAGTTTTCTTCGTAACATTTTTCATCCCTACTCAAACCCCAACATTTGGAAGAAATGTCTGTTTCATGTTATTTTTGATACTTTTCATTTTTGTCCCTGATGGAAACTGGCAGTGAAAAAACATGGAAATTTTCAAAATCCAGTAATCAAATTTAACTACTGTCTTAGGAACAGGCTAGCAATTTTTAGAATTCTTCCTAAGCCATTGATTTTATTTATCAACATTTATTGCAAATTCTCCTCTGTTGAAAGATTTATTTCTAGCTGTAATTAATAATATAGAAAGGTTTCCTAGCTCATTTCTAAAAAGTGGTCATCTTTGAAATTTAACTCTCAAAATTATACCCTACTGTGGTCACATCCAGAAGCAGATTTAGAGTTTTATTAAGTGTGGTAATTACTTCTTTGTAAATCTGGTACTCTTTAGTTAAATTATAAAACTTGAACTTGAGAATATGGTTTTAAACTATTATTTTTGTATACATAGAATATATCTTTGTTACTGACCTGTCAGTCACTTTATTGAAATCTGCTATAATTAATTGACTTACTCAGAAAAGAGTAAGCTTTTAACACTTACAGACGATAAGCTCCTTAAGGTGAGTGTCTGTGTGTGACTCATCTGTGATCTCACCAGCACATTACACCTATATAGATTGTCAATAAATACTTATGTAATTAGTTTCTGTTATAAGAGTTTTAGAGACATACAGATCAGAAATCAGATTCTGAGTCTTCCACATATTTATTTTTTCTGTTTAGGCAAATAGATTTTCTTCATCTGTAAAAAGGGAATTAAAAAAGCACTAAATAAAAAACAACACTAAAATTAAAAAAAAACTCTTACGTTTAGTTTGAAAATTGAATAAGATAATGTATATAAAGCTCTGAACATGGGGCTGAAATTATACTAAGTACTCATTTGAAGTTAGTTATTAATAAATGAATGAAAGATTATGAAATATTTTTGATGGTCACCTGTACGTTATAATAGCAAGCTATTGAAAACAACTTAAATATGCATCTAGAGAAGATTGGTTGAAAAAACTATGCCATATATACATGAAGAAATTTTAAAGCACCATAAAAGAAGATAAGAAAGTGTTTTATGTACTGATGTGAAATTTACTATATATATATATTTATACAAGTGTGTGTATATATATGTATTTATACAAGTGTGTGTGTGTGTATGTATATACATGTTGGGAGATCACACAGATGAATCAGACAGGCACTCTCATCTTAAGGAACTTGTCTGTAAGTGTTAAAAATGGCCTGATCATTTCTGAGTAAAAGTATAAATACACGCACACATATCTATATACAGGCATACACATATGTATATGCACATACATATCTGTAAATATAATTTGTATATATTTACTTGTATATGCATATAATATTTCTGTAAAGATAGACAAGAAAATGAAACTCTATTGTTTGCAGGGAAGAGAATTGAGGTCTAAGACACAGAAGTAATATTCTACTTCTTATAGCTATATTTTTCTTGTATTCACTTTTATAGTATTTGAATTTTGGAAAATATATATTATTGACTCAAAACATAAGTAAACATAACTAAATATTTTTGAAATAGCAAAGGAGAGAGATTTAAACTAAGACCATAACAAGAAAATAATGAGGAAAGAAAATAACTTTCATCTGAGGAATGTGAGCCCTTTCAAGTTATTAGACCCAGAGACTCATTAAAATGAGACAGTTATCACACCATACTCCCCACTTTGAGCTATGCATTCATCTCTCCAAGAGTCTTGCTATTGCTACAAGTACCTATAAAGTAACCTAATAATGCCATACTGGGATACTATAACCCATACCCTGCAACTTAACAATGGATAGCCAATCAGTAATCAATGCTATTTCTATAAACCAATGATAATTTTTGACAAATAATTTTGTATCAGCCCACTACTCATCCCCTCCTTTTGTTTCCTTTTAAAAATCTACTTGTAACTGCTATTAACCAGAGTGTACATTAAGGGCAACTTAAATCTGTGCTTCCAGGTTGTGATCCTCAGCCTTGGCCCAAATAAATGCTATACCTATTAATTTTGCCTTGGCCTCTTCCTTTTAGGTAAACAATAACAACTACTTAGAACAAATATTTGTCATTCATGCAAAGAAAGACTTACAGATTGTAAAATGGTCTCACAGGAAAATAAAAACTTTTAACATGTTTACATGGAAACTATAATAAATAAAAGCATTTCTTTCTTTTATGTTTATAGATTTATTTTCTCTTCCTTGTTCTACAGTAGGAACAGTCTTCAAAACATCTTTGGGAATGGTCATATACTTCATTATTACTATACAATACTTAAATGGTTTATTGTTATATTTAAATGACATTAACATTTTACTAGTGAAAGTTGACGCACACTGTCTATGCGTAAGAGTTTTTTCTTAAACATCTCCATTCTTTCTGTACCATATAATTAAGAATGACTTGATTTTAAGGTATTTATGAATAAGAAATAAATTATTATAGAGCTCAACGTCAGAGTTCATTCAGAAATCACCACTTTATGTTTTGTTTATTATGCACTATGCACTTACAAGTGATTGTTTAAAGATAATTTCAGGACTATATTACTGAATAATTTTTAAAGTATAAGTCAGCTTTTGTTTTTATTTTAGTATAAGCTGGAGCCACATAGCATGAATGGTTGGCCTAAGGAATCATGAGTTTATACGTGAGGCTTGTTAGAGAACTGTGAATAAAATTTCTCTATATAGCCTAGAGTTTTAAAATTCTAATAAGAAAATGTTCCATTTTTCCTATAGCCAACATTAGTCTTAAAGTGGAATCCTTATATGTTAGGACTGAGAAGTGGCGTCGCTTATCAAAAATGAATGGAGAAAACAGGCTCAGTATAATTAATAAAATGTTCTTTGGTTATGAGTTTCTTTCTGAAAGAAGAAACTGTTTTTCACACACTTCAAAGACTTTGCACTAATCTATTAAAAATAGAGTATATTAAATTAATCATTATGTGTAGGAAACACTTTACTTGTACCTGAAAGCAGTTTAATCAATTTGGTGTTGATTTAACTTTAAAAGCATGATGCAGTAACAACTGGGTATCTACCCAGAGGAAAAGAAGTCACTATATGAAAAAGATACTTGCACACACATGTTTATAGCAGCACAGTTCAAAATTGAAAAACTATGGAACCAGCCCAAGTGCCCATCAATCAAGAAGTAGATAAAAAAAATTATCATGGAATACTACTCAGCCGTAAAAAGGAATGAAATAATGGCATTTGCAGCAACCTGGATGGAATCACAGATCATTATTCTAAGTAACTCAGGAATGGAAAACCAAAGATTGTATGTTCTTACACATAAGCGGGAGCTAAGCTATGAGGACACAAAGGCATAAGAATGATACAATGGACTTTGGGGACTTTGATGGCGGAAGCACGCGGGAGAGGGATAGATAAAAGACTACAAATTGGGTACAGTGTATACTGCTTGGGTGATAGGTGTACCAAATCTCATACATCACCACTAAAGAACTTACTTATGTAACCAAACACCACCTGTTCCCCAGAAACCTATGGAAATAAAAAATAAAAATAAGATATTGGAGGAAACATTAAAAACAATAATAAAAGCATAATAGGGTAGAGAAAGATTTCTTAGGCAAGATACAGTATACCCCAAAGGGCAAACATTTTTACATTTGACTATATCAAATTAACAACTTTCTATAAAAAAAGTGTGCTAAAATCAAAAATTAAAATATAAAAGCATGTTAATTCACATGAAGCCCTCAGAACCATGCCTGACAAACAATAAAGACTCAACATCTGTTGATATTATTAGATGTATTTTTGGCAGTGGAATCAGAAATATAAACTCATATGAGAGCAAAACTATCGTTTATCAACAATATTTTATTGAACTATACATGCAGGTAAATACCCAAATCCTAAGTGAAGAGCTTAATGAATTTCCACAAAGTGAGCACACCTGCCTAGATCAACAAATAAAGCATTGTCAGATTTTAGAAACCTCCTCATAGCCCTACCCAATTTTTACTCTCTTCCTACTTGCCAGATGTAGTCACTAACTTAACATCTAACAACATAGCTCAATTTTGCCTGGATTAGACTTCTATACAAATGAAATCACACAACATGTATTATTGGTTTATTATTCTGTGTAGAAATCTACCACAAACTTAGCAGCTTTTTTATTTTACATTTTCCATCTGTCAGAAGGCCTGTGTGGCATGACTGGATTCTGCCCAGGGTCTCAAAAGACTAAAATCTGTCTAGAATCACAGGTTCTGATGATGACCTCCGTCAAGATTAAAGAACTTCTCCATAGAGCTTTGCCAGAAATAAGGACATTCATTTTAGGTCAAATCTATCATAAGGTAGAGCAGCATTTTTTTAGAACCGTATTAGAATAACCTTCTTATAGACCATAAAATGTGTGTGTGTGTATATATATATAAATTATATATATATACATATTTTATATGTGTACTCTGTACATTAATTGTGTGTGTGTGTGTGTGTGTGTATATAGCTGGAGGAAAAAAGTTCTGAAAGACTTTGAAATTGACAAAAAATAATTCTCCCTAGCATAGCATTTTAGGTTTTCTCATGCTTTCAATGTGCTTTTGGTATTTTACAACCATATACATGTGGGTAACTAATAACAATGCAAAGATTCTTCCCCACAGAAACATAAGTTAACTGTGATAGGTAAAATGGAACTGATTATAGCTTGAGAATAGACCTATTCCTCCTCTATTTGTAAATGTATTTCAGCATTTCCTCTTTGCCTATATATGTTTAAAACTGATTGTAGCATCTTACTAATTTCAACATTAGTTAATGGGTTAAAATATTTGACATGTGTTACATTTGTATAAGAGTCATAATTTTATCTTTTAAAAAATCTATTTTTTTCTTCTTTCTCTTTCTTTCCCCTCCCTCCCTCCCTCCCTCCCTCCCTCCCTCCCTCCCTCCCTCCCTCCCTCCCTCCCTCCCTCCCTCCCTCCCTCCCTTCCTTCCTTCCTTCCTTCCTTCCTTCCTTCCTTCCTTCCTTCCTTCCTTCCTTCCTTCCTTCCCTCCCTTTCTCTCTTTCTCCCTTTCTCTCTTTCTTTCTCGGAATCGCTCTCTGTCACCCAGGTGAGAGAGCAGCGGCACAATCTCAGCTCACTGCAACCTCCACCTCCCAGGTTCAAGTGATTCTCCTGCCCTCAGCCTCCCAAGTAGCTGGGACTACAGGCATGTGCCACCATGCCAGGCTAATTGTATTTTTAGTAGAGATGGGGTTGCGCCATGTTGGCCAGGCTGGTCTCGAATTCCTGACCTTAGGTGATCTGCCTGCCTTGGCCTCCGAAACTTCTGGGATGAAAGGTGTGAGCTCCAGCACCTGGACTAAAAATCTATTCTTTAATGTAATTTGTAATACCTTGATCATTGTGTATCATATACATGCTTATTTTATAGAAACTGGAACAAATGTACTACTAAAATGAATTCAAAGATTTATGGGCAATCCAATTTTAGTTTAAGGTACAGTTTTAGTCATTTCTATGAGTCTTTGCTCAGGAACGGAATTAATCTTTGTGATAATACTCTGATGGACATCAGAGTCTGTTTTATAAGACCCACCCATACATAATGTAGCAAAAATAAGCATTTAATTATATCACTCCATTCCCTAACTCTTTTTAGTAGTTTCCCACTACTTTTTTGATAAACTCCCAGGTTTTAGCCCCATTTTTCCTCTTCTGAAAGTTTACCACACTTCAGAAATGGTACTTTTTTTTCAATCTCACAAACACAACATGTATTTTCCTGAACTCATATCTTTCAGGTGTTATTGGTTCCACCTGGAAAGCCTTTCTTTACTACCTAAAACTCTCCGTTTGGGCTGGACATGGTGGCTGACATCTGTAATGTAATCCTAGCACTTTGGGAGGCTGAGGCAGGTGGATAATTTGAACTCAGGAGTTAGAGACCAGCCTGGGCAACATGGCAAAACCCTGTCTCTACAAAATGCAAAAAATTAGCCAGGTGTGGTTAAACTGTAAATTTAAAGACAGAGGTTGAAGCCACTTGTTATCAGCCCTGAGGTGATATTTTCATGATGAATTTCATGAAATTCAAAGGAGCAGCTTCAAATTCAAAGGAGCAGCAAATTCAAAGGAGCAGCTTCAATCCTGCTGGGGCTTCTTGCCAGTGGCATTTCCCTGTAGTTCCAGATAGTCTGGAGGCTGAGGCAGGAGGATTGCCTGAGCCTGGGAGGTTGAGGCTGCAGTGAGCTGTGATCACACCACTGCACTCCAGCCTGGGCAACAGAGTGAGACTCTGGCTCTAGATAAATAAATAAATAAATAAATAAATAAATAAATAAATAAATAAATCTCTCATTTTTATTCTTTACTATCTCCCTTACTTTTTTTTTTTTAACCTAAACTTCCTTTCTCTTCTTTTCCCTTCCCTGTCTTTCCTTTCCATCCTCTCCATTCTCTCCTTTATTCATTCTTATTCAAGCGGGTTTCAACTCAAGTTTCTCCCCCTCAGGTAAATTTTCTTAATCTCATTCCCAGAATCAATCAGGTCCCTTTGCAAACTCTGTTTCAGCTTCTCTTGCTTCTTAGCATTTAGTTCAGTGTATTAGTCTCTTCTCACACTGCTGTAAAGAACTACCTGAGACTGGGTAATTTACAAAGAAAAGAGGTTTAATTGACTCCCAGTTCCACCAGCTATACAGGAAGCATAGCTGGGGAGGCCTCAGAAAACTTACAATCATAGTGGAAGTTGAAGGCAAAGCTTGCACATCTTACGTGACTGGACCAGAAAGACAGAGAGTGAAGGAGGAAGTGCTACACACTTTCAAACAATCAGATCTCATAAGAACTCACTATCATGAGAACAGCAAGGGGGAAATCTGACCTCATGATACAATCACCTCCCATTAGGCCACTCCTCCAACACTGGGAATTACAATTCAACATGAGATTTGGGTGGGGACACAGAGACATACCATATCATTCAGTTTGTAATTAGGCATTCAATTTTTTGCTAATTTAATTGATTTTTTTAGTAAGAGCCAAGATTTTTTACTCACTTGTGTATCTGCAGCTTCTAGATATAAAAAAAGCCTGACGGTTGGGCACGGTGGCTCATGCCTGTAATCACACGACTTTGGAAGGCCAAGGCGGGTGGAGAGCCTGAAGTCAGGAGATTGAGACCATCCTGGCTAACATAGTGAAACTCCGTCTCAACTAAAAATACAAAAAATTAGCCAGGCGTGGTGGCAGGTGCCTGTAGTCCCAGCTACTCTGGAGACTGAGACAGGAGAATGGCGTGAACCCAGGAGGCGGAGCTTGTAGTGAGAAGAGATAGCGCCACTGCACTCCAGCCTGGGCGACAGAGCGAGACTCCGTCTCAAAAAAAAAAAAAAAAAAAAAAAAAAACCCTGACATGTGATATGTGCTCAATAAATACTCAACTACATTGGCATCATACTACTTTTCTTTGCTATGAGGTCAAGCATATGAAATTACCACTATTCAGTCATTTTTATATCATAATAATGACAATTTATAAAGTTTGAAGCAAATAAGATATTTCTAGACATAGTTCTCTGAGATAGTTTCCAAATGAATCTAAGAAGCTATTTCTCCATGTTAGCTGATGACAAGAAAACCACACTCTGACAAAATATTTTTAAAAAAGAAAGAATTTGACCAAGGGGCAGAAGGCAGAAGGAGAGACCAAGATACATTTTCAGGCAGGAGTGGAAGTTTACTCAAAAGTTTTAGAGCAGAAATGAAAGGAAATAAAGCACACTTGGAAGGGGGCCAAGCAGATGACTGGAGAGGTTCAAGTGTATGGTTTCACCTTTGACTTGAGGTTTTATATGTTGACAAGCTTCTAGAGGTTGCATCTCTTCTGTCCTGATTCTTCCCTTGGGGTTTACTGTCTACATACACTGTGGCCTGCCAACACTTAAGAGGGGCCACATGGACAATATGTTTACTGAATTTGTACACACACTCACTTCAAGTGTCTTTCCCTTACCAGTTGACTGTTCCCAGAAGAAAGTTATATACCAGTTAAACTCTGCCATTTTGCCTCTTAGTGTGCATGCTTAAGCCCACTCACTCAACTTCTGAGATCTTATTGGGAAACTGATCACCAGTTTTGAGTGTTTTCTATCTATTGGGAGACTGCCTTTCCCTGGCGCTGACTGTGACCAATTATTATTTTAGAGAGAGTTTAACAATTGCCTGACCATCACCTGATGGTCACCTGACATTCCTGGTGGATGTGGGGGAGCTCTCTTCCTGCCCTGCTCATGTCTGACTACTTATTTACTGTACAATGACATGCTGGACTCAGGTCATAAAGTAAGCCACAATAGACTGAGTCAAAAAGACCTGTTTAGCAAAAATGTTATGGCTTGTAGGCATGACCTTCCTGGGGCCCCTGAGGAAAGAATTTGAGCAAGAAAAATGGTACATTTTCAGAGTATTATGCCTCACTGATTAAGAATGACCTGGAACCTGGGTTTAAATTTGGTCCCTGTGTTCCCATGTGTGGTATTATCTAGAAAAAAAAGTTTTAAAATATCTCTTGGGAGGCCGAGACGGGCGGATCATGAGGTCAGGAGATCGAGACCATCCTGGCTAATATGGTGAAACCCCGTCTCTACTAAAAAATACAAAAAACTAGTCGGGCGAGGTGGCGGGCACCTGTAGTCCCAGCTACTCGGGAGGCTGAGGCAGGAGAATGGCGGGAACCCAGGAGGCGGAGCTTGCAGTGAGCTGAGATCCGGCCACTGCACTCCAGCCGGGGTGACAGAGCGAGACTCCGTCTCAAAATAAATAAATAAATAAATAAAATAAAATAAAATATCTCTTTATAATTTATTAAATGGGAACAATATAAGTGCTTTCTTGTAGGGCAGTTACAAGGGTTAAATAAATTAATACATTTAAAGTAGTAAATATATTTAAACTGTGCTTAGCTCAGAGTAATGTTAGCTATTAATATTATTTTTAAGGTACTTTAGTGGTCTGATTTAACATGAAATTTACAATATTTAAAAAAGAAGGAAACTTCTGTTTTCTAAAAGATAGTAAATATTCATTATCCTTAAGATTGGCATTGACAACCTTAAGTGACTAGTCAACGCAAATCTTTTCTTTTGGAGGAAACAAATTTGACAATATTGAAACACACATTCATAACTGGTTATATCAGTAGCAGCCCTATTTCACATGATAGGAGGAAAAGGAAAATTAACTTTCTGTTGTAATTTATATATTATGACTGATCAACCTGTGAGCAAATATGAACCCAGAAGAGCCAATCCTTCAAGAAGGATTTCAAGTGGCTAACTAGATCTAAATTTAAAATAGAGGCTGGGCTTGGTGGTGGCTCATACCTGTAATCCTAGAGGTTTGAGAAGTCGAGGCAGGAGGATTACTTGAGGCCAAAATTTGAGATCAGCATGGGCAGCATAACAAGACTCTGTCTCTACAAAAAATGTAAAATTATCTGGGGTTGGTGGAGTGTGCCTCTATTCCTAGCTACTTCAGAAGCTGAGGTGTGGGGATGCCTTCAGCTCAGGTATTTAAGGCTGCAGTGAGCTACATTCTCACCATTGCACTGAGGCCTGGATGACAGAATGAGACCTTGTCTCAAAAAATAAATAAAATAAAATAGTAAAATAGAGCCAAGTAGCCATTTTCTTACTAGGGGTGTCACACTCTGCATTCCCCCAAAATCCACACCTCTGTTTAACTCTGGAACGTTCAGAGCTCACAGGAACCAACCAATCAGAGCTCATCTGCTCTGGCCAATCAGGGTCAGTTATATCAACAAATCAATGCTTAGTTCTTAGCTATAACAACCAATCAGGGATCAACTGTATTGAGTAATCAGAACTCAACTGTGTCAACCAATTAGAAATGGGATCTTTGAATTTTTCATTTTTCAATCTGATTGGGAAGCTGGGTGGGAACTTTGTCTATAAAAGCCAAAACTTCCTTTTCTTCTCTGGATTTCAGTATTCTTTATTTTTATTTTTCTTATTTTTATATTTCAATAGGTTTTGGGGGAACATGTGGTGTTTGGTTACATAAGTTCTTTAGTGGTGATTTCTGGCATTTTGGTGCACCCATCACCCAAGTAGTGTACAGTGTACCCAACGTTAGTCTTTTATCCCTCACCCTGCCCACACTTCCCCCTGAATCCTCAAAGTCCATTGTATCGTTCTTATTCCTGAGAGTCCTCATAGCTTAGTTCCCACTTATAAGTGAGCACATATGATGTTTGGTACTAAGAATAATGGTTTTCTACTCTATCCAGGTTGCTGTGAATGCCATTATTTCATTTTTTTATGGATGAATAGTGTTCCATGCTACATATATCACATTTTCTTTATCCACTCATTGATTGATGGGCATTGGGCTGGTTCCATATTTTTGCAATTGCTAATTGTGCTGCTATAAACATGTATGTGTTAGTGTCTTTTTCATATAATGACTTCTTTTTCTCTGGAGAGATACCCAGTAGTGAGTTTGCTGGATCAAATGGTAGATCTACTTTTAGTTCTTTAAGGAATCTCCACACTGCTTTCCATAGTGGTTGTACTAGTTTACATTTCCACCAACAGTGTAAAAGTATTCCCTTTTCACCACCTACACAGAAACATCTATTTTTTTATTTTTAAATTATGGTCATTCCTGCAGGAGTAAAGTGGTATCACAATGTTGTTTTGATTTTCATTTCCCTGATCATTAGTGATGTTGAACACTTTTTCATATGTTTGTTGGTCATTTATATATTTTCTTTTGAGAATTGTCTATTCATTTCCTTAGCCCACTTTTTGATAGGATTGTTTGTTTTTTACTTACTGATTTGTTTGAGTTCATTGTAGATTCTGGATATTAGTCCTTTGTCGGATGCATAGTTGGCAAAGATTTTCTCCCACTCTGTGGGTCGTCTGTTTATTCTGCTGTGTATTTCTTTTGCTATGCGGAAGCTTTCTAGTTTAATTAAGTCCCATCTATTTATCTTTGTTTTTGTTACATTTGCTTCTGGGTTCCTGGTCAATCTTTGCCTAAGCCAATGTCTAGAAAGGTTTTTCTAATGCTATCTTCTAGAATTTTTATGGATTCAGAAGTTAGATTTAAGTCTAATCTATCTTGAGTTGATTTTAATATAAGGTTAGAGATGAGGATTCAGTTTCATTCTTCTACATGTGGCTTGCCAATTATCCTAGTTCCATTTGTTGAACAGGGCATCCTTTCCCCACTTTCTGTTTTTTGTTTGTTTTGTTGAAGATCAGTTGACTGTAAATATTTAGGTTTATTTCTGGGTTCTCTATTCTGTTCCATTGATCTATGTGCCTGTTTTGATGCCAGTACCATGCTGTTTTGAGCATACAAGGTGACCATAGCCTGGTAGTATAGTTTGAAGTTGAGTAATGTGATGCCTCCACATTTGCTCTTTTTGCTTAGTCTTGCTTTGGCTATGTGGGCTCTTTGTTGGTTTCATATGAATTTTAGGATTTTGTTTTCTAGTTCTGTGAAGAATGATGGTGATATTTTGTTGGGAATTGCATTGAATTTGTAGATTGTTTTTGGCAGTATGGTCGTTTTCACAATATCGATTCCACCCATCCATGAGCATGGGATGTATTTCCATTTGTTTGTGTTGTATATGATTTCTCTCAGCAGTGTTTTGTAGTTTTCCTTTTAGAGGTCTTTCATCTCTTTGTTTAGGTATATTCCTATGTATATCATTTATTGATTTTTTGCAATTATTTTAAGGGAGATTGAGTTCTTGATTTAATTCTCAGTTTGGTCATTATTGGTGTATAGCAATGCTACTGATTTTTGTACTTTGTATATTGAAACTTTAATAAATTCACCTATCAGTTCTAGGAGCTTCTTGGATGAGTAGTTAGGGTTTTCTAGGTAAAAAATCATATCATTGGCAAACAGAGACAGTTTGACTTCCTCTTTACTGATTTGGATGCCCTATATTTTCTCTTGTCTGATTGCTCTGACGTGGACTTCCAGGAACTGCACTATTTTTTTTCACTGATGGCTCCATCTTCTTGGTTTGTAAGCTGTTCACTAGAACAATGTCTCTTTTCTTCTAATTCCATTTCAGAGAACTTCTGACCACAAACCATAGACACAAGTTTCCTTCCTGCAGCTTTTTTATCTGGAATCTGAATGGTCTTGGATTGGGTTTGGTTCTTTAAGGTTTATTTTTTATTTTTTATTTTTTTTAGTTTTTTGTTTGTTTGTTTGTTTGTTTGTTTGAGACAGAGTCTTGTTCTGTCTCCCAGACTGGAGTGCAGTGGCACGATCTGGGCTCACTGCAACCTCCACCTCCTGGGTTCAACTGATTCTCCTGCCTCAGCCTCTCTAGTACCTGGGATTACAGGTGCACACCACCACGCCAGGCTAATTTTTGTATTTTGGGTAGAGACAGGGTCTCACCATGCTGGCCAGGCTGGTCTTGAACCCCTGACCTCATGATTCACCCACCTCAGCCTCCCAAAGTGTTGGGATTACAGGTATGAGCCACTGCAACCAGTCCTTCATGATGTCTTCAAGAAACATTTGAATAGTGGAGTCATGAGGAACCTAAGAACAAGATTCATAAACTAACAGTTTCCTTATTCTCCAACCGCTAACAATTCTAGTTGTGCCAGAAAAATAAAAGATCTATAGTCAAATAACTTTAAAAAGTACTATATACCCTCTTATCAATTCATACTAAGCATTTGTATATTAAAGGCTCTAAGACGTTCTCTAGCAAATAAACACATTTTACTTTATTTAAGTCAATGACTTCCAAATGTATTCTACTATAATAATTTTTGTTGAAACACTGTGCCTACAAGCAGTTTGAGAAACCAGCGTTCCTTTAAACATTTGGGAAACTCTGGTTTAGCCTTTTAAATAATCCCAAATTATTAATCCAATTTGAAAGAAAAATTCACATTATAATCAAATAAGTGTAATTTATGAAAATAATCAAAAAGTTATAATACATTTTTTGCAAGCTACAGATGTTACCAAAACAGGTTGGGTTTGGTCTATGTCCTGCTGCTCACAGCACAGAAAGCCAATCACTGAGATGACGCATATTGCCAGAGAAGAAGGCTATAGTAGGATGCTGCAGCTGAGGAGATGGGAGATAAGTTTCAAAGACGTCTCCTTGACCTACCAGAATTAGGAGTTTATACCAGAAACGTAACTACATGCAGAAAAATGAGAATTAGAGAGGAGTAAGAAAGAGGAGTTGGTCAACAGGAAGCAGGAGGCAATCATGATGGGTGAGGGGTCTAAAGTCTGATTATTCGGTTTGTGGTGATCTAGTAAGTTTCAACTCTTTGATACTATCTGAGAGACCTGATGGTTGCTGGTTTCATGAGAAGGTAACTCAGATAAGACAAAGGTAATTTCTCAAGTTTCAAGCCTGGAAAGGTCAATTTCTATGTTTATTCAACAGAAACTATAAATGTCAAGTCTATGGAAAAATTGGCTCAGTTTTACCCAGACATACAAATGTATCCCTTTAAATTCATAAATTTATGATAAATACTTTCAAAGTAAAATTTCAAACTTCAAATTCAAAAAATAATTGCCACAATTACATATAATTTTATTTACAGTCAATATTATGGGCTAGGGAACAGCATTTAAGGCAGAAAACCAACTTTAAACTAGGGGAAATAGTATATTCCAAAGCGGGCATATACAATTAAAGAAAAACATATTTAGTATATTTTCAAAAAGCAGTATAGATAACAAAACTTTTCTTGCATGATTTTTAGTTATGGTTCTGAATGATGATGCAACCTGGGACTCATTGCTACTCATTTTCATAGTTTGAAAGACTTCTCTAAAAATAAAACTGCAAAGATTATGCATATTTCACAGTTGGCTATGTTGTCATGGCTTATTCTATAATTATAACATGAAGTTATTAAGAATTGTTCATACCTATATGCCTTTCTCTCTGTAAACTTTCATACTGAAATGTAATAAAAAGCTTTTAATACTTCGATAGTGATTGAGGCTGAACAAAATTAGTAATTTTTAAAGTTAGAAAATGAGGAGGTCTTTTAAAAAAATATTTACCAGCCTTGAAACAGCATTTGTCTTACTGAAGGCAAGCACCATGAGCTCTCAGGTGGCATGCATTGTGTTTGAAATGTTTGCTAATGACATGTGGCAAAGACCACTAAGTGTCTGCTACATATTCTTGCTCAAGACATTAACAGCTCACTAAATACTCTTCCTCTGCTTCTATCATATGAGATGTTGCTAGTGGGTAGCTGCCCACTCAGAGATTTCATTTCTTAACCTCTATTTCATCTAGGTGAGATCATATAATTAGTTCTGACCAATGGAATGGACAATACGGTGGGATGTGTCACTTCCAGGTCAAGTGTCTTTCTTTCTCTGGCACCCCATATAGTCTCATAGGGCATTTTTTTACCTTGTAAGCTGTGTATATTTATGACATAGATATCCATGTTGCTTTCTAATGTTTGCTCTCTATAATTATTTGTTGGACCATTATATGCATCAAAGATAATTTTCCAGAGAAAGGTAAAATTTTGATTCTCATACAGATATAAAGTTGAACTCTTGGTAAATAATTTATTACACTTATTCAATGGGGGAACTGTGCAGACAATGGGGGAACTATGCAGATGTTATAATCAATTCAAATAAAATGTGCAAAAAGCACAATGTATATGAAGTAAAAGAAAATTGAAAATGACAGCAAAAATGCTTTCTGTGGTAGAGGAGGGAGGCTGAAAAAGTCAATTAAATGTCTAGGACAGATTTTACACATGTTTATCAGTTACTGTAACTTAAGAATTATAAAATAACTGAAAAACAATGAAAGGCTAGAATCAGATATCCTGGAAGGATTTTTCATATGCAGGCAGCATACAGTTTTCCACAGATTGTTTCCTATATGTGCAAAGAGATGAATGAAAAGCCAACCTGCTGTTTAATGCTCTTATCTAAGCCAAGTAAGAAAAACTTACATGAATATATTGAAAAGAAATTTATTTTAACTTGCCTTTTTTACAAGTATTTTGTTTTATTAGATGTAGTAATAAAGTAGCAAATATATTACATTATGCATTTTTAATATGCTCATAGTCATATTTCTGTATCATTTATTTTTCTATTTTATCTTCTGTGTTTTACTTTATATATTTTCTTAAATTCTGAGAACAAGTTGATAGGATTCTGTAGACGACCAAAGGGGTTCATGGGGAATAAAAAGAGCCTCTGCTCCAGGGGAAAATAATTGGAAAGGCATGTTAGCAATGTTAGTTGATTATTAATTGTGGTGTTTAGCAGGGTAGTAAAAGAAAGAGTTATGCTTAGATGAAAATTGACCAGTTTGCAAGCAAAACTAAATGTGAGCAAGAGAAAGGACCTTTCGGGATTGGGGAAACAATCAAACAAAAAACCACTACTGCTGCAGACACCAAACAGTCTTATGATTGATAAATCTTGAGCAATGGAGGTTCATTAATGACATGGATTTGCTATTCAATCATATTTTTCCAGATTGCCTCAAAGTAGTCACTATCAAGTTAAAAGAGAGAAGCAATGGGCAGGAAAAATTTTAAAAAGCTGACCTGAAAACTACGGTCTTAAAAAGAAATTTGGATGGGGTTATAATACATGGAACTGGAAACAAATAGATAAGAAGCCTACAAAGTTTTGACAAATTATATTGCTAAGCAAACTAGTAACCTATCATTGAGCCTTCAGACAGTCACTGTGCTCTCAAACTTGCACAAACAGGAAAAAAATTTGTGAAAGTACACCCCAAGTAGGGGCACATATTCTAAAATCCACTTCAGATGCGGCCAGCAATATAATGGACAAGACAGAACATTCCAGAAGATAGTTCTGATCCATGGAGACAGTGGCCAAATAGAGCAATGAACAAATGAGTTCTTCCCAGAAGGTAGAATCAGAGACTAATTAAGAAGTTCTCCCCTTACCTGATTAAACAATCTCACAGTGCCTACCCTTCAAGTTTTCATCATTACTGTGGACCAGTGACTGCCATACATCTCCTGCTTTTCTTTTTAGAATGTGAGCTTTTATTGTACTTCTTTGTCCCTGCTCTACCACTGTGTATTGGATGTTGGCGGTGGAGAGTGGAGTAGACAGACAACTTTTCTTGTAGTTCATATATTTTCAGAGCACAGGGAGTCATATTCACTGCTGCTGGAGTGAATCATTCATCACCTAGAGGTCCTGACTCTTCACTGGATGCAGCAGCTGTATGACACTTATGGTTGCTTTGCTCAAAAAGCAGATGATTGAATTCTGTGTAGAACAAGAAAGAGTTTGGATGCCTACCAGGTGGCAAGAAAGGCAGTGTGACAGAGATGGCTAGCTGTCCATCAAAGATTCATATTCCCCTTAGTAGAATATAGCTACTGCTGGTGAGCAGTTTTTCAGCCAGAGACAATACTTCCCAGATCGTACTGCATCCCTATGGGGCCATATGGCTATTTTTCACCAAAGAAACGATGGAGAACATGTTGTGCATCATTCCAGGCAGAGGAGACGGAGATATGCATATGCTTTATGCACCTTGATTGTCCATTAACTGAATGCAGAATATCGTCGGGCTCTAGATAGTGGAGAAAACATAAGAAAGATGTGTGGGACATACCTCACCACCATGAAGAAGGACACATTTGGAACCCTCCCCACTGAAAAAAGTCATTGTTTTTGTAAATGAGAAATGCCCTTTTATTGTCATATTAAGCCACTGAAATTTGGAAGGTTCGTTTGTTAAAGCAGCTAATGGCACCCCAAATAATACATTGCACAAGAGGAGATTCCAGCCAGGCAGTTAGATACGAGCCTAGAACTCAGAGGACAGGTCAAGTGGAAAGATCTAAATGATGAAGTTAAAATATAAGATGTTTTTAAAGACATGCAACTAGACTTTCCTGAAAAAGAATGGGTATTTAGAGATGAGAACAGCAATCCAAGTTTAGCTTTGAGAACGCCAGTATTAGAGGTTAAAGAAGTTGAAATCTGTAAAGGATCTTGAGACTGCCTGTGAAATAAAAAACAAAAAGAAATTAGAAAGACAGTTGTGTCCTAGAAACAGAGAATAAATTATTTCAAGAAGCAGAGAGTGCTCAATGATGTCCAATATTGCTGAAAGCCCAATCAAGATGGGACTAATGAATAGCCCATTGAATTTAATAACTTTGAAAACTGCTGGAGACCTTGACAAAACAATGTCAGTAAATTTGATGTGAACAGAAGCCCAATTTGAGTAGATTCAATAACAAATGGGAAGGGAAGAAATGAAAGAGATCAAGCAAAAGGGAGCAGACAGGATGGATGACAAAGAAGGATGTGGAAAGTGTGGCAGAGATGGCTAGTTGAAAAGAAAAGATAATGTTGAGGTAGCATACATGTGCTGAAGAGAACAAGAAGAATCCAGTAGACAGGAAGAAGTTGCTTCAGGAGAAGGAGGGAAAGGAAGGTGAGTCAGGATCCAGAGCATTATGTAGGGTTATCCTCTCTCAGGGAACAGAAACACTTATTTCTTTGGAGGCAGAAAGAAAGATACATACCCTGTGAATGTGGATGGATGGAGCTGGGTTGATTTATTATGTTTGGTTTTAAGCATTCTTATGATAAAAACTGAAGAGAGATTATCTTATGATAAAAACTGAAGAGATAAGTAAAGGGAGTGAAGAAAGGATTATGAGAAGTTTGAGGAGAGAAGTTATGAAATAGTCATCTCAGAAAGTGAAAGCGGCACTTCTAACCAAACATCACAGGATTTCTGGGCACATTTGAATACTAGTTTGAAAGCTTTAGTTGTAGTTTTTGTAACATATTAAATTATTCAATCACAAAATATGTGACTATATATATTTTTCTTCTGTAATTATGTGATGCAAATGTAATGAAGATAGCTGGGTTCAACAAAGAATGGATTTTTTTTCTATTGTATATATAAAAGAGAGAAAGCAAAATATTTAAAAGTGATATCATGATCATTGGCCATGAGTAAAGAGGACACTGAAGAAAGGAGGGAGCAGTGATATTGAAAGGTAGATTGGCTGAGATCAAATAATTGAGGCAGACTGAGTTAAATACAGTGATTGAACTGATGGAAGCTACTAGAACTAAGTTAATAGGTCAGAGTGTAAGATGCTTGAAACAGAAATTTTTGTGATGGTGAAGGTACTGGTAATTATAGGGTGTAGGATAGAGTGGAACTCTAAAAATGGCTGGCAAGGATCGGGGAGAAAATTGCAGATAATGAGATCAAAGAACCGAAAGGCCAATACATTTAGTCTGTGAAAGACAAGGATTTCAAGTCTTCTGTTTAGTTTGAAAGAGAATGACCTAGAAAATGGTTTATGACAGAAATGAAGAAATTTGGTGGGTGGTATACTAAAACAGACATGTTTCTGAGAAGCTATGGTTTTAGAAGAAGGAAGGTAGCAGTAAGAAGAAAGTTCACTCACCCCTATATCCTAATCTTAAGGGACATGCACAAAATACTTTGCATTTTCAGCACTGTCCCTCATAAACTTGGGTTTCAAAACTAAACAAGGTGGGATAAAATCTGAATATTGGCCAAATAATTCTCCTCTGTAAATTCCTTGTATTGCATCTCTTGTGGCCCTTCCTGACAGTCTAGGATGTTGGCAGAGCACATGTTACCTCAAAAAAAACAAAAAACAAAAACCAAAACCAAAAACAAAACAAAACAAAAAAAACCTGGTTGCTATCATAGAAACAGAAAACAGGAATTCTTTTGCATTACAGTGTATATTGGTAAAACTTAAGCATGTAAATTATCTTGAAAGAAAAAACTTCTTTGATTTGAAAAAATTGAGCATCTCAGACCACCACTACCACCAAGAAGACTGGAAACTGGTATTATAATGTGAGGGTTTCATTTCTGCCTTAGACCTTGGTAAAGATTTTCATAAGCAGAGACTTTTACTTCTGGCAATAAAGAGTTTAAATGTTCAGAGAAACCTTTTCAGTATAGCACATATAAACTGCTGGATATATTTTTGAAACATTCCTTTTAGAAAAAAGAAAATTCTCATAGAATAAAAGCAGTAACAAAGCAAAAAGTCATAGAGCACATGAGAGTTAAAGCTGCCAATTGCCTTGGGTATACCTTGCCAATTCCTTCCCTCTCTCTCCTCCCTCCCTCCTATCTATCCTTCCTTCCTTCCTTCCTTCCTTCCTTCCTTCCTTCCTTCCTTCCTTCCTTCCTTCCTTCCTTCCTCCCTCCCTCCCTCCCTCCCTCCCTCCCTCCCTCCCTCCCTTTCTCCCACCCTCCCTCCCTCCCTTTCTCCCATATATTTCTTCTGAAACTTCTGATTTTTGCAGATTGAATTTCTCATTTTTTCCCTAAGGCTCTCAGTTTCTTTTGTAACTCATCTTCCGCCTAGGTGGTTAATTTGTGTTCTGTCTTTGCTACTTGTGACTCCTCAGCATCAGTGATGCTTTGCTATTCTGGGTCAACCAAACCCTATTAAAATTCTCATTGAATTTGCTTTGTTCCTTCACAATTTTAAAAATACAGTGCCATTTCCAGTACTGTAATAAATCCCTTTTTGCAGTTATTCTTTAAAATTTTTTGAAGTGCCTACTTTTGAACTCCTTTTATCTGAAGATATTAGGTAATGATGAAATGTTCACCACTGGTAATAGCTGCTCCAATATTCTGCCACTTTAGTCTATACTTTTGTTTTGCTGCATATATTCGGTGGACTGGACGTTTTTGTTTTATTCATGCTCTTTTGGATGTGTATCTCATTGTATTTATCTTTAATTCAGGAGTTTCTTCTATGCATTGGTTTTATATTTGTATGTTTAGGAAGTAGAAACCATTATGCCTTATTATTTATGTGAGTATATTCTTGAAAATATCTTCGTCTTATTATCTATGATATATTTCACTATCAAAAAATAAAGTGATTAAAAGCAATATGCTTAGATTTGTATTCTGAATTTCTACTCTTCTAATACCTATTATATTAATCAATTTCAAAATAGTAAAATTTCACACCATAATTGCAAACATCCTAAAGCCCAAGAGCAGATTTCTACATTTGATGGAACCTAGCTAAAATTGCCTGTTGAAATAGACATTTCTTGAATCTTAAATGCAATAAGAACTATCTGGTGTTGGGAGAAGAGGGAAAAAGTCAACTATCTTATTTAAACTTTTTTCAAGTTCTACAATATATGATATACTATTGCAAGCTGAGTTTATAAAGAAAGGACCCAGCTGCTTTTCAGATTTCATTTAAAGATTCATTAAGATCAAAATAAGAAGGTACAGAAGCCCAAGGATGACATTTTTTGTGGCATGAGCTGAAAGCACAGAAGGGAATTATCATTGATTTAAAAGCATTTTCTAGTTAGACGCTGAGATCAATTAGACTAAATATTTATTCCTTAACCTCCTACCTCCCTGACCCTTGATGTTAGCCTTCTCCAGGTGACTGATTTGGGTCCTTGGAATGTGGGTGAAAGTGACCATGAATATGTTTTATTCCAGATCTTAAGATCTTAAATGACATTGTCTATTTCCACTTATTCCTCTGAAAGTTTTGGATCTCTTCCAAAGTAGCCACTACTCCTAGTTTCTAAGTTCCAGAATGAACATTTATGGAGTGGAGCCAACTCAGGGAGCCATATAAGCTGACCCACGTGGTCTTAGTGGGATAATAAATAGTTATATTTAATATGGTGATTGTAAGATTGTTTCATGTGCAGCCAACACTGACTAATACCAATACCTGGTGACTATAGGAACTCATGAGAATGCTCAGTGTTCAATCCTCACACCCACGATCCTTGAACACTTCTTCAGCTATAACTTCCCCTCCAATACTAGGATTAAATAGACACTAACTTATTCTTAAGATTTATTTTTCTCCTTAACAGCTGCCCCTCTTTGGTTCTCTAATTCTGGTTTCCTTAGATGCTTAACTGTTCACTTTACAAGCTGCCTCTTTCAATCTATGTTTTACATTTGCTAAAGTTATATATTTCTGAGAATATGTGTATTTTAGTGAAGGGATCCTGCTAAGATAACTTAAATCATGTATATTTAAAACAACTGACTGACCTAAATGAGAGAAAAAGGAATCCATAATAAACAAAACGAACAGCAAAATGATAGATTTAAATCCAAACATATCAGTGATTAAATAAACATAAACCAACTTCTCAACAACAAAGTCAACTGTATACTGCTTATAAGAGATTCATATAAAATATAATACTCAAAATGTAAGGAAAAAAAGGGTAGAAAAGATATACCATGTAAACATTACCTAAGAGAAACTTTGTGTATCTATATGAAAATCAATCAGACTAGTAGGGACTGGGCACAGTGACTCAGACTTGTAATCCCAGCACTTTGAGAGGCTGAGGCAGGAGGATCACTTGAGGCAAGGACTTCAAGACCAGCCTGGGCAACATAGTGAAGCCCTTTCTCCACAAACCTAAAAAATTAGCTGCATGTGTGGTGCACACTTGTAGTCCCAGCTACTCAGGAGGCTGAGGTGGAAGGATCCCTTGAGCCCTGGAGAGGGAGGCTGCAGTGACCTGTCATTACGTCACTGCACTCCAACCTGGTGACAGAGCAAGACTCCATCTCCAAACAAACCAAACAAAAAATCGAACTAGTAGACTTTTAGGTAAAAACCCACAAAACAATAGTTCAAATAAAAATACGCACACACACACACACACACACATATAGAGAGAAACATATGTAAATATATGATCTCTGTATAATACATACACTATATATATGTATTATATATAAATGTATACATGTGCATATATACTCTGTATATTATGGGTATTATATATGGATATAATCTATAATATAGATATCTATCTATATTATATATGGATATAATCTATAATATAGATATCTATATATATTATAATATATATGTGTACTTATGTAGATATATATAAGTACATATAAGTACATATATAGATAATATAAGTATATATAAGTATATATCCATATATAAGCATATATGTAGAGATAGATATGTATCTATATATCTGTGTGTATTATATGTAATACATATACATGTATTATATATAGATCACGCATATTTATCACTAACTTTTATAAATCTAGAGTAATTAATATAATGTGGTGTTGGTAAAACAATATTCATATGGACAATGGAACTGAATAACAATTACAAAATGAGATCCACACAAATATGAATATCTCACTTATTATTTCAATGGCACTCTTGAGAAGGAGAATCAAATAGTAGGGATTTTGACCAATTATAAAAAAGAAATCTAGCCAGGTGTGGTGGCACACGCCTGTAATCCCAGCACTTTGGGAGGCCGAAGTGGGTGGATCACGAGGTCAGGAGTTTAAGACCAGTCTGGCCAACATAGTGAAACCCCATCTCTACTAAAAATACAAAAAATTAGACAGATGTGGTGGTATGTACCTGTAATCCCAGCTACTCGGGCGGCTGAGGCAGGAGAATCACGTGAACCTAGGAGGTGGAGGTTGCAGTGAGCCGAGATTGCGCCATTGCACTCCAGCCCAGGTGATAGTGTGAGAATCCATCTCAAAAAAAAAAAAAAAAGAAATGTAACTACATGATAAAATATTAATTTTCTAATAACAACGTGTATAAATAATTTATTTTTTAAAATGCAGTTTGAAATCTTAATATATGATTTCTCAACCTAATTTTAAAAATAAATATTTCTCTAAAGTAAAACCTTAACTAAAACTATTTTTTCCATAAAATCCTAAACTTCCCTGGCAGCAGCCAAGAGATGTTGAGCTGGGTTTCAAGAAAGTGATGGTTGGATATTCAGGCCAGCAGTCCATCCAGTATTAGAGGTCTACCAGCAAGATGAGGGTCATAAGGCTGAGGCTCTGGGATAATTCATAGGATTCAGGTTGGGCCGCATATACAATTGTACAGTTTGTGAACAACACCAAGGGATCCAAGAAAAGGAGTCAATATAGGCTAAATTTCAATCCTGTGAGTCTTAACCCCTACTTGTTTCTTCCTAGAGAGGATATATATTTTTCATAATCCACAAAAAATTATATATATTAGTGATTGCTGTGCAATCAGGACAATTAGCAATAATGACACCTCGCTTCAATCTTGGTAAATATATGGGTAGAGCTTTGAGCTAGATTGTAGGAAGAAGGCAACAGCCAGATTACTAAATTTAGGGCATAAAGCCAGGAAGAGAGAAGCAGAAAGATTGACCCGATTTTTGAGTCTTTCGGGATCTCAGATCTTCCTTCTTAATTACTTTCAACTGTAGACAGATTCACTCCCAAGTCCTGAGGCAAGGGAAAGACTGTAGCCAGGAGTCAAATGAGTCCCAAACAAGTGTTAAAAGAATGGAGGCAGTAGGTGGTCAGGGAGGTTATGTTAATGTTCTAACTTTTATCCATTCCAAAATTCTAGATTAACGGACAAAAACCATTTTGTCATTTGTCTGTTAAAACAGCCAATGACTGATTTTCCTAAATCTGATGTTGCCTACATCAAATCTATCTTCCAAAACAGTGCCAGATTGGATCCGCCTAAGCTCCTCTTACTTACTGGAAACCCTTTGCTGCCTCCCCATTGTATACAGAATAAATCTTAAGGTGGCTTATAAATAATTTTATGGCATGAGAAATTTCTATTTCTTAAACTTTATTTTCTTCGTCTCTCCACATCTCAATTTATACTCTGTTATCCCACACCAATTATTTCCAGATTTTTTTTTTTTTTTTTTTTTTTGAGACGGAGTTTGGCTCTGTCGCCCAGGCTGGAGTGCAGTGGTGCTCACTGCAAGCTCCACCGCCTCCCGGGTTAATGCCATTCTCCTGCCTCAGCCTCCCTAGAAGCTGGGACTACAGGCGCCCACCACCACGCCTGGCTAATTTTTTTGTATTTTCAGTAGAGACAGGGTTTCACCGTGTTCGCCAGGATGGTCTCGATCTCCTGACCTCGTCAATCCCCCACCTCGGCCTCCCAAAGTGCTGGGATTACAGGTGTGAGTCACCGCGCCCGGCCTATTTCCAGAATTTTCTAAGCAATTGTATCTTTCTGGCTTGCCATCTTGTTGCCCACTTCTTCAGGTAGCATCAACATTAGCAAATCTTAACTGATGTCCCTTCCCTTTGTGCTCTCATACCGTTGATCCACATCGTCCTCATTGTTTTCATATTTACGTAGTCATCCAAAAAGTATTTTTATAACATCCACTACGTCATGGTCACTCTGCAGAAACTTGGAGATGACAGAGACAGACAAAATAGACAAGCCCCTTATCCTCTTAGTCCAGTGGGGAAAGCTGACTGTGAAATTACAATCATGTGTGATGACTGCTGCAACTGCACAGATATTACTGTTATTTGCTTTTGGGTTTTTCTCTCACTAAAACATGAATTCTGACTGTGTTTTATTGACTTCTGTGTCTCTAATACCTAGCATACTATAAGTAAACACGTTGTAATTGAAAAATGCTTGTTGAATTACTTTCTTCTTTAAGCACATTTAACTGTTCTGCCTCCATTAAAGTGTTTCTGTTATATTTTCCCTATGAAGTCCTTTATTTCTGGGTCTTCTCCCTGACTGCTTAGTCACTTTCTCTTCATGTTGTTTCCTGCTCACAACTCCCCAAAGGCTTTCAGTTGCTTATAATAAAATATAAATTGCTTAAATTGGCTTTAAAAGCTCATTTTCTCCATCCTGATGATTTTACAACCTCATTTTCTTCCACTGTCCTCTGTTGTTTTAATCACAGTTGCCTCATCGATTCCTCAGACAGGCCAAGCACATTCCCATTTCAGGGTCTTTGTGTTCTACTCCTCTTTCTGGAATGTTCTTCTCCCTACATCTTTGGATCTCTGCCTCCCTTCAGACTTCTTTTCAAATGTCACATCATTCGGAGACAGACCTTCCCTGACTACCCTATCTAAAGTAGTTATTGGTCTCAACCTTTCTCTATCCCCTTATTCCTACTATTTTCTTCTTACCTGGTATTATCTCTACCTGGCATTCTTGAATATCTGCCATACTGCAGACATTATTCTAGGTGATGGGGATACAGGAGTGAATAAAATAGACAAAATTATTCTTCTTGGAGCTTACATTTTAGAAGAAGGAAGCCATCATTAATTCTTTTTTAAAATAGGTATTATATCAAATGGTTGTAAGTGCTATGTAGAAAAACAAAGCAGTGTACAAAAAGTGTATAGGGAGTGCAAGAATCAGAGGGAGAAATTTAAAATGAGGAGGTTACAGAAGGTGTTCTGATTATCAGTATGACATTTAGAAAGCAGTGTTGAACAGAACCCCTACCCCAGTCCCTGAGTCTCAGGGGTCCTCATATTTTGGATCTCCTTTCTCCAAATATTCTAAATCCTACTTTAGTGTTTGAGACTGCCTAAGGCCAGGTGTGCCATAAGGCAATTTGAGTCCTGGTTCAATGTCTCTTCTTTGTGGCATTCTCTGATCTTCATCCTTATGCTTGGAGTTGACTGGATGCCCTGAAGAACTCTGGGACTCATCCCTTTGGGGTCATACTGGGGTCCTGTGGCCAGACCCCAGTTCCCCAGAAAGATGGCGTCACTTCTGCTGGCCATCAC
Source organism: Macaca nemestrina (assembly GCF_043159975.1). Taxonomy (NCBI): domain Eukaryota; kingdom Metazoa; phylum Chordata; class Mammalia; order Primates; family Cercopithecidae; genus Macaca; species Macaca nemestrina. Next base: position 26,440,370 of record NC_092127.1, read on the forward strand.
ATTATTTCTTTCTTGGGATTTTGAGAGATTGAACTACCAGAATCGTACTGACTGCCGATTTAATGTAACTCGAGTACAGGTCAGACACAGGACTAAGAATCTTCATGTGCACTGATTGGAATATAAACAAAATCTTTTGCAGATACATCTCTTTTCTTTACATGGGCCCATGACTTTTATAATATTAAATATATATTTTTTATCAGATAGCTTTTATAGACAAGGACCTCACAGTAAATATTTGCCTACGGCCCCACATGTTCTACTGGCAGCCCTGCTAGTTATCTATAACTATGTAACAAGTGACCCCAACATAGTAGTATAAAACAACCATTTGTTATCTCAAGGATCTCTGAGTCAAAAATTTAGACAGGGTATGGTGGGGACAGCTTGCCTCTGTTCCACAGTGTCTGAGGTTTCAGCTGGAAGACCTGAAGGCTGAGGCGACCATCATCTGAAGGCTTGCTCACACAGATATCTGGCAGTTAATGATGAAACACTTACAAACAGCACGGCCGTTCCTCACGGCTTGAACTTCCTCACAAAATAGTAGCTGGGTTCTATGAACGTGAGTTCCCAGAGAGAGAAAAATCCAAGCAGAAGCACTTTGTGGTGTAATCTAAAAAATCATGCAGTGCTATGCTGCTTCCTATGTGTACAGGTAGTTACAAAGGCATACACAGTTTCAAGGGTTGGGAAATAGGTTCTACCTCTTCACCTGGGAGTAGCAAGGCTCTGGAAGAGTATGTGGGACTGGAAATATTACTGTGCCATTTTGGAAAATACACAATCTGTCATAGAAAGTCTTACTGAAGACAAAGAATTGTGAGGTCAGATTTGAGAGGGGACAGATTGTGTAAAGACTTGTAGGCCTATCTAAGTACTCTACCTTTACATTGAGTGAGATGGAAAATAGGCAGAGAATTTTGAACAGAGAAATAACATATTCTGTTATTTCCTTAAGTTTTAAAGGAATTTTTTTTCTGTCTTCTATTCAAGAATAAGCTCTAGGAGGTCCAGGCAAAAGCATCCTCTAATTGTGGGGTGATAACGACAAACCTGCCAGAGACAGCATGAGAAATAGTGAGATTCTGGATATATTTTGAAAGTAGAGAAATAGAATTTGCTGATGAATTGGCTGCAAGACGTGAGGGAATGAAAATGACAAGAGGGATTCCGAAGCTTTGGGCCAACAAAATTGCAGAGTCTGGTTATCATTTATGAAGAGAGAAAGATGGCAAGAGGACACATTTTGAAGAAGAAATTAAGAGAGTGCTTTCTGGATATGCTAAGTTTGAGATGCCTATTAGACATCCAATGTCTAATAGAGTTCATGGAGGAGATTCAAAGTTTGAGAAATCAGTCTGAGTGGTAAGTACACACAGATGATATTTAAATGTGAGCCTGGATGAGATCGCCAAAAGGGTAAATATAGATAGACAGGTAAAAGGACTGAGCCCTGGGTGCAGTACTCAGCAGTTAGAGTTCTGTGAGATTAGAAAGAGTCAACCAGACAGAAAAATTTGTCATTATGACAGAAGGCGAACAATGTGAGCCTGGCCTCACAGAAAGCAGGGAGGAAAGTGGGCGGGCGTAGTGAACCCTGTCAAATGTTACTTTACATAGGCTGATTATTTGATTTTTACTAGAATAAAAGCTTTTTGAAGGCAAAGACTTGGTCTCACCACCATATTCCCAGTTTTTAGAATCTTCCTGGCACCCAATAGACACTCAAAAAGTATTCACTGAATAAATAAAAACCTAAATGGTATTCCTTCATATTGAATGTTCTTCCCTTTTCCACTAATTATGAAAATTTTATCCATCCTTCCAGGCTCAGCTGAAGTGCCACATTCAGCTTAATTTAAATTTAACTCAATTTAATATTCACTTCTATCTCTTTTGAATTGCTACATGACTTATTATGGCTACTATGTACTTCAACACTGCACTACACACTGTTATCTTCTATATGTAAAATGATGGCCTGTTTTTGCTGACAGATTGATTGGTTTTGTTTGTTGTTTATTTGTTTTAGTAATCCAAGTGGTGGTTTCAGATACACATATAGATTTTTACACTTCAGGATATTGATTTCAGGAGAGATGAAATTTACCTAGACAATATTGAGTAGATCTGATATTTTAGAGAACAAAGTTGGGGGGGCTCATTATATTTCCACTGTTAGACTACAAAAAGACAAAGTGGAATAAAATGGAAATCTGGAGTGAATAACTGTTTCCTATTAATGATTTCACTTCTTTTCATGTACTAACTTTCAGTTTATCACATATTCTAAGTTTTTATGAAAGTCTTTTAACTTTTGGAATTTCATAAGCTCCAACACTCTCCAACTACTGCTAAGAGAAGTGACAAACATAAAATAATTCTGAACAGGAAATTCAATTTTATTTTAAGTAATTTTTTATAATTTATACCAAAGGGAAATCTAAATGCATTGGAGCAACTTTTATCAAATAACTACTCTTTCGAGTACGTGTCTTTATTTGAGTATGTGTCTTTGCTTGAGAAAAAATTTGTCTGAATTATATTTTACTTCCTGGTTTCTCTCTTCTTTCTTCTTATTTTTGTTTTCTCCTTCATTTGTCTAGTATCTAATCTAAGCTATCAACCAGGTAGAAGCATCTTCTGGTTCTAGAGATAATTTATGCAATGCACAAATTGTGTATTAGCTGGAGCTAAATAAATAATGGAAAAAAGAATGATCTGCTGATTACATAAATAGATGATAGCATATGGATATAGAGGTGGATCCTATTTGTGACTGAGAATATGTTAATGATACAATAATACAAAGGAAATAAACTCACAACTCTCTTTTTAAACGTACTCCTACACCAAGGTTCAACAAAGACACTGTTGAATTAGCTGTTATTATTATTTTGTAAGTATTATGATCTGACAATATATGATCTCAGGGAACTAAACATTCCCTCAAATGCCATATCTCTTTCCAAAAATGTATTTGAGTATATATTTTTCTAGCAAATTGGCATGCAATTAGTTACTGAAAGAGTTATCGAGATAGAAGAGGGGTAAGAGTAGTCATATTCATTTTTCTGAATTCTCAGTCCCTTTTTCTATTGGGTATATGAATAACTACACATTGTCCCAGGGCACATTTTAAAAATTCCCTTATTTTATTAACTTGCCACACTTCCTCTTATCTCTTTCTATTTTGACCTTCACTCCTCTTCTCCTTAACTGTAGCTGGAGCAAGTACTTTAGAATATGGGCAAGAACTGACAAGAGCTTGATAATAGAGAAAGAATATGTGATAAAAGCTAGCAATATCAGCAAATCACTGAGAATTTTTAAATAATGTGTGTGTTTTCTTACTTCAATAAATATCATCCAAAATAAAAGTTGTTTAGAGTGAAACCAATTAGTTTCCTAATCTTAAAATCTAAATACAGGTTTACATGCAAAATCACCATGCCATTTTTTTGACCCGTATGGGTGCAGGGTATCAGGTTTTGAATAGGGTAACCTAGTATTTGAACTTTTCCTATGAAGGACCCTTGGCAAGAAGTTTTGCTGTTTCCAAGTCATGTTGGTGTGAGAGACTCTGCTCAGGGTGGGATCCCGTGTGCTTTAAATCAAACCTTTCTTGCTACACCGTGGAGCTATTCCCTCTGAAGGCCCTGTCACTTTCCCACTCCAACTATCTGTAAAACACGTATGACTTTTTTACCCTCTAGTCTTAAAGAAAGCTTTTCCAGCTCCAGTATCTTCCTTTTTCTGGCTACTAGAAGCAATTTAGGTCTTGGAGTGGGAGCAGGAGAAATAACTGTGATTCTGCTTTAGAGAGTTAATGTTCTGTCTGTACTTTAAACGGAATAAGCTTGTCAGTTTATGATATCACTTGCATGCACCCAGCAGTGCAATTTAATGTACAATATAGATTTTTGTTTGTTTTTTTATCATGTCTTTTCAAAATGTGGCCAGCAAATTTTAATCAAGCATGTCTGGTATTTTTCTTAAAGTCACACAGGTCAATTGCCAAAATTTAAAAATGCATATAAAATATTGCCATTTACTCTTTTTGTTGAATTTGTGCACGGAAAATTTTTGGTGCTTCTCATATAAGTTTCCATTGGTGGGAGCAGCTTTTTCTCATTTCAGTGAAATTGGCCAGATCAAGTTTAAAATCTGTTACTGTAATTTTTATGTTTAAATTGGCAACATTTCTTAATCTTTTGTTTATATGAAACTAACATAATTACCTGTGGGAATTATTAGCATTTTAAACATATTCCAAGTATCATTTTCTAAAGGCAATAGATTTTCTCAGGAAAAATATCTATTAATGCAATTTCAAGCAATATTTACATTTTGTGCATTCAAAAAGAAAAGTATATGTTTTTGAAGGTAGAATAATTTTATAAATGCAATTATGTTTTGTAATTATATTTTAATGTAATTATATTTTGTAATTATGTTTTAATGTAATTATATTAGACAAAGACTGTGAAATATCCAAAAGTCTATCACGTAACATTTTAAATATCCATAAGAGTTTAGAGGTCCTGAAAAATATGGACAAGATTCTTTAGCATGAAAAAGGAAAACTTTACATATTTTAAAAGTTAAAGACATACAAATTTCTCTGAAGTGTCTGCCTGAATGAGAGTTACAGACTTTTGTAAGTAAAAACTAGGTAAGGTGAGCTGTGAGGTCACTTCCTGCACAAATTTTGTGTCAGTGATCTAGTGACCAAAAATGAAGGCTCAGATGACAATAGAACCAAAATTTCTGAATGTTTGCAGATCCGGGTCTTGCGACATGCTCAAATCTGCAAAAGTCACCTCAGTTCCCTGGTGACCCTATTTAAAATTGTGTTGGACCCCTTTCCAAGTTTTTTTGTTGTTCTCCATAGGACGAATTACCTTTTAGCATACTATAAATTGTAATTATTTGTCTTATTTATTATTTGCCCTCCTCCTTAAAAAGTTGAGCTCCATGACAGCAAGCTTTTCTCCCACTTTGTTCACTGTGTTTTACACACAGTGCCTAGAACAATGCCTGACACATGACAGGTATTCAGGAAATATATGTTGAATGAATGAATATGCGAGTGAATGAGTGAATTGGGATAGTTTTTTTTCTAGGTATGCATCTTTTAACCACAGGAATATAATAAATTAAGAATTTAAAGGTTTATGATTTAATTAATATTCTAAGCAGAATATTAGTATATTTTTGTGTTTGGAAGAAAAGTACATATTAAAATCTTAAATATTAGTCATTTAACAAGAATTTGATTAATTAGAATAAAAGTCTTGTTACCTAATTTAATATGTGAAGTTGGATAATTAATTTAGACTTGTGATTTTTAACCAGAAATATTACTATTTTCATAGTGTTAGAGAACATCTGACAGAACTTTAGGTTTAGCATGTTTAGTAATCTAATTAATTACATTTATAAGAGTTTTTGTTTTGTTTTGTTTTGTTTTGTTTTTGAGACAGAATCTCGTTCTGTTACCCAGGCTGGAGTGCAGTGGTTGGATCATAGCTCCCTATAGCCTTGAACTCTTGGGATCAAGCCATCCTCCTGCCTCAGCCTCCTGAGTAGCTGGGACTACAGGCACATGCCACAATGACCAGCTAATTTTTAAAAAATTTTTCATAGAGATGGTGGTCTTACTTTGTTAGCCAGGCTGGTCTCAAACTCCTGGGCTCAAGCGATCCTCCGGCCTTGGCCTCCCAAAGTGCTAGGAATATAGGTGTGAGCTACTGTGCCTGGTCTTAGGTTTATAAGAGTTACTTTAGTAATCAGGAAGGATCTATTTGACGATAATTGAAGTACTCAAGAAGGAAATCAATGACATTAGACTTAAAAATGCAGCTTGAAATGGTGATGGTGTTTAACTATTTGAATAGTTCCAAATATTATCCAAAGGTCTCTTAAAAGTAGTTAAAGCTTAGGAGTCTTAGAAGTAACTAATAAGATTGTGATGTTAACTTAAATGCTTAAGAAATTATCTGGGTTTTAAAAATTGTAAATTTAATAGATTGGACATACACAAGAAAACGTCTGAAGTTTCTTTTCTACATGTAAAACTTCTTGTGAGGACACTGAAAGATCCCACATGTCGTCATATATTGTGCTTTTAAAGACGTTGTTTAAGAAAACTACACATTTTTTTTTCCCATTAAATGTTCTATGTTCAAGGGAATATCTAATTGAGGGATTTCTTTTTTGGGGATAGATAGAACCACCATTTGTTGTACTAAAAAGAGGGCTATTTATAATATTTTCTATATATTTAATCTAATTTCTATTGGACACAATAAAACAAGAAAAACTGCTTTAAGATAAATACCACTAAGTTTAAATAAAAAGAAACAGCCACTGTAGGTATTATCTATTAGACAATCAAAGATACACATTTTTCTTTAATTGTCCATTATTATTTTCATCACTATTAAGAAAGCTTTAAAGAGTAGGTAGAATGTAATAAATACAACATTGGTAGAGAATTGATACCATGTTGGTTAATGAATCACTTTATGACACTGAAGAAAGATCAAGTCATTAAGTGCTTTCCAAATTTCTATTTTTCCTAGTTTAGTCAGGTTTATCAGTGTATCTTTGGATTTTCCGTGTACATATTGTAGAGGAAGATGACATCAGCAGTATCATATTCTAGAGAATGGAGTTCTATTAAAATAATATAATTTATTAATTATGAGAATATGAACAGATTTAAGTTATATAAACTTTTGGAAGTTATTTTAAGCCCTAAAGGCAAATAATGGCCTCAACCAGAGGCAATCCAGTCTTTTCTTAACTGAGTGATGGTATTACTCACATTTTTGATACTATTCTTTTAAATATTTTTCTCCAATTGAAATTTTCCAGAATTTCAGAGGTAATTTTTTCGCCTACTGGATGTTGATAAGAACACAGATGGAATATTATGCTCAGTTTGAGGTTTCATATTTTCAAAAGAACATTGAAAATCTGGAAAATGCCTTCTGTTTTTATTCATTCATTCACTCATGCATACATCAAATACTTATTGAGCATTTGCATGGTCCAGGGAACATAAAAGGTACTGGTTAAGGTGGGGAGGCATCTTTTCTAGGAACTTAGAATTTATTTAAGGTAAACTTTGAAAAGCTTGCTCATTTTCTTTCAAGATGCCTCTAAAATGTGTAAAATTATGGTTATTGCCTAAGTTTCCATAATTATGAAATTGAACAAAATAGCTATAGGGTCTTAAAGAGAAAACTGTTACCTATGGAGCTCACTTAACAACAGAATATCCAAATAACTATAGTTAATTTCACAGGCTCCTTTGCAGTTGTTATATGCCATAAAATTTTGCTGCCTTATCCAGAGCTAGTGTTTCCAAGGACAATTGCAAAAAGAAACTTTGTATGTATGATATCAACTAGGGATTTATGGGGAAAATTTCTAAAATATAACATAAAAACTAGCTGATTTAGAGCCCTAGTATTTTGCCAAAACCAAAGCATGTTATCCCATTTCTCTGCCAGACCTTATTGGATACTTCAATTGCTATGGAACTGAAATTTTAGATCACTAAGATACAGAGACTAAACAAATATTTTTACTCTCTATGGTCCTATTAAAGAAAAATATTCTCAGTAATTCTAATTCCAACTTAGGACTAAAAGTTATGGACAAAAATAAAGTAAAATAAAGTCCTAGGAAAGCTGCCAAATGGTAGATTTGCAAGATCAAGTTCCCAGAGAGGACGGAAGTTCACAGAGGTGAACCCAGGATATGCCAATTCCAAAGTAATTTCTGAGGTTGGAAAGCTAAGTAGAGACTTGAGAGAAGTTCAGATAATAAAAAATTGGATTTTAGGGACTACAAGGAGGAGGTGAGCCTATTAACACTGCAAGTTTTGTGCTAAGACCCTAAAGGGACCCAACCTAGGAATCAAGGGTGAAACAGAAGTAAGTCTCAAATTAGAATCATCTCAGTTGCTGATTAGAATGATATGATCTGAGATGTCTAACACTTTAGGAAAAGAAGTAATAGTACAATTTATCTGTGGGAAAATAGCATCATCTAGAGATTCAAGTCATCTATAATTTTCCACATATAATTTTTGACTTCAAAAGAAAAATTACTAGGCATCATAGAAAACAATACTTGACCCAACACTGAGGGAATAATAAAAGATTCAGATTATGTAATTATTGGACATGAAGTCTGAAATAACTATGCTCAATATGGTCAAGGAGTTAAAAGACAGTTTGGCTATTTTGGCAGAGAATAGTAAACTGAAAACAAGAGTCAAATGAAAATTTTGAAGTGAAAAATACAACAACCAAGATAAAGAACTAAATGGGTGGGTTTAACAACAGGTAAAGCCCAGCTGAAAAAAAAAAAAAAAGAATGAAATTAGAATATAGGCCAGAAAGAAAACGTCCAGACTGAAGTATGAAAGAGAAAAGAAAAATAGAAATCACACAAAAGAGCACAGGAAATATACATGCATAGTAAAATTATCTATTGCATATGAAATTAAAGCCCTAGAAATAGAGGAGAGAGGCTGTGGGATATAAGCAGTATTTAAAGTAATAATTCCTGAGATTTTTTTTCAATTTTTTTTTTTATTATTGTACTTTAAGTTCTAGGGTACATGTGCACAATGTGCAGGTTTGTTACATATGTATACATGTGCCATATTGGTGTGGGGCACCCATTAACTCATCATTTACATTAGGTATATCTCCTAATGCTATCCCTCCCCCTGTCCCCTCCCCACAATAGGCCCCGAGATTTTTTAAAACTGATTTCATGATGAAGAGTTGAGAAAGATTCCCTTGTGACTCTATCAGGGAAAAGGGTAGAGTAACAATTGTGGAAAAAATGCCCAGAGTCCCCTACATAACAAAGATATACTCTCCAGGTGAAGAAAACTTCAGCAGGGCCTTATATCAAAGAGGGAAATGACATTTCATACTAGTCCCTTCTAGACTTTTGTCTCACATGAAGAAGAAAAAAATCCAAGATACACTTGGGAAAATAACAGGCCAAAAACAAATCTCCACTAAAAGACTGAAGTGTATTCCTAAAATTATAGAATGATCCCCCTCTGCCACACCTACTACCTACCTACACTGCTCCCCCATAGGAACACTGAGTTACTGCTGAAAGAGTTGTGAGATGCAAACTCCTTCTAAGAAGGAGTGATACAGGAGATAGAAAAAAAAAGTCATTTAGGTAGATCATTAGGGTGAAGAGAGTCCCAGGCAGAAACTTTCCTTCTAACAAAAAGCAGCTCAGAAATTGCTCCCTTTGTAACCACAAGCAGTTCAAAGAAACCATTTCTCTTCTAACAAAGAGCAGCCTGAAAGATCAGGCTGTAAAACACAGATAAGCAACTCAGGCACAGAGCCAGGAGTTTCCTGGGTAATAACTAAACTTCACATACATATGATGGGCCCCGTAAAGACAGTGGATCTTAATAAGCACATTCTTTTCCCTTTCTTTAGTCAAATTAAGATAGGAAAGCTGGAAGTATGCAAGAGATAGATACCTGCAGCTGCAAGAAGGTGCCTGGGAATAGGCACAGAAACTCTCCCTCCCCTTTTTAGCACATGCAGATAAGCAGCACAGAGCAGCATAAACTAAGAGTCTGCCTCCAAGGTCAAAGAATGGAGTGGGGGCTGATAGAGACTCTGCTCTATGCAGATAGCACACCTGGTCCTAACCAGTTCTTCAGGCCCTACAGAGATAAGACACCCCTTCCTCACTAGCCCATTTATAAAAACCCTGACATTTTTACTACAATTTGGAAACCTATTCGGGACCCATCTCTGTGACAGAGAGATGTTCTTTCCTTTTGCCTATTAAAAACTCCTGCTCTAATCTCACTCTGTGTGTTCATCCACATCCTTGATTTCCTTGGCTGTAAGACCAAGAACTTCAGTATTTACCCAGACAACAAGGCTGTTTTATAGTTGGAGTCTTATCCAGGATTTGAAGGTAAATTCTTCTGAAGGGTGAGTATAGGAGCAGACCCTATACTTTCACTTTCAAGGCTTCTTGTCCTCATTTTTTGTTCTCTCAAAGAACTATCAAAAACCCAGGCATCTGACAGCTGATTAAGGAGCCACCAGGAGAAGCTACCAGTCTTGTTGACTCAGAGGAGAGGCTTGCTGGGAAGGGCTTAGTCAATTTCCCAGGTCCTCAGGGTGCTGGGAATGCTGGCTCTGTTCTAAACTAGTTTCCTTTCACAGAGAACCTTGCTGTCACATGGGGTTGGAAAAGGTCCTGGAGTAACTGAGTACTTCTGGCCAGGGCTACACCCTGGCATTATCCAAAAGCTTCTGGACTGACCCCAGCCTCCAACTGCACAATTGGGTGTTGGCCACAGCATCTACAAGCTTTCCTATTGCAAATCTTACTTTCCTCCTTTCCTTTCTGTGGTCACAATGTCTCCCATCCCCTCTCTGTATGTGTTGCTGCAGGAGTTTTTACAGCCCTGGAAAATAATTCAATTAGGCAGGCTTAGCAACCACCTTAGAAATCAGGAATGCAGATCAAGGGATTCCTGTTTTTGTTACTTCCTACAGACAGGGGGATTTTCCAGTTCTTCTCCCTTTTGCATCCGTCTGCTAGAGACCAAACTTTATTCCCCCTCTGCGAGCAAGAGAACTCTGCTTTCAGCAGTGAGCAGAAAAATGTCCTCCAAAACCAAATTTTAGTCTCAATACTCTCTCCATTAGCAGAAGGGCCACCATTTGACCCTTCTGTTCTCTTGAGACATCTATTCTGCCTATAAGTAGAATGTCATTTAAATAGAAAGTGGATTCTGTGTCTGGAAGTTAACTGAAACCACCATTTAAGAATGAATTCTCTAGTCTGGGCAATAATAGCAGAATATAGAGCTCGGTCCAGTACATTCCCTCTATTAAGAGACATTGCTGAAATGCAACTGTTACGTAGTCTCTCCTGAGACCCATTCATCAAGGAGTCACACGGGTCACAGAAGTTTAGGAATTCAAAGGGCAATCAAAAGCAGATAACTAAAGCTGTGTAGGTAAATTGTGACTAAATCCTATCACTTAGTTCATCCATTTCCATGGCTTGGGGAGTCACACCCACAACCACAGGTAACACATTTAACACAGTGCCAGGACCCTAGGGAAACAAGGAGGGAAAACAGTTGGGGGGACGCTCCCACTATCTTCCTCTTCACTCTGGGTCATACTGAAAGAAGAGGGAGACTGAGGAATGCCTCTTCTCTTGTGTCTTTTTCTAGATTAGTAACAGACCAACTTCAGCTTGCACCCCTCTGGAGTGCACTCTGAAATACTCGAATTCCTTTGACCCCAGGAACTTGAAGAGAAAAGTGACTCATTTTATTTGGCACAAAAGCATGGGATTTTAACTAAACCTTTGCAAGCATTGTAAGATCAACCCAGTTTTTTAACTGTCATATCAGGCAAGCCTATCGAGAATAATTCCCCAGAATTAGAAAAGCAACTTCTGGGGGAACCATCAGAGAATTCTTATTTGAGGCCACCTCAAATTCCCTTCTTATTACAGGACCATAGGCAAGTAAAGGAAGACTTTGGCTGATTTTCTGATGACCCTTATAGATAGATATATAGAAGCTGTCCAAAATTTAACTCGGGTGTTTCACCTCACATGGACAGATGCTATGCTGCTTCCAAGCCAAACTCTTACTTCAGCTGAAAAACATGCAGCTCGCAGGCAGCAGAGAATTTCAGAGATGAGCAACGTATCTCCTATAATACACCAAAGAGAAAAAGCAGAGATAAGGAAGGTGAGAAAAAGTAAGAACAACCATTCCCGATAAGAAGGGAAGCAGTTCCTCTTAACAACCCTGATTGGAACCCCAATAGCTCTGCAGATGAATGGAAAATAAAACATTTATTAATGTGCATTTTAGAGGGCCTATAAGAACTAGAGCCAAACCTCTTAATTACTCTAAACTGTCCATGATAAACCAAAAGCCAAATGAGACTCCCACAGCCTTTATGGAAAGGTGGAGAGGCACTAATAAAGCACACTCCCTTATCCCCTGATTCAGTTGAGGGACAGCTCATTCTAAAGAACGAGGCAGCTCCCAATATTAAAAGGACTACAAAAGCAAGCTATAGGATCAAACAACACCTTAAAGAACCTCCTGAAGGTGGCCACTTTGGTCTTTTATAATAGGGAACACGAGGAGGCCCGAGAGAGAGAGAAAGCACAAAAGAAAGACTGAGGCTCCAGTACCTGTTTGCAGGCTTGCAAAGTCCAGGATCCCTGAGGTGCATCCTCTCATTGCTATAGGTATGGCAAGCCAGGGCACTTTAAAAAGGAGTTCCAAAACAGCAAAAAGAAGCCATCTCAACCCTGTCCAGCCTGTGGTGGAGACCACTGGAGATCAAACTGCCCCCAGAGACAGAGGCCACTGGGTTCAGAAGCAGTCTCACAAATGGTCCAGTAAGATTAATGGGTCCTGGGGCTCAAACCTCCGGCTCTAGCAGGTCAAACTACCATTATAGCACAAGAGCCTCACATGATTCTAGCAATTGAAAGAAGGAAGATAGACATTCTAAACACTGCAGTCAGTATCTCTCCTCTCCTCTCTAATCCAGGCCTCCCTTCTTCCCAAGGCACAACCATAAAGGGCATCTCAGGAAAAATTCTAATCCAGTATCTTTCTCAACCCCTTAGTTGCAGTTAGGAGGACCTGTTATTTACACATGTCTCCAAACTACTGCCACATTGGCTCTACTAGTCAAAGCAGCCTCCAGATTAACCGTGGAAAATAACTTCACTGTTTTTACCCCCACATAATGTGGCAGAATTACTGTCCTCTAGAGGGAGCCTTTAGCTAACAAACAGCCAGTAAAGCAAGTGCTACATAATGCAGGATAAGCAGCGGTCACTCTAAATTACATCTCTCCCGACACACAAGCAGTCAATTAGCTGAACTAACAGCTCTTACAAGAATACTTGAATTAAGCAAGGGAAATGTAAGTAACATTTACATTGACTCCAAGTATGCTTTCTTAGTTCTCCATGCCCATGCTGCCATTTAAAAGGAAAGATATTTCTTACTACTAATGGATCTACTATAAAATATCACCAGGAAGTTAACAGGCTATTGTCCTCAGTTTTCCTTCCACAAGAAGTAGCAGTGATGCATTGTAAGGAGCATCAAAAGGAAACACATGAAATAGCTGAAGGAAACAAGTTAGCTGATGAGGAAACTAAGACAACAGCAGGAAAGCCTCAGGGCCTCAACACACTTAAAGCCCCTCTAGTCTGGGAAGGCTCCATAACAACAATTAAGCCTCAGTATTCCCCTGCAGAAATGGAGTGGGCCACTTCTTGAGGGTACACTTTCCAGCCTTCAGGACAACTACAGTCAGAGAATGGCAGATTCCACTTGTCAGCCTCTAGACGATGGAAAGTCCTTAAAATCCTTAACCAAATTTTTCACCTGGGAAAGGATAAAACTTATCAGTGTGCCCAGAGATTGTTTTCAGGAGATTATTTGCTTTAAAAAAGTCAAATAGGTTGTTAATGCTTGAAAAGGCTGTCTTAAAAATAATTCCTTCAACAAATGGGTCTTTCCTCCTCAAACCCAAAGAATGGAAAGCTATTCAGGGGAAGACTGGCAAATAGACTTCACCCACATGCCAAAGACAAAAGGCATTCAATACCTCCTGGTGTGGGTAGGTTATTTCACTAACTGGAGAGAAGCATTTCAATGCTGTACAGAAAAATCCTGTGAGGTAATAAAAGTGCTAGTTAATGAAATAACCCCTGGCTTTGGTCCACCCAAGTATCTCCAAAGTGACAATGGCCCCTCATTCAAAGTAGCTGTCATCCAGGGAGTCTCAAAGGCACTAGGCATACAGTATCATCTCCATTGTGCTTGGAGGTCCCAGTCCTCAGGGAAGGTATAGAAAACAAATGACATTACCAAAATACACCTCAGAAAACTCCCAGGAAACTCACCTTGCTTGGGTCACTCTTCTTCCCTTACTACTATGGCCTTACTATGGAAAAAAATTAACCCTTCAAAGTGAAGCCTGAGCCCTTTCGAGATGCTGTATGGACGGCCTTTCCTTACAAATGACTTCCTACTAGATCAGAAACTTCTAAATTAGTTAAGCATGTAACCTCTCTAACTCATTTCCAACAGGAACTAACACAACTAGCAAAGGCCCAACACCAAGAAATAGAACCACCTGTTTTTTAACCCAGGAGATTTGATTTTAGTAAAAACTCTCTCTTCCTCACTCTCCTTCCCTGAGCCCAAGCTGGGAAGGACCCTACACTGTTCTTTCAATGCTCTCTCCCACTTGGCAATAAAAGTTACAGGTATCAACTTCTGAATACATCACACTGAAGTAAAAGCCTGAAAATCTGAGGGAGCAACCCCTGACAGCCCAGAGAACACCCTGAATATCAATGTGAAGAAATAGAAGATATTAAGCTGAAAATCATACAAGACAAGTAACTGAAGGCTACTCACCTTACTCAGACCCATCTTTACCTCACTAAATCCTTTTTGTTGTTTCTACCTTCCGTCTCAAAATTCGTCACCAAATATTAGAACTTCTTTGTAACAGATATTTGCAAGGAAATTTTAATTACTCATAGAATTGCATTTATAACTTCATAGGACCCCAGAGGGAAACTCTATTTCTCAGCAAGTAAAATTTTAAATGGAAATTATCTATCACGCCACTCGTGCAAGAATTGTTATACTCACTCTACTATTTGCAATAGAACTATACACTGTGGCATCCACAATATGGAATTCTGGTTGTCAAACTCTAATGGCTATAATATTTTGTCTAATTGTCATCTTTATTACAGGATTAATAATTGCAGGAAAGATTTAGTCAAGGTTGTTTTATTTAATTATTATCCTTATAGCAGGGGCAATAGTTATAGACAAAAAGGGAAACATTACTATCACTAACCTTGATATGACTTCTTCTTTTTTTTTTTTATTATACTTTAAGTTCTAGGGTACATGTGCACAACGTGCAGGTTTGTTACATATGTATACTTGTGCCATGTTGGTGTGCTGCACCCATCAACTTGTCAGCACCCATCAACTCGTTATTTACATCAGGTATAACTCCCAATGCAATCCTTCCCCCCTCCCCCCTCCCCATAATAGGCACTGGTGTGTGTTGTTCCCCTTCCCGAGTCCAAGTGATCTCATTGTTCAATTCCCACCTATGAGTGAGAACATGCGGTGTTTGATTTTCTGTTCTTGCGATAGTTTGCTGAGAATGATGGTTTACAGCTGCATCCATGTCCCTACAAAGGACACAAACTCATCCTTTTTTATGACTGCATAGTATTCCATGGCATATATGTGCCACATTTTCTTAATCCAGTCTGTCACTGATGGACATTTGGGTTGATTCCAAGTCTTTGCTATTGTGAATAATGCCGCAATAAACATAAGTGTGCATGTGTCTTTATAGCAGCATGATTTATAATCCTTTGGGTATATACCCAGTAATGGGATGGCTGGGTCATATGGTATTTCTAGTTCTAGATCCTTGAGGAATCGCCATACTGTTTTCTATAATGGTTGAACTAGTTTACAGTCCCACCAACAGTGTAAAAGTGTTCCTGTTTCTCCACATCCTCTCCAGCACCTGTTGTTTCCTGACTTTTTAACGATCGCCATTCTAACTGGTGTGAGATGGTATCTCATTGTGGTTTTGATTTGCATTTCTCTGATGGCCAGTGATGATGAGCATTTTTTCATGTGTCTGTTGGCTGTATGCATGTCTTCTTTTGAGAAATGTATGTTCATATCCTTTGCCCACTTTTTGATGGGGTTGTTTTTTTCTTGTAAATTTGTTTGAGTTCTTTGTAGGTTCTGGATATTAGCCCTTTGTCAGATGAGTAGATTGCAAAAAGTTTCTCCCATTCTGTAGGTTGCCTGTTCACTCTGATGGTAGTTTCTTTTGCTGTGCAGAAGCTCTTTAGTTTAATTAGATCCCATTTGTCAATTTTGGCTTTTGTTGCTGTTGCTTTTGGTGTTTTAGACATGAAGTCCTTGCTATTGAAAATTGTTAATATGATGTAGTCTAGGTATGAAAAGAAGGTTATAAAGAAAGAGATTTTATATAAGGAAGGATCTCTTATGGCAAATTCTTGTCCTAAAAGGAAAAGACTGCTTGTTTAAAGGAAGAATGCTGAAGACAAGTCAGAAAGTTTAAGGATGTTGTAAAACGGTCTGTGGAAGTCATAAAAGAATTTAATAATTAAAGAAAAGGGATTGCCAAGATTAACACTAAAATTATTTTATCCACCCAATAATGTATTTCTCCCAATCATATGAGAAATTATAAAAAATGACCTAAACCTAAAATTATTCCCTAGTAAGAAGTTCAAAGGAAAATGTATGTTTTCTCAAAGAAAAATGTTCCTTTTATATTAATGCTTCTGGTAAAGTACAGCAACATCTAGTTGAGGCAACCAATATTATCACCCACTTACAACAGTACAACACATCTAAATGGCTCACTGGTATCAAACAAACTCTGCTGTAATAGTTATGGCCTATAGTGTCCCCACTGATAATGGTAGTCTTCATACTCATATTCAAACCCTATCTTCTAAACCTCCTTGTATAGTTTATTTCTTCTCACCTAGAAACCATCAAGCCTGACATGGTGCCACAAATGGAGCCCAAAATGAAGATGCCTTTTTACCAGGGACCCTTAGATCAACCCCAGGAGTAGCCCTGGCTGCTGTTCCAACACAACGCCCCTCTCCAGCAGGAAGTAGCCAGAAGTCGTCGCCCAACTCCCCCTAACAGCAGTTAGGGATTCCATTCCTGAGGGAGGAAATATGATATAGGATATGAGATATAAAGAAATAATTTAGGTAGATAATTAGGGTGAAGAGAGTCTCAGGCAGAAAAGCTCCCTTCTAACAAAAAGCAGCTCACAAATTGCTCCCTTTCTAACCACACGCAGTTCAAAGAAACCACTTCTCTCTCTCTCTCTCTCTCTCTCTCTTTTTTAATGGAGTCTCGCTCTGTCTCCAGCCTGGAGTGCAGTGGCACAATCTCAGCTCACTGCAATCTTTGTCTACTGGGTTCAAGCAATTCTCCTGCCTCAGCCTCCTGAGTAGCTGGGATTACAGGCATGTGCCACTATGCCCAGCTAATTTTTGTATTTTTAGTAGAGACAGCCTTTCACCATGTGAAATAAAGGCCAGGATGGTCTTGATCTCTTGACCTTGAGAAATCACTTCTTTTCTAACAAAGAGCAGCCTGGAAGATCAGGCTGTAAAACACAGATGAGCAATTCAGACACAGAGTGGGGTGTCTCCTGGGTAATCACCAAACTTCACTATACATATGATGGGCCCCAGAAAAAACAGTGGGCCTTCATAAGCACATCCCTTTCCCTTTCTGTAGACATACTAAGATAGGAAAGGTGGAAGCATGCAAGGGATAGATAACTGCAGCTGCAAGAAGGTGCCTGGGAATACGCACAGAAACTCTCCCTCACTTTTTAGCACATGCAGATAAGCGGTGCAGAGCAGCATAAACTAAGAGTCTGCCTAAATGATCAAAGAATGGAGTGGGGGCTGATAGAGACTCTACTCTATGCAGATAGCACATCTGGCCCTAACCAGTTCTTCGGCCCTAGGAAGATAAGACACCTCCTCCTCACGAACCCATTTATAAAAACTCTGACATTTTTAGAACTTGGCAACCCATTCAGGACCCTTCTCTGTGACAGAGAGCTGTTCTTTCCTTTTGCCTATGAAATGACTGCTCCAATCTCACTGTTTGTGTGCATCCGCATCCTTGATTTTCTTGGCCATGAGACCAGGAACCTTGGTATTTACCCCAGACAATGAGGCCATTTTGGTAGTACCCTTACAGAGCCCCAAAGCCAACGTGGGAAACAAAAAAGAGGATACGAGACTAATGTGAAGGCTCTAGCACTTACAGCTACAGAAGACATTAAACACAGCCAAATTCCTAGTCAAATTAACACAAAACTTCACCCTGAAGACCTATTTACCTGTCTTACTATGTATCAGATAATGTGTCAAACAGTAAGACAGGAAAATAGGTCTTCTTTAGGTCTATCTGGTTTTTAACAACAGCAGCAACAAATTACAAAGCATGCTAAAAGTCAAGAAAAAAAGTCTGAAGAAACAAAGCAAGCATCAGACTAGATTTAGAGATTACAAAGAAGATTACAAAGTTGTTCAAAGTATGAGACAGGGAATTTAAAATACTATGATTAACATATTAAATGCTCTAGTGGAAAAAGTAGGCAACGTGCAAGAACAGATGGGTAATGTAAAAAGAAAGATGGAAGCTCTAAGAAAGAAAATAAAAGATATGCTAGAAATAAAAAACACTGTAACAGAAATGAAAAGTATTTGATAGCCTTATCAGTAGACTAGATAGTAGAAGAAAGATAAACGGAAGAGCTATTGATAGAAATTTCCACAAATAAAATGCAAAGTGAAGAAAGAATGAAAAAAGAATGCCACACAAAAAAGGAATAGAGTATTCGAGAATTGTGGAATAATTTCAAAAGGTACAACCTATATGTAATTGGAATATCAAATGAAGAAGTAAGAAAGAACAGAAAAAATAGCTGAAGTAATAATGGTCAAGAACTTCCCAAAAGTACTGATAGCAAATTGTAGATACAAAGCAGAAAGCTCAGAGAACACAAACACTTTGGGTATGTTCATCCAAATAAACACATCCACTCAGTGACAAGCCACTGAGTAAGACGAAATTTTAGAACTTCCATTTATATTTATATTTATATTTTAATTAGGATTTTTTTGGAGGAGGGAAGATTTACTAACAATAAATACATGGATTGAATCTGTACCCTAATTCTGCCATGAGGTTCATTAAGGCTTTCCTACCATAAGAGAAGTATTCTAGAGGGAAGAATGATGGTTCCACAGCACAGAGGGCACAGAAGTATATTTCAACACACTAAAGTTTAAGGGTGACTCAAGTGGATTTAAGGCTTTGACAACCAGGTTTTAACTAAAATAGTTCTCACAATATGTACAAATAGCTTTAAAAGATTACTCCAAAGAAACTGAGGTTTGACAATGATACCAGCAAAGCAAGCAGGCAACAAGACAGCTGAGCTGAACATCTCTGTTTCCATCTCTGTTTCTTTTGACAGTTGTACGGCATGATAAAAATAATCTAATCCTCTGCTTACAATACTCTAGGCTGGGTGCGGTGGCTCATGCCTGTAGTCACAGCACTTTCGGAGGCAGAGGTGGGCGGATCACCTGAGGTCGGGAGTTCACAACCAGCCTGACCAACATAGAGAAACCCTGTCTCTACTAAAAATGCAAAATTAGCTGGGCATGGTGGTACATGCCTGTAATCCTGGCTACTCAGGAGGCTGAGGCAGGAGAATTGCTTTAACCTGGGAGGCGGAGGTTGCGGTGAGCCAAGGTTGCACCATTGCACTCCAGCCTGGGCAACAAGAGTGAAAATTCATAAAAAGAAAGAAAGAAAGAGAGAGAGAGAGAGAGAGAGAGAGAAAGGAAGGAAGGAAGGAAGGAAGGAAGGAAGGAAGGAAGGAAGGAAGGAAGGAAGGAAGGAAGGAAGGAAGGAAGATTCTAGTATGGTTTTAAATTCACCAACTCAGGAAAAAGCTGGCTACATAGTCGAATTGTGCTGCTTTCAATACACAAACAAATCAGCAACCCTTCCTTAAGCTGACACTTCCCAGGAGACAGGTAAAGAATGGATAGAGGTAGCAGGACCACCATTTTTATCTGTAGACAAGATTCATTCAACAAATTCAGTTTTGTTGTTGTTGCTGGAAAGTGAGTTGATCATGTGATCCCTGAGAAATACTGAAATGCTCTTGTTTAATTCCATCAGAGCACCAGATTGTCTTTGACAAAAAGACTCCAGGCCAATGAGGCCAAAGCATCTTCCTCACTCCAGCAGTCAAGTATTACATCTCCAATGATACAAGCAATAAATAATCCACTGATTACCATCATCATTTAATTCAGAGAACTGAACTAGGAATGACCTTGATATCTTTGAAATTGGAATCTAGAGGAAAATAAAGTACTTCCTATAAGTGCTTTCCCTCAATCATTACTCTTAACAAAGCAGTGTAAACATAATTTTCTCTCATCCAGCAAACAAACCACAAAACATCAGTTTTCATTGCTTCTTTCACAAATTGGAAATGATGCCAGCCATTACATTCTAACTGGTTATTTCAGAAAGCCATTCAATTACTGGTTGACCTTTGTTTAACTTTCATATTGCTTTATTAAAAAGAATATATTTTTCTTGGAAAAGGAAAATCAATTTTAGTAACTTCAAGATTGAATTATAGCCAACAAACAGAAAGGGACTGAAAGCTGGCCTGTAAGCTACAATTTAGAAAAAGGGGAACATAAATCCTGGCTTCAGACAGAACTGAAAATAAACAAAATTCAAGTGAGGAAAATGTATTGAATGCATTACCTTTGCATCCACCCTATGTTACAGCAGTTCCGAAAATGCTCACATTTCTTGAAGCTGTCTTCTCTTACGTCTCTCTGCCTGCTGTGCCTCCCTGACTCAGCTCAGATCTTGTCTTTGAGGCATAGGTGAGAAAAGTGTGTGACAGCCCTGATCATGGGAATGCACCTCTGGGTTATAGGTTATTTGAGAGTAAGTAGAGATTCTGAAGCAGTATTAGCCAAGGTAGTTCTGAGATCCATAGGTGGGATGAAAAAACAACATTTCATAGGGCCAAAATTGTAAATAGATACATAATGAATGCAAAATCTGATGAGATTGGATTGGAAAATTATTACAAAGAGGTTACCAGAAGAATAAAGAGTTAAACAAAGATGGCTGTAAAGATTATTTGAATCTAGCAGTTTAACACATCTCACAGACCCCTTTTAACCTACAGCCCAGAGCCTCCAGGAGACTGGCTTGCCAGGAAGGACACAATCGCTCTCTTGCCCTTGTTCTCTCCACCATAATGTGACTGATCTTGAGTGTGTCTGAGGAGGGAAGCAGGCCCTTGTCATGCTTCTCAAGCCCATAATCTAGCCAGGCACTGAAGTTGTGTGTCCATTACAGAACACAGGAGCTGGTATTCAAAACAGGGTAACAGTGAAGAAAAACAAGGTTAACATACAAAGTAGGTGAATTTAGGCAAGAAAGTGATGAGATCAATAATATCACACATTTGGTGTAGATCATGAACGTTGTCTTCTACTGTGTAGCACTTTGTGCCTTCGCCTGAATTATCTTCTGCTCTCAGAGAGGCATGTTTTTCTGTGAGGCTTTATTGGATGCTGGGTTTTTGCCTAGAGTATGCTGCAGCAGGGAACTTGGCAAGGTCTGACAGGAAGGTGTCTGGGAAAGCCTGGCGACTATGACTATATAACTGGTACTTTGAATATGGAGGATTCATACCATATAATCTAAAAAACAGCTTTACTTTGGTCTTCTGCTGTCCTATTAAATCAGCCCAGTGGGAGTAATCCTACCCCTGTCTGTAGAAATTTAATTCCTCTTACTTACTTTGGCAAGCAAAACATAATGCTGTTTTGAAAATAGAATTAAAGCCAGTGAAATATTAAAAGGAAAAGATAAATTGGTGATTTGGCCATTGGGTTTCCAATGAATCTGCCATTTTGTAAATTCACCGACTTCCACAAGACATACACCCAAAAGAGACTGACTATAAAATTTATCGTCCAACATGACATACTCTTGAGAATGAAAGGCAGAGCTATCCATGATTGTACTGAGACCACAGACATAGTAATCGTAGACCACAGAACTGTCCACAGCTAACTCTGAAGGGCACTTACCTTAATGGAAACATCTGACAGTGTTTGGATGAAACCCAGCTTTCATGACACCATCTGTCTCGTTCTAAAAGAAAAACTTCACATCTTTTATCTTATTTTATTTTTAAGTTTTATCACTTTGATTTTCTTTTCTTTTTTTCTATTTAAAAATATTTTTTTCCTTTATAAAGAAGGGGTCTCACAATGTTGACCAGGATGGCCTCAAACTCCTGGGCTCACTTGATCCTCCCATCTCGGCCTCTCTAAGTGTTAAGATTACAGGCATGAGCCACTGTGCCTGGGCAGTTCTCTGACCTTTTAAAGTGGCAAACAAAATCTTAAGCCAGACATGTAATATGCCCTAGATAATAATCTCAGCTCGAAATTTGACTTCAACGTAGAATCATTTCACCTCCATCAGTGGAAGCCTTCATCTAGCTGGCTACTGACGGAGGGAAGGGGAATGTGGTCTTCCTTTTCCTTTGCCCTGTTGTTTCCTGCTTTTCCAGCTTGTTATTCTGCGGTTTTCAGTCTTTCCTGTGTGCAGGGGAGAGGGCAGAGAAAGAGGTAAGGGGGATTGAGGGTAGGTGTGAGGGTCACCACAATCCACCAAATTGTCTCCCAAGAACTTCTTCACAAAATCCTCTGACTCTCCATTCTTCTACTTTTTCATAACCCTGATGTGAGTATGGGAGTTTGAGGTTTTTATAAATGAGTTTTGGCTGTTTTCTATGGAATTCTGCATATGGTCTAGAACTTCCTTCACCGTAGCACCTCATATATTCTGTTGCTTTGTTCAAAAGTGTCCATTTAATATCCGGCTACAACCATGCCCATGGGGTGTTGATCATATATAAATTCTGGCCCCAGAGAAAGAAGTAACTCTGTAATCCTCCCTGGAGGATTTGTTTTCGTGGACATATTCTTCAAGGATCTGGTTCATATGATGTATCTGGTTTTTGCTCTAGTAATTGTGGGCAGAGGAAATATGTATCTGCCCTAAAAGAGCATTGAAGACTCCTGAAAGACTGACACCAACTGGCTGACCATTTAATTCAGACTCGATGTGGCTAGAGGCTCCTTAAAATATCTGCCATAAAAACAGATTCTACCAGTGGGAACAGAGGATGATCTAAAACAATGGATAGATCATAATGTTTAAGGATCAGCAATAACGTACATGGAGTTTTCGGGTCATTTTAAGATAAAGTCTATGACTCTACCTCTCAAGAGCCCACAGTATTAGATAACATCCCACATACTTGTTTTTTAACAAAAGCCCATAGTATTAGATAACATCCCATACATATGCATCTTAATATACCTGAGAACAGTATGTTGAATGTAGAAATCACAATATTTCCAGCCCCCAAAAAGACAAATTAGCCCAACATTTTCCTGTCTCTATCCTTTGGCTAAAATCTTCTCTAACACAGAGATGAGAGAGAGAAAAAATATGAGGAAGGAAGGTCTCGAGAAGGCACAAAAACATGAAATCCATAGCACAGCTGAAAAATTAGATTTAGACTAGAAAAGATCCCTTGGTTTTTGAGATCAAAGTGATGGTAGTAAAAATGGGTATGAATGAGGTTTATCAATCTCTAGGAAAAAAGATGAGGGAATTCTAATCTAATGTGTATTTGATGAGAGTAAAAGGATTATCAAAAGTAGTTTGAGAAATATGATGAAGGTACAAAATGGCACTGTTCAATATAGTAGCACTGCAGCAAAATGAACTTTTGGGTCTAGACAGACTTGTTCATCCAGTCACTGTATTAGCTGGTATCTTCAGGCCCCTTCAGGAGGAACATTCACATTTAAATTAATTAACATTGAATTGAAGTAAAAATTAGCTTCTCAATTGCCTTAACAACATTTTATGTGCTCAGTAGCTAAACGTGGCTAGTGGCTGCTGCATTAGACAGCACAGATGTAGAACATGTCTATCACTGCAGATATTTCAATAGGACATAACTGGTTTAAAATGTCCTCTTCGGAAAGTGTAACATTTGTGTGGGTCTTCTGTTTCCGGAGGGGTGAGGTGTTGCTACTAAGCACTGAAAACTCATTTTCTATGTGTGTTGTTCTTCCTGAGCTCTGGCCTCTAAATGTTAGACTTGGGTGGTCAATAAGCCTGGCTTATTGTGGCTCTGTACTTCCGAGTATAGAGCAATTCAGACATAAGACTCAAGAGACAATTATTTGGAAAATAACAATATTGCTTTAATGAGTGATAAAACCGATTAGACAACATATTAATAGTTTTAGATCTACAGCAAAATGGACTTTTAAAACGAGACAGACTTGATCACCCAGTCACTATGTTAGCTAGAATCTTCAGCCCTCCCCTGAAGGAGCATTTGGAAACATTTATCAACTGTTTGACCTCAGGGAATTCACTAAATCTCTTTGAGTCTCAGTTTCTTTATCTGTAAAATGGGAATAATTATATCTACCTCAAGGGTTTGTGGAAAGAAGTAAATTTATGTATATGGTGCTTAGAACAGTCCCAGGGACACAGTAAATTCTATTTATATGTTTGCATTTATCATTATTAATGCATAATGGAAAATAACTCAAAGTGCATCCTCTCTGCTGATAGGTAGAGCTTAAGGAGAACTCAAATAAAATGGCTTTGTTGTCTGGGAATAAATACCAACGTTCTTGGCCTCACAGCTGAGGAAATCAAGGAAGTGGATGCACACACATGCTGAGATTGGAGTGGGAGTTTAACAGGCAAAAGGAAAGAACAGCTATCTGTCACAGAGAGAGGTCCTGAATGGGTTGCCAAGTTGTAGTAAACAAATGTGCTTATTAGGGCCCACTTGTTTTACTGGGGCCCATTGTACATATGTGAATTTTGGTGATTACCCAGAAAACCCCGCTCTGTACCCGAATTGCTTATCTGTGTTTTACAGCCTGATCTTCTAGGCTGTTCTTTGTTAGAAGAGGAGTGATTTCTTTGAACTACTTGAGGTTAGAAAGGGAGCTATTTCTGACCTGCTTTTTGTTAGAAGGAAAGTTTTCTGCTGGGAACTCTCTCTACCCTCTCTATCTACCTAAATCATTTCTTTCTATCTCCTATAACGTATTCCCTCCCCTCAGGAATGAAATCCCTAACTGCTGTTAGGGGGAATTGGGTGACGACTTCTTCTGGCTACTTCCTGCTGGAGAGGGGCATTGTATGGGAACAGCAGCCAGGGTTCCTTCCGGGTGGATCTAAGTGTTCCCTGTAGAAGGGTGGTTTCATTTTTGGCTCCATTTGCAGCACCATCTGAAACTTGATGGTTTCTAGGCGAGAAGAGATAAACTTTACAAGGAGGTTTAGAAGACAGGGTCCGAATATGAGTATGAAGACTACCATTATCAGTGGGGGCACTATAGGACATAACCTTGACAGCAGAGTTTGTCTGATACCTGTGAGCCATTTAGATGGGTTGTACTGCTGCAAGTGGGTGATAATATTGGTTGCCTCTGCTAGATGTTGCTGTACTTTACCAGAAGCATTAATATAGAAGCAATACTCTTTCTTAAGAAAAACACTTTCCTCCCTGACTTGCCATTAGGAGGTCCAGTCCTCTTCAATTTTGCAAGGTGACACCTGTGAGTGAGTCTATTTGCCGTTGTTGTTTCTGAGTGGCGGCCATAATTTCAGCTAGCGCCTGGGTTTGCTGAGAGGTTAAATGTAGACAGATAGACCTGAGGGTGGTTCCCAGGAGTCCAGTTACAATGGTGCTAAAGGGAGTAGAATTACATGAGCTGCCCTTTTTGCTACAGCGTGGGTATGTTTTATAAGGAATGGGAATTGTGTAGAGGCATTGGCATAGGATACTTTTGGAAGTATTGCTGCAACACCACAGGCTCCCTCCATTGACTTGGCACCAGTTACAATGGTGCTAAAAGGAGTAGAATTACATGAGCTGCCCTTTTTGCTACAGCGTGGATATGTTTTATAAGGAATGGGAATTGTGTAGAGGCACTGGCATAGGATACTTTTGGAAGTATTGCTGCAACACCACAGGCTCCCTCCACTGACTTGGCAAGCTCACATATCCCACGTTTCTTCATATGAAGTAAAGTTCCTGTTTGGGATCTAAGGACACTTGATATCCCCAGAAGGCCAGCTCTAATTTCGGGGGAGGTTGGGGGTGTCCCATGCACTTAGGTAGTTTTCAGTGAGGTCCTCCCATATTGAGGCAAATTCTGCCCGAATGTTGGAGATGAACACATGATTGGGGTGGAATTTTAATAACAGTCTTTGTATTCCCCAGGCTAACGTTTGCGCTAAGGGTAAAGGTGAGTTATCGATTAACACTGAGTACCAACCCGTAGAAATGCAGGCAGTGTTGGTGTTACAGTAAACTGAGGTCACCTTGAATTTGGGTATTAAGGAGAAGGAACTGGTGTTGCTTTCTTACTTTAAGATATCATTTGCCTCTCTTTTTTGAAGAGCTGTATTACCTTTCCTGAGTTGTCCAACTAAGAAAGACTTCCTATGAGCAGTTGGACAAGGTTCCCAGGTAAGTTCCCTTTGTTCTCAAGGACATGAAACAAATGGGTATTGTGTACCTCGGAAGTACAGTGCAAAAGACTCTTACAAGAGGTGCAGTTTCTGTAAAATTCAGGTCTGTGATATGATTGGGAGGCATACATTTTTTACTTGCTCATCAGGATAAGTTGCCTCGGACTGAGTGACTACTAGTGTAACTTCAGTGTTAACGTTGGCTAAATCTTCTAATGATAGTGGTAATACTTCAACTGATGGCGAATCTGAAGTACAGATATAACATGAAGTTAGATTGACTGCCAAGGCTAGGCGCTAGATCTGTTGGGCTATCAGGTTCAGGAGATTAACCTGCACTATTAAGAGGAGGAAGAAAAGTTTGAGCAACAAGGCCCTCATATTTGTCTTTTTCCTGTAATTATTAGCCCTGCTACAAAGGTGATAATCAGGCACAATATTAGAGCAACTAGAATTATTTGTCCAGAATTCCACTGTGCAGGTGCCACAGTATATAGTCCCACTGCAAACAGTGGAGTAAGCATAGCAGTTTCTGCAATTGTAATGCAGTAAATTATTTACAATTTTATTCACCAGGATATAGAATTTCCCCGTGAGGCTATGAAGCTACAAATGTAACCCCACAGATAGTCGAAATGCCCCTGCAAGTATGCGTCAAAGAGGAGTTCTAATATCTGGTGGCAAATCTCAAAGGGAAAGGTGGAAATAACTGAGAGTATCTGGTAGGATGAAGGTGGGACTAAGAATGAGTAGTCGTCACTCATTTACTTATCTTTCGTGATTCTCAGCTTGAGATTCTCTGTTTCTTCACAGTGATATTGAGGGTGTTCTGAGCTGTCAGGGACTTCTCCTTCAGTTCTCCAAACCTTGACTTGATTGTGATGTATCCAGGAGTTGATTCCTGTAACTTTTACTGCCAAGGGGGTGGAGACAAGAAAAGTGTAAGGTCCCTCCCAACTTGGGCTTAAAGATGGAGAGAGAGAGGAATGAGCCTTCACCAGTACTGAATCTCCTGGGTTAAATAAAGGTGGTCCTGTTTCCTGGTGCTGGGCCACTTGCACTAGTTGATTAATTCCTGTTGGAAGTGAGCTAGGGAGGTTACATGCTTAACCAATTCAGAGATTTCTTGGTCTAAAAGGAAGTCATTTGTAAGGAAAGGCCGTCCATACAGCATTTCAAAAGGGCTCAAGCCTAACTTTGAAGGGGTATTTCTTACCTGTAGTAAAGTTATGGGAAGAAGAGTGACTCAAGGAACGGGAGTTTCCTGGGACAGTTTCTGAGTTATCTTTTGATAATGTTTTTTTCTCTACCTTCCCTGAGGACTGGAGCATCCAAGCACAATGGAGATGATACTGTATGCCTAGAGCCTTTGGCCCCTCTGGGTGACAGTTGTTTTAAATGAGGGGCCGTTGTCAGTTTGGAGATGCTTAGGTAGGCCAAAGCCGGCAGTTATTTTATTAACTAGACCTTTTATTACCTCAGAGGTTTTTTCTGTACAGCATGGAAATGCTTCTATCCAATTAGTGAAAGAATTTACCCACACCAGGAGGTATCGGATGCCCTTTGCCTTTGGCATATGGGTGAAGTCTGTTTACGAGTCCTGTCCTGGATACTTTTCTATTCTTTGCGTTTCAGGAGGGAGGAACCGTTTCTTAATGGAATTATTTTTAAGCCACACTATTTGACTGTTTTTAGTTAAGTTACCGTGTCCGGAATTGGTGGGTTCTTGGTCTCGCCGACTTCAAAAATGAAGCCGTGGACGCTCGCAATGAGTGTTACAGTTCTTAAAGATGGTGCGTCCGGAGTTTATTCCTTCAGATGTTCAGATGTGTCTGGAGTTTCTTCCTTCTGGTGGGTTTGTGGTCTCGCCGACTTCAGGAGTGAAGCTGCAGACCTTTGCGGTGAGTGTTACAGCTCTCAAAGGCAGTACCTCTGGAGGTGTTCATTTCTTCCAGTGGGTTCATGCTCGCTGGCTTCACAAGTGAAGCTGCAGACCTTCCTGGTGAGTGTTACAGCTCTTAAAGGCAGGGCAGAGCCAGAGTGAGCAGCAAGATTACAAACAGAGAAAGAACAAAGCTTCCACAACAGGAAAGTGGACCTGAGCAGCTTTCCACCGCTGGCTGGGGCAGCCTGCTTTTATTCCCTTATCTGACTCCACCCAAATCCTGCTGATTGGTCCACTTCACAGCGAGCTGATTGGTCCGTTTTGACAGAGTGCTGATTGGTGCATCCACAAACCCCGAGCTAGGCACAGAGTGCTAATTGGTGCATATAGAATCCTCTAGCTAGACATAAAAGTTCTCCAAGTCCCCGCCAGATTAGCTAGATACAGAGTGCTGATTGGTGCATCCACAAACCCTGAGCTAGACACAGAGTGCTGATTGGTGCATATACAAACCCCCAGCTAGACATAAAAGTTCCCCAAGTCCCCACGGGACTCAGGAGCCCAGCTGGCTTCACCTAGTAGATCCCGCCCCAGGGCTACAGATGGAGCTGCCCATCAGTCCTGCGCTGCACGCGGGCACTTCTCAGCACTTGGGCAGTGGATGGGACTGGGCGCTGCTGAGCAGGGCAAGGGGTGTTCTCGCAGGTCCTGAGCCCTGCCCTGCGGGGAGGCAGCTGACGCCAGGGAGAACTCGAGCACAGCACAGGCGGCCGGCAGTGCTGGGGGACCCAGCGCACCCTCCGCAGCTGCTGGCCTGGGTGCTAAGCCCCTCACTGCCTGGGGCTGGCGATGCTGGCTGGCCACTCCAAGTGCAGGCCCCCCCCCTCCCCCCGCCCCGCCGCCAGCCCGCACCCACCTGGAACTCACACTCGCCAGGGAGCGCGCAGGCAGCCCCAGTTCCCGCCCGCACCTCTCCCTGTACACCTCCCTGCAAGCAAGCAGAGGGAGCCAGCTCCAGGTCTCGGCCAACCCAGAGAGAGGCTACCACAGTGCAGTGGCGGGCTGAAGGGCTCCTGAAGCGCCTCCAGAGTGGACGCCAAGGCTGAGGAGGCGCTGAGAGCGAGCGAGGGCTGCTAGCACGTTGTCACCTCTTATTATCTCCTGAAAGCAATCTCTGGGCACACTGATAAGTTTTATCCTTTACCAAGTGAAAAGTTTGGTGAAGAATTTTAAGGACTTTCCATTGTCTAGGAGGTGACGAGTGGAGTTTGCCATTCTCTCGCTGTCGCCATCCTGAAGGCTGGAAAATGTACCTCCGAGAAGTGGCCCACTCTGTCTCTTCAGAGGAGTACTGAGGCTTAATTGCTGTTATGGAGCCTTCCCAGACTAGGGGGCTTTAAGAGTGTTGATGCCTTGAAGCTTTCTTGCTGCTGACTTGGCTGCCTGATCAGCTAACTTGTTTCCTTCAGCTGTTTCATCAGTTTCCTGCTAATGACCTTTACAATGCATCACTGCTACCTCTAGAGAAAGGAAAACCGAGGATAATAACCTGTTAACTTCCTGATTGTATTTTATAGGGTACCTATTAGCAGTTAGAAAGTGCCTGTCCTTCCAGATGGCAGCATGAGCGTGGAGAACTAAGAAAGGATACTTAGAATCAGTGTAAACCTTAGTTACATTTCCCTTGCTTAATTCAAGTGCTCTTGTAAGAGCTGTCAGCTCAGCTAGTTGAGCACTTTTGCCTGGAGAGAGAGGTGCACTTTCAATAACATTATTCAGAGTGACTACTGCATATCCTGCCTACTCTCTCCTTGTTCCACAAAGAAACTCTCATCCATGAAGAGGGTTCAGTCTGGATTTTCTAGGGGAGTCTCCGTGAGATCCTCACTGGCTGCGTAGGTCTGTACCATAATTTGTTCACCATCATGTTCAGATTCCCCAGTTTCCTCGGGGAGGAAAATGGCTGGATTTAGGTGACAGCAGGTTCTTAGCTGAACTGCTGACCCTGCTAACAGCAGAGCCTGATATTTAAGGAGCCGGCTGTCTGTTACCCAAAGGCTTCCCCTAGAGGACAGCAATCCTTCTACATTATGTGGGGTGTAAACTGTTAAGCCATTTCCCAGGGTTAATTTGGTGGCTTCTGCTACCAGTAGGGCCACTGCTGTGTCTGCTCAAAGACATGCTGGCTATCCCTTGGCTATCAAATCAAGCTCCTTACTCAGGTAGTCCACTGGCTATTGAGCTGGTGGTCCCAGGCTGGAGCTAAATCTCCCAGGGCCATTCCCTTCCTCTCTGATACGTAAAAGATTGAGGGCCCTCCTCAGGGAAGGCTGAGGGCTGGTGCCTTAAGTAGAGCTTGCTTCAATTGGTTAAAGCCCTTTGGGACTTCAGTTTCCAAGGTCAGGGAGTGAGTTTTAGCTGCTTGAGTTTCTTTCATGAGCTGACATAGAGGTCAGGCTATCTCACCATAGCCAGGTATCCGTAGTCTGCAATATCATGTAATGCTTAAAAATCCCCTTAGTTGCCTGAGGGTCTTGGGGAGGGGGAAGGAAGAAATGGGTTTAACCCTTTCTTTCTCTAATGCCCTGGTTTCCTCAGACAGCACTAAACTCAGGTACTTTACTAAAGTCTGGCAAAGCTGGGCCTTAGATTTTGAAATCTTGTATCCTCTGTCAGCTAAGAAATTAAGGAGAGCTCCAGTGCCTTCCTGGGAATCTTCCTCACTTGGGGCACAGAGCAGAAGGTCATCTACATATTACAAGACCCTGGCCTGAGGACAGGAAAACTCAGAGAGGTCCTTTGACAGTGTCTGTCCAAACAAGTGAGGATTGTCTTGAAATTCCTGAGGCAGCACCATCCACGTTCACTGGGAAGTTTGGTCAGAGGGATCCTCAAAGGCAAACAGGTATTGAGAGTCAGGATGTAACAGTGTGCAGAAAAAGGCATCCTTTAAATCTAGGACTGTAAACCATTTTGTTCCCTCAGGTATTTGGGTTACCAAGGTGTAGGGATTAGGAATTACCAGATGAATTGGGAGTATGGCTTCATTAATGAGGCAGAGGTCCTGAACTAGTCTCCATTCCCCATTGGGTTTTTGCACTCTTAGTATCGGGGAATTTCAAGGACTGTTACAGGCTTTGCCTTTTCATGTTATTATTATGATTTCTAGCCCTTTCCTAGCCTCTGGGGTTAGGGGATATTGTCTCTGGTTAGGAAAAGAAGTGGATTTTTTAAGGTGGATCTAAACGGGCCTAGCAGTTTTAGCTCGACCTGTTCTTTCTTGAGTTGCCCACACTTCTGGATTAATATTGGCTTCCATTAGGGGAAGACAAAAAGTCTGTCCTGGGGCCATGAGGATGCTGGTCCCTATGCAGGCTAAAATGTCTCTACCTAATAAAGGAGTGTGACTTTCAGGCATGATAAAAAAAGCATGTGTAAATAACACGCTCCCCCAACTACAACTAAGGGGTTGAGAGAAAAAATCGTGTTAGAGTCTTTCCTGTAACACCCACCATAGTTGTGCTATGGGAAGAGGGGAGGCCTAGATTGGAGAGGAGAACAGAAAGACTGGCTCCAGTGTCTTGGAGGAGGTCCACCCTCCTCCCTTCAATTTCCAGAATCACCCAGGGCTTCTGAGCAGTAATGGCAGCTTCTGTAGTTTTCTTCTAATATCAGGAGCTGCCTGGGTAATAAACTTGTCCTTTAGAATGAGTTGTCCCTCAACTGAATCAGGGGACAAAGAGGTGTGTTTTACTAGTGCCTCTCAGCCTTTCCATGGGGGCTGAGGGACTGTCATCTGGCTTGTGGTCTATTGTGGACAACTTAGAGTAATTCAGTGGTTTGGCTCTAGTTCTTCTAATGCCCTCTACTATGCACATTAAAAGGTGTTTCCTTTTCCATTAATCTATGGGGTCACAGGGATTCCAATCATGATTGTCAAGAGGTATAGCCTCTCTTCATATGGGGAATGGTTGTTCTGTTATTTCCTCTCCTTCTATATCTCCCCTTTTCCTTTGTGGGCTACTATAAGAGATATGTTGTTCATCTCCGAACTTCTCTGCTGCCTGCAGCGCTGCCTCTTTCTCAGCTGCAGTGAGGGTTTGGCTTAGAAACAGCATAACATCCTTCCATGTGAGGTCAAACACTTGAGCTAAATTTTGGAAGGCCTCTATATACCTATCAGGCTCATCAGAAAATTGGCCCAAGTCTCCCTTTATTTGCCTAACGTCCTGTAATGAGAAGGGAACTTGCACTCTACTGGTGCCCCTTCCATCTGGCACTTTTTTGTAGGGGTCAAAGTGCAGATGGGGCAGTGGAGAGCTTTGGAGATGGGGGAGCTGGAGGAGCCAGAGGAGCCAATGGCACAGTCACAGGGCACCCGGGATAAGGGGGACAGGAAGAACTGGTGGGGGCGCGGTGGCTCAAGCCTGTAATCCCAGCACTTTGGGAGGCCGAGACGGGCGGATCACGAGGTCAGGAGATCGAGGCCATCCTGGCTAACACGGTGAAACCCCGTCTCTACTAAAAATACAAGAAAATTAGCCGGGCGAGGTGGCGGGCGCCTGTAGTCCCAGCTACTTGGGAGGCTGAGGCAGGAGAATGGCGGGAACCCAGGGGGGGCGGAGCTTGCAGTGAGCCGAGATCGCGCTACTGCACTCCAGCCTGGGGCACAGAGCAAGACTCCGTCTCAAAAAAAAAAAAAAAAAAAGAAGTTGCCTCCAGTGGCTCCTTAAAAACTTGCTTTTTTGACTTAGGGGAACTACTTGCTACAGACTTGCCCAATATGGCTACCAAGAGGGCTTAGTCGATTATGCCATGCTTGCAAAGGTCTGAGTTGTCTCGCAGGGCAAAGAAAGCCTGTACATAGAGGAGCTTGGGCCACTTGCCCTCCCATCTACAAACAAGATCTAATTGTTGGATAAGATTAAAACCAAGGCTCCTTCAGCCGGCCAGGTCCGTTTATTTCCAAGATTTCCATCAAATGAGCCACTTTTTCTTCAAAGTCTCAAGGTCAAAGGAGTTCCAGTGCTTCAGAATGTACTCCAGAGGGTGCAGGCCAAAGATGGCTTGTTACCCATTTAGAAAAGAGACAAGAGAATAGGCATCCCTTAGTCTGCTTGTTCTTTTCAGTGTGACTCAGGGTGGAGGGGAAAGACAGGGGGAGTATCACCCCAACTGTTCTCCTTCCTTGGTTCCTGGGTCTTGGCACTGTATGTGCCAGCCGTGGTTGCAGGTATGACCCTCAAACCATGGTACCAGAGGAGCTAAACAATGGGGCTAGTCATGCTACTATCCCATGTGACCTTAGTCCTCTACTTGGTGATTACCCTTTGACCTCCTAGACTTGTGTGGTCTGCCCGACTTCTTGATGGATGGGTCTTGAGAGAGACTATGTAACAACTGCATTTGGGCATGGCCCCTTAATGGAGGGAGTATACTGGATTGAGCTTTATAATCTGCTGTTAAGGACCAGATTAGAGAATTTGTTTTTAGGTAGTGGTTCCAGTTAACTTTGAGACACAAAATCCCCTTTCTGTTTAGATGCCATTCTAGTTGTAGGCAGAATAGGTGTCTTAAGAGAACATAAGGGTCAAATGGTGGCCCTCCTGCTAATGGAGAGAGTATTGAGATTAAAATTTGGTTTTGGAGGACATTTTTCCCCTCACTACTGAAAGCAGAGTTCTCCCGCTTGCAGAGGGGGGCATAAAGTTTGGTCTCCAGCAGAGGGACACAAAACGGAGAAGAACTGGAAAATCTTCCTGTCTGTAGAAAATCACAAAACCAGCAATCCCTTGATCTACGTTCCTGGTTTCTAAGGTGGTTGCTAAGCCTGCCTAATTGAATTATTTTCCAGGGCTGTAAAAACTCCTGCTGAGTTGCATACAGAGAGGGAATGGGAGACGTGGTAACAGCAGAAAGGAAAGGAGGAAAGTATGATTTGCAGTAGGAAAGCTTGGAGATCCTGTGGCCGACACCTGATTGGGCAGTTGGGGGCTGGGGTCAGTCCAGAAGCCTTTAGACTGTACCAGGGTATAGCCCTGACCAGAAATTTTCAGTTGCTCCAGGACCTCTCCCAGCCCCACACGATGGCCAGGTTCTCCATGAAAGGAAACTGGTTTGGAACAGAGCCAACATTCCCAGCACCCGGAGGACACTGGGAGAATGACTATCTCCTCCCCAACAAGCCTCTCCTGGGAGTCTTCAAGACCAGCAACTTGCCCTGGTGGCTCCTTAATCAGCTGTCAAATGTGTGGGGTTTTGATAGTTGAGAGAATAAAAACTGAGGCTGAGAAGCCAGGGAAATCAAAGTATAGAGTCCGCTCCTATATTCACCCTTCCAATAAATTTACCTTCAATCCCGGATGGCTCCCCAAGTATAATATGGCCTCATTGTCTGGGGCAAATACCAAGGTTCTTAGTCTCACAGCTAAGGAAATCAAGAGCATGGACGCATACACACAGAGAGTGAGACTGGAGCAGGAGTTTATTCGGCAAAAGAGAAGAACAGCTCTGTCACAGAGAGGGATCCCAAACGGGTTGCCAAGTTGTAGTAAAAAATGTCAGTGTTTTATAAATGGGCTAGTGAGGAGAGTGTGTCTTATCTTCCTAGGGTTGGAAGAACTGGTTAGGACCAGGTGTGCTATCTGCATAGAGGAGCAGGGTCTCTATCAGCCCCCACCCCATTCTTTGATCATGTAGGTACACTCTTAGTTTATGCTGCTCTGTGCTGTTTGTCTGTGTGTGCTAAAAGGGAGGGAAGAGTGTCTGTTCCCCTATTCCCAGGCACCTTCTTGCAGCTGCAGGTGTCTCCCCTGTGCATACTTCTAGCTTCCCTATCTTAGTATGCCTAAAGAAAGGGAAAGAGATATGAAGGCCCACTGTTTTTACTGGGGCCCATCGTATGTATGTGAAGTTTGATGGCTACCCAGGAAACTCCCCACGCTGTGCCTGAGTTGCTTATATCTGTTTTATAGCCTGATCTTCCAGGCTGCTTTGTTAGAAAGGAAGTGATTTCTTTGAACTGCTTGAGGTTAAAAAGGGACCTATTTCTGGGCTGCTTTTTGTTAGAAGGAAAGTTTTCTGTGAGGGACTCACCCTAACTCTCTACCTAAATAATTTCTATCACCTATAACACAAAGATACTGGACCAAGTATACTCAGTTCCTTTTCCCAAGATCACCAGTCAGATAAGACACTCTCTTATCTGATAAGTCACTCTCTTACAAGCTGAGTGTGAGAGGAGACTAGTGGCAAGAGGTGCCTGGTCTCTAGTCTCTAATTTCTGTCCATACTCTCAAATGAGTCCAGTACAATGTCAGTCCATTTGGGGCTAAAATAGCACTTATACCTCTCTTTTCCCTACTACATTAGTTTGCAATGCAAACATATGACCTTGACTTAAATTAGTGCTACAATATATAAATAGGAATAGCAACTCACCTAAACAGTCACATAACCTGCTTTTAATCATTTTGTGACATATATTAGAAAAATCTCATTTTTATCTAGCAAGTGCATTGTAGGTTTCTTGAAATGTAAATGTGTCTATTTATGTCTTTTTAAACATCGAAATAGACTAAGATCAATCAGTGACATTTATAGAAATAATTTAAGTTTTACATGCTCCCTTTGAAATGTAATATGCCATTTAAATTGTAATTTAATTCAAGGTAAATTCTCTCATACTGTTAATAGTGATGCTGTAAGCTACACAGTCTTCCAAGGAGTTTTTCTGGATTTAGTCTTAGGTTAAAGACTTCAGGCTAAGTTTAGCAGCTGTCAAAAATAATGCAGTTGAGAGGAAGGCTGTGGAAGTAGGTAAATTCAGGACATTCTGAAACAAGCACTTAGAAAAATTACCATCTGTGAAACACTGACCTACTTCAAAGCTAGGCATAGGTACCACTATCATTATGTTGAAACACAGAAATATTTCCACCACACAAACAAAAGATTTTTATTTAAAAACAGTAGCCTTTCTTAGATATCATCAGATTAATTTAAATTGAAAGAATAACAGATATTATCTGTTAAGTCATATTCCTTACTCTGATTGTCCCATTGGGCTTTATTCTTTCTTTCTTTCATTCATCCATTCAAAAATCCTTATAGGATTTATTATGTTTCCAGGCACTTAGAGAAACAGCTGTGAATTAGAGAAAGATCCTGGGCACCCGAGACTTAATTTTATGAAAAAACAGACAATAAAGAGGTAAATAAATATAATTTCATGTCAAGATAAATACTATTTAAATAAAACCAATAAGCAATAAGCTAGGAAGTGATTGGTATTGAGAGGTACACTTAGATTGGGTGATCTGGAAAGCTCTCTCTTAGGTGTAGTGAGTAGAAACAAAAATGAGTAAAAAGGCCACCTTAATATGAAGAGAAGAGAGAACAGAAAAGTGAAAATGTCACACGTGAAGAATTAACTTGGTGAGTTGAAGGGAGATCAAGACCAGTGATCATGTGGCACAAGGGTGGGGAAGACAGTAGGAGATAGAAACTGGAGAGGTAAGTAGTGGTCAGATCAGGTAGGGTGTTGAAAGCCAAAGCAGGGAGTCTGAATTTTATTCTAAGTGTGCTTACAAATATTTAGAGTTTTAAGCAGGAAATTACAATGATCTTATTTATTATCCCCTGTGAAGCTCTCCTATTTTCTCAGATTAACAAATTCATGGTTCTCTTTGAAAAGTCCAGCTCAAGTATCACACGCATTTTAAAGCCTTTTGTTATTGTCAGTGGGGCAGTGGTTGGGTGGTCCTGTTTAACCAGCTTTCCTAGAGGTGACTTCTCCCGTTCAGTTCTATTCAAGTCAAAGATGGGTCTTAGAGATTGTCTCGTGCTTTGGTAGTTTATTCTGGCATCGCTCTTAAAAGATAGTGGGAAGAGTTTGGGGGCATAAACCAGATAGTCAGGGCTCAGATGATCAAGAGACTGCAATTAGAGACTGTTCTCAGTGTTGGGGGTTTCTTTCCCCTTTTTAAAACCTGTATTCGGTTGGTCAGTTATCAGATGTTTCTCTCATAAATGGAGTCGAAGCTATTCTTACAAGGGTAAGCTTTAAGGTTCATGAAAGTTGCATCTGTGCTGAAGTGGCCCTGTCTCCTGGAAAACACTGGAAATCTCCAGGGCCAGTTTGTATTACATTGATAAATACATTTAGTATCAGCCCCTCAAGGCACCTGAGTGAGCCTTATGGCTATAATTAATCTTAAAGCCATGATGTATCTCTTATAGTATATTTTCCTTAATTTTCCAAGTATCTTCTCTGTCTTTAGTTTTCCTATTTCATACATCCTTGCATTTAGATGGTACATTTCTCTACTATAGTACCTTCTGCTTGTTTTCAACTTGTCTTTTCTACTGAACTGTTAACTCCATAAGGGTAGGGACTGTGTTTATCTTCCTGAATGCATAGTTCATAATGCAGTGCACAGCATATACTAATGTTAAGAAAATGATTACTGAACGAACAAATGAGTATTTCAGTTATCCCATAACTTATGCTTCTGGTCTTAACATTTCTGTCAAATTCCAGTTTCTTATTATTAAATGCCTACTGACATTTTTAATTGTCTAGTTTTTCTTCAGACTCAACTTCACATACCCACATCTCTTTCCAACTTCTCCATTTTATTTATTTGTTTATAGGGAGTTTCCCTCTTGTTGCCTAGGCTGGAGTGCAACAGCGTAATCTCAGCTCACTGCAGCCTCTGCCTCCTGAGTTTAAGCCATTCTCCTGCCTCAGCCTCCCAAGTAGCTGGGATTACAGGTGCCCGCCACCACGCCCAGCTAAGTTTTTGTATTTTTAGTAGAGATGGGGTTTTGCCATGTTGCCCAGACTGGTCTCAAACTCCTGGCCTCAGGTGATCTGCCCACCTCAGCCTCCCAAAGTGCTGGAAGTACAGGCGTGAGGCCCTGCACCTGGCCAACTTCTCCATTTTTATTGGTAATACTAACTTCTTTCTAATTTCCTTAACCAGAAATTTTAGAGTACTATTATTCTTCCCCTGATACTGGGGATTTCCTTTACTCTATTTCATTGACTGTAACCCTAGTTCAGATTTTTATCACCTAATTCCTGGAAAAATGCAACAAAGTGGCTGGCTGGGGAAAATTCTGGCTCAAATGTCTTCCCTTCTCAAATCTGTACTGCATGTCTTTGCAAGATCATTGCTAACGAAATATTTTATTCATGAGTTCACGCACTGTTCCATTTTCCAAGTATTTTTGCACACCGAGTGTATGACATGCCATTCCCTTATACAAAACCTTACTTAATGCTCACATGAACTAAATGAGAGTATTTTTATCTCCATTTTACAGATAAGTAAATTAGGATTTAGGTTAACTGCCCAAAGTCACAGTTACACCAATCACAAAATGGTAGTTCGTATTTTTATCTGTTTTACTGAAAAGGAAATTAAGATTTAAGTTACCTGCCCAAAGTCAGTTACACCAATCACACAATGGTAGAGCTGAGACCTGAACACAGGCCTTTTTAGTTGAAAACTCTGAGCTCTGCTTAATCATTATGCTAGTAAGTTAGTATACCAAGTTTAAAATCCTTCTTCACTTTGGAGGATTTCCATGATATAGCCTATCAATCCTACTTCCCATTTCTGCTACACTTGGATTTTCTATTTCATATTTCAAATATTTTTCTAGTTATCTCCTGTGCATTGCCCTAATCTACTTCAAGTAGATTGTAAGCTTCTTAAAACCTTACTCTTATTACACTTGCCTTGCATTTCTATGAAGATCTACTGTTCTAGATGGCACACTAAATTCTCAGTGAATAATTTATAAAATCTTTAGCACAGTCCTTGGCACATATGCCTGTTTAACAAATGGTACCAATGATTATTATTATTACGCAGGGACTGATGCATCACATTGAAGACCTAATAGGAAACCAGAAAATTCTGATCTCTTCCTCAGTCCTAAGAACTCTACTGGCTCTCTCCACAATTTAGACTAGTGGTTTCCAATATGAAGTGAGTACATTTCAGTCTCATAGTCTCATCTCTCTACCACGAAACAGTGCCAGGTATGATATAGACATCACCATAACATGAACAAGACAGCAAAATTTTGACCATTACTGCTCTCTTTGAGGGTACCTTGGAGAAAGGAAAATGGAATATTTGTAGTTACCTTTTTGAAAAAATGGTTAAAGTTCTATTTATTGACAG
Organism: Macaca nemestrina; assembly: GCF_043159975.1. Taxonomy (NCBI): domain Eukaryota; kingdom Metazoa; phylum Chordata; class Mammalia; order Primates; family Cercopithecidae; genus Macaca; species Macaca nemestrina. The sequence goes on from NC_092127.1 coordinate 26,479,821, forward strand.
ATGGATCTATTGATGGATAAACTTCATTTAACTTCAAGGCTTCCTGACTCAAGTTTCTCATGTACAGGACCTACCACTCTTCAGGCATCTCCCCTGTTGTATAATCCCTGCTTTATTTTGGCGCTTCAAGCAGAATTGGTTCACGTTCAGCAATAGGAAAATCCGACATTCGGGCCTTGAATGCTTCACATGAGGCAGTGAAAACGGTCGATTTAGAACCTCCCCCGCACCGCCCCCCCCGGCCCTGACTTTTTCTTTTCTTTCTTTCTTTCTTTTTTTTTTTTTTTTGAGACGGAGTCTCGCTCTGTTGCCAGGCTGGAGTGCAGTGGCGCGGTCTTGGCTCACTGCAACCTCCGCCCGCTGGGTTCAAGCGATTCTCCTGCCTCACCCTCCCAAGTAGCTGGGATGACAGGCACGCGCCACCATGCCCAGTTAATTTTTGTATTTTTAGTAGAGATGGGGTTTGACCATATTGGCCAGGTTGGTCTGTGAACTCCTGACCTTATGATCCGCCCGCCTCGGCCTCCCAAAGTGCTGGGATTACAGGCGTCAGTCACCACTCCGCACCTCCTAGTCCTGATTTTCAAAGGTATGACGCATGTGTCCGGTTCCCGGAGAGGGCCGTCGAGCCGTCGCGCCGTCGCGCCACATACGTCACACGCTATTCGGAAAGCGTTGCTGCGTAAACGGCGGGGGCGTGTCTTTTGGCTCCTCCGCGTGTAGTTACCTGAGAAACGCGGGAAGTTGGGGCCACGGACTGTTGCTCCGGTTGCCTAAGTTGTTTTATTATTTCTGGAGAGAGCCGTAAGCTTGTGTGGGGTCTCAAATCCTGAGGCCGACTCGGTGTCTGGCGCGGTGTGATGGAGGTAGTGGAGGCCGCCGTCGCTCAGCTGGAAACTCTGAAATTCAATGGCACCGATTTCGGAGTTGGCGAAGGTCCGGCGGCGACGTCTCCGGGCTCTGCCCCTGCGCCAGGGACACAGCCGCAGCTACAGTCGTTTGAGGGGTCCCCGGACACTGGGCAGACCGTGGAGGTTAAGACTGCCGGTGAGCAGCCTCTGCAGGCCGTTCTGAACGCAGTAGCGGCCGGGACCCCAGCGTCGCAGCCGCAGCCGCAGCCGCCAGCTGAATCGCCGACCTGCGGAGGCTGGGTCACCTCTCCAGGAGCCAGAGAGCCTGCGCGGGCCCCGAACTCCTTGGAGACCTCGGACTCGGATTCGGATTCGGACTCGGACAGGTCGGGTGCCTAAGGGACCCGGAGCTGTGGGGAAAGGTCTTGTATGACGGGCGGGGTGGCCGGGGCCTAGGAGCCTAGAGGTTGCCCGTGTGGGCCCTGGAGGGTGGGCAGGTCGCTGGTGCTCCGGTCTCATGTGTTGAAGTATTGGCTGCGACTGCCCTTTATTCGCTGCCTCTCAGAGCAGGTCGCGTTGTGAATCTGAACTTAGTACTCACTACTTTCCTAAATTTGGTAGCCTGAAGAGTTCTATGTATAGATCGTATCATTTTTAGTTAGACTTTAGAAAACCCGAGGATCTTAGGTTGTTTCCGTAACTACTCAGTTCAGGCTGTACTTTTGTGGTTATAATTGAGTTTTGTGTCAGATCTGATTTTTTTTTCCCATCACATGTAGGCTTTGTTTTTTGAACCACATACATTGAGGATCAGGAAAAGGATTATTTTGTGTGTTTCAGAGCTGGCTCTTGACGATTACGTTAATTTGTAGAATCGTTTTAGGGAACACGTGTTTATGAAAGTAGCTAAACAGTGTTATTTAGTAGTATTTTATGCTTCTTACGTTTTGCGAGAGCCTTTCCCCCTTGCCCCCACTTCTGTCTTTTAAATATGAAACCTCTGGGCTGGAGAGGACTCCAGCATGTGGGATGTTACTAAACAACACTGAACATTGTCTACAAATGGTTGAGTGTGTTGAGTGGGGTACTGAACAGGTTAACAAGATAGACACGTGTTGAGGAGGTGAGTAGTTTAGTTTTTAGGGAAGTCGTCAGCAGAGTGGGAGTGAAGAAGGCATGAAGGTAGGAGAAGGGTATGAAATGGACTGGGAGGGGGAAGTAACAACTGTAGACAAGGTTGGATTTCTTGGCAGTACTAAGATTGCGGTATAATCATCTTGTGGGATTTCAGAGCTCATTGTACTAGCAAAGAAAAGTAAATGGTAGATGATTTGGGGATACGTTTTGAAAGCAGAAGGGATATGGCTTCATAATAGGCCAACTTAGTGTCAGGATACTGCTTCTGACTCTTTGTGGGTGATGGCAGAGGATACCAAATATTTGAAGAAGTCAAAAGGGGTACAACTTTTTGCCAGTTAACAGCAGTGGAATCAAATGGAAACTGACGGGGAGAAGCAGGTTTCGTTAGTATAATGCACTTTTTCTTGTTTTAACTTGCTGTGAGTGTGGGTGTATAGGCCGTTCATACAAAAGTGGCCAATATGCCGTCAGAGATTGGACATGAAGTTTAGAGACGTCATAGCCTAAAATTTAGGCGTTAATGTCACATGGATGATGATTGAAATCATTAACATGTACGGGATTATCCATGAAAGTAGTACAGAAAGAAGAGAAAGTGAGGATGGAACCCTTAAAAATAATATATAAAAAGGCTTGAAGTGAGGAGCCAACAAACAAAATTTAAACTGAGACAGTGGTTGCTGTTAACGATAATTTCTGTGGAAGATAAGGACCAAATGAGTTTTCAGAAAGTAGAACGGTCTACATACTTTAGTAACTGAGGATTTCCCAAGTTGTCTGTAGACTGAGAAGAAACTCAAGCGATCTGGCAATTAAGCGATCTGGTTATTGGTGTCTAAGAGAGGTGCCATGCCCAGAATTCCCTTGTTTTAGTGATTTGTCACATGCTTGCTTATACTCACGTGTATGATATGTGAGACTATTGTAATAAGAGAAACTGGGTTATAGCAGAGGTTTGAAAATGTAAAGACTACTTTCCCAATACCATATCAGCTTTGAAGTGCTAGCTTTTGAATTAGAACAGCAGTAGTAAACATGTAGTAAAGTTGATATGTTTTAATTGAATCATCTTATTTTAATATTGTTAGAATAAGCAATAATAAACATGTATTAAAGTTGATATTTCTTAATTGAATAATCTTATTTTAATACATAATAATACTGGACTTTTTTTTTTAACTGTTTTCTTCTCTACAGTGAAACAGATTCAGATAGTTCAAGCTCATCGTCTTCCTCCTCCTCTTCCTCATCGTCATCTTCTTCCTCTTGTATATCACTTCCTCCAGTGCTGTCAGATGGAGATGATGACTTACAAGTTGAGAAGGAAAATAAGAATTTTCCTCTTAAAACAAAAGATGAATTACTTCTTAATGTAAGTACTTAGATGTATTAAGTTTAGTTGGCATGTTTTAAAACATATTCTGGTACCGATATTGTTCTAATTTTGCCTGTATCTGCTCCATAAATTTGAAGTTCATTCTCAGCCTAACCGGCATGCTTTTGGCATGCCTTGGCTTTCTTATATAAAAGAGTAGTGATCTGTATAATTTCTTAGGTTACCTCTAACTCTGCTGACATTTGATAATTTTTCCGATTGTGGCTCAACTTCAGCTTTGAACTTTACATTTCTTACATTTCCTAGAAAAAGATATTTCTTATGTCGATTTGCTTTCTGGTGGTTTTTTTTTTTTTTTTAGGGTCTGCAAGTCAGAAAATTTTGCCCAATAGCAATTGAAATTTTCTTTTTAATTGACTGCATTTAGAGAAGTAGAAGGTGAAATTCAAAGGGTTGAGCTTGTTAGGATTCCTATTGAAGTTTTTGGAGTGTTTTTGTTATTACAGTTGGAGAAAACTTGTTAATTTTAGAATGGTTGTTTATTGGCACTTGATAGGTTTGGTTTGCAAAGTTAACTCTTGCAAGGTTATTTCCTCTTACGCTGTAAACATCCTTAGGAGGATGATGTTAGTCTGATTGAAACCTATAACCCAGGAGGAAAGTCTCAGAATTTCAGAACGTAGGCTATATTACCACTTTTTTTTTCCGCCTCTGCATATACTTTTAATTATTAATGCTTTAAAAATATTTAATGGTCACTAATCATAATTCTTATATAACATTTACATTGATGAGATAGTTCAATGCAAGATTTGAAAAAATAAAGCCTACAGGCACTCAGGAACCTTTTTCATGAATGGATTCTACCAGTCTTAATTATTTCTCTTTTTCTCTACTGATAACAAGAAATTCTTATCTCGCTTATGCTTTATACATTGAAAATCTTTGGATTTGTATGCAGCTTCATCAGTGGCTCATATTTTCGTGCTACAGATACGTTAATATTTCTTAGTGGTCTTTGTACACAAAGGCTACCAACATAACTATTTTCTGAAAGTAGGAGACTTGTTTCGTCTTTTTTGCTTGTCTCTTGATCACCTGTCTACATAAGTTCCTTTTAGACTATAATAACCAACAAAGAAAAGACCACAGTACTTCTGTAAATGCATGCATATTGTTGTCTTATCTTACTAGATTTGGAATTCTTACCTTGGGAATTTCTTCAGATTTAATGCAAAGTCTTAGCGTATTTGTTTAGGTGTTTTTTTCTGAACAGAATGTCCCTGTTTTCATCAGGAAATCACAAAGGATTTGTGGCCACAGGGAGTCTAGGAACAAGTTCTTTGAGGACTGAGTTCATATGTGATCCTTGTAACTCCCATAGTACCCAGTGGAGTGCTTTACAGATAATGAGTTCTCAGGCCAAAGTAATTTATGATTATAGAATGAGTGTAAGGCATTTTATATTTATTAATTCTTTAAGAAATTATTATAGCACACCTGCCATTTGCCAGGTGCTGTAAACAAGACCAATCCAGTTTCTGCTCTTGTAGTGTCTAATGGAGGGACACAGACGGTAAATAAAGTGGAGACAAACAAATTTAATTGCTAAAAGTGCTATTGAATTGTGTGAGTGTTATGTTTGCCTCAAAAGACAAAATTCCATTTGAATGTTGTTAGATTTTCCAACTTGGAATGATGGGTTGGTCTGTTCCTTTCTGAGACCATTTCAATGGATATTTGGGAATGATGGAAGAGGGAATTGTAGTCTTTATTTGGGAAACTTATTAGAAGTCCTTCAGACCACTGTGCTACTAGAGATAGGTAGAGGAATTGATGAGTTAGTTTCCCAGTCTGCACTAAATCTCTGGCTTATAGGTCTGAAAGAAGATATAAGGACTTCTTCAGGGTTTCAAATCTTAAGTTTGGGGGAAAAGAATGGCTTTGTCCTGAGTACAAAAGATAGTGTATAGTTACAGGTATGTAGTGTGTTTTAAGAGTCTGCCTCTTTCTCAGGGCTGGCATTTTGACCACTGACAGACTCTTGCATGAAAGTCATGGAGATGACTTTTGCTGGCCTATGCTCTGTTACACAGCCTTGAACAGATCATTGAGGCTAGTGGAATGGATTTTCAGATTGCTTGGCTGTGAGTCACGTAGTCACTCCTGTTTGTGTAGGCGAGTGTGTAGGAGAGAGTGAGGAGAGCATGTGTAGGAAAATGAACACTTGAAAGCACATACGCTAGTGCGAGAGGGTGGAAGTCTGTAAGAGCTAGTTGACAGAAAGGGAGTGTGAATGTGTATGTATTGTGAGGAGGGTGGGATGTTGGGTGTAATATCAGCCCCTATATAAACCACATGGAATGGTTTATCTTTCACAGGAAAGGGAGCTTATATCCATTCCAAAAGGGGATGCTAGACAGACAGTAATAATGGGTTATACTCTATGGAGGGCAATGGAAATACTTGGAAATGGTTATCATGTATGATTTATGTTGGACTCATTTTTATGAGGAACAGAGACTCATATTACCTCAGGAGAACTGGAGGTTTATTAGAAAGCATCTGGGAACGAAGGCAGCTATGAAGGCTAGTCACACTGTCTCTTTTACATGCCTCTGGATAGTCTCACAGTTATCTGTTATTTTATTCTTTCATTATTGACTGGCTTCCTCTGTTTATCTGTAGATTTTTTTTGTCGGGGGAGGGAATGGGAGGACGGACAGAGTTTTGCTCTTGTCACCCAGGCTGGAGCCCAGTGGCTGATCTCACTGTAACCTTCACCTCCCGGGCTCAAGCGATTCTCCTGCCTCAGCCTCCCAATTAACTGGAATTACAAGCGCCTACCACCACGTCCGGCTAATTTTTGTATTTTTAGTAGAGACAGAGTTTCACCATGTTGGCCAGGCTTGTCTTGAGCTCCTGACCTCAGGTGATCCACCCACCTTGGCCTCCCAAAGTGCTGGAATTTCAGGCGTGAGCCACTGTGCCTGGCCAGATTTATCTTTTTAATTCTAGCTTATACATGGATTTCAGTATCTCTGGCTCTAAAAATGACGTCTTTTGCTTTCAGTGTCCCATGAACTGGCTATTAGTGTTGTATTTCCTTGCTTACTTTTGGGACAATTCTGTTATTTAACTTAGTTTTTTTTTTTTTTTTTTTAATGACAATCCATTCTTTCTGGGAAGTGTCTCCTCTCCACAACTAGTACTAGCTGGTGTGGTATGTGCCATTTTGTTCAGGCCTCCTGATATGTCACTTAGACTTTTAGGCAGCGGAGGTTGTGTATCTTAGCTAGATGCAGCGTCAAGCTCTATGTGGGCTATTAATTTAACTATCTAACAAAATTCTGAAGAAAATTAATGAACTTTTCTGCTAAAAGGTATACACAAATTAAAATGTGCCAAATAGTTAAAACCAATTTTAGAATTTGTGCTGGACCTTTAGGGATCTGGACATAGACATGCCCAATTTAGCCCAGTTTAACCCAATTTTACATCCAACCACTTTCTAAAGTGTTTTCTAACAGTTTCCTGTTGTCACTTAGGCATGCTTAGCTTCATTTTTACCTCCATTTAGTCTGTGCCTCAAGCAGGAATGTCACCTCTCTGGATCTATCCCTTTAAATCTTTCCATTGTGGGTTGTTCGATCTCTGTGATCTATGTACAATGCAGATCTTTAGGTATATGAGAACTACAGTGAAGTAACTTTATGATTGTTCTTAAACCTTAGAAAGATGTAATTTTTAAAATTAGGTCATAACCAAACCTTGCCATCCCAAGATGTGGTTATAACCCAGTTTTTTTTTTTTAATGTGAGGGTGTGGTAAGGGGGGAAGAGAGTAAAAGAGGAATTAGTGAGCTATAGTGGCAGTGAAAAAGGAGAGTCTTAAGTGGCTGACTTCATAATGTCACAAATAATAAGTTTAACTAGATAAAATTATTCTTTTAAACATAAATAATTCTTTAATGCTCAGAAGGTTTATATATAACCTACACAGTCACTGTAAGCAGCATACATATTACAGCTTTGGAACTACGTTGAGCCGCATAGGATATATTTAGTGTTTCGATGAATTGGAAAATTGAGGTTCTTTTTAAACAATTTTCTCAGCAGTTTATGCCCTGAACTCTTCATTCAAATGTATCAAGTGTAATTAAAAATGTAGGGTCATAAAAACATTTGGGATTATAATTTTTAAAGTCTTAAACAGAAATGAGTTTTATAAATTAGTGCCCATTGTTTTCTGAAAACCTGAAAATCTTCACATAACATTTTAAAATTATAAGCACAATGTTTATGGAGATAAGAAATGGATAATACTTCAATAGGGATAATAATGTGTATTTAGGCATATAATGTAGCATGACCAAGAAAAAAAATTAATACTTCTTGGCAATTTTGGGGGAAATTTAGCTGTCATGCTTTGGTGACTGCTTATTTCATAAAATAAGTACATTTAGTAGTTAGGTTGAGTACACTCTACTCTCCTGATTGTGGCAGTGTGGACACATTCTAAAATGTCCTAACATGAGTGTACTGAAATATCTGGACCACCTCAAGCAGTTAGAAGTTGCGGTAGAATATTTCATGCCTGTTTGATCTCCCATCATATATGAAATTGTATTGCATCTTGGTCTACACTTAGTAATTATCAATTGACTATATTGTTTTCAAGACCTAACTTGGTTTATAAGTTTTGTCCTGAATGCAGGCCTCTTTTAACTTAGGCTTTTATTACTATATGTATATTTTGAACTATTAAATTCTATTTTAGAATACACTTTGGTAGCACTTATTAACATTCTTCCCAAAGTGCTTGTTATTTAAGCAGTGGTTTATATACTTAAAGGAGATCATTTTTCATTAATATTCAATAGTGTTCTTCAAAAATAATTAATAGATTTTTTAAATTAAAGTTTTATATTTTACAGAATATTTCAGTAAAGCTTATGTGAGGCATGAATGATTCCATAAACATTAAATAAATACTGTCTCATTTGGTAGAGTATCCATTTATGTCCTGTGTATATACATATATAATTATCAGACAAGAAGCTTTCAATTTTTTAGATTCCCCCATTCCTCAGTAGTTTCTAATAAGTGAATTCTACTGATTGCTTTAGAAGATAAAGACAAATGTCTGTTCAAGAACAATGAAGCTAGAGAGTGAGCATACACACTTTAGCTGAAAGTAAAACAACACCAGGGAGTTAATGGCTGAATGTCAGATGAATGGTGTACTGCACATAAGAAGTGATAGGATTGAGTGGAAGGGGAGATAATAAGGATTTCTGAAAAATTTGGGCTAATACTCTGTGGCATTTTACAATTATTTGGCAGTCCTTTTATCTTCATGATATATAAAATCAGTGTCTTAAAGTTGATGAACTATGGACTCAATTAACATAAAAGATAGGCTTAGAGTTATATTCATTGTTGGAGGTTTTTTCCTTGTTGAGATGGATTATAGTTTTATATTTAAACAAATTAAATTTTGAAGATATTCTTATGAATTTCGTTTCTCTTAACAGTAATTTTAGAGAAAAACAGGATAATAATGTATTTGTTTAAAAAAGAAATATCTCAAGACACTGCAAAGAAATGTTGACCCTCATTTTTTAATTGACTTGTCTGCGTCTTAAGTTTAGTGTCATACATAATAGGGTAATTAATGAGGGGACTAATGCTTACTGGTGATAAATAGCTGAGTTTCATGGAAACTTGTAAAATTACTTCCCCTGAATAAGTTAATGAATTAGACTACATGTTAAGTATGGTCATAGTTGACACAGAGTTTACAGACCTAATCCATTTTTTTTCCAATATGTTTTACCAGCTATAGAGAAAAAAAAATTCAGTCATGGCTCTCAGTACTCCAGTGATTGGATCCTACTTTCCAACCATATCTGAAAAGTGAAGGCTCACCTAATAGCATCAGGTAATTGGCTGCCACGTGCATGTCCTGTGTTGGGTAATGTGAGAAAAGTGATTCGATAATTTCATTCCACCTTCCTCGCTTTTCTCAATTCTCCCCAAACTGACACCAAAAAGGTTTAGTTTTCATTTGGAATGTTTGATTCCTTCTCCTACCAACCTCTGCTGTCCTTTTCCCATATTTGTGAGTGAAAATCCTACTGAAGCTTCTTTATATAATTTTGCTTTAGAAAGTCATCAATTTACTGATACTGTTTTTTGCTCAATAAGCCTTCACAAATGCTAGAAAGGTCAAGAGTGTTGTAAATTATAAATGTTACCTTCTCAGAGGGCCATTTTTGACATATTAGCTCCTTCCACTTTTGCATTGGAAGTTCTAGGCACCCATTTTTTGAATGGTATGTCTATAACTTCATTTTTAATAGGATGGATTTTTAATGTTATGTGGTACTCTTTTGAATATTTTGCTTAACTGAGTAACCTTGTAGACCATACAGATGTTAGAAAATTGAAATATAATAATCTTACAACACAGACAATAATTGCTCTCTCATGGATTTTCCAGAAGTGTGGTTAGGATCTTGCATGTCTTTAATGCCATCATTATGAATATCTGTTATCACAGAAGCACAGTAATTGTTTTGTTCGAATCTAGTCTATAATTTCTGTATTAATGTGTTATCTTTTTGATTCCATGCAGTTGGACATTTAAATTGTTGTTAGCCATTTGTATAACTGTTTCGAACTTTTGTTCAGTTTCCTTACTATTTGTAGGTAAGAAAAATGAAACCAGAAAGAGATTTGTCTGAAGTCATATTAGTGGGGAGGAGCAGATTCTGAACTGGTGATAGATACATTCCAAACTGCTGTGTTTTTAGTATTTGTGGAGACCTGCATAGCAACATTGGAATCTGGTCATTTGGACTTTCTCATTATTTAGTTTCTGAATAATAATCATGTAACATATTTTCTCAAAGTGAAGGATGAATGAATCATCTAATGTAAGGTTTTTAAAATTGCTTTTGCTTGGATTATATTGCCTCTCAGTAAAGCCTTTGACTTGGAACTGTGTAGTGTGTAGGAAATAAATGGTCGAGCTTCTTTAGTATGTTGAATTTTAGTAGTTCATTTCCCAAATGCTGTGATGTTTGGGGATGTTTATTTCCATGCAGGCTTTTCATTTGCTAATGATGTGAATGAAATAGTTTCCTTCCTTTCCTTTCATACTCTTTGTTATGTATAGAAATATTGAATAAATTGGTCCAGAAAAACTTTTTCCTGTTCTTTGATTTTTTGTTAGTAAACATTTATAATAATTTTATTTGTATGATAAAATAGTTACTTCTAATCGCAGATAATGTACATCCAGAACAGGTTTTTAGTTGCATTTTAATTTTGGGAAACAATAAAATTTAAATATAGATTTATCACACATCTTCATTTCCCAAGTAGAGTATTCAGGTTATCATTAAGGCTTCATTAGTAATATGGTGCATGCTGTTAAAATGTGGTCTTAAAATTATACCTGTGTTAATGGCCAGAAATACATTGATATTATTAATACCTGGGAATGTGTTTTGTAATGGAGGGCTTTTTTGATACGTGAGAATGTAAAGCAGTGCTGTGTAATAGAGCTACAGTGTTGGAGATATCTATATTGTGCTGTCTTACTTGAAATGTGGCTAGTGTGACTGAAGACTGAATTTTAAATTTTATTTAATCTTAATTAAATTTAAATTTTTGTCTAATATTGTGTAAATAAAATAAAAAGTCTTTCCTGTCTACTCATCATTCTTCTAACAAGGGTTGTGGGGTATCCAGGCTGATACTTTAATCTTTCTAATCTGCAGTAAATCGCCTTGTCTTTTATTTTTAGTACCCTTGGTTGTTGCTTATGGGTGATGAAGAAGGTCTTTCTATCCCAGGCCTCTCCTATCACCTCTACTTTCAATTTTTTCAGTTTACTTGTACGCATTTTACATCTGATTGTTTATACCTTTTGTGCACTGCCAGAATGGTCCCACAGTATGTTTTCTGGCCATATTTTCCCCTTTATTGGAGTGTGTCTGTGTTTCTCTTCTCTGTCACACATATACACACTTCCCTGAAATGTGGAAAAGCAAAGTGATTGATTTTTATTTCCTTAAAGGAGATTTTGTATCTGAGGAGATTTATTCATTATCATAGGAGGGGCAGCAGCTGTGTTATCTGGGAGCCAAATGTTAATCTAATAATTGTAATAATGTTTGCTGCTGCAACCCAGAGGTACCTATGCATCAATCCTAGGCAGTTAAGCTTCCTTGGAAGCCTGGCTTTTAAATTTTATTTTTGAGAAGATTAGGTTCAAGCCTTTTTCGTTCTTTGAGGATTCTATATCGGGTTATATTTTCATTATCTGATTTGTGCTTAGACTAAGACTGACTTTTGAGATTTTTGTTAAGCTTGGACTGAAGAGGTAGGCTAGTTCATTTAATAGATATATATTAATACTAAATACCTACTGTGCGCTAACCATCTTTTTGGGTGCTATAGCAATGAACAAGACTGGGTCCTCGTTATGATTGGGACTAAAAAGGTCCTAGTTATGGTTGGATTTATTGTGTAGTTAGAGAAATAGACATTAAGTAAATACAGAAATGTTGGACGACAATATGTTTAGAAAAAAGCAAAGCAGCAGGATAGTTGATAAAGAATGACTAGGCTTGGTAGTGATACAGTAGATTAAATTTGCTAGTTGAGAAAGAGATGGTGACATTTGGCATTCATAGATCAAGACAAAAATCTTTACTTTACCTTGTCTGACATGGCTGCCAAAGGAAATTGCTTTTTATACCTTGCAGGAATCTATCCCCTTCGAACCTTTTAAAGTTCTCTCTGAACCCGCCAGACATTTTCATGGAAAGCACATCTCTTGGGTGCCTTCTTGTTGGCGTTTGGATTATTTTTTCCTCTTTGTCCTCTCTCTCTCTTTTTTTTTGAGACAGTCTTTCACTCTGTCACCCAGGCTGGAGTGCAGTGATGCGATCTCGGTTCACTGCAACCTCCACCTCCCAGGTTCAAGTGAATCTCCTGCCTCAGCCTCCCAAGTAGCTGGTATTACAGGTGCCTGCCACCATGCCCGACTAATTTTTGTATTTTTAGTAAAGATGGGGTTTCACCATGTTGGCCAGGCTGGTCTCTGACTCCTGACCTCAGGATCCACCTGCCTCGGCCTCCCAATGTGCTGGGATTACAGGCGTGAGCCACCGTGCCCAGCCTGTCCTCCTCACTTAGCGTGCTCATTTAAAAGAAACAAATAGATCTGTTTTCCCTTAATTCAGACCTCCAAATATGTGCCTTTCTCAAAATTAATATATACTGCTTCATTTAACTGGACTTTCAAAGGCAGACTCTATAACAGGCTCTTAACCTGGAATTGTACAAGGATGGTTTCACTTATCTCTTACATATTTTGTATATACTATTTAGTTTTATATACCTTTTATGTTTTGTGGAGTATTTGGGGTGAGACTTCATGTGCATCACTTTTATAGGTAGATTCATTACTATCAAGAGGCAACTTAATGCCATCATTGGCCTTTTTAGGAATGCCCATGAAACTGTACATTCCTATATTACAGAGTACTAGGATCACTGAACTGGTATTGGAAATATGGTGGTGATTTCAGATAACAGTGTCTGTGTCTGTTTTCCCCAAAGTTTGGTTCTATACAGAATCAGAGAACCTTCACCTTTGTGGGCAAAACTTTTCATTCTTCTAGTACATAGGTTGGAAACATGGAACAGCAACAGGAACTAAGAGGGCCTGCCAGACTCTGTTTTTGACCAAAATTGTGAGTCCATGACTGACTACAAATAATCTGGCTTTATATATTTTCGCTTATCTTCCTCATACTGGATGTCTTCTGGTACTCTTTAGAGCAGAACATCAGGACTTCATCAGACCCTGTAGACTGAACTGCTCAACTTATAGAAAATTACATTATAATGATCTCAAAATGATGAAAGAGTATTTGATGAAACTCAATACTTATTTCTGATTTTAAAAATTTCATTAAAATTAGAATAGATGGATACTTTCTTAACCCATTAAAAAGAAATTCCGGTAAAAATGCATCATTATGCTTAGGATTTGGAACATTCCTGTTAGCGATGTCCACTGTCATCACAATTGTTTCATATTTGAGATTCTGGAATTGTCAACCAGTATCATCTGAAAAATGAAAGCTGTGTTGTACTAATATTGAAAAGAAGGACAACTTATTCTTTGAAAATATGGTTGTATAATAAATATACAAGAAAATTACTAAAAGTAAATTTCAGCATGATGCTTTCTTATGTAGCAATACCCTATAAAGCATCTATTTGTAATAGTAATAAAATATGTTAAATAGGAATTTATAATAGCGAGTAATATATAAAATAGCTTGGAATGAGCCTAAGCACTTATATAGGACCCTTTATGAAGGCAACTATAACTAAGTGTGATCTCAATCAGTACCAATAACACTAATATGAAATAGTTCTGAAATGTAGCGAGATAAACATGTGAGAACAGTTAAAAAAATTCCAAGGGGAAAAATATTTATGGAGTGGGTAAAGGAGTCAGCTCAGCTCATCATCTCAAATACTGAATTGTTTTATGAAAACAGTTGTTAAAATAGTTTAGTGCTGACACTGAACTAGATCAGAGAAATTGAATGGAGATTCAGTAAAAAACCCAAATATATAAGTGTACTTAGTATATGTTAAAGTTTGTTTTTCAAATCAGTGAGAGAAAAGATGGATTATTCTACAGCATGTCAGGATAACTGGCTAGTAGTTTGGATGAAGATAAAGCCAATCACTGCTGCACTTTTATACAAGAATAAAATTATGAATGGACCAAATATGCAAATATTTAAAAAATGAAACTAGAGTAATAAAGAAAACAATAGTGAATTTTAAGTGATTTTGGGATACAGAGGACCTTTCTAAATGTGACACAAGTTTCAAAAGCCAAATATATATATACATACTTGACTACATAAAAATTAAAATGCCAAAGGTTGACTAAACAACTGAAATAGTTTAGTTTAAGTTCTTTAGCTACCAAACATGCTGTGGGGTAAGGGAGTAGATATTTACTACATATTTGATAAAAGACAAATGTCCTTGAACATCCAAAGGTTTTTGTTTTTTTTTTTAATGAATTAATAAAAAGATAAGCCCCTCATAAATATGTAAAGTTATACAAAAAACAATTCATAACACACATTAAAATGGCCAGGATACATCCAAGGATGTTCACTCTTCCTTATGAAGAAATTCAAATTAAAGCAAGATACTATTTTATATTCGTAAGACTGGCAAAGATTTAAAATTTACTTACTAGTAATGGCAAGGGTGTGGGGAAATCTCTCATACATTGTGGAAATGTGAATTGATGTGACTTTTTAAGAAGAAATTTAGCAGTAACTGTCAAAATTTTAAATATGCATATGTTTTAGTCTTATCACGACCACTCAAAATAATCTATCACAGGGGTTACACAAAGATATATGTAAAAGAATGTTGTATCACTGTGTGTAGTGGCAAAAGTTTTAAAAGGGCAGATATATGTTGTGTCAAGCGGCTAGTGTATTATAGTACCACTGATACAGTGGAATATCCTAAGTGTTTAAATAAAATTAGATATGTGTTTTTGTTTGGTATAGAGAGATGTACAGGGTATGGTCGGTAAAAAGGATACCTTGTATTAAAATATGGATATTTTATTTAAGTAAAAAATATTTTGAAGTTAGAATTCAAGTTTATATCTGCATTGTAAATGTATTTGAAAGATACATGTTAACATTCGCTATCTATGGGGCTTGGCACTGGGTGGTTGAAAGGAATAAAGTAGGGGGATTTTTGCTTTTTACTTTGTATCCTTCCATACTGCTTGAGTTTTTCCTTTTGTAAAAATAGGAACATGTTTTACTTTTATACTTTAAACAAACAACAAAAGCAAAACAGTATCAGTTTAGATTTATATCAACGCATAAATATTATATTACATGGGCCTTTATTCCTCATAATAGAAAATACAAAACCAGGGGCCTTTCATAAATAGTACTTATTTATTTGAGAATATTTAACCAGTAGGCTTTATCCCAATCCAAAAGTACTGAAATTTCTTATAATATGGCCAGGCAATGGGACAGATTTTATCACTGTACTTCTGGATTAGCAAATGACATTTGCCACTTACAAAAGGAGCAACTCCCAGAACCAGAGTCAATGTGAAACTCCTCTCACAATTGTCCTCTGAAATATCATTAAAGTCCTCTTCTCTGCAATCCCCCAAAATTATAGTTATCCAGTCTTATATTTAACAAGGTGTGAGATTTCTTTAGCTAAGAACTTCTGTAAAAAGGCTATTTAATGTCACAGTTTGTTCTAACAACTAAACTCCCTTCTCCATTCTGATATACACATGAACCACTTTCAAACCATAGTCTTCCCAAGATAAGGCTTTCCATGTTTAATATGATGAAAGGGCAAGTGGTTATTCTCTCTTTAAAAGTACTCATAAGAATTCTGATGGATAAAACAAAATAATTTCCTCTAACACCAGGCAGACTAACCATACAAAGGCACGCTGCTGACGTCCTTCTGCATCAGTTGGTTGAGACCCGTAGTGTTGCTATCCATAAGTAATCCTTTATCAGAAAATAGCATATCCCAGAAACAAAATGTATTTTACATGTCTGCTTATCAACTCTGGTTGAATGATTTTAACAACCTAGTTTAAGTTTCCATAGGGCAATATGATTACGCAAGATGCATTCATCTGCAGTATACTACGTGTTATGTAGGTTTTCACATCTTTTCCAGCATTTCTCGAAAAGTTATCCTTCTCCCAGTTGAACTCCTAAAATGCCATTGGTAGGGTCTTTGCACTTCAAGCCATCTTGAGGAAAAGCTTCCTTCTGAGAGTTATATCATTTGGCAAGGGTCAAGAACAGAAAGCTGTGTTTTTAATCTAAAGGCTAAGGTCGGATTTATTCTTAGATTTCTCTTCAGATTCATCTCTACTTCAATATCTAGTTTCCATAGCAACTGAGATGCAGTTTGCAGCTGGGTAAGAAAAGAGAAATCTTTAGGTGTAAAGAAACTTACTTTTTAAACCTGGATAGAGAAGGTATCAGGCAACACCTTCATAGTTTTTATAGGCTAAAGCCTGCATTCTTTTTTCAGGACTTCATTGTTTCACTCATAGGTGTCATTTCCTTTTTCCTGAAGAGGCCATTCAACTCTTTTTGACACAGTCCCAGAAAAGATTGCTGCTTCTGTGTTCTATTTAATCACAGTCAAACTAATTAATTAACCAATTTAACAAGACAGCTAAAAGAACTTCTGTGGAGAAATTATAGTTACCAGTAGAATTATTTCTTTTCAAATGGAATGTCTCTGGCTGATAATAGCCTTTTTTACAGGAAGTAGGTAGTCTCTTGTTCAAGTGTGACTGAAAGAATCTAGAATAGTACTTATGTCTATTCTTAGTCTAACTGAATTTGGGGTGTATACTTGAGACCTGTTGAGTCACTTAGGTGGACAAATGTTGGAGGGAGAGAAGTGCTATCACAAGTCTTTGCAACCACTAAAAGGATAACATTAAAGAGATGCTCTAAGCACTTAATGTTGTATTTTCAGAGACGTGTAGCACTTTAAATGGAAAATTTATTTTTTTTAAGTTGTTGAAGCTGGAGGAAGTTTAATGTTTTGTTTTGTTTTGTTTTTTAATTATAGGAACTGCCTTCTGTTGAAGAACTCACTATTATTCTGCCTGAAGATATTGAGTTAAAGCCTCTTGGGATGGTTTCAAGTATTATCGAACAACTAGGTATGTTAAGAATTTTATTAATAAAAATTATATCCAAACACACACTAATAATTGAATCAGTGACTTTTATGACTAGTAAATTTTAGACATACGTAATTAACACTTTATAGTCATTGTTTGAAGAGATAAAATTCAGTTTTCCTATACTAAAATTATATGTAAGTACAGTTTCTTTATAGAAATTTAAATGTCTGCTTTTACTGACATACTTCCTCCAGAATTTCCTTTGATTTGGTTTATTAGTTTTCTAACGTTACTATACCAAATTACTGCAGACCTAGTGACTTACAACAGCGCAATTTTGTCATACAGTTCTCATGTGGGTCTCAGTGGGCTTAAAATCAAAAGTGTTAACAGGGCTGAGTTATTTTCTGTAGGTACTAGGGGAGAATCTTATTTCCTCGCTCTTTCTGGGTTCTAGAGCCTGCCCACATTCCTTGACTTTTGGCTCTCTTTCTTCATCCTGAAGGCCAGTAATGTAACATCTGTCTCTGAGCCTTCTTCCATTATCTCACCTCCCTCTAACCATACGTGGACAGGTTCTCTGCTTTTAAAGACTTTTTAGATTGAGTTTACCTGCATAATCCAGGATAATCTCCCCTATCTCATGGTCCTTAACTTTAATCACATCTGCAAAGGTTCTTAAAAATGTAATGTATTGGCCGGGCGCGGTGGCTCAAGCCTGTAATCCCAGCACTTTGGGAGGCCGAGACGGGCGGAACACGAGGTCAGGAGATCGAGACCATCCTGGCTAACACAGTGAAACCCCGTCTCTACTAAAAAATACAAAAAAAAAAACTAGCCGGGCGAGGTGGCGGGTGCCTGTAGTCCCAGCTACTCGGGAGGCTGAGGCAGGGGAATGGCGCAAACCCGGGAGGCGGAGCTTGCAGTGAGCTGAGATCCAGCCACTGCACTCCAGCCTGTGCGACAGAGCCAGACTCCGTCTCAAAAAAAAAAAAAAAAAATGTAATGTATTTACAGATTCGGGTAGTAGAGTGTGGATATCTCTGGGGGAGCACCTTTGATTTTGTCTTAAAAACACATGAGAAAGTTTTGTGATTTAATACTGTTATTGGCATGAAATATGAAGCTGCTGAGTTATAAGAGAACAGATTCTTGTTAATGCAGGTACTGTTAACTCATAGTAGGATATGCCGGAGAGTAGAACTCAGTACTGACAAAGTAATAGGATTTTAGAACTGTGAAGAGGACCTAAATTGCCCACCAGCCTCCATAGGACCTAAGGAAACAGAAAAATTCAAGTCAGTTGCTCTTAGGACCAGTTGTATAGTGAGTCAGTGATAGAAATCGGACTTTTTCTTTTGACTTTTTTCTAACAGTGTCTATATTGATATTTTAAAAAATTAATACATGATTTTGTACTTTTTTAGTTTATTAATAAAAATGTAGATTAAAATGAACCTTCTTTTCAAAAATAATAATTAAAATTCCATGATTCTGGAATCATTACATTTACTAGTTTTAGAGTTATCTTATGGTATTTAATAATATGTATAGATAAACAAGCTACTAATTTCTTGATTAGTATGATTTAAACATTTATTAGACTTGATGTATACAGAAAAATTTTAGGTCATAATGTTGATTCTCAAAAAAAAATGTAAACTCTATGACATACATGGAATAATGCATGTCATTTTTGCATTTTTAACAATACTATTTTGACTAACATAGACTAAAAAAATTATCAACCTAATGGGAATAAAGAGTAAGTGGGTCAAAATCAGTACATACTACTGTTGCAGATTTAACTCAAAACATGTTGCCCCTTGATCTGTTGCTTATGTGTATATTTGGAATTCGGAAGTACTAACTGTTTTTTTAATAGAGATGAGGTCTTGCTGTGTTGCCCAGGCTGGTCTCAAACTCTGGGCTCAAGCCATCCTTCCTCATCAGTCTCCCAAAGTACCTTCAGTTCTTCATATCTGTCTGTAAATTGGTTTACGACTGATTATTCCCTTAGTGGACATGGTATTATCTATGTAATATAACAAGGTGTTCTTACTTGTGGCTCTGATTTTCTAAAAATTTATTGAGAGAGAGTGTGTGTGTGTGTGTGTGTGTGTGTGTGTGTGTGTGTGTGTGTTTTCTCTTTGTTATGGTAGATCAGTTCTTTAACACTTGTGTCATTTAAAAGAACTGGAGATTTGGAGATTATGCTTTTGCTTTTTGAGAAGGGAATTTTTGTGTAATGATAAAAATTACTGTGAGCTCTAGCACTTTTACTTCTTCTTTTCATAGGAAGATGCTTTTGTGAAGCCTTTTATTTAACATTTTCGTATACCATTAACTAAACAGTGCTTCGTAGAAAAGAATTTTTAAGAGTAAGAAAGAAGACTAATTTCTTTTAAAACAGTTTTACAACTAAATGTGATTACACTATTTTTGGTAAAAATTACTTGAGAATATGTGCATAGCTTGAATTTGTTGACTCTTTAATGGATGATTCAGATTTTCTGTAGGATTTGCATTTTAATTTTTTTCCCTTAGAGTTGTAGCTTTTTATATTAAAAATAGGTATAAAACATTTCCCAGTGATATTTGGTAATAATTTGTTTACTGAAGAGAAATGGTTAATGAGGTAATAATCCCACCTTCAATTTTATTTTAAATTATATTGGAATTAAAGCTAAGATTTTTATTAAAATTCTACATTCTAAGTAAATCTTGAAGTAATCTATTTTATTTTTCAGTAATAATTGAATCTATGACTAACCTACCTCCAGTTAATGAGGAGACTGTAATTTTTAAAAGTGATCGACAAGCAGCAGGAAAGGTTTGTAAAACATTTCAAGTCTTACAAATTATTCTATTTATTTATTGTTTTTTTCTGACTTTCCCCATCAGTTCTCAGAAGAGTTTATTTATTTTAATTGATGGACAATCTAGAGCTCTCTAGTTTCAGTACATTCTTGATTTCCTTCAGTACTTCGTATCTGTCTGTAAATTGGTTTACTACTGATTATTACTCTTTGCCGCATGAGTTATTAAATACACATGTATAGAATTCTTTCCTAGTGTTTGTCAGATAACTTGCTAGGCAGTGAGTCTACGTAATGTATAGCACATCGTTTCCTACCCTCCATATACCCAGCTGAGTGAAGAAGACTTTCCATAGTATAGTAGCTCTTAAGCATTTTTGTCTTGTGAGCTCCTTTGAATAGTGGCTCTCAGCCTTTTCAGACTTTGACTTCCTCAGGTGGAAGCTCAGTGTGGAATCTTTTCCAAATAGAAAAATATTTCACTGACAGCAGTGAATTGTCACTGTATCTTACATCCTGGGGAATTACAAATATGTGCACTCGAGTAATTACTATAAGATTTGGTCCCTTTTAACATCTTTCTAATGTAACAACCCTGCATGTCCACCTTAATATAGAAAACTGTGCACTGTACCCAGCAAGTAGGCAATTCTGACTGGTCGGCAGAAGACATAATAACTTTCTAAAATCAAGAATATAAATACTAAGTAAGTATTTATTTCCTGGCAATAGGGACAGTTTTATTCACCTTGATATCCCCCATTGTACCTAGTACAGTTCTTTGGAAATTATTTTTGCCAAGTAAATGTGTATTGAGTTGAATACAAACAAGAAAGGAGCTATTTGTGATTTTAATGACAGTTGTCTTTTTTTCTTAGTACCTAACTTAAGACAATTTTAATCTGAAAATACTCAACACTTTGCTAAATTAAAACCTCTAAACGGCATTTTTTTGTATTTTCCACTACATTTGAATTTCTAGACATGTAAATGTGACTAATAATATTAATATTCAGCTGTTATTTAACTTTGAAAGGAGTCAGTTAAAATATAACATTTGTACCTCTAACTTTAGTTATATGGCATAAGCCTGTTGACAAAAATTAAATCTGTTTCTAATTTTACATAGAATGCCTTATAAATGCTTTTGAAAGACTTTGTGACAAGTCTTTGAAAAATACTGATTCCCCAAAATAGTAGTGGAAGTAGAGATTAGAAAGTATTTGTTAAACAAACCAAGAAGCACAATATGAAACTGAGTACCTTTTAGATTGTTAGCGTGTCTTATCTAAATACTAAATTAGTTTTACCTTCAGTAGCAAGCCATTGAACATCTTTTCCCTCTTCAGTAACACAATAGTAATCAGCTACAGTGATATTTATGTTATCATTTTAAGTTCACTAAAACCCTGCAAGGAAGTAGAATTACCTTTATTTTAAAACTTGAGAAACCTTGCTAAAAAGTCACAAAGCTGAAATGGATGAGATTACAACCCAGGTTCATTTCCCTTCCACCTCCCTTTACCTTCCCCACTGATTAAGGGAGGACAGTCTCAGATTTTTATTCTTACCTTTGCCCTTTAATCCTAATAACTGCTAGGTCTCTTGATAACTAGTGAAATCTGTTTCCTTCTCATATATCAGTGGGTAGGAAATTTTTACTGATTCCTTTTTAAAAGATTATATTACTGTCTTGTTTGCTAGGATATGATGATTTTCTAGAGGACTCTTTTATATTGATGGAGTGTTGTTCCCCACCCCCTCAGTTCTCATGATATATTTCAAGGTAACTTGTGATACAGTAATACACACAGTGATTGAAATGATCAGTTTACCTAATGGATTAGAATACTCCATTTATCTGTATTTTCTTCATTTTTGTTAATGGGAATTGAAAAAAGCACAAAGTGATTGATAAAAGACAATGTTGAATAGTTGTAAAGGTTCATTTCCTCATTTCCTTTCTCCTTTGGCAGTTTAGCCCAAAGCTGGCTTACCTGGAGAGACATTCTTTAAAGGCTGTTCCCAGGTGGCAGCATGCAAATCTTGGCCTTTCACAGGCACAGTCTGCCAGCATTGTTCCTAGTCCTGGAGATTCCTTGATGTAGTTACTGTTACTTAGAGAAACTGGAATTTACCTAGTCCCCTCCTAGATAATAGAAAAACTGGGAGTTACCTAGCCCCCTCTAGATAACTTATAAGTTTGTGACATGGTGTGTGTGTGGAGAAGGGGAGGAGAGTACAGCTCATTCTCCCTTTTGCAGTATTGTCTGTGCACGTCCAGCCTGCTGGCTCAAACAGGCCTTCTACGCCACTGAAACTTTTGCCATGGTGCACACAGAACATTTAAGCCCATCCTATGCTGGGATGGAATTTGGGGAGCTGCATGCACTCTATATCTTCTCTGCTTGTCAGTTACTTTTCCCAGCAGACCGTACATTATAGCTGTACCACGTTGTTGTTATGGTGTGTATTAACCTCTATGTGTGATAGGAATCCTTGGAGATCTTGTAGCAAAAATATGATGCCTTTGAGTAAAAAATGGTGAGTATTATCAGCTAGAGCCATGTGAAAGGATACCTAAGAAACCACTTCTCAATGACAGGGCAAGTATAAAGCATCAGTTGGATTAAATTTTTATAGGAACACCTACAGAATATATACCATTTTTAAAGATACAAAGAAAGCTGCCTGCCCACCTCATAGTAGAGGTCTCAGCTGCTACTTTTCCAAATTCAATTTCTTATACTCTCCTTACAATCTTTTACTTCCTTTGCTTTTATCTTGAATCAGGTAGTATGGAAGTTACAAAATCCCCTAAGTTGGGTGGAATGACCGAGAAGGAATATGGGTGCCTCATATGGAGCTGTATGAGGAGAAGTGGGCTGGCCTGAGCTTTGCTGTGTCTTAAGTTACTCTTTACAGTTTAGCTCTTAGGTATTAGTCAATCTAAACTCTACACTCAGAGGCTAATGGTGATTTAAAATACTATTAAATTCCTGTTTTCTACTCTGGATTAGCTAAATTGCTTATGTGAACTTGGTCAAGTTTTCCTGTAACATACCTATTAGTATTGGTTCATGTCACATACTGTCTATTGTATGGCTTCCTGTTATCTACTGCCTGTAATGTTGTTTCACCTAAAACTTTATAATGATTTCATTATAGTTGTGGCTCATAAACACTTCAGAACCTAGGAACAGTCAACTAAAATATTATGCTTTGATTTTGTCCAAGAATTTTGAATGTCACTTATATTTTAGTTCAAACCATACTGCATAGACCTGAAGTTTGCAAGGAATTTTTCCATTGAAATCATTTTTCACTATTAGGAAATGGATTCATGCTATCTAGGAAACAAATACCTGGGAAACAGTCTATGTACCAGGTTGCATACTGATTATTTTACCTTATATTAATGAATACACAGGAAACTTAAAAGGTTTTTTTGTTTTTTGTTTTTTGTTTTTTTTAGAATGTGTGAATTTCATGTTTTATTTATAATTGTTGATGGAGATTGGTGGATTGGTCAATAGGGAATAAATAAAATAAGACAAAGGAAGTAGATTATAAATAAATTTCATTTTGTTTCACAATTTTCTAAATATGGCCTTCACATTCATTATTATAGGAAGTGTTTTTTCCTGGTTGATGGGACATTTAATCTCTGCCCAAACGAAGAATTGGGTTTGCCTGTATTTGAGGGAATTAAACTTGTGAATTGTTTTTAAAACAATTTTAAGTGAAAATAAGACTACAATAATAGATGTCAGATAGGCCAGTAAGAGTGGTGCTGAGTACACCTCTTCCGTCCTTCACAGTTCTTACTGGATGAGGTCTACTGGATTTATCTAAACCTTTTCAAAGCAAATGTCTTGCTATTTTCTTAAAGTTTTTTGCTTTTACACTTTTTTAAAGCTTTAAATTTGTGATGCTGTTAGTGTTATTTCATAATACATTGGCATTTTAATAGTTTTTAATGTCACTACTTCTTTTTAGAGTACACGTATCTTCAGAATGGTGGTGCCCTGATAGGTGAGCTGTTTTACGCCTTAGTGAAAACGAATAAAAGATTCAGTGCTGTAGTAAAGATCATAAAATGTGCAGAGCATTTGCTGTCAAAAATTAAGAACTGAGGATGTGATAAAACGACTATGTTCAAGGCAGTTGGTATAAATTGGTCCAAGCTATTTAGAAAGCTATTTAGTAATTTCCATTAAAACTTTTATGCCTTAGTGTTAATTATCGTACTTTCAGCTTCAATACTTCCCCTCCTTACAAATCAATTTTTAGGAAATCTGAAGTATAGAGATTTATATATAAGATTTTTATCATGGCATCATGTATTATGTTGAACAAATTGTAAGCTGCCTAAATGTCCTACAAAAAGAAAGAAGTTAGGCCGGGCGCGGTGGCTCAAGCCTGTAATCCCAGCACTTTGGGAGGCCGAGACGGGCGGATCACGAGGTCAGGAGATCGAGACCATCCTGGCTGACACGGTGAAACCCCGTCTCTACTAAAAAATACAAAAAACTAGCCGGGCGAGGTGGCGGGCGCCTGTAGTCCCAGCTACTCAGGAGGCTGAGGCAGGAGAATGGCGTGAACCCGGGAGGCAGAGCTTGCAGTGAGCCGAGATCTGGCCACTGCACTCCAGCCTGGGCGGCAGAGCAAGACTCCGTCTCAAAAAAAAAAAAAAAAAAAAGAAGTTAAATAAGTTGTTCTGATTCTGTAAAGAGGTGTTTTATAATTGCTAAAATTATACTTACAAAGAATATAACATGGAACAACTTTAGGTTTTTAAAAAGGGACAGTATACAAAACTACAGTGTGGTCGTAAAGAAAAAATAACATATTAGAAAAAAGACTGGAAAAATCTGTACTGGCATTGGTCATGGTCTTATCTCTATAATATACATATATTATCTCGCTCTTGTCCACTAGGCTGTAGTGCGATGGCACAATCGCGGTTCACTGCAGCCTCTGCCTCCTGGGTTGAAGCGATTCTCTTCCATCAGCCCCCTGAGTAGCTGGGATTACAGGTGCCTGCCAGCATACCCGGCTAATTTTTGTAATTTTAGTAGAGATGGGGTTTCACTATGTTGGCCAGGCTGGTCTTGAATCCCTGACCTCAGGTGATCCACCCGCCTCGCCTCCTGAAGTGCTGGGATTACAGGAGTGAGCCACACCACACCCAGCCAGAAAATATATTTTTTAATTCACGTATTTTGAGAAGAAAATACAGTTTGAAACCAAGAGGTTTCCTTTCATTATTCTTAAAACGTTTTCGGAAGTAAAATATGTGGTTCTGCTAAAAGCAGTTCTTTTAGTTAAATGTTAAAGGCTGCACCATCTTTGTGTTTTTTAAACATAAATAACTTCCACTTTATTATTTGTTAAATTAGAAAAAGTCTTTAATTTTACAAAATTCCTGACACTATGGAAACAGCAAAAGCGATTTAACACCTATTGAAGTTAGAAGCTTGCTTTTATATTTCCCATCTGATGATTCCAAATGTATACATGTTATTTCTCAAAAGTTACCAGTTACAATCCTTTTCTTTGTACCTTACAACTTAAATGAACAATAATTTTAAAAAATCATGATTTGCATCTAGTTGGTACCACCAAAATGATTTGAATTTGGTGAGGAACAAACTTGTTACTGTTGTTTTTACATTCATAGAAGGGAAATCTGGAATGAGCGAGTGCATTTTAATCAATACATGAAGACTGAGTATGTAAAAATGACATAAATATAAATAAAAATTATTTTATTGCCCTAACATTGACAAAATTACCTTGTTCTAGCAATTATCAGTGGGATTTTTAAAAGAAAACACTGCTAACTTTTCAAATAGTTATTTTACATGTTAAAAGAGGACTTTGTGTTTCTATTACAGATATTTGAGATATTTGGACCTGTTGCACATCCATTTTATGTGTTACGGTTTAATTCTTCAGATCACATTGAGAGTAAAGGTATTAAAATAAAGGAGACTATGTATTTTGCTCCATCAATGAAAGATTTCACCCAATATATATTCACAGAAAAACTTAAACAGTAAGTACTTTACTGCCATGTTGTTCTTCACTTACGTAACTTATATTTCAAGAATAATTCTCAGTGATTTAGTTTCTTATAGTTATATTGTGTCTCCCTTGCAAAGAGTTCATTTATCTTCCTAACAATATCTTTGAAGCCTACAATTTATTTTCAGATTTTGTACGTAGAACTCATATCTTTTGCAAAAAATGAAATAATCAGCCATTACGAGCACATTTGAGCCTTGTACACTATCTGATTCTAGTTCAGTGTTTTTTCCATTATATACTTTCTTTAATGTACTTGCTATTTTAGTATTAGTACTAATATTACTATCATTTCTTAATAACTTTTTTTTCAGTTAAGTAAAATTCTTTTGGGATTCTATTTAGAGACCTTGCTCTTCAATAAAACTTAATTTTCAAGAGAAAAAAAATGAGTATATCTCTTTATTTTGCTTATAAATTGTAAGTTTGTAGAGAGACAACTAACACGTGTCCCTGAAGAATTGTGTAGAAAGCCATGGTGTATGGAGTTGACCTAACCAACAAACCAGTGCTCTCCATTTTCTTTACAAATAATGCTAAGTGATTTCTGTGGCATGTGACCAGCAAATTTTTATATTTTTGCTCCCATTGGTTGAATATTTTTCAAATGTTAGCTGTTGCCAGCTGTTAGTCGTAAAGCTGTTTGTATCAGTTGAACTTGTTATAATTATGTTATTTAATTTTTTATATCATCAGATAGCATATGAATTTAAGTAGAATAGATTTTTTTTAATAAAAATAACTTGAATGCTTTCGAATGATGTAATGAATATGAGCCACAAAAAATATTTTCAGATTGGGAGTGGAAGAAAAGACTGCCAAAGATTGGGGGAAGGTTAAATCCAGAAAGACTTTGCACTCAGTTTGACAAAGAAGTTCCTTTTAGTTCTAGCTCTTCTTTTATTGGAAACTTAAAACCTAGGCGATAGATTTTTATAGATGCTGTTTTTGCAGGAAAACAAAGGAGCTTTGGTCACTGAGTAACTTCGATATTATGTCAAAGGTACCAGCCCCAGTTGCATGGCATAAGAAGATTACTTATGCCACTTACATATTAAATAAAGTCTCAAGTCACCAAATTTCATTTATTTCAGAGATGAAAATTTTAGTCCTGATAATTGATTTAACTCATGTTTAAGAATCTACATAAAAATCTGGAGGAATATTTTGCCTAAGTTATTCTTCAGATTGCATAAGGTTATTTTCCTAAATAACGCTGACAAGAAAGATGAATTAAATAGACACAAAGCCTTCAAGATATTAATATATTCTAAAATGCTTTAAATATTTAGCATTTCATCCTGTTTTGAATATAAAGATACTGCTGTGGATATGCCACATATGCAGCTTTTTAACAAATAGAGTATTTTAGCTTAAAACAGATAAACTTGAAGAGGTTTTCTGAAGATGGTTTTTAAATAGATTTTAAATAATAGATTCAGTCTTTGGTTTTGATTTGCAGTTCTTCTATTAAGAAGTAGTAGTAAATCAATGAAGTGGGAAATTAGACCTATATTTCAGAAACCTCCCTCCCCTAGGAAAACTGTTGTATTCTAGACTGCATTTTGGCGTCTGTCATGGGAACTCGGTGGAGGACTTTGTCTTTGAGGTAGAGAAGTTCAGCTCCTTTCAAGCTTACTGTTCTCTGATGAGGTTATTTTGATCTTAGTTTCTCATGTACTTACTGTCTTGTTAAAAGTGCTTTTTGAAATGTTGCTTGATCTTTCCATTAGTAGATTTTGATTTTTTGTAATAGATGCAGTAGTTGGGGAATTTTTCCCATTTATGCCTGTGATTCCAGGCTAACAGCAGTCCAGATCATGAGATGTCACGTATGCAGAAAGGAATACTAGAGCTATATTTAATGCGCATGTGTGAAATGACAATTGAGGAAATGCTTTTTTTCTTTTAAGTGATGGAAAAGTCATTGATACTCATATATAATGTCAAAGTTCTGAATCAAAAATTTAAAGCAAACTTAACAACTTTCATGTTGTGCCAGCAAACTGACATCTGTACATTGATTTTAATGGCCTTAATTCCTGGGAATCTTATTTTTGAGATCTAGTTTAAAACAATAAGGACATCTAGTCCTAATACTTTGTAGTATTTTACTTTGTGATATTTTAACATAATGGAATAACAAAATAGTACTTGAAACTATGAAATTAACAAAATTAAAAAGATTAAAAATGAGCTTTCACAAATTATACTGCTCATAATAGATTTCTGTACTTCTGTTGGTTGTAAAGTATAAAACTCTCCACCAAAAGTTGTTGATTTTCAGCTGCAATTACACATTTCACACATGCCAGTTGTTATATTGTCCTTCAGAATCTTTAAAGCAGCTCCTCTTCCTCTTCCTCAAACTATTCATAGTTAGCCTTCATTTGACCCTCTCTGCTTTGAGAATCAGTGTTGGAATAAGCCTTGGTTACTCATAGAGGATTACTGACGTTCCTCAGGTAAACTGAGGAGAAAATAATTCATATTGATATCTCTGCCATTAAACCTGTAAAATCTTTGAAAAGGGAATGGCTCAGTCAGTTTTGTGTAGTTCACACGTGGAACAACTTCCAATCTACGGTTGGCATGAAATAAGGGTTTTTTTAAAACTCAGTTTTGTGAAAACTGCAAATATCATGAAAACAAAAATCAAAAGCGCTGTCCATCTGCTTTCCACTGCACACCATAGCCTTGGCTTCTCATTCCAATTCCCTAATCCTAATATTTATATTTGCCCAACTTTTGTGTTTTTCTTAGGAACTTCCCACATCTTTTGAAATAAGGTAAAAGACACATAAGTGTATTGCAAAATTAAAGGTTAAACTCATGTCCTTTATTATTTTTGGTACTTTTAAGTTATAAGCACTTAACAGAATTGTGATAAATACTTTTTTGACTCCCATCCCCACCCCACCCAGGGATAAGGGATCAGATGCATCGTGGAAGAATGATCAGGAACCACCACCAGAGGTAAGTATAAGTTTTTTTATGCAACATTTTATAAAGTAGGGCAGGACTTAGTCTTAGAAATTTTATCATCCTTGCTGTTAGGGAAGTCATTGGTACTGGCTAGCAGCCATACTGCATTCTCCTGTTCTAGCCCATGTATTCTCTCACCCTCCTAAATGACTATTTTATACCTTTCAATGAAAGGTTTTGATTGGTCATTTAGGAAAAAAACTTTTTTCAGTTACATTTAGTTGTATTTTAATAATTATCACCTTATTTACAATGTAATTTGCTATTTTTGTTAACTTTGTTGATGTGTGATAAAGGCAGGCTGTCGTTAGTTTTAAAAAATTTAATTCAGGCCGGGCGCGGTGGCTCAAGCCTGTAATCCCAGCACTTTGGGAGGCCGAGACGGGCGGATCACGAGTTCAGGAGATCGAGACCATCCTGGCTAACACGGTGAAACCCCGTCTCTACTAAAATACAAAAAAAAATTAGCCGGGCGAGGTGGCGGGCGCCTGTACTCCCAGCTACTCGGGAGGCTGAGGCAGGAGAATGGCGTGAACCCGGGAGGCGGGGCTTGCAGTGAGCTGAGATCGGGCCATTGCA
This sequence comes from Macaca nemestrina, assembly GCF_043159975.1. NCBI lineage: Eukaryota > Metazoa > Chordata > Mammalia > Primates > Cercopithecidae > Macaca > Macaca nemestrina. The sequence goes on from NC_092127.1 coordinate 26,509,391, forward strand.
CTCCAGCCTGGGCAACAGAGCTAGACTCCGTCTCAAAAAAAAAAAAAAAAAAAAAAAAAAAAAATTTAATTCAGTTTAGTAAATACACCCACCGTATGGGACATGAAGACGTGGTGCTTTTAGTAGTAGTAAGCTGCCCTTCTTTTGGAAGTACAAAATCATTGGAAGCACCAGATGATTGGAAGCTACCTAACTCTCTACTTTTTAACGATATAACTACCTTTCTAAAAAGGGACCTTGATTTTCTTTTTGTATCTACATCAGTAAAACAATAGTTTTATGCCCCAAGGTGACTTGATAATCTAGTCTTCCTAGAAATGTGTAGTAAATTTAGGAATAATATATAAATGAGTTAATGATTTAATAGGATTACTTGGTTAACATTCTATGAAAGTGTTTAAGCAGATTATCTTGAGGGTTTTTTTTTTTTTTGAATTACAACAATGAATATATTCATTTCTTAAAAATAGCATGTATTTATATAGTATAAAATAAAAATGTATATAAATATTTTTATAAGTAAAAATCATACAGGAGAGTTTTTAAAACTTTCTTGGCAGTTCTTAAGAAGTTTTCTCAGTATTACAGTTTGTTTTTTTTTAAACGAATATAGACATGGGGGTCTCACTATGTTGCCCAGGCTGGTCTCAAGCTCTTGGCCTCAAGTGATCCTCCTGCCCTCAAGCGATCTTCCTGCCTCAGCCCCCCAGAGTGCTGGGATTACAGGAATGAGCCACCTTGCCCAGCCAGTATTACAGATTTTTGATATTTACAGATTTAACCTTGGTCATTTTAGATGTTTAAAGCAATGCTAAATCATGATCTGTATTAGTTTCTAATTTTACTGAGGTATGAATCAGGTTTATACCCACTTAGAGGGTTTTGTACAGGTATTAATCACTTAACCAGTGAATGATCCTTGCTCAGTATCTGAATTAAAATGGAATTATGTTTTCTAAGTCTGTGTATTTATGTGATTTCAATTAAGGCTCTGAATATTCACTTAATGTTCTGAATTAAGTTTAGAGCATCTAGAGCATCTTATTACTGGAATTACATGTTTTAAAATGTTTAGAGATTCATAAATATCTCAAAACATATTTCTTGTAAAATCCAGATTTTCTTTTTTTCTTTTTTTGGGTATGGGATGGAGTTTTGCTCTTTTTGCCCAGGCTGGAGTGCAGTGGCACAATCTCGGCTCACTGTAACCTCTGCCTCCGGGTTTAAGCGATTCTCCTGCCTCAGCCTCCCGAGTAGCTGGGATTACAGGCACATGCCACCACGCCCAGCTAATTTTGTATTTTTATTAGAGACGGGGTTTCACAATGTTGGTCCAGGCTAGTCTTGAACTCCTGACCTCCAGTAATCCACCCCACTCTGCCTCCCAAAGTGCTGAGATTATAGGCATGAGCCACCGCACCCGACCAGAATCCAGATATTCTAATGAATCCCTGTTGTTTCTGACCTAACCATTGAAGTTACCAATTACAGCAATGTGAGTTATTCGTAAAATTGGTTTGACTAGGTTAATTGCCAAATTACATCTCACCTAGTTCATGGTGTTCATTTTTTCCAAGTAGCTAGAACTGGATCATTAAGTATGTTGGGATTTAATTATGTAATATTTGTTGATGAAACTTTGTAGTATAGAATTATTGCCTGGTGTTGATCATAGATTAAAATTATAAATTCGTGAAGTTTAAACTTAAAAAGAGAAAAGAGAAACATCATGTGATGTGAAAATAGAAAGCTTGCATAAAGGAAAATAAGAGAAATTATGTGTTATGAAATGTTGGACTGTGTAAATAAACTAAAAATTACCTAGGGTTGTATCATATTCATCTTCATAGCCATTTTTAATATGCCACCATATACTTTATGGTTGAATAAATGTATTTAATGAATGGAAATATGAATTAATTTGCATATAAGAGACGTGAATTTTTCTCTGATTTTAGGAGTGATAGCAAAATACTACCAAAGTAATCTCTGTGAAATAAACTATTCCCAATTAAAATCCTTAGTTCCTCCCTCCTGCTCTTAAGATGATGTTCAATTATTTAAAATGGCACAATAAGGTTCCTTATTAGTGTCTCCAATTTTATCTTTTCTGGTTTTGCTGTGTAAGAAGCAGCAGCTTTCACTTTACCTTTCAGAACCATTTTTCTTTTTTGTATATACTATGTTCTCTCATGCCTCTGTGTGTGTTGTTTCCATTCCCTGAAAATTCTCTTTATTTTCATAGCTGACTCATTCAGGTGTTTCTATTGGGTTATCCATATCAAGAAGTCTTCCTTTTCCTTTTTTCTCTTTTTCCAGCACTATAATAACATAGCATTAAGTCGTAGCACTCGTTCATTGTACATTTAATCTGTTTTCTCAGAAAAAGGAGTCTTCTATCTGATCTCCATAGTTTCTAGTGTCTGTCAGATACCAGATTTAACCTGAGTTTTAAAATCTTATCCCTTTAAGATCAGTAATGAGAAATAGTGCATTAGAAGGCATACAATTATTTCATGTTTTCAAATTAGATTTCAGAATCTGAAGTGTATGGATTCCTGTTGATGGAGGATTTGATCTAGAATGTATTCCAGTGAAGCCATACTGAAAATTACATACAAAGACTTTCATATACATTTTATTTCTTCTTTTTAAATGTGTATCCATCCATACATAGTGGGCCTGCTTTCATATATTTTTTGTATGAAACATAATAAAAGTTTTCTGGTGTTAATAATAGAATAATAAAATGCCTGAACGTAGGAATGTAGATACCATGGCAGTCATAAGATAAATAGCTCATAAATCTTGGTTTCCTTGGTAGATTATAAGAATGAATCCTAATTCTTAGTTGCATATGAGTTTTACCACCTTTAATTTTTAAATAATTTCCTCTTAGGAGTTGGATCATTCATGTATCTGCTTATAAAAGCCTTTGCCATGTTGGTCAGGTTGGCGTGCGTCTGTAACCCCAGCTACTCAGGAGACTGAGGCAGGAGAATCGCTTGAACTTGGGAGTCAGAGGTTGCAGTGAGCTGAGATCGTGCCACTGCGCCAAAAAAAAAAAAAAAAAAAAAAAAGCCTTTGCCTATGGTCCTATCTAAATAGCTTCCTCATGATTTGTGTACCCTTATTTTCCCTCATTTATTTATAGTTCTTGCTATATACTTAAAATTATATTTAAAAAATAAGATGGTAAACCTGTAAAGAATGAACCTGTGAAATGTTTAGAACAGTGCTTGGATGTGTATTTTGAATGAATGAATTATGGAACATTGTCTTCCATTTTTTATTGGCTCTGATAATGTATATAATTTACTTAGTCCTTGATACTCTTACCTTTGGCACTCTTTTGCATCTGATACTATGATGAATCTTAAGTCTAAACTGGAAGTCAGACTCATATCTGAAGGTTGATTACTGACCTGTGTTAATTAAAGAGTCATTAAGCATTTATCAAAAAATATTTTTCTACCATGTCTAATTCAGATATAGAAAATATTAAGTATCAAAAAGGCAACTTTTTTTAGTCAATGATTAGTAATAGGCTTGTTTTCTTCACCTCCAAGTATGTACTATTGAATTGGCAAATCCATGTAACATAAACTTATTATATACTTTTCTCTGCAAGGCCTTAGATTTCAGTGATGATGAAAAAGAAAAAGAAGCCAAACAGAGGAAAAAATCTCAGATTCAAGGCCGGAAAAAACTCAAATCTGAATTTAATGAGCCAGGTGAGTGAATACGATATATATAGTCGTTTTTTTATCTTCATTTGCATCTATATAAGTTTATCAATAATAAAACCAAGGGAAACATCTAGGTTTTCTCTGTTTACCTCCTAGCATCCTGCTAACATTTAGAGCCCTTACATAGCAGGAGGTGTGGTAGTTTTATGAACTTAAGCAGTAAAAATGGCTTCCTGAGGTAACAGACAGACTAAACTTTGTTACTTGTGCTTGTCAGCACTTTTTTCTTAAGATACCTGTTTGCTTCCATGATCAAGTACTTGATGAACCCCTAAATCACAGTATCTTATTTATAAACATGCATTCCCTTTACCTTTTTTAAAAAGTTAAACTTTCTGAGATAACCGTAGATTCACATACAGTTGTAAAAATAATAGGAGAGGTGTTGTTGTATGCCCTTTATTCAATTTCCCCCAGTTGCAACATCTTGCATAACTATATATGGAACACTATCCCAGCCAGGGTATCGACAGGATACAATGAAGCTATACAACATTTCCATCACCAGAGAGCTACCCAGTTGCCTTTTTATAGTCACAGCCACGTCCTTACCACTCAGCTCCTCCTTTACTCATGGCAACCATTAATCCATTCTCCATTTTCATATATTTTGTCATATCCAGAAAATTATATAAGTGAAGTTATACAATATAGTATGCTTAGGGAAAGGCTTTTGCCACTGAGCATAATATCTGTGCGTCTGCTGGAAACCATCATTCTCAGCAAACTATCACAAGAACAGAAAACCGAACACCGCATGTTCTCACTCATAGTGAGAACAATGAGTGGGAATGGAACAATGAGATCACTTGGACACAGGAAGGGGAACATCACACACCGGGGCCTATTGTGGGGAGGGGACCAGGGGAGGGATAGCATTAGGAGATATACCTAATGTAAATGAGGAGTTAATGGGTGCAGCACACCAACATGGCACATGTATACATATGTAACAAACCTGCACGTTGTGCATGTGTACCCTAGAACTTAAAGTATAATAATAAAAAAAAAAAATCTGTGCATCCACCCACATTACTGCATGTATCAATAATAGTTTGTTCCTCTTCATTACAGAGTAACATTTCATGGCATGAATTTACCAGATTACCTAACCATTCATCCACTGAAGGACATCTAGGTTGTTTCCATTTTGGGGTTATTAGGAATAAAGCAGCTATAAATATTTATGTACAGTTTTTTTGTGAAAACAGATTTTTATTTTTCTGGAAGAAATGCCCAAGAGTACAATAGCTTGGTTGTATAATAGTTGCATTGTATGTTTAGTTTCCTAAGAAATTGCCATATTGTTTTTCAGCATGGCTGTACCATTTTACTTTTTTTTTTTTTGAGACAGAGTCTCGCTTTGTCGCCCAGGCTGGAGTGCAGTGGCGCGATCTTGGCTCGCTGCAAGCTCCGCTGCCTCCCAGGTTCACGCCATTCTCCTGCCTCAGCCTCCCTAGAAGCTGGGACTACAGGTGCCCGCCACCACGCCCGGCTAATTTTTTTGTATTTTTAGTAGAGACGGGGTTTCACCGTGTTCGCCAGGATGGTCTTGATCTCCTGACCTTGTGATCCGCCCGCCTCGGCCTCCCAAAGTGCTGGGATTACAGGCGTGAGCCACCGCGCCCGGCCCCCATTTTACATTTTTATCAGCAATGGATGAGTGACAATTTCTTTGCATTTTCTCCCGCATTTGGTGTTATCACTCTTTTTAATTTTGGCCATTTTGCTAGGTTTGTAGTGCAAATATAATTGTGGTTTTAATTTGCATTTTCCTAATGGCTAATGGCATTGAACATCTTTCCATGTGCTCATTTACCGTCTCTATCTTCAGTGATATGTCAGTTCATTATCTTTTGCCACTTTTAAATTGTATTTCTGAATTTTTACTGTTTAGTTACGAGAATTTAAAAATGTGTATTTTAGATGCTCGCTTTCTGTCAAATATGTGGTTTGTTCATGATTTGTCTAGTCTGTAGTCTTTTCCCTCTTTTAAGAGGGCCTTTTGCAAGACCAAAGTTTTTTAGTTTTGAGGAAAACTATCAGTTTTGTTTATGGAATCTGATAACTTCCTGCTTAGCTTTAGATCCTAATGATTTTCTTCTGTTTTTTTCCCTAAAAGTTTTGTAGTCTGTTTTAAATTGTACACTTGTGATTCATTTTGAATTAAATTTTGTATGGAATGTGAGGTTAGTCTTGAAATTGCGTAGAGTGATAACTCCTACTTTATTTTTCTTTTTCAAAATTATAATCGGTATTCTAGGTCCTTTACCTTTCAGTGTAAATTTTAGAATCTTATCTACATCAACAAATGTCTTGCTGAGGGGTTTTTTTTTCTTTGTCTGTTTTTTGAGATCTTCTTACTCTGTTGCCCAGGCTAGAATGCAGTGTTACAATCATAGCTCACTGTAACCTTGAACTTCTGAGCTTTTTTTCTTTCATTCTCCTGACAGTATCTTTCATGGAGCAGAAATTTTTAAGTTAATGAAATTCAGCATATTGATCATTTCTTTCATGGATCATGCCTTTGATGTCCTATCTAAAAAGTCATTATCTAAAAAGTCATTATTGGCCGAGCACAGTGGCTCATACCTGTAATCCCAGCACGTGGGGAGGCCAAGGTGGGCAGATCAGGAGGTCAGGAGTTCAAGACCAGCCTGGCCAACATGGTGAAACCCCGTCTCTACTAAAAATACAAAAATTAGCTGGGCATGGTGGCGCATTCCTACTTGGGAGGCTGAGTCTGGATAATTGCTTGAGCCGGGACCCGGGCGGTGGAGGTTGCAGTGAGCTGAGATCGTGCCACTGCACTCCAGCCAGGCCTGCAGAGCGAGACTCCATCTCTAAAGAAAAGTCAGTATCAACCCAAGGTCATCTAAATTTTCTTCTATGTTATCTTTTAGGAATTTTATAATTCCGCATTTTACATTGAGGTCTGTGATCCATTTTGAATTAATTCTTGTGAACGGTGTAAGATTATTGTCTAGATTTATTTATTTATTTTTTTGCCTATGGGTGTCCAGGTTTTCCAGCCCCATTTGTTAAAAACACTACTTTTGCTCTGTTGTATTGCCTTTGCTCCTTTGTTAAATATCAGTTTATTATGTTTATGGGGATCTATTTTTGTACCTTCTGTTTTGTCCCATTGATTTATTTGTCCGTTGTTTCACCAGTACCACACTGCTGTGATTACTTAAACTTTATAATACGTCTTGAAGTTGGGTAGTTTCCGTCCTTTGTTCTTCTCCTTCAATATTGTTCCATTGAGTTTTTTATTTTGGTTATTGTAATGTTCAGTTCTAAAATTTCAATTTATTCTTTATTTTATATCCTTTTTTTGCTAAAACTTTGTAATTTTAATTTTTTAGAATGTTCATAATATCTTGTTGAAGCATTTTTATGACTGCTTTAATACCTTTCATAATTCTAACATCTTTGTGACACCCTTGGTTAATTTTTTTTTTCATTGAATTTTAAATCTTCCTGGTTCTTTTTGTGATGAGCAATTTTCTTTTATTGAAACTTGGGATATTGAGTATTATATTACAAGACCATGGATCTTATGTAAATCTTCTGATTTAGCTGGGTTTGTTGTAATTGTTTCTTTGTCTTTTTAAAAATGCTTCTCTGGCAGCAAGAAGAATGGGGTAGATTGAAGTCTAGGTATTCCTCTTAGCCTCTGTTGACACCTTTGGCCAAGGGGTGCTGGATGAGGGTAGAAGTTCTGACACCCCACGAGGTATTTTCTTATGCCCGGTAGGGACAGGAGTACTTTGTCATTCCTCCCCATATGGCATGCACTGACGCCAGTGGAGGATGGCCTCATTATCACTGGATGGGGACAAAAATCCTAACTCTACTCAGTCTTCTCTGACGTTGTCACAGTGTAAAAGAGGGAAGAACACTGTGTTGCTGCCAGTGGAGGTGGAAGTTCAGGTTCCCCATGTGATGTTCATGGTCACTGCGGGGAGGCTTGTTACTGGCACCCTGTTCAGCCTGTTCCTGATGCTACTGCGGTGGAAGGGTTGGAGTACCTCATTACTGCCTGTCAAGGATAGAAGTCTAGGATCCATACTCAGCCTTTGAGAGTGTGTAGAGATGGTGACACATTTTCTTCTGTGGTGTTTGGCTGGAGTAGAATGGTTATCGTCTAAGTGTTTTCTGACTTGCTCGATTATCTTTCTTTGGCATTAGGTTTTGTCTTTTCAAATTCATTTAAAATTTACCATTTTATGTTTTAAACTTTTTTAACTGCCATAAGATATACCGGATAATAAAGAAAATTCATAATTGAAATTTCAAACAGTGCTTTTTGATACATTAAACTTACTTTTGTTGTTTTGTTTTCCCTCCCCTCACTCAAAGGTGAAGATTTTGCTGAAGTACATCAGAATTGGAATGCTCACTCTACTTCAGAGCATGCAAAAGGATATCGTAACAGAGAATTCACACGAGGATTTTCCAGGGGCAGATACCCTCGATCTTGCCATGGCAGGCCTCCACCTCAGCATTTCTATAATTCAGAACATATGGTATCTCAGGAGACTTCAGGATTTCCTTCTCAGAGACAAGATAATCCCATTATGCCACAATACCCCTTTCCTCTTCCAATGTTTGATGTGCATAATTTTCCACTCCGCTCTCCACCCCCACCACCACCCCCACCTGTAAACATGAGTTGGGCTACACCAAACATGGCAGCTCATCCATTACTTAACTTACCATACTCCCTACCCCCACCCCCTCCCCCTCCACCGCTGGCTCCTCCACCCTCCTCTGGAGATAGTAATTCTCATTTTGGACCTTACTATTAGATGACTATGCATTTCCAGAGAAATGTGGACTTTTCATATTATGTGGTAAGGATTTTTTTGTTTTTTTAAAGAGTGATTATGGAGCTAGATTTTTAGAAAAACTGTAAAATACTAAATGATTCCTTCTATTGTAAGTTGATATATATTTGTAACCTTTGTGAAATTGTATTCATATGAAAATGTCAGCTCAGATTCTTGGGGGAACATTAAATTATGTAATATTTAATTAAAATTTTGAATTCATGCCTCTCCCTCCCAACCCCACCCAATTAAACTATGTATATAGTAATGGATATGGGACAAGTTTCATCATGGGTAAAATATATGGAGCACATTGATTTTCTTGCTGTAATATGAATATAAGATGTTGAAGTCCTTTTGAGAGTCTTTAAACTATTTTTATAAATTTATACTTTGGAAATCAATTTTAATTACAAATGTAATTTGTGAGTAAATTTAAATGACCATAATTTTTCTTTTTAAAACAGTTGAAGGGTATAGAGGAGAAAATTCTTATATATTGGTAGAAGCTCTGATTATAGCTAAAGTAAAAAATATTTATTATGCATAGGCAAGCTTCCATTATCTGTGCAAAATATTTCCTTTATTTGGGCACTATTCAGAAGACTTTACTATTTAACCTCCTAAAAGGGATGTAAAGATTATTCACAATAAGATCTATTTAGGGATTTTGTCTTCCATATTTGTTTTCCAGATCCTCACATGCAGACTAGGTTCAGTAAATAACAAATATTTATTGAATATCTGAATATAGAGTTTTTAATTAAATGAGTAATGACTACTGCTTTATATTATGAAGTGTCAACTTAAGGGAAATTACGGGTTTTAGAACTAGAAGAGACCATTGAAATACTCTAGTTTTCATTTACTAAATGAGGAGTCTAAGTGTCCCAAAGAGGTTAAAGTAATTTAAGATCACTCAGCTAGTGAGTTGACAAGGAGTTGAACCTAGTTCTTCTGGTTTTCTGATTAGCAATTTCCACTAATTAGATGTTTCCCAATCTTACATTCCTTTACACACTTAGGAAACAGTGTTGATATGGCACATTGGAGTAATCTGGAAACCACTTAACACAAGCCCATGCACTCTGGTTGCACTGAGGCCCCACTTTTCTTTCTCATGAGCTGAGGGGACTGTTTCAGCATTCTTTGTACACAAGTTGAGAGGCTTTGCCTTGGTACACATTAACTTTGTCATGTGAATACTTTCTTCATTATTTTTTAAAATATTTTTGCAACTTCTCTTCAGGAGTTACCTTCACAGGTTATAGCACAGTCTTTTTATGATTGTTAGAATATTGTTAAGAGTTTATGAGATTATATCTAAAAGCACTAAAAGAAAAACCCAAATCCTTTTCCACAAGAATGGGAATAGTAACATGTTATTTTTAGTCATCAAGCTGTTCTGATCATCATGGCATTTAAAAACCTGTCCATTTCGGCTGGGTGCAGTGGCTCATGCCTGTAATCCCAGCACTTCGGGAGGCCAAGGTGGGTGGATCACCTGAGGTCAGAAGTTCGAGACCAGCCTGGCCAACATGGTGAAACCACGCCTCTACTAAAAATACAAAAATCAGCCGGGCTTGGTGGCACGTGCCTGTAATCCCAGCACTCGGGAGGCTGAGACAGGAGAATTGTTTGAACCTGGGAGGCAGAGGTTGCAGTAAGCCGAGATCACACCATTGCACTGCAGCCTGGGTGGCAGAGCAAGACTCCATCTCAAAGTAAAAATCTGTCCATTTCTTTACCTCAGGTACAGGTATATCTCACAGATACTGTGGCCTCAGATCCAGACCACTGCGGTCAAATAAGTCACACAAAGTTTTTGGTTTCCAAATGCATATAAAAGTTATGTTTACACGCTACTGTCGTTTATTAAGTATACAATAGCATTGTGCCTAAAAAAACCAATGTGCATATCTCAATTTAAGAGTACTTTACTGCTCAAAAAATAATAATGACCCTCTGAGCCTGCAGTGAGTCATAATCTTTTAGCTGGTGGAGGGTCTGGCCTCAAGTGTTGTTGGCCGCTGACTGATCAGGGTAGTGGTTGCTAAAGGTGGCAGTTTCTCCTAATAGACAGCAGTGAAGTTTGCTATGTTAATTAGCTCTTCCTTTCACCAAAGATTTCTGTGTAGCATGTGATGCTACTTGATAGCATTTTATTCTCTGTAAAACTTTGAAATTTGGGATCAAGTCCTCTCAAACTCTGCTACTGCCTTATCAACTAAGAAGGTTATGTAACATTCTAAGTCCTTTGTTATCATTTCAACAGTGTTCATAGCATCTTCACCATGAGTAGCTTTTACTTGAGAAACCTCATTTTTATTCATGCATAAGAAGTAACTCCTCATCTGTTCAAGTTTTTTCATGAGATTGCAGCAATTCAGTCACGTCTTTAGGTTCCACTTCTAATTCTAGTTCTCTTCCTATTTCTACCACATCTTCAGTTACTTCCTCCCATGAAGTCTTAAACACCTCAAAATTATTTATGAGGGTTGGAATCAACTTCTCCCACACTCCTGTTAATATTGATATTTTGACCCCCTCTCATGAATCATCAGTGTAGTTAATGACATCTTAAATGGTGAATCCTTTCAAGAAGATTTCCAGTTTACTTTGCCCAAATCCATCAGAGGAATCACTATGACAGCTATAGCCTTACAAAAAATATGCTTATATAGTAAGACTTGAAAGTCAAAACTATTCCTTGATCCATGGGCTATGGAATAGATGTGTTAGCAGGCATTAAAAAAATTCAACTCCTTGTACATCTCCATTGGAGTTCTTGGGTGACCAGGTGCATTGTTAATGATCAGCAACATTTCTAAAGAAATCTTTTACTGAATGGTGGACTGAAAATCTTTAGTAAACCATGATATTAAAAGATGTGCTGTCATCCAGGCATAGTTTTTGTATCTGTAGAGCACAGGCAGAGTAGATGTAGCAAAATTCTTAAGGACCCTAGGATTTTTGGAATTGTAAATGAGCATTGGCTTCAACTTAAAATTACCAGCTGCAGTACCCCTAACAAGATAGCCTGTCCTTTGAAGTTTAGAAGCCAGGCATTGATTCCCGCTCTGCAGCTATGAAAATCCTAGATGGCATCTTCTTTGAATATAAGGCTATTTTATGTACACTGAAAAATCTGTTGTTTGGTGTTTAGTGTATCCTTATCTAGATCTTCTGGATAACTTGCAGCTTCATTTTGTACTTTTATGTTATGGAGATGGCTTATTTCCTTAAACCTCATGAGCCAACCTCTGCTAGCTTCCCACTGGGAGAGAAACTGCAGTTTTTCTCAGCCTTCATAGAATTGAAGAGAGTTAGGGCCCGCTCTGGATTAGGCTTTGGCTTAAGGGAATGTTGTAACTGGTTTGATCTTTTATCCAGACCACTTAAACTTATTGCATATCTGCTGTAAAGCTGTTTTGCTTTCTTACTCCTGTGTTCACTGGAGTAGTACTTTTAGTTTCTTTTAAGAACTTTTTCTTCGCATTCACAATTTGGCTGTTTGGCACAAGAGGCCTAGCTTTTAGTTTGCCTCAGCTTTCAACATGCTGTCCTCAGGAAGCTTAATCATTTCTAACTTTTGTTGTAAAGTGAGAGACGTACAACTCTTCCTTTCACTTGAACACTTAGAGGTCATTTTATGGCCAGTAATTGGTTTTATTCCAGTGTTGTTGTTTCACGAAATAGGAAGGCCTGAGGAGAGAGAAAAGGAAACAGCAGATGTGTGGAGCAGTCAGAACATACACATGTATCCATTAAGTTCGCTATATTATATGGGCATAGTTCGTGGTGCCTCCAAAACAATAGTAACATCAAAGATCACTGATTGAGATCACTATAACACAAATAACAATTATGAAAAAGTTCAGAATATTGGGAGAATTACCAGAATGTGACAGTATACATGAAGTGAGCATACGCTGTTGGGAAAAATGGAGTTGATACACTTGCTAGGTGTGGGATTGCTACAAACCTTCGATTTGTAAAAAGTGCAATGTATATGAAGTATAGTACAATGAAGTACAATAAAACAGTGTGTGCCTATAGTATTATCTGACAGTGGATATTTACTATCTACAGAAACATCTGAATTGTACCATTTGATCTTTGCTTTAAATTAAGTTGATATCTTAACCACTTAGGTCCAATTGCCTTCCTCTCTATACAAATCGGCCCTCTCTGTCTGTGGGTTCAGCATCTGTGGGTTCAACCAATTGTGAATCACAAATATATAGAAAAAAATAAAATGTATGGTTGCAACTGTACTGAACATGGTAGACTTTTTTTTCTTGTGATTATTCCCTAAACAATAGAGTATAACTATATAAAGTTTTTACATTGTATTAGGCATTATAAAATAATCTAGAGAAATTGTTTAAAGTATTGGGAAATGATTAAGTCATGAGGGCTTTGCACTTATGTATGGATTAGTGCCTTATAAAAGGCACTTAGGCACTAATGTATGGATTTGTGCCTTATAAAAAGGGCTGGAAGGAACCGGCTTAGATCCATTTTGCTCCCCAGTCTCATCCACCATGTGAAGAAGACTCAGTATTCTTCCCTCCGGAGAATGTGGCAACAGGGTGCCGTCTTGTAAGCAGAGAGCAACCCTCACCAGACACCAAACCTACTAATGCCTTCATCTTTACTTCTCCAGCATCCAGAACTGTAAGGCATACTTATTTATTTTAGAGACAGGGTCTTGCTATGTTGTCTTAGCTGGTCTCGAACACCTGGCCTCAAGCAATCCCTTTGTCTCAGCCTTTTGAGTAGCTGAGATTACAGGTACAAGCCACCATGCCCAGCATAAATTTCTGTTGTTTTTATAAATTTCTCAGCCTGTGGTATTTTGTTACAGCAGCACAAAAGGACTAAGTCACCAACTGTCTCTTATTTGGAAGAGAGAAATAATGCAGTTGTCGTCATCCTCACCTTAATCTTACAGCGCATCTTTAAAATTGTGTCCCTAGATCTTTAAACTGATGTAAATGCAAAGACTTAAGATGTTCTACTGACAGTTTCACAGTTTCCATGGAGAATTCTTTGTATTAACCTTTTACTATATAATAAGGTAGGCTGACATTCACATGATTGTGTATGGGTAACCCCTTTGCATGTCTACAGTTGCAAATATAGAATTAAATTAAAATCATTGCCTAAGCGAATATATTTGTTTTATTAAGGTGAGTAGCTGTAGGCTGGGTAGGGTGGCTCACACTTGTAATCCCAACACTTTGGGATGCTGAGGCAGGAAGATTGCTAGAGCCCAGGAGTTCAAGACCACCAACCTGGGCAACATGGTGAAACCTCATCTACAAAAAATACAAAAATTAGCCAGGCATGGTTCCACATGCCTGTAGTTTCAACTACTCAAGTGACTGAGGCAGAAAGATCACTTGAACCCAGGAGGTTGAGGCTCCAATGAGCTGTGATCACACCATGGAAACTGGATGGCTTGTTTACTTATTAGAAGTAGACTATTGAAATAACTGGGTTGAGACTATGATATAGTTTGGACCTTTGTCCCCTCCAAATCTTGTGTTGAAATGTGATCCTGGTGGAGGTGTTTCAGTCATGGGATGGAACCCTCATGAATGGTTTGGTGCTGTCCCCATGGTAATGTGTGAGTTCTCACTCTATTAGTTCACACAAGAGCTGCTGTTTAAAAGAGCATGGCACCTCTCTTGCTCACACTCACTATGTGACATAAGTGCTGCCAGTTCAACTTCCCTGTGATTGAAAGCTTCCTGAGGCTCTAACCAGAAGCAGATGTTGGTGTCTTGTTTCTTTTACAATCTGTAGAACTGTGAGCTAAATAAACCTCTTTTCTTAATGAAGTACTCAGCTTCAGGCATTTCTTTATAGCAATATAAAACAGACTGTTACAGACTGGCTAGGGGAAACCTGGAATAGAGTGCAATTTCATAACTTACCAAAGGACATGTTCTGTTTTGTGCTGTTATAACAGAATATCACAGACTGGGTAATGTATAATGAACAGAAATTTATTGGCTCACAGTTCTGGAGTCTGGGAAGTCCAATATCAAGGCATGGCATCTTGTGAGGGCCTTCTTGCTGTGTCATCACATGGTGAAGGCAAGAGGGTAAGAGAGGACAAGAGTGGCTGAACTCACCCTTATAATACAAGTCCCCAGTGAGGGTGGAGCCCTCATGGTCTACTCACCTGTTAAAGGTCCCTTCCCTTAATATTGTTACAGTGGCAGCTAAATTGCAACATGAGTTCTGGAGGGGACTGTCAAACCATAGTAGGATACTTCTTAAAAGCCATGTAGCTAAGTCATATAAATTCCAAAATGTATCAATTTCTTCGTGTAGGTAAGTGACTAGTAATAGAAACTAAATTATTAGTATGTATTAGTGGGACATAGGGAAGATGTAAGTAATTACCATGGTGCCTGTGTACAGTTCTCCATTGTTTTGGGGCAAAGAATATCGAATGCTTTCTCATTCTCTTCCTCTTTTCCCACCGAATTGTAATTTGTCAGTCCCTTCCACCTCTTTTTGTTCTACATTTTTTGTTGATTGTTTAGAGCTGGTGAGCAGCAACTATATTTTTTAAAAATTGAGGCCAATTTGATAAAGAAGAAATGAGAATCTGAATTGAGTTTGCTATAATTTTAAGCTATTTATTAAATATAAAGAAATGATATTTAAAATTCTCAAGTACTGAAAATCTTACTGTATGTTTTAAGGAACAGTTTCCTAAGGTACCAGTCATTGAACTGGGGACACGTAGAGTCTCAAATATAATGTGTCATTTGTATGTATTTTCTTTCACCGATAATGTTTGGCATTTGAATTTGATTTTATTAACTTATAAATTTTTAGGCAGTATGTTAAACTGGTTCAATGCTTCGTACTAGTTCTTTTATACAACTTGCCATTACTGAGTTATTTTCTGTTGCAGAAAAGGCAGTCTCTTTCACCCCTGGATGACTCAAATCAGGAAATACAAGCAAAAGAAGATAATTCTTTCTTTGTATTTACTTCTCAGTCTTTCCCAATCTGGCTGAGGCACATAAAGAAGACTTGAGGAAATTCTTTACTTAGGACACAATCTTAAGCTGCTCAGGGTATTTAGAATTTTTGGAAATAAGTAGTCATGTACTTCTATAATTAAGTGCCAAGGAAAGCAAATTAGTGTATTATTAAATATTAGATCTTTAAAAAAGAATTAAAAACTAATTTGTAGAGTGAATTCATGTTCACACAATATACATTCATAAAATATTCAGTCTGACATTTCATGTTTAACACCAATAATCTGAGGTCTAAATGTTTAAAAAATAGATAATTTTAGTAATGCAAGCTGGAAAATATAAAAAATAAAGAACAGTATCATTCACAAGAATTTATTTTCAGGTAATGTTGCAGCTACACTGTTTATGATTTAGTGCATTCAGGATACAAAAGAAAAAAAAAACGCATGTATTTGTGTCCTTTTCTGCAGATAAATTGCCAATATTTCAAAAGTTTTTTTTTTTTTTTTTACTTCTCATTTTGTGACCCAGTCCAATCCTAAATTTATATGGATATAAATTAGGATATGGATAATATCCTGTATGGAAATGGATTACGTGCAATTCTGTTCCAGAAAACCAAGGGACTATTTTCTGTAGTGTAGCTGAAATTAAACTTGAGAAATATTCCCTTGATATTATCTATCAGGCTGGGCAGGGTGGCTCTCGCCTGTAATCCCAACACTTTGGGAGGCTGAGGTGGGCAGATCACTTGAGGTCAGTAATTTGATACCAGCCTGGCCAACATGGTGAAACTCCGTCTCTACTAAAACACAAAAATTAGCTGGGTGTGGTGGTGCATCCCTGTAATTCCAGCTCCTCGGGAGTCTGAGGCAGGAGAATTGCTTGAACCCGAGAGGCGGAGGTTGCAGCGAGCCTAGATCACTCTACTACAGCTGTTGACAAAGCGAGACTCCATCTCAAAAATAAATAAATAAATAAATTAGACCAAAGTACTTGTTTTGAGCTACTAGCAGCAATAAAATTACATCTCATTTTTGACTCTGTGCAATGATAAATTGCTGTCATTGGCAGACTAGATATATGCAATTACCTGAAAACAAAGTACAAATTCGTGTATCAAATGGTAAAATACTTAATAATGAAAATAAGCCATAAAGAAAAACATCAAATATTTTCTTTGCATTCTATAGAAAGCATACATTTACACTATTATTTGTATAAATACGTATTTATTTGAAGGCTAGTACAGAAAGTGTAATTGTTATGCATATTTTGGTTGAGTACCTCTCATTTCTACTCATATAAAGGTGAAATGGGAATAAATTTTACATTGCATATCTTACAGTTAGTTCCATTACTCCATCTTTCAAACAGAACAAATTGACCTTGTTTATGTGTTAAAAGCTTTTTATTTATATTGAGAATAGATGGGTCAAACATTGTTTCTAACAAGAGATATGACCCAAATAGTAAAACAGAGCAGATGCAAAGGGATAAAATATTAGCATAGAATTCCTATTAAGACGTAATAAATAGATTGTGGTGGTGTGTAGTGTTTAGATGATAGAGATGAACTTCTAAAATGTTCTCAGTATCAGTAGCCACTACAGTGTGCAAAACCTATTATTGCAGCTCTTTAAACCTTTTATTATTGCAGTTCTTCAAGTGTTTTATTGTGTGCTCCCATGACATACAGGAGTGCTGGGAAACATTTGCACTCTCCCCCAACCCACAGCTCTTGCAAATATCTGTTTGATTATGTATCATGCAGTGTTTCATCTCAGACATGATTTGGCACTGTCAGACTCAATTATGTAAGCTTTCTTAATAGCTGATTTATTCAAAGCAAATGATTAATTTTCTTGAACATCAGTTTGGTTTTTGTTTTTGATTAGGTATAATTGTTCGTATATTTGTTGGCAACAACATAAGTTCAGATGAATTCTGTTTAGCAAGATTATGGTCAGAAAAATATTTGCCGGCAGAAGAAAATAGCTGTGAGCATTAATTTTATTCATTCAAATCCTATTAAACTACAGCACATTGCTGTTGTGTAGGCAATCTAATGTACGGACTGTGGAATATATTACTTTCCATATTTATTTTTCTTCATAGAACATCACCCTGTACCATTATTCCACAGAATGCACTGGGAAATGCTGTCATAGAAGATAGCTGGAAGACATTCATGGTAGTGCACATTTCTTGGAGCTGTGTCTAGTCTTGCTAAGAAGACAATTATTAGAAGATCATGGGACGCAGAAGAAATCTTAAGTCTCTCGCATTAGGTTAGGAAACTGCTGTTCATTCGTGTGGACTCTAGGTTCCTGGTGTTCCAGAACTCACTGAAAGTCTGTAAGATGTACATTTTTCTCGGAGATTCCATGGCTTTCATCTTGTTTTCAAAGTAGTATCTGAAGACAGAAAAAGAGGCTGGAGACAGAGAGTCTGTCATTTAGGACATAAATAGAAAATCATTCTTACATTAAAAGAAGGGGCACTATATTCAGCTGAACACGTGTCATGGTTGCTCTCTATTTTATAAAGTTCATTCCAGGCATATTGTGATCAACAGTGAAATCTGAGCAAGTCCACACAAATTCTAAGGACATTCTACAAATACTTTAAAAATGCTCATATGCAACAACAGAAAAGGAAAAGATCCAAATGGAACATAGAAAATCATTCAGAAAAGTTTCTGGAAGGAGAGAAATTAAGACCAGAATGAGACCTTCTCATAGGCCTAATAGACTAAGGTGTCTCTCCATTTACTTAGAGGACCTGAAAGTTTGTATGTAAGTCTTAGAGTTGCATAATTTATTTTTGTTATAGAAAAGCAAGATGTATAAATTGCCCTTACAAAAAAGTAGATTCAATCATGCTAATTAATATTTTGTTAGTTCTCATAAAGTTCTAGTCAAAGGACCCATCCAGGTATGTTTTCACATAGCTGGCTGGACTGGATAGATATGTCATGACAGTTCCTAATGTGGGCAAGTAGCAATGACCCTTACAAATGCTCATTTAAAATAAGTTGTATTTATTTATTATTATTATCATTATTATTATTATTATTTTTTTTTTTTTTTTTGAGACAGGGTCTCTCTCTGTCGCCCAGCCTGGAGTGCAGTGGCGCGATACTGGCTCACTGCAGCCTCTACCTCCAGGTTTAAGTGATTTTTGTGCCTCAGTCTCCCAAGTAGCTGGGACTACAGGCATGTGCCACCACACCCGGCTAATTTTTGTGTTTTTAGTAGAGACAGGGTTTCGCCATGTTGGCCAGGCTAGTCGCAAACTCCTGACCTCAGGTGATCTACCTGCCTTGGCCTCCCAAAGTGCTGGGATTACAGGCATGAGCCACCGCTCCTGGCCAAAAATGTTTTATTTCTGTCTGTGAATGTAACATGAGATGTGAGAATAGACTTCAGTTCTCATACAGTGCTCTACTTCCATTCTCATATCCTCATGACATTTTATTGTAATTGATTGCTTAAATCATCTTTTCTGTTAGAGTATTATCTGAGGACCAGCGCTGTTTTATCACACCTATCCCTACTCTAGTACAGAGAAGCTACTTGAGAGACAGTAACTGAAACCTTGTTTCTAGATGCCACTTTCTGATTCATCACCCCTAGAATTCTTTGTGTTTCTAGAGTATAGTGGTTTATATGTGTGGATTCAAGATTATCACGACAAGCATTAGTGAGGATTCTTTTTATTTAATGACTTGAAAGTATTTCACAAGGTATCATGAACCTATTTTAGCATAGATTTCCAGGTCAGTTGTTCATCAAAAATGGCTCCGAAAGATAAATGGAACATGAATTCTCTTTTTCTTGGAACTGGTTTTGAGAGGACCCTATCATCTCTAATTTGGAAATAACAGCATTTTAGAAAAATTATTTTTTTCCCTAGGATAATACAATTTGCTTAAAAAAACTGAACTTTAGATGATACCAAAATTTGGCTACCAAATGATTAAGGATAATCAATCTGCTGCAAGGTTTTTGGGTTGATCTCTATGATCATTCAGTAAGAGTGTATCCATGCTGTTCTATCCATAAATATACCTGAGTGCTGACCTTTACAGACAGCAATGAATAATGCATGATGTGTGTGTGTGTGTATATATATATAATATATATACATATATACATATATAATATGTATATATCCACACACACATATATATAATGCTTCTAGGGAGTTTAAAAATAAAGAATAAAGAGAAGACTTAGTATCCTAGGAGACATTTGCTTTCCCTTTCTAGTTTTCTCTACTTTGTAAAATAGCTTCAGGATGAGAAAGTCATCTGAGGTCATGTACTTAGATTTACTTGAAAACATGAAAAAAAAAAAAATAGAAGCACAAACCTGTAAATCTCTTGGAGCAACAAGTGGGGAAGTACATATAAGTTGCTGTTAATATTTCCGTTAATGAACCAACCTAGTGAAATTAGGTTTAGAGAGCCATTGAAACTTAATATATTCGTTCATTCAATGAACATTTGTTTTGTGCTTATTATTGGTCAGTCATTTGATGCTGGGAATGCAATCCTGAGTGCAATAGTAGAAAATGGATAAATAAGGATACTAGGTGCTCTAATACCAGTATATGTTTTTACAGGGTATAGTGGGAACACAGAAGTGAGAAAAGTCTGCTCCACCTTAGGTAAAGATGGGAAGAGGAGGAAGGTAGGCAATAATTCACAGAGAACATGATCTTAGGGCTGAATCTTATAAAATAAAAGATAAACCTGAGAAAAGCCGTAGAACTGTAAAACAGCTCAGCATGTTTTGAAACCAGCAGATAGATAGGTATGACGGGTATGAAGACTGTACAAGGATGGAACAGAAGAAAACAATTCCTAGAGCTAGAAAGTAATTGGAAGTCAGGTGACAGGAGACCTTTGGGGCCTTTCTAAGGAGTTTGGATTTTATCCTGGAAGTAATGGGACATGAATTGACAGGACTTGTAATGTTAGGGATTGGGCTGCAAAAGGAAGGTGTCTGGAATGACTCTCGGCTTTATTTATGGTTTGAGTGGCTAGGTAGAGTGGTAGTCCCTGAAAAAAGGATATATTTTGCATCTTTTGTGTGTTTACATCTTCACAACAGTTTTGTGAGGTAGTAAACATTATCATTTTATAAGGAAGAAAAGTGAAGACTTGTATAGGTTAAAGATTTTGTTTGATTTCTTGCAGCTAGTACTTGATGAAATCATATGGAACACAAGAGTTGTCTGATCCCAGGATCTGAGCTTGTAGCCACCGTTGTAGTCTTCCTCAAAGGCACTAGTAAACCACAGGATTTTCAAAAGTCAGAATTGACAAAGAGAAGAAGAAATATTATAACAAAGACTAAGGAAAAAAAACTGTTATATTTAAGGAGACATTAGTGCTAAGAAATTCTGCTAGAAACTAATCAGCACATATTTAATACCCACATATGCCATAATACAGATCTCTCTCACACACACACACACATACACACACATGCACGAACAAAAATAATTCAGTGTTAACTCAGTGATACACTTTTCTATTCATCCAATTATAATTTTCTCAAAATTCCATAATAAGGACACTTGTGGTAGCAGTTACATAATTAAACTACACATTTTCAAGGGTTTCACTTATGTATACAGCACTGGGTTAAAACTTCATAACATTTTTGAACCTATTAATTAGCTGGAAACTGGATTGTTGTTTATTAACATTAACTCACTATCAATCAAAAACTGATGATGCGTCATTAGATTGCCATATTGTGTCAATTTTAGGAATTTATTTAGAATAAGTTTAGCAAGAACTTAGACTTTATTGGTTTATTAAATAAATCAATTTTGCTTCACAAGGCAATTTAGTGTCATATTGATGTTATTAGTATACATAATAATTTGGCAAACGTAGTTTTTTGTTTTACTTTGAAAATTATGCATAGAAATAGATCTCTACAAATAAAGCTGATAGGGAAGAATTATGCAAAATAGCTGCAAGATTTTGTCGCATTTGTACACATTATAAAGGGTACAACTTGTATTTTCAGTAGTGATTTCCTATTAGTAACACTGGTCAGTGGTCATATTGAAAGAACTTGACTTTTTTTCTGTTGGTAGATTTTGCCTGTTTAATCATTTAAATCAAAATGGAACCTACAGGATGTGTCAGCCAAGTCACACACAAAAAAATACCAATAAAAATTTGCAAAAATATTGCCCAACCTTCCAAATAAACCTAAAGAAATAAAAATAAAATTAAGAATACTATTTTGAGTATATCAAACTGACAAAAAATAAATAGAAACATGATTATCATACTGAGTATGGCAAAGACTTCAAAAAAATTATTGTCCTATACCACCGATAGTATCAAACTTTATTGAGAGTAACTTAGAAAAAGATGTACAGAGTCTTTCATGCCCGTGGTCCTAATGAGCCTACCTTTTGAAATTTATTTATGATGACATTATGAGGAAAATCTAGTTGACTGTTACATTTTTATAATTAAGATAACCGTCATAGGAAATAGGACAATATTATGAATAACTTTATGCCAATAAAATGTAAAAATGTAAGTGATATAGACACATTTCTAGAAAAACAAACTTACAAAAATGGATACAAAAATGAATAAATTATCAGAGTAGTCCTCTATTAAGAAGAAGCCATATGGGGAAAAAAAAAAAAAAATCTTCCCACAGCAAATACCCCAGGTCCAGATATCTTTACCAGTGAATTTTACTTTGCATCATTTGATTTCTACTAAGTGTACTGCAGGATGTGGAGGAAGGAAAAGATGAGTTCATGGCTTTAAATCCTAATCCACAACCTCAGTAGGGATCCAGGAAACTTCTGTAATTGTCCTGGAAAACACAGACACACACAGAAATATCTCCTGTAGCTGCAGGGTTAAAATTTCTGAAAACCAAGCTTCAAGTCTGATCCTGTGGGCAGCTGAACTTACAAATGCAACAATGTGGGTGCATCTCAAAAACATGATGGAGAGCAAAACTGCCAGACACAAAAAGGATATACGGTCTAATTGCATTTCTGAAAAGATGAAAAAATAAAACCAACAAACCTTACAAGTTTTGATGGCATATTACAAACAAACAAACAAACAGCAAAGGGATTACCATAAATGTTAGGAGAGGAATTATCAAAATGGAGAAGGGAATAATAATTGGGAGAGGACCAGAGGGGACCGTCTCTGTGCTGGCTGTACTCTCTTCCTTGGCTTGACTAAGGTAACAAGGGTGATCGCCTTGTGATAGTTTTTTGAGCTATGCACTTATGTTCTGTGGAACTATCTATATATATATATGTATTATTTCTCAAAACCAAAAGGATTAAAAGGAACCCTGAAGGGTTTGCTATCTAACTGGGAAACAAAAGACAAGATCCTTAAATGACTGACAAGTCTCTAAATAATCTGGCCTCCTACTAATGGTTTGATGTCTCAATTTTTCTTCCTCTCTCTCCCTCTGCTCCTGAATCTACACATATAGAGTTGAACATGATCAGAGAAAACCCAACACTCATGCTGTCTGGTATCACTTGAGATTCATAACTACCAAACCTAAGAGGGAGCTTTAAAGCTGCAGTATTTTTTTCCTAGTCCATTCACTTGTCACTCACCAAGGTGACAATTTCATAACTCCTGTACAACCTTCAAGCCCTCCATTCCCTGATTTCACTGCCCCTCCTCACTCCACAGTAGCAGTTTTGCTTCCTCTTTGTACCGAGAAAATGGAAACAATTCCACTGGGTGGACACAGAGCTGTATCATCCACATCCCTTTTCACAAAAACAGCCTTATACCGTAGCTGCCGGGATCAGCAGATGTCTTCCAGCATTCAGCAACTATAAAGTCCATCTCACTTTTGGAGATCCCAGAATGCACCCTTCTAGGGGAAGCCCAAATCCAGTGTCCATTTCCAGGAGTGGTTGAGGGCAGCATAAAGGCTGGAGGAACAGATCCAGAGCTATCTTTGTGTTGGTTAAGTTTTGCCAGGCATGTACTGTAGTTTGAATTTCTCCTCCATCCATTTGTTTCCTCTCTCTCCCTTCCCTAAGTGTTGATCCCTAACACATATTCAGTATTCCAAACTCCATCTCAGTATTTGCTTCCAGTGAATCCAACCTGTGATACCTCAAACACATTCAGATTTCCATCACCATGTTCACCTACTAACTTGCTTTTTTCCTCAATATCCTATGACTGCCTTCTTTACAGAGTGTTTTTACTTAAAGCTAATCACTTCATTTGTGCACTGCCTTTGCTTACTGAGAGAGAGAACTCTAGCAATTCTTTCTCCCCTCGCCATTTTTTCCTTTTTGTAAAATTGCTATTATCTCTCCTTTATTATTATTTTTTTTAATCTTTGCCTTGGTCCATTTCACCGGCTACTGAGCTGTTCTGCTTTCTTTTGCAAAATTATTAATAATCTCAGACTCCCAATTCCTCTTCTCTCATTTCCTCTGTAGCTTATTCTAATCAGGCTTCCCCCTCCAATAGTGGAAACTGCCCTTTTCAAAGTCATCAATGGCTTTTACAATGCAAACTATGATGGTCTGATCTCAGTCTTCATCATACTTAACTGCGTGATTGATAAAATTTTCTGCTCCTTAAAATGTTTCCCACTTGGCTTCCAGGACACCAAACTCTTTTACTTTTTTCTCCTCCTAGTTCACGGCTCACTCTCAGATGAGCCACCTAGTGCACAATTCCAAGAAATGCCGTTTACCTAGAGCAAAACACCAGCAGTGGCTCTACTTCTCGGTCCTCTTTTCTAATTGTTCTCTTTTCCCTGTCTCTTAAGGTAAGAGGGTCACATTTATGTTTTCTATGTACACATTTCTCTTCCAGACACTCAGACTCAGAAATGCACAAACCCCCTGACATCTTTATTTAAATGACTAATAGATACATTAATGTGTCCAAAATGAATTCTAAATTCATCCCAAACTTGCACCACTGGACATTTCTGCTCCCTCAGTTTATGACAACTCCATCCTTCCAGTTGCTCAAGCTCGTTCTATTTCATTTTATTTTGTGTTTCAAAACAAAACAAAATAGAAGAACAATAAGGATTGTATATTACTTTTACTTTATGCGCAGAGATGGGGAGGGAATAATGGTGGTTAAAGAATTAACCTACTTTCCAATTCTCTAGGGATAGCACTCTGAATTTAAATATTTCAAATGGGTTGACAACCGTCAAAGACATTTTCCCACTACTTCCTCCCTCTCCTCTGGTATTCAATTCCTTTCTAATTTGACTCATATTCACCTATTTCTTTAACACCAAATCAGTCTTTCAGCTTTATATCTAGAAGTATATATTCAACACTTGTCACTTGTGAAAAAAACAAAAGGTAGTTATGCAATAGATGAAGTTATGTCCAGAAATCTACCAAAAAGAGATTTTTTTGCCAGATGTAAATTAATAAGGAGTTTTCTGAGGAACTTTCAAAAAGGAATTTTTGGAGTTTACCTTTTTAAAAATGTTTCCGGTGTTTAATATGTGAAGAGGAATACAATTTCTGGTTATTATAGAGGGAGAAACAAAACTCAAGCAGCTCTATCCGTTTTTATGTAGGCCTTTAGTCCATTTTTTAAACTATAAATAAATCCCTAGAGATTATGGTTTCAGGTTCCTAAGACTAAATATGTAAATAACTACGCTACAAAGTGCTAGAGCTCATCAATTGTGAGTTACAAAAATCCATAGTAGAGTTTAACTTGATGGAAACAAAAATAGGAAAACCAAAAACAAAACGGAAAGATTAAAATCTTGTCTCTAGTTCCTTTCCTCTTTCAGTGGAAATGTATTAAAGCAAATAAACATCACTTGTGCTTGACCTTAGATTTCCAGAGCAGTAACAGAATATACAAAATTCATGTACAAGTTAACTTTCAAAATTAATATGATGATACAGTAGTTCCCCCTGAGCCTTGGGGGATGTGTCCCAAGACCCCAGTGGATGCCCGAAATCACAAATAGTTGCCAACCCTATATATATACACCATGATTTTTCCTATACTTACATACCTATGATAAAGTTTAATTTAGGAAATAGGCACAGTAAGAGATTAACAACAATAAAAATAAAATAGGACAATTATAACAACATTTTGTAGTAAGAGTAATGTGAATGTGTTCTCTCTCTCTCTCTCAAAATACCTGATTTTACCTCAACTATTTTCAGACCATGGTTGACTGAAGGTAACTGAAACCATGAAAAGTGAAACCGCAGAATTGGGGAGAGTACCGTATCCGCAAATGATGCTATGGCTGGTGATGCTAACAGCAAGGCTACCAGCCTAGTCAGGCATTCTTATCCATAGAAGAGTTGCCATGGGAACCTCATGGCAACCCACAGATTTCAAGTACTGTATGTTCTGCCTAAATAAATAATGAAAAGCTATCTTCTTATTTAATGTTCTCCATATCTACATACTTAATAGGGCAGGATGCTACCTCTAAACAAAGGTAAAAATGAGAGACATACAAAAATAATATAAGGATTACATCTCTGCATTTTAAAAGCACATTGCATGTTAAGTAATTATGTTTTCATTTCATTCTGGATCAGAAGATCAGATACACATCACTGCTTATTCAGACCTCACCTGATCCTATTTATAGGCCCCTCTCAAACTCACTGAAGATGGGAGTAATCTCTATATCTATGCAGAGTGTGAGGTAATTCTGGGAGACACCTTTCTGTGCAAAATGTCAGGTGTTAGCTCCCCATGGAGGAACTCTCTCCTTGACACTTGATGACCTCACAGAAACAAGTGATAGCATTCTTTTCTTAGGCTGTGAGGTAGGGTTTGATGATCCTCACTTTTCTGTTACCACTTGTGTTCTTTCTGTATGTGCTTTTTAAATTCACTAAATAATAGAAAAATGCTTTGAATACATTATCAACCTCACAATAAGAGGATTTTTTTTCTTCCTAAACATATTGAAATATTTTAGACACTAGAAAATAAAGGATTTTAATGAATGGAGTGTAACTATTTAAAACTTTTTTCTTCTTTCCCCAAAGTGAATAAATAACAATTGTAGGCTATGTAGGAAACTCAGACTAGCGTAGGCAGATAATATTAGTTTTTTAATCACGAAATTATTTTAAGTGCATTTGAGAGAATTTATGATATAAATTCTCTTAATTTTATATTTGATAAGAAATATAAAGATAGAAGCTAATGAACAGGGAGAAGAACTAAGTATTCTTGAGTTGTTTGTGAAAGTAATAATTTAATCTAAGTTATATTCACTTAGCCGCTGCAAGATTAAGTTTCTATGTGGAAAAAAAAAGGTGAAAAGGAGAGCACCAAAACCTTACGTGACTGGAGTTGATTTAATGGAATGTTTCTGCTCCTCACTGAAATGCCTCAGAATGTGGTAAGTACAGTCAGAAAGTTTTTAATATTTACTGTCAACATACAGTAAAGATTTAGGAAGAGAAAGGAGGGAATAGGGAACTCTGTCTTCCTAAGCCTAATTTCATTAAGGAACTTAACAAAGGGAAAAGACGCTAAGCTATTTTCTTGTAAGAAACTCACCTGAAAAGGGATCCAAATATGAACAAGAACAATGACTTAGCACTGACTTCTTAAGAAGATATGTTTTCCTCTGGCACATAATGCCTGGCACATAGTAGGCCCCAGGGAATATTCACTGAATGAGGGAATGCATGATAGAATACATTAGAGAGTGTATTTTTGCCTGCATTACTTTAATTGAATACATTTTAAGAATAATATGTTACTCTTTGAAATTCCATATTCTTCTTTCTATTAATTTTATAAAGCATAATGAAAGAAAATACCAATGAAGCTCCTTTTATTTTAATTATTTTAATTGTAAAGATTTCTTGATTTATCAACTAATATGGAGGAAATTTTTGACCAAGTGAAAAAACAGGTTAGTGTAAATCTTAGCAATTATTACCTTAATCTATAACTGATTTCTCTTATTGAATTCAGTGCTCAACATTTGAACATTATTTTCTTTTCGAAATTGAAGTTGGGGAGTAAGAGATGTTCTCCAGGTGTCAACTGTTGTCTTAGGAGGCTTCAAAAGAAACATGAGCAAGCTATTGGCTAATGGGTTTGAATTAATGGTTATTGGAAAGTTAAAAATGTACTATATGCCATCATCTAGGTATCTACAGCCATTTCTCTGTTCTTTCTCCATGTCCTTGTCCCTCATTCGTCTAAAATCCTTCCCTGCCTATAAGCAATTACAGTGAAAAATGCTGGAGTAGAATGACATAAGACCTTTAAGGTCAAGGGCCAGGTGATTTCAGATACTATGACTTTTCAGAAAGCCCAAAGAAGTTATTTCCTTACTTACATCACTATTGATGTATGCAAATTATGATGCATGCAGGAAGAAAAAAAATTTTCTTAATTTCCACACTCAGGCAAGCTAAACACTTTGAAATATACTTGACAATGTTCTGCAGTATTGGAAGTAGTATCTACTTCTGATGTTTCAATTCCTGTATGTCAAACATTATCAAAGAGGGCAATATCGCCCCCAAGGGGATGAAACTTCATTATTGGAAGGTGGAAAATTCTTATCTCTTTAATGTACAATATTAAGCACAGACATACATACAGTAATTACAGATACAGCATATCTGGGGTATTATAATTTCATAGTGGGGGATTAGGGAAAAAATGTCTAAAAAGGCTCCTTGGCAAGCAGGGTGGAGGGGATAACCAAAAAAGCTTAAGAAACACTATTGTACATTGTGCTTTCCATTTATTAAAAAAATCTTATTCCCCCCCCAGGTTCAGGCTAATGGAACAAATGATAGAGAACTAATAGTTCTATGGGAACCATTTTTTTAAATAGTCGAGCAATGTAGGACTCTCAGGTAAAAGCTTCTTTACAGACTGTGCTTAGATCTGGGACTGAAGTGAGGTCCTTACTGTTTGAATTGTAGTCAAGTCATTGCTACAAGCCAATCTAAACCTGAAACAGAAAGAGAGAAAGCTCTGTCCTGGAGAGAAAATTGCATAGCGAGAACATAGTGTACCTGGACACAGAGTGAAAGAGCAGGCTGAAGGAGGCTGCTGCATCTGAGCACAGGCTGGTCTCAGCAAGTACACGCAGAGACCTGCTTTGGGGACCAGTGATTCCCCTCTACTAGCGAAATGACATAGTAAGTATCAAGAGTCTCAAAGGGCTGGACGTGGTGGCTCATGCCTGTAATCCCAACCCTTTGGGAGGTCAAGGCGGGCGGATCACTTGAAGTTCAGAGCTTAAGACCAGCCTGATCAGCAAGGTGAAACCCCAACTCTACTAAAACTAGAAAAATTAGCGGGGTGTGGTGGCGGGTGCCTGTAATCCCAGCTACTCGGCAGACTAAGGCAGGAGAATCACTTGAACCCAGGAGGCGGAGGTTGCAGTTAGCCGAGATTGCACCACTGCACTCCAGCCTGGCGGACAGAGCGAGACTCCATCTCAAAAGAAAAAAAAAAAAAAGGAAAAAAAAAAAGGAAAACCTCAAATTAACTACTTTTTCTAAGAACGGTAGGTGCGGAGAAATAACGCTGAAATGTATCATTTTTTGAAAATATGAGAAAAGAATGGAGGATTCTCTCAAATGTGTGGTACTACAAATTGAAATGAATTTTGTCAACTACTTTTGCCTAATTCGCCACCGATATAGATCTTTATTTTAGATTTCTATGTATAAGTTAATATTCATCTAACACTCAGGTGGTTTTTTTTTTCTATGTTGTTCTGTAAATACCTCAGAAAACATAAGATTAACTCTTGATTGTTTTTCTCAATTATTTATTAATTAAAAGAATTCTTTTTCCATTTTTAGGCTGAAATCTTATTGGATAATTCTGTATTAGTATAAGAAACAAGTGAGCAGAGAAAAATACAGGAATGAAAAGAAAAAAATGAATGACTATTTACTATTCATGTTATTTCAGTAGTTCTTTTTCATTACTACAGAAAACAGAAACGCTAGACTAGTGTTGTCCAATGAAATACCCTGCTGTGATGGACAGGAACTATATAGGCACTTTCTAATATGAAAGTGCTACCTATTTGGAATTAAGTTCTTGAAGTGCAGCAGTGGGACTGAAGGACTGAAGTATTAAATTTAAATTTTAATTAAATTTAGCATATAGTCACTTGGGGCTAGTGCCTTACCATATTGGTCAGTGCAACACTTAGATTCTGAGGATGTTTGGCATACTTTAATTTACAAAATCAAATTCTGTAGTTTGCAATAATGTAATAAGAAAACTGGCAAACCATTGCGAGTTTTACTCACTACACATATTTGGGCTCCTAGGTTAATATTATGTCTTTGTTTGTGAAAACTGTCAATAGTGGTCTCCTGGTTCAAATCTAAATATGGAGGCCTCCCACAGGTGTGGTTATGAAAATGCATTGATCAATTGCGTGTTTCTTACACAAAAAACTAAAGTCCCTTAAATGAGTAGACTAATATTAAAGAATATTAGTATTGATATGTTTAAATGAAATATGCAACTTAGAACAAAATGCTTAGAGGTAAACATTTCAAGATATAATTGGCACCTTGCTCATAATTTTCCTTATTCTCAATCATAACTTAAGCCTAATTCTCAACAGAAGTTGAATTAGAGCTTGCATTCTGTGACAAAACCTAGCAGACAATTATTGAACACTGCAAAAATAAACATGTTTTCCACATCTACTAAAAGATTTAAGACAGATACAAGCCAGACAAGTCCAAATATTTTACTTATAAAATGCAATATATTTGTTTAGCCAAAAGGAAATATATCTTATTTGAGTTAAATAAGTATTTTATTTTGTAGGAATGAAATTTTGCTTATAACATAATGAAAATGTAATGCACTCTGTTTATGATCTTAAAATTATTTCCAACAGATTTTTATAGCAATAATAATATTAGACTATCTTAAAGTCTAGAGACAACATGAGAGAGGATATTCATATTAATTGGTTAAATATTAAATAGATGACACATTTTTAGTTAAGGGTCACAGATAATAACTTCAAAAGTGACAAGTTTCAGCTTGTGATTATTCTCTTTGTTGCCTCCAATTTTTTACTTTAGGAGCTATTTACAGGTAGCATTTATTAAGCATTTTAAACTATGCACCAGGCACTGTGTTAAGTGGTAATCGGATAGATGTTATCTTACTTAATGTTTATAATAATGCTATTATATCACAGCTGTTATTATCTGAATTACATCATGAAGTAAACTGCAGTTCACAGTGATTAACTTACCAGGGCTCACACAGTCAGCAAATTGCAGAGCTGAGATTTGCATCAGGCTCTGCCTCAGTCCAGAGCCCATGGCTCACATCTTAACCTCTACACCAACTGCCTCTTAAGAATTTTCCAGTATATATCAATACACACCAGGAACAATAATAGAGACTTCAAACTAATGATTAAAGAGTAGGGAGCTGCTGATGCCTTGGTATACGCTGCAAGAATAACACTTTTAATGAAAGATGAAGAAAGATTTTTGCTGAATCTAATAAAGAAAATGTCAACAACTGGTTTTGTTTTGGTTTGGTTTTCTGAAACATAATTTCCCAATGCACAAAAAAGCACTGAGCAAATTGTTGAGTTATGGATATAATTAAGTTAGGTTTCCCTTATGCACAAATAATAGCTTTTCTAATCATTTATACTAAAAATCACCACAAATTTCACAAGATCTAAGTGATCAACATTGAAAGTGGAAAGATTGCTCTGCCAGGATTCTTATGGAACCTCTTGCTTTGCTGTTATTCAGAAAACAAAGCGTATCACTTTTATTGCATTGTAAATTGTTCCTTAGTGATCTTTCTTTCTGACTGGCTAATTAGCGAATTCAGAGTCTGGGATGGGTGAGTCTTCTTAAATATAAATATCTATTCTTGATACTTTACTATAGCTGAGTAATTTCAGAAATAAAAACAACATCTTTGTATGTCCAAGGTTGGTTATATTCAGTAAAACTGGAAACAAAATGAGATCACAGGTAAGAAATATATCAGAATCCAATATTAACCCAATATTAACCATAGTTTTATAGCCATTTTTACAATAATATCTTTTTTCACTGAGTGTATATGTTCAAATTTATTGAAAACCCATTTTTATGAATTGGTAAGTACACCAAATATGGCATTAATAGAACTATAGCCTTAACTACATGCTTATTGTCAGGCCTCTGAGCCCAAGCTAAGCCATCATATCCCCTGTGACCTGCACGTATACACCTAGACGGCCTGAAGCAAGTGAAGAATCAGAAAAGAAGTGAAAATGGCTGGTTCCTGCCTTAACTGATGACATTCCACCATTGTGATTTGTTTCTGCCCCACCTTAACTGAGCGGTTGACCTTGTGAAATTCCTTCTCCTGGCTCAGAAGCTCCCCCACTGAGCACCTTGTGACCCCCACTCCTGCCCACAGGAGAACAACTGTTGGCCAGTTAAAAGCGACTAGCACGGCCACAGGACTAAAGACATGGGTGTCAAGCTTTTTGGGAAAGGGCTCTCTAACAACTTCTGACTCTTTGGAGTTGGGAGCATTGGTTTGCCTGGAATCAGCTTCCGCTTTTCCTGTACTTCCGGGCTGAGCTGAGGTTCGACAGAGAGGAAAGCCATTCAGCTCCAGGGTCCTGACAACAAGTTGGTTGACCCTGCGGCCATAAGTGGAACTCTCAAAGGCATGTCACCCAAGTGAGACTCGCCCATCTATTCTATCTACCCTGACCCTTGCCTCCTGGTTCCTAATGCCTGCCAGACAAACTTTCTCTCGCCTCTCTTCTCTGAGACTAGTCCTGCTTCTAAAAATCACTCCCTGTCTCTGGTGCTTTTCTAGTTTTTCCTATAAGAATGATTTCTAAACCTCAGGACTCTGTTACCTTCTTTAGGCACCCAGGCTCACCAATCAGAAAGATATAATTTTTGCCCAAAGCCCCATTGTAGGGGGTACTATCTGGAATTTTAGGATCCCTCTTCAGACTAGCAGGCCTAACAAAAGCTATTCCTGAAGCTAGGATATGGGGAGCCTCAGAAATTGTATCCTTCCTATTCATATAAGTGAGGACAAAAGGCATCACTCTACCAACTCTAGAGATTCCTCCCCTCCCTCAGGGTATGGCCCTCCACTTCATTTTAGGGGCATAACATCTTAATAGGACAGGGGTAAGGTCCCATACTAACAGGAGAATGCTTAGGACTCTTAACAGGTTTTTGAGAATGCACCAGTAAGGGCCAGTAAATCTGACCTTCCTCGGTCCTCCTTGTGGTCTGAGAGGAAAACTAGTGTTTCTGCTGCTGTATCAGTGAACCCAACTATTCCAATCAGCAGGGTCCAGGGACTGTTATGGGTTCTTGGGCAGGGGGAGAAACAAAACAAACCAAAACCGTGGGCGGTTTTGTCTTTCAGATGGAAAACACTCAGGCATCAACAGGCTCACCCTTGAAATGCATCCTGTCATTGGGACCAATTTGACCCACAAACCCTGAAAAAGAGATGGCTCATTTTTTTCTGCACTATGGCCTGGTCCCAATATTCTCTCTCTGATGGGGAAAAATGGCCACCTGAGGGAAGTATAAATTACAATACTATCCTGCAGCTTGACCTTTTCTGTAAGAGGGAAGGCAAATGGAGTGAAATACATTATGTCCAAGCTTTCTTTTCATTGAAGGAGAATACACAACTATGTAAAATTTGCAATTTACATCCCACAGTAGGACCTCTCAGCTTACCCCCATATCCTAGCCTCCCTATAGCTCCCCTTCCTGTTAATGATAATCTTCCTCTAATCTTCCCCACCCAGAAGGAAATAAGCAAAGAAATCTCCAAAGGACCACAACTGCACCCCCACCCCCCGCCACCCCGGGCTATTGGTTATGTCCCCTTGAAGCTGTAGGGGGAGGGGAATTTGGCCCAACCCGGGTGCATGTCCCCTTCTCCCTCTCTGATTTAAAGCAAATCAAGGCAGACCTGGGGAAGTTTTTAGATGATCCTGATAGGTACATAGATGTCCTACAGGGTCTAGGGCAAACCTTTGATCTCGCTTGGAGAAATGTCAAGCTATTGTTAGATCAAACCCTGGCCTTTAATGAAAAGAATGCGGCTTTAGTTGCAGCCCGAGAGTTTGGAGATACCTGGTATCTTAGTCAAGTAAATGATAGAATCACAGCTGAAGAAAGGGACAAATTCCCTACTGGTCAGCAAGCCGTCCCCAGTATGAATCCCCACTGGGACCTTGACTCAGATCATGGGGACTGGAGTCATAAACATCTGTTGACCTGTGTTCTAGAAAGACTAAGAAGAATTAGGAAAAAGCCCATGAATTATTCAATGATGTCCACCATAACTCAGGGAAAAGAAGAAAATCCCTCTGCCTTCCTTGAGCGGCAATGAGAGGCCTTAAGAAAATATACTCCCCTGTCGCCCGAATCACTTGAGGGTCAATTGATTCTAAAAGATAAGTTTATTACCCAATCAGTCTCAGATATCAGGAGAAAGCTCCAAAAGCAAGCCCTGGGCCCTGAACAAAATCTGGAGATATTATTAAACCTGGCAACCTCGGTGTTCTATAGTAGGGAACAAGAGGAACAGGCCCAAAAGGAAAAGCGAGATCAGAGAAAGGCCGCAGCCTTAGTCATGGCCCTCAGACAGGTGGTTCAGAGAGGACAGAAAATGGAGCAGGCCAATGACCCAGTAGGGCTTGTTATCAGTGTGGTTTACAAGGACACTTTTAAAAAGATTGTCCAATGAGAAAGAAGCTGCCCCCTTGTCCGTGTCCGCTGTGCCTAGGCAATCACTGGAAGGTGCACTGCCCCAGAGGACAAAGGTTCTCTGGGTCGGAAGCTCCCAACCAGATGATCCAACAACAAGATTGTGAGTGCCCTGGGCAAGTGCCAGCTCATGTCATCACCCTCACTGAGCCCCGGGTATGTTTAACCATTGAGGGTCAGAAAATTGACTTCCTCCTGTACACTGGTGCAGCATTCTCAGTGTTAATCTCCTGTCCTGGACGACTGTCCTCAAGGTCCGTTACCATCTGAGGAATCCTGGGACAGCCTGTAACCAGGTATTTCTCCCACCTCCTCAGTTGTAATTGGAGACTGTTCTTTTCACATGCCTTTCTTATTATGCCTGAAAGTCTCACACCCTTATTAGGGAGAGATATATTAGCCAAAGCTGGAGCTATTATCTACATGAACATGAGTAACAAGTCACCCATTTGTTGTCCCCTGCTTGAGGAGGGAATCAACCCTGAAGTCTGGGCATTGAAAGGACAATTTGGAAGGGCAAAATATGCCTGCCCAGTCCAAATCAGGGTAAAAGACCCCACCACTTTTCCTTATCAAAAGCAATATCCCTTAAGGCCTGAAGCTCATAAAGGATTACAGGATATTGTTAAATGTTTAAAAGCTCAAGCCTTAGTAAGGAAATGCAGCAATCCCTGCAACATCCCAATGAGGCAGTAATTCCTCTATATCCAGTTGTACCCAACCCCTATACCTTGCTCTCTCAAATACCAGAGGAAGCAGAATGGTTCACGGTTCTGAACCTCAAGGATGCCTTCTTCTGTATTCCCCCGCACTCTGACTCCCAGTATCTCTTTGCCTTTGAGGATCCCACAGATCACACGTCCCAACTTACGTGGACGGTCTTGCCCCAGTGGTTTAGGGATAGCCCTCACCTGTTTGGTCAGGCACTGGCCCAAGATCTAGGCCACTTCTCAAGTCCAGGCACTCTGGTCCTTCAGTATGTGATGATTTACTTTTGGCTACCAGTTCAGAAGCCTCATGCCAGCAGGCTACTCTAGATCTCTTGAACTTTCTAGCTAATCAAGAGTACAAGGCGTCCAGGTCGAAGGCCCGGCTTTGCCTACAGCAGGTCAAATATCTAGGCCTAATCTTAGCCAGAGGAACCAGGGCCCTCAGCAAGGAATGAACACAGCCTGTACTGTCTTATCCTCACCCTAAGACATTAAAACAGTTGCGAGGGTTCCTTGGAATCACCGGCTTTTGCCATCTGTGGATCCCTGGATACAGAGAGATAGCCAGGCCCCTCTATACTATAATCAAGGAGACCCAGAGGGCAAATACTCATCTAGTAGAACGGGAACCAGGGGATAGAAACAGCCTTCAAAACCTTAAAGCAGGCCCAAGTACAAGCTTCAGTTTTAAGCCTTCTCACAGGACAAAACTTCTCTTTATACATCACAGAGAGCACAGGGATAGCTCTTGGGATCCTTACTCAGACTCGTAGGACAACCCCACAACCAGTGGCTTACCTAGCTAAGGAAATTGATGTAGTAGCAAAAGGCTGGCCTCAATGTTTATGAGTAGTTGCGGCAGTCACCGTCTTACTGTCAGAGACTATCAAAATAATACAACGAAAGGATCTCACTGTCTGGATTACTAATGATGTAAATGGCATACTAGGTGCCAAAGGAAGTTTATGACTATCAGACAACCGCCTACTTAGATACCAGGAGCTACTCCTTGAGGGACTGGTGCTTCAAATATGTACACACGTGGCCCTCAACCCTGCCACTTTTCTCCCAGAGAATGGGGAACCAATCACGCATGAGTGCCAACAAATTATAGTCCAGACGTTTGCCGCCAAAGATAATCTCTTAGAAGTTCCCTTAGCTAATCCTGACCTTAACCTATATACCGATGAAAATTCATTTGTGGAGAATGGGCTACAAAGGGCAGGTTATGCCATAGTTAGTGATATAACCATACTTGAAAGTAAGCGTCTTCCCCCAGGGACCAGCGCCTAGTTAGCAGAACTAGTGGCACTTACCCAAGCCTTAGAACTGGGAAAGGGAAAAAGAATAAATGCGTATATAGATAGCAAGTATGCTTATCTAATCCTATATGCCCACGCTGCAATATGGAAAGAAAGGGAGTTCCTAACCTCTGGGGGAACCCCCATTAAATATCACAAGGAAACCATGGAGTTATTGCACACAAAAACCCAAAAAGGTGGCAGTCTTACACTGCCAAAGCCATCAAAAGGGGAAGGAGAGGGGAGAAGAGCAGCATAAGCATCTGGCAGAGGCAGGGAAAGAGCAGCAGAAAGGAAAGAGAGAAAGAGACAGAAAATCAGAGAGAGAGACAGAGAGACAAAGAGGGAGTCAGAAAGAGAGACAAAGAGACAGAAAGTCAGAGAGAGGAAGAGACAAAGAGGGAGTCAGAAAGAGACAAGAAGTCAAAGACAAAGAAAGAGAAATGGAAGTAGTAAAGAAAAACAGGGTACCCTATTCCTTTAAATGCCAGGGTAAATTTCTGTGTAGCCAACCAAGGCATATTCTTCTTATGTGGAACATCGGCCTATATCCACCTCCCCACTAACTGGACAGGCACCTGCACGTTAGTCTTTCTAAGTCCCAACATTAACATTGCCCCAGGAAATCAGACCCTATCAGTACCCCTCAAAGCTCAAGTCTGTCAGTGCAGAGTCAAACAACTAATACCCCTACTTATAGGGTTAGGAATGGCTACTGCTACAGGAACCGGAATAGCCAGTTTATCTACTTCATTATCCTACTACTACACACTCTCAAGGGATTTCTTAGACAGTTTGCAAGAAATAACAAAATCTCTCCTTACTCTACAATTCCAAATAGAGTCTTGGCGAGCAGTGACTCTCCAAAACCGCTGAGGCCTAGACCTCCTCACTGCTGAGAAAGGAGGACTCTGCACCTTCTTAGGGGAAGACTGTTGCTTTTACACTAACTAGTCAGGGATAGTAGGAGATGCCACCTGGCATTTACAGGAAAAGGCTTCTGAAATCACGCAACGCCTTTCAAACTCTTATACCAACCTCTGGAGTTGGGCAACATGGCTTCTCCCCTTTCTAGGTCCAGTGACAGCCATCTTGCTGTTACTCGCCTTTGGACCCTGTGTTTTTAACCTTCTTGTCAAATTTGTTTCCTCTAGAATGGAGGGCATCAAGCTACAGATGGTCTTACAAATGGAACCCCAAATGAGCTCAACTAACAACTTCTACCGAGGATCCCTGGACTGACCCACTGGCCCTCCCACTAGCCTAAAGAGTTCCCCTCTGGAGGACACTACAACTGCAGGGCCCCTTCTTTGCCCCTATCCAGCAGGAAGTAGCTAGAGTGGTCATCAGCCAAATTCCCAACAGCAGTTGGGGTGTCCTATTTAGAGAGGGGATTGAGAGGTGACAACGTGCTAGCAGCCCTTGCTGCTCTCAGCACCTCCTCAGTCTCAGCGTCTGCTCTGGCTGCACTGGAGGAGCCCTTCAGCCTGCCGCTGCCCTGTGGGGGTCCCTCGCTGGGGCTGGCCGAGGTCGAAGGTGGCCCTCTGCTTGTGAGGAGGTGTGGAGGGAGAGGTGCAGGTGGGAGCCAGGGCTGTACATGGCACTTGTGGGCCTGCGCAGGTTCCAGGTGGGTGCAGGCTTGGCAGGCCCCGCACTCGGCATGGCCAGCTGGCACCTGCTGGACTTGATTGGGGGACTGAGCTCCCTCTGGGCTGCCGGAGTGCCCGGGCTAGGTGCCACAAAGTCCTGTGGCAAGTGCCAATGAGAGGTGAAGCTGGCTGGGCTTCTGGGTCAGGTGGGGACTCGGAGAACTTTTCTGTCTAACTAAAGGATTGTAAACGCACCAATCATCACTCTGTGTCTAGATAAATATTTGTAAACGCACCAATCAGCACTCTGTATCTAGTTAATCTGGTGGGGACTTGGAGCACTTTTGTGTCTAGCTAAAGGTCAGGTGGGGACTTGGATAACTTTTCTGTCTGGCTAAAGGATTGTAAACACACCAGTGAGCACTCTGTGTCAAGCTAAAGGGTTGTAAATGCACCAATCAGCACTCTGTAAAACGGACCAATCAGCTCTCTGTAAAATGGACCAATCAGCAGGATGTGGGTGGGACCAGATAAGGGAATAAAAGCAGGCCACCTGAGCCAGCAGCGGCAACCAGCTGGGGTTCCCTTCCATACTGTGGAAGCTTTGTTCTTTTGCTCTTCACAATAAATCCAATAAATGTTGCTGCTGTTCACTCTTTTGAGTGTACGCTGCCTTTATGAGCTGTAACACTCACCACGCAGGTCTGCAGTTTCACTCCTGAAGCCAGCGAGACTGTGAACCAACCATGAAGGATGAACACCTCCAGACAGGAGAAACGAACAACTCCAGACGTGCCACCTTAAGAGCTGTAACACTCACCGCGAAGGTCTGTAGCTTCTCTCCTGAAGCCAGTGAGACCACGAACCCACTGGAAGGAAGAAACTCTGCACACGTCCAAACATCAGAAGGAACAAACTCCAGACACACCATCTTTAAGAGCTGTAACACTCACCTTGAGGGTCCGAGGTTTCATTCTTGAAGTCAGTGAGACCAAGAACCCACCAATTCCAGACACAGTTTGAACAAGCAAGTAGAAGATATATTCCCTATATGCAACAAGCTTACAATTTAGTTGTAAACAAACAGCTAAGAACAAAGAAAAATTTCAAGTCCATACATAAAAACTCTACTAATCACAATTTGTGTGCTCAATAAAAATGAATCAGTTTGGTTGTCATTGTTTTAATAATAGTCAACAAAGACTCAAGTGAGCAGGAGTATAGAATAAAAGAAAAAATGTAAACTCCCTGTGAGTTTGTGTCATTTTATATTATAGGAGATTAGACTTGGACTTTTTTTGACTTTTCAGTGTTGAAACACAGACATGAAGCCTCTTTTTTTCCCTTTATCTTCAGCCCTATTTCTGCTTTATATATTGAAGATAAAAACAGGGAGAAATAATCAGAAAAAAAACAGGGGCTGTTTCCGTTTTTCTTTTGGTAGTTCACCCTATGATAGATGAAAGAAGAAGAAACTGAATTTGAAGTCACAGCCTGCAGCAAAAAGAAAGTCCTTAGTTGTTTACTCCAAAAGAAATCTCTGAGATCAGTACTGTTCAAATCCCGGTATCTCAGAACTGAAGCATCTGAAAGAAATTAAGAGTGTTTCTCTGAAGCTGGAAAGATAAGTGATGAATAAGAAGAACCATAAACAAAAGTTAAGTGATAAGTGCATTGATTTTGATTTAGGTTTTTGTTTAACTTAAAGACTTCTTCTATAAGAAAGTAAACTTAACTGTTGAATGTTTAAGTTGCCCTTAGTAAAGGTTTGTTTTGAAAAATGAAGAAAGCCTGGTTAGCTTTCACTCAAACAAACCATTACAGTAGAATAAATAGGTATTGTCCTACTCCTGGGGCTGGGACCAGCGTACCTCTGTCAGCTGATGGGTGGCACACGTTGGTTGTACCAAAAATTTTCCAAGTTCCAAATTTTTCTTGGCAGAACCTCTTGAAAGATGGTACAGAATGACTCAAGAAAGCTCAACTTCAGGCTGCCAGATTTATTCTGCAGGGGCTGTGCCTCGGTAGGTGGATAGGGGGCAGCTGGGGAGCTGCTTCCTCCTGGAGCCCCCAGCCCACCCACCCTTGGTCTTATCTCATAAAATATCTAAGTATCTTTCTCTCGCTCTGCACCCCTCATCCCCCAAAACCCACGCAGAGCCTAGAGAACCTAAAATTAATTTGCACACATTCGACCATGTACCACCTTTCTCTCTTTCTTACTCTCTCTCCCTCTTCCCCAAAACACCCAGTAGGAGGATTTTCTCTACATGTGTCTTCTGACTTGCTCTCCTCTTCCTTCTGACTCTAGCTAAACTTTAATGATTCTTTCTCTACGCTACAAAAATTTCTGTGAACTAAGTACTTCAAAATTGGTTGTTGATATGCTATTGGGAAAAAATCATTAATTTTTAAAATTTTCTCTCAAGTCTGTCAGTGTGGCTGTCTTGCTGGATAATCTTATCTGTGAATAATAAATTTAGCTTTCCCACATGAAAAAAAACATATTTATGTGATTCACTTTTCACGTATGAATAAAAAAAAGGACTCACAAGATGTAACAACACGTTGTATGTATAGAAAGCAAAGTAGAAGTTGGAATGAAAGTCATTCCCTTTTACTGTAACAGTAAGATAAATATTTTTCATTTAGATCCTTAACTTCCTATATTAGGTAAGTGAGAGGATCGATCAGCATACATTGATGCAAGGAAATAGTTAAGCCAATAAGAGTAATTTGAATGAACTATGGGAAACTCTTAAACAGCTGTTTAAAAACACATATATGTATATACGTGTGTGTGTGTGTGTGTGTATGTGTATATATATATATGTGTGTGTGTGTATATATATATATATCTTTGATTGCCAGTAAGTCTTAGAATGATCGAAAAGAAAAGGAGGCAAGTATTGTTAGCACGTTTTTGTATTTTGTTATCAAACTGTTTAAGTTCACTAGAAGGTCCTGGATCTGGTGATCAGCGTGGATGAATTCATAAAAGGGAAATTATTTTCTTCCTCCTGAGTTCTCACTAACTGTACAGAAGTCATTAGTATTCCTGACATTTTGATACTGGCATCGATTTTCAAATTTTGTGAACTCTCTATCTATGAGACCTTCTGGTTATTGGAATTTCCCCCCAATCTGGCCCTTTAAAGAGATGATATCCCTTAAGATAAGCTCCCTTTAACTGCCTTATCATTTCTGGTTCCAGTTGATGAATCAGAAGCATAAGAAAAAGACTTATATTTTTCTTTATTTACTCTGTAAGTATTTATTGAGCACCCATGATCAGGACATTGTTTTAAGTTTTGGAGACATACAAATGACTAAACTCAGAATTATACTCTTAAGGATCTCATAGTTTATCAGGGATGACAGAGAAAAGAATGAATGATTTCCATTCAATGATATAGGTTCTTTAGTATAAATAATTATGGGGCACAGTAGATACTAAAGGAGAGAACAGGGAAAGTGCAACACAGAGGAAGTGACACTTATGCTGTAGCTTAAAGAATAAGTAGGATCTTCCAGGCTGACAAAAAGAAAAAAATAGCACTCAGAACAGGCCACATTATGTACTAAAACAGAGAGTAGTGTAAAAGCATGACTATGAAATCGCACCATTATTTTGGTTATATTCAGCTTGATTCTAGGAAAACTAGCAATCATTATATCTTTGGTAAATCTTTTTCAATTAATCTTTAAAAATGGAAACTGGTAGCATATTTATACGTTTTTATACATGGGCCTTGTACTTTAAGGGTGAAGTTCATCCTTAAAATCACAATGAACTTCAGTTTCATCCAAACATTTTACCATTTGTTTTCTTTTCACCCTGTAAAAGCAAAGATAAACTGTAGTAAATAAAAATGAAAGTAGTGCATCAACGAGAAGAGAGGTTTCTGTAGTTAGGCCTTTGTAATGACACTCACTTTGATCTGTCAAGAAAAAGATTGGGTGCAGTGGTTCACACCTGTAATCCCAGCACTTTGGGAGGTTGAGGTAGGAGGATTACTTGCATCCAAGAGTTTGAGACTAGCCTAGACAACATAGGGAGACCTCGTCTCTACAAAAATAAAAATTTAGCAAGGCGTAGTATGTGCCCGTAGCCCCAGCTCTTCAGGAGGCTGAGGTGGGAGGACGACTTGAGTCCAGAAGGTCAAGGCTGCAGTGAGCTGTGATGGCATCACTGTATTACAGCCTGGGTGACTAAGCGAGACTCTGTCTCAAAAAAAAAGAAAAAAAAAAGAAAATAAATAAATAGTGAGAGAGAGAGAAAAAAAAAAAAGAGACCATTTCCAGGACCTGTATTCCAGTCTAAGCTAGTGTGGCTGTTCTCTTAGGTCATGGTTAGGTGGTGTAGGAGGAAGACATTTCTGCTCTGTCCTTCCCACTCATCTCCTAGCAATCAGCTAAGAAAGAGGAGCTGCCGCCTGGTGTAGCTGTCAGTCTCCAAGACACTGAGGTTTACTTTACTTCTTTCACCAGGAGTGACACTGCTTTATGATAAAAATGTCATGTTAACCTTGAAATATTCTCCTCTGTCTTTTTTATATTTTTTGTGGCTGGATTCTAGAGAATTTACAAACAAACTCAGTCAACTTGCTGTCTCCTCTTTTTTTTTTTTTTTTTTTTTTAACCCTAATAGATCTATATCAGATCCTCCCAAGATACAGCTTTGGGTGGGGCCTGGGGTGATAAGGGTATTTTTAGCCAAAGCCACAAAGCCTGTGCCAGAAATATGCTTTTATGGTAATTGGTCACTGACTCCACAGTTACTAAAGAGATGCTTCATTTTCCATTTTTTGCTATGCTTCCTTTTAGACAGCTAACCTGGGAAATTTGTGGAAATTAGGAAGAGGGAGGAATGATTGGCAGGCTTTAGGCATTTTTATATCTTTAGATATAAAAGCACAAAATACCATCAAAAGTTTGCTCTCAATTTGTAACATTTGGCATAGCCTTAGCAGGCTGGAGAGTGAACTAATGCACGGGAACTAGCATTTGGAAATTAAAAGTGCTCATTGATAAATCAGGACAGTGCTGAATCAACAGATACTGGCCCGTGCTTGGAAAACATTCATTTTGAGGCCAGGGAAAATATGTATTTGCTGAGGATTTAGGAAATAAAAACTCATGTACTATTTTGGGTATGTTACTTTATGCAATCTTTGAAGTGCATAATGAACTACTAAAAATCAGATACACAAATCCATTAACCCAGAAATTCCAATCTGAGGAATTTATTCTTCAAATGCCCTGCATAAGTACTTAAATATTTATGTACAATCATCCTGATTGCAGCCCTGTTTACAAAATTGGAATCAACCCAGATAACCATCCTTATGACCATCTTTATGATGGTCATGTAGGTTGCTTCGAATTTTGTAAACAGGGCTGCAATGAGGATCATTCATTTGATATATTCATTTATAACAAATAAATTGTGCAGATCTAGTTAACTACTTTTCTTTGAAGCATTTTCTTTACTTGTCTTCTGTAACATCCCT
The DNA here is from genome assembly GCF_043159975.1 of Macaca nemestrina. NCBI lineage: Eukaryota > Metazoa > Chordata > Mammalia > Primates > Cercopithecidae > Macaca > Macaca nemestrina. Next base: position 26,552,914 of record NC_092127.1, read on the forward strand.
CTTCCTTTTTTTTTTTTTTTTTTCTTCTCTTAAGTTTATGATCATTGTAGGTTTCTTCCTGTTTTTCCTATTTTTTCATCCATTTCTAAAGATTTCTACTGGAGCTATTATTATCCTCTCACTGTGCAGATTTTCTCATGCCCCTTTTGTGTCCCACTCTCTCTGGTTTCACTTACCAGCATTTTACTAGACTCTCAGATCTATTTCTCAGTACCAAATCCTTTTCTGTGTCTTGGATCAATAAATCTAATAACCTTCAAAAATTGTACCTCCCATTTGACATGCAAAAACCAAAACTCTATCCTCTTATTCTCAAATGATCCTATGCTTTTTCAATATTTCTCTTCTCAGTAAATGTCACCAGTCGAAGACCACCAGGAGATACCTGTAGTCAAACAAAGTTGGGTTATTATTTGCTGCAGCGAGGGAGACTGTACACACAGAGCATGTGGGACATTTCAATAACAGGATGCTAGGAAGGGATTGCTAGATGAACTTGGAGAGCATTCATGGAAGTGAGGATTGGCTCCAGATTGGGTGTATTCATTTAGGGGCAATTCTGTAATTAGTTATCTTAATGCTTGTTATCTAGGAAGTGGAAGGGATGGAGCAGGGCTAGTGCTGTAGTCGGTAGAGAAGTGGCATCACTCCTAATGGCTTGAAGAAGAAAATGTTTGGTCATTTTTGAAGTTTGCATGGTGTTCTTATTTTGTTTATGCTTTGTCATAATTACAGAGGGCCTTGTTTTTGTCTTACACCAGCATGATAACAGAAGGAACTTGTCTAATGGTGATATTCCATGCAACTGTTTGTGTTTAGCAGGAGAATGGCATGAGCAGCTACCAGCCAACAGTATCAGGGCTGCTAATTTATTGCTTACAAGCACAGACTTAGTCGCCCAGGCCCCAAAATGGTATCATTCTTGAATCCTTTGTCTTTACCCAATGTATTCAGCAAATTACCAGATCTCATGATTACCCAAAATAACTAAAATCTATCAACTTATTTTTTTCTGCACTCCCACCACAATCATTTGTCACTTCTCCTACTGTATTAAAATCCTAATTGGTCTCAGTGCTCTCATTGTGCTCTTTTCTTGCTGATTTTGTTGATGTCTTTCAGAATGTCATTCCCTTTTTAACATATTATTCTTTTAAAACAGTACTTTGCAACCTTGGCTGCAAATTAGGATCACTAGTAGAGGCTTCAAAAAAAATTACGACATCCTTCTCTTTCTCTTTTTCCTAAGGGGAAAGAAAAGTACCCAGAGTTCTCATGCAACTCCTACCCCACAGACAACTTCCCCACTATCCATCTCTCTCACTGGAGTGATACATTTATTGCAACTGATGAACTCCATTGATCTATGTTTGTGTTACTCAAAGTGTGTAATTTGCATTAGGGTTCTCTTTTGGTATTGGACGTTCTATTGGTGCTATGGTATGAATGTTTGTGTCCCTTCAAAATTCATATGTTGAAACTCAATTCTCTCTGTAGTGGTATTGGGAAGCGGGACATCTGGGAGGCAGTTAGGTCATGGGGGTGGAGCTCTCATAAATGGAATTAGTGCCCTTACAAAAGAGGCCTGAAGGCATGTGTATCCTTTCCACCATGTGAGGATGCAGAAAGAAAGTGCCATCTATGAAGCCCACAGAGCCCTCACTAGACACTGAAGCTGCCCGTGCCTTCATCTTGGACTTCCCAGCCTCTAGAAATGTGAGGAACAAATGTCTGTTTTTCATAATTCATCCTGTTTATGATAGTGGTGTTACAGCAGCCCAAACAGACTAAGAAATGGGTTTGAACAAATGTATAACATGTGTCCACCTTTATAGTATCATACAGGGTATTTTCACTGCCCTAAAAATCCTCCGCTTCACCTATTCATCCCTTCCTCACCACCAGCTCCTCAGAGGTGTGGATTTTTTTTTTTTTCTACTGTCACCAGAGATTTTCCTTTTCCAGAATGTCACAGAAGTTATGTGTCATTTAACAATGGGGATACAGTCTGAGAAATGCATCTTCAGGCAATTTTGTTGTTGTGCAAACGTGGAGAGTGTAGAAGCACAAATCTAGTCGTTACAACCTGTTACACCCTTAGGCTACATGGCATAGCCTATTGCCCCTAGGCCACAAACTTGTATCGCATGTTACTGCACTGAATATCATAGGCAACTGTAACACAGTGGTAAGTATTTGCGTATCTAAACATGTCTAAGTCTACAAAAAGTACAGTAAGAATATCGTATAAAATATTTACAAATGGTACTTCTGTAGAGGGCACTTCCCAAGGATGGAGCTTGCTGGACTGGACCTTAGCTTATTGTAATTTTTTACTTTATAAAGTTTTTTTTTTAAACTTTTTTACTCTTTTGTAATAACACTTAGCTTAAAACCCAAACACATTGTACAGCCATTCAAATATATTTTATCTCTATCTTTCTATAAGCATTTTTCTATTAATTTTTTCTATTTTAAATGTTGTGTTAAAAATTAAGACATGAGCGCACACATAGGCCTAGGACTACACAGGATCAGAACCATCAACATCTCTGTCTTCCACCTCCACATCTTATCACACTGGAGGGTCTTCAGCAATAATAACAGAGATGGAAGTATTATTTCCTATGATAAAAATGTCTTCCTATGTAATATTTTCTGAAGGACTTGCTTGAAGCTGTTTTACAGTTAACTTTTTAAAAATATATAAGTAGAATTAGTACACTCTAAAATAACAATAAAATATTTAGTATAGTAAAAACATAAACCAGTGACATAGTTATTAATATTATCATCACCAAGTATGATGTGCTCGATACAATTGCATGAGCTATACTTTTATGACTGGCAACACAGTCATAGGTTTGTTTACACCAGCATCACCACAAACACTTGAGTAATGTGTTGCTCTGTGATGTTGCAAAACTTACAATGGCACTTAGGTGATAGGAATTTTTCAGCTCCATTATAATCTTATGGGACCACCATTGTATATGCTGTCTGTTGTTTACTGAAACTTCAGTATGAAGTGCATGACTATAGTTGGAATGGTACAGTATGTAGCCTTTTCAGCTTGACTTCTTTCACTAAGTAATATGAATTTAAGGTTCTACCTTGTCATTTAATGGCTTGGCATCTCATTTATTTTTAGCAATGAATAATATTCTATCATCTGCAGGAACCACAGTTCATTTATCTATTCCCCTCTGAAGGACATCTTGGTTGCTTCCAAGTTTTGGCAATGATAATTAAAGTTCCTATAAAGATTTTTGCCTGGATATTTTTGTGCACATTTTTGTGTGGATGTAAGTTTTAAACTCTTTTGGCCTGTAGCAGTTTGTCCACCCTGACCTAGTAGTAGACTTTTGCCATATTCATGGTTCCCTTTTCTCTCTCACAATAACCGTCTTCTCCCATTGACATTTCTCATTTCACACCCCCTGCATTTGCACTCTGTCACCAAGTCATCATGAATCTGTCACCTAAATATCTCTCCTGACTACTACTCCAATTCCCACTACCATTATTTCCATAACCCTCTACTCTTGTCAAGAATCGCTTCTTTGGCTCCACACTGGGTGAATACGGACTCATCCTGTTAAGACTGTGTGGTGTGCTCTTCTCCTCTGGGAGACCTTTCCCCCTCTGCAGCGTTCAGCCTTTCCTGCTGTGCTCTGCTCTGCTTCTCTGCACCTCCTTGGCTGTCCTGTTTCTATTCATGGGTGCCTCATGCTTTTCCTCCCCAGACTGTGAGCTCCTTGAGCTTTGCTTTACTCATTTTTGTGTCTTCACTGTAGTGCCTGACTCACAAAAGAAGTGTGGTAAACGTCTTTTAAGAAGAATGGAAGAATACAAAGAGCATCTTTTTTATTTCTTCATGTGTTACACTTTTTCAATCATTACAATGAAAGAATAAAGGGTAGAATTGTGACAGAATGAATGCCAAGCAAATTAATTGTCTGAAAAAACTGTGTTGAATTTCATTTCAATGACAACAGCCATGGTCTCTCATTCCAAGTTTATTTCTACGCTTGGATCTGCATCTAACACAAAGGGTAGGCTACGTGCTTCTCAAATGTAATATGGTATTATCACCTATTATCAAGCATGTGGAAGGCGGGGAGAAAAAATAAGAATAATAATTTACATTTTGCTAGATATAAAAAAAATATATTCCAAATGAGACTCAATAGAGTCCTGTCTTCTGAGTTTTAAGAACACACTTACACATCAGTCATTTGGGTATTTATTGAACAAATACTATTAAACATTTATTATGTGCTCAAAACTGCTTGAAGGATTTAGCACTGCAGCAGGCTGGGCAAGCTTCTTTCTTTCTGTAATTTACCTGCTTCACAGAATTCAAAATATCAGCCTAGTTTTGCCTTGTAATTTGCAGGAGCCATCAAAGACAAATGAATATGCCTGAAGGGTGCTCCAAATATCAAAACAAACTCATAGCTCGCCCGTCTTATCTCTCTTTCCTATGGCACTGTCATCCTTGTGGCATAAAGAGTCTTTAAAAAGTAGGAGCAATGGACAGTAAAAAAAAGGAAAGAGATTTCGGAGAGACATTTTACTTAGAAGCTTATGCTTTTATCATTGGAAAATTAACTACATAGCGGCTCTCTCCTCAACACCTCCCATTATGGGAAAAGGATAGTAAAAATAACCTATGGCTGCTCATTTAAAAAAAAAAATAGGGACTGGGTTTGCTGACTTGTGCCTGTAAACCAGCACAACATGGGAAAATCACTGGAAGTGAGGAGTTCAAGATCAGCCAGGGCACACAGTGAGACCCCATCTACAAAAAAAAAAGAAAAAAAATTTTTTTTATTTTTTTGAGACGTAGTCTCAGTCTGTCACCCAGGCTGGAGTGCAGTGGCGCAATCCCTACTCACTGCAACCTCCACCTCCCAAGTTCAAGGAATTCTCCTGCCTCAGCCTTTTTCAAAATTAGGCAGGCGTGGTGGCAGCCACCTGTAGTCCCAGCTACTTGAGAGGCTGAGGTGGGAGGATTGGTTGAGCCCAGGAGGTCAAGGCTGCAGTGAGCTATGCTCATGCCATTGCACTCCACTCTGGGCGGCAGAAGGAGACACTGAATTAAAGAAAAAAATCATGGAGTATAACGATGCCTTAGAATTAATTAGGATAAAAACAAAATGCATTTCTGTATGTTTTGGCTATTTTGCCTTAATGAACTTGCTAATTTTTTTTTTTTTTTTGAGACGGAATCTCACTCTGTCGCCCAGGCTGGAGTGCAGTGGCCGGATCTCAGCTCACTGCAAGCTCCACCTCCCGGGTTTAGGCCATTCTCCTGTCTCAGCCTCCAGAGTAGCTGGGACTACAGGCGCCTGCCACCTCGCCTGGCTAGTTTTTTTGTATTTTTTAGTAGAGACGGGGTTTCACCGTGTTAGCCAGGATGGTCTCGATCTCCTGACCTCGTGATCCACCCATCTTGGCCTCCCAAAGTGCTGGAATTACAGGCTTGAGCCACCGCGCCCGGCCGCTAATTTTTTTTTATCATTCACCTTCTGGGCTGGTTTAGAAAATCAAGAAACCCAAGATAAGTAGGCCTTGGGACTAAACTCATATATTCCTTTCCTACAAAGAAACTGCTACAGTCACAGGTGAGATTACCTAGGAAAGCTAACTGTGAGGCAGTGACGGGTGCTTCCAGAAGGAAGTGCTCTCAGGATCAGAATGGATCTTGAGGAAAGAAAGCAGGATTGGACTTAGGGAACCACAGCAGATGCATTAGCCAATCCTACAGGGAGTTCTAGGGATAAAATAATTTTTTAAAGTGACCCTGAATTCCATCAGGTGGGCTGGGTCTTTCTATTTCTTCCCCTGTACTCTTTGACCAATCATGGGCTGATGGCTGCCCTGAGAAGGGAGTTTAACCTTGGGTAGTCATCTGGTACGGAGATCCTGTGACCTGACAGCTGTCAACAATCTAGAAGCTGGGGGAAGAGTGCTGCAATCTTGAAAGAGGGAGGTATGGATGGGGAAAGTCTGTGTTCACTGCAGCAGCTGAAGGAGGAAATGACCGAGGACACCCAGTGTACTGGGACTCATGCGACCTTGAAATTTTGTAGATAACATCATAGACATCAGGTTTAAAAATGAGGAACCTGAAGATTTCTGATGCTAGACAATTTAATACACCGGTGGATTTTGTGTTTGCGCATGTGTATCTGCACAACTGTCATGCCATGCAGCCTTTCCCCAGCTAGCTGATTTGTTTATTCATTCATTCATTCATCCTCACACAATTCTGTGATCATCTCTGAGAACAGATTTTGGGAAAGTCCTTCTGAGTTGGCATTTTTAGATCATTTTAAGTGCTATTTAAAAGATTTCAGATTATATATAGTTAATCTCTTGCTAAAAGGCGGATGGAAGTGTTTACTACATAAAAGGATAGAACCTCAGGTTTGAAGGAGACTTTCAAGCTACTGAGTCTTTAAGGCTAAAGTGGAAAGCAGATTTTTTTTTTTTTTTTTTTTGGATTTGTGAAAACAGAGGAAATTCTGTCCTCTGAATATACAAGGGCTGTGCCTCCTTTTCCTGTTTTGTACTCTGGCAGAAAGAGAGACTGAGCCTGTGAGGAATGCTTCAGCAATGAACAGAGCAGTGTGGGGACGAGCAGCCCTGCCCGTGACCACGCTCCTGGGTGAGAACTGATAGAGGCAAAAATAGGATCTTCACATTAGGCTTTTTTGAAGCTCTGAAAACACACACACAGGCACACACACACACAAACTCAGGCACACATACAGTTTTTGATCACGAGCTGCAAATTAACAGCACTCTAATCAACATCAATGTAACCTACATTGATTAAGACTCAAGAGTGCATCCCTGTTAACAACTCAGGAGAGCAGCAATTTTACTGAGTGCCTTTCTTGGTGTACTTTTCAAATGTGAGCTGCGTTATTAAGAAGCTGGTAGAAAAGGTTGTAGTGTCTCAGAGTATTAATCTGTTCTTGCCCCGTATTTTGTTCTTCAGTTTTCGGATTGTTCACTCAATTCCCTCCTGTTCGTTATCAGCAATCCACCCACTCATCCTGAATTGATGAATGGTTTGTGTGGTTAGGGGCATCTGTTTTTAGGGTGCCTTTGTTTCCGTTCTCATTTCATATCATCTCTCTAGTGGGAAATGATACTATATAGTTTGGTGGATTTTTATTTATTGTTGTTGTGATTTTATTGACTAAAATCCACGCCAAGAGTTCCCATTTTACAGTTTTTCCTAGTTCGTGTCCTCATGCAGAGAAATTGTTTTTTAAGTTACGGTTGAATCCAGAGGCACATTCAGCCACATGCAAGCTCTGGCTGGAACTGTCTCTCCCTAGGAACAATCAGACCCTGACATGGAGCCTGCACCCTCCCCCCAGCTCTGCCGCTGCCCTCATGATAAGTCCCCATGCAGAGACATTTGTGTCCTTTCCTGTCAGCAGACAATCCTAATCTATTAGTCTCTAATAATGTTGCAACCGAAAAGCAAGAGGGCAAGATGGTTGATCCTGTTTCTAGGAGGAGACTCCTCAGCCCTCTCATGACAATCCTGCATGCCACGGGGTGTAGTGAGAAGCTGCTTTAGCCTCACCATAGAATGTACTGTTTTGTCTTTTTCATAGGCTGATAGAGTCTTATCCTTTAAACATTTATATGAAGAAGGAGAGTTTTTCAAGTGAGTGCTCTAAGGTGACTTGCTTTCATCCACCCACAGGAAGAAGCAGTTATAACTCTTGGAGGAAAAAAAAAGTTCTCATCAGTTACCTTGAAACAGATTTTTGCTATTTAAACTAGTTATTTTTAATAAACTTTAGTTTTTTTGTCACCTCACCTATATCACCAAACCTAATGATGAAAAGCATAGCCTTGAAAACCTTTAAGTATTAACGTGGTGAAAGATATCACTACACTTTAAACATTGTTACATTTTTCAAAAAGGCATTATTTAAATATATAATTATATATTGGTTTGTATCGGTGTATACCAAATTACTATAAACTTGGTGGCATAAAACACCCAATTATTAGTTCATGATTCTGTAGGTCAAGTTCTGCATGAGCTCTCCTGGTTCTCTGCTTATAGTTTCACAGCTCCCAAATCAAAGGGCATCTGGACTGGTCTAATGTCTAGAGGCTCTGGGGAACAATCTCCTTTCAAGCTCATTCACATTGTTGGCAGAATTCATTTGTAAGGCTGAGGTCCCTGTGGTCTTCCTAGCTGCTGGTTGGGGGCTGCTGTCAGCTCCTCCAGGCAGTTTTCAGGTTGTATTCATGCGGTCCTTGTCTCCGTATTCAAACAAGCAAGCGTGTAAGTCCTTGTCATACTTGGAATCTCTCTGACTACCTCTTCTGCCTCAATGCTAGAACACTCTATAGTTTTAAAGGGCTCATTTGACCAGGTGAGGCCCACCTGACTAACTTTCCTTTTGTCATGTAATGAAGCAATCATGGGAGTGATGCCTATTCATAGGTTGCACCCACACTTGAAGGAGAATTGATCATACAAGGACAAATGTCACTGGACATCATTTTAGAATTCTGCCTACCACAATGTATAAATGTTTAAAATGCGGTTTACTGATACTTCTCCAAATTCTTGGTCTTGGAATTCTAATTGTTTTAATTACATTTTTTTTCCTTTAAGTAAATACTTACATTAACTCCTCTTCGCTGACAAACTTTCTGGAGCCAAGCAGAAATCTCAATATATCCTCCATCTGCTTGATTTTGATATCTTCTCCTGTGTTGTAAAGCCAGTATAGACGTAGAAGAAATCTGAGTGTCAGGATTGATTGATTGATTTTTTAAGTTCCAGAAATATAACTAATAGGAGGGCCTTGGTGACATGATACTAATTTTTTATTTTATTATTTTTATTTTTTTAGCTGGAGTCTTGCTCTGTCACCCAGGCTGGAGTGCAGCAGTGGTATCTTGGCTCACTGCAACCTCCACCTCCCAGGTTCAAGTGATTCTCCTGCCTCAGCCTCCTGAATAGCTTGGATTACAAGGGCATGCCACCATGCCAGGCTAATATTTGTATTTTTAGTAGAGACGAAGTTCCACCATGTTGGTCAGGCTGGTCTCAAACTCCTGACCTCATGATCTGCCCCCCTTGGCCTCTCAAAGTGCTGGGATTACAGGTGTGAGCCACCAGACCTGACCACATGGTACTAATCTTATTTGTTTTGTTTTCTTTTTGAGACAGGGCCTACGTCTGTCACCCAGGCTGGCGTGCAGTGGTGCAATCACAGCTCACTGTAGCCTGGGTCTCCTCGGATCAGGTGATTCTCCCACCTCAGCCCCCTGAGTATCTGGGACTACAGGTGGATGCCACCACTCCAGCTAGTTTTTATAATTTTAGTAGGATGGGTTTTCTCCATGTTGCCCAGGCTGATCTCAAACTTCTGAGCTCAAGAAATCCACCCACCTTGGCCTCCCAAAGTGCTGGAATTACAAACGTGAGTCACTGCTCCTGGCCTATAGTACTAAACTTAAACTGAAGGTCTGTATTTTTTTTTAATTTCCTCTGCTTCTTGGGAATATGGTGGGAAAGTCATCAAATTTCTTCCATTTTGTTTCCCACCATGGGATAACTACTTGACTTAACAATATTTACCTAATAGTCTACTTTTTCTTTATGGACCTACAATTCCTGCTCTGTCATACACTAAATTTCTATATATTTATGAATCTGTTTGCAGGATCTTCATTCTCTTTCATTCATCTATTTATTTACATGGCATCAATACTACCCAACCTGAATTTTTGGAGGTTTATAAGAAATATTGATATCTGAAAAGGTTACTTCATCCCACTGGACTTGTTTTTATTCATCTGGAGTGTTTAAGCTATGTTTGGCCATTTGCACTTTCACATAAGTTTTAGAATCAATTTGCAAGTTCCACAAAAATATTTTGCAATTGCATTGATTCTCTATATTAACCAAGGAGAACTGAAACCTTTTTGATATTGAGTCTTCTTAGTTACGAACATAATGTATTATACACCAAAAGTTATCTGAGACAGATCTCAATCAATTTAGAACGTTTATTTTGCCAATGTTAAGGATGTGCCTGTGACATAGTCTCAGGAGATCCTGATGACATGTGTCCAAGGTGGTCAGGGTACAGCTTGCTTTTATACATTTTAAGGAGACATGAGACATCAGTTCGGTCTGGTAAGGTGGGACAACTTGAGGTGGGGGCTTCTAGGTCATAAGCAGATAAGAGACAAAAGATTGCATTCTTTTGAGCCCTTGATCAACCTTCTATTGAATACACAATTTACTTCTGTCTGTCCTTCGTCCACAGGAATTTCTTTGTGGGCAAATCGTGAAGGAGGTATGTAGCTTTTTATCTCTGTAGCTATCTTATTTAGGAATAAAACAGGAGGCAGTTTTGCCTGACATAGTTCCCAGCTCAACTTTTCCCTTGGCTTTGTGATTTGCGGGGAAGGGAAAGAAGGGTCCCATGATTTATTTTCCTTTCACAGTATTTCCAAATGTAATGTGATTTTCTTTCATGTCATTGAATTCTTTAAATATAATTTTATTCATAATGGTGTTGTATATTATTTAAAATTATACTATCTTATTTTTTGTTATATAAATAGTATGCTTATTAAAATTTTTTTTCTAATTATTCATGGCTATGTAGAAAAGGTAAAATGCTATATGCTGATTTTGTATTCTGCAAATTTTCTAATTATCTTATTAATTTTTATATTCCGGTGGTAGATTCCTTTGAATTTTTATGTATACAATAATAAAATCATTATAGTTTCAATTTTATTTCTTTCTTTCCTATTCTTATAGCCTATCATCCATCTATCTATCTATCTATCTATCTATCTATCTATCTATCTATCTATCATCTGTCATTGTATTGTTTAGGAACTCCAATGCCAGGTCCAATAGATGTGGTAATAACAGGTATGTTAGTAAGCTAGGGCTGCCATAACAAAATACTACAGACTGGGTGATCTAAACAACAGAAATTGATTTTCTCACAATTCTAGAAACCAGAAGTTTGAGATCAAGGTGTACAGGGTTGGTGCCTATGAAATTGTGAAATATATATTTGGTCTTCATCCCCCATTTCTCAACATACAGCTCCAAAAACCCTTGGAATCTCCAGAGTGATAATGCTAATCAGAGGACAGGTGGCTGGGGACCCCTGAACAGTGAGGATAGGGAAGGTTGCCAGAAAGCACAAGGCAGGATTAGAGAGCTGGAACTTTTAGCTTCATGCTCCAACCTCTGGGAAGAAGAGATAGGCTGAAGGTTAAGTTGATCACCAGTGGTCAATGATGTAATCATTGCCTATATAATGAAGCCTTCATAGAAACTCAAAAGGACAGGGTTCTGAGAGCTTCCTGACTGCTGAACACATGGAGGTTCCTGAAGGGTTGTGCAGTCAGAAAAGGCACAGAAACTCCACATCCCTTCTTTGAAAACTTGCCCTATACAAATCTTCCATCTGGCTATTTATCTACATCCTTTGTAATATCTTTTATAATAATTGGATAAACACTGTGAACTGCTTTAGCAAATGAATCAAACCTGTGGAAAGGGTTGTGGGGACCCTAAATAGAAAGTTGGTAAAAATTTCCAGAGGCCTGAACTTGTGACTGGTTTGGGGACTGTCTTGTGGTCTGAGTCCTTAACCTGTGGGATTTGATGCTCTCTCCAGTCTCCAGGTAGATAGAATATAGGACAATCAGCTGGCGTATAGTGCAGAAATGGTTGCTGGTGGGAGAAATACTCACACATTTTGATGACCAGAGATGAAGTGTATTGAGTAGTTGTGTGAGAGTAAAGAGTAGAGAATAGGAAAAAAGTATTTTTTTTTTCATATATCCCTAATAGTATCTTCGAGGGCTTTTCCCCTTGACTTGTAGAGGGCTGTCTTCTGCTGTCTTCACGCAGTTCTCCCTGTGAGTGTGTCTGTCTCCTAACCTCCTCTTCTTATAAAGACACTGATCATATAAGATGGGGGCTTATCCCAATAACCTCATGCATTAGTTTGTTTTCACACGGCTGTAAAGAACTGCCCAAGACTGGACAATTTATAAAGGAAAGAGGTTTAGTTCCACATGACTGGGGAGGCCTCACGAAACTCACAATCACGGCGGAAGGTGAAGGGGAAGCAAGGCACCTTCTTCACAAGGCAACAGGAAGGGGAGTGAATGCAGGAGGAACTAACAAACACCTATAAAGCCATCAGCTCTCATGAGAACCCACTCACTGTCACGAGAACAGCATGGGGAAAACTGCCCCCCATGATACAATCACCTCCACCGGGTCTCTCCCTCAACATGTGGGGGTTATGGGGATTATAATGCAATATGAGATTCGGGTAGGGTCACAAAACCTAACCATATCACCTCATTTTAACTTAATTACCACTTTAAAGACCCTATCTTTACATACTTTCTGAGGCATGGGGTTTAGAACTTCAACATGAATTTTATGAGAACACAACTCAGCCCGTAACAGCAAATATTCTTGTCTTCTTTCTGATTTTTAAAACAACTGTTTTAACATTTCCCAGTTATATAGAGGATGTCGATTTTAGTTAAATGGTGTTGGGGTGCAGAAGATGTTGGCAGGCTGAGAATTTTGAAAATTGAGAGACCTCAGAAATAAGCTTCAGAACCAGCTGGGTGCCGTGGCTCATGCCTGTATTCCCAATACTTCGGGAGGCCAAGGCAGGCGGATCATCTGGGGTCAGGAGATCAAGACCAGTCTGGCCAACATGGTGAAACCCTGTCTCTACTAAAAACACAAAAATTAGCCTGGCATGGTGGTGCATGCCTGTAATCCTGGCTACCCAAGAGGCTGTGGCAGGAGAATCACTTGAACCTGAGAGACAAGGTTGCAGTGAGCAGAGATTGTGCCACTGCACTCCAGCCTGGGTGACAGAGAGAGACCCTGTCTCAAAAAAAAAAAAAAAAAAAAAGAATAAAAAAGGAAAGAAAAGAAGAGAAAACAAAAAACAGAAATAAGCCTCAGAACCAAGTTATCTCTCTAATCTTCCTCTGCTTCCCTGTCTCTGATCTTCCTCACCGCACCGAGAGGGACTCTCTCTAGAATTTTTTTCTCTAAGAATGCTTCTTTCCAAAAGAAATACAATTATTTTAAGGTATCCTCCCTAGCAATCTCATCAAATAACCCGAGTAATCAACCACTGGAGAAGAGAAGAGATTGTGAGTCATCAGACTGATTTTTCATCTGTTCTTCTGAAGGCACTCTGAGAGATTACCTGGCAGACTTCATCTGCATAATAAGACAATCTTTGTTCCCGTGCAGCTCTGCCTGTCTCCTTCTCATAACTTGTCTCATCTAGCTTCCAAATACAATCATTTACAAAATAATATCTGCCTCCCAGGGATTCATATATCTCCTGTGAAGAGAGTATTTAAGTCTTGACCATCTGGCCCCTCTTTGAGTCTCATTCTTTGTGTATGGCTTCTGTGTTTATGCACATTAAATAAACTTTGTGTATCCTTTTCACTTATTAACCTGACCTTTGTCAGCTCCTTTTCAGTGAACCTTTAGAAGGTGGAGGAGAAGCTTTCCTTTGGCCCCTGGATTAGACGTTATCAGTTTTCAAAGAAGTGACTTTATTAACCTTGTGTCTCTATAAAGAAGTTATTCTTTATCTCTAATAATTCATTGTACCTTAAATTCTATTGTTTTAAATTAATATAGCTATGCTGACTTAATTTTTATTAGAATTGCCAGATATTTATATTTTCCATTATTTTATTTCCAATATTTCTATCTTTAAGTTTTAGATGTGTCTACTGCAGCAGTTCTCAAACCTAAGGGTATATCAGGTTCACCTGGAGAGTTTTTTAAAGCACATATTTTTGGGTTCCTCTCCCAGAGCTTCTGATTGAGTAGGTCTGGAGTGGGGCCCAAGAATTTGAATTTCTAACACATTCCATGTGATACAGAGGCTGCTGGTCTAGACGCTACACTTTTATAACCACTGGCCTATTTAAAAAAAAAAAAATCTAGTCACCAATTTTTGTCTTCTTCTAAAAATACTTTTTAAACACTTAAATATATTAAACACATAGAAACATGTATAACTCATGTACATATAGTTTAGTAAATTATCCCAAGTTGGAAACACCTATATATACACTACATAAATCAAAATGTAGATGTAGAGAATTTCCAGCACACCATTAGCCTTGTTAGAGCCTCTTCTAATTTCGGTCTCTATCCTTTGTCCCAAAGGTAACCACTGTCCTTAATTCTGACACTATTAGTTTTTCAACTCTATTGTAATGGAATCATGTGGTATGTAATCTTTGATGTCTGCCTCTTCTTTTGCTCAAGATTTATGTTTTGAGTATCATTCATTTTGTTGCAAATAGCAAGTATTTCCTTAATTTTTCTTTCTGTACTATATTTCATTATATATATGACCATTACTCTTACAAATAATAGTACTATGAACATTATTATGCACAATTTTTCTTGCACATGTGAAGGCATTTCTTTTGGTCATGGGGTATGTATACATTGAAATGTAGTAGATAATGTAAAAATTTCCAAAGACTTTATACCAGTTTATATAATCTTTACTGTAATCACCCAATTGTTTCTTCCTGCCCATCACACAAAGAAAATAAAATCACTGAGACTGCAGCATTATAGGAGAGAATTTAATTGACATGAGGCTGGCTATGCAGGAGAATTAGAAGTATGATTGAAATCAGTCTCCTGGAAGGCTCAGAGGTTAAGGTTTTTATGGACAATCTGGTGGGCAGGAGGCTAGTGAATGGGTGCTGCTGATTGGTTAAGGATGAAATCATAGAGCTGTGGAAAACAGTCCTCCTGTGCTGAGTGGGCCTACAGGACTGGTTGAGTCAGGAGTCATGAGTCTGGGCGGGGTCAATTGGTGGCCAAAAAGTCTGAAAAAAAATCAAAACACCAATCTTAAGTTCTACAATAGTGATGTTATCTATAGGAGAAAATGGGGAAGTCACAGACCTTTTTATTTATTTATTTATTTAGAGATAAAATCTTATTCTGTTGCCCATGCTGGAGTGCAGTGGTGCAATCTCAGCTCACAGCAACCTCTGTCTCCCAGGTTCAAGTGATTCTCCTGCCTCAGCCTCCCAAGTAGCTGGGATTAAAGGTGTATGCCACTGCACCTGGCTAATTGTTTTGCATTTTTCGTAGAGACAGGGTTTCACCATATTGGCCAGGCTGGTCTTGAACTCCTGACCTCAAGTGGTCTGCCCGCCCCTGCCTCCCAAAGTGCTAGGATTATAGGTGTAAGCCACCACACCTGGTTGGAAGTCACAAATCTTGTGACTTCTGGCCATATGACCTCTGAGCAGTAAGGGATAGTAGAAATTATGCCTACATATTATCAGAATTCATGCCCCATCTCCTAATCCCAACCTTGTGGCCTTTCGTTAGTTTTATAAAGGCAATTTAGTTTGGGGAAGGGCTATTATCGTCCTAGCTTTAATGTTAAACTATAAACTAAATTCCTCCCCAAATTAGCTTGGCCTATGCCCAGGAATGACCAAGGATATCTTGGAGGTCAGAAGCAAGATGGAGTCAACTATGTCAGATTTCTCTTACTGCCATACTTTTGCAAGGGTGTTTTTTTGTTTGTTTTTGTTTTTGTTTTTTTGAGATGGAGTTTTTCTCTTGTTGCCCAGGTCAGAGTGCAATGGCGCAGTCTTGGCTCATTGTAACCTCTGCCTCCTGGGTTCAAGTGATTCTCATGCCTCAGCCTCACAAGTAGCTGGGATTACAGGCATCCACCACCATGCCCGGCTAATTTTTGTATTTGTAGTAGAGGTGGGGTTTAACCATATTGACCAGGCTGGTCTCGAACTGCTGACCTCAGGTGATCTGCCTGTCTCAGCCTCCCAAAATTCTGGGATTACAGGCATGAACCATCGTGCCTGGCTGTAAAGGTGGTTTTATGATCATATATAAAATTACCACTGTGTCTATATTCTTGCCAACATTTGTGTATTTTTAAAAATTAACTATTCTGGTCAATATGTAGTGGCATCTCATTGAAATTGTATTTCTTTTGATTACTTATGAGTTTGCATTCTGTTAAATATACTTATTGGCTATCTAAAGAACCTGTTTGGGTTGGTGGCTATCCACGTCTCTTGTCAAACTAAAAAAGAGTACATTGGCAATCTTTTAAAACATTTCGATAGTTCTTAATATATTCTGGATATGATCCCCTTGTTGGTTTCAAGTTATGGGGGAGAAAACAATTTCTTTTCTTTTCTAGGTTCTTAGTTGAGACACTCTCCTGAAAACAAATGTCATATTAATGAAAGAAAAACAGAAGTTAATTAACACATGGTGTGCCCATCAGGTAGGAAAGGCCTCAGTTCAAAAGTATTTCTCTTTTAAGGCAATGGCTTAGAGACCTTGCTTAAATAGTCTTTTAATAAAGAGCAATACATTCTATGTAGTGACAAGACAAAGAAGAGAGCAGTTCAAGTCTTTGAAAAAGTAGGACTATGTGGGAAAGTTGTAAAATCTGTCCCCAGATTACTCTGGTGCCTTTGATGCCTTCTCTGGGCTGATAAACAAGTGCGGTTTCCAGTATGAAAGGATTTATGTTTCGCCATTAGGAAAATAGAGGCTGAGGCGGAGTGTTTGCCTGTGCTTTTAATGTCTTTAAATTAACAATCCTCAATATTTTGGGGAAATATTTTGGTTTGCTTCAATGTGTTACAGATGTCTTTCCTACTCAGTGACTTGCATTTTTATTTGCTTAATGGTGCCATTTATGAACAGAAAATACTAGTTTTACTATAGTCTAGTTTGTTGATTTTTTATTTATGGTTAATTATTTTTAAGACAGTGTTTAGTTATCTCCTTAAAGCCCGCTTATTTTACTTTCCTCAATGCATAGTCACCCTGGAAAACGGTGACAGATTCTTTTAATGAAGGCTAGGAAGCAGATGTACGGTATTAGTTTTCAGCTGGCAAAGAGGGTCTTTCCTCAAAGGAGACTGTTTGGATGGCTCTGGGTCTGTCACTGATGAATGTACTGGATTTTGCTTGTGGGGCTGCAAGTCCCTATTGTGGTAATTCAAATCAGACTCGGATTTACCAGATCTAGAGCTTTTCTTCTATGCAAGTCAAGCAACGCTTCAATAAACAGCCATTTATTTCTGTTTTAGAGACACTACAACCTATTAGCTAATGTCAAAGATTCCTCTAGACCAATCAATTCTGAGTACTGCTTTGTCTCTGTTGTTCATGATAGTAAAAATACCCACTTTATCTCTGCTGATTAGGT
The DNA here is from genome assembly GCF_043159975.1 of Macaca nemestrina. Classification (NCBI taxonomy): domain Eukaryota; kingdom Metazoa; phylum Chordata; class Mammalia; order Primates; family Cercopithecidae; genus Macaca; species Macaca nemestrina. The sequence continues at coordinate 26,570,244 of NC_092127.1, forward strand.
GTCTGCACTTGGCTGCTGTCACTATGGGATCCTGTCATCAGTGAGTTTAGAGAGCCTACCTTGGGGCAGCAGTCAGCACTGTCATTTCTGGCCTACTGAGAATGGCCAGCACAGCTATTTAAAAATGCTGGTGCTCTCCTCACAAATGTATTTCTCACAGTCTTGGTGAAGGTTGTGTCTTCTTAATCTTCTCAGGAGAATGAGTGAACTAATTACACGCTATAAATCTACTCCAGCATTCCAATCTTCTTGAGTCTTTAAAACCTTCCCCATTTGTTCTAAGAATTGTTGGTCTCAGGATCCCTTGATAGTCTTAAAAATTATTGAAGAATTCAAGGACTGTGGGATATTGATATTTATCAAAAGAGAAATTAAAATTGTCAAAATTTAAAAATGTTTATCACTAATTAATCTTGAATAACATTAAACTCATTACATATTGATATAAATACCTGTTTTTAATAAAAATAACTGAATTTTCAAAATCAATACTGAAAAAAGTCATGTTGTTTTATATTTTTAAAAATCTCTTTAACATGTGGCATAATAGAAGGTAATTAGATTCTCCTATCATCTTGTGCAATCTTTTGAGGTAAGTTATTTTTGGCTGGAGTATATGAAGAAATTGATCCACATAGATATTTACTTGGAAAAAGTGAGAAGATATTGAAATAGCTTTCTCAGATAATTGTGAATACTCTACAATTGGTACTGCACAAGATGGAGGCATGGTAATTTCTTTCTTTTCTTTTTTTTTTGAGACATGGTCTCATTCTGTTGCCCAGACTGGAGTGCAGTGCCACTATCTTGGCTCACTGCAAACTCTGCCTTCTAGGCTCAAGCAGTCCTGCCACCTCAGCCTCCCTAGTAGTTGGGACTACAGGTGCTCACCATCACACCCAGATAATTTTTGTATTTTTTGTAGAGTTGGGTTTTCTCCATGTTACCCAGGCTGGTCTTGAACTCCTGGGCTCAAGCAATCCTCCCACCTTGGCCTCCCAAAATGCTGGGATTACATATGTGAGCCACCACTCCTGGCCCAATAGTGGTTTCTTAAAAGTTAATTTTATTGTGACAATAAAGCCATGTAAATATACTTTTGTATTCTGTAACATTAACATTTTTCTGTCTTACATTTTGAATGCAGTACTAACTCATGCATGATTTTGTAGTATCATGCACAGATTCTCTGTGTTGTGCAAATTTTCCAAATATTGACACATTTCAGTATGTAATATCAAAAATTAACATTTATGTACACCACCAGTAGTTCAAATTCTTTATGCATATGTGTATGAAATATACACAAAATATTAAAAATACATGTACTAAATAGTAAAACTTTATGGTTTTTTGCTGATTTATCAAAGACATTTCAAAGTAAAACTGGCATTTTTATTACAAGTTTGTGGTTATAAAGAATATAATGATGATTAATACAGTTTAGTGCCACTGCTGTGATTCACGGTAAGATGTCAGCAGTTCTACTCACAGTTTATTTTTCATCATCAATGCAAATGTCAAGACAGTGAGAAAACAAATAATGTATTAGTACTATTATGAAATTACTTTTTGATTCTGCAAACCTCATACAAGGTTCTCAGAGACTCCCAGGCATCTGTGGACAACACTTTGAGAATTGTTGCTCTACAGTATATCGAGAGAGTTTTAGAATTTTAACTTTATTTAGTTTACACTGTTAAAGATAAACAGCGGCATGCTGGCGAGAGTGATAACATATTTTAATTGGTAATATACTACTGCAATAGAGAAAAGAATCCAGTGTGAATGGAACATAGCTTCAGTTTGCACGGCGGTGACTGTGTTTTTTAAAGAGAATGAGTGAATGGGGAGAGTGAGCAGAGGCTCAGTAGATTCAGGGAAGTGAAAAATTACAAAAAGTAGGAATGGGCAGTTGGTCCATGTGAAACCTATCCGGGTTTGACACCAGGCCTGATTGAAGTTTTAAGCTCCTACCTTCCACAGAGAGTAGGAGACAGGATTCCTATCTTCAGGAGCTGGTTGGAAAAAACAGTAAATTATTTTGGTATCTTTGTATTTTCTCATGTGGGTACTTTGGGCGCGACTAGAGTCATTCTAGGGAGATGGCCTTGAGGGATTAGAAAATATGTTAGTGATTTGCTCAAGTCTTTATAAGCCAAGGTTAAGGCCTAGTTGGGAAGAGGGCTCAGAGGAGCTTGGCTAGAGTTTGGTCAAGGAGAGAATTTTTGCCAAGGCTTCCACTGGCTCCAAGTTTCTGTCAACTGACCCAGTAAAATGTTAGAGCTCCTTCCAGACACTCACTGACCTAGTTGTTCTGGAATCTCTCCTTAGTGAGCCCATATTAATAACTTGAGCTTGGTCCAACATGACATTTCTTCCCCTAGACCAACATTGTTACCAAATTGAACTTGGGCTGAACTTGGCATAGCAAAACCAAACACTGACATCAGGATTGCAGTGAGAAAAAGTGAGGCAAAAATTTTCCCTCATTCTAAGACATTTCTCTCATGTCTTTTTACTCTGCTGATAGTGTCTTTTGCTGCGAAGAAGCTCTTTAGTTTAATTAGATCCCGTTTGTCAATTTTTGCTTCTGTTGCAATTGCTTTTGGTGGTTTTGTCATGAAATCTTTGCCTGTTCCTGTGTCTAAAATGGTCTTGCCTAGGTTGTCTTCCAGGGTTTTTATAGTTTGGGGTTTTACACTTAAGTCTTTAATCCATCTTGACTTGATTTTTGTATATGGTGTAAGGAAGGGGTTCAATTTCAATTGTTTGCATATGGCTGGCCAGTTATCCCAGCACATTCTCACTTATAAGTAGGAGCTAAATGATGAGAAGACGTGAGTACCGAGAGGGGAACAGAAGACACTGGAGCCTCCTGGAGGGTGGAGGGTGAGAGGAGGGAGAGGATCAGGAATAATAATTAGTGGGTACTGGAGTTAATACCTAGGTGATAAAATAATCTGTACAGCAAACCCCCATGACACAAGTTTACCTATATAACAAACTTGCACATGTACCTCAGAACTTAAAAGGTTAAAAGAAAAAAATGAGGCACTTCTTGCAGAGCACTAAGCAAGGAGAATTGGGCAACTAATGCTTAAGACCCAAACTCCCTCACAGCTTACAGGGAGGAGTTTTTTAAAGGCAGGAAAGCAGAGGTTATAGGAAAAGTCATAAATTATGCATGGAGGCCATACATTACTTTGAACTAAAAAGTTGGGACACCTCAAAGTGGAAGCCACAGGTTATAGATTTTCTGATTTGCAACTGGTTAAGGAGGTGGAGTTTTATTTAAAAATTTGGGGTCAACAAAAGGAATGCTGGGATCTTGCCTGTGGGGATGACTTCTTTCCAGCTCCTCAGGAGGAAATTTAGAACACAGAATAGTGGTTAGAGTTGATTCCTCAGCTCCCCCTTATCTGAAGTCTATGTGCCAATGGATAGCATTTTTAATTTGGTGAGGTCTGCGTTTCTGAAAACAACTCAGAATTATATGTTAAGATGTTATTTTTAGTTTCTTTCCTATTTTTTTTTTTCTTCTTTAGAGACAGGGTCATGCTCTCACCCAGGCTGGAGTGCAGTGGCCTGATGATAGCTTGCTGTAACTTCAAATTCCTGGGCTCAAGCCATCCTCCTGACTCAGCTTCCTGAATAGCTACGTCTACAGGTGCACACCACCATGCTTGGCTAATGTTTCTACTTATATTTTGGAGAGATTGGATCTCACTAGTTGCCCAGACTGGTCTAAAGCCCCTGGCCCTAAGTAATCCTCCTGGCTTGGCTTTATTTTTAGTTTCTATGGGAAATCAAATGTCTCATGACTTTAGCATCCTTGGTTATTGTTTTAAGCTATTGTTAACTTCTGGCTTATCAGGTTGCTCATTTACTTTTCAAGGCTAGCTAGGTGTCTGGACTTTGCCATGAAGGTACCCAAGAGTTTCCTTTATTTTCATGCTTGAATGAGTAGCTGCCCAACAGGCATCCAATAAGGGGTCCTGTTCCATCTCAACATCTTTATGGCCCACTCATCAGTGCTATCCAGATTTCTGTTGATATAAAATGTCAAAATCCTGAATTCCTCTGACGTGTTTTATACCTCCTTACTGGTCATGCTTTTACTTTCTTCTCATTAAAAAATACTCAAATTCTGTTTTATCCTTCTTTCACACACCACTCAATACAACACTTCTGACACCAGATGTGTAGGAGTTTTTCCTCACACACCAAACAATTCCCTGGCAGGATTCGCCTGGGTGTTCTATAGTTCATTTCAATTCTGATACTATCTACCTGTAGTTAACATTGGATCCACATACTAAGTGCTCAGTCCCAGAAGACTGTCCCTTACTTCAGATGCCAGTTTCATGTTCCAGACTGTGACTCGTGCTTCTCATCAACCAGCTATCAATTGGAGGTTCCCACTACCTTCTTCCTGGGTTGCGTTAATTGCTGGAGTAGCTCACAGAACTCTGGAAACCACTTTACTTAAGTTTACTGGTTTACTGTAAATTATATTACAAAGGATATGGATGAACAATCAGCTGAAAGAGATGCATAGGGCAAGGTATTGGGTGGAGATGGAGCTTCCCTGTCCTCCTAGGATGCACCACCCTCCAGGAACTCCATGTGTTTAGCAATCTGAAAGCTGCCATGACCCTGTCCTTTTTGTTTTTTATGGAAGATTGATTGATTACATGACTGATTATAGGCATAATTGATTACATCATTGGCCACTGGTGCTCAATACAATCTTAATCCCTCCCTGGAGGACTGCCAGTAGGACAGAAAATTTCCACTCTCTAATCACATTGTTGATTCCCTTGACAACCAGCCTCCATCCAGAGACTATCCAGGAGCCCTCATCCAGTCTTCTTGTTAGCATGCAAAAAGACACTTAGCACTTTGCAGATTCCAAGGGTTTTGGGAGCTATGTGCCAGGACCCAGGGGCAGAAACCAAATATATATTTCTTATTACATCATAGTATCACATTTACCCTCTGGCCTTTTCTAAGATTTGTCTGCTTGTAGTTCTAGAAACAATGAAAAATGGAGGAGTTAGGTTAAGAGAAAGGCTACAATCCTTTGTAAGGCAACTTCCTTTCAGGTGAGGCTATAACAGTTTAGGCAAGGGAAAATCAATTTTCTCAGATGGAAATGGAAGTGCTTTTTTATCCACCATTGGCAAAGGAGGCAGCAGAATTTGGGGTTTCAGGTGTTTCAGGTTTATGAGAATCTTCAACGAACCTGCCCTGATATTTGGGGTCCTGTCCTTCCTAAGAGACCCTGTGAGTTTGGAAATTCAATTTGTACCATAAGTTAATCACCTGCAAGTTTACTTTTTGATATGGTTTAAAGAAATATTAGCCCTTCAGCTACAGGAAATACAGTTTCTTTTAGGGTTATTGTAAACGATTCACTTATCCAGAACTTGAGCTTGAATCTTTTTTAAATTTCCATACGTTATCGGGGAACAGGTGGTGTTTGGTTACATGAGTAAGTTCTTTAGTGGTGATTTATGAGATTTTGGTGCACCCATCACCTGGGTAGTATACACGGCAACCTATTTGTAGTCTTTTATCCCTCACTTACTTCCCACCCTTTCCCTCCGAGTCCCCCAAATCCATTGTGTCATTCTTATGGCTTTGCATCCTCATAGCTTAGCTCCCACTTATGAATGAGAACATACGATGTTTGGTTTTTCATTCCTGAGTTACTTCAGTTAGAATAAGAGTCTTTAATATCATATATATATATATATACACACACACACATACCACAGTTTCTTTATCCATTCATTGATTGATGGACATTTGGGTTGGTTCCACATTTCTGCAATTGCAAATTGTGCTGCTATAAACTTGTGTGTGCATGTATCTTTTTTTTTTTTTTTTTGTATAATGACTTCCTTTCCTCTGGGTACTCAGTAGTAGGACTGCTGAATCAAATAGTACTTCTACTTTTAGTTCTTTAAAGAATCTCCAACTGTTTTCCATAGTTGTTGTACTAGTTTACATTCCCACCAGCAGTGTAAAAGTGTTCCCTGTTCACTGCATCCACACCAACATCTACTATTTTTTTGATGTTTTGATTATGGCCTGTCTTGCAGAAGTAAGATGGTATCACATTGTGGTTTTGGTTTCCATTTCCCTGATCATTAGTGATGTTGAGCATTTTTTTCACATGTTTGTTGACCATTTGCATATCTTCTTTTAAGAATTATTTATTCGTGTACTTAGCCACTTTTGGATGAGGTGTTTTTTTTTTCTGATTTGTTTGAGTTTGTTGCAGATTCTGTTTATTACTCCTTTGTTAGATGCATAGATTGTGAAGATTTTCTCCCACTCTGTGGGTTGTCTGTTTACTCTGCTGACTGTTCTTTTTGCCATGCAAATGCTCTTTAATTTAGTTAAGGCCCAGCTATTTGTCTTTGTTTTTATTGCATTTGCTTTTGGGTTCTTGGTCATGAAATCCTTGCCTAAGCCAATGTCTAGAAGGGTTTTTCCAACCCTTGCAAAAGGATTGTCTTCTAGAAATTTTATAGTTTCAGTTCTAGATTTAAGTCCTTGATCCATCTTGAGTTAATTTTTGCATAATGTGAGAGACAAGGATCCAGTTTCATTCTCCTGCATGTGGCTAGCCAATTATCCCAGCACCAATTGTTGAAAAGGGTGTCCTTTCCCCACTTTATGTTTTTGTTTGCTTTGTTGAAGTTCAGTTGGCTATAAGTATTTGGGTTTATTTTTGGTTTCTCTATTCTGTTCCATTGGTCTATGTGCCTATTTTTGTACCAGTACTATGCTGTTTTGGTGACTATGGCCTCATAGTATCATTTGAAGTCAGGTAAGGTGATGCCTACAGATGTGTTCTTTTTGCTTAGCCTTGCTTTGGCAAGCAGGCTCTTTATTGGTTCCATGTGAATTTTAGGATTTTTTTTCTAATTCTGTGAATAATGATGGTGATATTTTGATGGGAATTGCATTGAATTTGGATACTGCTTTTGGCAGTATGGTCATTTTCACAATATTAATTCTACACATCCATGAGCATGGGATGTGTTCCTTTCGTTTGTGTTGTCTATGATTTCTTTCAGTAGTGTTTTATAGTTTTCCTTGCAGAGCTCTTTCATCTCCTTGGATAGGTATATTCCTAAGTATTTTATTTTATTGTTTTGCAGCTATTGTAAAAGGGATTTAGTTCTTGATTTGATTCTCAGTTTTGTTGCTGTTGGTATATAGAGGAGCTACTGATTTGTGTACATTAATCCTGTATCTGGAAACTTTGCTGAATTATTTTACTAGTTCTAGGAGCCTTCTAGAAGAGTCTTTAGGGTTTTCTAGTTAAACAATCATATCATCATCAAACTGCGACAGTTTGACTTCCTCTTTACCAATTTGGATGCCCTTTATTTCTTTCTCTTGTATGATTGCTGTGGCTAGAACTTCCAGTACCATGTTGAAGAGGAGTGGTGAGAGTGCGCATGTTCCAGTTCTCAGAGGGAATGCTTTCAGCTTTCCCCCATTCAGTATTATGTGGGCTGTGGGTTTGTCATAGATGGCTTTTATTACATTGAGGTATATCCCTTTTATGCTGATTTTGCTAAGAATTTTAAGCATAAAGGGATGCTGGATTTTGTCGAGTGCTTTTTTTGCATTGATTGAGATGGAGCTTGAAATTTAAAGCTTGAAGCTTTAAAGATTTTTCTCACCCATTTTCTAGTGCCTTTAGAAGTACACAAACAACCTCCATTGTACTCTATTTTTTTCTAAAATGTTCAGTAATTGTAACTATTGGTTACCCTAAGCCCTGCCATTTATGAACTTGTTAGAGGTTTCTGGAAGTGCTGTTTTAAGAAATGAACTCCTTGAATGACATGGACTATACCAGTTTCCTTCGGCAACGTCATTAATGCCTTTAAATTTGATTGGATTAGAGAAAACACAGAACCTGTTCAGAGAACCCATATTTAAGGCTCTGTTTCCCTGAAACCACCTTTGTTACTATGTTAATCAGTTTGGGCTGTTACAACAAATTACCATAGATTGGTCGGTTTAAAAAATAAACGCTTGGTTTTCATAATTCTAGAGGCTGAAGGTGCCAGCATGGTCAGGTCCTTGTTGAAGACCGGCTTCCTGTTTTACAGAAAGTCATCTTCTTGCTGTGTCCTCACATGGTGGAAAGAGAGCTAGCTAGCTCTCTGATCTCTTTTTATTAGGGCACTAATCCTCCAAATACTGTCACATTGGGATTAGGGTTTCAACATATAAATTTTGGGGGCACACATTCAGTCCATTACAATTATAAATTTTGCATCAAATTTCATTCAGAGCTGCAGAAACTGTGTGAGTGATACAGAATAAGGGATTTGTTGTAGGCAGTAGACTTTATGTAATTGTGAGACATAGAGAAGATATTTTTAGAAAGAAAGTCATTGCCTCTGACACTGTTGAGGCACCTGAAGTCACTGTAAGTCAGCAAGGCCAACAACCAGGAAGGAAAGTTGGATAGGATGAGAGTGAAAGAGCAAGGATGCACTGGAATTCATGAGGACAAGCTGGACGTTATATCTGCCTCTCACCACCTCCAATCTCAATGTCATGGTGATCTGCAGAAGAAATTGGTATATTTTGCACTAGAGCTGCACATGCACCTTGTCCAAGACGTGGCGAATCTGAAAGAGAAACTCCTTTGGGGCTGAAAGAGCTGCAGGCTCAGCAGCAGACCCGTGCCAACAAAGTAAGCTGGAAGAGCCAAATAACGACATAGACCTTCCCAGAGCCCTATGTTGAACTCCAGATGCCTTTCTAAGCTCATGCAAATTTTACTTGTGGCCAATATTTGCCTAAAACTGTGCAAAGAATTGTAGTATCTAGCTCTAGTAGTTAAATGGCACTGTACAGAGCTATTATAGACTTCATTCATTCCTACATAACTTATTTATCACTTTAAATTCTCTTTGGTCTCAAGTTATAAAAAGCTGAAGATAGCAGGGTACGTCTTCACATGTCCTCTGTATTTTGACATCCTAACCTTCCTTACTATTTCTACGGTGCCACAGTTTATAGCAATAAAATTCTCTTCTCTAACCATAACTGCTGTTTTAGATTACATCCTATATTTAAATGAATTGAATGCTCTCTGTCAGCAGTTGTTACCATAGCACCTCTATTAATTTATTTTGCATTTTAACTACTTCCTTTAATACATGTTTCAAAGAAAGATCATGTGGATCACTTTTACAAATTTGCATATATTAAAAATATTTTTCTGCACTCTTTAAATGTATAAGACAGCCAGGTAATCTTCTTTCTCTCTCTCTCTTTCTTTCTTTCTTTCTTTCTTTCTTTCTTTCTTTCTTTCTTTCTTTCTCTCTTTCTTTCTTTCTTTCTCTTTTTTCTTTCTTTCAGGTTCTTGCAGAGTCACAGAAGCTAGAGTACAGTGGCACATTCACAGCTTACTTCAGCCTTGACCTCCCTGACTCAAGTGATCCTCCCACCTCAGCCTCTGAGTATCTGGGACTACAGGAATGTGCCACCATGGCTGACTAATTTTGTGTTTTTTCTAGAGATAGGATTCTGCCATGTTGTCTAGCCTGGTCTTGAAGTCCTGGGCTCAAATGATCGGCCTGCCTTGACCTCCCAAAGTTTACAGGCATGAGTCACCGCGCCTGGCAGTTTTTCCCTATGAAACGATTTTGATTTTTCCCTTGAGGATATTGTCTGCATTGCTCTGATTTTTTCCCAGAAATAAACACTGCTGTGAAAAGTGTGAGGCCACCCTGATTTTTGAAAGGGAGATGGTGGCTGTTTTTTTCTGGATTGCCGAAACTACTTTTTAATTTTTTTTTCCTGCTAAGTGGATCGCTTTTCTGGTAGGTATATCGGAGCTGAAAATTCTGTAGCAATATTTTCTGACTTATGATGTACCCTTTTAATCTACAATTTCAAGTGCATTTTTTGATTTCAATAAAGTTTTCTTGAATTAAAATTTTGTTGACTTCATTGCTGTCATGAAGTGTTTTATTTTCTCTTCTATTTTGTTCATAAACTCTGCTTGCCATTTTGCATTTCTTTGGTTGTCATCTTAATTCTTTATCATATTTTATACCTTTTTTGAACTTTATTTTTCAGATGCATTATTTTTATTATTTTTAAGCTATTAGACATGTTTTTACTCAATTTTTTTTGGTTTATTTTTCATCTCTCATTTTTGGTCCTTTGAGCTTTTTCATACACACATATTTTAGAAATCTTATATAATTAAGAAAACACAAAATATATTTTTAATTTCCTGGACCAGGGATTTTGTAGAGGATCATCGGTAGAGGGCCAGGCTGTTGTCTGAGCTCACAGACACTTCCCCTGGCTCACTCGGAGGCCCTCCAGCTCTTTAGGAACATTAGAAGCTTCAGGGATCCTGATTATTGAAAAGTCTCTGCATCACAGCCCATTTGCAGAAATAGTGTTTTCTGTACATTTCCAAATTTAGCTGCTGCTCCTGCCACATCAAGATGTCAGGAGGAATACAGGAAGTTGTCTAGAATAGTACCTGCAGTCAGTTCGCGTATCTGTTTCTTGAAGTTCCAAGCCAGGGGTCCTGGACTGTGCCACATTTGTAGGCATGTGTTCTCTCACTGTAGTCAAAGTTTCCATCTTCTCAGTAGCCCATATTGTATGAGTTTTGACTATCAGTGAATCCTTATCTCATCCAATATAAAATTTATTCTTCTATTTTATGTTCTCCGTGTGGTTTTGGGATGCAATTTTAAAAGGATGAGAGGATGAGACATCTTTTATAATTCACCATTTTCTGGATTAGCTTAAAAAAAAACTGTTGAAAATTCCAACGGTGTCTCAAATATCTCCATAATATTAAAACAACTTCTATAGAAAACATAGAGAAAGGTTTAGACAGACTTGGCTCCCCCAATTTTTGAGCTCATTCCTTATGTACTCTGTACATGCCAGATGCAGAGGGTAAAGGCAACACAAAGAGTCCCATTAGGAGAAAGGCAAAGGGACTGGTCCAGGATCTCCTCTAGATTTTACTCCAACTCTCTCCGAATAGAGTTCCCTATTATTCATGGTAATTTTCTGACTGGAATAAGTTCATATGGTAAGAAAATATTTCCTGTTTCTTAGAGATAAAATAAATATCTCTTATATTAAATAATTTTCTCCCTCTCTGTCTAAAAGACAGCAAGGACGGGTTGCCTGGAATTGACTAATACAGAAGAAATAGATTGTTTCTATTTATAATGATTAATCATATTGGTTAGTGGCATTTGGTTTTGGTGTGTTTTTGTTTGTTTTTGACAGGGTCTCACTCTGTTGCTCAGGCTGGAGTTGTGATCACAGCTCACTGCACGCTCCACCTCCAAGGCACAATCAATCCTCTCACATCAGCCTCCTGAGTAGCTGGGACAACAGGCATGTGCCACCACGCCTGGCTAATTTTCTTCTTTTTTGTAGAGATAGGGTCTCGCTACAAATCCCAAGCAGTCTTAAACACCCGAGCTCAAGCAATCCTCCTGCCTCAGTCTCCCAAAGTGCTGGCATTATAGGTATGAGCCACTGCTCCTGGCCTGGTGTTGCATTTATTTTCCCCTCATCTTTGTACCGTCCCAAATTCGCTCTGTGATAAATTCACCTAACTTAATCAATATGAGCTATTTTTTTTTTACTAATTTACCTATATTCATTTTTACTCAAAAAGATTTGAAGCCCTTTACCTGTGTGGCTGGAAGATATTATACAATATTAAACAATGTTTCCTCCATCCCAGCATTTCCTCCATTCTCCCTTTTACCTGCTTAAAACGTTATGCTGTACTGTGCTCATTGCTATTCGGAAGGCTGTAAAGTGAACAAGAAAACCCTTCATTGCTTTAGTTTCTGAAATTCTTATCCCATATTGGGCTCTCAGTGTGCCAGCTATATACAGACAGCTTGAGAGCATCCTGAAAAAAAGCACAAGTCTTCCACTCTTCTTCTCTTTTTTTTCCTCCATTTAAAAATGTTGTGCTATCTCAAAGCAATGAGAAATATTTGAGGTAATGGATATCCTAAATACCCTGATTTGATTGTTACACATTGTATACTTGTATCACAATATCACATGGACCCCATAGGTACGTACAATTACTGTGTAATAAATAAATAACAATAATAAATAAAAATATTAAAAAATACAAAAATCTCCTACTTAAAAAATGCTGTCCTGAGAGTGGGTGGATAGATATGGAAAGGTCTCAGAGTCCTAGGATCTGGCAAGATCCTTCAGAAGTTAGGGGAATTTGGCTGCCAAGAGATTGAGCTGAAGTCCAAATCTCAAGGCTGTAGCCAGGCGCTGGAGAGGGGAGTAGCTGTAGGAGGGTGATTAGATCATCTGCATGATTTCCCTTGCACTAGGAGAGTGCTGGAACAGAACTCTGGGTCTTAGTCCATCAGCCATAGCACAGAAGTATGTAGAAATTCTCTGACCTGAAGGAGTCATTTGGATTAGTCATGAAGATACAATTTTTGGTGGATGGCTGCTTACACAGAGGATGCTGAAATGTAGACGTATTCCTTCTGAGACCCTGATATATTTCAAGCTCCTCAGAACTTAGACACACTCTAAAGAAATGGACGGAAATGAGAAAGCAAATAAAATTAAAGTCCCCACCAGCTTAGTAGAATAAATACCAAGATGAATTAATTTGAGCAATAATATAAAATGAATAATACTTTATTTCTAGCACACCTCAAGTTGAGGTTAGGCATTTTTGCTACAGATACAGCCAAGCACTTTGGCTGGACAAGTACTTGTAGGTAAAATTGTTCATGAATGGCATTAGATGTCACCCTTCAATCAATATATTCATTTTCATTTCAGTCTTATTTTGGATCTCTCCAGATGTATGAGTTTGAATATATAATTTTACATAAGGGCAGAAAAGGGGTTTGGATCCTGAATTCCCTTCTTTCATAAAATTAAAAGACTTAGAAACATGCCTTAAACTGAGATGTTTCCTAATCAATGATGTGCTTTGGAAAACGACAATGTGAGCTTTTAAATGAGAAGTTGTTGAATTAAAGAGTTGTGTAGATACCCGACTTGTACTTATCACAAAGACAGGTGTTACGAGAAGGACAGATATATCCTTATGAACTTATTTGAAGTTGTTTTGTACCTTCTTCACATCCATAGTAATGCTGAGGTTTGCATGGAGAAAAATGCCCATGGTTATGGCACAAAAATTAACTTTTTCCTTCTTCTGCACCACCCAAGAGAATCTGGAAATTTCCCATTGATAGTAACCTCTAATAAAGGAAGGAGTCTTTCTTGCTGATAAAGGAACTAAGTCGATCTACATCAGAGAGTACAGAGAGACACCCTGTGAAAGTAATGAAAGCAAGCTGAGAATAAAAACAAAAAGAGAGTAAAATGCCTAAGAATCCAACTTACAATCATAGTTGGGTAAGAAATATTTAAAGGTGTTCAGCTGAAGGATATAGCCACAGAGAGTAAGGAAAATGTGTGGAAGCAGAATGAGTATTTTTGTAAATGATGATGTGTATTATTTATTTGGATGCTTTGAATATTCTTTATTTTAAACTACATGTTAGGCTTCATTTGGTTTTATTGAATGCAACACCACCCCAGGACAGAAAAGTGTGAATCTAACATATATCATACAGCTTCATGTGTTGGAATTTAGAGTTGTGGCATTTTAGGCCAGGAAATTTTGCCATGAAATTATTACATCAAACATCTCCCTTTTCTACCTTAGTGGACTGGTGACACCAGCAGCAGGGACAGTGGTACTTCTTCAGCAACAGCAGGTGGTCAAAGCAATCAAGTCCAGTACAGAAGCCGTTTGTTGTGGGATCTGGCTTCCAAGTGAGAGTCTTTGTTTCTCCATTACCTTAGCAAGTGTCAGTGAATGATTCATGGGCCTGTGTAACCCTCTGGGGAATCCTGGAAAGTATTTGGAAAGAAAACTGGAAAAATTAGAAATTGTGCTAGTAATGTGAGAAGAATTTTCAAATTTACTGTAAACTGGGTATAAACATAAATGGGACCTAACCTGTAGATGTCAGTTGGTGCCATGATTGTTTGGTGATGTCTTCTATGACTGCCAAAAATTTTCAGGACATTTTATTCATGTTATTGTTTAAACCAAGAGTATAACTTAGACTATTTAGAAAATGAAATGTTCTGTCTTGTGAGATTTAAGTCAGTACAATTTTAGAGGTTTGCTACTGAAAATATAGTTTGAGACTTGTAATAGTTTATCTTAAACTCTCCCTTGGAGTGGTATTCAATGGTATAGCAAAGCTAGTGTAATCGCAATTATATGTTATGATAATGAAACATCATGTTTAGCTTCCTGTTTGCTACAGAAAATGGAAATGGGATATTCATCCAACTCAGATCCAACATAATGTCAAAATATAAAGCTATAAAGAAAGAGGTGAAAATCTATGCCTGCCTCATTCCTTAGGAAACTATGACTGACTTCAACAAATCTCCAAGTTCTTGGGACTCTAATGGGTTATTAACCTATAATTGCTAGCAACACTCATGAAGTTAGAAAATAGCTTCCTCACTAAATATGGAAAGGAAAAACTGGTACTAGCCTCTGCAAAAACACACCAAAATATAAAGATCAATGACACTATGATGAAACTGCATCAACAAGTGTGTGCTAGCTAGCATCATGATGACAGGATCAAATTCACACATAACAATATTAACCTTAAATGTAAATGGGCTAAATGCCCCGATGAAAAGACAGAGTCAAATTAGATAAAGAGTCAAGACCTACTGGTGCACTGTATTCAGGTGACCTATCTCACGTGTAAAGACACACACAGGTTTAAAGAGATAAAAGCTATTTATGACAAACCCACAGCCAATATCATACTGAATAGGCAAAAACTGGAAGCATTCCCCTTAAAAACTGGCAGAAAACAGGGATGCCCTCTCTCCCCACTCCTATTCAACATAGTGTTGAAAGTTCTGGCCAGGGCAATCAGGCAAGAGAAAGAAATAAAAGGTATTCAATTAGGAAAAGAAGAAGTCAAATTGTCCCTGTTTGCAAATTACATGTTTGTCTATTTAGAAAACCCCATCATCTCCGCCCAAAATCTCCTTAAGCTGATAAGCAATTTCAGCAAAGTCTCAGGATGCAAAATCAATGTGCAAAAATCACAAGCATTCTTACACACCAATAACAGACAAACAGAGAGCCAAATCATGAATGCACTCCCATTCACAATTGCTTCAAAGAGAATAAAATACCTAGGAATCCAACTTACAAGGGATGTAAAGGACCTCTTTGAGGAGAACTACAAACCACCGCTCAATGAAATAAAAGAGGACACAAACAAATGGAAGAACATACCATGCTCATGGATAGGAAGAATCAATATCATGAAAATGGCCATACTGCCCAAGGTAATTTATAGATTCAATGCCATCCCCATTAAGCTACCAATGACTATCTTCACAGAACTGGAAAAAACTACTTAAAAGTTCATATGGAACCAAAAAAGAGACCACATTGCCAAGACAATCCTAAATCAAAAGATCAAAGCTAGAGGCATCATGCTACCTGACTTCAAACTATACTACAAGGCTACAGTAACCAAAACATCATGGTACTGGTACCAAAACAGAGATATAGACCAATGGAACAGAACAGAGCCCTCAGAATTAATGCCACATATCTCCAACCATGTGATCTTTGACAAACCTGACAAAAACAAGAAATGGGGAAAGGATTCCCTATTTAATAAATGGTGCTGGGAAAACTGGCTAGCCATAAGTAGAAAGCTGAAACTGGATCCTTTCCTTACTCCTTATACAAAAATTAATTCAAAATGGACTAGAGACTTAAATGTTAGACCTAAAACCATAAAAACCCTAGAAGGAAACCTAAGCAATACCATTCAGGACATAGGCATGGGCAAGGACTTCATGTCTAAAACACCAAAAGCAACGGCAACAAAAGCCAAAATTGACAAATGAGATCTAATTAAACTAAAAAGCTTCTGCACAGCAAAAGAAACTACCATCAGAGTCAACAGGCAACCTACAGAATGGGAGAAAATTTTTACAATCTACTAATCTGACAAAGGGCCAATATCCAGAACCTACAAAGAACTCAAACAAATTAAAAGAAAAAAACAAACAATTCCATCAAAAAGTGGGCAAAGGATATGAACAGACACTTCTCAAAAGAAGACATTTATGCAGCCAACAGACACATGAGAAAATGCTCATTATCACTAGCCATCAGAGAAATGCAAATCAAAACCACAATGAGATACCATCTCACACCAGTTAGAATGGCGAGCATTAAAAAGTCAGGAAACAACAGGTGCTAGAGAGGATGTGGAGAAATAGGAACACTTTTACACTGTTGGTGGAAATCTAAACTAGTTCAACCATTGTGGAAGACAGTGTGGCGATTCCTCAAGGATCTAGAACTAGAAATACCATTTGACTCAACCATCCCATTACTGGATGTATACCCAAAGGATTATAAATCATGCTGCTATAAAGACACATGCATACGTATGTTTATTGTGGCACTATTTACAATAGCAAAGACTTGGAACCAACCCAAATGTCCATCAATGACAGACTGGATTAAGAAAATGTGGGGCCGGGCGCGGTGGCTCAAGCCTGTAATCCCAGCACTTTGGGAGGCCGAGACGGGCGGATCACGAGGTCGGGAGATCGAGACCATCCTGGCTAACATGGTGAAACCCCGTCTCTACTAAAAAAATACAAAAAACTAGCCGGGCGAGGTGGCGGGCACCTGTAGTCCCAGCTACTCGGGAGGCTGAGGCAGGAGAATGGCGTGAACCCAGGAGGCGGAGCTTGCAGTGAGCTGAGATCCAGCCACTGCACTCCAGCCTGGGCGACAGAGCGAGACTCTGTCTCAAAAAAAAAAAAAAAAACAAAAAAGAAAATGTGGCACATATACACCAGGGAATACTATGCAGCCATAAAAAAGGATGAGTTCATGTCCTTTGTAGGAACATGGATGCAGCTGGAAACCATCATTCTCAGCAAACTGTCACAAGAAGAGAAAAACCAAACACCGCATGTTCTCACTCATAGGTAGGAACTGAACAATGAGATCACTTGGACATAGGAAGGGGAACATCACACACTGGGGCCTGTTGTGGGGTGGGTGGAGGGGGGAGGGATAGCATTAGGAGATATATCTAATGTAAATGACGAGTTAATGGGTGCAGCACACCAACATGGCACATGTATACATATGTAACAAACCTGCACATTGTGCACATGTACCCTAGAACATAAAGTATAATTTAAAAAAAAAAAGGAAAAAAAAAGATGGAGGAAAATTTCCCAAGCAAATGGAAAGCAAAAAAAAAAAAAAAAAAAAAAAAAGAGGATGCACCCCCAGTCTCTGACAAAACAGACTTTAAACTGACAAAGATCAAAAAAGATTAAAAAAATACAAAGAAGGGCATTATATAATGATAAAGGGATCAATTCATCAAGAAGAACTAACTATCCTAAATATATATGCACCAAATACAGGAGCACCCAGATTCATAAAACAAGTTCTTAGAGACTTACAAAGAGACATAGACTCCCACACAATAATAGTGGGAGACCTTAACACCCCATTGTCAATATTAGACAGATAAACCAGACAGAAAATTAACATGGATATCCAGGACTTGAACTCAGCTCTGGATCAAGTGAACCTAATAGACATCTACAAAACTCTCCACCCCAAACCAGCAGAATATATATTCTTCTCAGTGTCATGTGGCACTTATTTTACAATCAGCCACATAATTGGAAGTAAAACAGTCCTCAGCAAATGCAAAAGCACGGAAATCATAACAACAGTCTTTCAGACCACAGTGCAATCAAATTAGAACTCAGGATTAAGAAACTCACTAAAACCACAGAACTACATAGGAATTGAACAACCTGCTCCTGAATGACTCCTGGATAAATAATGAAATTAAGGCAGAAATAAAGAAATTCTTTGAAACCAATGAGAACAAAGACACAATGTACCAGAATCTCTGGGACACAGCTAAGGAGGTGTTAAGAGGGAAATTTATAGCACTAAATGCCCACATCAGAAAGCTACAAAGATCTAAAATCGACACCCTAACGTCACAATTGAAAGAACTATAAAAGCAAGAGCAAACAAATCCAAAAGCTAGCAGAAGACAAGAAATAACTAAGATCATAGCAGAACTGAAGTAAAGACATGAAAAACCCTTCAAAAAATTAATGAATTCAAGAACAGTTTTTTTTTTAAATTAACAAAGTAGAACACTAGCTAGACAAATAAAGAAGGGAAGAATCCAATAAACACAATAAAAATGATAAAGGGGCTATCACCACTGACCCTACGGAAGTACAAACTACCCTCAGAAAATACTATAAAGACCTCTATGCAAATAAACTAGGAAATCTAGAAGAAATGGATACATTCATGGACACGTACAACCCCCAAGACTAAAAAGGTAGAAGTCAAATCCCTAAATATACCAATAACAAAGTTCTGAAATTGAGGCAGTAATTAATAGCCTACTAACCAAAAAAGCTCAGGACCAGGTGAATTAACAGTCAAATTCTACCAGAGGTACAGAGAGGAGCTGATACCATTCCTTCTGAAACTATTCCAAACAATTGAAAAGCAGTGACTCGTCCCTAACTCATTTTATAAAGCTCACATCACCCTGATACCAAAACCTGGCAGAGACACAGCAATAAAAGAAAACTTCAGGCCAATATCCCTGATGAACATCAATGTGAAAATCCTCAATAAAATACTGGCAAACAAAATCCAGCAGCACATCAAAAAGCTTATCCACCATGATCAAGTCAGCTTCATCCCTCGGATGCAAGCCTGGTTCAACACACACAAATCAATAAACGTAATCCATCATGTAAACAGAGCCAAAGACAAAAACCACATGATTATCTCAATAGATGCAGAAAAGGCCTTTGATAAAATTCAACATACCTTCATGTCAAAACTCTCAATAAACTGGGTATTGATGGAATACCCATCAATTACTCTTATAAATAATAAGAGCCATTTATGATAAACCCACAGCCAACATCTTACTGAATGGACAGAAGCTGGAAGCATTCCCTTTGAAAACTGGCACAAGAAAAGGATGCCCTCTCTCACCACTCCTATTCAACATAGTATTAGAAGTTCTGGCCAGGGCGATCAGGCAAGAGAAAGAAATAAAGTGTACTCAAATAAGAACAGATGAAGTCAAATTGTTTTTGTTTGCAGAAGACTTGATTCTGTATTTAGAAAACTCCATTGTCTCAGACTAAAAACTCCTTAAGCTGATAAGCAACTTCAGCAAAGTCTTAGGACACAAAATCAATGTGCAAAAATGACAAGCATTTCTATCACCTACAATAGACAAGTAGAATGAATGAACTCCCATTCACTGTTGCTACAAAGAGAATAAAATACCTGGGAATACAGCTAACAAGGGATGTGAAGGGGCTCTTCGAGTAGAACTACAAAACACTGCTCAAGGAAATAGAGAGGACACAAACAAATGGAAAAATGTTCCATCATCATAGATAGGAAGAATCAATATCATGAAAATGGCCATACTGCCCAAGGTAATTTATAGATTCAATGCTATTTCCATCAAACTATCATTGACATTCTTCACAGAATTGGAAAAAACTACTTTAAATTTCATATGAAACCAAAAAAGAGCCTGTATAGCCAAGGCAATCCTAAGCAAAAAGAACAAAGCTGAAGGCATTATGCTACCTGACTTTAAACTATACTACAAGGCTACAGTAACCAAAAGAGCATGGTATTGGTACCAAAACAGACATATAGTCCGATGGAACAGAACACAGACCTCAGAAATACCACCACACATCTGCAACAATCTGATCTTTGACAAACCTGACAAAAAACAAGAAATGAGGAAAGGATTCCCTATTTAATATATGGTTCTGGGAAAACTAGCTAGCCATATGCAGAAAACTGAAACTGGACCCCTTTTTTTACACTTTATACAAAAATTAACTCAAGATGGATTAAAGACTTAAATGTAAAACCCCACACCTTAAAAATCCTAGAAGAAAACCAAAGCAATACCATTCAGGGTATAGGCATGGGCAAAGATTTCATGACCAAAATGCTGAAAGCAATTGTAACAAAAGCTAAAATTGATAAGTGAGATCTAATTAAATTAAACAGCTTCTGCACAGTAAAATAAACTATCATCGGAGTGAACAGGCAACCTACAGAATGGGAGAAATCTTTTGCAATATACCTATATGACAAAGGTCTAATATTCAGAATCTACAAGGAACTTAAACACATTTACAAGATAAAACAACCCCATCAAAAAGTGGACGAAGGATATGAACAAACACTTCTAAAAGAAGACATTTACGTGGCCAAGACACATATGAAAAAAAGCTCAACATCACTGATCATTAGAGAAATGCAAATCAAAACCACAATGAGATACCATCTCATGCCAATCAGAATGGCAATTATTAAAAATCAAGAAACAATAGATGCTGGTGAGGATGTGGAGAAATAGGAAAGCTTTTACACTGTTGGTGGGAATGTAAATTAGTTCAACCATTGTGGAAGACAGCGTGGTGATTCTTCAAGGATCTAGAACCAGAAATACCATTTGATCTAGCAATCCCATTACTGGGTATATACCCAAAGGAATATGAATCTTTCTACTATAAAGACACATGCACATGTGTTTATCGCAGCACTATTTATAATAATAAAGTAATGGAAATGACCCAAATGCCCATCAATGATAGACTGGATAAAGGAAACGTGATATATATACACCACGCAATGCTATGCTGCCCTAAAAAGGAATGAGATAATGTCTTTTTCAGGGACATGGATGAAGCTGGAAGCCATTATCCTCAACAAACACAGGAACAGAAAATCAAACACCACATGTTCTCATTCATAAGTGGGAGTCGAATAATGAGAACACATAAACACAGGGAGGGGAACAACACATATCAGAGACTGTCGGAAGGGAGGTGGGTGAGGGGAGAGAGAGCATCAGGACAAATAGCTCATGCACAAAGGGCTTAAAACCTAGATGATGGATTGCTAGGTCAGCAAACCACCATGGCACACGTATACCCATGTAACAACCTGTACGTTCTGTACATGTATCCTGGAACTTAAAGTAAAATAAAAAATAAAAATAAAATAAAATAGCTTCCAAGTTAAAGATTGTGGAAATAAGATGAAATATTGAGGTGAAACATTTCAGGGACCTCTGGTGCAAGTTCATGCAGATCCAAGGGAGAATAGCTGCTGCCTTAATTTGTCTTTCTAAAACTAAAAGAGCAGCAAACATAATCATGGCAACCTGCCTGAATGTCATCTGAAGCTTGATTCATGATCGTCAGTTGAGATATAATTATGCTCTGTTCTCTCCAACAGAAAGGGGATAAAATCATAATTCCAGCTGTGTCTCTCTCAACTTTTACTCATATATCCAAGTCAAGTATCCAAGAAATCTGTCACCATTTAAAATTATACAGTAACTTGGTCGTCCATCCCAACCTTTTCTTACTCCTCCTACACTCCACAGACGTATAAACATATCATGAAAACTACTATCATTTTCAGTGTGGAAAGAAGGATAGGGTGATATGTATGACTCTGAATCATAGGGAAGATTCTTCAGGGGAACAATGTGCTTAGAATATAATATCCTTCTAAATCTAGGACTTACAAGCAGAGCAATGAGTGAGTGGTTCACAATGTTTTTAAAAGATGACAGACTCCTGACTGCTTTGAGAAGATGATGAAGGCACCAGATCTATCTCCAATCTGGCTAAGAAAGAAAATACTTTTTTTTTTTTTTGCATTAAATTTGGGAGAGTTTATACATCTTCTGAAACCCAGTTAAATATCCAAGGTTAGCAGGAATCCAAGGTTTAAGTGTTGGAGAAAGAAGTTTAGTTGAATGATTGCAAAAGTTACAGAGAAGAAAGCTTCTAAATAACCTTTCTTATATTAATATGTATTATCTATGTATTTAGAATGTATCATATTTTAACTCATGGATGGAACTGTTTTGGAAAGCAAAGGTAAAATCATTTAATGTTTAATTTCTGGTGATGTGTCTAGATAAATTTACAGAATATTGAGGAATGTATAATTAAGAGTCTAAGAGACTGCTTAAACTTTCTAGATAGCAATCAATTCTGGATACAATTACCTGGGTAAATAGTCAAACAGGGATTTACCAACTTTATATAAAGGATCAGTAGATCAGTATGAGGAATAGGAGTCAGCAACCACTTGTTCCCCAGCATTCCTTATTTACTCTTATCCTTGGTCCCAATGTGAAGGTTAGTTCATATTGCAGTCAGTGGGACAATGTCCATTTAGTTTTCTTTTCCTAGTTGCTCTATTATATACTCGAGTGAGACTTGCATTAAAAACAACAGTACAGAACATTCATGATACCTGGAACCTGGCCAATGACAGGCCAATAGGAATGTCTAAGTTTGAGTTGATAATAAATGACACAGGTGGCTCTCACTCTGATAACAGGACAGCACCTCTCTTTGTTTCAACTCTTACCTCTTCGTGTTGATACTTTTAGGATAATTTTTTAAATCAACTATCTCAATTCACAATACACAAAAGACAAATAGGGTTTGTCATAATTGAAGAGCAAGAAAGACAAACTGTGTCTTCTTTCTTCTCATGTTGCTGACATCCACTTCCTGGGACAAGTTCAATAAATATTTGTTAAATATAGTTGAATTTTACATGTGAATAAATCAGAAACAAGATACATTACCTGAGTTCCTCAAGGCAATTTATCTAGTTAGTAATGGATTGAGACAAAATAAATTTGTCTACTGACTTAAAAATAATCCCTTTCCATTATAGGTGAAATTCTAAGATATTTTGTGTGAATACCTGAAACCTACAGTACAGTTAGGATGCTAGGAGTCCTTTCCATAGGGAATTTCATGATCTCTGATTTTGCTGAAGTCCCTTTAGCAATTTCAACCATTATAACTGAGGCAAGCACTAACGAAAACATCTTACAAATATTCACGAGTACGCCTTTGACAGAGTTCAGGTGCTGGTCTGCTAAGATATTCCATTTTACATTTGAGTTATCATCAGCATCTAGGGATTCATCAAACTGCATGACTAAAAGCTGGTATTATCTCGATTTTTGAAAAATTATCTCTTTCTGCTCTTTTCTTTATTTGGTTATTTTGCCATTTGTTATGTTAAAATAAAATTGCTTCATACTTCATGGTGATGCCTTCCCTATCAGTTTCATGCACTGTACATCCACAAATGCTAGATGAATAAATACAGCACATTCTACCATTTCTCCCTATTTAGCATAAGAATGCATGACAGCCTGGGGGCGATGGCTCACGCCTGTAATCCCAGCACTTTGGGAGACCAAGGTGGGTGGATTATCTGAGGTCAGGAGTTCCAGATCAGCCTGGCCAACATAATGAAACCCCATCTCTACTAAGAATACAAAAATTAGCTGGGTGTGGTGGCACACACCTGTAATCCCAGCTACTCGGGAGGCTGAGGCAGGAGAATCACTTGAACCCAGGAGGTGGAGGTTGCAGTGAGCCAAGATAGCATCACTGCACTCAGCCTAGGTGACAGAGTGCGACTCTGAATAAAAAAATAAATAAATAAAAAGGAAAAAATAATGCATGATAAACTTGGATAAAAATGAATGTGTTTTTAGTTTGAATATTACTTTATTATTGTTTTCACTGGAGAAACACAACAACTCATTTATTTTTAAATCTGATAAAAAATTCTCATATACAAAGTAATATGATTTCCCCATATCATGAAATTTTATTAATTATTATTAATAGTAATGGGAGACAGAACGAGCTCCCGTCTTAATGCTGCTACTACTACTACTACTAATGGGCATTGTGTGTATGATGAGCCACAGTATACAATTTCTTTGGTGTGTTTCTCCTTCTGTTTTCTCTTTAAATATCTTAGTGTTATGAACCTTGAAAAAATTTGTTACTAATGAAACAAAATTTTCTACTAATGGAAACTAGCGACTCCACCTGTCCCTTTGTGTTCAGTGATCAGAAGAAATATCACTTCTTATTTTGAGAACAATATGTAACTATTTTTATTGAAAGACCCCAGTGAATTGCTGTTGGGAAGCTAACTCATGGTAGTTACTCTGTGGGCTGTCACTTCAGCAGAGAACACTTTCTATTACAGAATAGAGCAGCCAGATGCTGGGTCTACATCTGCGTACTTCAAACACGCTGAAAGCATAAAGTCAGGCTAAGAGCACTTGATGAATGAAAGACGCAAGCAGAGTTGAAAAGGCTGTAAATACAGAAAGAGTTACAGTACAGCAGGTTCTGGAAACCATTTGGTTGGAATACATTTAAAGGATCCACATGGCAATGGTAACAATGTCTTGCACAATATCCAGCCCTGGGGAAGCACACAACTTCAAAATATGCCATGTCATTTCAACTGTGGTAATAAAAGTCATTTTGCAACTCTTAAAGTCCATAGAGTAAAAGAAACTGAAGTAGAATTCACTGTGGTTTTAATTCCATATTGCTTTATGGTATGATCTACCTTGGCTACAATACAAAATTTCTAGACAAAATTTTAGGTGATACTTTGTTATCACTGCCTCTTAAATCTATTCTTGTCTGTATATACAATATATTAATTTTAAACTGAAGCCACAGTTTAATCTCTTACTGCTAGCGGAAAGATGCGCTTCCTTTTGTTAGGTTATTTGACTAAAACAACCTAAAAAAAAAAGCACATCTCGTGACCAGACTGGCCAATATGGTGAAACCCCATCTCTACTAAATATACAAAAATTAGCTGGGTGTGGTAGTGGGTGCTTGCAATCCCAGCTACTTGGGAGGCTGAGGCAGGAGAATCGCTTGAACCCACGAGGCGGAGGTTACAGTGAGCTGAGATTGCAACACTGCACTCCAGCCTGGGCAGCAAGAGTGAAACTCCATCACACACACACACACACACACACACACACACACACACACACACACATCCACCTCATTTTAGATTAGGTTTTCTATACCTCAGCAATATTGATATTTAGGCAGGATAATATTTTGTTGTGGGAGGCTGTCCTGTACAATGTTAAATACTTAGCAGCATAACAGTCTCTACCCACTAGATGCTAGAAGGATCTCCCCCATCCGGTTGTGACAACTAAAATGTCTTCGGACATTCCCAAATGTCTTCTGGCGGCAGTGGAGTGGCAGTGTGTGCAGCAAAATCGCTCCTAGTTGAGTCACTGCTCTAGATTCTGGTCCTATAATGTTATTTTGTGGGATCAAGTGATCTGAAATCCTAGCAGCATTAAAAGGATGTGATTGAGTGGTGAACTGTAATAAACTCAATAGCTTCAACTCTTAAAAAAATTAGAAAGAAAAGATGATTTTAAAAAAAAGTAAAATTCACAATTATTTTGGCAACCAAGAATGGGAAGATGCTTTCATATGAAGTACTTGATCTTCAGGCATTTGGTGCTTAACTTGAATATGGCTGTGATTATAAAATTTCATTAGCATGCTGCCTTCAATGCTTGGTGGTCACTGAATAATTACTTACCACTTGGGGTGTTTTACCTGGAGATTCTAGCTCGTAATGTGCTACCCAGGCTTTCATTGCTATTATATGTGTATCATATTAGCTTTTACTTTCTTTTTCACACAGAAGACCTGCATGAATCCCATGCTGTAAGAATTAGCTTCCCTTTTTACACAGTAAGTGTACTGAGATCCCCTGTTGGTACAAATAGGCCTAGAATGGAACATAATTTGGCATTATGTTAAGTGCTGCCATTTCTAGGATGGTACAAATCCTGCATCTAGGAGGGCTTCTTTCTCAATCAGAAAGTGGCACAAGTGTTCACCTTGCAGCAGGTACTTTTTCACACTCATTGATTCCAGATTTACTAGGCACTATAGTGCATACAGCACCAACATACTACCTTCCCTCAAATTATTTACACTTTAGACAGACTAGAAAATGACTTAATTGTGTGGGAAGGTAAATTACAGAGCAAAACAATGATATGAGAATGGCGGAGAGATTATATGCAAAGAACTTTTAATAGGGTTCTCTATTCACCGTAGTATTCTCAAGATAAAATCTAGAGGGGAGAGAGGTCACTGCCAGATCTTAGATTACTATGTAGATTTTTATCTAGATCATTTTGAAAGAAGAATAGGAGAAGGAAGAGCTTTTCAAAAGGGTAGGATGGTATGGGCAAAGCATAAAAGAAGCAATTCCAATTGTGTGTTTGTAGGGGATGATATATAGACCATTCTGATTTGCATAGATATTTTGTGTATGGAGTAGAGATGTTCACTAGAACCAGGTTGGAGAAGGTTTTAAAATTTGGGTTTCATTTTTTCTTTAGGAAAAAGGGGAACACTTTTGATGCTTTTAAACGAGGAGGATAACTGAAATATAGCAGTGTTTGAGGAAAATGGATCTGGTAGTAGTACATAGTGAGGACAGTGAAATGATACAGCCATGGCAAGATCTTCGTATCTCATGTTATCACCAACCTGAGAGCACCCATGATGGAAGAAGCACTGAACAACCAAGAGAATGAATGACTCAGCCAGTTGACCCTACCAGCCTGGGTGATTGGCTACACCAGCACTGGCCCAGTGGGCACAGAAACAGTGACTTTGTTGGAAGAGATGGAGACCATATATATGAAGTCCAACAACACAGGTCCCCACTAACTATAGCAGTCCTACTTTATTTGTGAGGGCTACATTCCAAGGCCCCCAGTGGATACCTAAAACTGTGAATAGTACTGAACCCTGTATCTACTCTGTTTTTTCATATACACACACACCTGTGATAAAGATTCGTCTATACATTAGGGACAGTAAGATACTAAAAACAGCACTAAGAAAATAGAACAATTATAACAATATACTGTAAGAAAAGTTATGTGAATGTGGTCTCCCTCTCTTTGTACCATAGGCCATTAAGACCCTGGAAAGCAAACTTGCACTTAAGGGACAACTGCTGCACATCTGATCTAGCCATTGCTGCTGCCAAAAGTCCCAACTACCTACAATGGTAATTGATGGGGAGGCACTTGGTCTTCAGAAGATGAAGCAGCCACCTGGTGGCAAGTGGGCATCATTGCTCTTTTTCTACCCTGAGGAGAAACAATTAATTTTGATGGAAATATGTTACATTTTTCAGCTCCAGGTTTGCCTTTTCTACTCTTGGGGCTTTAGCCAGAACCCATATTCAAGCGCTGACATGTGTCTGATCCATTGATACGGCATCCCATGCAACATCACGTCAGAGAGTCTACTTAACAGCAAAGGAGGTTTAGCAATCAACATATGAACCAAAAGGTCTACGGGTTCTGTCACATGCTATACCACCCAGGACCTGCAGGGATCGTAGAGCAATGACATAGTTCATGGGCGGCTCAACTGAAGCACAAGCCAGATATGATGCTCTGCAAGATGAGCTGCCATCCTTCAGGATGCAATATGCAAGTTAAATCAGGGACTAGTGCGTGGTGCTGTGTCTTCAATTGTTAGAATACACGGGTCTGGGATCTAAGGGGTAGAAGTAAGCATTCTCCTGCTAACTATCATCTGTACTTTCTAGCACCATAATATGGCTTCTGCCGATTTAAAGATCCTGGTTCCCAGAGAGGGAAAAGCTTTGAAAAGAGTTACACGAAAAGTTGCCAACTTTAAAGAGCATTCATCATCCTGGCAGGAATAATACATCCAGATTATTAGGAGGAAGTTGTGGTGTCATTACACAGTGGGGGAATGGAGGCATCTCTTTGGCACCTAGCTATCCACTTGGTTTTCTCTTGGTACTCTCTTGCCCAGTTTTCAGGGTAAATAGGTATAATCATCATTGCCTGAGAAAGAACTGGCAGCCAGAGACTGAGAGACTGCAAGGATGAGGATTTGGCTCATGCCCATCAGGTGAGCCACCTAGTCCAGCAGTGGCACCAGCTGAAGGCAAGCAGGATCTAGAATGGATAGCAGGGAAAGGACATAATGAATAATAGTCATGAGGCTCTGTGCTCGCTAGAGTTCATCCCACAAACTTCCCCCATTCCATGTTTCTTCCCAAGAAAAGAGGACTATCAGAATCCTGGAGGAGCTGTTTCCTGAACTTACATGAAGTGGATCTGAGTGGCCAAAGAGTAGATGGCATTAGATGCTGTGATGCACTGCCCAGCTCCCCTTTGAGAACTGAAAGACTTACTCTCCCAGCTGCTGGGAACGATGCCTGCTGATAGAGATCAATGATTGGCCTTCTCCTGTTAACTTAACCTCAAAATCTCCCTTCCCCAGGGCAGCCTGAATCCAACCCATGGTTGATGTGGAGGTGGGGGCTGGGGAGAGGGTTATACAAGTTTGCTGTCTCAGTCATCCCTGAGAAGCCTGAGGAGAAAAAAGTTTGATTCTTTGTCTCAATTCAGGAAGTCTCTGAAGGGCGTTTCCAGCTGTAGAGTGTTCCTTGTTAGAAATGCAGCTCAGTAAAACTTTTCCCTCTGCAAATACAGCTTCCTCTCCTTCCCTTCTCATCCCAAAAGTTGATGCTGAGAATATGTCAGAAGTTGTAATACACTTCTTGAGCACTACTCTATATCTCAGAGTTCACCTCCTGGGAAGCCAGCTATGACAGTTACATACTACTTCTCTACTACTCTGTTTGCCTTTATTATAATCTGCATAAAATTTTACAATAGCCCTTTTATTTCCCTCCCCTACCCCCATTCAGGTTTTAAAATAGGCCACATAGCTAATGAAATTATACTGCTGTCACATTTCATTTCTCTAAAGATAGTTTTAACACAGTCGCCTAGAAAATTGGTGAAAGACTGTTCACTTTTACACATTTAACTGTGAAATCAGGTGATGATTTACATAACAGTAGGTCTTCTACTTTTAGAAGCTTTGGAATTGATTAGATAGTAACTTTTCACTCAAATATAGCCACAAGTTGTAGGCAGTAACTGATGAGATGAAAATGTAGATAATTCTCTGTTTTCTTTCTTTTGTAATATTTGTAATGTAATTTCTCCTCAATTATTGATCCAGCATCATATTTTCCTCCACAAAACAAATCTATCCCCTCAATTGCATAGGCTTAACATGTTTTTCTTTGTGTTTTTATATGTATTTCTTCTCCTGAATTCCAGAGAAAATATATTTGAAAGAAGACAGAGTAATAAAATATTTAGTGTATTTTGTATATGAAATCACTGTTACTGATGAACTATGCAAAGAGAAAGATAACAAAATTTTTCACATTGAAAGTACTACTAAAAATTAGGAAGGAATGAGTTGTTTTACTATTTCTATCTCATACTCTCATAGACATAAAAAATACAATTTTTTGCGGACATTATCATATTAGGTAAATACATTTTCTTGATTGCATTCCTTTAACAGCCAATTTGCAAAATCAGAAATAAATAACCTACTGTTATGAAAGAACACAAGAGGCCTTTGACTTTGTTTTCAATTTTTACTTCATCTTAAGGCATGTTTCCACGTGCCAGTTTTAATGTCTTGTTTTAAGCACACACAGAAATAAGCTAAAGCTAATAATCTCAGCTTATAAAGCAGATAAGTAGTCAAGACAAAATGTCTATGGCTAATAGAACAAGAAATACAAATTAAATAGATTTTACAATTTTCCAGCTATTATCCTATTTGGAAAAGGTGGAGGGAAGGTGAGGCATCTTATAAATGAAAAAAAAATTTTTGTTTTATTAGGATGCTACTATATGCAGTTGAAAGTTTATGCATGAAGAAATACGAAAGAAGCTTAGAATTTGGAGGATAATAATAAAAAAAAAACAGAAATGGTGAGAAGTGATTGCACATGGGCATGGGATGGAAGTGAGGGGGGCAGAAAAGGTGACTCCTCCTTTGTACTATTCAATGTTTCAAAAGATTTGCTTACATTGTGTTGATTTTAAAAACTGAATTCAAGTTTTCTATGTAAACTCTTAAGATGGTTCAGTGTCTGTAGATCACAAGGTGTTTAGTTACTTCTCCAGGTAAGCACAATTCGTTAGAGATCTGAAAAATCCATAGATGAGCTCCATGTTTGTGTCTTCTTACTCTGTTTCTTGTGCCTCCAATCTGTTATTTTACAATTTGACTATTTCCCCTGGATTAAGTGTTAGAAACAAGGGATTTTTTCCCCCAACATCTTAGTTTTAGATTCTAATCTAGCTTATATGAGTATCAGAACATCTCTTGTTCTCGGTCTTCTCCCTGATTTAACATATTTTGTTTTATAGTCCTTGCTATGGGGAGATGAAGACTTACAATTTACAACTCAGAAAATAAATGCTGATTTGAATTGCACAATCAACAATTGGAAAGATTAATTTATTCCTCTGAGACACTGAGTAGAATAAATATAGTACTTGCCCCAATTGGGTGTAATATCTAGCAAGATAGGAATATAGGATGTCTAAAATAACAATATTATTGATAACGTTGTTACAATAATCCAGTAATGTGGTCAGGAGGGTCTTCCAGGAAGCAGAGCATTTACAGAAAGACCCAGCATGCACTTGGCTGCAGAAGATCAGGGTCCTGATGAGGTGAGCAGTGAAACCATAGGAATGGTATGGAAACAGGATTTGTTATGCTGTATTTCTGCAAAACCAACATGGTGAAGTGGATTTGGTGAGAAGTAGAAATAAAGTGGAGTTTGCAACCATTTAAATAAACATTGAAAACTGCTGGTAATGTGACTTAAGATTATGTACAGTTTTTTTTTGTTAGATGAAGAACATGGATTTTGCTCTGTTGGAAATAGGGAATAATAAAAATTTTTAAGCAGAGGAGTCATATACCAAAATTAAAGTTTTTGGAAACTTGGCAGTAATATGAAACTTTGAGTCTACATTATTTTTAATGATCTAACTCTTAGCAGTTTTTAGAACACTGGTAGACAGTGATTTGAAAGCAATAAGTATCTCACTACAATATAAATAACATTTTTGAGCCGTGACATATTTAAAAATGCTTTTACATTTTTTAATATTTACATTTTACACGTCTAAAATTTTTCTTATTCAAGAGAATTTAATTATTTGCATCTTAAAATATCTTAAGAATTTTAAATTCGTATTATTAGAATTTTTATAATATTTTTAAAGAATGTAACTGTATTAGGGTTCTCTAAAGGGACAGTACGAGTAGGATAGATGTATGTATGAAAGGAAGCTTACTAAGGATTATTGACTCACATGATCCCAAGGTGAAGTCTCACAATAGGCCGCCTGCAAGCTGAGGAGCAAGGACGCCAGTCCGAGTCCCAAAACCTCAGAAATAGAGAAACCAACGGTGCAGCCTTCAGTCTGTGGCTGAATGCCTGAGAGGCCCTGGCAAACCACTGGTGTAGGTCCAACAGTGCAAAAGCTGAAGAACTTGGAGTCTGATGTTCCAGGGGAGGAAGCATCCAGCATGGGAGAAAGATGGGAGCCAGAAGATTCAGCCAGTCTAATCCTTCCACATTCCTCTGCCTGCTTTTATCCGAGCTGCTCTGGCAGCTGATTGGATGGTATTCACACACATTGAGGGTGGGTCTGCCTTTCCCAACCCACTGACTCAAATGTTAATCTCCTTTGGCAACACCCTCACAGACACACCCAGGAACAATACTTTGCATCCTTTAATCCAATCAAGTTGACAATATTAACCATCACAGCAAGCAACCAACCAACAGTTTACAGAATATGTGAAAATATTTCTTATTATAAGACATCTTCCCTGCAGTCAATAACTCAAAGCTTTCACTTGTCTTTTCCCTACAAAATGAAGTGATTGACCTAAATGCTTGGTAATGCCTGATTTAATTTAACCACAGCTTTTGGTGATATTTATAATTCTGAGCAATCAAAGATCTATACTTGTAATACTAAAATTTTGTCTTGATTTTGTACTTTAATAGATTTTTCACTAAGCACTTATTCTTTGCATTGACATGGCAATCTACAAGTGAAAAGGAGTGATTTTAGGAATGGATAGAGTTACATCAATATGGCTCTGTGTAATGCAATATTCATTTGTACTCATATCAATTTCATTCTTTCTCTCTATAATCAGCTGTTTCCCACCAACATTTAGAAGAAACTGTTTCTATCATCTGCTTTACACTGAAAACAGAATTTGTGTTGGTTAGTTTACTCTTTTCTTTCCTTTTAGACAAGAGTGAAATCTAGTGACTGATTTTCAGAAAACAACACAAGTTACTTATTTCTCTTTCCTAGTTCACTAAGTGCAAGCTCACATATAAATCAAATTGTCAGAAGTTTTTCTTTTTATTGGTATATCCTTCAATGTCAATTCTATCTGAGGCACATTCTTATAACTAGATTATGGGAAATAGGAACTTAAACATTTTCTAGTGAAACTGGCAACACTTTTAGCAACCAATCAATCACTTTGGTCTTGTGATTTGTAGAATCTACTTTCCTGATACTCTCACAGTTAAATGAAATAAACGTCCTTTCAAGGCCTGTTCAATACAAGCTCCTAGGATTCTATTTGCATATACCAAAAGGTAAAATTCGAAAAGGAAATTGTTGTCGCCCTCTTTTTTTTTCTAATTTGAAGAAAAATTAAAATTATTTTTGCCAGTTCTCAGGTCCAGAAAGTCACTGATATGCTGCTATTTATGGTTAAAATTTCAAGTAAGTGGATCTGGGACTGTATTCCAGATGAAATGTCTTTTCTTAGCAACGTAAATGACTCTGTGCTCTGCAGAGGAATTTAAAAAGAAATACATAGATCATACTCTATGGCAGTTCTAAGGGCAAAACCGAAGAGAAGAATAATACAATGAATTATTTATGGAATCGAAAAATCCTAAAATAACAGCTCTGAGGATAAAAACTAAAGAGCTTTACACTACTTTGTATCAGGTATGGCAGAACAGAAAGTAATTATCAATTAAGCATATTACTATGTTACTAAAATAATAGAATATAAATAAAGTTGATGAGTAGTAAATTACGCAGTCACAAAATCCTTGAGAAACAGAGGTAAATGGTACAAATAATCACCACCATCTCTCTTTATCTCAATGATACCTGAAAGAAGCATATGTAATTTAAGGAAAAGATCACCTCACATCACAGTTTGCCTATTTCTCTACTACAGTTCTTGGCATGTTGCATAATTATTATTTATCTCACTTTTCCCCTCTACATCACATTAATTATTTATGCTTGGCACTTAGTACTAAATACGTATTTGTGAA
Source organism: Macaca nemestrina (assembly GCF_043159975.1). Lineage (NCBI taxonomy): Eukaryota > Metazoa > Chordata > Mammalia > Primates > Cercopithecidae > Macaca > Macaca nemestrina. The sequence goes on from NC_092127.1 coordinate 26,603,608, forward strand.
CTGAAACTTAATAAGTGAATGACTGAGGAAAATTTAAAAATACACCACCTCATTGATAGTTTTGTTTTTCTCAATCTTCAGTGGGCTCCAAAGAAACCTGAATTTTTTGCTCACTAAAAAGTCTATGAGAGTTTAACTCAGAGTGACAGGGTATTGGAAAACTAGTTATTGCCTGGGAGGTATGTAGCCACTGAAGAACTTTCTGGCAGAACATCCAAAGGATACATCAGTTTGAAAAATCTTCCCTTGTGTCTGCATATTACTTTCAGATGCCTTTGAGAGAAGCATTTGTCTGAATTCCCTCCTTGGAATGGAGTTAGAATAGGGGAAGAAAGTCTGGCTTTATGGGGATTCTTTTGTAGTACGTGTGCTTGAAGGTATTTTAGAAAGAGCATTTTATAGATTGCTAGGTCAAAACCAAAATCAACATTCCAAAAAGCATTCCGAATCCAAATGAGGCAATATAAACAAAGAAAAAAAAAAAAAAAGAAGGCAAATGTGAAGGCTTGGAGCTCGGGAACCAACGAAGAGAGTTCTTGCAAAGACAGAAGGAAGACAAGTCTAGAGAAATCTCCACAAAAAATATCCTAGAGGAGATTTTTTTTTTTTTTTTCATTTGCTGCCTTTGTCCTCTGGAATTATCCTGAGAGTAAATAAAGTTCCATTGAAGAGTGGGCACTTCTGGGTTGGGCATTGCTTTTTATTGGAGTATTAAAGTGGTGAAAATGTGTATTGCTATCCTCCTTCCGAGACTCACTAAATCAAAATCTCTTAAAAACAGGGTTCAGGGGTGTATGTTTGTGTTTCACAAGCTCCACATGTGAAACTTATTTTCTCTACAGAAATGGAATTAATGATTCCAATAATTGAAACTATTTATTTCCCCATTACACTCTTAGGAGTATCTATTTAATTTCAGCCTTCAAAGTCAAACGTGATACACAAATCAACACTTCAGAGTTTATTAAATAAGCAATAAGCAGTTTTCAAAGGACTCACAGCCATGTATTTTAATCTTGTGAATAAACAGATCCAGGGGTTTGACCCTCCCAAGCCATAAACCTACTTTTCTTTCATTAATCTTTTGTATTTTTTGTTACAGTTCCATTTATTTCTGCTCTGATCTTTATTATTTCTTTTCTTCTACTAATTTTGAGTTTGGTTTGCTTTTGGTTATCTATTTTTTTAAGATGCATTTTAGGGTATTTATTTGAAGTTTTTCTACTTTTTTGATGTAGTCACTTATTATAAACTTTCCCTTTAGTATTGCTTTCGGTGTATCCCACAGGTTTTGGTAGGCTGTGTTTCCATTTTCATTTGTTTAAACAATTTTTTAAAATATCCATCTTCGTTTCTTCATCAGCTCACTGGTCATTTAGGAGCACACTGTTTAATTTCCACATGTTTATATAGTTTCCAAAGTTCCTCTTATTATTGATTTCCACTTTCACTCAATTGTGGTAACAGAAGATATGTGATATGATTTCAAATTTTTTGATGTTTTTTAAGACTTGTCCTATGGCTTAACATATGGTCTATCCTTGAGAATGATCCACGTGTTGAAGAGAAGAATGTGTATTCTGCAACTACTGGATTCAATGTTCTTTAAGTGTCTATTAAGTCAATGTGGTCTGCAGTGCAGATTAACTCTAATGTTTCTTTTTTGATTTTCTATCAGGATGATCTGTCCAATGCTGACATTGGGTTGTCAGGATCTCCAGCTACTATTGCATTGGCTTCTATCTTTCTTTAAAGATTTAATAATATTTGCTTTATATCTTTGGGTGCTCCAGTTTTGGGTACATGTATATTTACAATTGTGATTTTCTTTGGTTGAATTGAACACTTTATCATTATATAATGACGTTTTTGTCTTGAAGTCTATTTTATCTAACACATCTGCTCTTTTTTGGTTTCCATTTTCATGGAATGTTTTTTGTCAACCCTTTATTTTCAGTCTATGAGTGTCTTTATAAGTAAAGTGAGATTCTTGTTGGTGACATATAGTTGGATCTTGTTATTTATCCATTCAGTCAGTCTTTTGATTGCAAAGTTTGGTCCATTTATACTTAGTGGTATTATTGATATTTAAGGGCCTACTACTGCCATTTTGTTGTTTTCTTGTTATTTTATGTCTCTTCTTCTCCTTCCTTCCTTCCTTCCTTCCTTCCTTCCTTCCTTCCTTCCTTCCTTCCTTCCTTCCTTCTTTCCTTCCTTCCTTCCTTCCTTCCTTCCTTCCCGTAAAGGTGATTTTCTCTGGTAGCATGTTTTAGTTTTTGATTTTTATTTTTTTGTGTATCTATTGTAGGTTTCTTGATTTGATGTTACCACGAGGCTTGCAAATAATATTTTATAACCAATTATTTTAAACGAATGACAACGCTGGTTACAACCAAAAAAACAAAAAACAAAAAACAAAAAAACACAACGAACAAACAAGGAAAAAGAAAACTAAGGAAATCTATACTTTAAGTCCATTCCCTTCCTCCCGTTGACTTATTGTTGTTTCTATTTATATCTTTATATACTACCTATCTTTTGAAAAGTTGTAGTTGTTATTTTTGATGTTTATATTTTAGTCTTTCTACTTGACATATCAGTGGTTTACACTCTGCAATTACAGTGTTAGAGTATTCTGTGTACTTATCATTATTAATGAGTTTTATACATTCAAATGATTTCTTATTGTTTAACATCCTTTTCTTTCAGATTGAAGAACTTCTTTCGGCATTTCTTGTAGGACAGTTCTGGTGTTGATGAAATCTCTCAGCTTTTGTTTGCCTGGGAAAGTCTTTATTTCTCTTTTTGGTTTGAAGGATATTTTTGCTAGATACAGTATTCTAGAATGAAAGTTATTTTTCTTTCAGCACTTTGAATATGTCATCCCAGTCCTTCCTGGCCTATAAGGTCTCCACTGAGAAGCCGGTTGCCAGACATATCAGAGCTCCCTTGTGTGTTATTATTTTTTTCTTTTTCCACTTTAAAAATCCCTGTTGTATCCTTGATTTTTGGGAGGTTGGTTATTAAATGCCTGTAGGCAGTCTTATTTGAGTTAAATAAGACTCTGGTATTCTATGACCTTTTTGTACCTGAATACTGATATCATTCTTTAGGTTTGGAAGGTTTCTGTTATTTCTTTGAATAAACTTTCTATCCCAATCTGTCTCTCTGTCTCCTCTTTCAGGCCAGTAACTCCTTTATTCACCCCTTTGAAGTCATTTTCTAAACTTTATAGGTCTACTTTATTCTTTTTTATACTTTTAACTTTTTTCTCTGCCTGTATATTTTCAAATAGCATGTCTTCAAACTCACTTATTCTTTCTTCTGCTTTATCAACTTTGCTGTCAAGAGACTCTGTTGCATTTTTCAGTTTGTCAACTGAATTTTTCAGCCTTAGAATTTTTGCTTGATTTTTATTAAAATATCTCAATCTCTTTGTTGAATTTCTTCAGTAGTATTCTGATTTCCTTCTCTGTGTGTTACTGAAGTTCACTGAACTTCCTCAAAACAGCTATGTTGAATTATCTGCCTGAAAGGTCACACATCTCTGTCACTCCAGGATTGGTCACTGATTCTTTATTTAGTTCATTTGGTGAAGTCATATTTTTCTAGATGTTCTTGATACTTGTAGGTATTCCTTAATTTCTGGACATTAAAGAGTCAGGTATTCTAATATTCACAGTTTGGACTTGTTTGTGCCTGTCCTTCTTGAGAAGGATTTCCAGGTGTTCAAATAATTGAGTATTGTGGGCCTTGTGCGTTGGCTCACGACTGTAATCCCAGCATTTTGGGAGGCTGAGGAGGGCAGATCACCTGAGGTCAGGAGTTTGAGACTAGCCTGACCAACATGGAGACACCTCGTCTCTACTAAAAATACAAAATTAGCCAGGTGTGGTGGCGCATGCCTGTAGTCCCAGCGACTCGGGAGGCTGAGGCAGGAGAATCGCTTGAACCCCAATCGTGGAGGTTGTGGTGAGCCGAGATCGCGCCATTGCACTCCAATCTGGGCAACAAGAGCAAAACTCCGTCTCCAAAAAAAAAATTAAAAAAAAAAAATTGAGTATAGTAATTTAAGTCATTGATCACTGTAGCCGTAATTGCACTAGGGGGCGCTCCAAGCCCAGTAACGCTGTAATTTTTGTTGCCTGGTAGAGGTGCTGCTTTGGTGGGCTTGTGTAAGACCCAAGAGAACTCCCTAGGTTCCTAGATTACTAGGCAAAGTTTCTCATTCTCTTCCCTCACTTTCCCCCAAACAGAAGGAGTTGCTTTCTCTGTGCTGGACTGCTTACAGTTAGGGGAAGGGTGACACAAGCACTCCCATGGCTACTAGAGCTGACGTCTCACTGGGTCACGTTCGCCCCAAGTCCACTGGCTGTGATCCCAATGCAGCACCAGGACTTGCCCCCGGTTTTCTTGTGACTCGACTGCCTTTCAAATTTATTCTAAAGGCCCCAGGTCACTTTAGTCAATTGGTGGTGGAGCTAGCTGGAAATCTGGTTCCTACTGCTAGGGTGGAGGATTCCACTCTGGCCCAGAAATGGTCTAAATGCTTCCTCTGTGGGCATCAGCAGAATTCTGCCTTGTTATTCTCCACTGTGACAAGGTAACACTGAGTTCCCATGCAGAGTCCCACAATTACTCACCGTCTCCATCCCCCAAGTACACAGATGTTCTCTCTGTGCTGTGCTGCCAGGGGATGGGAGAAGGGTGGTATAGGCAATGTAAGACTGTCTTTCTCGACCTCTGTGGTGCCTCTTTCCTTAATATGCCATTAAAACCAGGTGCTGTCATTGCTCACCTGTATTTTGGTTCGTATAAGGGTGCTTTCTTGCATAGATAGTTGTTCAATTGGTGTTCCTGGAGGGGGAGGATCACTGGAGGGTTTTATTTAGCCATGCTCCGCCTCCTTCTGGATGTGTATCTTTTGAAATACATTTACAGTCATTCCAACCCAATATTTATGGAAGCTAACCTTAGAAACTGACTTGTATATCTCTGCATCACAAAAATATTAAATATGTATTTAAAATATAAGGAAGCATATTTAATTACATTACTGTCATTAAACAGTAATAACATAATGAATGTTAGTGAAAGGAAATGCATTATAGCATTTACAATGAAAATTAAAGGGTATGTATTATTCATTTTTATTAGTCTTCTAAAATGTACATTTAATATAACATTTATAATGTGTATAATACTATAGCTAGTATATAATATATACTATTTACCCATCAATAAATATCAGGATTAAATGCTATAATTTTTTGAACTTATGGTGTATACATTATATCTTTTAATATAAAAAAATAAAAAAGGGATAGAATTGGTGAAGAATATTTTATTTAGCTTTTATACCCACAGACATGATCTTTAAATCCTGGTCATCCTTCCATTTTAAGGCTATGAATTAGGGGAATCCTGCCTATAACCTGTCAGGTTAAATTCTGTGGCTGCCCAGAAATAGGCATTGTGAGGTTATTCCTGAATCTTGACATGACCCAGCACTGCCAACTGTCAGTGAGAGCGTGACAGAAGAATGGCTCTCAGAACTGAATTCTGTGGTTGGAGAGTGCTCCTAATGAGCCACAAAAACAAAACAAAACAAAAAACAAAAAACAAAACAAAAGACTTTTTTTACTATATAAATTTATGGGAAGAAAGAAGCCAATAAGAGTTATCTTATTTAAATAACATAGCATATTATACTGTACATTTGTGTTATGGAGGATGGATAGAATACCTAAAATTTCTTGTCCACTTAGTGTGTGTCTACTTTTAACAATTACTCAGTTACTCATGATAGCTCAGCAAAAATCTAGACCACCTTAAAAGAACATATTTTAGATTATCTAAGTGGCAAATACATTTTTAAAAATTAAAAAAAAAAGGAAAATCATATGCTAAGATTTTAGATGGAGAAGCAGCCTCGTCACTTATCTCTCCATTTTCCACAAGTCCTTTTTCATTTGATCCACAACTCTTTCTAGATTTTTCAGCATCTCTTTGGTGCTGTTCACAAACCCAGAGGCAAAGGATCCTCAGTGGAATAGTGAGTCTGCACGCTTCACGGCAGCCTCGAGAATCTGAGGCTCTTTCTGAGGATCTTAGTTTTACTTTCTTTGGTTCTCCTTGATCTCATGTTTACAGATGATCCATCACAGTGCATACTGATTTCCATTCTTAATTACAGGATAGAGTACAGTGAATGCTACATAATATTTTTGACATTCGGTCATTCCAATTTATTGAGAAAGCAACAAATTCATGCTAATGGTATTCTTATAGATATAACATTTAACAGTTTTTATTTTATAAGAATACAGTATTAGGTTACACAATTCTCAGTCTGAATTTTCTCTCTCAAAGTATATTTACAATCTATTTCCATGGTTAAAAATACATTGCATAGTATCATATCGTATTTGTTAATTTAAAGGATGAATGTTTTTTCTCTCTCTAATAAATTATTTTTTTAAATAGGAACAATCACACCAAATGTTTAAAAAGTCAATTTAATACTATACAAAATAAAGATTGTTACAGAATAAAGTATTAACAGATACTTTTAAATCCATTTGTTTTTAAGGACAACAAATTTAACCAGTTGAAATGTGTTATATCTTTTGTACATGACAGGTATAGAGAAATGATTTATTAATTTGAGTGAGATTTAATAATACGGTTTCATGAAGCATCTGGTCCTACTGCTGACTAATCCTATTTATTAGAGGTATAGACAGTACGACATGGTTACCAAAACAGTGTTTCCATCATCAGACTGTCTAGCTTTGGATTACAGGGGTGATGTGAGGCAATTCACAAAGGGTCATTATGAAGATCTAATGAAATTATAAACAGAATGTCATTGGCACATAGTAGCATGCATTAAATGATAGTTCTTATCATTAATTTGGTTTTCATGTTACTAGAAAGCTCTTTCTTATAACAAGTTGAAAACCATCTACCTGTGTTCCCCAACTTTTGTTCCTTGTTCACCCTTCTGTGTGAGCCTATATAATGGGATTTCTGGGGTAATTAAAGAAATTATCTCCATCCCTTCATTCACATCAATCTCCCTTTCAGTCTTGCAGTAGTGTCTTCAATTTAATAACTAGAGTTTATTTTTCCACAATGTGATATTATGGCAGATGCACCTCAGAGACTTAATGCATTCGTTGATCACAAGTCTTTAATATCTCAGTGTTATTTCATTTCATGACTCTACAATAGGCCCCGTGACAGGATAGGAAGGGAAAAGGTCTAAAACCATAGTTTGGGCATTAGTCCTGAAGGGTGGTCCTCCATTTGACTAAATGGAATTTCTCAGTGCTTTATGTTTAGCCCAAGCCCCACTGTTCTGTACCATTGCACTTTTGATCTTGGCTGCATTTTGAAAGTTGGGCTGCACTGTCAAATATTATGTGATTAATCCTTTCTCAACTTTGACAGGCTGTCAAATCCAATCATAATAAGAACGTGCATAAATATGTGACCTGCCCCCTTTTTATTGCCATATATATATGACAAAATAGAAAGAGAGGGTTAGAGTTTGAAATTGTCAGGTCAAACAATTTGATTTTGCATTTTGGGGTCTTGCAGATTTGGTCTGTTTCTCCAGCTCACACTGTCATCTGAGGCAAGGCTGCTTCCTTCAGTCCTTGGATTCTTCGCCTATGATAGCTCTGCTATTCTGTTTGTACTCAGAGGCAGCTGCCTAGAGGCATGGGAACTGCTGTGGCTCTGTACTCATCTCTGGAAAATCTTACTTCTTTCTAGAATGTTATTCTTTAAGTGTTTGTGTGTGTATGTGTGTGTGTGGTTGTTACTTTTCATTAGCTCCATGGAAAAGAATGGTTCTTATTTTGTCCAGGTTTCTCTTATTACTGTGTTTTCACATCCTAGCAACTGGAAGCAGAAGAATTTCTTTTCTTTTCTTTTCTTTTTTTATTTTCTTTTTTCTTTTCTCTTCTCTTCTTTTCTTTTCTCTTTTTTCCCCTCTCTTCCCCTCCCCTCCCCTCTCTTCTCTTTTTTTGAGACAAGGTCTCACTCTGTTGCCCAGGCTGGAGTGCAGGTGCAGTGGTGTGAACACGGCTTACTGCAGCCTCAACATACTGGATTCAAGTGATCCTCCCACCTCAGCCTTCTGAGTTGCTAGGACTACAGGCATGCACCACCTTGCCTGACTAATTTTTGTATTTTTTACACAGATGGTATTTCACCATGTTTCCCAGGCTGGTTTCGAACTCCTGTGTTCAAACAATCTGCCCACCTCAGCCTCCCTAAGTGCTAAGATTAGAGATCTGAGCCACTGCTCCTGGCCAGAAGGCATTCTTTCATATAAGAAAAATAAGTTTTATCAGAAAAGTGGTGTTCTGTCTCTACTGTTGGTACATTTTATGTTTATGGGAAATAAATAATAAATCATAATGGAATTCTCATTGAAAGAATATTAAGGCACCAATTAATTGTGTATTTCCTCATTTAAACCAAGTTGCAAAAGTGACTTTGCAAACTGATTGCTCTTTTCTAAAATATAAATAGAATCATTAAGAACTAAAAATAGTTTTAAAATGATCTCATGTTTTTTAGGTCAGCTTGTGAGGTTTCGCTGATGCTTTCAGTGAGATAGCTAACTAGGTTGAAAGTGTTCCCATCATAACTGGGGAAAGCAAAACCTGGAATCCCTCTCTGAATTTTTTTTAGGTAATCTTTGCTACTTCTTGGTTATGTTAACAGTATAAATGTTTACTGATATATTTTCTCATAACCAAAATTTTGGTTCACATTCTTGAAGAAAACACTCCTTTGGCCTTACCTTAGAGGAAGTTAATTAACATTTGGATTATCTAAAGTGTCCTAATCAGAGACAATCTAGGGGTGGTTTGATAGCCTTTGAACACTAATCAGAAGCTCTCACTCCAAAGGCTTTAATGTAACTACCTGTAATTAACCCTAGTTGGTCGTTAATTAGCACAGTAAATTCTTAAGAAAATTGTCTTAGTCCATTTGGGGATGCTATAAAAAATACCATGAACTGGGTGGCTTACAAACAACTGAAATTTATTTCTCACAGTTCTAGAGGTTGGGAAGTCTAAGATCGAAGCACCAACAGATTTGATGTCTGATGAGGACCTGCTCCTGATTCATAGACGGCTGTTTTCTTGCCGTGTTCTCACTTGGCAGAAGCAGGGAACTCTGGTATTTTCAGGCTCTTATAAGGGCACTGATGGACAGTAGGAGTATCACCATCTTGGACAAGCACTGTTATTTTAAAATTCACCTTAATCAAACACCGCCTAAATTCAAAGGGCATCAGCCTTATGGCTAAGGTCAGCATGACCATAAACCACATATAACAGCTCCAACCATAAACATACCAAACTCTTCCCAGACCAGAGACATGCTAGCCCTCAGATAACCCACCTCTGGCCAGAAAGATGTCAGCCCCAAGATAACCTCCCCTCCGCCCAGAGACATTCCAACCCTGCCATAAAACTTCTCTCTCACACAGAAACATTCCAAGCTTGGAATAAACTCCCTCACCCTAAAACCAATATATACTCTTAGTCGGTAAAAGAAAGCCCTCCTGACTGAAATCAACCGGAAGTCCCTCTTGGGTTTTGTCTCTAAAAACATTTGACTGTTAACCTGTGTTTTGTGTTTCTTTTCTCTTTCTTTAACTCTTAACACTGATCTCAAACTTACACTGCCAAAAGATCTTAGAATTGATACTGTCACACTGGGGATTAGGATCAACACATGTCGATGATTTTCACTGATGAAATGAAAAGAGTTCAATGTATGTGAAATGACTAGAATTATTGTACCACCCCTTCCAAACTTTTCTGAATAAGGAATAAGAATCTAAAAGTCAAGTAGCCTATACATTTCTGAATAGCCTGGTAAAATTGTGGATTACATGTGTCTTTTGAAGGTTTCTGTCACTTGGTTCCATCTAGAAGATTAGCTGAATTTTGTCACTACAATATTGTAGTATCTGTTTGGTTATATTCCTTGTTGCTGGATTGATAAATAATAACCTTAGGTATTAATGCCAACCCTGTACTTATTTCTAGTTAATCAAATAGTAATAGGAAAGGAGAGGTTGTAAGTATGTTGAGTGTTGTAGTTGACATGGCAAATGAATGTGCAGAATAAATGGAATACAAGGAAGACCGGGCACTTCTAAATGACTATTAAAACAGAAATGAAGAAATTCATAGAGAAGCTGCTGCTTGAAGTAAGCTTTAAAGATGAGTAAGTAGTCGATGAAAGAACAATAGTGCAGGGCTGGCTATGGCAACAGAACAGGTGAGAGATTGTGTTATTTTCATGGAAGTGAAAGTAACCCAGTGTGACTGAAGAATAGGCTGTCTTCACATGAAATAGTTTGTCCACCTTGTGAACAACTTTGGTTTTATTTTCAATCATTGCAAAGTAATGAAAAGTTTTTATGCAAGGCAATAGATTGAATTTGCACCTTAGATAGATTATTCTGATAACGGTGGCCTTTCCTGCTAGCAAAAAGATCAGTTAAAAGATTGACACAGAGACTGTTAGATGTTCACCAAACCCATTTTCTCTTTCTCTCAAACACACACTAGATTATATAACGGGGACAAAGCCATAGAAATGAATTCCAGCCAAAGGGAAGTAGATAGAAGTGAAATGTGTTATGTCCAGGCCTGCTGCACAAAACCTGTCGGCATGTAATTCTGCTCGTTCTTTACTTGTAGGAAGCAATATATAATATGATAGAACCACTAGATGGATGTTGCCTGGGTTGCTCAGTCATTATTTGAAGGAGAACCACCTGTGACATTAGAAAACCTATTTGGACATTTTGTGGGTAAAAATTAAATTTCTGTTGTGTCAAGCCACTGAGATTTTGAGATCAATATGATATAGCAGATTCCTTTAAACACAACATATTATTATTAGAGTTTTGTGAGGGATGACAAGATCCTGAAATACTACAGTGGTTGTGAGGACAGAAAGAAATGGCCATTTACATTAGATGTTTAGGAGATAGAAGTATGGAGGGAATGTTGACTAATTTAACGTGCAGTAAACAGAAGCACAGAGGATTCCTTCTAACTTTTCATCTTGGGCAAGTGGGAATATGATAAAGTAGTAACAGGAATCACTGGGTGACATAAGGTGTTTTGGAAAGATAAGTATCAATATGAACCTACTGCTGTTAGGTGTAACTGTTTGGAAGATTGCTTAATTTGCTTATACTTTTTTATTCTTTCCCATTTTTTGCCGTGTTAATGTGGGTAGAGTATACTTCTTTGCTCCATTGATTTGGGGTTGGACCATGTGATTTTTCTTGGACCAGTGAAATGAGGGCAGGAACTTTGGTGTTCCAGTTTCAAGCAGAGGTGTTAATAGAAACCACTCCCCGCGAGTGCTCTTACTCCCTAATGTAAGGACATCATCATAACCCAGGAATTACTTCTTCCACCATCCCCACAGTTATTAAAAATAATCTGGAGAAGAACTGCCACAGTTGACACTCAGATCGCATGAACAAGAAATAAATATTTGTCCTTGTAAGTTATGTGAGTTATGCAGTGTTATTACAGAAAAAAAATTGACCTATTTGGAATAAGATAGTTGAAGCATCTAACAGGGAGCTGGGAATACTATTTTAGAGAAGAAGAAGCTGAACATACAGATTTTGGTGTTGCAGTAGTTAAAAGTTGTTAATGTGAAAAAGATCACTAAGGTAAACCAGAGAAGAGAAGAATTCCAAGGATGCAAGGAACCTAAGAGCAGCAACAATTGAAGTGTGAGCTGGGAAAATGGTTCAGAGTGGAGAATGAGAATGAATAGTAATTGTTTAAGAAAAGAATCATGAAAATGCAATGTATGGACGGGGGTGGTGGCTCACGTCTGTAATCCCAGCACTTTGGGAGGCCAAGGCGGGCAGATCACGAAGTCAGGAGTTCGAGACCAGCCTGGCCAACATGGCGAAACCCCATCTCTACTTAAAAATACAAAAATTAGCCAGGTGTGGTTTGGGCGCCTATAGTCCCAGCTACTTGGGAGGCTAAGGCAGGAGAATCGCTTGAACCCGGGAGGCAGAGGTTGTGGTGAGTCGAGATCGTGCCCTTGCACTCCAGCCTGGGCAACAGATCAAGACTCTGTCTTAAAAAAAAAAAAAAAAAAAGGGGAAAAGGAAAGAAAATGCAATGTAATGAAAATAAAGGAATGGCAGTATCTCAAGGAGGGTATTGCGAGCAGTATTAAACATCACAAAAATTTGAGGTAAAAAATGCTGAAAATAATCCTTTGAATAATAGAAATTAGAACACATTGCTAAAAGTCACACATTGTGATACCATTTCCGATAGACTTAATACAGTCTGTACATGTATTAATGCTTGTTTTATTAGTGCTTGTTGAGTGAATTTTTAAAAATTTCATTTTATTTTAGTTTCCAGGATACATGTGCAGAACATGCAGGTTTGCTACATAGGTAAACGTGTGCCATGGTGGTTTGCTGCACCTATCAACCCATCACCTAGGCATTAAGCCCCACATCCTTTAGCTATTAAATGAATGTATTTGTCCATTGCATTTACACACAGAAACAATCCTGGCATTTATTCAGCATTTATTACAGTTAAACTTCTATATTACGTGAACCCAAAACATTATTGTGTGCCTCGAAAACTTACTGCTTTACTTTTAATTGTATAAAATAATGAATTATTAAAATTATATGTTAGACATTGAACTCAATGATGCTTAAGGAAATTTAATGCTTAAAGAGAAAATATATCTTTTGGCTTTTATTTCAATTAAAAAATGGCTCTACATTGGAAGATTTCACTCACTTAGACAAATCTTTTAAAATACCATTTAAAAATGACAGTAAATCTTGTTGACAGCATTAAAAGTATATGTATGTGCTCTTTTAGCTTATTGGAATATAAAAACAAGCATAAGCTCCTTTAGAGCACTAAGGAAAAACTGGAACATTTAGTATATAATTGGCTTGATTGATTACTTTCTGGGAACCAGAGATTCACAAGCTTTTATGAATCATATCATGGATGAAGCCTATTTTCATCAGAAAACTTTTATGACTGCTGGTTTCTTTAGGGAATTTCCATACAATTTTTCAGATGGTGTCTTCCTGTATTGCCCAGGCTGCTGTCAGACTCCTGGGTTCAAGCCATTCTTCCACTTCAGCCTCGTGAGGAGTTGGGATTACAGGCACCCATCATCATGCTCAGTTCTTAGAGAATTTACTTGATGATAAATACTGAATATTTTGTTTAACAACTTGCTGCCTAAAAGCTTCTGCAACGTGGAGTTTTGTCATGTTGAAAAGCTTTCAGGAAGCATGGCAGAAAAGATTATTAGCATTTAATTTACTGAACTGGAAAACACAACAATGGTTTTTATGGTCTAGAAAGATATTATGAACAATATTTCTGCAAATATTTTATATTTATATTGCTATTCTGGTGTTCCCAAACACTAAATATTTCTAAATTTAGGGTCAACAGTGTTATGTCTTATGGACTCAGTCTGAATATAATAATTATGAAATAAACATGTGTTTTGAGGACAAACATTCAGCGATAAACTGCAAAAGCTCCCAAGCATATTTCTGAGGCACCCAGGAGATTATTTTGTCATGCTGAAGATTTCAGCCTAAATAAAGATAGTATTTTTCTTTCAGGGAAATCCGAGCTCCTGTAAGCAAACTCTAACTCATGAAACCCAGGAAAGCTGAGCTAACTCTAAGAGTTGACCTTGATAGAAGACTGCAGACTACAGAGTTTCTCTGTTGAAGTAATTGCATTGTGGTATCTTGCATTGGACATCATGAGTTGGGTCCTTCATTTGAACTAATTGATGCTTTCCTTTCCCTTTGTTTAACACTGACTAAAAACTGAATGCTTGCCACTAGTATACAACTTCTGCATATCCGTGCACTTCTGCTCCTACAAGCCCTACCACAAGTCAACCCTGTTAGCAATTAAACCTGTTATGCTGGTTGATTTGCTCTTGTAAGTATATAATTTACCTCTTTCCAAAAATGGTAAAATATGAACTAGAAAAAAAACATGAAAATTAAGTGCAATATCTTTGAAGACTTAAAAAATACTTTCAAAATATGTGTGCATTAGATGACTCTGAAATAACAGAAGGAAAGTCATTAAAAACTTGAAATTCAAGGGGAGATTCTATGAGGTCAAGTTGCCTTTAAAGGTTTCTATGTCCTTACTCTAGTTTTAGAAGCCACAAACTAGAAATCTTAGATAATACATTATGAGTGTGGTTGATGCAAGAAAGAGAGTCTGCTCTTGGATGTTTACCCAAAGAAAAGCCTTGGACCTGACAACCAAAAGATGGTAAATAAATGTAATAAAAAATAAAAGCACATGTATATACTTCTTTGTGAATAGTTTTTTAAAATAATTTTCTATTAACCAATCCACTTCATGCTTTTGTCTCACTGGGTAAGAAGGCTTTGTGGTGTTGCCTAGATTTGCTGAATCGTCCCTTGCCAGTCTGCTGAGACCCTTACCTTAGATTTTTGACTAAGTAATTGTTTGTCCTGTTAAGACTTGATGTTTCATTAGTGATAACTGGTGTGAATGCTACAGGCCTAGGTGTATCCCCACCCATCACAGCAGATAAAACAGACCTAACCCTTAATGAGGATTATGTCTTCTAAGACAAAGCAGATGGGGCTGGAGGGCCATGTGAAGCAACGAATCTCCCAGAACCTGGCATCTAACGGTGCTCAATAAATATTGGTTGAAATAAATGTCCCTAAATGTCCCAGCTGGGCAGTGATTCTGCTCATAATTCATTTTTCTTTGGGAATATGATTGATTATTTCTATAATTTTCCTTCAAATCTTAAGTCATTGTATGAATTAGTTTGTTCCTTGTTTCCCCTTTCTATTACAGATTAAACAAACACTGGCAAATTCCAAGCATTATCTCTACATACAAATTGCCTTATTTATGTGTAATTTATAAGTGTTACTATTGATCTTAGGATATTAAATATAAAGCAAGTAAGTGAGTATTCTGCTCAATAACAGCACCAGATTTAAAATCAAAAGAACATGTTCAGGTCACAAGTATGTCATTGTCCATCAGCAAGATGCTAATGAATTAATTTAACCATTTTTTTAGGCTTTATTTTCCTCACTTGTAAAATATTAGTGATCTCATGCTAATAAATTATACATTTTGTATGTTTTAACACACTAGGGTGATTTATCATCATTGCAGCTATTATCCATTGCGGCTTTGACTTAGATTGCTATTTTGATATAAAAAATAACGACTGTGTCCTGCTGAGGTTAATATTTAAATAATTTTATAATATCCTTTTATAGAAGACATACATCTCTTTACTTTTTAATCATGATATAACTTGAATGAGAATCAAGTTTTTTTCCAACTGTAGATTTACTCAAAGGCAATTGTCCTATTTCAACTGCATAGTCCCATAAGAGTAGTTCTTCCCTATAGCCGTTTTTAATAATTCAGACTTTCAATGTGAGCTGGAATACTGGATAGAGGGTCAGGAGCTTGGTTTCTATATCTGCCACTGTAGCTAGTTTGCTATTCTTTGGGGATGAGGCATTTAACTTTTTATTTTAGTTTTACCAACTGTAAATTGGCACAAAAATGGCTTCTAGGATAGAATGTCTGAAAAGTTACATTTATTAAGGCAAATATAATTTTTAAAAATTATAAATAGAAAAAAGGAAAATATTAATGTAAGTGAATGGTTGAGTGGTATAAATTGCATACACTATAATCTAATGCAAAAATACCTGATATAGATAGAATCAATATTAATCATTAATTTTCATATTTTTTGTCAAAGAAACACATAGGATAACTTTGTCTTTCTCTTAAGGATAATGTAAAACAATAACAAGGTAAAGAGGTATAGTACTTCCCCCCTTTTTTAGAAATAGAACTATTCCAAAGACCCTTGGGGAATAGTGAGAATCACATGTGTGACACCCACTGCTCTGGCAATGCTTGGTTGATGGTGTTCAGTACAGTCTTGTTAAAATTGGACAGAGTAGAAATTAGGATAGGAGATGTACAAGTCAATTTCCTCCCTAAGGTTCCTCAAACCTTTGGAAACTTAACATGTCCTTAGCATTCTTGCTGTGGATGCCTTTTTCTCATTTATTCTTAAAGTAACCCCTCCTGTAAGATGGAAACAAAATAGACATCACTGGAAAACAAGATTTAATAAATCAGATATGCTTGTACTTTCCATCAATATTGATCATGTTTTGATTTTTATAATTGCTAACTCACTTTAAGAAAGGAGACACTGTTTACAGGCCCCACAACTTAAATTGCCAACTTAGGCCTAAATAATTCTAAATATATCTTATTTCCCATTTCCAACTACTCAGAAAATATTGCTTTTGTCAAACCTTAGCCTGTTAGAAATAACCCTGTGAGAATTTAAAAGTGCATTTTCAGTGCAGAGCAGTGGCGTAGTGCTTTATTTCTTTTCCAAACTATTTTTGGTTCCCAAAATCTCTGGGAAACTGAAGTAGCCAAGATTTATGTCAGAGATGAAAAGATTCTCAAATTAGTTCTGAGTCGCTAGAGGGCAAAGGACTTATTACTATGTCTTATCAGGCAAACATCTAAAGGTTAGTGCTTTACATTTTAAAAACCAATAAAAAGGAATCCCTCTTTTTAAGAAGTGAAAATGCTAACACTAACCCTACTGTCTGTCAAAAAGAGACGAAAAGAAGGAAAAAAGAAGATATCTAGGAGAGATAATGAAGGACAAAACGTTGTTGATTAAAGTGAAATATAAGTTCAGAGTTTATATGAAACAAGAAAGGATTTATTCCTCTTAAGCTTTCCTCAAACTACATTGCCTAACCTAAATGTCCATCCCGCCTGTATGAATGAAGAATAATGACAATTATTTACTCTCTGAATGAATCACTGATGTTTTTATTCAATGGGTATCAAAATCTATTAGAAACTTCTTTCTAAAAGCAGCAGAAGTTCTGCTTTAGGGAGTTTCTGAACCCAAAACAGACATCGAGACTTTCTTTTTCCAAGTTGGCGAAAAGAATAATACATTTTTCTCTAGTAAGTTGAACTGCAGACATGTCTATTCAAACCTCATTTACATAACCTTTCAGATACAAGCGTATGTTCCCCTACAAGTAGGTTAGGTTGGCCAATAGAAGCCATGCAATTAATCTAGTTACTTAATTTGAGAGAAACTTAATGGTGATAATGGAATATTTCAGGAATGCCTGGCTAGAATAGCATAGTATTTTTGACATATCAAATTAACATTCAGTGTGTTACCAGATGGGTTGACAATCTCAGGATATTTTCTCTTCCCTAGGAAATCTGGGGCACTAATTCATACTTAATTCATACATAAACACACACACACATTTATAAAACATTATTCATCTTCTCATCTAAATAAATAGTGGCAGATGATCAAAAGGATTAGCATGAGACGGAAGATTTGGTGCTTCAGATCTGCTACTACAAATAATTATTTCCTGGAAAAGGAGACTTGGAAAAATACAAGACAGGTAAAAGATAAAGTACTTTTCGGTAAGTGTGGATTATATCTGTACATCCTAAGATATGTGTAGTAAGTTTTAAAGTGTAGTAACTCAAAGATACATGTAGTAAGTTTTAAGGTGTAGTAACTTATTAAAAATGGGAAATAAGTTTTATTCTCCCAAATGACCAGCCAGAGCTCTCTTTTAAGGGAAAATAGAGAAGAGAATATGAGGAAGATTTTGCTTGCTTATGTAAAATATAATTTATTTGTACCATTTTGAACAAATTTTAAAAATAAGGGTAATAGTGTCAAATTTTTCTATCTGGAGGTTCAGTTTTTTTTTTTTTCAAGTTGTAAATTAACTGATTCACTGTTTAACTCCTTGATCCACTAGAATTCTAGGAGTATATTCTTCATAGAGCAGTGGTGTAAAAAGTGTGTTGTGATTTAACATAGTTTAATGGAATTTCATCTCATTTTGAAGCCATCTTTGAAGGTTGGACAGTTTGGTACCAGACCTATCTCTGCAGCTCTTCAAACATCTGTTGTAGAGTATTATCTTAGAGAAAAAAAATCTTAGACTTTGACCAAAGAGCAGGGAGGATTGTGTGTTTTTTTTATTTAGCCTCCCTGTGTATGTTTCCATACTTGTGTAATGGAAGTAATAAACAATTTACCTTATATGATAGCTTTGAGACTTAAACAAGACAATGATTCTAAAACACCTCTGCTATGAAAAGCATATCATGAATTTAGGTATATTAAAACACCTCTGCTATAATAAGCATATCATGAATTTAGGTATGTTAACTAATGTCACAATTAGAAGGGTTTATTAATATTTAAATATTTGAGTGCCTGCTTTGTAGACACTGGTATTGTAAAACTTACCTGATATATTCTCAGTAGTCTGATCTCACTAAAATATAATTGATATATAACATATAATTTTCATGCCAAAGAAAAATAATTTTGTATGCTAGAATTTTAAATGCAAGCAAATCTTTCTGGGGGAATTCATGTAGTACTGTAGAAGCAAAGTCAATAATTTATCTCAGGTAGCGTAAGAGAGTCTTGGCTTGACTAAATAACTCTTAAGAGAAAACCATTACTATTCAAGAGTGATTAATGGTTCTATAATTGTTATTTATTTTGTTATCTGTTAAAAATAGCTCCATACCATTTGTCAGTAGAATGCTTGTTTTTGTTAGTTCTCGTATTAGCCAAGGTTCTCTAGATGGACAAAACTAATAGGATAGATAGATAGATAGATATAGGGGAGTTAAGTATTAACTCACATGATCCCAAGATGTCACAATAGGCCTTCTGCAAACTAAGGAGGAAGGAGAGACAGTCTGAGTCCCAAAACCAAAGAACCTGAATCCAATGTTCGAGGGCAGGAAGCATCCAACACAGGAGAAAGATGAGGCTGTGAGGCTAGGTCAGTCTAGTCTTTTCATGTTTTTTTTTTCCGCCTGCTTTATATTCTAGCCACACTGGTAGCTGATTAGATGGTGCCCGCCCAGATTAAGGGTTGTCTGCCTTCTCCAGTCCACTGACTCAAATGTTAATCTCCTTTGGCAACATCCTCACAGACACACCCAGGATCAATACTTTGCATCTTTCAATCCAATCAAGTTGACATTCAGTATTAACTATGACATTTTTCTTCTTCTATGTTCCTTCAACAGAAGTGCAAGACCTTGCATTTTTTTCCAAAATAAAATTTAAAATCAAACAATTGGCTTTATTTATGTGGAACCACATATTTCTTTCTGGTTACAGATAAGCATTCCTAACTTTTTGTTAAGATCTAACAAACAGATGGAGAAATAAAAATAAATTTCTATATCTGCTTAAAAGACCCTGTATCTGCTTTCTTTTTCATCGAGATAGGGCCTCTGTTCCTATCTTGTTTAGAGCATGTTTCGAATAAGATACACTCCAAAATGGAAGAGCTCTGGGCAAGGAGTGAATGTTGTAGTGAATACCTGAGTGTTTTTTCACAGTAGCTGCCTTTAACTGTGTCACGACCACTGTCAAAGAAAATGAAAATATATTTTCTCTCTGTATTAGAATTTTTTCCCCTTCTCTCTCACCATTCTCATTCTGGTCTTTTTTACCTTAATCCCTATCCTTTTTTTCTCTCTTTACCGCTCTTTTCCTTTTTTCAGATGTTGGCTCTTATTGTTTAAGGACTGAATATCACTTTATTTCACTTGTATGCTTCAGAATTGGAATTTGTGAACATGACTTATTTCCTTACATCAATGTCTGGGGAAAAACTAAATATGTCTTGATCTCTCATAAAGAGGTAGTTTTAAAGAGTGCCTTGTCATGGACTGATTTAATTTTTTGTTCTTTCTTTTTTAAAAAATTAATATATTATTGACCAGGCACGGTGGCTCACGCCTGTAATCCCAGCACTTTGGGAGGCCAAGGCGGGCGGATCATGAGGTCAGGAGATCGAGACCATTGTGGCTAACATGGTGAAACCCCGTCTCTACTAAAAATACAACAAATTAGCTGGGCATGGTGGCCGGCGCCTGTAGTACTAGCTACTCGGGAGGCTGAGGCAGGAGAATGGTGTGAACCCGGGAGGTGGAGCTTGCAGTGAGCCGAGATCATGCCACTGCACTCCAGCCCGGGTGACAGAGCAAAGACTCCGTCTCAAAAAAAAAAATAAAAGTAATAATAATAATTGTATTCATGTTAATAACATTTAGGTGTAATTGAGGATAGGATGAGCCAGTAGTATTTATGCAATTCTGCACAAGCAGGGCGGGACATTAAAAAAAATTTTATTTTAAAATAGCTTGAAATTTATGGAAACAAATATGAACATAGTACAGAGAGTTTCCATACACCTGCACCCAGTCTCTAGTTTCCTCTATTATTAATATGTAATATGTGTATGGTATATTTATTATGCTTTATTAATCAATATTGATACACTATTATTAACTAAGTCTATACTTTAAAAAGCTATTCCTAATTTTTACCTAGTGTTTTTTTTTTTTTTCCTTCCAGGATCCCATCCAGGCTACCATATTACATTTAGCTGTCATGTCTGCTTAAGTTTCTCTCGGCTGTGACAGTTTCTCAGACTGTTCTTGATGATATTGATATCATCAAGAGTCAAGTTTTGAAGAGTACTGGTCAGGTGTTTTGTAGACTGTCCCTCAATTGAGATTTCTCTGATGTTTTACTCATAATTAGATTGGGATTATGGGCTTTTAAGATGAAGATGACAGACGCAGAGTTACACTTTTATCACATCATATAAAAGGTATTTACTATTGACAAGACTTATCACTGTTGATGTTGACAATTATCATTTGGCATACACAGGTTTCTTCACTTAAAGTTACTCTTTTTTCTCTTTTTGTTCTGTACTTTTTGAAAAAGAAATCACTTATGTGTAATCCACACACTTTATGTGTGAAAAGTTCCTTAAGGGTGGATTTTACATAAGTTATTTGAAATTCTTCCACTTAGGAAGCTTGTCTCTTCTTCCTCATTTATTTAATTAATCAGTCATTTATTTATATCAGTATTTACACAAGCTTATTTTACACTTTGGGTTACAGCCCGATGCTGCTTTATATATTTTGATGCTGAAAGTATACCAGCTTTGGCTACTGGGAGCTCTTCCAATTGGCTCCTGTGTCATTTTGTCATATTATCATCACTGTGCAGTTATTTTCTAAGCACTTTCTTTTTTTCTAGCACTAAGTGAGTTTGAAGATTCGCCTTGCATATTTCCTTCCCCAGTTCTGCGATTAGCCATGTCTCTGATAAGCCCTGGTTTCTTTCATTGGAGAATGGTATTAAAAACCAAGATGTATACATTAAGTGTGCTCATTGCTACTGGGATATAGGTTCTAGGCTATCTCAGCTGACAGAGCAAAGAAGTATATGTGTATATACTAACCTATGTATATACATATATCTGTAAATATTGTATATATAACCATCTGTATCTATGTTAAACTAAACTTGAATTTATACTGTTGTCTATAACTCAAATCGATTACCACATGGATTATTCATCCTCCTCCCCTTGCTTTTTGGTCAACTGCCACTCCAAAAATGAGAAACCTGGATTTTACCATTCACCATCCATTACTTAATTGTTCAATTCCAGTATACATGTATAGTGGTATCAGAATTGTTAAGCCACTCATTTTCCAAATGACTTAGGTCAGCATCTTTTCCCCCCACATGCCACGCACGGGTACTTTGAACATTTATTATATGATAAATTCATATCTATCATATGTGAACAGCTGTGCATCTGTGAACATAAGGAATTAAAAGAATTGTCAGTAGTTGAGCATGGTAGAGGAAGGAAGGCTTGTTCCTCTTATTCTCATAAGATAATAAACTTAAGTTTAAAAACCAAAAAAATTAGCAAAAAAAAATGCTCCTTTATTTTCTATATCCTCATTTGTCATGTGATATTTTGCACGCTTGTAGCTTATGATATCTGTTTTATAGAGTAGAGGAAGAATGCTCTCAAAGGCCAAAAATGAGAAAGGAAAGGTTTGATTATATCATTACTGTCAACCATACTGGATATAAAGAAAAAAGAAAGGCTAACTCAAAGGAGAATAGCTGTGACTAAGTTTTTTTCTACGATGCCCACTGATGGAAAAAAACTCTTTTTGCCTGCCCCTGTGGAACATTTCCTAAATCTCTACTCGGACCTTTAAAATGCTTGACCATGAAGTGAAATAACTTATTTCAAAAGCCTGAGATAATAAAGGAGAGGACAATTGATTATCCCTTATTGTCATCATGAGTAGGAAGTAAAAATACATTGTGAAAAGAGCTCTTTCTACGGAAGCTTTTTCGCAGACTTCCCAACCGTCTATATATTGCTTATAAATTTGCCAATTTTTCAGTTTCTTTGCTCAGAGAAGAAGAAAGATGTCTCCTTGCTTTTTGATTAAAAATCCTCCTAAAATTCTTCTCCTTTTTGTGTGTGTGTGTTAAAAACCGTGCTAGATGGTTGTGGGATACTACGACAAAGAAGTCTCAACGTGCCGTTTAAGTAAAGTTAAATACAATGTTGGAGATGATATACAGGCACACTTCACAGTTATTGGAGTATTGCAAACGTGGTTCTAGGCTACTACAATAAAGCATGTATCACAATAAAGCCAGTCACACTTTTTTTTGGTTTCCCAATGCATATAAAATTTATGTTTATACTAAACTGTAGTCTATGAAATATGCAATAGTGTTATGTCTAAAAAATTACACATAACTTACTTAAAAATACTTTGTTGCTAAAAAATACTAATGCTTCTCTGAATATACAGTGAGTAATAATCTTATTGCTGGTGGAAGGTCTTGCTTCAGTGTTAGTGGTTGCTGATTGATCAGGGTGATGGTTGCTAAAGGTTGAGAGGGCTGTGACAATTTCTTAAAAAAAAAACAATAGGCCGGGCGCGGTGGCTCAAGCCTGTAATCCCAGCACTTTGGGAGGCCGAGACGGGCGAATCACAAGGTCAGGAGATAGAGACCATCCTGGCTAACACGGTGAAACCCCGTCCCTACTAAAAAATGCAAAAAACTAGCCGGGCAAGGTGGCGGGCGCCTGTAGTCCCAGCTACTCCGGAGGCTGAGGCAGGAGAATGGTGTAAACCCCAGAGGCGGAGCTTGCAGTGAGCTGAGATCCGGCCACTGCACTCCAGCCTGGGCGACAGAGCGAGACTCTGTCTCAAAATAAATAAATAAATAAATAAATAAATAAATAATTAAATAAAATAAATTTAAAAAATTAAACAATAAAGTTAGCTGCAACAGTTAATTCTTTCTTTCATAAAATATTCTTCTGTAGCATGCAATGCTATTTAATAGCATTTAACCCACAGTAGAACTTTCAAACATTGGAGTCAATTCTTTCAAACCCTGCCACTCCTTTATCAACTACATTTATGTAATATTCTAAATATTTTCTTGTAATTTCACAGCGTCATAGATTACATCTCAATAAACCACTTTATTTGCTCATCCATAAGGAGCAACTTCTCATCTGTTCAAGTTTGATCATGAGATTGCAGAACTTCAGTCACACTGTCAGGCTCCAATTCTAATTCGTCGTCTTGCTATTTCCACCACATCTGCAGTTACTTTCTTCACTGAAGTTTTGAACCTCTCAAGGACATCCATGAAGGTTGACTCAATTTCTTTTGAACTTCTGTTAATGTTGATATTTTGACCTCCTCTAATGAACCACAAATGTTCTTAATGGCATCTAGAATAGTGAATTATTTCCAGCAGTTTTTCAACTTACTATCTATGGCAGCTATATAGTCTTACACAAAACATGTCTTAAATAATAAAACTTGAAAGTCAAAATTATTCTTTGGCCTATGTGCTGCAGAATGGATGTTGTGTTAACAGGCATGAGAACATTAGTTTCTTTGCATATCTCCATCAGAGCTCTTGGGTTATCAGTTGCATGGTCAATGAGCCATAATATTTTGAAAGATACCTTTTTTTGAACAGTAGGCTTAAAATATGCAATAAATCATGCTGTAAACAGATGTGCTGTCCTCCAAGCTTTGTTATTCCATTTATAGAGCACAGGCAGAGTAGATTTAGCATAATTCTTATGGGCCAAAGATTTTGAAATGGTAAATGAGCATAGGCTTCAACTTAAAGTCACTAGTTGCATTGGGGCCCAGAATTCTCTACAGGTAATTCTGATTTACACTGAAGTTTAGAACCACTGCATGAAAGCTGTAGCAGCCCACAAGTGATTCACCATGCTGAGCAAATGGGGAAACAGAAGCAGCAATCCTGAGAACACCAGTGTTTGTAACATAGACTCCTGGTGAGTCACAGGTAGCTCCCTTCCTTTCCTATGACACAGAACATGCATGAAATGGGAACAAGGGTTGTAAGTGGCCCCTAAGTGAAGCTCATCTGGCACCTGCTTCCACCTGCCCCAATCCTTAGTTAAACCTGAGATCAGTGAGAAAGAAAAGAGAACCAACTCTCATTATCTTTCTCTGTGCCCCGTCCACTCTTTATCCTTCTGGTTTATTATCAGTTGAATTGTATCCCCCTGAAAATGCTGTTGAATGCCTAATCCCAAGTATCTCAGAATGTGGCCTTACTTGAAAATAAGTTCCCTCCAAAGGTATCAAGTTAAAGTGAAATCATTAGGATGGGTCCTAATCCAGTATAACTGGGTTCTCTATGGAAAAAAAAAAAGAGAGAGATATTTAGACATAGAGAGAGACACAGGTAAATGAAAGATTTGAAATCACACAGGGAGAAGATGGCCCTGTGACTGGCATGATGCCTCTATAAGCCAGGAATGTCCCAGCAAGAATTGCCAGCAAGCAGCAGAAACTAGAAGCCAGGAAGATATCCTTCCAGAGACTTCATAGATGAGATGGTCCTGCCGACAGCATTTCAGATTACTGGCTTCCAGAACTACGAGACAATACATTTCTGTCAAATTAAGCAACCCAGGTTTTAGTATTTTGTTATTAGCCCTAGGACACGAATACACTGCTCTACATTGTCTAAGTCAATGTATACAGGAATACTCTGACACTGACTGTCCCCCAGTTATTTGAAATACTACAGGGTTAGACGGGAAAGAAAAGATATCCACAAAAACATACAGCCTAACGTTGCTGGGGCAGGGGGTGGAGAAGCGTTTTTGGAGGGGAGAGAGTTGACCTTCAAAGAGAGGTCAGCTTCTTGATGGAAGCTCTGGGACACAGAGCTTGATTAAAGTGTGCACATATAAAAGACTGAACTGTTCTGAATATATGTTTTGTTACTGCATGTTTTGTATTGCTTGAAAAATAACAGGTAAATTTTTCCAAGATAACATAGTCTGGGATTGTGCAGTGTTCAGGAATCAGGGATGCACTATAAATCATATCTTTTTTTTTTTTTTTTTTGAGATGAAGTCTCATTCTGTCACCCAGGCTGGAGTGCAGTGGTGAGATCTTGGTTCACTGCAAGCTCCTCCTCCCGGGTTCACACCATTCTCCCGCCTCAACCTCCCAAGTAGCTGGGACTACAGGCGCCCACCAATACGCCAGGCTAATTTGTTGTATTTTTAGTAGAGACGGGGTTTCACCATGTTAGCCAGGATGGCCTTGATCTCCTGACCTCGTGATCCACCCGCCTCAGACTCCTAAAGTGCTGGGATTACAGGCGTGAGCCACCATGTAAATCACATCTCTTATCGCCACAAACTGCAGAAGGGGATGGGGAGGCAGGTAACATAACTATGTGGAGCCAGACTGTTAGAAAAGGGCCCAAGGAAGGGAAATTAATTCATATTAGGTTTAGTTTTTAAAACTGAACAGTAGGAAAAAAGCAATCACAGGAAAATTGGGCTCAGTTGTTGCCCCATTTATTCCCTTGATTTCAAACTCTAGCTTAACATTGCAGAAAGGACTTTGAATGAAATCCTGGTTTATCTGCTGTAATAACATAAACATTCATTAATTAAAAAGATAGGCTTAAATGTGATCAATAAAACATTACAGCTGTAAAATGCCTAAGTCTAAGATACTCTAGTGGCAGGTTCTAGGGCTAATTTAGAAAGACTGGCTTCAGCTGGGGACTGCGAGAAGTCTGTGCTGCATCTTCACTAAGTCATCAGAGAGAGAGAGAGAGTGTGTGTGACAGAGAGAGAGAGAGAGAGAGAGAGCTGTTCTTGTAAGCAGAAAGGAAAGCTGTCTCTCAAATGGGGCTAAATCTTTAGAATACAGAGTGGTGTTCAAAATGGAGGGTCTTTTCTTAGCCTGCTGCAAGATGCAGACAAACTGCAAAAGGAGATAGAGGAGAAGTGAAACTTCCAAATGCCACTGAAAAAAGAAAAATTAAAGCTCATCTAGCCACAGCTGTCCTTCATCTCGTTCAGCAAATTCACTAATTAATTAGTTAACGTATTCAACAAATATTTCCAGTGTCTATTCTTTGCTAGCATGTGGTAGGTCATGAATATAGTGATGAAAAAGATAGAACGAAATTTTCTCAGTTGAACTTACATTCCAGCAAATCACAAAAAAAAAATCAGCTTGCCCTTCACCCCTTCTCTTATCCCTCAAATATGCTCATGTTTAGCTGAAGAAAACTGCCAACTAGGGATTGAAAAGACATTATACATTTTTGTTTTTGGAGACACAAAACATTGCAGAGAGGCAATTAGGAGTCACGGCTATAAATAAGAAATTCTGTCTAATAGAAAAGACATTTCTAAATCCTGTCCCAATCTCTCTCACTTTTTTATGGCATTTGCTTCATTTTATGATATTTTATTGCTTTTTTATGGCACTAAAAACTGCAGATGTGTCTCCAGCATATTACAATAGTCAAAAGGCAGCCCTCATAGATGACTGAATTTTCAATTGGTTAGAATTTGGAATGTATTCAGTTTAACCTTCAAGAAAACCTCTTTTTCACAGAAATAGAAGCTATTAAATACCTAGGTCATTTTGCCCGTAAAAGACTGTAACAGACTGTTAAGTAATCATTAAAAATGTGGATGGCTTCTGATGTCTGATTGATATATACACACTGTAGTCACATTACATGAGAAGCTTTTTTTTTCAGATGACATTACTTTCTGTTATGGTTTGGCTGTGTCCCCACTCAAATGTCATCTTCAATTGTAGCCATAATCCCCATGTGTTGTGGGAGACACCTGATGGGAGGTAATTGAATCAAGGGGGCGGGTTTTCCTGTGCTCCTCTCATAATAGTAAATAACTCTCACAAGGTCTGATGGTTTTATAAAGGGCAGTTCCCTCGCACACACTCTCCTGCCAGTCACCATGAAAGATGTGCCTTTGCTCCTCCTTCACCTTCCACCATGATTGTGAGGCCTGCTGAACCATGTGGAACTGTGAGTCCATTAAACCTCCTTTCCTTTGTAAATTGCCCAGTCTTGAGTATGTCTTTATTGACAGCATGAGAACAGACTAATACAGTAAATTGGTAGTGGCAGAGTGGTGTGCTGCTGTAATGAAAAAAATAGAAAAAAAAAGTGGAAGCAACTTTAAAACTGAGTAACAGGCAGACGTTGGAACAGTTTAGAGGGCTCAGAAGAATACAGAAAAATGTGAGAAAGTTTGGAGCTTCCTAGATACTTGTTGAATGGCTTTGACTGAAATACTGGTAGTGATATGAACAAGAAAGTCCAGGCTTAGGTGGTCTCAGATAGAGATGAGGAACTTTTTGGGAACTGGAATAAATATCACACTTGCTATGTTTTACCAAAAAGATTGGTGGCATTTTGCTTCTGTGCTAGAGATCTGTGGAACTTTGAACATGAGAGAGATGATTTAGTGATTTAGGGTATTTGGTAGAATAAATTTCTAAGCAGCAAAGCATTCAAGAGATGACTTGGGTGCTCTTAAAAGCATTCCATTTTATTCATTCACAGTGATATGGATTTGAATAGGAACTTATGTTTAAAAGGTAAGCAGAACATAAAAGTTTAGAAAATTTGCAGCCTGATGATGCAATAGAAAGGAAGAACCCATTTTCTGAGGAGAAATTTAAGCCAGCTGCAGAAATTTGCATAAGTAACAAGGACCCAAATGTTACTTGCCAAGACAATAGGGAAAATGTCTTCAGGGCATGTCAGAGGCCTTCATAGCAGCCCCTCCCATTACAAGGCAGGAGGCCTAGGAGGAAAAAAATGATTTAATGGGCTGGGCCTGGGGCCTTGCTGCTTTGTGCAGTCTCAAGACTTTTTGCCCTGAGTCCCAACTGTGGCTAAAAGTGGCCAACGTACAGTTCAGGCTATTCCTTCAGAGTGTGCAAGCCCCAGTTCCACATGGTGTTGAGCCTGTGGGTGCATAGAGGTCAAGAATTTAAGTTTGAGAACCTCCTCCTAGATGTCAGAGGATGTATGGAAATATGTGGATGCTTAGGCAGAGGTGTGCTGCAGGGGCTGAGCTCTCATGGAGAATCTCTGCTGGGGCAGTGCAGAAGGAAAATGTGGGGTTGGAGCCCCCACACAGAGTCCCCACTGGGGCACTGCCTAGTGGAGCTTTGAGAAGAGGGCCACAGTCCTCTAGACTGACCCCAGAATGGTAGATCCACCAACAGCTTTCACCAAGCACCTGGAAAAGCCACAAACACTCAATGACAGCCCATAAAAGCAGTAAGGAGGGGGGTTTTACCCTGAAAAGCCACAGGAATAGAGTTGCCCAAGGTCATGGGAGCCCACCTCTTGCATCATCATGACCTGGAAGTGAGAGGTGGAGTCACAGGAGATCATTTTGGAGTTTTAAGGTTTAATGACTGCCCTATTGGATTTCAGACTTCTATGGGGCCTGTAGCCCCTTTGTTTTGACCAATTCCTCCCATTTAGAAAAGGTATATTTACCCAGTGCCTGTTCCCCCATTATATCCAGGAAGTGACTAATTTGCTTTTGATTCTACAGGCTCATAGGCAGAAGGGACTTGCCATATCTCAGATGAGACTTTGGACTATGGACTTTTGAGTTAAGGCTGAAATGAGTTAAGATTCTGGGGGACTGTTGGGAAGGCATGATTTGTTTGAAATGTGAACACCTGAAATTTGGGAGGGGCCAGGGGTGGAATGAGATGGTTTGGCTGTGTTCCTACCAAAATTTCATCTTGAATTGTAGCTCCCATAATTTGCATGTATCTTGAGAGGGACCCAGTGGGAGGTAATTGAATGGTGGGGGCACATTTTTTCGTGCTGTCCCCCGATAGTGAATAAGTCTCATGAGACCTGATGGTTTTAAAAAGAACAGTTTCCCTGTACATACTCTCTTGCCTGCCGCCATGTAAGGCATGCCTTTCTTCTTCCTTTACCTTCTGCCATGATTGTGAGGCCTCCCCAGCCATGTGAAACTAAGAGTCCATTAAACTTCTTTCTTTTATAAATTGCCCAGTCTCAGGTATGTCTTTATTTGTAGCATGAGAACAGACTAATACACTCTCCTTATTTTGAATCTTAGCTTTATAAGTGGCCAAGAGGTTACGGTATTCTGAATCATTTGAAGAGTACTAACAGGACATTCCATGTTCCAAGGTGAAGTTGTACCAGGGAGGCTTACAGAATCTTCTTGGGAGATGCAGTAGCATAGTTATTTGGTAGGCTTGGCATGTGGAGTGAGTTAGAACTCAGAAAACCAGCACCCATATCTCTTTATAAATTCAGGCCTATGTGATCCACCCAGTTTTGGAAATTACATTCTATTCTACTGTACTCTTTTTAAATTCAGCTACTTATTGATTTCAGATACTTAGAACATTGTGTTCTTTCAATAGTGTGAACATTTGGACATGAGTAACATTTTTCAAAAGGTTCCTACATTGTTCAAGATGACTTGTGTATCAAAGTGAATTGGTTCATTTATAAGCTGTGTAGTTTTTCAGGGGCCTGTGGTAGTTCAGGTGTTAAGGTCCAGAATTTTACTCCCTTTAGAATCCACAGAGTTTGCAGAGTCTTGGAGACTGACTCCCAGGTGTGGCCAATCCTCCTTGCAACACACATACACCCCTTGTATTCAAGTGTGATGGGGAAGTACTAGAGCCTCCCACTCTCAGGAGGCCATGAGGTTTCACCAGTGTAGACTAATGAGTCAGAATGGGCTTCATTTTGTAAGACACTGGAGAAGGAGTAGGATCCCAAAAAATACTGAGCACAATTTTTCTTTTTTCTACCAATTTGGTAGGAAGGGGTGCGAGAACTCGTTAAATTGATTTAGAAGAATCAATGAAACGTGACATTTCTTGTTTCTGAACATGTGGCTAGTTGTAAATTTGTAGCTAATATGTATTAATTATAATGAAATTATAGAATTGATGACAAAAATATCAAGATAGGGAATGTTTGGCAGAAGAATTAGATAAGACTTTTTTATTTTACATGATGTGACATATGATTATAATTCATCTTGAAATCATAGTTATAGAAACCAGTGTTTGCTTAAACATAAATTATTGATATAATAAATTCTTTTCTTCTGTTTATTATTTGTATGTAGATTCTGACACTTCATTTAAAAACAGACTCTCTATAAAATGATTAGTGAAACCATTAAGTAGAAATTATGGTTTTCATATTCTTTTTAATATTAATGATCATATTTGCTTTTTAATAAACGAATGTCACATGCATTTTTACAAGGAGAAAAGACATCAGGTTGAAAAACAGTATGAATAAAAGTGAAAGGAAGCAAGAAACAGTAAAAATGAAAAAGAAAAAAATGAAAAATGCAAATTACTAATATTATGATAAACTTAGGTAATTTTTAAAAATCCAATTACTTGTAGTTCCTCCCATCACAATTTTGAAGCTAATCTCTACATTTACCAAAATAGAATTAAGTGGGAAATTTTTAGTGACCTGTTGTATCTAGTATATATTTAGGGTTCTCAAATCTTTGCCTTTCCTTTCCAGCATGTATGTGTGTGTGCTTATGTGTGCTTGTGTGTGTGATAGCAGATAATGCTTCAACGTCAATATTCATTTTTATACCTGCATTAAGTCCTGCTGATTTTTCAAACCATCCTTTTGCGTGTCTCACTAATGAAGACAATTGACTATCACCTGTAGGCTTAGATGCCTCTCAAAATGTAAAACTAATTCTGAGTTCAGACAAGAAGAGAATCTCTTGCTCAACCTTCTGAAACTTGGTCAAATCACTCCGATTGCTAGTTAGTCTAATAATTGTCATTGTGAGTTTATTTTATTCTCTACATCTTGCCTCCAGCTCTGGCTTTCTCCCTTCATTGTCTGTTGCTTTGCTTTGGTTTAGTAGACTTCCAGGGACGTTTAGAGATACACATCTGAGCACTGCGCAACTGCACAGGACACATGTCCGTGAACCTTGCTGGGGTAGTATTCTTGATTTAAGCCACCTCTTCTTGTTTTTCTTTCAGTCCTTCCTCTCTCAAAATGGTTACTTTATCTATCCAGTGGTTCAAGATTTTAAAATTTTGTGTCATTCTTACATTTTTTTTCCTTATATTTAGGGTACCCACAAATCTGGTGTGCCTGGGACATTCCCGGTTTATGTCTGTTTCCCCAGCATAAATATTAATAGCGTCCTCCTTCATTCTTAAATTGTTCTGGTTTGGGTAATAGATTTAATAGATTATATGCTCATGTTCATCTAATTCTTGTTCCATGGAGCCTTCTATACAATGCATCAAAAATCCTATTGGCACCACCTTCAAAATATATCCAGTATCCACTCACTTCTCCCCGTTTCCAACAAATCGTCATGATTCAAATTATTACTCTTGCTCACTTGGAGCATGGCAGCAGCCTTCAAGCTGGTTTTCCTGCTTCTATGATTGCTTCACTACAGTCTATTCACCCAGGAGCAAGCTTGTGTCGCTTCCTACTGCAACATTTCAATAATTTATCATCTGAGAAATCTGAACACCTTGCAATGCATTATAAGGCTAGAAGTGGGCCTACTTGTTTTCTTTCCATAATTGTATGCTAACTTTCTACCTCTTCAGCTGCATTAGAGTTCTTGCTGTTTTGCAAACATATTGAATTCACTGCCATCTTTGTAGCTTTTATTCTCCCTACCTAGAACTCTCTGCCCCTGACCTTTGTATGTAAAGCCCTGATTTTATTCAGGTATATCTCCAGTCAAAGGTCAAATTCATCTAAGAGCCTTTTTTTTTTTTTTTTTTTTTTTGAGAGAGAGAGAGTCTATTGTCCAGGCTGCAGTGCAATGGTGTGTAAATATCTCACTGCAATCTTGACTTCCTGGGCTTAAGCAATCCTCCCATTTAGGCCTCTTGAGTAGCTGGGACTATGGGTGCATACCACCACACCCAGCAAGTTAAAAACACATTTTTATTTTCACTTTTTTTTGTAGAGATGGGGTGTCACCCTGTTGCCTAGGCTAATTTTTGTATTTTTTTTAAAGATGGAGTTTTACCATGTTGACCAGGCTGGTCTCGAACTCCTGACCTCGGGTGATCCACCCATCTTGGCCTCACAAAATGTTGGGATTACAGGTGTGAGACACCACGCCCAACCAACAGAATGATTTATATTCCTTTGGGTAAATATCCAGTAATGAGATTGCTGGGTCCAATGGTATTTCTGACTTTAGGTCTTTGAGGAATTGGCACACTGCCTTCCATAATGGTTGAACTAACTTATACTCCCACCAACAGTGTATAAGCATTCTTCTTTTTCTCCACAATATCCCCAGCATCTGTTATTTTTTGACTTTTTAATAATAGCCATTCTGACTGGTATTAGATGGTATCTCATTGTGGTTTTGATTTGCATTTCTCTAATGATCAGTGATGTTGAGCTTTTTTTCATATGATTGTTGTCCACATGTATGTGTTCTTCTAAAAGACATCTGTTCATGTACTTTCCCACTTTTTATGAGGTGGTTTGGTTTTTTTCTTGTAAATGTATTTAAGTGCCTTATAGATGCTAAATATTAGACCTTTTATAAATGCATAGTTTGCAAAAATTTTCTCCCATTCTGTAGGTTGTCTGTTTACTCTGTTGATAGTTTATTTTACTCTGCAGAAGTTCTTTAGATTTTATTCCTCACTTGCTTACGAAGCTTAATTTGGCTGTGTATAAAAATTCTTCATTGGAATTTATTTTCTTTAAGGGTGTTGAATATTGGCCCTCAATCTCTTCTGGCTTGTAGGGTTTCAGCTTGGAGGTTTGCTGTTAGTCTGATGGGCTTTCCTCTGGAGGTGACCTAACCTTTCACAGAGCTTTTAATTTTTGTCATTTCAATTTATGCAAAGTAATTTTATTAATATATTGTGATTTAATTTCTATAACTAATAGTGAATTGAGTATCATCACATCTATTAGACATTATAAATGCTAAATTATGAACTAATTATTCAATGCATTTCCGTTTTTCTATTTTCTATTCTTTTTCTTGTCAATATTTAAGCAGGCTTTTTAATGTAATACAAAGATTAACTTTTTGTTATATTCTTCTGTAATTTTATTTAGCAGTTATATACCATATATATATTTTCTTAATATTATCATTCAATAGTTTTAATTTTATATAGACTTTAAAAATCTTGTACCTCTAGGCCAGAAGATATTTTAAATCAATAAAAAATTAAAAACATTATTTTCCAATAAGACTTTATTGGAACACAGTCACCCCTATTTACTTATGTATTATATGACTCTTTTTGCATTACAATGTCAGAAGTATGTAGTTGCAATAGAGACTGGAAGCCTGAAATATTTACTATCTGATTTCTCTTTAAGCACTGCTTTAGCTGTGTCGCAGAGATTCTGGTATGTTGTGTTGTTGTTCTCATTGGTTTCAAATACCTTATTTATTTCTGCCTTAATTTTGTTATTTACCCAGGAGTCCTTTCCAGAAAAAGTTTGCTGAACCTTGCTCTAGGTTAATGTATTCTTCTAAAGAATTATTCTGGGAGTTTCATTTTTCTAGCATTACCACTCACTTAATATGAGTCCCATTGTATCGGGCTTTTGTTCTCTGCCTTTCAAGGTGAGAGCTAACTACCTTAGATCTAATGTACGCTGAGATATTGTAGATGGATGCTAGTTTTTATGTTTTTTTTTCTCAGGTGGCAATTGCCCTCTAATAGAAAACTTCTGAAGAGAAATATTGTAGAACAAAGAAATCAATATCTCATTGTATAATTTCAGAGTCCACAGAAAATTAGAGAAGATCTTTCTAGTACCCCCTGATTATATTAGCTACTGCACTTCTGATCTCATTTACCGTGCATGTGCTTTGTTTGCTTTGTCTGAGGTTTCTCTCTCTAGCAGTTACACACTTAAATGAGTGATGATCTTCTCTATTGGCTCATTGACTCAAGTCTGGTTGTTGTAGGTCATTAAGTGGTCACAGTTACAAAATGATGGATGAAGGGGTGGCCTGCCCTTCCACACCTGTGGGCGTTTCTCGTTAGGTGGAATGAGAGACTTGAGAAAAGAAATGAGACACAGAGACAAAGCATAGAGAAAGAAAAAGTGGGCCTGTTAAACCGTGAGTCACTACTGTTAATCTGTTAAACCTTGAGTCACCACAGCACATGTCTCTTGCAAGGACAAGGTTGGGGGTAGGGTCACAGATTAACAGCATCTCAAATACAGAACAAAATGGAGTCTCTTATGTCTACTTCTTTCTATATAGACACAGTAACAGTCTGATCTGTCTTTCTTTTCCCCAAAATGAAAGGGAGGTGGTCCCTCCCTCTATGGCTGACAGTATAGAAGTCACTGGACTGACAGTCTGTTCCTTCCCATAAGAGTTCGTGGAATAGTTTCAATACCCAACTTAACGAGAGAGAGAGAGAGAGAGAGAGAGAGAGAGAGAGAGAGAGAGAGACAGAGAGAGAGAGAGAGAGAAAGGGAATAAAGGATAAATATTACTTGGCAGAAAGAAGAAGAAAAAGCTATTGTAGTGATGACAGCTGACCTGTAATCATAAATATTTCTATAGATTTTTGAGGGTTACAAATCAGTTTCCAAAGCTCATTTAATCTTTTCTACATCTTTGTGAATGAGTTTTTTTTTGTACTCCTGTTTCACAAATGAGATAACAGATTTTGATTAAACAGTTCATAAGTGACAGAGATAAAACAAATCTATGTGTTTAGGTACTAAATATCATGTTTTTTCAAGTGTCTGTATTGTTTTTATTGGAAAGAATGTAGAGAAGCATGATGGAGAGGAATTAAAAGACTCTGCAGGGACAAGGCTAGGGCAAAGAAAAGCAATTTTCTCCTCTACAGAGAAAGGCAATTTTCTTCAGTGCAAGGAAGAAAAATTAAATGCATTTTTCAGAAGTTTAACATTCATGTATCCATTCATTCATTTACCAAATACTTACTGAGAGCCTATTACGTGTTCGGCATTGTTCTAGGGGCTGGAGATACAGCAATCAACAAAAGATTCCCCTCCTCATGGAACATATATTTGGGGGGAGATAAATAATAATAGAATATATAGCATATGAATCAGTGGTAAGTATCAAAAAGAAAGCAGAAGAAAAAATACAAAATGTCAGAGTATCAAGTTGAAATTTTAGAAAGCGTGGTCAGGAAAGGCCTCACTGAGATGGCAACTGAGAAGTTACCTGATATACCAGTAATGTTATTTTGCCTAATTTATTTAACATTATAGTTTATTTTTGTATTTTCTCTTAGAAGATAACTCATACTCATTCTATTCTTACCAAAAGTACACCAATTAATTCATTATCAAGTGTTTCTAATTAATTATGTCCACTAAACAATTAATCTAATGATTTTCCAATGCAATAAGTAGAAGGTGACAGACTTGGTGAAGCTTGTCACACTGTATCACATTAGCTCAGCACTGTCCAATGTAGATGACACTTTTAAAATGGCTTTCTGCTTAAAGAATGTGTGTGAAAAAGCTGCAGCTTTCAGCATTGTCAGAATGTTAACTTGCATAAAATCAGTCACCACAATGTTTTGTGCAATGGTCCTAGTAATGCCAGAAATACAGAAATGCTAGAAATGCAAGAGTTAAAGTTACTGCCTCTTGCTCTAGGAGGAAAAGAGACAGAAGACAGTTAACTACTCTGTTTCTCTTCCAAAAATCATGGGCATCCACAATTACTTTTTGATACATTCTGAGAGTTTGTAGGTAAGAAATATCTGCTCTCCTTTTATGAGGTTATTAAAACAATTTATTTAAAAAGGCACCATTGTTGACATGTAAGGGGGGGGTACCAAATAAATAACAGTGCTCTTTTCTTAGTACCTGCGTTTATAACCACATGATACAAAGTTAAAAACACAAAAACAAAAACTGTCAGCTTCATCACTGGGAAAGCTGTTTGGAGAATGTAGCCTAGATTTGGATGCAAGTAAATTGTTTTGCTAATGTTGCTCTCTACAATTAAACTTATCCTATAAATATTTATGCAGACAATCGGATCCACTAGAGAGAAGAGCCACCCAATAGACTACGGTATGTATGGTACTCCCATGGCATTGTGAAAACAGCAGGCCTGGCTTATGTCAAACATTCCTCTATCTTTCTCTGGGGAAATGTGAGTTTTGAGGGAAAAGTACCAGGATAAAGAGGCCAGAGTGTCACCCTAATGGAGTTCCCTCCATATGGAAACATTAGTAGAGGAAAGATTGTAGTTCCTCCCTTAAGATCTCATTTGACCTCGCAATATTTTCTTACATTGCCATTAATGGAAGACACACACACACACACACACACACACAAACCCTTATGATTTATTCCTGAAAATAATTTGATCTTAGTTTTCACATTAGTCACGCAATTAAAAAAAAAAAAAAAAAGACTTGCAAAAGTGTTTGGAAAAAAAGTGGGTATAATAAAATTGCCCCAGCAAATGTTAATTGCCAAAAAATGTGCTCAGCACTATAAATATACTAGCTTCTAGAGATATTTTAGAGTCAAGCATAATCTTTACTTTCAAGGGATTTATAATTAAGCAGTTTAGATAATAATAACATAATAATAATAAGCAATACAGCATAGAAGATAATTGTTACTTAGTGGGATGGACCAAATGCTCCATAGGAAGAGAGGGTAGGATGGCATATTGTAAAAAGCCCTTGCCAGGGAAGCCAGAGGCCTGGGCTCCTGTTTTGCCAAAATCTGAGAATTTCTAGACGAGATTAAGTCTTGCTTAATCTCTTTAGGTTTTAATTTCCTATTCTGTGAAATGAAGGGTTCAACTAGAACCTATGCCAAATTTTAAAAATTAGACATTTCCAATATAATAGTAACCAAAATAAGCTGAACTTTTAAAGTTACAAGGGATTATGTCCCATATACTTTGCTTTTCATGTTAGCAACTGCAAGAGAACAATGAAAATAAATTGTAAATTGATAGAAAAGTAATAATGAAATACGCAAACAAAGAAGAATAATCAAAGGCACTAAGGAGGAAACCCAGTCCTAGCTATTTCAAAGGCCCAAACATTTGTTAAAAGAATAGTGAGGTGCAGTCATGTACTAACGTTACCAGAAAGCGGTCCCGATCCAGACTCCAAGAGAGGGTTCTTGGATATCGCACAAGAGAGGACTCGGGCTGAGTCCACAGTGTAAGTGAAAGCAAGTGTGTTAAGAAAGTAAAGTGGTGAAAGAAGAGCTAGTCCATAGACAGAGTAGGGCGTTGCCAAAAGTAAGAGGAGGAATGCGCCCACCCTAGGTACAATGCTTGCTTATACATAGGATAACAATGACAACAATAAAATCATGGGGAGATGTGCTCTGCTACAAGGGTTTGTGATAAAGGATTAACTTTCTTAATTGCTATATTTTGCAAGAATCAATATTATTACCTTTAAAACAAAAATTAAGAATGCTTCTGTTCTTAAGAGTCAAGATACTGGGATATCAGGAACTTACTGATTCTGGGTCTGTTTAGTAAGCATTATCAATCTGTTCCCTTAATTGTAAACATCTAGCAGCTAGAAATACCTAATTTCCTGGGAATGCAGTCCAGCAAGTGCCTGCCCTATTTTTCCTAGCCCTCATTCAAGATGGAGTCATTCTGATTAAAATGCCTCTGATACTAGGTGTCTCTGCCTTTTTACTCAGGTAAAACCATGCTTCAACCGCTCTGCAAAAACCCTGTGTAGGACCCTTTCCTGGAGTGTAATTTCACATAACCTAGGACTAAGAGGTAGCATCTAATACACAGTTATCAGCTTTTTGTTCTAGCCCTGAAAGGTGCTACTTCAAACAGATTGGAGTGTCATCCTTACCATGCGCACCATTAAGAAGTGGTGGAAAGTACGGAAAGAGACACTGTTCTCATATGCTCCATCATCTCTATCGCTGCTATGTATTTTGTAGAATGAAAATATTTTCTTCTGAGGAATTTGTTCCCT
Organism: Macaca nemestrina; assembly: GCF_043159975.1. Taxonomy (NCBI): domain Eukaryota; kingdom Metazoa; phylum Chordata; class Mammalia; order Primates; family Cercopithecidae; genus Macaca; species Macaca nemestrina. The sequence goes on from NC_092127.1 coordinate 26,642,052, forward strand.
TCTGCTAAAGAAAAATAAGGCAACTTCTTAAAGAAAAAAAAAAAATAAAGAAAAAAGGTTATGTTTGGGCGATCCTGAGAATAATTCAGAAAGGCCTGGCTGTCCCTAAGCTGCTAATACAGGCTGAAGGGACTGCAAGAGACTCTTGCTGATTTTAGGAGGACCCTTTGTTTAATGACCCTTTTGGTAGGAAAGACAAGGAAATTGAGAGAATTAATTTCTTCTACTTAATAGTTTAATAAAATAACAGAAATTTTGATTTTTGAGCTTTTTGCTGGAACATATGAAGGGAAAGAAGGGAGGCCATACTGGGAGGAGGATGTGATGGGGAGAAAGTTCTGGTTAGGGAAGATGAAAACACAAAATTAAAGAAACAAACAGAGGCATAGAGAAAGGGCAGCTGGCAGGAAGTTTTCTGTGGTGATGATGTCTAACGTCATTAGTAACACTGATACCTAGCAATCAATTTTAAATTGTGTTGTTTCATGTACTACACTAAAGCTTCTCTTCTTTATGTCAAAACCTCCAGGAAAAGTTGGTTACCCAAAAAGGATTCTAATGAAGATGTAAGAGAAAGGATGAAGTATGAGGTTCACTCTGAGATAGAAAGGAAATAAAAAAGCTGCAAGGGGTGAGATCACAAGTAAAGAACAAGCCATTCGGTAATAATTGAAAGTTAAAACTGATCATAAACGGTCACAAAAGGAACTTAAGCACCTCCTTCCGAGAATTTCAGAAATAACTGGGGCAATAATAAACTTCCCTGAGTAGGTGGGATGAAAAGGAATTACATCACTTTATTTTCCAAAAAAGAAGGAATCTTAGAGATTAAAGGGCTCAAAGTCTTATGGGTAACACTTTCTCTCTAGTGCCTACAGTATGTAGGATGTCTCAGGCTCAGGTCTCATTTTTGATAGTTATTTGTTAAGCTTAGATAAGCAAACACAGTGCTAATCATCATCAGGAGAATAAGTTTAGGTAAATGCAATATATTCAGAATGACATCTTGACTTTGGGTAATTTCTTGTGAAGTGACATAAATCCTGCATCCAGTGACTCATCAAATATTATAGCTAATAGCTCACAAAATGAGATTTGAAGTTTATAGCTTGAAATAATTGTTTGTTTTTCCTGTGCATGCAGGCAAGGGCACATGCTTGTGTATCAGTGAGGGTGTATGCTCTTTGTTTTAGGAAGGAAGAAGTTAAATTGGACCACTGAAATGGAAAATAAAGTTTCCTCTCTCCCCATATAACAGATGAAATGTCAACCTGCAGCCAGGGACTTTTAAGATCCCTAAATGAATCTCTGTGTTGCTTATGCATTATTCATGACAGATTCTGGGATTTCAGTGCTTGGCACTGCTGTCAGAAGAAAATGAAAGACATAGATCAACACGGGCACTAACATTTTTGTATTTATAAATTGATCTCTTTTCAAATTTTATTTTTTAAAATTTTATTACTGAGCTGTGTGTCTACCAGGAATTTTTCTCCAAAGTAATAGTTTTAGGGGACACTCTTCGCTTCATGGAAGTATTTGATAACAGCACTCAGGCATCGTGGTTTATATTTGTGACTGCTGAGCCGTTTCCAATGGCTTTGTTTTCAGAAGTACCAGTAAGTGGGTTGCTATCAAAACAGCTCAAAATCTGTCAGATTGAACTGATTTTAATGTATTTGTGTCTAATAACACTTATTTAACTTGTATCAGCATTGTCGTATGCTAACTCTAAATATGATACTCTACTTTTAATTTACCCTTTAAAAAGTTATTAACATTTCTTGTATTTTCTTGCTGCTTTCAGACCTAACAATGTGGCTGCCTTCATTAATTGTATTGATAAAGTGAAGCAACACTGATTACTTCAGTTCTGATATCCTAACAGATGGAACATGTATTATTCTTACGCTATCAGATGAATTAACACAAATGTCAGATATATTCAAAGCTGTGGAGTCAGTTGTGGAGAGAAATTGTCAGAAACAGAAAAGTAGAAGTCACAGAATTACCAATCACTGGCATGAATGAATTAGAAAGTTGTCACATATTTTGTACTTTTTTAAAGAAAATTAGACATAAATGTCATTTCCTCATTTTCCTGGATTTTTATTTGGAAGCAAAATGATATAACAAAAAGAGTGTGAATACTGAGGTTTTCACATTGGCATTTAAATTTTAGCATTTGATTTTATTACCTAGATCACATTAGATAATTTGTTCATCTTTTTGAGCATTAGTTTTTTATCTGGAGGATGGAGCCAGTACTATTTAAATTTTATATCTGTTGTAAAAATGATGTAAGGCTGTGACTATAAACAGGCCACATACAATAAAGGCACTTAGCAGTTGTTATTTCTGGAATGATTTGATATTGGGACCTCAGCTGTTCCTAAAGCTTAGTTGTATTCTCGCCCTTTTCCAGCCTGATTATTCAACTCCTCCTCCTTCTGCTGCATGAGTTACCCTGGCGTCTTCATATCCCCACTAGATTTTAGCTGAAAGTGCAGAGAACCAGAGACTTACTGTTTATTTCTGAATATAGGACACTTAGCACAGTGTCTATGATATTTAATTACTAAAAAATAGTAAATATTTGTTTATTGAGTGAATCCATCCAATATATTTTCCATTTTTGCCTAAGCTAGTAAGTTTCTATATCTTTCAAATGAAGGACTCCTGAAAAAACCAAACATTAAATACTTAGTAGTGGGATATTTCAAAGCTTCATTATAAAATGTGGAATTGGTTGAGCTAAAGGAAGGTGGGAGACTGTCACTTTCATCATTCCATTCTGGTAAATTAGCAGTTATTGATCTTGGTTAGTGAAGCTGCTGTTTAAACTGTCAGAAACTTTTCAAGAGACATTCTAGGAAAATGTCGGGATATGGGAAAATGTCGGGATATGCTGGCTCCTCTTGCCCCTTGAATTGCTTTGAGAAAGACAAATTTATTAAAGTGGATTGGAAAACACAAAGCAAGTATATGGATTTAGTTGAGGGAATCCTGTTTTAGCCTGTATCCGGCAGTCTTGTAACTGATGACCCTCATTTTTCTAAGAGGTAGTTTAATTTATTCCCCTCTCTCTTCTTTTCTTGTTTCCCCAGTTCCCCACTTCCTACGTAGCCATTTAGAAACGAAAATACAACCTTTCACCTCCCCCTCACCAAACATTTCCTACAGGGCAAGATGAATCTCTCCTTGAGAGTCGACAGTTCATTTGCACACCAAAGCACGCCCCCAAAAACCCCTCACCTCCAGGGTGTTGCCTCAGGAGGGCATGTGGAAAATATGCCCACTTGGCCATTTGTACAACTTATGCCCAGGAAGGCACCAACTCAATTGCCCATAGATCAGGCACCAACCTAGCAGGGGGTGCCCTGCTCTTGTTCATTTACCCCCGCAAAAGTGCCTGTTTTCTGCTCAAAAGTGAAGTGGTGAGGCAGGACAATTGTGCCTGTTTCCCAAGCTGCTTTTGGAATAAATTCACTTGCCTCGTATCAGACCTTGCTCTTGTTAACTGGACTCCGCATGCAGCAAGCAACTAACCCCCATTTTGGTTACAATCTGAGACAACACAGCTTCAGATGATCATTTGTCTCTTCTCATTTTACACTCCATCCCTAGGCAATTTAATCCATTTGCTCGGGTTCAATTAACAACGACATGCTAATGGACTTATATTTTTAGCCTTGATTTATTCTCTGAACTCCAGATCTCTATAGGCAATAAACTATTAACTTTTATTTTTTACTCGAACTTCCAAAGGTACTCCAAACTTAACAGGTGCAACATTGATGTTGGCCCCTCTGTTGCTACACCTCAGCCTATTCCTCCTCTGGGGTTTCTATCTCAAAAAATTGGACCGGTTTCCATTCAACAGTAAGTACCACAAGCAAGATTGCATCCTTGCTTTCTCCCTCTCCTTCACCATCTGTATCAGTTTTCTACTGCAATCATAACGTTATTACCACAAACTTAGTGACTTGAAGTAACACTATTATCTTACAGTTCTGTAGATAGAAGTCTGTTACTATGTGGCGGGATTTTTTTTTTTTTTTTTTGAAATGCAATTATTTATTAGAACTTTAAGTTTGTATTTGCAAACATTTAGCAGAAGGGAAAAACAAAAACAATCCACATCATATACACCTTAGAAGAATCTGGCTCTTCCAAGGGCTTCCACTTCAACCCGACTGACTCTGCTCCAGGACCTGAGATGCCTTCATAATTTGGTAACCTGGTCCCTGGCAGCCTTGCCACTGGCCAAGCAAAATCACTGGCTCCCTGCCTTGCTGGCAGCTTCAGGAGAATGTTGAGTCCCCCACTCGCTGGCAGCCTTGAGAGACTGCTGGGTCCTGGCCTCCCTGACCTCGACCAGAGGCTGCTGGGTTCCGGCGTCCCGGACTGCGATTGAAGACCGCTGAGTCCCGGTCTCCCCAGCAGTTTCCAGAGACGGCTGGGTCCTGGCCTCCTGGTCAGCTTTGGGAAACTGCTGGGTCTCCACCTCTGAGTGTCGACATCCTGGGCGAGGGCCTTTTCCGAGCCTTGCACCTGGAGCTGGTGGTGATAGTCAATCAAGTGTTCATGATCATCTTGAATGTGTCCTTCTGGCAACAAGGCCTCCCAAATAACAAGATCTCAGCCTTGCTCTCGGGGTCCCACTGATTCACTCGAAGCAGGATGTGCGACGTACACTCGGCTTCCGAAGATCGCTTCCACCAGCCAAGCCTCAAAGTGAACTGCCTTCGGATTCCTCAGAAACTCGGAGTGGAAGCAGTAGGGCCGCCTGGTGAGGTTACTGAGCACCTCAAATGGCATTCCTTCTCGCTGCTGTGGTTGCAGGAGCGTGGGAAACCGCTTGGGGGTGGCCATGCTGCCGCTGGCCCTGCCTGGGACAACAGCACCACTGCAAACCCGAAGGCCGGCCAGAGCTAGGCGGAGGGTGGAGGGCTGGGTTTATTGCTCAAGGTGTCATCTAACTAAAATCAAAGCATTAACCAGTCCTGCTACTTCAGCAGTTATGTAACAAAGCCATATTAATTACATCTGCAAATCCCTTTTGCCAGGTAAAGTAACATAACCACCAGAGTAGCACCAAGGATTGAGGTTATGGGGACCAAAATTCTGCACGCTCTCTAATGTTCAACACAAGTCTTCAAAATTTCTGATTCCAAATATTTTTCAAATGGTTCCACTTCTGTTGCATACTACCACCAACATCCTAGACTGAGCCGCTGTCATTTCTCACCTGAACAAGGAAATGACATGCAAAGTTGTCTTTTTATGCCACTGTTGCCCTACTACTTGTTTCCGTCCTTTTCCTTTTGATGTAGACTGCTTCATGTGTAAATTAATAGTCTTTAAAATATACATAGCAATTTTTCTCTTTAATAATTCATCCAAAGCTCGGTCTTTTAATACTTACATCTAGGTGTGATATCAGTGAAAATGGCAGAGAAGAATCTCCAAAAACTCATCCCATTATTAAACAATGAGAAAACTGGATAATTTATCAGAATCAACTTTCTCTTAATTCTACAAGTTAACCAAAGGTTTCTGGGAGTATTTATTCAACAAAAATGACTGAATCTCAGTAAAAGCAGGGAGATTTGTGGTGTTTTAACTTGCCCTATGTCTATCTTCTCTTAATCTAATCTTTGAAAACCAATAGCCCACAATTACAGTAAAAACTAGCCACTTAGCAGCTACTGGAGGGGCCAGAACAGAGTTGGAACTCCTTCACAACCTCATTCTCGGAGAATTGTCAGTATTGTATCTGTCTGGTGGTTCTGTGGAAAACTCCGCTTACAGAGCTGTGCATGTTTTTTTGTTTGTTTTTTTGTCCTGACATGGAGCTTGCCCAGTGTGAAAAGGCTTTTTCTTGGGGACATTTGTTAAATCCTTTGGAGGCAATTCTATAACTTCACATTCACTGAAAAGGTGAAATAACAGGGAAAAAATAGGCTAACCAAGGGTTTAAAAGTTGGGAAAGAAAATGTCCATAGAAAAGGAAAAATCTCTAAAAAATCTAGACGGTCAGAGGCAGGGGTTGGGTTATATGCATGATAGGGTGGTGTGAATTCTCAGGAAAGACCTGAGAAGGTGCCGGCACCTCAATTTTTGCTAATTCTGAGGCTCTGTGCAAGCAGAAAATGAAGGTTAAGAGAGTGTTGTCAACTGTGTGGCTTAGTAGTTCAGGTAAGTCCCAACATGTGCACAGAATCCTTAAGCAAAGATTAGGAGTCATTGGTTTCAGGCATTTGAAAACATTTTCTATTCAATGATTAGATGACCTCTAAGCTAAACATTTGGGTCTCCAGCAGCCACAGCCACACACAACAAAGTCTGTAGACTTAACAGAATTAACTTCAGAAAAGTCACCAATTAAGCAACAACAACAACACACAGCAACGACAACAACAAAACCACAGAGGCCCAGGACTATGATCTCCAGCGTTGTTACATTATGCTATCTATAATTTCCCATCTTCAAGAAAAATGAAAAAACATGCAAAGAAATAAGAAAGTATGGCCCATACATAGAAAAAAAAAAACAAAAAACAGTAAAAATCATCTCTAAGGAAGCCCTGATGTTGGACTTACCAGGAAAGAAAAGTAAATCAGCAATTTTTAATCTGTTTAAAAAATTAAGGAAACTTTGTCTAAAGAATTGATTTTAATATAAATTCTTCATTAATGTAATTTTCATTCATTCACTTATTCAATTTCCTTCTTATACTCCTGTTCTCTGAATCAGAGACTCTGCATCCCAAGGCAAGATTATTTGAATTCCTCCTCATCTTCTTCACCTCCTTTTGCATACCATTCTTGTGGGCTCTTCCTGAGTGCAGACAAAGTTGAATATCCTAGCTACTCTTGGTGCTTGCCATGGACTGAATGTTTGTGTTCTCCCCCAATTCCTACATTGAAATCGTATTCCCCATTGTGATGATACTAGGAAGTGGGGCCTTTGGGAGGTGATTAGGTCATAAGGATGGAGCCCTCATGAATGGAATTAGTGCCCTTATAAAAAGAGACTCAATTTCTCTCTCTCTCTTTCTGCCATGTGTAAATAGAAGATAGTAGTCTGCATTCTGGAAGAGGGACCTCACCAGAACCCAACCACGTTAGCACCCTGATCTCAGACTTCTGGCCTCCAGAACTCTGAGTAACAAATTCCTATTGTTTATAAGCCACCTGGTCTATGGTACTTAGTTATAGTCACAAGAACAGATGAAGACAGTGCTCTTATAGCTCCATTTGGTTCACTCTTCTTGGTGCAAACCACTTATCCCAATATTTCTGTGCATTTCACAATGCAGAGAAGAGTGTACAACAAATGCTTGCAAAGTTAGTTGTGAGCCTCTTACTTTAGAGTTTTGATTTTCTGTTCTTTTATCACAGTTTAAGAGTGGAAGCACATGTGGGCAGAAGGACATAGAAGAGATGTTATTTACAGGGAGAATCTTTTCATCCTTCTTTATGGCTCTGATGATCCCCCAAATAGGCATTCAAATCCTCTTGAGGATAGTGGGGACAGAACTGCTTATTTTACCCCCTATTTTCTCTTTTTAGTTGAGGAACAAGTGCGTGTGTGGCTCAGGATCATTGTTTCCCTCTGGGACTGGACTGCCTATAATCATACTTACTCTTCGCTGTTCCAGCTCCTGCCACATGGTCAGTCTATTGGAGGAAGTGCTGCTTCTACTTTACTGGTGATTTCCATTTGTTCAGGGGCTATGCTTGTGAATGTTTGGAAAAGGCCAACTTGGGAAAGAGTTAGTAAGTAGAACTTTTCTCTGTCTTTCCACAGTTTTACTGCTACTAAAATTTATGTTTTTATCTTTATTGAATCTTGAAGAGGAGGGGGCAAAACTAAATGGCACATTCAACTGACAACATTTTCAAGTAAAAATGATCATAAAAAATTTGAAAAGAGATAAACAAGGAAGAGCATAAGATAAAGAACAATTACTTTCTTTCACTATAAAACCATGTAGAAGTATAATAGATTACTTAACAGTCTTTTTTTTCTATTTCTTTCTTACTATCAAGCTAAAATAACTATACTTCATCATCATGCATATTACTCACACTCTTAAAGACTAGGGCTTATTATGACTTTTTTGCTTTAATTATGAAAAGCTCTCATATCATTTCAGCAGGCAGAATAATGGTCTACCAGTGATGTTCTAATCTTCAGACTGTGTGAATATGCTACTTTCCATGACACAAGGGACTTTGGAGATGTGACTAAGTTAAGGACATTGAGATGGGGAGGTTATCCTGGGCTATCCAGGTGGACCCAGGGTAATCATAAGGGTTTCTATTAGAAAGAGGGAGGTAGTAGAGTCAGAATCATAGAAGGAGATGTTAAGAGGAAAGAAAGGTCAGAGTGAGGCAGAGCCACAGGCTGAGGTGGGCACCCTCTAATGCTGGAAAAGGCAAAGAAATGAATTCTCCCTGAGAGCCTACAGAAGGAACATAGTCCTCTGCTGATACTTTGATTTTAGCTCAGAGAGACTCATTTTTGAACTTCTGACTTTCAGAACTGTACTTCTGACCTTCAGAACTGTACTTCTGACTTTCAGAACTGTAAGATTTTTTTGTTGTTGTTTGGAGACACAAAGTTTGTGGCTACTTGTTATAGTAGCAATTTGAAACTAATATACTCATTGTTAAAAAAATGGGGCAGTTTGTATCTATATGTGTTTATTGTGGCAGATTTTGTATCTGTGTGTGCTTATAGTGTCACATTATTTGCTGGAAAATCAGAACAATAGATGACTTAGGAAATTGAAGAACAGGGCGTATATGAATATGTAAATCACCAATGGGTAGGCAACAATCCAGTGATATGTATTGTTGTACTGGACACTGTACAGGTTTTGGTGTGACCCAGATCTATGTTTGAATATAATTTTCTTCACTTACTGGCTATGTGACCTTAGAGAAGTTACTTGAGCCTCAATTCCCCCCGACCCCTTAAATTAAGGAGATTTCTAATACATGATACTGGCATTGGGAAGAATAGATGTTATGTTCATGAAGTGTGTAGAGGAATGGGGCCATAGTAGGTGTCCAATTAACTTCTGTTTGTTAGCATTGTAAATTGTATTTTTATAACTTATTTCTTCATATGTCTCCTACACTTCTTTCTTCTAGCTTCAGCAGATGCTTTTCTCCTTGAGGAATTTTATAAACAAGAGTAGCCTCCTGTTTTCTGCTGTTTTTCTTGGATTAAAAAAATCAATTGATTTAATAAACCAAATATTAAATATTAAATAATTATCTTATTCTGTTCTCATTCCTGACATAGAATTTCTAATACCCGTGTACCTGAGTTTATGCTAATAAGGTGACTTTTGGTGAGCCCTTAAATAGCTTCAGGATGGGGGCTGGTTGCCAGAGGAACCAAATGTGTGATTAGAGGGTTGGAACTTTCAACTCTATCCTCGCTCCCTCCCCCTGCCTACTTCTGAAGAGGGAAGAGGGGCTGGAGATTGAAATAATCATCAATGGCCAATGATCTAATCAGTTTCGCTTGTAGAATGGAATATCCATAAAAATCCCTAAAGGGTGGGGTTGGAGAGTTTCTGAGTGAAAACATCAAGATATTGCAAGGGTAGCTGCTCAGAGAGCTGTGGAAGCTTTGTGTACATCCCCTAGCCACATAACTACAAATATATTTGTATCATGTACATCTGAATCTTTGACCACAGCTGTTTTTTTCTGGGATGGACACTTGACCTAACATGGGCAAATCAGTTTCTATATTTGTAAACGTAGGTTGTGAAAGGTCAGTTAGAGAGTTACGGGCATGTCGATAAGATAAGCAAAAAAATCTGTGTTCGAAGGAGAAGGAGAGCCAGAGGAGGAAGAAAGGGAAAGAAAGAATCAGGGACAAAGAAAAATGAAGCATATGGGAAGAAATAAGTAGAGATTAGGCAAAAAGATGACTTCCTGAGCAGTCTCAGTTCCAATTCTAGTTTAAGGCCTTGCTTCATTCCTTCCATAGGTTCTATAAATTACTTGGCATCCCTCCAGTAAATTCTATTTTTTCCATTAGTTACTTGCAACAATGAGTACTGGCATTCATTTTGTTCATTTACTTGTTCTACAAGCATTTACAGAACTCTTATGTGTATCAACTATTTTGCTATTTCAGGGGATATAGATATTTGCCTTCAGAGGTATAAGCACCGTAAAAAGAAAATGAAGGTCTCTGTGGTAATGACATGTGAGAGACATTAATGCATGGAATTTAGAGTACATGGTCTATGTTTGTGGCTAATCAGAAACGCAAGGAGAAGCAATATTCCTGTTTTCTTATGTTTTGTCTAATTAGAGGATGAAAATTCTGATGTCATGGTTTGGGATACCAGAGGAAAGGGTATTTCTAATTTGTATTCCACAGGCAATAACGAAAAGGGTGAACTGGAACAATAAATCATTAACAACATGTTCTACTTTTCAAGTGATATTGTGAATTATTGAACAGCAGGTGCAGATTATGAAAGGGAGGGAGGGTTCCAACAGCCTACAAGGATCAAAGGTTCATGTAAGAAAATGGAAGGAAAGGCTGGTAAATAGAGAGCCTTCTGTACTGGCTTAAGGAGTTTGAGTTTTACTCTCTAAACAGTGAAAAACTATATAAATAAGTAAACAGTAAAACATGTCTAAGGACAATGAGGTCAGGATTTCTCATGTCAGTTTTGGGACTGAAAAAGTCCCAAAGGATTTTCACATTTTCTTCGGGTTCCAGTAATGAGACCAATAGTTTGTACTTACTGTGTCTGTGTCTTCCAGTCACATTCTCTAGGGACCAATTTCAGAAAAGGAAAGAGCAGATAATGAATGGATCCAGCTGCGTAATCAATAGAGCAGTGGCCATCAAGGCATTGTCTTTGTCAAACCTCAGGGAAGCTGATATAGTCTCCGTAACAGCTCTAATAAGATGCTAGACTTCAAAGTGAGCAGTGATATTTAACTTCATCAGTTTTCAGAAGCTACTCCTTACTATCTAAAAATAGGAAAAAGGTTACAAGCTTGTTAAAGTAAAACCTAAAGGGGAGGAATTTACACAAAATTGGGAGGGAGTAAGAGGGCTAGACCAATGAATCAACAGAGAGAAGTAAGGCAAGTGATATAAATGTCAACACCACTGAATGATAAGAAAACCACAGATGATTCTTCAAATGTGTAAATTCTAGATTTTGCTGAACCCAAGCTTCTAAGCTACGAATATAAATTGTTCATTTTCTGTCTTAAAAAAATCATGTTCACTTATTCAACACTCTCAAAGAGTTTCATTGCTAGTTTTCTACCTTGGCATTTTGATTGGTGCTTCAGTCATTTTCTTGAAATTTTGCTTGCAACTATGTGCAAACTTTGTCAGTTGAATGCATGCCCAAACCCTCCTAATTTAGCTATACTTTCTGAGGAAAATATATTTGTACACATTTGAAAATTGAGTCAGAATTCGTTTTGACTGTGTGCCATGTGGGTACAGCTCAGTCAATTCAACCATGAGTAGAACACATCCTATATTGCTACAGCTGATTCATGGTATTATGAAGATATTACTGAGAATACTGTTATATCATTCATAATACATTAAAACTTAAATATAGATATTTCAAAAAAAGAAATTCAAATGCCTTCTAATTTTAATTTTTTTTTTTTACTAAATGAGGCAGACAATTAAACCATATAATGAGAGATTCATTATATTTTATTAACAACTTGTTCAGTTGATTTTTTTAAATGTAGTGATTCATTGTTTGATAAGAATTGACAACCTAATTGACTGCATTTATCTTTATACAGACACAACTTTGAGCTCCCAGTGTAGCAGGACGAGCTGCAGACAAAACCTCTCAGACATCGAGTTGTAGAAGGAAGGGCTTTATTCAGCTGGAAGCATTGGCAAGCTACTGCCTTAAAATTCGAGCTCCCCGAGTGCACAATTTCTGTCCCTTTTAAGGGCTCACAACACTAAATATTTCACATGAAAGGGTCGTGATTGATTTGAGCAAGCAGGGGGTACGTGAGAGGGGCTGCATGCACCTGTGGTCAGAGTGAAACAGAGCAGAGCAGGGAGTTTCACAATGTTCTTTATATAATGCCAGGAATCTATGGATAATATCAGTTTCAAAGTCATGAGTTGATTTTTAACTACTAGGTTTAGGCCAGGCAGGCCCAGGCCCAGCTTTGGGCCTGGTGCCAGGCTGCCTGTCTTTCGTTTCACTCCCTTGTTTTTTCTTAAAACAGGTACTGAGTATAAAACAATATGAGAGGGTCTCTCTCTTCCCTCATTTCCCCCCTTTGAGACTCTCACTTTTTATTAGTGGGAATTCTCACTCTTATTTTTGCTACTTATGTCTTTTTGTGCAATAGATTGATAGTGATTAATATAGTACACTTGTGCTGAAGCATTTTGGTGAACTAAGGTAGCGATGAAGCTTTTTTATCATTTGAAGAAGTACAGGTAGCAAACAAGGGAGCAGTTAATAGGTTCTTATTACAATTATAACTGTTATTATAAGAGTTTTAAATCTTCTTAGCGCTGGGAACTAATTTTTAAACATGGTTTCAGGGTCGAATTCATGCTACACTTGTATGGGCACATGTGTCAGTTTTGTCATATTTTTAACTATGTGTTTAACTACTTGCCTTTGATTATCTATGTGCAGATAGTAATTAGTAAGGTTAAGTTTCTTATAGACCTCTCTTTCAGCTGCTATCAAGCAGTCGAGAGCCAATCTATTTTGATAGATAGCATTTCTTGTCTGAGTTTCTTGCCGGGCCAGAATAGTCAAGGCTCGAGCGGTTTTATTAGTGATGATTTTAAAAACAGCTTGCAACTGTATGATTCGGTTGAGCATGTAAATGGGAATCCAGTATCCCCATGAGCCGTCTTGTGTCTAAGTGGCAAGCCTATAGTATTGTATAATTTTTTAGGAGGTCATTTATCATCTTTTTAATTACCTATGGCTATGCTTCCTTTTCCATGGGAAGCATAGACAGGGAAGCCCAGGAGTTCACCTGTTTTTATGGGCAGTAGGAAGAAAGATGATTTAATAGTGCCAATAACATAACTACCTGTCCACTGGTCAGGCAGCTTAGCATAGGCTCCATGTCTACTTATCCAGTATAACCTGGTGGGGGCAGTCCAGTCCCAGTGGAATTCTGGGTGGGCCCAGACAGTCTGTAACCTTGGAAATTTACTGAATGGATCCCTTTCTGTGTAATTGGCACTCCACCATGTAACTGTTTTGTTCAGTACCATTATACAGTTTTTGCCCCAGACAACTAAGTCATCCTATAGAATGAGTGAATTTTTTTCCTTTTTCTAGCTATGCAATACTGTCCAATAATTGAGCCTTTTAGAACCTAGAGATGATTAGGGTGATTCTTTTGGACCAGGAATTCATCAGGAACTGGGTCTGTAGGCACTAATTCTCAGGCTTCTTATGGTCATTGATCTCTTATCATAGTTTCTTTACAAACATAACATGAAGTGACATTTAGAGACTGGACTACATGCTCAGCTAATTGCAAAAACAAATTTCTGGTTTTTCCTGGAGTCTCCAGTACTGGCACATTTAGTTTATCATAGAAAGTCTGAAATACTGGTTCTGGAGAGAGTTTACGAACCTCCTCTTTTACTAAGATATTTACTCTAGGACCTAGTCCTTTTCTATTGATGCCCAGAGACACATTTTCTCCTTTTTTTTTTTTTTTTTTGCCTTGGGTTTAAGGGATTTGTAATTATTAATTTTAAGGGGTTGCAGCTTCCACTCGTACAAGAGGGGCTGCCTTCTCCTTTTTGGAGCTAAACAGGATCTTTTTCATCCTTTTTTAAAGTAGTCTAGATGACACAAGACCAGTAATTATACACCTTTTCACATGAGCTTAATTAATGGCAGATATACTTATTTCCTGCTGTGTAAACTTTTTTTTCTTTTTAATTTAAAGAACTGCATCTTATTCTATGCTGATTGCTATTGATAGTGGCACAAGCATTAAATTTTAGGTATATATGCTTGGAGACCCCTCTTTATTCTGTCCTAGCTATTACTTTATTTGTGTTGCCTCAAAAAGGATCCGTCCTTAAATTTATTTTAAAATCTGTGATCATGGGAGGCTTAAAATGGGTCATAACACACATCAAGTTGGTTATTTCCTGGGCTATATACCTTGGATAGAAGAGCATTATACAAACAAGTTCCTTTTAGAATCCTGGTACACTTATAATAACCATAAAAGGACTGTAGCAATCTTTTGTCCTACCTCAGTGACTTGATGTATATACTGGCAACAGCCCTCAGTCTGATGAAGGTCAGTTGAAGTCCTTACTGTACTGTACAAGTCCAAATTTTAAGGAAAATGAATTCCGCAGTGAGTTGCCTCATGTTTCGGCAGTGCGTGGACCAGTCAGCTTCCGGGTATGACTGGAGCAGGGCTTGTCGTCTTCTTCAGAGTCACTTTGCAGCGGCTGGCAAAGCTGTTCCCACTCACATACAGCTCCCAGTCAACTGATGTTTAAGGATGGTCTTGGAGGTTGGGATCACTAGAATAAACTGAGTCCAGTAATTTTACACAGTTATATTTAACTGGGCTCTCTGATACCAGGAGCAAGGTGGCAGGGTTTAGGGTGTTGCAAACTTCAATGGTTATGCGGGGATTTTTACAGAGCAAGTTTTGGAATCTAGTTAGTCTAGCACTCATGAGCTAATGATGTCCTCTGGTATTTATTAAAATTACCACAGCACGGGAGGACTTTATGTTTAGGTTTTGCCTAAGAGTTAGCTTATGCCTAAGAGTTAGCTTATCTGTTTCTTGTGCTAACAGAGCCGTTGCTGCCAGGGCCCTTGGATATGGGAGCCAGCCTTTGCAAACCCTGTCTAGTTGTTTTGAGAGACAGGCCACTGGCCTTGGCCAGGGCCCTACAGTCTGGGTTAAAACTCCAACTGCTATTTTTTCTCTTTCTGACACACAGAGTGTAAAGAGTTTTGTCAGGTCAGGTAGCCTCAGGGCTGGGGCCGACATGAGTTTTCTTTTTAACTCATGAAAAGCTCATTGCTGTTGGTTGTAATAGGTGTAGTTAATCTAATCTACACTTTTATTGACTGTCATCTACTAAAATATTGACTTAAATCCTCTAACTATTTGATTTCAAGCTTTAAATTGATCTGGTATTCCTTGCAGGGCTCCAATTGCATCTAAATAGATGTGAGAGTTGAAAGACCTATAAGGAGCTTCTCTCCCTTTACGATGTCTTATTATTTTTTTTTCCCACTGGTTGATGAAATGCCAGGGTGAAAGGGATTGCCACATGGACTAAAGCACAAGTGCCACTCTAGTTATTTGGCAGAGTACCCAGTAAAGGTCCACCACAATACCACCACACATCCACTCGGGATGAACAAGGCTGACTGATGGATAAGCTCTTGAAAATTCTTAAGCTCACTGCATCCCTTCAGGTCTCCAAGGAATGCTAAGTTTCCTCCCTGCCGTGAGAGACACGAAGTGAACTTAGTGTTGGGAGACAGAAGCTGGATGACCCTCGGGGGCTGACCCACAGGGACTTTGGGATATAGCAGAGAGAACTTGGCATGACTTATTACTCCAGGCTGTAGAATCCTGGAAAAGAGCTACTATGCAGCCCATGCCTGGTCAACTGGAGGACCGCCTTAGTGGAAGAGGGACAATCAGGACCTCTAGCCTGCCATGTGCACAGGCATAACAATTGCTTTTGTTTACCATGCAGATGGAATATTTGATCCATTTTAACCAGGCATTTGCATCTTGGTATGCTGTCTTAATTGCCAAAGTTTGTTTTAAAGTCTTTAACTTCTATGATCCTCTAGCAAAATGAGTATTTCCCTTAGCACCTATCTTTATTAGTTTTTAGACCAAAGAAAACTAAACACTATTTTATATTTAATAATGCTTCTTGTATGATTTTTATACCAGAGAAGCTAAATTTTACCTTTATATTAGTGTGTTATTAAGGTTAAATTTAATTTTAATAAAACCTTTTAGACAGATTTATCCAATTTTTCATATTTGACCATAAGATTTTATAGACTCTTTTTAACCTTTTATAATTTTTGTTAAAGAGCAGGTTGATGCTTTAAGAAAAACATGTTGCATTTTTACTCTAATGTCCAGTTCGCAGAAAAACTGTATGATACCTTTTTAACTTTAACTAATATGTTTACACACTGAATTTTCTTTACAATTAACGTTTTAAAACTTGCTTAAACGTTCAAAACAATAATTTTTTTAACCTTTTAATGTAGGTAAAAATCCACATTCTTAGGCCTCCCTGTAATCTTTTTACCAAAGGCATATTTTACTTTTGTTATACACCTTGCACATAAACTGTTTCTTCAATAGAACTCAGGAGGCCTTATTACTTTTAAATTATACAACATTTTTTGCATAAATTTTTTTTATAACTTTTTTTTCTTTTATGACTTTCATAGACAATTTTTCGACATGTCTCAACTTTCTGACTTATTACAAACATTTTTTTTTAAACCAGTTAATTTATTTCAGGACAACAATTTACCATATAACATTCTTTTTATATAAATTCTGCCTCCCCCCTTTTTTCCCTTTCTTGAAATTTTTTAACATAGTTCCTAGTGGGGTGGGCTTATTTGTGCCTGACCCATGCTTCTTCAAGACAAAACACCACGCTCACACCACACGCACACCACAAAACAAAAAACAGGTAAAAAGGGCACACACACACTTCTGCAGCTTACACCAAACCAAAATCAAAACCAAAATCAGATTATCCAGAAATCCAAGCCAGGTGAAAACCAAAGCCAGAGTATCAAGCAATCTAAGTCAAGTCATAAACGAAAACCAAAGTGCTGGTACAGGCACACGGTGGATGATCAGGCCACGCTTCAACTCAAATGGAGTAGGCAAGTTCCCAAGACCAGTCCTGTCTAGCAATTTAAACCAAGTCAAAACCAAAACCAACACCAAAGTGCCAATAAAGGCATGCTGTGGGTGATTCAGGCCTTGCTTCCACTCAGATGGAGTGGGCAAGTTCCAAAGACTAGTCTTACCGAATTTCGGATGTCCGGACTCCCAGTGCCAAGTACCAGTTCCTTCCCCGTGTTCAGCCACTGTGCTAATCCTCAGCGGGGGCCTGCTATATGCTGCTCTGGCGAGGCATTCCACCAGGGCAATTGCCTCCCTGAGAGTGCTCTTTGGATCGCGTCACTCAGGCTGGCCGGAGTACCCCGCAGGGTTGCTCCACAGGGCAGGCCTAAGCCGCCTCTAAGGGGTGCCTCGGTCGTTAGTCAGTCACCTCGCTTCCGGGTCAGGGAACCAAGAAATGTAGTAGGACGAGACTCAGACAAAAACTCTCAGACATCGAGTTGTAGAAGGAAGGGCTTTTTCAGCTGGAAGCATTGGCAAGTTACCGCCTTAAAATCCGAGCTCCCCGAATGCAAAATTTCTGTCCCTTTTAAGGGCTCACATCATAAAGATTTCACATGAAAGGGTCCTGATTGATTTGAGCCAGCAGGGGGTACATGACAGGGGCTGCATGCACTGGTGGTCGAGGGAAACAGAACAGAGCAGGGAGTTTCACAATATTCTTTTATACAATGCCGGGAATCTATGGATAACATCAGTTTCTAAGTCATGAGTTGATTTTTAACTATTACGTTTAGGCCTGGCGCCGGGCTGCCTGTCTTTGGTTTCAATTTCTTGTTTTTTCTTACAACAGGTACTGAGTATAAAACAATATAAAAAAATATGAGAGGGTCTCTCTCTTCCCTCACCAGAGATTTAACACTTGAGAATATAAAGTTCATGACAGTCAATAAATTAATTTTTTTCATATTAAAGATTATTAATCTCATAAGTAAAGACAAATTAAAGTACAATATAATATGTGATTACAAATTTTTACTTTACTCTTTCCCCATTTGACCACAAAATGTTCCTTTCTAGTACTAGAACAGAAACATGGCTTAAAAATAAAAAATTTAAGAATCTCATAACAGAATCAGTTATTTAATTTTGAAGATACACATTTCCATTTTTCATATATGAACAAAATACATTACTGTATTTCAGATTTCTAGTATAAATGTCATTAACCTGATTTGTTTTTTTTCTTAAAAATAGGTCAAATGTGATTAAAACTCTAAGCATTCAGAAAAAAAAACAAACGAGCAAACAAAATATCACTATGGTGTTTCATATGTTTTTCCTCTTGCCATTTAAAATATTACCTGCTTATAAAAGTGGAATATTCTATACCATTAATTTTTTTGTTTCAGCAAGAATCGATAATTTATAGTGATCGTGGGCATTTTCTTCTTGTAACAAGTTCTTATTAAGCACCAGGTTTTTAGGAAGAAGCTCCTATGAGTCAGTCACTGTTTTGGGACTGGGGATCCTATGTTGAAGAAGATAGACAAACTTTCCATCCTAAAGGCACAAGAGTGATGTGAACTTGGAACTTACCACCCCATTCCACAGATTCTCTGTCATTTTTCTCTGCTTTACTTTCCCGTCATAGAAATTATCATTTTCTAATATCTTCTATGATTTAATTCTGATTTTGTGTACTATCTTCTGAAGTAATATGTAAGCGTTAATAGAGTATATTTTTTTTTTTACTGTGATAGAGCAGTTCCTAGTACCAAGCAGGGGCTCAGT
The DNA here is from genome assembly GCF_043159975.1 of Macaca nemestrina. Lineage (NCBI taxonomy): Eukaryota > Metazoa > Chordata > Mammalia > Primates > Cercopithecidae > Macaca > Macaca nemestrina. The sequence continues at coordinate 26,660,757 of NC_092127.1, forward strand.
AATTATTGTTAATTAAATACAATTAGAACATAATTAAAATAAATGAATGATACGAGATGTAATTGAAATATTAAGCAGAGGCCAGATTGGTCCTTATAGATAAATTTGAGTTTTTTTCTAGGCAATTGCATATTTTTGACATATCTAGTTTATGTTTAAAAATTACTCCGTGTGTTGTGTGGGGAATGTTATGGAGGAAGAGGAGTTGCCTGTCTGAACATCAAAAAGGGCCAGGCATGGTGGCTCATGACTGTAATCCCAGTACTTTGGGAGGCCGAGGTAGGTGGATCACCTGAGGTCAGGAGTGTGATTCCAGCCTGGCCAACATGATGAAATCTCGTCTCTACTAAAAGTACAAAAATTAGCTGGGTGTGGTGGTGGGCACCTGTAATCCCAGCTACTTGGGAGGCTGAGGCAGGAGAATCACTTGAACCAGGAAGCAGAGGTTGCAGTGAGCTGAGACTGCCCCACTGCAATCCAGCCTGGGTGATAGAGCAAGACTCTGTCTCAGAAGGAAAAAAAAAAAGAAAACAACAAAAAAACAACAATGAAAAACATTAAAAAGATGCCCTTACAGGACCACTAAGGTAATCATTTTCAGGAGAGCAATTACAAAGAGAGGCAGAGATGTATTTTTTAGATAAAGATGACATGAGTTGCTGATGAACTGGATGTGAAAAGAGAAATTAGTTTATTGAGAATGACTTCCACATATTGATACTTATTAATTGGGTAGATGAATTGGATAGGTGTAATAATTATTGGGACTGAGAAAACTGTGAGAGGGACCGTATTTGTAATAGGAAATTGAGAGTTTTCTTTCTTTACACCCATTTAGGCTTGTGATGTCTATTAGATATTAGACAATAATATCAAACAAAATTACACCTAGGAGCACATGTTGTGAAAGGAAAATAAATCTTGGGGCCACCAAATCCATAAGCTAAAGGGAAAAGTCAAGCTGGGAATTGCTTAGGGCCAACCTGCCTCCCATTCTATGCGAAGTCACCCCTCTGCTCACTGAGAAATGTGTAACTGATTGCCTCCTTTGGAGAGGCTAATCAAAAACTCAAAAGAATGGAACCATTGGTCTCTTATCTACTTATGACCTGGAAACCCCCTCCCGGCTTCAAGTCTTCCTGCCTTTGCTTCGAGTTGTCCAGCCTTTCCAGATGTAATCAATGTTCATCTTGCGTATGTTAATGGATATCTCATGTCTCCCTAGAATACATAAAACCAAATTGTGCTCTGACCACCTTGGACATATGTTGACAGGACTACCTAAGGCTGTGTCATGGGCACACATTCTCAACTTGGCAAAATAAACTTTCTGAATTAACTGAGGCCTGTCTCAGATTTTCAGGGTTCACAATGTCTACAATCTATAAATCTTTTTTTTTTTTTTTTTTTTTTTTGTGACGGAGTCTCGCTCTGTCGCCCAGGCTGGAGTGCAGTGGCCAGATCTCAGCTCACTGCAAGCTCCGCCTCCCGGGTTCACGCCATTCTCCTGCCTCAGCCTCCCGAGTAGCTGGGACCACAGGCGCCGCCACCTCGCCCGGCTAATTTTTTGTGTTTTTAGTAGAGACAGGGTTTTGCCGTGTTAGCCAGGATGGTCTCGATCTCCTGACCTTGTGATCCGCCCGTCTCGGCCTCCCAAAGTGCTGGGATTACAGGCTTGAGCCACCGCGCCCGTCCTACAAATCTTAAAATTAGAAGTCTTTAGTCTCAGATAAACAAACAAACACACTCACTGACATGTCTATGATGATGTAATTAGGAAAAAGAAAAAGTGTCATTTGTGATAACAATTTGGGTACTGCTACAATTTAGTGGAGACAGTGACAAATCATTAATTTTCTGACAACTTTTAGTACTCACACTAGATTCTTTTTTTTAGGACACCCCACTTGACTGGATGAATAGAATCACACAGCAGGTGTCCTGTAGCAGAGTATGTAGCATGTTTCTCTCAACTGATGGTTAATAGAGTAGAATCAGGGATGCCTATGATGACCTTCCACCTATGGTCATCAACAATATTTTATAAATTAAGCATTAGCATGATGTTGAAAACAATCTCTCAATCTTTGGAGCCTGTGGTGGCACAGTGGTAGTCAAGATATCTGAAAGCTCTTAGCAGAAGCAGCAGAACTGGGTCACATTGTTGAAGAAGTTCTTTTAACCTCTGATATCCAAATAGAGATGCCAATTTGGAAGTTGTGTTTATGAGTCTAGAGCTCTCAGAAGACATCTTGATTGAAACTACAAATTTGAAATCAATGGGTTACAGAAGGCATTTAAAGCCTTGGGAATGGATGAGGTCACAGAAGGAGCAATCAGACAGTGAAAAAGGGCCTAGAAAAATTCCTGAAGATTGTAGTATATGGAAATTGTGTAGAAGAGAAGGAGTTAACTGTGGAAAGTGAAAAAGAACTTCCAGTGAGGTGCTGGAGAAAACATATGAAAGTATGATACACTGGAAAGTGAGATAAACAGTATTTCAAGATAAAAGGAGCGGTCACCTGTGTCCAATCCTGCTGAGAGTTACAGAAAGATGAGGAAATAAAAATATCCATTATAAATGGTAATATGGAGGTTTGTTTCAGGAGAAGGAGAAGGACGAATTCTGTATCTTAGAGTGTCCAAAATGGAGCATGAGTTGACACAGGTAGCCTGCTCATCAGGGGAGAAGAGAAATATGGACATAGCCAAAGAGAGATGAGGAGCTTGTTTGTTTGTCTTGACTTGTTTTCAGATTGGATATATGTGGGCATGACTGTGAGTTTACAGAAATAATCTAGTAGAAAGGGAGATCTTTATGAAGAAGGAGAGAAAGGGTAATCAATGGAGTATTTAGTACATAGAAAGAAAGAGAATGTATATAAGAGCACAAGCAAATGAGTTTAAGAGACTTCTATAGTAATAGATGCAAATATAACTGACACTATTGAACTTTCCTGGAGTCCTGTGCTACTGGAAAACAATGCTGGTTACAAAAATCCTTCATGCTTTTGCATTTTAGGAGATGGCATACTGCAAGAAACAACCCATCCCCTTATGACTTAGATGAGACTCATCATGTCCCTCTTGTTTACCTGTGATAAGGCCAGACACAGACCATCTGAATTCCTATTTGCCTCATAAAAGATTAGTGAAACTGTTTGTCTCCCCTGATCAGTTACAATAAACTGCTAATTAGCTGATTTGACTAAATTTGCTTTTCTCCTTCCCCAGAATCCTGATTTTGACCTATCCTCACCCTGAGCCATAAAACAACCCTTCTGTATTGGCCACTCCTGAGAATTAGCTGACTAAAAGGGAAGACATTCCTTAATCAACTCTCTCATTGCAATCATGCCCACTCCCTCACACCTAGTTATTTCCAAGCTTTTTTTCTAACCCGTTTAAAGTAAAATTCTATTCTGCCTGACCTTTTAGATTCTTGCAGATCTCATGGCCTGAACATTTTCCTTATTACAATAGTCTCCCTTCACTTATCATAATAATCCCTTTTGAATAAAGCTTATCTTTACCTAAGTTGATTTTTTTTAACTTGACAATACAAAAGACGAATAAAAATACAGATACATTATAGATTTGCTGCAGGAAAATAATTGAGCTTTTGTTTGATGACATTTTCCTAAGGAAATGGAGTAATCGAGTTTGAAAATGCATTAGTAGATATTGATAGTAAGAGAGAATACCATATGAAATAAACATTCTTAAACACGAAAACCTGATCTCACTAAAGAAGTGTGGTAGGATTATAGGGTAAGTATGAGCAACATTTGTAATTTGTGAAAGTGAAAGCAAGTTTATTAGGAAAGTAAAGGAATAAAAGAATGGCTACTCCATAGACACAGCAGCCCTGAGGGCTGCTGGCTGCCTATTTTTATGGTTATTTCTTAAGTATATGCTAAACAAGGGGTAGATTACTCATGAGTTTTCCAGAAAAGAGGGGGGCAATAGGGTTCCTCCCCTTTTTAGACTATATATGGTAACTTCCCAATGTTTCTATGGCATTTGCAATTTGTCAAGGTGCTGGTGGGAGTATCTTTTGTCATGCTAATGCATTATAATTAGCATATAATGAGCAGTAAGGACCAGAGGTCACTCTTGTTACTACCTTGGTTTTTTGGTGGGTTTTGGCTGGCTTCTTTACAGCCACCTGTTTTATCAGCAAAGTCTTTGTGACCCGTATAAGAATGCCTTATCCTCCTGGGAATGCAGCTCAGTAGGTCTCAGCCTTGTTTTATCCAGCCCCTAGTTAAGATGGAGTTGCTCTTGTTCAAACACCTCTGACATAATGAGGTCAAAGATTTAAAGCGGAGAAAAAGCAGAGCTATGAACCAGAAATACAGGAGATGCTTTTAGAATATAATGTTCAGAAGGATTTTAGAAGTGATAATGTTGTTTGTGACAATATGGTCTAGGATATAGTCATGGGAGTAGGTAGCTGTATTGGAGTGGAGGAAATATTGGAGGAAATGAAAAGGCCAGAAACCAAGTGGTCAAGGTGTGGAATGAGTTATTAGCATGGATACAGTAATCACCAAAAGCAATTGCTTGATGACTTGAGTAATTGTAGAGGGGATGACATGAATCAGTTTAGTAGAATAACATAAACTTCAAAGAAGTAGGATTTACTTTCTTTTTTGTCTCTCTTCCTCTTCTTCTTCTTCTGCTTGTTTTTTTTTCTATTAAATTAGATAATTTGACTTTGAAAAGATTATCTGAAAATACAATTTTCATCAACACATAAAAAAAGATGTTAGTAATATAGTAACTACCAGAATAAATCAATTAAATAAAAACCTTTTAAAAATATAGAACATTGAAACAACTGATGTAAAAATGTAGGCAATAGGAAAGAATGCTTAAGTAAAATTATTGAAATGGTTGATTCATTACTAGAAAGGATGTTTGTGGAAACAGCATCATTAACTAATTCCCATTTTGGAGATGGAGAGATATTGGGCTACTTAACATAGTTAATGATCTCCAAAAGATCAGGTTTCCTGTTTTTGATGCTAAAATAAACAACCTGCAAGCAATTATTTTAAATGGTAATTTCAATCATATAAGTTCTTTTGTGTAAAGATGACTAAAATAGATTAAATACATAATTTTCTTCTAATGGGCCTCAGATTATTTACATAGAGACATCTAGAATAATTTGAAACCTTTCCTTTTTAAAAATACATTTGTTTAATTGGGCCTTGGTTAAACCAGTAAAACTTATATAAACATTATTATAAAAACAATAAAAGGGATATAAGCACCCCTTTGAAAACATTTGTTAAAACTAACTAGTTTTACAATTTCTCCTTTTGAAAGTTATTCTTATGTCACAGTTTTTCTTTTATTTGTGTTTTTATATTATTGCTTAGAAAACTTACAGAATTTTAAAATGTGTGGTTATTAGCTATCAACGTACGGTATTAGTTATTCTTCAGATATTTTAATTATGTAGCTTTCATAATGGCTCTAAAATGACATGCAAGTTCAGGATCAATGAGAAAGTCTACTGTAGTTCTGTTTCCTAAAATTAATGAGTGATAACTCACACTTATCTATCAAACTCTCTAAAATTATAATTTAAATTAGATTTTAAATACATATTAGAGTCACATTCACATGAATGGGTTTATATTCTTATTTTTGTGAAGATCAGATATTCTCCTCACCTGTCCCTATTCAGATATATATATATATATATATATATATATTATATATATATTTTTTATATATATATCTCCAAATAGCTCTCATCTTGTCTACTGATGACATATAAGAGAGTAATACTCATGTAAATTCATGGACTATTATCTTACTCTTTCTAAAAGAATTTGAATTAATCAAATGCTTCAAAAACCTTCCTGATTCCAAGATTTATTATTTTTCTGCTGCTTTTTTGGTAATTACCGGATAATAGCTTATTTTGCTTTAAAACTTAGTTCAGTGAGAAGAGAGGGTGCTTTATTTTGATTGTCTTTAAAAATACAAACTTTCTTTTATATTCTGTCAGTCCTTTATTTATAAATGAAGATAATTAAAAGAGAAAAAAATTCAAATGAATCTCTTGGAAGCTTTTATGTTTCTGAAAAAGGCTAAAAGTTTCATTAGCATAGTTACTTCAAGCCTCACAATCATAGTTGACTGTTGGAATCTTATTCATTTAAGAATAATTATATTCTAAGCATAATGGCTTCCTGACAATTCTCTATGATGAGATAAAAACTCATTTTGGAGGTAAAAGCTATGCAGCTTTCATTGTGATTGTAATTAAAGGGTAGAGAAGCCCATGGAACCAATTGTTACCAACTTAAACAATTAGCTATATCAGACTGATATTAAGATTATAAAATGTATAAACTCAATAATGCAAATGAAAATGTGAGTTAGGGCTCTCTATTATTTTAAAATCGTGCACATTTAATAAAATTGTAAGAATCTAAAGAAATGCATGGAAAATTATTTGCTAAGAAATAAAACAGAATTTCTCTTTGACATTTACAAATAAGACCCAGATAAGATATAATTTACTTTAAACTTTTCTAAAAAACAAAATAAAAAAAGAGAAAATAAGTTTTTCACAAGGTAAATTATAATTTGATCTCAATTACAATAATAATACATTTAATGTGTTAGAAATAATGTAAATTTAAAAGTGTTATAAAAGCATCGGTGTCTGGCAAGATGGCCGAATAGGAACAGCTCTGGTCTGCAGCTCCCAGAGAGATCAATGCAGAAGGCGGGTGATTTCTGCATTTCCAACTGAGGAACCCGGCTCATCTCACTGGGACTGGTTAGACAGTGACTGCAGCCCATGGAGGGCAAGCAGACGTAGGGTGGGCCGTCGGGCTCACCTGGGAAGTGCAAGGGGTTGGGGAACTCCCTCCTCTAGCCAAGGAAAGCTCTGAGGGGCTGTGCCATGAGGAATGGTGCATTCCAGCCCAGATACTATGCTTTTCCCATGGTCTTTGCAACCCACAGACCAGGAGATCCCCTCGGGTGCCTACACCACCAGGCCCCTGGATTTCAAGCACAAAACTGGGCAGCCATTTGGGCATACACAGAACTAGCTGCAGGAGTTTGTTTTCATACCCCAGCGACACCTGAAACGTCAGCAAGACGGAACCGTTCACTCCCTGGGAAAAGGGGCTGAAGCCAGGGAGCCAAGTGGTGTAGCTCAGCAGATCCCACTCCTACAAAGCCCAGTAAGCTAAGATCAACTGGCTTTAAATTCTAGAAATTCTTGCTGCTGGCACAGCAGTCTGAAGTTGACATGGGACACTCCAGCTTGGTGGGGGGAAGGGCGTCCACCATTACTGAGGCTTGATTAGGAGGTCCTCCCCTCACAGTGTAAACAAAGCCACCAGGAAGTTGGGACTGGGCAGAGCCCACCACAGCTCAGCAAAGCCGCTGTAGCCAGACTACCTCTCTAGATTCCTCCTCTCAGGGCAGGCCATCTCTGAAAGAAAGGCAGCAGCTCCAGTCAGGGGCTTATAGATAAAACTTCCATAGGACAGAGCACATGGGGGAGAGGGTGGCTACGGGCGCAGCTTCAGCAGACTTAAATGTTCCTGCCTTCCAGCTCTGAAGAGAGCAGCGCATCTCCCAGCACAGCGTTGGAGCTCTGCTTAGGGACAGACAGCCTCGTAAAGGGGGTCTCTGACCCCCATGCCTCCTGATGGGGCATCACCTCCCAGCAGGGGTTGACAGATACCTCATACAAGAGAGTTCCAGGTGGCACCTGGTGGGTGCCTGTCTGGGACAAAGCTTCCAAAGGAAGGAGCAGGCAGCAATCTTTGCGGTTCAGCAGCCTCTGCTGGTGATATCCAGGCAAACAGGGTCTGGAGTGGACACCCTGCCAACTCCAGCAGACCTGCAGCAGAGGGACCTGAGTGTTAGAAGGAAAACCAACAAACAGAAAGCAATAGCGTTAACATCAACAAAAAGGGCAACAACACAAAAACTCCATCTAAATGTCACCAACGCCGCAGACCAAACATAGATAAACACCCAAAGATGAGGGAAAACCAGCACAAAAAGGCTGAAAATTCCAAAAACCAGAGCACCTCTTCTTCTCCAAAGGATCATAACTTCTCACCAGCAAGGGAACAAAACTGGACAGTGAATGAGTTTGACGAATTGACAGAAGGAGGCTTCAGAAGGTGGGTAATAACAAATTCCCCCGAGCTAAAGGGGCATGTTCTAATCCAATGCAAAGAAGCTAAGAACCTTGAACAAAGATTAGAGAAATTGCTCAATAGAATAACCAGTTTAGAGAAGAACATAAATTACCTGATGGAGCTGAAGAACACAGCATGAGAACTTCATGAGGCATACACAAGTATCAATAGCCGAATTGATCAAGCAGAAGAGAGGATATCAGAGACTGAAGATCGAGGATATCAGAGATTGAAGATCGACTTAATGAAATGAAGCGTGAAGACAAAATTAGAGAAAAAGAACGAAAAGAAACAAAGTCTCCATGAAATATGGGGCTATGTGGAAAGACCAAATGTATGTTTGATTGTTGTACCTGAAAGTGACGGGGAGAATGGAACCAAGCTGGAAAACACTCTTCAAAATATTATCCAGGAGAACTTCCCCAGACTAGCAAGACAGGCCAACATTCAAATTCTGGAAATACAGAGAACACCACAAAGTTACTCCTTGAGAAGCGTAACCCTAGGACACATAATTCTCAGATTCACCAAGGTTGAAATAAAGGAAAAAATGTTAAGGGCAGCCAGAGAGAAAGGTAGGATTACCTACAAAAGAAAACGCATCAAACTAACAGATCTCTCTGCAGAAACCCTACAAGCCAGAAGAGAGTGGGGGCCAATATTCAACATTCTTGAAGAAAACAATTTTGAACCTAGAATTTCATATCTAGCCCAACTAAGCTTCATAAGCAAAGGAGAAATCAAATCCCTTACAGACAAATAAATTCTGATAGATTTTGTCACCTCCAAGCCTGCCTTACAAGAGCTCCTGAAAGCAGCACTAAATATGGAAAGGAAAAACTGGTGCCAACCACTGCAAAAACACACCAAATTGCGAAGACCATTGACACTATGAAGAAACTGCATCAACTAATGGGCAAAATAACCAGCTAGCATCATAATGATAGAATCAAATTCACATATAACAATATTAAGCTTAAACACAAATAAGCTAAATGCCCCAGTTGAAAGGCACAGACTGGAAAATTGAATAAACAGTCAAGACCCATCCGTGTGCTATATTCAGAAGACCCATCTCACATGCAAAGACACACATAGGCTCAAAATAAAGGGATGGAGGAAGATTTACTAAGCAAATAGAAAGCAAAAAACAAAAACAAAAACAAAAAAAAGCACGGGTTGCAATCCTAGTCTCTGATAAAACAGACTTTAAACCAATGAAGATCAAAAAAGACAAAGAAGGGTACAGTATCCCATAACAGTAAAGGGATCAATGCAAGAAGAAGAGCTAACTATCCTAAATATGTATGCACTCAATACAGGAGCACCCAGATTCAAAAAGCAAGTAATTCTTAGAAACCTACAAAAAGACTTAAACTCTCCCACAGTAATAGTGAGAAACTTTAACACCCCACTGTCAATATTAGACAGATCAATGAGACAGAGAATTAACAAAGATATTCAGGACTTGAACTCAGCTCTGGGCCAAGCAGACCTAATAGACATCTACAGAACTCTCCACCCCAAATCAACAGAATATATGTTCTTCTCAGCACTACATTGCACTTATTCTAAATTGACTACATAATTGGAAGTAAAACACTCCTCAGAAAATGAAAAAAAAAAAAAAAAACAGAAATCATAACAAACAGTGTCTCAGACCACAGTGCAATCAAATTAGAACTTAGGATTAAGAAACTCACTAAAAACTGCGCAACTACATGGAAACTGAACAACGTGTTCCTGAATGACTACTGGGTACATAATGAAATTAAGGCAGAAATAAGTAAGTTATTTGAAACCAATGAGAATAAGTACACAACATGCCAGAATCTCTAGGACACCTGCTAAAACATTGTTTTGAGAGAAACTTATATCACTAAATGCCCATAGGAGAAAATGGGAAACATCTAAAATTGACACCCTAACATCACAATTAAAAGAACTAGAGAAGCAAGAGCAAATAAATTCAAAGGCTAGCAGAAGACAAGAAAAACTAAGATCAGAGCAGAGCTGAAGAGACAGAGACATGAAAAACTCTTTAAAAAAAAATCAATGAATCCAGGAACTGGTTTATTGAAAAGATTATCAAAATAGATAGGCTGACAAAAGGCTAATATCCAGAATCTACAAGGAACTTAAACAAATTTACAATAAAAAAGCAAACAACCCCACCAAAAAGTGGATGAAAGATATGAACAGACACTTCTCAAAAGAAAACATTTATGCGGTCAACAAACATATATGAAAAAAAGCTCATCATCACAGGTCATTAGAGAAATGCAAATCAACCCCCCAATGAGATACCATCGTACCCCAATTAGAATGGCGATCATTAAAGTCAGGAAACAACAGATGCTGGAGAGGATGTGGAGGAATAATAATGCTTTTACACTGTTGGTGGGAGTGCAAATTATTTCGACCATTGTGGAAGACAGTGTGGTGATACCTCAAGGCTCTAGAACCAGAAATACCATTTGACCCAGCAATCCCATTACTGGATATATACCCAAAGGATTATAAATCATTCTACTCTAAAGACACATGCACACACATGTTGATTGTAGCACTAGTCACAATAGCAAAGACTCGGATTGTAGCACTAGTCACAATAGCAAAGACTTTAGTAAATCATTCTACTCTAAAGACGCATGCACACACATGTTGATTGTAGCACTAGTCACAATAGCAAAGATTTGGAACCCAAATGCCTATCAATTATAGACTGGATAAAGAAAATGTGGCACAAATATACCATGGAATACTATGCAGCCATGAAAAAGGAAGAGTTCATGTCCTTTGCAGGGACATGGATGAAGCTGGAAACCGTCATTCTCAGCAAACACAGACAGGAAGAGGAAACCAAAGACCACATGTTCTAACTCATAAGTTGGAGTTGCACAATGAGAACACATGGACACAGGGAGAGGAACATCACATACTGGGGCCAGTTGGGGGATGGGGGACTAGGGGAGGGATAGCATTAGAATCACCTAATGTAGATGATGGGTTGATGGGTGAAGCAAACCACCATGGCCCGTGTATACCTATGTAATAAACCTGCACCTTCTGCACATGTATCCCAGAACTTAAAATATAATAATAAAGTATCAATATAGGTATTTCTTCACCTAAAATTTCTAATGGCAAAAATAGAGTATTTTCAGTTGATAAAATACTATTCACAAAATCAACCAAAATACAGATGAAACCTGTAACACACGGTACCAATATGAATGAAATATCCTGAAAATATGCAATTTCAGATATTCAAAAATATAATAAAAATTTAATAAGCCTAAGAATAAACACAATTAAAAAAATCATTTCAGAAGTGAGTATCTAAGTATAAGGTAAGAATATATTTGACCACAAGTATGATAAGGGCTATTGAAGAGGGAATTAACATAGGTAAGAACAAAAAAAACTCTTTTAAAAGATAAAAATTACTAGTAATAGTATGATTGATGTAGAAGATTATCAAGAAAGATTAAAAATACCTACAATTAGAGTTTTTCAGGAAAAAAAGATGCTGCTCTGCCTGCAGTAACCATTCTTTATTCCTTTATTTTCCTAACAAACTTGTTTTTTACATAAGAAAAAAGAAGAAAAGAAAAAGGGACACTAGTGTTTAAAGCTATACTCCAAGAAAAGTATGTAGAAATAAACAAGATACAAGTCTGTATTTTACCACCACACACTCATGAACAATCGACCGGAAAAGTCAGCTTTCAAATGTAGACTAGAGGAACTTTTGGACTTCAGGTATAAATAAAATATTTTCAGAGTACCAAAGGAAAAAAAATTTCCTCCAGAGAAAGGAAAACTCAGTTTCACTCAAACTTCTCATTAGTAACAAAGGAAGACAAAAGGAAAGAAAATATTCTGGAAATCCAAAGAAAGTAAGTGTGAGTCAAGGATTTTAAATCTGTCCAAGTGCTCTTTTCAAGACTATACAAGGATAACAGTAAGCAGGCAAACATCTAAACAAAACTAAAGATTGTTGTAATTACTAGCCCTTTGAAAGGACTCTATTAAAGGACAAACTTCACCAGTCCAAGAAATGATTAGGAAAATTGGACATGGCAAACTGAATATACTTAATAGAAGATCTAAGATTTAAAAAATGGTAGGATTATACATAGGAAAATAAAGGTTATGGACTAAGACAGAGTGGCAAAAAACATCAAAAAATTGTTGTTCTTTTAACAAGGAAAAACGAGAGAAAGAGGAGAGTAAAATCTACTCATTAATGTCTGTGCAGAGAGAATAGTTGAGAATCAAAGAATATCAGAAGCCTAATAAAATAAAAAAAGGATTATTAACATTATACAAAGTTATTTGCATCAATGTTATCCCTAGAACAAAAAATATAAATCTTCCTCAATAACAAAATAGATTAAAAATGAAAAGACCTGGCCGGGAGCAGTGGCTCACGCCTGTAATCCCAGCACTTCGGGAGGTCAAGGTGAGCGAGTTACGAAGTCAGGAGTTAGAGACCAGCCTGATGAACATGGTGAAACCCTGTCTCTACTTAAAAAAACAAAACAAAACAAAAAAACTACAAAATTTAGGCGGGCACGGTGGTAGGTGTCTGCAATCCCAGCTACTCAGGAGGCTGAGGCAGGAGAATCACTTGAATCCCAGCAGCAGAGGTTGCAGTGAACCAACATCACGCCTCTGCACTCCAGCCTGGGCGACAGAAGGAGACTCCGTCTCAAAAAAAAAAAAAAAAAAAAAAAAAAAGAAAGACCTGAGGAAACATATTTTATAGTGGGAATAAGACACATTATAATATAAATGAAACAGTTGAGAATAAAACATCATTTATATCGACTGTTTTACATATATGTTTATCTCACATGTTAAATGAAATTATTTTTATGTTGGCTCACATTGCAAATCCTACTGTTGAAGTATATAAAAGACATTCTTAGACAAAGTGAATCAGAAGAACTAAATACAAAGGGAAAGACAAAAATTTATCAGGCAAAGGCAAACAATAAGAAACCAACTGTTGCAATGTTAATATGGACTTAGTTGAATTTAGGCCTAAAAACAAAGTAAGATGAGGAAGGGCACTCATCATGTTAAAGGTCATAATTAATAATGAATATATAAAAGGAATATCTATACACTGAACAACACTGAAGATTGCCTTCTTAATACACAAATACTAGAAACACAAGAGAAATAAACAGAAACACATTAATATTAGATTTCAACAATACATTCTTAATCCAAGTCAGGTCAAGTGGATAAGAAGTAAGTAAAGTTATAATTGGTTGTAACTATATTATTTAAGAGTAAGGCAAATAATCACTAAGATAAATCCTGTAAGTTAATTTTTATATTAACTTATATAATACACCTTCCATTCAAATACCCATAGGACATTTGTGAAACTTAATTCAACATTAGTTTACAAATAAAACTGAATTGTTAAATTCCAAGTAGAGGTAGCATATTATAACACTCAATAATTAAAATAAAATTGTAAATTTACTACAAAATAAGAAATAATTCCCGAAATGTTATTTCACATAACATTTGGGAATTGAAAACAAAACAAACCAATTACTTAACAGCTTTTGAAAAGAAGGAGTAGATGCCAATTGAAATTGCAGAATTTATATATTAAACATGTGAGTGGATATAACTAATGCAGTAATCTGAGAAAATGTTATAGTCTTAAATATTTATATCAATGTGATTAAGGTGAAAAAGTGAACAAAATACCAAACAAAAATTTAGAAAAAAAAGAGTAAATTAACATGGAACAGAACAAAGGAACTATCAAAGATTAATGTGAAAATTATCAAAAAGGAAACACGAAATAGTAAAAACAAAAAGAGTAAAAATGCTGATTGGTTCTTTGAAAAAAATTTAACAAGTTGGACAAACCACAAGTTAACCCAATCAAGAAAATCTGAAAAGCTAAACAGGATCAATGTTAAAGCTTACATAAACAATAAAATAATATAGTAAAGGAGCAAGATATGAAATTAACATCCAAAATTTATAATAGCTTTCATATTTATTAATAGTAACCAGTTAAAATACACAGTGGAAAAGTATGCTGTATTTACAATAACAACAAAACAAAATACTTAGACATAAACTCAACAGTGGCAAATCCTGTGGAAGGAGTACTTTAAAACAGATGTGAAAGACATAAAAGTAGGTTTGAAAGATGTAAAGATATCCACATAAAAGTACATATGCATGTGCATACATATAGACAGGTATCTGTAGAATACAGACAGATGTGTATATATATATATGTGTGTGTGTGTGTGTGCGTATATATATGTATATGGATGTGTGTGTATATATAACCGAAGTTACTTTTTCCCCTAAAGTTAGTAAACTTTATTCTAAAGTTAATGTGGAAAATCATACATGCAAGAATACCTAAGGCCAGTTATGAAAATACACTGAAAGCTTTTACAAATAAAGCACTGTATAATGAAAATAAATGGATAGAGCGATCAATAGGAAAGCGGAAGTCAATATAGGTACTCATGGATACTAAGTTCATGATAAAGGAAGTACCTCAAATCCCTCAGGAAATAGACTTTTAAATAAATTGTTAATATAATTGGTAGCCATTTGGAGAAGAGGTGAAAATTGGACCCATAACTCATACCACATACAAAATAAACTTTGTAATAACCTAGATATATGGAGTATCTTTCAAACAACAACTCAAAAGCTAGAGGCAATATGTAAAAGGTTGCTAAATGCAACTATAAAAAACAACATCTAAACAACAAGTTGTTTAGCAGCAACAACTAACCAAAGTAAAACAAAACCATAGGCAAAATAAAAGCAAATGACAAAATGGGAATTTTTGTTGTTGTTGCAATTTAAAACTTACATCACAGACAGAGGGTTAATCTCTGTAATGTATTATTTTTAAAAATCAAGAATGAAAAGTCTAAACCAAGCAATAAATGGGAAGAAAACATAACCAGACAGATGATAAAAAAATATACAAATGGCCCTTAAACATGAAAAAATTTCAGCCTCACTCTGAATAAAAAAAGTACACAAATTAAAACTACACAGATACCATTTTTCACTGTAAGACTGGCAAACAAACAAGAAAAAAACACAAGACCTTGCTGGGCAGGGCTCCCACTTGACAAAGTTGATAATTTGAGTGCCAGAAAAGAATAATGACAGTAATTATTTTGTGTTAAATAACAAAGAAAAATCCACTATTCTTTGTGAGCAAAAGTACAAACCATAAAGGCTAGGATTAATAAATGAGCTCATTAAACCCAATAACTTTTGTACATCAGAAAGACACCACAAAGGGAGTGAAATGACAAACTTCAAAGTAGAAGATATTTGCTTTATATACAACTGACAATGATTGGTGTCCCAAATATTACAAAGTAGCTTTTGAGGCTGTGAAGCAATGATATTCCTTATCCACTGCTCAAGGGAGTTTAAATTTGTGCAGTCCCTTTATGAAAACTGTTTGATATTACCTACTAAAGGGAATCAATTGGGTAGTTTTTTTCTTGCCTCTTTCATTCAATAGTTTATTTACAAAATTAAATAATAGAGATCTAGTTCTTTCATTTCCCTGTTGTCACACACTCCATTATATGAATATAACAAAATTTGTTTATTTCAGTGTTGATAGACTGTGGGCTTTTTCCATTTTTTTGTTTCGATGATCAACATTGCTGTGAGCACTCTTGCGTACCGGGAATCGCTGAATCAACTTACTTTCCCACATAATGTTGGGAAGCAGCAGAGACGGGACTCGAAATCAGATCTCTGCTTTAATATCTCTGGTTCACCTCTACAAATCCACCCCCACTGCCTCAGGAACAGACCCAAGATTCTCTCCTCCGTGCTTGGAATGTGAAGAGGGTTCTTCCTGACAGGAAACTAGGGGATGATTAGTCTGGAGGTGCTCAGAAATGGACATTGTGAGTAGGCATCTTTGTCATACCTTAAAGTGAAGACCGTCTAATTTTTGTTGGAAGTTTTGTCAGTAAACAAAACATGCTATGATCGAGGACCTCTACTTTTTATCTGATTTAATTCTCACAACAACCTGAGAGATAAATGTCCTTCTCATTTTCATGATCAAGGAAGCCAGGGACTCAGATGGTTAGACAATTTTCCCAAGTTTACCTAATCAGGAATTAACAGAGCTGTCCCATTCTGAAGTTTGAGCTATTCCTTTGCACTCTGCCAAGTTCACTGAAGGCTGCACATGGACTATGCTATAATTTAGGATAAAAAGGAAGTCTTTCTATTGTTTGCTTTGCTTTTCTTGTTTGTTTTGTCATTGCTATTTTGCATGAGGTCCATTTTCGGGATAAAGACAGGCTAGAGTTCTAAGGACTGGTTCAAATACTTTATTACATTAAGATTTGTGCTGTCAGAAGAGCTTAGGATTCTATCTGTAACCATTGTAACTGAACCATTTTCTTATTCCCCATAGTGATTAGCAAAGTTCTCTTAAGACACAACTGAACAGTGGGCTTGTGTTCAGCAGGAACAAGAATGGAGGGCTTTGGGGAGACAAAATTCCTGCTAAAGCTGAGCATTGGGGGAAGGAAGAAAAGCAATTGCTTTAAGTTTTGAAGAAGAGTGGGAGAGCTCTTGAGGTGTGACATAAAGGAAATAATAACAAAAGTTTCTGAGATGCCTACTTGACAAGGATTTACAGTTCTATATAGAATTGCTTTGATATGTTAGCTGCTGATTTTTTTAAAGAAAGATTTTGGTACATAGAAATTATTGTAAACTCAATATGTTCATTTTTCATCATTCACTCCTTCCAAGTTGTCGACAAAGTTCAATTTTCCCTTATAAATTATTATACTTATAAGTAGAACTAAGTTTTATATTAGAATAATATATAATGGTATCTTGTTTTATAGCAGGATGTGAAATGGGACTTTTCATCCTGTCTTAGAATTTTGGCTAAGACCTACAGGTTGAAAACGATGTTGGGTGAGAAGGGCTAACGACATCCACAGTCTGAAGGGAAGTGCTGGACGTATCTATGCAGATCTTGCCAAAAAGCAGCCAAAATAGCACCTGTACTAATGGCTACTGGGGAGGCTGAGGCAGGAGGATCACTTGGGCCCAAGAGTTGGAGGCTATAGTGAGCTATGATCATACCACTCAACTCCAGCCTGAACAACAGAGCAAGACTCCATCCCTTAAAAAAAAAAAAAGAAGAAGAAGAAGGAAGAAAAAGAAAATTCATTTGAGTAGAAACGCTATGGTGGTGATTTTCTCTTTTCTACGGAGAGAAAGAGGGAATGACTTTACCTTACCCAGTTGAAGTCATGCAAGGAAGGGGTGGGGACACGTAAGACTAGTGTTCTGGGTAATGAAAGACTGGCTTGCATCTCACTTATTGGGTGAGGCTTGGTGGGTAGCAGAGCCAGGGAGTCCTGCCTAGGGCTGCAGCTGGCATTAAAAG
Organism: Macaca nemestrina; assembly: GCF_043159975.1. Lineage (NCBI taxonomy): Eukaryota > Metazoa > Chordata > Mammalia > Primates > Cercopithecidae > Macaca > Macaca nemestrina. The sequence goes on from NC_092127.1 coordinate 26,678,415, forward strand.
GGGTTCTTGGTAGAAAGATCCTGACATGTTTTCCCAGAGGTTGGAGGCACACGTGAGCAGACAGCCTCATGCCTGCTTCTCTCCTGGTGAGCTCTGAAGAAGGCAGTTGTTGCCTGGAGTTGCCCATGAGAGACAGACGGACAACAGAGGGAGGAGAGACAGACAGACAGAGGGAGCTGAGGGTCCCATGTGCTTACACACATTAGTGGATTCAGGATGTATGTGTTGGCCTGAGAGGAGTGACCCTATAGAATATGTTGAAACCAGATCCTCTTGAAACACCTCCATCCAAGAGGAAATGCCTGACTGGGGAGGAAAAGTTGCAGGAAAAGGGGTCAGGCAGAAAGTGTGCTGTCAGTGTCAGTGACAGGGAAGTGGGAGGTTCTCGGGGGAAGGGTGTCTCTCAGTTTCTCTGAGGAACCCAGCAATGCTACCCATCACAGGACCAGGAGAAAGTGCTCCAACCACAGGGATGACATAGGAAGAGAATGTGACATTTTGTCCTTGTTTCATTCCACATTCTTCTGCTCCCAGTCCACAATAAGCAGGAAGAATCAGAGCAAGTAGAGGAGGAAGGTGGAAGAAGAATAAATGAAGGAACGTGTCGGCTTGTCTCCCTACTGCTGCTCTGCACCCTGTGGTGGAGAGAAGTGATAAAGAGGACTACACATCAAAAATATTATTGGGGCTAGAAATTGTCTTTAAAAAGAGAATATTCTTAGAAGTAAAATGACGCCAAATCATCGTGATTTATCAGAGTAAATTATTGGTCAATTAGCAAAGAAGGGATCTCTGAAAAATTTACAGACTAAGATGGCAGAGAAATAAAGCCCACTTAAAAAACAATTTGCACTTCATTTATTGGGAAATAATTTTAAAAAGGAAATTACCATATCTTATTTAAGTTTACACTCTTAACAACTAGTCAAGGGTCTGATACCTAAGTAAACGTTCAGTATGTTCTGTTAAAACAGAATAAATACATCAATCAATTCTCCTGGAAACTAAAATTAATCATGAAACAAAATATACATGTGCGTTATCATGCTAGCAGAAAGAGGAAAACAACAGATATATGTGAAGAATTAAGTGCAGCCATTTGAGAAATACTATTGTTGTCAGACTTGTGATTTCTCAGGAGGGTAATCACACTCTAGCTACCTTTGAATAATGTCTTGAATTTACTAGAAGTGAAATATATTTCTCTGGAAAATTAAAATCTCTACCAGAAACATACTGTATTTTTTTCCTGATTTTAAAAATAAGAAACTGATTTCAAGAAGAAAATAATTAGATTTTCCATCAATTGGCTTGATCACATTTTTTTTTTTTTCAGTAGAGGGTGCTCAATTTATTTTACCTTTTGTTTTTTAAATAAGTCACAGATTATATCATATCATCAACCTTGGGCTAAGAAAGAGAGACTCAAATTTTGATACTCAGATTTTGCTCAATGACAATTTCGGGCTTTTGCATATAAAATGGTGATAAAAAGAGGAAGTGCTAAAGAGTATAATTAGAAATGTGGAAAATAGACATTGGAAATGGAAACACTACATAAGGGCCTCCATAGTTATGGTAGACACGGAGGAAACACAATGGGGCAGAGAGAGAAGCCAAACAGGTGCGGGTACAACAAAACCTCAGCTACTCCCATGGTGGGGAGGTTGTGAACTGTGCATTGTGTGTGGCAAGTTGGTATCTCACAGTAACGGGAAATGGCCAGGCCTGTAAGACACTGTCATTATCAGTCACTGGATGTGAGCCAGCCAAGAAGATCATGCCCTTGGGCTATACAGCTGTCTGCAGCCAAGGAAAATTCTGAAAAGACTGACATTCCCAGATGCTGAGACAACTTCAATTATATTCTTGAAGTAGAATCTGGGCAGTGGTATATCTCTGTGTTCACAACACTATCTCTTGAGTTAATTCTTAACTGTACTTTCCAGTGCTCTTTCAGATCAACAGCTTCTATTGGTGCATATGTGTCACAACCAGTGTGTCACATTATCATGGACCCACTTCCGCACCTTTTTTTGCTATAAAGAAGGACCTCTCACCTGACTAGTGCTATGTGGGATCTTCTCCTGGAGAATTAAGCGCTTCATTTATCCTTAGATAGTTGTTCTAGTAATGTCTTGTTGGCAGAAAGAGTAAAATCTCTCCCACATATGTATCTATTCCTGTTAAAGCAAGTTTTCATCATGCTTTCCAGCTTGAAAGGGGCCCAATGTAGTCATCAAATATCTGGTTGGTCTCTTTGATGAAAAATTCCGTTTAAGATCCCAGAATTGATCTCTCTTGCTGGCAGGTTGAACATTCACTTGTAGCAGTAGCTTTGGTAAGTAGACGCCCATGTTGTTGGGCCCATGCTTAACCTTCATTGTTTTCACTGTGGCCACTGCATTAATTAGATTTCTTAACCTTCATTGTTTTCACTGTGGCCACTGCATTAATTAGATTTATGTGCCCACTAAGCCCATGCTGGCAGGGCCAATGACATAAATTGGTTGAAGTCAAGTTCTCAAAATATACTTGCTCCTTGGTGGGTACTCACTTGTGAATGATAATAGATAATACAAAGATATTCATACTTTGTGCTTATCTCCATGTGTTCCTGTGTCTGTACACCCAGAGATCAATTCTGGAATCCTAAACTGCATTTTTAATCAAGGAGATCAGCCAGCTATTTAATATTGAATTGACTACATTGGGCCCCTTTTAACCTGGAAAGGATGAAAACTTGCTTTAACAGGAAAAGATACATATTGTGGGTGTCTAATCTGAAGTTTTCCAACCTTTCATTCAGCACTTCCTAGAGCTCTGTATGCATCCTGTATTAGTCAGGGTTCTCTAGAGGGACAGAACTAATACATAAACTATATACAGTTTATTAAGTATTAATTTACATGATCACAAGGTCCCACAATAGGCTGTCTGCAAGCTGAGGCATAAGGAGAGCCAGTCTGAGTCCCAAAACTGAAGAACCCGGAGTCTGATGTTCGAGGGCAGGAAGCATCCAGAGAAAGATGTAGGCTGTGAGGCTAGGCCAGTCTCTCTCCTTTTCACGTTTTCCTGCCTGCCTTATATTCGCTGGCAGCTGATTAGATTTTGCCCACCAGATTGAGGGTGGATCTGCCTTCCCCAGCCCACTGACTCAAATATTAATCTCTTTTGGGAACACCCTCACAGACACACCCAGGATGAATACTTCGTATCCTTCAATCAAATCAAGTTGACACTCAGTGTTAACCATCACACATCCCAACCTCTGGGTACACAGAGTGCATGGTCAGGTTTACCGTCTGAAGCTCTGCCAAGTCTGTGGATATTTTTCTCAGTCCCTACTGTCTTTTGAGGACTATCCTGAGTGAGGCTGCTGTGTGGTTGCTGCCATTTTCAATTTATACCCACATATCAGGTAGACCCATTTGTAAACCAAGGGCAAGATTTTGTATCTTCTGCCAGCTGGTCACACTAGATCTCTCATGTGGCAATAGATATGAGACAAAGGGAACTGACACAACATTGGGAGATGTGGGTCTGGTTTACCTGCTCAGGTGGCCTGCTTGTGCATTCTTATCTGGGTCCTGCTTGATTTTGGATATACCATTTCCTCTTAATAATGGGTTATTCCTGGACTTACCTGATTTTATGACTTGGTGGGTGTGGCAAAATCAGATAGAAGGTGTCAGATGCATGACATCCATTGTCAGACACTCTATCATGCCAGCGATTGTTTTCCCAGGATATATGATTTTTCACTGTAGATACCAGAGTCTTACTCCAGAACCCCATATGCTTGTGTTGTGATCCTCTTTTGTAGAGTGCCATATGGCAGAGTTGGTCACTACTGGTAGTTCCAACACCAGAAAGCTTCTTGGTTCTATGGCTTAAGCAGCAGAATCGCTTTATCTGAAGCAAGCATCTGCTGCAGAAGTCTTTCTTTCTCTGCAGAAGCCCGTCCTTCTTTGAATGGGGACCCACTCAAAGCTGCCAAGTTTCCTTGTCTCCCAGGTATGGGCTATGTTCTTTCGAAAACACAAAGAGGTCTACCAGCCTCTCTGCTTCCTTCTTTGTAGTAGGAGATGCAAAGGGTGATAATTTATCCTTTAACTTAGAGGCAATACACTTGCAGTGCCTGAATATTGGACTGCTAGTAATTATACTGCTGTGTTGAGTTGACCCCTTACTCTTTGTAGGGGGATTTATCTCTCTCTGGGATATAGGTCTGATCAAGCTTCTGGTTTGTGAGTCAATTCTTGCTCAGCAACTTAATTTCCATAATTCACATAATGTTATAAATGTGGTGAATCAATGTGATATTCTGTAGGATGTCAAGGCAGTTTAGATCTCTTAAAACTATATTCTGATAGGGGAAGTGTAAGTTAGCAAAACCCTGAGGGAAAAGTAGACATATCTAATTTTTCCCATTCCATGTGAATACAAACCGTTTCTCTCATCTGTTTGATCTGACTAGAAAATAACATATTTGTCAAATCAATGTGCCAGCACCTGAAGACAGATGAATCTACTCTAGAACAATGTCACATCTGGGAAAACAGCTGCAATTAAGCTGCTATTCAGTTGAGTCTGTCATACTCTGCAGTCATTTCTCAAGATTCATTTTCTTGTTTTTTTCCTTTTAGGGGACAGACTGCTAACTTAATTTAAGACATGATGGGGACCACCATTCTAGCATCCTTTAGCTCTTAAATTCCTTAAGGTTGGTAATAACTGGAAGTAGATATGCATTTTCCAAGAAGGCAAGGTGAGGGATTATTTCTGTGGCTTGCACTCAGTCTTCCTCACTAAAATATACCTTTACCTTGCAAGTCAAATGCCCTATGTGGGAGTGGCACAGTGATATGTTCAGGGACCTGGGCAGTGACCACCACTGTAAGCAAACTGATACAGGAGTTATTAAGAAATTATTTTAGGCAGATAGTAAGGGTAAAGGTTCTTGGTGGAAATCATCCTTTAATAAGAAACAACCCCAAATGATCCTTTTCTAACAGAAAAGACAGCTTGAAGGGCCAGGTCAGCAAGTTTTGATATGCAAATGCCAGCTATTAGAAACTAGGTTCACTCAATATAGGGATTTTGGCTTCTTTTCCTTGTCACCAGGCATACCTAGTGTCATGGCCACCTCCAGATAACAGCATGTGTTCAGAACATTATGGTGACCTGCATTTGCATATTAAAGAGCTAAGGTCTTGGGAAGGGCAGGTTTTCCACAGGCTATGTAAATGACACACCTGGTCAAACCAATCCCCTGGGCCCTATGCAAACCAGACACCACCTCCTCTGGCATCCCAGTATAAGTAGCCACTTTTCCGACACACACAGGGTTTTCTCTTTGTTTGAATCCCCCTGCCTCTGTCTCTGTCAGAGGGAGCTGTTTTCTCTTTCCTTCTTTCCTTCTTTCTTGGCTATTAAAATTTTGCTCCTTAAAATGACTCCATGTGTGTCTGTGTCATTTTAACTAGACCTGCGTGAGACCAAGGACCCTGGTGTTCCTCCAGTCACTGGCATCCTATCAAAACCTCGGCTCAGAATCCATCTATCCGGCCCTATGTCTCAATCCATTGGATAATGAGGGGGGTGGGGCATGGGGAATGGGATGCTCTGGTCTCTGGGTATTAATTACCACTTAGAACCTATTTCCAATTGGTGCTATATTTCTTGTGAAATACAGATTACATTAATCATTGCCAATTATTTTGCCATGGTTAGTCGGGTTGATCCTACAATGGATTTTGGTCTGAAAATTTCCTGTATCTAGATTTTAAAATGTGGATATGTTGTGGTTTAAGCAATATTATCTATACTTTTTTGTTAAGCAGAAGCATGCAAAACTGAACCTCACCATTACGATATGATTTTTTTGTAACTACATTGGTGATGTAATTTGTGAGTGATGTCTTAGGAGTTGCGCTATTTGGATATCCTGAAACACACAGTCAAGGTAAGTGTATTAACTGTGAAAGGAAAATCTTGGGGCCCTAACATTACTCAGCTGAAGGAAAAGGTCAAGTTGGGAACTGCTCAGGGCAAACCTGCCACCCAATCTATTCACAGTCATCTCTCTGCTCAGTGAGATAGATACACATCTGATTGTCTCTTGTGAAAAAGCTTCTCAGAAATGTAACATAATGAAACTATTTGTCTTTCACCTACCTGTGACCTGGAAGCTCCCTCCCTGTTTCGAGTTGTCTCTGTCTTTCTGGATGGAATCAATGTGCTTCTTAACATGTATTGATGGATGTCTCATGTCTCCCTAAAATGTGTAAAACCATCCTGTGCCCCGACCACCTTGGGCACACGTCATCAGGACTTCCTGAGGCTGTGTTGTGGCCGTGTGTTCTCAACCTTGGCAAAATAAACTTTCTAAATTAACTGAGACTTGTCTCAGACTTTTGGGGTTCACATAACATTACTGTATTACTTAAAATTTTATTGGGTTTTATTCTGTAATATAAAATCAAGGGCATAACATATTTTCTCCTTTATGTATAATGGCTGTGTGTGTGTGGTATAGTGTGGTGTGTATGTATAACTCACAAACGATTTATCTTAAGCTATTGAACTTGTGCCCTTTCAAACATTTTTTTCATCATGGAATCATTTTCTCCCTCAAACTTGAAAGTGGGAATAGATAACTTATGTGTTTGCTGATTCAAAATACATTCAGTACAGATTTTGCATGAGGAAGAGTGTGTGTGTATATTCACATTTGTGCAGGTATGCGCTTATGTTCATGCACAACTATGTATGTATTTGGTGGGAAAAAATGAATAGAAGGAAAAACAAGACAATTTAACAGGCATTCATTTTGCATTATGGTACCGTTGGTATTACCTAAAGATACGTAGACACTGCAGTCACAAATCTCAACAAATGATCTTAAATAACAAAGTCCAGTACTGCTAACTGATCGTGTAGGAGCATTAAAGATAAGATCAGACGAACTGATATGTTTCATCTTCCCCAGGCTGGTCACAGGGAGGACAATGGTGCATACCAAAGCAGAAGCTGTGAGCTGGGATAGAGCCATCAACTACACAGGAAACAAGCAGAATAGAACAAACAGAAATAATACTTCAAAAACAGCACAAAGTAAAGCTGAGTGGGCTTGTAAGTGATAGCCATAAGCATCACAAATAGGATGACAGCTCTCTGGGAGATTCCGACTCACTGAGCTGACTCAGACACAGGCGTAGCATCACAAACAGCAGGTGTGTGACCACATGCTCCATGCTCCTGCTAATGGCAAAAGAATTATAAAGAGGGGATTGTCCTGCGTACTCTAACTTTACAGAAAAATTCAAATATACATAATCGCAGGGTTGGTAGAGTAAGACAGTTCTGGGCTAGAAATCTAAAGGATCAAAATGTTTATTTGTGACACTGTCATCTCTCACTGACATTGCGTCACTTCAGCTATATGGGTCTCAGTTCACTCATTTATAACATGCAAGGAGTGGGCCAAGTGCAGTGACTCATGCCTGTAATCTCAGCACTTAGGGAGGCCAAGGCGGGTGGATCACCTGAGGTCAGGAGTTTGAGAGCAGCCTGGCTAACATGGCGAAACCTGTTTCTACTAAAAATACAAAAAATTAGCTGAGTGTAGTGGCGCACGCCTGCAGTCCCAGCTACCGGGGAGGCTGAGGCAGGAGAATTGCTTGAACCCAGGAGGTAGAGGTTGCAGTGAGCTGAGATCGCTCCATTACACTCCAGCCTGGGCAACAAGAGCAAAACTCTGTTTCAAGAAAAAGTAAAATAAATGAAATGCAATAAAATAAAAAGAGGGAAGTAACTAAAAGAAAGCTCCTGTACAGTGCTAGCATTCTCTTGTTCTAATCTCTAAAGATAAAGGACAACAGTATGATGTTTACAGGAAACACTACATTTAGGTGCTCAGAACCTCAGCTTAATACTTGTGGTTGGGTTATTAAAGGGCAAAAACAGAAAGACCAATTTTTAGGACATAGATCATTTAGTTTTAACAAACAGGACATTCGACAGGTTTCCAGAAAGAAGAGTGTTGATAATCAGGATACAGGGGCATCTCACCCAGCCCACTGTTGGAAATGCAACTATGTGTTACTGCAACTGCAAAAAGTCAATGTGCAAATTTCTTTGTTTCTTTGTCTCTCTCTCTCTCTGTCTCTGTCACAGTCTATTTTTCTCTTGGCCATAACGTACTTTCTAATTCCATCTGTTTGATTTTATACTTGTAGGCTAGGATTTGTTTTACCATGATTACCCTTTTGATTTTCTGTAAATCTGACTTTCATGACTCTGGCTTGCCTCAGTACCAATTTTGGCCCAAATCCACATAAATTTATGACTTCAGTGTCTGAAATCACCAGACTTATTCAAGCTTTGGGACATGTAGTTCACATTTTTGTGGAAAATTATGGAAAAATCTGAATGGCTAAACAAATAATATGAATAGATTCCTATTGTTTTGTGTGTCCACTCTTGGTCTAATCATCTGTGCCTAATAGGGTAGAATCATGTGGTCCTGATAAGGCCATCAAGGGCCATGCCCTTAAAAGGATATTTGTGAGAAAGAGAACTTCACAAAAGAATGTGTCCTGAGGCAAATGAAATTATGGCTATGTACGTTTCAGACTTGAGGTATTGTAATTAAGATGCCACGAGAAGTAAAAACTAAAAATCAGGAAGACAGACTGGCTTGATGCGTAAAGCAATGGAACAAGCTTAATTTTGCTGTGGTGTATAAACCCTGATTGGTAAAGGCAACCATAGTAATTCCATGTGACATTATTCTGACCAACTAGATAGTCGGGAAATATGTTTGAAGGTTTCTACCAAAGGCTGTTCGTGATGCTACATAGTTATGCATGAGAGGGAATACGATCCTTTTTGCCCTGAAGAATGTTATCTGCATGTGATCCCTAAAACTGTGGCAACCGTCTTTAGAGTATGCGAAGAGCCAATCCCAAAGAATAAGCCAATGCAAAGAAGGTGGCAAAATAGACGAGAAGATTCTAAACTCCTAAATTAAGCACTCTGGTATTCTTTTGCTTTGTTATTCTTGTTATGAAATAATACATTTTCTTGTTTATAAAAACTTGGGGGATGTTTTCTACAACTTACAGCGTAAGGCATAGAAAGTGAGACAAGTCACAAATGGTTTACAATGTTTCAAAAAATTAGACTACTTAAAGAATCCTGAATAGAATTTTTTTATCACCTAGTGCCTCAAGGTCATCAAAGGGAATTTAGTCCTTTTTCTATAATACTATAGAAAATATCCAGTTAACCAGTTATGTTTATTCATGATAAACTAAAGCTTACAAAAATAATTCCTTTCAGTATTGTGAGCAAACATTTTCTTCACTATTTTTTAGTTTTCTATTTAATTTCCATTTTCAATCAGGACCTTTAATGCTCTTTTGGTTGTTATTGCTTTAATTCTCTTATTAATTTTCTCTTTAAATGCTGCAATACCTATCATAGGATTTCAAAGCTCTAGATACGTAGTTGGAAATCCTAATAGGAGCATATTCACAACACATTAACAATATCAATACATTTTTAGTTGATATATTTTAAAATTTATTATACGTATATTCAGGAAATATGTCAATTTCTTTTTATGTTGATAGGAAATGTAACTTAATGTAATTAATTATTGGGTTTATAAGAAGTACAGTTCTGTATAAACATAAAGAAAAAATTTGACAGGGTAAAAATGATACATTTTTATTTAATAAATATATTTATTTACTTAGGTGAAAGAGAGAAAGAGAGAGAGGGAGAATATTATGTGCCAGGTACTCATTTAGGATCAGCAAATTCCGTGCTGAATATACAAAGTCCTTGCCTTCATGCAGCTTACATGCTAAGGGAACTGACAAACGATAAGAATGTAATACACAAGGAAAATGGCTATTAATTGTGATGATTCTATAAACAGAATTAAAATGTGTGATGACATAGAGTACAAGTAGGGGAGGTCACTTGAGATAGGTGGGCATAAACAATATTCTGCTGCAGTATGTATTTTCTCTAAGCCTTGAAGTAAAAGATGCACTAGTCTGATTAAAAGGGGGAAAAGTACAACCAGCCAATGGAAGAAAAAGATTTGAAATGTCAGGAAACAAAAGCAGATCAGGTGTTGTTGGCACAGTCAGCTTAGTCCATGGTGTGAAGAGGCACATTCAGATCACTCATTCATCCTTCCTTTCCTCCATCCGTGCCTTTTTCTCTTCCTACTCCCAATACAAATCTGTTACGCTAGGCACTATGTTTGCATTATGCATTTGATTTAGATCGAAATAGATATACTGATTTCTATTACAGCATTTATACTCCAGCATAGAATAAAGACAATTTAACATGCAAAAATAATGGACACCACAGTAGGTAAAATACAAGGTAATATGAGGGTGCATAAGAAGAATATATATATACACACACACCAGGTAAGGGATGGAGGTGTCATGAAAATTCTCTAGTGAAGGAGGGTTTAAATTTGAAACATAAAGAACGAGTGAAAGTTAGCCAGGTAAAAAAGAAAGGAGAGGTTATCATAGGCAAAAAGAAGAAGATGAACAGATTGTCATGTGTTACTTAATGACTGGGAATTGAAATGTGTCATTTGTCAATTTCATCATTGTGTGAACATCACAGAGTATACTTACATAAATATAGGTGGCACGACTTACTATACACCTGGGCTGTATGGTCTAGCCTCTTGCTCCCGAACTACAAACCTGTATAGCATGTTACCATACTGAATACTGTAGGTATTTGTAACACAGTTGTAAGTATGTGTGTATCTAAACATATCTAAGTATAGATAAGTAAAGTAAAAATATGGTATAAAAGATAAAAATAGTACACCTCTATAGAGCATTTCTCATGAATGGAGTTTGTAAGACTGTAAGTTGCTTGAGGTGAGTCAGTGAGTGAATGGTGAGTAAATGCAAAAGTGTAAGACTTTACTGTACACTATTATAAACTTTATTTTACTTATTTATATATTTATTGAGACAGAGTTTCCCTCTTGTTGCCCAGACTGGAGTGCAAAGGTGTGATCTTGGCTCACCGCAACCTCCACTTCCTGGGTTCAAGCGATTCTCCTACCTCAGCCTCCTGAGTAGCTGGGATTATGGGCATGCACCACCACAATCGGCTGATTTTGTATTCTTAGTAGAGACAGGGTTTCTCCACGTTGGTCAGGCTGGTCTCAAATTCTCGACCTCAAGTGATCCAATTGGCTCGGCCTCCCAAAGTGCTAGGATTATAGGAGTGAGCCACTGTGCCCGGCCTATTGATTTTATAAACACTCTACACTTAGGCTACACTAAATGTTTATAGATATTTTTCTTTTATAAATAATAAACTAACTTTAGCTTACTATAATTTTTTTACCTTATAAACTTCTAATTTTTTAAATTATTTGACTCATGTAACAACACTTAGCTTAAAACATAAACATATTGTACAGCTGTATAAAATCTTTTCTTTCTTTATATTCTTATTCTGTAAACTTTTTCCCTTTTAAAAAATTATTTTTTGTTTTTTGTTTTTTTTTAATTTTTTTTATTTATTTTTTATTATTATTATACTTTAAGTTCTAGGGTACATGTGCATAACGTGCAGGTTTGTTACATATGTATACTTGTGCCATGTTGCTGTGCTGCACCCATCAACTCGTCAGCACCCATCAACTCGTCATTTACAGCAGGTATAACTCCCAATGCAATCCCTCCCCCATACCCCCTCCCCATGATAGGCCCTGGTGTGTGATGTCTCCCTGCCCGAGTCCAAGTGATCTCATTGTTGAGTTCCCACCTATGAGTGAGAACATGCGGTGTTTGGTTTTCTGTTCTTGTGATAGTTTGTTAAGAATGATGGTTTCCAGCTGCATCCATGTCCCTACAAAGGACACAAACTCATCCTTTTTGATGGCTGCATAGTATTCCATGGTGTATATGTGCCACATTTTCTTAATCCAATCTGTCACTGATGGACATTTGGGTTGATTCCAAGTCTTTGCTATTGTGAATAGTGCCGCAATAAACATACGTGTGCATGTGTCTTTATAGCAGCATGATTTATAATCCTTTGGGTATATACCCAGTAATGGGATGGGTGGGTCATATGGTACTTCTAGTTCTAGATCCTTGAGGAATCGCCATACTGTTTTCCATAATGGTTGAACTAGTTTACAATCCCACCAACAGTGTAAAAGTGTTCCTATTTCTCCACATCCTCTCCAGCACCTGTTGTTTCCTGACTTTTGAATGATCGCCATTCTAACTGGTGTGAGATGGTATCTCATTGTGGTTTTGATTTGCATTTCTCTGATGGCCAGTGATGATGAGCATTTTTTCATGTGTCTGTTGGCTGTATGAATGTCTTCTTTTGAGAAATGTCTGTTCATATCCTTTGCCCACTTTTTGATGGGGTTGTTTGTTTTTTTATTGTAAATTTGTTTGAGTTCTTTGTAGGTTCTGGATATTAGCCCTTTGTCAGATGAGCAGATTGCAAAAATTTTCTCCCATTCTGTAGGTTGCCTGTTCACTCTGATGGTAGTATCCTGATACCAAAGCCTGGCAGAGACACAATAAAAAAAGAGAATTTTAGACCAATATCCCTGATGAACATCGATGTAAAAATCCTCAATAAAATACTGGCAAACCGGATTCAACAACACATCAAAAAGCTTATCCACCATGATCAAGTGGGCTTCATCCCTGGGATGCAAGGCTGGTTCAACATTCACAAATCAATAAACATAATCCAGCATATAAACAGAACCAAAGACAAGAACCATATGATTATCTCAATAGATGCAGAAAAGGCTTTTGACAAAATTCAACAGCCCTTCATGCTAAAAACGCTCAATAAATTCGGTATTGATGGAACATACCTCAAAATAATAAGAGCTATTTATGACAAACCCACAGCCAATATCATACTGAATGGGCAAAAACTGGAAAAATTCCCTTTGAAAACTGGCACAAGACAGGGATGCCCTCTCTCACCGCTCCTATTCAACATAGTGTTGGAAGTTCTGGCTAGGGCAATCAGGCAAGAGAAAGAAATCAAGGGTATTCAGTTAGGAAAAGAAGAAGTCAAATTATCCCTGTTTGCAGATGACATGATTGTATATTTAGAAAACCCCATTGTCTCAGCCCATAATCTCCTTAAGCTGATAAGCAACTTCAGCAAAGTCTCAGGATACAAAATTAATGTGCAAAAATCACAAGCATTCTTATACACCAGTAACAGACCAACAGAGAGCCAAATCAGGAATGAACTTCCATTCACAATTGCTTCAAAGAGAATCAAATACCTAGGAATCCAACTTACAAGGGATGTAAAGGACCTCTTCAAGGAGAACTACAAACCACTGCTCAGTGAAATAAAAGAGGACACAAACAAATGGAAGAACATACCATGCTCATGGATAGGAAGAATCAATATCGTGAAAATGGCCATACTGCCCAAGGTTATTTATAGATTCAATGCCATCCCCATCAAGCTACCAATGACTTTCTTCACAGAATTGGAAAAAACTGCTTTAAAGTTCACATGGAACCAAAAAAGAGCCTGCATCTCCAAGACAATCCTAAGTCAAAAGAACAAAGCTGGAGGCATCATGCTACCTGACTTCAAACTATACGACAAGGCTATAGTAACCAAAACAGCATGGTACTGGTACCAAAACAGAGATATAGACCAATGGAACAGAACAGAGTCCTCAGAAATACTACCACACATCTAAAGCCATCTGATCTTTGACAAGCCTGAGAGAAACAAGAAATGGGGAAAGGATTCCCTATTTAATAAATGGTGCTGGGAAAATTGACTAGCCATCAGTAGAAAGCTGAAACTGGATCCTTTCCTTACTCCTTATACAAAAATTAATTCAAGATGGATTAGAGACTTAAATGTTATACCTAATACCATAAAAACCCTAGAGGAAAACCTAGGTAGTACCATTCAGGACATAGGCATGGGCAAAGACTTCATGTCTAAAACACCAAAAGCAACGGCAGCAAAAGCAAAATTGACAAATGGGATCTAATTAAACTAAAAAGCTTCTGCACAGCAAAAGAAACTACCATCAGAGTGAACAGGCAACCTACAGAATGGGAGAAAATATTTTTTGTTTTTTTTTACATTCTAAACTTTTTCATTAAAACCTGAGACACAAACACATGTGTTAGCCTAGCCCTACATGGATCAGTACCGTCAATATCACTGTCTTCTACCTCCATGTCTTGTCTGGCTGGAAGGTCTACAGAGACAACATGCGTGGAGCTTACATCTCTTCTGATAACAATGCCTTCTAATGGAATAACCCATGAAAGACTTGCTTAAGCTTTCTTGAGGAAGTGCCACTCTTTTCAGAAATATGTCCACGGTAATTTGCTTTATTGATTTCTGTTTTGTTTCTTCATGGATTTGCTTGTAAGAAGATAAGGCACCACAAATATTCCTCTCTATTGATAAAAACCTTCCAGTATTGGGGTCCATGTTTTCAGTTTTTCAGGAGCTTGTTGAGATTTGTGAAAGCTTCTGCTAGAACTTTTAATGTACATTTTCTTGAGGGATCTTCTTTTTCTTCTCCTGCAGTTTCCTTTTCTCTTGCCTCTTCTTCAGCTATGCATTTCTGTTCTGGTTCCAACAACTTCTCATTAGTCAATTTCTCAGGAATCACCTCTAAAAGTTCCTCAGTGTCATTCTCATCCACATTTAGGTTAAAGTTGTTTAATATCTCAACTATAGCCTTGTTGAATTTTTCAACCTCCTCATTGTTGGCAAAGCGTTTCCAGTCATGGATAAATTCTTCAGTGTTGTCTTCCAGATGCCATCCATACACTCCGTGGTGACATCACCCCGATACCAAGCAAGGTTTTTCAAAAATTGCAGATGTTGGAATTTTTTTTCCCGAATTGCATCCATGTCTTCTCAGGGTGTTTCTCAGTTGCAGAAATAGCCTAGGCATTGGTCCTCCTTAGGTAACAGGCTTTAAAAGCTGCTATAACTCCTTGATCCATTTGTTGGATCCAAGAGTTGGTATTTAGAGGGAGAAGCACCACTTTAATATTGGGATGAAGGTTATTAATGAAAGAAGAATGTGAAGGAGCATTATCAGCAACAAGCAAATCTTGAAAGATACATTATTCTCCAACAACACTTCTCCTTTTTACTGGCATAGCAATTCTGGAGGGCATCTTCAAAGAAGAGCTGGGTCATCCACGACTTCTAGTGAGCCCTAGAGTGCACTTATAGCCTTATAGTGCTATAATAAGCAGTGTGTGCTTATTAATATGCTTAAAGGCCCTGGGGTTCCATTTGGAGCCTGCAATACTGCCTCCAAGCAAGATTGTTATCCTTTCCTTAAAAGCCTTAAAACATGGCATTGAACTGGCCTCCTTATGGTTGAAAGTTTTTTTCAGGCCTCCATTTCCAGAATAAGGTGTTTTTGTTTTTGTTTTCATATTGAAGATTTGCTTTGATGCATAATTTTTCTTCATATCCGGTCTATCTTATTCAAAGTTTCCAAAAATTCTTCAGTTGCTTTCACATCACCACTCACAGACTCATTACTGACTTTCACATTATGTAATGAATAATCATTCTTTATTAATTAAACCACCCAGAAATAGCAATAAATTCAATATGTAGTTGGGTATAAATTTTTTCTTTCAACATTGCAAACAAACTTTTGCTTTGGCTGTGATTATCATTGTGCTGAGAGATACACTTGTGTGTCTGATCTTAATTTCAGGTTACTAGAAGTTTCTCCTTATCTGATATAAGCCATTCTTGAATTTTGTTAGCCTTACTGTCTCTAAGTAGCATATTCTCTAACATCTTTCTGTTATTTTGTTCTTGTTGTTGATCATAGCAATGGTAGGACGGGATATGCCTGTCGGGCAAGCAATAACCACTGATTTTCCACCTTTGGAGTCTGTAATAACTTCTAATTTAGTTTCCAGGTCAATCACTGGAGGGGACCTCTTACTGGCAACATTAGCAGTGGATTTTGTATGTTTAGGTATGGCAATGGACAAAACAACCTGAGATTAAATCAATCACAAGGGAACATGATGCAATAATGAGACACAGTCAATGCAAGATGTTTGAGGCTGCTGCTGGCTTAACATGGCACACGGTTTTACAATGCACATTTTTATTTTTAAAGCAGAGGGAATACACTTTAACATTAAAAAGTATAGTGGAGTAAACTCATAAACCAGTAACATAGCCATTTGCTCTCATTGTTGAGTATTATGTACTGTACATAGTTTTATGTGATGTACTTTCATAGAGCTGGTAGTGCAGTAGGTTCGTTTACATCATCATCACCACAAAGACAAGAGTAATGCACTGCACTATGACTTTTTTATGGCTATGATGTCACTAGGTGATAAAAAAATTTTTAATTATGGGACCGCCGTCATATATGCAGTTCTATGTTGACCAAAATGTCCTTATGTGGCACATGACTATATGAAAGCCCTAGCTAGGGCACAGTCAGCCATATGGGAGATAGAAAACAGCTGTGTAGTTGAAATGTAGAGGTGAAGGTGTGATGGGACCAGGTAGTATTGGAAATACTGGTAGTGGCTCTTTCGTGAAGGTGGAAATATTCTTTAGTGAACCCAGCAGTAATTAAAAGGATTCACTTGAAACCTATGCACTTGGCTCACTGAAGATTTCGAGGAAATTTTGGAGTAAGCTAGATTTAGGCAAATTGTGAGAAAGGCTTTTCTTTTTATTTTATTCTCGAAATTTCTTTTGTTTTTTTAATCTGGAAATAGAATTTTTGGTCAAAAATCCAAGTGACTCAGTACCATCAACTCTCTGGATTAGCAATGCTCAAATTGCGAAGAAAAACAAGGCTGAATTGTGAGGAAATAGAGTATTAAACCTTGTTTGTGATAGAAAATATCCATTGCCCAGCTCCTTGAAAGAATTAAGCTATTTAGTCCACAAGTACCAAAAAATTTGCAATGAATTTTAACGATAGATAAATCTTCCAGAGAATAACTTAGTGGGATTTCATATTAATCACACCCACAGGGGTGATACAGATATCTGGAAACTAAGCCTACTAAATACGATGAATGGTAGCTTAAGCAAAGAGACATTTTGTATTACCAAGTAACAACAGACTAGCAGGACCCTAATAATTAGGACACTCACCCAAAGGTGGAGGGAAGAGATCTGAGTAGGGGTATAAACCAAGGGGATTGGGAGTATAAGAAGAGGAGACCTGTAAAGACTCACTCATTTATTTATAAAATTGTTATTTTGTTTTTGGTATATTTATATGCCAGTGATTGTGGTAGGTTCTTGGAAATCAAGTCCAGAAGATATTTTCCTAGTGTGTATTTCAAATGGGATGACCCAATTTTTACCAACAAGAACCAGAATGCAGTTACAACCAGGGCCCTGGGGTTTTATAAGATCATTATACTCATGAGAATGTGTGAGAGAAATTTTGAGATTACTTAATTTGAAGATGATTAGAGAACCTGAAAGTAATGAGGTCATCGGGGTGAAGGCTGGCCAATGGAACTGGGATGAAAACAGCAAATAAGAGCCTGAATATAAGGTTAGAGTTTAGGATTACTAACCATCTCAGTTTTCCTGGAACGAGAGGACTTCCTGAAACACAGGACTTTTAGTGATAAAATCAAGAAATTCCCAGGGAAAGCAGGAAAAGTTAATCATTCTAGAACTTGACATTAAATCCTTCAAATCTGGATTTTGAACTGTTCAATATTCTTTAACTAAATGCCTAATTTTCACCAAGGCCTGGGGCAGTTGAAGTTTCAAAATTTCATGGATATGTTTTATTCTGGAAATAGAATTTTTTTGTTAAAAATCCAAGTGACTTATTACCTCTCTGGATTATCAAATTGCAGAAAGCTACTCAAAGTAGCTTAGGCAAAATTTGGGGTAGCTTGCAGAATTCAAGAAAGAATCGAAGAAATATGTCCTGTCAGGTGGAAACTGACAAATGTTGCAAATATTTATTCTCCTTTTCTTCTCTTAAAACAACCCCATTTTAAACTGTATACATAGACATGTCCAGTTGGAGACTATATTTCTCAGCCATCACCCCACTTTTCCTCCTCACCTTTCCTCCTTGCCTAGCTGCAGATATTTGGCTAAATTCTATTATGGAGACAATATGTTATGCACCAGATTTTACCCCTCATACAAGGGTATTTTTCCAGGGGATGCAGAGCAAATGTTAGAGGAAATACTGTTTTATGTATAACTTAGAAGAGCAGAATCTTCTTTCCCCTCCCCATTGTTTGCCTACAGCTAGGTTATTTCATTAGAGAGAAATAAACTACTATCTGGTTTGAGCAATGGCGTTTTTGTTCCTCTTTGTTACAGCAGTTTAGCCTACACACTAACTAAAACACTGAGGTCATACAGAAACAATTCTAGGAACCTACTGGAACCAGAGACTTGAATGACTGTTTCCACATTTCAGGCAACATGGCATTGGTAACTTCAAGTTTGCATATTATCACTTTGCCTCTCTTTATTCTATTTATTTTTTATTCTAAAGGTTTCAGTGAGGGGTTCGTGACTGGCCAAGCATATTGCACATGCACACAGTCAGTCATTGTGACCAGGAAGGTAAGATTCTGGAATTTTCCGGTGTTGATCAGATCCTTATTATTTGACCCATTACTTTAGCTAGGGTTATATAAAATGTGATATTTAAATTGGAATTTTCATGGTGAAGGAGTTTCAAGTGGGTCGATTCCTCGTTAGAACTCAAGGGGCAGCCACGTTTTGGAAATTGGGATTTTCAAAGACCCAAATATGATCATTTTCCAGGGTACTCAATGTAAGTGTAAACTGCCTACTTTCACCCTTTGGTATGATCAGCCTGGGATTCTGAGGGAAATGTCATCAGCATATGACAGAAGAAAAAGACTAACTTATGTCCCAGATGATCTGGAGATCACCAAAGTTTTATCTATTAATTAACTAAATTATTTTACACGAAGAGAAGTTCTTGAGACTAATCTGGCTCATTTATTATTTGCATATCTTGATGCTTAATGGTTGGACATGACAAACTATCACCATCCAGGAAACCTTTCACCTCCAATACAAAAAAAATTCATGAACTTTAAAATGGTAATCCAGAAACTCCAACTAGAATATCTGTAAGAAAACCCAACTGAAAGTATCAGGGTTAGTACTTAAGTTTTGTTGCCCAGTGGTTGTTACTGGAACAAACACACTTTCCTATTAAGTTTCTTGTGTTTTTAACAAAAGAATCAGACTCGGAACTAAACTACCAATTGAAGTTCCCAACTTGTTTACATAATTTCCTGATTTTTCTGTAGTGCCAGCAATCACTAGTCCTAAACTATGCTTAATCAAAACATATGCTTATTTTATTTGAAGAAATATATAATATATATTCAAAAATGCACTGTATATCCCTGAAAATTGGTCCAATCATGCCCATCCTTCTTGGAATGAGCCCCAAAACTATAACCAAAAAAATGATTTTGTTGTAGCATGGAGATTGATAGGTGACCTGGATTTTTTTTAAATCCACATTTTTAAAAATACCACATTTTAGATATTATTTTTCCACAAAATAATACCTAAAAATGATCCTGGAAAAAGTGTGCATCTTATGTGTACTAGTTTAGGAAGAATTGAATCTGACACAAACAAGGACAAAAATATCCTCTTCAATTTCATACTGAGAACATTAGTGAATGTGAATTCAAAAATCTCTCATCAGAAATCATGCTGTGATACAATATAAAAGGCTATAACGAAGAAACTAGTTTTAGCATCCATTCTGGTACTTAGAAGATTAACGGAAGGAGACCGTCTATCTCTTTGAAGGGCTTTGCAAATTATGAGTCACAGATACTGGGGCTGAGGCAATTTCCCAACCTAAGCATATTGGAAAGGTTTTGGTAAAACCACCTGACATACAAGGAGAAAGGATGGAAATTTGAGGCTTTCATATTCATTATGAATAGACATATTCAGTTGATATTGATGATATTCCTGGGATCATCCCAATAAACCTATTCTATGGGTCATTTTAGTTTGTCTGAAAGTGACAGAAAATTCTGCATAGCATTAACTTAAACAAAACTGCGGCCGGGCGCGGTGGCTCAAACCTGTAATCCCAGCACTTTGGGAGGCCGAGGCGGGCGGATCACAAGGTCAGGAGATCGAGACCACAGTGAAACCCCGTCTCTACTAAAAATACAAAAAATTAGCCGGGCGCGGTGGCGGGCGCCTGTAGTCCCAGCTACTCAGGAGGCTGAGGCAGGAGAATGGCGGGAACCCGGGAGGCGGAGCTTGCAGTGAGCCGAGATCGCGCCACTGCACTCCAGCCTGGGCAACAGCGTGAGACTCCGTCTCAAAAAAAAAAAAAAACAAAAACAAAACTGCAATTTGTTTCCTGATCACCTAAAGGCCAAGTAGGCTGCTCTGATTTTACTTGGATCCATAGAAACCTATTTATTTTGGTTTTCTTTAATTTTTCTTGCCAGAGTACACACACACACACACACACACACACACACACAGTTTTTGCATGATGCTGATTTATTATGTTTAACACAAATAGTATTATATAATGCACATATTATTCTGCAATTATTTTAATGCAATAATGTATCTTGGAAATTTAAAACATATTTTCTTACATTCTATAGTATGAATTTACTATACAATTCACCATTTTCTCAGTGATGCACATTTATGTTTCCAGGTTTTTTGCTATGAACATAGCTGCAATCTATTTGGATGATACATGCTTAGAAGTAAACTAATTGGAGTAAAAAGTGTATTTACATTTACTTTTGTGGTGTCTATTCTGTTTGTTATATATTTCAGCATTTTAAAATATATAGTTTCTTCTTGTAGATTTTTTGGAATTGATTTTATTAATAGTTCTGTTGAAATTGTGACTGATTTTTTTTCTATTATATTTAAAAGTTAATTATTGCTAGGGATTGGAAAATTATTGTTTTTTTGTGTAAATATTGTATTTGATTACATTACTGAACTGAATTACTGTTTGAATCACTCCCAAAATGAGAGTGAAGTTTACTCAAGAAACAATTTCCATCTTGTCTAGTGGATATGAAATTTGCTTCATAGCAATCAAACAACAGAATTATTACATTCCAGTAAGTCTGTGTTCTGATCTGAGCTCACACTTGTGGCTGGTTAAATATTTAATATTCTTCCTCAGTGAGACCTCCTTTCCTCACCTACCAGATTA
The DNA here is from genome assembly GCF_043159975.1 of Macaca nemestrina. Lineage (NCBI taxonomy): Eukaryota > Metazoa > Chordata > Mammalia > Primates > Cercopithecidae > Macaca > Macaca nemestrina. The sequence continues at coordinate 26,699,716 of NC_092127.1, forward strand.
ATAAAAAATTCAAGTTTTTCTTTGGTACCAGAAGTTGGAGTAAGAGGAGCTAAGGTGGTAGTGACTTACCCCATGGTGGTTGTCTTAATTTTCATTACACAAAAGTGTGGCTTTCTTTCACTGATATTCATTGGCAAAACAACAACAACAACATCAAAAACCCTGCTCACAATAGTGTAAACAGCATATGCTTTTATATCTTAACAAATTGTCTTGTCTCACTTATTTAAAAGGCCTTTACAGTCTGGCCCACTTTACCTAATCCAGTGTACGTCACACTAATCTCCAGCAGGACCTTTATTTACCATCTTCTCTTGTTACCTTCTGCTGCACATGGTCTTTTCATATTCATCATTTTGTGGTAATATTTCCTTCACTGGGAATATGGTTCTTCTTTTGCCAAGTTTTCAAAAACTCTGATCATGTTTCACACATTTTTATTCTTCTTAGTGTCTCAGGACAGCTAGACCTCATAGATTTTTCAGTGAACACTTTCTGAAGTGAATGGAAATTAGTCAATAAAAATCAGGATATTCAATGTTTGGAGCTCAGTATTCCTCAGTTCACACATTCAGCACCAAATAACTGACAGAATAGCTATCAGTGCATCTGTGGAAAGCTGTCCTGAGAAGACAGTTTCTTGTTTGTTTTTTCATGTGTCATATTGAGCTGGCCTTAAAGCAGAAGAGTGCTGAAACCCTTTGCATTCCAATATGACACTGCTACGCTCAGTCACATGGCAAGGGTTAAACATAGCCACAATATCTATTGGATTAGGGCTTCAGATTTAAAATAAGGCATAGAAAAGGTAGGGATGATATTTACAAAGTATGTTTATTAATAATAAACCTCCCTAAATCATCTGGAATATAGAAATCTATTTTCTCAGCCTCCAAGGACTATTGAAATGAAGAGCATTAAAAACTGTAACATTGCTAATTTTAATTCCTTAGACTGAATTTTACATAACAAAGAGACAATTTTCTCTTCTTTATATTTAGGTCATGAAATAACTATATGAAGCCAGATAGCAGATTGATTATGGTAAACCAGATGGCAGAATAGGAGGTTTGATTTTGGTAAACCAGATGGCAGAATAGGAGGTTATCTGAGAAAACTTTTCATAAATAAATTCTTAAAATCTCTGCTGGGATTAGTACTGTAGTGTGGAAAAGTACTTTTTTCCTGTAGACCCCTGAGTTTACGTATCATATACAAATACAGAAACATGAACAAGCACAGCTGTTGATCACATTCTAACCAGAAACCTATTTGAATTATGAGACACTTCCAAGCCAAACGCTATATTACTAGAATGAGAAGTGGTATGAAAATTGAGTTTCTTTGGCTGGATTAGAGATAATTTAGACTGCATGACAAATAAGCTCTACTGGGAACACAAAATCCTAGAAAGATGTGAGAAATTAATTCTCAACAGATACAGTAAATTAATGTCAAGCATAATTTTGAAGAAAACAATTTAGATCAACCGAATTAGGGGTTAGGAGGCAAAGCAGAAAAACTTTCTAAGTCAAGGAAAAGATAGGGAAGCTAGTTGGGTAAAAATTTATTTCCTTAAGATTTTTTTTTTCATAGTTTTTTTAATAATAGCCCATCCAGCTTAGCTTTGTTTTTATTTTTCAGTCACTAGACAATGTTAAATATTAATAGTGATTTGGATGTAAGCTGTACAAGCATATAATATGCAACACTTGTGAAATACTAGCAATTTAGGCTGTGTGATAGTAACATAGCACCGTGAGCTACAACATCCTGATGAATTTCAAGGAGACACAAGAGAGAAAATTTAAATTTTTTTCATTAAATGAAACACAAAATTAAACAACCTTTACTAGATTTCTAATAATGTGGTTGTGGAATACTTTCTTCTCAGGGATTTGAAACTCATATTTTTATATCTGGTAGTTGAAGGTATTCTTTCTCCTCAAAAATACAGGGAAAGTGGTATTAAACATGTTCTTCAGGCCAGGCATGTTGGCATGCACTTGTAGTCCCAGTCCTGGAGCAGCTGAGGTGGGAGGATTGCTTGAGATCAGGAGTTCTTTGCTAGCTGGAGCAACATAGCAAGAGTCAGTCTCAAAAAGAAAAAAAAAAGAACAGAAAAGAAAAGAAAGAAAGAAAAAAATTCTCAGATGAAGATTTTTGGGGATTCAGGTTTTTAAAATTTAATATGGGACTAGGAGTAATTATTTTAAGCATGGTGTTTAGAATAGAGAAGGTACTTAATATGCACACACACACACACATATATATATATAATATAATATTGAAACAAGACAATACAAAAGCATCTTCGGTGGTGAGAATGCATTGAGGTAGGGCTTTTATTTTAATGTGCTTTTTTTTTTTTAACCACTGTAGAATTCTTAAAATAACTGCAAATCTCATGAAGATAAGTCTAGCATGTTTGCTAAGAGTCTTTATTTCTAAGGACATGGATTTAAAATATTGTTATAGGAATCCATTTTAAACTTCAGTGGCTTTCAAGAAAAAGAAATATTTATACCAAATAGGAAAGTAAATAAAAATAATGAACCTGATGTAGTATATACAGCATGGGCTAGGCAGTATGCGCCATCAAAATTATCTCATATAATCCTCACAACTCTTTGAGGTAGGCATTGTCATTAACCTTGCTTCTCAAGTGAAGACGTTGAGTCTTAGGGAGGCAAAATATCCAAAGTCACTCACTGAAAATTTAGAACTCGGCCTGCTCATCTCCAGGGATTACACAAAATCACTCACATTCTACTACAGAAATGAAAAATATATCTGAGTGTAGGTTAAGATTTTCTTTTTTTATTTGTAACAGCCAAAACAAACTTCTGTAATTTACAGTTTCCCTAAGTTTCAATTCTGCAGCCTTTTACCTCTTTATTTGACTTAGGGTATAATTTCAATCTCTTTAGTTATACATCTCAAAGTAAGGGTATGTAAAATACTGAGAAAGAACAGAAAAGTGAATGTATTTATTTTAATTTCTCCATGAGGTTTCACTTTTTTTTCTCTGGTTCTAATTCCATCTCTGTCAATGGTAAGTGATTTAACCTTTCCTTGCCTTGGTGTACACAATCATAAAATGGGACCCGAGAAACAAATATCTAAATTTCTCTCTAGGTCTATGGTGTATGTTTTTCTGAGCAATTTACTGTTTTTTGCCGAACAACTGAACGTGAGATTTATATGTAAACAACATATTTAGCTTGATAGAAACATATATGCATGTATATATATTTTATGTTGTTCAACCATGGAAAATTATGTAGCTGAGATTTGTAGAAACCATTATTTGAGGTTGTCTTAGTGCTGAAGAAAATTCTTGGGTACTTAGAAGGCTGCACAAATAATTTTACAGGCCTGGGTTCAGATAAGATTAATGGCTGGGCCAGGTACGGTGGCTTACGCCTGTAATCCCAGCGCTTTGGGAGGCCGAGACGGGCGGTTTATGAGGTCAGGAGATCCAGACTATCCTGGCTAACATTGTGAAACCCCGTCTCTACTAAAAATACAAAAAAATTAGCCGGGTGCGGTGGCGGGCGCCTGTAGTCGCAGCTACTCGGGAGACTGAGGCAGGAGAATGGCGTGAACCCGGGAGGCGGAGCTTGCAATGAGCCGAGATCGTGCCACTGCACTCCAGCCTGTGAGACTGAGCCAGACTCTGTCTCAAAAAAAAAAAAAAAAAAAAAAAAAAAAAAAAAAAAAAAAAAAATTAATGGCTGTACTTTAGTGGCCTGACAAAATTTATCTGTAACTAATGATTAGGTCAAGTTCATGGAGATTTGAAGCAATGGAGATCTGAAGCAGTCTTGGGTTTAACTTTTGGCTCTGTCTCTTATCAGCTGTGTGACTTTAGTCAAGCAGCCTAAACTTCTCTAAGTGATTTCCACATCTGTAAAACAAAGTAACATTATTTACCCCAGGGTTTGTTTTAATCATTAAATAAGACACAAGTAAATCACTTGACGCTGTATCTTAAATATTGTGAGCATTCAGTAAAAATTTAGTCCTGCAATGACTCTGTCTTCTTCATCTTTCATTACTCCATTTCTCTTGTTTGTATTACTCAAGCATTCTGTAAACTTCCTGCCCTTAAAAATAAGCTCCAGCTAGTACCTACAACCCTTTCACCCCTTGTTCTGCAATCTCTTAGAATAAAGCTCTTTATAAGCATTGCTCAAAACACTGTTTCCTCTTTTTTCCTCCCATTCTCTGTAACAGACCTGTAATCAAACAATCCTGCTTGTTTCTCTTCTGAAGCGCTCTTGACAAGGTCACCAATGATTTCGATCTTGACCAGAATAATGACAACTTTTAGTCTTCATTTAACTTAATTTATAAGTGATGTTTAACAAATATTATTACTTTCTCCTGATGAAAACATTTTCTTTACTTGGTTTTCCTTTTGCCTTACTGGTACCTCCTTTCCAGTCACCTCTTTGAATGTCCTAACTTTTAAGTCGTCGTCATTGGATGTTTCTCTCCTCTATCTACCCTTGTGGGCTCATGACTTCAGTAGAGTTCACATGTTAATTGCTTCCTTATTTCATGTCCTGATCTCTCTCTGTCTTTCTCTTTCTGTCTCTGTTCTCTCCCAAACTCTGTTAGTCTCTATGTCTCTGTGTGTCTGTATATGTCCCTCTCTCTCACTCTCTCTGTTTCTGTCTCTCTGTGTCTGTCTGTATGTATACTTTTCTGTTTTCTCTCATGCCACATGTCTAGTTCATCACACATCTTGTTGTTTGTACAGTCAATATATATTCAGAATTTGCCCTCTTCTCACTTCAAGGGCTACCACTTAACATGAAAACTATTGTTATCTCTTACAGCACTCCTGAGATAGCCCTTTGCTTCTTTTTTCTATTAATGGTCAAGCTAATTAAAGAATAAATGATACATAGGTGCTATCATTATTACAGATTTTTTTTCGTTTTTTTTTTTTTTTTTGAGACGGAGTTTCACTTTCATTGCCCAGGCTGGAGTGCAATGGTGTGATCTCAGCTCACTGCAACCTCCGCCTCCCAGGTTCAAGTGATTCTCCTGTCTCAGCCTTCCAAGTAGCTGGGATTACAGGCAGGTGCCACCACCCTGGCTAATTTTGTATTTTTAGTAGAGACAGGGTTTCTCCATGCTGGTCAGGCTGGTCTTGAACTCCCAACCTTAGGTGATCTGCCCACCTCAGTCTCCCAAAGTGCTGGGATTACAGGTGTGTGCCACCGCGCCCGGCCATTATTATGTTTTAATATAATAAACATTGAAGCCTAAGCATGAAGACAATTGGCACTATTGTGGAAGTCCATCCTCTGCATTTCTAATGGAATTATTTCTTCCTAGTTGGAAGTGTCATTCACTTAGTCATTTAATCGACAAACTTTTATCAGGTGCTTACTATCCCATAGGTGTTGAACTTACAAGATGAAAAAAATGACTAATTCACATGTACTATCCTCTGGGGATTTTTCTCTAGTAGATAGTATGGCATCATTCAAGTACCCAGAAAACATAAGACAAGAATGTTTGTGATTTTCTTGAGGGTCTATGAGTATGGCTAAAACCAGTAGCTGGTGTAAGAAGTCCATGATCATGAATTATGACCTTTGGAGATTGCTAACTCCTGCTTTAAGTATTCAGCAAGGTGGCTCATGTGAGGAATATTGAAGCAGTTGGAAGTAGTACAAACATTATCAGCCGAGGAATAAGAGCACAGTGTTGGAGGCTTGCTCATTCAGTGACTAGGCCATTTGCTGCCAACAAAATGCAGCCCCCGGACTATAGAACAAGGCCTGGACCCCAAATCAGCAAAGACTTGGTTATAAACAGACACTGATGGTTATCGGTTGGAGAAGGATTGCTAGTTAAATGTCTCGCCCCTCAGGAAAATTGGTATCAACAGGAAGTAACTCTGTCAGAGGCAGCAATTTCAAACTCTGCAGGCAATGCTACATTTCTTTTTAAGTGTTATTTTTTAGAACATAATTCTGGAAAAATTATTGTTCCATTTTAGATATCACAACTTTGGTCTTCTTAATATATAAGCATTTCATATTTATCGTGTGAGAATCTTTCATTTTGTTAGTCTGTTCTTTGAGATAGTCTGATGTGCTTTTTGTTCATGGTGGTTTTGTGTTGTGCTCTTATAATCAGGATCACAAACAGTAGGTGCTGTGGAGCTTTGTGAACTGTCAAATTAGGTGTCTTGAGAAAATGGCAATTATTTTATTGAATACAAACAATTCAGCACTTAGAAGACTCTCTAATGGCATAGTTTCAGTTCATCTCTACACCCTCCACATAATTCACTTTATTCCCATTCCGGAAATATTACGTACTTAGTTGTGTTTAAAATAAATTTAATATTGGAAAACTAATTTCATATTGGAAAACTAATCATATTTCATATTGTAAAACTATTAAGATGTTCTATCTAAAAGTTAACAGCATGTTCTGTCATGTGGCAACCTAATTATTTTAACTTCCAAGGACAGTATAGTGGACACCTACTGATTTTCTGTTCAGACTTCTCCTTCATTCTTGGATATGGTAGAGGCTTCCATGGCTACAGTGATTGACCTAGGATGCAGTACCTGACCCAAGTTGTCCCCATTATGATGCCCAATGCTGCTGACTACTATTATTTGTCCAAAGATGGACAGCGTATTCAATTTGGACCAATTACAATACTTCCTGGGAATTTTTAGAATTTAACATCGGGCAAAGAGCATTTCAGTTCTTTGGAAGTGAACATTAGCAATATTAATAAGACCATTAGTATTCTTATTTCTAAGCCAGTGGGAGAAACCAGATTAATTAGATAAAGAGGATGCCCACAGAAAACCAAGGGCAAGAACTGAAAGGACTGCATCCTGGCAAGTCCTTTGATTCAGTCACCTTGTGGCCCAGCTGCATTCTGACTTTGACAAAGTTAGGTTACATGTGCTAGTGAATCCTTTGCAGGAAACTGAGTTGACTAAGGTGGGTTTTATATTTGCAATTAAAATATATCTAAAAATAAGGCAAATATGATTTTTTTTCTCATATTTGTATTCTTTCACATTCTTCCCTACCCCATACCCCACACATTAACTCACATAATAGCAGCATGTATTTGGTCCTCTCTTTAGATGTGAAAATAAATGAATAGCATAATTCTGGGCTGATATTTTAGATTAGATTTTATTTTCTAGAAATAGGTTTGTTGGAAACACACTGACAATTATTTTTTCCTCATAGTTGTCCCAAATACTCTATGTTTTTTTCCTCAACACTTGGCACAAGTGTTTTCTATATAAAAACACACTTTAAATAATATCCTCTTTATATAGGGTAAAATGGTGCCAAATAAAGTATATATTTGTGATATGGGTAAATGAATTTAGATGTTCTAGATAATTCATGCAAAAAGACTTACGTTTTTTTCAACATTTGTATATTTAGGAAAATAAATTTGGATTGACTATCTATCTAAACATTCAAGGTTTCAGAGAACTTAATTACATTAAAACTCATGAATAAAATTTTGGTTAACCAAAAAAAGAAAAGAAAAGAAAAAAAAAGAGCTGACTATACAAGAGTAATTGTAGGTAGTACATATGTGCTATACTATTATTTAGAGCTAGATAGTCTCATGCATCACATAAGGTAGTTCTGGTCAACAATAAACCACTGATACAATGCTGATCCCACGAGACTATAATGGAGCTGAAAAATTCCTAACCCTTAGTGATCTTGTAGCAGTCATAAAGTTGTAGCACAAAGCATTACCTTTTCTATGTTTAGATACACAAATACCATGTTGTTACAATTGCCTACAGAATTCAGTACAGTAACAGGCTGCACAGGTTTGTAGTCTAGGAGCAATAGGCTCTACCATATAATCCACATGTGTAGTGGGCTATACCACCCTCTAGGTTTGTGTAAGTACACTCTGTGATGTTAGAAACAATGACAAAATTACCTGAAGTGCATTTCTCTGAATGCATCTCCATCATTAAGCAATGGGTGACTATGTATGATATTGCTTGTTTTGTTAATATGTACATAAACTAAAGAGGGAGAGTTTTTGATAAACCTAAACATTGCTTAAGCACTTCCATCAACAGTGTAAATGTCAATTAATTCTTGTGGAAGGATGCTTCAATTGCCCCTTACTAAAGGGTGATGATCCCCACAGGAAATGACAAAGTAAAACTAATTTTTATCCTTCCTTATCTTTCTTGGTATCTCTCCTATAAGAGTTTTATTCTTGCACTTTATACCATAGACATTTTTGGACATAATTTATTTTTCTAACTTGATTATCAGGACTTTAGGGAGGAATACATGTTAGCATTCCTACATACTAGGAAGTAAACTATGGTGGATACATATGATGCTCAGTAAATGAAAAATGTTGTTTTACTTACACTATAAATATAGCAAGTAAAGCATATTCAAATTTAATTAGATAGTACACATGGTGAACAACGGTTAGACAAGACCTGCTTGGAACTGTGCCTATCACAGAATAGGGTTCAAAAATATTTGTTAATATAATTAAGTGTGTGTGGGAGGAGGTTTGGAGAAGCCTGGGTATTGGGCTATGTCAACACAAAAATGTAACAGGAATAAAAATAGCAGTAACAATTTAAAAATTCTTTTCTATTTATTTTCCTAGTAGCTTTTTCTTTAGTGTGGCTAATTTTCTAAAGAAAAAAATAACTATATTGACTTTTATGTTCCCATGCGAATTATCCCTTTTAGAGTAGTCTCCTAGGGAAACTTGTTAGATAAAATATTTTTGCAACTTCTTTTGGAATTAATACTTTCAGAATTTGTAGCACTTTAAAAAATAGAAGTCTTAATCTTCATTTTTTGAGAGTAGAACTGATTTCTTTTGGAAAATGTGAAAAGTCATTTTTAGATGAAGGCTGGCACAACTTTCAAGCTAGGTAATACAATGTGGGGTTAAAAAATAAGGTGTGGATAAACACAGTTAGTTTCACTTTATTATATGGCTGGAAAATTGCTCAAAGCAAGTATAAATGGTCGTTCAAATGTGTCGTGATTAATGGCAGTCACAGGACTAAATGCTTACAATGTGTATACTTCAAATATTTATTGGATTTTCACCTTGTGGTTTCCTTGTTTACGTATTTACCACACCAATTTTCAAATGGGATTTGAAGCAGTTAATTTAGGGTATATTCCTTTTTAAAAGTCAGAAGTGTCAGAGAAAATTAGTTATGGTCTGCTGACATTTAATTTCCATCTCTTGTGTTCTAACGAAAAGATCTCCTGTCACAAGAATATATTTTACAACTAGTAGAATCAGAATTAGTCTCCTAAAATGCCTCCTCTGATGATAGTTTTTTCCCTCATAGAGAGTCTCAGTTTGCTGATTCAGTCAAGTCAAAATTGCCCTCGAAGAAATGTTCTTGGAACTCCCTGAGGGAGGTCCATAATTTCCTATGGCGATTCGTGATGTAAAGGCAACTGCAAGCAGCTGGCCGTCCACCTGGAGATGTTGACTAGTTTTCTCAGGCTGATAGGATTAATGATATTTCCTGATTTTATTGTGAAGTACAAAAATACTGCTGCTGTGTCTACAAGATATGTTTTTCTGTTTTTTGAAAACTTCTTTGTCTTTTTGTTCAATAAATAAATGGCTAAACTGTTTCAAGTGTTAACAAGAATGTATAGATCGTGGGAAGACCGCATGTCTTTTAGAAAAGGAGATGGAGATTCTGAACTAATTTTATGTTGCAAGGATGAGAGGAGATACAAGTATTATCTATAACTTAAGAATACTTATTTTACAAGAGAGGCTTAGTTATCCTGTTTCCGTCTATCAAAGTGTGTCTGCTCATTCCGATACACCTCTGAGAATGGGGTTCAGGCATATTTTCGTTTCCAGAAATGAAGAGTTGGAAAAGATTTGTAGAAAACTTGAGATAAGCTAGTTTGATAAGAAACCAAACACACATGTAGTTTACTTCTGAAAAGGGAGTATTTCAAAGACAGAAATGAGTTGGAAAGATGTCAGTCTTGATGAAAGCTCTTATTCTCATATGTCACAAGCTCATTCTTTTTCCAAGCTATTTCCTCTCTATTGTCAGCTCCATTTTTCTCTCCCTTCTGATTGTCTTCCTAGGGGTGACATGCGGTGTTTGTGCTTATAACTTTGATTTGGGACTTACCCTTCCAGTCCCTTCCAGCTCCAGTTTTCTTTAGTAACCAAATTGATTGTCTTGGAATCACTTAATTCACATTCCAGCGGAAAAAGTGTGGCTCCGTTAAGGCTTTTTTTGTTTTGTTTTGTTTTTGTTTTTTAATGGAGTCTTGCCCTGTGGCCCAGGGTGGAGTGCAATGGCATGATCTCGGCTCACTGCAACATCAGCCTCCTGGGTTCAAAGGATTCTCCTGCCTCAGCCTTCTGAGTATCTGGAATTGCAGGCGTGTGCCCCCATGCCCAGCTAATTTTTGTGTTTTTAGTAGAGACAGGGTTTCACCATGTTGGCCAGGCTGGTTTCGAACTCCTGATCTTGTGATCCACCCGCGTTGGCCTCCCAAAGTGCTGGGAGGCTCCGTTAAGGTTTTTAAGTCAGGCTGTGGATAGTGATCAGCCATGGCAGAAGGAAGTGGGCACAGGTGAGTCACGTAATAGAAAATATGTCTGCCTATAGTCAGCCTTATCTGCCTCTGTAGTGAGGATCATGTGATGGGCAGCTTCTCTCAGAAGGGATAATGGGCCACTAGGTAATAGAAACAAATGCAATACAAAGTGCTAGTAATTTTTCAGCTATTGAGTCATATGAGATGCTGTCATTTAAAAATTGGGGTTCCAAAAATGTTCTAATTACAATAAACCTAAATTACTTTTTAAGTAATGCTGAAAAGAAATTTGAAATGGGTAATGAAGTGAAATGGCAATACATCTAAAAGAAAATTTGGAAATGAAACAAAGTAATAAAATCTAATAAGTAGCCAGGAACTAATCAAATAGGAATTTGTTGTTTTCATAAGTTTTAATAAGTAAATAAGTACATTTACATCTTAACAGGTAGAGAAATAGAAGGAAGTAAAATCTGAAAGTCATAAATATTTTAAAAAGAAAACAAAATGAATTCAACCAGTGGTTACAGCATGAAAATTAGCCTTAAAGTTTAAGCTAGAGCTTTTAAGTCAAACTTTAGGGTCATATTTGATTCCTCTTTAACTTTTCCAATTCCTCACTAATTTAATCCTAATTTCATCTGCCAATTTTTTGTGGTTTTCTTCTTCCCTCTCTTCCGTCCTTTCTTCTTCCCTCTCTTCCTTCCTTTCTTCTTCCTTCATTCTTCCCTTTCTTCCTCTCCCTCCCTTTCTATTGTTGCTCACCACTACTATGAGAATTCAGGGATCTATTAATGCATTTTTCTTCTAATGATCTCCTTGCCTCGAGTTTTTCCCTCTTTGAAAACTGCCTCCAGAGAAATATAACAAGGCATACATATCACTTATGAAAGGTGTCAGAATTAAAACTGAGTCACTTGTGTCAAACCCTAACAAAAATGAATAAAACCCCAGGAGGTTAGGAGTGGAGGGCCCTCATACACATGCCAATGATAAGACCTATTACAAAGACTCTCTAAAGGGCTCTTACACACGTATGTCTTATAACAAGAACTTCTGGCAGTGATTTTTAAAAGTGCAGTTAGCTCAATGCGCAAGAACACTTGCCTGACACTGTCACCACTAATGAATGGCGTCAACTCCTGTGATCAGCCTCTATACCAATGTTTGCTTTGTTTCCAAACAAAATATGTATAATTTTCCCTTTTGCCTTTAAAAGCTTCCCTTTGCCTCAACTTCTTTAGCCATGTCTATGGTCCCCAAAGCTTGCATATCCTGGATTTGCAAATCACCTGCACATTCCCAAATAAACTCAATATCTTTGCAGAATTTCTTTCTGTTATTTAGGTTGTCACACAATACCAAGCTTGCATTTAAAACTATTTCATGGCTTCAGATTTTCTAGAGCATCGTTATAACTCCACAACATATGTTTAATACTTATTCTGACCTTGACTGATATGGGCAGTCTGATCTTCTGCTTCCACGTCACTTACATATCACATGTCGCCTGAAACATAGGACACAATTTCAAGACTCCATGCGTTTGCTCCTGTTATTCTCTCTGTTCTTCATATTTTTCAGTTGACTGAAATCCCAGTCTTCAGAGTCCAAGTCAAATTTACTTTTCTTTGTGTAATCTTCTACAAATATTTCCAACTCTTCTCTCCGTGCCTTCTCCCAGACATAATTATTTTACTTCCTCTATTCCCATTATCTTTATACCTCCATTAAAACATTTGCTATACTCACTCTATTATACAGTTTGATTTATGCATGTAGGTTAGATTCTGAAATACCTAACAATAGTATCTCTGTGCATAGCCAACATCTTGCACATAGTAGGTCTTCAATAAAATGTTGGGTAACTATACTAACTTGATACAAACTACAGTCAGAATGATCAACTTATTGCCAATGTCTCAGTTATATCAATTGTGGGATTTTGTTTAAAAAATAAGTACGTTTGTAGGAAAAATTAATTACTGCTCCAAAAGGAAATACTTCAATATATGTTAAAGAATTATTAATATTATATTAGTCATTCAGGTTATATAATATTCTGATAGAGTCTACTGAAACTTTATGTGGTTGTTCATAGCTTACCTAATACACATTTCCTTTTATGTATCCTCATAGACAGTATGACCATCAAAAAATATATTAAATATTTTATTCACAGAAATATGCTATCCAAAAATCTACCTAAAGATAGAACTAATACAGCTACTAGAGTAAAGAACATACATGCAATTTTGTGTGATTTTAATCTTTAGAGACAAGGAGATGTTAATTTAATAAAAGTTCTTCGAAAAATTTTTAAACTAGAGCCATTAATGTAATTATTTTTCAAAGTGATAAAAATTTTATTATGACCAGTGTGTTTAAATTAATTTTAACTTCACATTTATGTACACTGTGCACATTTATGAAGTTGGGCAACTATATCATGATTCATGTGATGAAATGGTTTTAACCACACATTCGGTACCTTATCTCAAGTCTCTTAAAATGATCGCATTTAAATATAAATGACTTTAATAAATTCAGTTAGATTAATAAACTTAAATCCAAATTTAAATGGAAACTCGTAAAACCTCAGAAGGACTTTACTTAGATTGTGCTGGAACATTTTCTCAAAGTGTGTAACTTATCTCACATTTGTCAGAATCACCTTGGATACTGCTAAAATGTAGATTCCTGGGCTTCCACCTCAAGATACATATAATTAGACTCTGTTAAAGGTGTCATTCCTTTGAAACCATGTTTTTAGGAGGATCCACGCGGGCTTCTCTACATTACAGTTTAAGAATCACTGATGGTGACAAGATTACAACCCCAGACTTAACACAGTTTAATACATCCAAAGCATCTTTTAAACATCTCAATGTAGTTCTTCACGTATGGATTATCCTTTCTTGGTGAAAATTACATTAATTAATAATCACTATTCAGGTGACTATTTGAATACATTTGCCTCTGTACCAAGAAAAATAATTACTTCCAAAATAAAAAGGTAGCGAAATCTCCTCCTAACCCTACTAAGATAATCAGGATTCCCAGAATGGGATTGATTAGAAGGCTCCATACAAACTCAGCATTGTCTTTTGTTTTTAAACCAGTTAGAGAAAATGCAGCTGTCTGACTTTGTGTGTGTGTTTATAAACAAAAAACTCACATCTTAGATTTGAGTAAAAGTTATCTTTATATGGTCTCTCTCTCTCTCTCTCTAATTATTTAGGTTTTAATTTCCTCAGCCAAGGAGATAAACCTCATTATATTATGATATTTTTCAATTTATGAGCAGATGTAATTTTATTTTTTGTGATCTTTAAAAATTTTTCTGTGCTGGATAAACTACAAATAAACACAAACTTTCAAGAAAGGAAAATGTCTAAGATTTGTAAATATTAATTTTGAAAATGTTTTCTTTTTAATATTGCTCATTCTTATTCTTCATCCAAAGTAGTTGTTATAATATTTTTAGAGACATACAAGTTAGAAAATTGAAGTGTTTTGTGAGTTAGCATTCTAGATTTTAGTCTCATTTTTACTAATATAGTTTTGATTTTTTGCTATGGCATTACTTGGTTTTGTACTATTTCACAAAATTGAAGATTATGTCATAAGAAATGTATAGTAGTTTATTTCTGTCTTTCATATTTGATAAAAGATTCAAGTAATTCAGTTCTACCAATAATCACAACATCTTTTCATTCATACTGCTTTTTTAGCTAGCTAATCTAGTGCTGTGACTCTCAATATTTTTGGTTTCATGACCCTTTTTTACAGTTAAGAAAATAAATATTAATAATTTTATAAATTAAAACTGAAAAAATATAAAATATTTCCTAAATAATAAGCCCATTATACTTTAATGTATACATAATATATTGTTATGTAAAATAATAATTTATGGGTCAAAAATGTGTGAGAAGAGTGGTATTATTTTACGTTTTCATAAATCCCTTAAATATCTGCCTTAATAGAAGACATTTGGATCCTCACATCTGCTTCTGCATTCACACCGTCATGATAGCACAACGCATAGCCTTTGGAAAAGTCCACATTACTCTTGTAGAGGATATGAGAGCAAAACAGCAAAAAAGTCTTATTATTACAAAAATAACTTTCACCACTGACACTCTACAAGGATCTGGGGACTACTGAGACTACACATTAATAAATGCTGTTCTAGAAAAGCATACATTGGAGCTTAACATCTCTCATCACCCTAGAATGTTAAGGTCTAAGTAAAAATCACTCCCATCTGTCCTGAACTCTTTTTGAATTTAACTGGCACCATAAAATATAACTCTTTCTATAGAACACATCTCTTGGGACCCTTTTAGATGTTTAGTTACTAATATTTCCAAAGGACTTCATGATTAAGACAAACCAAGTTGGACAACTTGATCTGGTAATATGTCTTTAGGTAAATATTTTAAATGTAGAGGCCCCCATATTTTGTTGAATTGCAAAATAAAGTCTTTGAACTAAACATTCTCATTTTTCCTCCAAAGGAATATCTTTTTGATAATGTTACTTTGATGCGCTAGGAGAAGTAGCTGCTATTTAAGCAAATGCAACCATAAAGAACATTGATAAAACTATTGCATCTTGAGCAAGGAAAATTCATCACACTAAACTTGGTGTGTTAGTCCAATTCTCTTTTATCTTTTATTTTTATTGGATTGTGAAAGCCATATTTTTATAGAAGCACTGACAAAAAAGAATTTGTACAGAGAACAATCATGAGAGTAAAAGGCCTAGAAATATTCTTTGAGGATAATTTAATCCTATTCCTCCAACTATCAATCTGTCTATATTGATATAATTCATGCTTTTCTAAAAGTTAAAGCAGTAGAAAAACAAAAATTGAAAGCAAATGTATCCTCCTCCACTAGCTTGCCATTTTCTAGATGTAATTGCTACTTAGTTTCTTGTATATTCTTATGTAAATTATACATGGGGATGTCTGTACATATACACACATGTCCTCTCTCTCTCTCTTTCTCTGTCTACCAATCTATACATCTACCTACCCTCCTACCTAAATCTCTGTTTGTTGAGATTTTGTTTCCTTCACATAGAAGGAAAGAGACTGTGCTAGTTGCTGATGATACAATTGTGATCAAACTGAACGTTTATTCTTATAGTGGTAAATTTTACAGGCGACTGGAGGTACTTAGACTAGAGAATATATAGTTGTATAAGGAAGGGAGGACTTCTGGAATGATGCTGTGAAGAATTTGATGAGCTTCTTCTCCCATAAAAACAACGCAAAAAAAAAATGATAAAACAACTAAAATCCACCACTTCACAACTTTGAAAATTAACCAAAACCATTAAACAAACAAGATCATTTATCTGTGAGAAAGTACTGAACTTTCATAAGAAAGCAGGGCCTGTGATATTTTAAAATGTGGTTCAAGTTCTATCAATCCTCCATCTCTAGTTCAGTGGTGTGGTAGCTTATGAAAACCCAATAGTCTTGCAGCCTAAAGTGAGGAACGATCTCTTTTACTGTTATGTTAAAATTTCCATCCCCGAAGCACAGTCAGTATGTACCAGCAACTTCTTGGAAAATCTCCATTCCCAGAGTATTGTGGCTATTTGATTTGACTTACAGCTTATAGCACAGTGCAAAAACACTATCCCTTGAGAATAGTAATCTGAAAATAACATCAGTTTGTTGGAAATATCCAAGCTGCCTAAGACTGTGATTTCAGTTGGAGAAACAAGAGCCTCATACAAAATTTAAAAGAAAGTCTTAAAGAATTGAATGACCATAGGGAAACTTGGAAAAAGTTCAATATAATAGTCCTGGGAACAGGATGGCTACACTCACATGAAGGGCTTTGCGCATGATCAAGAAAGACCTGGGAAGGGAAGAGGTCTCCTTTACTCAACCCTGTCTAAACTTGAGGCCCTGTGCAAATAGCAAGTAAAAAAATATGACTCTTTTGTAGGCTGCCTAAAATTTGAAGACATGCCTTCTCATACAGTTTCCCTTGGAAAGGGTTGGTAGACATTCAGACAAACTTAAGAAACTTTTTTGAGTGATCAATGGCTAACTACTAAATTATAATGACCTAGATATGAACCTGAGGAAACCAGGCTTAAAAATAAAACAAGAACTTAAAAAATGCTAGCAGGGAACTCAGTGGCCACATGCTGCAGGAAATACAGAATTGACAGAATTAGTTCAGGAAAATCATCAAAAAGATAAGCAGCAACAAGAAAAGCAATAGCAACTATAACAGCAACAACAACAAACCCTCAGGGTAGGGAAAAGATATGATAAAACTGTTACAATGTAATATCTAAAATATCCAATTATCAAAAATTATGAGATAGGAAAATATGCCATATACGTAGGAAAAAAGGCAGCCAACAGAAATATCTCTGAGGATGCTCAGATATTGTACTTAGTAAATAAGGACTTTAAAGAAGTTATTATAAATATGCTCAAAGAACTAAGAGATGCCATGACTAAAGAATTAAAGTATAACAATAATGTTGCACCAAATACAGAATATCAATAGATAGAAATAATAAAAAATCCAATTATATTTGAAAATAAATTTTAAATTTTATTTGAAACTGTGGAGTTGAAAACATAATAATTCAAATGGAAAATTCACCAGAAAATATTAGCAACAGATGTGAGGTGGCAGAAAAAAACAATTATTTAACTTTAATATATGTCAGTAGAGATTTTCTAGTCTGAGGAACAGAAAAATATTAAGAAAGATTGTGAGCCCAAAAGTATCTGTGACAGGTATCAATACACTTAGAATGTTTATTTTGCCAGGGTTAAGCACATGTCCATGACACAGCCTCAGGAGGTCTTGATGACATGTGACCAAGATTGTGGGGTACAGCTTTTTTGTGTTTTTAGGGAGACATAATGCATCAATCAATACCAGTAAGATGTACATTGGTTCAATCTGGAAAGGCAGGGCAACCTGAACGGAGGGCTTCCAGGTTATAGGCAGATTTAAAAATTTTCTGATTGACAGTTCGTTGAGGGTTAAGTAATTACCCAAAGACTTGAAATCGATAGAAAGGAATGTTGGGGTCATGATGATAAGAGGTTGTGGAGACCAAAGTTTTACTATGTAAATGAGGCCTCCAGGTTAGCAGACTTCAGAGAGAATATATCATAAATGTCTCTTATCGGACTTAAGGTCTGTGTTGATGTTATTGCCGGTAGACTTTTCCTGAATTCCAAAAGGTAAGAGGGTAAAATGAGACATACCCACTCCCCCATTCGGTCATGGCCTGAACTAATTTTTCAGGTTAATTTTGGAATGCTCTTGGTCAAGATGGCTGGTGGAGAGTGGGGGAGTGGGGAACATGGGGCTTCAAATTTTACTTTTGGTTTGCGAGATAAACAGAGAAAATGGTGAGATATTATCAAGCACACCAACATAGACATACTGGGTGTTCTCAAAGGAAAGAAAAGGGGAAAAATATTATATAAAGTAATAATGACCCAAAACTTCCCAAATGTAATGAAAAATGTGAATCTACACATCCAAGAAGCTCAATGAACTCCAAGTAGAATAAACTAAAAAAGATCTATAACCAGAGATATCATAGTCAAATTGACAAAAGTCAAAGACAATAAGAAAATCTTGAGAGCAGCAACAGTAAAATAGCTTATCACATATGAAGAATCTTCAATACACTCAACAGATAACTTCTCATAAGAGCCAGAAGACGCAGTGATGACATCTCAAAAGTGTTGAAGGAAATAAACAAAAACCCTGCAACTAAGATTTGTATATTCAGCAAAACTTTCCTATGAGAAGAAATAAAAGTATTTTTCAGATAAAACAAGATCTGGTAGAACTCACTGCTACCAGACATGCCCTACAGCAAATGCTAAAAAGAGTTCTTTAGGCTGAAATAAAAGGACATTAAATGGTAACTTGAATCCACATGAAGAAATAAAGGGAACTAATAAAGGTAACTATATAGGTAAATATAAAAAGTAATATTAACTTTTTTTGTAACTCTTTTCTTCCCCTACATGATTTAAAAGACAATTTATAAGGCAATAATTATAAAACTGTGTTTATATGCTTATAATGTAGAAACATATAATAGCACAAAGGGTGGAGGAGGGAACAGAAGTATATTGGAGAAAAGTTTTTGTATAATATCAAAATTAAGTTAGCATTCATTGAAATATATTATTTTCTATTAAGACAATAATTGTGATCCTCAGGCATCCAGTAATAAACTAAGAGAGGCAGTGATGCATTTGAAGTCAGCCACGTTTTGAAAAATTGCCGTATATGAGACATTATGCTTTAGATCAGCAGTTTCCAACCTTTTTGCCACTAGGAACCAGTTTCATGGAAGACACTGTTTCCATAGATGGGGATGGGAGGGCATGGTTTCAAGACAAAACTGTTCCACCTCAGATCATCAGGCATTAGATTCTCATAAGAAGTATACAACCTCACATGCACAGTTCACAGTAGGGTTCACACTCCTATGAGAATCTAATGCTGCAGCTGATCTGATAGAGGTAAAGCTAGGGCAGTTATGCTCTCTTGGGTGCCGCTCACCTCCTGCTGTACAACCCAGTTCCTAACAGGTTATGAACCAGTACTGGTCCACAGCCCAGCGGTTGGGGATCCCTGCTGTAGATCACAGAAAAAAAGACTAGATGCTTGAAGTTAGAGGTGTGGCGTCCATAGGCTCTTGACCCCCTAAAGGTTCACTAAAAGTCAGTGAAATGAGGCATATTGTTTAATAAGAGAAAAGGGATACTAATTTATTTAACATGTATACATGTGAGCTTTCAGAATGAAGACCCTACTTCCCAATACGATGTAGAAACTTACATACCATCTTGAGGCCCCAGTGAAGAATGCAGACTCAGCATGGCCAAAGCAAGTAAATCACCACGTTAGTGACAAGAAAGGAAGAAACTTGGTCAGTAAAGATGGGCTTATCATGTAGAGAAAGCCTCCCTCAGAGAGAATAGATACAAAAGGTTGCTTTCTAGACTTCAAAAGGTGTCAGACTCAATCTTTTCTGGATCCAGGTGAAAGGTATAGAAGGGGAGGAAGGCTGCATTAATGGAGATTCTCTACATATGGCAGATTTTCCCCACTTAAGACAGCTTTGCAAGACCGCTTCTGTCAGGGTGGCCAAGTGACAGCCATTTCACAATATGTCAAAAAAATACATTTTGCGATAAAATATTTTAATTTTCTTCACAGGAAAGCAGTTTTAACTCCATTACAAAAAGAGATTTTTAATAATTAGAATTGTTTGCCAATGAAATGTGCTGACAAGAAAAAGATGGATAGGTTGAATGATTTAGTATTGTTTAGATTTGGAAATGGAACTTCTAATGCCAATTTCTGGTTCTTAAGATCTAAGAAAAATTTAAAAAGAATAAATGTCAGTAGAATCTCATTAAGACAGGTCTGACATTTTAAATAAAATAGGAGAAAAATCCATGAATATTAAATCCCTGTTTACTTATCTTTCTGTAATATTTGTGATATGAATTTCTTCTAGGCATCCCGTCTTTCACACATAATTTAATAGTTGCATTGCCCTACTTCCTTTAACCATGTTATCAGGAATAGTTGATTTAAAGCATATGTATTATTTTAGGCTTCCCTTTAGCACTGTGCTAGGCGATCTCTAGCTTTATCTTATCTTGACTCCTTTGTTTCCTGGATTTAAGGCATTTTTCTGTCTTATTTTATTCCAGTTTAATGGAACGTTTTCTCCTAGAGCTTCCCGAGAAAGGCTGCATGCAAGGAATTTTTGTTGTTGAGATTTTTTCATGTCTGCCAACGCTTTTATTCTGCTTTCACCTTAAATTGATAATGTGACTTAGTATAAAATTCTAATTTGAGAAATTTTTTCTTAGAGTTTGAATGCACCACTCCATTCTTTCCTAGTTTTTATTGCTGTTCTTAACAAATTTAATGCTATTATTAATTTTAGTCTTGTTCTGAAACTGAAATTTTCCTGTGGAGATTTTCAAGAACTTCTTTTTGCCCTAATATTTAAAAAATTTGCAAAGGTACTTATTAGTTTGGTTTTATATTTATCTATTTGCAGGGCCATAAGTGGGCCCTTTCTATCTACATATTCAAGTAGTCCTGAAAATGTTTCTTGCATTATTTTATTATTAACTTTCTTCCATTGTTGCTGTTATCCTAGTTTAGAACTTTTGTTTTGGTTGCCCCTAGAATGTTCTTCAATTTTTACAAGAAACTGCCTTAATTTTTTTTTTATGTATTTTTTATTATAGTTCTGGGAGATTTCCTCAGCTTAATTTTCTGAATTTTTTTTTAGTTTTTAAAAATTATTTTCCTTTTTGGCTATTACATATTTAATAGCTGGCACTATTTTCTTGTACTTTGAATGCTCTTTTTTTTTTTTTTTAAAATCACATCCTTTTCGTATTTAGTAGCTGCAATAACTTTTCTCATCTCCTGAAGATATTAACTATATATGGTTTTCTAAAAGAATTTTTTCTCTTCTTTTTTTGTTTATGCTTCTCCAATTATTTCTTTTATTTTTTAATATACTCTATATTTTATGTGATAGGTTTTTTATTTTTTTCCAAATATTGGGTAATTTTTTATTTTTGGTTTATATTTAAGAGTGGAACAGTAAAAAGCTTGTTTGGAAGACCTGTATGCATGCTGACTGGGTATCCATGAAAGGTAATCAGGCTGGATGGTTCTTTGGCTATCCCTCAACATTTCATTATGTTTAGATTCTGCTATCTTTGTTGTAGGAAAATCCAAGTTCTTATCACATGACCAGGAAAGATTAGGCACGCAGACACTTTGAAGGCTGAGGGGTTATCTTTGTTGTAGGAAAATTTGGGTTCTTGTCACATGACAAGGAAAGATTAGGCACACAACTACTTTGAAGGGTGAGGGGTTATGGAATTTATTGGGTGAAAAGGAAAACAACATAACAAAGCGAGAGGGGTTCCTGTTAACAGGCTCCCATCCACAAATTGAATCCTAGGTTACCAGCCCAGAGCAGGAGAGGCCAGACTCCTTCTCTTGCAAATGGCTGCAAACTTCCTGTGGCTCCACCCTGTACTCCCAGTGGGCAGGCCAGTTGGGGGTTCTCCAGGGAGCCCTTTTCACGTGGCTGTCTCATCAAGATGTGGTCAAATGTTCACATCTTAGACATGAAGTCCTTGTCCATGCCTATGTCTTGAATGGTATTACGTAGGTTTTCTTCTAGGGTTTATATGGTATTAGGTCTAACATTTAAGTCTCTAATCCATCTTGAATTAATTTTCCTATAAGGAGTAAGGAAAGGATCCAGTTTCAACTTTCTACTGATGGCTAGCCAATTTTCCCAGCACTATTTATTAAATAGTGAATCCTTTCCCCATTTCTTGTTTCTCTCAGGTTTTTCAAAGATCAGATGGCTGTAGATGTGTGGTATTATTTCTGAGGACTCTGTTCTGTTCCATTGGTCTATATCTCTGTTTTGGTACCAGTACCATGCTGTTTTGGTTACTATAGCCTTGTAGTATAGTTTGAAGTAAGGTAGCATGATCCCTCCAGCTTTGTTCTTTTGACTTAGGATTGTCTTGGCAATGCGAGCTCTTTTTTGGTTCCATATGAACTTTAAAGCAGATTTTTCCAATTCTGTGAAGAAAGTCATTGGTAGCTTGATGGGGATGGCATTGAATCTATAAATTACCTTGGGCAGTATGGCCATTTTCACGATATTGATTCATCCTATCCATGAGCATGGTATGTTCTTCCATTTGTTTGTGTCCTCTTTTATTTCATTGAGCAGTGGTTTGTAGTTCTCCTTGAAGAGGTTCTTTACATCTCTTGTAAGTTGGATTCCTAGGTATTTTATTCTCTTTGAAGCAATTGTGAATGGAAGTTCATTCATGATTTGTCTGTCTGTCTGTTACTGGTGTATAAGAATGTTTGTGATTTTTGTACATTAATTTTGTATCCTGAGACATTGCTGAAGTTGCTTATCAGCTTAAGGAGATTTTGGGTTGAGATGATGGGGTTTTCTAAATATATAATCATGTCATCTGCAAACAGGGATAATTTGACTTCTTCTTTTCCTAACTGAATACCCTTGATTTCTTTCTCTTGCCTGATTGCCCTAGCCAGAACTTCCAACACTATGTTGAATAGGAGTGGTAAGAGAGGGCATCCCTGTCTTGCACCAGTTTTCAAAGGGAATGCTTCCAGTTTTTGCCCATTCAGTATGATATTGGCTGTGGGTTTGTCATAAATAGCTCCTATTATTTTGAGATATATTACATCAATACCGAATTTATTGAGAGTTTTTAGCATGAAGGGCTGTTGAATTTTGTCAAAGGCCTTTTCTGCATCTATCGAGATAATCATGTGGTTTTTGTCTTTGGTTCTGTTTGTGTGCTGGATTACGTTTATTGATTTGCGTACGTTGAACCAGCCTTGCATCCCAGGGATGAAGCCCACTTGATCATGGTGGATAAGCTTTTTGATGTGCTGCTGGATTTGGTTTGCCAGTATTTTATTGAGGATTTTTGCATCGATGTTCATCAGGGATATTGGTCTAAAATTCTCTTTTTTTGTTGTGTCTCTGCCAGGCTTTGGTATCAGGATGATGTTGGCCTCATAAAATGAGTTAGGGAGGATTCCCTCTTTTTCTATTGATTGGAATAGTTTCAGAAGGAATGGTACCAGCTCCGCTTTGTACCTCTGGTAGAATTCGGCTGTGAATCTGTCTTGTCCTGGACATTTTTTGGTTGGTAGGCTATTAATTATTGCCTCAATTTCAGAGCCTACTATTGGTCTATTCAGGGATTCAACCAAAAGCAACGACAACAAAATCCAAAATTGACAAATGGGATCTAATTAAACTAAAGAGCTTCTGCACAGCAAAAGAAACTACCATCAGAGTGAACAGGCAACCTACAGAATGGGAGAAAATTTTTGCAATCTACTCATCTGACAAAGGGCTAATATCCAGAACCTCCAAAGAACTCCAACAAATTTACAAGAAACAAACAAACAACCCCATCAAAAAGTGGGCAAAGGATATGAACAGACATTTCTCAAAAGAAGACATGCATACAGCTAACAGACACATGAAAAGATGCTTGTCATCACTGGCCATCAGAGAAATGCAAATCAAAACCACAGTGAGATACCATCTCATACCACTTAGAATGGCAATCATTAAAAAGTCAGGAAACAACAGGTGCTGGAGAGGATGTGGAGAAACAGGAACACTTTTACACTGTTGGTGGGATTGTAAACTAGTTCAACCATTGTGGAAAACAGTATGGCGATTCCTCAAGGATCTAGAACCGGAAATACCATATGACCCAGCCATCCCATTACTGGGTATATACCCAAAGGGTTATAAATCATGCTGCTATACAGACACATGCACTCGTATGTTTATTGCAGCACTATTCACAATAGCAAAGACTTGGAATCAACCCAAATGTGCATCAGTGACAGACTGGATTAAGAAAATATGGCACATATACACCATGGAATGCTATGCAGCCATAAAAAAGGATGAGTTTGTGTCCTTTATAGGGACATGGATGCAGCTGGAAACCATCATTCTCAGCAAACTATCGCAAGAACAGAAAACCAAACACCACATGTCCTCACTCATAGGTGGGAACTGAACAATGAGATCACTTGGACTCAGGAAGGGGAACATCACACACCGGGGCCTATTATGGAGAGGGGGGAAGGGGGAGGGATGGCATTGGGAGTTATACCTGATGTAAATGACGAGTTGATGGGTGCTGACGAGTTGATGGGTGCAGCACAACAACATGGCACAAGTATACATATGTAACAAACCTGCATGTTGTGCACATGTACCCTAGAACTTAAAGTATAATAAAGAAAAAAAAATGTTGATGTCTAACTCACTGTGGAGGGTGGTACAAGATTGGTGGTCTGAGTTCTTGGTATCTAGTGTGATAATATGGGGACCAGCTCAGAACCTCAGAGTTGGTACGAAAATTATTTTTAACTGAAGATATTTGAGATTCAACAGATGCATAATAAAATCTATTTGGAACTTCCCTTATCTGACGAAAAACAGCAGCTTCTGAGAAATCAAGCTTCCATAAATGCCCTATCCAGGAGGATGTTACGACCATGATGAAGGTAGAGAAACCGCTGCAGTCATATAAACAAATATAATAAAAACTTCTTGTCTTCATTTGCTGTCATAAAAACCTATATATCTTTCCTAAATAAATCTATTTGTTATTTTCAAAAAAGTCTATAAGCCTCTAATTTTAACTATTTCCTGAGCTCCCTACTTTTTTTGTGGGCTTCCGTATGCATATGAATGAACCTCTTCCCCTCTTATTGTCTTTTGTCACTTTAATTCACTTGCCACCACATGCAGAATTTAACAAAGAAGAGGAATTTTTTTTTTCTCCCCAACAATAATAAAGTTGGAGCTGTCTACATTTCCTTGGTAATCTTTCATTTAATCCTTTTGTCTTCAGTGCTGTGTTCTTGCTCAGCTATGTCTAATAATTGCCAATGTTGAGATCCTCTATTAAAACCGTTTTAGAAAATAACTTTTCAGGCTTCTTCCTCCGTAGGGAACGGAGGAATTTCTTCAGATGCATAAAGTAAGACTACCTAGGGGTCTAAAAGCTCTGGAGTCTTAATCCTTTCTCTTATTTTTAGTTGTTCTACTTCAGAGGTACTAATCCTGTTCAGAGTTCCATGGTACTAATGGGTTGCTTTTCAGCTTTCAACACTGTCGTCTTACAAGTTAGTCACTGCCCCTAGCTGCTTTCCAGCCATCAAAGTTGTATCCTGGGGACACATGAAAGTGCCTGGCCTTCTTCCTTTGTGAAGTGGTGGTAGCTGGTACGGGACTGCTCAGGGATCAGAAGCCTTGGGGTTCCATGTAAGTTTGAGTGGTGCCTCTGCACACTCTGTAGCTGGAGGCTCTCTCTCTAGAGGTCCAGGGGGCGGGGGGGGGCCAAGGAGGCTTTCCTATGTCTAGGATTGTAAAGGTCCATGATGGAGGTGTGGACCTCCAGAAATCTCTCACTCATTCACCTTTTCCCTGCGTTAGGATGCCTCTCCCGGCTTCACGCGGGTCCCAGCTTGGTGGCTGCCTGGCTTCTGTCTTCTCTGCTTTCCATGGGTCCTGTCACTTCTCTGATGACTCTCTGTGTGCTCTCTTAGATGATTTGCAGGAAGTGTTATAGTGACTTGCTATGTTGACCCCTCTTCATGAGACAGCCGTGCACGAGCTACCTCTAGCCAGCCATCTTGAATCGGAACCTCTCACTTAATTTTTATACAATTTTTCTAGGCATTGCTACTATAATCTCCATTTTTTAAAAATGAAGAAATTTAGGCCATATGAATGTATCTGAGTCATCTGAGATCACAAACAGTGAGTAAGTGGTAGAGATCGGATTTAAACCTCAGCAGATCAGCTACAAAATCATTGCTCTCTATCAAAATCCTTGCTCTCTATCAAATTTTACTGTTTAACAGGGCTACAAAAAGACGGAAATAAGGTACGGTCAGCTGGGATAATGTTACCTGCTGTAGCAAACAAACAAAATATGTATAATGGCTTAAAAATGATATAATGGTTATTTCTTGCTTATATAAAGTCTGTAACAAGTGCAGCTGAATTATAGGCATCTCTTTTCCAAACAGTGATTGTGTCAGGCTTATTCTGTTTTATTCTTCGGCTATCTTTACACTGTGGCTTCTAAGGTTTCTATGCTTACTATAGCAAGCTGGAGGAATGAGTTAAAGACAGTGGAGAAGGCATAACTACTTTTAAACTAACTCTTTAAACATCTTAACCAAAGCATGGCACACCTCTCTTCTGTTCACATTCTGTTGTATAGGCATTTTCACATGGCCAAACTCAATCTCTGTGGATGCTGGGAAATGCAGTCTTAGTCTGTGGTAGGAAGAATAAATGTGTTTGCTGAACTGTTTAACAAACTTGGTTACCATTTGCCCTTCAGTATCCGTATCTTTCTTTCTCCACACATAGTTAGAAAATGGCAGGACCATTTTAAATCCATGTCTGTGAACCCAGTGTCCATGCCAATTAACTGCTGATATCAAACTATTTTTTCTGGTATGCAAAAGTTACATTGACTTTTACTGTCAGAATACATTTTCTTAAACTCTCTAAACCTTACCCTTGTATATATTTTCTAAAATATATTCTGTATGTTTGTATATAAGGATTCAATGCCATTGAGAGGCAATACTGAGCGCTCTGGAGTTAGACCCTCTGGGTTTGAATCTTGGCTTTGTTACAATCTGTGTGGGAGGGGCAAAGACCTTGCCTCTAGTGCATCTATGAAAGAGGAATTACAGTGCCTACCTCGTAGTGTTGTGAGTGAAAATGAGAACATAGTCAAATGCACTCTGCTTGGCATATAAAAAGCTCTCTCAATAAATGTTAATGACTACTACCCACTTTTAATAATTATTAATAATTTGCTTGGTATTTTAATATCAAGTTTTTTGGCCATAAGCAAAAGAATAATTTATGGTCTTGGTTGTAGTTTATTCTTTCTATCTGAATTGGTATTTTAGTATCAAGATTTTTTTGCCATAAGCAAAAGAATAATTTATACACTTGCTTGTAATTCATTCCTTGTATCTGAAGGCAAGATTGCTTGGTTCATCAGGATTACACTCATGGCCTTTCAGCGAATTGTTGTCCTTATTTTGAAAAGAAAAGGAAAATTAAGGAAATGATGTTTTTGTTGTTGTTGTTGAGACAGAGTCTTGCTCTGTCTCCCAGGCTGGAGTGCAATGGCGTGATCTAGGCTCACTGCAACCTCTGCCTCCGGGGTTCAAGTGATTCTCCTGCGTCAGCCTCCTGAGTAGCTGGGACCACAGGTGCACCCACCATGACTGGCTAACTTTTGTATTTTTAGTAGGGACGAAGTTTCACCATGTTGGCCAGGCTGGTCTCGAATTCCTGACCTCAAGTGATCTACCTGCCTTGGCCTCCCGAAGTGCTAGGATTACAGGAGTGAGCCACTGCGCCCAGCCGAAGGAAATGCAATATTAAAACACCAAGGTTCTTGTCTACTAGAACTTTGAAAATTCTATACATTTTGTAAAATCGGCATGTATTAACATTTTTTACATGTATGTTGACAAAACACAAAGTTTATTTAACATTATTATATTGCTATCTAGTCAAAGTCCTCAATGGTTATTGAAATATGACAGTTTTTATTTTAGATTCTACGGATTTTAGGTATATTCATGAGCTTTTAAGAAGACACTACAATGCCAATAACATGGGCATAAGTGAATGTCTCTCTGTCTCTCTGCGCATGTGTGTGTGTGCGCGTGTATGTGCGCGCGCGTGTGTGCGTGTGTGTGTGCGTGCATGTGTGCGTGTGTGTGTGCGTGTGTGTGTGCGTGTGTGTGTGTGTGTGTAGTGTCTATGTGTCAAAATAGGGGTAGAGGATTGTGAGAGTTCTGTCACAATGTTTTCTTTTATTATTTTATTTTCTTACATAAAAAACTGTTATCTGGCTTAGGAGAAATAAAGGACTGGACAAGAGGGCTTAATGATGCTATATTTGTTACAGATTTCTTACATAAATTATGTACTTCCATTTGCTCTTATGCTCCAGGAGAAAAACAATTGCTTGCAAATTTCTACTTAACCTTCTTTTCCATGAACTCTTTTTACTGGGAGGGGATAGACTACAAAACTTTAGATAATATGCTCTGTCCCGGGACAGATTCTTAGTGAAGGCACCAAGATTATATTCTTTCTATGTACAGTCGATCCTTGAACAACATGGGGGTTAGAGGCACAGACCTGAGCAGACAAAGATCTGCAGATAATTTGATTTCCCTGAAACTTAACTACTACTAGTAGCCTACTATTGACCAGAAGCCTTACTAATAACATACACAATTAACACAAATTTTGTATGTTGTATGTATTATATACTGTATCTTACCATAAAGTAAGCTAGAGAAAAGAAAGTTATTAAGAAAATCATAGGAAGAGAACATACATTTGCTATTCATTAAATGGAAGTGGATATCATAAAGGTTTTTATCCTTTATGGGTTCAGTAGGCTGAGGAGGAGGAAGAGGAGGAGGAGTAGGGTTGTTCTTGCTGTCTCAGGAGTGGCAGTGGCACAAGAGGTTGAGGAGGTAGAATGAGAGACACACGTACGGTAACTTTTCAGAAATCTGTGTGGGAGGGGCAAAGACCTTGCCTCTAGTGCATCTATGAAAGAGGAATTACAGTGCCTACCTCGTAGTGTTGTGAGTGAAAATGAGAACATAGTCAAATGCACTCTGCTTGGCATATAAAAAGCTCTCTCAATAAATGTTAATGACTACTACCCACTTTTAATAATTATTAATAATTTGCTTGGTATTTTAATATCAAGTTTTTTGGCCATAAGCAAAAGAATAATTTATGGTCTTGGTTGTAGTTTATTCTTTCTATCTGAATTGGTATTTTAGTATCAAGATTTTTTTGCCATAAGCAAAAGGGATCTGCATCCATGACCCAATCACCTCCCACCAGGACTCACCTTCCACATTGGGGATTACATTTCAACATGAGATTTGGGCAGGACAAATACCCAACTATAACATTCCATCCCTGCCCTTGCCTTCAAATCTCATGTCCTTCTCATATTGCAAAATACGATCATGCCTTCTTGGTAGTTCCCCAAAGTCTTAACTTATTCCAGCATTAAATCAAAAGTCCTAGGTTTAACTTCAAAGTCTCATTTTAGACTCATCTCCTTCTAACTATAAGCCTGTAAAATCAAAATGAGTTATTTCTTTCCAAGATACAATGGGAGTGCAGGCATTGGGTAAACATTCATGTTCCAGAAGAAAGAAATCAGCCAAAAGAAAGGAGTTTCGGGTCCCACACAAGTCTAAAACCCAGTAGGGCAATAATTAAATCTTAAAGCTCCAAAATAATCTTCTTTGACTCTGTGTCTCACATCCATGGCACACTGGTGCAAGGGGTGGACTTCCAAGACCTTGGGAAGCTCCACCCCTGTGGCTTTCCAGGATTCACCTGCATGACTGTTCTCACAAGTTGTTGAGTGCCTGCCACTTTTCCAGGTACAGAGAGCAAGCTGCTGGTGGATCTACCATTCTAGAGTCTGAAAGACTTGGATAATGCAAGCCATAAGCCTTGATGGCTTCCATGTGATATTAAGCCTGCAGATGCACAGAATGTAAATGTGGTAGATTCTTGGAAACCTCCACTTAGATTTCAGAGGATATATGGAAAAGCCTAGGTGTCCAGGTAGAAGCCTGCTACAGAGGTGGAGCCCTCACAGAGAACCTCTGTTAGGGTAACTTAGAGGGGAAATGTGGGATTGGAGGCCCCATGCAGAGTCCCCATGGGGACTGGCTTCCTTTTAATTATGGAAATGTCTTTAGCAAGTGGTTGCTTTACAGCCTGCTTAGATTTTTTTCCCTGCAAATTCGCTTTTGTTTTCTACCACATGGCCAGGCTGCAAATTTTCCAAACTTTTGTGTTCTGCTTCCTATTTAAACACAAATTCAACTTTAAGTCATTTATTTTGCTCCCACATCTGAGCATAGGTTGTCAGAAGCAGCCAGGTCACAACTTGAATGTTTCGCTACTTAGGAATTTCTTCCTCCAGGCTAGGTGCAGTGGCTCACACCTGTAATCCCAGCTACTCAGGAGGCTGAGGCATGAGAATTGCTTGAACCCGGGAGGTGGAGATTGAAATGAGCCAAGATCATGCCACTGCACTCCAGCCTGGATGATAGAGCAAGACCTAGTCTCAAAATAAAAAAAGAAAGAGAAAAAGAAATTTCTTCCTCCAGGTACCCTCAATCATAACTTAGAAGTTTAAACTTCCACAGATCCTTAGGGCAGAAGCACAATGCACCCAAGTTCTTTGCTAAGGCATAACATGTATGACTTTTGCTTCAGTTTCCAATAAGTTCCTCATTTCCATCTGAGACTTCAGCCTGGCATTCACTATTCATATAATTATCGGCATTTTGGTCACAATTATTTAATCAGTCTCTAAGAAGTTCAAAATCTTCCCTTATCTTCCTGTCTTCTTCTGAGCCCTCCTAACTCTTCCATTCTCTGCCTATTTCCCAGTTTCAGATAGCTTAATAGCAATGTCCCACTTAGTATTAATTTTCTGTACTAGGCCATTCTGGCACTGCTATAAAGAACGACCTGAAACTGGCTAATTTATAAATAAAAGAGATTTAGTTGGCTCACAGTTCTGCCATATTTGTAGGAAGCATGGTGCTGGTACCTGCTCAGCTTCTGGTGAAGCCTAAGAGAGCTTTCAGTAATGGTAGAAGATGAAGGGGGAGCCTACACATCATGTGGTGGAAGCAGGGGCGAAAAAAGGTAGGGAGGTGCCACATACTTTTAAATGACTGGATCTCATGAGAACTCACTATCTCAAGGACAGCAGTAAGCTATTTGTGAGGGACACACCACCGTGACCCAATCACCTTCCAACAGGCCCCACCTCCAACATAGGGGATTACATTTCAACATGAGGGGTGGGGACAAATATCCAACTGTATTACATTGTATTATATACTTCACATGGTAGAGAAAATTTAATATTTTTTAAGTATCTAGCTAATTTAACTTCATAATGTTAGATAAATGAATGAATGAACAAATAAATTAAAAAGCAAATATGCCATGATAAATGCTTTTATTGATATATATGTTAGCCCCATAATCTTAATTACTGATTAAGAAAAATCTTTGCAATTTACATTATGCAGTCTAAAAGAATTACAGAGTTTCGGAGCTAGGCACATGTCTTCCTCCTGGAGCTTCATTTCCAAGTTGTCATTCAGCTTCTACTGGACCATTCGCACCTTGGAATAAATCATGGTAAAATAAAGCAATTCAATAACAAGCCAATATACAATTATTAGATAATTTTTGTTTTGCTGAAATCTTTTAAATTTCATTTGATCTCCATTCATTTAATGTCTATCTTGTGCACACACAGTTTTACATAAAATGTTCCAATTAGAGTGGTCAGGTGATTTACTTCTCTGAGACTTCAATTTCCATTTTCAATATTGATGTGCCATTTGTAGGTTTATAGAGAATTTTATTGACAAGAGTGGTAGCATACTGAAATTTGGGTAATTGTGTTTCATTTAAGTCAATGTACCATGGTTTGATCAGAACTGTTCTATCTCTTGACAATTGTTATTCATGCTTTGAATATAAATAAAAATTGTTTTTAACGCTTTCTTTCCATGTCACATTTCAGTCTTAGCTTAAGTCATTAAAAATGCTATCCCTTTAGATCTATACTCATTTATGGCACTATCTTTGTTTCTGTTTTCCTTTTCCCATCTTTTGTTTATGATCCTTTATTTCTGATTTCTTCCTTGTATGACCATATTATTTATGTACTTCCCATCTTCATCTGAATCACTAGCAAATAACTAACAAATCTTGAAAAAATTTCTCTCTGGGCATTTTAAAATGGTCTGCCTGTATTGTAATTTTTACCTATGAAAACTTACCTACCTTTACCATAACTTTTTTGAATCTATCCTTATTCTATCTTTATACAATTTTTACCATTCACATTATTGCTATTTTATCAAGATCACTTATTATATATGATACAGCTTGCTAAAAAAAAAGTGCCAGATTTTCACTCAAAACATTTTATTGTTCATTATTTTGTTTTTAGAAATCTTCATTGGCTGAAAGAGTAGCGTAGAGTTTTAATAGCAATTCTGCATGTTAGTAATGTTTTTAGACCAGGCACAATGGACACAATTCTACATATCTTACTTATGCATTCAAGTCAGCTAGTTAAATTTTTGATTCACATAATTAATCTTTACGAGCTCATTACTCGTTATTGTTTAGACAGAACATTAACTTATTTGTATTTAAAAATCCTTTGACTGAATCACCTATTTAACAAAAAGAACAAATCAATTTTTGTGTATACATACTTGTAAGAATCATATTGCTAATATCACTGAGAATGCACTCCCCTTCATGTGGGAGATGTAGTAAATGTTAGTGATGGCATTATTTTTTTACTGAGAGAATTTCAGAGTTATAGAGAACAATATGTGAGACTAGAAAAATTAAGTATATAAAGTCTCTTTTGGTATTATTGCACCTAAAAAGGAAATTAAGTATGTTCATGCATTTTGGAAATAATAAAGTATGCTGGGTTTATATTAGGCTGTATATTTCTTTAAGTGCTTGGAAAATAATAACTAGTGGAAACTTCAAAGATAAATACTTTCAGGAAAAATTTCCCATATATATGTATATATATTAATATATATAACACTTATGTATATATTCATATATTATATATAATGTGTGCATATATTATATATTATATATACTTTCCTTTACCATATTATATGTACATATTATATATATGTATATATTATATATTGTGCATATGTATACACACATAAAATACATGTAAATATCTACCTTACTAGTTACTAGTTGTATTATTTAGGTTTTCTGTATAATCGTATAGATTTTGTTTATTTAATATTTTAAGGACTAAGAAATTTAAATTCTCCTATGTCTAGAGTGTCTCTTCCTAATTATTAATAGTAGCTTCATGAATTATTGCTGTTATATCCTCTTTATGGAACTGTTTTTGTTAATATTATTAACCATCCTTTTAGACTGCATACTATTATTAAATAAATGCATATTATCTGATACTATGATCTTTACTTCTTACTTTTTATTGATAGGTACTTGTGTTATAGTTGCATATTATTTTTAAGAAAGCTTTCTGAATCACCTTGCTTCAGGTGCATTTCACAGCATTAGGTGGATTTTTATTGTGATGTAATAATAACATTTTATATAAATAAACTCATATTTATCATAATGGCAAAAATTTTAGTCTTGGTTTAGTGATATTACTTTCTTATATTTTCTGTTGTAATTCTTTCTTAAGTCTTTTATTACAAGGTTTTATTTCTTTGTGTTTTTTGTTTTGTGTATGGATCTACTGTTTATAATTAGATTACAATTTATATGTTTTTCTGGTGTTTATCTTTATTATTTTGTTAGTATAAAAGACCCTTGAGTATTATCTATTTTCAACCAACGATTGAGTAGTTATGTGTTTTCTTTAGATAGCATCTATTATATTCCTAATATGAACAGTGATAAAAGTTGACAAATATCAACTCTCCTCTCTTTTACTCAATTCTCCAATTTAAGTGAATAATATTATCATTCTTTGTGTTTATCTTTTTGTAAATATTGTCATATTTTAATGCCTTATTTAACAGCTCTAAGTTATACTTTAAATTCCAGCTGATGAGTCAATCAGCTGATTTCCTCTATCAATTTCAAAAAGGTAGTATTTCTATACTCTAAAGTAACATAATATTTCATCACCCTAATCCTCACATTAAAAATATTTTTAGTTTTGCAGTTAAATATATTAAAAATTGACCATCATTTATTTCCCCTAAATTGTGTTATTGTTTTGGCAGGTTGGAATACATATTTAATAGTTTCCTAAAGATAAACTCACGGAAACAACAATTGAGTTCTTAAATATTTACAAGTATCAGTTTCTTCATTTTTGTACATTGGTTACACTTCCTTGAGGATCTTGCATGTGTTGCAGTATTGTCTATGGTGTTCAATATTGTTGAGATATCTGAAGCCAGTGTAAATTTTTCTCCATATAAATAATGTTTAGGTTTTTCTCATATGCTAAAAATCTTATTTAATGTCCAATAACTTCACAGACATATCTCAGTCTTTACTTTCTAGGTATATTTTTCCCCTCTGATGCAGAAGTAAAAGAAACTAAGTAGGGAAGCCAAAGAAATTAAAAGAAGAAACCAGTTTACTTAGCTCTGTACAAATACATTTGAAAACAAAGATTATATAGATGAGGTTATTATAGCCAAATATATAGTTTACCCAAACCAGCTTCCACAAAGAAAGAAAACTTTCAGACTCATTTTTATGTATCGAGCTTGGGTCATATTAAAAAGGGCCTTTCTTCAGAGTATTCAGCTGAATCAGCAGATTGTGTGTAGGTGTGTGCATGTGTGTCAAAGTGTGTGTAGGGGCAGGGGGCAATTCCGACCATCGGCAAAAAATTGAATATCAACAGGCAGAGGGCCATTACTTAAATGGAAAGCCTCCATTTAAGCATCCCTAGACTGAGAGGTAGAGCCAGCATTTGAACATGAACTACTCTTGCATGGCATTAATGCCAGTCAGGCTCCACCAGTCAAGAAAGCACTATTCTTTTCTTATCTATCTCCTTCCTATCTTTCCTCTTAACTCTACCCCAATAATGATAAAGAAAAGGTTGGTGTGGAAAAGGAGTATAGCAGTGAGATGGAAAATTATTAAATAATTCAACCTTGAGTCTTTTAATATTTGGAAGCTTCTGAGGCTCAATCAGATTTGAACTAAAGACAGGAGAAATCTTTAAACTGAACAAAAAAATGGAAAGTCTAACATTAATTATTATTATTATTTTTTGAGATGGAGTCTCACTCTTGTCTCCCAGGCTGGAGTGCAGTAGCACAATCTCGGCTCACTGCAACCTCCGCCTCCCAGATTCAAGTGATTCTCCTGCCTCAGCGTCCCAAGTAGCCGGGATTGCAGGTTCCCTCAACCATGTCCAGTTAATTTTTGTATTTTTAGTAGAGACGGGGTTTCACCATGTTGGCCAGGCTGGTCTCGAGCTTCTTACCTCAATTGATCCACCTGCCTCAGCCTCCCACAGTACTGGCATTACAGGTGTGAGCCACTAAACCAGGTCTAACATTAACTTTGATGTAACTCTAATACCTAACATTTAGCCTATTCATGAATATCAAAGAAGTCCTGGAAAAGTTATAAAATTTGCCAAGATTTTCCTTGGAGCTGGAGAGGAATGATTAAAGAGTGGGTGTCAAGGCAGTTATGAGAAAGAAAAAGGTTATTTTTTCTTGTATCTGAATGAATTCATTCTGAAACTGATTACATATATAAAGTTTATTAAGAAAAAAATATCCCTGATACTTGGTAAAAATGGTAAGACGGTCTTTATTCAAAGAAGGTCATGGTGATAGGTCTAGGGAGCTTTGCAATTATCTGTGGGTAAACAATAATACCAAATTTAGTGTTGTGGTTAACATAGGGTTCACAGAAAGGAATGTTGTTATTGTCAGGGAGGAGTATATTAACTGCCTCAAATGTATTTGTAATATTTTATTTCTTAACCTGGGTGGTAAATATATGGGTGCTTATTCTTTTTTGTTTTCAAACTATTTCATATTAATATATAAATCATTACGGATATACACATGTACTGCTACTGATGTTGTAATGGATACATTTTTCTTTGAAAAACATTTTGGCAATACAGAGATTTTAGTTAAATATTCATAACCTTCAAAAACTAGTTATCACCAGAGATGTAAGTTAGATCACTTAAAGAGAGCGCATAGAAGAGGGAGAGGAGAGAGTCTGAGACGTAGCCCGGGTTCAGTGTAGGGAAGGATGACCCAGGAAGGGAGAGCACCACAGCACAGCAAGGGAGGAGGGAGAAATAGAGGAGAAAGCCACGGCACAGAAGTGGGACAAGAGGGCTTTTGAAGAAGAGGAAATGGTAAGTAGAACTGCATGCCTATTAAAAAAAAAAAAGAAAGAAAGAAAGAAAAGAAAAGATAAAAAAGAACCTACTAAACAGAAAAATCTGCTTTAGCTTCAGAGACATGGAAGTCATTAGTGACCACAGCCAGAGTGATAGGGATGGAAGAAAAATTGATGATGGCGTAGTGATAAGCACGCGTGGTGGATTCCAGGATGCAGCTCTCAGATCCCTGTTCAGAGATAAATAACTTATTACTCTAGCTGCTGCCAGGGCTGCCAGCACACGGTCCTCAACGACCAACCCTCTTTGGGATTTGCCTCAGCTGTGGAAAGCCACTTAACTCAAGTTCACATCCCCATTCCTGTGACCGCCTACATCCAATGACTGACTGATACGGGTATAAAGTCCCGGCTCTTTTGCCCC
This sequence comes from Macaca nemestrina, assembly GCF_043159975.1. NCBI lineage: Eukaryota > Metazoa > Chordata > Mammalia > Primates > Cercopithecidae > Macaca > Macaca nemestrina. The sequence continues at coordinate 26,736,410 of NC_092127.1, forward strand.
CACCACAGACAGCTCTGAAGTTTCATCTCATCTTCAAAACTCGCACTAGCGTCAGCTGAGGCTTCCATTGAGACTGCATTGCAGTCTCCTCTGCTCCTCTGCTCCGTTGGGCTTCTATTCTCTCCCTTCTGCAGATGTTCATCGTAAGAGCACTTTGGAATAAACGGACTTTGTGCAGATTTCTGAGTATCTACTACTTGATACATAGCTCACTTTGAAGAAAAGTAAACGACGGCCTTACTATAGGCAAGGTGTCTTAAGACTAGACAGTAAGAAAATTGAAATAATGATTAAAGGCGACACTTTCAAGATGTTTGAAAATTTAGAGAAAGTAAAAGATAGAACTTAAAAGTATGGTGAGAAAGTGTCTCGCCTTTACATTTTTATTTGAGAGAGACATTTCATGAAGCAGACACAGTGAACAATACTTCAAAAAAATATGTTAAAGCGCTTGGAAACAAACATTTTTTAGACATCCTACACACAAACAAAAAGGGATAGAGAACTCTCAAAGAGGACAAAAACAATGAAAAATCTAGACTTCAGAGAAGTGGCAAAAGTCTTAAAGCCAACAGCTATCCTGGGGTATCCGTCAACCCTGATGGCTCCCAGGCCTTTGTTTTAATGGACTTGACCTAGGGAAAGAAAGCAAAGCACAGGACCTACTCAAGTAGGAAATCCAGCCAAGACCCCCACACAGGGATAGGAACACTGAAGAGCACTCACAATCAAGTGGAGACCAAAAAAGGATCATCCAGACCAACTCTCCCCACAGAGAGACAGAAAGGCAACCATCGCAGCCTTGGGTTTCAGGTATGGAGGGAGGAGATGTGTCGCCTCTCTTTAGTTTTCTAACCCAAATCTGTTATTATATAGGTTTGAGGTCAGACTGTATATATTACCTCTGTAGCTGCCCCGAAACTGAAAAGAAAAAAAAAATTAATGTAAAACATAAATCTTTTGTATAGCACCTGGCTGTTGCATATACCAAATCTCCTAAAAAACTTAAACTTGGGCATTAAAGAGTTCTTCCAAATAAACTTCAGATGATTGAAATAAATTTTTAAAAGATAAAACTCATTAAAAAAACTATGAAAAAGATCAATAGAAACAACAAAAAAAAACTAAGAAATGCTGGAAATCCTTTAATGATCTGAATATTTTATATTCAGTATCTGAATGCATTTGAAGAAATAAAAAGTAATTTTAAAAGTATGGTCAAGTTTTGAAAGGTTGTCAAAAAGGATAAGATAGGCCATCAACATTGTGGACCCTCCACCAGCGAAGAGATTACAACTCACTGAAGGCTTAGATAATCCTTAACATTTTTTAGCAATAAAGTAGGTTTAACTAAAAAAAAAAAAAAAAAAGAGTCTTAATTTTCTAACTATTTTAACAAGAGGAACCAATACAATGGCAGAGTTGAGGGAAACCCTGCTTGTGCCAGAAGCTGGCATGTGTATCTCAAACCTGATACGTATTTAGGGTGGCAAGTGTCTTGATGCTCATTCTGGGGAGAAGCCAGCTGACTCACCCAGCTGTCGTGTCTTTGTGAGTCTCGTGATCACAGGGAGAGATTTTGTCCAGTGTTTGCCTTTAGAAAACACACTGCCCTGTTAGCAATCTCTTCCCAGTCCCTTCTTCCATGGCAGCTACGTCTGATGATCCCATTCTGCTGAAACTAGTACCCATTCCCTTCTAGATTAAGATTTGGGGGAGAACTTCCTTTGCCATGTAAGGGCAATATGTGCTCAATTACATTTGTAGTTAGACCGACATGTTCAATGTCTCTCTATAGGGCTGATGGGACTGGCTGCTGCTGCTTCCATTTATATAAAGGGGATGATGAATGCTCAGGTGGGTGCAGGCATATCACAACTCCTCAGGTTTTCAGAGGCCACAGTTTCACAGCCAGCACTGAGAAGTTGCAGCTGTCAAACTGCGCCACTCAGGGTGATAACCTGCGTTCTCCTTATTCTCCAGTGTGAGTGAGCGTGTATGTGCGTGTGAGCCCGCAGTCCTTTCCCCGCCTGCTTAGAAAGTACTTAATAGGTGGTGATCCAGAATTCCGAAGACAAAGGTTTGTAACAAGTTCATAGAGGCTGAATATTTCTTTAACAGAGCTGATGCTATCAGACAGGAAAGCCTGGGCTTTTTCATTTGTGAAATGGGAAAGTAGGATAGTTTAGTTATCAGGTTATGTTCTTGAAAAAAAAAATTGTTAAAGTTCTAAGTACATAATATACATTTATTATAGAAAATTTAGGAGAACCAAAAAATACAAAAGAAAAAATCCCCTACAACTTTCTAACTTTAATGTTTGTATGTAACATTAATATAAATATTGGATATATAACCTAGGCAGAGTATATAATGTGATATGATTTTTAATAAAGTATAAAACATTATATTGAATTAAATATAATATGTGATATGTAACTACTATAAAATATTATATTGCATTACATATTTCACCCACAAAATTGGAATATATATATAGTATATTACAACTTAAATGGAATATATTTTCAGACTCTTAAATGTGAATGAGTAAGTGTTTGATGAAAGAATAAATAAATGAACTCATACATTAAAAAAAAAAGATAGATCTGAAAGTCTGGAAATAAAATATACATTTTAGAAATGATGAACATAGCTGGAAAGTAGAAACGCAATAGATTGTTTAAAGAATAAAAGTATGAGTGCTTATTCTGTCATTCTTTTACTTTCTATTGTTTGCTGAAATATTTAATAATAAAATAAAATAAAATTACAGTGGACATTTTTTTCCTGTTCTTCCATGGCATGTAATAAAACAGAACAGCATACAAACAACATTTTATTGTATACAAGTGCTTAGTTCTCATGTTTAATAAAAGATGATATACCTGGAGGGCCCCTAAGTGGCATATCCACAGAATTTGATCAGTCTGAGGCTTGACTTAAGGCAGTGTGTTCAAGGAGCTCTAACTTCCTGTGGAGTGTTTGACTGAAGAGTACTAGAATATGCCACCCCAAAACATGCCTACTTGACATTTGGGTTATTTTAAAGTAAAGCCCATTTAAAAACCAGCAGATGCAGACAAAACTCTAAAAACAGAGTAGAGTTTTTTCTTCTGTAAAGGAAAATTACATTTATAAAGGAAATTTCCATTTGTAAAATAAATCTCACTTGTACCAGGAAGCGAACTCTTAACAATTTTTGTTTTCAATAGTGATGGCACTGACTTAACTCTGCATAACAAAGCTTAGTCAACAGCCTTTGTTTTCCATATTTTTTCCTGGTCACCTTCCCATAACTTGCCTCCACCACCTAGAAGCTGAAAAACTCCTTTTCCTTGGTTTAGCTTAAGGTGGTATTCAAGCCTATGTTTTAATCATCCTTTGGGTTGTCATTGCTGGGCACTTCCATTTGTACACGCTCAATACACATAATAATAGACTACTGTTTGCTTTTCTCTCGTTAATTTGTGTCAACCTTTAATAATGAGATTTTAAACGTATGATTAGGTATACAGCTTATTTTACTGCAAAGCTTAGTATGATTAGGTATAGAGTTTACTTGACTACAAACCTGGGAAACACTGACTGAACAAATGGGGTCAGCATTTCCAAAGTGGGGGAGTTAAAGTTTCACTTTATAGGCATAGATGGAAACATTTTGGTATGATTACAACATTTTGTTACAGTGGATAGTCAGGCAAACATGAGAAGGGGAGGAGAGGACCCCTACTCCAACCAGGAGTGTCAGTCAACCATCAGGTGGTGGTCAGGTGGTGGTTAACTATTTCTCTAAAATAATAATTGGTCTCAGCGGTTCCAGGGAAAGGCAGTCTCCCATAGACAGGAAAACCCTGAAACTGATGATCACCAGCTTCCCAGTAAGATCTCAGGAGTTGGTGAGTGGGCTCAAGCATGCACATTAAGAAGCAAAATGGCAGAGTTTAACCGGTATATAACCTTCTGGGGGCATTCTACCAGAAAAGGAAGAATGCTTTGGGTGAGCATGCGTACAGCTACTGTAAACACACTGTGCAGGCTCACCTCCCAAGTGCTGGCATACCACCACACATGCAGGCAGCTCACCCCCAAGGGAAGAATCAAGGGAAAAGGGATGCAAGATACTGGAAGTATGCCAGCATATAAAACCCTAAGTCCAAGGTCAAATGTCAGATGGGGCACTTGTCCTCCAACTTGCTCACTGGTCCCTATTCCAAGTGTAATTTACTTTCTTTTCATTCCTGCTCTGAAGCTTTTTAATAAACTTTTACTCCTGGTCTAAAACTTGCCTCGATCTCTTCTTCTGCCTTATGCTCCTCAGTCAAATTCTTTCTTCTGAGGAGGCAAGAATTGAGGTTGCTGAAGATCTTTATGGATTCGCCACCAGTAACCTGGATACCCACCACTGCTAGCAATTTTCCATACAAATCCAGGTGTGTACACCACAGTGATTTGGTTGGTTATAGATTGTACATTCCAAAGAAGGTTATTTATACTTTATATATCCATGAGGAGGGATAATGATCTGGAGGGGAGTCTTTTCTCTGGTGCCATTTGGTCTTAATTATATACAGAAAAAAAAAAGGCAGAAGTTGTGTGACTTAGGTTGCAAAGCTGCATCCCTTCAAGGCTAAGGATAATTTAAAGTTTCAGAAGTTTCAAGTTGTAATTATTTTTAGTTGAAATTATTTAATTTTACATTTCCACCAAGATCTTTAGAAGAAATTATTATAGATAAACTCAAAGGATTTAGCGTTTTTTATGTTATGGAGCTTAGTCCTGCATCTCTAGGAAGGTTCATTCAGAGAGTACCATGTTCTACAGCAGGGGCAACTTTTCAGGCTACAAAGCTGGTGGAATATAGGCCAAATTTAAAGCAACAAGAGAGAAGTGAATTTGTGACCTGAGTCAGGCTATATGGCTGCATCTTTAATTAATGCAATTTTTTGAATGGCCATTATTTTAGTTTTTTAAGCTGTATATTGACTTCATGGAAAACAAATGCAGTAGCAGCAGTGAAGACAAAAACATGACAAAACAAAACAAATGACTATAATTCCTAGAATAAGTAATAAGCCACCAGGTTTCCTGAGATCCAAACCAGCTCTTTAGCCAATCATTCAGAAAAGGTGTTGGGTCTGAAAGTTTAGTTATTTAGGTTTTCCTATCAACACTTAATTGAGTGATTTTATCTAATTTATTTGGGATATAGACACAACTCTCAGTTTTTACGGTAGTGGAGGTTCTTCCTTGGGCTCCAGTGAGCATATTTAAAGTCATATAGTTTTATAACACAGCCTTTCCCATAAAAGTTAGTTCATTGTTTAAAAATGAAATGCTTATGTGGCTGTTATTTGGGGCCTTTTTTTTGTACAGCTGATTAGGGCTTCTACATGATATTACATACTCAATACCCAGTTGTGACACAAAGATGGAAGCTAAATGATTATATTAATACCTCAATAATTAATGGCAGTGGAATGTAGAATGAACCCAACAAGATGGTAAATGAGAAAGACTGTGGGCTTTGAAAGTGTATTCGACCTTGTGCTGAAGCATAACCTAAAGAACATCATCCTAAGCATCCTAGTGGTAACTGTGGCCATGGACTGGCTCTGCCCAGCCAAGATATTTTGTTTGGAGTTAGCGAAAAATTGCCTGGTCACTGTGCCCATTCAGTGGTATGTCAAACAGTAATTTGTAATCGAATGATGTGGACACAATGTTTTTTAGGCATCTATTTCATGTTTTTAGCATTATTGGGCCATGTATATTTGGTGTGATTCTTTTGTTCCCAATATAAAAGGGCAAGCTAAGTTGACCAAAACAGTGGGTAAGCCTGATCAAACTGTTCCAAATCTGTGTTGCATTATTTTGAAATCCAGTTATCTTATCTTTCAACTGGGGCAGCATGAGTGTGAAAGCTAACAAATTGGTCTCTTATACATAAAAGTTCTTCCCATGTCCTTTGTTTTGTAAAGTGTTTAATAGGCCAGTGATGTACCTCCTTCTTAGTCATACTGGCGTTAAGCACTGATGACTGTTTTTGAGAAACATGGATCTATTTCGAATGTTCTATCCAATCTTGTTCTTCGAAAGGATATACCCACCGTAGTAGGCCAGAACCAGCAGAGACGTACATGAGGTTGCATACTCAACAAGTATTTCTGTAATATGTTGGCATTGTCTTGAGAGGTTCATTTCATGGGCAACAGCTGGTGATAATAACAACAAAAGTAAGAGATAGCAACAAAAAGAAAGAAATTTGGTAGGAACTTCCCTATCTACTAACAATGATCAATGTTGTGTTTATTTAGATACAGGCCTGGGCTGGTGTGTTGGGAAAGCTGATTACCTCAGATGCCATATTTTCCTCCTTGTTGGTTCTGAAGAATTTTAATTTTTTATCAGTTGTTTGAGATAAAGTTCAAATTAGCAAAGCTGCTTTCCTTAAATGGGTGACATAGATCCAGGATTAAATTCCTTCAGCTCAGTGGCACAAGGGTTGGCTAGGAGCACCTAAGACAATCCGTTTCACCTTTGTCCTTTGAAAGATACTGTTTCCAATAGACGAAATTTCCTGGTTAAAGTCTGTGATCTTTGAGTGTTTTATCTCCCAGGAGCCTACTATGGAAAGAGTCTTTTACTAAATTACAGTTTTTAGTTAGCTGTCTTATAAGGCCACTGCAATAATACAGCATATCCCCTTTTAATATCATACATTTACAATTTCCTGGAGACAATTTCATAGGTGTGACTGTTATACCTTCAAATGGAGACCTCTGGTATTTACCAAAAGGGATCGATATTAGGTTAAGCAAAACCAATGGAGAGCTTTTGGCCAAGGAACTTAAAAAACCTCAGTTAATTTTGTAAATTGAGTTTTAATTATTCCATTTGTATGTTTCACTAACATAAATGACAAAGGTGAGAGGCACAGTAAAAATGTTGGAGAAAGGGCCAGACTTTTCTTACTGACTAAATTATGTATCAGTAAAATGAATAACTTTGTCATTATGAAGTTCTAAAGGAACTCTTAAATTGAAACAATTTTCTCTAAGAGAATATTACTTACTGCTAAGGCTGTTGCTCTTCTGTATGGAAATGTTTCTATCCAAAGAGAAAACTAGAATGTGATTGTGGTAGCTGAATAAAATGTAGTTGCCATGCCTCAAAAGGGCCTTTTGGTAAAGAAATATGACCTTGAGAACTATGTAAAGGTCTGTTTTGGGCAGCTTTTGCAGTCATTGTATACCTTATAAGCAACAGTTGAAGAATGTTTTCAGTATACTATTTTCCCCAAGCAATCTTTTTATTGAGGCTCTCAGGAGTTAAGTCCTGTACATAAGTTAAGAAAGATGACTGTATTTTGGTTGGAAGTGAGGGTAGACCATTTGGACCATATCACAGCCTAGTCTTGGAGGAGTACACTTCCGCCTTTGTTTCCTAAGTCTCTTCTTCTGTTTTTGGGGCTTTGCATTGCGATAATTCTATATCAAAATTAGGTACTTCCTTAAACCTAAATTGGGCCAATTTTTTAATTCAGATATCTCTAGGGTAGCCTTTTTTTGCTATACTATCTGCTAGCTGATTTTATATGCTTGCTGGAGTGTCTGAGTTTAATGGCCTAGACTCTTGATAACAGTAATGATTTTGATAATAGCATGATTTCCAATAAATTTAAAACAAGGCATCTGTTTTTTATGGACTGACTGGAAGAGGTTAAAAACTTTGTTTCCATAGCATTTTAGAAGTCTTTAACTACTATGAAAGCATATCTGCTATCTGTGTAAATATTAACATTCACTCCTTTTACCAACTGTTTGGCTCTAATTAATGTTATTCACTCTGCTTGTTGGGCTGAGATTGCTCCTGGAAGATGTGCACTTTCAAATTTTTAAGCCAAAGATGCTATGGCATTACTTGCATTATAAATTCCAGATTCATCCTTTAAGTAAGACTCATTTGTAAACCAAATACCATTAGTGTAAGGGTTTTTTTTTTTTTTCAGGTCTGTTCCAGGAGAAAGAAGCTGGTCAGTTAAGATTATGCAATCATGCAGCATGCCATCTGAAGGTAGGGCAGAAGAGTGGCAGGATTTAGATTATTACATCTGGAAATTGTAATATGGGGAGCAGAGAGAGAAAGAACTTCATAAAAAGTCATTCTACTAACCAAATACTGTTGAGTGTGTTGTGAATTTAGAAGCACTCCCACAGAATGTGACAAAAACAATGAGGAGAGATCTCATTATTTCTTCAGTTGCTCTTATTAACAGTGCTATAAAAGCTACTGTTCTTATGCAAATGGAAATCCTTCAGCCACAGAATCCAACTATTAACTACAGTATCCTACAGTTCTATTTTGATCTTATGGATTTGAGTTTGAACACGTACGGTGTTTCCCAGATTTTCACGAACAAACGATGAAAAGGGGATATTGTAATTTGGATTCCTAATGCTGGGGCATCTGTAACAATCTTTTAAATTTCTTACATTGGTAACTGATTTTCCTCTGTCTATTCCAGGAGGTCTGGCTTACCTTATTTTAAAAGAAGATATAAAGGTTGAGTTTTAAAGAAAAAGGTTGGAATCCAATTTCTGTAGTATCCTGCTAATCCCCCAAATCCTCTCCATTGTTTCTTAGTTTTGGGGGTAGGGAAGACTAGTAATCCTTTCATTCTATCCAGATTGATAAAAAGGTCCTCCTTTGATATTAGATGACTGAAATATCTTACTTGTTTCTGACAAAACTGAAGTTTTTCTTTTGAGGCCTTGTATTCCTTTGAAGTTAATTGTATAATAAAGAAATTCCATCCTGTATGGAGGCTTGCTTATACTCTGAGCAGAGAAGTCAGTTATCTACATACTATATAAAGGTGGTTTTCCTAGGGAAATTAACATCTGAATATTTGTGAAAAAGAAGTTGTTTTTTGAGTATATCCTTAAGAAATGATTGTCCATGTGCATTGTCTGTCTTACCAGGGGAAGGTGAAGAGAAATAAACTATCTTTATCCACAGGAATGCTAAAAAATTGATGGCATTGGTCTATTACAGTAAAGAACTCACCTTCAGTTGGGAAGGCAATCAACAACATATGGAGGTTTGCTACAGCTGGTATTTCTAACGGTGGATCTCTCCTCAAGGAGGAAGACTCAGTTTTAGAGATACGATTGTCTATAATTTACATTTTTTTTTTCTGAATGATTGAAAACCTAGTGGAAAGTGTTTGGGATCAGATGTATTGCTTATGGGAATAGCTTCTCAAGGTGTCACCTTGAGTCATTTCTTCACTCTATGTGTCTCAGTGATCCCAAGAAACTTGGGTGCTTAAGGCATCAGGTGATACACCTTTATGTGTGCTCACGGGATTAAGGAAGATTCCTTGTATGTTCACAAGGAATTCCTGTTTCAAATCATGAGCAATAAACTTCAACACTCCTAAAAGAACTTAGCTGCTTAAGGTGCCTGGGGCTGGGAGGAAGAGGCATCTCCTTTTTCAGGACTTATTTACATAGAGCCGTTTATAATTCTGGTTATTCATGGAGAAAGTTTAGATTTATTAATTGAACGGAGTTTCAGAATCTGGCTAGTTTTACAGGAAATTTTTTGCTTTTATTTTTGTATAAGCCATAAAGATTCACTTCCTCCTTTCAGAAAGTGTTGTCCCCCTCCAAAATTTTGAACATGAGAAAAGGTTCTCATAACTATAATGAGTAATCTCAAACAAAACCTTAAGCTCAGAGAAAAGTGAAAACCACAAAGCTACAATTAGCAGAATCTCTAGAGAGTAACACATAAAACTACCTTACAGCAGAGCTTCAATTCCAACCCTGTTGAGTTAGAAATGTGTGCCGCTCAAGCAAATCTAGGACGATTCAGACCAAGACAGCCTTACCAGAGATCCCATTGACTGGTGAAGTCAGATGAATGAAAACTGTTCATGTTGGTACCATGGCTCTGGCTGTCAGAAAAGTGACAGAGATTATTAGAGATCTGTTTTTATCCCTTTGTGGTTGCCACGATAGCAACCTTAAATGATGAGATTCAGAAAACATGATTACATACAGTTTATTCGAGTGCAAAGCTTCAGGATGGCCATCTGGGAAAACACTGACTGCAAACAAATGGGGTCAGTGTTTCCAAAGTGGAAGAGTTAGGGTTTTACTTATATAAGCAGAGACAGAAAAGTTCTAGTAGAATTATAACATTTTCCATACAAGACCAGGAACATATGCCATAGTGATTTGTTTGGTTACTGGTTGCTACATTCCAAGCAAGATTATTTTATTACTCCTTGAGGAGGGGTAGTGATCTAATGGGAGGGTCTTATCTCTGGCACCATCTGGTATTAATTATTTTCAGAAAAAAAGGCAGACGTTGCAGCTGCATGCTATGTAACTCAGGTTGCATAGCTACATTCCTTGAAGGCCCAGGATAACTTAAAATTCCAACAGCTTTAAGTGTGAATTATTTAATTTCATATCTATCTTTGAGGAGTTTAATTTACAGTGCCCTATTTGGAAAACTTAAAATATGTAGGAAAAAAAGACATTTTTCCTTCCCTACAATATCTATAGCCAAATCAATTTGTTTCTTGCGTTAACCCATCATATCTTCAATATTATGGTATTTGAGATCTTATTTTAACATCTCATCCTGAAGTTAACTTTAAAAACTAGCTGTTAAAAGACTAAGGCCTCACCTATCTGTTAAAGTATTATGCCTTTATGATTTTCAATTTAGGGCTTATATATAAAGCCATTGTTTCCTCCCTGTTCATCATATCTTGGTATGTATGTAATATTACCCCAGACTGGAGTACAATATTGCTCTTGTTCTAATTCAGTTTGAAACTATTTTAACTATTTTATTTGAGGAATCCTCCAAAATGACCTGCTTTCATAATTTTGAGTGTGGCACATAGTTGATCTCAACTATATCCCCCAAATTTGGTAAAACTGTACTGGCCATTTTCCCGTAGTGCAATCATAAACACAGATAATTTGATTTAATTATATAGTCATTGCTCTCATGTTCAAAAATCTTTATTGACTCTCCTTTGTCTACAGAGGAAAGTTCTGACTCTGGCATGAGACACCAGGACATTTATCATTTGAATAGAATCATTCTTCTTAGCTTAACTGGCTGTCATTTATTCCAAGTTAGCCTTTCATCTAGCCATGCTGGATTACTTGGTTTCTCATATAGTTCTCAAACTTTCAGTCTACTGTAGTTTTGAACATGTAATTTCCTCCTTTTTCTGCCTTCATGATGATGGGGTTTAGGGCCCACTACCCCAAAATACGGTACCTTGGCATTTGAGAAAACAGTAGACTCAAGAAGGCCATTCTCACCTTCCCCTGATCCTTTTCCCCTGAAGCTGGTATCAATCAATACCTAGGAAGGTCACTCTGTGACCACTCCCACCTTTCTCCTCTGAAGTGGGTCATAAGACCCCCACTTGAGAACAGCCCTCCTTATACCCAGAGGAAAGGAACATCTTTACGTTTGAAGTGCAGGGGCACAGTGAAGAATCTGAGTAAACAGGCCATGCTAAGCCCCCACCCCTGTTCATTACTATTAGGTTATACTCTCTTTGTCCAATCACACTTCTCCATGACTGTCCACTCTTTATTAAACCTAAGTCTAAAAATACTCAAGTTTATCTCTTTATTTATTGTCTTCATTACTGAAGGCTCTTGTGTGATACAGAATTTATATTAAATAAATGTATACTTTTCTCTTGTTAATCTAGTTTTTTGTTATAAGACTCTCCATTGTGAACCTAGTGATGGGTGATGTATTAGGCCATTCTCACACTGCTATAAAGAAATATCTGAGACTGGGTAATTTGTAAAGAAAAGGAGATTTCATTGGCTGATGATTCTGCAGGTTGTACAGGAGCATGGTGGCAGCTGCTCAGCTTCCGGGGAGGCCTCAGGAAACATACAATTGTGGCAGAAGGCAAAGGGGAAGCCAGCACTTCAAATGGCAGGAGCAGGAAGAAGACAGAAGGAGAAGATGCCTCACACTTTTAAACAACCAGATCTCATGAGAACTCTCTATAGCAAGGACAGTACCAAAGGAGAAATCCAACCACATGATCCAATCACCTCCTACCAGGCCCCACCTTCAACACTGGGGACTACAATTCAACATGAGATTTGAGCAGAGACACAGATCCAAATCATATCAGACGAGAAAAGAAATCTTTTCTCCCCTAAAAAGATAATTCGTGAAACTCTTCAGCAGCACAAATTTCAGAATTCAATTAATTCAATATCTATTTAGTAAGTATTGCTATGTACCAGTTACTGTACTAGGCACTAAGCATAGTATTCAAATATACTGTCCTTCCTTTCAAAAGTGATCATAATATGGAGAGACAGGAATGTAAAAATATTCTAGTGCCATAAGAGGGAACTATGTGGCCAACGAGAGAGCCATGTGGGCAATAATGAGAAAATAATAAATTACATTGCACAATGCTTGAATTACTAGTATGTCTCTGGTATTGCCTTTAGGCAATGAGTTCTGGGTCAAAATTATTTCTGAATTCTTGATGTCGGAATTATTGTAGGGGCTCAAAAATATTATCAAATAAATAATAAATTACTGTTGTCCATGTCTTCCTGACAAAATGAGTCAAAAGGGTCCACATATATGACCGACAAGAAACAGGACCCAAAATAAGAAAAACCAAACAAACAAAACATTAATTAACAATGAAAATAACAGCAAAAAACAATGTTTATCTGTCTGGGATTTTTGCTATTTTGTTAAGATACTAATTTAAGTTAAACTTTTTATTTCAGTTTTATCTTTTTTGTTTGCTCGTGCAGTAGAAATATCTTTCTTGTTTTGAGTAGGGTTAATTATAATCTACTTTTTCTGGAAAAGTTTTATATAATCTACCTGATCTTACCCTTAAGAAAGCACCAACTTTTTCATGCAGTCACTAATTTTGCCAGACCTCCTCTCAACCTTTTTTTAGTTTAATAAACATAAACTAAAGCTTTACACAGAGCATATTATACTTCCTGGGTGTGTCCATCAATGGAAAGCCTGAGCTCTAGTTTATGTATAAAATTAAACCCTATATTACAAATCCAGATGTTGTAAATCTGAGAGTAAATGAATTGACTATTACCCAGGAGCAAGTAGTTACTTAGCACCAGTAGCAGAAATGAACAAAAGCACAGGTTTTTATAAGAACATGTGACATTTTCATAGCATCACCAGGTAACAATTATGACCTGGCTAACGATTATGTTTTTACAAATGTTTTAGTAAAGATATGAGAGTTTTCGTGTATATGTGTGTGTTGGGCACCAGGAGGGTACAGCAATATGTATTATTGAATGTTCCTGGGTCCTGCTTCTATATTCAGAGTTCCTTCACTGGGATCTAAACACCTGAATTATGGCATTTCTTTGGGTTGGCATATTCCAGGAAACTTTGTACATCTTAAGTGCAAAGCATGAATCCATTTCTTTTAACAGACTCTCACATCTTTTGAATAACAAACTTAGCTGATTAAGTTAGAGACAAGGACAAGGTTATAGAAGGTAATTTTCCCTCCTGCCTGGTGATAAGGAGTAGGAGAAGGAGACAACCTGAAGATCTTTTGTTTATAATAATAATCAATCCTGTTTATGAATAATAGGTAGGACTGACTCTTGCCTTCACAGTAATTACCCTATTGTAACTTTTTTCTCCCTTCTAAGTTGACACAGGTATTTGATGTGATTTGATTTCCCACGTGTGAAAATTGTGTGAGATACCCTACAGTCACTTATGATCATGTTGAAGTAAGTTCTGACACCAACCTTGAATCCTATCTATGCATCAAAAGTACTTTTGCTGGAAGACTATATGGACTCTTTATGTTTCTTTCCTTTTTTTCTTCTACCCTATTAGGAAAATATTTTGCCATAAATATTCTACCCTATTAGGAAAATATCAGAGAATGAGTTGTGTAGAAGGCCAACATCTCCATGAATCCCCAGATTTCATTTTCTACTGCTTTCACTGAGATATTGCTCTATCCATCAAAAATATTTTCTCATGAATATTTAAAATTGCTTATGTGATTTTATCCTATGCAGTTTACATATGCCCAAGTCTCTCCATTTCTTAATGCAGAAAGTAATTCTTAACTTTCTTGTAGTTATTATTTAAATTTTCTCATTTTTCTGGAAAGAGGTTGCTATAATCACTAACTCTAAATTCTCACCTCTTATACATTTCTCAAGTCAACTACAAACTGCCTTCTACACTTATAGATCTATAAGAACTTCCTTAACTAAGGTATAGAGTGATTGTATAACTGCTAAATCCAAGAGATAACATCAAGCCTTTACTTTAGTAGAGCCATATGGTGTATTTGACATTGTTGATATTTAATGTCTTTTTTTCCTTGCCTTCCAAAACGAAATGATCTGGTTCTCTACATACTTTTGTAAATTAGCATTTTAAAATAATTTCTTACTTTGATTTTCTCTTTAACCTTGGCATTTCATTAGAAGTCATACTAGAGTCACTGCTAATATCGACTATAGGATCAGAAACAGTAGAATATTGTCAATAAATAGATAAATCATAGGCAGGTAGGTAGATAGAGAGAGAGAGAGAGATAGATAGAGATTTACCACAAGGAATTGGCTTATGTCATTTGGGGGCTGGTTAAACAGTTTCTACAACAAGACTATGTCTGCTTGTGATTGATGCTGGAGCCTGAATTTCACAGGGCAGGCAGTCAGGAAGGGAAGATGAGAAGCTGGCTAGCACCTCATGAGAACACACTTAAACCCACAGGATAGGTAGAAACTCATGTGCTTTTTTTGTTTTGTTTTGTTTTTCTTTTTTGAAATGGAGGAGTCTCGTTCTGTCTCCCAGGCTGGAGTGCAGTGGCATGATTTTGGCACACTTCAACCTCCATCTCCCAGGTTCAAGCAATTCTCCTGCATCAGCCTCCTAAGTAGTTGGGCTTACAGGTGTGTGCCACCACACCCAGCTGATTTTTTATATTTTTGGTAGAGATAGGTTTTCACCATGTTGGCCAGGTTGGTCTTGAACCCCTGACCTCAAGAGATCTGCCTGCCTCGGACTCCCAAAGTTCCACCAAGCCTGGCCTCATGTGCATTTTTGTTGCCTCTGGTCTTGATGACAAGAATATGCTGCAGAAGCTGGAGCCTTTTGTCGCAAAGCTACACAAACATGTTTGGTTTAGCCACTCCTTTATGTCAGTCAATGAGGTAAGCCAGCAGATCAGCAACTAGTATATGCTACAAAATGGCTGCTGCCAAACTTTTACCCTCTAAAATCTCAAGAGAGTTTCCTGTAGCCTTCACTAACCAGAATCTTAGTGTTGTGAAAATGTGTTCTGGCTATATGACCAAGAAGTGAGTTGTAGGATGCAGAGTTGAAGACCAAAATAACCACTGCTGCCCAGAACACCTTCTCCTTCCTTAGGAATGTTGATCAGATTGCAGGAAACCCAAAGCATCCCTTTAAGAAGAAAGTAAATAGATTAAGAAAGCAGCCACATGGGTTAACACATAACTAGTGACTTCTCTTTTTTTCCACGTTCCCCTTCCTTCCTTCTTTCCTTCCTTCCTTCCTTCTTTCCTTCCTTCCTTCCTTCCTTCCTTCCTTCCTTCCTTCCTTCCTTCCTTCCTTCCTTCCTTCCTTCCTTCCTTCCTTCTTTCCTTCCTTCCTTCCTTCCTTCCTTCTGTCCCTCCCTCCCTCCCTCCCTCCCTCCCTCCCTCCCTCCCTCCTTCCTTCCTTCCTCTCTCTTTCTCTCTTTTTTTTTTGAGATGGAGTTTCACTCTTATTGCCCAGGCAGGAGTGAAGTGGTACGATCTCGGCTCACTGTAACCACTGCCTCCCGGGTTCAAGTGATTCTCCTGCCTCAGCCTCCCCAGTAGCTGGGATTACAGGCATGTGCCACCACGCCTGGCTAATTTTTTGTATTTTTGGTAGAAACGGGGTCTCTCCATGTTGGTCAGGCTAGTCTCGAACTCCTGACCTCAGGTGATCCACCTGCCTTGGCCTCCCAAAATGCTGGGATTACAGGAGTAGGCCACCGTGCTGGGTCTCCTTTTTCTTTACATGACATAAGAGACAGGTCAGGCATGCATCACAAGCAGGAAGGTCTACTTTGTCTTGCTGGCCTTGAAAGTGACATTCAAGTGCCTGGTGGTGTCAGTTTCCCCTGAATGAGTCTTTGACTACCTACCAACCTGTTTCTTTCTTTGGTCTGAGTTTGCCCTCTGCTTATGGAGGGTGATTCTCCATTTGGCAAGGAGTTTTTTCATCACATACACCAAAATGAATTTTGTTAAAAAATTTTTAGGTCTATGTTCATGAAAGATGTTGGTCTACAGTTTCCTTTTATCATATGGGAGACCAGAATGCTGTCTCAAGATATAGATTGTTCTGCAGAGAACAAGAAGGTGCTGGAAAGCTCTCGGCCCTCTCTCTATTGGTCTAATAGCAGGACATAGATTTACCAAAGACAAAATCTATCCTGCTCCCTTCTACCAAGGAGAACGAAGTTTAACTGTTGGAGACAACTTTAGACCCCTTTTACCTGGAGATAGTACCAGAGGAATCTGCACAAACAAGCTTTACGTTACGGCTGGATATGTTTTGTTTGTCTCCTCCAACTCTCATGTTGAAATTTAATCTTCAGTGTGGTGGTGCTTGGAGGTGGGGCCCAGTGGGAGATGTTTGGATCATGATGACGGGTCCCTCATGAAGGGCTTGGTGTTGTCCTCATGGTAGTGAGTGAGTTCTTGCTCTGTTTTGAGACTGAATTGGTTCTTGGGGGAAGGATTTAGTTCCCATAAGAGTGGATTGTTATAAAGCAAAGACACTCCTCAGATCTGGCTCCTCTTTGCACATACCTGCTTCTCCTTTATGTCAGTCCAGGGCTGGAGTGCAGTGGCACTATCTTGGCTACTGCAACCTCCACCTCCTGGGTTCAAGCGATTCTCCTTCCTCAGCCTCCCAAGTAGCTGACTACAGGCACCAGCCACCACACTCGGCTACTTTTTGTATTTTTAGTGGAGATGGGGTTTTGCCATGTTGGCCAGGCTGATCTCGAACTCCTGACCTCAGGTGATCTGCCTGCCTCAGTCTCTCAAAGTGCTGGGATTACAGGCATGAGCTTCTGTGCCTGGCCTCCACCATGTTTTCATGTAGCCCCAAAGCCCTCATCAGAAACCAGTCAGATGATGGTTCCCTGCTTCTTGTGTAGCCTACAGAACTATGAGCCAAATAAACCTCTTTTCTTTGTAAAGTCTAGAGTTTTTTTTTTAATAGCAGCACAAAATGGACTGAAATAACTAGTTAGCTTTTATATACCATTTACTTGCCTTCCCACAAGTTGCTGTCCCGAGAAACTCAAAGCCCTTTTCCTTTGTATCATCACTTCTTTAAAAAGTTACTGTTTCTTTGTTGAAGATGCTCTATAAGCTAGAATTCAAAGCCACCTCTTTGAGAACTACTCATTGCCTGGTGTCTTCCATGTATATGTGAAATAAACATGTTAATAACATTTTGTTATTTTTTCCTCTTGTTAATCTGTCTGTTGTTATAGGGTTCTGTTCCAACTAAGAACCTATGAGTGCTGAAGAAAAAAATATTTTCTTTCTCCTACACTTAGAATTTATTTATCTGATTGTGGCATTAGTTTAATGCAGTTCACACACAAAGTTAAAAAGTCTTCCTCGTTTCTACTTTCTAAAAGAAAATTGTGAAGA
The DNA here is from genome assembly GCF_043159975.1 of Macaca nemestrina. Classification (NCBI taxonomy): domain Eukaryota; kingdom Metazoa; phylum Chordata; class Mammalia; order Primates; family Cercopithecidae; genus Macaca; species Macaca nemestrina. The sequence continues at coordinate 26,754,181 of NC_092127.1, forward strand.
ATTTGTACCATTTCTTTCTTAACTGTTTGGTAGAATTCATCAGTAAAAATATCTGAGACTTACATTTTTTGGAAGGTTTAAAAATTATTGGTCAAATTTCTTTAATAGGTAAGGAGCTATTTCTTTTACGTAAGTTTTGGAACTTTGTGGCTTTCAAATAATTTGGCCTTTTCACCTAAGTTATAAAATTTATGGACATGCAGGTGTTTGTTGTATTTTGTTATTTTCTTTTTAATGCCTATGGGATCAGCGAGGATGCTCTCTCTTTCATTTTTGACACTGGTAATTTGTATCTTCTCTTTTCTTTCATGTTAGCCTAGGTAGAGGTTTGCCAATTTTATTGATCTTTTTAAAGAATCAGCTTTTGATTTCATTATTCAATCTTTTTCTGTTTTCAACTTGGTTCTACTCAACTTTCTTTTCCCTTTCTCCAATTTAGGCTAAAATTGCTCTTCTTTCTCTAATATCCTGTGGTGAGAGCTCAGATTTTTTATTTTAGATCTTTCTTATCTTCTAATATGTGCATTTATACACTATAAATTTTCAAGTACAGCTTTCACTGTGTTTCACAAATTTTGCTAAGTTGTATTTCCATTTAGTTAAAAATATTTTAAAAATTTCTCTTGTGAAACTGATTTATTTTTATTTTCGTCAAACTTTTTTTTTCATAAAGACATGAGTGCTGACCTCTTAGCTTTTCATATATCAGAAGTGAAAACACAAATTCCTTTTCCTCCTTTTTCTTTCCAGCACTATTCTCCTCATTCATTCCTGTATTAGCTAATCCAATTTAATGTTTGGCTAATATCTTTAGGAGGAATATTGTAATCTATAATTCCATTTAAAGAATATCTTAGCAAATTTCTGTTGACCAAAAAGAATTCAAAGATATTAACATGTCCTAAGAAGCTCTTGTGACTTTATTCATGGCTGGCTTTGGTAGACTCATCACGTACTATTCTGTCCCTTAAATTTTTGATTCAGTAAAACTAAACTATTTGTAGTTTGACCCACAAATTACACCGCTTTTGTTTGTTTTTTTTGTTGTTGTTGTTTGTTTGTTTTTTACTCAGTACTTGGGCTCATGTTTCCCTTTCTCTTGAATGTCTTCCTCTTTGTCCGCATTTTTTTTTTTTTTTTTGGATTCCTCTTTTTCATTCTTTATATTGCAGCTTGGGTGTCTTTTTCTCCATGAAACCTACGTGTCATTTCTCCAAGTTTGGTTCAGTGGCTCTTATCCATGTCACCATGTTATGATGTTCATGATAAACACATAAATTATGTGTGTTTGTAGAGTTTTGTCATCTCTACTCACTAAGTTGAAACTGCTTGTCCTTTAGCTTTCTCTAAGGATAATTCTTTCTGTTCTAACTTGGTTTCTGGACTTTTTTGACACAGAATAGAGGAAAAACAGTAAAGACAGGCAGTACTAAAGAAGTTTTTAAAATTATATTCCAATCTGGAAATGTTGGTATTTATTAAGAAGGCAGATAAATAGAATAGTGACAGAAAGAAAGGGAATTAGCCAAAAAAAAAAAAAAAAAAAAAAAAAAAAAGCCAAAGTTGGTAGAGTGTTAGAGAATTGTAGCTGGAAATTCAGCATATGGAGTTGGATGATGTGGTATAACAGATTTGAGTAATGGGAACAGGTTTCAATAAATGTTGCTTGTGGGCCCTTGTGTTGGATCCTCTTTGATGCCATTAGAGAGATTCAAATAAAGTGTTGAATTGCTTTTAAATATTTTGTGAAACCAGACTGCTTTTTTGAAAGAAATGTTTAAAGGATATAACTGCCCTGACTAAGCCTCATGGGATTCATTTTTTTAAATTACAAATGTACTTTTCTACCATGAATTTTTAATAACAGTGTTATAATTATTGATATACATGAATTCTTATTTGTTTTTATACCCACTACATTTAGCACCTTGTGTTGTACATAGTACATTCTCAATAAATATTTATTACATGACTGAATGACATGTAATTACTTTTCATTCTCCATTTTCTCCCACTTTTCCTGTTTTTATTTTCTTTAACTTTTGTTTATATGTCATGACACACAAGTAAAAAGAAGGTCACTGATCTATGCACTGAACTAACCTCAAATATCAAGCTATTTCTAAACAGTTTGGTCTTTTATATATATATATGTGTGTGTGTGTATATATATATTTATTTTATTTATTTTTTTTTGAGATGGAGTCTTGCTCTGTTGCCCAGGCAGGAGTACAATGGTATGATCTCAGCTCACTGCAACCACCTCTGCCTCCTGGGTTCAAGTGATTCTCCTGCCTCAGCCTTTCAAGTAGCTGGAATTATTGGCTTGCACCACAACGCCTAGCTAATTTTTGTATTTTTAGCAGAGATGAGGTTTCACCATGACGGCCAAGCTGGTCTCGAACTCCTGACCTCAGGTGATCCACCGGCCTAGACTTCCCAAAGTGCTGGGGCCAGGCTTCTATAAAATTTATGCAACACAAAGAACGTGAGCCACTGCAGGCATGAGCCAGTGCTCCTGGCCAGGTTTTTCTAAAATTTATGCACCACAAAGAGCAAGTCCACAGGGTCATACTAAACTAGATTAAAATAAAGAGAAGTGCTTAATTGCTGATATATGTTTTCATAAAACATTTTGAAAGCCTTAATTTAACTATGTTACAGATGAAAACTATTAATTAAATTATAAGTTTTGAAAGCAGTGATTTTTGCTTAACATTGAAAACAGTATTCAAGGACTTAGGAGTATTAGTAAACAATTTAGGACTATTCTCTAATATATTAGGGGGTTATGAAATATTAATAAATAACATCATTGTGATAATGAAATGCAACATGGCATAGCAGAAAAAATGCTGTAGCCAATTTCTTAGAGATATGGGATCTTCTTCTAGGTGTTTTATTGTAGGAGTGAAGACAAAAACTTTCTTTTCACCCTTTTAAGGTTTGCTAAAAATGAAGTGACAATAGGTGGATTAACAGGAGAAAATGACAAGTAATATTATTAGGTTGGTGCAAATTTATTTAAGGTGCATAAGCACAAGTGAATAACAGGAGAATGATTAGCCAATAACCCAATGAGGTCCAGATATTTGTATATCCTTCTTCATAGGGGAAGAGGAGATGGAGAAAATATGGTCATTTTGAATAATAGTAAATGATTTTTAGGGAAATGAATGGGCCCAATGTTTAAACAATGGTAAGTAAGTAATTCTCTTCGGAAATTGAATGGGACCAGAAAACAGACAATAGTTGGGGAAAAGTTAGTCTGAGCTCTAGGTGTGGTGTTTGATTTTCAGTGTTTTTCTTTGGATATGAGTTTTAATTTCTAGTTAATGAAATTTTAGGGAGGAGATCAAAGGCAATCGTGTTACTCTTTGGCTGTCTGGTTTCTACAGAGATAAGTGAACTTCAGAGAACAACCTCATCCTGTGCTTTAGGAGAGACAGAGATTAAGAGACAGGAGTGGGGAAGTCAGAGAGATTTTGAGTCTGCTTCTTTAGTTCAGCATGACAAAATGCCATATTTTGAGATATTGTTTTCTGAGCCCCAACATCATAATCTAGCTTTATAAGCTTAGTAAATTTACTTCATTGTTTTCAATTTCAGATTCTTTAGATTCTAAATCTTCTTATATATAATAATGTATTTCTTAAAAGTTGTGGTAAGTAAGTTAGCATATTTCTTATTACTGTGTGAAATAAATTTGGAAAATGTAATGCATGGAGTCTTTGAAAGAGCTAAAATCTCATGGCCATATTTAGCGGTAGTACGCAATTTATAGAGCAATTTCGATGATTTGATATTTACATTACAGATATTTTTCTACTGACTAAAATCAGTGGGGTATTGTCATTATTGTCATCACCATACAACTTGTAAAGGTAATAAGACCAGTTCAAGTGATATTGTTAGGTTGGTGCAAATAAAATGCTGTACTTTCATTACTTTTAATTAAAAGTAATGGCAAAACCACAATTACTTTTGCACCAACCTAATATTTTGTTGGAATGGTAATGGAGACCATCCCAATCAAATAATATCATCTTCCCACTTCATCATGGTGTCTAAAGTTTTTGTTCAGAATAAGTCATCAAATTCCTTAAAATAAATTGAAAACAAGGATATAAACCCATTAAGCTACAATGACCAATTAATCCTATATTAAATCTAGATTTTTGGTTGGTTAGTAAAGGTGAATGCCTCGGTAAGAGGACTGCCAACATGTAAATTTCAGTCAGTAGGAAGGTAAAAGTGGGAATGTTAAATCTCACAACTGCTTGTGGAGAATAGGTTTGCATAAGATTTCACATTGCAAGATCCTGGAAAACTGGAGGGTGAATCTATTTTTTTTTTTTCTTACTGTTTTCTTTTTCCTTTTAAATTTAAGTACAGTCTATTTTGCTACTCATTCTGAGAATAAACCCCATTACCTGAGGTAAACTGAACTTGTCTCTGTTTCCAGAATCGTGAAACAAATAGACTGAGCCATATTAAATGAAAAGGTAGGTTTAGAGAATGCTATTATGGCACATAAATTTTTATAAACAGTTTGTGTTTTATACATCTTTATTTTTTGTTTCAAAATTCAAAAAATAGGCCATTTGCTCAATCCTTTGGAGGTGAATGGGCAAAAGGATGACTTTCAGAACTGAGACTGAATTCCCTTCCAGTGTTGGGGAGATAGGCCCAGAACCTTATTTTATTTGATTAAAAGATTACTATGAAATTTTATGCACACAGTTTGTCATGATAAGATTAACACTTGTGCACTAATTTCTTGGTTGAGTGACATATATACCCATTTACAACAGGGTGGTTAAAAAATGTAATGCTGCTTAAAAAATTAAATATATGAAAAAATACTGAATAAATCTGAGAGGAAAGCTAATAATGGTGAAATTTAAGCATATAAACATGAGGAAAGCATTATGTAAAAAAATCTAAGAATGGCAAACTATCAGTTTAGAGTAGGTTTTAGATAATGATCTTAAGAAGGAGAGATTTTCTTTAAAAATGTTGAAAGGCCTTTACTAGTAATTACTGCACAGAAGTAGGATCAATATTTGAATATATTCTGAATCTGAAACCTATATACTTTTTCTCCTGGATCATGCATAGCCATAGAAATCTATTAGAAATAACTAAATTGTGCTATGATTCAACCTACCTGTATTTGCATACTATAAATACATTCACTCTATTATAAAGTACATTTGTAATCTGAATAATGAGTCCATTAGTAGGAGAAAGATTCTAATAAAAAAAGACTAACATTTTGTAGAATGTTCTTTGGAAAATATCTATATATAATTTGGTCACACTCTTTTGAGATGTTTTGAGATGGATTAATGTTGAAGTTTTTTGTTTGTTTTTCTGAAACCTTTCTTCTGCATTTTCAGCCTTTTAAAAAACTGGTAAAGTAGAGAAGATATTCAGGAAAAGATGAAGAGTTTGGTGGGAGGCTTACCTCTTTAGAAGCAATCATCTTGTTCTAAAGGGGGTCACTGAAAACCCACTTTTTACTTCCTGAAGTGATGCAAAGCTTTGCAGAATAGCCCTAATGTCTCTGAAATAAGAATTGAAGACAGACGCTTCTCTAAATTCCACCTGTGAAAGGAAAGTCATAAAGAAATGACCTAATTCCGTAGAGGTGTTTATAGTATTCTCTGATGGTAGTTTGTATTTCTGTGGGGTCGTTGGTGATATCCCTTTTATCATTTTTTATTGCGTCTATTTGATTCTTCTCTCTTTTCTTCTTTATTAGTCTTGCTAGCGGTCTATCAATTTTGTTGATCTTTTCAGAAAACCAACTCCTGGATTCATTGATTTTTTGGAGGGTTTTTTGTGTCTCTGTCTCCTTCAATTCTGCTCTGATCTTAGTTATTTCTTGCCTTCTGCTAGCTTTTGAATGTGTTTGCTCTTGCTTCTCTAGTTCTTTTAATTGTGATGTTAGAGTGTCAGTTTTAGATCTTTCCAGCTTTCTCTTGTGGGCATTTAGTGCTATAAATTTCCCTCTACACACTGCTTTCAATGTGTCCCAGAGATTCTGGTATGTTGTATGTTTGTTCTCATTGGTTTCAAAGAACATCTTTATTTCTGCCTTCATTTCATTGTGTACCCAGTAGTCATTCAGGAGCAGGTTGTTCAGTTTCCATGTAGTTGAGCGGTTTTGATTGAGTTTCTTAGTCCTGAGTTCTAGTTTGATTGCACTGTGGTCTGAGAGACAGTTTGTTATAATTTCTGTTCTTGTACATTTGCTGAGGAGTGCTTTACTTCCAATTATGTGGTCAATTTTGGAATAAGTGTGATGTGGTGCTGAGAAGAATGTATATTCTGTTGATTTGGGGTGGAGAGTTCTGTAGTTTCTGCACAGCAAAAGAAACTACTATCAGAGTGAACAGGCAACCTACAGAATGGGAGAAAATTTTTGCAATCTACTCATCAGACAAAGGGCTAATATCCAGAACCTACAAAGAACTCAAACAAATTTACAAGAAAAAAAAAAACCCATCAAAAAGTGGGCAAAGGATATGAACAGACATTTCTCAAAAGAAGACATTCATACAGCCAACAGACACATGAAAAAATGCTCATCATCACTGGTCATCAGAGAAATGCAAATCAAAACCACAATGAGATAACATCTCACACCAGTTAGAATGGCAATCATTAAAAAGTCAGGAAACAACAGGTGCTGGAGAGGATGTGGAGAAATAGGAACACTTTTACACTGTTGGTGGGACTGTAAGCTAGTTCAACCATTATGGAAAACAGTATGGCGATTCCTCAAGGATCTAGAACTAGAAGTGCCATATGACCCAGCCATCCCATTACTGGGTATATACCCAAAGGATTATAAATCATGCTGCTATAAAGACACATGCACACGCATGTTTATGGTGGCACTATTCACAATAGCAAAGACTTGGAATCAACTCAAATGTCCATCAGTGACAGACTGGATTAAGAAAATGTGGCACATATACACCATGGAATACTACGCAGCCATCAAAAAGGATGAGTTTGTGTCCTTTGTAGGGACATGGATGCAGCTGGAAACCATCATTCTCAGCAAACTATCGCAAGAACAGAAAACCAAACACCACATGTTCTCACTCATAGGTGGGAACTGAACAATGAGATCACTTAGAGTCGGGAAGGGGAACATCACACACTGGGCCCTATCACGGGGAGGGGGTAAGGGGGAGGGGGGAGGGATTGCATTGGGAGTTATACCTGATGTAAATGAAGAGTTGATGGGTGCTGACGAGTTGTTGGGTGCAGCACACCAACATGGCACAAGTACACATATGTAACAAGCCTGCACGTTATGCACATGTACCCTAGAACTTAAAGTATAATGATAAAAAATAAAAAAAAAATAGTTGGGGAAAAAAAAAGAAATGACCTAATTCCATGACACTCTTAAATAGTAGTTTTTATTTTTATTTTATTATTATTTTTATTTTTTGAGACAGCTTCTCGTTCTGTCGCCCAGGCTGGAGTGCAGTGTTGTGATCTCAGCTCACTGCAAGCTCCACCTCCTGGGTTCACGCCATTCTCCTGCCTCAGCCTCCCGAGTAGCTGGGACTACAGGCGCCGGCCACCATGCCAGGCTAATTTTTTGGATTTTTAGTAGAGACGGGATTTCACCGTGTTAGTCAGGATGATCTCGATTTCCTGACCTGGTGATCCACCTGCCTTGGCCTCCCAAAGTGCTGGGATTACAAGAGTAAGCCACTGGCCCGGGCCTCAATAGAAGTTTATGTCCTAGTAAATAATGTAGACAACATCTAATAAAGGACGCACAGTAGGAAATCTTATTTATTCTTTCTAGGATAAGTTGCCTAGTCTCAAAGTAGCTCACTTTTTCTTGTCTGTAAGAAAATAATAGCAGCTTTTTCTACGTCATGGTATTTGTTATAAGAATATAATCGGAGAATACTTGTGGAAAGCCTTTAATTACAAATCCATACTTGAATGTGAATTTGTAAATATTACACATCTGGTTTGGCTCTGTTCTCTGGCTCTGTGTTGTCCATTTCTGAATGTCACTGGTTCATGTATTGTCACAGATGATTGCTGAATGTAGTTCTTAACATTAGTATTTTAATTTGCTATGGGATTTCTTTGAAGCCTAATATAACTCTTTGAATAAAATATTTTTCTGCCATGTGCTTAGCATTTTTTTATGTTTAATCCATTTCCATAAAATGCTCATGTACTCTACATTTCCCCCTGAAGACTCCTCCAAGAAACCTCTAACTTACTACAACAGGAATAGTCCTTCTTGTCCTTGAGAGAATGATCAGCTCTGAAGGAAAGGAGCCAAGAGACATATCCTTTAAAAAATTATCTTCAATAAATAACAAGTAGGTAAACTTCCCTCTTTATTCTTCAATAGCAATGTAGAAAAGACTTTGTTATTTTCCTGTGGTAATTGTTTTCCAAAGTTTAATTGGTGTTTCTATAGGCATGAGAAATGGGAAAAGGCTTTTAAGAGTCTCTTTTCTCACTCAGGTCAAATCTGAAAATGTGATGAGAATACCCCAGATTCTTGGAAATGTGATAAAGAACAGTGGCAATTTCCCCTTTCCCTCTTCTAAATTTCTTCCTTTTTCTTTCTTTCTTTTTTTTTTTTTTGAGATGGAGTCTTGCTCTTTCTCCCAGGCTAGAGTGTAGTGGCATGGTCTCAGCTCACTGCAACCTCTGCCTCCCGGGTTCAAGCAATTCTCCTGTCTCAGCCTCCCGAGTAGCTGGGATTACAGGCATGCGCCACCATACCCAGCTAATTTTTGTGTTTTTATTAGAGATGGCATTTCACCATGTTGGCCAGGCTGGTCTCGAACCTTGACTTCAGGTCATCCGCTCGCCTCTGCCTCCTAAAGTGCTGGGATTACAGGCGTGAGCCACTGCGTCCAGTTCCCTCTTCTTAATTTCAGACTTGATTCTATCCTCTGCCATTCATAAGCTATGTTAAAATTGGACAGTATGTAGAACATGTCCTATTTTCTACATTTCTTTATGTCTTGCATTTGAGGGTGGATTATCTCTCCAAAAACTGTTTTGACTAAGGCGATCCAATTTACTGAAAGCAGAATTGATGCCGTCAACAACATTTCAAGCATTTCAATGGGAAAAGTTAGAAAATTATATTCATTTATGAGCTCAATGAAATTAGTGAACAAAATAAATTTACATTTTACATTACCATTTGTTTAATTCATGTCTCCCTGCATGAGAGCAGGGACTTTTTCTGCTACCAGTCACTGACCATAGATGTGTTGGTCTTACATTGGGTTAGGTAAGGGGATTGAAGATCTTAAGAGGGACTCTCTTTACTCCCTGCATTAGTTATCTGTTGTTGAATAACTAATTACTCCCAAACTTAGTAGATGAAAACAACATTTATTATCTCAGCAAAGAACAATATTGGTAGTAAAAAGATAAGAAAGTCTTGGAACAGGCTTATGAATGGGCCTTTGGGAGGAAGCATAAAATGTGCAGTTTTCACATTAATGCCCACCAGAAAGCGTCCACTGCAGAAAGGAAAAATCAGCAGCCAAAATGTCACCAGCCTGCCTTTTGGACCCTCTGGTGCTTGTACAATGGGATTATGAATGTAGTGGCCACAGTGGTCACTGAAAGGCTTTGCTCCTCTCAAAAGTCTGATGTAACTTCTGCCTCAACTGGATGCCTGATCTGCCAATAGCAGAGACCAACCCGGAGACCTTCAATGTGGTACCATTTCTCAAGGACACCAACTAACCTTTGACAGTAAGTTCATGATCTCAGACCCCTTCACACTGGAGAGGGCAGAAATTCATCCTTGTCCGAACCGATACACAGGGCTGCCTTCGTGGGTTTGCCACCTGCGAAGCTGCACAGACCCCAGACTTAGATGGATGACATGCTTAGTTTTAATGCTCTGGTATAATCCATTGTGAAATTCTTAATTGTTTTTGATCAAAGGACCCTGCATTCTCAATTTGTACTGGGTTCCACAAATTATGAAGCTAGTTCTGTTGAGGTATAATCTAGCTATGGACTTACCTTCCCTTTTCCTTGTTTCAGAGGCACAGACAACATCCGTATCCAAGAACTTAAGAACACCTGATTTACAGATAGATCTCACTAATATCACCTCTGATCAAGGGACCAGCTGGCAACAGAAGATGCAACAATGTATGCATGACTACAGGGTCTAATGCTTCCACCATATCCCATGTCACTTAGAAGCAGCTGACCTGAAGAATTACAGAAGGTGATTTAATACGTGAAAGCTATCTACCGGAGCAGGGTGATAAAACTGATAAATATAATTTGTATAATTTGCATTGGAAACCAATGCCTTCTAGAACTTTACCTTCTTCTGTTTCTCAATTGTATTTAATATGGATAATTTTTAATCCTCTGAAACCATATTTTCTGTAAGTTTTTTTTCTTGCCATTGGCAATTTTTCTTACCATATACAGGTATTTTTAAATATACAATATCTAAGTTAGTTCAGGATTTCTTTAAAAAATGTTTGTCTTCTCTGTAGCATTATTCTAGTCAGCTATTAGTAGTAAATTAAAATGCAGTCTCTGAGGGTAGCAAGAAAAGAAAAGACTTGAGGCAGTTTGAAGAATAAATCAATTTCTTACTAAAATATGTAAATTAAAGATGACTTTCAGTTTGCAACCTAGGCAATAAAACTGACCCAACCCCAAACAGGTTTAAGAGCACATTTAGGTTTTAGAAAGTGAGAGAATATATTATGAATTATTTCAGATTGACTTTGGGAATTTCATTTTGGATTATTCCTTTAACTAGAGAATTATACGCAAATAAATTCTTGATTTAAAAATTATTTTCACTAGTATTTGTGAGACTATTATTCAATAATGCTATAGGAAATAATTAATTTCTGTACATTCCAACCAAATAAGATTGTTTGGCAGTCTCTGAATTCCTTTCCCATTCTCCTTGGTGAGGAAAGTGGGGTCCTGGGTAACTACTATCAGATTATAATTTGCTTGTCCCACCATGCCACACTGGATCCCGATGACCCTGCACCAGGTAGGGGTGCCACTATTAACGATTTCACTGTGAAAGTAAAACATATCAAGAAAAAGGAGAACAGAAGTCATCCATGAGGACCTGCAAGCAATTCTAATTGCCAAGCATACTAATGTATGCAAAGTTCATTACAGACACTCCAGGCATCTGTTGTACTTCCAGGATAGCATAGAAACTTGCCAATAAACAAAGCTCTTGGAGGATGAAAATAGACTTCTGATTATTCCAAAATGCTGCCTTTATCCATCAACAAAGATGACAACATTGTTCTCCAAATCAAACATATTTCTCTCTCATGTTCCCCTTCGTTCAGGAGGAAAATGACTGATAGATTTCTCTTTTTTCTTTCCATGTTTTCTTAGAAGGAGAAGCAAATTTTGATTACATACACTACTATAGCATTGGATGACACCAGTTGAACACTGATCTGTTTTGCACGTGAAAAGAACATTTGACTGGAAAGTCAGAAAACTTGAGTTCATATTCTGGCTCTAGTAATGACCAAAACAGTGACCTTGGCCAAACACGATTCTTTTCTCAAACCCTGATGTATTCATTTGTAAAACAGAGTTTTATTGTGTGTACCATCTCTCTTATGACTATGGTGTTTGGAGGATCAAATAAAATTATACATGCAAAAGAGTTCTGCATATCACAATTGCTACAGATGTGTTAAATATTTAATTTTTTTTCCTGGTAAAATCTTGAGATCTCAGTTACCAGATGGCAGATGTGACAAGGTTAAGAAGGGACCCAGGAGGTCAAATATTCAAATTAAATGCAGCTATATTAACTACATTTTTATTGGATATCTCAAAATTGTGAGTAGACGAGAGTAAAATACCAAGCAGAATATACTTTGGTCTTGTTCTTGTTATACTTTTGACAAAACTAGGTCATGGTTTGCCCCTAGCATGGGATATCATTTAGGAAGCAGAAACAGCCTGGTAAGCATAATGTAATTCAAGTCAGGTAGAGTGGAAGAGTGTTGTTTTCAAGTGTGTGTGGGAAGCAGAAACTGGCAAACCTAAACAAAGCATGAAAGGTGGACAAATTGAAAATGCTGTTTTACTAAAGTTATTAAAGTAACTGGTGAAGCAAGTTTGGTCAGGTAGCCTACAAGCTGTCATAGAGGATTACCGTCTAAAGTGAGCCGGTTTGTTGTACCCGTTTTGATCCTACTAAGTATTAAAATGCCTGGCTTTTTTTAAAAGCAGAGTCTGAATTAAAGGCTTGTGTTCAGCTAGCTTATTTACAAATATGCTCCCAGGGAGTAGGTTTGAGGAACAGGTGGTGTAAACAGGGGAAAAGGAAAAGTCACATAAAGATGTATAATTAAGTTATCCACCCTAAAGGCAACTAGCATTTGCTCCTGTAGGGCCTTCTTCTTCTTCTTTTTTTTTTTTTTTTTTTTTTATTATACTTTAAGTTCTAGGGTACATGTGCACAACGTGCATGTTTGTTACATATGTATACATGTGCCATGTTGGTGTGCTGTACCCATTAACTCATCATTTACATTAGGTATATCTCCTAATGCTATCCCTCCCTCCTCCACCCTCCCCACAATAGGACCCGGTGTGTGATGATCCCCTTCCTGTGTCCAAGTGATCTCATTGTTCAATTCCCGCCTATGAGTGAGAACATGCGGTATTTGGTTTTCTGTTCTTGCAATAGTTTGCTGAGAATGATGGTTTCCAGCTGCATCCATGTCCCTACAAAGGAAATGAACTCATCCTTTTTATGGCTGCATAGTATTCCATGGTATATATGTGCCACATTTTCTTAATCCAGTCTGTCACTGATGGACATTTGAGTTGATTCCAAGTCTTTGCTATTGTGAATAGTGCCACCATAAACATGCGTGTGCATGTGTCTTTATAGCAGCATGACTTATAATCCTTTGGGTATATACCCAGTAATGGGATGGCTGGGTCATATGGTATTTCTAGTTCTAGATCCTTGAGGAATTGCCACATTGTCTTCCACAATGGTTGAACTAGTTTACAGTCCCACCAACAGTGCAAAAGTGTTCCTATTTCTCCACATCCTCTCCAGCACCTGTTGTTTCCTGACCTTTTAATGACTGCCATTCTAACTGGTGTGAGATGTTATCTCATTGTGGTTTTGATTTGCATTTCTCTGATGGTGAGTGATGATGAGCATTTTTTCATGTGTCTGTTGGCTGTATGAATGTCTTCTTTTGAAAAGTGTCTGTTCATATCCTTTGCCCACTTTTTGATGGGGTTGTTTTTTTTTCTTGTAAATTTGTTTGAGTTCTTTGTAGGTTCTGGATATTAGCCCTTTGTCAGATGAGTAGATTGCAAATTTTTTCTCCCATTCTGTAGGTTGCCTGTTCACTCTGATGGTAGTTTCTTTTGCTGTGCAGAAGCTCTTTAGCTTAATTAGATCCCATTTGTCAATTTTGGCTTTTGTTGCCATTGCTTCTGGTGTTTTAGACATGAAGTCCTTGTCCATGCCTCTGTCCTGAATGGTATTACCTAGGTTTTCTTCTTTTTTTTTTTTTTTGAATATTTCCATGCACCATTTCTTTGCAATATTTAATACACTAAATTGTTGCCCAAAAAGAGAAAAATCCATGAGGAACAAACCATCCAAATTCCAAATAATAATAGGCAAATATTATTGATTATTATTATTTTGCCTCAGTTTTTAATTTTGCTTCACAAAGCACTGTTAATTGATTTTTACTTTTGTTTAACTGTTTTGTATTTTGTTTATCATCAACTTTTGCAAATAATTTTTCTTTCAAAAATTGTTCTTCCAAATGGTATTAATCACTGAACATTACAATATGATCCCAAATTCCACACCCCAGGCAAGCTCTCCACCCATTCCACCTCAGCCCTCTAATTAAGGCAAAAAATAAGGTTGGGGATCTTTCTGAGAAATAAATACACGTCATAAAAAGAGCCAAACTCTGTAAAATATTTAAAGAGCTTTAAATATTTTCAGAAGCCAAATATGGTGACCAATGCCTGTGACACAGACCCAGGAGGTCCTGAGAACATGTGCTCAAGATGGTTGGGTTACAGTTTGATTTTATACATTTTAGGGGGTCAAAGGTTACAAGCAGTCATCAAACAGGTATTACCTAGGTTTTCTTCTAGGGTTTTTATGGTTTTAGGTCTAACATTTAAGTCTCTAATCCATCTTGAATTAAGTTTCATATAAGGAGTAAGGAAAGTATCCAGTTTCAGCTTTCTACTTATGGCTAGCCAATTTTCCCAGCACCATTTATTAAATAGGGAATCCTTTTCCCATTTCTTGTTTTTGTCAGATTTGTCAAAGATCAGATGGCTGTAGATGTGTAGTGTTATTTCTGAGGGCTCTGTTCTGTTCCATTGGTCTATATCTTTGTTTTGGTACCAGTACCATGCTGTTTTGGTTACTGTAGCCTTATAGTATAGTTTGAAGTCAGATAGCGTGATGCCTCCAGCCTTGTTCTTTTGGCTTAGGATTGTCTTGGAGATGCGGGGTCTTTTTGGTTCCATATGAACTTTAAAGCAGATTTTTCCAATTCTGTGAAGAAAGTCATTTGTAGCTTAATGGGGATGGCATTGAATCTATAAATTACCTTGGGCAGTATGGCCATTTTCACGATATTGATTCTTCCTATCCATGAGCATGGTATGTTCTTCCATTTGTTTGTGTCCTCTTTTATTTCACTGAGCAGTGGTTTGTAGTTCTCCTTGAAGAGGTCCTTTACATCCCTTGTAAGTTGGATTCCTAGGTATTTTATTCTCTTTGAAGCAATTGTGAATGGAAGTTCATTCATGATTTGGCTCTCTGTTTGTCTGTTACTGGTGTATAAGAATGCTTGTGAGTTTTGCACATTGATTTTGTATCCTGAGACTTTGCTGAAGTTGCTTATCAGCTTAAGGAGATTGTGGGCTGAGATGATGGGGTTTTCTAAATATACAATCATGTCATCTGCAAACAGGGACAATTTGATTTCTTCTTTTCCTAACTGAATACCCTTGATTTCTTTCTCTTGCCTGATTGCCCTAGCCAGAACTTCCAACACTATGTTGAATAGGAGTGGTGAGAGAGGGCATCCCTGTCTTGTGCCAGTTTTCAAAGGGAATGCTTCCAGTTTTTGCCCATTCAGTATGATATTGGCTGTGGGTTTGTCATAAATAGCTCCTATTATTTTGAGATACATTCCATCAATACCGAATTTATTGAGTTTTTAGCATGAAGGGCTGTTGAATTTTGTCAAAGGCCTTTTCTGCATCTATTGAGATAATCATGTAGTTTTTGTCTTTGATTCTGTTTATATGCTGCATTATGTTTATTGACTTGCATATGTTGAACCAGCCTTGCATCCCAGGGATGAAGCCCACTTGATCATGGTGGATAAGCTTTTTGATGTGCTGCTGGATTTGGCTTGCCAGTATTTTATTGAGGATTTTTGCATTGATGTTCATCAGGGATATTGATCTAAAATTTTCTTTTTTTGTTGTGTCTCTGCCAGGCTTTGGTATCAGGATGATGTTGGCCTCATAAAATGAGTTAGGGAGGATTTCCTCTTTTTCTATTGATTGGAATAGTTTCAGAAGGAATGGTACCAGCTCCTCCTTGTACCCCTGGTAGAATTTGGCTGTGAATCAGTCTGGTCCTTGACTTTTTTTGGTTGGTAGGCTATTAATTATTGCCTCAATTTCAAAGCCTGCTATTTGTATACTGAGGGATTCAACTTCTTCCTGGTTTAGTCTTGGGAGAGTGTAAGCGTCCAGGAAATTATCTATTTTTTTCTAGGTTTTCTCGTTTATTTGCGTGGAGGTGTTTATAGTATTCTCTGATGTTAGTTGGTATTTCTGTGTGGTCATTGGTGATATCCCCTTTATCATTTTTATTGCATCTATTTGATTCTTCTCTCTTTTCTTCTTTATTAGTCTTGCTAGCGGACTATCAATTTTGTTGATCTTTTAAAAAAACCAACTCCTGGATTCACTGATTTTTTTGGAGGGTTTTTTACGTCTCTATCTCCTTCAGTTCTGCTCTGATCTTAGTTATTTCTTGCCTTCTGCTGGCTTTTGAATGTGTTTGCTGTTGCTTCTCTAGTTCTTTTAATTGTGATGCTAGTGTGTCAATTTTAGATCTTTCCTGCTTTCTCTTGTGGGCATTTAGTGCTATAAATTTCCCTCTACACACTGCTTTCAATGTGTCCCAGAGATTCTGGTATGTTTTATGTTTGTTCTCATTGGTTTCAAAGAACACCTTTAATTCTGCCTTCATTTCATTATATACCCAGTAGTCATTCAGGAGCAGGTTGTTCAGTTTCCATGTAGTTGAGTGGTTTTGATTGAGTTTCTTAGTCCTGAGTTCTAGTTTGATTGCACTGTGGTCTGAGAGACAGTTTGTTATAATTTCTGTTCTTGTACATTTGCTGAGGAGTGCTTTACTTCCAACTATGTGGTCAATTTTGGAATAAGTGTGATGTGGTGCTGAGAAGAATGTATATGCTGTTGCTTTGGGGTGGAGAGTTCTGTAGATGTCTATTAGGTCTGCTTGCTGCAGAGTTGAGTTCAATTCCTGGATATCCTTGTTGACTTTCTGTCTCGTTGATCTGTCTAATGTTGACAGTGGGGTGTTAAAGTCTCCCATTATTATTGTATGAGAGTCTAAGTCTCTTTGTAAGTCTCTAAGGACATGCTTTATGAATCTGGTTGCTCCTGTATTGGGTGCATATATATTTAGGATAGTTAGCTCTTCCTGATGAATTGATCCCTTACCATTGTGTAATGGCCTTCTTTGTCTCTTTTGATCTTTGATGTTTTAAAGTTTGTTTTATCAGAGACTAGGATTGCAACCCCTGCTTTTTTTTTTTTTTGTTTTCCATGCGTGGTAGATCTTCCTCCATCCCTTTATTTTGAGCCTATGTGTGTCTCTGCATGTGAGATGGGTCTCCTGAAAACAGCAAACTGATGGGTCTTGACTCTTTATCCAATTTGCCAGTCTGTGTCATTTAATTGGACCATTTAGTCCATTTACATTTAAGGTTAATATTGGTATGTGTGAACTTGATCCTGTCATTATGATATTACCTGGTTATTTTGCTCGCTAGCTGATGCAATTTCTTCCTAGCATCAATGGACTTTACATTTTGACATGTTTTTGCAATGGCAGGTACCTGTTGATCCTTTCCATGTTTAGTGCTTCCTTCAGGATCTCTTGTAGGGCAGACCTGGTGGTGACAAAATCTGTAAGCATTTGCTTGTCTGTAAAGGATTTTGTTTCTCCTTCACTTATGAAACTTAGTTTGACTGGATATGAAATTCTGGGTTGAAAATTCTTTTCTTTAAGAATGTTGAATGTTGGCCCCCACTCTCTTCTGGCTTGTAAAGTTTTTGCCGAGAAATCTGCTGTTAAGTCTGATGGGCTTCCCTTTGTGTGTAACCCGATCTTTCTCTCTGGCTGCCCTTAACATTTTTCCTTCATTTCAACTTTGGTGAATCTGACAATTATGTGTCTTGGAGTAGGTCTTCTCGAGGAGTATCTTTGTGGCGTTCTCTGTATTTCCTGAATTTGAATGTTGGCCTGCCTTACTAGGTTGGGGGAGTTTTCCTGGATAATATCCTGCAAAGTGTTTTCCAACTTGGTTCCATTTTTCCCGTCATTTTCAGGCACACCCATCAGACGTAGATTTGGTCTTTTCACATAATCCCATATTTCTTGGAGGTTTTGTTCATTTCTTTTTACCCTTTTTTTCTCTACACTTCTCTTCTCCCTTCATTTCATTCATTTGGTCTTCAATCGCTGATACTCTTTCTTCTAGATGATCGAGTCAGTTACTGAAGTTTGTGCATTTGTCATGTAGTTCTTTTGTTATGGTTTTCATCTCTATCAGTTCTTTTAAGGACTTCTCTACATTGGTTATTCTAGTTAGCCATTCATCAAATCTCTTTTCAAGATTTTTAGTTTCTTTGTGCTGGTTACGTAGTTCCTCCTTTAGTTCTGAGAAGTTTGATCAACTGAAGCCTTCTTCTCTCGACTCATCAAAGTCATTCTCTGTCCAGCTTTGTTCCGGTGCTGGTGAAGAGCTGTGTTCCTTTGGAGCAGGAGATGTGCTCTTATTTTTTGAATTTCCAGCTTTCCTGTACTGCTTTTTCACCATCTTTGTGGTTTTATCTGCCTTTGGTGTTTGATGATGGTGACGTACTGATGGGGTTTTGGTGTGGGTGTCCTTTTTGTTTGTTAGTTTTCCTTCTATCAATCAGGACCCTCAGCTGTAGGTCTGTTGGAGTTTGCTTGAGGTCCACTCCAGACCCTGTTTGCCTGGGTATCAGCAGCGGAGGCTGCAGAAGGTAGAATATTGCTGAACAGTGAGTGTTGCTGTCTGATTCTTGTTCTGGAAGCTTCGTCTCAGGGTTGTACCCCGCTGTGTGAGGTGTGAGGTGTGAGGTGTTGGTCTGCACCTAGTGATGGATGTCTCCCAGTTAGGTTAATCAGGGGTCAGGGACCCACTTGAGCAGATATTCTGTCCATTCTCAGATCTCTACCTCCATGCTGGGAGATCCACTGCTCTCTTCAAAGCTGTCAGACAGGGGCATTTACCACTGCTGAGGTTTCTGCTGCTTTTTGTTTAGCTATGCCTTGTCCCCAGAGAAGGAGTCTACAGAGGCAGGCCAGCCTCCTTGAGCTGTGGTGGGCTCCACCCATTTCGAGCTTCTGGTGGCTTTGTTTACCTACTTAAGCCTCAGCAATAGCGGGGACCCCTCCCCCAGCCTCACTGCCACTTGGCAGTTAGATCTCAGACTGCTGTACCAGCAATGAGGGAGGTTCCATGGGCGTGGGACCCTCTGGGCCAGTTGTGGGATATAATCTCCTGGTGTGCCATTTGCTAAGACCCTTGGTAAAGCGCAGTATTAGGGTGGGAGTTACCCGATTTTCCAGGTGTTGTGTGTCTCAATTTCCTTTGACTAGGAAAAGGGATTCCCTTCCCCCTTGTACTTACCAGGTGAGGGGATGCCTTGTCCTGCTTCAGCTCTCACTGGTTGGGCTGTACCCGCAGTCCAGCACCAATTGTCTGACACGACCCAGTGAGATGAACCCGGTACCTCAGTTGAAAATGCAGAAATCACCCATCTTCTGTGTCGCTCGCGCTGGGAGCTGGAGGCTGGAGCTGTTCCTATTCGGCCATCTTGGGTGCTCCCTTACTCCTGTACGGCCTTCTAAGGAGCTGTGTGAAATATTTCTGTGAACCAACTGCCTGTAGGAAAAAAGGAGAAAATTTTTATTCATCATCTCCTGTCGTCCATTGGCTCAGGGTTCTCCATGAGGTAACTCCCCGACACAACTGTATACGCGGAGCGCAGAGAGGTTTTCCACAGTCAAACAAGTGCCTGCATCCAGGAAACAACTGCTATTGAAACAGTACCCAAGCCCAAACCGGTAAAGCTGTACTTACTTGAAGCCAATAAACGCTTATGTGGAAGGTCAGCACAGGTGTGGCAGAAATCCAAGGTGGGACTGGCAGGAGAAATGCCATGCTAAAAGTTGCATTTTAACGTTTCATACAAATGGAAAGCTGTCAGGGTAAAGAGACAAGAACAATTTTTATAAGTAAAAAAATTATTAAAAAATAAGCCAAGATGGGGCTGGTTACCACTAATTCTAATTAAAATATATAATGCAGCATATATGCCCTTCCATTTTCTTTGGATGAGTAGGGTCGTTTCATTTTCTGTTTCTATGAAGAGTATAGAAATCCTGGATATTTATTGGCCTACTGAATGAATTAAATCTAACCTAGAGGGAATAGAATCCTCTTCAATTTAATTTGATTTGATATTTTAAAAGACGAGAATGAAAGTTGTCCTTCAATTTCAGAAATAAATGAAATTCATCATTTCATAAAGTGTGAAGTATTTCTTTTATCTGTTGGAGTGTACAAGCAGTTTCCTGAGAATGAAGCTTATTACTTTCATTGGATAAGGCTTCTTATTTCTCACATCTTGAAATCAGAATTGTAGAGATAAAATAACTCAAATGAATAAAGTAATCATTAAATAATTATAAGGTTTAAATAACTGTAGGAGAAACTATAAGATTCCAACGTGATGCTGCATGCTCATAGGATAAATATATCCAGTGCTTTCTAAATTTTGTGTATTGGATACATACTCATTAAAAACCTCAAGGATTTTATTTCTAAACTGTTTCTGTGTCAAATTGCTACTTCTGCTACTTGCCTTTCAAACCTCACAGCAATAACCAATTTTATATTTTATATTAAAGCTAATCTTGGGCTTCATATCATGAAGTTCCCACACAGCAAAAATGTCTCTTGCTGTTGATTTCTGTGATCATACCGTTTACTCCGGCTTCTTCTAAGTGTGTGTGTGTGTGTGTGTGTGTGTGTGTATTTTGCAAATTTACTTATCTAAGGTCTCAACTCTATAACTACCTCATTCCATATATACACACTCTTACTACAGATGCCTCTTCTAGTCCTCCTTGTACTCATTTTTGCCAATCACCAAGAATTTCTCTGTTTCAATAGGTCATGAAATTTTTAGAAATTTATGAGAGTATTTAATATGGAAATGTTTTTTCTTAGACATTCCACAGTTTTTGTTCAACTTGTTTTTACTCCATTCAAGAAATTACCTCTTCAAGAGCACAAAATAAAAGTCTATCTTTGTGAAAGTGTTTGTTTACTTTGTTTGTGGGGAAGGTGAAAAGAAGTAATGCAAAATGTCAAGCACTATTAGTGGTGCTAAAAATATAGAATGCTAAATGAAGTAATCATATTAATTTTAACTTCAGAAGAAATTATTTGTATTTCAAACAAGCATGATATTCACCAATTGTCATCTACACCTAAGACAGAGGAAATAAATAATAATTACCATTTAGTAGGTACTGTGATCATTACATTCATAAACCCACCACAGCCTACTAAGGCAGGTAAATACTTCAGTGGTAAAAATGAAAACTCAGAGAGATTATTGGACTTGTTCAAGACTATATTACCTACCTATCATATTTAGAATAAAATTCAAATTCCTTTCATGTCCCTACTGGTTTCATCCTAGCATACACAGGAAATCTGTTCTTTTATTTATGTATTTTATACCTTGGTAAAAAATAATGCAAGAAGCATCACATAAACTAAATTCATAATTTAAAGGCTTCTTATGAAAAGAATTTCTAGGACCAGATGGCTTTATCCATGACTTCTATAAAACATTTGAGGAGAAACAATACAAGTATTACCCAATCACCCTTCAGATAACAGATGAAAGGTGAAAGAGGATTATCATTTTCCAACTCATTTTGTGAAATCCAAATGTTTCATTTCTTCCTGGCAAAGTATTTATATATATATAGCAAGAGTCATGCAGAATGATGGTTCCTAAGAGACTAAAATGGAGGAAAGCATTCAAAATCCCATTAAAAATAGAATAGATAAATTGTGGTACATCCAGACAGTAAAATGCAATGAGAATGAGCAAACTGCAGCCACATCCATCAACATCTATTTCTGCATCAAAAATAACGTTGAGAAGTTAAAGTCAGCTAAACATACTGTCTCCAATTCCATCCAGGTTGCTGCAAATGCCATTATTTTGTTCCTTTTCATGGCTGAGTAGTATTCCATGGTATGTAGTTTCTTTATCCACCCACTGATTGATGGACATATGGGCTGGTTCCATAATTTTGCAATTGAAAATTGTGCTGCTATAAACATATGTGTGCAACTATCTTCTTAGTATAATGACTTCTTTTCCTCCGGGTAGATATGCAGTGGTGGGACTGCTGGATCAAATGATAGTTGTACTTTCAGTTCTTTAAGGAATATCCACACTGTATTCCACAGTTGCACTAGTTTACTTTTCCACCAACAGTGTAAAAGTGTTCCCTTTTCACTGCAATCCCATCACAGTTATTATTTTTTGATTTTTTGATTATGGCCATTCTTGCAGGAGTAAGGCGGTATCACATTGTGGTTTGGATTTGCATTTCCCTGATCATTAGTGATGTTGAACTTTTTTTTTTTTCATATGTTTATTGGCTATTTGTATATCCTCTTTTGAGAATTGTCTAGTCATGCCTTTATCCCATTTTTGGGTAGGATTTTTTTTTTTTCTTTTTAATTTGTTTGAAATCTGGTAATGTGATGCCTCTAGATTTGTTCTTTTTGCTTAGTCATGCTTTGGCTATGCAAGCTCTTTTTTGATTCCATATGAATTTTAGGATTGTCTTTTCTAGTTCTGTGAAGAATGACTATGGTATTTTGATGGGAACTGCAGTGCAATTGTAGATTGCTTTTGGCCGTTTGGTCATTTTCACAATATTGATTCTATCCATCCATGAACATGGAATGTGTTTTCATTTGTTTGTGTCTTCTATGATTTCTTTAAGCAGTGTCTTGTAGTTTTCCCTGTATAGATCTTCTACCTTGTGGTTAGGTATATTCCTAAATGTTTTATTTATTTATTTATTTTGCGACTGTCATAAAAGGGATAGAGTTCATGATCTGATTCGCAGCTTGGTCGCTATTGGTGTATAGCAGAGCTACTGATTTGTATACATTAACTTTGTATTCTGAAACTTTGATGAATTCATTTATCAGTTCTAGTAGCTTTTTGGAGTCTTTAGGGTTTTCTAGGTATACGATCATATCATCATCAAACAGTAACAGTTTGACTTCCTCTTTATCAATTTGGATGCCTTCCATTTATTTCTCTTGTCTGGTTTTTCTGGCTGGGAATTCCAGGACTATGTTGAATAGAGGTGTTGAGGGTGGGCATCCTTGTATTGTTCCAGTTCTCAGAGGGAATGCTTTCAACTGCTGCCTTTTCAGTATTATGGTGGCTGTGGATTGTCATAGATGGCTTTTATTACATTAAGGCCTGTCTCTTGTATGCTGACTTTGCTGAGTGTTTAATCATAAAGGAATGCCAGATTTTGGTAAATGCTTTTTCTGCATCTATTGAAATTATCCTGTGATTTTTGTTTTTAATTCTGTTTATGTGGTGTATCACATTTATTGACTTGCATATATTAAACCATCCCTGCATCCCTAGCATGAGACCCACTTGGTCATGGTGGATTATCTCTTTGATATGCTGTTGGATTCAGTTAGCTAGTATTTTGTTAAGGATTTTCGCATCTATATTCATCAGGGATATTGGTTTATAGTTTTCTTTTTTTTAAAATTTATTTATTATTATTATACTTTAAGTTGTAGGGTACATGTGCATAACGTGCAGGTTTGTTACATATGTATACTTGTGCCATGTTGGTGTGCTGCACCCATCAACTTGTCATTTACATCAGGTATAACTCCCAGCGCAATCCCTCCCCCCTCCCCCCTCCCCATGATAGGCCCCGGTGTGTGATGTTCCCCTTCCCGAGTCCAAGTGATCTCATTGTTCAGTTCCCACCTATGAGTGAGAACATGCAGTGTTTGGTTTTCTGTTCTTGTGATAGTTTGCTAAGAATGATGGTTTCCAGCTGCATCCATGTCCCTACAAAGGACACAAACTCATCCTTTTTATGGCTGCATAGTATTCCATGGTGTATATGTGCCACATTTTCTTAATCCAATCTGTCACTGATGGACATTTGGGTTGATTCCAAGTCTTTGCTATTGTGAATAGTGCTGCAATAAACATACGTGTGCATGTGTCTTTATAGCAGCATAATTTATAATCCTTTGGGTATATACCCAGTAATGGGATGGCTGGGTCATATGGTACATCTAGTTCTAGATCCTTGAGGAATCGCCATACTGTTTTCCATAATGGTTGAACTAGTTTACAATCCCACCAACAGTGGAAAAGTGTTCCTATTTCTCCACATCCTCTCCAGCACCTGTTGTTTCCTGACTTTTTAATGATCGCCATTCTAACGGGTGTGAGATGGTATCTCATTGTGGTTTTGATTTGCATTTCTCTGATGGCCAGTGATGATGAGCATTTTTTCATGTGTCTGTTGGCTGTATGAATGTCTTCTTTTGAGAAATGTCTGTTCATATCCTTTGCCCACTTTTTGATGGGGTTGTTTGTTTTTTTCTTGTAAATTTGTTTGAGTTCTTTGTAGGTTCTGGATATTAGCCCTTTGTCAGATGAGTAGATTGCAAAAATTTTCTCCCATTCTGTAGGTTGCCTGTTCACTCTGATGGTAGTTTCTTTTGCTGTGCAGAAGCTCTTTAGTTTAATGAGATCCCATTTGTCAATTTTGGCTTTTGCTGCCATTGCTTTTGGTGTTTTAGACATGAAGTCTTTGCCCATGCCTATGTCCTGAATGGTACTACCTAGGTTTTCCTCTAGGATTTTTATGGTATTAGGTCTAACATTTAACTCTCTAATCCATCTTGAATTAATTTTCGTATAAGGAGTAAGGAAAGGGTCCAGTTTCAGCTTTCTACTTATGGCTAGCCAATTTTCCCAGCACCATTTATTAAATAGGGAATCCTTTCCCCATTTCTTGTTTCTCTCAGGTTTGTCAAAGATCAGATGGCTGTAGATATGTGGTATTATTTCTGAGGACTCTGTTCTGTTCCATTGGTCTATATCTCTGTTTTGGTACCAGTACCATGCTGTTTTGGTTACTGTAGCCTTGTAGTATAGTTTGAAGTCAGGTAGCGTGATGCCTCCAGCTTTGTTCTTTTGACTTAGGATTGTCTTGGAGATGCGGGCTCTTTTTTGGTTCCATATGAACTTTAAAGCAGTTTTTTCCAATTCTGTGAAGAAACTCATTGGTAGCTTGATGGGGATGGCATTGAATCTATAAATTACCTTTGGCAGTATGGCCATTTTCACGATATTGATTCTTCCTATCCATGAGCATGGTATGTTCTTCCATTTGTTTGTGTCCTCTTTTATTTCACTGAGCAGTGGTTTGTAGTTCTCCTTGAAGAGGTCCTTTACATCCCTTGTAAGTTGGATTCCTAGGTATTTGATTCTCTTTGAAGCAATTGTGAATGGAAGTTCATTCCTGATTTGGCTCTCTGTTTGTCTGTTACTGGTGTATAAGAATGCTTGTGATTTTTGCACATTAATTTTGTATCCTGAGACTTTGCTGAAGTTGCTTATCAGCTTAAGGAGATTTTGGGCTGACACAATGGGGTTTTCTAAATATACAATCATGTCATCTGCAAAGAGGGACAATTTGACTTCTTCTTTTCCTAACTGAATACCCTTGATTTCTTTCTCTTGCCTGATTGCCCTAGCCAGAACTTCCAACACTATGTTGAATAGGAGTGGTGAGAGAGGGCATCCCTGTCTTGTGCCAGTTTTCAAAGGGAATTTTTCCAGTTTTTGCCCATTCAGTATGATATTGGCTGTGGGTTTGTCATAAATAGCTCTTATTATTTTGAGGTACATTCCATCAATACCGAATTTATTGAGCATTTTTAGCATGAAGGGCTGTTGAATTTTGTCAAAAGCCTTTTCTGCATCTATTGAGATAATCATGTGGTTCTTGTCTTTGGTTCTGTTTATATGCTGGATTATGTTTATTGATTTGCAAATGTTGAACCAGCCTTGCATCCCAGGGATGAAGCCCACTTGATCATGGTGGATAAGCTTTTTGATGTGTTGCTGAATCCGGTTTGCCAGTATTTTATTGAGGATTTTTGCATCGATGTTCATCAGGGATATTGGTCTAAAATTCTCTTTTTTTGTTGTGTCTCTGCCAGGCTTTGGTATCAGGATGATGTTGGCCTCATAAAATGAGTTAGGGAGGATTCCCTCTTTTTCTATTGATTGGAATAGTTTCAGAAGGAATGGTACCAACTCCTCCTTGTACCTCTGGTAGAATTCAGCTGTGAATCCATCTGGTCCTGGACTTTTTTTGGTTGGTAGGCTATTAATTATTGCCTCAATTTCAGAGCCTGCTATTGGTCTATTCAGGGATTCAACTTCTTCCTGGTTTAGTCTTGGAAGAGTGTAAGTGTCCAGGAAATTATCCATTTCTTCTAGATTTTCCAGTTTATTTGCGTAGAGGTGTTTATAGTATTCTCTGATGGTAGTTTGTATTTCTGTGGGGTCAGTGGTGATATCTCCTTTATCATTTTTAATTGCGTCAATTTGATTCTTCTCTCTTTTCTTCTTTATTAGTCTTGCTAGTGGTCTGTCAATTTTGTTGATCTTTTCAAAAAACCAACTCCTGGATTCATTGATTTTTTGGAGGGTTTTTTGTGTCTCTATCTCCTTCAGTTCTGCTCTGATCTTAGTTATTTCTTGCCTTCTGCTAGCTTTCGAATGTGTTTGCTCTTGCTTCTCTAGTTCTTTTAATTGTGATGTTAGAGTGTCAATTTTAGATCTTTCCTGCTTTCTCTTGTGGGCATTTACTGCTATAAATTTCCCTCTACACACTGCTTTAAATGTGTCCCAGAGATTCTGGTATGTTGTATCTTTGTTCTCATTGGTTTCAAAGAACATCTTTATTTCTGCCTTCATTTCGTTATGTACCCAGTAGTCATTCAGGAGCAGGTTGTTCAGTTTCCATGTAGTTGAGTGGTTTTGATTGAGTTTCTTAGTCCTGAGTTCTAGTTTGATTGCACTGTGGTCTGAGAGACAGTTTGTTATAATTTCTGTTCTTGTACATTTGCTGAGGAGTGCTTTACTTCCAATTACGTGGTCAATTTTGGAGTAAGTACGATGTGGTGCTGAGAAGAATGTATATTCTGTTGATTTGGGGTGGAGAGTTCTATAGATGTCTATTAGGTCTGCTTGCTGCGGAGATGAGTTCAATTCCTGGATATCCTTGTTAACTTTCTGTCTCGTTGATCTGTCTAATGTTGACAGTGGAGTGTTGAAGTCTCCCATTATTATTGTATGGGAGTCTAAGTCTCTTTGTAAGTCTCTAAGGACTTGCTTTATGAATCTGGGTGCTCCTGTATTGGGTGCATATATATTTAGGATAGTTAGCTCTTCCTGTTGAATTGATCCCTTTACCATTATGTAATGGCCTTCTTTGTCTCTTTTGATCTTTGATGGTTTAAAGTCTGTTTTATCAGAGACTAGTATTGCAACCCCTGCTTTTTTTTGTTCTCCATTTGCTTGGTAAATCTTCCTCCATCCCTTTATTTTGAGCCTATGTATGTCTCTGCGTGTGAGATGGGTCTCCTGAATACAGCAGACTGATGGGTCTTGACTCTTTATCCAGTTTGCCAGTCTGTGTCTTTTAATTGGAGCATTTAGTCCATTTACATTTAAGGTTAAGATTGTTATGTGTGAACTTGATCCTGCCATTATGATATTAACTGGTTATTTTGCTTGTTAGTTGATGCAGTTTCTTCCTAGCCTCGATGGTCTTTACATTTTGGCATGTTTTTGCAATGGCTGGTACTGGTTGTTCCTTTCCATGTTGAGTGCTTCCTTCAGGGTCTCTTGTAAGGCAGGCCTAGTGGTGACAAAATCTCTAAGCATTTGCTTATCTGTAAAGGATTTTATTTCTCCTTCACTTATGAAACTTAGTTTGGCTGGATATGAAATTCTGGGTTTAAAATTCTTTTCTTTAAGAATGTTGAATATTGGTCCCCACTCTCTTCTGGCTTGTAGAGTTTCTGCCGAGAGATCTGCTGTTAGTCTGATGGGCTTCCCTTTGTGGGTAACCCGACCTTTCTCTCTGGCTGCCCTTAAGATTTTTTCCTTCATTTCAACTTTGGTGAATCTGGCAATTATGTGTCTTGGAGTAGGTCTTCTCGAGGAGTATCTTTGTGGCGTTCTCTGTATTTCCTGGATTTGAATGTTGGCCTGCCCTACTTGGTTGGGGAAGTTCTCCTGGATGATATCCTGAAGAGTGTTTTCCAACTTGGTTCCATTTTCCCCCTCACTTTTAGGCACCCCAATCAGACGTAGATTTGGTCTTTTTACATAATCCCATACTTCTTGCAGGCTTTGTTCATTTCTTTTTCTTCTTTTTTCTTTTGGTTTCTCTTCTCGCTTCATTTCATTCATTTGATCCTCAATCGCTGATACTCTTTCTTCCAGTTGATCGAGTCGGTTACTGAAGCTTGTGCATTTGTCACGTATTTCTCGTGTCATGGTTTTCATCTCTTTCATTTCGTTTATGATCTTCTCTGCATTAATTACTCTAGTCATCAATTCTTCCACTTTTTTTTTCAAGATTTTTAGTTTCTTTGTGCTGGGTACGTAATTCCTCCTTTAGCTCTGAGAAGTTTGATGGACTGAAGACTTCTTCTCTCATCTCGTCAAAGTCATTCTCCGTCCAGCTTTGATCCGTTGCTGGCGATGAGCTGCGCTCCTTTGCCGGGGGAGATGCGCTCTTATTTTTTGAATTTCCAGCTTTTCTGCCTGCTTTTTCCCCATCTTTGTGGTTTTATCTGCCTCTGGTCTTTGATGATGGTGATGTACTGATGGGGTTTTGGTGTAGGTGTCCTTCCTGTTTGATAGTTTTCCTTCTAACAGTCAGGGCCCTTAGCTGTAGGTCTGTTGGAGATTGCTTGAGGTCCACTCCAGACCCTGTTTGCCTGGGTGTCAGCAGCAGAGGCTGCAGAAGATAGAATATTGCTGAACAGCGAGTGTACCTGTCTGATTCTTGCTTTGGAAGCTTCCTCTCAGGGGTGTACTCCACCCTGTGAGGTGTGGGGTGTCAGACTGCCCCTAGTGGGGGATGTCTCCCAGTTAGGCTACTCAGGGGTCAGGGACCCACTTGAGCAGGCAGTCTGTCCCTTCTCAGATCTCAACTTCTGTGTTGGGAGATCCACTGCTCTCTTCAAAGCTGTCAGACAGAGTCGTTTGCGTCTGCAGAGTATTCTGCTGTTTTCGTTGTTGTTTACTGTGCCCTGTCCCCAGAGGTGGAGTCTACAGAGACAGGCAGGTTTCCTTGAGCTGCTGTGAGCTCCACCCAGTTCGAGCTTCCCAGCAGCTTTGTTTACCTACTTAAGCCTCAGTAATGGCGGGCGCCCCTCCCCCAGCCTCGCTGCTGCCTTGCGGTTAGATCACAGACTGCTGTGCTAGCAATGAGGGAGGCTCCGTGGGTGTGGGACCCTCCCGGCCAGGTGTGGGATATGATCTCCTGGTGTGCCTGTTTGCTTAAAGTGCAATATTGGGGTGGGAGTTACCCGATTTTCCAGGTGTTGTGTGTCTCAGTTCCCCTGGCTAGGAAAAGGGCTTCCCTTCCCCCTTGCGCTTCCCAGGTGAGGCGATGCCTCGCTCTGCTTCAGCTCTCGCTGGTCAGGCTGCAGCAGCTGACCAGCACCGATCATCCGGCACTCCCCAGTGAGATGAACCCAGTACCTCAGTTGAAAATGCAGAAATCACTGGTCTTCTGTGTCGCTCGCGCTGGGAGTTGGAGACTGGAGCTGTTCCTGTTCGGCCATCTTGCTCCGCCCCCCAGTTTTCTTTTTTTCTTTTTTCTTTTTTTTTTTTTTTTTTATGTCCTTTTCTGGTTTTGGTATTAGGGTGATACTGGCTTCATAGAATGATTCAGGGAGAATTCCCTATTTCTCTATATTGTGGAATCCAACAGGATTAGTACCAATTCTTCTTTGAATGTCTGATGGGATTCAGCTAATAATCATCTGGTTTTGGACTTTTTTGTTGGCATTTTTAAAATTACTATTTCAGTCTTGCTGCTTGCTATTTGTCTGTTCAGGTTTCTAATTCTTCCTGGTTTAAGCTAGGATGGTTGTATATTTCTAGGGATTTACCATCTCCTCTAGGTTTTCTAGTTTAGGTGCATAAAGGTGTTCATAGTGGCCTTGAATGATCTTTTGTGCTTCTGTGGTGTCAGTTGTAATATCTCACATTTTATTTCTTATTGAGCGTGTTTGGATCGTCCCTCTTTTTTCCTGATTAATCTCTCTAGTTGCCTATCAATTTTATTCATCTTTTCAAAGGACAAGCTTTTTGTTTCAATATATTTTGTACTGTTTTTTGTTGTTTCAATTTCATTTAGTTCTGCTCTCATCTTGGTTATTTCTTTTCTTCTGCTGGATTTGGGTATGGTTTGTTCTTGTTTTTCTAGTTCTTTGAGATGTGACATTAGATTGTCTATTTGTGCTCTTTCAGACTTTTTGATGTGGGCATTTAAGTCTATGAACTTTCCTTTTAGCACTGCCTTTGCTGTATCTCAGAAGTTTTGACAGGTTGTGTCACTATTATCATTCAGTTCACAGAATTTTTAAATTTCCTTCTTGATTTAATTGTTGACTCAATGATCATTCATGAGCAGGTTATTTAGTTTTCACGTATTTGCATGGTTTTCAGGGTTGTTTTTGAGGTTGATTTTCAATTTTATTCCACTGTGGTGAGAGAGAGTACTTGACATAATTTCAGTTTTCTTAAATTTATTGAGATTTGTTTTGTGGCCTATTATATGTGCTTTCTTGGAGAATGTTCCATGCCCTGATGAATATAATGTATATTTTGTAGTTGTTGGGTAGGATATTCTGTAACTATCTGTTAATTCCATTTGTTCCAGAGTATGGTTTAAATCCATTGTTTCTTTATTGACTTTCTGTCTTGATGACCTGTCTAGTGCTGTCAGTGGAATACTGAAGTTCCCCACTATTATTGTGTTGCTGTCTATCTCATTTCTTAGGTCTAGTAGTAATGGTTTTATAAATCTGGGGGCTCCAGTGTTAGGTGCTTATATATTTAGGATTATAATACTTTCCTATTGGACAAGACTTTTATTATTATATAATGTTCTTCTTTGTCCTTTTTAACTGCTGTTGCTTTAAAGTTTGTTTTGCCTGATATAAGAATAGCTACTCCTGCTCACTGTTGGTGTTCATTTGCATGGAATGTCTTTTTCCACTCTTTTACCTTAGGTTTATGTGAGTCCTTACGTGATAGGTGAGTCTCTTGAAGGCAGCAGATATAAGATTGGTGAATTCTTATCCATTCTGCAACTCTGTATTTCTTAAGTGGAGCATTTAGGCCGTTTACATTCAATGTTAGTACTGAGATGTGAAGTAGCATTCCATTCCTCATGCCATTTGTTGTTGAGTAGCTTTTTTTTAAATTTTTTTATTTTTGTTTTATGGATACTGTGAGATTCATGCTTTAAAGAGGTTTTAGTTTTGTTGTGTCTCCAGGATTTGTTTCAAGATTTAGAACTCCTATTAGTAGTTCTTGTAGTGCTGGCTTGGTAGTGAATTCTCACAGCATTTGTCTGAAAAAGACTGTATCTTTCCTTCATTTATGAAGCTTAGTTTCAGTGGACACAAAATTCTTAGCTGATAATTGTTTTGTTTAAGGAGGTTGAAGATAGAGCCCCAATCCCTTCTAGCCCGTAGGGCTTTTGGTGAGAAATCTGCTGTTAATCTGATAGATTTTCCTTTATAGGTTAACTCATGCTTTTGCTTCATGGCTCTTAGTATTCTTTCCCTTGTCTTTACTTTAGATAACTATGTGCCTAGGCAATGATCTTTTTGCGATGAATTTCCCAGGTGTTCTTTGAGTTTCTTGTAGTTGGATGTCTATGTCTCTAGCAAGGCTGGGGAAGTTTTCCTCAATTATTCCCTCAAATATGTTTTCCAAACTTGTAGATTTCTCTTCTTTCTCAAGAGCACCAAATATTCTTAGGTTTGGTCATTTAAGATTATCCCAAACTTCTTGGAGGCTTTGTTCATTTTTTAAATCCTTTTTTCTTTGTCTTTATTAGTTTGGGTTATTTTGAAAACCTTGTCTTTGAGCTCTGAAGTTCTTTCTTCTGCTTGTTTGATTGTATTGCTGAGACTTTCCAGTGCATTTTGCATTTCTATATGTGTATCCTTGATTTTCAGAAGTTGTAACTGTGTTTTATTTATGCTATTTCATTGAATATTTCTCCCCTCATATCTTCTAACATTTTTTGGATTTCATTACTTTGGAGTTTACCTTTCTCTGGTGCCTCCTTGATTAGCTTAATAATCAACCTTCTAATTTTTTTTTTTTCTTGTCAAATCATGGGTTTCTTCTTGGTTTATTGTTGGTGAGCTAGCGTGGTTTTTTGAGGTTGTTAAAGAACGTTGTTTTGTCATATTGCCAGAACTGTTTTTCTGGTTCCTTCTCATTAGGTAGGCTATGTCGGAGGGAAAATCTTGGACTCAAAAGCTACTGTTCAGATTTTTGTTTTGTCTCATGGGGTCCTCCCTTGATGTAGTACTCTCTCTCTTTCCCTAGGGGTGTGGCTTTATAAGAACCAAACTGTACTAATTGTTATTGAACTCTTCTGGACCTAGCCTGGAACCTAGGGCTGCTGGGTTCCAGGCTGCTACTGGGTGTTGTCTGCACAGAGTCCTGAGATGTGAACCATCTTCAGGTCTCTCAGTCATGGATAGTAGCACCTGTTGTGGAGATGGCAAGGGAGTGACATGGACTCTATGAGGGTTCCCAGTTGTACTATTGTTGTTTATTGCACTCGTTTTTTTGTTCTTTGGCCTCCTGCCAGGAGGTGGCACTTCCAAGAGAGTATCAGCTATGGAAGTATACGAAGGGTCAGGTGGTGAACAGTGCCTTAGAACTCCCAAAGGAATGTGACCTTTATCTTCAGCTACCAGAGTTGGTACCTAAGACCATCAGGTGGAGGCAGGATTAGGCATGTCTGAGCTCAGAATTTCCTTTGGTGGGGCTTGCTGTGACTGCTGTGAGGGATGGAGTGTGGTTTCCAGGTCAGTGGAGTTATGTTCCCAGAAGGACTTTGGCTTTCTTTGCTGTGTCATGCAGGTCTCCAGGGAAGTGGGGAAAGCCAGCAGATACAGGCCTCACCCAGCTCCCATGCAACCAAAAAGGGCAGTCTCACTCCCACCATGCTTCCTCCAACGGCACTGAGTTTGTTTCCAGGCAGTGGGTGAGCACAACTGAGAACCTGCCCCAGGCTACTAGCCTCCCAACTTAGAAAGCAAGCAGGACTTTCAGGTTTTGTCCCTCCCTGCCTGCCCACTTCCGCACTCCGGATTTATCCTCTCCCCTGAGTTCTGTCCAGAAAACTTCATGTTCAGTGGAATTGTTACAAAGTTTAGCTAGAGTTTCCCTTCTCCCGAGGTCTTTTTCCAGTTCCTTTGGCAGCCCTCCCCAAGGACCCCTGTGAGACAAATCAGAAATGGCTTCCCTGGGGACCGAGAGAGCTTCATCTACTCCTGTATTTCACTGACCTCTCTAAATTATTTCAGCTCTAGGTCAGGTCAAATCCTCCTGTGATCTGGACCTTCAGTTTCCCCAGTGAGGGTATGTATTCAGGGGAAAACGATCACCTTTTCTCACTTTCACAGTTCAGGCACTCAATTTTTTGCCTGGCTCCCGGGTACTGCAGGAGCAATCTGCTTCCTTCAAAGGTTCTGTGGATTCTCTCAGCTTTTCTGTTATGTTCCTGCAGCAGTTCTTGGAGTAAAAGTTCATGATGTGAGTCTCCACATGCTGCTCTATTTGTCCAAGTGGGAGCTGCAATTTAGTCCTGCCTCCTATCTGCCACTTTTTCCTCACTATTCTATACGTATACCTAAAACTAATTTGCTGTTTTATGGATTGTTCTTTATATGTAAATTAAGTCAAAGTCGCTAATAGTATTGTTCAGGTATTCTATATGCTTACTGGTTTTCTGAAGATATATTCTATCAGTTGCTGAGCAAGGCTGCTAGACTCCTTTTGGAATCTCCCTCTCTGTGCTATGGCTTAGAAACTATCTCGTGGTAGGACACTGAAAGCAATTGTAGGTATAATTTGCTTTTTTTCCTTTTTCTCATGAGAAACAATCTCATGCTGCCTGTTCACCAATATCTGAAAACATACTTCTATATATTTGTTTATTTCATGTTGTTTAACATAGATTGATAATCTTGTCATTATTACTCAATTTTAGCTCAAATCCAAAGAACCTTTCTCTCATTTTCATGTTTTTTCTTTTGAAATCTCCTGATATGGTATTTTTATGATTCAGTTTTTTTCCAAATCAGTTTTTAAATTTGTATCATTGTATATTAATTTTTTAATTTACCTTAATAAGATCTTTTAAATGTAATCCTAAGATTTCTTTAAAATTCTCTAATCTTCTCCTTAGATTTCACATCTTGTACTTGTTTTCCAAAAATGTCTTATGTCTCTTCCATTAATCCTTTTTCAGCTTTATGCTTTTCTTTTGGATCTTTAGGATAAATTTCCCCATCTTTTTTTCTTCATAATAAAAAAAATATGTTTTTAAATTAGCAGACTTTATCTTTTGAGGAGATTTAACTATACAGAAAAATTGACAGGAAGTACAGAGAATTTATATATATCCCTGCCCTTCCTAGTTTTCCCTATTATTAACATTTTGCATTTGTATAATGCCTTTGTTACCATTGATAAGCCAGTATGGATCCATTATTATTAGTCAAAGCCCATAGTTTACAATAGAGTTTACTCTGTGAATGAGGCAGTAATATATGAAACTTATATAAAAGAGTGAATCTATGGGATAGACAAATTATGCCTTTTCTTCTAAAAAAAGAATGTGATAGTGAATTATTTATATATTAAAAGATAAATGGGAGGGAGTTAAATGATTGAATCTAGTAGCTTAGATTGCAGTGTGAAGTGGTATGTAATGCCATTTGCTGGGAAACACATGCATATCAAGGAAAAAAGTAAAAGCATATTTTGAAGCAGAATTATATATTTAAAAAAGCATCTTCCATGTCCCAAAATATTTCTGAATAACTGGAAGTTTTATATTATTGATCAAGTAAATAAAAATGCATTAAAGACACTGCCTCCATACACAACTGAGGCAGAAAATTCAAATAGTACATTGAGGTGAACTGCTAGTGTCTTAACTTTTTGGGAATGCTTCTAACTGTGAACAATCCTGGATCTAATTCTCAAGTACCTAGGGGAGCCTTCAGAGGTTAGGTCAGTTCCAAATTTCATTCTCAGTCAGCAAGAGGGAGATATGTCTTCTTGAAAAAAATGGTTTGGCTGTTTGCAATTGTCTACAGGGTCCAATTTTGCAATTTTGTTAGTTTGTTCTGCAACATATTGGAAAACCAGTTTATGACCTATAAAATCTGAGTTTCTAGGGACAATATGACCAGGTTACATTTCATTTTTTTTTTTTTTTTAATACATGTGAGAGTCAACCCGTTAGTTCAACAATTGGCGAAAATATCATAACACATTTTGATAATATCTTGCAATCAAATTATGTTACTGGTAATAGTATAGAGTTTTTGTTTTCTTTTATTACTAAATTAATCATGATTCTATGTTGGGTGTTTTTAAATTGGCATTTTCAATTTTATTGTTAATGATACTTTTGTAAACTACTCTTTTAGTGCAACTCTATTGGCTTGAGAAGTAATGGTGCTTCCCTGGGTATTCAAGCTATTGTCACATTAGCACTGGAAAAAATCTGCCTAATTAGATTTCTCAGAAACTTTTCTTTCCTATTGAGGAAGCACATAAACAAAATTACATCTCTTCAAAATAATTAGAATTGTAGTAACAATCAAAGTATTGCTTTTTTGATATAAAAACTACCAGTATTTCTTAATTTGTATCTGCTGCACTATGACTCTTTGTAAAATGCCCCAGTGGGAGTGTTTTAATCTTGCTCAGAATTTCCACGGCCAATATGTAGTTTTGTAATAATTCTACTTTTTTCTAGCATTTATTATGATTATTATTTTAAAAAATCTCTTCTACAGAAAGCTCCATCAAAGCATTACTAGACATATTGCCAAAGGAAAAATCAGAGAAGACTACAAAAAGAAATACAGCAGCCAAAGTTTGAAAAGAGTGTTTACGGTGCATGTCCATATAAAGATTTGTATTTAAAATCCCTATATTAATAATAAAAGTTTCATAAAATCCACAAGCTAATGGCTACATCAGATATATAGGAAATGGGATGGGGATATGAGTAGATAAGAAAAAAAGGCAAGGGGGCCTTGTAAAGAGTTGGATTCCTTAGTTCTGTTTCATCAGTCAGTCATCAGTAATAGACCTATATCTGTTGCTCTTTTTTATAAAAATCAGACAATAATCCCTTTCCTCTGAGACAGTTGTTCTCAACCAGGAGAAATTTGACAATGTTTAGAGATAATTTTGGTTGTCACAAATGGGAATCCGGGAGTGTTAGTTACTAGCTTCTGGTGGGTAAAGGTGGGGAATGCTACCAAATACCCTACAATAAACAGGACAGGCCACCACAACAGATCACTATCTGGACCAAATGATGCCGAAATTGAGAAACACTGCTCCAAAGCAATATGGGAATGATTTTTTTCTTAACTTATACTTCTTTTTAGAAATCTTTCTCAGAAATTCTTCCCCTTGATGCCAAAGAGGTTATCCTTCATGTTCATTTCAGCTTGATTTTGACCGTAAACAAAACATTTCTGGGGAATATGGCATGGGAGTTGAGAAGAGTGACAACTATCTATATAATCTGCCATGGCAACACACTCCCTTTGGATATTATTGAAGATAATTTTTAATATCTATTGGAGAGATATTTTTCTGAAATATAAGATTAACATTTGAAATGGTATCTATTGCTTCTGAAACATTTCGGCCTAATATTGTTGTATTTTCTCTGCATGATGACACATTTCAATTCAGTTTTTTTGCTTGAGGTGCATTTTTTGTTTTATAAGACTTGGTTCAGGACAAATCATTTATTATGTCATCAGTTTGCTCCCTACCTTTCTGGAAAAGCATTTTCGACCCTAAAATTTCTGGCATACATATTATAGAAGACATAATAGCTACAATTTCCTGCTTAAAAAGAGCTATAAGATATGAATTAGTGTCATGATGACATCAGAATCTGTTAAATTCTTGAAGCAAGAACAGAGGGGTGAGTTAGGGGAATTTGTTGATTTCACAGTCATCATGTGGAGGTCTTAATTAGAATAAAATAGGATAAGTTTAAATTCAAAATATAGATAGCATAAGTAATCACAAAGCCCATGAAGTAAACAGATCACATATAGAAGATATCCGGTACTTCTGGGATTAGGTTGGATTACGACACCAGCTTAAACACTCTAATTGTTGAACTCATTTCTTTACTGAAATAGGAATCAAATTAAATTAAATTAAATTCCTATTTATTGAAATAGGAATCTAATCTACACTTGTATATGCATAGTGGTGGTTTGAAACTAAATTAAACTTTATAGCATACTATAGTCCATTATTGTTTTAAGTAGATTTTAAAGGTTTTCTTTATAAGAAATGATCCGCAGCCACGAATGTATACATTAAGTACCTACAACCTTGAAATAATTGAATAAAAGGCAGTGCTATATAGCAATTATGTGACTTGATTTCTGTGCCAGACATATCTTCATTTGATTTTATGCTTGATAACTTCACAGTTGGGAACACTGAGAAAATTTTCTGATTTTTTAGGTTAGCTACATTGTAGGAGTCAAGAATATTTATAATTGGTAATTTTTCCTTGCTTTTCCCAGAACTAATGAATTTATACAATAATAAAACAAACATGGTCCAAATTATTTATATTTTCAGGCTTTCTGTCTTTTTCTACCACACACACAAACACAAGCTTATATGTATAAAGATGTTTATACATGTATGAATATTATATTTCTACCTACTGATAATAGTGTGAAGATTAAATAAGACTGCATGCTCAGTGATAAGTTCTTTGTCTTGACATATTAATAGCTCAATGATTTCCAGTTATTACTATTTCCAAATGTCAGACATATCACATTTAAGGGACTGTTTTTGAATAACCACAAACAACAACAAAAGAATAGCAAATATATTTCTTTTTGTTGCTAATCCTCATTCCTTTAAGGCTTATATACAATTATTAAAAATTATATCACAAAATTGTACATTCTAAGGAAATTTTGGTGTTATTTAGTCTCATCTGTCAAGAGCCAGAGACTTTTCAGAACATTCCAAAGTTGGCTTTGAAGATGTCCCTGCTCATATTTACCAAAATGGTAAATATGGTAAATACATCTTTTGTCGTGAAGCCAAGAAGGATCGTCTCTTTTGAGATGCTTTTGGAGAAAAAGTAAGAACATCAGGTTGAGCATCTCTAAGTTCAAATGAAATAACACAACTACAATGAGGGGCATGTTCTTTTCCACATTTGCCCAGACGTTTGAATGGATGATAAAATGCTTAGAGGTTTTTAAAAATCATTTTGAAGAAACAAGCTTTTATGTGTTCCCTTTCATTTGATGTGCATTTTTCTCTCAATTTAAAATAGATTTAAGTAAGTTGACTAACTAGTAAAAGCAATGCTGACTGAGACATAGGCTGTCCACTCTGTAGACCTAGGAAATATAATTTAGAGTTTTAGCAGATAATAAAACTTGAAATCTGTGCTGGTTTTAGGACAAACAAAATTAAAGCATGACTCAGCTGACAGTTCCTAATTTGCAACCTGAATGTTTCTTCATGATTTATGTCCTTATAAATGTAAATATCCTCATCTATTTTTATATGCAATGTGGTTATAATTATTTATATGATGATTTACTTATTTTTACAGCTAATCATTTACATACACTTTTACAAATAAAATAGCTTAAAACTGCTATTTTATTATTCTGTACATGTGTATTTGGTAAAGTTTGTAGATAAAATGTATCTACAAATATGTCATTTTATATGCTATCTTAATAGTCTATTATAATTTATGAATTAGCATGTGAATGTTTGATTTTAGGCAATTGTGGACTAAGTACTTAGACCAACATTTCTGAAGAAGCAAGAGACACACACATGCACACACACACATTTCTAAAAGCATCAGAGACACACCAAAGCAGTGAGGAACTGCAGGGCTAAGATCCAGAAGAGACAGAGACAAGAAGCCTGGAAGCGTTAGCTGGGTGTTTCTGGCTCCTTCTCTTTCAAAAGTGTTTGCCAATTAAAAAACAGGCCCAAGGGGCTGAAAAGTCAAGCAGAACTTTCAAGAGACTCATGAAACTGGCAACAGAAGATTAGGTGTCCAAGTTTGTCCAGATGGAGATGCCCTGGTAAATCCTTTGAACTAGGTTTGAATGTTATATAAGCTAGGATCGTGAAGTTTATACTTCAGGTGGCGTGATTAACTGGTCTTTACAAATGTAATTCAGGTAAAAATTTTGAGGTGAGAAAAGCATCCTTGATATTTGGGTTAGCCTGAATCCAATGACATGTGTCCTTATAAGAGACAGAGAAAAGACACGCAGAGAAAAGGGAGAAGCAACGTGACCACAGAGGTTGAGATAAAAATGATATGGCTACAAGCTAAAGCATGCCTGGAGCCACCAGAAGGAAGCAGCAAGGACACGATTATTCCAAATGATTGGAAGGAGCACAGCCCTACTGCCACCTTGATTTTAGACTTCTGGTCTCCAGAACTGTGGGAGAATACATTTCTGTTTCTTTAAGCCACCAAGTTTGTGGTAATTTGCTATGACAGCCCTAGGCAATTAGTACAAAGCCTAAAATTTGGATCATTAATCTTGAGAGTTGACCAGAAATTCTACTGATGAAAGCCTATGTCATGAGCCAGAAAAGTTTGCTGGTTCTCTGTTGGAACATTCTTTTCAGGCAAATGTTTCATTTATATCATCCTTCTGCTTAAGGCAATGTAGTGATCTAAAATTCCCTTGGCCACAAAAATGCATGCACTGTGGACTTACTTGAAAACTTACTGATGCTCTTAAAATGGGCTAGAAAAGTGTTAGAGCTGGTGGCATGTGAGCAACAGAGAATGACAGGCGACTAAAGAAGAGGGTGTTGCAGGCATGTTAATTAAGCGGTTTTTTTCTTAGGTGGCTCAGAGAACATGCTGAATATTCAGATGACTACAGGAAAGACAGAAGATTCTATTTCAATTAAGAAGTACTTACTATACAGAAAATGTTAAAAAAAAAAGTCCTACAGCACAGTAAGATACATACATGTATGATGGAAAGCCTCTTTCTCTCTTTTTACATGACTGTAAGATAACTGTAAGAGGAGAGATCAGCTGTAATAGCTGTTACTTTGCTGTTAAATATGATATATTCCATCATCTGAATATACATTAAACATATGTCACATGCCATTAAAATTCTGGATTCTGGGGCTAAAGCAGTGAATAAGGCTAAAACAAGTTGCCTGTCCTTGTGGCATTTCCATCTTAGTTTAAAATTGTTTAAATGTAAAGTCATCTCTAAGCCAGGTGTGGTAGCACAGATCTGTAGTCCCGGCTACTCTGAAGGCTGAGGTAGGTGGATTCCTTAAGCCCAGATGGAGACTACAATGAGCTATAGTCATGTCATTACACTTCAGCTTGGGTTACAGAGCAAGACCCCATCTCTATTTTTGGGAAAAGAGTAATTTCTTTATCTTCTTTGCTCTTAAGCTTATTATAAAGCTAAGTTTTTGAAAAAGCACTTGACTAGT
The DNA here is from genome assembly GCF_043159975.1 of Macaca nemestrina. Taxonomy (NCBI): domain Eukaryota; kingdom Metazoa; phylum Chordata; class Mammalia; order Primates; family Cercopithecidae; genus Macaca; species Macaca nemestrina. Next base: position 26,794,585 of record NC_092127.1, read on the forward strand.
AGCATACACTCAAATTTCCACGTGTGTTTTGTGTTGTGAAAAATAACCAAAAGGTGAAGCAGGGATTCCCCTCTCCAAACACAATGGATTTCCAGTCACAGAAAAAAAGCAGAAAGAAATTTGGCCCTTGGATGAAAAATCAACATCCTGAAGACTGTCATTTATAAGTTTTTCTGTTTTTGGATGTGCCAAAGGAGATTAGGCAATGGGTTTTAAAGTATAGGTTACAGAGAATTGACTTACCATAAGAAAACAGGATCAATTTGAGGGCTTCTATTCCTAAAAGAGAAAGACCAAAAGTAGAAGAAAAGAAGAGAGAATAAGTAAATGAACAACATGGCTGAGCATCTGAAAGACCTTAAAGAAATTAGATGTTGAATATTGAATTGTTGACATTTTTGTGAAACAAATCAAGTATGAGCACTAAAATTTAGTAATGGTCTCCATACACACAGTTCCTCTGAGTGAAAAAAAGTATTTGTAAAGTATTTGTGGGTGTATTTGTATGTATGTATGTATATCTGTACACACATACATACATATATATTTTTTTCTCCCCAGAATAGAGTTGATATACATTTGATGTTAGAAGCACAATAAATATAGAGAAAAAAGTAATTCAGCAAAGGCAATAAGCTTGAACCAAAGATGACCATGGGAATATCAGAACTCTCCGAAATCAAAAAAATATAGAATATGAAAATAAACTTTATGTAATAGAGTATGGAATAAGAATTCAAATCAAATTTACCTCATTTTTTTTAGGCAGTGTGAGCCCAGCTGATGCCTGACTTATACAGAGAATAATGACTGTAGTCTCGTCACTCTCTGCCACTTTTAAAAGTTCAGTAATTATTAGTAGCAAGGATTGTTTTAAGAGAGAGAGAGAAACAGAGAGAGAGAGAGACTAATCTGTTAGAAAAATGATCTGACTACTACATCTGATACCTCAAAATTATTAGCCCACCTTCTATTCAATCAAATTATAAACTCGAGACACATTGTAAACTTATACTAATTCCAAATTATTTGTAATTTTGGTCACTTTTATTTTCTGCATATCTACTGAATTTTTAATGAAATCTTCATATCACGGTCCTAGATTTAGTCTTTACCACTTTCAATGCACTTGAATAGCTGCTATTCTTGTTTTCCCTATGACACTTCTGAAATTACATGATTACTGCCAAAACACTGATATTTAAAAAGAACAAAACTACTGAGTTTATCCCCGATGATCATGTTGCTTCTCTGTCCAAGAGTTTTCAATATTTCCCACTGTTTCCAGGATAATGTTCAAAGTGCTAAGCAGGACGATCCCAAACCTTCGAGATTTGTCCTTTGTTTGCCTTTCTAATGTGATCTGCCACATTCTAGCAGGTAGCATATAGTCACGCATAATGAGCTTCTGAGAGTCCAAGCACCCCACAGTCTATAGCACTACCATAGATTTGCATATAATTTTCCCACGTTTCTGTCTGGCTAATGCTAAACCATTTTTAAGAGTAACTCTCATGTTACATTCGAGCCTTAGCTAAATTTCACAGTACTATGTGTCAAAATAACATATCTTAAATCTATGAAGACCAATAGTCTATGGTATTTAATTTTAGGAGCTTCATAAAAGAATTTGTTAAAGATAAAAGTCATAAGAATAATACAATAAATAAGTGAAATTTTTGGTGTTACTAAGGGAATTCTGAAAATAAACCTAAATAGGATAAACATGAGCAGAATTTAGTTATGTGTACATTAAGGTATACTGGCACAAGAGTTTGGTAAAATATTTATCAAAACCTATGTAAAGCACTTCAATAACTTTGTGAAGTATGTGCCAAATTCTAGACAAATAGATTTCGAGTTGAGAACAACCAACAACTATATTTAATCAATGTGATATGGAGGATTCTTTTATTCCCCACCTAGGCATTCAGGAACAATCTTATTTGAAAAAACACTTCCAACTCTATTACAAGACTGGGCATGGTGGCTCATGCCTGTAATCTCAACTTTTTGGGAGGCCAAGGTGGGTGGATCACTTGAGGTCAGGAGTTCAACACCAGCCTGGCCAGCCTGGTGACCCCATCTCTACTAAAAATACAAAAAGTCAGCCAGGCGTGGTGGTGTGCACCTGTAATACCAGCTACTTGGCAGGCTGAGGCAGGAGAAGTACTTGAACCCAGGAGGCAGAGGTTGCAGTGAGCTGAGGTTGCACCACTGCACTCCAGCCTAGGCGACAAGAGCAAAACTTTGTCTCAAAAAGAAAAAAGTCTATTGGAAGTGTTTTCCTATATTTCTTTTAAGTTGGTTAAAGAGTACAACTTTCTGTTATAAGATAAATAAGTTCTGGGAATCTAATGTACAGCATGGTGATGATAGTTAATAATACTGTATTGCAAACTAAAAATTTGATGAGTAGGTTTTTGTTTTTACCACACATACACAAACTATGGGTGGTGATGGATGTGTTAATTAATTTAACTGTGATAAGCAGTACACAATCTACACGTATATCAAGTCATCACATTGTACACCTTGAATACCTTGAATAGATACAATCTTTGTTTGTTAATTATTTTAAAGTTAGAAAGAAAAATAATGGGAAAAATCAAACTTCAGAATTAGTCTTCAAGTACTCAACTTTAAGAACTTGTCTACTTTAATGGCAGAATTAGCTAATCAACTGTCTATCTATGGATATTATCAAATGATTTAGTTTTCTTTCTCTTTCTGTAGATATATGTAAAATAATATGCATTATATATTTTTATATTATTTCCAGCAAGTTTTTAAAATTGATCACAGAAGTTGATTATTCGGTTGTCAGTGAGGTTCTTAGGAGAGATCGATGTACTTTTATTATCTAAAGAAAGCATTTTTAATCTATGACACCCTTGTATTTCGGACAAACTATGTTAGATAAAATCAGCACATCACTGTGATTTGCCCTTTATTAACTCACCAGGCATAAAAGTATCTTGTATTTGTGAAATTATTGAGTATTTGAAGCAGATATTGTGAATTACTTTGCTTAACATGTATTCCCACTAACTTTCAACCAGAAATCAGAAAGGCAAATAATACATTTCCCAGATTTCCTCACTGCTTAGGTTTTTGATGGTGGGTGCAGCCAATCAAAGGCATTCTCCTAAGACGTGCATAGGAACTGAATCGGGTGGAGAGAGAGGCAAGATAAAGGGCATTCATTTGCTGGTGCAGATTATGGACTTGTCAGCTGTTGCAAGTTTCCAGATTCACCATGTGACTCCCAGGTTGCGAATGTTCTTTCTAGAAGTTTGGTCTAGAGTTTATTTCTTCATTTCTCACTACAATTTTGTGAGACACTTAATCTTCTTTAGTATGTTCTTATACACAATGACTAAAGCAGTTTCTGTTCTTTGAAACTACTGTTCAAAAATTTTTAGAGGTAATTATGAAAAAATAAAAAATAGCAACATATGGTATGCTAATTTTTAAATGGAACCCAAATAAAGAAAACCATTAATTATTAAGTCTAAGCATATGTAAATATAAATTAGGCCCAATCTGTGTGTCATTTATAACTTAAGAAAGAGAATAGTCTAATTCCGGAAGTATAAATCTTCTTCAGGCACTAAACTGAAATTCTGCTGTGGTTACAGTTGTTTGTTCTTCTTCTTATTTTTTGTTTGTTTGTTTGGTTTGTGTAGTATCATTTTATCCACTGCTGAATCACACAAAAGAGGTTAAACAGTTGTCTTAGATTGCAAAATATTACTTTCCTATCAAAATGCATTATAACTCTAGGTCTCTGGAGCTAACACAAATAACACATGTCCTTAATTTTTACATGGGCTTTGTTTTATTTAATAAAATGACTCATTTAATGGTGCCCATGGGTAGTTTCTTGTCTAGACTTTAGCAGCCTGCTGATAGTCAAAGTTCCAGATAATCCTCTAGTGATCTGTAGCTAGGCATCAGACGAGTGGTTTGTCATTGTTCTACTTCCACCCATTACAGGATCAGGGGTTCAGTGAGAAGAGAGATTCCCAAGAAGCCCTTCAAACTGCTGCCATCCCTTATGTTGCACCTGTTCTCTTAGTTTCCCATTGACACTCACCCATTCCCAGTCAGGCTGGGATTCAAGTACCCGGTGCTGACCATAGCTTTTGTCTGTTTCTGCTATTGTTGACTCTTTCTACTGTTTACTTCAGAGAAAGCCATACTCCTGAGAAGTCAGTCTGGGATTCTTAGAGTGTGATCGATCCTCATAGTGTTTAACATTATAGACCCAGAAAAGCCACTTGTTTCCCTTTACTTTTGCCACTTTAGAAATCCTTACCAGGGGGTTAAACTTCCTTCATGGGGTGTCACGCTGAATAGCAGGGGTCAGCTTGTCAATTCTCTCCTTTGGCTCCTAGCACCACATAGTAGCAGGGAATGGATTCAAATCTCCCTTTTCCTCTCTCAGCAAGCAGCAGCATTCTCATTCATCTTCCTCCTATTGGAAACACATCCTCATTCCCTGCCTCACCAGTTGCTTGTGGCAGAATTTGACTAGATTCCACTCAAATGTTGTGATTTTATTTCTCATGACATTTTCTATATGCCTGCTTGTCTTCTTCCCATTCCAGAAAGGGCCATAATATATTTATGAGGTTTTGCATTAAAAAAAAATTAACATTACAGAACCATCGTAGCTGTGCTGATATTTTAATAACATCATATAATATATTTAGAATAGCATGCTGCTTTTGGAATATTTTATTATTTTGCCTGTTGTCTTGTAGAAGTGTTTATGAGTCATATAAGATTGAAAGAAAATTGCTTTTTTGCTACGTGGCATCATGTGCTTTATTTCTACCATTACTGAGTTATTATAGAACTAAATCAATTATGTTTCCTAATATGCACTTCACATTTCCCATCCTCAGCCACATTGCAAATGGGTAGGCACCGTAGCATGTGCCATATCTCTATTGATGCAGATTGTGAATCTACAGTCTTTCAACAGATGCTTTGCCAGATGATTGAAACTGGCATACACTCTGTTGACTGATTGCTAATTTTCTTTTGGGGCAAGGATTCGGAAGTAGCAAAACTACCAGGAGAAAGAACACTGATGTAACTTCATTAGGCAAGTTGACAAAATGGCATTTGATCTGTGTATTCTGTTTATACACATGGCTAAAATCAGTGCTTCATTCCCCCCCCCCATGGAAATAAATTCATCCAAGGCAGCTAACTGTACAATAAATGTAAGGCAAAGAAGGCTGAATAGTTATCAGATCAAATTTAGGCAAACAATTTAGTACATACAGTTTGCACAGTATAAGCTTTTATATTATAAAAATTGGGGGTTAAATCCTGGATATGCCACTTAGTAGCTTCATGTTCTTAAAGCAAATTATTTAACTTTTGAAGTTGTTTTTCTCATCTGTAAAGTAGAAGATAATTCCGTCAATGTTACAGTATTATGTTATTGTATAATATAGGAGTTAAACGCTTAATACCATGTAATTATAGGGCTTTGTACAGTCCCTTGGCAAGTGCTAATTAGCAGTAGGTGGTAGCATTTAGTTTGATAATCCAGGCTGCCGGTTTTCATATAACAGGAGACCTCAGTTTGTGAGTATATATACATCATAAATTTGAAACTAATAATATTAAAATGACTTAACTCATAGCTGAGGAAACTGAGATTCAGAGTGATTAAATAACATGTTCAAGGTCACACAGATGATTAAAGACAATATTGAGACTAGATCGAGTTTTTCATCTCCTTGAAAAATGTATTATTCTAAAAGCTTTGCTGGCTTATTCCAAATGTCTTCTTTCCACCCAAGGTTTCCAGGCTCAGCAAATAAAAATAAACTATATCACATTAAATTTGAATTTCGTATCGACAAAATTATTTTTAGCTTAAGCATGTTCCATGCAATATTTGGGACAGACTTGAAATAAATATGCAATAATAAAAAATACTAAACAATACTAAAACATGCAATGCTAAAAAACTAAAAATTGCAATATTTACAACATACTTGCACTTAAAATTATTCTCTACTTGAAACTCAGATTGACCTGAGCATCCTGGCATCTTTTATCTGGCAATTTTATTTTTTTTGTCACTAGTATTTTATAAATAGTTTAATGTTTTATACTAACTTCTTCCATTTTTCAACCTAGCTCAACTTTCAGCCATCTCTATTGACTGCAGAACATTTACAAGGCATAGCCATAAATTGATGTGATAGATCCTTGTAAACTCGATATGAAAACCAATCTTATTGCTTTTCTGCCACTACCTCATTCTCATGATCAAAAAAAAAAATTGTTTTTTCCTTTTTGGCACGTTTTCCATGGCTAAGTGATTACAGTAGGCTGCACAAGGTGGTCTTACAATTAAAGACATATTTGCACCTTATAATCTGAGTGATTTCATATGGAAAAATCCAGGTTAGTAGAGCACTATTGTTTAGCTTGCAGGATATAAGTCCAGATTAACCACCTTCTCCCTTCTTCTGGTCCTGGCTGTTTTCCTGGAACTGGCTTCAATGTACCACTTTTCCTGCCAAACTTAAGTATAGAAAACCTGAAATGAGTTCAGCCAATTCATCATTAATTGGACCAGGTGGAGGCTATTTGCTGCCAAATAGGTTGCACCGCTATCCTTCCAGGTTGCTTGTAACTCTGGTGTGTCATCACCCCCAACTCAGAATGCTGCCTGCAATCAGAGGCCATAATAGGAAAAAGCTCTCAGGAATTTATTGCTTCATCAATTGACTTACACCTGAAAGTGAGACTTGCATTATTTCTTAGTCTCATCAGATAGTGCCTGTACTTCCTTTCATTCTGAAGGTTTAATTCAAGAAGTCTTAGGTCAAATTGCTTTCTTGTATTAAATGAGAATTTCACCCTCTTAGAGTGAAGGAGCTGGGTAGGGAGCCATTAGCAGGGAAGTTCACACAGCTGTGTTAATAGAGTTGTTTGTCTCAGCTTTTCCCAAGAATTTTTCATTTGTTTCACATGGTCTTCAAACTTATAAAAAGAGAGGAGAAAAATGAACACATTTTTACTTAGAATTGTTCCTTTCACTCAACAAAGAATTAGTTCTTTTACATTTTATCATAACAGTCATTCCTCAGTCTTAGTATTAGAGGAAATACATTATAAGTTATGAAATGGCATCCTATCGGATCTGTGAACTCTTGGATAATCGTTCACTGTCTCGTCGAAGGAACAGTAAATGGCTGAGGAAGTTGTTATTCGGCTGAATTCCAGATATTCTGACTTTGTATGATTGCATTGAGCAAATTGCTCACAATTTAAGGTTAAATAGCATAAACATTGTACTAGGGAGCAATGTAGGTATAGCGTAAGGAAACATATTTGTAGTCCAGATGCCTTAATTCTAGTTGTAGGCATTCTGGTGGCACCACAAACTAACACCACGTTGGCCAATCTCTAATCTATTTAGATTTTAGCATTTTTTATTTATAAAGTATTATAAGTTAATAATAATAATTATATCTGGTCTCTTTGAGAATATAGATGAATTATTCTTCATTTGCTCTTTCTTGCTTTCTACCACAATTTACATAAAATATGTCCACAGATGCTGGTTTATAATGGCTGACTAGAGATGTCAGACACATGCCCCTCTAGAAAGAAGAACCAAAATTATGAACAAATAATCATATTTTGATTAGAATATCTAAGAACTCAACAAAGAAGTCACAGGAAATACCTGAGGCACTGGAGAACAAGGAAATGAATGGCAGATCATCTGAGATTAGCCCCAAGGGACTCTGTGTGGTAGGAAAAGGCTAAGTGGGAGAACGTCAGTGGTCTACATCCCCAGGGAAGATTGCTGTAATCAAAACCTTGGGATCCAAAACTCTACCCACATAAACCCTGACCCTAGCATGGGTAGTGATTTGGAGACTCCACAAAGGCATTGTATCAGATAGAAAATTCACACTGAGTCACTCACTCCAAGACCTAAGTGGCTGCAGCTGGGCTCCCTTGTGACAGCCGTCATAGAACTGCATCCTGCACTGGGAATTATGGCTCCCATATCTTCACATTCCACAAGTCCCCACTGGCATTAGTAGCCCAGTAACCTTAGTGCTACAGTGGCATAGCACTGGCTGGACATAAAGGTGCTATGGGGTCCCTGGTACTGTAGCCTTGGAGTACTATTCCCAGGGAAAGAGCAGTGCAGAACACAAAAAAAGGCAGCCCATGGAACAAAGGCAACCAAAATGTGTGCTTTCCAGAACCCAAGAGCTCCCTGTCTGGGCCTATGAGAAATGACTCCACTCCCAGCAGTGACACAAATACTGTGCTTGGTTTTGCAAGCAAAGCATGAAGTTCTTTCCCACTGGCAGAGCAGGCTCTGTGCTAGAGCTCATGCATAGAGAGCAGAACACATTCTTCCCTTCTGCATACTGCTGTTGGCACAGTCATTGTTGCTACTGCTGAAAGCTGAGGAAGGTGAGCTAGAGGGCTGCCTGTCTGGGGTTGGAGGGGTGATGTGTACCCACTGATGGTGTGGCTCTGTGCTGGGGTAAAAGCTGAGTTCCTTGCAATATCCTATCTACAAAGCCCTACTGTGCTGGTCTTCTGTCGATTCCTCTCCTTCATCTGCTATAACTCTCACTCTCACATCTTTTTTAGTCATAGCAGGCGTTCTCTGGCCTTGGGACTTTGCACTGGCCCTCTCCTCTCCTGAAACTCTCTTCTTACAGAATGCATGTGGCTTACTCTCTCAACTTTTTGAAGTCTTTGCTCAATTCTGATCTTCTTGATGAACACTTTCTGTTCACCTTATTAAACATTGCAACCCTCTGAACCCTATACTCCTTACCCTCTTGCCAAATTTATTTTCTTGATAGCATTTATCCCTTCTATATTACAAATTTGATTATTTATTAGTCCTCTTCCCACACAAGAATTCAATCTCCCCAGGAGATAAAATAACAATAATTATTTATTTTTGTATTCTTCCCAAAGACTAGGAGAGTGCCTAGCACATTGTAGGTGCTGAGTAATTAATTGCTGAATAAAATCATTGAAGGTATGAATGAACATACGAATAATGAGTAGAATGCACATGGCACTTTATATATTATCATGTTCAAAACTCCCAACACTAGGAAGGAGGTACTATTATTATCTCAATTTTAGAGCTAATAAAAAAACAAGCTAAAACATTTAAATAAATATTACACTTAGCATGTAGCTGTCTGGCTTCAAAGTCCGTGTACTTTTTATTCTTCTACTGTCTGTGGTCACTGCAATAATACATGATAAAGTAGTTTTAAAAGGATAAAGCACTGTCCTAAATATGTACTAATATATAGTTAAATAGAATAGTTCTATTTTTCTGATCTGATGAATTAAAAAAGCATAACAAGATAATTTATTTTGCCTTTTAACTTTGATTCCTGTTCAAAATTGGATAAGTTGTTGTACGAATATCTCATACACATATATCTACATCAATATGTAATTTTCTACTCTCTTTACTGTGGAACCCGTAAAACTTCTATTTCTGGCTTCTTTGTGACATTTCTCAACTTTAGATGCATGGTGAGAGCAAGCAAGAATAGTTGGTTGAAATTTATACACTGAGTCATCTTCTGTAGAATATATTCCATATAATCTACACTGCATATATATTTTTCATAAAAATTACATACAGCTTTTCCCACATATATTACAGAAAACTCTTAAGTTTGAACTAGGCATAGGTCAGAGCAAGATGACTTCTTAAAAGGCATTCTGATATAATTCAATATTTTTCAAACTTAGTTACAGCTTTCATGATTATTGCTTAACTGCATTTGAACTGTAATATTGTTTACTTAATATTTTTTTATTTATATAGATTCAATATTTCTACTTAAATGCATGCAGACTTCACATAAGCAATGGAATTACAGATCTGAGGTACCAGTCTTTTTTAATCACATTAAATCAATAAAAATTAAAATTTGTATAAGCCCTATCCATATACCAGTGTTAATAGCCTACCTTTTTCTACATGAGATATACATTTCATATATGTTTGCCTCATTTTGGAAAATACTGACAGAAGATAATTAGCCTTTGAGGAATTCTTGAGAATAGCTATATGACAAAGGTACCTGCATAATGCTGTGTCTACTATATAGCCTTACGGAGAAGATGAATAAATATATAATTTGGTTCAGAGTCAAAATGGTTGAATAGTACAAAGCAATATTCTGCCAACACAATTTGTTTTAATTGAGCATATAGTACATAAGACATCTGAAATTTTATCAAAATACTAAGTTTTGATTATAACTTTTTAGAAAACAATGCTATCATTAAAAAACAAATTGTCTTTATAGAACTTCGGCCTTCCTACTCCAATACTCTATCTATTCCTTTATTTAGTCACAATGCCTTTTTGCTTTCTGTTAAATATGAATTTACATTTCCTACCTAAACTTTAAACATCTTTCTTTTCCCTCAATATTTTTCAAACACTTGTTACTATTACATTTTCTCTTTGATGTTTGGCTTTTGAATCTCTCCTATTCATAGTCTGTCAGTGTCTTTTTGATTTCACTTTCCTGACTTACTAACACAGACCTACGAATGAATGATATTTTCATGTCTTAATCTTATGTTTTTCTAATGCAACTGACTTGTCAGTTATCTGCTTGGGGTAAAATATGCCTTTGAATTCCAAACATCAATTTATGAGTTGCCAGTATTGCTGGAGAAAAACCTCCTTACTGATTTGGTTCCAAAACAAATTGAGACTCCTTATTTCATTTTTTTTTTTCCCCACACAGTTTAGCAATCTTTTCACTCAATCAATATCACATTTTTTTTGTGATTGTTAATATCTTCTACTCTCATTAGAATTATAGATAGCCCTACCCTTTCATGAGGACCCTAACTAACAACTATGACAGAATATAAGTGTGTGGAGTAGATGTCATCGAAAGTCAGTGATGGATAGATCAATAATGGTTTACCCTTCTTGAAATACAGTTGGCTAGGTTATTTACATCAACTTTTCCACAAAAAAGGAACCAAAAAATCTGGGTAAGACCTTAGAGAAAAAAAGCGTCAAAGAGGTCCTTAGTTATTCATGGAAAGAGAAAACCCGGAGTGCTAAGATGAGTGCTAAAGTCAAAAATTACTGAGCTATAAGCATGAGACAGTTCTCTTCTTGATTTCGAGCTCAAATTATCACATGTATGGTTCAAAGATTGCAACTTGAAATAGTTCAAGAAGGTTAGTTTCCTTGGTTTTAGGGATAGTGGCTGCCTGTAGGTGTGAGTCAGGAGAGATGTATGGGGAGTTTCTGGCAATGTTCTATTTCTTGAACTGGGGAGGGCGTTATTGTTTTTGTTAAAATAATTATTTAAATTATAAGTATATTAAAGTAGACATGTATAATTCCTATATCTCACAATGGAAAATGCGATCTAGAATTATTTTGTTTTCTGTTATTGAAATATGTAGAACAAATGATAAATGGGCTGACTCTGGGCACACTGCCTGTGGGTTCGCCCTGCTCTACAAGGAGCAGCAAAAAAATATAAAAACAAAAATTAAAAATGTAAATGTTTTCCTTCAGAGAGTTCTAAAAGGAAGTAATGTCAATGGGAAGAAGTTTCAGTAAAGCTGAAGAGGTAAATAAAGTACGTATGTAAACAACTGAATATATTGATTATCTTACTTTTATAGGAAAGGGTGCCTTGTGACATAGAGTAAAGGATTGAAACAAAGGCATGTTAGGGTCAAGTAGCAAAGGATTAGGGCTAAACTCTGTAGAATTGGGAGTATAATAAAAATTGAAATTGAGAGAGAGAATTTCCATGAAGAGTAGCAATTGTTGCAGCATAATTAAAGATCAGAGGATTCGAGAGTGAATTGCTAAAGTCCACTACCCCCATAGTCTTCATCAATCTTCTCTCCAAGCATTCTATAATAGAACTAAAATCTAAATAAAACATTTTCTTGGCCATTCGCACCACCAGCTTCATAAAGCCTGCCAACCTGATGACTGTCTTATATAGAAATTGTGGAGCTGTCCCAGAAGTTGGGAGTTACTCCAGAAGATTTAGTATCAAGCAAGGACCAGAGAGGGAAGGGGAGAAACAGGAAAGGCAGGTGCCAACATGATGATTAGTTTTACTACTAAATGTCTCTTTTTTTTTTAGACCGAGTTTTGCTCTTGTTGCCCAGGCTGGAGTGCAATGGAGTGATCTTGGCTCACTGCAAACTCCGCCTCCTGGGTTCAAGCGATTCTCCTGCCTCAGCCTTCCTGAGCAGGTGGGATTACAGGCATGCGCCACCATGCCTGGCTAATTTTGTATTTTTAGTAGAGATGTGGTTTCTCCATGTTGGTCAGACTGGTCTCGAACTCCTGACCTCAGGTAATCCACTCGCTTCCCAAAGTGCTGGGATTACAGGCGTGAGCCACCACGCCCAGCCTACTGAATTTACCTTTTAACTCAATGCACTTTATTACTGTGTAAAGTAAGTTCTTTACTGCAGCAAGTACAACAAAATCAAAAAGAGATACTTATTCTTAGTAGGCAATACTTGTTAACTATATTTATAAATAAATGAACATTCATGTAATATATATGCATAGAGAATTGAAATTTAAATAAGAATGTAAAATTAAATTTAAAAGGACTGAGATAGGAATACAAAAATTGGGCCTGTAACCCCCATGTTGACATTAATTGGTTGTGGCTTTAGCCTTGTATTCTCTGGATTTCATATCTTCATTTGTGAAACCACAGTACCATTGGGAGGCTGGTCTAGCTCAGTGGATTTTCAAACAGAGCTTTACTAAATCCAGAGGGTTTTGTTTGTTTGTCTTTGTTTTGCTTTTTGATCCTTCAGAAGGTCTGTCTTATTGGTGACTGATGTGGAAAGGGTGATGCAGTGTGTATTTAACAGTATTCCAGGCCCCTTATACCACTTCAGATAGAACAGATTTGTGTTTGTTTACGACTCTGGGTAAGATTTCGATTGAGAAAAGATTTCAGCACTGATGAAGGCAATACAATAACTGATCTCAAGTTTCCCAAATGTTAATAATTTCTTAGATAATAGTCTAAGAAAGATCTTTAACTCTTAAAGCAGAGGAGTATCAGTGAATCCCAAATAATATTCCTAAGGATGCAACTCAAAGAGTTGTATTAGGTTACAATGCCTGAGTGTGCTTTTATTTTCTATGTGAAATGCTGTTACTTCAATTACGTGTGTTTGTGCTTATTATTTATTCCATGCTTGCAATAAAATGCAAGAAACAATTTTTTTTCTTTTTCTTTTTTACTCCTCCTTCTTCGCAGACTCAATAAGCAATTGATGAATACTGACCCTATGTAAATATGGTTTGGGAATTCTGAGAAACATTCTGATAGTTTGTTCAAGTAAAACATTAGGTAAATCTCTCTGTACAGTGACACTAAGATCTAAATACCTTATTTAACAAATTATACTTCGTAGTTTGTTCAATCGTGACACTTTTTAGAGGGGAAGTTGTTTATGTACTATGTCTTGTTCTCTTGCTTGTTTTCTCAGTTTTACAACTAATAATTTGTAAATTCTGGAGCATACGAAAGTATTTAATTTCTTGAGAAAAAGGCAGAACTGCAGGGGGTATTTTGTAACTAGAAGAAATGAAGTGAAATCCAGGGGGTAGAAAAAATTTGACATTAACAACAAAATAAAAATAAAGACCTTTATTTTTGGAAGCACTATACAACTTAATTAAAAAGTACTTATATATAAATGAGAGCTAAAGTATAACCCATTTTAGTTCTGAAAACCTATTAAAATGTATTCACGCACTTTACATTTCTCTAAAGGTTTTCCTATTCATATGTGTGTATATATATTATATATAATACATGGAGATATATATGTATATATAGATCTCACAGACATAAACCTCTATACACATATGCACTTACAGTCAGGCATTCTTACAGTCACACGTTCTCTGAATTTTCCCACACAAAGGCACATAGGTAACACAGCAACCATAGTGACCTCCTCGCAGTGAAGGAAAGAGGAAGGATCTGTCAAAAAATCATTTAATGGTACTTTTAAAAGCACAGTAAAGCACACTCTATTCAGAGATGCTGCCATAGGTGATAGGTATACAGACCACTGCAATGAGATTTTGCAGTAGGAGAGACTGGACTCAGCTCTAAATACTGTGGCATCAGCAAGTGGGAATTTATAACTAAAAAACAGAAAAAACAGGGTGGGATCAGCAGATGGAAAATTACTCAAAGAAAACATAAGGGGTGAGGGGTTTTCTGGCTAAACCCACCTAACTGGATTCTTGCTGAAGGCAGGTTAAGATGATTAGACATCACTTAGGGAATGGTGGAGGATGAGGGACCCAATTAGATATTGAGGGTAATTAGACACCAAAGATGGGGCAGGTTCTCGCTATACTGACTTAGCAGGGTTCTGCTAAAATTGGGTTTCACAAGGAAGTCCACAGATGGGCTAGCAAAAAGTTTGGTCAAGCCCAGAATCTTTGTCAGATCATATTGTGCTATAATAACAGAACAGTGATGATGCTTATTGCTTAGAAAGGTGATCTGGAGGTACAGTCTACAGGTACTTGTTTGGAAGGAGCAGCTCGACCTTTGCTACTGTTACAAGCATCAAAAGCTAGAAAAGAGGAAGCTTACTTGTCCTTTTAAAATAAGTGCTTTTTGCTTCCTGTCACATTGACCTGATAGCCTCTCAATCTGGCTCAGTCTCACTGTGAAGTTTAGCTGCTTGAAATCAGGATAACGTGTGCCAGGCAGGATAAATTGAGCTACAAGACAGAACTGGGTATGACTCACTGCCATCTCTGTGATTCTGCTTAAAGAGTTAGGCCATTTCTCTGTTTTGGGTTTTACTGTTCCCAGCACAGATACTTTACAATGCTTGAATGGTACTTGGCGTGACCTTCTCATGTTCCTTTTACCATGCCTTTTGGCTCTTATTGTTGAAAATGCTGGCCGGGCGCGGTGGCTCAAGCCTGTAATCCCAGCACTTTGGGAGGCCGAGACGGGCGGATCACGAGGTCAGGAGATCGAGACCATCCTGGCTAACACGGTGAAACCCCGTCTCTACTAAAAAATACAAAAAACTAGCCGGGTGAGGTGGCGGGCGCCTGTAGTCCCAGCTACTCGGGAGGCTGAGGCAGGAGAATGGCGTAAACCTGGGAGGCGGAGCTTGCAGTGAGCTGAGATCCGGCCACTGCACCCCAGCCTGGGCAGCAGAGCAAGACTCCGTCTCAAAAAAAAAAAAAAAAAAAAAGAAAGAAAATGCTTTCATCAGTTATTCTTGAACATTTTGGTTCACAAAACTTTCACTAGATCTGGTAGAAAATTCAGAAGAACATGTTATTAAAGCTTCAATTTATGTTTTTTCCTAGATGTCTAAAAAATTTCTTTATTGAAAACAAATATTTCAAAGTTCCTCTTATCTACAGAGCACTGACTAATCCACAGCTGCTATTCAAATCATTTTAGCCAGGCAAATATTTCATAGGAATTTTATGTATTGAAATGCATACATATGTATGTAACTGGTTCTACTACAAAAATAGAGGGGGTTATCTTTTCTGCCAAGTATATTAGAAAACATGATTTTCGTGCTCTATATGCAAAGGAGCAAAAAAGGGGACAAAATGCAATATATTATAAAATGAACAATTGGTTAGGTTAAATTCTAAAAAATCATTTTAAGTAAAATTAGTTAGACAAAAGCAAGGATATGAGTACACTGAGGAATACATTGAACACTATTGAGAAACTCAGAAGGAAATAATTATTATGTTGTACTTTTTAATAAGATATCTGTGGTATCTGGCAGCCTGTCAGCAGGGACATTTACTCTGCTCAATAATTATACAGAGAAGAATTATTTAGTCTGTGTTCCCAAACAATTAATGAGATCAAGATTTCATTCTTCTGAAACCAACTTTGATGGTTTGTTTCTGGAGTGTTCAAGAAGTCCTTGACAGGTTCTAATAAAAGCAAATTTAAAATTGTTCTTGAGATTGTCTTTTATTGACACTCTAGCATTTGTTACTTTAAATTTTAACACTTTATATCTTGGCAAAGTGGTAGATAGAGAGAATTATGAGTAGCAGATTTTTGTTTTGAATACTGGTTAATTAAGTGATAAAGTTTTACTGTATCCTGCCTTTAAAGGAGTCAGCTTTATCCAGACTGAGAAATAAATGCTGTACTGGAAAACCAAAAACAATAATTGAATAACATCCGGACTAGAAAATCATATTTATTTACCTATCTATTATTTGCTTATCTTTAGTATAAATTGTACAGATAGTTCATATAAAACTTTCATTGTTATTTAGCTTTTAAATATCAAGAGGTTTCCATAAGCAATAGAACAATGTTTGAAAAATATTTTCAAGTGTGATTGCTATCATGGCAAATCCATCAGTGAAACTGATCAACTGAATTATAAACACTGTTTGAGGAGAAATCTGACATGACATGAAAACACAGGCTCATCGTGTGAGTTGGAAACAACTCACTTTTGGTAGTATCCTGAATCTTCTCCTTAGAAGTTGAGTGATCCTAGGCCAATCGTTTAATTTCTCTACACTTCAGTTTCCTCATTGGAAAATTGGGATGAGAAATGATATATTTTCAGTGTTTGGCTGTATTAGACAGGTTACTAGAAAGAAACAGATGACACACTGAAAATTTAAAACAAGCTGTTCAGTGAAGGAACTATTTTCAGAAGTGTGAACTGGGGGATCAATGAGGGCTGTGAAGCACCTAGATTCTAGCAGCAGCAGGAAGCTGTTAGCACCTAGGCCTTAAAGGGCAAGAAGCTATGTAAGAGGGTCACTTGCAGGATTTGGGGCTTTGGTAGGTAACGTAACTTCTGCTAGACAATAGCGGGGTGCACAGTGAGCTGGGAAATAATGTTCCTTCTTTCTACTATGCTCTAATCTCTGGCTGGTGCCTCCTAGTGGCTGAATGCAACCAGGAAGCAAATGGACTAGAACTCAGTGACACAGGTCATAGGGTCCTGGGGCTCAGAGCATACCAGAGAAAGGTGGAGAGTGAACTTAAGTGTGACCCAAATTGAAGACAGGCACCACACTGGCGTACATTAAATATTAGCTCTAGAACAAGAAGAAGAAAACAATTTCCTAACCCCCAAGTCTTGCTGTGTCATAAACTTTCTCTAGGTCTTCAATAAATCTCATACATGTGCATTGTTCTTATATGGTACTTTTTTCCCTTAGTGAAAATCAAGATAAGGGGCTCAGTGCTGTGATTAGGTTAATGCAAGGGCAGAGATAAAGAAATAACTGGAATATTCAGAACAGAAAAGAAGACGTCAACAGAGTCAAGAAGTAAGAGCCAGAGAAGGACTTGAGGACACAAAAGCCATAGGAATTCAGAGAACGTTTTGGAAGAACATGGTGTTGGATTTTCTGCAAAATAATTCTTGTTTTGCATTTTCTGCAAAAAATGAAATTTTGTAGAGGCAAAGGGTAGGGGTACCAAAGTCTAGCTTGCAAAACAAGAGCAGAATCCTGTGTCAGACACATGGACAGGACACTTAACAACAAAACAGAATAACTGAGATAATTAAAAATGTCTGAGATCCAAACTGATAGAGTGGTTTAAGCAAGGCAGAAGAATACACAAGCACATTTTTAGGGCAAGTTGCATGTAACTGGCCAGCCTTCTCCTATAAGCGTGGCACTCTCAAGAACTATGGTACCTGAGCTATTACCCTACTTGAGAGCTAAGAAGGTAGAACACAACAGTCTCGTGGCTGCTGGGAGAAGACACAGAAACTTCTGGATCAAGCCCAAGGATTTTATTTCTCATGGCACAGCCAGCAGCATGAGCATCAGCATATTTGTGACAGGATCTTTTTTTTTTTTTTTTTTTTTTTGTCTCAAGTCTTATAGGCTGACATGAATGGGTCCACTAGATGCCTACATGCCTAGTGCATTGCATTACTAAATTTATGGGACACAAATCTTTTACAATGGGCAGTAAGCATGCTTAGCAGTTGTTCCAAAGGAGATACTATCTGTTTTCCAAGGTTGTACACTAGACAAATATCCATGAAAAGATTATCTACCACAAAGGACAGTCACCAAGAAAACATGCAGAAATGCAAGAGATCCATATAGAAATGTGTCTCAACAGACAGTTTACAGGGCTTGTGGTTGAGCATGAGTTTATGAGACTAGCAATGGCATGGCAATTTGAAATGATTGTGTGCTATAAATCATAATTCCTATCATAAATCTGGTCTATGTAGATATGACTAGACATACATGTGTTCTATGTAGACATCATTAACCCATAATAAGAGAAAGGCAATATTCTATAATAATTTGATATCGATTTTATAGGATTTTTTTTTTTTTTTTTTTTGAGATGGAGTCTTGCTCTGTCGTCCAGGCTGGAATGCAGTGGTGTGATCTCGGCTCACTGTAACCTCCGCCTCCTGGGTTCAAGTGATTCTCCTGCCTCAGCCTCCTGCCAAGTAGCTGGGACTACGGGCATGCACTACCACATGTGGCTAATTTTTGTATTTTTAGTAGAGACAGGGCTTCACCATGTTGACCAGGTTGGTCTCGAACTCCTGACCTCAGGTGGTCCGCCCACCTCGGTCTCTCAAAGTGCTGAGATTACAGGCATGAGTTAATGCACCTGGCCGATTTTATAGGATTTAGATATTTATGTTTCATAGGTACAAAATAAAGGTTAAAAAAAGGACTGACAGGTAGGAAGGAATCATTTAGTCATTACAAACTGTCCACTTCTGCCTTAATTAAAGATGAAAGAAATGTCCAGAGGCATTCTGGGGGTTAATTATAGGGTCATAACTGAAGTGATTTGGGCTCAAATGCTAATACGGTTTTCTGAAGAGCTGAATTGGATTCAGATGATGGCTCTTTTACTCCACTCCTGCCTATTCTTCCTAAGGCTGGTGGTCCATACTAAATTGGTGGGAACTTAAGTCATGTTTTATTACAGCAGACATCAAAAAAAAAGCACTTAGAAGTTAAAGGAACCCAAGATGAATCACGCAGTAAACTATGAATGAATAGAATTCTACGTTGATGACCAGGAGCACAACGGTCTTTACTCCAAGAATTACCAGCTGTCAGGCTGCTGTTGGGATTTAACAACCCCTTTGACTCTCACAATGATTTAAAACATTGCACTAGTTGTCAACTCTTAATAAGAACAATTCACATAAAGAATCAAATTATTGACTTTTGTAGGAAAAAAACCTCTAGTACACAGGGACGATATTTTTAGATGGCAGAATTGGGGGCTGCTCCTCATTCAGGTAAATCTAGTGATTTTTTAAATTGTGTTACAGTTGCCATGACTCTATATTGTTTCTTAAAAATGGAGGCATAATGCAAGTTACTATTTTTCATACATTTGTGCTTTTTCCTTATAGCTAAACTGTAAAGTAGAAATTGCTTCTTTGATTTGACTAACAACTTGGTCTCTTCAGATATTTAAGTTTACAAACCCTGTTTAACCTGTTTGCTCTTGACTTTGAAAGGCAGTCACTGGTACGACAGCCAGGAGTGGCTTTTACCCTGATCCATGTAATTGGGATTGGGTCAAGACTTGACCTCCTGCTGGAGGATGAAAGGAGCTCCTACTGTATTCCAATCTCCAGGGACAGAATTTAGACTCCAAATTGGTTATAGAGAGGGAAAATTGGACCTGCATTTCTGGTGAAGAAGCCAGCGTTTGTAATGACAGTATTCTTAGTTTTTTATTATTTTACAAAAGATACATATTTTGCTCACAAAAAAGAAAATATTCCCCCTGGCTCAGGTTCACTGTTTAAGTCTTGAATGAAAATCTTAAGAATCCTTCTGACTTTATTGAAGCTTTTCTATCTTATCTTTTCATGTTTTTCCACACCTCTGATGTAATAACAGCCATGATTCTATCAGTAGCATTCTGCTGCATTCCCTAGAGCGAGTGGGAAGCTTGGATGTCGCCTAGACTTGCTTCACTAGCCGTCCGCCCACGTCACATCTGTCACTGGCCTTGAGCCTGTGAGCCAAGCTGAGGCACATTAGACTAATTTTGTTATCCTTAGTTCATAAATGCTTGTCCGTATCACAGTGCCTTGTTATAATCTCCCACTGATATGTAGGTGGTATTCAGCTGATTCTATGTTTTTGGGACAGACTTCAAATTTAAACTAGGACGACAGGTACAATAATTTAGAAATAAAGGCAGCAGTATTTACTTCAGAGTAGTTGCCTATAAGTGAGAGGTGAAGCCAGCTGGACTTCCTGCGTCAAATGGAGACTTGGAGAACTTTTCTGTGTCTAGCCTAAAGGATTGTAAAGATTGAGAGGTGAAGCCAGCTGGACTTCCTGGGTCAAGTGGGGACTTGGAGAACTTTTCTGTCTAGCTAGAGGATTGTAAACGCACCAATCAGTGCTCAGTGTCTAGCTAAAGGATTGTAAATGCACCAATCAGCACTCTGTAAAATGGACCAGTCAGTGCTCTGTAAAATGGACCAATCAGCAGGACGTGGGTGGGGGCAAATAAAGGAATAAAAGCTGGCCACCCCAGCCAGCAGTGGCAACCTGCTCGGGTCCCCTTCCACACCGTGGAAGCTTTGTTCTTTTGCTTTTCACAATAAATCTTGCTGCTGCTCACTCTATGGGTCCATGCCACCTTTAAGAGTTGTAACACTTGCTGTGAAGGTCTGCGGCTTCATTCTAGAAGTCAGCAACACCACAAACCCACCAGAAGGAAGAAACTCTGGACACACCATCTTTAAGAGCTGTAACACTCACTGCTAAGGTCTGTGACTTCATTCTTGAAGTCAGCAAGACCAAAAACCCACCTGGAGGAACCAACTCTGGACACGTGAGGAAGAGGCAAGAAAAGAGCTCTTTTGTGACCCCATTGTGCCAGCATAGTGAAGCTTAAAAGAGTCTCTAGATGTGATAAGATCCCAAGAAAATCAGTGGCATGTGACACTGTTAATAGCCATATGTGGCTATTACCATATGTGGAACTTAAAGTTCAAAATCAAACAAATCTCCCTCTTTTTTAATACAAGTTGTACAAGCAATAACTTTTAAGGGCTGTCATTGTAGCCCATGTGGGATGGGGCAGGGAATCAGAACTAACTCCCAAGAAGAGAAGGTGGCAGCAAGGAGCTGGGAGTGGAAAACTCATTGGCCTCTCTATTCCAGAAAGGGCAGCTGCTTAGGCAGAGATGAAGTAATTTGGACAATTGAATAAGAAAGTCCAGGCCTCTAATTATGGTTTGGGCCCCACAGAAGCCTTGATAATTAGACAGTTTTGTGTACTAAAGTAAAAGTATGAAGACTCATTTAGGGGTCATGAGAATAGACATTGGATAGCAGGTTCCAGAGCCAGAGGTGATGTGGAGATGGCACACTCAATAATTCTGTGAATGTGGTATATGGTTGGCAGTCGAATTTTTAAGGTCCATGCCAGCGTTCTTGTCTTTTAAATGCCTGGAAGCCTTTTTTGTTGGACTGTTAGAGGATGGGGTTATGATTGATAAGTATACAAAATAAAATAATTTTTTCTTAAAATTCATGGCCCCCAGCTAACATTTCAAAAATGAAATTATGTAAGATTATCCAAGGTAAAAATGTGTCAATATCTTATTGATTCATACACAAATACTGCCATCCATAACAATATGGAGCATTTAGGCAAAGAAAAAGAACTACTGTCAATATTTTTCTAACGAGTAAGAAAATAGAAAATTAAGCTTGTATAACATTATAGAAAAAAACTCAGTTTACTGTGTTGCAACATGACAAGCAATATATTGCCTTAAAAATAACTATATATATATTATATATATACACACACATATATATATCTCCTGTTTCCTGAAAAGTGTTTCTGACATTGACATTCAAAATAGAAGTAATTTCTATATCATTGGGCCTGCACTGGAAACATAAGAACGAATTGTACAATAAGAAATAATTCAAGAGCTTTCTCAAAATGTCAGTTGTCTAAAGAAAGATATTTGAATCAGAATGCAAACATTTGAATGTAGGAAATGTTTCCTTTGGAATTAAATTGTGTATCAAATAATGCAGTTCTTTGCTTTTCTATTTTTTTCTTTTATATTACTTAGTGCAATTGTTTGTCCACAGCAGGTGACAAACGTATGCTTGACAGTGGAGCCTCGAGTTGTTAAATTTGTAACTCTACTGTGTTTATTATTACCATTATCATAGTATTGGCCCAGATTATCTGCGTATAATGAAGAAGTAAATGTGTTGGGTTCAATTAACTTTAAGTGGGTTAGCTTATATAGTAATGACTTCACCAGGTGCTTTCACATATATTATGTGATTTAATATTTCTTCTGAAGTAAATGATACTGTTTTGATTTTACGAATGAAGATACCAAGGTATACTGAAGCTCAACAATTTACCTTAATCGCATAATAAGTAGCAGAGATAAAATTCAAACATATTTTTAAATTTCAAATGCCACACTACTTCAAGAAAACGCCTAGCTTATGGGCATTTTCATTTCTGTAACTCTGGTGGATACCTTAATTAATCTTGGCACATTTTCGATTAACCTAAACTTGTCTTAACAACTACTCAACACAATACTTTAGGCAAAACTTTCGGTTAATTAAATATGTCATTCCAGTTAAAAACTCTCAGTTCTAATTCTGCATGGCTACATTCTAGTTCATTTTCTGTAATGCACAGTGAATAATAACTCTTCTCACTGAAATTACAATCAAATCACACTTAAGGAGTGAAATATACGGTAATTACCTTCTAGAATTCTCAGAGGAAAAGCAAAGGAATAAAGA
This sequence comes from Macaca nemestrina, assembly GCF_043159975.1. NCBI lineage: Eukaryota > Metazoa > Chordata > Mammalia > Primates > Cercopithecidae > Macaca > Macaca nemestrina. The sequence continues at coordinate 26,817,473 of NC_092127.1, forward strand.
AGCATCTGAAAGATGAAAACAAGTTTTGCCTTAAGAATTCTATCTATATATGAAAATGTTAAAACGAAAATCATAGCAACTGGAAACAAAATTCTTCTCAGGGGGAAAATTGTCTTTGTTTAGGAAAACATGTATAAGTACATGGGCTAGAAGGTGAGACCTTGATTATATGGATTTACAGAAGTTAAGCAAATAAACAAAGAGAATTAGACTACTCAGAGAGAAAGAAAGAGAAAAGCTGAGAGGGAATTAAACTCCAGAGGGAAGAGACCCACAAGAAAAGGAGATATGAGAGAACACGTTGAGCGTTTAAGGCATTTGTGATATCCTTCCAATCCCATGAGAATCTGCTGAATTTTCTGAGTGAGAGTTCTGTATCCTGTATTCTTAGATTTCACTGATTCCTGATATTTGCATGGCCTTAGACACGGATAGTGTATTTGAGAGGTGATTCTACAAGGCAGAAGTGAAGAAACACGAAGGGTGATAAAGGGTAGTGGGGAAAAAAAGCAATATAAACTGGGTATCACTCTGGACAAATAGCATTTACTGCCTCTGGGGACGTGATAAGGATCCATATAATGCATACTTCAGAGATTTTTCACCAAAGACTAGGAAGCGAGGGTAATCATCTACCAAGCCCAGTTTCTCGTGGCTTGAGTGTTATCCCCAGGGCCACTAATTCTCTGTACGTATGGGTTATGCCTATGTTGGCTAGGTGGTTTGTCCTGACTGTGGAGAAAGTTTCAAGGTAGTAGAGACTCCATGTGACCCAGAGGTGGGAAGCTGACAACATGCATGCAACAGACCATATCAGCTGTGCTAAAATCTAGTGGACCAAGAGGATGATGTAGGAAGCATCACAATCGTCTGCTATACGTTATAATTTCCCATTTTTCTCTGGACTAATATCCATTGGATTTTGTTTATTGCAAATAGCAAGCCTGAAATAGGAGTACCATCTAAATAAGATATTGGTCCTCTATGATTATTTGTAATTTTAAATTTATATCTCTGTGGTTATATGTTTTTTTTGTTTGTTTTTTTATTAAAATATCTAACCAGGTAAGGTCACATCCCTATGGGGAAAAAAAGTGACCTAACAAATTTAATATGCTTATCTCCTCCCTTTAAAAATAAATGAGCTTGATATTTTATATTTAAAGAATCATCTTAGAAAGGCCCATGAGTAGAATTTAACATGGAAAATATTCTGGTATTAGAGAAATATCTATAGAAAAATGTTCTGAATTAATTAGAGGACAACAATTATATACATAGCATTTCTTAACTCTTAAAAATGTTGACAGGTAGAGCCCCTTGATGATTTTTACTTTAATAATAAATTTTTAATTAGCATATCGGGTAATATGCAAAGTAACTTTAAAACAGTTGATAATTCTTTATCTTAATCAGGTTAACGAAGTCTATGCTTCTACTGAGATATTAGCATTTACAAATTTTTTAATATATTTAATGATTTAAGAAGAAGCATACATGTAAATTAATTAATGTGAAGAGCAGAATATTGTCTTACTTTGCTTTTTGACTTGGTCAAAGGAACTAACAATGATAGATATATGAGCCAAATGGATTATTTTTAGGACTCTGTAAATAAACAAATAGCATTACCTTTTAACAATTCATTTCACCATATCACCACCATACATTTAAAAATTGAATGTAAGGTCTTCTCTGCGGCATATAAATATAGACGTTTCTTCAAATTAGTTCTGCACTTCAGTTTTAGCTTCTAATTTTAAATCTGGAAAAGCTTACATCTCTGCTTTTTAAAAAATCAGCATTCAATAATAGTAGAGTCCAAGTAAGTAGAAAATAACATTTCTTGCATTCATATCATGAAGATGTCTACTTCTATTTTCCAAGTGTTTCTTTTTCCAGATTGAACTAATGATTACAATATATTTTTAGATAGTTATAATTTTTTGGTTAATCAACTACATGTGTCCATGTATCTGACATATTTCATAATGTTTATAGCATTATTTTTATCACTATAAAATTTATTTATTTATTTATTTTTGTGACAGGGTCTTGCTCTGTCCCCCAGGCTGGCGTGCAGTGATGAGATATCAGCTCACTGCAACCTCTATCTCTGGAGTTCGAGCGATTCTTGTCCCTCAGCCTCCCAAGTAGCTGGGATTACAGACAGGCACCACTATACCTGGCTAATTTTTGCATTTTTATTACAGACAGGGTTTTGCCATGTTGGCCAGGTTTGTCTTGAACTCCTGGCCTCAAGTGATCTGCCCGCCTCGGCCTCCCAATGTGCTGAAATTATAGACATGAGCCACCATGCCCGGTTTTATTACTATAAAATTTTAAATGAATTTGAAAGTATAATTTGTAAGGAATATAAAGGATAAGTATAAAAAAGCAAAATATGTAGTTTTTCAGTCTGCATAAAATTCCTAAAAGGTGATTATTGTGTAAAACTAAAAACAAGATTAAACGACAGTAAGGATTAAACAAAAAGAGAAACTGAATGAAAAATCTAGACGAATTACTGGAAAAGCATATAGAAAAATGATAAAGCTGTAAAAAAGATAATATATTTGTTCCTGTAGTTACATTTTATTTTGTCAATAAAAAGAAATAGTGAAAGTGAAAGCAATTATATTTTTATTCAATTATATTTAATTTATTCAGTACTCAATAATTTACACACATCTGAAATGGAGCACTGTTTCCTCATTTTTACACTGTGTTGAAACAGCTATATGAATATTTGCTCTATTTGGAGGCATGTATGGGACAGACTGAATGAAATATAGATTATAAGATATATATGCAAGGTACTCTGAGTAATTTCAGGTAGCTGCTCAAATATAAAGATACCAGGATGATGTCTAGAGATGACAATTATCCAGGCTAAAATAAACAGAATAATACCAGTAGCTAAGATAGGACTTAAACATTCATCCTCTAAGACAGTTAAAGCTAAGATTGCCATCAGATTTCAAATATGCATTTTGGATGGACAAACACAACATAGTATACATAAAGTTTACTTTAAATGGCTTCCAAAGAGCTTAAACATAAGGAGAAAACACAGTCCCATATAATTGCTAATAGAAACATACCATATGTATTAGATGCTCAGGAAGAGAACACAAACGGTAATTTTAAGTATGACCTTTTAGTTACAAGTTGCAAAGGCAGATGCTTTAAACTGCAGTTGTTGAATGACATTTGGCTCATTCTCATAAGTGCATAACTCACCTGTGCATGACAGAGACTGGTGGTAGCAGGTATTTTTTTATTGAATAATGGTTATTTTTTGTATTAGTCCATTTTCACGTTGCTAATACGAGATATGCTCGTGGCTGGGCAATTTACAAAAGAAAGTGGTTTATTAGACTTCCAGTTCCACAAGGCTGGGGAGGCCTCACAATCATGGCAGATGTTGAAAGGCACGTGTCACATGGCGGCAGACAAGAAAAGAGAGCTTCTGCAGGGAAACTCCTGTTTTAAAATCATCAGATCTCATGAGATTTATTCACTATAATGAGAACAGCACAGAAAAGACCCATCCCATGATTCAGTTACCTCCCACCAGGTTCCTCCCATGACACATGGGAATTGTGGGAGTTACAATTCAAGATGAGATTTGGGTGGGGATGTAGCCAAATCATATCATTATTTTTAAAAAGTGTGAGATAGTTCAACTGTTTTATTTTAGGTATGAGTTGATGAAATGAAAGATGCTGTAAGGTATAGAGAGAAAAGGAGTGGGAACTGTAGTAGTTAGTGGAGTGTAAGCATGCCATATTGGAGGCCACCATGGAAGAAACATGTTATGGGGAATTTTGAAGGGAGGAAAGTACAAAAGTGTAGTTTGTTTCTGAAGAAGGAGAAATTAAATTTGCAATGCTTCAGACGGGTTTAAGAGGATTATGTATGGAAATCATGACTCTCTCATAACTGGATAAATAGAATTATGTGAGAGAGAGGCTGAAAACAGATATTAAAAGCCCATGATTGGTTGTTTAAATATCATGTAGGACTTTATTTACCTAAGATTTTGAACGCTAAAATGGTCATATTTATGGATGAAGAAAATGACTCTTACAGTAGGTGGACAAATTTAGTTACATAAAAAGATTTATTAAGAAACACATGCATATGCGATTTCATTTTTAACAGAGCTAATAAAAAGGAGTTTATTTTCCCCTAACAAATATTTTCAAAAGCGTTGGCTTACTTCTTGGTGTGTGCACAAGGGCTGAGGGGATTACTACCTAAAGATTATAAATGTGCAGAAGCCAAGAGATGCTGAAAGATAGAAAGATTGAGAGGGATGAGTAAAATTTATGTTTTAGATATTGTTTGATATTAAGAGGCTTTGGAGGATTCAAGTGTATATACATCTAAAATCATGATATTTCACATATAAATCTTTATTTGTCTTCTGTTCTTTGAGAATATGGCTTATTCAGGCAGAAAAGTATGTGTCAATTTAACTTTTCATCTTAAACACTGCCTTTCTTTCTTGGTAATGTTTCTCTTGCATTACCAGCACCCTTAAAACCATGCCAAATAAATGGTAACACCAATAATAACAATAACTATCATTTGTTTAGTGCTTATTCTGCTTAAGCCCTGTTTTATTTATTCATTTCTTTTCTTTATATCACTTAGTCCATAGAGGAAACACATAAAAATATTTTCTGAGGTTTCAAGAGGTTAAACATTTGCTTTAAAACACTCAGCTTGGAATTTCTGGTTCAGGAGTCCAAGCCTAGGTTGGACTCCAAGTCTGTGCTCTTAATTTCTATATTACAGTGTTCTGAGTTTTAACATATTGTCACAACTTCTCTTAATGTTTCTTAAAGTGATTAAGAAAAAATTATATTGACTTACATTTGCAGGTTTTATTTATTGACCGCTTATTTACAATGCACTGTGCCAATTCTTTATATTCCTTATTTCATATAACAGTTAGATATATAAAATAGTCACTGAGGATAACAATGAGTTTCACAAAGATACTGGTGCAGCCAGATTATCAGTGCCTTGAACATAGAAGAGTTAGGAAAGCCATCCAGGTTAAAGAGTGAATTTGACTCTGCCAGACATTTACCTATTAACTAGGAAAATGGGAGATGATGATGATTTCAGAAGTACAATATTTATATTGTGTTTCAAGCACTTATTGTATAATTTTTATAATTATTCCTCAATTAGGAAGATTATTTGTGGAAAACTATGTTTCTTAAGAATTGTGATAAATAAAACACATAAAAATACAAAAACATTGTATATTAGCCATCAAAATACCACCTTCAATATTCTAAAAATTCTCAACTTCCACATACTTAAAAAAATATATAACATGAATAATCACAAATCTGAACTAAAACATTTACAGAAGTTTGTGAGGAACAAGTTAATATGCTTTTTATTTGGACAATTTAGAGAAGAATAATGTTTTTTAAAATGTGTAAATCTAAATAGCCACGTTCTCTCAAAATGTAGGGTTTTCCAAGGCAATGGGGAGTATCTTAATTCAGTCAGTTACTGAGAAGAGGTTAGGTTAGAGAGTTTTTAGTGCAATTTTCCATGATATTAGATGAGATCTGTGGGTAGAGGTGATTCAGTAATGCCTACACTTTAGATGTCTAGATTATTGACATAGTGTGTGGACTGGTCTTCCTGCTTTACAGTTTGAGCTTCAATTAGCAGCCAGCATATGTCTGTTAAGGGAAAATCAGATCACGCCACTGTTCCAAATGCTCTAGGGGTTTCCATCTTACTCAGAGAAAAAGCTAAACTTTGTGCACTAACCTATGACATTTGATGTGTTTTTGGTTTCCATTCTTTGTTTTTTTTTTTTTTTTTTTTTTTTAAATTTTCTAGTACCATCTATCTCCCTGGTGTTCAATGTGCTGTAGCCACACTGAGGTACTTGTTATCTGTCACCTGTGCCATTGTGAGGAAGCATGTGGAGGTTCCTGACTCCAGGCCTTTGCTTGGCTGTACTCTGCCAGGAACTCTCTTCCTCGGAGCATTTCTACATAGCTCTCTCTTTCTTCCTTCATTTCTTTTCCTTCCTTCCCTTCCCTTCCCTCCCTCCCTCCCTCCCTCCCTCCTTCCATTCCTTCCTTCCTTCCCTCTTCCCTCCCTCCCTCTCTCCCTCCCTTCCTTTCTCTTTTCTTCCTTCCTCTCTTTCCTTTCCCTTCCTTTCCCTTCCCTTCCCTTTCTTTCTCTTTCATTTCTCTCTCTCCTTTTCTTTTTTCTTTTTTTTTTTTGAGACGGAGTCTCGCCCTGTCGCCCAGGCTGGAGTGCAGTGGTGCAATCTCAGCTCACTGCAACCTCCGCCTCCAGGATTCAAGCGATTCTTCTGCCTCAGCCTCCTGAGTAGCTGGGACAACAGGAATGCACCACCATGCCCACTTAATTTTTGTATTTTTAGTAGAGATGGGGTTTTGCCATGTTGGCCAGGCTGGTCTCAAACTCCTGACCTCAGATGATCCTACCCCCTCGGCCTCCCAAAGTGCTGGCATTACAGGCATGAGCCACCGTGCCCGGCCTCTTTTCTATTTTTTGATGAAAGGTCTTGCTGTCTTGCCCAGGCTAGAGTGCAGTGGTATGATAATGGCTCACTACAGCCTCAACCTCCTAAGCTCAAGAAATTCTCCCACTCTGCCTCCTAAGCAGCTGGGAGGACAGGCATGTGACAGCATGCTCAGATAATTTAAAAAATATACTGTCAAGATAGGATCTAGCCATGTTGCCCAGGCTGGTCTTGAACTCCTGGCCTCAAGCAATACTCCCACCTTAGCCTCTCAAAGTGCTGGAATTACAGGTGTGAGCAACTGCATCCTGCCACTCCTTTATTTCTTTCAGACCTTAGTAAAATGGCAGCTCATCACTGAAAATTGCCTTGTATCCTTTGTCTAAACTTATATCCCTCTGCCAATTATTCCTAGTGCTACCCTATCTGATTTTTTTCAGCACTTCTTACTGTTGAATATTCTACACATTTTACTGAATGTTTTGTTCATTGTCTGCCTTCCCCACTAGAATGTAAACTTCATGAGGAAAAGGATTTGTGTGTATTTTGTTCACTGTTATTTTCCCAAGATCTAGAATAATGCCTGGGATATAATAGATATACAATAATATTTGAAGAGTAAATTAATACATAAATTTATTATTTATTAATTATGCCCATAATTTCCACAAAAACATTAATTGATTTGTGTAGAAAAGCAGGCACATAGTGGATACTCATGTTTTTTTCAGAAAGATTCTGGAATCCACAGGAAAAGATATAATTATTCATAGATTTTCTCTACTTCCACCCGGAGAAGACATTATTAATAATCTCTATTTTAAGATAATTATACGTAGTGATTTCTAGGATATTTAAAAATGGATTAATTTTTCTTTCTTATTGATGTTATTTTCTTGATGATGCTTGTCCAGTTCTTAAGATAGCGATTTTCAACTCACATGTAGGTCTTGCCTCTTAATGAGTTCTAGAATCCCTGGGTTGAACATTTTCCAAAATTAACCTACGTTTGAAGGATGAAAGAAAGTTATTGGCATGAACTTTTCAATTCTCATGTCAGTCCATTTGTCTTGCTTTGAGAAAACGTATCATATCCCAAATCTCACCTATTTATGTCATTTAGTGCTTATAACCGATCCAGGCCCAAATGACAGTGTCCTTTTTGTGCAAAGGAAACTGTTACAATTATATAACTTACTGTAACAATACTTTATAATCCTGACAACAGCAACAGAAAAAGCATAAAATCTGTTCAGTAGCATGTATTAATATTCTCTCTTCATCACGGGTACTAAAATAGCATTGCAGATATGACTAGAAAGTCAATGCAAGATGTTTCAGCAATTGTCTAGATGCCTTATTTTCCTCTTTGGAGACTGTCTCTTTTTCTGGAAGAATTAATCATGTTCTCCTTAGTTAACTTTGTACTCGTTGTATATTTTTGTGATTAAACTTTAGAGGATGGAGAACATGTCTTACTCATCTTGGTAAACTCCACATTAAAGAATTTGAAGAATAACTGACTTGATTAATGTTAATGATATTTAGAAGAGAATGTTTAAACATGATTTTATAATTAAATCTTTCAGAATATACTATAATTGATAGTGTAATAGGGCTTGAATATTGAAAATACTTTGATAAAAATTTATGGCATATATAGAGAACCAAAAATAATTAGAAATTTACATCTTTTAGAGATGCAGACTAATTTCATTTGGTTATAGATAACTGTCAATGGAAGAAAAATGTTAGAAATAGGAAGTTTAATTTACTGTGCAATGAGGTGAATGATTAACATTATGCATTGAAATTTCTCCTGTTAAATTTCTTCAATGTGATAATTCATTTATCAGCTACTTTTGTAATGATCTAACAATACAAAATTAGCACCATCAGGGAACATGAAGTAACAAGACCTAAGCTATATATGACTCCTATTTGGCCCCTGCATTGTTGTCTTTTCATAGAAAAAATAACTGGAATGTGCAGGCTTACTTTACATTTCCCCTCTATCAATCTCTGATTTCCCAAAGATTGTTTCTCAGTGATCAAGTTGAAAAGGAGAAAGTGTAGTCTATTAAGCTGTTAGAATAAAACAAATAGCGTTGGAGTCAGGCATAATCACAGTTCTGTGGTTCCTATGTGGCATGCTACTCAGGAAGCCTCTTGCCAGCTCTAAGATTCTCAGTTTCTCATTTTTGAAATAAAAAAACAAACAAACAGCCCAACAAATAACCTCAGTTTGGAAAATCTCTGATTCTTTAGTGATACAAATATAGTGATTTGCAGCAGGATAGCAGCCACTGCTGGTTAAGTAGTCAAGTGATGAGATAGAATTTTATTTGTCTTTATTTATTTATTTAATTTATTTATTTTTGAGACAGAGTCTCATTTTGTCACCCAGGCTGGAGTGCAGTGGCGTGATCTAGGCTCACTAAAACTCCTGCCTCCCAGGTTCAAGCAATTCTCCTGCCTTAGTCTCCCAGGTAGCTGGGATTACAGGCGCTTACCACCATGCCTGGCTAATTTTTGTATTTTTAGTAGAGATGGGGTTTCACCATGCTGTCCAGGCTGGTCTCGAACTCCTGACCTCAGATGATCCACCCGACTCGGCCTCCCAAATTGTGTGAGCCACTGTGCCCGACCAGAACTCATTTTTTAAAATAGATCACTCTGGCTGCTGTGAGAAGATCACCTGTGAGAAATCCACATGGAAGCAGGTAAGTGGTTAGGAAGCCACCACCATTGTCCAAGTGAATAGCAATGGTGTCTGTGATTCAACAGATTGAGGTGGATTCTAAAGGACATGGTCATACTTAAGCAACACGTGGTATGAGATGAAAGAGAAAGAGACGTTTATGGCCTGAGCAATTGCTATGTTCTAAGAGGATAAAAACAAACGGTACAAATGAAGATATTCCCAATCACTCCCAGTTGTAGTGTGCTTATTATGTGTCAAAACACTGTTTAACACGTATTTATTAATTTAATCATCAAAACCAAACCTTGAGATAAGTACTATTTTTAATCCCACTTTACAGATGAGGCAACTGAGGGAGACAGTGGTTATGTGACTTGCCCAAAGTCAAACACAGTGGAGCTGAGAAGGGAAACCGAGTTATCTGGTTCTAGCATCCATGTTCTTAGCCACTGGGCAATATGACCTCACTGTGCAATATGACCTCACAAAACAGGGACAAGTGCATGTTTTCTGAGAAGGAAACTGAAATATTTAAGACATACAAAGATATTCCTTCTTATATGTGAATGTTGGTTTTAAACTAAAATAATTTATGGGCAGAAAGGACAGTTACTTCCCTGTTATATCCAATACATGATGTTTACTATATTCTATTCTTTTACTCTGTGAGACTAATAAGGATTCATTTATTCAGATTTATATTGTCTATGTTCGTGACTAGGAAAGTGCCTTCTAAGCAATGTGTCTTTTGTAAGAACTGGGTTTTGTTTTTATTTCGTTACCAAGAGAATAGATACATGTGTGGTTGTTATAGCTTACCAAATGTGTTGCTCTCTTTGTATATTAGATTTTGAGGGCATCGAGTCTGAGTAAGAGGAGTCTCTTCTCCTGTCTCATTGCACTGTAGCTAAGCAGTCTTCTATCACAGCCCAGAAATGCCAGCTGTGTTCTTTTACTTCCTAATCTTCCCTTCTAGACTGTGAGATATTTTAGAGAAGTGTTTATGTCAGTTATATCTGTGTTAGGTATATAGTAGGTTGTTAATAAATATTTGTAGGAGAAAATGGAACTTGGTGTGAGAAAACACAGATTTGCAAGTCAAATATAAATAGGCTGGCAATTAACAGAGCAAACAAATAAAAAATAGATTACTAGGAGCCAAGAGTCTTCCAGGGGAAATAAAATAAACTACTTACTAGGATCATTCATCACTGCTGCGCACGTTTATTTAGCTCAGTGGTGCATCAGCACTGTTTAAAAACAGCTTATTGATGCTATTACTTACATGTTTGATATGAGTGTGTAGCCATTGATCAGTTAAACTGAAGGACACCTGAACTAACTCAATATAATTCAATAAATCATGTTAATATTAGCAATTAATTTAAAAAGCTCATTGATAAAAATAATAGCTAAAATTTTATAGTATTTGCCATATTATTTGCATATATACATTTGTTTAATCCTCATTACAACCCTATAAGGATGATATTATTATTATTATTATTATATCCACTCTGCAGATGAGTGAAATAAGGCACAGTGGTTAAGTGGCTTGTCCAAGTTTACCCAGCCTCTAAGTGGATATGCAGAAGAAATAGGATTCAAACCCACACATAAGGCTCTGCAGGCTGTTATGTTCAGCATATGCTATACTGTTCTGTTAACATCTCACTCTCTCCCCTCAATACAATTTTACTAAGCGCAAAATAATTAAACAGCAACAACAGAAGCCACAGCAAGCACATCCAGGTCTCTGCTAAGGATGTGAATAAATTATGTTGTTTAATGTCCCCAATAATCAAGTCACAGTGGTATTATCTCCACTTTCATATGAGGAAATTGAGGCAGAGAAGGATAAGTTACTGCTCTATGCTGTATAGTTTTGAGAGAGAGAGAACTAGAATATGAGAAGGAGAAGAAACCGTCCTCAAAGAGTCAGTAACTCATTTACTATACAAGAAAACCCAAGCCCAGTAACTTTGCCTGAATGCTTTTGGGGCTGGGGCAGAAAATCACTAGATTTAGCTCTTCTAGGAAGAGTCTTATTAAGAAAGAATCCTGAGAAAGCGTTTCTAAATTTTAATATATTTTATTGTATGGGTTTTTAAATTTGTTTTAATTTGAGATGGAGTCGTGCTCTGTCACCCAGGCTGGAGTGCAATGGCGCAATCTTGGCTCACTGCCACCTCTGACTCCTGGGTTCAAGCGATTCTCCTGCCTCAGTCTCCCGAGTAACTGGGATTACAGGTATGTGACACCATGCCCAGACAATTTTTGTATGTTGAGTAGAGACAGGGTTTTGCCATGTTGCCTAGGCTGGTCTCGAACTCCTGACCTCGGACAATCCACCAGCCTCAGCCTCCCAAATTGCTGGGATTACAGGTGTTAGCCACCACACCCAGCCACTTTTCTAAATTTTAGTATATTTTAATGGCTATATGGCTAACTTACTTATGTTAGCATTCATAGATTAAATATCTCAAGGAAGTTACATTTGGTCATATTCTTTGGTAGGCATATCATTGAAGAATTGTCTTGTTCATAAATTAAAACTGTCAGATTACTCTTACATAAAATAATGTATTAAAGATCTTTTAATTACAACAATAAATTATTAAATAAAATTGTACTGATGCAATTATTTGTAAAAATTTTCCTCACTTGTTTATAAAATGACAAGAATTTTAATGAGTTATAAGAACATGTAACCCAAGAGTTAGGGGCTATTTTTCCATTTCTTTTGTTGGGATGGTAATACTGAATTTGAGGCAAGTTAATATTCTGTGAGTTCATATTCTAAACACTAAAAAAAAAAAAAAAGAAAAACAAACAAACAAACAAAAAAAACAAGACAAACAAAAATAGAAAGTACATAGTATAAAAGAAAAACAATGGCTGGACGCAGTGGCTCACGCCTGTAATCCCAGCACTTTGGGAGGCCGAGGCGGGAGGATCACGAGGTCAGGAGATTGAGACCATCCTGGCCAACATGGTGAAACCCCGTCTCTACTAAAATACAAAAAAAACATTAGCCAGGTGTTGTGGTGTGCGCCTCTAGTCCCAGCTACTTGGGCGGAAGAGGCAGGGGAATCGCTTGAACCCAGGAGGCAGAGGTTGCAGTGAGGCCAGATCACACCACTGCACTCCAGCCTGGTGACAGAGCGAGACTCTGACTCAAAAAAAAAAAAAAAAAAAAAAAAAAAAAAAAATTAGTCATGATTTATCTGGAACTAGATTCATATAGTTAAAAGTGTGACTAAACTGTGTTTAACTGGTCCAGCTCTGTGGCTCATGCCTGTACATTCCAAGACTTTGTGAAGGCAGGTGGGTGGATCACTTGAGGCCAGAAGTCCGAGACCAGCCTGGCCAACATGGCGAAATCCCATCTCTGCTAAAAATACAAAAATTAGCTGGGCATGTGGCACACTCCTGTAATCCCATCTACTCTGGAGGCTGAGGCAGGAGAATCCATTGAACCCAAGAGACAAAGGCTGCAGTGAGCTGAGATCGCACCACTGCACTCCAGCCTTGGTGACAGAGACTCTGTATCCAAAAAAAAAAAAAAAAAAAAAAAAAAAGTGTTAAAGTGTTAAACCATTAAAATTCCCAATTACTTTATTTTTATCTGTAAAGTAATAATATATTTCTCACAATATGATGATCAAATGGGCCATTATTTTAAAAGTGTTCATTGTATAAAAGTTGTATAATAAATACTATTGTAATCATGAGATTCAATCTTAGTCCTTTATAGGATGAATTTAGGTTTGAATATTTCAAAATTTCCACGTTCTGCAAATATGTTTGCACTTACATTAACCTCTTTCTTAGTATATATTTTTACACCTATCTGCCAAGAAAAATTCGTCATTTTTTAGTAACCTCATCCATGGATTAAGTTTCTTCCTCCTAATATGCTTTGGAATTATTTTCTGGCTGTCTTTTACATTTGCCTTTCTTATTTCGCCAGGCAGATGACGGCTTTCAATCCCTGATGGGTGAGAGAAGAGGGGAGGCCTTCTTCCAGTGAGTACTGCAGGCATCGCTGGGCACAGCAGCTGAAAACTGGAGGGTTTTCCGGATAATCCAAATGGCATATGGAACGCAAAGGAATGATAGTTAGATGATCCGTTTGCATTCTATTAACCAGTTGTCACATTCAGGAGTCATGACATTTTCCATGTTCTGACCTCTTTGACTTCTAATAGATGCAAAAATATATGAAACTTATAGATGATATATTGAATATCCAGAACAGGTTTTGGTGGGTCTTGTTAAGGTTTTCACGTGTTCGGCGTGTTACTAGTTCACACTGGAATTAAAAACGCCTTCAGAGTTCAGGCTTTATACATTTACTGTTTAAACCACACTAGTTTAAACATGTTGGGAGCAAGTCCACACCTTGTACTGGAACATAGAGAATATGGAACATGCTTATTAGATGTGGGAGCAGTGAATATTGATTTGCTCATGCATTATCCACACCATCCATATAGTGGAAATTAGTTTTATTCAGTTCCTTTTCCACTTAGTAAAGGTGGATTTTTCTAACTTACTGACCTCTTCTGGCATTAAAAACCAGTGCTGCAATTTGCAAAAGTGTTTTATCTTTCAGACCACTCCCTCCCCTCTGCCAATAGACTGTCAGTGATAATTAAGTCTTTAATTAGGAATGATGACAAATTACCTTGGCCGTATTGCTGTCTATATTTCTTACTCTTAGATATAGTTGATATTTTTGCTTTAAAAATGTTAATATATTTAATGACGTCATGCAATCTGTACTATTCTTCAGTAGTTGTAACATTGTAATATTAATTGCTTTAAATAATTTTTATTGGGATGGTTCGAATTAGGCCAATTAAATATCTTTGAAAATAATATCTAAATTACATTATTAACTTGTACTTGAAATGTTCCTGGGCTTTTCCAGTGAGACCACACCTTTTACTGAATATAAAAAACTGCAATATTCAAAGCTTGGGAGGAGGTGGTCAGTACTGGTGGGAAGATTCAGATTTGGGGTTAAATTTTAAAGGCAAGAAATGTGTAAAATAATATAGCCCAGTTGCTGGCTTTTATGGGTGCTATTGGAAAACGACCCTACACATTTTATGTTAAAAGGTGACTTTCTTCTGAAAGAAATTTTATTTTGACTTTATCTTTTTTTTGACAGTTTTCCTAGAAATAAAGTGAAGCATTCTTCATATCTACTTTCCAGGCACAAAGACTCACATCTTACCAAAGATTCAAGTCTCTCATTCTTGTTCCTCAATAGTTAGGGCAATAGCTTTCAGCACAGGCAAGTTTGTGTCTTACTAAATCTGTCTTTTCATTCTCTTCAAAGTAAAAGTCCCTTCCTTAGAAAATGTTCATCTCATACCTTGTGTAATCATTAGAGACTATAGACATGTTTCTTGAACCACTATGCATTTAAGTTTCTAGAAAAATGAGCCTGCAGCCACAGAATTTTTAAGAGAAATAAATGTGACAACCTAATTTCCTTTTTCCCCCTGAAAATCTATTTAGTAGATTTAGCAGGTGAGACATGTGTAGTTCAGAAGTACCTATGAAGAACAGTTGGTAATGAAGTACTTCAATGGTTTAGAGAAATTGTGTGCTCCTGCAGGACAACAAAATTGCTAATGGTCAGTTACACTATTTTAATATGATTTTCTCCTTCTGCATAGATTATTGCTACAGTAGAACTGAGACTACTGAAACTGCCAAACTCCCTCATCCTCTTTTGGTCAAATTTCATTTACTGACAAAGTAGTCCATACTTCTCCTTTCTTCTTCACCTTGCCCCTACCCTCTCTCATCTGACTTTTACTTTAGGGAAAGAGGTTTTTCTCTATGGCCTGATGTGCCCCCAACATAATTAGTGTCCTTTGCCTTCTTGCCATAGTTGCCACTTTTGACCCAATGTCTCCTTATTTTATTTTCTGAGGATCTACATTCTGGAAAACTCAGTGTCTCCTTACAGCTCTCCATTTACATGAGAATGTTATATGCTTGTTAGAAAAATTTGAGCCAGGTGCGGTGACTCATGACTGTAATCCCAGCACTTTGGGAGGCTGAGGCGGGCGGATAACTTGAGGTCAAGAGTTCGAACCAGCCTGGCCAATATGGTGAAACTTCGTCTCTATTAAAAATACAAAAATTAGCTGGACATGGTGGCACGCACCTGTAGTCCTATTTACTTGGGAGGCTGAGGCAGGAGAATCACTTGAACCTGGGAGGCGGAGGTGGCAGTGAGCTGAGATCACACCATTTTACTCCAGCATGGGTGACAGAACAAGACTCTCTCTCAAAAAAATGTTTTGTTGATGTTCAAACTGTGTCAATTTTTTTTCTCCTTCCTTTTAGCTGTGGGTTGCTTCCAAACATGGAGATTGGGTTATTGATGCAACCAGTAAGTAATATAGCAAATAGTTGTGTTGCCACTTCCCAGAATCAAGTATTTTAAACATGGCAAATATTTTGTCCAAATTGTTTTGTCTTAAAAAAAAATCTAGAAATATATTAAAAGTTAATTAAAAAATTAATTTTACTTTCCTTTGACGGCATCCCCACTCAGGTTTACCTGACAATTGACAATGCATTCTGTGCATTTAATGCATATCTTTAAAAGACATACATACATAAAAGACAAAACAAAACACTCTGTGTGTGTATAAACCCACTGTGAGTTATGTATATGTTTGTGTGTCTGTGTGTACATCATGTATTCATAAATATTATATAATTCTGCATTGCTTAGACTGAAAAATTTGCAGAATTGGTAGTGTTTGGTAATTAATATACTATAACTTGATTTTATTTTTTACCGAATCTAAACAGTATTTTTTAGATATTTCCCTGATAGTACCTTCTTTTTTTCTCAATATTGCTCTGTTAGCTTCATTGACTTTTGTTTAGTTTCTTTTTCTTTTCTTGTTAATTTGAAGTTGTATGGTCTTGTTAACAAAGTTAATAAATTATAATGTTAACAAAGCATAATGATAATTAGTATCTATATTCTTTTTCTAGGCAAGGTAAATAATTTAGTGTGTATGAAACTCCCTACAATTTCTCTAAGCATAATTCCTTCCTATGGTTTCTCAAATATGATATTCATCTTAAGTTTAAAATATTAAAATTCATTATTAATACAATTACTATTAATGGGCATGTATTTAGATTTAGCTGTATGTGCTTTTACTAGTTTTTTTCTTACATCCTATTTTTTTCTAGGTCATTTTTCTTCTTGTTAAACTTATCTTTCAATGTTTCTTCTATTGGGGTCTGTGAATCGCAACATTTTCTAGTCATTGCATTTATAGACATTTTTATTTTTTTATTACTCCAATCACATTAGGCACTGTTTACTCTGTCACTTTAACTCATAAATATAATTTTTATTCTTCATGTACTCTATATTGAAGTACTTGATGAACAAATTTTTATGAATTTAAATTACAGCCTCTTATTGATGACTTTTTTTTAGCTCACTATGTCTAAAAGAAACTTTCTTAATTGCACTATGGCCCTATTGTATCTCTAATCTAAATGTCACCCACCTCCATTATTTTTATTCCAATGGCAGCTCAAACTCAATGTATTTAAAATTGAGCCAATTATTTTATCTTTCTAAACAGCTCCCCCTGCAAGTACATTATTTCTAAGTACATCATTTCACTTTGTATCACTATTGTTTCAAAATCAATTCTGTGATTTACTTCCCTGTATTCAATCTGTATCTAATTCCTTTGAATTATCTTTGATTTTCTCCTCTTTTGATATTTTTGTTGTTATTATAGTAACACAGGCCCTTAACCACCTTCATCTAGACCTCTATCATATTTGTTAACTGATCTCCATGCTTTCAGTGTTTTTCAGCTGCACAATCTATACAGTACAAAGCTATCAAAGTAATCTTTTTGAAACACAAACATACCAGTTTCCTTTGCTCAAAATCTTCTATAGTTTCCCATTTTAAATAAAAGCACATCTATTATACTTACGCTTTGAGACTCTGCATAATCTTACTCAAGCTTACCAGACAGCATGCTCTCTTGTGTGTTAAGACTTTAAGTGCTTATTTTTCTATTTTATGTACTCTTCTCACTATTCTTTGAACACCAATTTTCCCTTACTCGGTGAATTTACTTGAGTTGCTTTTATATGTGTCTCTACCTCTGGAACCATGGCCCTTCACCCTCCCTTTTATTTATTCTAAGATTACTCTTCTTCAAATTCTGTTTCAAGGCCCATATCTGACTGGGGGTGGTGGCTCACACCTGTAATGCCAGCAATTGGGAGGCTGAGGCAGGAGGATCCCTTGAACCTAGGAGTTCAAAACTAGCTGGGCAACATAGGGAGATACCATCTCTATAAATATTAAATAAAATAAAAATTAGACATTTGTGATGGCAAGTGCTTCTGGTCTGAATTCCTCAAGAGTCCGAGGTGAGAGAATCACTTGAATCTGGGAGATTGAAGCTGTAGTGAGCCATGATTGTGTTACTCTACTTCAGTCTGGGCAACAGAGTGAGATCTTGTCTCAAAAAGTAAAATAAATGCCCCTATCCTCTCGGAAATCTTTCTCAATTCAACTTCAAGACAATTAACATTTATTAAATGACTATGAGGTATTAGAAATTGTAAGGAGTACTGAGATGCATAAAGATTTTAAAATTTATAACAGTGATGAGCAATTTTGCAACTGTTTTCTATGCCAAATTATTATTCAAAAGGCACAAATGGTGAAAACATACTATTAGTTTTAGTTGCTAGCAGGATCACATTCAACTCAAAGATCAGGAAAGGCATTTATAGAAGAGAGGTCATCTAAGACAGTTTTTAAATATGCAAAAGATATATATTGTGAAGTTTTACGTAGATAAGGATAGGAAGGGTAGTAATCTAAGTAGATATAAAAATATCTGTAAAAGTTTGGACTCAAGAGCTTTTTTCTTCATATTAGTCTGCTCAGGCTTCCGTAACAAACCACTATAGACTGGATAGCTTAAAGAACAGACATGTATTTCTCACTGTTCTGGAGGCTGGGAAGTCCAAGATCAAGGCCCTGGCAAGGTACATTTCATTCTGAGGCCTCCTCTCTTGGCTGGTAGGCAGTCACTTCACACTGTGTGCTTACATGGTCTTCTCTTTGTGCACGCAGAGAGATCTCTTCTTTTATAAAAACACCAACTCTGTTGGATGAGTGTTCATCCTTATGATCTCATTTAGCCTTAATCACCTCCCTAAAATCCCTATCTTCAACATAGTCACATGAGGGTCAGGGCTTCAAAATGAGTTTAAGGGAACTCAGTTCAATCTATAGAAGTTCCTGGCTGGGTGCAGTGCCTCATGCCTGTAATCCCAGCACTTTGGGAGGCCGGGGCAGGCGGATCATAAGGTCAAGAGATTGAGACCATCCTGGTCAACATGGTGAAACCCTGTCTATCCTAAAAGTACAAAAATTAGCTGGGCATAGTGGCATGTGTCTATAATCCCAGGTACTCAGGAGGCTGAGATAGGGGAATCACTTCAACCCCAGGAGGCAGAGGTTGCAGTGAGCAGAGATTGTGCCATTGCACTCCAGCCTGGACGACAAGAGTGAAACTCCATCTCAAAAAAAAAAAAAAAAAAAAAGAAGTTAGCATCACACTTTGTGGCACACATAGTGTTTTATAGGATTTGAGCTTAAGGTGTATTTAAAAATAAGAAAGCAATGAAATTATTATGTGGGACAGATAAGGCCAATAATGCATATTGAGTTTCAACCATAGCTCAGAACTTATCTGGACATTTCTCATTTTCTCATTTATTATGCTTTATAAGATAGAGTTCAGGGGCCCAGAACCACCACATTGCACAATTCCAGAAAATATTATTTGCATTACAAATTACGATTTCAAATCAATGCCTCAAAGAGTTACAGAAACCATCAACTAACAGATATTCTTTAATTTGCAGGATGATAAGTAAAGAAAAAAAACAACTTGCTGAAACACTGAAACTCCCTCGCTTGTAAGATAACAAAACGGACTGAAATCAGTTAGAAACAATATGGCCAACTAGAGACTGAGCAGAACCAGCTTGCGGACAGTACAGCTTGAATTTTCACCATTTGTTTTACACTAACTCACCACAGATTTGCATGTGGGACCCACAAGGGGGCAGGAAGAGATAACTGTGCATGTCTGAGGGCTTTCCTGACCTTCCTTTTCCTTCTATCCACCACCTACTAATCCCAGAATCCACCTTCTCAATCCTTTCTAATACAATTAATGTCTTAGAGCTTGCATGAGTAGATGGATTTGAGCTGAGCTGATGTCTCCATGTTAGTCAATTAGTAATTGACTAACTAATTGAAAAACTAAGCACCTGAAAAACTAAGGAGTTTTTCTTGTCTTAAAACCCAGCATCATAGCATTGGCTTCTAGTGCATCAGGCGGTGAGCCCCTTTTGCTTGATGATAGCACCACTAGAACTTTGGATTCTACAGCTTGCAAGGGTCTTTGCAGTGGCCTTGATGGAAAGGGCAAGTGCAACTCCACAACAACTCGAATACTTCTGACAGTAACTAGAATATTTCTCATAAGCTTTTGAAATACTTTATTGATGCAATCAGTTCATTCTAGTCAAAGGAAAGAGATTCATGTTATCTAGAACTTCTTTTTCCACAGAATACTCTAAGTATACCTTCCACCACAGACATTTCATAGTGCAGCCTAAAAAACAACAACAACAACAACAAAAAAAACACACTGTGCTTTTCTGGTTTTAGTCCCTCAACTCTGTATGTTAGAAGATGAACTCTCAAGGTCCTGGTGTTTTTGATTCTTTATTTCTCCCAAGGTTGTCTAATAAAAATATATTTAATCTGTCAACCCCCTTACATCACCGTTAGACAACCAATCTTGAGTTATCTTCTATTTCAGTATTGA
This sequence comes from Macaca nemestrina, assembly GCF_043159975.1. NCBI lineage: Eukaryota > Metazoa > Chordata > Mammalia > Primates > Cercopithecidae > Macaca > Macaca nemestrina. The sequence continues at coordinate 26,837,655 of NC_092127.1, forward strand.
TGAACACACACACTTTGTTGTAGGTAACAGGTCTCTCTCTGTAGCTAGATATTTTCTACACAAAGCCATGCTAAATTACACCATGCCAGTCATTCAGCTAACACACTCAGGTTATTTGACATTTATTTCCTGTAATAAACAAGAATAAAAAATTAGAAGAAAACCAAAACATACAAGAACATAAAAAGTCCATCTAACATATCAGAAGCCTACAAAGCTCAGCAATTGTGCATTGATTCTGTCTGACTTTTGTAATAAGCATCCTGGAATTGGTTCCAGTCTGGTTGCATAAACCATTGTTCCTCACTGACAACATTGAGCAGATATATAAGCTAGCTGAAAAAGAGAAAGAGCATTGACTTTCTTCAATGTATCAAAGCAATTCATAATATGTAGCATATACAAACTAACAACAACAAACAATAATAATGACAACAAAATGACAAACATTTTGTGGAAATTATGCTAAAGTTCTTTTCTTCACAAGCTAAAATGAAATTTTTTAAAGCTAATCTTCTAAATCCTTTTTAATTTTATTTTCTCTTTCTCTTTCTTTTTTTACCTTTCTTTCTTCCGTCCTTTTTTTGCTTTCTCTTTCTTTTCTTTCTTTCCCTCCCTCTCCTATCTTTCTCTTTCTTTCCTTCCTTCCTTCCTTCTTTCTTTCTTCTTTCTTTCCTTTTTCTTTCTCTTTTCCTTCCCTCCTTCCTCCATCTTTCTTTCTTCTTTCTTTCTTTTCTTCCTTTTTCTTTCTTTTCCCTTCCTTCCTTCCTTTCTTCCTTCCTTCCTTCCTTCCTTCCAACAATATTCTGCATTTGTTTTATTGTTCATTGCAATGAACAGAATGTTTACTCCCCCAAAATTTATGTGTTGAAATATTAAACCCATAGGTGATGGTATTAGAAGGTAGGATCTTTGGGAGGTGATTATGTCATGAGAATGGAGCCCTTATGAATGAGATTAATGAATGCCTTTATAAAGAGGCCTGAAAGAGATTCCTCTCACCTTCCACCATGTGAATACACAGGATGAGGGCATCGTCTAAGAACAAGAAAGTGGATTTTCAGCAGACACTGAATCTGCTGGCACCTTAATCTTGGACTTCCCAGCCTCTTGAACTGTGAGGAAAAAAAATTTGTTGTTTATATGCTACCCAATTTATGATATTTTGTTATAGCAGCCTGAATGAACAGTCATCCTTTATATTACATTTCAGTTTTACTTTCTAAATTTTTACCTTTTTTGAAAAGTTCAAAATATGGTATATAAATAAAATAATGTATGGATACACACATATACAGTCATGCATCACTTAATGATGAGGATATGTTCTCAGAAATGCATCAGTAGGTGATTTTGTCATTGTGCAAACATCACAGAGTGTACAAACATCTATAGTATAGGCCAGGACTTTCCAATCCCTGGCCACTGACCTGTACAGTTAGAGGCCTGGTAGGAACCAAGTCACACAGCAGCGGGTGAGTGGCAAGTCAGCGAGCATTACCGCCTGAGCTCCACCTCCCGTTAGATAAGTGGTGGCATTAGATTCTCATAGGAGCCTGAACCCTACTGTGAAGCGTGCATGTCGGGGAGGGATCTAGGTTGCACACAACTTTGGAAAATCTAATGGGGGACAGTTTCACCCCCACTCCACACAGAAAATTTGTCTTTCATGAAACGTGTCCCTGCTGGCAAAAACTTTGGGGACCCCTAGTATAGGCTACTGCTCACCTAGGCTATATCGTATAGACTTTAGCTATACCACGTCTGGTCATTTAAAAGTGTGTGGCACCTTCCCCACCCATTCTTTCTCTCTTGCTCCTGCTTTTGCCATGTTATACACAAGCTCCCACTTCACTGTGAGTAAGAGCTGGCAGAGGCCTCCTTAGAAGCCAAGCTATGTCAGTGCCATGCTTCCTGTACAGCCTGCAGAACTATGAGCTGATTAAACATCTTTTCTTATAAATTACTCAATCTCAATTATTTCTTTATAGCAATGCAAGAACAACCTAATACAACCATCTTCATGTATGTTATTTGTCATTGACCAAAATGTCATTATGCAGTACATGACTGTAGTTTAAAAATTAGTAATGAAATAATATTTCCAAGCACTGAGGCAGAAAACAGGCATATAACTTGCATTCCAGAAACTCCCTGGGTGCTTCTTTCTGAGCACATTCCCTTTTTCTCTGAAGAAGTATCACAACTCTGAATTGTGTTTTAGTTGTTCCTTTTTACTTTTCTCATATTTTAATTTTTAAAATTTATGTTGAACAATACATTACTTTGACTAAGTTTATGTTTGTTTGTTTATATATTACACAGTTAGGTTCTCCAATATTTAGTTTAGGGAATATGTATAAAAGGAAATGTACTGTCTACGCTTCTGAGTCTTCTTTGCTCGATATTATAATAAAATGACTCAAGATTGTAATACAATTTTGAGAGCCGTTTATACATAGCTTTCAATCATTTTCACTATTATGTGATGATAGCGAAATACGATTCTACATTTTTTTTTTCAGATCTCCTTAGCAAGAAAGGACTGCAGGTAAGACTGAACTTGAAGTTTTGAGGATGAGGGATCAGAAAGGAACTGTCTGAGCTTGGTATATTTCCACTCAACTTGGGCTATTGATATATCACAGGGGATGTTATGACTGAATGACATATAGTTTGAGAGACGTATTGAAACCATTTAATTCTATTCTTTTTGGGCCCATAGAATCCACAATCTTACGCCAAAAGTTAAGATTTCGGCAGATAATAAGTGCCCATTGCATACCGAAGTGTCCCAAAGTGTAATTTTCTCCCCTGACACAAAATGGCAATAGCAATGGTCATCACAGGGAGAGGACAACCATGTTCAATGTAGAATGAGTCTCACTGACAGAAAAAGCCATCGTTTGGTGCCATTAAAGGAAGAAAAGTGGACTGGGCATGGTGGCTCACGCCTGTAATTCCAACATTTAGGGAGGCCAAGGCGGGGGATCACGAGGTCAGTAGATCAAGACTATCCTGGCTAACATGGTGAAACCCCATCTGTACTAAAAATACATAAAATTAGCCAGGCATGGTGGCACATGCCTGCAGTCCCAACTACTGAGGAGGCAGAGGCAGGAGAATTGCTTGAACCTGGGAGGCAGAGAGGTTGCAATGAGCTGAGATGACACCACTGCACTCCAGTCTGGGCGACCTAGCAAGACTCCATCTCAAAAAAAAAAAAAAAAAAAAAAAAAAAGGAAAGAAAAGTGGGAAAATTACGTTTGCCTCCTAAGTTCACATTACTAGAAGCCAGAAAAATTCATAGAAATGACTGCTAACAATGCTGATGGGGAGTTATATTGTAATTTAGGGTGCACAACATGCTTCCGTTTGCCAGTTACTAGCCTGTTTTTAAGCTGCAAATAAACAACCAAAAGCAATCAAACAGCACTAGGTATTTTGTGCTTAATCTTCCTCCCATATCAGGCCTTCAGACTGCCCACACAGAGAGAAAGCCTAAAATGCTGACACTGAGAAAAGGAAAGGCCCACCTGAGAGCATAAAGTATACTTCTCAAAGGTTTGTTTACAGGACTTCTAGATGCAAAAGAAAAGATTTTAGAGCTTTTAATAATACAAACCAGTCTTCATGCAAATAATTCTATTAGATATCATTCAACAACTTATATTGAACTTTAAAGCAATATAAAAACATTTTTTTATCAAAAAAGTCAATTAGAATTCTATTCTTATCCCTATAGCTTTCTGAAACACACCCTAAATTCAGCAGAATATTCACATTAGTTTTAACCTAAAACATTAGTGCTAACCATTAACATTAAAAATAATTGTCTACTATACTTAGATATAATCCAAGAATCTTTTTCCATACCTTTCTGCAAATTTACAATATATAATAAATGAAGACACTGCTCTTTCCCTGTCATATGTTTCTGGCACTTTTGTTGAACATCAATTGTCCATAGATGAATAGATTAATTTCTGGGCTCTTTATTCTGTTCTGTTGGCCGGTGTGTCCCCCATGCTTTTTTGAATACTGTATCTTTAAAGTGTATTTTAAAAGATATAGTGTGATGTTTTGAGGTTTGTAGTTCCTGCTCAAGATTACTTTGACTAGTCAACATCTTTTGTGGTTTTGCATACATTTTAGATTTTTTTTCCTATTTCTGTAAAAATGTCATTGCAGTTTTGATAGGGATTTCTTTGAATCTGTAGATCACTTTGGGTAGTATGGACATTTTAACAACATTAATTCTTCCAATTCATTAACTGGACATACCTTTCCATTTAATTGTGTCTACTTCAATTTCCTTCATCAATGATTTATAGTTTTCACATAGTATATGACTTTCACGTCCTTAGTTAATTCTAAATATTTATTTTTTCACTATTGTAAATGGGCTTGTTCTTGATTTCTTTTTCAAATAGCAATAGTTTCAAATCCTACTGATTTTTGTATGTTAATTTTGTATCCTGCAACTATACTGAATTTGTTTTTTAGTTCTCACTATTTTTTGATGAGGTCTTTGGGGGTTTTTTATACATAAGATCATGTTGTCCATTAACAGTCACAATTTTATTTCTTTGTATCTGATTTGGATGCATTTAATTTTTTTCTCTTGTCTAATTGTTCTGGCTAGGACTTCTAGTACTATGTTGAATAGAAATGGTAAGAGTGGGCATCCTTGTCTTTTTCTGATCTTGGTGGAAAATCTTTAAACTTTTCACCCTTGAGTATGACGATAGGTTTAAACTTGTTGTGTGGCCTTTATTGTATTGACGTACATTTCTTCTATAATAAGTCTGTTGAGAGCTTTTATTATGAAAGAGTGTTAAATTTTGTAAAATGCCTTTTCTGTATCTGTTGAGATGATCGTACGTTTTTAATCTTTATTTTGTTAATGTGCTATACGGGCATACTTTATTTTATTGTGCTCCATTTTATTGTACTTCAGATACTGTACTTTTTACAAATTGAGGGTTTATGGCAACCTTGTATCGAGCAAGTATATCAGAGCTATTTTTCCAACATCATGTGCTTCGTGTTTGTGTGTCACGTTTTGATAATCCTCACAATATTTCAGCCTTCTTCATTATTGTTATTACATCTGTTATGGTGATCTGTGATCTGTGAAGCTACTACTGTAATTGTTTTGGAGCATCACAAATCACATCCATACAAGTCAGCAAACTCGATTCATAAATGGTGTATGTGTTCTTACTGCTCCACCAACTGGCCATTCCCTGTCTCTCTTCCTCTCCTCAGGTCCTCCTACTCCTTGAGACATGAAAATATTAAAATTAGGCCAATTAATAACCATACAGTGTGTTATTCAAATGTGTTGAAGTGAAAGGAAGAGTAATGTGTCTCTCACTTTAAATCAAAAGCTAGCAATGACTGAGATTAGTGAGGAAGGCATGTCAAAAGCCAGCACAGGGCAAAAGCTAGGCCTCTTGCCATGTTATCTAGGTCGTGAAAGCAAAAAAAAAAAAGTTATTGAAGGAAATTGAGTACTATTGAGTACTATTTCAGTGAACACAAGAATAATAAGAAAGGGGAACAGTCTTACTGCTGATATGGAGAAAGTTTTAGTGGTCTAGATAGGATATTAAACCAACCACAGTATTTCCTTAAGCCAAAGTCTAATCCAGAGAAACAGAGAAATCCTAACTCTCTTCAATTCGATGAAGGCTGAGAGAGTAAGGAATCTGCAGAAGAAAAGTTTGAAGCTAGCAGATTTTGGTTCATGACATTTAGGAAAAGAAACCATCTCCATAATACAAAAATACAAGATGGAGCAACAAGTGTTTAAGTAGAAACTGGAGCAAATTATTCAGATCTAGCTAAGATCATCAATGAAGGTGGTTACACTACACAACAGATTTTCAATGTAGATGAAGCAGCCAGCCTTTTATTGGAAGAAGGTGGCAATTAGGACCTTCAGACCTAGAGAGAAAATGTAAATGCCTGGCTTCAAAGCTTCAAAGGACAGGCTGACTCTCTTGCTAGAGGCAATGCAGTTGGTTACTTTAAGTTGAAGCCAATGCTCATTTACCATTCTAAAAATCTTAGGCCCTTAAGAAGTATGTTAAATTGACTCTGCCTGTGCTCTATAAATGGAACAACAAAACCTGGATGACAATGCACTTGTTTACAGCATGGTTAACTAAATATTTTAAGCCCACTACTGAGACCTACTGCATGGAAAAAATGATTTATTTGAAAATATTATTGTTCACTGACAATGCATTGGGTCATCAAAGAGCTCTGATGGAAATGTATAAGGCGATTAATGCTGTACAAGGAGATTAATAGCTATTAACACAACATTCATTCTGCAGTCCATTGATCAGGGAGTCATTTTGACTTTCAAGTCTTATTAATTAAGAAATACATTTTGTAAGGCTATAGTTGCCACAGAGAGTGATTTCTCTGATGGATATGGGCAAAATACATTGAAAATCTCCTAGAAAATGTTGTCCATTTCAGATGCTAATAAGAACATTTGTAATTCATGGAAAGAGACCAAAATATCAATATCGATAGAAGTTTGGAGGAAGCGGATTCCAACTCTCATGAATGACTTTGACGAGTTCAAGACTTCAGTGGAGAAAATCACTTCAGATGTGGTGGAAACAGCAGAGAACTAAAATTAGAAATGGAGCCTGACAATGTAACTGAATTGCTGAAATCTCATAATTAAACTTGAATGAAACTTGCTTCTTATGGATAAGCAAAGAAAACAGTTTCTTGAGATGGGATCCACTCCTCATTAAGATGCTCTGAGCATTGTTGAAATGACAATAAAAGATTGAGGATAATATATAAGCTTAGTTGATAGAGCAGTGGCATAGTTTGAGAGAGTTGACTCTAATTTTGAAAAAAAGATTTATTGTGGGTAAAATGCTATCAAACAGTATCCCATGCTACAGGGAAATCTTTTGTGAAAGCTCAAGTCAGTCACTGTGATAAAAATGTATTGTTGTATTATCTTAAGAAATTGCTATAGTCACCTCCACCCCCAGCGACCACCACCCTGAGCAGTCAGCAACCAGCGACACTGAGGCAGGACCCTTTACCAGAAGAAAGATTACAACTTGCTGAAAACCCAGATGATCGTTAGCATTCAAAACTATACAATATTTTTAAATTAAGGTATGTATATTGACTTTTTTAGACACAATATTATTTATTACTCATTTAATAGAGAACAATGTAGTGCAAACATGACTCTTATATGCACTGAGAAACCGAAAAAAAAGAAAAACATGTGTGACTTGCATTGTTCCCATATTTGGTTTATTGTGGTGGCCTGAATATCTCAGAAGTATGCCTGTACCACACATATTGATTTTTATGTGTAGAACCAGTCTTGCATCCCAAGGATGAATCCCACTTGATCATGGTGAATGACTGGTCTTTTACATGTGCTGTGGAATTTGGTTTTCCAGAACTTAGTTGAGAATTTTTACATGTATATTTTGGCCTGTAATTTTTTTTTTCTGGTATTGTTTTCCTGGATTTGGAAAACTAGATATCCATATGCAGATGGGTAAAGTTATATCCTTATCTTACATTTTATACAAGAATCAACTCACAGTAGATTAAAGATCTAAAGATAAGGTCAGAAACTGTAAAGCCACTAGAAAAACACATAGGGGAAAAGCTACACGACATTGGTCTGGGCAATGAATTTTTTGGATATGACCTTTGAAAGCACAGGCAACAAAAGCAAAAGTAGACATATGGGATTACGTCAAATTAAAAAGCTTCTGCACTGCAAAAGGAACAATCAACAGAGTGAGGAGACAACCTACAGAATCAGGGAAATTATTTGCAAACCATACATCTGATAAAAGGGTTAATATCTAAAATCTACATGAGGCAGAGGAATAAGGGAGATGTTGGTCGAAGGATACAAAATATTAAACAGGAGGAATACGTTTTGGAAGTCTATTACACAGCAGGATGACTATAGTTAATAAAAATGTATTATATATTCAAAAATTGCTGAGAGTTCCAGTCACATACACAAAAATAAATATATGAGATAATGCATGTGTTACTTAGCTTGATTTAGCCATTTTACTATATATATATCTAAATCAAATATCATGCTGTACAACACAAATATATGCATTTTGTGTATTTAAAAATAAATGAAAACAGAAGAAATGACATAATGGCAATTCTTAAGCATTTCTAAGTACATTCAACTGCAAACAGGTTCCAGGGCTTCTAACTAGCTTGCAGAGATGAAACATGTCATGCTCATCATGCTTACCCTCACTGCATTATATTTTGTTATAAATCTTCAAAACAGAGGGTAATAAGGAATATTTGCTTACCTCTAAAAATGAATACTTCCAAATAATTATCTAATTTATTAATACAAATGTGTCTGCAATTAAACTGAATTTAAAAAGTAAATTCATTCTTAAAATGATTATATAATATGTCTAATTAATATTATTAACTACATTACTAACTAAATGACAATGGTTTTTTTTTAATTATTATCATACGTTAAGTTCTAGGGTACATGTGCATAACGTGCAGGTTTGTTACATATGTATACTTGTGCCATGTTGGTGTGCTGCACCCATCAACTCGTCAGCACCCATCAACTCGTCATTTACATCAGGTATAAAAATGACAATGGTTTCTAACATTTATAACCCCTTACTCTTTTTGTCAAAAATACTATCTATTCAGGGCCAGGCACGATAGCTCATGCCTGTAATCCCAGCACTTTGGGAGGTCAATGTGGGTGGATCACGAGATCAGGAGTTCAAGACCAGCCTGGCCAACATGGTGAAACCCTGTCTCTACTAAAAATACAAAAAAAAAAGAAAAAGAAAAAAGAAAAATCCAGGTGCAGTGGCAGGCACCTGTCATCCCAGCTATTTGAGAGGCTGAGAGAGATGAATCACTTGAACCCAGGTGGCAGAGGTTGCAAGTGAGCTGCGATCGCACCCCTGAACTCCAGCCTGGGTGATAGAGTGAGACTCCATCTCAAAAAACAAACAAACAAACAAAAAATACTATCTATTCAAAATTGTGCAAAAGTTAGTTCTTAGTTTCCTAGGAAACTGCCAAGTTCAATTTCAGGTTCTAACCAAAATTAAAATAAACATCTCTACCTTGTTTTATTTGTGTGTGTGGTGGGATCAGGGGTGTGCTGATTAGGGCACCTTTAACAGATTTTTTGACTAAAAGGAAAAAAAAAATAACCGTATAGGTGAGTTTTCTAAAACTCTGTATCAGCCAAGTTTTACTCAGAGATAAAATTCATTTTTTATCTTTTCACCATCATAGGCAATTTTAAGCATAATCCAACTCACAAGACAATTCTTTTTGCAGATTTCTTCTTCCAGCATTTTCTATTAAAAATTTAGCACCTATCTTTTTATTTGCCAGAGCCTCGAAAATACAGTGTTCTTCTCTGAGTCATAAAAATGTATGGCACCATGTATTCGACCTGTATATCTGACCAAAGATAGGACAGGTATTGAAAAGAATGTGCCTAATAAGTACATGTATCCCTGACTTAGACAAGGTAAGAAGTTTTGTTTCCGTGGTTGCTGTTGCCTAAGGTATGGAGTAATGGTCTCTTACTTCATCAGTATATTCCCTTCGTCTCAATCCTTGGTTCGTGTGTGTACTTCTAGTGTCTCCTCAGGTTAGTGGCTGAATGATGGACTGTGCTATGACTGTTACCCTGATTCACCCTTCAGGGCAGGCTTTAAACTACAAAATCTGTTCTAGGATCTTTTCCTGGCTCCACTGTTTGGCACACTGACACTGTGAAAAGCTCTAGTGCATGTGAAACTAGGATCTCCATTTCTCACTGCCTTTTTAAAACCCATCCACAATATTTTTCTTGTGGAGTCCTCACCTCTCAGGATGGAGTGGACCCCTGCCGGTTCATTTCCTGCATCAATTTCTACCCAGAAGCTTTCATGGAATTGTAATTTTTAATTGGATTTAGAAAGGCAAAGTGTAATAACAAACTTGCAGGAGAGGCATTCCGATTGCTTTAAAAGTCAGCACTCTTGCATTAGAAGTACATTAAATTTTGTGTTTTTCAGATGAGGTGAATTGTGGGAGGATGGGGCACAGAAGAGAGAAAAAATATTTTAAAATCTCCTTTAAGGAAGATGCATTCACATATCCCTGCCTGAATATAGCACGGTGGGCTATTGCTTATGATTTTGGACAAATGTCATTATCCTTGGTATTTCTAAGATTCTAGTAATATTTATCTATCAATCTGTATTAGGTATGAGTTTTTAAAAAAATATTTTTATTGCTTTTCTGGGCTGTAGGTAGGAAGAGCAGATGAAGCACCTCAGGAACTGCTGCCAGACTCACAAGTTTCTGCTTTCTTCCTCTTGTTCTATCTCTGTGTGATGATGCCTGGACCTGACTACCGAATAATGACAGGCTGGTCCAGCCAGCAGCCAGTACCAAGGTCCCACTGTATGAGTAAGGGTGCCAGTCCCATGAGTGAGGCCAGTAAAGACTAACAGAACTGTCCAGTTCACTCACGACAAAATCAGGACCAAAAAATGTTGTTTTAAGCCCATTAGTTCTGGAATGGCTTGTTATTTAGCAATTGATAACTAAAGTATAGCATTAAACACTAGCTGAAGTTATAATTTTATTTATGTGCATTTGCCTCCCATATGTAAATGCCAAGAGGGCAGAAATCTTGTATAGATTGCTTACTACTGAGATACCAGTGATGAGATCATAGTCTGGAATGTGGTACAAACCCTAATAATATTTGGTAAATAAATAAACAAATATAAGTTTAACCATTTTGGTTCTTCAATGAAACATGTTAACGAAGAAGTGGTTCTTGTGGTCAAAAAGGTATAAATTTTAGCCTGTTTTGATACCCATTAGACAGACATATGGCTTTGTGACCAACATATGATTTTCCTAAGTTTTAGTTTTATAGTCTATAAAATGGGGATAGTAACATCTATTGTGAGTATTAAATGAGGGAAGGTCTGAAAGCACCTAATAAAGTGTCCATCACATCATTTTTCTTAATAAATAATACTGAAATGATGAAGCCATATACAGAGAAAAACGTGGTGATGTAATTTAATAATTTATAACGTATCTGTAAATGAAGGGAAAACTTTGTTTAAAAAGACTCCACGTTATAGGACTTAAAAAATCAAGTAGGCCAGGCGGGGTGGCTCACGCCTGTAATTCCAGTACTTTGGGAGGCCAAGGAGGGAAAATTGCCTGAGCTCAGGAGTTTGAGACCAGTCTGTGAAACACAGTGAAACCCCGTCTCTACTAAAATACAAAAAATTATCCGGGCATGGCGGCATGCGCCTGTAGTCCCAGCTACTAAGGAGACTGAGGCAAGAGAATCGCTTGAACCTGGAGGTGGAGGTTGCGGTGAGCCAAGATTGCACCACTGCACTGCACTCTAGCCTGGGCAACAGAGAGAGATTGTGTCAAAAAAAAAAAAAAAAAAAAAGAAAGAAAAGGAAGAAAAAAATGGAGTAGAGCTGTCTTTCACGAATGGATACGACAATACCATCTCAAGTTTAGGTCATTACTGGGTAGCTTACCCAATAATAACAATGTAATCACTTCTTATGTTGATAACTACATAAATAATTGCATACATTTGAAAGAATTGTCTTATCATGGAGCATAGCAAATCCCTCTATCAGGAAGGCAGTTTGTAATTGTTAGCACAGTTCTCTATCCAACTGTAATAATGAGCCATGGACGTTACAGGAAAACATATTTTGAAGTAATATGATTTAAGGATGTGACAATCTCTTAATAGCTACCTCATAGTGCCTAATAGTATTATATAAGCTTAGAGATTAGGTGGCAGAGGTATGGAATGCCCTGGCATGTAGGAGCATTCTCATGATTTTTAGTGGCTTTTCTAACATTAAAGTATTATGGCATAACCCCAACTGGCCATCAAACAAAATTAAGAGAAAATCCCACTGGCAATAGCTAGAGTTAATTAGCTACAGAGTATTTAATGGTGCTGAGTTGAGTGGGAACATCTATAATTTTTATGGGAGTTGTTTTGACCATTTTAGGTTGTTATAAACAATATTGGTATTTATTTTTTTTAATTAAACGTTAAGTTATGGGATACATGTGCAGAACTTGCAGGTTTGTTACATAGGCATACACGTGCCATGGTAGTTTGCTGTACCCATCAACCCATCATCTACATTAGTTATTTCTACTAATGTTCTCCCTCCCCTAGCCCCCCACTGTCCGACAGGCCCCAGTGGGTGATGTTCCCCTCCCTGTGTCCATGTGTTCTCATTGTTCACTCCCATTTATGAGTGAGAACATGTGGTGTTTGGTTTTTCTCTTCCTGTGTTAGTTTGCTGAGAATGATGGTTTCCAGCTTATTCAGATCCCTGCAAAGGACATGAAGTCATCCTTTTCTATGGCTGCATAGTATTTCCATGGTGTATATGTGCCACATTTTCTTTACTCAGTCTATCATTGATGGGCATTTGGGTTGTTTCCAAGTCTTTGCTATTGGGAATAGTGCCACAATAAATATATGTGTGCAAGTGTCTTTCGAGTAGAATGATTTATAACCCTTTGGGTATATACCCAGTAATGGGATTGCTGGGTCAAATGGTAATTCTAGTTCTAGATCTTTGAGGAATTGCCACACTATCTTCACATTTGTTGAACTAATTTGCACTCCCACCAACAGTGTGAAAGTGTTCCTCTTTCTCCATGTCCTCTCCAGCATCTGTTGTTTCCAGACTTTTTAATGATCGCCATTGTAACTGGTGTGAAATGGTATCTCATTGTGATTTTGACTTGCATTTCTCTAATGACCAGTGATGATGAGTGTTTTTTCAAATGTTTCTTGGCCACATAAATGTCTTTTTTTGAAGTGTCTGATCATATGCTTTGCTCACTTTTTGATGCCTTACAAGAGCTTCTGAAAGAAGCACTAAATGTGAAAGGAAAAACCAGTACCAGCCACTGCAAAAACATATCAAATTGTAAAGACTGTTGACATTATGAAGAAATTGCATCAACTAACAGGTAAAATAATCAGCTAGCATCATAATGATGGGATCAAATTCACACATAACAATATTAACCTTAAATGTAAATGACCTAAATGCACCAATTAAAAGACACAAATTGGCAAATTGGATGAAGAGTCAAGATCCATTGGTGTGCTATATTCAGGAGACACATCTCACATGCAAAGACATGCATAAGCTCAAAATGAAGGGATGGAGGAAGAACTACTAAGCAAACAGAAAGCAAAAAAAAAAAAAAAAAAAAGCAGTGGTTGCAATCCTAGTCTCTGACAAAACAGAATTTAAACTAACACAGATCAAAAAAGACAACGAAGGGCATTACATAATGGTAAAGGGATCAATGCAACAAGAAGAGCTAACTATCCTAAATATATATGTACCCAATACAGGAGCACTCAGATTCATAAAGCAAGTTCTCAGAGACCTACAAAGAGAGTTAGACTCCCACGCAATAGTAGTGGGAAACCTTAAGACCCCCAGTCAATATTAGACAGATCAACAAAACAGAAAATTAACAAGGATATTCAGGATTTGAACTCAACTCTGGACCAATCAGACCTAATAGACATCTACAGAACTCTCCACCCCAAATCAACAGAATATATATTCTTCTAACACCACATTGTACTTATTCTAAAATTGACCACGTAATTGGAAGTAAAACACTCCTCAGCAAATGCAAAAGAATGGAAATCATAACAAACAGTCTCTCAGACCACAGTGCAATCAAATTAGAACTCAGGATTAACAAACTCACTCAAAACCACACAATTACATGGAAACTGAACAACGTGCTCCTGAATGACTACTGGGTAAATAATGAAATGAAGGCAGAAATAAGTAAGTTCTTTGAAACCAATGAGGACAAAGACACAATGTACCAGGATCTCTGGGACACAGCTAAAGCAGTGTTTAGAGGGAAATTTGTAGTACTAAATGCACATAAAAGAAAGCAGGAGAGAGCTAAAATTGACACCCTAACATCACAATTAAAAGAACTAGAGAAGCAAGAGCAAACAAATTCAAAAGCTAGCGGAAGACAAGAAAAAACTAAGATCAGAGCAGTTCTCAAAGATACAAACTTGAAAAACCCTTCAAAAAAATCAATGAATCCAGGAGCTGGTTTTTTGAAAATGTCAACAAAATAGATAGACTGTTAGCCAGACTAATAAAGAAGAAAAGAGAGGAGAAACAAATAGACCCAATGAAAATGATAAAGGGTATATTACCACTCATCCCACAGAAATACAAACTACCATCAGAGAATACTATAAACATCTCTATGCAAATAAACCAGAAAATCTAGAAAAAGTTGATAAATTCCTGGACACACACACCCTCCCAAGACTAAACTACGAAGAAGTCCTGAATAGACCACTAGACCAATAACAAGTTCTGAATTGAGGCAGTAATTAATAGCCTACCAACCAAGACAAGCCCAGGACCAGACTGATTCACTGCTAAATTCTACCAGAGATACAAAGAGGAGCTGATACCATTTCTTTTGAAACTATTCCAAACAATAGAAAAAGAGAGAATCCTCCCTAACTCATTTTAGGAGGCCAGCATCATCCTGATACCAAAACTTGGCAGAGACACAACAAAAAAAGAAAATTTCAGGCCAATATCTCTGGTGAACATCAATGTGAAAATCCTCAATAAAATACTGGCAAACCAAATCCAGCAGTAATCAAAAAGCTTATCCACCACGATCAAGTCAGCTTCATCCCTGGGATGCAAGGATGGTTCAGCATATGCAAATCAGTAAATGTAATCCATCATGTAAACAGAACCAATGACAAAAACTACGATTAACTCAATAGATGCAGAAAAGGCCTTTGATAAAAATCAACACGCCTTCATGCTAAAAACTCTCAATAAACTAGGTATTGATAGAACGTATCTCAAAATAATAAGAGCTGTTTGTGACAAACCCACAGTCAATATCATACTTAATGGGCAAAAGCTGGAAGTATTCCTTTTGAAAACTGGCACAAGACAAGGATGCCCTCTCTTACCACTCCTATTCAACATAGTATTGGAAGTTCTGGCCAGGGCAATCAGGCAAGAGAAAGAAATAAAGGGCATTCAAATTGGATGACAGGAAGTCAAATTGTCTCTGTTTGCAAATGACATAATTTTATATTTAGAAAACCCCATCATCTCAGCCAAAAATCTCCTTAAGGTGATAAGCAACTTCAGCAAAGTCTCAGGATAAAAAATCAATGTGGAAAAATCACAAGCATTCCTATACACCAATAATAGATGAACAGAGGGCCAAATCATGAGTGAAATTCCATTCACAATTGCTACAAAGAGAATACAATACCTAGTAATACAACTTACAAGGGATGTGAAGGACCTCTTCAAGGAGAACTACAAACCACTGCTCAAAGAAATAAGAGGACACAAACAAATGGAAAAACATTCCATGCTCATGGATAGGAAGAATCAATATCGTGAAAATGGCCAGACTGCCCAAAGTAATTTATAGATTAAATGCTGTCCCCATCAAGCTACCATTGACTTTCTTCACAGAATTAGAAAAAACTGCTTTAAAGTTCATATGGAACCAAAAAAGAGCCCATATAGCTAAGACAATCCTAAGCAAAAAGAACAAAGCTGGAGATATTACGCCACCTGACTTCAAACTATACTACAAGGCTACAGTTACCAAAACAGCATGGTACTGGTACCAAATCAAATATATATACCAATGGAACAGAACAGAGGCCTCAGAAATAACACCACACATCTACAACCTTCTGATCTTTGACAAACCTTACAAAAACAAGCAATGGAGAAAGGATTCCCTATTTAATAAATGGTGTTGGGAAAATTGGGTAGCCATATGCAGAAAACTGAACCTGGACCCCTTCCTTACACCTTATACAAAAATTAACTCGACATGGAGTAAAGATTTAAATGTAAGACCTCAAGTCACAACAACTCTAGAAGAAAACCTAGACAATACCATTCAGGACATAGGCATAGACAAAGACTTCATGTATAAAACAGCAAAAGCAATGGCAACAAAAGCCAAAATTGACAAATGGGGTCTAATTAAACTAAAGTGCTTCTGCACAGCAAAAGAAACTATCATCAGAGTAAACAGGCAACCCACAGAATGGGAGAAAATGTTTGCAATCTATCCATCTGACAAAGGGCTAATATCCAAAATCTAGAAGGAACTTAAATTTAAAAGGTATTTATTTTCAAGCCATTTTTCTTTTCAGAAAGTAAGATGAGTCCCTTTGCTTTTAGGTTTCCTATTGTTCTTACATTTTCATGTCCAAAATGCCTACTGTGTAATGTCCTGTAACATACATTAACTTTGACATATTTTATTATTACTTATTAATATAATTTTAGTGTACTGTGCATTGAGAAATACAGTAATTCACTCTTATGTATGGGAGATACATTCCAAGACCCCCAATGAATGTCTGAAACTGCAGATAGCACTGAACTCTATGTACACTGTATTTTTTCCTATAGATACATACCTATGAGAAAGTTTAATTTATAAATTAGACATACGAAGAGATAAACAACTAATAATATAGAAGAAATATAACTATATGTTATAATAAATGTTGTGTGAATGTGGTCCATCTCTTTTTCTCAAAATGTCTTATCATACTGTACTCACCATGGACCATGGTAGACCAGTGTGAACTAAAACCATAGAAAGTTAAACCATGGATAAGGGTGAACTACTGTATCATATTTTAGGTCTTCATTTAAGAAATACAATTTTCATATTTGTTTACAAGAGTTAGTACAAATACCATATATGTGAGGAAAAAAGCTTAACACCTGGTATTCATAAATAAACAGGAAAATTAAGAAGAAATGCTTTCATTGTTCTTTTTCACTTTTAGCATTCTATTTCATTTAGAACACTTGTTTGGGGTAAAGTAAAGGTCAACTTTAATGTGACAACTTAAAACATTTTCTTAGAAATAGTATAATTATTTATTAAAATAAACTGCCAGGGCTTCCAGTGTTTTAGTATTTAAAATGTATATCAAAAATAAGCTATAGATGTAGCTAAGTTCTATTCAGATTTCTTGTGTCCTAGGAGCGTCCAAAGATAACGTTAGTGTATAAAGAACTGTGAGGAGTCTGACATTTCACTCTCTCTAAAAGCCAACAAGTCAACCTGCCATAGTTTCATAGATGCTGTAGAAAACACATGACTCCCTTTTTAGAGACAAAAGACACTACATTATCCATGGCACAGGCAATAGCCACAATACCAGCATTTGTCTCAGTGACCTGAGTTCCAATACACACAGGGCAATATAAACAGGACCAGATGGCACCTGCAAACACAGCAGCTTGCATTACAAAAGAGGAATTCTGAGTTCAGGAAATCCACATCTTTTAGAATCAACAGTAAGCAAACCTGTCTTTTGCTCTAGAGGGTAGACAAACATCTTTTAGAAGGTAGTGTCTCTATTTGCAAGATATACAGAAATGTGATGCCATGGAGGACTGTCTCTCAACATTGTGATGGCCACTTTATCTCTTCACTTTCTTCAATTCAACTAGTAATTATAAAGCTAGCTTGACTTTTAATTTTTAAAATATTCCACAATATTTATGCATAATAAATAATGCATACTGAGAGTTTTTCAGGGGCATGCAAGTTTAATTAATTGCCAATACTTCCACTTGTTAATTTATTCAGCAAAAGTAATAAGCACATACTCATACTAAGTACTGAGCATAAAGTATACAGTGCTGAGTGAAGTGGTTTATATTCTCATGAAATACAGATTCTATCATGACAAGTGTGTAATAAACAATGAAGCAAATACGTAATTTAAGGATACATTATATCTTTTGCTTTTAAATATATTTTTATTTTGAAAAATAACACACAGAACATCTACCATGTTCTTTGGAGGCATGGCCTAGTGGAAGCTACTTGCCAGGTAAGGGATCTGACTTTCCTGAGACCACCATACACTAAGGAAGCCCAAGGTAGCCAGTTATCCCAGATGTGTATGAACAATCTGTCTTGTATGGTCTATATAATCAAGCATTCAAATTATTCCAACTCCAGCCTTCATCTGGCTGCAACCATATGAAAGACCCAAAGCAAGCTCATCATCCCACAGAACCATGACAAATCATTGAGTCTGGGATACCATGCATCTTTGGCTCCTGCTGGCTCTGACAGTTTCTCAGACTCTACAACACAGATAGAATGACAGAAAGATCATTTGAAATCAGATGGTTCAAGTCTAAACCAGAGTTGGCATAACTTTAACTCCTTCTGGCTCTGACAGTTTCTCAGACTCTGTAACACAGACGGAATGACAGAAAGATCATTTGAAATCAGATGATTCAAGCCTAAAGCAGAGTTGGCATAATTAAAGACCCCAGGAACAGAAGCCACCGGAAAGCACAGACATCTTGCTTGGCCCTGAGATGTATGTCCCATGCTCTTCCGTGACCAGAAGAGAGTACCTGCAGGATGCAGCCCTCACTGGGATCGCAGTCCCCACAGTGACTCTGGTTGAAGGCCGACAGGGAGTCACACATGGACTGAAACCAGGACACGTCAGTTCTAGAACTTCAAATGTGAATTTGGAATGTGGTGAATTTTTTCCTGAGCTTTGCTTTGTTGGGAAGTTAACTACTTCCACACACTGGAGCAGTGACTTTGTAATCATACTGTCTAATTCTTTTATTTAATTATTTTTCCAAATTCACAAATGAAAATTGTTTATATTATGGTATACAATGTGAGTTTTAATATATGTGTATATTATAAAATGAATCAAATTAGTTAATATAATATCACCTCACATACTTACACGTTTTTGTTGTGAGAACATTTAAAATCTATTCTTTACAATTTCCAAGGACACAATACATTATTATGAAGTATAGCCACCATGCTGTACATTAGATCTAACTAATTTCTCCTGTCTAAATAAAACCTTGAACCTTTTAAGTAACATCTCCCCATTCCCTCCCCATACTCCAGCCCCTGGTAACCATCATTCTACTCTTCATCTCCATCATTTTCACTTTGCTTAGGTTCCACATAGAAGTGGCATCATGCAGTATTTGTCTTTTGGAGCCTGGCATATTTCACTTAGCATAATGTTCTCCAGGTTCATCCATATTGTCACAAATGACTGGATTTCCTTTTTTTTTAAATCACACTGAACAGTATCCCACTGTGCATGTTAAACCACATTTTCTTTATCATACATCCATTGATGAACACTTAGTTTGATTCTATGTCTTGGCAAACTATTGTGATTAATGCTTGTCCAGCTATTGTGATTAACACTGCAATAAACTTGGGAGTGCAGATATCTCTTTGACATATTGACTTTATTTTCTTTAGATATGTACCCAAACATGCTTATTGATTGATTGATTGATTTTTTTTTTTTTTTTGAGATGGAGTCTTGCTCTGTTGCCCAGCCTAGAGTGCAGTGGTGAGATCTCGGCTCACTGCAAGCTCCACCTCCTGGGTTCACGCCATTCTCCTGCCTCAGCCTCCCAAGCAGCTGGGACAACAGGCACCCACCACCACGCCAGGCTAATTTTTTGTATTTTTAGTAGAGACATGGTTTCACTGTGTTAACCAGGATGGCTCAATCTCCTGACCTTGTGATCCTCCTGCCTCGGCCTCCCAAAGTGCTGGGATTACAGACGTGAGTCACTGTGCCTGGCCACGTGTTTCTTTAATTTTTAATAAAATACATCAAAGTACAGAAAGCCTAGAAAATAGAAAACATTTATTCCAAAATTATTTAGTTCCACAAAATTTGACTACATTTAGTGTTTTTCCATATGTATACATACTTTTACATGTTTCCAATGGTAATACTCAACCGTCCATTTTACTAGTATATTTCCATGCTGTTATATAATTATGATTATTTTAATAATAGTATAATTTTCTGCAAAGTTAATTACCATAGTTTGTCTAACATCTTAGCTATTGTTGATTATTAGGTTGCTACCAGTTTTGTTTTCTATTAGAAGTAATGCTATAATGCATATCTTAATAAATTTAAAAAATACTAAGTTAAAGAGTACAAATCTTTTTGCAACTCCATGTACAGCATTAACATTTCATGAAACAATATAAAATCATATGCTGTTTATGTATAAAAACACGAGTGGAATAAATTTAGTCCATTACACAAAAACCCCACACACATAAAAAGAACATAAAACAATATGTGCAGTCTGATAAAGTACTACAAACTACACATCTACGTATATACTATTGAGGGCAAATGTGTCTTTCTATATAACCTTTTAAAATGACAGCACTCTCCTTTTTCCTCAAAAATCACCACCATCTTAACATTCATGACTAATAATTTCCTCATTTTGCTTTGCTCTTTTATCATTTAGCTTTCCCTACCTAAAAGTTATAGTTTTGCTGTGCCAATTTTTGAACTATACATAATGGAGAATCATAGAGTACACATTTTTTTTCCTTTGCATTTCTAAGTTTCATCCATGTTGTTGCATGCAGCTGCAGTTTCTTCATTTCATTGTTACATGGTTTTTAAAAATTATCTAATTGTACCATATGGCATTTGTCCATTCTTCATTAGTGATTTTGGGGATTGGTTAACTATTCTAGCTATTGTGGAATATTCTGACCAGAACATTCTTTTTTCTACACTGAATTCTGAGTGGCATCACTTGGTGCAGTGATTTTGCTGACAGGTATTTTGCAAAAAAATCTAAGAGATGAAGTGGTGAGATAATAGAATTTTGAGGAAAACCTGAGAGTTAATTAAACCAAGGTTAAGTTTCCTCACAATTAGAGAAAGTAAAAGGAATTTTAATGGAAAACTTCAAAAGGTCAATTTACTCTGTGGGATTCTGTAAAAATTTTCCTCCTATTCTAAATTCTAAGTGTAAAATTTTACAGTTTGGAAGAGAAGACCAGAAAAGCACTAGCATTTGAGAATGACAGCATTTTAGAGATGAATTGTTTACAAACAGGATGCTGGCCATTAGATCACACTGGTTGGTCCACAATTTTTACTCGTTGTATTCAAGGTATATTTCATTGTTCTTCAGTGTTATCTGATGTATCAAATTCCTTATTATATGGAAATTTCTTTTTAAATTTCAAAAACTCACCAATGAGTATGGAAAATTGTAAAACTCTTTCAATTAAGTTAATTCATAGGCATTTCAATTATTTTAGATATCAATGATTCAGAGACAGAATGAGCCTGATAAGAATCTCTTCGAAGGAAAGCAGTATTTTTTCCCTTGACTCTCAAATTTTCAATGAATTTGAGAGAGCTTGCAAACACAATGCATATAATGAAACACTAAAAAGAAAAGAGAAATATAAGAAATTTAGCCTAGAAGACTGTATAAGATCCAGTTACAGGTTTTGAATAATTTATTATCTCTAGGTTTTTCCTAAGGCACAGGGGAACGTTTTGCATTATGTGGAACAAATTACATACTAGAAAATGGAGAGTTGGCAAAGGAAAATGTCAGAGGCAGCAAAGATAGAATTCTGTTCCTAGAGTCCAATGTAAGTACAGTTTGGGAGTGATAAAAAGAAGGAATAGAAAATAGAAAGGTCTCTATAAGGCTGACACTTAACAAAGAGGCAAAGTATGGTTTAAGTTCCATATTGTTTTAAAATAAAATGGTCGCTAAATCCATTGAAAATTCCACAACCCCAATCTCACAATATTCTGAAATGAATAGCATTTCAATTGTGAGATCCACAATCTCAATCTCAAAACTATTTTGGTACTATTCATGTGCTCCCAGGAAAAAAATATAAGGGGATTAGTGAATGTGGGGCCTCAGCATGGCAAAATAATGAAGCAAAATGCTAAAATGCTGTGTATTTTAATTTCCATTCTAATTCTCTTCTTTTTCTATTTGCTTTTCTCTTTTTATCAGAAAATATAGGTTCCCTCTCCCTATTAGACGATCTATGAAGCCTAAAATATTGCACTCCTAAAAGCTGCTAAAAGCAAAATGATTACTACCCGTAATCACAGGAGGCAGCACTTTGGAGAGTGCCAGACTCACAGCACTGAGTCTCGCTCTCATCTGTCAAATGGGCAGAATGGTAGTACTGGCTCAGCATCTCTATAGATGGGTTCTGGTTCAATAAATGAACTAGGAGAAAAGCTAATTTGGTCTGTAGGAGATACTTTTTTTTTTCTTTCAATAGGAATAATTGATGTTTAACACACAGATCTGCCTTTTTCTCATATAAAATAGGACAGCTACTGCATAAAATAATAATGGGATTTTTTCTAGATTGGGATGTTGATGAATCTGAGTTCTAGTCATGACTTACTTTATAACTTGGACACTCTAAAACTTGGACTTGTGATAGACAGTCTCTATCCTTTTTCTGTTTCCTTTTCTCTTTGATGAACATATATCATTAAGGGGGAAAAGTTAACAGGAAACATGCCAGCTCTCTATATTAATCTTCTGTAGCTATGTGAGCCAGTGTTTTCAGATTTTAGGGACAGATTTGTATTCAGCAGAAAAGAACATCAAGATTTCTCTCTAATTATGCCCATGTCTGTGGAAAGGAGATGATGTTATATGATTGCCATGTGTTTTTCTGACAAGATGACTTCCAAGGTTCTTTGTTCTGTGACTTCTAAGTTTTGCTTTGGGTCTTTTTCTTGAATAAAATAATTCACTTTGATGTTTCTTTTTTCTAGTGATTTTCACTGTTTTATTAAAGAAAAAATTGGATGTGAGATTAGTTGCAGGAAATCTGGATCCTTTTTCATGAAAAATTAAAATTTTCACTAAGTGTTGGCCTGGCACAAAGCATGCCTGCAGTGGTGCTACAAATCTCCTGTGCTTGATTAGTCACCAAGACAGCTTGAGGCTTAAATCTTATTAAAGTTCTTAGAGAACGTATTTAACAACTGCCTGTCAGTTTCTTCTACCAAACATCCAGAAACTTGAGAAATGCTAACCAATATGTATGGTTTAATCATTTATAGTGTGATGAAAATAGTGAAAATTTACAACTCACTTATGGGAGAATAGTCTACAAACACTAACAAAATATACCACAAAGGAGTACGGTAAATGAAATCGTGAAAAGTACCCCCTTGTTGTGATATAAGGATGGTTCCTGACATGTTAAATACCAACTAATGTCCAACAGCCATCCTCCCCACTTGCTATACTAGACCACAAAGCTGCCATGCTTAAGAATAGAAACAATTTGTCTCAGCCTCAACCAAACAAAGCAACTCCAAAATTTGCCTCGGGTCACAGCACAAACCTGTGTGTTTTGAGCTTTCATTTTCCATCAAAAGACTGTTCAAACACAATTTCCATTGCTCTATTTAACTTGTTGACACTTAATGTTATTTATCTTTCTTCTCACTCTGCCTGCCATTATAACAGTATTTCTCTGATTACAACCTTCCACTTCTGTTTTCTCTCATAATCTTTGTATGTTTCTTTTACCATGTTGCTAATTATTCAGTGCTCATACTAACCATAAATATAACTGGATTCTCCTCCAATTTCCACAATTTCTATAGCCTAATTAAAGTCCAATTAAGAAGAGACTTCTTTCTGTCACCATCTAGGTTGAACCTCATTTCCATTATTTTACAAGTTACATAGCTTTGGAGAGTTTGCTTAACTTTATGGGCTTACGGATCCTCTTCTGTTAAGTGTGTATGAAAGTAGTCTTCATAATGTTGTTATGAGAATTAAATATGTTAATATTTCTCAAGTGCTTAGAACAGTTTGTGAGACACAGTCTTGTGTTAACTAAATGAAAATCAAGTAACAGTCTAGCTACCTCTGTGTAGGCAGTACAAGTTGGTGTTTTTCTCAGTAAAGTCAAGTCTTTTATTATCTAATAAGGTCACTTCTGCTTCTGTTTGTCTCTGTCTTATAGACAATCACTGATTTACTCATCATTATTCACTGATTCTTTGGTATCTGCGTTGAAGTCTTTCTTTGACTTTCAAGTACTGCCATTATTCCGGACTATGGAATCCGCAGAGGATCAATTCTTCACGCTGGTTTCTCAGTTCCCCTCAACTACAGTAATCTTCCCACTTCACCTCCACTAGCTATACACCAAGAATGACCATTGTGAAAGAGTTTGCAGTTTGTGAACTACATACAAACACCAGACAAGAGGGTGATCAAGGACTGAAATCCACAAGGGCTGAACTGATGAGGGAAAACTTCTCTCCTTAACTGGACCCTTGGCCCATCACTATACTCAGTATTGTTCTGTCATTCAAATGTGTTAGCCATTTCAGATCAATAGCTTTCAAATCCCATTATCTTACTGCAATATACTGTGCTCCTAGATTATTCTCAACCCTTGTTCTTCCTCCTTATTCATCAAAACCTTCTTTGTATTACTTCCCTTCCAATACATATTTGATATCATAAATTGATATCTATACCGAAATTCTCCAAGTCTCCATTATTAACACTCATCGCCTGACTCTCAACTGTTATCTAATAAAATTGACCACCTTATCCATATTTGTACCTAAATAGCTAATAAAGACTGGTGAGTCTTATACATTAGGGCACACACTGGTGTCAATATAAACTCATGGACATTAATCTCAGAACTGCACTTAATATTTCTTTATAATCAATTAAATATCTCTAAGTGGTCCTCACTTCTATACTCCATATTTACTATAACAAGGTTTCTCCATATTCTCAAACTACAAACCTCAGACACATCTTTGCCTCCTATTTCAGTGAGAAAAAAAATAGAACTTACCTTACCTCATCACAACAAACTCTATTACAAAATCTTCAATATTAACATATTTTCTCTGTTCTTCTGTAACAATTAGAAGTTATATTTCTTTTTTGCTATAACCTTTCATCTCCCCACTGTACCACTAGTCTTTGATCACAGTCTCATTTTTCTGTTTCAGAAACTTTGACTACTGTCCTTTCATGACCTATCATTTTCTCCGTCCTCAATCTCTCCATTAGATTATTATTAGTACATTTCGATCTGTATTACACTTATTGCCCATCCTATGTCATTTCAGCTACCTGACTTTCACAGATAACTTTTTGAAAGAGTTTTATATACTCTCCATTTTGTTATCTCCTATTAACCACTCAAACATGATGAATGGCTTTTTGCTCTCATTATTTTCCTTAAATGGACTGAGGTAAAAAGTTACATTCATGCTATGTTGTCTTGTGGACATCTTTGCAGTTATCATATGGCTTCATCTTTCAGCTGTTTCCAATGTCTCCTTCCTTCTTTTCTTACTTGACTTATACCATGCTCTCTGGAGTATCTTCACAATCTTTATTTATTTTTTTTCTAAATCATTACTAAATGTTGACACTTCTAATTGTCCTGAACTCCTTTCCCTCACTACTCTGTCCCTAGGATAAGATGATGATGATCCAACATTTACTGAGCATTCATTTATTGCCAGGCAGTAGTCTATGTACTGAATGTACTTTAACTAATTAAATTCTCTCAATGTGCCCCTAAGTTATTCATTATCATTATTCCTATTTTTAAAATTAGGATACTAAGGCACAGAGGAGTTAACAAACTTAATCAAGATAATTCAGATCATACGTGTCAGAGTCAAGATTCACATCTAGTCAGTCTAGTGCCAGAATTTATGTCTTACACTACTTTCTTAAAATAACATGATATAGAAACTGAGACCTCACCCATTTCCGGGGTTTCTGTTTTATCTAAGTATTGATTGTTTTTATTTCTACCTCTTTGGACTAGACATATTTATGAAGGTCTTTTGAATATTACATGACCAACTCAATGAAATGCATCCAAATCTTAATTCATGTCTCTACCCATACCTTTCAATATTCTTAATCTCTAACATTCTATTGTCTATACATGGCAGCTTCATTACCAGAAGGTCAAGTTAAATATCTAAGAGTTATTCTTGTCTTATTCTTTCCTCCAACTACTATTACCCAACAAATCAGCACATTCTGCTAATTTTACCTTCCCAGTGTTTTTTGAAAACATCCTTTTATTCCATTCCTGCTGCCACATGTTCAAGCCAGGTATCTCTGTGACTTATTGGAAGCTGCAGACTTATTGGAGTAGCCTCCTGAGATTTCAGTTTCTATCTTTGGTTTCTTATAATATTTTTTCAAAGAAGCCAGAGTAATGTTTTTAATGTGGAAATATAGTAATGATATTGCCAGTTAAAACTTTTAATTATTCTATTTCCATCAGCAGTGGGTTGGACCACTCCTGGGCTCTGATTTATTACACGGCTTAACCCATTCTTTAGGAGGCAAAACTTTTTTTAAGAAGTATATAAATAGACAAAATATAATACCTATATTTCAGTTGGAAGTAGCAACTAATTATTTATAATAAAAAAAGACAGATTATCATATAGACTTCAAAATTTGTTATGTTGATGTATATTCATTTGAAGTATTAATAGTCTAAAAAGTTGAATGCATAACTTAGATGCAATTAAAAGTACTGTATGAAAATTGGCATAGCATGTTTCAGACAATGGAGAGTTTTACCATTAAAATATTACTCCATAAATCATTGTAATGGAATCATAAGAAAAGGCCAATCCAAGAACACGTTTTCTTTATAATTCTAACACTTAAAATTAAACAGGAACATTGTGTTACATAAGCCAATACTGGGTAATTTGTCTCTAACATAAAGAGCACTTTGACTCTGTAGAATAACTGGCCTAGAAATTCTAAATCCTCTTGAAAGCACTCTATATATGCAATGGAGGAATCGGGAAAAGGCTAACAATTTGTACTAAAATCAACAGACTTATAAGTCTAGGACCTGGAAGAAGTCCTAGAGGTCACTGCTTCCAAGATCTTCACATTGTAAGTGAAAATAATGAAATAGAGAAAACTTTCCTTCATCAAGATGTATTTCTGGCAAGTAGTGGAATTAGTTAGTGTCCCAGCCTATTGACTTATAAACTAATGTTCCTTTTTCACCACTAAACATTTGATGGAGCCAGATTTTAGCAATGATAGAATACACATTAATGTCTTATTTACATGTATAGAATGATGAGCTATACATTTTATTGATTGATTTAGCAAATATATGGAGAATTTGTCAATTAGCAGTTTTACAAAGTATGATGTTTTATACAACATGAAGTGAACAGACGAGTAGATCTTAAGGGCATTCAGACACTGTAAACAATTTAAAAACATGGAAAATGTGACATTGAGAAACATGAAAGTACAAAAGAAATGTCTATGATTCATTCTGGACAAGCTGATGGGTGATAAGCAGTATGACTTGACTCTTTAGAGAGTAAGCAGAAAGGAAACTCATTACTTGTAATTTATTTTTAGAATTATTCTTTGAGGATGTGATATGTCAGAAAACATTTGAATCAAAGGGTACAAAATTTTTGGCCAACAGAGAAAGAGATTATAAACTATGACAATATTTTCTATTTGCCCCTTTAGGTCACACTCTTTAACCTCTCCCAAATTTTCCTCTACTATGGAAGAGTGAACTAAATTTATTACATCAGTGAGATCCCATACACTCTGGCTTCTCATTGTGTTGGGTCACCGGAAATACTGGAAGAAATCTAAGGGAGAGAAGAGAATGAGTATATTCGAGAATAAGGTATTTATTTCCCTAATTTTCATTAGGGAGGGTGGCTGGCTGCATCCATCAGCAGAGGGCCACTGCCTCTCCTGAGGTTACCTGACCAGCGTAATACTTTTCCTTTCTGGGTTCAGAAAAGCTCTCCTTCTATTGTTCCCTAGTGCCTAGGGTGCTAGTATCTCTGCAGCTACTAGTCTTGTTTTCTTCATAATCCTTTATGGTTTCCCTGCTCTAACCTCTGTGAGTATATTCTTTGCAAATACCTTTTTCTTGATATATCTCAATTTTAATTATCCCGTTTATTTCCTACTGGGTCTCTGATTGACGCAGTAATTGTCGCTGGAAGTGATATCTAGAAATCGGTCTTTAAAATGAGATACTGCAGTTTTGTTTGTTATATATTTAAGAAGCACATGATGACTTCCTTGCCAGAGGAAAATGAGACACAGGTAATTCATTGCATGCAAAAAAACATAATTATTCAAATGCTCACTAAAGGGACATGGGATAAACTGCATGCAAAAAATGAGGTCTTGGAAGAAGAAGTGACTATGACAGTTATATGGGGTGCAGAAAAGAGAAATCATAACAGGCTTAAGATTTTTATCCTTAATAGGCTTGCTTGTAAGATTTGTTCTTGGCTGAAATGTGGTTTTTCTGATTTGAGGAATGAGTCTCACCATTCCCAGAGCTACTTAGAGTAGCTCATTATGATTATACTCTTTGTACACATAATGCATTTTATGTTGAACACTTGATTTCCTTTGGTAGTCTGAAATTTTGGTATGTGCTAGGAAGCAAGTACCTATGTGGCTAGCCCCCAGTTCAAACCCTGCAAACTGAGTATCTATTAAGCTCCCCGGTAGACATTTTATACTTGGTGTAACAAATCATGTGAGAGGAATTAAGCTGTTCCCTTGTGACTCTGCTGGCAAAGTGATCTTGGGAGCTTGTGCCTGGTTTCCCCTGCTCTTCACTTATTTTGCCCTTCTCTCTGCTTATTTATCTTTGTATCCTTTTGTTCTAATAAATCATATCAGAAATATGACTCTGTGCAAGTCCTAAACTTCTCCTAGTAAATCAATGAACTAGGGGATGATCTTAGAACTCTCCAACATACATAGTAACAGAATAGCTTATAGTAATTGTGGAATCTCCTGACTAATTCTTAACATGCTAGAGAACATAGATAGAAAAACAAAAAATAAATAAAAATAAAAAAATAAAAACAAAGAGAAATGAAAAACTATGACTATAAAATTAAGACCACGTATGAAGAACCAAAAGTTCTCCATGACAATTTTGAAATATTTTATTTCTTACAGTCACAGGGTAGATGCAGCTGACAATCAAGCATAGAATTGTAAAGGTCTCGGCCGGGCGCGGTGGCTCAAGCCTGTAATCCCAGCACTTTGGGAGGCCGAGGCGGGTGGATCACGAGGTCAGGAGATCGAGACCATCCTGGCTAACATGGTGAAACCCCGTCTCTACTAAAAATACAAAAAACTAGCCGGGCGTGGTGGCGGGCGCCTGTAGTCCCAGCTACTCGGAGGCTGAGGCGGGAGAATGGCGTGAACCCGGGAGGCGGAGCTTGCAGTGAGCCGAGATCGCGCCACTGCACTCCAGCCTGGGCGACACAGCGAGACTCCGTCTCAAAAAAAAAAAAAAAAAAAGAATTGTAAAGGTCTCAAAGTCACAGCACAAATTAGACACTCTATCCCAACAAATTTCTTACACTAAAGTATTGACACTGATAGGGAAAGACTGAACCCTAAAACATTGGCTATGCATACTGTTTCCCTGTAGTGCTCATGTTATAGGTGGCAAGCTAACCCCCTACATGAGGAATCCCAGTTCATCTCTGCATTAAAGCTCTCTTGCAATAATGGATTCCCAAGCTGATACCAATTCTCACCTTCGTCACTTTTTGCTTTCTACAGGGCTATGCTTGAGTTTGATCTCAACATAATCTATATTGACCGCGGGGTTACAGACATGAACCAGGAGATAACAGTACATTAAGAGAATTACAAGATCCCCCCTCCCTCAGACTTCATCTGCAGAATCCCAAAGAGCATGTGTGAATGAAGGATCTATAGATATTCGGCAAAAGGAGAAGAAATGTACATTTTAAATAGCTCAAATTTATTGACAACAGTGAGCCTAATTTGGGCTCAAGATATGACGTATTGGCTCAAGTACATAGGAGTGGAAATGAAAGTATGCCAGAACAGTAGACACAACTCAACAATAGCCTGCACTTAATAAAATCAACATCCCTGACATGTTGGCATACTAAACAGGAAGAAACTGAAAACTCAGGAAATTGGGAATATTGGAATGGATCTTGTATGTGAGGGCTAATCAATCATGTTATTTCCACAATCCCATAATAAAAGTTAAAATGGATGATTTTATCAATGACTGGCAGAATATTAAAATTGATTATCTGACTACAAAGTGAGAGCTTTCATAGTGCAAATTAAAGCTCCCAAGCTTTCACCAGCAGAGATAGTGTACCAAAAGTAAAGTAATATCATATTCCTGAAAAAACGATAGAGACGAGGAACACTATCAAAGACTGAAGACGCAAGGATGATAATTCCTAATATTTTCACTATACATATCTGTTTGGTCAACAAAAAGAAACAAACGAACTCGCATGAATACAGTATGGAGAATTTCAGGTTTTCATGAACTAAATGAAAGTAATGATACAATTCACAGCCACAGTTATAGATGTGTTATTTTTACTGGCACAATTAAACACAAATCCTTGTTCCTGGTATTTAGCTATTGACTTGTTAAGTGCATTCTTCTCTATTCCAGTGGGCAAGCAAAATCAGAAATAATCTAGATGCACATAGCTTTAATCATACTGCATTTTTTTTTGTCTTGGCTCAGGACTATGCCCATTATTATTATTTTTTTATAAAATAGGAGGGTCTGTGACCAACTTAACATTGCTATCAGCAAAACATCCCATATGTCCATTACATTGATAGGTTTGTGCTGGTAGGATCAAGTGATCAAGAAGTAGCAAGTACCTTATGTCTCAGTAAGATATGTGAGCCATAGGGTTAAAAATAAACCCTGGGACAATTCAGAAACCTGACCTGTCAGTGAGGTTTGTAGAAATCTGTAACATGGTGCTTGTCAGATTTTCTCCTGTAAAGTATGAGATGAGAAGATGTGCTTTGCATATCCCATCCTGAAGGAAAGCAACACAGTGCTTTGCAATCCTTTTGGGTTTAGGAAGAAATGTACACAGATCACAGTTGGACATGTTGTTCCAGTTCTTTCATCAGATGACCTGTAAGGGTACAGTTTTGAGCAGATTCCAAAGTCAGAATGGACCCTGGAACAAGTTCAGATGAGAGTACAAGCTGCCCTGCTCTTCAGACTGTATGACTAAGCAGGATGCAGGATAAGAATACATGATGAAAAACAGAGGTGGAACAGTGGGTCAGATAGCTTCCCACTCCACATCCAGTGTCTCTTCTCCAACCTGCTCTCTCCCCCAGGTGCCTGACCTGTATCAATTACATCAACAAGTTCCTATGAAGTCTGGCTTCTGTTTTGGTTAAAATAATGGGAAGCACTAGCATGAGGTAAGGATGAGGGATGGAGGAGGAGGGAAGAGTATGAGGTTAGGCCGTTTACTTCTCTGTTCCTTTCCTGAGTTTTGCCTTGGCCTGGCGGTATCCCTCAACTGAAGTCTCTGGTTCTCTCAAGCTGCCACATGACTCTCTTTCTTCCTCCTCTTCTTTGTGAGTCCTTAGGAATGGCGATAGCTCTGCTGCTGTTAACTACTATTTTCTTCTCTCTTTTTTGTGATTCCTTTACATCTTGCGTATTTTTGGGTAATTAGTCTCCTTGTAAATACAGACTGTTCAAACGATCTCAATTTTAGCTTGCCATCACTTTACTGTTGGGACCCTAACAGCATAAAAACTGAAAGCATGTAGCCCGCCCTTCACCCAAGGAGGGAAATAATAGTGAGATAGCTGTTTCATTGGGGAGCTAAAGAAGAGCGTGAAATCAGCAGAAACAGAAGGCTTTTGGAGTAGAAAACAATGAAGAAATGTAGATGATTTGTATACATCTACATGAAAAAAGAAAAAACAAAGTAGATGGTGAGTAACTTGGTTTTTATTGAAGATGCAAGATTCTTCTATGAAAAAAACTAAGAAAAATGCAAGATAAATCTGGTTTAAGAAGAAAATGATATTGTTATATCACCTTCATATTCATCATTATTATCATCATCAGTAGCAGTATCCTTCATTAACATCATGGTAAAAACAAAAATAATAAAGCCAGTAGCTGTAATATTCTTAGTGAGAATGTTATAAATAGTAGCAGCAGTACTTATGTATTTTTGGACAAAACCACGTTTATAAGATTAGTGGTAAACTGATTCTGGAGATATAAATAAAAAATAAAGGAAATTTGACAGAAAAATAGCAAACATAATGTAGAATCATCAGTGATAGCAAAGATTTTGAAAGCTAATAAAAAGAGTGTTCATTCAGCCACAAATATTTATTGACTTCCTTTATATGCCAGGCACTCAGTTGAATTCTGAAACTGCACAAGTGAGCAAAACATATGAGGCCTCATTTTAAAACTACCTCTGTTCATGGTAATGTGAAGAGCTTTTGAATAGCATTATTATTGTTATTAGTTTACCTATTCTTGGTTATTCCTTTACCTATTCTTGGTTATTCAGTAAAGTCAACTAAGAACTATTTTAAAATGCCAGTTTTCTCAGTCATATAGGGCCATTTTGTCAATCTCCATTTAGTCATCTAGAAAGTATTCTGCATTGATGTGGCCATATCTATTAAAGATAGATTGGAAAAGAAAAAAAGATACTCTTACTTATCAAAATTAAGTAGGAGAAGCAAAGTTGGGATGCAAACTGATACAGATAGAACATTCTTCAGTTTTCTAAAGCTCATATTTATTCACAGTTCTTGCCTTACCATGTAAACAGAAAGCAGGTTTATAGTAGTTGCAATTAAAATGTACTTTCCTTTAGAAATGATCAATAGAGCTTATTTCATTCATTCTTCTTGTGGAAATTCCTAAATTCCCTTCCCTTTGTTACATCACATATTGGTCCCTTAAGTGATTTTTATTCTTGGAATGTAAAGACAATACTTAATAAATGAAATTAACTATAGTTTTAAATATGTAGGATTTTCTGTATTTTCAAGCTGAGATGAAGGTAATCTTCATAAGCCACAGTATTCATCTTAATCTTTGGGGCTGGTTTTCACATTCATTTGAAAAATAGTACTCATGAGAGGAAAAACTTAAAGAGTTGATGATATGTGTCCATTTTTTTCTCTACTAACTAAAGAAATAAAACAAATTTACAATGAAGAGAATAGAGGGAAAGTTGTTAGAAGATGTGTTCCATCAAAATTAAGGAGAAAATTAAGAGAAAAATAGAAATAATCAGGAAATAATAGTGAGGGATGGACAGAATTTACAAGGTGTCAGCTGTGTGGCTGTCAAGAGAAGAGCAGTCCAGGTGAGAAAAAGAACATTGAGATCTAAAGGAAGAGGGTCTCCAGGAAAAATCATATAGCTGTTGTGTCTATGAGTGAAATAGTTTTTCTCCTTCCTTCCTTCTTTCCTTCCTTCCTTCCTTCCTTCTTTCCTTCCTTCCTTCCCTCCCTCCCCCTCTTCCTTCCTTCCCTCCCTCCCCCTTTTCCTTCCTTCCCTCCCTCCCTCCCCCCTTCCTTCCTTCCTTCTCTCCCTTTCCTTCCTTCCTTCTTCTTTCTTGTTTTTGTTTTTTTTTTTTTTTGGTTTGTTTTTTTGAGAGATGGTCTCGCCCTGTCACGCAGGATGGAGTGCAATGATGTGGTTATAATAATCATAACTCACTGCAGCCTCGAATTCTCAGGCTCAAGAGATTCTCCAGTTTCACTCCTCTGAGAAGTTGGGACTACAGACATGCACTACTGTTCTTCACTATTTTTTTTTTTTTCTAGTAGAGAAAAGGTCTTGCTATGTTGCCCAGGCTGGTCTTAAACTCCTGGACTCAAACAATCTTCCTGCTTCAACCTCCCAAAGTGCTGAGATTACAGATGTGAGCCACCATGCCCCGTGGAAATAATTTCATATTTAATTTTTGGTTCTGGAGTATGAGGAATCACATACTTATTAGAATACTGATGAAATTAGCCAATAAACTCACCAAAGTATAATAGTTATTTCTAATATATATTAATTTTGGGGGTGTATGTACAAATATTCAACAGACATTTGGAAAATTTTTAAAAATAACAATTTTTAATATGGCAGAAACCTAACATTAATAGTAGAAAGGCCTAACGATCAAATATCTTTTTAAATAAACTATGCAGAATTCTTTTAAATCAACTCTATTATTATTTCTCTATTTTTAAACTAAGCATCTGCATGAATATACATTCAAGGAAAAGTCTATTCTAGTAATTGTATTCCTAACATTAAAGTAGGGCATGTCTCCATACAGCTTTCTTTCTCAACTTACTTGGGGCTGGTTACAACTCCAGTAATTAGAGGAACACAGAAAAGGGATATAAAAAGTAGCAAGCAGCAACAGTGGAACCCTAACTAAGGCAGATATGTGAGGTTCTTTCACCCAGTGAAGATCCTGACACTTACAAGTTTAAGTACTTAAAAAATAACAACTGTGTAAGTTTTCCCAAACTCATGGCCTCTTTCTATCATCACCTATCCAGTGCTACTGGAAAAGCAGATTCTCACCCTGGCTGAGGCAGCCACTAACCACTAGGGTATAGAGTAAGTTGTACTGAAGCTCCAGAGATAAGAAAAGTGTGACAATATTGAACTGTACCTGAGTTCTATGCTTCTGGAAAACAGTGATGATTAAGAAATGCTCTCACTCTTTGTGTTCCAGGAAAGGGCTTACTGCAGAGAATCACACTGCTCCCATAAAACCTAGATAAGGCTCAGGGATAACCTTTTTGTTTCACCTTGTAGAAGGCTAGACACAGATGCTTCAAATTCCTATTTTTTGTCTCACAAACAACCAGCTGAACTGTTTTTACCTACTGACCGATTGCTCATTAACTTGTCTTTATCAAATTTGAGTCAGGCTTCTTTATTTGGCGGGTCCCAAAATTTGACCCAACCTTGTACTTTAAGCAAGCATTGGGTGCTTAAGCAGATAATGGAAAGTACAGCAACCAACCTCACCCTCAGTGGCCTCTCCTGAGAACTGGCTGACGGCAAAGAAAGAGACTGCCTGCTCAACTATCCCATCACACCACCTGCTCATCCCACTCCCTACGCCTGATCATTTCTATCCTTGTTAACTCTTCCCAATAAAAGAATTTTCTGTCTGACGTTTGAGACATTTATAGGTCTCATGTTTGTAGCATTCTCTCTATTGCAGTCGTCATTCTTCTCCTATTCCAGTAGTCTTTTCAAATAAAGTCTCTCCTACAAGTCTGACTTTGTTTCTTCTTTAACAAGGGAATCTACAAGTCTGGAGCCTTTTTTATAAAATAAGGGCTTCTTCTATTTTTTTCTTCTATTGTCTATCCTCTTCTCTGTCTTCCTCCTACACTCTTCTTTCTCATTTTAACGTGTCATGAAAGACACACCTCTGTTAATTTCAGGGCATTAGTTAATGCTAATTGTCCCAAGTGGCATTTGTTTGATAAAATTGTGAATTAAAATGTTAGCAGAATGTGATTTCTAATTTTTTTGATAATTTATTAAATGCCAGTGACTTAAGTATTTTGTCCTATGTAATCTTCATCATAGCACTGTAGAGTAGATACTATTACTCAAGTCCATTTTACAAGTGAGGGAATTTTAAATGCATGAAGTTTAGGTAACTTAGCCAAGCCACTCAGTGCTCAGGCGCTATGTGGCAGAGCCAAGAGTGGACCCAAGTTTCCAAGTTAGTCCAAGGCCAGATTGCATATATTTATAATGGTGTTAAGCATGCCCTGAAATTAACAGAGGTATGTCTTCGATGGCACATTAAAATAAAACAAAGAGAGTGCAGTTTTATATACTTAATGCTAATTGTGCCAAGTGGAATTTGTTTGATAAAATTGTGGATTAAAATGTTAGCATCTTGTCTTTTTAATGACTCTGGCAAAGAATGTTATAGTGGAAGAGTAAGAGCAGATCTTAGTGTAAAAAAGGGTAAGGCAAGCAAGTGTGAACACAGAACATATATTACTCCACTTGAAAACAGGACTCTATGTGGAAGGGTAGATAGATATACTGGACTAGATGTGGGGAGATGCAGGTATAAGAAAACATAATTTTTTAATATCCATATTAAAATATCAGCATTCTTTATACAGAATTTAAGGACAAACTTAGAGGAAGAGGGTGAGAATAATAATATAGGGAAGAGAAGCAATTTATGGAGTAAGTTCACTGTGTAGGCAGGAGGTAAAATTAAGAGCACATGTAGGGTGATTGGCTGTTAGGAGATTAAAAAATTCAGAGGAAAAGAGAGAGTAGTGAAGTCAAATTAGAATGACTGTAAGAGATGAATTTGAGATTTCATATGTGATGAACAGTATTTTCTCAAAGAAGTCCAAGAAATGGTGATATGCTGAAAAATGGAGATCATAGGCAACTATACTGGTGAAGATTTGCAAGAATTACTGAGGAGAGTTGGAGATAATGCACCAGAGACTAGGAGATATTGACTGGGCCCTGGGTGACACTGAAGACCTTGAATTGGTTGGCACTTTCCTGTTATAGTTTCAGCTCCTGGTAAGAGATTTCTCATTTCATGAGCAACTATTTTTTCCATCACATACAATGGTAGTGAATATTTAATTCTGAATACAAATTCTTAGTTCATTTGACTTTATTTTAGAAACTGGAAGTCAAATCTATTTGAAATGTGCAAGTTATTTAAATGCATGAAATTTTACATCCATATTCATTTAAAGTATAAAACTCTGTGTCCCCAGATTTGATAGAAATGTTAATTGAATGAAACTGTTTTTTTCATTTTGATGACTGTTCTGGGCCAAAAATCTAGTTACACATTTTGATACGCAGATTTAAAATTTAATTTGGCGTGTACTAAAAAAAAATTCTGGTTAATAAATCCTTTTGGTCTTAAATGTTTTTCTGAGCCAAAAGTGTATGAATGCTGGCCTTTGTCTCTAAAGCTATCATTACAGAAAGCTTTAAAGTCATTTTTACCCTTCCATTGTCTAAATAAAAATCGAGTTGAAAACAGCTGCATGTAATATCTTGTAATATACTGTATAAATATGATTTGCTTGCTTTTCTCTGCAGGTATCAAGTAAATGTTAACACTACTTCATTTCATACAGAGTAACCTACGCCAATCAAGTTTTATTTCAGATAAACTGTTAAAGTCCTAAAATAGAAGTATACAAGCTCCTTTTGAAATACAAATGCTTAAGTATTTGTAAGAATTATTTAACTTGAAGAGCTCTGAAGAACTATTTTAAATAAAATCTTTAGGGATTTAAAATATAATACACCATTTGTTAATTGTCAGGTGCACATAGCTTACATTATTTAACAATTTCAAAGTGTATTGTTTCTAAGTTAAAATTTTCAGATGAATATACCCTAAGTTAACTGACTTTGGGAATTACACAGCTCATGCCTGTGGATATACTACTGGTATGTTTAAGAGATTCGTATTAAAGTTTCTAAAGTATGAGTGTTAATTTACTTAGTTTGCTATATTTAAATATAAGATATCTTGTGGCTAGCTCCTACACTAAATCTAGAGACAAATTCAAACTCATTTGTTTTGTCATTAAGTAAAATAGTAATAATAAAGCAGGGAGGCAAGCTATGAAGAATTATTTATAATATACACAGTTTGGGGGATTTTCTTCTAAATTATGGCTTTGCTTGTGTTCAAGTTTGTTAACTGGACCATAAAAGTTGTTTTGTGCACTGATGTCATTGCTGATAATAGTAATACTAACATGTTACTTATGCTTTGCAGAGTGACTTTCGCCAGATAATTGTGTGTTACATAAAAAGCATGCCAAACAGCTGATGTTAAACAGCCTTAGTGCATGTTAAGGGGCCAAGGATTAACTATACCTATATAGTCCTTTGTGGGGAAACATGAAGGACAAAGAAGTTCCAAAGTCAGTGCTTTCTAACCATGATTGAAAGAGGAACTGGGCCTTGGCCATTTGCTGCTCAGAAGCCATCACTTAAGCACTGAGCTATCCATTTGCTAATATTGTGGAAGAGTGGACAGTGGATCCCAGAAAGTAAGCAGGGAACTGATGGCTGCATTACGTTATTTTGTCTAATCACCATAATCTAAATAAACATGTTACATTTAAAGAGCTTGTGGGTCAAATTTGAGTCATTTGAATATCTTACCAGTTGATTTACAGAGATGGGATAAGCTCTTTTTAGTCTTGATTTCTTCATTTTCTGTGGTACAGTCTGTAGATAAAATAGTCCAGGGAATCAAAAGTGTTGGAACCTATGAGTCTGTTCGAAAATAGGGGCCACAAAAGTCCAAAATCTCTAGAGTCAATAGTTTTAGTTCAGAAGAATTCTGACAGAGTATAGCCCTTGATCTTGAACAATGAGCACAAAGGAAGACATCCAATGGTTGCATGTGGCTTACACATCATTAATCCAGGATTCACCACTACATGAAATGAAATATGTACCTTCTAATTAAAGAGTTCCTCAATTTTCAGTTTTATCCATCTAAATACAGTAATTATTATAAAACAGAGATTTTAAATCAAGAGATTTACTTATCATAAATAAGACTATTTAATATGGTAAATTTTAGGAAGGTACAGGCTAATTAATATATATAAGAACAGGTCTTTATTAATGTCCATGTCACTAAGTGTGCCTAACTTCACTGAATTTTATTGTATCTTAGTATGCCTTCTATTAAAATGTATTTTCTTTTCTCGAGATGAAACAGTCTCTGTAAACTTCTGAGTTTACGTAGGTTGAGTTCCATATTCTAACTGTTGATATCTTAACGAGTTCCCAAGGGTGGCACTACAGCCATGTTAGAAATTAAAACAACACACACACACAAAATCTATGACACCACTACTATGTATCAATGATATATATATGATATATCCACTCTAAAAAAATGCATCATTCACCCAAATTATTAATTCATTCATGCTTTTCAAAAATGACAGATTTAGATGCCCAGTTGAAAATATTATTCTTGACCTTTGAGAACAATTTCAAATAACACAATTTCATCTTCACAGCTCTTCCAGATAGTCGTTTTGCTGAATAACCATATTATCTTAAATTGCACACAGAAAAACCTGTAAGAGGAGGATAATTTTGTCTTGGACTTAGAAGTAGATCAATGTTAAACCTGAAAAGCAGTCAAACTAAAGTAAACTAAACTATATTGTGTAGTTGCATTTTATGGAGAAAAGCTTAACCATATAAATCCTAATTGAATATTTTGTTAAATATTTGCCAAAGAAAGCTTTAACTGGCAGAACAGAAAATTAAATAGGTCAACATATCCTTCAGGACAATAGCAAAGTACGTTGATCATGTGGCTTCTACTGCTAGAACAAATCGATGATCTGCAGTGTAAATTAGGATTTTACTTGTGCGTATCTAACACATGTAGATCTGCTTTTGACATTGTATCTAGTTCCATTTTCCTGAACAGTTTCATTACCAGCAAATCTAAATCATAATCTGTATGTGATGTAACCATGGTCTCCTGGAAAACAGTTATGGTTATATTTTAGATGTGATAAACTTTGAAATTCTCCACAGGACTTACGTAGAGAAAAAAAGAAAAAAAAAAATTCCAGAAGCCAGCTGTTATAGGGTGAGTTGACCTAAGGTAAATTGAAGAAGGGTAGGCATCAATTTTTATAGTTGTTAGCTGCACTAAGCAATGCCAAACTAGACATTCTCACCACACAATATAGGAGAGATTCAGTGTTTCATAAAGAGGCATATCAGAAAGCAGTTTAAAGAGCTTTCAGAGTGTCTATTAAAGACAGAAAATATTATTTTTATTCTATGTGATTGAGCCCCTGTGTGTATAGACAGACATATAGTAAATATGTGTGTATATGTCATATATATAAATAAAATACACATATACACAGACACACATACATGCATATACACATAGAGACATAGAGTGTGTAACTGTATTAAATAAGAGAATAAAATTGTCCTTATTGAGATTATCTGTGGAGATTTTATCCCAAATAACTGTAACTTATAAAATGGACTAGCTTTTACCAGCTTTCAACTCACTTTAAACATCTTTCCATTTCTATAAATGATGTCAATAGTTTGAGCATTTAGCTGGTAAAAACGAGATGAAAGATTTTGACAGGAAATGCTATATGACTCATTGGACAGTTGGAGAAAATTAGTAAGACCGCCAGTTCATCACAGTGCCATTTTAGATAATACAAGAAGCAGTACGTTTTTAAACAATGGTGACAATGGTGGCAGATTCTAAATAAAAATTAATTAGGGTTCTGCAAATTTAATAAATATGATGACAGATGACATTTATATGATATATATAGCTGACTCTAAAAAAGCAGCTTTAGAGGATATATGTACAATACCAGTATATAAAGAGATTTTATCATCAAATCTAATGAATTATTTTATTAACTGAATCAAGGACATCTAAATAATAGAAAACTACAGTACTAAACTGTACTGACTTTTTTTTAAAAAAAAAAAAAAACAAGCTTTTATTGATTATCTCTGGGGTTGCTGGTGCCATGCTTCATGCTAGAATTATAACAAACAATAAGCAAGACAGACATGGTGCTTAACCTCGTTGCTTCTATCAGAGGATCAGATAAAGATGAATATCCAGGCAACTTCAACGTAACACATTTGGCTCTGTGGTAGAGGATACATGTAATTCTGTGGGAGGAAAATAAGTGAATGACAGCTTACATACTTCCTTAAGGAACGGGCATTTTGGGGGAGATTTAAAGGATAGATTGGAGTGACCCAGGGTAAGAGAAGGGGAGTGCCTATTTGTGTCTTCCTTAGCATTGTGGCTGATCAGGTATTCTGAATAAACATCCAATTGTGGAACAATTGGACTCTGGATACGCTGTAACGTTTGTGTGCAGGGTATACAATTATGAAGGAAATAGCAACTGTAAAGGCAACAGAATTCAGTGGTTTTCTCTGTTCAGTCGATGCTATGATTAAGAGGTAAATAAAAGCAGAAGACGATTGGCAGTGAGAAGCGAAGTATAAACATTAAAGCCCTCCTTGTTTGCCTATAAAGGGGCACTCATATTTTATAGCAGAAAAGTAGGGAAAGCTCCAACAGAGGTTAAGCTCTCAATCAAGATAAGCTTGCTATGTAAAAGTCAGGGCCCTGCCTGTGAAAGAATGGGGAACTGATGCAGGTGTTGATGCATCAAATTATTGAACGCACACACTTCCCTGAACCCCGTAAGCCTGCAGAAGTAGCCCACTTCTCTATGCTAATGGCTGGAGCTCTGCTACTACCTTCAGATGATGCAGATGTCTCTCATCTGTAATAAAACATGCACTCCCTCAGCGTCTGCCCACACACAACCAATAAATGGACTAAGTCACAATGTCACTCATCTGGGGATGTGCTGGATCTGCAGAAGGAGAAAAGGGATTATAGTCTTAAAAAACTAAACAAAGAGAAATTTAACTTGATTTGGGATAAAAGATAGTTTATTGACATGAAAGGACACCCTCCAGATACAGGATTTAACACTCCCAGAAAGCACCCTGGGAAACTATTCAACCACACTGTTGGGCTATCCCAGAGACACATGGAAAAATCATGGTTCAGACTAAGTAAGATAAAAATGCCTGATTTAATGTTACAGACTGTGGAAGAAAATAATTGAGATGTGTATGTTGGTCCGTATGTGTTAAAGTAGTATGTTATGGAAGGTTGGAAAAACCCTCCAAAACTATGTTTCACTATGTCTCCTGAAGGACTCATTATTTTTCAAAGTGCTGATGCATTAGCTCTGAGAGGGGCACCAGCATCATTAAGTTCAATGGTGGCTCTGCTCTCCGGGACAGGCTGACAGACAATGCCATTGAAAGCCTGGGCTACACAAGCAAAGAAGTTGGTTGAAGCCTCACTCCCACCCCTTTCCCAGATAGAAGCCAGGTTTCAGCATTTAACAGTGGAGGCAATAATTGCAATGAGTGGCAAGGTCAAAGTGGCAGCCAAAAGGATTTGACCTACGGAGACTTATGGAGATAGTGGATATGGTTAATAGTACATTGTGTCTCTCAAGCAACAAACAGGGATATTGCTCAATCTGTACACTCAAAATTAAGGAAAGATAATCAGGTTGTTGAGGACAATCCCCCTAATTAAAAACAACAACAATGAAAAATAACCCCCACAATTCCTTTGCCCTCTTTCTGGACTTTTGGTTTTTGTTTTGTTTTGTTTTAATGTAGAGTCTATTGATTAAACTAGAGACAAGCTGGTTTCTCAATATATTTGTTTTAGATGCTTTCTGGTCAGTGTAGTAACAGGGGGCTTAAGATTTGGCTATATTTTCTTTATAAAGAGTACTAATTAATGCACATTTTAAACTCTGTCTCACCTTTATCTTCACTTCTGGTGACTCAAAGCTCTGAGTCTCTGTATTTCAACATCATAGATTCTGTAACCCCAAACTGACTCCTGGCCATGGAATAGGAGTAAGTGAGATCGGCTACCTGAATGCTCTCAGTTTCGTACGGCGAGTGGGGCAAAGGGCCAATTAATCTTTTAGAGACTTTCAGCCTATACTCCCTTCCATTTTCCATACTGTGACTGGCTCCCATCTCTGCTATATTTGCTGTCTCTGAGTTCTGAATCTCTCAGGTATCCCTAAGTGAAAGCCATCTCTCGTTAATCTCTGCACACGCTTCAGGCTGCAACTGCCTGCATGATAGTAAATGAGATCGCTTCCTCCATGTCTCCTCTCCTCTTCTCTTTGTTCTTGAGGACATACATATTGCACAAAATCCTCTAAAAGATTTCTTACACATTGGCCCTGTCCCACCAATTTTACAAAGATAAATATATTTGGAGAATTCGATTCAAATATATTTAAATAAATATCATATGCATTATTTTTTCAGACGATGCCAAGCTCCCAGTGACTTCACTCTGGGATATCTGGCTGACATTGGAACTTCCATCTTCAGGGCACAGTCATTACTAGGTTATCCCATGGTGCTCAAGCAGGGAAATCAAAGCTAGCTAGCCTTCCCTTCTAGAAATGTATGTGTGAAATATAGATAGTAAATAACAGGGTGAGTGAACTGCTTAGGGGCAGGAACCTGGTGCTCTCAAACCTTCAGTAGTGGCAAGAGACCTTCTGCTTGTACAAAAATGAGCCACCTTCTCAGAACTCAACTTGAGTTCTCATCATCTGACACTGAAACACTAGGTGGTATGTCCAGAAGTCAAGCATGGAAAATTGTGGAAAGCATGGAAAATGGTATTGAGGGTAGAGGTAAATTTTGAATTGTGAAATGAAGGAGCAAATGTCAATCCCTAACTGAGGGCACTAGGAGATGCACCCAATATCTTATCAACCTAAAATGAGCAGTTGTGCCCTCTAAAGGCAATCTAGATAAATCGAGGGTTATCTCCAGGGCGTCTGTATTCTTTAAGGAGATTAATGCTTTTTCATGAGCATCCAAAGGGTTCCACTTGGAGGCAATTATGTAGGGCCATATTTTCTTTCTCCCCTTACTCTTCCATGTGTTGGGTATTTATTCACTCATACTCCAGTACAAGGGTCATTACAAGCTAGAATAATAATAAGAGTTTTGCAATAAGATAGAAAATATACTAACCAATGCATCTCTGTATTTCCTATCTGTCATTCCAAAGCTGAACAAAGCAAGCTATTTTTCTTTTTCACTCCTTCTATGTGCAGACCCTCTGATTGGTCACACCACCAGTCTTCATCCAAGGGAAAACTGATGCAGTCTTTATATTGAAAGCCTAGACCAGTAGCTGAGGGCAGAACAATGAGAAAGTCTTCAGTGTTGCAGAACAGTGGGATACAAAATCTAGGGAAACAGTGTGGAGGCAGACTGGGAGGAAGAGGAGTTGTGACAGAGAAAGAAGGTCTACCTGACACCATTTAAGAGAGATACAGATGTCAAGAGACAATGCA
Source organism: Macaca nemestrina (assembly GCF_043159975.1). NCBI lineage: Eukaryota > Metazoa > Chordata > Mammalia > Primates > Cercopithecidae > Macaca > Macaca nemestrina. The sequence goes on from NC_092127.1 coordinate 26,881,556, forward strand.
CAAAAAAATTTTGCACCTTTATCTCTAGTGTGTGAATGTATTTAATCATGTAACTAAAAATATGTTTTTCTGCTAATGGACATTCTCTCATCTATCTTGCAAAGCTTAGGGGCATTTATAAAAGGATATAAAAATGAAATTTAATAATATTAGAGCATTATAAGATAGGGCTCACTGCAAAAACCTAACCAACATTGACTAGGACAGCAGGTGAGCATTGGTCTCATTTGCATTCTCCTTGTACAAAAGTCTGGTCTACTTTCTTTACTGGCATATATAGACAATCTTAGTTCAAATTTTTTCTTGGTAATGTAGATGATATATGCATTAAAGCAATGCCTTCATCTCTTGTAATACCTCAAAGCTGTGTTTCAACATCATTTGAATTAAAATTCTTCATGTATTTTTACGATTTTATTATTTTTGTTACTACTGGCATGGACACTGCAAAAAGTCATTTAAATGATAGAAAGGACACATTTTAAATATGAATGCTTGGAAATTATCTGTGCTTAATGCTTGTGCCTGTGAATATGCTTTCCCAAATTATATTGAAATCTTAGTGAGATAACTTTAACATCTACGTTTCCTCCAAAACCAAAACTTGAGACAAAGGTTCATATGGGAAAGGATCAAAGGGAGCAGGGATGAGGGGGGGTGAAAGGAAAACTAGGAAAGGCCCTTCCATGTTTGGTTGATTTGACCATCTCTCATGGCAGGTGCTGCTCAAACCCCAGGCGAGGGTGACGTTTGGATTCTCCGCCAACCCCGCCCACATCTCACTCGCCATTGCATTGTGTTGCTCCTTCTGCAGTGTTTCCTTCCCTTCATTTCCCAATTGGCTAACTCCTGTCTTCTTTAGAATTTCAGTTAATTAGTTTGAATGCCAATTACCATGGAGGATTTCTGTAACTTCCTTGTATTTTTCTGTCACCTATTGATGCCTTCTTAGCAACTATTCTTTTCTTTGCAGCACTTGTCACACCTGTAATTGCTTGAACTTTTGGATAAATTATTGGTTTTATATTCACCTTACTAGGTTGAAAGTTGTTGAAAGCAGGCGCCATACGAGTTTCATATACTGCAGTTAGCACAGTTGTAGGTACATATTTGTCTAAGTATAGCTTTTACTGAGTGACAGAATGAATAAGTAACATACCTGTCAATGAATGTGATTATTAAAAATGAGATTATTGAAAGCAGTTTTCGATAAGATGCAACATTATTAACTCATAGCCATACTAGACTGACAGCTATATAAACAACATCTATAATGACAGGTAGTTTCATATCCTCCTCAAATTTAACATATATTGTCTATTTCTCACGATGTCTAATAAACCACATAAATCATTTTTATAGTGATGCCTATCTCATTGACTATCCCATGTTCTGTTAGCTAGTTTTAGTGGTGTCTGCTTGCATGGATTGACACATTTTTTTTCTTTTTTCTTTTTTTTTTTTTTTGGAGACAGTGTCTTTCTCTGTCACCCAGGCTGGAGTGTAGTACCATTATAGCTCACTGTAACCTCAAACTCCTGGGCTCAAGCAATTATCTCGCTTTAGCTTCCCAAGAAGCTAGAACTATAGGTATGCACTATCATACCTAATTTAAAAAATGTATTTATATTTTTTGTAGAGATGAGGTCTCCCAATGTTGCTCAGGCTAATCTTGAACTCCTAACCTCAAGTGAGCCTCCCGTCTTGGCCTCCCAAAGTGCTGGAATTTTAGGCCTGAGCAACTGGACCCAGTCAAGATTTTTAAGTTCAAATTTCCATGATAATATGTTTTTGCAAAAAGTTCAATGAACTTTTTTCCCCCATGTATGTAAAACCGAAAGACTAGATATAGGCAAATATTGGGATGGCATGAAAAGCTTGCCAATAAATCTATTAGGTGTTATTTATTTATATAATTCTATTATCAATTAAAATATCTACCAGTTTAAATTGTCATCTCCCTATTCCTGCCTATCAGTAAAATATGTTGTGCTTAAAATTCATAAAAATGTGTGCATTTCAAGGCCTCTTATATTTACTATGGTGGCCAATTTTGGATGTCTTTCTTAGTGAACAATAATGAAGCAGAAATTCATATTTCTTATAGTTGAAGTATAAACATGTCTAACAGAATTCTTAATGTATTAGCCTCATTACAGAGTTTCCCAATCTGCTGATCATCAGAACTGTCTAAAGAGATTTCTTACATATTTAAATTCACTGGGCCAAATGGTGGATATTCTGAGTCAGCGTGGGTGGAACGGATCCTGAGATTCTGCATTTTAAAACATTTTGAAAATGATTCTGATTGTTAGCCAGAGTTGTGACCCCTGGAATAATACTTACATATACAGTTTGACCACATTATATATTTATGCAAGCAATATTTTCATAAGAGTACAAAGAAGAAAGAAAGAGATGTTGAGATGGTTATTATGAATAATTATCATTGTATAAACCCCTCAGTTATTTTAGTGAAGGAGCTAACACTCTCCAGACCTGATTATCTCCGTGGATAAAAGTACTGCAGATTTTATTGCTAGTTATGAAATATTAACTTTTCTTGTATTTACATAAAATATACTTTTTCCATGCTTTTACTTCTAATTGAGGAACACTGAAAGATTATATAAGGTTTATGTCAACATACTAAAATGAAGCTTAATGCTTTTTACTCAGTTAAATTACTTTAATATTTTGTCTTAAAAATTCCACTGTATTGTTACCTTTTAAGAGCTGCTCATTCAGTCTATATTTTATTTCAAAAATAAGTATTGTGGCATTTTTAGGAAACAAATATGATAGAAATTATATGAGCAACACTACTTATTTATTTGCAGTGGTAGTCTGCATTATTTCTGGGGTTTTTTAACTGTTGACTTTTAGAATAAACTCCTTTTCTGTACCAAATACAGCTAGATAATGAGAGAATATTCTTTGAAAATGTAGGAGTGAAAATCCAGGAGGAGGTTACTGCCATCAAGTACTGAAATAATGACTTTCAATCTGTAAATTTCTTTCAAAACTCATGATTTTACTCAGTTATTCTCCAGTTAAATTTAATACATAAAATAACAGGGAAATTTTATTTCAGAGACATATGGAGAAGCCTTGGTGCTTATTTATTCTGTTGGGTGATTGTTGATAGAAGCAAGGTTTGTGAAGACAGACTTACTGCATTTCCTAATATGAATGTAGAAACACTCACATACTCTCCTCTAAGGCTGAAATGGCATTGGAAGTAGACAAATAATATACCAATGTGGTGTTATTGTTGGAACCGAACTGTCGATTCCCTCCTGGGCAGGGGTCGCCGCGAAGGATCACCGACACGAGATTCACAGCAGAGAGTTATTTATTACTAGCGCGCTAGGGTCCTAAGCTCTAAGTTGGCCCTGGGACCCCGACTGCTTGTTACAGGCTGTTTATATAGGCAAACACAAGTTCAAACACAGCTTATGGCGCGAAATTCAAACAAAGCTTAAGGCGTAAAATGATTGGGTCTAGCTATGGCCTGAGCAAGGTGTCTTATGCTAATTGGTTAGAGCAGGACCTTATGAGGTTTTTTTTCTGGAGTTGTTGATTCCGGGAACTTCGAGGCAGGGTGGGACCCCCGGAATTGGCAGGGTGGGACCCCATGAGGTTGTTTCCCGGAATTGGCAGGGTGGGACCCTATCAGGGTGGGTCCCTATCGAGGCAGGGTGGGACCCTATCCAGAGCCACCTGGTGTTAATTTTTTCTATATGAGGCCTAGTTTCTAAGTTTTATGAGGCCTAGTTTCATTCCCTCCTCTTTTTGTGTCAGAGGCTCAATCTTGAGCCTCTTCTTCAGTCCTGAGGGTCTGGTATTGTTGGGTCAGAACCATAGCATGTACTATGTTTAATCTATTTTTAATAAGGGTGAGTAAGCGGTTGAGTATGCATGGCCCGAAAGTCAGGATGAGCGTGAGCAGGATGAGGGGTCCTAAGATGGTGGAGATTAGTTGTACCAATTTTCAAACCAATTTTGCTGAGATTCTCTCTCTTTTTTCCTCTTGTCTAATCTTTCTCTCAGTTTTGCCATAGAATCTTTAACTACTCCTGAATGATCTGCATAAAAACAACATTGCTCTTTCAGGGCTGCACAGAGCCCGCCCTTTTTCAGAAAGACAATTTCTAGTCCTCGTCGGTTTTGTAATACAACTTCAGACAGAGAAGTCAAGGACTCTTCAAGTTTTGTGATAGATTGTTCTATGGCTCTAAGGTCTTCATCTATGGCTACTCTAAGTTGTTGCAGATGATGGTTACCATGCACTAGGGCTGCTGTCCCGGTCCCAACTCCAGCCGCTACCCCAATTCCTAACATGACGGCGAGGGTGAGGGAGATAGGTTCTCTCTTTGGTCTAGTATGAGTTTTTTGCTCGTACCGGAGATCAAAGGAGTCTCCAGAGTGATAGTATACTCGGGGAACAACTTGTACCAACACGCAATAGTGGGTGCCACTGCTAAAAACGGCTGTGGATACACAGGGGGTGAGCCCAGTGTTGCAAGCCCACCAGTCCGTCTCGGAGGGGACCAAATAGTGATTGGAGCTGGGTACTGTCAAGGTTACATTACAAAGATGTTGATGACTAGGGGGCACTTGGCCTATGCAGGTTCCCGACCCAGAAACTTCAGCCAGGGTTAGTTTTCTTTGTTGTTCCCATGCACATCCAGTAGGATTGGCGGAGTTAGTGAAATTATTAGTGGAGGCAATGCCTTCATAGTAAGGGGGGCCTGTTGCCAGACATAGCCAGCAAGAGGAGGTAAATTCTGGCTTTGTCTGGTTTAAAGCGAAATAGGAGCCCTTTATGAGATTTAGGAGCCTGTCACCTATTCCCAGGTCAAGGGGCCCACGGGTAACGTTTTGGGCTGAGGGTGTGTATTTAGAGGAGGTGGAGATTAAAGGCGGGGAAGTACTTTTAGGAGCTCTTGGTTGGGGCTCTCTTGGTGCAGGAACCAGGGGCTTCCTTGTTTCTGATAAAACTTGGTTTGGTCCTACTGCGACAGGGGCTGTGATAGGGTTGACTATTAATTTGATTTGGATAGGGATTCCATACAGTGGCTTTTGGTATAAATATAGGCCCCATATTAACCCGGATATCCAACGGTTATCAGATTTTGCTGCATCTTCAAACTTGATGCGGACCAGATTGCAAGTTTTTGAATATCGGGTTCTGGTGCAGCGCTGCACAAAGGACATGGTTATGTACCAGGGTTTCGTGGCCCATTTCCATTCTCCATCATTAGTAGTTATACAGGACCAACTAGCGCAAAACAGGGCATCTATTTCTCCACAAGTTTTTCTCATTTCTCCTGTCCTGAATCCGGGACAGGCATAGAACCCGTTCCGGCTTACGGACACCCTTCTAGCCTGTTTTCTCCATTCTCCCCCTTCCATGTCATCTATCTTTGCTATTTTGTCTAGGTTGAAATAGAGGTCAGGGAACCAAGTCCCCATAGGAGCAATTTTTGAGGTTTTATCTAAGACCTCATGAGTACTAAAATCAGTTACCTGCCAGGTCAGGTTATATGGCCGGTGGGGGTTATTACTGCCAGCGACGCAGGGAAGGAGGGCTAGTAATAAGCAAGGGGCTAGATACGAGAGAGTCTTATCTTGAGCGGGTCCTCGGAGCGTCGGAGTCTCCATGTCTCAGGTGGTGTTGGTCCGGGCGTCTCTGGAGCAGCCTTGGCGTGGGATGCGTGGATCCAAGTGGAGATTCTGTCAACCTTTATGGCTGTGGGCGTGGTCAGGAGAACAATGTAGGGTCCTTTCCACCGAGGCTCTAGTCCTTGAGTGTGATGCCGTCTAACGTAGACAGAGTCTCCCACCTGGAAGGGGTGACTGGTCTGTGGATGTCCTGGTTGGTACAGTTCTGCCAAGGGGGCCCAGATTTGGGCCTGTACTGCTTGGAGTCCTTTTAGCCGGGCCTGTAGGTCAGTCTTAGGATCGGAGGGGGAGAAGGAATTAAGCAAGGTTGACAAAGGGGGAGGTCCTCCGTAGAGGATTTCATATGGAGTGAGCCCAAAACGGTTAGGCGTATTTCGGGCCCTTAACAGAGCTAAGGATAGGAGGCGTCTCCAATCTTTTAAACCAGTCTCTAAGGTCAATTTAGTAAGGGTCTCTTTTATTGTTCTATTCATTCTTTCTACCTGTCCTGAGCTCTGGGGTCTATAGGCACAATGTAATTTCCAATTAATCCCCAATATCCTGGCGAGCCCCTGACTTACCTGAGAAACGAAGGCCGGCCCGTTATCTGACCCAATTACCTTGGGAAGTCCGAATCTAGGAAAGATTTCTTCCAAAATTTTCTTGGCTACTATGTGTGCCATTTCTTGCCGGGTGGGGTAGGCTTCTACCCATCCTGAAAAGGTATCTACAAACACCAGTAAGTACTTATATCCAGCATAGTGAGGTTTTACTTCAGTGAAATCTATTTCCCAATAGACTCCTGGGCGGTTACCACGAGTTCGTTTCCCTTCTGGCACTCGGGTAGCCCCAGCATTTACCTGCTGACAGACCTTACAGGCAGATGTCACTTGTTCTACGAGGGTACTTGCCTTTGGGATTAGAAAGTCAGTATTTTCAATCAGTAATTTTAGCTTTCGATTACTCAAGTGTGTCCAGGCATGCATCTGCTGGATTATTACCAGGGCCTCCTTTTGGGGAAGGACTATTTTTCCTCCTTTTTCCCAGTTTTTAGTGTCTTTGTTTTCTATAGCCCCTATGGCTTTTGCTTCTTCCTGGTCTTCTGGGGTATAAGTATGTTCAATAGTTATGTGGCTGGTTTCGTCAGGTTCTGTGGCTAGGGTCAGTACTTCCGCCATGGCAGCTTGCCTGGCCACTTGGTCAGCCTGTCTGTTTCCTACTGCAACTGGATCCTGTCCTTTCTGATGCCCGGGGCAGTGAATTATAGCCACTTCTTGAGGAAGAAAAAGGGCTTTTAATAAGGCAATTATTTCAACTTTGTTCTTGATTTCCTTTCCTTCTGAGGTTAGGAGACCTCTTCTTTCATAGATACTTCCATGAGTATGAGCTGTTGCAAAGGCATACCGGCTATCAGTATAAATGTTAGCTTTCTTTCCCTTGGACAGCTCTAGGGCCTTGGTTAGTGCTATTAACTCAGCCTTCTGTGCAGATGTGCCAGGAGGTAGTGATTGTGCCCAAATGGTGTTGTGGCCATCTACTACCGCCGCTCCCGCCCTCCAGGTACCTGAGTCAAGGTAACTGCTGCCGTCTGTGTACCAGGTGTGATCCGCGTCTGGGAGTTCTTGGTCTTTAAGGTCTTCCCGTGTTCCATGGGTCTCAGCCAGTACTTGCCGACAATCGTGTGGGCTTGGTTGGTCTTCTGGTACCGGCAGCAGCGTAGCAGGGTTTAGGGTGACTGGAGGGCCAAACTGGACGCGGTCCGTGTCCAGTAGGAGGGCCTGGTAGTGGGTTAGGCGTGCGTTGGTTATCCACCGGTCCGGGGGCTGCCGCACTATGGCCTCTAGAGCATGTGGGGTAATAACAGTCAGTGGCTGCCCAAGGGTTAACTTAGCAGAGTCCTTGACCAGCATAGCGGTGGCTGCCATGATACGAAGACACGGGGGCCAGCCGGCCGCCACAGGGTCCAGCTTTTTAGACAGGTATGCTACCGGTCTTTTCCAAGGCCCTAATTTTTGGGTCAAGACCCCTTTGGCAATCCCTTGCCTCTCGCTCCATCTGTTCCTTCGCTAACCTGGCTTCCTTTTCCTCAGGGGTTTCTCTCTTATTATACACTTTTTCTGCCTCCCTAACCAATTCCTGTAATCCATAGGTTTGGATTCCATCTAGCCTTTGGAGTTTTCCTTTGATATCTAATGCAGCTTGGTCTATGAATGCCATAGCTACGGTAGCCTTATGTTCTAGGGCCTCTGGATCGAATGAGGTATACATTCGGAACCCTTCCAGAAGCCTTTCCATGAAGGCTGCCGGGCTTTCGTCCCTTTCCTGAGTTATAGTCCTTACCTTGGCCAAATTTGTGGGGTGCTTTCCTGCCCCTTTGAGACCCGCCAACAGAGCCTGGCGATAGATTCGGAGACTCTCCCTACCTGGTGCCGTTTCATAGTCCCAGTCTGGGCGGGTGAGGGGAAATCCCTCGTCTATTTCATTGGGAAGTTGGGTTGGGAGGCCTCCTGGTCCTGGCACATTTTTCCGGGCCTCCAGGAGGACTCGCTGCCTTTCTTCAGTGGTTAGGAGGACCTGCAAGAGTTGCTGGCAATCATCCCAAGTGGGCTGGTGAGTGAGGAGAATGGATTCTATCAACGAGGTTAGGGCCTGGGGGTCTTGGGAAAAGGAAGGGTTTTCCAGTTGTAGAGGTCAGAGGCAGAGAAGGGCCAGTACTGGACCGTGCGATTGACAGTACGGAGGGGAAAAAGGGAGGATTGCCAAGTGGAAGGGCCATCTGGGTCCTCAGTCCGCCACAAGCGGAGACGTGGAGGTGTTGGCGGCGGCGTCCGAGGGGTGAGCTTGGGCGGGGCTGGAGAAGGAGACGGGGTGGAGGGAGGGGCCGAGGGAGAAGTTGGAGAAAGGGTAGGGGCCGAGGCGGTAGAGGAAAGAGCTGGGGACAAGACAGGGGGCAAGGGTGAAGCGTAAGGTGGAGGTCCCAGAAGGGGGTTTTGAGGTGGAGGAGGCAGGGGGTCAAGAAGGAGGAGATCCCTCTGGAGTTCATCTGGGAGGACTGGCTTAGGCGGGTCCGGATTCCGATTCTTTGGGGCTTCTAAGGCAAGGAGGGTAGATTGGGATGGGGAAGGGGAATGGAGGAAGGGTTTCACCCAAGAGGGAGGATTTCGGACCAGATCCTCCCAAATAATTATGTAGGCCACCTGGTCCTGGTGTCCGAGTGGCCCAGGATCCATCACTTTTGCTTTAACCTGCAAGATAATTGAGAGGTTAAATGTTCCGTCCCGGGGCCACTCCCCATGGAGGGTTGGCCATTCGGACGAGCAGAATGTTTTCCATCGTCCTTTACGGACTTCTACAGAGAGGTGGTGGGCTCGAGCCCGGACGTCAGGGAAGTGAGTCAGGGTTAGAGACAAAGGAGTTGTCAACGTCTGTCCCATTTCGTCCACGTATAACAAGGACAAAACGAAAGTAACAAAAATAAAGACCAGACAAGTAAGGAGAAGCCGCGCGGCCAGAGAGTGGCGCCACAAGATCACAAAATATTCAGACGGCAGGGGTGACCTGCCTACAGATTTGAGGCGGCTGACTGAGTCGTCAGCCTTCTCCCAGACTACCGCCAGGGCGTCCCCCGGGGCGTAAGTGGGAAGGTGCGGGACACGTCTGTCCCCCTTCCCCACTTAATTCAGAAGGAGTACTCCCCAGAGTTCAGAGTTAGCCGGCAAGACAGACAGAACAAAACGAAAGTACCTGGTGGGTCCGTTCAGTCAGCAGTCCGTGGCTCGGGCCAGATGGGTCTCCGCCGGATGGGTCGGGGGTCCTCGGACGACCCCACTTCCCGGCCAACGCACCAAATGTTGGAACCGAACTGTCAATTCCCTCCTGGGCAGGGGTCGCCGCGAAGGATCACCGACACGAGATTCACAGCAGAGAGTTATTTATTACTAGCGCGCTAGGGTCCTAAGCTCTAAGTTGGCCCTGGGACCCCGACTGCTTGTTACAGGCTGTTTATATAGGCAAACACAAGTTCAAACACAGCTTATGGTGTGAAATTCAAACAAAGCTTAAGGCGTAAAATGATTGGGTCTAGCTATGGCCTGAGCAAGGTGTCTTATGCTAATTGGTTAGAGCAGGACCTTATGAGGTTTTTTTTCTGGAGTTGTTGATTCCGGGAACTTCGAGGCAGGGTGGGACCCCCGGAATTGGCAGGGTGGGACCCCATGAGGTTGTTTCCCGGAATTGGCAGGGTGGGACCCTATCAGGGTGGGTCCCTATCGAGGCAGGGTGGGACCCTATCCAGAGCCACCTGGTGTTAACTTTTTCTATATGAGGCCTAGTTTCTAAGTTTTATGAGGCCTAGTTTCATTATTTCTAGAAAAGGCGTAAAAACTTGTTTTCTTTTTTATCTCTTGCCTTTCCTGAAGCATTGTATTGTGTTTATTGATTGTACAGGTGCTGGAAAGAGCATTTGGGTTAAATTCTTAGTTCAATCATTAACTAGCTCTGGAAAGACTCTTCAATAAATTACTCAATCTCTATGGACTTTTGTTTCTTCACGTGTTAATTATATCATCCTGAAAATGTGACTATTAATAGTATCTACCTCATAAGATTGTTACAAGGATGACACAAGTCAAAACAGTTAATACAGGTCAAGTATTTAAAGTAATACAGGTTGTATGGAGAGCTCAGTAAGAGTTAGCTTTATTTTTCTCCCCTAAACCTTTGCTACTTGCTGATTGATCCTTGGTTTTAAATTTCTCATCTGTTTAAATGCAAATGACACAATGAAGGGTTTGGCATGCTAAGTCCATTCAGTCATTTACACCTTGAGGCAAATGCACATATGAAAACTTTTCCTGAGAGTAGATTTGAGAAGGGATAAAGATGACAATTAAATCACTGTACAGCCATTTTGAGAGATCCATTCATAGCTGTCAGCAAATAAGCAACATTGGGTTCAGAGGTGTCCAAGGAAACCTGAAGTCCATATAAAATGTTTGCACAGGACCACCTTGAGGAGAAACACAGGTATCATACAAATGGGTATTAAATATGTTTGTAACTTAAAAAAAAAGAAAAGAAAAAACTGGAGAACAGAAAGTCATGTCTGGAGAACGTGCCTTTAATTTATAGACAAATGGGTTTTTCTTGCAAATTCAACTTCCCATCCTCTGCTGGGAGATAATTCTCCATGGATCTCTCATGTTTCTCCATAACTCCATAAAAGCAAGAGGCATTGACAGCTTTGTTTGCTTTGTGCTGGACTATTTTTTTTTTTCTTTTTTTTAGAAGAATGTTAGCCTAGAAAAAAGCTTTGGAAGACAGACTCACAGTTCCTGATTTGTCAGTTTCTGAAATAAGTAAAAGAAAGCTTTACTAGCCTGCATACATCCAAGGTTTCTCTGCTGGCATTTGGATTAAGATTGCTTTCTATATTAACCTCTGAACCTGTGTTTTTGCTTTAAAGGGTGCTGGAGCAGAAAAATAGCCATTGGGGTACCTGTGATACCCAATCTTGCCACAAAATGTGTCAAGATTGTTTTTTCCTATGCATTTATTTTCCACAGTTACACTATCAGTACAGTATCAGATACATGTACTATATTTCAGTACATATCAGATACATGTACACCTTCTTACTTTGCTGTCTTTCAGATGGAAGAGCATTTCTCTGTTGGACACAATGCCCATACCTCCTTTCAGTTCACCTTCTACCACCTTCTTCTTTCTTTCACCTGCAATGCCAGACTTGCATTAAATGCCAAACTGCGGGTCCTAGGATCTGGCTTCTGGAGTGGTTAGCAAGATGAAGAAAGGGAAGTTAGCTTTCCATGGGATACATCTTGATTAATGAGAAATGTGACACATAAGGGTAAAAACGGACAAATCCCCTCTCCCTTTCCCCTTTCAGGGTGCAGATCTTTTCTGCAGCTCTTCTAAGAGAGTCCTTAGTCACCTACAACACATCTTTGCAGCTCATTGTAAAGCAGTAACCAGTGCAGTAATGTATCACTTCTTTCAATTTGCTCCTTTCCTGGCCTCACTTATTTTATTCCTCAACTTCACTGCCCTGGGCTTGTAATTCACAAAGAAAGAATTAACACTTTAATCCATTCTCAGGCATATTTTTCTAGAGAACCCTAAGATGCTTGACTATAATTAGCAGAATAAATGAAACAAAATCAGTTAGACCGTAAGCAGAGAAAGTAGAGGATTATTGCTTTTCATCTTAAGCCCTGTTTATAATGTAATTTTTTAAATTAGAAGCATGTAATATATATTACTTTAGAAAAAATTAAAAAACAATAATTTAGAAAATTTCTCTTTATTAAGAACTTTTGAGACACAAAAGGAATTACAATTTGTAACCAATAACAGCACTTAAAATTTTTAGTTTCTTGTGATACAGATTGAACAGAGGCAGGTCCCACCGGGGGTTGGAGAAGAGTGATAGTGGCCAGGCAGTGGGGAATGTTTGCAGATTTAGCTTCCCAGTATCCACTGCCACTGCATTCCCCTACCTAAGTCTTCTGTGTTCCTCAACCTAACAGAATCTACAAGAACATTTATGCTTCTAAAAATGAGATCCAAAAATATGAGGATCAAAGAGAGACAAAAGTACATTGTCATGCCTAACTGTATTCATATCCACTATCTATGTTCTGGTCCATATCTAAGGACTTCTTGCTTACTCATTATTTAAACTGGGAATGATTTCCCCCTTTAGAAGAAGGTAAAAGCAACCTTCTCAGAAAGTATAGTATTCCTCAATGGCCACAACAAGATACATTATATAAAATTGCAAAATAACAAAATGTATGCAAAGATATGTCCATGGAATAACCATGAGAGTGAGGGAGAAGGCTTACTAGGAGAAAGAAGCATTATCATCAGAAATGCACTTGGCTTGCTTCTCAGAGTTTTCTTTAATTTGGGGTATATATTTTCAGTACTCATCTAGGAAAATATATTCCAAACAAACATATTGGTATGTTTAAAAAAAAAAAAAAACTGGCAAGATAGAGGGAGTTTTTTCCAAAAATAATAGCAACCCAACATACTCTATTTTTCTTTTTAATTGCAATGCATAAAGTAAGAAAAAAATGCTAATGGCAATCTCATTCTGGGTAACTTCAGGTAATTTTAACATTGAAGTTTTATTATTCTGCCTTGACAATGGTATAAATATTTTCAGTGGAGACAGCAGTCAATGTAATAGATCAAACTGTACAGTTCACTCACTCATTTTACAGCAGAGAGAAACGTTCCCTTTCAGACTAGAGATTAAATTTCTTAACCTAGCATAGAAGACTTTTTTAAAAAAATTTCATTTTAATATGTTTTTCACTTTAAGTTCAGGGATACTAGTGCAGGTTTGTTACACAGGTAAACTTGTGTCGTGGGAGTTTGTTGTACAGATTATTTCATCATCCAGGTGTTAAGCCTAGTACTCATTAGTTATTTTTCCTGATCCTCTCCCTCCACCCACCCTCCACTCTCTGAAAGGCCCCAGAGTGTGTTGTTCCCCTCTACGTGTCCATGTGTTCTCATCATTTAGCTCCCACTTACAAGTGAGAACTCTTTAGGATCTGATGGCTTTTCATGTCTCTAGCACCCTCTGACACCTTACTTATTACTCCTACTGTACTCATTACTCCTACCAAATTCCTTCTGTCTTTCTGTGGCCTAGATAAGTTCCCTATTGTTTCCTGAGTTTTCTTTCTAGAATGGATTTTTATGTCTGCATTCCTAGCTAATTCCTGCACATCCTTAACAGTTTAGCTGAAAGGTAACTAACTAGAGAAAAAAAAAGAATTGCTGACATCTCTGCTTTCTAGCTTAGGCCCACCGGCTGAGTTCTTAGAGCACCCTGAGCTTCATCTATTAGAGGTTATATGACAGTTGACAACTAGTACTTGTGTTAAGTTAAAAAGTACATATATATGATATAGATCCATTACATATATATATTTCATACTTTTTATATATATATTTATATATGTGATATATGAAAGGGTTTAGCGATGCCCATCTCTCAAATTAACTGTTTCAATGAGATGAGTTTTTAGTCTCTTGTGATACAAATTGAACAGAGGCAGGTCCTACTGGGGGTTGGAGAAAAGTGATAGTGGCCAGGCAGTGGGGAATGGCTGCAGATTTAGCTTCCCAGTATCCATTGCCACTGCATTCCCCAACCTAATATTATTGTTACTTTCACATCCTTCCTTCATAGAAGTTCCAGATTCAACATTGGGCAGAAAAGAACAGGACTCATTAGAAAGGAAAATTAAATATTTAACTCATTTGGCAATAAGAAAAGTTTATTGGTAGAAAAATAAAAAAGGGATTCAATTAGTTAAAAATCCCTTTGGCAACGAAAAGATGTTTGAAACAATAGTTGTTAGAAAAATTGTGTTGAAGGCAGGTCGTGATGAAAGTTTTCAGAAACAATGGGATTGCAGAGAATTAGAGTGATGAGTTTATAAATGCTGTTATTGGTTACAAATTGTAATTCCTTTTGTGTCTCAAAAGTCCTTAATAAAGAGAAATTTTCTAAATTATTATTTTTTAAGTTTTTCTAAAGTAATACATATTACATGCTCCTAATTTTAAAAATTACATTATAAACAGGGCTTAAGATGAAAAGCAACAATCCTCTACTTTCTCTACTTACGGTCTAACTGATTTTGTTTCATTTATTCTGCTAGTTATAGTCAAGCATCTAAAAAATAGGCTAACTCGACTGTTTTAAAAATAATTTTTTCTAGACTGTATAGACAATTCTCAGTCTTTTTCTTTTCCAATTGAGGATAGTATTAAAAATTCACAGGAGATTTTGACTTTTAATTGACTATATATTTGACTATATATTTGAGAGGATGGTGTAGAGTAAGAGGCAAAATATATAATTTGACTATATATTTCAGAGGATGGTGTAGAGTAAGAGGCAAATCTTGCACACTGGAACCATTGTCGTAGATGTCATTTTTGAAGTTTATTGTGTGACATTACACTTTCACTGCTCCCCCCCCCCAACTTTTTAAAACAATTTTCTTGGGTGGAATATGGAGAGTCTGAGATCCATGTTTACTTTCTTACTGTAATTAAAACTGATATTGAACATCAGAGAAAATAAGGAAAGTTTAAAGTTATGTAATAGGTTGGCTGGCTTGCACTCTTAAAACATGACAGTGTCATGGAAATCAAACATGGCTGAAGAACAGTTCCGAATTAATGGGCACTAAAGGGACATCATACATATAGACAATGTGAGGTTCTTGTTTGAGCCTAGATTTTAGAAAATGAAGCTATGAGGAATATTACTTGAGTAATCAAGGATATTTTAATTTAGACTATGTGTTAGGTAGTAGTATTATATTCGTGTTAAATTTCCTGAATTGATGCATACAATTTTACAATGTAGGAGAATGCCCTTATTCTTAGGAGACGCATGCTGAAGTATTTAGGGGTTAACTGCCTCCAAAATTGCAAGTAAATATAAATCTGATATGGCATGACACAGTAACACATTTTTAAACTCTGAGATTATAAGAGATATGGAGTTTGGAGGAAAAAACTCAAACAATAACAGCCACGTAGATTCAATTTATATATGTAGCACTTTGTGTTCTGAAAGATGAAATGATGTTTTAACTGGGAAGCAAGAAGAATAATAACTACCTCTTGAGTTGTGAGATTACGGGAAAACTGTATGTGAAGTTAGTTTGTAAAAGACGAAGTGTTACGCAATGGTAGCTCTTTGCCCTCTTCCTTCTTTTGTTTCCTTATCGTCGTCATCATCATCATCATCACTTGCAATTTGCTTTCATTAAGCTTAGTTAAGGCAAAGTCGGTCAAGAATCTAGGGTGGGAGAAATGGTATGAATAAATATGGGAGTGTTTGTGTGTCTTCTGAATGTGTTAGACTGCAGAAATAATATTTAAATTATTCACAATACCATATTATGTGAATCATGCTAGTTAAATTCCATTTTCTTCACCTAATGTTGATTAATAATTATATATATGTAGTGATTAATAATTAAGACCACCAAAAAACCCATGATGATTGTCCTTGGTATTTAATGGGATTAGGAAACACTGGTAATTTTTTCCAACTGTGGAAGAAGAGAGTGTCTTGATAATAAATGAAATAAGCCATGCTTGCAGAATGAGAGGGAAAGTGGAATTAAAAAAAACAAAAAGATCTCAGTATCACTCCTAAAGCTCTTTTCAAAAATTTTTAAGAGGTCAACATGCTCTTTATGAAAAACAGTCACTACCTACAAAATTATAAAGTCTAATCTGATGACGATCAACATGACATTTTCAAAGGAAACTAGAAGATTGTAGTTTGTTATTGGGTAGGATGACAGATGGGCTGCAGAATGAGCAATGGGTAATTCTGTGTTACAATGTCAGCTCAAGTCAAGTGTGGCTCTATAATATCATTTCTAAATTCTAAATGAATCATACTTGTAGCTTCACAACTGATCTGATTGACAAAGTGGGGAGTACATCAGCAAAACTCTCTGAAGACTTATGAGAATTTACGCATCCCAGAGAGAAAATTATTAAAACAATGAATAAATGCAAGACTCGGAGCCAGGCCCCCTGTCATCTGGTCTTCTTTCTCTTCTCTGCAGCCTTGTGTGGGTGGGAGAAACAGGGGCCATGCAGGCAGAGGCCCATGCTTTCAGGGAGCTCGCATAGCACTACCTATCTCTTGATAATTTAAGAAGGCTTATTTTCTATCCATCTTCAAAGAACTACATATTTCCTTATGATACTCTTTATTTTAGGTCAGCAACATTGATGCTAGATAATGAACAGGAGAGTATAGATACAAGTTGAACTACTATTTTAGGGTAAGAAAGACAAATGTGTAAGAAATAAATGCAAGATGATGGGATATATGCAACATGGTGATGGAAAGCACTTAGGAAAGGGTAGAGGATTAACTATTTTATCAGGTGGAGCCAGAGGTAAGGAAAAGAATCACAGATTCAGAACTATCTAAGTTTAAAAGAATGAAATAAGTTTATTCAGCAGACTTGGTGGTGATGGTGACAAGGCTTTCTAGACAAAGGAACTACACACACATAGGTGAAGAGTTGCCCACTGTGTGTCCAAATAAGGAGCCCAGGCTGGCTCCTAGTTATCATATTTGAAGGAAAGAGACAAGTAATGAGGCTGAAGCAGAATGTTAGAGGCGGAATACGGAAATAATGCCTCGAGACAAGAAAGAAGTATAATTTATGTATACATAGGTAACAGCATATTCAATATTAATAACGAAAACAATACTGACGAAGTTGAAAAAGTTGATTACAATGTTACATAATAAGTGCTTTGAGATTATCTGAATACAGGCAATCAAGATTTCCCTCTGATTGTTTAATAGACTAATCTCATTCTATGTTATTTTCCTTTTTGAACTCCTCTTTATTGTTCCATACTGTCTTTGGTCCTTCTATTATTTTCAATAATCTCCACAACTTATACTACATTGTGAAGACTCCAGGATAAAAAAGAAGGGAGTCTGTAAATACAGGCACACTATTGACATATTCTGTCAAATGATTTTGTATATAATTTATACCCAAATCATGTTTTGGGCTTCAAAAAAGAAATGTAAAGTATTAAATTGATCACAGAATGGTATTTATTGAAAAACATGATATTCTCTAAGGGGCAAGTTAGAAGCCTCTGTAGTTGAGCAGCTTTCTGAAGAAACTCGGTGACTAATCTACTAGCAAATTCTAACTCAATAAAACCCCACAATAACTATGCACATTTTTCCTAGGGCTAAACTGATTCTACAGAGAATTAGAAACTATTTTCTGGGAAAAGCCATAGCATAGAATTAATAGGAGTTGGCTGGGTGCGCTGGCTCAAGCCTGTAATCCCAGCACTTTAGGAGGCTGAGGTGGGTGGATCATCTGAGTCAGGAGTTCGAGACCAGCCTGGCCAACATGGCAAAAACCCATCTCTACGAAAAATACAAAAATTAGCTGGCCGTGATGGCAAGCACCTATAATCCCAGCTACTCAGGAGGCTGAGGCAGGAGAATGGCTAGAACCCAGGAGGCGGAGATTGCAGTGAGTGGAGATCATACCACTGCACTTCAGTCTGGGTGACAGAGCAAGACTCCATCTCAAAAAAAAAAAAAAATGATTAGGTGTTTCTGCTTTCTTCCTCTCATGGGAAAAAAAATTACTTATGACAAGTAATTTTGAAATTGAATATAGCTACAGTTAGTATAGTGATGTTCCTAATTTTTCTAAGACAAAGAACTCTGCCATTCTTATGTTGTAAGAAGGAGATATGTCCATATTTATTACAATCAATTGAAAGCAGACATCACTGACTTGTCCACAAAACTCGAATTCCCTCTCTACCCTCAAAATTAAAAATGTAGAGTGAAATATGTCTTTCTTATTCTCTCATGGTCTGGCCAGCCCTAAGACTTGATACTTTGGGATGAGCCCTGTAGTGATACTTTAGCTTCTGCTGCAGAAGCTGGAAGTCTGGAGCTGACATTCATTCCAAATGTCCAGCCTTGCTGTTACTGGCCCATCTCTATTCTCTTCTGTACCTCACTTGTCACCATTGCTATTGCTGTTGACTCTGACCTCCACATTTCCACAAGGCAGGAAGGTAATTCACAGTAAGAGGCAGACACTTCAACTTGTTATGCTATGACCAGCTCCAGCATGACTGAGCCCTGGTGGCACGGCAGATCGAATGAACCCAATTAGCCAGTTCTTTATTACCTGTCACCTGTGGCCGGTTTGGAAGGAGTTCTGCTGTCAGTTCCTTTAGAATATAGGAAATCAAAGCACTCTGCCTTACTAGGTTTGCTCCTGATTACAAATGTCACCTGTCTAGTTTCTCCACACGTAAATAATCAACCTTCTCATCAGCTTCACATTGTCATAAATGACATTCTGGCCTTAGCAGAGCCAACTCAGTCTATTCTTTCCTCCTGATCCTTCTGCTCCTCCTCTATCTCCTTTACCTTTTCCTCCTCTTTTCCTTTTTTTCTTTTCAATGTCTTTCAATACAAACTTTCTGTTAGGAGAGGCAAAGGAGAAAGAAATCAGAGATTTCTTTTCTGAACAGCAAGCTTCTGCACCCCCATGCAAATGTATAATTCTTCTTTAACCAGTAACTTCCAAGGCATAAATGTAAATTCAAGCCTGTTACAGCTAAAACACACTGGATGCAGAAAGGTATGTGTGTGGGAAAAGACAGTGTCCAAACATGCTAAAATATTTTAGACAATTATAATTATTTACTTCGGTTTCAAGTTACATAAAGAGGAATGTACACTTCAACCTCAGAGCACATTTCTCTAATATCCTTTCAAAAAAAAAAATCTTGTATTTTCAACTCCACATTTTCTGAAGCCTTTTTGTTGCATCAGATATTTCCATTCCCCTCACCCAATCTGCAAACATCTCCTGTCTCCCCATAGCCTGGGAATTTTGTCCCTTCTCTTTTACTCTTTTTAGCCAGAATACATTCTCTCCATTTTCTTTCTTTCTCTTTCATATTATTAGGTATACTGATAACCTCTGGTTCCATTTTTTTCCCACTTATCTGGTCCTTTTGCTGCCCATTATTTGATTATTTGCTAAAAAGATCTTTAAATTCTGGCCCAGCCATGGCCTGAACCTATTTCCTAGGTGTCTGACTCAGTCTACTCTACTCATCTGTAAAATATGAACATAGTAAAAAACACACAGGGTAAACACTAAATGAATTAAAACACACAAATCATTTAGAGCAATGCACAACACATAATCATAACCAAATAATTGTCATCCTTCTTTTTAGGAAATGTATTAGGGTTCTCTTAGAGGGACAGAACTAATAGCGTGTGTGTGTGTGTGTGTATATATATATGTGTGTGTGTATATATATGTGTGTGTGTATATATATGTGTGTGTGTGTGTGTGTGTATGAGTTTATTAACTTACATGATCACAAGGTCCCACAATAAGCTATCTGCAAGCTGAGGAGCAAGGAGGGCCAATCTGAGTCTAAAAACTGAAGAATATGGAATCCGAAGTTCCAGGGCAGGAAGCATCCAGCACTAGAGAAAGATGTAGGCTGGAAAGCTAGGCCTATCTCATCACTTCACAGTTTTTTGCCTGCTTTATATTCACTGGTGGTTGATTAGATGGTGCTCACCTGATTAAGGGTGGGTCTGCCTTCCTCAGTCCACTGACCCAAATGTTAATCTCCTTTGGCAACACCCTCACAGACACACCCAGGATCAACGCTTTGTATCCTTCAATCCAATCAAGCTGACACTCAGTATTGACAATCACAAGTCTACCCCTTGTAAGCTTGAACCCATACATATCTCCTGAGATGATACATAATCTTCACATAATAAGGTCATAATTACACCTAACATAATACAACTATCCTTCATACAGCTGGAAACTGTATGGAAACCAATCCCCAACCCAAATACTATTACATAAAGTTAACAATACTTAAATGCAGATGTGAAGTCTATAAATCTTATTTCATATGATAAAAGAAAGAGATATAAATTGAAGATATTTTCTTAGTACAAGTATATACATGCACAAACATGTTTTTAACAAAAGAAGGAAGAAATAATCATGACGATTACAGTCCTCGTTTCTGCAGCCGGTCACGTGGTCGTAGCTGGTATTGATAGCTACCTTCTTCTACTACTCATTCTGTATTCCTTTACCATTAGCAAGCACCTCATTCTTTTTTCCTGGTGGAGTGAACCAAACCTTCATTCCTGAAGGGTCTGGGTCATTTGTAGTCCTGCCTGGATTTGGCTGTTATAGTTTCCCATTGACCTTAATCACAGGGCATGGTAATACTAATAGATGCCTTAATGGATCTCCTGTATTCCATGCACACTCTTCCTTACCTCCGTTGTGGAATAGTAGACTGATTTCATCTTGATAGTTTGGGTCAATCACCCCAGCCAACACTGTAACTCTTTCATTAGCCTGTTGACTTAGTGGTAAGAAGATCCCAAAGTGTCCAGGTAGCAATCTTTACTTCCAGTTTAATGGAATCACTGTCATGTCTCCTGGTGGCAGCGTTCCTCCCTCTGGAACTAAGACCTCTAGGCCAGCAGAACATAATGTCGTGGGAACAGGAAGCAAAACTTTTGCTCGTGGATCACTAGGGGGTGATGGTGAGCGGTGCCACTTCCACTTCCTTCCCTTGATTTCTGGACCTGTGTATCCTGGCTATGGGAGAAACAGTACCATATATTGGATACTGATTCAGAGCATACACAGCTTTCTGGAGAACACTGCCCCAGCCCTGTAAAGTATTGTCACCTAGTTGGCACTGTCATTGTGACTTAAAAGGCCATTCCACCATTCTATCAGTCCAGCTGCTTCAAAATGATGGGGAACATGGTAAGACCACTGAATTCCATGAGCATGAGCCCACTGCCACACTTCTTTAGCCGTAAAGTAGTGCTTTGGTCAGAGGCAATGCTCTATGGAATACCATGATGGCGGATAAGGCACATGAGTCCATGGATGGTAGTCTTAGCAGAAGCATTGCTTGTGGGATAGGAAAACCTATATCTGGAGTGTCTGTTCCAGTGAGGACAAACCTCTGCCCTTTCCATGATGGAAGAGGTGCGATATAATCAACTTGCCACCAGGTAACTGGCTGATCACTCCGAGGAATGCTGCCATATTGAGGGCTCAGTATTGATCTCTGCCGCTGGCAAACTGGGCACTCAGCAGTGGCCATAGCCAGGTCAGCCTTGGTGAGTGGAAGTCCATGTTGCTTAAGCCCATGAGTAATGTCCATCCCTGTCACCATGGCCACTTGTTCATGGGCCCATTGGGCGATGACAGGGGTGGTTGGGGAAAGAGGCTGAGTGGTGTCCACAGAACGGGTCATCCTATCCACTTGATTAAACTCTTCCTCTCCTGAGGTCCCTCGTTGGTGAGCACTCACATGGGATACAAATAGCTTCAGTTTTTGACCACTCAGGGAGGACCATACACATACTTCTTCCTCAAATTTTTTTGTCACCAATTTTCCAATCATGCTTCTTCCAAGTCCCTAACCATCCAGTCAAACCACTGGCTGCAGCCCATGAATCAGTATCTAATCGCGCATCTGATCATTTCTCCTTCCAGGCAAAATGCACAACCAAGTGCGCTGCTCAAAGTTCTGCCTACTGGGAAGATTTCCCTTCACTGCTGTCCTTCAGGGATGTCCTGGAAAGGGGCTGTAGTGCTGCAGCTATTCTCTTTCCGGTAGTGCCAGCATATCATGCAGCACCATCTGTGAGCCAGGCCCTAGTCTTCTCTTTCTCTGT
This sequence comes from Macaca nemestrina, assembly GCF_043159975.1. NCBI lineage: Eukaryota > Metazoa > Chordata > Mammalia > Primates > Cercopithecidae > Macaca > Macaca nemestrina. The sequence continues at coordinate 26,903,571 of NC_092127.1, forward strand.
CAACTGATCATAGGGACCTCCCCATGAAGCCATCAGTGTAGGCTGGGTGACAGAAGGCAGGGTGGCAGGGGTGGAGACCATGGACATTTGAGCCACTTCCTCAGGTAACTTACTTGTGCCTTCAAGACCTGGTCAAGCCCGATCACATATATACCACTTCCACTTGATGATGGAATGCTGCTGTGCATGACCCACTTTATGGCCAGAGGAGTCAGAAAGCAGCCAGTTCATGATAGGCAGTTCAGGTCACATGATGACCTGATGACCCAGAGTCAAACATTCAGTTTCCACCAAATCCCAGTAACAGGCCAAGAGCTATCTCTAAAAAGGAGAGTAGTTATCTGTAGAAGATGGCAGGGGCTTGTTCCAAAACCCTAGAGGCCTCCACTGTGATTCACCTATAGGATATGGGAGCCAGCCAAAAGCTCCAAACAGTATCCCTATCTGCCACTGACACCTCAAGCACCATTGGATCTTCTGGGTCATATGGCCCAAGTGGCAGAGCAGCTTGCACAGCAGCCTGGACCTGTTGCAGAGCCTTCTGTTCCAGAACCCGCTCAAAATTGGCAGCCTTTTGGGTCACTCAAAAAATGGACCAGAGAAACACACCCAAACTTGGAATGCGTTGCCTCCAAAATCCAAATAGGCCCACTAGGCGTTGTGCTCCTTTCTTGGTTGTAGGAGGGGCCAAATACATCAACTTATCCTTCACCTAAGAAGGAATATCTCAACAGGCCCCACACCACTGGACCCCTAGAAATTTTTGTGAGATACAAGGTCTCTGAATTTTAGTGGTATTTATTTCCCATCCTCTGGCACGCAAATGTCTCACCAATAAGTCCAGTGTGTTTTCTACTTCTTGATCGATAGATTCAATAAGGATAATGTCATCAATGCAATGGACCAGTGTGATATCTGGCAGAAGCAAAAAGCAATCAATGTCCCTCTGATAAGATGATGACACAAAGCGGGAGAGCTGATATACTTCTGAGGTACGACAGTGAAGGTATATTGCCGGCCTTGCCTGCTGAAGGCAAATTGCTTCTGGCAGGCCTTGTGGACAGGAATGGAGAAAAAGGCATTTGTCAACTCAATGGCTGCACCCGAGGTAACAGGAGATGTGTTAATTTGCGCATATAATGAAACTACCTCTTGTACAGCAGTTGCAATTGGAGTCAGCACTTGCTTAAGCTTACGATAATCCACTGTCATTCTCGAAGATCCATCTGTCTTCTGCACAGGCCAAATGGGAAAGTTGAATGGGGATGGAAACTGTCCGGTGGAGTTGGGCACCCCTTCTCAAGGCAGGAGACAGGCACTAGGGCCAGGAATTATAACACTATAACGACAATCTAAGAGCAGGGGGTAAATCTGAATGTTTTATTTTAATAATTTGCTGAGAAAGGTGAGAGCTTGGCTGTATTCAAAAGCAATTAAATCCCAGGTCCCTGCTCAGGTTAAGGTCCAGGTATGTGTATTTTGAAATCATAAGGATTTCAATAATTTTTATAGGTATTATGACCACAAGCTCAAACTATATGAGTATGTTATTTAGTGATGAAAGTTCACTGAGGCACTGTTAATTGGCAAAATTAATTAGTAATAATATATCAATAAAAAGAAACAGGAATATGGAACTTTCTGTTTTCTTAATGCAAAATTAGTTTATACACTGAAAAAATCAGAAAGCATTATTGCACACTAAAGTTGGAATCATAGCAAATGTTTCATTCATACCTTATGATGTATCAGAAAAATAGGAAAATATTGATGTTTTTAAAAAAGGAAACATAAAATATTTCTTTATAAATATATTGTGTACATAACAATACAATGTGAATTTACAAATACTTTAAGCTGTTAGTAGAAATAAAAAATGAAATATGGAAATCTCAGTTGACATTTATGTTTTTTTTAGGAGTACCTTTATAATATTTTAGTAACATAGGTTGTATAAAATCTACATGCATTGTCATTGCTTTGATTTTATTTTGCCTTCAATTCTTTTAGGACTGAGGTTTTAAAAAATATGACCTTACAAGATCGAGAAAAAGTACCTTATTTAGATTTTAGATGGAGAAAAAACAATGAATAGTGATTCAAGTTGTAAATAATTTTCTGCTACTGTGAAATATTTAATACGAAACAAAATTAACATAAATTTTAATTTAATATAATTTTAATACAAAAATATTTATGTAAGTTATTTTAATACCTAAAGCAAAATAGAATGAATACATACTTTTAATTCAATTTGTTTCTAATTATGAAGATAAAATAAAGAAAATTATTTACTTAGACTCCTTTGAAATATCTATAGTCAAGTGTCATTGATTGCTCAAAATATGGCAATTAATCCTCTCCATTTTGGCATCTTCAGTACCTTGTTTCAATCTCTTTTAACTTATAGCATTTGCAAAGTGGCATTTGGAGACATAAATATTATTTAGAATAATAGACTATCAAATAGTTCTTTGGTCAAGTTACCTAAATTAAGCTAAGCTCACTTGAATAATGATTTTTAATTTTTTTAAATTTTTAATTGACAAACAATAATTATATATACTTATGGGGTACAATGTGATGTTCTGATATTCATTGTGGAATGATCAAATCAGGCTACTTAACATATCCATTACCTCACATGCTTATTATTTATTTGTGATAAGAACATTAAAATCCACTCTTCTCACAATTTTTAAATATACATCATTATTAACTGTAGTCAACTTGCTGTATAATAGATCACCAGAGTTTATTCCTCCTGAGACTTTATACCCTTTGACAAACATTTTGTCCTCCCCCTATCACAGCCAGCCCCACCCTCAGTCTCTGGTAAATCATCTACTCTCTATTTTTATGAGTTTGAGTTTTTTAGATTCCACATGTAAGTAAGATGGAATATTTGTGTTTCTGTGCCTGACTTATTTCGCTTAAGCATGATGTCCTTTAGATTCATCCATGTTATCACAAATGACAGTATTTCATTATATTTTTAAGGCTGAATAGTGTGCTATTGTGGATATGTACCAGGTGTTCTTTATCCATTTATCCATGGATAGGCACTGAAGTTGTTTCCATATCTTGGTTATTATGAATAATACTGCCACGAACATGGAAATGCAAACATCCCTGACATACTAATTTTATTTCCTTTGGATATATTTAGATATATACCCAGAGGTGGGACTACTGTATCATATGGTAGTTTTTGTTTTTTTGACAGAGTCTTGCTCTGTCATCCAGGCTGGAGTGCAGTGGTGCGGTCTCGGCTCACTGCAAGCTCTGCCTCTGGGGTACACACCATTCTCCTGCCTCAGCCTCCTGAGTAACTGGCACTACAGGTACCCGCCACCATGCCCGGCTGTTTTTGTATTTTTAGTAGAGACAGGGTTTCACCATGTTGGCCAGGATGGTCTCGATCTCCTGACCTCATGATCCACCCACTTTGGCCTCCCAAAGTGCTGGGATTACAGGCATGAGCCACTGTGCCCGGCTGCTTGTATGGTCGTTTTATTTTTAGTTTCTTGAAGAACCTCCATACTGTTTTCCAAAATGGCTATACTAATTTACATTCCTATCAATAGTCTGTAAGGATTATCTTTTCTCTACAACATCCCCAGTACTTATCTTTTATCTTTTTGATAATAGTCATCCTAACAAGTGTGAAGTTGTATCTCATTGTGGTTTTAATTTGCATGTTGTGATGATTAGCGATGGTGAGCAATTTTCATATGTCTATCTGTTGCCAATTTGTATGTCTTCTTTTGAGAAATATCTTGAATAATTATTTTTTAAATACATCCTAAACAATTTCTCACTGGCATAATTAGAAATAATTAGAATCAATTTACCTTCTAAATCATCTGAACCTTCTAAGGAGAGAAAACCGACGAATTCTGAGTTTCAAAAAAAAGGAGATGAATTTAATGGGATGGATGAGAACTCATAAATTATTTGAGATAAATAATATTGAGTAATTCTAGTCACCATCAGTAACACTAAACCCTCATACTTCATAATAACACAGTTAATGTGTCTGATATTAATTTCTGCATTAGTCAGCTACTATTATAAATCATTTGGGATAAATAACCAGACAAGAGTGAAATGAGAAATGAAATGTAATTTATTTATTTATTTATTTTGAGACAGAGTCTCACTCTTGTCACCTAGGCTGGAGTGCTGTGGTGCAATCTCAGCTCACTGCAATCTCTGTCTCCTGGGTTCAAGCTATTCTTCTGCCTCAGCCTGCTAAGTAGCTTGGATTACAGACACCCGCCACCATGCCCGGCTAATTTTTGTACTTTTAGTAGAGATGGGGTTTCGCCATGTTGGTCAGGCTGGTCTCAAACACCTGACCTCAGGTGATCCGCCCGGCTCGGCCTCCCGAAGTGCTGGGATTACAGGCGTGAGCCACTGTGCCCGGTTTAAATGCAAATTTTAACAAATTCTACAACTTATCTTATTTTAAATTCCTGGTTCACTTTTGTAAAGAGATTTTTATCTGTTCTAAGACATTCATTGTCCTCTTTTGACTCCTGAAAAGTTATAGCTCAGAAAGAATTATTTTACAATTCAGAGTGTTTTTAACACTCCAGTGAAAGCACAAGGCTGTAGACAGTCTAAAGACATTTAGCCATCTGGAGGGGAAAGAGAACCGTTATTTCTTTTTAGGTAACTGCTTTGAAAATTGAACCTCACCTAATGCTTCTCAATGTTTATGAGTAAGCAAAAACCTCTGAGACCATCTTGAAAAATTGGCAGTGAGCATAGGTTACAATAGAAGGTTTGAAATGAGTTATAACCATGATATCCAGATATCCTCTAGCATAGAACTGGGGTCTCTAACATATCCTGGCTCATGGACATATATCTAAACATATTTTTTTTTTCCTTTGACTAGATAAAACATTCCTTTTTCTTCATGCAGCTAATTTCTACATTTTCATCAAACCTCTTCTCGTTTAAAAGAGAAAGAACTCATTTAAAACTTTTCTTAATGTTTAATCAGATTTAAATGTTATTTAATATGTTCCATATGCCTGTATGCACAGATGTATCAGGGCATTCAACAGTAGTTTCATACTCATTATTTATTTGCTATTTCAATAAGTTCAGGAACCATGTTTTACTTGACCAGGTATCTAGTATGGTTCTTAGAATATAGTAGGTGCTAAATAAATGGGTCTTTTCCCATCACGCCTAAAAAGTACATGGAATAATTGATGAATGAATGGAAAGGCTTAGGGAACTGTAAGGCTCAAGGTGCCATTGACTAAAATAGGAAATGGAAAAAATATAATGAATTTGGTCTGAGATATGTGTGAGATGCTTGGGACAGATCTAGTTACACATACCTATATATTTATCAGGTAGTTACTCATCGAGAATAAATATAAAGAGAAGAAAGGAAGATCAAGGGTGCAGACTTGGAAAAAAAAATAACACATTATCTTGAGAAGCCTGAAATGGTAAAAAGTAAACCAAGAAGCCAAGGTAGACAAAGATAACTAACTTCAGGAGAGGACATGAGGATTCCCTAAAAGACAGTGGCTTGCATAAGAACAGGCTTTCAAACTTCCCAAATTTTCCCCTTGATCCTTTTTGGATACTGGTTGAAATGACCAAGAGGAATTAAACATATATGTTAACATATTTTGCTAGATCTGGGGCCTAGCTTTGAGATTATTTACAGGCATATTTATGTCTCCCCACTCACCACTTTGTTTCTCGTAGATCTATTAGAATTCAAAAAAACTGGAGGGAGGAGGGCTGACAAACTGAAGCCTAACTATGCATCCATCGGTTAGACAAATATTTATTTAGGCAGCACCACTGAGTGCCTACTCTGTTCCAAGCACTGCACTAAGAGCAGGGGATGCTGTGGTGATTATGAAAGACATGATTCCTGCTCTTATGATATTGGGGAGAAGGCTTGAGAGAATGAACACATAAGCAAATTAGTAACATTCCTGGAGCTGTGCACATTTCCTGAGGTAACAAGATGGTTACCTTCACAAGATGGTCTTTACTAAGCTTTTATTACAGCAATGGATGAAGATGTATCCAAGAAGACAGTTACTAAGATCAAATAAATCAGATCCCGTACCATTTCCTCACACCAAAACTGGAGGGAAGTGCTGACCTCAAAATCCATTCCAACTCAGAAACTCAACGCTATGGAAAGGGTTTGATGAAAATGACAGATTGTTTGTGAGTTGAAACATGATGCCACCTAACACCTGGGCCCAGGCAGTTTTCTCCATTGCGTGGTCATGTGCAATACGGAAGGGAACTCACCTCACAGAGTCATTTTTGCCTCATGGAATTATCAGATGTTAACCATGAAATCAATTTGAATACACTTACATCTAGCAAAAATCCCACCACACAGATGGGTTTTAGGTTTAGAATGCTGGAGGGGTCACAGGTATCTAAGTTTTCTTTTGGCAGTTTAGTGATTGCGGTCACTGAGATTTACAGTGTACATCATGTGTGTTTGTGTGTATGTGACAGCAAGTATACAGCTGTGGTGACAGAAAGTCAAAAATACAAAAATTGTGCAGAGACGAGGACCCACAACAGAAAAACACACAGTTCTAGCTTCTTGCAACCTCCATCAGGTTGCTGACACTAAATATAAAAATAAATGTTCTAACCATCACAATTGTATAGTATGATGCTAAGCAGAATGTTGTCCCAAAATATGGAAGACACCCATGCAAATTTCCCTGATTTTTTGGGGAAACAGAAGACCAGAGTAATCTTGATTTAAAATTATCTAACAGGATTAAAAAAAATTAAATTTACTTAGGAAATATCTTGCAATAAAATGAGCATGTACTAGCATATAAAACTAATTAAAAATAAGCATATTTAAGGCACCAATTTCCCCAAATAGAAAATTCTAACCAATTACTTGACAGTCTTCAGAAAATACTTATGAAATCATAATCTCTCTCACACATATATATAATAAATATAACATGTATAAAGTATATATAATAGCAACAAATACAACAAAAGCGTAAGCCTACTGAGATAAAAAGCTCTTACAAGAGCTTAAAAAAAAAGACAATGCAATTAGTAAAAACCCAAATGGCTGAGACTTTTCCAGAATTGAATAAATGAAGGTGTTAGGTTCTATACAGAACAGGAAAAATAAAAATACACTTAAATAGGAAATGAAAAAATTAAAAGATTCTAGAAAAAGAGATTATCTACAAAGGAAAAACAATAAGACCAAAAGGAAAATTTTCATCAGTAGCAATAAATGCCAGACTACCAGAAAGTAATATCTTCAATCCACTTCAATCCTCACTAATCTCAACCTAGTATTCTATTCCAGTAACATCTTAAAAAGTCATTCAAGATTGATGATGAAATTGTCTTTCAGACATTAAAGACTAACACTCACATCCACTATTTAAAAGAAAAACTTTATCCCCAAAGAAAAATGGTGTAGATCTATGAACAGGGAGAGTCAGGGAAGTCATAAACTACATTAGTGTTTATGTATTGACTATTAAAATAATGTTTTTTAAAATTTTACATTAGTAATAATGGAAAATCTGCCTGAATTAAAAACTTGGAACACAGAAACATAATTAAAGAAAGCAAGAAAATAAATCAATAAATATAAAATTAATTCTAAAATATACAATAATGATGTTTTACATTTAATATAATTATTTGAAGAATAATTATTTGAAGAATATAAATAACATAAATCTCAATATCTGTATTTAAGGTATAGAGAAAATACCACAGGCATATATTCTTGCTCATAATTTAAAAAGAAGTTTATATTGACTTGAAAAGGCACAGGGGTCAGCTATTTCTTAGATCAATAAAGTACATTAACGAATTAAAGATAACCATGTGTTTGGCAATCTGGAGATGACTTATTGTTACCATTGAAATATTGTGAATGAAGGGATGGAGTAGATTGCAGCGGCATGAAATGAATGAGATGGCAGTAGGTCCCTCCAAGAGAGAAAGAGTTAAGAGTAATGAGGGGGAAATCTTAACTTGTTTAAAATTGATTCCCTACTGGCTTGTCTCCTATAAAAGAGTCACCTTCCTGAAAACCTTCGTAAAACCTAACTACAGGCCAGTGCTTCAGAAAATCAGTCCTAGTCAACTGCAATCTTTGTATCCAAGTCCAAGTACACCATAGATGGAGTCTGGCACTTCTCTAAACATGAACACAGGCAGGAAAGGTGTTGTCACTGCTTTACTCTGCCATTGGGCTGCACGTGGAAGCCTCACACACTGGCTTATAGGGCTAATAGTGAAGCTGTTTCAACCAAACAGGAAATGTGAGATTGTAGGATACGGCTAAATCAAAGACATTTTTCCATTTCATATTGTGATTGTGCCCTGTACTTAATTTCACCATGGAAAGAGATAGTGTTCACTTAGTTATGCCCCTTAAAAACTCAATAGTCAAGGGTTAGGTTTTTATGCCAGAGTCTAATGTCTCTGGTTGCCTGTGTAGTGCTGCAGAATGCACGGTACATCCTATTGCTTCTGTCTCTGATTTCTTCCCAATTAATGTTGTTGTAGGAATTCTACATAAGTAGTTAGAGCACATTTCTATGACAGTGAAGTAATCAAACCACAGAGAAGAGTTTTGTTTGCTGGTAAGTATCTTACTCTCAGAATTTCTCAGTCCAGAATTCCATCCCCTCCCCTCTCCTCTTCCTGTCCCATTACTCTCTCCTTAAATTGAGGATTCTCCTATTTCCTCTAAAGCACCCAAATATGAATGAATTTTGACACTTTTAAATATTTAGTTAACATTCAGTTATATATACTGTAAACTTACTTTGTAGAATATCATAGTCATCTTTATTTCTAAATATTTATTTCAAATTTCTGGCAAAAATGTTTTACTAGAGGTCATGCCTTTCTTAAAAGGAATATTTACTATTAGATTCTTTTATTTGCTAGAATATCAGGAATAAGCATTTATAATATCTTATTTTATTAAAGAAGAAAAAAGAGGACAAGCACTGTGGCTCATGCCTGTAATTCTAACACTTCGAGAGACTGAGGTGGGAAGCTTACTTGAGGCCAGGTCAGCAGTTCAAGACCAGCTTAAGCAACACAGTGATATCTCATCTCCACATTTTTCTTTTAAATTAGCCAGGTGTGGTGGTGCGTGCCTGTAATCTCAAGTGCCAGGATGCTTGAGCCCAGGAGTTGGAGGCTGCAGTAAGCTATGATTGTGCCACAGCACTCCAGCCTGAGTGACGGAGTGAGATCTCGTCTCAAAAAAAAAAAAAAAAAAAAAAAAAAGAAATTAAAATGATTATTAGTACTCAAAATAATATCCAGTCAAGAGCAATTTAGTCACTTTTCTATTCTTGTTTCTAAAATGAATATGAAGTAATATCTTAAGTCTTATGTTTTTAAAATTCATTTAACTTTACATTCCTGTCTGACTTTTGGAATGGTTTTGAGAGCCTTTCTAGGCAATGAAGGTAGAGTTATGAAGATGAGGAAATGAGTAGTGAGATAAGATGGGAAACATTGAACTGGTATGAAACAGACTTAAGATCACAATAAATGAGATAGTTGGAGACAAGAAGAGGAACAGCTGAGAGAACATGTGGTTGCACATCTAAAGTGATACTGGTTATGGAGAAAGCAGATAAAAACTGATCAGCAAATGACAAAATTTAACCTAGCTTCATATCAAGAATTTAGCATACAAGAGAGGCTTGCAGAATCTTGACAGAAAGGGTAGCAAACTTAAGGAAGCTGTTAAGTTCAATTGTAGAATTTGCAGAAGCAAACATGAAAAGCTGGTTTTCAAAGATAACAAAACTAGCAATAATTGGGGAAAACATACTGAGAGGTTCTCAACATAACATAGACACAGGAAAGCAGAGCTGAAAGGAACACTAGAATTACAGTATACAACCATGCATTTATTTGGATTGACTGATTGATTGATTTTATTATTATTTTTTGAAATGGGGTCTCACTCTGTCACCTAGGCTGGAGTGCAGTGGAGTGATCTCGGCTCACTGCAACCTCTGCCTCCCAGGTTCAAGCGATTCTTCTGCCTCAACCTCCTGAGCAGCTGGGATTACAGGTGCGCACCACCAGGCCCAGCTAATTTTTGTGTTTTTAATAGAGATGGAGTTTCACCATGTTGGTCAGGCTGGTCTCGAACTCCTGATCTTGTGATCTGCCCATGTCGGCCTCCCAAAGTGCTGGGATTATAGGCGTGAGCCAATGCACCTGGCCCCATGCATTTCTTTATTAGACATTCACGTATGGTCTTCTACAGGCCATGCTTAATTTATTTACGTACTTTGGATAGTTGACTTAAATTAATCTTGTACTTTGTACTTTGGCTAGCTGACTCAAAGAATTGATGATATCCTTAGGGAGACAATTTATAAACAGCTAGTTTCAAACAGTTGGAAAGATTAACCAATTGAAAAATATACAAGAAACACAGAGGAAGGGATGGCTTGTGAAGGAGTGGTGAATATACTGACAGGGAGTTATTAAACAATAGTTTACATTTTTCTTGAAAATTATTTATTATTGGGTAAAAGCCAGTATGATATGAGAAGACAAATGGTTCAATGTTCTCACTCTGAGAATAAATTACCTATATCTGAATTCTAGCGACAACATTGATGAGCTCTGTGACCCTGAGTAAATGACAAGGTATCTCTATGCCTCGGTTTCCTCAAACGGAATAACAACTATCTACTTACAGGATTGTTTTGAAGATGAAATATTGCTAGTGACCTACAGTAACATATGATGCCTTTAACATAGTATTGTATAATTATAAATGCTTATTATTATTAGCTATAAAACAGACCACATGCTGTATATAATTTCTTTTATAGCAGAATTATTACTCATAAATTAGTGCTCTCACTCGCTGTCTCTATTACACACACATACTACTATAATCCATCAGGGGTTTCCAGCTCCATCTAAGTAGGAACTAGCTTTAGCTTTCTTGGAAGTTTGAAAGGAATACCATAATAATTTTATTGACAGGAATTTTACAAAGATTAAGAGGTTTTGGCTTCTATTCTTATTGAATTATCATTCATTCAATCAGACAGATCTGAGACATCATTTGCCTTAGTATAATAATATATGTTTCCCTCCATACTCTTGTGTTTAATAATATATGTTATCTCTCCATACTCCTGTGTTTAATTGTATATCAAACCATTAACTCTATCTTTAACCTTACATTCTAAAAAAATGCAAATTTCAGGATTGTATAATCCATTCATTTCCCTCATTCAATTACCTGAAATTACATTCATTTGTTTTCTGTTAATATATGGTATTTTGTCAACATAGCACTTAAAAATATGTTTGGATGATATGACTAAAAACTTGTATAGCATTGTTTTAAATAATTAGAATTTTCTTTTCCTTTTATTTTCTTTTTCTTTTCTTCTTTTTTTTTTTTTTTTTTTTTTTTTTGAGATGGAGTCTTGAACTGTGGCCCAGGCTGGAGTGCAGTGGCGTGGTATCAGCTAACTGCAATATCTGCCTCCCAGGTTCAAGCAATTCTCCTGCCTCAGCCTCCCGAGTAGCTGAGATTACAGGTGCGTGCCACCATGCCTGGCTAATTTTTGTATTTTTAGTAGAGATAGGGTTTCACTATGTTGGCCAGGCTGGTCTTGAACTCCTCACTTCATGATCCATCTCCCTTGGTCTCCCAAAGTGCTGGGATTACAGGCATGAGCCACCACCCCCGGTTATTTTTCTCTCATTTAAGAGCAGTTAAGATACTGGTGGCTTAGGGTTATTATGGCAGTTCCAGTGGCCATCAAGATTTCAGGCTTTCTGTTTCACCATCCTAGCTCAGCATGTTTCTTCCACCGCCAACATGAACTCATTAGTGCAAACCATCGTGCAAGTTCACACCATCATGTCCACTTTCAGATGGAGAAAAGGAAAAGAGCAAGAGCAAGAGAATTTACTTATATAACTGAGTCAGTTCCTTTAAAGAGCTTTTCTGAAAATACCACCAAATTATTCCTATTCTTACTCTATTAGCTACCTCTCTTTCAAGGTAGGCCACAAAATGTAGTTTTTGCTAGGATCATTCATGATCTTAATACATAAGTTGTGTGTAAAAGACATGGAGTGAAGGGTTGCTTTCTGTGCATCTAGCCACTACCAACAGAGGTTTACTATTTTGATTCACTTTTAAATGTCTGACCTGAGTTTGATTTCAAGTATATTATGTAAGAGGTGACAAACTGAAACACTGATCTAAGTATATTGAGATAAGGGTTGAGAAAATGGTTACAATACAAATCAACAAACTTTTTCTATGTCAAGTCAATAAGCCAACTATTGACAAGTCAATTTTGACAACTGACGGGAAATCAATTTTAAATATTTAAAACTGGAAAGTCATGACATAGAAATACAAATTACTAATTACATGAGAAGTGCTAAAAAATAACTAAAAGCATAAACAAAGGAAGCATAGCTCTCTGAGAAGGAAAACAAGGCATTGAGAAAGGTGAGACAGATGATGTTTTTCTTTATAAACTTACTTTTATACATACTACTGTGTCCGGAATTAGTGGGTTTCTTGGTCTCGCTGACTTCAAGAAGGAAACCGCACACCCTCACGGTGAGTGTTGCGGCTTTTAAAGATGGTAGTCCGGAGTTTATTCCTTCAAATGTTCAGATTTGTCCTCAGTTTCTTCCTTCTGGTGGGTTCGTGGTCTCGCTGACTTCAGGAGTGAAGCTGCAGACCTTCACGGTGAATGTTACAGCTCATAAAGGCAGTGTGGACCCAAAGAGCGAGATGCAGCAAGAGTTACCTCAAAGAGCAAAAGAACAAAGCCTCCACACGCTGGAAGAGTAACAAAGCCAGTTGACTTTGGCCGGCTCTGGCAGCCTGCTTTTATTCCCTTATCCGACCCCACCCACATCCTGCTGATGGGTCCATTTTACAGAGAGCTGATTGGTCCATTTTACAGAGAACTGATTGGACTTTTTTGACAGGGTGCTGATTGGTGCATTTCCAGTCCACCCACGCTAAACACAGAGTGCTGATTGGTGCATTTACAATCTTCTAGCTAGACATAAAAGTTCTCCAAGCCCCTACTAGATGCAGGAGCCCAGCTGGCTTCACCTACTGGATCCTCCATTGGGGTTGCAGGCCGGCCGCGCCTGCACCCCTCAGCCCGTGGACAGCCAATGGGACTGGGCTCCACCGAGCTGGGGAGGGGGCCGGTCAGGGCTGCGGGTCCCGAGTCCTGCTCCACAGGGAGGTGGCTGAGGCCTGGCGAGAATGCAAACGCAGTACATGCCGGCCAGCAGTGCTGGGGGACCCAGCGCAATCTCCGCAGCTTCTGGCCCGGATGCTAAGCCTTTACCTCACTGCCCTAGGCCAGCAGCTTTGGCTGCCACTCCTTGTGCAGGGCCTGCCTAGCCCACACCCGCCGGAACTCGCGCTGGCCTGTGAGCACCGCTTGCAGCCTCTCCCTCCACACCTCCCCTCAAGCAGAGGGAGCCGGCTCCGGGCTCAGCCAGCCCACAGAGTGGGTCCCACAGTGCTGTGGCGAGCTGAAGCGAGGGCTGCTAGCATGTTGTCACCTCTCACTGCTTACAGTATAGTATTTTATAGTGTATTCTTTTTGTTTGTTTATATTTTGTTTTTAGTTCTAGATTTCTTTGGTGTGTTCAGATATTACTTTGCTCAAATTTATTTTGTAAATCCACAGAATTTACCAAGACTTTTGTCTTAAAGCACATGCATTTTACATTTCTCAGATACACACTGAAGGTATTGTATTAGGTTGGTGCAAAAGTAATTGTGGTTTTTACATTAAATTGCAAAAACTGCAATTACTTTTGCACCAACCTTATATTAGACTGAGCAAAGGATTATAAAGGTCATTAAGTATTCTTCTATTATGAAGGAGAATAAAATTTAAGGTGGAGGCTAAGATGTGCATACAAATACGTATATATGATGCAAAGCAAAAATAAAAAACACGCTGCAAAAATTGCAATGGAAATTTAGGAAAGGAACAAATTCATTATTGAATATATCACAGAAGGCAGTAGGATTTACCTTTTTACAACAAAAATTATGCAACATCTTTTGTTTTTATTGTCTTTACACGCTTGTTAAGATTACAATCAGAAATTTGGGCAGTGATTTTACAACTGCTAATTCAAATTAGAGTGGAAGTTTGAGAAGCAATAGAAGAAAACCCACCCAGAGCCAAGTGATTTGGCCATAAAGAAGGAGCCTGCTGCAAAGAGTAAGGATGAACTCAGAGGAGATCACTGTGTTTGGAAATAGCCGGATTACCATCAGAGTAATTTATACGAATGAGAATGCCTAGGCAAGCAAGCTTTGCTGACATCAATGACCCATGGAAGTATCTGTACTCCAGTATTAGAAAATAACCATTGTTAATGAAAAAGATTCTTAACAAATACAAAAAAGACTTTCAATAAGCTTTATTTACTAAAAACAGAAATAGGTATCTTTAACATCCTTCCTAATGTGTGAAAATAACAGATATATAAATTTTTAAAATTTAGAAATAGACTAAATAAAACGTATGCTAATGAAATGCCACGCTACCTTTAAAGACACCAGCCAGCAAATGAGAGAAGTTAGAAACAGATTGCGTTCACCACCATATCAGTTCACTTACTGTAGCTTTGTTGTATTACTTCATAATCAGAGGGAAATTAGAGATGATGGGTCTTCTCAAACTGGTCTCCATCATTACATCTTAAGCTGCTTGGGGTACCTTCATCTGGATCTTCAAATAAAAGTGAATGGAATGTTTTCTCTTTTCTTGTTTCGTTTCAGTTTGTCTTCTGATACAGACAGGGAAAAATTTTCCTCATGAACACATACCACTTTTATGTTTAACTGAAGTGGAGAATATGGCTTTAAAAATAGCTGCCAGTTGCCCACAGGCATACTTTTCAATTCTGTGGTGATTAAATCAACAGTTACTTAGTATACGCTGAAAGGAAATAGGTCAGGAAGTGAGCTTTAACTATGCGAAGAATTGATAGTGCTCTTTAAGGAAACTACTAAATAAATTGCTCTATAAAACGATACATAGTCTCTGTGAACCTGAGTGTGAAATCAGAGAATAGTTTCCATTGTATTTGTAATTTCTGTGCTGGCCTTCAATTTCAACAGTCCTCACTAATGGACTTAGTAATTTTCTGTGTGACAAATGGTCTTACCCCCAAAAGTTACATAGAAAATAAAAGAAGCCTCCCTACCATACATCCCTCTATGTATGTTACAGAAAATGAAGACTCAGATTTTTGGCTCAAAGGACAAGACCCTTTTGCTTTTGATGGAGGGATGTTTGAGAGCCAACTTCTCGTTCTCAGGTGGTCAGAGAGAAGTTCCCCTCTGCAGGATTCTATGTGAAAGCTGTGTGTAAACTGTCCCCTTTTGTTGTGGTTTGCTCAAGATATTACCTGCAAACTGGAATAAACCTGATGTATAATCTGATACCTAGACACCTAGTTTATTCATTCCATCTTGGTCCCTCACCAAGGTAGTAATCTCACTTTCATCAATCATTTTTGGGTTATTCCAATTCTCCTTTATATTCCTTGAGCCCCTGCTTAGACAGATGGAGTATTGTTTGGTCACTGTCTTGACTTCTAAGTTATGAATAATATTTTAGCTAAATTATTCCTTATTACCTTAAACAGATTATAATGTATATTTTATAAATACATACAATGTTGATATATCACATATTCCCTTTTCTCTTTTGATACAGATAGGGTATAATTGAGAGATGAAGTCAGCTGGGCTTCTGGGTCAGGTGGGGACTTGGAGAACTTTTCTATCTAAAAGATTGTAAATGCACCAATCAGCACTCTGTGTCTAGCTAAAGGTTTGTAAACACACCAATCAGCACTCTAAAAACGCACCAATCAGCACTCTGCATCTAGCTAATTGGGTGGGGACCTGGAGAACTTTTCTGTCTAGCTAAAGGGATTGTAAATGCACCAATCAGCACTCTGTGTCTAGCTAAAAGTTTGTAGACACACCAATCAGCACTCTGTAAAAATGGACCAATCAGCACTCTATAAAATGGACCAATCAACACTCTGTAAAATGGACCAATCAGCAGGATGTGGGCAGGGCAAAATAAGGGAATAAAAGCTGCAGCAGCAAGGGCTTCTGGTACTGTTCCATGCTGTAGACCCTTTGTTCTTCCGCAGTTTGCGATAGATCTTGCTGCTGTTTACTCTCTGGGTCCACATCACCTTTATAAGCTGTAACATTCGCCAGGAAGGTCTGAAGCTTCACTCCTGAAGTCAGCAAGACCATGAACCCACCAGAAGGAAGAAACTCCCAACACCTCCGAATATCAGAAGGAACAAACTTCGGACACACCATCTTTAAAAACAGTAATACTCACTGCGAGGGTCCATGGCTTCATTCTTGAAGTCAGCGAGACCAAGAACCCACCAATTCCAGACACAAAATGACATGGAGTTTTGCATAGAATAGGTAAGAGGGAAGATAAGAGGGCCTGACGATTTCCCCCAAACCCATTTTTTTCAGGGAATTGTCCTGCCAGACAAATATCTCATTTCTCAGAAGCGGTCTAGACAGTTGTATTCATTTGTGTGTATGAATGGAATTTCTAGTAAGTTACTTCACTAAGGGCTTTAGTACCTGGGCAAAATTTTCAGAATAGCATTGCCCTTTGGATAAAAATACTTTTTTTTCTAGGTTTGAGATAAATCTTTCTGACTCTTCTCATATAAAGAAACTTTAGATGAAAAAGATGGGTTTTTTTTCTTATAAAACACAGAAAGCTTTTTTCAGAGCTTTTTGGGCAAGTAGAATGGAACATTTAAGAGTTTAAGTAAGGTAGTTTTTTAAAATAAATTTTTTTTCCTCTACAATCTTGTACATTGAGGTCATAATACTAACATTCAGAAGTCTGTATCAGCTACCTGAAAGTGATGTAAAACCAGAAAGTTACTAAAATACACAAAGTCTAAGTCATCTTGGGAAAATGCTATTCAAGTTTTAATACAGCTATTCCAGCACCAAGTTTATACATGATAAATATATGCGTACATACATCAGTTTCCCTCTCATGATAATATACTACATTGAGTAACATTATTCTCTATAGGGGTAGAGTAGTACAAGTAGTTTCGCAGATATTGCAATTATTAGCCAGCGACTGTTTTTAAAGGTATTATGACAACTTCTTACTTATATTTGCACAAGGCTTCCCTGAAATAGCCTGCCTCGGGAATGAGAATGAAGAAGAAAAGTCACAGGCCCTTCCACAGGTTCTTGTCAGTGAAAGGTTTCTGCCATGGGGCAGTTGTTGCTCATCTAAAAGCCTAGTAAGAGCAGCTGAAATTTCATATATATGAGGATGTGACAGATGTACAACCTATGGTATACTAAAACTAGGAATATTAAGGCAGTGTTTCATTTGATAGAAAAGCAAAATACAGTTACCTTTGGGAAAGTTTCTTTAAATTTCACTGCTTTTATGTCCTAATTTTTAAATGGTTTATTTTTATTATTATTGTTTTTTTCTTAGTTTTTGAGAGGGAGTCTCGCTCTGTCACCCAGGCTGGAGGGCAGTGGCATGATCTCGGATCACTGCAACCTCCACCTCCTGGGTTTAACCGATTCTCCTGGCTCAGTCTGCTGAGTAGTTGAGACTGCAGGCATGCACCATCATGCCCAGCTAATCTTTTTATGCTTAGTAGACATGGGGTTTCACCGTGTTGATCAGGCCGGTCTCGGACTCCTGACCTCAAATGATCCACCTGCCTTGGCCTCCCAAAGTGCTGGGATTACAGGTGTGAGCCACCGGGCCTAGCCCTTAACTGTTTTTATACTGACTCTTGCTACATAAATGTATCTGCAGATAGTTCTGTTTGGAAATAAGTAAAAGTTTTGAAAATTTTCGTCAAGCATACAATATTAACGTTTTTAGCTAGTGTTTGTATGGTGTCTGCCTCAGTAATGAATGTCTGTTGTGTGTGTGAGAGTTTTGGTTTGACAACTTTGTTTACTCAGGTTATTAATGGCTATGGCATGTGAAATTAAATGTAAGTAAGGTGATAAACATCCCTAAGTTCTGATAGATTTAAACAATCAAATTTTTTTTCACACAATTCAATGTATTGTTCTAGGTGTTATGAGGTGAAGAGGAAGTGGTGCAAAGATTTATAAACCATGTTCCCGCCTAAATAGTTTATGGTAAAGACATACAAATAATATATATGATACAGGTTTTTGGATACTCGTGATAGAGGCACATAATAAAAAGCTGTAGGTGTTTAGAAGAAAGGAATCATATGCAGTGAACATTGTCAGGAACAACTTGAGTGATTTTCTTTTTTTTTTTAAATTTGGGCCTAGTAACATGATTGCTTAAGAACAGAGGTTGAAATAAAGAAATGTAGAAAAGCACAGGATTTGAAGGAAATAGTCATAATATGTCTTTCAGAATAGGGCATTTATCTAAGATATAAAGAGGCTATAAAGTTGAAAACAAATTAAGTTCCTATAGTATAAATCTGTATGTTCCAAGTTTCATAATTTATATTTAATATGTTGGCCTTTAGAAAGGGATCCACTGGAGGAGCAGAGGACCTCAAGTTAAAATAAAATATTATTCAGACATTGGCATAAGGCTTTTTTTTTTTTTAGGAAAAAAAACTGGATATTTCTGTATACTAGAAAGGGTAGAATGGTCCATGAGCTCTCAAACTGGGAAAATGCTTTCTCCTTTTGCTTTCCATCCATTCAATGCCTGTATGGCATTATGCAATAACTAAATAATAAATATTTGCATAAACTGTATTCTCTTTTTATTTTAGATATGAATGCTGCCCATGAAAAATGCTGGGATATTCATTCCTATTTATCTTGAAAATTTAGGTTTGTTAGTCTTTTGAGAGTATTTTTCTCTAGCAGATAAGATTATTAATTGTGACTACGCAGAAAGGTTGCCAAAGAATTTCATTAGTGTTACGAAGGAGAAAACCATGTTTTTCGTTTTTGTTTTTGTAGTGAGCACACCCTTATCTCTATGACATTATTACCTGTTATAATGACCTTTCAATTCTCTTATTTACATAAAAATTCCCATATAAAAAGATGAAATGTCAGTTCATATTAGTGCACACACACATATATACATAAAAATACATATGCAGATACATGACTGTGTTAGTCAAAGTTCTTTAGAGGGACAGAACTAACTAGTATATATAAATATATAAAAAGGGGAGTTTATTAAGTATTACACAATAACACAGTCCCACAACAGGCTGTCTGCAAGCTGAGGAGCTAGGAGAGCCAGTCCCAGTCCCAAAACTGAAGAACCTGGGTCCAATGTTCAAGGGCAGGAATCATCCAGCATGAGAAAAAGATGTAGGCCAGGAGGCTAGACCACTCTCTGCACATTTTTTTGCCTGCTTATATTCTAGCCACGCTGGCATCTGAATAGATTGTGCCCACCCAGATTACAAGTGGGTCTGAGACAAAGATCTGGACAAACATCTGAACACAATTCCCTATACCTCCTACTGGAAGGTGAGCGTTTCAAGTTTTTAAATTTCTCTACACAAGAGCCCTTCCATCTTAATATAACAAGCTTTATTGGCTGAGAGTCCTCAGAGAAACTGATATCCTAACTATACTATGGAAGAAACTCTATGGACTAGTAACTAGACTAGCTGTCACTACATAAAATGAGAAGTACCTTTACAGAAATTTTCTGCTCCAAAGAAATTCTGATAATTCTGAAAAGTATTATTTTTTAATTTAGAAGGTTAATTTTAACTTATTCCCTTTGCTTTCCAGTTATCTTAGCAAACTGAATTTCCCCACCTATCCACAATGCTAAGATAAGTGGATGCCTAAGGTTAGCTCATTCATGTACCTGAAAATGCAGAGAAAAGTGCATCAATAAAAACCAAATATCATATATACTACAAATATTCACGCTTTTAATTTTTTAACAAATATTTATCAATTGCTAGCAATGCTTTAGGCAATATGTGCACAATATTTCATGTATATTAATTTTAATAATTTGTAACAGATGGAGGTATCCTACTATTCTGTTGCATACTGGTTTTCAGCACTCTTTTGCTGTCACAGCATTTTTCTCGCATTTTCTCATTTGCAATTCATAACTCTAAGAATTAGAGTGCTTATTCTTAGCTGCAAGTATTGAAGCTCAGAGATGTATAAGATTATAGAACTATTACCAGGAAAAAAATTTTAAAAATCTCAGATTTGTAGCACCTCATGTAGGATTCTTTACTTATATCCCTAGAGAAAGAGCATGTAATACTGCCTTTAAAAACAGTGTTATCTTAGGCATCTCATACAATCTCTAAGACTGAGTTTTGTAATATATATCCTAAACGAAAACTAGGGGTAGAGAACTTTCTTTCTTGGGGTTCTTAAAGAATTAAGTAACAGATTACTTGAATCTTGAATGACTTTTGTAAAAATTGAAGTGAAATAAAGTAATTGTGTGTTATAGGTGCCTTTTTTTTTTTTTTTTGGCAGAGAATGCTAGCTGACTAGCCCAATGTGCTTTTTGCCTTCTTTTTACATAATATAATTTTATATTTTAACTGTTTTGAGTAAATGCTACCTTTCTCAGATCCCGTTGCCACTGGAGGTATCCATTTGACTAATATCTGGCCAATGAGCCATAAGGGAGGTAGCATGGGTTTTCAGGAAACCTCTCTTAAAAGACTGCTAGTGAATTCAATCTCCCCACCCCTTTTTCACCTTCTTTTCTGAACCAAGTAGAAATACTTACTGATTGAAAGCACACATCATTTATATATTCAGAATTCCTACAGCTTATGTTTAACAAAATATGAACTATCAATAAAAATTATGAATGTGTGATATAACAAGGTACCGTAAGGTTGTGAGCAAAACAACAAATATGACATTTGGACCTACAAACAGAAAAACATTAAGGTGAATGTATTCAGTGTTTAAAATAGAAATTATAAAAGCCAACACAGCCATCTGCTGATGTGGAAAGGGTAAAAACCCTTTGCATACCAAGAGTTCTGCACCAACATGAAGCAGAGATCATCTACAGTCAAGAGAAGGGGCGGGAAACTTGCTCCAACACCAGAGCACTCCCCAAAACACTCCACTGACTCAAAGCAGATTTCAGCCACCATGGGGAAGTGTCAGAAACACTGAGGAAGCCCCTCTCTTGAGCCAAGAGCACAAGTGGCCTCTCTAAGACTATGGCTGGCGCAGAGCTGCACAACCCCATCTGGTCCTAATCATGAGCTTTGAGTTAAGTAACAAACAATAGCCGCTGATTTCCTGGGTTGTGTCTAACTACCGCATCTGTGTCATACAGGTGCGGGGCCTCAGGAAAAGCTGAGGGTGCAGCAAAAACACTGATAGAAACTCTCAGTTTATTAAAAACTCACACTAAACACCAAGTAGCAGCATTTCTTCTTGAGTAACTGGAAATCTGTGGTACACCAAGCCCAGCTCAACTCATTCAATGGCTTCAACCACACCTATTTGCAACCTGACATAAAAAGAGGTGTGCGTTGAAACTACTTCAATCTCTACTATTCTGTAGATGGTGCTCATTATTTAATGAAAACTATGACACACCAAAACACATGAGAAAACTAATTGTCAAGAGAAAAGCAATCCACAGAACCAGACTCAGATTTCACCTACATGCCAAGACTGTTAGAATTTAAGATAACTATGATTAATATGTTATGGTCTAATTCCACAGAAAAGAATTCTTTCAAGTGACTTTGAGACACAGCAATATATGCAGCATAGACAGTAGAATATAGCTTAAGGTTGTAAAAAAACAAACATCGGCAGTGCGTGGTGGCTCACACCTGTAATCCCAGCACTTTGGGAGGCAAAGGCGGGTGGATTAAGAGGTCAGGAGATGGAGACCATCTGGGCTAATGTGATGAAACCCCGTCTCTACTAAAAATACAAAAAATTAGCCTGGTGTGGTGGCAGGCACCTGTAGTCCCAGCTACTTGGGAGGCTGAGGCAGTAGAATGGCATGAACCAGGGAGGCAGATCTTGCAGTGAGCCAAGATGGCACCACTGCACCCCAGCCTGGACGACAGAGACTCCATCTCAAAAAAAATAAAATAAACCAAAAAACAAAAAAACCAATCTGTTTTCAATACTATTATTAGTAATAATACTGGAATCACTCTTTTCAATTTTATATATTACATACGAACCAAAATATGTAGTTTTAAAAATAATGTACGATGTATTTTAAATACCAATATAAAATGATATGTGGATGAAACAAGTATTTACATTTAAGTATTTACATTTAAGTTATTGGAAACCACAAACGTAAGTGTAGAAAAAACAAAAACTTAGTAAAAATACCATCTTAAATTTGAGTTAGCAATATCAATGAATGTAGTGTATTTTCTCTAAATAGGTCTAGGAAAAACGATCACCCAGTAATAATGAGTATCCCATGCTCTCATACAGTGTCCTGTAAATGCCATTTTCTACTAAAAAGGAGCGGACAGCAGAAATACATAACTTCAATCTGAAATAGGAAATATACAAGATGAGCCTGAAGTAGAAAAAGTCAAAAAGCAAATATTTCTGGGGTCATATCAAAAGATATCTGAGCCATATTGAAGGGGCTCCCATGAGCAAAATATGGGCTAATTTAAACAATGGAAAGAATAAAAACTACAGTCAAATGAAAGATAATAAATATGTTAAAATCTATGAGTTATTAATGACAGTGAACAAAAACATTCTAACGAAGCTGTTCACATTTGAATTTGCTTACAAACCACCTCGTTATTCTGAAAACTGCTAAGAAAAGTCATTAAATATTTAACCTTTCCCACTAGATCTATAAATTACAGTAACCTAATAGGTGATAAGGAAATGTTACTCTTTACAGAAGAATTTCAGAAAATAAATGCAGAAAGATTATATAGAGTTAGAATATCATCAGTTTGTAAACCCTAATGAAATAGTGAATCAAGGCAATGATCTTCAAGGGCTGCCTTTTATGTGAAAGGTTGCTGGGAAATTTTATATTGAAAGGAAGAGGGTGATAACACCTGAGTCAGTATTAACATCTCGAAAGAGACAACCAGAAGCGCATTTGATGTGATGCCTCTAAGATATATATGGCATTACCTATGAATAAGTAGTACTCTTTTAAAAAATCAAACCTAGATTTGATCTATCTGTAAGTGTAGAGGGAATATAGACCATAGGAAAGGGGCACTTTTGGGGTGCAATTTACAAAATCTATGATATGGAAAATTTTACAAAACAAACTATACACTTTTTAAACAGTATTTTTTTTCAAAAAGTACTTTTGTTTATTTTTTAAGCCACATGAAACATATAGATTAAACACATAGACTTAATTAGTATATTAATCAAATACAATGCATGCATCTTGTTTTGATTCTGAATTGAACATTGAAAATTGGAGAAATTTGAAAGTAAATGAATATTTGATAAGATTAGGTGATAATTACTCACTTTTACTTTAGCTAGATATATACTGAAGCAATAACAGGTTAGAAAGTATGATGTATGCTTTGGCTTTATCTTTGAGATAAATGATAAATATTTAAAAATATATAAAATATAATGTATACTCCAAAATGTAATCTATGTGAATCTATAAAGTATAATATCTATATTATAATCTATAGTATAAAATATAACCTATATATGTATAACCCCAAATGTAAAGTGTGGGCCTTGTTTTGATTCTGAATTGAAAAACTGAAAATCAGAGAAATTTGAAAGTAATTGAATATTTGATAACATTAGGTGATAATTGCTAACTTTTACTTTAGCTATGTATATACTGAAGCAACTATAGATTACAAAAAATGATGTATGCTTTTGCTGTATCTTTGAGGTAAATGATAAATATTTTAAAATATAGTATATGAGTGAGGTTGTGAGGTGAGAGTAATTGGAGTAAAAGAAGAAAATATGACCTTAAATTATTAGCTGTTTCAGTTCATTATTGGGTACATAGGGGTTTACTATTTATCTCCTTATTATATATTTGAAATTTTTCTTAATGAAAATTAAGCTCCAAAAGGAAAGAAAAGCTAGTGTGTCTTCAATTATTTAAATTGGATTTTTAAAATTATTTATTGGTCAAATAGTATTTTGTAACTAAAAGAAAAGGAAAATATTAATGTAAATCTTGTGGATATAATATGTGAAGGAAATTTAAGTCACAGATATTTATAATAAGCAAACAAAAACATGAAAAATTAGTGAAATAAGGTTCTAACTGAATTAGAAAAATAATAAATTCAGACAATGAGAATAATGAAAGTAAAAATAAAATTAAGAAAATGATAATGCAATAAATATCAAGATCATATAAGCATCAGTAGATTATTATAATTTTTGGAAAATTAGGAATAAAAGGAGATTTCTTTAGTCTGATAATGTGAATCTGTCAAAAACCTACATTAAGCATAAATCTTAATATGAAACATTAGAAGTGGTCCTGTCAAAATCAGGAACCAATTTACAGACAATATGGAGTTTGAAGGTCTTAGCTATGCTGGTAATGAAAATAAATAGATGAAAAAAATAAGTATTTAGAGGGAAGAAACTCAACTGTCATTATTAGCAGTTACACTTATCTATAAAAATACTTCAAATTACATATAAAAAATATTTAAAGTAATAATAGAGTTTATAATGCTATTTAGATATTCAGATCACACTATAAAAATATGATTACTAAAATTAACTTCTAACTGTAGGGCTTATAGATTAGTGCAATGATCTGGAAATGAAAGTGAAGTTTACCAGTTTTTCTCAATCCACATGAGATCAAATATTGAAGTTGAACTTGGTTCACACTAAATGTAGCTCTCCCCCTGTAATATTTAAAACAAGAGATAACACTGGCTGCACATTGGAATCACCTGGAGAGCTTTCAAAATTTTCAATACACTGGTAACACCCCCAGCAAGGCGTGGTGGCTCATGCCTGTAATCCCAGCACATTGAGAAGTCAAGGTGGGATCCCAGCTACTCGGGAGACTGAGGCAGGGGAATCACTTGAGCCCAGGAGGCAAAGGTTGCAGTGAGGCAAAGGTTGCAGTGAGCCAAGATGGCGCCACTGCACTCTAACCTGGGCAACAGAGCGAGACCCAGTTCTCCAAAATTCATATGCTGAAATCTTAACCCCAAGGTGAAGGGTTTGGAAGGAGAGGCCTTTGGAAGATGATTTGGTCACGAGGGTGGAATCCTCATGAATGGGATTAGTGCCCTTATGAAAAGTCCTAAGAGAGCTTGTTTGTCCTTACCACCTTGAGAGGATACAGTGAGAAGAGACAGCTGCCTCACCAGATGGAATCTTCCGGCTCCTTCATCTTGGATCTCTCAGCCTCTAGTACTGTGAGCAATAAGTTTCTGTTGGTGATAACCCACCCAGTTTGTGTTATTTTGTTATAACAGCCCAAATGAACCGAGATACGCCTCCTCTCAACCCAGGATTCCTGCCTAGGGATCTTGGCTTGTAATGCTCATCTTCATATTATTCTCCAAAAATTACATACATAATGAATGATTCAATTTACCTAAGTTGTAATGACTTCAGCTTTGTTGTTTGCATTTTCACCAGATTGTTGTAGTTTATTTGTTCCTTAATGCAGAATGTCCATTAAACCACTGATGATTAGGATCACCTAGGGATATTTATTAAAAATACAAATTTATAGACATTTCCCAGACACTCTAAAGATTGGAGGTGTTTGGGGAGGTGCATTTTAAACAAAAGTCCCAACTTACTCTTATAATCAAGTAATTTAAAGAAACGCTGTGTAAATTAAACAATTAGCTCTATTTAAGTTTTATATTTTACCATTTTATATATCTGTTTTATTGGTAAAAGACCAATACAAAACTTTTCTATGGTCAGGAAACATATTTACATTATTTCATAATATATGTAAGAAGACAAGGTCCGTGCTTGTTTTGTGATGTTCTCCAAGGAAAGGACAGTCTTAGGCTCATTATAAGCTGCTTCACCTGGACAACAAGAAGCATGACGTCACCATCATGACCTTGGCTAAACAACAGCTTTAAATCATGGGTGTCATAAATATTATCATGTTAAAGCAAAATGCTCCAGAAATAGTTGATTTAAATGGTCTCTTCTTTAAACAATATTCTAATATGAATTATAACCTTAGCAACAGGAAGAATCAGAAAACTGTGACCTACTTTAAACATTTTATTTTAAGAGAGCCTAAAGTTGGCTGGCTTCAACTACAAAAGAAAAAAAAACAACCAGCCAACTGCTGTTAGAGCAAGTGATTATCCAGGCTCTGCTGATACAGATTTCAATTACATTGAACTGTTCTCAATCTGCACAGTTAGAACAATATAAAATTCATTAGTCCAAAAGCAAGTGAATGTGAGTTCACATTTCAAAGCATTTGATTTGAGAATGCTTCATTTTAACTGAATTTTGTTATAGCTTGTATGCTAGAAAATAATGTCTACATGAACGTTTTAGCTAACATGTAAATCTCATAATGTGCAAAAATGATATAAGAGTTAAGAAGGAATTACTGAGGCAGACAGCAAGGGCATGGGAATTGGTAAGACTTTTCTTTTTAATGAAAAGCAGCCCCAAATCATTTTCTAACAAAGAGCAGACTGCAAGTGGGGAGCTTGCACGGTGAATGCCAGTAGGAACTAAGGACTAGAAATTTTCAAAATGGTGGCTCCATCTTCCCTTCTCTGCCAGCCACCTATATTGTAAGGAGCAAATAAGATGGCTCAGATCATTTGGAAAACCCATTTGCATAAGAACAGTAGGGTGGGGTGCCCAGCCTTTCCCATGCACTATTTAACCATCATATCTGATCAAACCAATCTGTGAGCCCTATGTAAATGAGACACCGCCCCCTCAAACTGGACTATAAAACTCAGTGCATTGGCCACCAGCCAGTCCTTTCCAGTCTGGAGACCCCTTCCTCTATACAGGGAGCTGTTTCTCTTCTACCGATTAAACCTCTGCTTCGCCGGGCCTGGTGGCTCACTCCTGTAATCCAAACACTTGGGGAGGCCCAGGTGGGGCCCAGGTAGACCTCTCATGAGGTCAAGAGATCAAGACCATCTTGGTCAACATGATGAAACCCTGTCTCTACTAAAAATACAAAAAAATTTAGCTGGGTGTGGTGGCGTGTGCTTGTAGTCCCAGATACTCAGGAGGCTGAGGCAGGAGAATCACTTTAACCTGGAAGGCGGAGGTTGCAGTGACCTGAGATCACGCCACTCCACTCCAGCCTGGGTAACAGAGCGAGACTCCATCTCAAAACACACACACACATACACACACACACACCGCTCTGCTCCTAAACTACTCAGGTCCTAAATTTTCCTGGTATGTGACTCACGCTTTATCCTCCAGACAACATAGGTGCTTCAAAAATACCTCACAACAATTTTCAGAACACCAAATACCCTTGAACTAAGTAAGTTTCAATTATGAGTAATTGTAGCAGGTCAGTCATATAGTCATATAGGTCAGTCAACGTCTCTAGTCTCTTCAAAATAGCTTATATATCCCCAAAAAATTTTGAATAGGGTGAAAATACTATCCAAGATGTTCAAAATTAGTATTGCTTTTTCAGAGATAAATGTCTGTTTCATTAGGTATTGTGAGAACTATCTAATAAAATAGGTCATTAGGATATGATCTGAAACAAGTCTAATTCATTCATGAAACTCTTAATAAACTAAACTGGATTAAATTATAGATTATAATAGTTTCATTCTTTAATCTATTAATTATAGATTCAATTTATTATGTCTGGATTAAATGTGTTGAGTAAGAGGAAATTTAGGTGAAATGATTTTTCCACCAAGTAAAGTATATTGTGAAGATTCGGGAACTGTTTAGACAATTCTGTTAATGCAAAAATCTCCTTCAAAAAATAATTATAAATTAAGAGTGAAAGGAAATGTTTCACCAAACTTTTAAATAATTGTTTTTAATATTGGAAAAGAACTTAACATATAAAAGCAACTGGACTGGGCGCGGTGGCTCATGCCTCTAATCTCAGCGCTTTGGGAAGTTGAGGCAGGTGGATCACATAAGGTCAGGAGTTTGAGACCAGCCTGGCCAAAATGGTGAAACCCCGTCTCTACTAAAAAATACTAAAATTAGGCAGGCATGCTGGTGCATGCCTGTAATCCCAGCTACTCAAGAGGCTGAAGCAGCAGAATCGCTTGAACCTGGTAGGCGGAGGTTGTAGTGGGCCGAGATCGTGCCGTTGCACTCCAGGCTGAGGAGGCACAAGAAGACTCTGTCAAAAAATAACAAATTAAAAAAAGCAAATGAATCATGAAGTCAAGAGCAGTAGCCTTGTTTCCAGTTCTTACACTGCATTATCTTTTTGGCTTTTTGTCTTTGATGGCAACGCTTTTAAGTTGGAAAAGTCAGCCATTTCTATGAGTTTGATTTTTTAAAAAATTTCTTTAAGGTCAATTAGACTGTTTTCAGAGAAAAAATGAGCTATCAATATTTGCATCTTGATAAGTAATGAATATGTGAAAGGCTGGGGCTGAAGTTTTAAAAAAATTATCTGTAATTTGAGAATTAAAAAACACAAAGATTAAACTCAATGACTAATTGCCCCTGAGTTTACATCGGTTTACTTTGTACAGAGTATTTCATTCATTCGCATTGTAAACTTGTGCTAATTATAAGAAAAATATATATTATTTTATTTGTATGCACATATGTCAATGCTACTTTTAGAGAAAATCTATGGCAGTACCATTTTAAAAACTATAACACATGTCAAAGGCCCTTTTCTTAACAAAATGTATTTTGAAATTAGGTACTTTTAAGCTATATTCACCTTTTAGAATGAGGGCCATAATTTATTATAACACAGGAGTGCATAATGCTTTATTGGCTAATATTTTACTTTGTATCTCATGCTACAATTTTAAATACATAAAAGATAATTTTATTTCTAAAATAATGATGTAAAGGAAAAGTAATAGTTTTATGTAATAGTTATTGGCTTTTTCTCATGAGAATGAAATAAAATAGGCAGTCAAGTAAAGACTAATTCACAATCAAAGACTACTGAGCTAACTTCTGGTTTCTAAGTGTTTGTCATAACAGGAATATATATATATGTTTGTCATAAGAGGAACCTTGTGAAACTCTGGCTATTCAAACTTGTTGCTACAAGTAAAGAGAAAAAAAGAACGAAAACTCGCACTCTACTACTGATATCTTAGCACTCACCATTTTGGGACTAAGAATGGCATTCATGCCTAGAACGAAGGGATGAATTGCTAGGAAAAACAGCAGGCATAAGGAATACTGCTGTGTTCCAGAACAGAAATCTGTGTATCAGGGTAAACAGATGGGGGCTGGGCTCCCATGGAAGGAAACAATGTGAGAAAGTATAGAAAAATGAGAAGTAATAACAGTGTAATTAATGTGATGATAGATGCCAAAAAGAAAGTGGTTAAGACAAAATGCACATTTATTTAAAAAGAAGATAAAGCATAATCAATAATTTATTCAATTTTTATGGGAATAAATAGTTGTTTTAATTTTAAAGGGACAAATACAGAATACAACTTACCTGGATATATCATCTGAAGCTATGTTATTGAGATTAATATGGATTACTAAATAATTTTGACATCATAGGTTTATTAGTTTAGTTTGACAACAAATCTTATATTTGAGAATAGATTTGCTCTGCTTCATAGATATTCTGTTAATGCTATTATGCTATTAATATGTGGTGAACCATGATTATTCATCCTTTAAGAAAGACACAATATAACGAAAAGATTGAAGTGCTTGGCACAAGAAGAGCAGGCTCTGAAAACCTTGATACTACAATTTAATCAGTAAGCATCAAGCAATTGCCTCTGTATACTTTATATCAGGAACAGGATTCAGTGTTGGAATTTAAATGCAATGATTTGTTTACATATATATAGTTGAGTGAATCTTTATGGGTGCCCTGAACTAGTGCAATGATCTTTTAATTGATTGGCAAATCATCAGATTTCACTCCCCAAATTCTGTTCTTTTAGTTTATGCATGACAGAGACTGTTTCTATCATCAGGTACATTTATTGATGTGCTTTTGCAATCATTTTTATTTC
Organism: Macaca nemestrina; assembly: GCF_043159975.1. Taxonomy (NCBI): domain Eukaryota; kingdom Metazoa; phylum Chordata; class Mammalia; order Primates; family Cercopithecidae; genus Macaca; species Macaca nemestrina. The sequence goes on from NC_092127.1 coordinate 26,933,811, forward strand.
TAAACTTTGGAATTCTTATTATGTCTAACAATTAAGCTAAAAATCTTAACTTACATTGTTCTTTAAAATGAAAATTTAAGTTGTTGCATTCAAGAAGCTACCATACTATATTAAGACCATTAAAAGAAGAGTAAATAATTGAGAATGAAGAAACAAAACAAACATAAGAATCTTATTGTAATGAAATTTTTAAGTAAGGAAATGAGTTGAAACCCAAGAGATAAATATTTTCCTTAATTTAAAAAAGTCTTTAGTGTTACATTTAAAGCAAAATAAACAACTAAGAACAAGTCAATCCACTGAATTAGAACAAGGTGTAAGATTTTTTAAAAGGCCAACTCCTGTCTTGTTTCCATCTTCTAAATATAAGAGAATTAATCTTAACATTTGGAAATATACTACAAAGAATTCAAAAGGAGAATGCCTCTCTGAAATGTGTTGAGTCATTAGGAGGAACACAGGTGTTGTTAAAGCTAACTCACCTTGTAGACTTGCATAATTTACATTACATGCTACTGAAATAATGTACTAACATTACTCAGTCACTGTTTAACACCCTTGAGAATTAATGAACAGAAAAAGAGGTTCTCAACATAGGAAGTTTGACTACCTTGATTTTAAAAACCTTATAGGTTGGATTTTCAGAAGTATAGAGAAGTGAATTTGATGTAAACTTGTAAAATGTCATGACATTTGCTTTTTTTTTCCTTTTTTAATTGTCAGATTCTTATAGTTTGGATTATGTGAAGTACTCTGCTTATGCATTCTCTTCACACCATTTTTCTCATATTCTAGGCACATCACTATTTTTATTTCTTCAAACCAAATATGTGTTCATTCACATTGCCATCCCTGTTTTATAAAGTATTTATTAAGGAATAATGAGTATAGAACAAAATGTACAAATAAGTTGTATAACTTGATCAATTTTTAAAACTGTAGATGGTCATGTAAGTATAATAGAATAATAAACCATGTTGTCATCACCCCAGAAGCATGCCCTTCAGTTTCTGTTCTCCCAAAAGAGTCACCACTAGCATGACTTTTGCCACCAAAGTGTTGTTTCAGCTATTTCTAAACTTTTTATAATATAATATCTTCCGTATCTAGCATTTATTATTCGACATTTTTGTTGCGAGGTTCATCAATATTGAAGCAGGAAGTTGGAGTTTTAATAATTTCCTCGCTGTATCACATTCTGATCTGTGAATATATTAGTTTATATATCCATTTTTGATGGACATCTGGGAAGTTTAATATTTAGTACTATTAATAGTTGTTCTGCTGTAAACATTCTAATCTAACGTGTTTATCTGTTGAAAGTGTATATGCATTTCAGTTGGTTATACATCTGGAAATGGAATTACTGGGTAATAAAGTATGCACGTTATACTTTATTAGATATTAGATGATCAAAGTAATTGTACTCTGACAGTATATGAGCTTTTAAATAGCTCAAATTTTTGCCCACACTTTGGTTTATTCCATAATTATTTAAATTAACTATTTTGGGGGAGTTACGTAGTGGTATTTCACTGTCATTTTGTTTTTCGTATCTCTAAATTTAGTCTTAACGCAGGTGAGCCACTTTTCAATTGTTTGGTGTCCATTTGAATTTACTTTATTGCAGACATCCTGGGTAAGTCTTTTGTCCATTATTCTAATGATTTTCTTCTTTTTTCCTTTGGATTCACATGAGTTCTTTATACATTTTTCACTTAACCCACAGAAAATCTTCAGAGACAGTTTTCTTAACAATGATTTTTCCTATTCATGAGCATGGTATAATCCCTTCATGTATCTAGACTTACAGTTTCTCAACAATGTTTTGCAGTTTTCAGTATAGATTTCTCAAATATTTTCACTCAACGTATTCCAACATATGTGATGTTTTCAATGCTATTGAAATTCTAGTTTTAAATTTCTTAATGTATTTGTTGTAGGTACGTAGAAATTCTCCTGTTTTCATATATTTACATTATGCCAACCTTTTATTTAGATTTTACTAAATTTACTTAGTAATTCTAATGGTTTTTCCACAGATTCTTTTTGATTTTCTAAAAGCACAATAATATCCTCTGCAAATAATAACAATTTTATTACTTCTATACTCGTCCTTAAGTCTTTTATTTTCATTTGTAGGCTTGTGGCATATATTAAAAATTCCAATACTATATTGAATATAATTGGTAAAGGGAATATCCTTGACTCATTCAAAAAATCAAGGGTAAAGATTCTGTATTTCATAATTAAGCCTGATGTTTAATTTTTTGTGGATTTTACTATAGGATTTTTTGTGGCCGTTGTTTTAGTTTTTAATTTGTTAAGTTATTTTTTCTTAATGGTGATTGAATTTTATCAAAAGCTTTTCTGGATCCCTAGATATGATCATTTTTTTCCATTTATTTTTATCAATGGGCTAATTTAGATTGATTTTTACCAGCTTTTTTGAGATATAGTTCACATACTCTACATATAAACAATTATTTGGCTTTTAATATTAATATATTTACAGTTGTGTAATCATCTCCACCATCCATTTTACAACACTTCTCATTTTAAAAGAAACCCTGTACTCATTAGCAGTCACTCTCCAGCCTGTCTCTGTTCTGAAACCACAACCTCCAAGCCTTAGATCTAGATAACCATTAGAATAATTTGTGTCTATAGATTTCACTATTTTGGATATTTTATATAAATAGAATAATACAACATATGTTCTTTGTGAATGGCTTGTTTTACTTAGCATGGTGTTTTTAAGGTTGAACAATGTTGTTGCATGTATTGATACTTTACTCATTTTTAATGCTGAATAATATTCCATTTTATGGATATAGCACACTTTTTATCTATCAGCAGATGGACATGTGGGTGGTTTCCACTTGTCTATTATGAACATTTGTGTACTAGTCTTTATGAGGATGTATGTTTTCATTTCATTTGAGCATGTATCTAGGAATTACTTGGTCATATGGTAACGGTATGTTTAACATTTTGGGAGCTGCCAGGGCAACTGTATCATGTTAAATTCCCACAACAGATGGATGAAGGTTTCACACTCTCCATGTACTTGCCAGCACTTAATCTTATCTGTCATTTCAAATATAGCCATCTTAGAGGGTGAGGAATACTATCATTGTGGTTTTGATTTATATTTTCCTAGTGATTCGTGATGCTGGGGTTTTTTTTTTTCCAGGTGTTTATTGTGACTTTTATATCCTCTTTTAAGAAATTTCTTTTGAGATTATTTACACATTTTAAAATTTGTTTTTTGTTGTTGTTGTTGGGTTGTGAGAGGTCGTTATATACTCTTGGTGCAATCCTTTATTAGATAAGTAATTTGAAAATATTTTCTCTCATTCAGTGGGATATATTTTTACATTCTTGATATTGTACTTTGACACACAAAACTTTTTAGTTTGATAAAATCTAATTAATCTCTTTTTGTTACTTGCGCTTCTGTGTGATAGGTAAGAAGACTTTGTCTAACCCAAGCTTATGAAAATTTACACTTAGCATTTGGTCTATCCTGAATAATATTCCATTTGTACTTGCATTTTTTTGCTTAAATATATTCTTAATTTCTTTATTTTTGATACTATTGTAAGTGCAATTTTATTAATTTCATTTTCATATTGTTCATTGCTAGTACACAGAAATACAACTGATATATGTATATTAATATTATATCCTGCAACTTTGCTGAATTCATTTATTAGCTCAAATAGTTTTGGTCCTTATGGCTTTTTATATGTGGTATTATGCCTTATGCTAAGAGCTATAAATTTATTTATAAATTAATGTCTTTTTTTTTTGCCAAATTTCCCTGGGTAGAACATCCATACAATGTTGACTGAGAGTCTTATCTTGTTCTTTATCTACGTGGAACAATTTGTGTTCTTTTGCCATTTAGTCTGATGCTAGCTATGGGTTTATCAGGTTGAAGAAGTTTCCTTCTATTTGCATTTCAAGTGATTTTATCATAAAATGGTATAGGATTTTTGTTAAGTGCTATTACTGCATCTAAAGAAATGAGTGTGGTTTTTTCTTCTTTATTCTATCAATATGGTATACTGCATGAATCGATTTTTCTCACTTTGAGCTAGCATTGCGTTCTTGAGATAAATCCTACTTGGTCATGTTGATGTATTGCTGGGCTGAAGTGGCTATTATATTTCGAGGATTTTTTGGATCTATATTCATAAAGGATATTGGTCTGTAGTTTTCTTGTGATGTCTGTGTTTTGATTTTGATGTCAGGGTAATGTTGACCTTACAGAATAAGGTAGGAAGTTCTTCCCTCATTTCTATTGATGTCGAGTGATTGAAAAGAATTGGTGATAATTCTTCTTTAAAATGTGGGTAGAATTCACCAATGAAGCCATCCTCGTTGTGGGATTTTCTTTATTGGAAATTATTTAATTAACTCAATCTGTACTCATATTAAGTCTGTTAAGATTTCTATTTTTTCTTCTTTTGTCAGTGTACAAGTTTCTAGAAATATTTTTTTATTTCATTTGGGTTATCCAGTTTATTAGCATGCATTTATTCATAGTATTTTCTAAAAATACTTTATTTCTGTAAAATTGAAAGTGACATCCCATGTTTCAATGCTGATTTTAGTCATTTGCATCTTTTTTTTTTTTTCTTGTTCAGTCTATCTAAATGTTTGTCAATTTTGTCAGTCATTTCAAAGAACAAACTTTTGGTTTTACGAATTTTTCTCTATTGATTTTGTATTCTTTATTTCCATCCTAATTTTTATTAATTCCTTCTTTGCTTTGAATTTTGCTTACTCTTCTCTTTCTAGTTTCTTAAGATGGAAGATTAGGGTAATAATTAGAGGCATTTATTCTTATTAATATATGCATTTATAGGTGTAAATCTACCTCAAGCACAGCTTTTGCTGCATTTCATAAGTTTTGGTATGTTGTGTTTTCATTTTTTTCTTCTCAAAGTATTTCGTAAATTTCTTTTTGATTAATTCTCTGGCCAACTGGTTATTTAGGGCTGTGTTTGCTTAATTTTTATATATGTGTGAATTTTTCAGAATTCCTTCTTTCATTGATTTTTAATACCATTTTTGTGATTAGAGAACACATTCTGTATAATTTTAGTTCTTATAAATTCACTGAGACACATTTTATGGCTTAACATATGTCTATTCTGAAGAATGTTCCATGTGTGTTTAAGAAGAATGTATATTCTGCTGTTCATTGGTGGAGTGTTCTATAAATATGTCTAGCTGGTTTATAGTGTAGCTCAATTCTTCTACTTCATTGTTAATCTATCCGGTTTTCCCATCCATTATTGAAAGTGGGTATTGAAATCTCTAAATATTACTATTTAATTGTCTTTTTCTACCTGAGGTCAATTTTTGCTTTATGTATTTTAGGGCTCTGTTGTTAAGTGCACGTATGGTTATAATTGTTATATCTTGTTAGGGGATTTAGTCCTTTAAAATTGCAAAATATCCTTCTTTGTCTTAAAATCTATTTTGTCTGACATTAATATAACCACTTTGGTTCTCTTTGTTATTTGCACAAAAATAATTCTTTTGTACAACAAAAATATCTTTTTTCACCCTTTCAGAGAGGTAGCATATAATTAAATTATGGTTTTAAAAAAATCCATTCTGCCAATCTCTATTTTTCAATTAGAGAGTTTACTCTGTGAGTGAAAACAACTCAAAGAATTATGCTTATTGTCATTTATTCACAAACGCATTATATTAAATAGAACTAAACAACTAATAATGTATATTACCTCAGATTCCACAAATATATACACAATTATATGTATATATTTCAAGTAAATATATCTTTTCTATTAATTTATTGATTTATAAAATATTTATTTGTTCAAAATGTTCTCAGTTCTGCTCTGACATCAGGAATATAAAAATAAATAAGGGAGGTCAGAGATTTACCCTCCCCTCAGGAAGTTTGCACTCCAGTAGTGGACATAATAAAAAGTTATACATTAATAAAATAGTTCAAATCTTTAAGTCTTATAAAGACGATTAACAGAGTGATGTGCTAGAACATTTCTAGAACATAGGGAATAGCTACTTTAGCCAAATTTACCAGAAAAGACTTTTCTGAGGAGTTGATACTTGAACTGAGGCTAAAAGAAATAGCTAGGTGACAGTCCAGGGAAAGAACATCCAAGTAAATGAAAGATTTAAATATAAAATCTCAGACATTACTCCAGGAGAATATGTTTCTGACCTAAAGATGAGAAATAAGGCCATTCCAGCTGGAGTATAGTGTTGGAAAAAAGAGATTAAAGATGATGGTGAAGACGCTGAAAAAAGAGATGTGTGCCAATTATAGAAATAAATTATGAATAACTCAACAATAATTACACTAAGAAATCTACTTCTGTAATTGATAAGAGCTGTCATCAAAGTACTGTGTTGAGAATGTTGAAGCTGATTCAAGGGTTTCCGAAGAAGAGTACTGTGGTCTTGTGGAAATATTTGTGCACGTCTTGTGTGGAGAAGTGATTATCCATAAATATTTAAATATATATGTGTGTGTCATATAGATCTTACATAAAATTGTATATGTATAAATATATATATATATTATATTCTGTTTATCTACCTATCCATCTCGGGTACACAGTAAATTACATTAGCTATTTTGCAATTGTATTGGTCACAGTGAAGTATATATTTGGTCAGTACCTAATAAATTTTATTATATACTATGGGTAGCTGCATTATAGTATATCTAGGATAAAGACTTTGAAATCAGAAAAACCTAAGTTTGAAGCCTGGATCTATCAATTAAAATCTGAATGCTGGAGCTAGCATATTGTGTGTTTTGAAACTACTTTGGTTAGAAAATGGTCACTGCTGGTATTTTAAAACTATGCTTGATAATTCTAATTAATATAAATGTTTTTCATCAGTGAAGTGATCTATAAATATGTGCTGTGAACTGAAAATTTTGAAAACAGAATAAATAGACAACCTCTTTTGCTCTTCTAAATGATTCATTTACTATGAATGGTTTTAAATGCACCGCAGAAAAGGTACCTTTGATAACTTTTATATTAGCGGCCAAAAGAGCACAATTCATGAAAATTTTGCCTCTTGAAATAGTTTTTTAAGCTAGTCTTTAAATAATTGTAGTTTTTAAAAATCTTTTTATTTTGAGAGTACATTTTAAAGGACATACCAAAATTTATTTACTTTTTAAAATTTACTTTTAAATTTGAGATTCATGGGTCATATGTGCAGATTTGTTACAGGGGTATATTGAGTAATGCTGAATGTATGTACGCCATCGTTTAATCATCCCATTGTCACTCAAATAGCGAACATAGTATTCAATAAGTCAGTTTTCAACCCTTGCTCCCCTCCATCCTTTCCCCACCATTTGAAACCTCCATTGTCTACTGTTCTTATCTTTGTGTCCATGTGTACCCAATGTTTAGCTCCTACTTATAAGTGAGAACATATGGTATTTGGTTTTCTGTTTCTGTGCCTATTCACTTAGCATAACGGCCTCCAGCTGCATCCACGTTCCTGCAAAGGACATGATTTCATTCTTTTGTGTGGCTGTGAAGTATTCCATGATGTGTGGCTCTGTGGCTGTGTGGTATTCCATCGTGTTTATGTACCACATTTTCTTTATCCAATCCACCATTGATGATCATCTGAGTTAATTTCACATCTTTGCTATTGTGAATAGTGCTGCAATAAACATGTGACTGCTGGTGACTTTTTGGTAGAATAATTCATTTTCTTTTGCATTGTAAACCAAAAGTACCTGAAACAGATACTTTTATCTATCAGTCAAGAGTACAACTTGGTTTTATACATTTTAGGGAGACATGAGACATCAATCAGTACATGTAAGATGTACATTGGTTTGGTCCAGAAAGGCAGGACAACTTGCAGTGGGAACCTCCAGGTCATAGGTAGATTTTGCAATTTTCTGGTTGTCAGTTGGTTGAAAGACTTATTATCAACAGAAAGGAATACCTGGGTTGCAATAAGGGGTTGTGGAGATCAATGATGTATCATGTAGATGAAGTCTCCAGGGAGCAGGCTTCAGAGAGAATAGACTGTAAATGTTTCTTACCAGACTTAAAGAGCCTGTTCTATCAGTAATTCCAAAAGGGAGGTGTATATAATGAGGCATGTCTGGCTTCTCCTTCCCATCATGGCTTGAACTAGTTTTTCAGTTAACTTTGGAATGCCCTTGGCCAGGAGGATGGGTCTATTCAGATGGTTGGGGGACCTTAGAATTTTATTTTTGGTTTGTGGGGTATATACACAGTGATAGGATTGCTGGATCAAATAGTAATTCTATTTTTAGTTCTTTGAGAAATCTTCAAATTTCTTTCCACAGGGGCTGAATTAATTTGTATTTCCGCCAACAGTATATGTGTTCCCTTCTGTCTACAATGTTGCCCACACTTGTTATTTGTTGATTTTTTTAATAATAGATGCTCTGACTGGTGTGAGATGGTGTCTCACTGTGGTTTTGATTTGCATTTCTCTGGTGATTAGTGATGTTAAACATTTTTTCACGATTGTTGGCTCCTTGTATATCTTCTTTTGAGAAGTGTCTGTTCATGACCTTTGCTCTCTTTTTAATGGGGTTGTTATTTTCTTGTTGATTTGTTTTTTATAGATTCAAGATATTAGTCCTTTATCTGATGTGTAGGTTGCCATGTCAAATTTAGAGAGACTTTTACCCTTTATTTTTACAACATATATAATTTTTAGAAACTGCTTATTTTGTGATTTTAATGAAAGGGTAACCTTTTTTGCAAGAGTTATATATATAGACTTAAATTTCTTTTTAACTCTTGAAATGTACTGTAAATGGCATAAAGGGTTAGTGAATAATTGATTACCATTTGAAAATAAGTGAATTGAGAAAGCACAACAGTTGTCAAAATTGATTGTTTTTATAAACCCTTTGTCATGGCAATCAATACAATGGATAAGAAGAGAAGTGAGAAATTTCAAGTATGTCTTTTCATTGCTATATATAAATTATTAAATATTTTGCAGATGGAAACGGCAGGTTTCTTTTTCACCATAGTTTCTCTAATAAGCAAGTTGTCTTAATCCTTTCTCTTCTAAGTAAAATTTGCAAAGTTCACTAAATGTAGGAGTTTTCAGAGATTACCATGTGGGCTTATTATGACTATATGCAATTTCAAGATTGTACATGATTTCTGGAAAGTTTGATTTATCTCTGCCTTATCAATTATGTGCTATTTTATAATATAAATTTCATTAGCTTCAAATTGATCAATGTGTCCGTAACTGCTCCTGAAATTAAGCCTGTGAAGAAACATATACCCAAGAATCACAAATTTGTAAGATCCTAAAAGAAGAATGAACACATGCTAATCTAGTTAGTATCTTTGAAGAAAAAAGAAAATTTCAATTTATTAAAATATCACGTTACCTTCTCTTCAGTATTACAGGATTCTTGACAGAGAAAATCCTAACTTAGGGAATTGTAAAATCCCATCTATTACCAAATAAATTAGTCCAAGGAGATTGTAAATGTTGCTTGGCTGTGTTACCAACTGGTCTCAGCATCCTATGGAACTCTTTTTTTCTGAAGAAAAGGCATTTTTGAGGTCTCAGAACATCCTTTCTCTACTTCCAATTAAATGCCTCTTTCTTTATAGAGATCTTGACCAAGAAAATATCACTGATCAAGTTAAATATCTAGACAACAGCAAATATCTTGGAAAAATATGAAGAGACAATTGTACTGTTCTCCCCTTATATTAGGAAGAAATAGTAATCATTTCTATGGGCACAACCATGTCTATTCTTTTAAAGAATTTCTTAAAGCTGTATGACTCAGACTGCTCTTCAGACACATGAAAATGAGAAAAAAAGTCATCATGTTTATAAACCTCCAAGTACTGCAATGGAAACTGAGAGTAGTGACTTTGTACCATTCAGTAAAAGCTAGCACAAACATGTTTGAATTCTTGGGTCTAATTTTCTAAACACTGTTGTCCTAAATAAGACAAAGCATAAATTGGTTACTGTTTCTAGGAGTGGGGCTTCTAACTGGAAGAAAATTGGGGAAAATAAATCACTGCTTTTGATTCAGTCTTGAGAGAAACAGAATGAGTAGAAAGTCTAGCCTCGATGCAAGAAAAAGTACAAGGGGTGGGCTTACTGTAGGCAGCACTGTGAATTAGCATCTGCTATGCCTGAGATATCTTGTGAACATAAGACTTTGAGTACCAACCAAGTATCTTTTATTTTCTCCGTATTGGAAATCTATAGCAACTCTTAATGTTAAGGTTCACTGCAAGAAACAGAAAAAAACAACAGTGGCTTTAAAAAAAGCTTTTCTTTTCTTTTTTTTTTTTTTAAGATGGAGTCTCTCTTGGTTGCCAGGCTGGAGTGCAGTGGCGCAATCTCAGCTCACTACAACCCAGCTCACAATCTGCTTTCTGGGTTCAAGTGATTCTCCTGCCTCAGCCTCCCAAGTAGCTGGGACTACAGGTGCATGTCACCTTGCCCAGCTAATTTTTGTATTTTTAGTAGAGACGGGGTTTGACCATGTTGGCCAGGATGGTCTTGATCTCCTGACCTTGCAATCCACCCGCCTTGGCCTCCCAAAGTGCTGGGATTACAGGCCTGAGCCACTGCATCCAGCCTAAAATGTTTTTTTCTAATAAAATGGAATCTAAGGCAAACAACTAAGATTAGCATTATTTGTCTCAATTGTCAAGGACTGAAGATTCTGTGTTGTACTGCTCCATCATCCCCTTACCTTACCCTTTCATATCCTGCACTGTGGCATTTTGAAATTAGTGCCAACTTAATTTCAACAGTATATCAGAACTTTGCTCCATTCTCTCTAACTCATGTTATTATCACAATTATGTCTGTATAACTTTTGTGCCTGCTTATATAGATTTATAATTATAGCTTTATGCAATTTTCTTTTAAATAAGAGAAGAAAAAAAGTGAAATATTGAAAATATATTTATAATGTCTTATATCCTGTTTGTGGCTTTTAGGACTGGGAAAACTCTGAGATCTAATAAAGATAAACCTTTTGCACAGCTTTGCCAAGGAACCATGAGACATGTAAGATCATAATTATTTGTGAAGTAGGTCCGTTCTGCTCCGTCCAGTACTAGGAATGGAGACTATTATTTTCATTACTACCGCTAAGCTAGGAAGCAGGAAATGAAAGTGGAGTAAGTTAAAACTGCCATAAAGCTCACTTTTTGTTATTACTAACATTCAGCCATTTTTCTCACATAAATGCTTCCCAGGTTGCTGAAAACCTTCGGTTAATTTCCAGAGTTCAAAAAAAGTGTGTGCTGACAATATTTGCCAGTTTTTTTTTTTCACTACTTTTATTTATGAGCAAATATTCAGAGATCTTTACTATATCATTTTTGCAGATGTCACCCAGCCATGTCATGTTGATGTACCAAGAAAGAAGAAGCACAAAAGGGTATGGTCTCTTCTAAGAACATTTCCAACACGTTACACACAATACTTTTTCTTCTATATCATTAGACAAAATTTATTACATGCCACATCTAGCTACAAGGCAGGCTGGAGAAACATTTATTCATAGTGGCCAAATATCCTGTTAAAAATTAGGGTCCTGTTATTAGGCAACCATAAGATAATGGTTATTATGGCAGAAAAAAAGGCAGCTGCATTATTTTTTAAAATACAACCCACTTCCTCTTCCCTAAAAAAGCCATCTAATTCTATTTTTGTAACCAACCTCATCATTCTACCCAGCTACCTTATCCAGCCCAATGCTAAAGATAACTGTGTGCTAAGCTTTCCTGTCTATCCAGCTCAAGTGTAGCTTTTTACTGTGTAGCAATGTAAAAATATCAGAAAATATGGATAAAAAAGAAATTCATTAATGATTTATTATAGCCATAATCAAACACCACTTGGCAGGAATTGCACAGATTACCTGACTTCTCAGAGGAGGGTTTCTTATTTAGGCTAACTGAAAGACCCTGCTTCTCCACCTGTCTTTCTGTATTTTCTTTCATAGAATTAATGTTTTAAAAAGTTTAAAAATAGAGAAAGAAAGAGAAATAAAACGACAAAAACTGCAAAATGGAGACAGAAAAAAATTAAATTATATTTTTCATCTGCTTTCCTTGTCACAGTAACCTTAATTACCATGTTAATTTCCCTTCTATGTACTGCCTGAAATATCAGGATTAATATTTTTTCCCTCTGAAAAACAGGGTACTAGGTTTTCATCCTTCAATATCTGAGTTCCTAAAATCGACTTCTATTGCGATCTGGGAAAGAGAAATACATAGCACAACTCTTCTGGATCCAGAATAAAATTATTTCTGCTGCCATTTGCACCAGCATGATTCATGGCCTATATCTACCTCTTGACATAAACAACACTAAAAATAAGACAGCCCCCTGCTTCAGCTGCCATGGGGGAAAACATATCCACTGCCATCCTTGTCATAGAAATAGTAGTCTCTAAATTGAAGGGGTTTACTTTTGCCTTCCCAAATCTCCTGTGGATATGTCTGCTAAGTAAAAAACAAAGTCAACATGTAAAACCATACCTGTAAGTTTATCTGGAAAAGGAAGTATCTGTCCTCCAGACTTTAGCATGTATTAAAGATTGCTGTACAGGGTTGAAATACCATTCTGTGACTCTATTTTGAATATCTGCCCCAAATCCCAAGGCAGTCAAGTCATGGTACAATAAAGGACACTGCATCCACTGACAGCTACAGCTAAAGTGCAAGCAGTGGAGGCAGGGGATGCCAGGGGAGGTCAAATGACCAGAAGAATTGTGTTTTGGGGAAAGAGAAATGGAAAAGTGAGAGAATAAAGAATTAGTGAAATATATTTAATGAGTCCAAATTATCCATTGCAAAAAAAGAGAAAGTCATATATTTTTCTTTCAGCCTTTCTTCTTTCTTAACCCTCTTTCTTTTATTCAGTTTTTATTCTTTTTCTTTTATTCTTATCTTTTTTAAGAATAGTACATGCACTACTCCCTTTATGTGAACTTACACATTTCAAAAGCTCTACGATAATGTTTCCAATGATTCATTGAACAAGCCACATGCAAAGAAGGATACATTTTTAATTAGTTACTGAATAATGCTAAACCAGTAGTAAACTTTAGTCTTAACTCTTAATCATTCTGTTTATTTACTTGTTTGTTTGTTTTACTTTTTAGTGTTTTCCATCACATTAAACTCTTTGTGGCTTCCTCAGATAATGGTTACCCATTGGGGCCTCATAAATACTGGCTTACTGACTGTTTCTTTTCCCAGTTTTATTGAGGTATAATTGACAAATAAAACATACATTTAATGTACATGATGTGATGTTTTGATATACATGTACATTGTGAAATAATCACCACAATCAAGCTAATTAACATATCCATGACCTCACAGTTATGTGTGTGTGGTGAGAACACATAAGATCTACTGCCATGGCAAATTTCAAGTATATAGTACGGTAATGTTAACTATAATCACTATGCTATACATTAGATCTCCAGAACTTATTTATTGTATATAATTGAAATTTTGTACCCTTTGACAAAAATTTTCACGTTTTCCTAACCCTCCAACCCTTGGAAACTACAATTCTACTCTGCTTCTATGAGCTCATCCCTTTTAGATTCCACATATAAATAAGATCATGCAGTATTTGTCTTTCTGTACCTGGCTTATTTCACTTAATATAATGTCCTCCAAGTTCATTCATGTCTCAAATAACAGTAGTTACATCTTTCTTAAGGTGGAATAATATTCCATTGTGTGTGTGTACACACACACACCAAAGTTCCCTTTCTTTCATCTGTTGATGAGCACTTAGGTTGGTTTCATAACTTACCTGTTTTGATTAATGCTGCAATGAACATGGGAATGCAGGTATCTCTTCAAGACACTGATTCTAATTTCTTTGAATAAATCCAAAAATGGGATTGCTGGATTATAAGATAGCTCTATGTTTCTATTTTTAATTTTTCAAAAAACCCTCAAACTATTTGCCATCATGGCTGTACTACATGACACCTTCAGTGACAGTGGACAGGGATTCCCTTTTCTCCACATCCTTGCCAACACTTACCTTTCATCTTTTTGATCTTTTTGATCAAAGCCACTCTAACAGGTGTGCGGTAATATTGTGGATTGATTTGCATTTTCCTAATGATTAATGAGATTAAAAATTTTTAAAAATATACCTATTGGCCGTTTGTATGTCTTTTTGAAAGATGTCTATTCATATCCTTTGCCCATTTTGGAATCAAGTTGTTTATTTTGTTGCTGTTGTTTGAGTTCCTTATTTATTGTGAATTCCAATCCTTTATTAGATATATGGTTTACAAATATTTTTTTTCCATCACTTAAGTTGTCTCTTCATTCTGCTCATTTTTTTCTTTGCAATTCAGAAGTCTTTTACTTTGATGTAGCCTATTTGTCTATTTTTGCTTCTGTTGTCTGTGTCCTGAGTGTCTCATTCAAAAAATCATTGCCCAGACTGATGTCATAGAGCTTTTCCCCCACGTTTTCTTCTAGTAGTTTTATAAGTTCAGTTGTTAAATGTAAGTCTTTAATCTATCTTGAGTTGATTTTCATTGTGTGAGATAAGGGTTCAGTCTCTCTCTTTTGCATATGGGTATCCAGTTTTATCTTCAACATTTGTGGAAGAGACTGTCCTTTCCCCACTATATGTTCTTGGAATCTTTGCCTGAGATCAATTGAACATAAATATATGGATTTGCTTCTCAGCTCGATATTTTGTTTCATTGGTCTATATGTATGTTTTTATGCCTGTAATATATTGTTTTGTCTACTAGAGTTTTGGAGTTTATTTTGAAATCAGGTAGTGCAGTGCCTGTAGCTTTGGTCTTGTTCAAGATTTCTTTGGTTATTCAAGGTCTTCGTAGTTTCATACTGGCTTTTATCTTGAAAGTTTCTAATATCTACTCTTTCTTTTATTTCTTTGTTATGTTTTGGTTTTCTTTTCCTTTATTTTAGAGAAATTCTGAAAATTAGAAAAGGGAAAGCTCTTCTTTAGTATACCAAGAGATACCTGAAAAAGTCATTCAACTGCTGAGGATCTTCAATTAAGAAAAGCATCATAGTCTTTAGTAAAGGCTCTCTAATGCAAGTCATTGTGGTCTTATTCTGAATAATCAAATGTATGTCAAGCATTTCTTAGTTCCTAAAACATTTTCAAAAAGTAAACCTTTTGAAATGAAGACTAATTATATAATTTAGCTTCAGTAATGATTCTTGAAAGAGACTTCTTGAATTTCTTTATTTATTTTAGTTTAAAACATGTTTTTGACCCTTTTGACCTAAAGCTATTGTCTTCTCAGGCACATGTCTCAGACACATGTCACTTGGCAAACAAAGTCGGCCCTGTAAAATTTTTCTGTTTTATAAATTTATTTTCCTTTTGCATTCTTTTTAAACTTTTTGTGCTCAGACACAAAAGACTGAGCAATGACATGAAATAATATATTGCTCTCTAGAGAATTACTCATTATCCATTAGACATTCATCAAGCACTATTAAGCATTAAAAAATGTAAAAAGCATAGCTAGTTTATGACAAAAACATTCATATAATTAGTAGAATGAATATAACGACTTGAAAAAAGTCTCAACAAAAAGAAAGGTGAAAATTTTTGAGAAAATATAAAAGACTGAAAGAAGTATAATTACCTTATTTATTCTCTCAACCATCTTGTTTTGAACAAAGTGGCGGTTAAAATAAATCCCAGTTGGATCATATTGAAACACTAATGTATCAAAGTGTCATCTTCTAGACAGTGACAGTCATTGTGGTACAGAAAGTCTGGGTTGGAAAAACATCAGTTTTTGAAGTGAATAGTTTTTAGCTATAATATCAAATTATTATAAGAATAACACAGTAAGTTTGTGTTTGAGGTGAGGCCAGAATGAGAAAGTAAAGCAATAAATGTACCATGTGATAGAGAAAGAAATAAAAGTAAGAAAAGGCTGTTTTTTCAAGATATAGCAGTGTTTTTTAAAAATAATACTAAAGGTTTTACTTAACTATTTTTTTTTCAGGGTAATCTTTGAGATATCCTATTGCAGTCCTTTTTTTAGTGTTGTGACATTTCACAGTGATGTGCCTTAGTTAGGTTTATTTGTGCACATATTGTCCCTCAAGAGATCCAAATTACACGGGGATATTCTATTTTCTTTCTCTATGTATTTCTTTTAACAGATGGATATAACCAATAAAAAAGAAACAGACATATAGTTTCAGATAGCTTGGGGCACTGTGACATTTGTTTTGCATAATCTAGGGGTAAAACCCAGGTTTGGAGACAGAAAATATTTGAATTAAATCATGCTTGATTTCTTACTGCCTGTGTAACATTTGCAAATTGCCTATGATTGGGTCTGTGACGGTTCAGTTAAAATGAAAATTATCAGTTAAAATGGAGATCATGATATCTGAGTTTCAAAGTTGCATTAATGGTTAAAAGTGTTAGTATAGGGAAAAGTGCTAACTAAACGAAAGAAGAATAATATGTTCTCAATGAAAATAGTTTTCTTATTTCATTTTTGTATCTCTTAGTATTTTATTTTTCAAAATCATTTAGAGCAATGATTCACAGAGTTAAATAATAAATTATTCTTTTTTTGGAAGGGGGAGTTCAAGAGGCAAATTCTTAAGAAGAAAATCTTTTCCAATGAAAAATGTCTTTAAAATGTCTATAACTACAAAAACGCATATTTATATAAATGAAGTTAGACGGATAATGAAGCTTTATAAAGAGATGTGTGTGTAGTTATTTACAGCTCTAAGTATGCAAAACAAGACATCAGCAAGACGGCTAACTAGAGGTGCGGAACATTCACTTCTTCCACAAAGGAAGATCAATATAACAAGAAGACAGTCACATGTCAAACAGAGCATTTAGGCAAGAACAATAGAATTTATAAAGGAAGTGCAAAGTCCCTCTGAGGCATGCCATCACAGACAGAACAGCAAAACCCCAGACAGTATCAGCTAGGACCCAAGAGGACCTCCCCATTATGGGGAAAAGATGAGTAGGAGATCACCAGAAGTTCACATTTTTCTTACTAACACTTGCAATTTTAATGGCAGGAGAGCCCCACAGTCCTCACAGGTCCTAAACCCCGTATAGGCAGTTGCCTGGAGTCCACATGACTACATTGGTCCAGAGAGTGAACTAACACGGGGACCCCCACATTCCCCAGAATGCAGGCTGCTGCAGCATAGTTCCCTTTGGAGAAAGAAGCCACTGCCAGAGTGCATCCAGCCCAGGGGCCCAGTAACTCCTGCATGACCACATTCCTGGGGCCTCACAATCAACCTACCACATCTGCCTGGAGGGCCATGAACTCAGCTAGACTCAGCAGCATAGCCACGAACCCAGTATCTGAGCCCGTGCAATATTTGGCGCTTCAAAGAGTAGGTGGTTCAGCACAGCCGGGAGGCCATCCTCAAGACAGAGGAAGCCTGAGAGCCAATAGCCAGTGGTCAACCTCCACCAGCAACTCTGCCCTCTCCAGCAGCAGAGCTTATATACACCTCACTCCTAAAAGCTTGAGGACCAAACCACCCGGGCTTTCTACGACCAGTGACCCCCTCCTGCACCAGCACTAGAACTGCTGCTCACCTGTACACCCCCATAAGGGGCCCAAGGACCAGTGTACAAGGGTCCATCACTGTCAGTAACCCTGACTACTCCAGTAGCAAAGCAGCCAAATGCCCACATACCCACACATGGGTGTAAGGACCAGTCGGATTGGGGCTTGTTGCAGCAGCTTTCTCCACTCAGTCTAGTGGCTGGGATGCCACATGACCAATCCAGAGGCCCATAGCAGCCCAACTAGTGCCCACTGCCACTGGTTCCCACACTGTTCCAGCAGCAGAGCCTCCAGGGGCTCAAACACCCCCAGAAGTCTGAGAAGTGGCCTCTCCAGGGTCAATCACTGCCAGTGACCTGGCCCACTCCAGTTGCAAAGTTACTGCACACCCCCCACCAACACCAAGGGCCCAATGACCAGCTCATTTCAGGCCCACTGCCATTAGCAACCTCACCAATTTAACCAGTGGAGTTGCCATGTGCTAGCATAACACTTGCAATAGAGACCCAAGAGCCAGTCCTCCTGGTAGCCCTTTCACTTAGCAAAGTCAAAACATAACTGCCACAGACACCTGCAGCCTAACCCAATGAGGCATTCACAGACACCACTAATGTTGAAAATAGCCAAATCACATGTGAACTACACTGTTGCACCCACCCAGAACCAAAGCCAAAATACCTACCCTACTGACACTATAGGACACATCTATAGAAAACATCTTTCCTACAAAAGCTACTACATAAAATTAGAAGATGTGAGTATTCAGATATTAGTGTAGTGACATAAACATGAAAAAACAAACATAGCACCTGTATTAGTCCATTTTCACACTGCTATGAAGACCTACCTGAGGCTGGGTAACTTATAAAAGAAAGAGGTTAAATGACTCACAGTTCAGCATGGCTGCGGAGGCTGCAGAAAACTTACAATCATGGCAGAAGGTGATGGGGAAGCCAGGCAGCTTCTTTGGAAGGCAGCAGGAAGGAGAACAAGAAGCAGTGGAAATGTCAGATGCTTATAAAACCATCAGATCTCATGAGAACTCACTCTCATGAGAACAGCGTGGGAGAAACTGTCCCCATAATCCAATTACAGAAGCTGGTCCCACCCCGACACATGTGAATTATGGAGATTACAATTAAAAGTGAGATTTTGGGTGGGGACATAGCCAAACAGTATCAACACCTCTAAACTTAACAAAACAATTTTCCAGTAACAGACCTCAAAAAAAGAAAATTTATAAAATGCCTTAAAAATAATTAAAAATAATGATCTTTTTTTTTTTTTTTTGTGAGACGGAGTCTCGCTCTGTCGCCCGGGCTGGAGTGCAGTGGCGGGATCTCAGCTCACTGCAAGCTCCGCCTCCCGGGTTCACGTCATTCTCCTGCCTCAGCCTCCCGTGTAGCTGGGACTACAGGCGCCCGCCGCCTCGCCCGGCTAGTTTTTTGTATTTTTTAGTAGAGACGGGGTTTCACCGTGTTAGCCAGGATGGTCTTGATCTCCTGACCTCGTGATCCGCCCGTCTCGGCCTCCCAAAGTGCTGGGATTACAGGCTTGAGCCACCGCGCCCGGCAAAAAAATAATGATCTTAACAAAACTCAGTGAAACACAAGTGAATACAGATAGATAATTCCATGAAATCAGAAAAAAAAATTGTGAGCTGAATGGGAAATTCAACAGAGATCAATATTATAAAAAAAAATAAATCTTGAATTAAATAATTGAATGAATAAAATTTAAAAAACTATTCAGAGTTTCAGCAATAGAAAATGAAGAATTTATGAAGAATCCTTCATGAAAAAGAATTTTTGAACTCGAAAATGGTTTTTTGATATAACCCAGTCAGACCAAAAAAAAATGCAGAAAGCCTATGAAACTAATGGGACAACACTAAATAAAGAAATGTTTACATTATGGGAATTTCAAAGGGGAAAGAAATGGGAAAGAATATGGAAAACCTGTTTGATAACAACTGAAAACTTTCCAAGTCTTGGAAAAGATGTGAACATTCAGATTTAGGAAGCCCAATAATCCACAAATAGATTCAACCCCAAAAGATCTCTTCAAAGGGACATTGTAGAGTCAGAAGCAAAGAGAGGATTTTAAAAAGAGAGAAAAAAGAAAAAAAAAAATCAAGTCACATATAAAGGAATTCCCACCTCACTAATGGCAAATTTCTCAGCTGAAACCCTAAAGGCCACGAAAAAATGAGACAATATATTCCAAGTGTTGAAAAGAAAACCCTGCCAACCAATAATGCTACTACCAAAGCTATCATTCAGAAATGAAGGAGAAATAGTTTTTTCCAGACAAACAAAGACTGAGAAAATTTATCACCACTAGTCCTACAATAAATGCTTAATGCAGTTCTACATCTGGAAGTGAAAGAATAAAAACTAAAAACACATAAAAGAATAGAACTCACTAGCAGAGGAAATACACAATGAGAAAAAGAAACGGATCAAATCTTATGACTGCAGAAAACCACCAAACAACAAAAATAAACAATAAGAGAGACAGAAAGAAACAATATACAAAACAACTAGAAAACAGTCAACCAAATTACAGGAGTAAGTCAATGCCTATCAACATGAATCTTGAATGTAAACAATTTTAATTCCCTAATTAAAAGTTATAAAATGGCTGAATGGATTAAAACAAACAAGACCCAGTGATGTGCTTCCTACAAGTAACTCTTCTTGTCTGTACAGACACACATAAACTGAAAGTAAAAGGATGAAAAAACATACTTCACACAAATAGAAAAACAAGAACAAGCATGAATAGCAGCACTTCTATCAGATAAAATAAACTTTACATAAAAAAACCTAAAAAAGATATAAAGGAGGTCATTATATAATGATAAAGGGTTCAATTCAGCAAAAAGATGTAACTATTGTAAATATGTATGCCCCCAACACTGGAGCACCTAGATATATAAAGCAAATATTGTGACCCAATATTTAGAGCTCAATATGTTGATACTTAGGAACATCAACACCCCACTCTCAGTATTTTACATGTCATCTAGACAGAAAATAAACAAAGAAACTTTGGATTTTAATATAACTATAGACTCAATGGACATAACAGACATTTACAGAACATTTTATCCAACAGATGCAGAATACACACTCTCCTCATCAGCACATGGAACACTTTTTAGAATAAACCACATGTTAGGCCAGAAAACAAGTCTCAAGAGGATTTTAAAAATTGAAATTATATCAAGTATATATTCAGATCTAATGTAATAAAACTAGATCAATAACAAATGAAACTTTGGAAAACTTTACAATCAACATACTCCTGAAAGACCAATGGGTCAATGAAGAAATTAAGAAAAACAAAAAATTTCTTGAAACAAATAAAAATAGAGACACATCATACCAAAACTTATGAGATATAGTAATAGCAGTACTAAGCGGGAAGTTCACAGCCATAAACATATATATCAAAAAAGTAGAAATAATTCAAACAAACAAACTTAATGATGCACCTTAAGGTGCATCAAAATAAACCCAAACCCAAAATTAGTAAAAAGAAAGAAAGAATAAAGATCAGAAACGAATACAATTGAGATTTAAAAAATGCAGAGGATCAGTGAAATGAAAATTGGGTGTTTAAAATAAGATAAACTCAGAAATGTAAAAGGAGACATTACAACAGAACCACAGAAGTATGAAGGACTGTCAGAAACTATCACAACCAACCACATACCAAAAAATTATAAATTCACATGAAATGGATTCATTCCTGGACATATATAACCCCCTGTGATAGTTAATACTGAGTGTCAACTTGATTGGACTGAAGGAAACAAAGTATTGATCTTTGATGTGTCTGTGAAGGTGTTGCCAAAGGAGATTAATATTTGAGTCAGTGGGCTCAGAAAGGCAGACCAACCCTTAATCTGGGTGGGCACAATCTAATCGGGGCAATATGGCTAGAATGCAAGCAGGCAGAAAAATGTGAAAAGAGAGACTGGTGTAGCCTTCCAGCCCACATCTTTCTCCCGTGCTGGATATTTCCTGTCCTCAAACATTGGACACCAAGTTCTTCAGTTTTGGAACTCAGACTGGCTATCTTTGCACCTCGGCCTGCAGATGGCCTATTGTGGGACCTTGTGAAAGTGTGAGTTAATACTTAATAAACTCCCCATTATATCTGAAAAAATATTACATGACAATTAAAAATAAGCTAAATATAGGTATACATATATTGTTATGTTAAATGTCAATAATAACCTCCACTTTTAGAACTATGAACATAAGCATTTTTCAGCATGAGGAAAACTGCATGTGACTCCTCCCATTGTTTCCATCATACAGATTTTCAGTCCTTCTGCCTGAGGAAGTTCCTCCCCGTATTTGTTTGATACAACTGTTTCTCCTTAGGACTTAGACAACTATATATTTGCTAAAACTAATACTTGTATGGTTTGTTACTTATCTGCAGTCTAATCACTTTAATAAGAACCTGTATTTATAACTGATAAAATATTTGCATTACCATTGACATTATGATGCAAAGTGAAATTTATATTCCCTCTTAGTCTGGTTTTTTTTTTCTGTTATAACATAATACCACAGACTAGTTAATTTATAATGAACAAAAATTTTTTGCTTTCTATCAACATATACAAAAATAAAATCAAAATGGATTAAAGATTCAAATCTAAGACCTCAATCTATGAAACTACTACAAGAAAACATTGGGGAAAATATCCAGGACATTGGTCTGGGCAAAGAATTCTTGAGCAATACCCCACAAGCACACACAATCAAAGCAAACATGAACAAATGGGATCACAAGTTAAAAAGCTTCTGCACATCAAATGATACAACCAACAAAGTGAAAAGACAACCCACGGAATGGGAGAAAATATTTGCAAACTTCTCATCTGATATGGTTAGGCTTTGTGCCCCACCCAAATGTCATCTTGAATTGTAATCTCCAAGTGCTGAGGAGCATATCTAGAGGGAGGTGATTGAATCATGAAGACAGTTTCCCTCATGCTGTTCTCATGATAGTGAGGAAGTTCTCACAAGATCCAACGGTTATATAAATAGCAGTTTCCACTGGACTTTTCACCCATTCTCTCACCTGCTGCCATGTAAGATGTGCCTGCTTCCCCTTCTGCCATGATTGTAAGTTTCTGAGGCCTCCCAAGTCAGGCAAAATTGTGAGTCAATTAAGCATCTTTTCTTTATAAATTACCCACTCTCAGATAGTATCTTTATAGTAGTGTGAAAATGGACTAAAACACCATATCACAAGGGATTAACAACCAGAATATATATGAAGCTCAAAGGAAACTGTATAGGAAAAATTCTAATTTTTAAATCTGATTTAAAAAATTAGCAAAAGAATTGAATAGACATTCCTCAAAAGAAGAAATACAAATTGCAAGAGGGCATACGAAAAGGCGTTCAACACCATTGATCATCAGATAATTGCAAATCATCTCATTACATTGAGATAGTGTCTCACCCCAGTTGAAATGACTTATGTCCAAAAGACAGACAATAACAAATGTTGGAAAGGGTGTATATTGTTGGTGGGACTGTAAATTAGTACAACTACTACTGAGAACAGTTTGGAGACTTCTCAGAAAATTAAAAATAGAGGTGCAGTATGATCCAGCAATCCCACCACTGGGTATATACCCAAAAGAAAGGAAGTCAGTGTATCGAAGAGTTATCTGCACTCCTATGTTTGCTGCAGCACTCTTTACAAGAGCTAAGATTTGGAAGCAACCTTAGTGTCCGTCAACAAATGAATGGATAAAGAAAATGTGGTACATACACACAATGGAGTACTATTCAGCCATACAAAAGAATGAAATGCAGTCATTTGCAACAATATGGATGGAAATGGACATCATTATATTAAGTAAAATAAGCCAGGCACAGAAAGACAAACATTACATGTTTTCAATTATATGTGGGATCTAAAAATCAAAACAATTGGACTCATGGACCTAGAGAGTAGAAGAATGGTTACCAAAGGCTGGGAAGGGTAGTGAGAGGCTAGAGGACAGGTGGGGAGAATCAACAGGTAAAAAAATAATATAATGATTAAGACCTACTATTTGATAGCACAACAGGGTGACTATAGACAATACTAATTGAATTGTACATGTTGACATAACTTAAAGAGTGTAATTGGATTGTTTGTAACTCAAAGGATAAATGCTTGAAAGGATGGACACCCCATTCCTCATGATGTGCTTTTCTCACATTGCATGCCTGTATCAAAACATCTCATTTAGTGTGTGTGTGTGTGTGTGTGTGTGTGTGTGTGTGTGTGTGTGGCGCTCATGGTTCTGGAGGCTGGGAAATCCAAAGATCAAGTGAGTAGTATCTGACAATGGACTTTTTGCTGCATCATTCCATGGTGGTAGTGCAAATAGAGGGAAACAGAGTAAGGGGGACCAAAATCCCTCTTTTATAAAAAATTCACTCCTAGGATAAGAAGATATTGCCATAATAATGGCAATAATCCATTCTCTCTGCCTTTGTGGTCTAAGTACCTTTCATTAGTCCCCAGTGCCCAACACTGTTGTACTAGGGTTTTAGTTTCCAACACATGCTTTGGGGAGATATATGAAAATCACAGTAGACTCTCTTCCAGCCCCTTCATTTTTCTGAATCCAGGAATCTTCAGAACTTTAGTCTACTACTGGGAATATTTATTTGAGAAACGATGTTTTTGACCAGTGATTTTTAACCTATTGAGAAACATAAGAATGACTCTCATCCTGAACTTTATTATGCATTGTCTGAGATAAGGTTGAACATATGACTTACTAATATGGTCTATTCTTAGGATGACTTGTATTGTCTGGTGTATGTCGAAAAACTATTCAAATTTATACAAGCATCCTCTAATTTGAAATAAAGGTTCATGTCTGACCAAATGGCTTCAAATTTAATGTTTCCACTACTT
Organism: Macaca nemestrina; assembly: GCF_043159975.1. Lineage (NCBI taxonomy): Eukaryota > Metazoa > Chordata > Mammalia > Primates > Cercopithecidae > Macaca > Macaca nemestrina. The sequence continues at coordinate 26,958,403 of NC_092127.1, forward strand.
TCTCAGATTTGATACTTCACTAGATTTGATACTTCACTAGAATGACTCACATGACTCATGAAAGCACTATACTTATACTACGTTTTTATTATGAAAGATTCAGATCATAACCAGACAAAAGACGACTCATAGTGCAAGGTCTGGAAAGGTTCTGAATGCAGAACTGCTATGTTCTCTTCCTATGAACTCAGAACACACCACCCACCAAGCATATTGATGTGTTCACCAACTAGGAAGCTCACCAAGGCCTCAGGATCACATTCTGATTTTTTATTTTATTTCATTTTATTTTTGCTTTTTTTATATAGGAATAATTTTTTTTTTTTTTTTTTTTTGAAACAGAGTCTCGCTCTGTCGCCCAAGCTGGAGTGCAGTGGCTCGATCTCAGCTCACTGCAATTGCCAGCTCCCGGGTTCAAGCAGCTCTTCTCCTGCCTCAGCCTCCCGAGTAGAATTGGTTTTGTAATTGAACTGTAATTGATCATCTTTCTTGTATGGGGGACAATTCTTTCTTGCTTGGGGAAGGCTAGTCTTTTTGTTCTATTCAGACCTTTAACTGATTAGATGAGGCCCATTCACATTATTTAGGACAATTTGCTTTACTCAAAAGTCACCAATTTAAATATTAGTCTTATCCAAAAATACTATCTTAGAAGCAACAAAAATAATGTTTTACTAAATATTTAGGTTTCCCATGACCCAGCGAAGTTGCCAAATGAAATTGACTATCACAGAATTTAAATAGGTGCCATGACATGTGTACTATGTTTTCTAGAACAAAATGGGTATTAGTGTACCTATTTTAAAGATAAATAATGATCATACTTATCTTTAATGGATCCAACCTGCCTCTCTAGCTGACAGATTTTGGACTTTTCAGCTACCATAGTCATGTGACCCAGCTACTTCTAATAAGTATATTTTATTTATTGTGCATATATGTATAGATTTTATCTTATATACACACACATACATATACATACATGCTATTGTCTTTCTTTGCAGAACCCCAATTAATACAAACACCTTTTAATATTACCTATTTACAATTGCTATTTTACCAAGTGATACTCACCTCTTAGCCATTGGTCATTGATCCAGGATTAAACACCTGGCTGAAAAGATGCTGATTTTTAGATCAGCTAGAGTTCTATAATTTCTATCGTATGTGGAATTATGTATCTTTAAATATATGAGATGACACTCATTCCTCTGTTTAAAAACTCTCCAGTGTTTTTTCATTGTTCATTTTTCTCTTTAATTTTAGAACAATTAACAAAGATTGTATATGGGTAAGATGTACAACATGATGTTATATGTATACATTGTGTAATAATTACCATAAAAAAACTAACGCAACATCACTACTCATACTGGATATAAGAACCCAAGAACTTGTTCAACATATAGCTGAAAATTGGTATCATTTGACCAATATCGCACTGTTTGTCCCATCCCTCAGCAGTCCCTGAAACCACTGTTTTACCCTCTGCTTTTGTGTATTTGAGTATTCTGGATTCCTCATGTCAGTAAGATCACACGGTATTTGTCTTTCTGTGATTGACTTAACCTAGCATGTCCTCTAGGCCCACCCATGTTGTCACAAATGGCAGAATTTGCATCTATATTTGACTGAATAAGATTTCATTGTATTAATTGTATTAATTATATATATATATATATATATGTAAATAAAACAATTGTTTTAGTCATCAATCTGTTGACGGGCACGTAGGTTGGTTTCATTCCTTGGCTATTATAAATGATTCTGTGATGAACCCATGGGAGCATGGGTTATTTCTTTGAGATGCTGATTTCATTTCCTTTACGTATCTACCCATATTTTTATTTGCTGGATTATACGGTAGTTCTGTTTTTAATTATTTGAAGAAACTCCGTAATGTTTTCCATAATTGCTGTATCAATTTACATTCCTGCCAACAGTATCCCAGAGAGCCCTCTTCTCCACATTGTTGTCAACACGTTATTGCTCATCTTTTTGATAATAGTCATTCTCACAGGTGTGGGGTGATAGCTCATGGTGTTTTTGGTTTGTATTTTCCTGATGATTAGCAATGTCAAGCACCTTTTAATATACCTATTAGCCATGTAGATGTCTTCTTTGAAAAATGATGATGAGGCCTGATGTGAGCTGAACCCACCTGTTCATCTACTTTGTCTTGTACTTTATGCAAACTAATCACTGCATACCAACCGCACTGGAAGTTGCTTCCTGTTCCATGAGCATTTATTCACACCCAGGGCTTTCACACTTGTAGTTCCCACTGCCTAAAATGTTCTGCCCATTTTTGATGAATCCCACTTATCCTCACTTAAAAGATCTCAGTTTACATGACACTTTTAAGACAGGCCTTTACTGAACACATTTTCTAAAGACCCCTCTGGCTATTCCTTATCATATGTCCTTGCTTGATTTCCTTCACAGCAAATATCTGTAATTATTCTCTTAAATTTGTTTATTGCTTATTGTCTCTCTCTGCCTCTAAAATATAAGCTCTATGAAAGCAGGAACTATTCTTATCATGTTTCTTTTATCCTTGAATTGTACTTGATAAATACTAGGGCCTCAATAAATGAACATGTAGTAAAAATGGTGTATAGCACAAAATTTCTATCAAAAATAATGATTTAGTAATTTATAGAATATAGATGAAATAAAATATCATGCAGCAAAGGTCTGCAGGCTGAAATTACAAATTTGAAATCTCCTTGGGGAAAATGACTTTTTTTTGCTTCGTTCGAGTATTGATGTTCCTCATTCTCAATTTACAAAGTATTTTTTAAGAGAAAATGCATATCTATTAACTAAGAGGAAAAATATCATTCAATGGTTATTCTTAACATAATACATGGAAAAGGAGAATGCTGATTACGGTTTTTACGTGGTCCAAGTCTGTTCAAAAGTTGAATAAAAAGCTATGCGTGCATGAATGTATGTGGGTTCATCTTATCTGCAAAAAATCTCCATTGTATTCTTAAATTTGAATGGAATGTCTGACATAGAAATGTTTATGATCTACAGATAGAGAAAAGAAGTGTTTTCTCTAGCAAATTATTTTTAAAATTTGATTTTTATACAAGTCTAAATGTCTTCACTGATAAGGTTACGAGTTGGTAACATCTTCAAAAGTAAATTACATGTTTTGTCACCTTCGTAGGTTTTTAGAATGTTAAATTACTAATGTTTGTTTTACAAAGATGTAAATCTGAAATCACAAGTCTGTTCACAGAAATTCAGCTGTTTTGTATTTTTTATTTCTAGATATTTTAATCAATGCCTTAACTCTGTTCAGAAGATAAAATTACAAAATACTCATGTTCTAGAGAATATAAATAGTCATTGAGATGGCTTCATTTCTAAATGTATGTGACTTCTCTTAAATTAGTTTGACATCGCCCTACTTCTACGCAAACTTCTTTAAACAGACCTCCAAAACTACCGCTTTTTTTGTAATCTTCAGCATTGTTGGCTTAAATATTTTCTCCATTTCTAGGAAATTTATATTTTCATGCTTGGTATGAAGGTCAATGATATATTTCTTAATGGCTACATAATTGTCAGCTGGTTATTATCTTTGTAGAGCTATGATTATATTTAAATGTCATTATAAATAGCTGTATGTTTCAACTAGTATCATTCTTGGTATTAGCTTATTCAACAGATTATGTGGACTTTTAAAGGTTTTGTAATATTATTAATAAGGAGTCCTGAAGAGCTTTTCTGTACTTCTTACGTGGGGCAGACTGCTTTGGTCTTAATTTTCATAACTTGTACTCTAAAAATCATAGTTAAAACTATAGCTCTTTCTACGTATATTTTTTAAACTATTTTATATTATCTTACCAAAAAGAGCAATTATCCCAATAAATAGAATAATTTACTAATATAGTGGATGTATATTGTTAGGTGATCTAGTCTCTGAAATCATAATTGAATCTAAAATAATATTAATTCTCGATTATCTGCAAGTAGGTTAATAGTAACTAATTCTCATCAGGGACCTGAGACGCTCATGATACTTTAAGTAGAGTATTAATTTGGTAGTCAGTATCATCCCTTTCAGAGGAATGTAGGAGCCAAACCAGTAGCCTGGCCCACTCTCCAAATTGATTTTAAGAACCCATGACAGATGAGTCTCCCTCTCATGACAAAAACTTCAAGTACAGGTTAGAAAGTCTTTGTCTTCTGGTCAGCCTTAAATCTTGTTAACTTGCCAAGCAAAGATTCTAATGCAAGATTATCAAGGTTACTAAGATTCCTAAAGAAAGCAAGCTATTGACTAGCTTTCTTTCTCAAAGTTTATGTAATTATTTTCTTTGATAATAACAAACTACTCATAACTAAACTTTCTTAAAACAGTACAATTTAATTTAATAAGGTTAGCACATTTTTAAACTTTTTATTGTAAAATAATTATAGCTTCGTAGGAAAAATTTTAAAAACGTACAAAGAGATCCCATGTACTATTAACCAATTTTCCCCCAATGATTAACATCCTGCATAACTATAGTACAAAACTAGGAAATCAACATTGATATAATCTACAGAGCTTACACAGATTTCATGTTTTACGTGCACCTTGTGTGTTTTTGTGTCCATATGTATGATTCTATGCAGTTTTATCATAAAATATATTTTCAAACATTTTCTTTTCTTTGAGACCGAGTCTCACTCTGTCACTCAGGCTGGAGTGCAGTGTGGTGCAGTCTCAGCTCACTGTAACCTCCACCTCCCAGGTTCAAGTGATTCTCCTGCCTCAGCCTTCTGAGTAACTGGGATTACAGGCACACGCCACTACTCCCAGCTAATTTTTATATTTTTAGTAGAGATGGGGTTTCACATGTTGGCCAGGCTGGTCTTGAACTCCTGACCTCGTGATCAGCCTGCCTCAGACTCCCAAAGTGCTGGGATTACAGGTGTCAGCCACCTTGCCTGTCCATTTCAAAGTATTTTCTCCGTTAACACACAATCCAGTAACACACAATGTTTTATGCTATTTCATAATTTTCTATTGCTACTTAAAGTTTTAAAGTTAGAGAAAGCTATTAACTTTCTCCTAAAAATGATCCAGATTTTGTTTTATAAACAAGCAGATTTGCAGATAAATCGAACTGTTAATAATAAGAAAAAGCAAAATACGGCTGGGTGCAGTGGCTCACATTTGTAATCCCAGCACTCCCAGCACTTTGGGAGACTGAGGCAGGCAGATGACTTGAGGTCAGGAGTTTGAGACCAGCCTGGCAAACATGGTGAAATCCTATCTCTACTAACAATGCAAAAATTAGCTGGGCGTGATGGCGCATACCTGTAGTCCCAGCTGCTTGGGAGGCTGAGGTCCCAGAATCACTTGAACACAGGAGGCAGAGAATGCAGTGAGCTGAGATCCTGCAACTGCACTCCAACCTGGGCAACATAACGAGACTCTGTCTCAAAAAAAAAAAAAAGAAAAATTCACTAAGTTCTTGTAAGGTTAAATGAATTTCCATCAGATCCATGCTGACCTCATTCAGGTTTGGAAATCACATTCAGGTTTGGAAATTTTTAATTCTTAAAAAACATAATTTATATGCAAATTTTATAAACTTGTATTACAACGACACCTTTTAAGATCTAGAGTCTTACTGAAACACAATATATAACTAGGAAAATTTACAACGGTGTTATATTGGTATCAAAAAAACCTGCTTTCACAATAGCAATCAATAATAACCAACTGTTATTACAAAAGAAGTGTTGAAAAAGTTCAAGTCCAGCCAGAGGACAAGCTTGACTCATCCCTTGATTCTAATTTAATGTCAGGCAATAAACATCAGAACAGTGGGCTTAAAATAAAACGAATTTTATGAACAGATTTGCCCTGCCCTGAAATATATATGATGCAGAACAGCACTGCTTAAAATATCTTTGTTGAAAAGTCTTTTTTTTTCCTTTTCCCTCTGCCAGTCAATTGTGGACCAATAAATTTGTAAAATACAATAAAAAAATTACTAGACACATGATCATATACTTAGATGTTATGGCCATGTCAAATTACTATAAACATTTCCTAATAGGGAATAGGGTGGTGGATTTGCAAAGTTTTTCTCTAAGGTACTGGGTAGTAAATATTTTAGGTTTTGCGAGCCATCTAATCTCTGCCACTGGAGTTCAAAAGTAGCCCTAGACAATACATAAGTGAATGGGTATGGCTATGTTCCAAGAAAACTTTATCAAAATAGGAAGCTGGTCTATGGGCTTTAGTGTACAGACCTTGTTCAAATGCTTACCCTCATGTTCATACCTATTTCATTGTAGATTAAGTCCACTTTGCAGACAGGCAGCAATCTGAGGGCTTTTTTGTTGTTGTTGTTGTTCGTCCCCAAGGAAAGTCCACAGGTTTCCAAATTCTCCTATAACTGACCCAGATAGCTTAAATTTTAGGACATTCTGCAAATAGATACATGTCTGGTTCTTCTGGAGTGAAAGAGCCCTTTCCATATTTATTCTTTTTTTTTTTTTTTTTTTTTTTTTGAGACAGAGTCTCACTCTGTCACCCAGGCTGGAGTGCAGTGGTACAATGTCGGCTCACTGCAACCTCTGCTCCAACCCGAAGTTCAAGCCATTCTCGTATCTCAGCCTCCTGAGTAGCTGGGATTACTGGTGTCCACCACCATGCCCAGCTAATTTTTGTATTTTTAGTGGAGATGGGGTTTTATCATGTTGGCTGGGCTGGTTTCAAACTCCTGACCTCAACTGACCTTCCCACCTTAGCCTCCCAAAGTGCTGAGATTACAAGCGTGAGCCACAGTGCCTGGCCCATATTTGTTCTTTACTGGAGATACGTAACAACTCTCTGGCCACTTCACTCTCCTCCCCTTCCCTTCACTTACCTCTCTTTCCCTTCCCTTCTCTCCTCTCTCCTCCAGTCCTTCCCCTCCTTTTTCCCTCCTTTCCCCTCCCCTGTCCTCCCCACCTTTCCTCTCCTCTCTGTCTCTTTCTTTTTCTGTCTGTCTGTCGGTCTCTCTCTTTTTGTTTTACTCTAATAACCTAGATTTGAAGATTGCCTTGGCCTTTGTCCTGACCAGGACATGTGCCTACTTGTGTAGTGTGTGTGTCACTATGTAAACTAAGCTAGAATCAGTCACCAAGTTGTACCCAAATGCCTTTGTCTAGGTTATATGACAATTTGGTTCTGAGTCACATTATGTATACTGGTTTTTGTCTTTGCTGTTAATTTCTAACTAGGTTAAACAACTTTTCATACCATAAACGTTCTGTACACCATACAACACTTTTTACTTTTTACTGCTTTGTCTTTAACATATTTCCTCTAAGAAGAAATTGAAAGAAAGTATAAATAAGAGTGTTCAGTTTTAGAAAGTCAAGTTTTTGCACTTTGGTCTAGAAATTGCGGAAAAAACAAAACAGTTGCATTTTAGTGGTGCATATCTATGAACATATTTGTTTGGTTAGTTAAACACTCACAGAATATTTTTGAAAATCACAATATGCCAGCAATGACAGATTGTGGTGACTCATTAAGCAGATGTACCATGTAGTCTTAGATATTATCTGAAGTACTTTTAAGGTGTGTGAAAAGAAAGGACAGTAGATTTGTAAAGTACTGAGAAAAGGAAAACTGACACTCTGAGTTTTGAGAATGCAAGATCACCTAATATGAATTCTCCTTCTTATCTCTAAGAAATAAACTCTAAAATAAGATCAGCAGCCTGCTAGTGCATCAAGGTCTCCATTCGCCACCTTACATTGTGTTTGGTCCACAAACATCTAAAAAAATAGATATAAATACATAATATATTTTGGTCTACATAAGTAAGTAGGTATACTTATTTGGAGCCAGTAGTGCTTAATTCAGTAAGCTGAGTAAATTATAAACAGCCTTCTCAATATTGAGACTGTCTATATGTAACAATAATCCAGCCCTTAGACAAAGTTACCTTAAGTTTTCCAGTGGAAAAGAAAACACGGGAGAAAAGACTATTAATGCTAGAAGCCTAATGGATATTTTATTATATAGGCCAGTGCTTGGGGTTTCAGTGTGATGAGTATACTTGTACTATGGTTTGAATGTGTCCCCCAAAGTTAATGTGTTGGAAACTTAATCCCCAATGCCATAGAATTGAGAGGTGGTAACTTTAAAAAGTGATTAGGTCACAAGAGCTCTCCACTCACAATTAAAGCTGTTATCACAGGAGTGGGTAAGTTGTCTTGGGAGTGGATTCCTGATTTTTAAAATATAATTTCTGCTCTCTTTATTTACCCCACGCCTCACCCCATGCTCTTTTGCCCTTCTGCCATGGAATGATGCAGCAATAAGGCCCTTACCAGATGCCAACACCTTGATATTGGGCTTCTCAGTTTCCAGAAGTATGAGAAATACAGTGTCCACTTACTATAAATTACCCAGGCTCAGGCAATCTGTTATAGCAGCACAAAAAAACCACAAGGTATTCAGTGAAGAGAGAAAAGCCGGATGCTGTCTCATCCCAGAAAAAGCAGTATCGGTGACTACTCAAAAGATGAGGTCAGTGTCTGGGTGAGGAAGACGAATGTGAGGAAAAAAAAAAATGTCACATAGAATTGAAGTAACAAGATGATGCTCTGAAAAACATATCAGGATACTGCTTGTTAATAATCAAGAAAATTATTGTACTTGCCATTTTACTTATTTTACATAACTACATGTCCCAGTTTGTTAAAAACTTTTGTAAAGTATTGCATTTTCTAGACACTTACACATATGTACAAGTACATGCTCTCCAGCACAAATGCATATATCCTGGTATGTGATACATGCATACATGCATATATCAGAAATATACGTGTGTGTATGTATATATTTATATTTATATATCAGAAACACATACTTTCTAATATATAAATTTATTTTCTTGGGAACCAAAGCACTATCTGATTATTTCTTATAGCAATCTCACAACAGAATGACTGAAAGTAGTCTAATTTTTAAAGAATATCTGTCAAAAGACTGAATCAAATTACTTCATCTTTAGAGGGTAGTCTTTTCCCCATTCCTGAAGAATTATGGAAACTACACCTCAAATGATGTAGAAAACAGTTTGGTGAGATTTTCTGCTAATGCAGTTTTCAAATGACCTCAGGAAAATAAATTGCACCAGCAGTGCCAGTATATAGATTCTAAGAGTAAAATTTCATATATCATACATTTACTCTTTATGAACTGGCTCTGCTAATAATCACTATGACTAGTATTTGAGTGGTTTTAATGTTTACAAAACATGGCCTGTTTATATAACAATCAATTCTTATTCTCATTTTATCAGAAAATTTTCATTCTTAGGTATTGCTAGGAATGAAATAATACTACCTACTGATAATCATACCTGGAGAAAATTTTTAAAGATTCTAAACATTTCTGGCAGATGTATACTGCATTACATGTTTTCTCCTAATAGGAAGATAAATACAGTAATAATATCGAACAAATTTCTAGCATACCTCCTTTCACTATAATAAAATGACATTACTCTGAAAGGCAATATTTGTGAAACTAGTAAAATACTATTTATAGATAATATGAGTATGGTCATTTATAATCATGATAAGCATAAACTTCTACAAAAAAATAATATTTTCATGAAATAACCATTTTGTTCCAGGTAATTAAAATGTATTGATTCTGATAATATCTACTCAGCCAGGTTTTTGTCCTGTGTTTTATTATAAATTAAATGTATTTTTCCCACCAAATTAAGTTATATTTTTGTTACTTTTGACTATCATATGTTGTATACAAAATACTGTAAAAAAAGAAATACTGCATATCTATATATTCTATCTATCTATCTATCTATCTATCTATCTATCTATCTATCTATCTATCATCTATCTATCACGAGAGCTTGGACAAGAGAATGGACATCAACTGAGTAAGAATAACCTGAAAGTGACTCATAATACTGACAGTGAATTTCAAGATCCTGTATCATCATTTTTCTTCTTTTTTTAGTTCAAGCACACTGTGAAAATTTTTATGTTAACCTAGATTCATGCACACTCACTTGCAGATCCTATGAGTTATCAGAATAAAATAAGAAGGTACTTTACATGTAAAGGCAAAATTTTATCTAAAGGAGGAGCAATACAAAATACAAAATGGTTAGTGCTATGATCTGAATGTTTGTGTCCCCCAAAAATTCATATGTTGAATCCTAACCTGCAGGTGATAGTATGAGGAAGTGGGGCCTTTTGGGAGGTGATTAGGTCATGATAATTCTGCCTGCATGAATGGGATTAGTGTAATGCCTTGTAAAATGCACAAGTGAGTTCATTCACCCCTTCTTCCATGTAAGATTGCAGTAATCAAATGCTTATCTATGAAGCATGTGGGCCATCCTCAGACACTGAATATGCTTGACACCTCCACCTTGGACTTCCCAGTCTTGAGAGCTGTGAGAAATTTCTTTTTTTATAAGCTACCCATTTTATGGATTTTGTTATAAGCAACCCAGTGGGCCGAAACAGTTAGCAAAGTCATGATTTCCATTTCTGTGTATATAGTGTTGTCAAAGCTAAGACATTCCATTATTATTAATGCAATTGATAAAGAGATGAATTCATTTTATGTGGAAGATAAAGTCTTTTCACAGGAATCAATTGTTAAAATGCATTGGTGACTTAGTATATGTTAACACTATGCTAAACTTTTGTATATGTTTTCACTTTAATCATTCCCAATAATCCAGTGAATTAGAAACTGTTATATATATGTTCCAGTTAAGAAAATTTAAGACTTGGCCAGTGTCACATAACTAGGAAGGGCAGTCATATATATCCTGTCCAGAAACAGTGTTTAATAAAGCAAAATAAGGTGAAGACTACGATTACAAGAATCCCACATAGAAAATAAGACAACAAAAAAGCACACATACTTTTCTAATTATATAGTTACATGCTAATCATAGGCTGTGAAGAACACAAGGCAAAGGCATCTAATAGTTGATTTAATTTGAAATAAACATGTTAGAGGAAAATATTACCCATTACAAAGAGTACTCACCAGCAGATTAAAGGGTGCTACAGAATGACAGGCAAGGGCAAGTTGATTGCCCTTTAACACTTGGTTTTCAACATAATTTACCTTAGTTCCATTCGCAGATTTTTTTTTCAATATATCACATACAGTATTGTTCAATCAATATTTTTTGAATAGATTATGTATGCACACAGTAGGGATCTCTATGATCACAAATAGCTACACAGTGAAAATAACCTGTTTTAAAACCCTGCCCCTCAGCTTTGTAGATTCCCTCATTTTAGCCAGCATTTTCTGAAATATTTCATCTAAATATATGGCTAATAGTACCATATGAAATTTAGAATATTTCTAACTGTGAAAAATGGCATCAATAGTTAGATAGAAGTGACATTGAATCTGTAGATTACTTTGGACAGTATGGCCATTGCAATATTGATTTTTTCCAGTCTATGAGCATAGGATGTTCTGTCATTTATTTATTTCATCTGTAATTTCTTTCAACAGTGTTTTGTAGTGCTTCTTGTAGAGGTCTTTTACCTCCTCTGTTAGATGTATTCCTAGGCATTTTATTTCGTGTGTGTGACTATTGTAAATAAGATTGCATTCTTGATTTTGTTCATAGTTTGAACGTTATTTGTGTATAGAAATATTACTGATTTTTGTGCACTGGTCTTATATCCTGAAAATTTACTGAAGTTGATTACCAGGCCTAGGATTCTTTTGGCAGAGTATTTAAGGTCTCTTGGGTATGGAATCATAGCATCAGTGAAGAGAAATAGTTTGACTTCTTCTTTTCCTACTGAATGCCTTTTATTTCTTTATCTTGTCTGATTTATCCTGGCCAGGATTACCTGTACTATGTTAAATAGGAGTGGTGAAGGGCATTTTTGTCTGGTTCCAATTCTTAAGAGGAATGCTTCCAAGTCTTTGCCCCTTCGATATGATGTTGGCTGTGGGTTTGTCATAGATGGTTCTTATTATTTGGAGGTATGTTCCTTTGATGCCTAGTTTGTCAAGGATTTTTATCATGAAGTAATGTTGAATCTTATCAAAAGCCTTTTCTGCATCTATTGAGATCATCATATGGTTTTTGTGTTTAATTCTATTTATGTAGTGAATCACAGTTAGTGGTTTGCATAGGTTGAATCAACCTTGCATTCCAGGAATAAAGCCTATGTAAGTGTAGTGAATTAACTTTTTGCTGTGCTGCTAGATTCCATTTGCCAGTGTTTTTTAGGATTTTTTATTTCTGTGTTTATCAAATATACTGGCCTGCAGTTTTCTGTTTTATTTGTGTCTTTGCCAGATTTTGGTGTCAGGATGATGCTGGCTTTGTAGAATGAGTTAGGGAAGAATCCCTCCTTGAATTTTTGGAATAGTTTCAGGAGGATTCGTACCAGCTCTTCTTTGTATGACTGGTAGAATTTGGCTGTGAATACATGTGGTCCAGGACTTTTTTTAGTTGGTAGGCTTTTTTTCTTAACCACTTACTTAATTTTGAGATTCATTATTCGTCTTTTCAGGGCTTCAGTTTCTTCCTGATTCAATCTTGGGAGGTTATGTGTTTCCAGGAATGTATCTATTTTCTCTAAATTTTCTAGTTTGTATGCATAAAGGTGTTCATAGTAGTCTCTGAGGTTTTTTTGCTTGTTTGTTTGTTTCTGTGGGATCACTTGTAATGTCACCATTGTCATTTCTGATTGTGCTCATTCGGATCTTCTATCTTTTTTGATAGTCTACCCAGTGGTCCACAGATCTTGTTTATTCTCTTAAATAAGCAACTTTTCATTTTGTTTGTCCTTTGTATGAATTTTCATATCTCAATTTATTTAGTTCTGCGCTGATTTTAGTTATTTATTTTCTTCTGTTAGCTTTGGGATTAGTTTGCTTTGTTTTTCTAATTCCTCTAAATGTAACGTTAGGTTGTTCATTTGAGATCTTTCTATCTTATTGAATAGTTGTTTAGCATCATGAACTTTCCTCTTAAGAATACTTTTGCTGCGTCTCACAGATTTTGGTAAGTTGTGTCCATTTTCATCTATTTCAAATAGCTTTTGTGTTTCTGCCTTAATTTCATTGTTTACCCAAAAGTTCAAAAGTCCTTCAGGAGCGAGTAGTTTAGTTTCCGTGTAATTGTGTGGTTTTCAAGTAACTCTTGGTTGATTTCTATTTTTATTCTGCTATAGGTGAGGAATATGATTAGTATGATTTCAACTTTCTTTAAAATTTATTGAGGCTTGCTTTACGGCTGAGCATGGGGTTGAACATAGATTGGAGTCCATGTGCAGATGATAAGAAGGTGTATTGTGTGGAGGAATTGGGAGGAATATTCTGTAGATATCTATTAGTTCCAATTTTTCAAATGTCAAATTTAGATCCAAAAAAATTTTTTGTTCTGCCTTGATCTTGCTAATGTTTTCAGTGTGGTGTTAAAGTTCCCCACTACTATTATGTGGATGTTTAATTATTTTCATAGGTTTAGAAGTACTCGTTTTATGAATTTAAGTGCTTCAATATTGAGTGCGTGTGTGTATGTGTATGTATATATATGTATATATGTATATATAGTATATGTGTATATATGTATATATGTATATGTGCATATATATATATATACTCTCTTTTTTGGTGTTCATTTGCATATGATATCTTCTTCCATGCTTTTACTTTGATTATATAGGTGTTGTTACACATGAGATGGGTCTTTTGAAGATAAAAGAAGGTTGGGTCTTGTTTTTAATTCAATTTGCCACTCTGTACATTCTAAGTGGGACATTAAAACCATTTACAATCAAGATTAATACTGATATGTAAGGTTCTGATTCTGTAACAAATTTTTTTAGCTGGTTGATTTGTAGTCTCAACTGTGTAGTTGCTTTATAGGGTCCGTGGACTATGTACTTAAGTATGTTTGTTTTGTAGCAGCTTTCTTTTGTTTCTTTCTTTTTTTTTTTTTTCCCCTAGATAGTCTCGCTGTCACCCAAGCTAGAGTGCAGTGGCACAATCTCAGCTCACTGCAACCTCTGCCTCCTGGGCTGAGACAGTCCTCCTGCCTCAGCCTCCCAAGTAGCTGGGATTACAGGCATGCGCCACCACACCTGACTAATTTTGTATTTTTGGTAGAGACAGGGTTTCATCATGTTGGCCAGGCTGATCTCAAACTCCTGACCTCAGATCCACCAGCCTCAGCCTCCCAAAGTCCTAGGATTACAGGCATGAGCCACCACGCCTGACCTACTGCCTCTTACAAGGCTGGTGTGGTAACAAATTCCCTCAGCAGTGGCTTGTCTGAAAACATTTTGTTTCTCCTTTGCTTATGAAGCTTGTTTTGGCAGGATATAAAATTCTTGGTTAAAATGTTTTTCCTTAAGAATTATAAAAGTAGCTCCCCAATCTCCTCTGGCTTGCAAAGTTTGTGTTGAGACTTTCTCAACACAGGGTGAACCTGATGGGATTCCCTTAGTAAGTGATATGACCATTTTCTCTAGCTACCTTTAAAACTTTTTCTTTCACATCCACCTTGGAAAGTCTGATGACATGTCTTGAGGATGGTCATCTTGTATAGTATCTCCCTGGGGTTCTCTGAATTTCTTGAACTTGTGTGTCAATCTCTGTAGTAAGACGAGAACTTTTGATGGATTTTATCCTCAAATATGTTTTACAAGTTGGTTACTCTCTCTTCTTATTGCTCAGGAATGCCAATGAGTCATAGATTTGTTCTTTCTACATGCTCCCATATTTATCACAGGCTTTGTTCATTTATTTTTTTTGAGACAGGGTTTCACTCTGTTGCCCAGGCTTGAGTGCAACGGTACAATCTCAGCTCACTACAACCACCACCTCCCAAGCTCAAGCAAGCCTCCCATTTCAGCCTCCTGAGTAGCTGTAATTACAGGTGAATGCCGCCACACAGATATTTTTTGTATTTTTGTATTTTTTTTTTTTATTTTTTGGTAGAGATGGGGTTTCAGTATGTTGTTCAGGCTGGTCTGGAACTCCTGGGCTCAAACAATCCACCTACCTCAGCCTCCCAGAGTGCTGGAATTACAGGCTCGAGTGAGCATACACAGCCTGTTCATTTTTTGAAGTTCTTTTTTCTTTCTTTCCTTTTTTTTTTTTTTTTTTTTTTGTCTGACAGGGTTAATTGAAAGGACTAGACTTCTGGCTTTGAAATTCTTGCCTCATCTTGGTCTAGTCTGTTGTTAAGGCTTCCATTTATATTTCGAAATTCCTATAGTGAATTTTTTAATTACAGGAGTTCAATTTAGTTCTTTCTTAATATGGCTATGTCGGCTTTCCTATTTGGATTATTGTTCTGGCTTCCGTGGATTGGGTTTCAGTTTTCTCATGAATCTTATTGTGCTTCCTTGCCATCCAGATTCTGAATTCTATGTCTGTCATTTCAAACATTTCAATCTGATTAGGATCCATGACTTGAAACCTAGTGCAATCCTTTGGAGGTAAGAAAACACTGAGTTTTCAAATTTCCGGAGTTCTTGGGCTGATTCCTTCTTATCTGAGGGGACTGAGTTTCTTTTTCTTTTAGTAATTATTGTCCTTTAAATGGGGCTTTTTGTTTTTATATTATTTTTTCCTTTGAGTGTTTTTGACTATGGTGTATGTAATGTGTAGTCGATTGGCTTGATTTCTGGGTATCTTCAGATGTCTAAAACTGAGGAACCAATACAAAGGGTTAAGAGTAAGGGCTGGCAAATAGGCTTTTGATTGGCCCCGTACCTCTTTTATATTTCATGGCATAAGCAGCAGTGCTCCTAAGGAAAGGGATATGGGGGAAGAGATGAACCTTTACCAGCTCCATTTCTAGGCCTTGATGGGGCGCCCTTCAATTTTGGGCACGGTGCCCACATTTCATTAGGCACAAAGTGGGCCTCAGCAGGCTGCACTCTCCCCCTCCCTTAGGGGTGACTGAGCCAAAGATTAGGTCACCAGAAGACCTGAAACTCCCTGGAGCACCCACTGGTCCTCTGAGCTTGACAGTGTCAGAGCAGATTGTGGGGTATGTCTTTGGGGGGTCTGGGAATGCAATGGGTCAAGGGAGAAAATTCCCCAAACAGGATGGTAATACAGTGGCCATGCAGCTGGCGTGGTGCCTGTAGCCTGGGGTTTTTAACCTGAGAGTTGGCTGTGGGGTACTCCTAGCTCATGCTCTCCCAGCCCAGCAGTTCTCCCTCTGGCATCTGCCCCGGAAGCAGGCTTGATCATTTAGGCTTGTCCCAAAACTTCTGTGTACAAGTCATTGGGCTGTTCCTAGATTTCCAAGCCATGGGGCTCCCTGAGGAAGAAGCTGTGGTTAGTTATTAGGCCACACCCTTCCCAGACTGATCTTGTGGAGGGCAGCATGCCCAGATCCATGCTGAGAGAGGAACCCATGACACACTCTTCTAAATACTCTGAGATTAGGGGCTTCTCCTCCACTCAAGCTCAGGCCACAGATCTTGACTTGACATCCCTGGGTTGTGTGCTTGAATACTGTAGGGCTGGAACCAGAACATGATTTTGTCCTCTGGCTCCTTGGAGTTGATTTCTGGCTGTGCTGGGTCACCAAACTACTCACAGGCCACCAGCAAAACACTCAGGTACAGAAATGGAGGCTGCGCTGTGGGCACCCTCCTGTGTGAGTGGCGAAGAAAGTGGTATTGGAATGGACAAGGAGGCACATAGATTCTGGTCCCCAGGGAAAGGCAGTCCTGCTCTCTCCCAGCCCAGCAATCATCAGGAGCAACAATCCCTCAGAGCAAGATGGAGAGCCCTGGGGAATATGTGCCTATGGTTGTGTTTAGCTGCTGTTGTACCATGCATTGCAAAACCCATTGGACTCCATGTAGGTTCAAGCTCTGCCACTGTTTGAGCCCCAGGCAGGTCTTCCCTGCCAATTTAAATGTCCATGGGGGTCATGGGATCTCTTGTAGCCAGGACCCCAGAGGCCCACAGCAGGAGTGTGGTTTCCTGGAGTTCCTTCGGTCACGCTTTCTTTAGGACCTGTTCAGGGCCAGGAGCTGGTTCTGGTGCTCAGCAGCTTGTGGAGGTTTCCCAGCTTCCCTCCTCTTCAGACATAACATCTGTGTGGTCGCTCTATTGACTTTCAGTGTTTTATCTCAAAATATATGTTTGACATATGATGGTTTAGTCAATATTTTTGCTGCTCTTGGTGGGAGATGTGCCTCTGCCTGGCTGTGTCTAGTCAACCATCTTCATAATATATCAGTCTTCCTCCTCTTGATCTACACATTTAATTTTGTTATTAATAAAAATAACAACAAAGATCATTTGAATCAGACGATTCTCTTTTACCATTTCCTTAAGGAATAATAGACAAGGGAAAACTTCAGAGAAATGTAAGTAGAGACAGAGACAGAAAGAACTGTATAGGGATGTGCCTTCTCAGATATTGAAACTACATAATTAAGTATAGGGATGAAAAGCCCATAAGATGACATTTTAATTAGTTGGTGGATATATATATTTTTTGGACACATACGAATCATAGATTTTACATTTTTTAATTGTTAAATACTTTAAAATATATCAGATTATGTTTTTCATAGTCGATTGCAACTTGATTTAAAAACCTATTATGTTATTGGTATTTTCTGTATCAGTATGTAGATTTTCTTGAATCTTTATAATTACTATATACTGTTCCTTGACTAGTTTTGCTTAAGGATGAGATTTCAGTTACATGGACACATTTGAAATGTTCTAAAGTTAATGACATGCTAAAGCAGAGTAGAACATTCTGAAATTAAGTATGGGGATGTTTGTGGCTGAAGGCCCCAAAGCCCCTGGTAAACATATGGTGTAGGTCCAATAAACACGGGGAGCAATTAAACAGACTAGAAATTACTAATACAAACAGAATTATATATGGAAACATATCATACAAATAGAACGGGGAAAGCATAGCATCAGCAAAATAAAAACTAGATCTCCATCTGATACTTTAAAGTAAAAATGATTAAAGATTTGAATGATGAATAAAATTATAACTATATTAAACACATGGAGAAAATTACAAATAACCACAGACATGAGCATATGCTCTAGTTGTTTTGATTGTTATTATTATTACCATTATTTTTAAATAAAGACAGAGTTTCACCATATTGTCCAGGCTGGTCTCAAACTCCTGGGCTCAAGCAATCCTCCTGCCTTGGCTTCCCAAAGTGTTT
This sequence comes from Macaca nemestrina, assembly GCF_043159975.1. Lineage (NCBI taxonomy): Eukaryota > Metazoa > Chordata > Mammalia > Primates > Cercopithecidae > Macaca > Macaca nemestrina. The sequence goes on from NC_092127.1 coordinate 26,976,631, forward strand.
GGATTATAGGTATAAGCCACCATGTCCAGCCTAGCTGCTTCTATTAAAAATGAAACCAACACAAAATGAAAATAAATCTTTTCTTCAATCCATAATTCTCCAGCAGTTAATGTTCTCCAACCTCCAATTGCGAGCTAAATTATTCTGAATCCGTTGTTTTCAAATTTATTGGACAAAATTTTTTATACTCGGTTAGAAGGTGTCAGTTGAGGCATGAATTATAGGAATTCATTATTACAAAATAATTCTGGACAGAAAGAAGAGCCAGTAGAAAGATTTGGTGTGGGAATATCCCTAGTATATATGAAGGAAAAAAATCAGTAAAGTATATTGAGTAGAGCTTGCTAGGTGATGAGATCAGAATGATAAGCAACCTTTGGCCATAGTAAAGAAAGTGCAGGTATTTCTTACCTAGTGTACATATATTGAGTCCCTTCCATTCCTTTTGAAAGACAATTATAAAAATATGATCTATATTTCTTACTCACATTGGAGCATATCAATGACTTCCTATTGCTAACAGAATAGGGTTTTTGCAAGTTCTCTTTCCTACGTACAAGTCAGTTGTGTACCATTCCACGCTGGTGGACAGTGCATCTCCCTACACTGACATTCTTTCTGTACCTCAAAGTCTTCATTCATACTCCTATCAAAAGGTCAATCAGCATGGGGTTACTTTTACCTGGAATGTCATTTTCTTTCTGCTTACTTAATGTTATCAACCAAGGCAGTATATTCTAACTACTGTGAAAATGTATATCTATTTCTATACATTTTAACAAATGCTTACATCCTCCAGTGGAATGCAAGCTCCATGGAAGCAGAGAGCAGAGCCATTTGTTCATGACTTTTGTAGCCCCAGCATACAGTATAGTGCCTGGAACCTGGTAAACTTAGTATATATTTAATAAATGAATGACTTAATGAATGAATAAAGAAAATACATAACAGAACTTTGAAAAATCAGCATAGTGTGAAATATATGCCAGTCACTTTATATCTGCATATTGATAGGAGAAATCATTAAATAAAATCTTGATTGTCAGTTCTATGAACTGTACCTTGAAATTATTTCATTTATCTTTCCTTGTTTCTTCATCGTCAGCAATTCCCTTTGGTTAAGCCATCATAATCTCTTACTTAAATAATTGTAATTACCTCCTTAATATTAAATTGATTGAAGTATAATTTAAGAACAATAAATGGAATCTGCTTAATGGGTTTCAATAGTTATGCTCACCAACAAAATCAGTACCACAGTTAAAATACAGTATTTCCATAACACACGAGAGATTCCTTTTGCCTCTTTGCAGGCTCACCTCTACCCATCTCCATTTCCAGACAACCACTGATCTAGTTTTTGTCATTACAGATTATATATATATTTTAGATACCCTATTTTTCAGTATGTAAATTTCCATCTTTATTTTTTATATTTTCTATTTGTGCTGAGATTTTTTTTATTTCATTAAGCACATTTTCACCATTTCCTGACAAACCATTGTTTAAATGGCCATTTTATCATTCTTTCCCGATAATTCCAATATCAAGATCATTTTACATTGACTTCCACTGATTATTTTTTTCCCTAAATCTGGTTGACATTTTTCTGTTTCTTTCTATTTTTGAGTAATAATATTACATTATAGACACTCTAGGTTTTTTTTTTTATTTTTATTACTATGAAGTTTGTTTTGTTAACAGGCAGTAAATTTGGTTACATTAAAACTGAGATCAGTCATATCCGAGGTAGGTGCTAGCTTACAACTTTGTTAACTTTGTTTAGCATTAGGCATATGCTGCTTTCAGTTTGCCCCATATGCACGGTTCCCAGAATTAGCCAGGAAATTGGTATGAGTATAAGCACAGGGATTTGAGTCTCCAAATTAGTAATTTCTCTTTCTCCTATTAGTAATTTCCCTTTCTCAGGAAACCTCATCACCCAGGTGCTTCATCCTCATTCCTCTGTCATTCTATCAGAGTATTAGACATCCCAGCAATGTTGCCACTGTGATGACTTCACATGAACACAGAACATCACCTCAAAAAAACTGGAGAACTTTGAACCAATCATTTTCCTTACATTTTGACTGCCTTTCAAAATCAAGATTTGCCTTTGTTAAGTCTCCAGAGTCCTCAAGAGGTTTTGTTGGAGAGAAAATTTGATTGTCTTCTATATACCAGGTGTATTAGGGTTCTCTAGAGAGGCAAAACTAATAGGATAGATGTATATATGAAGGGGAGTTTTTTAAGGAGTGTTGGCTCACATAATCACAGGATGAAGTCCCACAATAGGCCATCTGCAAGCTGAGGAGCAAGGAAGCCTGTCTGAGTCTCAAAACCTCATAAGTAGGGAAGTCAACAGTGCAGCCTTCAGTCTGTGGCTGAAGGCCCCAAAGACCCTGGTAAACCATTGATGTAGGTCCAAGAGTCCAAAAGTTGAAGAACTTGGTATTCTGATGTTTGAGGGCAGGAAATCCAGCACGGGAGAAACATGGAGGCTGGAAGACTCAGCCAGTCTAGTCCTTCCATGTTCCTCTGCCTGCACATGGATGAATACATCAGGTCTTATAGAGACTGAGTTGTAGGAGATTAACGAACAGCCTGCTTGGTTGAAATGCATTGACAGTTTAGCTCATTCTTTGGTCTATTTAATTTTAAGTTGGTTTGTTTCATGGGTACCATGGCTAAGGAGCATACTGCAAGCTGTTGGTATTGCCCTCCTGATAGTCATAACGGTAGTCTCCCTGGTGCACTGTAGTCTTTCAGGTTTTAAATGTCTGCATGAAGCCATCGATAAAATGTCACATGGTTTATCTTTGACTGAAATGACTAAATCTTGAAGAAATGCATGGTCATGAGGACTCTGTAACCTACAAATAACATGCTAAGATTGTAACCCAAAATGATGGTAATCGAGAGTTGTGCTAAAGCTCTAAGTTTTGGTCACACTCTCTCCTAAGTGAGAACTTGATCAAAAGGAGGGAAGTGTTCAACAAAATTATGGAAGGTCGTTGATTTGGACTGAGCACTAGGACCCAAAATACCAGACCAGACCACACCAAAATGGAGTCACTTATGTTAAATGTGATTTAATCAAACTAATACTTTAAGGAAGCAGATAGATTGCAAGACAGACCAGTTGTTTTGTTTGTTTGTTTTTTTGATCTCTCTTCTGAAAACAGGTGATTCTAGCATAAGAAAGTCACCGCTGCTTTAATCTTTACAAACAAGTAACCAGAAGACCTTGCCCTCATCTTTGTTCTGCGATTTCCCAGTGGGATTTGCGACCAGTTAAGTACATTTATGATGGTGACAGAGTGACATTAATGCATAAAGTTTTTAATGGGCAATTGTTCAATTAAGTTTAGCCTAAAGCTGCTTCCATACATATTTTAAGTCTCTCCCAAAGGTTTCTCTGTACATAGTGAACTGTAACCTAAGTAGACGTGTAAACAGACTAACCAACTCTTGTACCAGTCATTGAGTTTCAACCAATCAAGGCAGCCAACTGTTAAAATTGTGTTCAAATAAGGCAAACACTGAACTGTAACAAATCCAACTATTTCTGTACCTCCGTTCCACTTTCTGTATGTCACTTTCCTTTTTTGCCCATATTCTTTTCTGACTATGCAGCAACACTGGAGTTGCTCTTGAAACTATTCAGGTTAAAGCACGTTGCCCAACTTGGGAATTATTCTTTGCTCAATTAAATGCTGTTAAATTTAATTTGTCTGAACTTTTCTGTAACATGACAAATATACTAATTACCCTGATTTGATTATTACACATCATATGCATGTAACAAAATATCACATGTACCCTTTAAATAGGCACAATAATTATATATCAACAAAAAATAGAGAAAAAAAGATGAATTTTCTTTTAGGACCTACAGCTACCCATAAAAAAAGCTTCTTTCAAGTGAAATAGCCTTCTCCCTAGGATAGAACAAAAACTTTGATTCATTTTTTTCTTCTGCTTTCTATTTTTTGAATTTAAGTTTTTGAAAGAAAATAATAATTTAAAGAAAGAGTTTAACGTGAGCTGAAGAATACGTTACCTTTCTTTCTAAAGCAACATGAAGAAAATTGCATAAAAATAGCATTTTTTATTTTATCAGAGAAAAAGATTATTTGCCTAGATAAAAAATAACAAGACCAGCTGCAATGGCTCATGCCTGTAATCTCAGCACTTTGGGAGGCCGAGGCAGGTGGATCGCTTGAGCTCATGAGTTCGAGAACACCCTAGGCAGCGTGGCAAAACCTTGTATCTACAAAAAATACAAAAATTAGCCAGTTGGGATGGCATTTGCCTGTAGTCAGAAAGCTAAGTCAGGATAATTGCTTGAGCCCAGGAGGTAGAGGTTGCAGTGAGCCAAGATCATGCCGTTGCACTCCAGCCTGGGAGACAGGTGAAACCCTGTCTCAAAAAAAAAAAAAAAAAGATAAAAGAAAAAAAAAGCAATAAAACTCAATTCAGGGGAAGCTTTGTGTTTCTCCTGACAGCTGCAAAATCATCTGTGGTTGAATGTAACTCCTGAAGTCCAACCCATTTCACTGATATTGGAGAATAAGTAGCTGAGGTTAGGCAAGATTTGTTCTTTCTCATTAGTGTGTTGTATTAATCGTGTTTTTTACTGTCTGTATTTTCTCATGCTGTGACTTCCAGAGGTCTTCCTGGAGCCTTGCTGCCCATTCTGGGAGAAACTCCACCTCTCTCAGATTAACTAATTCCTAGACATAATAAATGACTTGCCCACTAGCATTCCTTTCATATGCAAATGAACAAATCCACAGAATTTATCCTCAACCTTCTCCTTTATCTGACTCTCAGATCCCAAGCCAATATTCTCCCTGTACTAAATCACCCTAGGGCCAAATATGGGACCACTGAAGACCACTTCTTTTTTATTTATTTATTTATTTATTATTATTATACTTTAAGTTGTAGGGTACATGTGCATAACGTGCAGGTTTGTTGCATATGTATACTTGTGCCATGTTGGTGTGCTGCACCCGTCAACTCGTCATTTACATCAGGTATAACTCCCAATGCAATCCCTCCCCCCTCCCCCCTCCCCATGATAGGCCCCGGTGTGTGATGTTCCCCTTCCTGAGTCCAAGTGATCTCATTGTTCAGTTCCCACCTATGAGTGAGAACATGCGGTGTTTGGTTTTCTGTTCTTGCGATAGTTTGCTGAGAATGATGGTTTCCAGCTGCATCCATGTCCCTACAAAGGACACAAACTCATCCTTTTTATGGCTGCATAGTATTCCATGGTGTATATGTGCCACATTTTCTTAGTCCAATCTGTCACTGATGGACATTTGGGTTGATTCCAAGTCTTTGCTATTGTGAATAGTGCTGCAATAAACATACGTGTGCATGTGTCTTTATAGCAGCATGATTTATAATCCTTTGGGTATATACCCAGTAATGGGATGGCTGGGTCATATGGTACATCAAGTTCTAGATCCTTGAGGAATCGCCATACTGTTTTCCATAATGGTTGAACTAGTTTACAATCCCACCAACAGTGTAAAAGTGTTCCTATTTCTCCACATCCTCTCCAGCACCTGTTGTTTCCTGACTTTTTAATGATCGCCATTCTAACTGGTGTGAGATGGTATCTCATCCCAGAGCCTTGAGAAAGTCAAACTATCCAATCTTAAATTTGCTCAAACTTGCCTCACTCATTCTTTCCCAGGGAAACCACAATACAGGCCCTGGACTGTGCTTTCTACTTAGCTCCTTCTGCCTCCTGACTAACCCTGGAACTTCACCATGTGTCACCACATGGTACGGCACGCCCTCTTCTCTTGGGAGCTGTAATTAATAACCTCCCCTTTCAAAGTCAGTTGCCTCAATGTCTGTTTCCTCACCACACCTGAATAAAACAAATCCTGGGTACCTGTGAATGCATGCATCAGTTCCTTATTATCTAGCTATGTTAGCTGCTTTATGTAAGGTCAGAATGGAGATGTGGCTGCTTGGACCCTCCTAACTGCCACCCTTGACAGCTGCCCTGGGGCTGGAATATCTTGGCTGTATATTTACAATGAAAATAACAAGCAATGAATATAAAATGAGAGCTCCTTTAATCCAGCATAGTGAAAGAGATCTTGGAAAATGCTACATATGGTAGTATCAGCCCTCTGAATTTGAGAACCATATATTTATTTCATGTTACCTTTTGAAAGTTAGAAATTGTATCTGGCAAACATTAAAGCAATAAAGTTCAGGACTATTTATCTTTGCCAAGAACATAGATTCTGCCAATTACAGACTGCACTATTATTGAAAGCTAACAAGCACAATTGATTGCTAGGAAACAATTCTTGCCAATTCATATAATATCCCTGATGTCTGCCTTTTTAAAATTTTTAATCTACAGTGAATCAATAAAAGTTGATTTTTCCATGCAATCAGCATTCTTCAAAATGTGAAAGTAAAAGGAAAAATTATATGAATAATCTCCGTGCTTTTAAGTATATTGCTCCAGAGCGGTTTAGCTTGACACTGAAGTAGTTAGGGATGTGATTGCATATGTGTGAGTGTGAGGGTGTGTGTTTCTATGTGTGGGGGCATTTCACATAACAAAGATCATCCAAGTTCTAGCTAATGTAGGAAACCAAACTGTTCACAATATCTCCATAATAGTTCATGGACATCATCTCTAGATCCCTGCCACTCCAAGTGTGGTCTGGGGACTGGGTAGCCTCCATAACATTTGGGAATTATTTGGGAAAAGCGAAACCTCAGTTCTCACCTCAAATCCACAGTATCTAAACCTGTATTTTAATAAGATCCTTTAGTGATTTGTATGATTAAATTAACCTGTTTATTGAGAAGTGTTGTCCTAGACCATTAACATGACTCAACTAACAAAGTTTCAGATGTTGTGTTTCTTAGTTGAATTCCTTGGAGAATAAATACAACAGACTCAACCTGCGTTTTATATTGTTCTCCTTCTCTCTACCCCATCTACCCCCTGAAACACAAACAAATTAATTTTGGTTGATGACAGACATAAATGAAGAGTCAAGGAGTCACTTCTTTAGGTTAAGTCCTGGGTAAATAACAATTATTTTCCAAGACTTTTAGACTAAAAGTTCATTAATGTAGTTTTTCTCATTATTGTAAAAAAGATTTGCTTTTGTACATAACCACTATGTTGATGTGTAGCGGTAACTGGAATTGGGAATAAATGAAAACCCTAGTCTAAATCTTCCCCACTAATGAGGTAGTATCTTGTAGTATTCTGATGCCCTCTCATTTAGGAAGTTTTCCAGCCTTGCCTATATGAACTTCCAGCCAGTGCTATTCCTTTGATTCTTTGGTGTGGCTCTTTCCCTGCCTTCAGATAGTTTTTTCACATGCATGCAATGTCAAGTTCTCTGCTGAGTACTCAAGAGGAACCTCCTTCATATCTCTGAAGTTTTCTTTATGTGCAGTTCTCTCTTCCCCTGTACTGTGCCCTACAGACTCTGGCCATCATAGCTTCGCTAGATTTCTAGGTAACTCTCTTTAACAGCAGGGGAACCATCTGACTTTACTTTGGTTTCCCTTTCTTGTAGGGCATGCACCATCACACCCAGCTAATTTTTGTAGAGACGAGGGTTTCATCATGTTGGTCAGGCTGATCTCGAACTCCTGACCTCAAGTGATCTGGCAGCCTCAGCTTCCCAAAGTGCTGGGATTACAGGCATGAGTCACTGCGCCCAGCCTACAAAGTTATAGTTAATATTAAGAGTGGATGTAAAATGGTGCTTGATGGATGAACAATAAAATTGAAATTTGTGAGTTAGATCATTAAAGATATGTCAGCTACTTTATGTTTGTGTTTCTGATAATATTAAGGTCGTAAGGTAATAGTACTTTAAAACATGAATCAGTATTGAATCCAAGCTAGACCTAGGTGATAGTGGAGAGGGATAAAAGTCTCAAAAATTACCCAGTAAGGAAAAGATAACCTTTCTATGAGACTTCCTAAATGGCACTTGTGTATAGTGGCCTCATCTTCTAAAGCAAAGGTAAGGTATTAGTTCTTACAAATATTAATTTACTAATATGTATAATGGGTACAAGATGTTTAAAGTCTCCAATACAATTATATACCTGGAAAGTTTAACTAGTATGCACATTAATTCAGCATCACTATGATTTTCTTAATGATTTCTCTGCTTGGCCAGTACGTGTCCTTCATTATAGTTGTATTCATTTTTCTTTTTTTCATGCCTCATAATAAGATGTTAAACTAGATGATGAGACTAGATATATTTTGTTGTTGCTATGACAATGAATTAACTTTTTAGTTCCTACAGATAGCATTTAATTGAAAAACAACCATTAGCCCAGTTTTGAAGGTGGGAAAGAAAATGTTACTTGGATTAAGAAAATTGCCCAAGATCATTTGCCAAGAGCAAGAGAAAACTACCTCTCTAATTTCAGAAACTGTGTTTTCAATTTTTATGTGCACATCTACACGCACAAACACACATTCATACTAATGCTCTTGAGACACAATAAGAAGTAGAGGATGGGATTGTGTCTTGTTGATTATATTAGATAAAAACTATTCACTTAGAAAACCTTTTATCTAGCATGGTCTAGGTTCTACAGATACAAAGATAAACAAAGACTTAATGCTCCTTTAAAGAAGTGCAGTGTCCAAAAGAGGAGATAAAATATAAGTGGATCATTTCACAGAGGAAGAGCATTTGTGACCATGAGAACACACCTTCTAGATCTTCAACTACAGGGAGCATGAGGATAGAGATCCCAGGTGCTTGCTCTAAAAATCCAATGACTACCTTCAATATACTAAGCCAGATTCCTGCCAACTTTGGCTCCCTGACTCCTCAAAGACTGTAAGAACCTTTCCAAGGCATTCTGAAATGCTATGTCCAACCTCCTTGCCCTTTTTCTTTCACTTGGGGCCAGTTTTGCATTGCAGTCTGACTGTGTTCTTATCATGATCAGCTCCCACTCTGGTTACTCTCATACAGACATTTCACCTAATATAGCTTTTGCAGGTTTAGTCATATCTTAGTATCCATCTCTTAAACAATCTTAGAGAATCTTTGTGTCTGCTTTTTAGAGGACCAACACAACATTCAACGGAAGTGGTGAGTAGAGGTGGGCTTTCTGAAGGAGGATGTGCCTACATTGATGAAATGCTACAACTAAACATATACTCCACTCAAACATTAGGCTAGGTAGAGCTAACATGAATAGAAGGACTGGTAATTAGTTAGGCTTTGCTGTCCAGTCACTTTTACCCACAATTCCACAATCAAAAATTAACTTAGTTGAGTTGAAGTTTTTCGATCTGTGGGAGCCACCTATAAAAAGTGAATGTGGGCTGGGCACAGTGGTTCACGCCTGTAATCCCAGCACTTTGGGAAGGCGAGACTGGCAAATCACCTGAGGTGGGGAGTTTGAGACCAGCCTGACCAACATGGAAAAAACCCATCTCTACTAAACATACAAAAATTAGCCGGGTATGGTGGCATGCACCTGTAATCCCAGCTACTTGGGAGACTGAGGTAGGCGAATCGCTTGAACCTGGGAGGCAGAGGTTGCGGTGAGCTGAGATCATGCCACTGCACGTCAGTCTGGGCTATAAGAGTGAAACTGCATCTCAAAAAAAAAAAAAAGTGAATGCTACGAAAAATATTTACTTTTTAAATATCATTATTGCATTTTACTGTCATCATTATTGTTTTTGAGGGAACGAGAATGAATGATTGGGACATAGAGTCAAGGTGTGGAGAGAGACATGACTGGAGGCACCAGAGCCAAGTAACAGGTCAAGGATAGAGAAAGCACCATGAAGTGTAGAGATTGCCTCCCAATAGTGGGTGTTACAACAATTCTCCTATATTGATACTAACCAGTTTGTTCATATTTCAAGCCTTACTATTAAACCCATTAGTTTGAATTAATTATGCATGTGCCTGACTCCCAGACTTCTGTAGATGAGTATGGTTTTGTTCACCTACTCTCAGTTTAGGATTTGACATATAATGGGTAAAAGTTATTTGTTTCAGCATTTATTCCTTTACTCGTTTATTCATTCATTCATTTATGCATGAATTTAACAAATGTGGAGTAACTATATAAGAGCGAGGGACTATATTAGAAGTTGAGGTTTCAGCCATGAATAAAACAACTCTGCAATCTACTGAAACTTGCATTCTAGTAAGAAAAAACACTTAATAAATGTATCAACAAATGAGTATCAAATATGTTATATGGCAAATGCTGCAAAGAAAAATAAAGCAGGGTAAGGGATAGTGAGTAACTGGGAGTAGGGAGAGAGATTAATTCAATAAGGTAGTCAGGGAAGGTATATCTGAAAGGATGATATTTAACAGAATCCTGAATAAATCCAAAGGAAAAAGACATGTAAATAGCTAGGAGAAGTGTTCCAAGTTGAGGGAACAGTGGTTATAAAAACACTGAGGCAGAAATGTGGTTGGAAAGTTTGATTAACATCAAGGGATTCCATGTGTCCAATGTGGCTGGATTTGAATAAAAAATGTAATCAAGGCTGAAAATGGGGAAATTGTACCTACGGATAGGTATAAAATCAGGTGGGGTCTTGTCTGCTATAATACATAAAACAGAGGATCTTATTAGAAGAGGTATCCCAGCATTTATTTGCCAGAAATTTGTTAATATTCACAAATTTTTGTAAAACGTCCCTCTCTCATAAGTGATCATTTTAAATGAAACTACTTTCCATAAACCGCATCTAAGGTCTGTCACAGTGTGAATAAACAGGTCTAATCTTTACAACTTGGTACATTCAGCTGGACTGATGTACCATCCAACTATCTGGTATAATTTAGTTAACAGCTGTTCTCTCCAATAATATGTCATCCATGAGATAGTCTGATATTTCAGCAGTCCTAAATTATTTTTTATTTAACGATATCCAGCAAATAATTTAATGGATTCAGTGAGAACAAGCTGGCTATCAAAATAAATTGATTCAATTTTCAGGAAAAATGCTATTTTGTAAAAGAAAGTATTTGATAAATAGCACTTTAACTTGAAGACTATTGATAATCTCATCTAATAGTTTATACAATTGAAGATACATTGATGTAAATACAAGAAAGTATTTAAAAGTAACTTTTAAGGTGCTCTCTAAATAAAAATGTATTTAATGAATGAATTTTTTTTTGTTTGTTATACTTTAAGTTCTAGGGTACATGTGGATAACGTGCAGGTTTGTTACATATGTATACCTGTGCCATGTTGGCATGCTGCATCCATCAACTCATCAGCACCCATCAACTCTTCATTTACATCAGGTATAACTCCCAATGCAATCCCTTCCCCCTCCCCCCTCCCCATGATAGGCGGCAGTGTGTGATGTTCCCTTTCCCGAGTCCAAGTGATCTCATTGTTCAGTTCCCACCTATGAGTGAGAACATGTGGTGTTTGGTTTTCTGTTCTTGCGATAGTTTGCTGAGAATGATGGTTTCAAGCTGCATCCATGTCCCTACAAAGGACACAAACTCATCTTTTTATGGCTGCATAGTATTCCATGGTGTATATGTGCCACATTTTCTTAATCCAGTCTGTCATTGATGGACATTTGGGTTGATTCCAAGTCTTTGCTATTGTGAATAGTGCTGCAATAAACATACGTGTGCATGTGTCTTTATAGCAGCATGATTTATAATCCTTTGGGTATATACCCAGTAATGGGATGGCTGGGTCATATGGTACATCAAGTTCTAGATCCTTGAGGAATCGCCATACTGTTTTCCATAATGGTTGAACTAGCTTACAGTCCCACCAACAGTGTAAAAGTGTTCCTATTTCTCCACATCCTCTCCAGCACCTGTTGTTTCCTGACTTTTTAATGATCGCCATTCTAACTGGTGTGAGATGGTATCTCATTGTGGTTTTGATTTGCATTTCTCTGATGGCCAGTGATGATGAGCATTTTTTCATGTGTCTGTTGGCTGTATGAATGTCTTCTTTTGAGAAATGTCTGTTCATATCCTTTGCCTACTTTTCGATGGGGTTGTTTGTTTTTTTCTTGTAAATTTGTTTGAGTTCTTTGTAGGTTCTGGATATTAGCCCTTTGTCAGATGAGTAGATTGCAAAAATTTTCTCCCATTCTGTAGGTTGCCTGTTCACTCTGATGGTAGTTTCTTTTGCTGTGCAGAAGCTCTTTAGTTTAATTAGATCCCATTTGTCAATTTTGGCTTTTGCTGCCGTTGCTTTTGGTGTTTTAGACATGAAGTCCTTGCCCATGCCTACGTCCTGAATGGTATTACCTAGGTTTTCTTCTAGGGTTTTTATGGTATTAGGTCTAACATTTAAGTCTCTAATCCATCTTGAATTAATTTTCATATAAGGAGTAAGGAAGGGATCCAGTTTCAGCTTTCTACTTATGGCTAGCCAATTTTCCCAGCACCATTTATTAAATAGGGAATCCTTTCCCCATTTCTTGTTTTTCTGAGGTTTGTCAAAGATCAGATGGCTGTAGATGTGTGGTATTATTTCTGAGGACTCTGTTCTGTTCCATTGGTCTATATCTCTGTTTTGGTACCAGTACCATGCTGTTTTGGTTACTGTAGCCTTGTAGTATAGTTTGAAGTCAGGTAGCATGATGACTCCGGCTTTGTTCTTTTGACTTAGGATTGTCTTGGCAATGCGGGCTCTCTTTTGGTTCCATATGAACTTTAAAGCAGTTTTTTCCAAATCTGTGAAGAAAGTCATTGGTAGCTTGATGGGGATGGCATTGAATCTATAAATTACCTTGGGCAGTATGGCCATTTTCACGATATTGATTCTTCCTATCCATGAGCATGGTATGTTCTTCCATTTGTTTGTGTCCTCTTTTATTTCACTGAGCAGTGGCTTGTAGTTCTCCTTGAAGAGGTCCTTTACATCCCTAGTAAGTTGGATTCCTAGGTATTTTATTCTCTTTGAAGCAATTGTGAATGGAAGTTCATTCATGATTTGGCTCTCTGTTTGTCTGTTACTGGTGTATAAGAATGCTTGTGATTTTTGCACATTAATTTTGTATCCTGAGACTTTGCTGAAGTTTCTTATCAGCTTAAGGAGATTGTGGGCTGAGACAATGGGGTTTTCTAAATATACAATCATGTCATCTGCAAACAGGGACAATTTGACTTCTTCTTTTCCTAACTGAATAACCTTGATTTCTTTCTCTTGCCTGATTGCCCTAGCCAGAACTTCCAACACTATGTTGAATAGGAGTGGTGAGAGAGGGTATCCCTGTCTTGTGCCAGTTTTCAAAGGGAATTTTTCCAGTTTTTGCCCATTCAGTATGATATTGGCTGTGGGTTTGTCATAAATAGCTCTTATGATTTTGAGATACGTTCCATCAATACCGAATTTATTGAGCGTTTTTAGCATGAAGGGCTATTGAATTTTGTCAAAGGCCTTTTCTGCATCTATTGAGATAATCATGTGGTTTTTGACTTTGGTTCTGTTTGTATGCTGGATTACGTTCATTGACTTGCGTATTTTGAACCAGCCTTGCATCCCAGGGATGAAGCCCACTTGATCATGGTGGATAAGCTTTTTGATGTGCTGCTGGATCCGGTTTGCCAGTATTTTATTGAGGATTTTTGCATCGATGTTCATCAGGGATATTGGTCTAAAATTCTCTTTTTTTGTCGTGTCTCTGCCAGGCTTTGGTATCAGGATGATGTTGGCCTCATAAAATGAGTTAGGGAGGATTCCCTCTTTTTCTATTGATTGGAATAGTTTCAGAAGGAATGGTACCAGCTCCTCCTTGTACCTTTGGTAGAATTCAGCTGTGAATCCATCTGGTCCTGGACTTTTTTTCATTGATAGGCTGTTAATTATTGCCTCAATTTCAGAGCCTGTTATTGGTCTATTCAGGAATTCAGCTTCTTCCTGGTTTAGTCTTGGGAGAGTGTAAGTGTCCAGGAAATTATCCATTTCTTTTAGATTTTCTACTTTATTTGTGTAGAGGTGTTTATAGTATTCTCTGATGATAGTTTGTATTTCTGTGGGGTCGGCAGTGATAACCCCTTTATCATTTTTTATTGCATCTATTTGATTCTTCTCTCTTTTCTTCTTTATTTGTCTTACTAGTGGTCTATCAATTTTGTTGATCTTTTCAAAAAACCAACTCCTGGATTCATTGATTTTTTGGAGGGTTTTTTGTGTCTTTATCTCCTTCAGTTCTGCTCTGATCTTAGTTATTTCTTGCCTTCTGCTAGCTTTTGAATGTGTTTGCTCTTGCTTCTCTAGTTCTCTTAATTGTGATGTTAGAGTGTCAATTTTAGATCTTTCCAGCTTTCTCTTGTGTGCATTTAGTGCTATAAATTTCCCTCTACACACTGCTTTCAATGTGTCCCAGAGATTCTGGTATGTTGTATCTTTGTTCTCATTGGTTTCAAAGAACATCTTTATTTCTGCCTTCCTTTTGTTATGTACCCAGTAGTCATTTAGGAGCAGGTTATTCAGTTTCCATGTAGTTGAGCGGTTTTGATTGAGTTTCTTAGTCCTGAGTTCTAGTTTGATTGCACTGTGGTCTGAGAGACAGTTTGTTATAATTTCTGTTCTTGTACATTTGCTGAGGAATGCTTTACTTCCACTTATGTGGTCAATTTTGGAATAAGTGTGATGTGGTGCTGAGTAGAATGTATATTCTGTTGATTTGGGGTGGAGAGTTCTGTAGATGTCTATTAGGTTTGCTTGCTGCAGAGATGAGTTCAATTCCTGGATATCCTTGTTAACTTTCTGTCTCGTTGATCTGTCTAATGTTGACAGTGGGGTGTTGAAGTCTCCCATTATTATTGTATGAGAGTCTAAGTCTCTTTGTAAATCTTTAAGGACTTGCTTTATGAATCTGGGTGCTCCTGTATTGGGTGCATATGTATTTAGGATAGTTAGCTCTTCCTGTTGAATTGATCCCTTTACCATTATGTAATGGCCTTCTTTGTCTCTTTTGAATGAATAGTTTCTAGAGTATTGAGTGTATTGGGAGTCAGATAACAATACCCCATAATATGGGTCTTAGACGTACTGAAGCAGTCACTTTCACGTTCACATCTCTCCTCCGCTAGCCTTCCTCCATTTCTCCCACAGCACAGGATGAGAATACTCTCTTACATTCCATTTACATTCTATTATCTGCCTTAGAAAGAGACCTGCTAGAAAACACAATTGCCTTTCATCCTTCCCTAAAATTTGATTATCTACGACAGATAGAAGACCTGGGAAAAATGTAACTGCACCTGAATGAATTTTGTCACAAGTTGGGTTCATTCAAATTTCAAAGAGAATTATTTACAAGGTAATGTCTGCCTCATGGGTTGATTCATCATTTTTAAAATAATTTAATGTCCTTCAAAATTACTTATTTTCCCCCTCCCCGCTCCCCTCGAAAGAAGGGCATGTAAACATCTGTAACTCCATGAATTACTGGGTTTCATTCTCCTGATTTTCCCCTGTGCTTGTGTATGTTAGGAGCTGGACGCCATTATCCTCGGCAAACTAACACAGGAACAGAAAACCAAACACCGCATGTTGTTATTTATAAGTGGGCACTGAACAGTGAGAATACATGGGCACAGAGAGGGGAACAACACACACTGTCAGGGAGTGGGGTGGGGGGAGGGAGAGCATTAGGAAAAATAGCTAATGCACGCTGGGCTTAATACCTAGATGATAGGTTGATGGGTGCAGCAAACCACCATGGCACATGTTTGCCTATGTAACAAACCTGTACATCCTGCACATGTGTCCTGGAACTTCAAAAGAAAAATTAAAAAAAGAAAAATAAATAAATTTGCATGCCCTTTTCTCCTGTCAATCTGCTTATTATTAGTTCATTTTGAGTGAACCTTAAGAAGATAGAGGGGAAACTTTCCTGATCCCTACAAGTGACTATATATATATATAGACTATATGTGATATATATAGTATATATGACTATACAATATATATGACTATATACAATATATATGATATATAGTCTATATATGATATACATACATATGTGATATATAAGATATACATAGTCTATATATCATATATAGATATATATGATACACATATATAGCCTATATATCATATATACTATAGAGAGTATACATAGTCTATATAGTCTGAAACACAACATCTGAATCTTTGTTACTTGAGTCATGTTAATGGTGTAGGGCAGCATTTCTCAATAAGCGGGTTAATTTAATCATACTATATAGTCTATAGACTATATATATATATCGTTTACAATGTTACATATTCAAAAATGTTCCATGATCTAATTTCTTTATCACGAATATTTAGTAATTAATAGTTCACACACAAAAAATACCCCTGATAAAAGCACACCTCAGGTAGTATTAATAATTTGCTGCAATAGAATTTATTTTTCTAATGATCACATAGGTTATTCATTGCTTCCTTCTATAATAAACAAAATTATTTTTAAAAGTTATTCCTATGATGATCCCAGTTTTCTGTCTAGTTTCCTGACTGCCAATTTTCTTAATCCAAATAATATTTTCTTCAAAACTGGGCTAATGTTTGTTTTTCAATTAAATACTATCTGTATGAACTAAAAAGTTAATTCATTGTCATAGCAACAACAAAATATATCTAGTCTCATCATCTAGCTTAACATCTTATTATGAGGCATGAAAAAAGAAAAATGAATGCAACTATAATGAAGGACACGTACTGGCCAAGCAGAGAAATCATTAAGAAAATCATAGTGATGCTGAATTAATGTGGATACTACTTAAACTTTCCATATATATAATTGTATTGGAGACTTTATTTTAAACATCTTGTACCCATTACACATATTAGTAAATTAATATTTGTAAGAACTAATACCTTACCTTTGCTTTAGAAGATGAGGCCACTATACACAAGTGCCATTTAGGAAGTCTCATAGAAAGGTTATCTTTTCCTTACTGGGTAATTTTTGAGACTTTTATCCCTCTCCACTATCATCTAGGTCTGGCTTGAATTCAGTACTGATTCATGTTTTAAAGTACTATTACCTTACGACCTTAATATTATCAGAAACACAAACATAAAGTAGCTGACATTTTTTTAATGATCTACCTCACAAATTTCAATTTTATTGTTCATCCATCAAGCACCATTTTGTATCCACTTTTAATATTAACTATAACTTTGTAGGCTGGGCGCAGTGACTCACGCCTGTAATCCCAGCACTTTGGGAAGCTGAGGCTGCCAGATCACTTGAGGTCAGGAGTTCGAGATCAGCCTGACCAGTATGATGAAACCCCCGTCTCTACAAAAATTAGCTGGGTGTGATGGTGCGCGCCTACAATCCCAGCTACATGGTTGGCTGAGGCAGGAGAATGGCTTGAACCTGGGAGGTGGAGATTGCAGTGAGCTGAGATTGCACCACAGCACTCCAGCCTTGGTGATAGAGCTAGACTCAGTCTCTCTCTCTCTCTCTCTCTCCATATATATATATGTGTGTGTGTGTGTGTGTGTGTGTGTGTGTGTATAAACTATAACTTTGTGGTATAAATCTTGTCTTCTTTATCATTTACTGACTGATGGTCCTTAATATTTTGCTGACTTAATTAGCATACATGGTTTTTAAATAAAACAAGTAATATATAGAATAAAATGTTAAATAAACACCACTAAAAAGTCTACAAACCCTTGCATCCATATTTTTTCAAAAAAAAAAAAAAAAAAACATCCTGCACTACCAAAGTAATTTCTTTTTTAAATGAATTCAATTTGTTGCTATAATTTTTATGAAGTTTTTATTAAAACGGTGCTGGCTGGGCATGGTGGTTCACACCTGTAATCCCAGCACTTTGGGAGGCTAAGGTAGGCAGATCACTTGAGGTCAGGAAGGACTGAGACAATCTTGGCCAACATGGTGAAACCCCGTCTCCACTAAAAATACAAAAATTAGTCAGGTGTGGTGGTGCACACCTGCCGTCACAGCTACTTGGGAGGCTCAGGCAGGAGAACTAATTGAACCTGGGAGGTAGATGTTGCAGTGAGTTGAGATCACACCACTGCACTCCAGCCTGGGCAACAAAACGAGACTCCGTCTCGAAAAATAAAAATAAAAATGAAAATAAATAAAAGAAACTGGGTGCTACATCATGTTAATTAAGTAAACATTTTCCTGTAAATGATTTTAATTATTAAAATAATTAAAATGTGATTTTAATTATATAAACATAATAGAAAATGTTAAAAGGATAGTAGAACAATATATTGATAGCTAGTATATTTGAGGATCAATATAGTATAAGCAAAAATCACTGGGTAGCTTAAATACTTTGATGTTATAACATTCCATTTTAACTTGGCAAAGAGAAATTGATGGAATAGTCTATAATTCTCAAATTTTTCTTCTAAAATATTGGTAAAATCAGTGTACTTCACAAACTATTAATTTGGTTTCAGTGAATTAATTTTTTTCAGCCCAAGCAACAGGCAGGGTCAAATACATTTGATTGTTTGGTGCCATAGATTTTTATTTCATTATAAAGTATCATATTATATCATATCACTCTCTTAGGACGGAATGACCCAAGTAACACCTAAGCTAATAAATGTCTGTGTCTAATAGCCAAGTACAATATGAAGACACAATGTAGTCTACTTTTAACTACAGTTAGGCCTTTAATGTTTTTGCTGAAGAAGGAAGAGAAAAATCAGTAGATAAAAATTCTAAATTAAAAATTACTTAATCAGTTTTTATCTATAAAGTATTATGAATAAGAGATTAAATATTCAGTATGAATTATTTTCAATCAACACGGAGACAGCTCAGAGAGACTGGGGTTGGAATAGCCAAGCCAAGGACTAGTAAAGGAAGGTACAAGCTTGAGGGAAAGTTTCAGAGTCAAGGAATGTAAATAAGCTAAAGATCAAAAAGGAGCCTCAAGGAACAAGGGAATATGCACAAGAAGCTGAGGTTCATTTTAGGAGCAAAAGTGGAAATTAGTTAATCATAAGGAGAGGAGGAAAACAGTGCTTTGAAGATACAAATTTAAAGAGACAAGTTTAAAGCAAGACAAACTTAGAGAGCTTCTTTTGCAATCTGTATTAACTGACTTTTCTCAAAATATTTCGATCAAAGCAATTTATCCTGGCTTAATTAGAAACCCTGAACTCATTTGAGATTATGCAAGAAAGTTTGCTGATGTTGGTGATTTTCATTCTCAGATAAAATGCAAAAGTCTGCAATGATTCTCATATTTAATTGTGGCTAAGTTTGCTCACATTCAAGAAAAGACTAACATTGGATAATTAGTAACCTTCAAAGGGACAAAAGCAACATTTAGAACTTAGAAAATGATGACGATCTTTAAAAAAAAAAAGATATATTTCACCAGAATGCTCAGAAAAAAACACTAGCTTCAATGATAATAAAATATGCTATTTACTTTATTAAAGAAATATATTTTCTTCAGTTTATATAGGTGACAATAGAAACTGAAGGCTAAACAGAAAAAAAAAAACTTCCTCATGAGACTTTTATACCAATTTTCCTGTTGCATCCTTCAAAGGCAATTAATACCAGTTACTGATACATTATTGCATACATAAGGATGTACCCTTCCATTTGAACAGATTTCTGTTTTTTTTCTCCTTTGAAAGCTATGTGGATCAGAAGGATCTAGACAAGATACTGTTACAAAAAAGAGGCCCAGTCTTCAGTGTAACTACATTTATTTTCTCATCATTCAGATTCAGCTGTATATTACCATGATGTAGAGATCATTAATAAAAGTTATGGTGGAAATTTGGAGCCTTATATAGAACAGGAAGCAATATGGCAAAAAGAACTGAATGCCAACCCTGCTGTGCTTGGCAATACAATATTTAATTCTGCATTACAATAGTTAATTCTGTAAAAATGTCATTTTTTACAGAGTTAGAAAAAAATTTTAAAATTTATATAGAATGAAAAGAGAGGCCAAATAGCCAAAGCAATCCTAAGCAAGAAGAACAAAACAAGAGACATCATGTTACCTGACTTCAAACTATACAACAAAGCTATAGTAACCAAAATAGCATGGTTATGGTACAAAAATAGACATGTATACCAATGGAACAGAATAGAGAACTCAGAAATAAAGCCACACATCTACAATTAACTGACCTTTACAAAGCTGACAAAACAAACAATGCAGAAAGGATACCCTATTCAATAAATGGTGCTGGGAATGCTGGGAAAACTGGTTAGCCATATATATATACATATATATACACACACACACACGCACGCGTGCAGAATAAAACTGAACCCCCATCTCTCACCATACAAAAAAATTAACTCTTATTTATTGATTTATTGTCACTTTATTGCCTAGGCTGGAGTGCAGTGGCTGAATCATGACTCACTACAGACTTGACCTGGGATCAAGCAATCATTCCACCTCAGTGTCCTGAGTAGCTAGGAATACAGTGCACTCCACCATTCCCGGATAATTTTTTTATTTTTATTTTTGTAAAGACAGGGTCTTGCCATGTTGTCCAGGCTGGTATAGAATTCCTGGGCTTAAGTGATCCACCTGTCTCGTCATCCCAAACTGTTGGGATTACAGGCATGAGCCACTGTACCTGGGCAAAAATTAAGTCAAGATGGATTAAAATGTAAATGTAAGACCAGAAACTATAAAAATCCTAGAAGAAAACCTAGAAAAAACTCTTCTGGACATTTGAGTAAGCAAAAAATTTATGACTAAGACATGAAAGGCAAATGTAGCAACAAAAAAAATAGACAAATCCAACTTAAAGAGCTTCTGAACAGCAAAATAGACTTTCACAGAGTAAACAGGCAACCTATAGAATGAGACAAAATATTTGCAAATTATGCATCCAACAAAGGACTAATATCCAGAATCTATAAGGAGCTCAAACAAATCAACAAGGAGAAAACATAACTAGCTCCATTACAAAGTGTTCAGGCTGGACACGGTAGCTCATGCCTGTAATCCCAGCATTTTGGAAGGCCGAGGTGGGAGGATTGCTTGAGACCAGTGTGGGCAATATCGCAAGACCTTATTTCCTTTTTTTTTCTTTTTCTTTTTCAAGACGGAGTCTCGCTCTGCGCCCAGGCTGGAGTGCAGTGGCGCTGTCTTGGCTCACTGAAAGCTCCGCCTCCCAGGTTCACGCCATTTCTCCTGACTCAGCCTCTTGAGTAACTGGGACTTCATTTCCAAAAATAATAATAATAATATTTTAAAGTGGACAAAGAACAGAAACAGGTATTTCTTAAAACACACACACACACACACACACACACACAAAGTGGCCAAAAATGTGAAAAATATTCGACATCAGTAATCATCAGAGAAATGCAAATTAAAACCACAGTGAGATACTATCTCACACCATTTAGAATGACCATTATTAAATCATCAAAACGTATGTTGGACAGAATGTGTAGAAAATAAAACACTTATACACTGCTGGCAGGAATGTAAATTAGTTCTACTTCTAGGAGTACGAAGGGTTCTCAAAGAACTAAACATAGAATTACCATTAGACCGAGATATCCCACTACATGGTATCTATCCAGAAGAAGAGAAATCATTTTATCGTAAAGACACCTGTACTGGTATGTTTATCACAACACTATTCACAATAGCAAAGTCATGGACTAACCTAAGTGTCCATCAACAGTTGATTAAATAAAGAAAATGTGGTACATGTACATCATGAGATACTATGTCACCATAAAAAAAAAAAAAAAATGAAATCATGTCTTTTGTAGCACCATGGATGAAACTGGAAGCCATTGTCCTAAGTGAAATAACTCAGAAACAGAAAATCAAATACCACACGTTCTCACTTATAACTGGAGCTGAACAATGATTACACACAGGTTTAATGATAGAAATAATAGACACCGGCCAGGCACTGCGGCTTATGCCTGTAATCCCAGCACTTTGGGAGGCAAGGAGGGTGGATCAACTGAGGTCAGGGGTTCAAAAGTAGCCTGGCCAACATGGTTAAACCCCGTTTCTACTAAAAATAGGAAATTACTCTGGGCATAGTGGTGTGCATGCCTGTAGTCCCAGCTACTTGAGAGGCTGAGGCAGGAGAATCACTTGAACCTGTGAGGCAGGGGTTGCAGTGAGCCAAAATCACGCCATTGCACTCCAGCCTGGGTAACAAGAGCAAAATTCCGTCTCAAAAAATAAATAAATAAATAAATAATAGACACTGGGGACTCCAAAAAAGGGGAGGGGTGGGAGGAGGATGAGAGATAAAAAACTACCCATTGGGTACAATGTTCACTATTTGGGTGATGGGTTCACTAGAAGCCCAAATTTCACCATTACATGATACGTCTATGTAAAGAACCTGCACACA
The DNA here is from genome assembly GCF_043159975.1 of Macaca nemestrina. Classification (NCBI taxonomy): domain Eukaryota; kingdom Metazoa; phylum Chordata; class Mammalia; order Primates; family Cercopithecidae; genus Macaca; species Macaca nemestrina. Next base: position 26,999,005 of record NC_092127.1, read on the forward strand.
TGCCCCCGAAATCTAAAACAATATAAAATACCAATAAAAAATATGAATGAAAAGGGGTCATTTTAGAACATAGTTAAAGACAGTAAATAGAGTATGTATCTGTAGAAGAGTTGGAGAATGTACTCATAATGCAGTGAAATTGTAAGAGGACACATTGGAAAGAGATTGTTGCGGGAGGTGAGGAGGCATGGATTGTGTTACAAGAAAAAGCTGACATCTACAGAACATAACAGACCATTAATACATTATTGTCCTTCCCCATCTTGGAGGGGAATAAGTACCTGATTCTTAGAAGATTATGTGTAGATGAAATGACTTAGTTTATCTCACAAGAAACCTCAATAAACCTGTCCAATTATAGTATAAAAGAATATTAGAAATTAACTCTGCTAAAGGTACATTTATTATTGCAGGTAGATATCCAAAAATATTTAAATAACTTTTTATTAGTATACTCTTATCTTCAAATTAGCTAATTCTGTATTCATGATACATCATCTCTTTGGTGTTAATCTGGGAAGGCACCTAGAAAGAATTTCATTTTGCTTGAAAAGTATTTGAAATAATAATAACCACATTTCACAAACAGTGCTAGATGATAATCAATTATTTGATTAATACTAACAATAGCTACTTGAATTAGATACTATAAAAATTCCCCATTTACAGGCTTTAGAAGTTTAGATAACTTGCCCAATTTTAATATCCAGTATATTCCAGGACTGGGATTTAAATTTATGCATGCTGACTTTGCCCCTTAACACTTACATGTCATTGACACGAAACTGGATTTGATATTGTTTATTATGCTAAAGCCAAAAAATAAAAGAAATTGATTGTTGACTTTCAATCCCTGTTTTGTGAGAAACTCAACCTGAAATCAGTTAGGTTGATCTGTAGGTAGTCATGGAGAATGAGAGGGAATAGTTGGCAGTGGTCAAGTACACAGGCTCCTCAATGAAGTTGCTCTGTGAATTAATAGATGTATGATGATGGATTACTTATTTAACTTTTCTGTGCACCCATTTTCTTATTTTAAAATAATTTTAAAAAGAAAATCAGTCTTGACTTTTAAGATTGCGTTGAGGATTACATTATTCAATACACATAAAGCACTTAAGATAGTATCTGTTACAGAATAAATATATCAGCCATTATCACTGGATACTGTTTTGAATACAGATTTTAAGAATTGGGGAATAGGCATAAAGTTTTCTACACCTCACGAACAAATACAGTAGACTTCTCAGTTCAAAAAAAATGTCTCTCAAGTTGTGAAAAACTAATATTTTTTTCATTTAAGATTTGGCACAATCTGAAATCTATGAAAACAAAATTCTTCAAAATGTAGCTCCTTTCTTAGGAAGGCAAAAAAGCATGGGCAGTTCTTTCCTGCACACAATTGGAAGCACTTCTAGGTGGTAGAACAGTGTCACCTAGTGAGAGCTCTAGGTGAGAAAATTCTCTGAACTAAAAGAACATGCCTAAACAGTTCAACTTGCAGGATTCAAATTTCTAGAATTACAAAAACAAAAGCTATTATCATTCAGGTGACATATAAGGAAGAGTGGGCAATTTAGATGAATTCATCATAATGAAGGGACACAAGGATTCGGAAAGTCAAGACACACCTTACTGAGCACCATATCTAGACTATTAGGTAGTCTTTATCACAATTTAAAACATTTAATATTTAAAAATGTATTCCTTTGTGTTTTGGAGGTGTGGAGGTGGTGTGCTTTTGTTATTGTTTTACTGTGGGTTTTTTTGGTTTTTTTTTTTTTGGTCTTTGATTTCCCTCTAAGGATGCCAACCACTTCTGGGAAAGCTAAATGATGATTTTGTGCACAGTTTAAGTTCACCTGGGCCAGTGTGGACTGACTGCTATTTGAAAACACAACAATGTTGAAATGCTACAAAAGAGAGACCTTATCTGGGACAGAGGTGGCATCCAGTTTGGAAGGGGTGGCAAGTTTCACAGATGGATGCTGAAAGAGCGATCAAAGCTTTACTTTTCCTGTTTAAATATATCTTTAGCAACTGAGGATGCCTCTATCCTTAGGATATGTTCCTTTTAGAAACTGCTTTTGACTTTTGATAGTATTCTTGCGATTCCAGTCCAACCCCCACCCTGGGAATGTCAATATATTTTTTACAGAATACTTTGAAACAAAATGATGAAATAGAGAATTCCTGAGAATTGCTGAAGCTATTTAGCATAGAATTTTCACATTGTGATTAGAAATTCAGGAGAAAGTGAGGTGCTAATAACAGAAGGCAAAGAGCTCATTGTTAGCAGTGAGTAAATCATATTAAATGAAGTGACAAGCCTCTTCTTTTTGTCAGGATTGTAATTTCTCCATATGCTAACAATTAGATGACATTGCTTTTGTGTTAAATTTGCAGGAGGATCCTACACTGAACACATACTTTTGAGATTTTAGCATTTTTCACCATTACTGCTATGCTGTCTTACATTTGTTTGAGGTGACTCAGTTCACAATGTAAGCTCATTTCTTAGTCTAGACTAGAATTTCAGACATTCATTACATATAGGGACATTGTTGTAACTGAATAAAATGAGCCAAAACATTTAAAAATCTTTGACTCCAGAAAGAAATAAAAATTTTCACCAAAGCTCAAAATACTGTATCAGTTAATGAATAATTCAATTGAACTTATTAATAAAGTCACTTAACATTAAGTAACTTAGACTGAATACAATCTGGTTTTAAATGAGGTTAAAAGTTTACATTAAAGATTTATTAAGGCTTACTGGCCTATTGGTCTTCTAATCTGGATCTTTAGCTAAACTTGAATGTAGTAAATTTCACTTCTTAATTGGAAATCTTTGGGAGGTTGTAATATTTTAATAATCTTAAATACATCATTTTTCAATTCAGAAATAATTAACAGCATTTGTTATTCATGAAAATTTGTGTATCATTCATAATTTTATTACAATTAAATCCTCTCCCAGCACTGACTTATTCTCTCATTTGCCATAATAATTTTTTCATGACTCCAGCATCAATTTTTAAATATCAACTCCATAGAGCCAGCATTATCACCACAATCTGCATTAGGACATTCACACTATGCCATTTATCACTGTTTCTCCAGGTTCCCCAAACAAGCCCAAGGCTCCCAGGACCTTTTGTCATCAGTACCTAGAATCCCATTGCAGTTCTGTCTATCCCCATCCTAACCCCACTTCACACCTGGCTCTGAAACCTTCTTCTGTGCTCTGGGATACATCTCTTTCATCAGCACATCCTATTTATCACTCCCATCTTCCCTGAAAGTTCTCTTAACTTTTTCTTAGAACTGTCCTACTCTGGAGGACACTGCTTCCCAAGAAGCTCACTCACTTGCTGGCCCCTTTTCTCTGTCACTCCACGCGTCATTGACCTGGAGGTGTAGTAGGTCTTCTTTGCTTTTTCTTTGATAATTCCAGGTGTTTTTCATTTCTCTTCCTGAGTATACCTGAGGCTTTGGACTCAGATCTTTGCAGTAATGATTTTTGAGATTTTTAATATTTATAAAATGATTTAAAATATCGGTCATTCAATCTCTTTTCTTCAATAATATTGTCCTCCCTCTACCTCAGTCATCTCTGTGCCTATGGTCATACCTAAATATCATTATTATCAATACCTGCAACTCCTCCATAATGTAGTTTTCAAATTTTATTCTCTCCATCCACCAATCTCCTCCAGTTTCTCCAACTTATAACCTCTTTTACCCAAACTACAACAATTGTTAATCCAAATAAGATCTCTAATTCATTGGTTTTACCATTATTCTGCTATCTGTACCTCCTCATGTCCTCAACTTCTCTTGCTATTGAAATTATATGCTGTTGGCCGTACCAGTTATTACTCCATGTCATGAACCCTTCCATAAACCTACAGTGCTCTTGACATTTTCTGTCTTCATCATAAACTATCTTTGTCAAACCCGTCTGTTTTCATCCAAATCTCTAGTAAGTTCACGCCTGCCAAACAATTGTGCCCCATTTGTAACCATAATAGTCTACTATTTGACTATTTTATTTCTTTTTTTTTTCAAGCATCAAATATTTGGTTTTGACTCAGCTGTTTATCTTGCTGCCTACTTCTCTTAGAAAAAAAATAAAATAAATCAGTAGAGGACATCTACAGACTCTTAGCACAGTTGTGAGCACATATTTCCTTCCTTCCTCCTAGATGAGCTGAATTTCTCCATGATCTAATGAAATCCATCCCTCTTGTCTATCCTTATTCATAATTCCAACAATTTCTATTAAATCATTCTCTTTAGTATGAAATTACTATGTAATAGATCTCAACATTAGAAATACAACTTACCTTTCTACTTAGCTACATGTTTATTTTTTTACTCTATTAGAAAATTTCACAAAGATATTGTCTATACTCACTATCCAATTTTTATTCCTAATTTTTTATTATTCCAGTCTATTCAGGTTTCTAACTATATCATTCCACTTAAGCTTCTTTTATCTAAGTTGCTATTAGTTCTTTCCTCATTTCTTTCTTATTTGTACTGTAGGATACATTTGACCACTTCCTTCCTAATCTTCGCTTCACTTTCAGGATCCAATATTGTATTTTCTGTTTCTTAAAAATTATGCTTATCTGCTTCAATGTTTTCTTCTTATCTTCCTGACTTCTAAACTACGTAGTGCCCAATTATTGGTGCATTCTATTCTTTATCTGCCCAATAGATGATCAAATTCATCCTTGCAGCACGCATACCAGTAATCTTCAAATAGGTATCTTCATTCTAGCCCTCTTTCCTGAATCCACCTGCCAATTCAGCTTTTCCACTTGGATATTTAACAGTTACTTTAACTTTAAAGTCACTAAAATAGTCAACACCCATAGCTGTACAAGGCAGTCACACCCACAGAGTCTTCACATGGTAATCCTACCTGCTGTATTTTCCTTTCCTTAATCTTTCTGGATAAATTATATATTAGAAAGTAGCAGTTTTATTTTTTCAGTTCATCAGGGCCTAATCCTTTGAGTCGTCTTTGACTTTCATAATCCACATAAACCAATTATTTATATATGGTTCTCACTACAGGTTCTAAGGTTATTTCAACCAGTTCTCACTATCTTCATTGCTAATTTTCTTTCCTTTTTTTTTTTTCTTTTGAGAAGGAGTTTCACTCTTGTTGCCCAGGCTGGAGTGCAATGGCACGATCTTGGCTCACCACAACCTCTGCCTCCCGGGTACAAGTGATTCTCCTGCCTCAGCCTTCCAATAGCTGGGATTACAGGTATGCACCACCATGCCCAGCTAATTTTGTATTTTTAGTAGAGACAGAGTTTCTCCATGTTGATCAGGCTGGTCTCAAACTCCCAACCTCAGGTGATCTGCCTGCCACGGCCTCCCAAAGTGCTGGGATTACAGGCGTGAGCCACCACACCTGGCCTCATTGCTAATTTTCTAATCCAATTTGCCATCCACTGTATGTTAGTTTTCTATTGCTGCCATAGCAGATACCTTAAACCTGTCAGCTTAAAACAGCAAAAGTACACTGTTTTCAAGTTTTGGATGTCAAAAAATTTTAACTCACAGTGTTGGCAGGGCCATGTTCCTTCTGAAGGCTCTAAGAGAAATTTCCTTTCCTTGCATTTTTAGAGCTTCTAAAGGCTGCCTGTGTTCCTTGGCTTACAGAACCTTCCTCTACCTTCAAAGTTATCATCATAACATCTTTAAACTCTTTCTCTCTGACCTTTGCTTCCATTGTCATATCTTCTCTCATTCTAACACTCCTGACTCTCTCATAAGGAAACTTTGGTTACATTGAGCTCACCTGGATAATTCAGGATAATCTGCCCAGGTCACATCTTTAATTTAACCTCTTTGGCAAAGTCCCTTTGCCTTTTGAGGTAACATATACACAGGTTTGAGCGATTATGATAGTGATGTATTTGGAGAGCTATTATTCTACCACCAGTTACTTTCATTTATATTACCACAAAAATTCCAAGCTGGTATCCAAGTGGTCTTCCTGATTCCACATTCTCCTCTATTTCCCACACCAGAAATATCTAACTTCTGGTTCCTTTTAAAACCAACCAAAATTTCAACTTTTATGGATAAGAAGACTTAATATCAAGGAAATATATCTTCACACTAGTCCATACATTCAATGCAATTCCATTTAATTCCCATACTTTTTCCTAAAAATTGAAAAGCTGATTATAGAATTAATATAAAAATGTGAGAGGCAATAAAAAATAAGATAATTATAAAGAAAAGGAACAAGAATGAGTAATACTACCTAAATGGACTTTAAGGCATGTTATAAAGTGTAGTGAAGCAGGATATTTCCCTGACCCCTTCGCGGGACTCATGACCAGTGGTGCCTCCTTTACTGTGCCCACTGCTCTCAACTCCTTGTGGGAGGGAGCCCATGAGCCAACGAGGCGAGAGCTAGAGTGCAGGAGCGCTGGAGCCAGCAGGATCAAACTCCACTCACTCGGACCCATTGCCTTCTACCTCTCATGGGAGGAAGCTCACAAGTGAGGGGGTACAGATGCTGGAGAAAGTGCTTTTGGGCGCTGGCAGGAGCGAACTCTGTGCAGGCCCCACGGCAGCGTCCAGATGGGGTGCCTGCGACTTCCAAAGCCCCAGAGGGTGTGTTACAGTGTTGTTGTTGTTGTTGTTGTTGTTGTTGTTGAGTTCTGCTGTCCGCAGACTGCTTACGCGCTAACAGCTTAGACGGCAGCTGCCGTCTGCCAGCAAGGGAAAGGGCCAGTGTGGTGACAGCCTTTTGTATCCACACTTGTGCCTCCCAAGCTCTTGTCCGGAGTCCAGGAAAAATGAGGTAGCATGAACCAATTGAAGGATGGTAAATGCAGAGGATTTTCTTGCCACTGAAAGTGGCTCTCAGCGTGAAAGATAGCTGAAAAGGGGATATGGGGGTGGTCAGTAATCTTCCCCTGAAAACCAGCCATCTCCAACCCAATTCTTCTCTGAAGTTAGGCCATCAGGTTGTCCTTCTGAAGTCAAGTCACTTTTCTCCACTGTCCATCCACAGTCTCCGACGTCCAGCTGCTTCTCCTCTCTGCTGGCTGAGTCTGGAGTCTTTATAGTCACTGGATGGGGTGGGGTGTGGGTCATGGGTGGTTTAGGAAAAGGGAATACTCCAGCGGGAAAACAGGGTATAAGTTCTCACTTCGGACTAGGGTCTCCCACGGTCTCAGGCTTTTTGGCTTAAGGGTGGGACTTCGCGAGGGACCTGCCCCTGTGTTTCCAGAATTTCTCTGCCTCCTGCCTCTATCTTTGTATCAGTAGTAATTCAAGTAGTAAGGTCCAGGGTATAGAGTTGATGAGCAGAATAATTGGGCAGAATAGAAAGTTCATAAACGGATCCACACATTTATGAAAATCTGATGGGATGTTGGAGATTGAAGGAAAAATAGTGAACTTATTATTAGGTATTCCTTGGATATTGGTTATGCATAATAAATAATTACAATCCTTTAAGCCATACACAAAAACTAGTAAAATTAAGATACACATACACTCTGAGCCAACAAGTCCAACCTGCCCTTTTACACTGGAACAGAGGTCAACAAACCATATGCCTCAAACTGAATTCGTCTGTCTCCCTTAAAATATATATACACATATATTTATATATATATGTGTGTGTGTATATATGTGTACACAGCCAAGTTCATTCACTTACACCTTGTCTAAAGCTACTTTCATTTTACAATAACAGAGTTGAGTTGTTGTGGCAGAGACATTATGACCCACAAACCCTGAAACATTTACTATCTGGCCCTTTAACAGAAAGTCAGCCAGCCTTGCCCTATAAAACTACTACATCTATGCACCAAGAAGTATGAACTGAAATATTTATAGCAGCGTTGTTAGAAATAATAAGAACTGGGCCGAGCCTGGTGGCTCACTCCTGTAATCCCAGCAATTTGAGAGGCCAAGGCAAGCAGATCACAAGGTCAGGAATCAAGACCATTCTGGCTAACACAGTGAAACCCCATCTCTACTAAAAATACAAAAAATTAGCTGGGCATGATGGCACGCAACTGTAGTCCCAGGTACTCAGGAGGCTGAGGCAGGAGAATCTCTTGAACCCAGCAGAAGGAGGTTTCAGTGAGCAGAGATCACACCACTGCATTCCAGCCTGGGTGACAGAGTGAGACTGTCTCACAGGAAAAAAAAAAAAAAAGGAAATAATACAGAACTGTAAGCAACTTACATTCGTCCATTTTCATGCTCCTGATAAAGACATACCCCAGACTTAATAATTTATAAATAAAAAGAAGTTAATGGGCTCACAGTTCCACATGGCTGGGGTGGCCTCACAATCATGATGGAAGACAAAAATCACATCTTACATGGTGGCAGGCAAGAAAGAATGAGAACCAAGTGAAAGGAGGAACCCCTTATAAAACCATCAGTTCTCATGAGATGTATTTACTACCATGAGAACAGTATGGATGAAACCACTGCCATGATTCAGTTGTTTCCCACTGTGTGCCTCCCACAACATGTGGGAATTATGGGAGCTACAATTCAAGATGAGATTTGAGTGGGGACACAGCCAAACCATCTCAAAACTGTAGTATCGAAACAGAGTAGATACATAGTTTTATATTCACAGCTCGACATAATGCACAAAACAGAAAATAACTGAACTCACACGTGCTTCCATATGATAACTCAAACAATGTTGATTGATAAAAGCAAGTCACAGACAAACACAACAAGATGACCCCATTTATATAAAGGTTAACAAATAGATCAAACTGAACAATACATTGTTTCAGAACACAGAGCTATGTGGTAAATCTTAAAGAAAAAGAGTAGTTAACAAAATTTAGGACACTGGTTTCTGGGAAAGAAAGATGAGGATTGCAGTAACTGAGAAGGGTCACCTAGGTGACTTGAAAAGTTCTTTTGGCCGGGCACGGTGGCTCACGCATGTAATCCCAGCCCTCTGGGAGGCCAAGGCGGGCTGATCATGAGGTTAAGAGACCATCCTGGCCAACGCGGTGAAACTCCATCTCCACTAAAAATACAAAAATTAGCTGGGCATGGTGGCATGTGCCTGTGGTCCCATCTACTCAGGAGGCTGAGGCAGGAGAGTCACTTTAACCTGGGAAGCAGAGGTTGCAGTGACCTGAGATCCTGCCACTGCACTCCAGCCTGGCGGCGACAGAGTGAGACTGTCTCAAAAAAAAAAAAAAAAAAAAAAAAAAAAAAAGTTTGTTTCATAAACTATGTGTTTCATGGCTGTTTGTTTTGTAACATTTTTTATCTAAATGTTATATTTGATTTTTGTTTTATGTTATATTTGACATTACATTTTTACTTAGTGATCATGATATACATATATAATGTTATATTTTTACAAACTAAACTCTTTATGAAATTAGTTTTGTGAAATTAAGCTACCTTTCATTGGATATTTACAATTTGTTAGCCTTATTCTGAATGATTCACATACTTGATTTCTTTGATTGCTCACAAAGCCTTTTTGCAGTGTGTGTAATTAAACCCATCTTATAGTTGAAATATTATGTTTTATTGTAAATATATTTTTCAGTAAGGCCTCAATATTGGGAGATGTGATTAATAGTTATTATACATCCATTAAATGTCAAGTAGTCTACACATGCTATCTTATTTAATTTCCTGCAACAACTCTATACAATGTGTTGTTGCTACTTTATAGTTGGTGAAATAAGAAACTTATATAACTTGTTCAATGTGAATTACTTGTCTGATCATTTCCTGTGTTCCTAGTAGGCGCTCTGTGTTTTCTGGCTGCCATGGTTACAGTCTATTAAATGGGAAAGCACTCAGAAAACAACTAGATTAGGAACACAACAGCAGTGTTCTCTAATGCATAGCCTTACTGCACAGACTAGAAATAAAAAGTGGGTGGCAGCTGCATATTCTCATACCATTATAATAGCTAAAATAGGGCAACCTTAGGTACAGAGCAGTACAAATATGTCAAGAACACACTAAAATACTATCTTTAGTTTACGATGTGTACAGCTTATTGGTAGTCCTCTTTGGTTTGGATCACATTTAATTATAATACCAATGTTTATCTGTGGAGATATTTAAGACAAAGTCATAGAAAGGAATTCCACATGAATGTGCACATTTTCTGGTAGACATCATTTAGTCTTTTTCTTCAGTTGTATCAAATCCAAGTTAATTTTCAGGACTTTTATTTTCTCCTTTGCCTCTTAGAATATAAGGAATAAATCCTATTTATTATTTGTTGCAGATATTTCCTTGTCTAGGCCATTACATTGGCAATAGTTTATTAGTGCCTTTTATTTATTTACAGCCTCCAAGTATCAACTGGCTGTTAAAAAGTTTACAAATTTGTTTTAGTTTATCTACTCTTCCTACAATATTTTAAACATATTAAAATTAATGTTATGCTTTTTATTTCTCTGATTCTGAGAAGACTTCTTTCACTCTGAATAGAAATTTTAAAAAAAGTGACCATGACCCTCATCTACTTGCAATATATTTCAAATTACAGATATTTTTTATAAATAGCATAATTTTACCTTTTACCAAGGAGACTTTTTATTGATCCTTGATAAATTAATTCTGATTTTCTTTATATTTCAAGCTGTTATATATGTTGTTACATATTTTTAATATTTTATGTATTAATCTATGATATGTATTTTAATATACAACACATTATATATTTTATGTGTATAGATACATATATGTATACGTGTGTGTATATTAATATACACATTCTCCCTCTAGAGAAACAGAGGGCCATTTAATTTTATTTCCTCCTTACTTTCTTGCCATATTTGTGTAAGGATTAGATTTTCAGATAATAAAATTTAATCATTTAATATTTTAAATGAATTGTAGAGGACTACTTGCTCACAAACAGGGTGTTCCCCATAAGTCCTGCTCTCACAAACGAAGCAGGGCGTTCCCGACAAGTCCTGCTCTTGCAAATGAAGCAGGGCGTTGGGGGCCTGTTTATATGTAAACATCTTGAAAATCCAGAAAGTCAGGGAAAGGTCAGAAAAACAACAATGTGTCTTGTGACTTGGCAACATTCCACAAACGACTGTATAAAATAAAGCAGAGCGTGCCATTCGAGGCAGCCGCCATGTTTGTCTTGTCTTGTGTTGTCTTGTGTGTTCATTCCTTTGTTTAGGAAACACGCGGACCCCAATAATAAATAGAAAAGTACCCAACATGTGAAAAGTACCAGTACCAGTACAACCTTCATTAATAGTGATGAAACATTTTTATAAATTATTTTTGAGTAATAGATGTAGTTACCCTTACTTTATGCTCCCATAAAACACCCAACTTAACTGTTCATTGTTTACTACCATCTTGTTCCTTCAACCATGAGATCCTTGAAGACAATTTAGCTTAGCTTGATGTCTTCCCATTGCCAGCGAGTAGGACTGTGACCAGAATGTAGTAAAGACCATAAAAGTGTTTATTAAATGAATGGTTTTAAGAGGCACAATTTATATATTTCTTTTCTCTTTATATTCTTTTCAAGTTTTCTTTTCTTTTTTGGTTTTTGTTGTATGTATTTAAGGTGTATACCCTGAGGATACGATACATGTATGTACTGTGAAATAGTTACCTTAATCATATTAATTAACATATCCATCACCTCACTTAATTATCATTTGTTAAGATCTACTCTCTTAGCAAATTTCCAAGTATAGAGTAGTGTTACTTATCGTTACCATCCTATATATTAAATCTACAGAGATGATTAATCTGACATAACTGAACCTTTGTACCATTTGACCAATTCTTATTTTCCAGTGTTTAAAGATATCCTTCATTCTAGCCATACTCTGTAGTGAGATAGTAAGTTAACTGAACACAGTATTAAATTTGATCCACTTTCAAAGTGCAATTTAGTGTAATCTTTTAAAAAGCTGTTTTTTGTTTTTGTTTTTGTTTTTGAGACGGAGTCTCGCTCTGTTGTCCGGGCTGGAGTGCAGTGGCCGGATCTCAGCTCACTGCAAGCTCCGCCTTCCAGGTTCACGCCATTCTCCTGCCTCAGCCTCCGGAGTGGCTGGGACTACAGGCGCCCGCCACCTCGCCCGGCTAGTTTTTTGTATTTTTTAGTAGAGACGGGGTTTCACCGTGTTAGCCAGGATGGTCTCGATCTCCTGACCTCGTGATCCACCCGTCTCGGCCTCCCAAAGTGCTGGGATTACAGGCTTGAGCCACCGCGCCCGGCCCCCTAAAAAGCTGTTTTAATATGGCATACTCTTTCAACATTTTAAATATTTTTATTATAGTAACCTGTTTAATTTGTGTTTTCCAAAAATGCCTTTGATTTTTTTTTAATTTATTTTTAATTACTGCAAGTACATAGTAGGCATATATATTTTTACTGTACATGAGATATTTTGATACAGGCATACAGTGTATAATAATCACATCAGAGTAAATGAGGTATTCAATACCTCAAGCATTTATCCTTTCTTTGTGTTACAAACAATGCAATTATGCTGTTTTATTTATTTTAAAATTACAAGAAATTGTTGACTGTAGTCATCCCATTGTGGTAGCAAATACTAGATTTTATTTACTCTATCTAACTGTATTTTTATACTCTTTAATCATTCCCACTTACCCCGTACTCTTACTACTTTTCCCAGCCTCTGGTAACCATCATTCTACTCTCTACTTCCATGAGATCTACCTTCTTAGCTCCCACATATGAGTGAGAACATGTGATATTTGTCTTTCTGTGTCTGGCTTACCATAGTGATCTCCGGTTTCATCCATGTGGTTTCAAATGATAGGATTTCATTATTTTTTATGGCTGAATAGTGCTCCATTGTGTATATACAATGGGTGCCACATTTTCTTTATCCATTCATCTGTTGATGAACACTTAGGTTGCTTCCAAATCTTGGCTGTTGGGAACAGTGCTGCAATAAACATGAAAGTGCATATAGCTCTTCAATATACCAATTTCCTTTATTTGGGTATATATCTAGTAGTGGGATTTCTGGATCATATTATAGCTCTATTTATAGTTTCTTGAGGAACTTTCAAATTGTTCTCCAAAGTGGTGGTAGTAGTTTACATTCCTACCAACAGGTACAAGGGTTCTCTTTTCTCATCCTCATTAGCATTTTTTATTATCTGTTATTTGTTATTATCCTCATATTTTCCACATCCTCATTAGCATTTGTTATTATCTGTTTTTTTAATAAAAAGTCATTTTAACAGAGTGACATGATATCTCATTATAGTTTTTATTTGCATTTATCTGATGACCAGTGATATTGAGAATGTTTTCATATACTTGTTTGTCAATTGTCTTTCTTTGAGAAATGTATATTCAGATCTTTTGCCCTTTTTTAAATTGCATTATTGAATTTTTTTCTAAAGAATACCTTGAGCTCCTCCTATATTGTGGTTATTATTCCCTTGTCAGAGGGATAGATTGCAAATATTTTCTCCTATTCTGTGAGTTGTCTTTTCTCTTTGTTGATCGTTTGTTGTGCAGAAGCTTCTTAGCTTGATGTGATTTCATTTGTCCATTTGCGCTTGATTGCCTGTACTTGTGGGGTATTACTCAAGAAATCTTTGCCCAGCCCAGTGTACTAGAGAAGTTCTTTTGGTAGTTTCAAAGTTTGAGCTGTTAGGTTTAAGTCTTTAATTAATTCTGATTTGATTTATGTATATGGCAAGAGATGGGGTCTAGTTTTATTCTTCTGTATATGGATATCCAGATTTCCCAGCAACATTTATTGAAAAGACTGTCCTTTCCCCAATATATATTCTTGGCACCTTTGTCAAAAATGAATTCACTGTAGATCTATGGATTTGTTTCTGAGTTCTCTATTCCGTCCCATTGATCTACATGTTTGTTTTTATGTCAGTATCACGCTGCTTTGATACTGTATCTCTGTAGTACAATTTGAAATCAGGTAATGTGATTCCTCCAGTTTTGTTCTGTTTGCTCAGGATAGCTTTGGCTATTCTGGGTCTTTTGTGGTTCCATATGAATTTTGGATTTTTTTTTCTATTTCTGTGATGAATGTCATCAGTATTTCTATAGGCATTGATTTGAATCTGTAGAATGCTTTGGGTAGTATGGACATTTTAACAATGTAAATTCTTGCAAACCATGAACATAAAATTTCTTCCCATTTTTTATGTCCTCTTTAATTTCTTTCATCATCATATTATAGTTTTTATTGTACAGATCTTTCACTTTTTTGGTTAATTCCTAGGTATTTTATTTTATTCGTAGCTATTGTAAATGGGATTACTTTCTTGATTTCTTTTTCAGAGTGGTACAGTCTCAGCTCACAGCAACCTCCACCTCCTGTGCTCAAGTGATCCTCCTACCTCAGCCTCTTTTGTATCTGAGACTGTAAGCATATGCCACCACACTCAGCTAATTTTTAATTTTTTTTTTGTAGAGATTAGGTCTCATTATATTGCCCAAGCTGGTCTCAGACACCTGGGCTCAAGCAATCCTCCTGCCTCAGCCTCCTAAAATCTTGGGACAATAGGCCTGAGCCATTGGCCCCAACCTGCTACAAATTTGTTTCTGTTCATCTTGTATTCTGCAACTTTACTAAATTTGTGTATCATTTCCAATAGTTTTTTGGTAGATTCTTTAGGTTTTTCTAAGTATGAGATCACATCGTTTGCAAATAAGGATAATTTGACTTCTTCCTTTACAATTTGGATGCCCTGTATTTCTTTCTCTTGTTTTACTGCTCTAGCTTGGACTTCAAAGTACTATGTTGAATTACAGTGATGGAAGTGGGCATCCTTGTCTTGTTTCACATCTTAGAGGAGAGGTTTTCAATTTTTCCCCATTCAGTATGATACTAATTGTGGTCTATCATATATAATTTTTGTTGTGTTGTGGTATGTTTCTTCTATACCCATGAGTAATTTTACCATGAAGGCGTGTTAAATTTTATCACTTTTCATGACGATTGCTCTTTTTAATGTGTGATTGAATTTGATTTGCTAGTATTTATTTTTTTTTGAGGATTTTCACATCAATGTTCATTAGGAATATTGGCCTATAATTTTGTTGTTTTGTCTTTGTCTAGTTTTGGTATCAGGGAAATACTGGCCTTGTAGAAAGAGTTTGGAAGTACTCCCTCCTCCCATACTTTTGGAATAGTTTGAGTAGGATTGGTATCATTGGTTAATTCCCCAGTGAAATGATCATATCCTGGACTTTCCTTTGCCGGGAGGCGTTTTATTACAACTTCAATGTCGTTACTTGTTACTTGTCTGTTCAGGTTTTAGATTTTTTCATGGTTCAATCTTGGTAGGTTGTATGAATCTATCCATTCATTCTGGGTTTTCCAATGTAGTTGCTCACAGTAGCCTCTAATGATCCTTTGAATTTCTGCGGTATCATTTCTAATGTCTCCTATTTTTATTTCTGATTTTATTTATTTGGATCTTCTCTTTTTTTTTTCTTAGTCTGGCTAAAGGCTTCTTGATTTTGTTTACTTTTTCAAAAAAATTTTTATTTTCTTTTGTATTGTTTAATTTTATTTATTTCTGCTTTGATCTTTATTTTTCTTTTCTTCTACTGATTTTTGGTTGTTTGATCTTGCTTTTCTAGTTTTTTCAGATGGATTGTTAGCTTGTTTATTTGAAGTTTTTCTTTTTTTTTTTTTTTTTCTTTTTTGATGTAAGTGATTAAAGCTTTAAACTTTTCTCTTAGTATTGTTTTTGCTGTATTCCATAGGTTTTGGTATTTTGTGTTTCCATTATTATTTGTTTCAAGAAATTTTGTAATTTCCTTCTTAATTTATTCATTGACCCACTGGTCATTCAGGAGTATATTATTTAATTTCCGTGTGTTTGTACAGTTTCCAAGATTCCTCTTGTTAGTGATTTCTAGTTTTATTTTATTGTGATCAGATGAGATACTTGTATAATTTCAATTATTCTGAAATTTTAAGACCTTTTTGTGGCCTAATATATGATCCGTTCTTAATAATAATCCATGTGATGAGGATGCTGTGTATTCTGCAGCTGTTGAATGAAATGTTCTGTAAATAACTCTTTGGTCCATTTAGTCTACAGTGCAGATTATAAATCTGATGTTTCATTGTTGATTTTCTGTGTGGATGATCTGTCCAATGCTGAAAGTGGGGTGTTGAAGTCTTCAGCTATTATTGTATTGGGATCTATCCCCTTTTTTAACTCTAACAATATTTGCTTTATGTATCTAAGTGCTCCAGTGTTCAATGCATATATGTTTACAGTTTTTATTGCCTCTTGCTTAATTGACCACTTCTTATCATTATATCATAATCTTATTTATGTCTTCTTACAGTTTTTATCTTGAAATCTCTTTTGCCTGATATAAGTATAGCCAATCTTGCCTGTTTTTGATTTCCATTGGCATGGAATATCTTTTTCCATCCATTTATTTCCAGTCTGTGTGTGTCTTTATAGGTAAAGTGTGTTTCTAGTGCACAACAGATGGTTGAGTCTTGTGTTTTTATCCATTCAGTCCCTCTATGTTTTTTGATTGGAGAGTTGTCCATTTACATTCAATGTTATTATTGATAAGTAAGGACTTCTGCCATTTTGTTATTTGTTTTCTTGTTGTTTTGTGGTCTTTTCTTTCTCCCTCCCTTATTCCTGTCTTCCTTTTAGTGAAGATAATTTTCTCTGGTCATAAGCTTTAATTTCTTGCTTTGTGTGTGTGTGTGTGTGTTTTGTTTTGTTTTGTTTTTGTTTTTGTTTTTGTTTTTTATTTGAGGTTACAATGAGGCTTACAAATAGTAACTTACTACTCATTATTTTAAACTGATGACAACTTAACCTTTATTACATAAACTAACTCACAAAGAAGTAAAGAGAATGCTAATGTGAATTCTACACTTTAACTTCATTGCCCCACTTCTTAACTTTTTGTTGTTGATATTTATATTTATTGTACTGTCGGTGCTTCTAAAAGTTGTTGGTTATTTTTATCAGTTCATCTTTTCATCTTTCTACTCAAGATATGAGTTGTTTACATACCATAATAACAGTGTTATAATCTTCTATGGTTTTCTGTGTAGTTACTATTACCAGTGATTTTTATGCATTTAAATGATTTCTTATTGCTCATTAATGTCATTTGCTTTCAGATTCAAGAACTCTCTTTAGCATTTTGTGTAGGACAAGGCTGGTATTGATGAAATCCCTCAGTTGTTGTTTGTCTAGGAAACTCTTTGTTTCTACTTCTTGTTTGAAGGATGTTTTCACTGGTTATACTATTCTAGGATAAAAGTTTGTTTCCTTCAACACTTTCAATATGTCATGCCACTCTCTCCTGGCCTAAAGGGTTTCCATAGAGAAGTCTGTGGCCAGACATATTGGAGCTCCACTTTATGTTATTTGTTTCTTTTCTTTCACTGCTTTTAGGATCCTGTGTCTACCCTTGACCTTTGGGAGTCCGATTATTAAATGGCTTGAAGAAGTTTTATTTGGATTAAATTTTCTTGGTGTTCTATGATCTTCTTGTACTTGGATATCGATGTCTTTATCTAGTTTTGGGATGTCCTCTGTTATTATTTCTTTGAATAAACTTTCTAACCATATCTCTTACTCTTAGATTTGCCCTTTTGAGGCTATTTTCTAGATCTTGTAGTTGTGCTTCATTTTTTTTAAAAAATTCATCTTTCTTTTGTCTCCTCTGACTGTATCTTCAAATAGCCTCTCTTTAAACTCACTTATTCTTTCTCCTGCTTGATCAATTTGGTTGTTATGTGACTCTGATGCATTCCTCACTATGTGAATTGCATTTTTCAACTCTATAATTTCTCCTTGGTTCTTTTAAATTATTGCAATCTTGTTAAATTTATCTGTGTTACCTTGAGTTTCTCTGAGTTTCTTCAACACAGCTATTTTGAATTCTGTCTGAAAGGTCACATATGTCTGTCTTTGGTGCTATATTTAGTTCATTTGTCGAGGTCATATTTTCCTGGATGGTCTTGATATTTGTGGATATTTGTTGGTGTTGGGCATTGAAGAGTTAGGTATTTATTGTAGTCTTTACTGTCTGGGCTTGTTTGTACTTGTCCTTTTTGGGAAGGTTTTCCAGGTATTCAAGGGATGTGGGTACTGTGACTTAAGTTTTTGGTAACTGCAGCTGTATCTGCATTAGGAAGCACTTCAAGCCCAGTAATGCTGTGGCTCTTGCAGACTCATGAAGGTACCACCTTGGTGGGTTGGATAAAAGCTAGAAGAATTATCTGGATTACAGAAAGAGTCTCTTGTTCTCTTCCCTTATTTTCTCTCAAACAAACAGAGTTTCTCTGTGGGCAGAACTGCCTGGAGCTGGGGGAGGGGTGATACAAGCACCCATGTGGACATCCCCACTGGGATTGTGCTGAATCAGACCTGAAATCAGCATAGCACTGGGTCTTGCCCATAGCCCATGATAACCATGGTCTGCCTATCACCTATGTTCATTCAAAGCCTTGGGGTTCTACAGTCAGCAGGTGGTGAAACCGCCAGGTTTTTGTCCTTCCCTTCAGAGTGGCAAGCTTCAGTCCTATACAAGTCCACATTGGAAATCTATCGCTTTCTTCCACTATGACTGAGCTGGCACCCAAGCTACAAGACAAAGTTCTTCCTACTCTTCCCTCCTCTTTCCACAAGCAGAGCAGTCTCTCCCTTTGACCATCACTACCCGAGGCCCACAGCAAGTACTGTCTGGCTACTGCTGATGTTCATTCAAGAACCAAGCCTCTTCAGTCAGCTTGTGGTGAATGCTGCCAGGCCTCCCACTCTTTTTTTCAGCACAGCGGTCTTCCCTATGGCCCAGGGCAGGTCCAGAAATGACATCCAATGGCCAACGCCTGATATCAGAGACCCCAGGAACCCACATGGTGCTCTACCTCACTTTGGCTGAGCTGGTGCCTGAGCTACAAGACAAAGTTCCCTTTGCTATTACCTCTCTTTTTCACAAGCAGAAAGCCCTTCCCCATAACCACGACAGCTGGGAATGTGCTGGATCACACCTGAGGTCAGCATGTCTTTGAGTCTTACCCAAGGCCCATGGTAAGTGCTGCCTGGGTACTGGTGCTGACTATTCAAGATCTGAGGGCTCCTCAGTCAGCAAGTGATAAATCCTGCCAGGACTGGGTCCTTCCCTTCAAAAAGTGGGTTCCTTCTGGCCCAGGCTGTGTCTAGAAATGTCATCTAGGAGCTAGGGCCTGGAATGGAGGCCTAAGGACTCTGCCTGGTGCCCTATACTACTGTGGGTCAGCTGGTATCCAAGTTGTAAAACAAAGTCTTCTTTATTTTTCCCTCTCTTCAACTCAAGCAGAAGGAAGGAGTGTCTCCCAGAGCTGTAAGCTACGCTGCCTTGGGTTGGGTTAGGGCTGGCAGAAGCACTCCCTTAGCTGTCCCAGCTAGTGTCTCACTAGGTCGCATGCCCCCCGCAGTGCACTGAAGTCACATCCAGCATAGCACTGGGACTTGCCCAGGAATTGAAGTCTTTGCCAAAAAAATCTTTGGTTTTTGAAAAATAAATGTAGGCCAGGCACAGTGGCTCACGCCTGTAATCCCAAAACTTTGGGAGGCCAAGGCAGGCAGATTGCTTGAGTTCAGGAGTTCGAAACAAACCTGGGCAATATAGTAAAACCCCATCTCTACAAAAAGTACAAAAATTATCTGGGCATGGTGGTGTGCGCCTATAGTCTCAGCTACTCAGGAGGTCGAAATGAGCCTGCGAGGCGGAGTTTGCAGTGAGCTGAGATTGCAAAACTGCACTCTAGCCTGGGCAACAGGGCAAGACCCTGTCTCAAAAAAAAGAAAGAAAAAAGAAAAAAAAATAGGTTTTCACATTAAAACAATTACATATTTTTAATACGTTTTATTCTTTAAGTCTAGATTATGACTAAGTAGATATATTACTGTATTAATTTGACTTTTTCACATGCAAAAACTATAGTTCACCCTGCCACTCCGTTTTAATTTTAAAATCCAACAAGTTACACCTAAACAATTAACAAAGAAATCTATTTTTTGTATTTTTTAGTGGAGACAGGGTTTCACCGTGTTAGCCAGGATGGTCTCGATCTCCTGACAAAAAATTAGCCGGGCGTGGTGGCGGGCGCCTGTAGTCCCAGTCACTTAGGAGGCTGAGGCAGGAGAATGGCGTAAACCCGGGAGGCAGAGGTTGCAGTGAGCTGAGATCCGGCCATTGCACTCCAGCCCGGGCGACAGAGCAAGACTCCATCTCAAAAAAAAAAAAAAAAAAAAAGAAATCTAATTAAACAGCTGGTATAATAGAACTACATTTATGATTAAGCTATGTAAATAATAGAATGTATTTTATTAAAAAAAGTTTACAAATTAACTCTGAGTTTAGTTGCTACAAGTGAATTCAAGATCCGTAGGCGTTTGTCTTTTAAGCCAACAGTTTATTTTACTTTGATGATTTAAAAGGTTGTTGAATGCTTGAGAACACATTCAGGATGATAAATGACCTCCACTCACATTATCTCTTTAAAATTACTCCGGAAATCCCTTATGTTATCTTGATGCCTTGTTAAGTTTTCTAAATGCAATTTTTCTACACCCTAGTTGTCATAAAATGTCTCTTAGACTGATTTGACTTAATTATGTTCCTTTAAAAATTTAAACTAAAATAAATATATCAAGAGAACAAACAGAAACCAGTACGTTCCAACAAACTTAAACAGAATTAATGATTAGTTGGTAGTAATCTCTTCATAAAGGAGTTTAGCCATTAGTTTATGTGAGGCTACAGCAGGGTTTGATCTTCCAATTCCCAAATATCAAGGTAAAGGACTCAGAACACTGGGACCAATGATTTATAGGTATTAGATTAAACTACACGTAATTTACTGATATATTAAAATTATATAATTAACAATTATTCTTTAGGATGAAAACATTAAGAGGAAATTTAGATTTTGGCTTTTAATTTTTGTTTTAAACATCAAATTATTCTAATATGTTGCTTTGAACGATTATAAAAGATCATTTATAAAACTTACGGAACCTGTTTTTATTGTTTCTTACACTCTTGCTATCTCATTTGAAAATTTTATTTTATAGGCCCTCTAGTCGGCAGTTCTGATTCAATGGTCTTTTGCTTTTAATGCTTTTGAGTAGTAATTTTGACTTCTCCAGAGAGAATCTAATATGAGAGCAGTGTCAATATACATGGAAAAATAAAACGGAGTGGCCGGGCGTGGTGGCTCAAGCCTGTAATCTCAGCACTTTGGGAGGCTGAGGCTGGTGGATCAAGAGGTCAAGAGATCAAGACCATCCTGGACAACATGGTGAAACCCTGTCTCTACTAACAATAAATGAATAAATAAATAAATTCAAAAATTGGCTGGGCGTGGTGGCACATGCCTATAATCTCAGCTACTTGGGAGGCTGAGGCAGGAGAATCACTTGAACCAGGGAGTCGGAGGTTGCAGTTAGCTGAGATCGTACCACTGTACTCCAGTCTGGCCACAGAGTGAGACTCCATCTCAAAAACAAAAAATAAATAAATAATAATTTAAAAAATAAAAAAGAGTGTCAGTGTGTTGTTTTAGGTTAATTCTTGCGGGGTACAAAAAAAATGTTAAACTACAAGAAAAGTTGAAGCTCAAGAAGATAATTCCATCTTTTTCATTTTTCAAAAATAAATGGTAAATTTTAAAAAGTTTATACTTTTAAAGTTAATATAATTCTTTTAATAATTATGTTAATAGTCAAAGAAAACTAAACATTTCACCTGTGTTTACACAGGTAAAATAAAACTAACTTACGGAAAAAATAAGATTAGCATAAACAATGCCAGAATGCAAAATAATACACCAACAGACGTATGTTGGGAAGCAATTCCCCATACATCTCTAGAATTTCTGCACATCTTGTAAAGAAAGGGCATCGACAGATTTTGTACTGGATTATCATTTTAAGAATTTTTCTTGTAGCGAAACAACTTTGTACGAATCGTTTCTCTTTTCAAAGCAGAGGGCAGAATAATATCTTGACCAGCATAATAAATATAGTCTTCTGGAGTAAAGTTTGGCAGATATGCTAGCAGCCGCCTCCTAAGATTTCAAATTTTACAATCTGGGGATTCCCAGCTGTGGCACAAACCTACTGTGTGTGTGCCATCCATTTTTGGCTATTTTGCATCATATTCCTGAAGATCATGCTTATTTGAAAAGTATATGATCTAATATTCGATGAGATCTACAGCATAGAGTGGTACAAAAAATAATTTCCGGAGACCCATGGCCTGTTGAAACTAGACCAATAATACTTCCCTAGCTCTAGCCTTAAAGTACGACATTGATTCTATGTGTATAATTATATGCCATGAAAATTTATTGAAATTTAAAATCAAACCCTCAAAAAAATGATTTAAGTATGGTGGACTTTCCAAACACTGAGAAAAGGCCAGACATGGTGGCTCATACCTGTAATCCTAGCACCCTGTGAGGCAGGAGGATCATTTGAGCCCAGGAGGTTGAGTCTGCGGTGAACCATGATAGTGCCACTTCATTCCAGCCTGGGTGGTGGAGTGAGACCTTGTCTGGAAAAATGAAACAAAACAAAAATAGGAAAACCTATATAATTTTAATAACATCAATGAATGTGAAATCTATGAATCTAAACTTACCTATCAGAAAGAATAAAAAACTTACCTTCTGTGCACATTCTAATGCAATGGGTGAGTTCGCAGGCATCTCCAGATGTTACAAAGTCAAATTACTTAAAATCACTTCATTAGAAAAATGGCTTGCAAAGTGAAGAGTAGCCTTAATAAAATTAACTACTCCAGAGAGCACATTAATCAAAAAGCCACATGATGGAAAGCACTCTTAGAGGCAGGAGAAAGGTTTCGATGGAAAACCACAAATCACATAATTCTGCACCACAGGAAGAAAATGCCACAAGAACGCTGTCAATGAATAAACTTTCTGTTTCTAAGTAGAGTGGAGAGAATATAACATCACTTGTAGAAAATACTGAATGAGGTGGAACTTAATTTTTTTAAGTTTTTAGAATTACAGATATTTGATAATTTTTAAAATAAGTAAAAGTCTTATAGTATAAATTTCCACTTTTCTTTCAGAGACAGAAAGAAACCTCACTCTAGCCTAACAGCAAAAAGAAGCTAAAAAAGGAAAAAGTGTATGTATAGTTGTTAAAGTCCATTTGAAAGCTGAAGAGAAACAGTAATCTACAAACACACGTTTCAGAAATCAACTAGCTTCTTCGGAAAGAGGAGACTAAGGACTTTTTCATCCCTGGTGGTAAAGTGGGAGAAGGAAGAATCCACTATGGGCAGGCATAAGGAGGAAACAATTAAAGATTTTTGAAACTTTTAATGTTTATATATAGGTTGGCATAAGAAATTAGAGTACTAGGATGCTACAGCCACAAGGTAAGTCTAAACACATGAGTCTTCACTAAGTATCATCTGGAGATTTAAGAGAGATTCCTTCTATGGAAGGCAAGGTCTTCCTATATACCAGACAGCTGGCCTTCTGGAGAAGGCTGGAGAAGCGGCGCAGAAATTTAGAGAGACATCACTCTAAGATAGGGATGTCTAACCCTCAATCTGTGAACCATACTGGTCAATGGTCTGCTGGGAACGGGGCTGCACAGCAGGAGGTGAGCCATGGACCAGCGAGCATCACCGCCTAAGCTCCGCCTCCCATCAGGGAGGCGTCCGCATTCGATTCTTATAGGAGTGAGAACCCCGTTGTGAACTGCGTATGCAAGGGATCTTGGTTGCACGCTCCTTATGAGAATCTAATGATAAATGTGGTTCGCTTGAATCATTACCCCCAACCTCATGCATGGAAAAATTGTTTTCCACGAAAGCAGTCCCTGGTGCCAAAAAGATGAGGCACCGCTGCTCTAAGACGTTCAGGACATTCTCCATAGACACAACAGTCCTCCCAAGGATGAGGAAGGGCCATGAGACCTCAAATAAATTTCAGTGGGGCTTTCTATATCTTCATTGCTTGCATTGCAGCAACCTCCTATACGTGAGGAAAAGATACATGACATGATCGGGCCAAAGTCCAATCTGTATACTGCATCCACACCAAAGCCACCACTGAGTTCCTGTTCTCACTCCTGAGTTTAATTTTCATCACACAACTTCTAGACTATTTTTATTCTTTCAGAAAAAAATGGATTTTTATGGTCAAAATAAAAATGTTCAGACATAAGATGTCAATCATATTGAGCCCTTTATAAAGATAATGCCAATATTTAAAAAGCTATCTTTATGTTGAATTTTCTGTTAAAAGATGGAGTACAGCGATGCACACTTCAACTTACCGCTTGACATGTCAGAGAACACAACTTTTAATAGGCCGTATGTCACACGTTCACTTTTACTTGACAGCTCTTGTTTTTTTATTCAGTCTTTATTAGTAACAAGTCAGAAATTGCTATTCAGAAGAATAATACAACTTTGGTTTCCGGCTTTATAACAAATTGGAAGTCCTCACTGTCATCCTCAAGATGAGAAAAAAACTGAACAAATGGAAAATCAGCATGTATTAGATCCATCAGAGATCTGAGGTCACGGGGCAAACTGCCGCCCTTCAGACTAGAAAGATAAACAGGGGAGTACAGAGCAGCACAGTTTTCCAAGAGCAGAAGCCCCGGAGCAGTTGAAGCCAGTACTGAGGAGAACTCTTCAAACTGTAGTTGATGAATTGCTGGAGGCTGTATGTGCATAAATATGAAAATGTAAAACTGAGGGTTTCCAGTCTTAGGAAGACCCCACCACACTTTTGCAAGCTTTACTTCCGGGAACCCTAACAAATACTCACTGTGAAGATCTGGGAAAAAATTCCACTGGTGCTTCTGGCAGGGCTTGGAAAAAAAGGAACTATTTTGAAATATGCCCAGAGCTCTCTATTTTCCTTAATAAGACCTTCACTGAGGGGAACGATTTTAGCAAAACCTAATGACTGGAGTTGTACCAAAGCCTAACCAACCTGGGAGAAGGCAAATGCTCAACTCCAGTTCCTGTGTAGCTTTTGAAACCATGGAGAAAGGGTACGAATGAACTCAGGCTTACTAAAAGACTGAGATT
This sequence comes from Macaca nemestrina, assembly GCF_043159975.1. Lineage (NCBI taxonomy): Eukaryota > Metazoa > Chordata > Mammalia > Primates > Cercopithecidae > Macaca > Macaca nemestrina. Next base: position 27,024,128 of record NC_092127.1, read on the forward strand.
GAATTACAGGACTAAGTATTATTTCCCTCTTCCCACACCTTACCACCATATCAATATTGTATAATAGTGGATTATAGCCAAAAGAATTGCAATCCTAAGATCCTGCTTGAAGAAGGGGTTTATGAAAAAAAAAATCCAAGACAACAGACAAAATAATTTAAAAAAATTAAAATTCTAACCTCTAACATTACAGGGACTGCAAACAGCAAATACACCTAACTCAGCCACATAAATAGAAAACCTCACACTAAATGCCTATATACTTCAGTTTATTTTACTCCATACATCATATCTGGCTTTCAACTAAAACTACAAAGTAATCTAAAAGGCAAAAATACACAGTCTGAAGAGAGAAAACAAGCATCAGAACCAGACCAAGATATGTAAAAGATTTTGGAATTATCAGGAGTTTTAAAAACCTACAATTAATATGCCAATGGCTCTAATGGAAAAAGTGGACGACATGCCAGAAGAAATGGGCAATGTAAGAGAAAAAAGCAAAAGGAAATGCTAGAAATTGAGAAGAATGTTACAAAAATTATGAATGCCTTTGGTGGGCTCATAGGTAGCCTGACACATCTTTCTAAGGCAGTGGCCCCAACTTTTTTGACACCAGGGACTGGTTTCATGGAAGACATTTTTTGTTTGTTTGTTTGTCTTTTTTGAGGCGGACTCTCGCTCTGCCGCCAAGGCTGGACTGGAGTGGTGCTATCTCGACTCACTGCAACCTCCGTCTCCCGAGTTCAAGTGATTCTCCTGAGTAGCTGGGATTACAGGTATGCGCCACCACGCCCGACTAATTTTTTTATTTTAGTAGAGATGGGATTTCACCATATTGAACAGGCTGGTCTCGAACTCCTGACCTCAGGTGATCAGCTTGCCTTGGCCTCCCAAAGAGCTGGGATTACAGGCGTGAGCCACCAAGACTGACTGAAGATGATTTTTTCATGTACCAGAGATTAAGGATGGTTTTGGGATGATTCAAGTGCATTACATTTATTGTACATTTTATTCCTATTATTACACTGTAATATATATTGAAATAATTGTACAACTCACCATAATGTAGAATGAACGCGAGCCATGAGCTTGCTTTCCTGCAGCTAGGCGGTCCCACCTGGGTGTGATGGGAGACAGTGACAGATCATTATGCATTAGATTCTCATAAGGAGCACATAACCTAGATCTCTCACATGTTCAGTTCATAATAGAGTTTGAGGTCTTATAAGAATCTAACGACACTGCTGATCTGAAAGGAGACAGAGCTCAGGCAGTAACGCAAGTGATGGGAAGCAGCTGTAAATACAGATGACGCTTTGCTTGCTTGCCCACCGCTCACCTCCTGCTGTGTGGCCTGGTTCCTAATTAGGACATAGACAGTTACTGGTCTGTGACCCAGGGATTGGGGACCCCTGGTCTAATCTAAGATACTTGCTACTTTCTATGTATAATAGTAACTAACTGGCAAGCCACCGTTTGAACTTATAAGTCCATAACAATGGAAACAGTGTTAGGCATATAAACCAATGAAACAGCTTGAATACTTTTACAAGAGACCCACATAAAAATAGATAATTGATGTGTCTGAAGATTCCTACAATTTGTGGAAAATAATTGTTTACTAAAGGTGAGGTTATTGGGAAAATACTACATTCAGATTTCTTAGGATAGATTTAAAATCTCCAAATTGATTAAATTCCCAAATGTGACAAGCAAAACTTTTAACCTTTGGAAGAAAGAAAAAAGAATACTTTTACTATGGCAGAGTAAGGACACAAAAATACAAATTACAAAAGAAATGTCTACCAATTACTATCTTTAATTAAAAAAAGATTTCTGCACAACAAGACTTCTTAAAGTTAAAACGATAGAGTCTCATTGCTTTAAAAAATAATCAAAAGATTTGGTAATAGTTAAGTGTTGTCAAAGATAGGGAAGATGAAAACACCACTTTATTGAAAGTAGAAGAAGGAATGAGAAAAAAATTACCAATGGCTCATACACCATGATAACATCCAAAGCAATAAAATATATTGTTAAAAATGTATAGATATATAGTAAACAGTATATGCACATGCATGGGATGATACAGAATAATTAGTATTAAGTAGAGATTCACATAACCAATGATGGAAGGGGTAATAAGCTAAGGCACCATATGTTACATTTTCTGTCCATATTCTTAAAAAATATGTCAAAATATTAAGATTCTTAAAAATGTGGATGGAGATTGCACTGATGCTTTAAAAAAGTTGAATTTTTTCTGTTTATTTAACATATTTAAATGGTTAAATGCTATTTTCTAAAGTTTCATTCTTATACAAATATGACAAGCAAATAAAGCAAACAAAATGGTTCTTTGTTTTCTAGAGGGAGTATAAATACTATTCATTTAATACATATTTTTGTATAATCATTTACTATATTCTAGGATGAGTCCTATTTGCTGGTGATGGGAATAAGACCTAGCCAATTTGTCTTAAATGATCTCATAATTGATGGGGCCAGGTAGTAAACCAACAGTAAGTTGGGTGTATTATTGGAACACAAATAAGGGGTAACTACATATCCATTAATCAAAATAATTTATGAAAATATTTCATCACTACTTAGACTTAACATAAATTTTTAAATCCTTACTTACTTGACTAAGACGCAACATGAGCTCAGTTCCCATGTTTCTAGGCATATCCACCCTTTCCACACAGTTCTCCTAAAAGCCTCTATTATCCATTGGCATGCTTATTCATTTATATATTTTTTCCCAGATGTATCAAGAGATACCAAAATGCTTCCCAGTTTGCAGCCATAGTACATGCTATTCCTGCTGCCTGGAAAGACTTTTTCATATTTATTGACAAGCCAGCTCCTACTCATACTTACAGTCTATATTGAAAGTGTACTTTTTCTAGAGAAAGCACACTTTAGTATTCTGGCTATCTTAAATCCCTAGTTTATCCCCATTCATAATCTACATATTTCTCTTTTTAGTACTTAATATAACTGTAGCTTAAAAATAAGTTTGCTCACTATCTACCTTACTTGGTATGTTGTGAGCTTAACGGAATAAGGAGCTCTATTTGTCCTGAACATTACTGCATAAGCAATACCTGATATGTACTAAGAACCCAAGTTGTTTCCAATTATTTAATTAATATAACAAGAATAAATTAATTTTCTAAGCAGACGATTCATAAATCTATTCAAGCTGTTATTTTTAACAGTTTCAAGTGTTATCATTTCAAAATATAATAATGGGAATTCAAAAGATTCCTTAAGTATGCATAGCAGAACAATGTAGCCAAGAAACATATTTGCATGTTTGGCTAAGGTTGTAACTTAGTTTTAGATTATGTATGTCTCATTTTCTACCTGTTCCTGCACTTGAAGTGATATTAAGTTATCTTGGCCAGATAGTTCCTGGGTTGCCTGAACCATCTCTTTCATAATAAGACTTACCTAGATAGAGATAGAATTGGAAGTTACAATGAATAAAATTAAAGTTACTATTTTAGTGTCTGTTATGAGGCTGACTACCTGCAAACTAAGGGCCCTCAGCAAAGGCCTTCCTGTACTGCCGATGTTGCACATGATGGCCATGAGTCTTTTCTATGAAGGAGAGCAACGTCTGACCTGGATCTGTCATTCACTGTAAGTTATGCTTGCCATTTAATCTGAGTTTCAATGCCTGCTATTTAATCTCTCGTTTTCAGTTGTAAAATGGGAATAACAATAATAATGGTATTAATAATATTTCTTATATAATAGGCTTCTTAGCATTTTAAAGGTCCTTGATAAATAATGAATATTTATTTATGTTTTCTTTCAGGTGAAAAAAAAAAACTTATTTTCTTTGCAAGATCCGCTATTTCAATAGTTGGCCATTATAGAAGTTCCTCTAAGATAGCTGATTATTTTTCTTTTGGCTGTTTGTAAGCTGCCAATGAGTTAAAGACATTTTAAATTACATAATTTGGAAGTTAATGAATACATAGACATTTTGTGGTTAGACCCTTCTACATACATGCAAAACATCAATTAGTAATTAATATACTATTATTATCTCCTTAAATATCACCTGAGATTTTCTACATTTAAATAGGCAGATGGAATAAAATGAAAGGCTTTTCCTTTCCTACTATTTTACCTTATTTTCTTTCTCTTTTGCTTTCCCTCTTCTCTCCTTTCACTCTTTCTCCCTTTCTTCTTTACATGTAATAATTCCTTATAATCTCATTCTACAAGTATTATTAGAAACGTACTTGAGTACTTATGAGTGTTGTCTTGGATAGTTCATACTAGGAAATAAGTACACTCAGACCAAAGGGGAAATTTCCCAGAATGACTCAGTTATTATATCTGACATTGGAAAGATCTAATCACGCTGTTCCTCTTAGTCCATTAAAAAAATTACTCTTGATTTTCGTCCATGTCATAGTACACTATTTTGCTTAGGAGTAAATCATGAGCTTCACAGGACATTCCTGGAGTACAGTGGAATGGTTTTAAGGAGGGAACATAATATAATTTGTATTTTAGAATTACTTCTTTGACAGCAATGTGGAGAATAAACTGACCGGGAACAAGAATAAAACTAGATGGATCAGAAAAGAGGCAGTTGGAGTAAACAAGGGGAGAAGTTATTAGTGCCTAAAATAAGACAATGGCAATTATCATGACCAGGATGATATAATTTGATATAATTTAAATTAGACACAGAAGCAGCAGCCTTGAAGTTGTGCAAAAGGTCTGGCTTTTCTTTGTAAAACAACCTATTGCATAATAACACGCCCTAGAAGTTATTCATATATAGTGAAGATGAAATGGCTCAGGTTGTATCAATTGTGTCATTTAAAAACAGATAAACAATCAAAAAGGAATATCTACTTATGATTACAATTTTTATTTCTAAAACCCTTTGTAAGAGAATATTAAATTGAATCAATACTTATTTAAAATCTTCTTCAAGGACACATAGCCTCCCCCAACACAATCTGTCTTTTCTTGTAATTTTTCCTAAAGATGTATAGTCTTTTTTTTAGAAAATTAATATTTGCTGGTTATATTAATTAAATGATTGAAGTAAGGGGCTCTATTTTTGCTCCAATAATACACCCACCTTACTGTTGGTTTACTACCTGGCCCCATCAACCAAGACCCTTTAAGACAAATTGGCTAAGTATCTGCCCATCACCAGCAAATAGGACTGTTCCTAGAATATAGTAAATGATTATACAAAAATGTGTATTAAATGAATAGTATTTATATTCCTTCTAGAAAACAATGAACCAATTTTTTTTTCTGTATTTCCTTGTCATACTTGCAAACTGAAACTAGCAGAACATGAAGAAGCTAATAAGGATGAAACTTTGGAAAATAACATTTAACCATTTAAACATGTTAAATAAACAGAAAAGTATCCATCATGCGAAAAGTACCAGTACAATCCCCATTCATATTTTTAAGAATCTTAGTATTTTGCCATATTTTTAAAAATATGGACAGAAATAAAATGTAATATATGGCAAATATAGCTCCTTATACCATCCAGTTCACAACATACCAAAGAAGATAGCGAGCAAACATTTTTAAGCTACAATTATTTTATTCTCATTCATTTCCTTATATATGTCATGATGTTCTTGGGTTACTCTACATAATTTTCTTTAAAACTCCTTTCTTTCTCAGCAGAAAGTGACTGCCAGATAGTCTGCTTCTGTCCTCTGTGTCTACCTGGATCTGTGGAGGAGAAGTTTGGGCAGCTGGAAGAGCAAGTGATTCTAAGTCTTTTGGGACTAAGATCCATCTAATTAGTTTTTGTTACAACATTCACCAATGACTTTATTCCAAAAAATTAACTTGAGAGTTTCTTGTCTTATGCAGAACAGGGAAATAAAAAGATGAAAAAGTCAAATAAACCTAAGATAGATAGATAGATAGATAGATAGATAGATAGATAGATAGATAGATAGATAGATAGATAGATTTTTTTTTTTTAGATGGATTCTCGCTCCCTCGCCCAGGCTGCAGTGGCACGATCTTGGCTCACTGCGAGCTCCACCTTCCAGGTTCACGCCATTCTCCTGTCTCAGTCTCCCGAGTATCTGGGACTACAGGTGCCCGCCTCCACCCGGCTAATTTTTTGTATTTTTAGTAGTGATGGAGTTTCACCGTGTTAGCCAGAATGGTCTTGATCTCCTGACCTTGTGATCTGCCCACCTTGATCTCCCAAAGTGCTGGGATTACAGGCGTGAGCCACCGCGCCCTGCCAGTTTAATTACTTTGATAAAAGCCGGAAAAAAACAGAAGACATTTTCATTTTCATCAAGAGGATGCCTTGGAGTTGTGACCTTGAACTGCTTTTTTTTTTCTTTCTTTCCTTTTTTTTAAATATAGCTGCTTAGAATTCTTTTTTTTTTTTTTTTTAATGGGCCATAATTTACAGCTCAGGTATTAGGTGGTTCTGTATACTCTGGTGCTCAGAACCTGAGGTGTCTGTTTTACTGGCTGATGAACATTTATGAGGTTTCTATTACTTTTCTATCACAGAAAATACTGCCACAAACAGTCTTGTGATGATATTGTCTTGTACTGTGAAGATGTAGAAAGGAAAATGCTGGATCGAATATGTATGCATAACTGATTCTAAGGGATACAGGAAAATAGCTGTCAGAATTTATAACAATGTTCAGTTCCACAAGCAATACACAAGCATTCCTGTTTCTCCTCACCTTAGCAAACAAGTAATCAACTACCTTATTGCTGCTATGCCATGGGTTAAGTCTATCTTCTGAGTTTTAATTTTCCCTTCTCTAATGATGAAGAAAGTTGAGCATCTTTTTCAGTATTTAAATAAGTATATGAGTTTCCTCTACCCATAATTGATCTTCAAATATTTTGCTGTTTTCTTCCCAACCCCCCAGCTCCTTTTTACCCTTCTTTCCTTCATTTCTTTCTTCCATTATTTTGTGTATTTCTTAATCAATTCTAGTTATTTTTTTAAAAAAGTAATTTCCACTTTTATTTTGTTTTGCCTGTGTATGTTTGTTAGTCAGGTATATTGTGTAGTCCTGAGGTTTGGGGTATAGATGATACCATCCAATAGTAAGTGTAGTAGCAAATAGGTAGCTTTTCAGCCCGTGTTGCCCCCACTTTCTAGTCGTCTTTAGTGTCGATGGTTCCCATCTTTATGTTTACGTGTACTCAGTGCTTAGCTCCTACTTACAAGTGAGAATATGCAGTATTTGGTTTTTCCTCTCTTGCATTAAATTGCTTAGGATAATGGCCTCCAGCTGCGTCTATGTTGCTGCAAAGGACATGTTTTCCTTCTTTTTTGTGGCTTCATAGTATTCTGCAGTGTATATGTACCACATGTTCCTTATAAAATCCACCACTGATAAGCACTTGGGTTAGTTCCATGGTTTTGCTATTGTGAATGGTTCCACAATGAACATAGGAGTGCATCTGTCTTCTTGGTAGAACAACTTATTCACCCTTGGCTCTATATCCGATAATGGGATTGTTGGGTTGGATGGTAGTTCTGTTTTTAGTTCTTTCAGAATTCTCTAAATAGCTTTCCACAGTGGCTAAGCTAATTTGCATTTCCACTAACAGTGTATAAGCATTTCCTTTTCTCTGTAGGCTTACCAGCATCTATTGTTTTTTTGACTTTTTGATAATAGCCATTCTGAGGTGTGAGATGATGTTCCATTGTGGTTTTGATTTGCATTTCTCTGATGATTGGTGATTATGAACATTTTTTTCCTATGGTTGTCAGTTGCTTGTATGTCTTTTTTTTGAGAGGTGTTTGTTCATGTCCTTTGCCCATTTTTTAACGGGGCTATTCTTTGCTTATTGTTTAAGTTCTCTATAGATACTGAATATTAGTCTTTTGTTGGATGCATAGTTTGTTAATATCTTCTCCCATTCTGTAGGTTGTCTGTTTGTTCTGTTCCACGTTTCCTTTGATATGCAGAAGCTTTTTAGTTTACTTAGAAACCTTTTGTCAATTTTTGTTTTTGTTGCAATCACTTCTGGGGACTTAACCATAAATTATTTCCTAAGGCTAATGTTGAGAAGAATGTGTCCTAGGCTTTCTTTGAGGATTTTTATAGTTTGAGGTCTTACACTTAAATCTTTAATCCATCGTTAGTTAATTTTTGTATATGGTGAAAGTTAAGTGTCCAGTTTCAATCTTCTGTGTGTGGCTAGCCAGTTATTCCAGTACCATTTATTGAACAGAGAGTCCTTTCTCTATTGCTTATTTTTGTCAACTTTACTGACGATCAGATGATTGTAGGTGTGCAGCTTTATTTCTGGGATCTCTTTTCTGTTCCATTAGTCTTTGTGTCTGTTTTTGTATCAGTCACTGTGCTCTTTTGATTACTATGGTCTTATAGTATAGTTTGAAGTTGGGTAATGTGATGCCTCTGGCTTTGTTCTTTATTAAGAATGTTTGCTATTTGCTTATGATATGTTGAAACCTTTTCCAGTTTGAAATATTTTTGGTATAGAGGATTACATATAATTATTTAATTTGTGTATGATAAATTTACATTACCTTTATTTTTGTATAATAAAATTTAATGATATTTACTTTCACTAATAATGGCTTTTACATTTTATGTATACCAATTTGTATTCACCAAAGGATATGATTTATTTTAAAATTTTATTTGTGATGATTTAATCTTCAGAAGTGAGAAAAGGAGGAACAGGTGTCATTGTATGCAGGCATAATTTGTTAAAAGAATGTTGATGTGTTACTTTGACTGTGGAAAGGAAAACGATATACTACATCCTAAGTTTAGAATATACTGTTTTATTTGTTACATGGTTATTATTTGAGATGAATTGGTAACAATGTTTTACCATTAAAATTTTCATTTCTAAGCATGCCTTGCTTTAATCAGAACTGTGTACTAATGAACAGAAAAAGACATTAACCTAGCCATATCTTTACTAAAGAGGTGTTCTGGCCTCTAAAATTCTACACAATTTGGAATGAAAAAAGAGAGAATATGTGGAGTGCAGCCACCCCTGCTTTCTTTTTCTACTGAACAAATAGAAAATCTTATCTTTTTGTGTTTGTTTGTTTTTGAGTGACTGGTATTAAGCTTTCTCATTTTAGATAATATGTGCATCCTGGATAGAGATGAATAAATCAACAACTCTTTTAATCCCAATAGCTAATTTCATGGCCATTTGGCATAATCAGATAACAAACAATTCAATTCCTATTTAAGAAGAAAACATTTTAGAGAATGAAAGATAGCAGGGATTAAAATCTTATTTTAAAATACACTTGGTTTATCTAATCTAACAGGAATTCCAAACAGAGGTGTATCATCAAGTCATTTCTACAGATTCTTCTTTACAGTTTGATCTATTTTACTACATTGCCTATAATTTAATGTGGAGTAGACAGCACTCATTTTATCCAAGTAATTCTGTAGCTAAGTATCTCTCCCTTCCTTCATAGGTAAGACAAAACAGACTAAAGGAACACATTTTAAAAGCATAATATAAATAACAACATATCCTTAAAGCCTACCAAAGTCTGCAAAGTAATAATATAAATTAATCTAATTAAGGCAGAAAACTAACCACAAAATTATTTAGTTTATAATTTTAGATGTATATTTTAACAGTTTTAAAAGAATCAGTGTTCACTTTTTTTTTCTTAAATGAAGAAAATAACCAGCTGCAGCTCCACAGCAATTAACATGTTGCTGTATATTAGTTCAGGTCTTTAATGTGTAGAAATTTCTGCACAGGCATGAGAGTACATGTACACACACACAAATGCACAAACATAGCATTGAACTTAATGAATTCCTTTTTATTAATTTTCCTAGTAAAATATAAATAAAATATTATATAATTTTTACACAACACAGATAAACTGAAGTTTCTCTTGACACATTCTCTTACAGCTTTTCACTCTGCATACCAATTGTCTGTCCTCTTTACAGAGGAAATCATTGTCATTATTCTGTTGTATGTCTTTCTAGGCATTTTTAAATTATTTTTATTTATTTATTTATTTTATTAATATTTGTTATTTTATTAATATTGTTTCAAATGTTATTAACATTTGAAAGGGTTATATTTTTTAAATAAATGATGATATAAATTATTGTAAAATTTGTTTTTTCCACTTAATAGTATATCTCAGATATTTTTATATAATAGTATATCTCAGATATTGTTTATATCAGTATATCTCATTCTCTTATTTCTTTTAATTTCTGCATATTATTCAATTGTATGAATGTAATCCCATCCTTTCATTTCTTTTTGATTCTTTCTTGTTTTCATCTCTCTCCTTACATAACCAATCTTGCATACTGTCTACTTTTCCCATTAGAGTCATTAACATATTAATTATAGGTATTTTGAATTACCTGTTTGGTAATTACTACATCTGTGTTGTATTTGAGTTTTGTTCTGACGCTTGCTTTGTCTTTTCAGACTTTGTCTTCTTTCTTTTATAATTCCTTGCTCTTTTTTGTTGTTGAAAGCTGGAAATATTGAACCGGGTAAGAGGGAGTGAGGTAAATAAACCATTAGTGTAAGGATTTAGGTTAATCTGACTGGGAATTGGTCGGTTTTTAATGTTTGCTATAACAATAGGTTCCAAAAGCTTAAAATTCCTCTAGTGTTCTTGTTTTTGTCTCTCCCCTTGCCTTTTTTACTCTCCTTTGTTCTGCTTTTCAGAAACAGTCTATGTCTTTCAAATCTTTCAGCTGTCATCCACTGTTGTTATACTTGTTGGGAGCTTGTTGATCTGGTGGTAGGATGTGGGGGAGGGGAACATTCAATCATCTTCTGAATAAGTTTCAATGCTTTATCAGGCCTGTTTATCAAGGCCGTAGCCTTCACAAGTATTTCCTAGCCCTCAACCTGGGGTACAGTATATACTCCCCTGTCTCTTTCCTCCCTTAGCTATAGTGTTTTTAACCTATTTTCTTGAATTTCTGTCATCCAGACTGTGTTGTTCTCCACATTCTCCCCTCATCCAATTAAGTGTAACAGAAAGACTGCAGTGCACAATGTTAGGCCGGAATTCCCTTCTCTCATTTGTAATGTGATTTTAGAGTTTTTCTTCGTGAATTTCTTTACCCCGGATATGAGGCCTTTCATAGGAATTAGAGTCTAGAAGAGTTTCGGGATGTTTAATCTACCCTTTTCCTTGCTGTTAATAGAAAACCCAAACTTTAAAATATTTTATTCTGAACCAATATGAGTGATCATAGCCTAGGGAACAGTCTTAAGAGGTCTTGAGAAAGTGTAGGCAAGGCAATCAGCTTACAGTTTGGTTTTATACATTTTAGGGGGACAGGAGTTACAGGAAATGAGATGAATCAATTTATGGAAGGTATACATTATTTTGACCCAAAAAGGCAGAACATTTCAAAGTGAGGCTTACATTTCATAACTGGATTCAAGGACTTTCTGATTGACAGTTGATCGAGAGAGTTAAGTTTTATCTAAAGACTTAAAGTCAGTAGAAAGTAATGCTTGAGTTAAGGTAAGTGGGGTTGTGAAAGCTGGATTAATCTGTTCTTGCATTGTCTTAAAGAAATACGCGGCTGAGCATGGTGGTTCATGCCTGTAATCCCAGCACTTTGGGAGGCTGAAGCAGGTGGATCACCTGAGCTCAGGAGTTTGAGACCAACCTGGACAACATGGTGAAACCCCATCTCTACTAAAATAGAAAAATTAGGCGGGCGTGGTGGCAGGTCCCTGTAATATTAGGTACCCGGGATGCTGAGACACGAGAATCGCTTGAACTCTGGAGGCGGACGTTGCAGTGAGCTGAGATTTCGCCACTGGACTCTAGCCTGGGTGACAGAGCGAGACTTTGTCTCAAAAATAAAATTAAAATTAAAATAAAGAATAGAATATTATACAACTTTTAGATAATACAGATAAACTGAAGTTTCTCTTGAAACTTGAAATTACCCAAAACTGGATAATTTATTAAAAAAAAAAAAAGAGGTATAATTGACTCCCAGTTCTGAAGGCTGTGCAGGAAGCATAGTGGACTTTGCTTCAGGGGAGGCCTCAGGAAGCCTCTAATCATGGCAGAAGGCAAAGGGGAAGAAAAACATCTCATGTGGTGGGCACAGGGGCAAGAGAGAGAATGGGGAAGTGTCACACACTTTTAAATGACCGGATCTTATGAGAACATAGTCACTTTTGTGAGGCCAGTACCAAGGGGGATGGTGCTGAACCATTCATGAGAAATCCACTGCTATAATTCAATCACCTCCCACCAGGTTCTCCAACATCAGGGATTACAATTCGATAGGAAATTTGGTGGGGACACAGATTCAAACCGAATTATTCTACCCCTTGCTCCCCCACATCTCATGTTCTCATATTGCAAAATGTACTGATGCCTTTCCAACGGTCCTCCAAAGTCCTAACTCATTCCAGCATTAACTCCAAAGTCCAAAGTCTCATCTAAGACAAGGCTAGTCCTTTTTGCCTATGAGCCTGTTTTTAAAAAAAAAGAAAAGAAAAGAAAAGAAAAACAAGAAAAGAAAAAATAGCTAGTTATTTCCAAGATACAATGGGGGTATAGGCATTGGGTAAATGCTCTCATTCCCAAAGGGAGAAATTGGTCAACAGAAAGGGGCTACAGACCCTGTATAAGTCCAAAACCCAACAGGACAATCATTTAATCTTAAAGTTCCAGAATAATCTCTCTTAACTTCATGTCCCACATCCAGGGCACACTGGTGTGAGGGATGGGTTCTGAAGACCTTGGAAGTTCTGTCCCTGTGGCTTTGCAGGGTTTGCCCCTTGAGGCTGCTGTCATGGGCTGGCATTGAGTGCCTGTGGCTTTTCCAGGCACAGGGTACAAGCTGCTGGTGGATCTACCATCCTGAGGTCTGGAGGATTGTGGTACCCTTCTCACAGTTCTGCGAAGTGGGGACTCTGTGTGGGGGTCTCTAACTCCACATTTCCCATCTGCACTACCTTAGTACAGGTTCTTCGTGAGGGCTCCACCCCTGCTGCAGGCTTCTTCCTGGGAACCCAGGCTTTTCCATACATCCTCTGAAATTTAGATGGTGGCTCCCAAGCCTCAACTCTTAACCTCTGTATATCCACAGGCTTAAAACCACATGGACGTCACCAAGGTTTATGGCTTGCACCCTCTGAAGCAGCAGCCCAAGTTGTACCTGGGCCCCTTTGAGCCACAGCTGGAGCTGAAGCAGCTAAGATGTAGGTAGTAGTGTCCTGGAGCTACACAGGGGAGCAGTGCCCTGGGCCTGGCCCACTAAACCATTCAGTTCTCCTAGGGCTCCAGGCCTGTAATGGAAGGGGCTGTGATGAAGTCCTCTGAAATGCCTTTAAGGGCTTTTTCCCATTGCTTTACCTATTAGCCTTGGCTCTTTACGTATGTACATTTCTGTAACCTGTTTGAATTCCTCACTTGACAATGTGCCTTTTTTTTTTTTCCCCCACATGGCCAGGCTGCAAATTTTTCAAACTTTTATGCTCTCCTTTCCCTTTAAATATAAGTTCCAACTTTAGGCCATTTCTTTGCTCAGGTATATAAGGGTAGGCTGTTGGAAGCAGTGAGACCACATCTTGAACACTCTACTGCTTAGAAATTTATTCTGCCAGGTACCCTAAATCATCACTCTCAACTTCAAAGTTCCACAGATCCTTAGGGCAGGAGCACAATGCAGCTAAGGAATAATGCATGTGATCTTTGCTTCATTTCCTAATAAGTTCCTCATTTCCATCTGAAACCTTGGCAGTCTGGACTTCACTGTCCATATTCAATCAGCATTCTGGTCACAACCATTTAACGAGCCTCTAGGATGTTCCAAACTTCCCTTCATTTTTCTATCTTCTTCTGAGCCCTTCAAACTCTTCCAACCACCACTGCCTATTACACAGTTCCAAAGTCACTTCCACATTGTTAGATCTCTTTGTAGGAGTATCCCACTACTCAGTACCAATTTTCTGTGTTAGTTTGTTGTCACATTGCTATTAATTTAAAGAAATATCTGAGACTGGGTAATTTATAAGAAGAAAGGTGTAATTGGCTCACAGTTCTGCAGGTTGTACAGGAAACAAAATGGTTTCAGCTTTAGGGGAGGCCTAAGCAGGCTTTCAACCATGATGTAAGGCAAAGGGGGAGCAAGGCATCTCACATGGCAGAAGCAGGAGCAAGAGAGAGAATACAAGGGAGGCGTGACACGCTTTGAAATGACCAGATCTCATGAGAACTCACTCACTATCATGAGGACAGTACCAAGGGGGATGGTGTTAAACCATTTATGAGAAATCTACTTGTGTGATCCAGTCACCTCCTACCAGGGCCCACCTCCAACACTGGGGATTTCAATTCGACATGAGATTTGGAGGGGACACAGATCCAAAACATGTTCGTGGCAAGGCTCTTGTTATGTCGTCGAAGCCTCAACAGGTAGCAGCCTTTAGAGACAATATGGTAAATCTCTCTTTTTGGATCTTAAAAGGTGTTAGACTCTTAGTTAATCTCTCCTAGATCCAGGAAAGGCTTGATCACATCAATAGAGACTCTCATAGAAATTTACCCCACAAAAGATGACTTTGTAGGGTCATTTCAAAATGTATCAAAGAAATATATTTTAGGGTAAAATATTTTAATTTTCTTCAGGGCCCACTATCTGTCATGTGATGCTATACGAGTCAGGCTGAAATCTGGTATCCTATTGCCACAAAGAGCCTGTTTTATCAGTCTTATGATATCTATTTTAAGGTGAATGCTGGTCAATTGTGCCTCAACTTTCAAAGGTTATAATGAGGCATGTTGACCTCCTTTCCTGTCATGGCCAGGAATTCAGTTTTTTAGGTTTCTCAGGAGTCCTCTTTGCCAAGAGGGGCTCTGTGTAGTCATTTGGGGGGTTAAGGATTTTATTTTTTGTTTATGTTCTCCCACTTCATGACAAGATTTGCCAGAAGCAGCATCAACAGCCAAATTTTCATTTTGTTCCACATCATTACTGAGGTAATATGACTACCTGCCCTGGGTCCATTAGGTCCCTTGCTGGAATCCTTATGGCTAACGGACTTAAAGCCAAAGACTTACAGCCAATTAAATATTTAAGTCAGACAGGAATGGAGGTAGGCATGTATTCACCAACCCTTAAAAACCTTTTAAGCAATGTAAGAGCCAAAAACCAAAAGCCAAATAAAAGGTTACAAAATTGACTTATCTCTAAGTTTTACCCATTGAGTTACTGTAATCTTGGTTTTGGTTACACATTTTTAGCAATTATCTTTACAAAACATGAGCTTTTTCTTGAAACCATTTGAGCTAAGAAATTTCAAGACTTTTGTTGTGCCATAATGCTTTTTGTGGTCTTTTTAGTAATTTGTTCTAAGGTGGCCAATAAATTTCTTATTATACATCTGTTTGCATGAATCTCATAACTGAGAACACCTATACCCAGGAAGCTTTGTCACTAGGTTTCTTGATATCCTCTCAGTAATTTTGTTTTAGTTCTATGGGAAGCAGGAAGTTCTTTATAGTTGGGATGAAAAGGATCCACATAATTGCCCAGGCGTCAAAGTCTCCCAGTATGCTAGCTAAATGTTTAGGCATCTGTGTGTCCATCTTCAACTGGGAGAATCTGAACTAATTCTGTCCTTCAGATTTGGTCCTCGCAATCTCGTGTGTTCACCTCTTCCATGATAGTCCCTGTACCTAGAGGCAAGGTGCTCATATAGTATTAGCAGCAGGGTGCTGGCAAGGAAAACAGATTTAGCTCAGTGAGATTCTAAATAGTTTTTAAATTTTGGAGATAGCAGGCAGAAAGAAAAAGGTAATCTTTGTTGTTTTACTCAATTTCATAAGCTACAAATGGCTCAAAAGGAAAAAGGTTTTGTGTATTTTTACTTTGGTAAACAAAACTGAAACATTTTTTCCCCAATTTAAAACTTTTAATTTAAAAGTAAACTTTAAAGTCGAAAATGCAAACTCGGGGAGGGCAGAAAGGTCACACACAAGGCTGCCACTTCACACCTGGAGGGTTGCACAGTGGTCGGGCAGAGGCACTCCTCACTTGCCAGACTGTGGGGCTGCCGGCCAGAGGCGCTCATCACTTTCCAAATGGTGCGGCAGCCTGGCAGAGGCACTCCTCACTTCCCAGACGGTGCGGCAGCCGGGGAGAGGGGCTCCAAAATGGATAGAATTAATAACATTTTACACAAAAAGGAATTAAGGCCAGCCTAATTCTGACAATGACAGGAAAAAGAAGTTAACGGGTAGTTAAATATGTAAATTATTTAGCATCAATTAATGCATAGAACAAATTATGTTAATTTTTATAGAAGAAAAGTTAATAAATGTTTTAATGTCTTTGTATACAGGCCAGTGTTACATGCAAGCATGACCCTCATGACATCCACCACTGGTACACCAAGGTCACTCCATCAACTCACACCTGTTATCCTCATAGCTCTTTTAGGGGAGGAAAAATACCTAAAATGTATTCATGAATAGGTTGGCTTAGTACAAAGATGGAAGATAAAATTGACTTCTATTGTAGGATAGCCCCAGACAAGTGATTTGAAAAGGAATTTTGCATGGAAATTCTCTTAATGGACAGAGTTTGGGGGAGTGCACTTGATTGTCCACTCTGTGTGGGGAGAACTGACCCTGGGAAGGTTCTGATAAATCATGAGCAGAAGAAAAAATGGACTGAGATAAATAATGAGGTGCATATTACTTTATACTGAACAGTTTTGATTAAAATCATTCACATTTTGAAGAATGCAGCTACAACATTTACAGAAGTCTTCCATCAATCCTATACAAATCGAATTAGGACATTTAAAACACTTCTTGATTTAAATATAATAGTATATATCAGAAAAAAACCCTGCTTGACCATAAATTTAGTAGGATCACTGAAACAGTGAGATAAGCTTAAATTTAAATCTAATATAATACAATACTTTATTCAAATTTAGAACTCACTATGTGTTGTGTAAGCACTAGTCGGTGATTAATGGAAAGTCGAGAATGTAAGTTTCCAGGAAGCACAATGATCCTTGTCAAATGACATGTACTTTTCTTTGTTTAATATTTAACACAGAGGGCTGGGCGCAGTGGCTCACGCCTGTAATCTCAGCACTTTGGGAGGCCGAGGCGGGTGGATCACGAAGTCAGGAGATCGAGACCATCCTGGCTAACACAGTGAAACCCCGTCTCTACTAAAAATGCAAAAAAAAAAAAAAATTAGCCGGGCGTGGCGGCAGGCCTCTGTAGTCCCAGCTACTCGGGAGGCTGAGTCAGGAGAATGGCGTGAACCCGGGAGGCGGAGCGTTCAGTGAGCCGAGATTGCGCCACTGCACTCCAGCCTGGGCGACAGAGCGAGATTCTGTCTCAAAAAAAAAAAAAAAAAAAAAAAAAAAAAAAAAAAAAAATTTAACACAGAACAAGTGATTCATATTTAAATATATCAACAAGAATTGTCACATGAGGAATTCCCATATGAAACTATTTGTGTACAATTCATAACTGAAAATTATATGAGCTTATCATATTCTCTCCCATTCCAAGCAAACTTGTAGAATAATGAGCCATCATGTTTCCTATAAAATGCCACTCCACATATTGGAGAATCAATAAATTTTAAAATGAACAGTTGTAGTGCATTAGTCAATCTTGTCTTTAATATACAATTTGTCTCTCACGCTAATTTTGAGAATAGCAGCAAATTCTGATCAAGCTATAAACATATAATGGAATTTGGCACAGCAAGTGCAATTGAAATTCCTACTTGTTTAGTTTTGTACAATGTCCTTTACTATGATTGATCTAATATTTGAAGGGGCCAGACTTGTGAATTAAATATGATATGAATATAATAGATACCACAATTCCTGAAGTCCTTACGGTTTTGAGGGTCACACCAATTCTCCCGCAGTGTAGGATAGTAGTATTATGAAATTTTTTTTCTGAGAGTGGTGAAAGGCAGTTTTAGGGAGTTACATTTGGCCCTTCCTACAACAATAACTCTTACTCTACAAGTCCAATGCTTACTCTACAAACCTTGAATGAATGAATGTTCTGCTACCTTCTAAGTATGTCTATTAGGATTTTACTCCTAATTGGCATATGTCTCTCTCTAACAAGAGGGCCACGGTGATGCCTTGGTCCCCAGGTATTAGTGTAACCTTAAATCATGTACCAAGAGCCCTCACAAGATCTAGGTATTGCCTTTTTCCTGTGTATTGATATCAGAATAAATGACCATATGTCCTTTTGGGAAAAAATTCAAGGGATCACTCTTCTGTACACCTGCACAACTGTTAGAGGGTGCTTTTCTTAGAACCTGGCTTCTACTTCAACGAAAAGAGTCTGAGCAAAAGAACTGCTTCGTTCTGAAAGTGGGCACAGAGTCATGACTTTTCATTACAACAGTAGACTTTAAGCTTGTGCTTTTCTTTCACTTTCTTTTTTGTTTGTTTCATTCCATCCTCATGAAAAGCATTTATTAAGAAGCATTTGTCTATAGATGGTGACATGTATTCAAATCTTCACCCATAAAACTTTGAGAAAATAAGTCATTCTTAGAAGCTTAATGTTCTGGAGAGTTACAAGTTTGTTGCATTAAACACTAGAACTTCATTTTTAATAATCACTTTAGTTGGAAATTACACTAAAATGGATTACATCCTTTTTTCTTCTTTCTAATTTAGCTTGTTAAGACTGATTTAAACTTTGCAATCTCTTTTTTTTATCTTTCTTCTTTAAATCAGCTTTATTTAGGTATAAGCAAATACAATAAAATTCACAAACTTTAAGTATACAATTTGATTAATTTGACAAATATATACTGTCATGTAACCATCACCATAATCATGATTTGGCCATTTTCCTCACCCCAACAGATTCTCTAGGAAGTTTTCCAAGAAATGGAATTTTTGGGTCCTATAATATGCATATTGTACTAGTCTGTTTTCATGCTGCTGGTAAAGACATACCTGAGACTGGGAAGAAAAAGAGGTTTAATTGGACTTATAGTTCCAAACAGCTGAGGAGGCCTCAGAATCATGGCAGGAGGCAAAAGGTATTTCATACATGGTGTTGGCAAGAGAAAATGAGGAAGAAGCAAAAGCAGAAACCCCTGATAAACCCATCAGATCTCGTGAGACTTATTCACTATCACGAGAATAGCATGGGAAAGACTGCCCCCCATAATTCAATTACTTCCCCCTGGGACCCTCCCGTAATGTGTGGAAATTATGGGTGATACAATTCAAGTTGAGATTTGGGTGGCGACACAGACAAACCATATCACATATGTTCAATAAAATAAATAAATTCCAGATATAATTTCCCAAGCGATTGCACCAATACACCATCCCAGCATCAGTCAACATAGTTCTAGTTACTCCATATAGTCACAAACATTTGATACTGTCAATATTCTTAGTAAATAGTGACTTAGTATCTTATCTTACTCTGCTACTCCATGAATGATAGTGAAACTCAGCATCTTTTTATATGGTTATTGGCTATTTTCATTTCCTCTTCTGTGAAATGCCTCTTTGTGACTTTTGTTCATTTTTATATTACAGTGCTTATCTTTTTCTTAGTGGTCTATAAGCTGTCTGTATGTATTCTAGATATCAATAGTTGGACAATTAAATACATTAAGAATGTCCTTTCTCCTTTTGTAGTCTCGACCTTTCTTAGGCTGTTTTGTGAAACGAGAAAATGTTAACTTCAATCTAATTAAGGCTATCAGCATTTTTAATCATTACATGTTGCAACTTTCTTAAAAAATCTCAAGGCTACAAAGATATTCTTCCATACTTTTGGCTACAGATAGAATGTTTTACTTTCATGTTTAAATATTCTATTTATTTGGAGTTGATTTGGAGGCATGGTTTGACATACAAATTTAAATTATTTTATTTTTATTATGGATCACCAGTTATATTACTATTTATGTAATTTGCCATCCTAAAATTTCCAGGCATGTGGATCTGTTTCTGCACTCCTTATGTTCTTCCACTGGCCATTAAAAAAATATTGCTATACCAATACCTCATTGTATAACATAACTTAATAATAATAGCACAATTATAAAACAAACGATAACAGTTATTGAGGACTATGAGCACTATTTGCATTACTCTTATTAATCAATTTAATCTTAATAAGAAACCTATTAAAATAGCTGAGCTAAAACAAGATAATTAAAAAATAACAGAAGTTGCTAGACAGTATGATATTTATATGCAATTTAGAAAAATCTCACACTGGGCAGATACAGGGTTCAGGGTGCGAGAGAATGGTGACTCTCAGAACCCTATCTTTTGGGCTGAAGATGACTGTCCAACTGTTTAGCAGCCTTTGTAACATCTCACATTTATATATGTCTCTCTCTATATATACACACACACAAAATATATATATATATAAATTCATGTTGATAGACATATTTTTAAAAATCTTTTAATCTTGTTGATAAACACTCTCTGACTTTGTGTATTTGAAAATATCTTAACTTTCTCAGTCCTTTACAGATTATTTCACTGATTTATAGTTTTCATTTGACATTTATAATTTTTTAGTTGAAACCCTTTGGGGTTTGCATGTGTTCATGCATGCGTCTTTAAATGTCTTTTTCTTATAATTCCAAATTCATAGCTACATTGTGTGAGCACTTTGAAAGTTTTGTTCTACTGTCTATTCACAGAATGGTTGACTGAATATTTTAAGCCTCTGCTGAGACTAACAGTTCAGAAGAAGATTTCTTCAAAATATTACTTCTCATTGACAATACATCTAGTCACCCAAGGGGATCTGATGGAAATGTACAAAGAAATTGATTTTGTTTTCATCCTTGCTAACACAATATCCATTCTGCACCCTATGGAGCCAGGAGAAATTTTTACTTTCAAGTTTTTGATTTAAGAAATAGATTTCCTAAGAGTATAGTTGCCATAGTTAGTAATTTGTCTGATTGATCTGGGCAAACTAAATTGAAAACCTTCTGCAACAGTTTTGCCATTATAGATGCCATCGAGAGAACATTTATGAAACCTGGATAAGGTCAAGATATTAACGTTAATAAGAGTTTGGAAGAAGTGGATTTAATACTCCATGAATGACTTAGAGAAGTTTGAGACTTCACTAGAAGAAATAATTGCAAATGTGGTGGCTAGAGAACTAGAATTAGAATTGGAGCCTGGAGATATGACTGAATTACTGCAATCTCATGATCAGACTTGAACAGATGAGGAGTTGCTTCTTATGAATGAGCAAAGAAATTGATTTCTTAAGAGGGACTCTATTCCTGGTGAAGATGCTGTGAACATTGCTGAAATGACAACAAATACTATAGAATATTACATACATTTAGTTTATAAAGCAATGGCAGTATTTGAGAGGATTGACTCAAATTTTGAAAAAAGTTTACTTTGGGAAAAATTCTAGCAAACAGCATCACATGCTACAGAGAAATCGTTCATGAAAGGAAGAATCAATTGATGGCATGACCTTCATTTTTGCAGTACTTTTAAGAAACTGCCACAGCCACCCCAAACCTCAGCAGTCACCACCTTGATCAGTCAGCAGCAACAAACATGGAGGAAAAGTCTCCACCAGCAAAAAGATGACAACTTGCTGGATGCTTATATGATTGTTAGCATCTTTTTATAGCAATAAATAATTTTTAATTCAGGCATGTACTTTTTTCAGACATAATGCTATTGCATACTTAATAAACTATAGTATAGTATAAACATAACTTTCATATGCATTGGGAAACCAATATATTTATGTGACTCATTTTATTGCAATATATGCTTTATTGCAATAATCTAGAGCTGAACCTGCAATATCTCCAAAGTATGCTTGTAGATGTTTTTTCCTCAATTAAAATCAACACCAATTTAAAAACACCACTGACATTCTCATTGAAGTCAGAAATAAGACCAAACTCTTCACTAGTTTACCTCTACCTATTTCATGACATATTGGAGATACTTGCCAACACATTTCAGCTAGAAAAGTGTTGTTGTATTAGATACAATAAATTAAAATAATACTTAATTCCAGAGAATGGATATAGAACAGAAAATTAAAGAAGACCAGAGAATCAGGAAATTCCATAATGAGTCTATGAATTTAACAGTGTTTCCAAAATTGAAATTTAAATGAGACAAGTAATACAACAAATATGTTAGACAATAGAAAAGAATAAAACTCAAGTGTGGAGGCAGAACTGAACCTAATAAAAATTACTACATATCTTTGAAATACAAAAATGAATGTTTCTGAAAAAAAGCATCATAAAACTTTTCAGTACATAAAATGTAAAAAAATTAGAAGATTGTTATATAACCAACACGAAGTAAAATATCCTTATTTGTAGTTCAGATTATAAAGTAAAGAAAAAAAGTGACATAAAGGGGAAAGTAGCTACAGTATTCATTATGGTAATTATCTAATTACCTTAAAACATAAAACGAAGCATTAAAAATCATAAAACAACGACAGGAAGTGAACTAATGAGAGTGAAGATTTGTACAACCTCTATACAGAAAAAAAATTTCTTATTTACCAACATTTGGCATTGTGATTTTTATTAATCCAATAGCTTGACAAAATACACTGATTACTCATGTTCATCATATGGAATTCTCCTTCTGAAAATTGATTTATAATTTTGCTCATTTTTTTCCATTTGACTTTGTGTATGTTTTTGTTTATAAGAGTTTCTTGCATTTTCTAAATATAATTTTTTCTTTATAATTGTTCATAATTGTTGGCATCACTAATATAGTTTTATAATATTTATCAACTTGTTTACTTTGCCCACTATGTTTTATACATATATATCTTTTACTTTATACATGTAAAATAAATATATAATATATAAGATATATATGTGAGATATATATATCTTATTTTATATAGATAAAATATTATGCATATATAAAAACAAATATATTTAATATATAAATATATGAATATATTTCCTATATAAAATATTTTACATAAAATAAAAGATATATAACATATATCATGTATGTTATGTTGTGTGTGTATGTGTGTGTGTATATATATGGAAAATATAGTTTTGGTGTAATATTACTTTTTTCCATATGGAAAAAATATTTCTTAGTTTTGGTGTAATATTACGTTATTCCATATGGAAAAAAAGGAATATTACACCAAAACTAAGAAATTATATAGCCAAGGAACATTTCTTAGTTTTGGTATAATATTACTATTTGAGTCATTACAATTTGCCATGATTACTGCTTCATTTAGGCTACTTTACAGTCTATTTTGGGTTTCATTAAATATTCTTTTAAAACATTTCTTCATCTTTTTGTATTTATTAAATGCTTAATTCTGCCTCAAAATGCATATTTCCTAATTTTGTTCTCTTAGAATTTATCCCTGAGATTCATTCAAGTATTTACCCAAACATGTATTTATTGTTTTACCAATTTTTTTCAGACTCTAAGTACCCTTGAGTGAGAAAACTTACTATGGATCATTTTATGGTATCTTCCACCCTACTTCCTGCCCTCCACCACATTGGTATATTCAAGAAATTTCTTTCTAGATTATTAATAAAAAGGTAGTATCTTTTTTCTTTACTTCACTTCCCTTTTCTTCCATTCCTTTTTCTTTGCTTTGCTTTTTTAATTTTTTTTTTAAATTTCATATTGGGTCTTTATATGATCAGTTTTCTGACACCATGTGTTTTCCTTTAACTTAAATAAATGAAAACTTTGAATTTTGCAGTTTCTTTTTTTTAATACCTGTAAATATGACTCCTTTTTTTTTTTTTTTTTTTTGAGACAGCGTCTCTCTGTGTCACCCAGGCTGGAGTGCAGTGGCGCGATTTCGGTTCACTGCAAGCTCTGCCTCCCGGGTTCACGCCATTCTCCTGCCTCAGCCTCCAGAGTAGCTGGAACTACAGGCGCCCGCCACCTCGCCAGATTCTTTTTTTTTTTTTTTTTTTTTTTGTATTTGTAGTAGAGACGGGGTTTCACCGTGTTAGCGACTCCATTATTTTTGACAACAGGTGCAATGTGTATAATATCAAACTGTTACTGTTTTATTGGTAGCTAATTTGATTCCCTTCTCTTTTAGAATTTCCCATCTTAAAAAATGACTTAAAATTTACTGAACATGATTTTGCGTGGAATTTTGTTTTGTACCTTATGGTATCAGAAATTCTACATCATCCTCTCATTCTTAATATTTCTTCATAATTTTTTTATTTGTTTTTTGTTTATTTATTTATTTTTGAGACAGAGTCTCGCTCTGTCCCCCAGGCTGGAGTGCAGTGATGCGATCTGGGCTCACTGCAAGCTCCGCCTCCCGGGTTCACGCCATTCTCCTGCTTCAGCCTCCCTAGCAGCTGGGACTACAGGCGCCGCCACCACACCTGGCTAACTTTTTCGTACTTTTAGTGGAGACGGGGTTTTGCCATGTTAGCCAGTATGGTCTCGATCGGCTGACCTCGTGATCTGCCCGCCTCAGCCTCCCAAAGTGCTGGGATTACAGGCGTGAGCCATGGCGCCCAGCCTTCTCCATAATTTTTTTTGAAAAATTTTGCCTCATCACTTTTTATTTCTAGTAAATCTGTAAGTATGGGCAATTATATTTCCAACATCCATATCCCTTTCATGTTTCTTCTAAAATTTATTTTTCTCTTCCTAACAACTGGGAGAGTTACTCTACCTAATTGTGCAGGTCAATAATTCATCCCTCTCTGATTTTCATTCTAGAACTCATTCAATCTGTTGAGTCCTTTATCTCAATTAGTTCTTTCCATAAATGATACCTCATTTATATTTTATGACTTACTGTGCTTTCTTCTTGCTCCAGTATCTTCCCTTATATCTTTACAGTTATTAAATATGCTTGTTTTAAATGATTGCTTATTGAATATGTAAATTCTGCTTAATCTATTCTAGCTTCTCTTCCTTTTAACTGTAGTATATTAAATATTTATTTTTCTGTGAGTTCTTATGCTTTGGAGCTATATTCATGATGTGTACCATGGTGGAACAGCTAAAGCCAGATGCTAGCTTGAGCCTTGCTTGATGAGTCTGGAGTACGGATTAACAGTGTCCTAGAAGACAGCATAATAGTGTGTACCTCTGTTGTTATCCTTATTTAAAATCACCTAGCTCTCAGAAGCAAATGGGAAAGCACTATAATCTGAAGGACTAGGGAGGTTTGTCTAGGTTAGTCTTGAAAATTGTACTTATATTAACCTTGGATCCTTATAGTACTGGACTGGACACTAGTTTTCTGCCTTTGTATGATTATAGAGTATTCAGGTCAATATGGAGAAGAGAAAATGACACATTTTTAAAAATTCTCTTGTTTTTGTTCCCAGACCTCTTTTATTGTAGGCTATTGTTTCTCTTTGAGTCTGGTACTTAAAAACATCTTACAGTTTTCTCCTCGCTTTTATGTTAATGTGACAGATCCTTCAATATATTTCTAGTCTCTGGAGTGTCTCCAAGATTGGGTTTACAGGAGACAGCCAGCACTTTAAACCAATTGTCTTCTTCAGAGAAACATGAAGAAATTTTTTTTTTTCAGAGAAAAATAATTTCACTCAGATACCTAAGATGGACTATGTGAGTCACTACATAGCATTTTTGCAATTATTTTATTTTTTGTTTCACAAAACTAAAAGACTGTATTTTTAATTTTGCATTTCATTTTATTTTAAATCCACATTCTTTCCATTCTTATGTCCTGTTTTCTGTTTGAAATCACTTGTTTTGTTTTTATGGTAGGGGCTTGTGATGGGCAAGTTTATGGGTCACCTTGGCTAGGATATGGTACCCAGATGTTTGGTCAAACTCTAGTCTACATGTTGCTGTGAAGGTATTTTTTTTATGTAACTAACATCCATAATCAATTGCCTTTACATAAAGTAGATTGCTCTTGATAATATGAATGGGTGCCATCCAACCAATTGAAGCCATTAAGAGCAAAACCTAAGGTTTTCTAGAAAACTAATTCTGCCTTGAAACTGCGACATAGGATTCCTGCCTGGATTTCCAGCTTGCCAGCCTGCCATATGTATCAGCTCTTGCCTGAGTTTCCAAACTGTTAATCTTCCCTATGGATTTCAAATATGCCAGTGTTCATATATAATCCCATATAACATTTATTCTGTTTCTCTTAGGGAACCCTGACTGATATAGGGCTCTATACTATTATAAGAGATTGAATTATTTGAGATAACTTAAAATTGTAGTTACAAAATATCTTCTTTTAATTCCTCAACTTTTCATTTAATATTAGCTGGAACTGTCTGAGCATAGAGTGACACAGAAATACATTTGTGATTCAGTAGAGGATCTTAAAACTTTTCCATTTATTTATAGAAAAATAAGATTATTAAAATATTAGATTATTTTACAATAAAAATAATCTTAATCTATGAGAATAGGGAACAACTCTGGGATAATAATTAAGAATTTTGCGGCCTCCATATAATTTTACTTTCTTCTCTACTATTTTGCATAGTATTTTTTTCTTTTCAAATGCTATGGAACTATTTTGTTCACTGTCACTTTCTTGTCTTCATTTCACAACATTCACAAAGCTTTATTGTTCCCTTTCCTTTCCTTCCTTTAGCCTTTACTACATGACACAAAGTTATACCATTACATTCTCTTGCACCAAACCCCTCATCCACTTCCCCTCTATCCGATTTCCACCCTTAAATGTGAGTCTTTCCCTGCCTGTGGATCTTTGGCTCTTTATCCTCTACCAATTCTTTCTTTCAGAGACTTACTGTTTCTAATTCTACTAATTTTTTCATGTTGCTATGTTTTCAGAATCATCTTCTAATTTTGGATAAAGAAATATATATATATGCAATTGTATTTGACAAGAGAAAATACTACTGATGTACTCTTGAAAAAGCAATGGTCAGAGCATTATTGACTAAGGAGGCTGGCAGCTAACACAAAAAGAAAGTTTATGGCCAACTCAAAGTAAATCCACCTTAAATGGGATAATAGAATTACAGGTTTAATGGATGTGTGGAGATTTTCACAAAAAGGCTATTCTTGGCTTGTACAAACAATAATAAAATACCATACTTTTATATCTAGGAAGGGAGAGCAATTGGTACTAACAAAACATAAAAGCATTTTTATTTTTTGAATTGCAAACTATGAAATCTGCTTTCAAGGATGAGAAATAATTCACATATTTCTAAAATTCTAAAATTGATATATTTCTCATGTAGCATAATTTTTTTAAGAACTAAAACTTATAGGAAGTGGAAAAATAATCCTTATAAATCTTGTAACAAATGACAATTATATATATTTATATTTAGGTAATCAAGTAGAATGTTATTAAGCAAAATATGTGCAAAGAAAAGCAAGTGAGATTAAATTTAAAATAATCTATACAATGATATGTTCTGCAGGGGAAAAGTAATATGTTGTATCTCTCTAATGTTTCAAGAAATCCGGAGATACACATGATAAAGTATATGATGATTTAATTCCAGGGAGAAATCCAGACAAAAATTTGGAGGCAGTGATGTCAGCCCAAGTTGAAGTGTATGTTGTATGCATTTATAAATACATATGTATGTGTGTGTATACTACATGCCTCTGTATATATATTTATTTTTATAATAGCTATGTACTCAAATAATTCACATTTAATGGAACATATTTCTTTCTGGTAATACTTTATGCATACTGAAACCAACATATTATCACTGAACTGTCTTCAGTACAAAATGTGCCATTTTAATAGCATGATACAATAAAGTCTCTATTTAATTTCAGGGACTTATGCATCTGATTTGATAGTACATTCTAAATTAAATAGATAACACAATTTTTTTTTCTTGTTTCCAATATAAAATGAGGCCAAAACATTTGCATATGAAATATATTAACCATCATGAAATACTTATCTTCACAGCCAGTTTCAGCAGACAATATTTATTCAATCATGCAGTCAGAATTCAAAAGGAAATTTAGTGACAATTTTATTTAAGAACATTGTCATCCTGTTACTGGAAAAACAATTGGGACATTATTTCTGCCAAGGAGATTTAGGAAGCTCAAAGCTGCCAGTTACACAAATTCGTTCCAAACAACAACTCAGACGTCATTCAAGGACATTATATTTGTAATGATTTTATTCCACCATGACCATTTTTGTGCATTTAAAACGGTAAAGTAATTTAAAAAGAAAAAGTAATATTTTTAACCTATTTAACCTCAGCAAGAAGATAAGAAAACTCAGTGGTGATTGTTTTGAAAACATTGAAATCATTATAGATTTTGATAGAGAAATGCCATTTCTGCCATGATGCACTTTATTATTTTTTAATTGTTTAATTTTTCTGTCAACTGTTTCAGCAGGGATGGTATAATATATTGGTAATATATTATTGTGAGATGACTAATGAAAATATTAGAGACTTTTGGGTTCGTGAACATCCAGTAATAAATGTTTATTTATGTTCTCCAAAATAATTCAGAACTACAAGAAAGATAGATTCAGGATTCAGATTAAGATGTAAACTTTATCTGTATTATTAAGAAAGCTGATTGAAGAACTTTTTTTTAATATCTGAGAAGTGAATTTGCTACTACATACTCCTGATATAGGCTTACTAATATAATGGCACAGCTAGAAAAATTACAGGATTTTCTTGCAAGAATAGTCTTATGCACCCTGTGGTCAGGCAGGTTTTCTGAGAACAAGACTGAAGCACACTTTCTAACTAACTTTGTCCAGACTTGTTGTATTAGCTTTTTATCACTGCATAGAAATCACGACAGTTTTGGCAGCTTAAATCAACATCCATGTATTATCTCACATGCCTGAGATCGGAAGTCCAGGCATGACGTATCTGAGTCCTGTGCTCAGTTGACCAGGGCTGAGGCGTGCAGTCCTCTTCCAAGCTCCTGTAACTGTTTCCAGATTTCAGTTTCTTTTAGCTATAGAATGCATCCAGGTTTGCTTTTTCAAGACCAGGGTCATAATCTCTCTGATCTCAATAGAAACCTAAGTAGGCCATTAAGGGCTCACCTATTCAGGTCCACATAGAGTAACCTGTCTTTCAATTAAAACACACTGATTCGAAACTTCACTTACATCTGTAAAATCTTTTCGTCTTTCCATGTAAGGGAACATCATCATGGGAATGAATTTCATCATCTTCATATGTTCTGCCCACAGTGAAGGGGAGAAGAGATACTAGAGTGTCTTACAAACAAGGGAAGGGAAGTTTGGGGGTCATGTTAGAAATCTTCCTGTGACACTTACCAACCATAAAATTAACTTTCCTTTCAGCAATAAATATGAGAAGAAAGGACAAAAATTTGCTCTAACTAGATTTTTTTCACAACAATATATTAGACTAAGGGAGAAGTAATCATTAATGGTAACTTTTAAACATGTATTGAATTGAATTTCTCTAGTAAAAACACATTCTTACAGTATTTAACATATATCCAGAATTTCCCCAATTTGCACTTGATTCAAGAGGAAACAAATTATATTTTAAAACTTTCATCCACCTGTATTATTGCTTCAATATGGTTTGAGCTAATGATATGTAAAAATTTAAAGTTCCAGATGAAACCATTTAAAATTGTACTTCACTTTCTGTTTCTAAGAATTTTAATTCTCTGGTGCTATGCTCCATCTCTTTATCTGATTTTTCCAACTCTCCTTCTACTTCACTAAAAATATTAAACATAAAATATTATAAAATTATAGACTGCTAATTCTAATACTTAGATCATCGAGGGGTATACTTCTTCTGTTACCTGTATTTAATATTTCTTTTTCATCATTTATTCTATCTTTGGCAAGTCTAGTGAGTTTATTGAATATCAGATATTGTTTGAAAAGTGTAACGATTCTGAATTATGTTAACATTAATCAAAGATGGTTTACCCCTCTCTCTGCTAGGAAGATAGAGCAGGCAATTGATGAAATTTGTCTAATCAGGAGCTTGTTGAGTTTGGGATGGATTAGAGTTGTAGTAATAATGTTTCTAAATCTGCTTTACACCTACTTCTCAGGCATGTCTGTCCAGTGATTACCACTGAAAGCCTGAGATATTCATTAAGATTGGTCCCCACGTGGGTTCTGAACTTTATAAACTTCGTCTATTCAGTACAGCAAGTCTGTGGAAAACTCTGCATTGCTATTCAGGTTTTGTGTCACCTTCTTAGCCTCTGATCTACACAGCATCATGACCTTGAAGACATCCTGAAGGAAAATCATCTGTATTTTAAGGTTTATATCTATGACCCTCATTTTTATCAGAACTCCCATCTAAAAAGTTCATGTCTTCAGCCACATAACAAAATAGTTGGTTTTTTTTACTCTCACCTGCGGCATTCTTCTCATGCCCTGTGCCTACAACCTCAGCCTCTTTCCATATACCTGCAAAGAGAAGTATCTTCAGAGAAAAAGTGGCTACAGATATCTGTTTATTTCTCTGCAGTTCCCCTCTGTGAAATGAGGTCTTTCACTATTACCTCTGCACCACTCTGCTGCCTTTAGACAACCAAACACACACAAAAAACAATAAATACATTTGCAATTTTTCTTAACTTCTCTCGTTTATTTCCATGGAAAGATTTTTTGTCCACGTGCTACTCTGTTTAGCCAGAAGCAGGAGTATTCTGCTGACCACATTTTAAAAGGGCCTGAATCCTTGGCCTTGAGTTAATAAACAAAGTAATGGGAATACTGAATTTAAGGTGCAAATTCAACTAGAGAGGTAAAATAATGAGTGAATTTAATAAACTTATCACTATGGCTTAGATATCTTTCCTCACCAAAGTCACTAAGATTATACAATAAATCATCTGTAGAACAAAATCTCCAGATCATATTTTTAAAATTACATCTAGTTTTCTGAGGGGTATGCTGCCAAAAAAATTCTTAGGGAACATTCTTTAGTGGCAGGGTAGATGTTAGAATTTAGAAAGGCTGTAGAAAATTGTTATATTATCTCCAACATAATCAGGCATTTTTCAATAGTTCTAAAAGTTATTCTTTACTAATTATACATTTTATAGATTAAGGAGAAATTATGAGTGAAAATATCAGCAGGTGTTCCATCATACCCAAGCATCGTAAGTGTAATTTAAATCTAAATTTGAAGAAAAGCTTAACCATGATGCTTTTGCTTTATATCAAAATGACATACAGAGGAAAGTTTGACTTAGGAGAAATTTTATTCAGAAGTCACCAAGAATTACATGCAATCACTTTCATCAGAAGAATAATTTGCATCTATGTGGGTTGTTGGTAAAATGGATTTCTTCTCAGCTCTTTCTGACCCTAGTGTTTTAGGTTAGATATGAGTATCCACATTTTAAACAGAATGCCTATTTGTTTGCTATACACACATAGGTACCTATCTTATTGCAATATGAAGTAATAAAACATACATCTCATTTTAACCATCCCACATTAAATTTTATACATAGTCACATGCTTCATAATGACATTTCAGTCAACAACAAACTACATATACTAAAGTGACCCCATAAGATTATAATTGAACTAAAAAATCCCTATGGCTTAGTAATGTTTAGATGTCGGAGCGGCAATAATGCCATAGTGCAACACGTTACTCGTGTTTGTGGTGATACTGATGCAAACAAACCTACTATCTGTCAGTTGTATCAAAGTATAACACATACAGTTATGTACAGCACATAACACTTGATAAAGATAATTAATTACTCTGTTACTACTGGCTTATGTATATACTGTATATTTTCATCATTTTCGAGTGTACTCCTTCTACTTATATATTTTTTAAAGTTCACTGTAAGCAGCGTCATGCAGGTCCTTCAGGAGGTATTCCAGAAGAAGACATCGTTATCATCGGAGATGACAGCTTCATGCATGTTACTGCTCCTGAAGATCTTCCAGTGGGACAAGCTGGGGAGATGGGAGACAGTGATAGGATCCCGACCCTGTGTAGCTTAGGCTAATGTATGTGTTTGTGTCTTTATTTTTAAGAAAAAAATTAAAAACTCAAAAAAGTAAAAAATTTAAAAATAGGAAAAAGTTTTGTAGAATAAGGATATAAAGAAAAAAAGTATTTTTGTACAGTTGTACAATGTGCATTTTAATAAGTATTACAAAAGAATCAAGTTAAAAAATTAAAACGTTTTTAAAGTAAAAAAAAGTTACAGCAAGCTAAGATGTATTTATTATTGAAGAAAGAAAAATATTTCAAAATAAATTTAGTGTAGCCTAAGTGTATGGTCTTTATAAAGTCGACAGTAGTGTACACTAATGGCCTAGACCTTCACACTCATTCACCACTCACCCACTGACTCCCTCAGAAAAACTTCCAGTCCTGCAAGCTCCATTCATGGTTAATGTTCAAGACAGGTGTACCATTTTATGTCTTTTATATCATATTTGTACTGTACCTTTCTATGTTTAGATATATTTAGGTATGCAAATGCCACTGTGTTACAATTACTAACAGTATTCAGTACTGTAACATTCTGTACAGGTTGGAAGCCCAGGAGCAATAGACTATACCACATTCCCTAGGTGTGTAGTAGGTTCTACCATCTAGGTTTGTGTAAGTACACTCTATGATATTCATGCAATGATGAAATTGCCTAAAGATGCACTTCTCAGATCATATTCCCCATCTTTAAGCAACACATGACTGCACATGTATTTGTTTTACTATGCATTCATTTTCCTTTTATATGCTGACATTCCAATTTGATTTTCTTGAAACATATGAAATCAGATATAAGATCTGCTACAGTGCTCTTAAACTTTAAGTGGCATTAGGACACATTAGGATGAAAGTGACCTAAATGCTGGTTTAAGATATAAGAGCCCTGTAGCAGATTTTTTTTCACCGATTATTCTTAAGCAAATGTGTTTTAATGACTACATGATAATGCCAATTTCAGTTGCTTCACAGAAACAATAAGCAATGAACAATTTTATCATGAATCATTTTGTGTCATGACAGCTCCCTAAAAATTAATTTCTAGAGATTATAGGAGAAAAGGGAGTAGTATGAAATTCAAAGCCTTTGTCAGATGGGCTTTCGTTCTGTTTCTCGCACACACACAGATTCATTGAGCCTATGTTGAAACACTCATGCTAATGTAACTATCAGGAATCACTTTACATTTTAAGAATGTTATTTCTTTTGAAAATTGTGAATAAATAGTATTTTAGAATACGGTACTAATATGTGTTCATTGACATGTAATAAATGCAATGATCATCCTAAATGAATATATTATCATGTCACCTATTTTCTGCCAGTGCTTAATAAATGTTGAGTCAGATTCATATAACAGTATCATTTATATGCTCATTCTACATGTTCCATCAAATTACAAATTTGTTTAGCAGATTATTCAAAGAGCCATGATTATGGAAAATATATTTGCTATTCATAATTAGACCATTTATTTTTTCTTATTTTCTAATCTTTTTAATTTTTATATGTTTTGGGGGCACAAGTGTGAGTCTCTTACATGCGTGTATTATGTAGTGCTGAAGTCTGGACTTTTAGTATACCCATCTCCTGAATAGTGAACATCGTACCCTGTAGGTAATTTTCAACCCTCACCCCTCTGCTACCCTCCTGCATTTTGCCTATTATTCCATTCTCTGTCTTTCCATGTATACCCATTGTTTAGCTCACACTTATAAATGAGACCGTGTAGTTTCTGACTTTTTATTGCTGAGTTATTTCATTTTGGTAATAGCCTCCAATTCCATCCATGTTGCAGAAAAGGACATAATTGCATCTTTTTGTGTCTGTATAATATTCCATAGTGTACATATACCAGATTTTCTTTATCCATTTTCCCATTGATGGGCACTTAGGTTGATTCCATGGGTTTGCTATTGTAAATAGTGTTGCAATAAACATATCAGTGCAGGTATCTTTTTGATGTGTTAATTTCTTTCACTTCCTTTATATACCCAGTAGTGTGATTGCTGGATCAATGGAACTTCTATTTTTAGTTCTTTGAGAATCTCCATACTGTTTTCCATAAAGGTTTTACTAATTTACATACCTATCAACAGTGTGTAAGCATTCCTGTTTCTCCGCATCCTTCCCAACATTTGTTGTTTTTTGACTTTTTAATAATAGCCATTCTGATTGGTTTAATTTGCATTTTTCGTAATTAGTAATGTTGAGCAATTTTTCATGTTTTTTGACCACTTACATGTCCTCTTTTGAAAAATGTCTGTTCATGCACTTTGTCCATTTTCTTTTTTTTTTTTTTTTTTTTTTTTAAATTTATTTATTATTATTATACTTTAAGTTGTAGGGTACATGTGCATAACGTGCAGGTTTGTTACATATGTATACTTGTGCCTTCACTGGCCATCAGAGAAATGCAAATCAAAACCACAATGAGATACCATCTCACACCAGTTAGAATGGCGATCATTAAAAAGTCAGGAAACAACAGGTGCTGGAGAGGATGTGGAGAAATAGGAACACTTTTACACTGTTGGTGGGATTGTAAACTAGTTCAACCATTATGGAAAACAGTATGGCGATTCCTCAAGGATCTAGAACTAGATGTACCATATGACCCAGCCATCCCATTACTGGGTATATACCCAAAGGATTATAAATTATGCTGCTATAAAGACACATGCACACGTATGTTTATTGCGGCACTATTCACTTTGTCCATTTTCAAATGTATTTTTCTTCATGTCAAATTGTTTGAATTCCGTGTACCTGCTGGATATTAGCCCTTTGGGGTTAGACCATTTATTTTCTCATTGGATTTCTGATGACATAGAAGATTAATAGAAAATAGCTCTTGTACGATCATTAGTAAACAGAAAGGCATAAAATTCTATATACTATTGGATACATATTTGTATATTGATTATTTTAAGATCTATGAACAATTCAGTAACTTTAAAAATTGTCCTCCTTTCCTTGTCCACACATATCTCACGTGATCAGAAATGTATATCCCCTCATCAAGAAGTTCAGGATAACTTAAAACATTTTTTCAATAATATTTCTATTTTTAAAAGTTTATTCATGCAGATTGTAACTAAAAAATAGTGAATTAAATCTAAATACATTACTGTGAAATACAAAGTTTAACTTAAAGCAAAGGGATATGCATTACATATTTAGAGAAGAAGTTTGAGAGCAAAACATACTCTCTGAAAGATGGTTGGATCTAATATTAAAATATGCATGTGGCAGAAAACATACTGAATGCAACAGATACAAAAATAAAATATTGTGGCTCTAGGAAGCTAACCATCTTAAGTCTGGAAGCGTAATTAGTGGGAAACCAGACAGAAAGCTTATACGTTGATAAAAACTAGCTTAATGTAAAATGGAACGTTCCCACTGTTCATGAGAGTTATGGGCATATAGAGTGTCAGGTGTTACTGCTCTGGTAGAAAGTCTGCTTAGGGAAAGCTTTCCAGTAGACCAAATATTTTATTTAAAACTGGAAGAATAGAAAAGCTTTCATTTTGGAGGAAAGATCAGACCACTTTGAGCATAGAAAATGCAGGAGAAGAAGCAGAGATGTGAGTGAGTGGTAAGTACGTGATAGAGAGTATCTGTAAATGAAGATGGAAAGGTGAGTGTAGCCAGGTTGTGAAGGGATTTTGACATTGTGTAAGCCAAAAGGAATCATTGAAAAGTCTAGTATTTGGTATAATGTTTCAAGAAAGTATAATACTGTATTCCTTAACAGCAGACTTTGGGAGTTCCGTTACAGATGGGAGAATATGTTGGGAGACCACTGTAGACTATTGGAATTTAGAGGCCATTGCCATAGTCCAGGCAAAAAGGATTGATGCCTGAACCAAAGAATAGCCATAGAAACAAAAAGACAAAAGGCCAAATTGATTTGTTAATGCATTACTTGTTTCACAGTGCCTCTATTTGCTCAGTTTTTCTTAGAAATGTTTAATTACTCTCTGTTAGAAAAGAAAAAAAAATATTCTAAGTATCTACTCTATGACAGACTGCTTACATCAAGAATGCTTATAATTCTTGGCTGGGCGTGGTGGCTCACATCTGTAATCCCAACACTTTGGGAGGCCAAGGTGGGTGGATCACGAGGTCAGGAGATTGACACCATCCTGGCTAACACAGTGAAACCCTGTCTCTACTAAAAATACAAAAAATTAGCCGGGCGTGGTGGTGGGCGCCTGTAGTCCCAGCTACTCCGGAGGCTGAGGCAGGAGAATGGTGTGAACCAGAGAGGCGGAGCTTTCAGTGAGCTGAGATCGCGCCACTGCACTGCAGCCTGGGCGACAGAGCGAGACTCCATCTCAAAAAAAAAAAAATTAAAAAAAAAAAAAAAAAAAAAGAATGTTTGTAATTCTTAAAAACATTTAATCAGATACATTTTGAGGCTTATGAAACCTAGGCCCCAAAATGGCAAATAACTTTCTCAAGGCCATGAACAGAGCTAATAGGGAGTATATGCAATTCTATTTCCTTTCAAACTTTTTACATAACGTTTTTGGATAATTTTCTCAGAGGTTACTTATATATTTTATTTAAAGAAAAATGCTTTCTTTTTTAATGTTAAAAAGTCATAAAAATTTTGTTCTTAAAACTGAATGGCTTGTTTTCACCACTCAGCAACCTAAAGGCTATGGATAAGACCAGTTCAATAACATATACGAAGAAATAATTACTGCAAATTGCTAACAGGTAGCATTTCTTATGGAGGCCTGGCTGAGAATGTCATGACATATAGCACAGCACTTTTCAATAATGAAACTCCTATTCCAAAATTTAA
This sequence comes from Macaca nemestrina, assembly GCF_043159975.1. Classification (NCBI taxonomy): domain Eukaryota; kingdom Metazoa; phylum Chordata; class Mammalia; order Primates; family Cercopithecidae; genus Macaca; species Macaca nemestrina. The sequence goes on from NC_092127.1 coordinate 27,060,965, forward strand.
AATAATGGGTCAATTAAAAATGAAAATTAAAGAGTTAAAGGTATGAAACTGAAAGTATGTCTGAAGAGAAAAAAATGGCAAGACCAGTGTCATAAAGTCAGAAAGAAAGTGACATGTGAAGGAAGAGCACCACTTCCAGGGAGCTGTGTCTCTCTCTATGGTGAGTAATTGGCTGGCTCCGAAGTCTTCTCTCCCCAAAACAGGAACAGACATCAACATGTCAGAGGCATCCTCACCAGAGTGACTCCATCTTGAATAAAGGCTGGATAAAACCACAACTGCTCAGTTACATTCTCAGGGAATTAGGCACTCTTGGTCACAAGATGTTTATGTTTGAGGAAACAAATTAATGATACATAAAGACCTAGAATTTATAAAAATGTCCTGATGTCCTAAAAATGTCAAGAAGAAAAAGCATTCTTAGTTTAAGATAGTAGTTAATCATAAATCAAGATAGTAGTTAATCATAAATTCTTGCTGAAATCAATAGTTACTAGGAAAATAATGTTAATAGCCTGTCACAAGCTGATCACAAGCGTTTGTAATAAAGTATACCATTCTTAGCCTTACAATCCTATGTAAGCAAGAATTATGTTTAAGATAGGGGCGTTCCTCCTTGTGCTTTCTGAGGATGACTTACTCTGTAGTAGAGTAGTTCCTAGTAAGCTGTTTTATCTTTACTATACTCTGCAACTCGCCCTGAATTCTTTCCCCAAAGAGATCCAAGAACCTCTTCATGGGGTCTGGGACAAGATCCCTTTTCTGACAACAAACGTTTTGTCCTTTAAAAAAATTTTTTTAAGAAAAGTATACTTAAATATTGGTGTCCTCTAGCTCTACTCATTTTTCCATCAAAAAAGAAAAGAAAATGTGGATTAATGAAAAGAAAATGTGATGACTGATAAAGGTTTACTCGTACAGCAATTATGCTGAGTGGGTGTTTTTTTACCTGAGGGTTTACATTTGTGTCATATAGGAAAAAAATAGCAGCTTTTTTCAAAACTTAATTTCTATCTCCATGTTTTGACTTGTCATTTTAACATGATAACATATGTGGAAAAAAGACAAATGTTATTGGCACACACATGTTCCTGTTTAGCTAATGACAAATTAAGTTGGAAAAGATGTAATAGTTCTTTTTAAGAATGTAACTTGATGACAACTAATAACAGCAAATGCAGAAAGCTCACTATGTGGCCACCACTGTTCTGAGCACTTTGCATATGTGAACTCCTCTCATACCAATTCTTACTCCTGAGGTGGGTACTATTAATATTATTTTTTTAAAAACTAGGAACACAAAGGTTAGGTAATTTAACTTATGCAGTATATAAATGACAAAATTGGAATTCAAACCCAGGTGGTCTGACGTCAATGTCTGTGATTGCAATCACAATGCGATCTTTCCTTTCATCAAAAAGCAATATTTTGGTAACTGCATTAGGTATTAATAGAAGAGGAAGACTCAAAAAAACTCAAATTTTCTGTTTCAAATTCTACTGAAACTGAATTGCCCAAGTGATTCAATATAATACCTTAGTTTAGGGGAAAAATCATAGAATGGGCATAAAACTAATCTGTTCTGATTTTTCCGTATTAAAGAGCAGCCGGTTGGTTCACTGTGATTCTTCAAACTAAGTGTAATACAGTACCTGTGTTTATTTTTTCTGTAGATGCTTTGATTTTCCAGCATTTTAAAAATTATTAGAAAATACCTTCAAAAACATAGTTGTTTTCAAATATCTCTCTCTATATAAAATATATATACACATGCATTTTTTTTCTTTTTCTGTTAGAGGCACTGGTGTAATTGTTGGAAAGCACTAAGGATATGGAGGCTTGGTCATAAAGTCATAGACTTTGATTCATGACTGAGAGTTGGTCCTTGCCTAATCTCTTCTCTTTCCTCCTGGTAAAGTTGGGCTTACAACAGGTTAACACTCTCATCTGCTTCATCAAAACAAGTACTGGAAGCTTCCTCGAATGCTCACCCCTGTTCTGTGTCATTCATGTACTTCTAAAGGCAATTTTTAAGTCATCATATCACTGGTTTAAGTCATCTCAGAAGTAAAAATTTGAGTGTGCATTTTAGAATGACACCACTGAATCACAATTGGAGGAGGGATAATAAAATATTGAAAATATTGAGTCTTATTTTTATCATAATTACTGGCTAAATTAATTTCAGGGAAGTGATAGAATAATTCACACCATGTATTTTACCTTAGAAAATTATTTGACAAAACTAATATTGATAGTGTATTAGTCTGTTTTCACAATGCCATAAAGAAATACTTGAGAATGGGTAATTTATAAAGGAAAGAGTTTTAACGGACTCACAGTTCCACATGGCTGGGGAGGCCTCAGGAAAGTTACAGTCATGGCAGAAGGCAAAGGGGGAAGCAAAGACCTTCTTTACTTGGCAGCAGGAGAGAGAAGTGTGAGCAGGGGAAATGTTAAATGCTTATAAAACCATCGGGTCACATGAGAACTCATTATCATGAGAACAGCATGGGGGAAACCAGCCCCATGATTCAATCACCTCCCTCCCTCCATACATGGGGATTAGAGGTCCCTTCCTCAACACGTGGGGATTCCAATCTGAGATGAGATTGGGGTGGGGACACAGAGCCAAACCATATCAGATAGGTACTTCAGAATATTTATGGAAAGACATTTAGTACTATGGTATATTAAAAATGGCACCAGGCCTATACAAGTTATTATCAGGAAACCACAGAGGGAAGGGCCTGGCACAAAATAAATCCTCCATAAGTGTGTGTTAGAAAATAAATAAAACATATGGTGCTTGGAAATAGCAATCCTATTGCTAGTTCCTATCATACCAAGGTTTAAAGATTTTGGGAAATCCACTAACAATTTGGTTTCCAAATTTATAAAACAAGGAGACATACTAGATGATCTCCAAAGTCACCATAGATTTTAATCTCACTTTCCAATAACTTTGCAGAAAATCGCTGACATTTGAAAGAAAAGGCATTGATACAACTTTCTGATTCAAGGAATGGGATAAAAACTATTCTTTATAACACGAGAGTACCGGTAGTATCATTTCTGTAATTTAAGGGAATTGCCAAGATCCCTGTCTCAGCAATGTATTTATAATTTTTACAAGCATAAATCTATCCTTTTGGAGCTAAAATTTATAATTTTTAACATTAGGGAAAAGATACTAAAATGTTTTAATAGACAGACAACTGGTACCAATACCTCAGTCACTGAGAGTTTGAGTACCCAGCACATGATGGCTTGCTTTACTTGTTGGAAAAATAATTCATACTGGATTCATTTAAAAATTACATTCAGAACATAAAGAAATAAATAAAGTCAAGGGGTAGCTTGGGAAATGTACATTTTTGTTCTGAGCTGATAATGTTATGTAGATGAATGACATTTTATAAATTACTTCATCAATTTTTTTGCAAATCTTTGTATGATTTATTCCTAGACATCTTATTTTTGGTCAGCTGTGAAGGTTATTACTTTCATATATCACACATATTAGTGGTTATTCCTGAAATATCAGAACACAATAAATTTGTTATTAATGTTCTATCTCTTTAATATTGATTTTATAATACCTTTTTTTTTTTTTTTTTGATACGGAGTCTTGCTCTGTCACCCAGGCTGGAGCGCAGTGGGCGGATCTCGGCTAACTGCAAGCTCTGCCTCCCGGGTTCACGCCATTCTCCTGCCTCAGCCTCCCGAGTAGCTGGGACTACAGGCGCCCGCCACCAAGCCTGGCTAATTTTTTGTATTTTTAGTAGAGACGGGTTTCACCGTGTTAGCCAGGATGGTCTCGATCTCCTGACCTCGTGATCCGCCCACCTCGGCTTCCCGAAGTGTTGGGATTACAGGTGTGAGCCACCGCATCTGGCCATATAATACATTTTTTAATTGAGAAGGGATATTAAAGTTTGCTGAATGATTTTTTTCTTATATTTAAATTGCCATGCATTTTCTTTTCTTTTGCTTAGTCTTTTATTTGATATTGGGTTAGCTATATGTATAAATATTTCTAAAGAGAAGCATCCTTGCATATAAACTGTTCCATATGTTCCATCAATTTATTTTCAATACAGTTTTGGATTAGGACAATGATTATTTCAGTATTGTTTCGTTAATTTTCATAAGCCATATGAGTATGTAGTTTTCTAATTGATTGTTCCTGTTTATTTTCACAGTTGCTTGAATAATCTAAGTTGGGACTCTTTTTTCTCACTAGTGTATAGCTTTTATTGGATAATTATTTTATCTTGAAAATAGGATAAAATTCACTTACTTGTAGGAATTCTGTTTGGTGCCTTTTAGGTAAGAAAGTATGCAGGAAAGATTTTGGAGCAAATATGGATGACAATGTGCTATAATATAGACAGGACTGTACTATTTTACTCCAGGAGTGTACCACTGTATTCCAGGAATATATAAGCCCTATGAAAAATAATTTGTCATTTTCTTGTAAAGCTTATTCTTATCCCATATGCTTCAGCAATCTATGCCTTGCCGTAATACCCTAGAAAGATACTTGCAAGTATCAGGAGATAGAAGGATGAAAATTTACAATAACTTACTTACAGTAAGAAAAAACTGGAAATGGTTCTACTGCTCCTTGATTAAAATAAATTGACAATGTGTGCAAATATTCTTGTTGATGGAATGTAAAAGAATGCCTCAGTGTAATAGTATACTGCAGTGAAAATGAATGTTACTTGATGCAGCAGTATGGTGCTTACTGATAATATTTTTTATTTTTTATTTTTATTTTTTTTAATCTTTTGTTTTGAGACGAAGTCTCCCTCTGTCGCCCAGGCTGGAGTGCAGTGGCGCGATCTGGGCTCACTGCAAGCTCCGCCTCCCGGGTTCACGTCATTCTCCTGCCTCAGCCTCCCCAGTAGCTGGGACTACAGGCGCCCGACACCACGCCCGGCTAATTTTTTGTATTTTTAGTAGAGATGGGGTTTCACTGTGTTAGCCAGGATGGTCTCGATCTCCTGACCTCATGATCTGCCCACCTCGACCTCCCAAAGTGCTGGGATTATAGGTGTGAGCCACCATGCCCGGCTTAAATTGGATTCTTTTACTTAGTGATATGCCTTTAAGATTTCTCTCTTTTTTTTTTTTTTCATGGATTGAAAGTTCATTCCTTTTAATGCCAAATAATATTGCATTGTCTGGATATACCAAGATTATTTATCCATTCACCCGTTGGAGGACAATTCGATTGCTTCCATGGTACGGCAATTATGATTTAAATTGCTATAAACATCTGTATAAAAGCTTTTGCATGAATATAAGTTTTCAACTCGTTTGGGTAAATACTCAGGAGTGTGATTGATGGACCGTATGGCAAGAATATGTTTAGTTTTATAAGAAACTACCAAACTGTCTTCCAAAGTGGCAGCACCATTTTTTATTCCCATCAGGAATGAATGAGAGTTGCTGTGGCCAGCATTCAGTGTTATGAGTGTTCGGGATTTGGGCCGTTCGAATAGGTAAGCAGCGGTATCTTGTTGTTGTCATTTTCAATTCCCTAATTAAATATGATGTTGAACATCTTTCATATGCTTATTTTCCATCTGTATCTTACTTGTTGAGGGGTGTGTCAGCTATTTTTGCCCATTTATTTAATTGGATTGTTTTATTGTTGAGTTCTGAGAATTCTTTGTGTATTCTGGATAACAGTTTTTTTTTTAATCAAACATGTCTTTTGCAAATATTTTCTTCCAATATGTGATTTGTGTCTTTGGCAGAGCAAAACTTTTTAATTGTAATGAAGTTCAGTTTATCAATTATTTCTTTCATGGATCATGCCTTTGGTGTCCTATCTAGAAAGTTATAAAACCCAAAGTCATCTAGATTTTCTCCTATGTTATCTTCTAGCAGTTTTATAGTTTTTAATTTTATGCATAGGTCTAAGATCAATTTTGAGTTAATTTTTGTGAAAGGTCTGTGTCTAACTTCATTTTTTTTTTTTAATTTGTAAGTCAATGTATAGTTGCTCCAGTAGCATTTGTTGAAAATATTCTTTTCATTGTATTTCATTTGCTTCTTTGGCAAAGATCACTTAACTCTATTTGAGTGGGTCTATTTCTGTGTCCTTTATTCTGTTCCACTGTTAATTGTATCTACTCTTTTTTTCCAGTGCCATGCTGTTTTTATTAATGTATTTACAGTATTTTTAATCTATCGCTTTTTATGGCTCCTTGCTTATTTTACTTGAACCAGGTCACCTCCATCCCCAAGTAATTACTTCTTTTCTTATTGATAGTATTATTTCCTTATTTCTTTGAGGATAAAAAATATATTCATCATATAGGTTTTTGAATGTTGCTTTTTGGGGGTTTTATACAGACTGAATTCATCTCAAAATGTGTATTCATAGGCTGGCTGTCTTACTGTCATGTTTCAACATATATTTGGGATTGTATTTTATAGACTAATCTTAAATAGGTATTTTTTTACTTTTTTGCCAGTTAGATCATATTTCTTAACTTTATTTTTTTCACCTTCACCTACTTCTCTAGACTTCTGAGGTCAGAAATAATATTTTTCTATGTATGGGACCCTATCTTTGGTGACATGCAGAATATAAATTTTGTTATAAAAGCATGGCCCAAATTGTAGGCTATAAACTCTGCCAGCTTTTCCTTGTGTAATAGCGAATTTTATATGTCAGTGACTTTCTATGTGTTATAGTGTGCTTTGTGTGTCAACTTGGTTAGGCTACAGTAGTACCCAGTTCTTTGATAAAACACCAGTCTAAATGTTGCCATGAAGGTATTTTGTAGATATGATTAATGCTGAAATCAGTAGACCTTAAGTAAAAGAGATAATCCTCCATAAAGCAGGTATGCCTTATTTCATCAGTTAAAGGCATTAGAAAAAAGACAGGTCCCCAGGAGAAGAAGAAATTCTAAGTCATCTCTATACTGCCTTCAGAGTGAAAACTGAAACATTCACTCTTCCTTGGGTATCCAGCCAGCAGACCTTCTCTGCAGATTTCAGACTTGTCAGCCTCCACAATAGCATGAGCCAATTCCTTCAAATAAATATCTCTCTGTGTGTGTATACAGAACAAATAGGTTGATCTGTTTCTCTGAAAAACCCTAATATATCATATACAGAGATTTATATTACCTATAGCCCCTAGGGATTCTTATTTGTGGTGGTTTTTTCTTTTTTTTTTTTTTTTCAGAATAAATACATTTTTAGCTTTCTTTTTTAAAACCTTTTGTGTTTGGAGCAGAGATGGAGGTGATGATTGGGAGCACATCATCTTAAGCAGTTTTCCTCTGCTTTTTATCTTTGTCAAATTTTCAGAGGCAGAATTTTCAGACCAACCTTTGGTTGCTGTTGTAGAGTTAAGTTATTTTAAAACAATAGAGTTCTTCTCATAGTAACTTTTAACTCCTGAAATTGTCCTTCAGGATAATTATTTCTATTTTATCTAAATAACTGTGACTTAATTAATGTAGTCTAATTTTTCTCTATTTCTGTCAAACTTTGCCATAATAATTTAGCTTATAATAGACAAAAAATAATAAATTGATTGTTAATATTTTATCTAAATTTCCACTTATATAATCTCTTTAGAATGTTTGTGTATTATAACAATACAAGACTACAATCTTTCAAACAAGAGAAAACATTAGAAGTTAATTTTGAGATATTTACAGAGAAACATAATATATTTTTACGTTCTGAATACATGAGGTAACAATACATAACTACAAAATCAATCAAAACAGTTCAATTTCAAAAACCATATATTACCTTAGATTTACAGCATTCCAATATATAAAAAAATATTGTCAAACCATCTTCACATTATAAATTCCGAGTCTGTTCCATTTTGCCACATAAAATTTTCAGAATATATTCATTGCACTCACTCTAGCACAGTGGCTACTGTTTGCAGTTTCCGAACTTACCATTGATTCAGGTGACATAAAGTTTGATTGGTTTGTTACTTTTGTTATGTGGAATAAATTCAAGGCTACACTACCAATAATGTCACTTTCAAGCACTTGCATTCTATACACGTTCTTTAAGGGATAGCAAGAGATGGATTTATAATTCATGCCTGAAAGTTATGATGGTCCATAGATGTGTCTTTAAATGTTTGAATCAAAAAGATGGAAATTATTGAAAAGTGTTTTTCCAGGCCATAGACATCTTTCTACATAAACTAAGTGGAAATGATGTGAGGACTTTTGAATTTTGCCATTTTTTTTCCTTCAATACAACACAAGGTCAAGAAGCATATTGCTAAGCTCAGTGTTTTCAGTGACAAAGACAGATGGTCCATTGGCATTAATGTGTTGTCAAAACACGATCACTGCTGCATGCATCACGGGCTATCCGCTAGTATTGATTTCAGTATTTCTTTTCCAGTGTACCCCACAAATCAAGAGGTTTTACTCTTTGGGCATGGGGATTCAGTGATAAACAGTGCAAACAGCTGCCCAGGATGTCTGTGATTTAATATATGTGCATTGCCTATATGTTGAGAGTCATACTATAGTGAACCTCAGTCCTGACCCCTTTGTCCCACTTCATCAATGTTTCCTTCTGCACTGTATAATTCACAACATATGATAAAAGTAGCCTGTTTCTCCCATATGAAAAACATTCATAAGCAATAAAAACTCTTCTGACCTGACATTCCTTTCACTCTCATCCCATTACTCCGTTACCCTTTGCAATAAAATGCCTGAGGAGAATTCTCTACACTCACTGTCTCCAATTATTCTTCTTTCATTGTCTCTTAAACATACTCCAACAGACTTTTCAATCTCACCCAACCTGCACTTATCCATGTCACTAAATTTTTGATCATTGCTAAATCCAAGAATCTGTTTTCTGGCCTCATCTCATTTTGCTTCTCAGCAACATTTATATCTCTTTTCTTAAAACATAGTCTTTCACTTAGCTTTGAGAACACTGGACTACAATTTTGTTTATACAAGCCTAGGAAGACTCCCCTCAGTCTTCTTTGCTGCTTAGCATGCATTTTACTGGTTCATCTTTTCCTACGTCAACGACCTTATCCTGTTAAATACTCTCTGTCTGGCAATGACAATATCTTCAGCCAGGATTACGCTCTCTCTTTTTTTTTTTTTTTTTTTTTTTTTGAGACGGAGTCTCGCTCTGTCGCCCAGGCTGGAGTGCAGTGGCCGGATCTCAGCTCACTGCAAGCTCCGCCTCCCGGACTCACGCCATTCTCCTGCCTCAGCCTCCCCAGTAGCTGCGACTACAGGCGCCCACGACCACGCCTGGCTAATTTTTTGTATTTTTAGTAGAGACGAGATTTCACCGTGTTAGCCAGGATGGTTTCGATCTCCTGGTCTTGTGATCCGCCCACATCGGCCTCCCGAAGTGCTGGGATTACAGGCGTGAGCCACAGCGCCCGGCCCAGGACTCCGCTCTTGATCTGAAAACTTATATAATATACAGCTGTCAGGTGCTGAAAATACAAAGATTGGGAAAGAAATGAGCTCATCGTTTAAAACACTTTATCTTAGTAAGGGAAACAAGTCCTTTGCCAAGTGATAATTTTTTTAAGTTTGAATTATATAAAAGTCTTAAAATAACACAATATGATACATTTAAATATAAAAAAGATAGGGTAGGAATGTTGACAGATAGGACTTCAGCATGTGGAAGGATGCTGGCAAATAACATTCTATCGAATATTACTTTACGTAGTTATAACTAAAATCAAATGTCTAGACTTACGGTATCTTTGTGGATCTAATATGTATACAGTATAATTTTGCATTGCAGAGAAATATACTTTCTGAATCTCATAGAGGGCTGATAAAATATCCATATAGATATGTATTGTCCTTTTCCCTATGGTCTCTCTCTCTCTCTGCTTTTTTTATTATATCATAGAATAATCATATATATATGTAATATATGTATCTTATATGTTTTACATATAAATATGATATGATTGTTTCTACAAGCACAGGCACATATGTACTCTTTACAAATATAGTTATTACCAAGTAAAGCTATAAAATGATGGAAGAAGAGCAATGAGAGTTAACTATTTTGTATCATTATTATTTTCTGTTTCCCTAATTTTGATAATTTTGTTAGCTGCATATTAAAACCAATCTTTGATCACAGGGGTTGCTTTATGAAACAAACATCTCAATTTTATGGACAAACCAAGGGAACAGCTGTCACATAATCTTATTCCAGGATTTGCAATACAGCATAGCAATTATAAAGCCGACACTCTGTCTAATGTAGCTGACATGTAATCAGTTTCCACTGTTGTTTTGGCCAAAATTATGTGCATTAACATTTTTCAGGAAAAACATCTTTATTGAGCAGAAAATTATTTTTAAATGGATTTGCATTAGGTAAAACCATTTGTCTTTTATAGTCATAGTGCTACTTTTGAAAGGATACCACAGACAAGTTTTGCTTGAGGAATATTATCTGTTCCATAATTTGTCACAGTTAATTCAGAAGTAAATGTAAAGTCAAAAGTTTCTATTGACAGAAAAATAAATATTAGCTTTTTAAATTTCCAAAGTTTAAAATTTCTGAGTATCCATTGAGAGTCCCCAAAAACATCAAATGAAAGTCTTCATAAATACTGAAAAGCTACAGTATAAAGGTCAGCACATAGTGTTTTTTATATATTTGTATTTAACGTGTATATAGAACTTACCATGTACTATATTAATATTGATTCATTTAATCTTGATCTCAATACTATGAAGGAGTTATTTTTATTTTTATGTACAGGTGAGAAAACTGAAGCACAGAAAGGTTAAGTAATTTGCCCAAGGTCGCACATCTAGTACATGGCAAATGTGGTGCTTGAACTTGAACTAGACATTATGATTTCACAGTCTATGCTCCTAAATAGGACTTCATGCTACTTCAGTACTATGATAAATTTGAAAAGATAGCTTATAATTTTCTCATATGATTCGCAATCTTTCTACATATTAGATGTAAGTAAAATGTAAAGAATGAAAGAAAAAAGAAAGAACATGATTAATGAAATTTAAACGACTACAACTGGAAAAAAAATACCAAAAGAAGCCATTATATAAAGAATAAAAACTTTTTCTTTATCGCAAAATAAAATACTTATTTCATTTTATAGTTTGTAACAGGAAGATTCTTTGTCATCTGAATATACACCCACACATACATATACACATTCAAAATATCATCCAGTCATATTCTTTTTCCCATGTGTAATAGTAATCAAAATTAAATGAAATTAAATATTTCCCAGAAAGTAGAATTGTATTTTTTAAAAAAGGTTTTTATGTGCCAAAATACTTAACAGCTATACAGTTTAAAAATATATCTTGGAAATAATCTTTTTAATCTGGCTTTTTTTTTCTTCAATCTCGGGAAAAATCTCTTCATCTCTTCCTTTAAAAAGGAAATTGATCCTAACAGTAATAGGTTTTAAAATATGTTACGCTTTCAGGATAAATTTGATTAGCAAATTTCATAGTATTGTTGGCTTTCCTTTCCTTAGTTTGAAATGTAGAAATGCTTGTTTATATTTAAGAAGTAATTTGTATTTAAAATATGCTAATTATATTTAAATAATGACATGATTAGACTCATTAAAAATTTGCAAAGGCCTGAAGTTAAAGCTTGCATCCTTGGCAAAGGTTCTTATCCCATTTTATTCATTGTTTTGGATGTATAAACACCCCAGTTAGCAGAACAAATATTACATTTAGAGTTATTTATTGGTCAAATCATTCATTTTTCCAACTGTAAATTATTAAGCATGCTGTGATGATTAATTTTGTGTGTCTACTACTTTGGGCCACAGTGCACCAGATATTTGGCCAAACATTATTTTGCATGTTTCTGTGAGGTTGTTTTGGGATGCGTTTAACATCTAAATCTATAGCCTGGGTAAAGCAGGTTTGTCCTTCCTAACGTGGGTCGTAGGCCTCAATCAGCTGAAGGCCACAATAGAACAAAATAGCTGGCCCTCCTGAGAGTATTAGGAAATTCCTGCTGCTGCCTGCCTTTTGAACTGGGACATCATTTTTTCCTGCCTTTGGACTCCAACTGAAACATTCACTTTTCCTGGGTCTCAAGCTTGCTGGTCTTTGGACTGGAAAAACACGATCGGCTCTCTTGGTTCACCTACTTAATGTTGATCTTGAGACTTGTCACCTCCATAACTGCACAAGCCAATTTGTTATCATAAATCTCTTCATATATTTGCATCCTGTTAGCTCACAGTTTTCAAATTATGCAGGCAAATTTGTCTTAATGATCTTAATTATTCTTGTTTAGTACAGAGCAAGAGTTTTTAGCTTATATCTCCTTTGAGTGTTACCAAATGTAGGACATAGCACAACAGAAGAGATTCAAGCTAGTAGTTCTAATAACCATGACTAGTTCAAGAAAATTAACCACCAGTACCAAATTAAACACAATTCTTGATTATTTGAGTAGAAAAAAAAAACTTTTATAAGTCATATAATAATGACCACCTTCGCTATATCAGAAATCTCTGATTTCTTATTCATTTGTGAAAGAACATGTCCTTCTATGAAGAAAAAGAGCCAATTAACCTATCAAGGAGTTGACATAATTTTTTTGTTAATTTTCTGATCTCCTACAATACTATAATTTTTAAAATATTCATTTATTTAGCTGGGTACTGTGGAATGCACTTGTAGTTCCAGCTACTCAGGAACTACAGGAAGCTGAGGCAGAGAACCTCTTGAGCTTGAAACTGTAGTGTGAGACTGCAGTGTGCAACAACTGCTCCAGTGAATACCTACTGTACTCCAGTCTGGACAATATAGCAAGACCCATATGTAAAAAAGAAATCCAACTATTTTGATTTTTAACTTGAGAATTTTTTTTCTGAAATAATTATATAATTTTTCTTTTACACTCAATCTTTTTTTACCTGCTAAATTATCGTTGTCCTATCTCAGGATGGACTTCATCTTGGGAAAACAAAAAACACCAAACAACCAGAAATAAGGATTTGAAATTAACATCCTTTCAGTCTTAAACCTATTCAGTCTGGGGATAAAGTAAAAAGCTGTAATTTTAGAATGTTTTAGTGCTTGAAATAAGGATGCTTTCACCTGATTAAAGAAATATCCTACTTGTGTGTGCCTTTCTTAGGTAATTATATGATTGATACAAGATGTCTTAATTGTTAATGGAACTAGATGCTTGTTGCTATAAATGTAACGGTTAGGAAGCCAATTAGGTTGGAAGTGGACTGTGTCATTTGCATTGCTCATATTTTGAATAAGACAAATTGGACCATTGACATTGCTTTTACTCATCTCTTTAAGTCTATAACAAATTCCTTAGTATTTAGTTCTCTGTCTCTTCTGCTACGTACCATTCTCCACCATCTTATCTCTGTGTCCAGAATTAAAAGGCTCTAACAACAAATTAGAGAGTATAACAGGTTCAGATATAAAGAAAACACACACATGTCCATGTGTGCACACACATATCAAACAGAAGAAACACTACAGAGAGAAAAGTCCACAATTACATATATAGCCTCAAAATGTAGCCCAATCACTAAGACAACCCCCAAACCATGTATTCTTTTGTTGTTATTATCTTTATTAATTTATTAAATGTAGATTCCACAAATATTAATTGTGTACCTAATATATGACAGGCAGTGTTTTAAACACTAGGGTTTCATAGTGATGAGGATAGATGAAAACCTTTTCCCTTGGGAATTTGAAAGTTGTATCTATGTATACCAATGCTTGTTGTATCTTTAAGAAACTTGAAGTTACCCACTTTGTTCTGTTTTTAAACTCTCCTTCATTAAACTTCTGTACAACATGTACAAAGTTCAAATACGCCTTCTTGCTATAAATAAATTCTTCATTTAGTCCTTTACTCCTATGAGGTCATTATTGCTACCACCGTGTATTTGTCTCTAAATTTATCACCTAAAACACTTTCTTCTCATTTAGGTGTATCTTTCAAATTTTATTAGTTTTTATATAGTTACTATCATGGAAACCATTGTACATATAAAAGCCAAATAGCATACTGTTATATATGTGCATGCATGTGTGTATATGTGTGTGTATTGTATAGCTTGTATTGTTTTTTTGTTTCTTCTGTTTGATATGTGTGTGCACACATACACAGGTGTGTGTTATCTTTATATTTGAGTGTGTTATACTTTCTAATTTGTTGTTAGAGCCTTTTTAAATGTGGACAGAGGGATAAGATGGTGGAATTGTGTGTGTGTGTTTGCAGGTCTATATATACACACACATATATACATATATATACACACTAGGGTTTCACAGTGATGAAGATACATGAAATCTTCATACATATATATATACACACACACACACGTGCACACACACAATCAAAAGAATTATTGTCAAACAGTTCTTACTCATCACCTAGCTCAAGACAATGGATCACTGGTATGTTTTTGAAAGTCTATATAGGGCTCCTTCTCAAACCAGTCTGCCTTCTTTTCTCCCTCATTTGTACCCATGATCCTGTATTTTATATTTCATCACTCTTGCATGCCTTATATGTTTTATCACATATATTATTAAAAACTTATTGTTCAGTTTTTCAGATTTGTTTTTTTCCAGTCACATTTTGAATAGCCAACTTTTTCCCACTGATCCGTGATGCCTCCTCTGAAACATCAAGTTTCAATGTATGGTGAGTACATATGCCAGTTTTCTATCTGGTGACTGCTTTTACCTATTCCTACATAGACCAACATTTCTAATAAGTGCTGTCACCTGGTATGGCATTTCGCCCAACTTGTTTTTCTTGTTGGTATAATATTGAATCCTTCTATTCAATTCATAAACATCCATAGCTTTACATTTATTTGTATCTTTGTTAATGTCCCATAAGAAATAGCTGTACTTTTTAATAAAATGAAATGTACATCTTATTTTGATTTTTTCTAGGTACTTTTTGTTGTATCATAATTGTTATTTTAATTACATTTTCTAACAGATTATTCTTCAATATAGAAGTAAAATTTTATATTGTATATTAAAATTACATCCAGAAATTTATTCATAGTCCTTTGGCTATTATTGTGTGTATTCCATGTAGATACAAATTTGTGTCTTTTATTCAAAATTTTATTTATTGCTATTATTTTAAAAGTCCATTGTGACAACTTAAAATTTTAGTGCAATGTTCACTAAAACAATTACTGTATTGTTTTTGATTCTAAATGAAACACTTTTGCTATTTCTGCATTAGTAATGATAGTAACTAAATATGGTTTCTGCTACTAATAGGTAAAGTACAATAAGGACTAACATAATCATTAGATTTAACAAAGCAAAAGTAAGTGGTGTCTTTGACAAAATATTTGTGACAGAATCATTAAGGCAAAAGCTTGATCACAATGACTTTAAGAGAAATCAGAAGTAGAGAGTTACAGAGGATTTGTGTCTTAGTTGTGCATTTCTGCCATAAGAAATTATGACAAATTTGCTAATTTGGCCTAAAGTGACATAAATGTGTTCTTTTACAGTTATATGAGATCAGAAGTCCCAACATGGTTCAGTAATGCTATATTCCTTCTGAGTATTCTAGGGAAGAATCCATTTCCTTGACTTTTCTAGCTTCTAGACTCCTCCTATAGTCCTTGGCTTGTGACTTCCTCCATCTTAAAAGACAGCAGGCTACATTTTTAATCCCTCTCTCTCTCTCTCTGTTTCTCTTTCTCACTCCCTTTTTTTGTCACATCCTTAAGGGATACAAGAGGGAAGAATTGGAGTCAGACGAAAGGCCATATCTGACATCAGTAGGGATGCTTGTGATTATTTTGGGTCTACCCAGTAACCCAGGATAATCTCTGCCTCTCAAGAGTCTTCACTTATTCCCATCTTCAAAGTCTTTTTGCCATTTAAGATAATAGGCACATATATTATAAGGATTTGGATGTAGACATTTTGGGGAATGGGCATTATTTAGCATGTTACAGTCTGTAGAGACAATGCTTTTTAAGAGTTTTCCTATAAATGAAGTAAAGAAATGAAGAATACATTGCCAAATTTATCAGTTATCTCCTAACATAACATTCAATGAGCAAACATAATTTACATCTTAATGTACATGCCTTAACTTTCTAAAGTGGCTTACTTTTGAAACTCTGTTCTCCTTTGTTCTATTTATTTACTATTTTATTTATTATTAAATCAACATGTATTTATCTGTGTTTTCACAAAGTTTTACTCTCCTAGGGGCAAAATCCTAAGTTTTACGAACATAAGCCCTCTCCCCCAGAGATTTCAGTTTAGGAAGAGAGTCTAACAATCATATACAAAAGACAGCAATGCATTAATGATGAAGAAAACAATGGGGGCTGTGGGAGCACATTTCAAGAGTAACTCATACAACCAGGACCAGGTAGAGGTATGGAAGTTCCTCTAAATCTCATGACATTTAAACTGACACAATAAACACAGGTATCCATTTCTTCTAGATTTTCTAGTGTATTTGTGTAGAGCTGTTTATAGTATTTTTTGATGGTAGTTTGTATTTCCATGGGATTGGTGGTGATACCCTCTTTACCATTTTTTATTGTGTCTATTTGATCCTTCTCTATTTTCTTCTTTATTAGTCTTGCTAGCAGTCTATCAATTTTGTTGATCTTTTCAAAAAATAAGCTTCTGGATTCATTGATTTTTTTGAAAGGTTTTTTGGAGAAAATGTTTACAATCTATCCATCTGATACAGGGCTAATATCCAGAATCTACAAATTTATAAGAAAAAATCAAATAACTCCATCAAAAAGTGGGTAAAGGCTAAGAACAGACACTTCTCAAAAGAAGACATTTATGCAGCCAACAGACACATGAAAAAATGCTCATCATCACTGGCCATTAGAGAAATGCAAATCAAAACCACAATGAGATACCATCTCACACCAGTTAGAATGGCGATCATTAAAAAGTCAGGAAACAACAGGTGCTGGAGAGGATGTGGAGAAATGGGAACACTTTTACACTGTTGGTGGGACTGTAAACTAGTTCAACCATTGTGGAAGACAGTGTGGCGATTCCTCAAGGATCTAGAACTAGAAATACCATTTGACCCAGCAATCCTATTACTGGGCATATACCCAAAGGACTATAAATCATGCTGCTATAAAGATACATTTACACGTATGTTTATTGAGGCACTATTCACAATAGCAAAGACTTGGAACCAACCCAAATGTCCATCAATGATAGACTGGATTTAGAAAATGTGGCACATATACACCATGGAATACTATGTAGCCATGAAAAAGGATGAGTTCATGTCCTTTATAGGTACGTGGATGAAGCTGGAAACCATCATTGTGAGCACACTATTGCAAGAACCGAAAACCAAACACTGCATGTTCTCACTCATAGGTGGGAATTGAACAATGAGAACACTTGGACACAGGGTGGGAAACATCACACACCGGGGCCTGTTGTGGGGTGGGGGGAGGGGGGAGGCATAGCATTGGAAGATATACCTAATGTAAATGGTGAGTTAACAGGTGCAGCACACCAACATGACACATGTATACATATGTAACAAACCTGCATGGTGTGCACATGTACCACAGAACTTAAAGTATAATACTAAAAAAAAAAAAAAGTGTTCAATTCCACCTGAACACTATCAGGCAAACACTTAAATTTTCCTTTGCTCAGGTTGCAAAATGTGAGTATTTCCTAAATTTGCTGTGAACTCTCAGGAATAAAGCAGAATGCAATTTTCAAAATAAAAATGAAAAATGTAATACATTAAAAAATAATAAACACAAGTAGAAGTTAGTAGACAAGCAATGGAAAAGAGTGTGAACTGTGGTGTGGTGTGAAGAAGAAAATTCATGGAACAAAAAAAGAGAAATGTACATACCAAAGACAGACATCAATGCTTATTTGAAAACTGAGAGAAGTCCAATATGGCTACCATGTGGGGCAGATAGTATACATCAGGGGAAGGACGAGAAAGAAAGGCAAACAGAAAGAAAGCTCATGAAAGGTATTGTGGAAACGTTTTGCCCTATTGGTTCTTTTTGACTTTTCTCTGGCTTCTTAGTATTTGTAGGGAAAAGAGTGTCTTGTTTTGTTTTGTTTTGTTTTTTTCCTTCCTTCCTTCCTTCCTTCCTTCCTTCCTTCCTTCCTTCCTTCCTTCCTTCCTTCCTTCCTTCCTTCCTTCCTTCCTTCTTTCTTTTTCTTTCTTTCTATTCTGGGATACATGTGAGGGATGTGCAAGTTTGTTACATAGGTATACATGGGCCATGGTGGTTTGCTGCACCCATCAGCCTGTCATCTAGGTTTTAAGCCCTCCAGGCATTAGATATTTGTCCTAATGCTGTCCCTTCCCTTGCCCACCACAGGCCCAGATGTGGATGTTCTCCTCCCTGTGTCCATTTGTTCTCATAAGAGAGGCTTTATTTTAAATTCTAATCCTCCATGTGACTTCTGACTAGTCCTAAGTCCAGGAATGCCTCCAAAACATTACTTCATGTATTACTCTTTCTGTAGAAACACTTACTCTACGTTTCATCCAAAACAACCCTCGATGCTATTGCAGAAATTGTAGGCTGTGATGCCTGTGGCCACTTACATGTTCCTTCTAGAGCAAGGATACATTCCTCAAGGTAGAAGCCCTGGGTCTGCGGGTTGAGGTGAAGTGATCTACAGAATTTCCAGTTATCTCATACAAAAAAAAAAAAACAGAAAGAAAGAAAGAAAAGAAAAACCTGGATTTGTCTGTCTCCTTCTTTGTTTCTTGGCTCCTTCAGCATTTAGGAGTCACTGCATATACAGCCCTGCCACGGAACAGTATCCTTTATTTGTTCTTTTCCCTTTTCCCACCCACTACATGTTGATGTCTATGGACATTAGTCCACTTTTCTTACTCTACACACTGTCTATAGGCTTTATCTGCAAACACTATGCTTAAAGAGAATCACTATTTAGTTGACAACACTCAAATCTATGTCTTTAATCTTGGCTCATGTCCTCTCATACTCTGCCCATTTTCAATTCATTGCTTCTCTGTTACAAATTCGCCCTTCAGCACCTGCCATAAAATGGACCCTTTAAGTCTTTCTCACTAAATATTAGCAAGATGTTAAAGGTTTGTCAGTAGAGTGCACAAGAGAGACACTGCCAGAAGGAGAGGGCTTCTCTTCCAGGTTCCAGGGTGCTAATTTTGCACTTCCTCTCTCCTGTTGAATGGCTGGTCAGTGGAATGAGTGTGCAAGACATGTGGCCTTGCTCTATCTCAGCTGCATTTCCAAAGCATACAGTCCACCAATAACTGTGTAGCTCTCGCTTGGATATGGGGACCCTCTTTCTGAGAGGCTAGTGATGCAAATATCACAGACTCTAGGCCTCTTGCCCTACAGAAGCATTCCAAGCCCATCTGTGTGCCTATATATCAGCCCACAGGTTCCTGATTCCTGGAGGATTATTTCTCATTGCCTATTGAATACAGACCAGCTCTAACGCAACAAATCTCTCCCCTATCCAGTGGGCTGCAATCACATATTCTGCAATTGAGGCTCATCAATTGAGGCTCTCCAATTGAGGGCTCATCCTGCCTCGGGCCCTCCTTCCAAGTTTGTGTTCCTCGGATGTTATCCTTCAGACCCATGGTACTCTTTAGAGTTCTTTTTACAGCTTGGTAGTTACTGTCCTATTATGGCTTAACTTTTTTTCTATTTAGCATTTCCATTCAAATTAATATAGAGTTTCTGTTGCCTGAATAGATCCATGCTACTGTACATCTTATATCTGTAAATGAATACTCAAGTGATTTGAACTTGAATACATTAAATTGGAAATCAGGATCCCTATTCTAATGTTAGTATTTTCTTTTTGTATTCCCTATTATGAAAAATAGTATGGCAGGCCATGTTGCACTAACACAGGCCTCCATCACAACTGTATCTGTACTGACAGAGTGGTTAAGTTAAATATTAAAAGCTTAAAACAGCCAGTTCCCTTATACGAAGGCTGGAATGTAACAAAAGCCCATCAAGAGTTTTGCCTAGGCCTTTCCTGGGCCTTAAAGCATAACAAAAATAACAAAGGAATTCTTAACAGGACCCATTTAGGATTAAACAAGATTCACTGGGAGTCTGAAGAAACTCCCCAGGCCTCCACAAACAAGTTTACTGGAGGTCTGAAAGAACTCCCCAAACCTCCAAGATTTAGCAGGAGACAAGATAAGGGTAATCACCCCAGCACCTAGACCCATTTAGATTAAGTAAACTTACTGAGGCTCCAGAAGAAGGTCTTCAGGACTCAGACTTAGTTATAGATTAAAAGAAGTTAATCACTTATGTCTTTAGATGCATGCACACTTACATATAGATATACGGCGTAGAAAGTATATAAGCCCTAAAAAACTTTCTAATTTTAGTTGGTCTGGCAATAATTTCCAGACCTTCTCCCTGTAACAGTTTACAGAAATAAAAACTCACTTTCTCCCCAGTTCATCTGCATCTCGTTACTGGGCCGTGAGAAATAGCATCCCGACTTTCGTTTGGTCTTGGAACAAAATTTGGTACACCAGCCAGGCGGTAAGGACGGTGCTGTTTTCAGCCGCTGGCAGCTTGTGAGGAGCCAGTCTTCAGGAGGATCTCCCAGCTGCCAGGTGAGGTTTCCCCACGGGACCCTCCAGAGGGCTGTTCCCTGGGCAAATCCGCATGTCGCTTTCACTGCTGGGGAAGAATGGAGATCAGGAGCGGATGCGCTCAAAGGGTGAGTTAACTGGATCCTTTGCTGGAAGCCTATTATTTTCCTATGTGGGCTTGTTAAGCCATTTGTCTGGTACTGCCAAGGAAGCAATAGGGTACCACCAAGGGAAGCAACAGGGCTCATTCACCCGCTTTACATTTGGGTTGGGATCAGGTTTTGAGTTCGTTTTGAGTCTGTTTTGCCGGAGTGCGCCCCCCCTTGTGTTTGTCTGAAATCTGCCTCCACTTGTTTTGTGTGTCTCTCTTGTTGTTTTGGATACCATGTAAACTTGAAAATGGGACGCTTTGGGTCCATTCCTGCAGAGAGGCCTCTGGGAAGGAGAAAGAAGTTTGTAGAAGCTCAGTGGTCGAAAGTCAGCTTAATTAATAAGCTAACATCCAAAATGTGTATGCGTATACGTGTGTGTCCGCTTGTTTGTTTAAAAAGCCTTCATGTTTTTGTTTTCGTACATTTCTCTCCTAAGACCTTGTCATTTTAAGCAAAAGTTTTTTCTTCCCAGTTTACTGAATTCTGTTTTCTTCATTAATGGCTGTTACAACAGAAACTACTCTGCGGTTTTTAAGGAAAAGTGTAATTTAGACACTTAGAAATGTTTTTGTTTGGGGAAAAAAAAATGTTTTTACAGTGCACCATAAAAGTATCACACTGTCTAGTCTCATAGTAATTCTCACTTTTTTAAAACCCAGGATTCAGTGTGAGCTCAGCCCAGAGCTCAAAGATCCAGTTAAAAAATAGGAAAAGGAGGTGTTATAAACCTATAAAATGCACTTCTATTGGCATGCCTAGTATGTCTATGTATTTATCTCTTGTGTACACCATGTTTCACTACTGAAAAATATAAAAAAGTTCTAATTAATTGGCTGAGAGAAGAATAAAATTGCTTAAATACTTTAACAGAAAAAAAGGAAGACTAGTCAAATGCTTTTTCAAGTTTATGTGACTTAATTAGCATCTTCAATAAATAAGCTAGCTTTAAAAATTATTGATAAAGTAATATTAGAAGACATTTCTAATATTAGAAATATCTTAAGAGTTGCCAGCATACATATTTAGTTTGTATTTATCAATTAAGCAATTTCATACTTATCGCTACCAAATACTATAAGGTGTCCAAATTTGGCACAGAGGCTACAAAACTATAACTCAGCCCCAAACAGAATAATCTTTGCTTGTGTACTTTTTAATGAATAAAACATTAACATTGGTTTAATGAAGATAGCTTCATCTTGAATGATTACGTAAAATATCCTAACTTCCTTAGGCAGTCTAGTCCACAGAGATGAAGGAAGTTTGTTCTGGGAAAGGACTGTTATCATCTTTCTTTCAAAGCTAAACTATAAACTAAGTTAATGAATAATAATAACGTGGAGGTTAAAAGCAAAGTGGAGTTGGTTAGGTCAGATCATTTTCGCTGTCTCAGTTATAGTTTCGCACTGGTGGCTTCATAACTTTAAATGATGACTATTTCAGTTTTCATAAATAATCTAGGTAAATGATTAAAATAAATAAATAAATGTAATGGGATAAATACTCATAAACAAAATTGCCGTAATTTAGAATCTAAAGTTAAATTAAACAACAGATATTTCATTATTATTTTCCAATAAAATATATATTCTAGGAAAACATTCTTTCTAAAGATTGTGTCCTTTTTAAAGGGGAACTAATTTTTATCTAATTCAAAGATTATTTAAAGGTTATATACAAAACAAGGTAAAAGAAGCCAGGAAAAAAACAGTGACACAAAGAAAGTTATAAAAATAAAGAGAGTCTTAAAGATTATTGGTAAAATAAAAATCTTCAAAAATATAAACATTTGGGCCGGGCGCGGTGGCTCAAGCCTGTAATCCCAGCACTTTGGGAGGCCGAGACGGGTGGATCACGAGGTCAGGAGATCGAGACCATCCTGGATAACACGGTGAAACCCCGTCTCTACTAAGAAATACAAAAAACTAGCCGGGCGAGGTGGCGGGCGCCTGTAGTCCCAGCTACTCGGGAGGCTGAGGCCGGAGAATGGCGTGAACCTGGGAGGCGGAGCTTGCAGTGAGCTGAGATCCGGCCACTGCACTCCAGCCTGGGCTACAGAGCGAGACTCCGTCTCAAAAAAAAAAAAAAAAAAAAAAAAACAAAAATATAAACATTTGGTCTAAATTATGCAGGTCAAATATAAGGTTTGCTAAATGCTGTATGGCATAAACTGCTTCTTTGACTTAAATTGTTCAATTTATTTTGGAGTGTTAAATTCTAGGTAAGGCCTGGGGACATGTGAAATTAGCCATGTCCCTAGCTATGCAAAAAGATATTACAGAAAAAAGATTTTATATAAGAAAGGATTTTATATGGTAAAAGTCTTGTCGTAAGTAAAATAACTGGTTGTTTAAAGAGAGGGATGTTTAGGACAAGTCAGAAAGTCAAGGCATGTCATAGCTTGTCTGTATAGTCATGAAAGAATTTATGAAAGGGAATTTATGCAAGAAATGTTGTACAGTTTAGAGGTGATTAGGCCTCCTAAATGCTTTATAAAATGCTACTATGACTCTTAGCTGTACAACTTGCCTACTTTCAGCTGAGTAAAGCCTGCAGTTAGAGGCTGGAATGAGTCTGAGCTTATCTGCACTTCTGTGTAGGTCCTAGGCTCCACACCTAGTACATAATTAAAATCCCAAACTTAACGAGGTTTTCACCAAAAGTAAGGTTGCTAAGAGTTAACAGTGTGGCATGTATTTAAGACTCTTCAAAAAACAGTTTACATGCAAGGTGCATAAGGAAAGTAAAATATACTTCGGTTAAAAAGATTATAAGGAGGCTTGAGAATGTGGATTTGTACCTAGATTAAAAGGCTAAGGGATTGCTTTATGTTGGATAAAAGAAAAATAAAGGTTTATGCAAGTTGTGGAAGGTTAAAAATTAGAGTAAAGGAAATTCCTTGTGTAAACATATTGGCTAAAGTTGAAGGAGTATCATCCAGTTTTTCTGTAAACTGAGCATTAAAATAAAAGCACATTTTCAATAAAAGTCAAAGAGCACTAATCTGCTCTTTAACAAAAATTGTAAAGGGTTATAAAAAGTCTATAAAAGTCTTGCCTTATGGTCAAACATTAAAATTGGGTAAATATGTCTATAAAGTTTATTAAGAATTGGGTTTAACATTAATAGTACCCTAATGTAAAAGTAAAATTTGGCTTATTTGGTATAAAAATTAAACAGGAAGCATTGTCAAATATTAAATGGTGTTTGGCTTTCTTTGGCCTATATTTGCATAAATATGTCATTGATATGTATTCCAAATCATGTGAAACTCCCATCAATCTGATATACCTTAGTGTATGTTATCAGTAATAATTGTAATTGTTATATTAAAATTATTGTGTGCCACAGAGGTAATGGATTTCCTTTTCAATTGTGTCTTTAACTATGGCTACCCTAGAACTTTTTGTCACCCATAAATAAACAATTTATGTCTTGTTTTGGTCTTCTTTAAAAGGTAGTTTTATAATCAGCTGTAAAGCTCTAACAGGTGCTCTGGAATGCAGGTTCCTAATATCTTTGGAGATTGTTACATCAGAATAGAGGAAAAATGTGCAAGGTTTTTACAGAGCTAAAATGTTTATTAATGTCAAGCAGGATAGGAATTAACTGCATAAACTGAATTAATAGGAGACTGAAGTGATCTTTTGGAATTTTTGGTTAAAATGTTGCTAATCCTTTGTTTTGCTTTTCAGAGTCAAGGAAACTTTGCTTTTGAGCTATTAACAGCTTTTAACAATTTGGTATACAACTATGCACAAAATCTGGAGCATATTTGTTTCTCTCTACCTGATTTCTCCAGAATTAGAAACTACTTGTGAGTATGCTTAACTTACGGCAATACAGTTATTTGTGTAAGTGCAATAAGAATCTGTTTTCATTTGTAACTGGACACAATTGGAGAAACTGGTTATTTTACCAAGGCTTTGACTGGAATAGTGTGCTCTCCTTTAAGGAATCAAACTTAACTTATGGAGCCAAGAAAGCCCTTGGGAAAACTGCCCTCTCATTTTGTGTATGCAGTCCATGTACAGGGACTCTGACCTGTGGTAAGTAAAGAATATCACTTTCTGACAGGTGCAGAAGCCCCAGGTGTATCCTGGAACCACAAGAGGAAAGGAAGTTTCACCTAACTCATAGGTATTTGATGGCACAATCCATGGCTAGGCTGGGCTTTAAAAAGTCTTATCTGAGATTCCTTCTATGGAACAAAGTTCCATCAAAGCCAATTTCAAAGGCCTATTGAAAACATATTTTTGCTGCACTGTATACAAATAACTAGGCCAAATATAATAAATCAAACCAGTCCTACCATGATTTATCTTTTAATGAAAATGGGAAAATGGAGAGAGAAAAATTTTGTTTCAAAAACTATGGTACACCTGTTAAATTCTAGTCTTGCCTAATGTTTTGCAATTTTTATTATTTTCTGCAGTTTGGATTAAATTCTAATTTTTGTGACTACAAGTCTCCAAAGTAATGTTTTCAATTTTTTTTTTCTTTTTCTTTTCCTTTTCCCCCATTTTTTCTAACTGGGAATCACTAAAACCTGAGCTGTACTCGCTTAAAGCTCTGTGAATTGAAGACTACATGTTTCAGCAGGTGCTGCCTCTAAGTCTCAGAAACAGAGAGTGCTACCACGAACAAATCAACTTTTTTCACTCCCGTGCTATGTTCATTGCCCTGTAACAGTGACGCTCTCTCAGAAGGAAGTAGCCAGAAAGGTTAGGATACCCCATCTCCCTATGATTCTCATGATAAATAAACATACAAGTATGATAGGAATCATGCACAGTGGCAATTGTGGCAGGTCAGTTTTCACTAACTCAGGCCTCCATTACAACTGTTTCTGTACGGACAGAGTGGTTAAGTTAAATATTAAAAGCTAAAAAACAAGCCAGTTCCCTTATACAAAGGCTGGAATGGAACAAAAGCCCATCAAGAGTTTTGCCTAGGCCTTTCCTGAACCTTAAATTTAGCATGACAAAAATAACAAAGGAATTCTTAACAGGATCCATTTAGGGTTAAACAATTTTGGGGAGTCTGAAGAAATTCCTCAGGCCTCCACAAAAAAGTTTACTGGAAGTCTGAAGGAACTCCCCAAACCCCCCATGATTTAGCAGGAGACAAGATAAGGGTAATCACCCCAGCACCTAGACCCATTTAGATTAAGTAAACTTACTGAGGCTCCAGAAAAAAGGTCTTCAGGACTCAGACTTTAGTTATAGATTAAAAGAAGTTAATCACGTATGTCTTTAGATGAATGCACACTTACACATAGACATACAGCTTAGAAGGTATATAAGCCCTAAAAAACTTTCTAATTTTGGGTTGGTCTGGTGATAATTTCTAGACCTTCTCCCTGTAACGGGTTACAGAAATAAAAACTCTCTATAGCAGCCTGACCCTCAGTTTGGTCCAGGAACAATAGTACCCATGTCCAGAAACCCAAGAGTCATTATAAAATGTTGTAGCTACCTCTGATTTTGTATTCAAATGGTCATTAGGCTACATCTATTCTATACAATAAGAAGCTTCATTCCTTCTATCTACTCTATCATACCAGTCAGAGAACAGGATTCTCTTGTGCTTTCTTCATTTATAAACAGAAACGATAATTTAACAGTTTTAATATTGTATATTACAGGACCTATATGTCAGTTATATTGCAGATTATAACAGGGTGCAAGGAATTTTACACTTCTTTAGTTCTTAAAACAGATCTAATTTTCTGATTCCCAGCCATCTATATTGGTAAAATAATTCAATCTCATCAAAACTGACAACTCTTGCACCATCATCATCATTTAAAAAAAAAATGGCTTTAAGTGTTTGAAGTAATCCAGCATATTTAGAAAAGGGTTCTTTCATCTTTGATTCATATCAGATGCTATAGACATGTGCATTTTGTAGACCAAAATCATCCTTTAAAGTCTGGGAGCTGCTTGACTTCTATGTCAAGCACAAGAATGAGCTCTTTTTCTGAAACATTCAAGATGAGAGCATTACTTATAAGGTGCTCAAGCCACATCTTATAACAATCCTTCATTTAGGGCGTGTATGAAAATGTGTCCTTTGGGCGGGTATGGTGGCTCAAGCTTGTAATCCCAGTACTTTGGGAGGCCGAGGCTGGTGGATCACCTGAAGTCAGGAGTTTCAGACCAGTCTGGCCAAAATGGTGATACCCCTTCTCTATTAAAAATACAAAAATTAACTGGACATGGTGGCGGGTGCCTGTAATCCCACCTACTCGGGAGGCTGAGACAGGAGAATTGCTTGAACCCAGGAGGTGGAGGTTGTAGTGAGCCGAGATCGTGCCACTGCACTCTAGCCTAGGCAACAAAGAGTGAAACTCTGTCAAAAAACAAAAAAAAAAAAAAAAGAAAGAAGGGAAAAAAAATGTGTCCTTCATCTCTCAACTTTAAAAAATTCCAATTTTCCTTATGAACCTATTCCAAAAATTCTGCTCTTTCCTATTTTGGTAATATATCTTGTTACTACTGGATATAGCTATTTTTTTGCCTCATAAACTCTAAGAACATAACTCGATCCTTTTATCAGAAACAATGCCTCGGACAATTCTAGAGATGGAGTAAGAAAAGAAATATAGCAGTGGAAACAGAAAATAAGCTATTATGTTAATATTCTTCCTGACATAGATATGAGGCATCATTGTGCTGGATACCTGCAATGACTCATATTCTTTGGCTGCCTCTCTGTACTTAATAATGTCACATGTGGTTTGGCTGTATCCCCACTCAAATCTCATCTTGAATTGTAGTTCCCATGATTCCCATGTGTCATGGGAGGGGCCCGGTGGGAGGTAGTTGAATCATGGAGGTGGGGCTTATGCTGTTCTTGTGATAGTGACATTTATTAATCTATATTATTTAGAGAAGTCTTCTTACAGCTGCTATAGTTTTTTATAGGTAAAATGGATACTTTTTAATATAGCAAATTGAAGAGTGTATTATTCTGTTCTCATGCTGCTAATAAAGACATACCCAAAACTGGTTAATTTATAAGGGAAAGAGATTTAATTGACTCACAGTTCCACATGTCTGAGGAGGCCTCACAATCATGGTGGAAGGCGAATGAAGAGCAAAGTCATGTCTTAGGTGGCAGCAGGCAGGAGAGCTTGTGTAGAGGGCCGCCCCTTTATAAAACCATCATTTGAGACTTGACTTATTCACTAGCAAGAGAACAGCATGAGAAAGACCCACCTCCGTGATTCAGCTACCTCCCACCGAGTCCCTCCCATGACACATGGGAATTATGAGAACTACAATTCACGATGAGATTTGAGTGGAGACACAGCCAGACCGTATCAGAGAGTGTCTCCATATGTTTGTTACTTCACATATTAGCAGCAAACAATGGTCATTTGGAGACATTGATGCAGGGAAAAACATATCAGCTTTGGGCTGTGAAGGATCATAAATTCATCTGTCCCAATTAAGGGTGGCTTAGTTATGTTTCTCTGGTTGTAAGCAAGAGAAAACAGGCCAGGTGTAGTGTCTCACGCCTGTAATCCCAATGCTTTGGGAGGCCATGGTGGGTGAATCCCTCAAGGTTTCAGCAAGGTGAAACCCCATATCTACTAAAAATGCAAAAAATTACCTAGGCATGGTGGAGCGTGACTATAATCCCAGTTACTCAAGAGGCTGAGGCAGGAGAATAGCTTGAACCTAGAAGGCAGAGGTTGCAGTGTGCCAAAATAGTGCCGCTGTGCTGCAGCCTGGTTGACAGAGTGAAACTCTGTCTAAAAAGAAAGGAGAAAACAACTTCAACCTAATTCAGAAAACATTTTTAAAAATTTTATGTAATACAGTGTGGTCACAAGTAAGCATTCCACTTTGTAGTGTATGCATTCTTTGTGATATTTAACTTATTCTACAGTAGCAGTTAGAATTATCAGTTAATTCAAAGGATCCAGGAGCCATAGTTGACAGGTTCATGAACTGCTCTGATAATTCATATCCGGGGGAGTTACTTTTTTCTCATCTCAGTCTTTAAACTACAGTCTCACTTCTGTTTGTTTACCCATTTTAGTGTGGGTAAATAATTCCAAATACTCAAATGCAGAGATCTGTTGCTGCTCCCACTCCCACCCCAGTGAAAACAATTTATAGGTCAACTGATGCTCTTTGAATATAAGCTGAAGAAACTGACTCTAATCAAATTGAGAACAAATGAACTTTTGATGGGATTCTAGGTATTTTACAAACCCCAAATAATAACTGAACAAATTGGCTCAGGAAAAGTAGACATTATAGCAGCTCTGATGTTGTAGGTCAGGGAGCAGCAAACCTTTTTATTATAGGGACAAGTAGTAAATATTTTATACTTGTGGACTATCTGATTTTTGTTGCAACTATGCACTTCTGCTATTATAGCATGAAACCCACCAAACACAATGCATCAATAAGTGAGTATGGCTATGTTCCATTAAAACTTTTTATAAAAACAGAGAGCTGATTTTCATTTTCTGAAACCTGTTGTACATACTAGCAACTAACAAATGCACTCTTAATTTTCTTTATGCCACTCTATCCAAGATTTTAAATCCCAGAGGAGACACTCATTGGAATTAGGAGCTTGCCACTTTCCTGGAGTTAGAAAATACTTTAATTGACTGTCCCTTCAACGAGGAGTATATTAAGGAAGGGGTAATGGAAATATTAGGATCATGTTTCTAATAGAAGAGGAAAGGAATACTGAGCCTATATTCCTATTACATATTTCCCTGGTAGAGAATGCAAATTATTTGCAATTCTTAATGAAACATGTGATGTAAAAGCCTAAACAGCATTGGTAGAATGTAGTTGAAAATCAAAATGCTGATTTTAAACTATTCACAAATGAATCTGATGATCCATGGCATGCTGTCATTTGTGATGTGCCTGAGAATGAAATAGATGAGAGGCTGGAATTATTTATATCATGAAGAAACTTCACCAATGGCCCAACCTGTAAACCTCAACAGGAGTTTATTGTTTTCTATCCATAATCAACACAGTAAGTTTTATCATCAATCTAATAAAGAACCTCTTAAATATTTAGGGTATACTTAGTTGCATGCCAGGTAGGACGTTTTATATAGCAGAGATATCTATAGATTCAGTAGCAGTGTTCAAGTCTTACAAAACTGCTACTCTCGTAGGTCTATATAGAATACCTCACATTGCTTTTAGGCAGTCAAGC
The DNA here is from genome assembly GCF_043159975.1 of Macaca nemestrina. Classification (NCBI taxonomy): domain Eukaryota; kingdom Metazoa; phylum Chordata; class Mammalia; order Primates; family Cercopithecidae; genus Macaca; species Macaca nemestrina. The sequence continues at coordinate 27,090,976 of NC_092127.1, forward strand.
ATGAAAACTTTAAAAATGTAATGATTGTCTAAAGACAAAGGTTATGTGATATAGCAGCCTTCTATTGAATTCAATCAGAATTTTGCATTATCTAAAAAAGCTGTATCCTATTTAAAGACGTTTTAATTACAAGGTCTGATCTAGATTGAAAATAGATACATGGAACCATTAAGAGACCTAATTATCTATAGCTGACAATTGGTCCAGATGTCAGATGCATCACACCAATAGTTTTATAAACAATTTTTTTTTTTTAGTTTAAGAGATTGATTTAACTATTTCAAGCAATTCAGGCACAAACAGTATTTTCAGATGGCATATAAATGTGTAGTGTCAAATTGTTCAAATTGTGGGTAATTTGAAACATGTCTTTACAGAGGAACAAGTACAATGTAGACAGATTTTGCTACATTATTACTGGTCAAAAAACTAACTCACAGATATTTTGCTTACTATTTGAATTCTATTTATGGAGAACTGGTGTTCTCATAGGTTGAAAACTGGTTAAAAAAAGGTAGTGTAATTAACATTAAAAATCTTATTACTAGTAATTACTTATACTACTATTATATTCTAGTCCTGCCATTCATTGAGAAGACTAATTTTTAAAATCATGAACTAGAAATGAATCTACATTTATATTCCTTACATGATGACTTTAAGATTTCATTAATCTAGTGTTTGTATGTATATATATTTGGAGGGTAGAAGTAGTTAGCAATTTCTATAATTATTGTCTTTTAGAAGTATAAATGTCCAATACTAATTTCAATCAGTACAGAGAATGCCATTACATCATTCCATCAGTGCTTGTTTTAATGATTAATTCATTAATTAATCACATTAAGCTCCTATGCCAAAATTTGAATTAGACATGATCTCCACTCTCAAGAAACATTTGGCCTCATGAGAGACCAAAATTGTCAACTTGTACATTGTTTCTTTTAGCTATGATTCCATAAAAAAGTATATTTCATCTAATTATGCTATATTATTTTTGTCAAGTAATACATTGGTCATCTTAAGAAAATTGACTATATGAGTGAGCCAATTATATTCCATTTCAATATTATTGCTATTAATTAATTCCATATATTTAATTTGCTTATGGCGATTCTTACTATTCTAGTTGTTATGTCAAAAATTACCCTAAAATTCAGCAGTACAAAACAAATATTTGGTATGTTCACAAATCTAATGGGGCAGTCTGAAATTCAGGTGACAGAAGGGTAATGATTCTTTCCAATCAATGATGCTTGGAGACTCAACTAACAAAGTAAAAGCTTAAGTTGATTCTACACATAGGCTGAACTTACCTAAGGCTTTTCACTATCAGGTGTGGTAATTAATACTTGCAGTGGGCTGATACCTTAGCTTGGCCTTCTCCCAATAACGACAGTGCATGTAGTGTTTCAACGAGTCTGAATTTTCCTACTACCAGGTAATCAGGTTCCAATGGTAAGTGTCCCAGGAAACAGAACCTGGCAGGAACTGTACTTTTTAACATAATCTTGTAAGTTGTGCCGTGTTATTTCTGCCATGTTACATTTAATTGAAGCAGTTATAAGGACCCAACCAGTTTCACAAGAATAATATCTCTACCTCTTGATGGAGCAATGGCAAGTTTCTGGAAGAAGATATTATTTCTCTCTCTCTCTCTCTCTCTCTCTCTCTATATATATATATATATATATATATGTAGTATATACATATTATATATGTGTGTGTATGTATATACATATCCTGTGTGTGTGTGTGTGTGTATACATATATATATATAGAGAGAGAGAGAGAATACACATATGTAGAGAGAGAGAAAGAGCAAAAGATAGAGAAAAAGAGAGAAGGGGGGCTATAATATGTAATTAATTTAAATGAATCCACTGAGGTGGATGGTAGTGTCTGCTCATCTGAGGTGGTGGGGATATTCCTCACCAATCCTTCAGTTTGGGTCTTTATTTGTGTCACCTCAGTAGTTTTAATCCAAGTTCCATGGACTGCCAGTGCCTGTGGGGGTGGGACCACATGGTTCTGTCTCTGCGTTGGTCTCAGACCAGCCAGAAGTTTCAGCCCATTTCACAGACGGAGCCACAGCAGCCCAACAAAGGTGTTGGGATGGATTTTTTCAAGCTTGAACCAGAAAGGCAGCTGCGGAGAGATAAGGCAGCTTCAGTCCCTGGAAGGTCATGCACTTGCTAGTGTCCTGCAATTTAAAAAACAATCTGATGTAAAAATGGGCAAAACACAAGAACAGGCAGCTTATAGAAAAGGAAATAATAATTATTTCAAATGTTTGCAAAAATTCTTAATGTCAGTCTTTAAAAGATGTGTGTAAATAAAAATGTTAACCCTATGCTAGTTTTAAAATTTATCGTATAGGCAAAGATCAAACATGTTAATAGTATGCTGATTCAGATAGAGTATGAAGAAGAGCTGCTTTCTCCTTTTTGGTGGGTCTATATGTTTGTAACTTTTTTCTTCGTTATTGCCACTAAAGTTACCCAGCTGACAAGTGAGAGAGAAGAGACAGCAGAAACCCAAATCTTCTAGAATCAAAGATTTTATTTGTCCCCAACTTACAAAGTTTTCCAAAACGTGTGACATTCCCTATAAAATATAGCTTTCTATATATTTTGTTCTGATGTGATTGACAAATTATAAAACTATCTCTGAACTTTACTCATTTTGAATATTGGATATTTATTATTATTCCATCTTCTTGTATTTACCCTTAACTGAAAAATTAAAATCTTTAATATTTATTTTCATTTGCACATTTTTACTCAATAGTTTCTTATTAATATATACTGTAAATATTTAGTTATTTTACCTTATTACTATTTCTTTACCAACATCCAAAGGTTACTGACCACAACCTTGTAAGCCAAAATCCAACTGCAAAATGTTGTGATCTTTTTTGTTTGTTGTTCAGTTCATTTTACAACTAATTAATTTAATATATTTGTTTTCAAAATAGACAACCTAACATCTAATTTTAATTTCTATAATTTTATTTCTTCAGAATCTTCTCTGTAATAACCACAAAGTGAGAATTCTTAAGCATATTTTATAGAAGTGAGGGACAGAGTGTGAAAAAATGTCAGAACAAATAAGTTTATATATTAATAAAAATATTATGTAGTATTACTGTATTATATATTATTATGTAATAATTTATATATTATATACTGTAATGTATAAATACATCCATAGATTTGCTTATTTTATTTATATTTAAGACATTATTTTAAGTAGATTTATCTGCTTGAATCTTGAAAATTAATTCCCTTTTTCAAATAAGTTTTATAAAATGGGCATTTAGTTAATTGTCCGGGCATAGTGGCAGGCATCTGTCATTGCAGCTACTCTGGAGGCTGAGGCAGGAGAATGGCATGAACCCAGGAGGCAGAGCTTGCAGTGAGCTGAGATCACGCCACTGCACTCCAACCTGGGCAACAGAGCAAGACTCCGCCTCAAAAAAAAAAAAAAAGGCATTTAGCTAATACTCAAGTTTCTATCAAAAATATATTTTGAAAGTTGTATTTTTACATCATAACATTTAGATAGTTAAAATGAGATTAAGTGAATTAAATAATACCACAGTTAAAAATGTATAGCAATGTTGTTACTGAATAAAGAGAAAGAAGTTTTCATTTTGGAAAATGTAGAAAATCTTAAGAATAATAGGAAAAAATCTTACCACCCAGAAATAACCATCATTGATATATTGGTACAAATAATTTCTTCTGCTCATTTAAAAATACATACTCTAAATCTGGATAAGATCAGAAATATAATTATTTCTTAATCAATAATTATATTGCATTTGAGTTTAAACATAAATATTTCCAAGAAACTGCCAAACTTAGAGTCAAAAGTAGAACTTATTAAAGAGCACAAGAAATTTATATTCTTAAAACTTTTTCAATATGATAGGAATATATAAATCTATTTAAAGAATATCTAAATTTATAATGCAAAAAATGCCTCTTGATAATACTAAATTTTTTACTTTCCTCACCACGGTTGTCTTAAACATCAACATTTGCTTAAAGAGAAAAATAGATGCAATTGCTTTTTAGCATTTGTAGCTTAATTGACATTCTGGTAAGCACCTAGATCTCAAAATACACATGATCAGAAATGACAAAGAGGACATTACCCCTGACCCAACATAAATCCAAAAATCTCTAAGAAACTACCACAAACACCTCTATGTACACACACTAGAAATCCTAGAAGAAATTGATACATTTCTGGAAACATACAACCTCTCAAGTTTGAACCAGGACGGAATTGAATTCCTGAACAGACCAATAATGAGTTCTGGAACTGAATCTGTAATTTAAAGCCTACCAACCAGAAAAAGCCCAGAATCAGAAAGATTCATAGCTGAATTTTACCAGGTGTATAAAGAAGATCTGGTACCATTCCTATTTAAACTATTCTTAAAAAATTGAGGAGGAGGGACTGTTCCTTAACTTGTTCCGTGAGGCCAGCATAATCCTGATACAAAAACCTAGCAGAGACAACACTAGAAAAGAAAACTAAGGCCAATATCCTCGATGAACTTTGTTGCAAAAATCCTTAACAAAATACTTGCAAGTCAAATCCAATGGCACATCAAAAAGCTAATCCACTATAATCAAGTAGGCTTTATCCCTGAGAGGCAAGTTTGGTTTGATATATGTAAATCAATAAATGTGATTCACCGTGTAAACAGAACTAAAAACAAACAACACATGACCATCTCAATAAATGTAGAAAGACTTTCGGTAAAGTTTGACATACCTTCATGTTTAAAACCCTCAACAAACTAGGCATTGAAGAAACAAACTTCAAAATAATAAGAGCCATCTATGAAAAACCCATAGTCAATATCAAAATCAATTGGCAAAAGTGGGAAACATTCCCCTCGAAAACCAGGACAAGGATGCCCTCTCTCACCACTCTTATTCAACATAGTACTGGAATTGCTAGCCAGAGCAACCAGGCAAGCAAAAGAAATAAAATACATCAAAGAGGAAGAGATAAAGTCAAGGTATCCCTGTTTGCAAACAATATGGTTCTATACTTAGAAAACCCCATAGTCTTGGCGCAAAATTTCTTTGTTCTGATAAACAACTTCAGCAAAGTTTCAGGATACAAAATCAGTGTACAAAAGTCAGTACCATTCTTAGACACAAACAACATCCAAGCTGAGAGCCAAACCAAGAACAAAATCTCATTCACAACAGTCAAGAAAGGAATTAAATAACTAGGAATACAGCTAACCAGGGAGGTGAAAGATCTCTACAATGAGAATTATAAAACACGGCTCTAATAAATCACATGACATAAACAAATGGAACAAAATTCCATGCTCATGGTTAGAAAGAATCAATATAGTTAAAATGGCCATATTTCCCAAAGCAATTTATAGGTTTAGTGTTATTCCTATCAAACTACTAATGACATTCTTCATAGAACTAGAAAACAACTATTTTAAAATTCACATGCAACCAAAGAAAAGCTGAATAGCCAAGGCAATCTTAAGCAATAAGAACAAAGCTGGAGGCATTACATTACCTGCCTTCAAACTATACCACAAGGCTACAGTAACCAAAACAGCATGGTACTGCTGCAAAAACAGACATATAGACCAATGGAACATAATAGAGAGCCCAGAAATAATGGACACACCTACAACCATCTCATCTTTGACAAAATCAACAAAAACAAGCAATGGGGAAAATACTCTCTATTCAATAAATAGTACTGGGATAACTGGTTTGCCATATGCAGATTGAAAGTAGACCCCTAAAGTCAACTCAAGATGTATTAAAGATGGAGAAAATGCAAATCCTGAAACTGTAAAAATCCTGCATTATAACTCAGGAAATTTCATTCATTAGTTCAACAATGATTTCATAATTAAGACACCAAAAGCAATTCTAATAAAAACAAAAGTGGATAAATGAAATAAAATTAAAATAACTTCTTCACAGCAACAGACAAAATCATCAGAGTAAACAAACAATGGGAGAAAACTTTTGCAAACTGTGGATCCAACAGAGGTCTAATATCTATACCCTATAAGGAACTTAACTTTACAAGCAACAAAAAACCCTATGAAAAGGTAGGCAAAGAACATGAACAGATACCTTTTAAAAGAAGATGTGTATGCTTCCAACAAGCATATGAAAAAATGCTCAACACTGCCGGTAGGAATGTAAATTATTTCAGTCATTATGGAAAGCAGTTTGGTGATTTCTCAATAAACTTAAAAGAGAATTACCATTTGACACAGCAATCCCATTATTAGGTATATATCCAAAGGAATAGAAATCATTGCACCATAAAGACACATGCATGTGTGTGTTTATTTCAGTACTATTCATAATAGCATAGATACGAAATCAACTTAAATGCCTATCAAAAGTAGACTGGATAAAGAAAATATGGTACATATACACCATAGAATATTATGCAGCCATGAAAAGAATGAAATCTTGTCCATTGCAGCAATGTGGATGGAGCTGGAGGCCATTATCCTAAGTCAACTAACACAGGAACAGAAAACTAAATGCCACATGTTCTTACTTATAAATGAGAGCTAAACATTGAGTACTATGGACACAAAGAAGGGAACAACAAACAACAGGGCCTACTTGACGGTGGACAGTGGGAGGAGGATGCGGATTAAAAAACCTACCTAGCTACAAGGAAAACTACAAAACACCATTGGAAGAAATCACAGATGACACAAAGAAATGGAAACACTTCCCATGCTCATGGTTTGGTAGAATCAATACTGTGAAAATGACCATACTGCCAAAAGCAATCTACAAATTCCATGCAATTCCCATCAAAATACCACCGTCATTCTTCACAGTACTAGAAAAAACAATCCTAAAATTCATATGGAATCAAAAAGAGTTTGCATGCCAATGCAAATCTAAGCAAAAGGAATAAATTGGGAGGCATCATATTACCTGACTTCAAACTACACTACAAGGCTATAGTCACCAAAACAGCATGGTACTGGCATAAAAATAGGCACATAGACCAATGGAGTAGAATAGAGAACCCAGAAATAAACGCAAATACTTACAGCCAACTGATCTTTGACAAAGCAAACAAAACATAAGGTGGGGAAAGGACAACCTATTCAACATATCAGCAAGAAAAAAAATTCCATCAAAAAGTGGGCCAAGGAGATGAACAAACAATTCTCATAAAAGATATAAAAATGGCAAGTGAACATATGAAAAAATGCTCAATATTACTAATTATCAGAGAAATGGAAATCAAACCAACAATGCAATATCACCTTACTCCTGCAAGAATAGCCATAATTTAAAAGTTAAAAAATAATAGATGTTGGCATGTATACAGTGAAAAGGGAAAACTTTTACACTGCTGGTGGGAATGTAAACTAGTACAACCACAATGGAAAACCGTGGATTTAACTATTCAAACAATACAAATTGCATGTAGAAAAGTGAATTATCTCTCCATTCTTCCCCTCCATATTATTCTCCCCCAAAGTACCAAACTTTATCAGGTAGTTGTACAACTTTGAACAATTATCTCTGTGTTTAAATAAACTTATTGTAATATATTTATTACATGTAGGGTTTTACTTATTGTTTTTTAATAGGAAATTTACTCCACAACTTCTTTTATTCATTTAATATTGCATTACCAATATGTCATCATGTTCTTTCTTTTTCTCTCTTTGCATGTGAGGTGTGTGTGTATGTGTATATATATACACACACACACATACAAGAATTATATATATTATATATTCTTATATATATATATAAGAATTCATGTAATTGTGGTTGATTACAAACTATCTGAGGCATGAAATTATGACCTTATTAGAGAAAAGAAAGATTGGCATGACCACCACATACTGTTTGAAATTGCAGGTTGTTTGGATCCAAATGTATAAACTTTACAGTTACTTCTTATATATTGCATATTTATATACACATATGTACACACACAAACACACATATATGTATCTCCACACACAAACACACATTTTATGTATACACACACATTATATCTATAATTTCAAATGTATGTATTTTAAACACTATCATCACTATTATTTTAACAGCTGCAAAGTAAAAGGTATATAAATATACTTTGCTAACTAATGATAAAATTTAAACCACATAAACTCTCCTACTTCTTTCAAAATATCTTAATACATATTTAACAACCATTTCTTAGAATTATATCATTGGGAATAAAGAATTCAGAACAGAAAAGGGAAATCTTAGTGAACACTAATTTTTTGGGGCAATAGTTATGCTCTTTTACAAAAGCTCCAGTATTATTGCCATGGAAATGCATGTGTTTTTAGGGTAACCGTGAAAGAAAAATTAATGGGTTCTAATTTCAAACATTAAAATTGTGTAATTATTTTAAGTTTTTAAAATACTTTTGCTAAAAGCTTTATGCTTTTTTTTTCATAAGTGACTGTAGTCAAATAGCTTTTAGCATTGGAAGAAAAATTAAAATGTAAATTATCTGCTATCTTAAGGTATTTTAGTTACAATGAAAGAATGAAAACAGCTCTATTTCAATAAGTAGATTATGTCAGAAATGATAATGAACTTTTTGATAATGTGATTGTTAATTTCTCAGGACCAGGAGAGAACTGAAGCAAGATTTACCGAGACTTACAATGTGCCAGACACTACTTTGAGTTTTGAACACATTGTCTAATCTAGACACAATAACAATCTTTTAGAAAGGAGCAATGCAGATGAACATCTATATTCATAAATAATGCACTCCTGAGAATGGCTTGGAAAATGAATATGAGAAGTGGTACTTTTTACTTACATAGTAAAAGTGTACCCAATTCTGAATATGAATAAAATATAGGATTAAATAAGATTTGCTTAACTCTTGTTATTATAAAGGCATAAATGGTAATTTAAATAATAAATATTATGTATCTAATATTTATGATGCAAATTAGTTTCTAACTTTATTTTTCTTTAACATTATATATTTTATAATTGGATTTGTGAATTATTTTTCTTCTCTTGAATGTCACAGCAAAGATCAGAGGAATTATATTATTTTGTATTGTTATCTATAGAGAAATCGGACTTCCAGAATGAGCAATCAGAAACACTGGATCAAAGGAAATGAGTTAATGGAAATCCTCAGCTTGCAATACTGATTAATAAATAGAACTTTGCTACTAGGTAGAGGAACTTGGTAGTAGTAGATTGAGAATGGGAGGAGTTTGAGGATAATATAATATCATCATGTGGTCATAATTATGGAAAAAATATTGTTGTTTGAATGGTCCTCTTTATGACAAAACCACAGATAAATTGTATCAGTATTAAGAGCTATATAGACCAACCCATGTCATTTTATATTTGTATACTAGCAATTATTTTATGTGAATGTGATCTTTATTTTTTTATCAGTATCCATCATCTTCATACACAATTATCATAGCAAAATTGTACTATTTTAATTGTCTTATGTTCCTTCTACATTTGAGCATACTTTGTACCTACTTACACACACAAAAGCAACCTGTCCCAATGAGAGGAAATATGTTTTTATTTAGACACATGTTTTTATTTCTAATAATTTCTGTCTTAAAAAAAAGTAGTACTAATGATTCAGGAAGACTTTCATTTCAATGTTTCCCCCCTTACCTCTGTGTCACAGTAAGAGCAAGAATCAGTAAAGTAACTACATAATCACTGCCATGAATAAAAATATGAGAAATATTAGAATTCATGTAATTGTCTGTGATTGATTCCAAACTATTTGAGGCATGAAATTATGACCTTATTAGAGAAAAGATAGATTGACATGACCACCATACACTGTTTGAAATTGCAGGTTGTTTGGATCCAAATGTATACACTTTATGGTTAGTTCTTATATATTACTTTGACTTCTTGGCAAGTGACATCCTTGAAGATTAGATGAATAAAGTATCCAGACCAAAGTAATACACTTTTAAATGACTAGAGCATGATTTGAACTTAAGGGATTGTGAATTCCAGTATTATAAGCTTTCTAGTATAACATCTTGTCTTTTACTTAAATTTCAAAGATACAATTAATATTCCTTTTTATATTGCTCTAGCTAGGTGGTGATAACTGTGAAAGTAGAGAGCATTCCTATCTCTTCTTGAGACTACAAAAAGATAGGGCCAAAACTCATTGTTGTTGTGCTTTTGTCTTGTTTTGTTTATTTTGTTTTGTTTTTTATTCTTTAGGAGTGTTTGCCTAGAGGATCAAAAGAAGAACTTGCTATGGTTTGGATCTGAGTCCCCACCCAAATCTCATGTTCAGTTGTAATTTCCAGTGGTGGAAGTGGGGTCTAGTGTGAGGTGATTAGATCATAGAAGAGGGTTTCTCATGAATGGCTTAAACCGTCCCTCTTGGTACTGTTCTCATGATAGTGAGTTCTCAGGAGATCTGGTTGTTTAAAAGTGTGTAGCACACCTCTCCCTTTTCTCTCTTTTGCTCCTGCTCCTGTGACATAAGATGCCTTGTCCTCCTTTGCCTTCTGCCATGACTGGAAGCTTCCTGAGGCTTCCCCAGAAGCAGAGGCTGCCATGCTCCCTGTACAGCCTGCAGAACCATTAGCCAATTTAACCTCCTTCTTTACAAATTACCCAATCTCAAGTATTTCTGTATAGCCATGCAAGAATGGACTGATACAAAACCTACGGAACTGGAATGTATTGGAGACATAGTAAGAAGAAGGAGTGTGAGAAAATGTTTTTCAACTCTGGGGCTCACTACTAAATTGTAATACATGGATTATTCTAATTACCTAAGACTTTAAACATTGACCTAATGGGTAGAATTCTGACTGGTTACAGACTGAGCTGTAAGGGGTGCTCAAATATGTAACAAATCCAAATAGCACTGCAAAGTCTTTGAACATGTGGTTGAAATTGGACCCACAGCCCACAGATGTTTAACACAAAAGTATCAACATTCTCCCTGGGATGTAGATAGGACCCAGAGTCTAAAAATGCAACAATCAAAATTCCCAAAGCAAACTAAAGTTACTCAACATCCATATAAGCATGGAAACCTCAACCAAGAGAAAAAATGAAATCAAAAGACACCAAAGATGAGATGACATGGATGTTGAAATCATCTGACAAGGATTTTAATGAAGGTATTATAAAAGGGTTTTAAAATATTCTTGAAATGGCTGGGCATGGTGGCTCATGCCTGTAATCCCAGCACTTTGGGAGGCCGAGGCAGGCGGATCACAAGGTCAGGAAATCGAGACCATCCTGGCCAACATGGTGAAACCCCTTCTCTACTAAAAATACAAAAAAATTAGCTGGGCATGGTGGTGGGCGCCTGTAGTCCCAGCTACTCGGGAGGCTGAGGCAGGAGAATGGCGTAAACCCAGGAGGTAGAGCTTGAGTGAGCCAAGGTCACACCACTGCACTCCAGGCTGGACCACAGAGTGAGATTCTGTCTAAAAAAAAAAAAAAAAAAAAAAAAAAAAAAAAAGAAAACTCTTGAAGCAAGTATTAAAACAAAATATCAGGAAAAGGTATAAAATAAAGAAAAAAACAAATGAAAATTTTAGAACTGACACAATGACTTACAGAAAAATATTTGAAAGAATAATAACTGAAAATTTCCCCAGTTTGTCATAAGACATAAGCCAACAAATTCAAAAGGCTGAACAAAACATAAAAGGATAGATCCAAAGAATTCTATGCCTGGACACATTACTCAAAATTGATCAGAACTAAAGACAAACAAAAAAAATCTCAACAGCAACCAGAAACTTTAAAAATGACTTCTCATAAGAGTACAGTGCAGATTGCTCATCAGAGGCCATGAAGGTTAGAAGAAGTGGCAAAGCGTTTTTGTTGTTGTTGTAAGAAAATTACTATCTGTTAGTGCAAACTGCATCATTTTGTAAGCCCCTCCCCCCACCACCATTTTGCAGACCTTGGTCAAGGTGAAAGATTCCATGGGGGTATGAGCCGTGAGAAATATCAGCCCAACCACCTGACTTTCTTATCCTACCCTGCCAGGCAAAGGGCCAACCAAAGGAGCATCCCTGTGATATCCTGCTGGGCAAAGGTCCAAGGAACATCCTATCACATCCCACCAAAAAAAAGGGCCAAACTGCCTGACCATATGAACGTCTTATAAATATCTGCCAGGCAGCAAGCCAGCCATACTGCTCAGACCCCTCCCGCCCAAACCTATAAGTAACCCAGCCTGTAAGCAGTGGTGGGCTCTGGCATCTCTGCAGGTTTTTGCAACATACCTGCATTTGCTGTAGAGACACTACTCTCTCTCGCTCTGTGTTTTTCTTTAATTCTCATTTTCCCTTCTAAACCTAACATTTTGGTGCTGAAACCTAAGAACAGAAATTGGGTTCTAAACAGATAAGTCTTCTCTTGCAACCTGGAAAGCAGCAAGCAGCAAAAACTAGACCCAGAACTGCTTTCAGATCCTGAGTGGTCTTTCTGTTCCCAGCCCCATATCCTGTATTCACTCTTCTTCTCTGGCCCTAGGCAACCTCCAGATCCTGATCAAACTCTCCGTCCTCTTTTTCCTTCCTTCCCCTTTGTGGGCAGCTCTGGCAAGGATCAATCCCATTGCTGGACATCACATCCGAGACTGGTCTCCAATTACTAGGTGAGTCTCCCTTTTCCTCCTTTCCATATTTTCTCATAGTTCTGCCGGTTTGCCAGAAAATCTCAGAGCTGGGTGAGAGGTCTCCATGGTCATCAGGTGACCACGTTCTGCCTTCTAAAGGGATGCCCTCAGAACACTCGCCACTTCAGCCACTCCAACCTCCAGGGCACAGTGAAGAGCTGAGGGAACACCTGGCTCTCCTCCGTCCCTTCTCTGGGGAGGAATTGGGGTACTCACTCCCCTCTGGAGTACTCACTCACTTCCAGGGTACTCACTCCCCTCTTCTATAGTTTTCACCCTCCTGGCCACAAGTATGGGGCAAGGCTCCTCAAAGCCTCCTCAAGACGTCACTCTCACATGTCTCAACCAAAACCTCCAAGCCCAGGGCTTGGCACACTCCATTTAAACTGAATGCCTTGCTTTCCTCTGTATTGTGGCCTAGCCCCAGTATAAACTGAACAATAATAATCAATAGCCAAAAACGGAACATTCAGCTTCCAAATTCAATGTAATCTAGAAAACTTCCTTCAATGCAATGGTAAATGATCCGAGGTGCCTTGCTTATCTCCATTCGCAGTCCCCTCTCTCCTCTCTCTCTCTCTCTCTCTCTCTCTCTCTCTCTCTTTCTCTCTGACAATCCTGTTTACCTTATCAAATCCTCCTCCTCAATGCAGAACCCACAAAAATGCCTCCTCCTCTGGACAAGTCTTCCTCCTCTAATTTCATCCCAGCCAACAAAACCCCTTCCTCGGTTCCCCCTCCAACACCATGCACTCCTCCTCCTCCATCTCTGGCTCCATCACCCACTGGATGTCGCACTCTGGCCCCCCTTCCTTTTTCACTGCATACCAGGTCTCACACCCAATCCTCTTCCACCAAAAACCAGGCACACCCCCAAAAGCCCTCCAAAGTCCTCCCCTGGTGAGAGGTCACAGGGGGCCAAAGGCATAATTCCAGTAAATGTTCCTTTCTCCTTAGCTGACTTCTCCTGGCTCCTTTCCATGGATGCCACCTCCTTCCTCTTCCTCACTTCCTCAACGTTTTTTTTTTTTTTTTATTTGAGAGGGAATCTTGCTTTGTCATCCAGGCTGGAGTGCAGTAACACGATCCCAGCTTACTGCAACCTTTGCCTCCTGGGTTCAAGTGATTCAAGTCACCTGAGTAGCTGGGATTACAGGCACCCACAACCACCCCGATAATTTTTGTATTTTAGTTGAAATGGGGTTTCACTATGTAGGTCAAACTGGTCTTGAACTCCTGACCTCAAATCATCCGCCTGCCTCAGCCTCCCAAAGTGCTGCGATTACAGGCATGAGCCACCTCACCTGGCCGGTGTCACTCAATCTTATAACCTTACCTGGCATGATATATATGTCATCCTCTTCTCTACACACCCTGGAGGACAGGGAATGTGTCTGGACAGCTGCCCAGGCCCATGCAGACACACTCCACCAACAAGATACTGCCCATAACCCAGTAGAGACCCTGGTTGTCCCCCAGACTGACCCCAGCTGGGATTTTCAGCAGCTTCTGCAGACAAACAGAAACAAGGCTGTATGATAGCATGCCTTCTACCTGGCATGGATAAAGTCACCCTGCTCTTCTTCTCTCCCATGTTTGAGAGGCCATAACAAAATGTATCACCTTACGCTCTAATACCAGTAAGGGCAGAATCTACTTGCATTTATACCTCATTTCCCAGTTAACCCCTGACAATCAAAAGAAACTTAAAAAACTGGAGGATGGCCCTCAAAACTCCCAAAGAAACTTAATTAAAGTGGCCTTTAAGGTCTTTAAAAAATAGAGAAATAAGGCCTGGCATGGTGGCTCACATCTGTAATCCTAGCACTTTGGGAGGCCGAGGCGGGTGGATCACCTGAGGTCCAGAGTTTGAGATCAGCCTGGCCAACATGTCGAAACCCCATCTCTACTAAAAATACAGAAAAAAAATTAGTCAGGTGTGGTGGCACACACCTGTAATACCAGCTACTTGGGGGACTGAGGCAGGGGTACTGCTTGAACCCAGGAGGCAGAGGTTGCAGTGAGCCAAGATGGCGCCACTTCACTCCAGCCTGGGCAAAATAGTGAAACTCCATTTCAAAAAAAAAAAAAAAGAGAGAGAAAAAAATAGATTACCCAAAGGCTTAAGAAAACCAGGCTAAATACCGGATACTGGCAGCTGCCATTCAACAGGGTTCCCAATGCATACAGAAGTCCTCAACTTTGCAACAGTGACCGTCAGGAGCCTGCTATAAGTGGGGCCAACAAGGCACTGGACAAAACCCTGCTCTAATCCCAGGCCACCCTCAAAATATTGCCCCACCTGGGGTATCAAGAAACACCGGAAGTTGGACTATGCTCAGCGAAATCCTTGGTCCCACGTCGCCACCTCTAACTGAAAACTAATAGGGCTCTGGATCCACTGCCCACGATCATCACCACCTCAGAATGCAGGGTAGTTCTGTCAGTCTCTGGTAAGCCCAGCTCTATCCTATTAAATATGAAGCTACTTATTCAGTTTTGCCAGAATACTCTGGACCCCTCCTCAGTTCTATCTCTATTGTGGGAGTCAATGGAATCCCCTCTAGGCATAAAGAAACTGGTCCTCAATTATGCAACCTATTCAACACCACCTTCACCCACTCCTTCCAGGTTATCCCTCAGTGCCCTACCCCTATCTTGGGGTGGGACATACTAAGTTAATTCCAGGCCTGCACAAAATTTGCCTCCTGCAATTCTATCCCTTTTATTTTACTCTGCCGCCCAGATGCTTCCCTCTCCTTCCCCTCATCCTTGTTATCTGTCCTATTATCTTCTGTTAATCCTGAAGTTTAAAACATTTCTAAACCCACAACAGCCACATATGACATCCCAGTCAAAGTAACCCCCCCCCCCAAATCTCTCCATTTTCCTTCATTAGTCTCAATATTCCCTTAACCTAGCCAGCCTCAAACCTATTATCTGTAAACTTTTACAAGCTCATGTTCTCAAGCCTATCAACTCTTCCCACAGCACCCCTATCCTGGCTGTCAAAAAGACAGATGGGTCCTACTGCTTGGTCCAGGATCTCTGAGTTGTTAACCAGGTGGTGCAAATACATCCAGTGGTCCCCAACTCATATACTCTACTCTTCCATATTCCCCCATCTACCACATACTTTTCTGTAATGAATCTAAAGGATGCCTTTTTAACTATTTCCTTGAATCCAGCTTCCCAAAGTCTTTTTGCTTTCACTTGGTCAAATCCTAATACTCACACGTCCACCCAACTAACATGGACCATACTCCAAAAAGGGTTCTAGGATAGCCCCCACCTATTTGGACAGGCCCTCACCAAGGACCTAACTGAACTTCCTCTTGCTCCTAGCAACCTCTTCCAGTACATTGATGAAGTCCCTCCCTTAACCTTTCCATCTAACACACCACTCAGCTTGTAAACTTCTACCATAGTTGAGGCTATCGAGTCTCACCCACAAGGCTCAGCCCAAACCCAGGTCACTTACCTTGGGCTTGTTCTAACCCCTAATTCTGAGGCCATCCCAACCCAAAAGGAGCTAATTCGGGACATGCACCTTCCCCACACAAAAAGGATCTCCTCTCCTTCTTGGGCCTCATGGGGTACTTCTGAGTGTGGATTCCCAACTTCAGCTTCCTGGCTAAGCTGCTCTACACGGCCTCAACATGGGTTCATTCTAGAACCCCTGGACCCAGCTTGCTCCATCAACTCCTACCTTAAAAAATTAAAAAATGTCCTTTAAATGGTCCCAGTGCTGTGACTGCCCAACCCCACTAAGCCCTTTACTCTGTATGTACATTCTAAACAAGGCCTCTCTCGGACTCCTCTGCCAAACATTCAGCAATGCCCCACAAGCTGTTGCATACCTCTCGAAACAACTGGACTCTGTCATTCAAGGCTGGCCACCCTGCCTAAAAATCTTAGGTGCAGCCACATTGTTGGCCTCAGAGGCACAAAAACTCACTCGCTACCAAAACATTACTATTGCATCTTCCCATAACCTACAGGACCTCATGAGCTTTCAATCTCCTCTGTCTCTCCCACCATCCCACTTATAGCAGGTACATACCTTATTCATAGGCAACCCTCTAATCACCTTCCAGAAATGTAAAGCTCTCAACCTGGCTACCCTCCTCCCTATAAATCCAACTCTGAACTCTCTCACTACTGCCTGGACCTTTTAGATTCCCTCTCTTTTCTCTTCCAACACATTTCAGAAGGCCTTTTGTGGGAAGCACCCACATGATTCATTAACAGAAGTTCTTTTTGGAAACAACTCTGATCCTCAGATGATATAGCAGTCCCAGGTGACACCTTGATTTCAGCCTTTTGAGACACTGAGCAATGAACTTGGTTGAGCAGTACTTGGACTTCTGACCTACAGAAACTGTAAGATAATAAACAGCTGTTGTTTTAAGCCAATAACTTTTTGATGATTCTCACAGAGCAATGGAAAACTAACATACTTCTCTTCCATTTTAGGGAAAAGATGATGATTTGTTTTTGTTATTTCTTTAAATGTTTGCTAGGTTGACAATGAAAACTTCTGAACACGGAGATTTCTTTTATGAAAAAGATTTATTACAAATTAAATTTATTTAATAATTAGAGAAGTACTCAGACTATTTCACCTTCGGTGGGTTTTCTTTTAGCTTGTCCTTTTATAGTAGTTAATTCATTTTATCAAAGCTTTTAAAATATGTGTCCCCTTATTATTATTCAAATGTCTATCAAGGCTATAGTGAGATACCTTTTTAAATTTCTTATACTGGCAATTTGTATTTTATAGAAATAATATAGTTAAGATAACATTCATCCCATATGAAAATCTCTCTTATTGTTTGTTTATTTAGTTATTTACATTTAATGCTATTATTTATATATTTGAACTTTGGTCATTATTTGTTTTCCGTTTTTCCCTCTCCTTTTTGTCACTCCCTTTCTATACCATATGTTCCCTGGGCTATTTGAACATTTTTAGGATTCCATTTTAATTTATCTACTGTGATTTTTGACTATATCTCATTGTATGTACATACATTTCTAGTGGTTGTTTTATATATTAAAAATGCCACTTAACGTCTTCAGTTATATTACAAAAACTTCTTATCATAAAGATCTCATTACTCTTTCTCCTCTATGCTATAGTTACCTTATCTATCAAATGTGCATACACTGAAACCCCCATCTGACAGGGTTATATGTTTAGGCCATCATCCCTCAATCATATTTTAAAGAACCCAAGCATAAAATGGGCAATTACGTTAATCCAGATAATTGCTATTTCTGTTACTCTTTATTAATTTCTGACCTTTACAATTACCTTCTGGTATGATTTACCTTTTTCTGAAGGCCTTTTATTAGCAATTCTTTTTAAGCAGGTCTGACAGGTAAAAATTCTTAATTTTTCTTTATTTGGGCTTGTCTATGTTGCTTTCATTTCTGAAAGATGTATTTTTCCTGGATCTAGAATTCTGTATTGATAATGTTAGGTTTTGATTATTGACAGACGCAGGTTCTGTAGTTAGAGAACTGAGATCCTGAACTCTTCAAGACCGCCTGCATTTTCCTGACGTGTAACCCTGCCAGAACGAGGCAGTTTGCTCCTTCAAGCCCAAGAGAAGAACTTCTCTCTCTCCCTGTGCAGACTCTCTGACCGTGATTACATCTCACCTGATTGTTCGGTCTGCACAAAATAATCTCCATTTTTTTAACACAAAGTCAACTTACTAGGCATTTTAATTACAAAGGCAAAGTTTCGGCTGTCATGTAAGATAACTTAATCATGTAAGTGACATCAAATACTATTCACCAGCCCTGTATATACCTAAAGAGAGGGAATTATAGAGAATGTGTATAGAAGTGGATTGAAATGTTATAAGAGACCATCTTATAATTTTGCCTACCATAAAGAGCAACTATTTACCAATTTTTAATAAACCAACAATTCCACTCCTGGGTATTTATTCTAGAGAAACAAGGTTTATCTGCATACAAAAACCTGTTTATGAATGTTGATAGCAACTTTCTCATTAATGTACCAAAACTGAAAATGACTTAAAGTTCTTCAGTAAGTGAGTGGATAGACAATACGTTATAATCTATTCAATGTGATAACACTCAACAATAAAAAAGAACAAACTATAGATGAGTGCAATAACTTGGAGAAATTTCAAATATGTTACATTTGGTGATAGAAGCCAGTCTTAATGAGTTGTATACTCTATAAATACATTTACTGTATATGACATTCTTCAAAGACAAATCTGCTGTGTCAGAGAGCAGGCCAGTGGTTGCCAACATTATGGGTGGATAGATGTTATTATAGGGAAATAAAATGAGGAATTTGGAAGAAATTATGGATGCATACTGTATCCTGATTGTGGAAGTGGTTACATGAATCTAAAATTGTGGACTGTTGGAACTGTCCACAAAAAATAAGATAAACGAAAACATTTTGATGTATAATAATTTAAAAATAAAACAAAAATATTACACCTTTAGAAAACAACTGCTTAATGAGAAAAAGAAATTACCCGTACAGCCATACATTATAAAACAAGATTTTCTGAGCTCTTCCTGTTCCTTTTTCTTGTTCCAGACTTGAAGTCAGCATTTTCTCCAAGAAAGCTTGTTTTGTTTTAGAAGTAAATGGTATTTCAATCTGGCTGCTACAGACAATCACTGTTACTGTATTTGTCATTGTTTCTAGGCCTTTGATATAGTCAGAGCTAGAAGAGCTTTTTTGTCTTTAAAATGAAATACATTGTTTTCTGAGTTTGATACATTGAGCTTAAATTGATACTCTCAGTTTAAATTATAGTCTATTTAGTATTTACAAAATTCTTCAACTCACATTTATTATTCCTTTTTTTTCCTCACAAAGAATCATGGTTCTCAAGGACAAAAGGGAAGGTGAAGTTAAAGTATGACTTTTTTTTTGCATCATTCGACATTACACATAGAACATTCTCAGAATGTCAATACAGCATTCAAACATTTGATTGAAGAAAGTATTTTAAAAAATATTTTGATTATACTTTTTCTGTTTTTTTAACTGTATCAACATTTGAGAAGATAATAGATATTATATAATTTCCACTCTCCTTTTTATTCCTAATTTATTCTACTCTACACTTAAATATATATTTAAAAGATAACTACTATATCTCAATATTTCTCCAATAATTTTAATTATAAAATACTCATTCTCTAGAAGAATTCCGGGAAATATATTCCTGGAAAATTTTCATTTTGATGGTAGGGTATCTGTAGTGTTTGTACTTGAAAAGCAGGTTAGGAGGAAATAAAAATCTTGACCAATTGTTCTTTTGTATTATAAAAATGTTCATAATGTTATTCTTATTCAGCTTTTGAAAGTTAATGACAATTGGATTCCCTTATCTCTACTAGCCCTTTCATTCACCTGTCTGCATGACAGTTTTTTTTTTTTTTTCCTTTTCCTGTAACATCCATAATTTATTAGGATGTTTTGCTTGGGGTAGCAAATATCTGAGTCTCCTGGCGCCAAATATGTTACCAGTGGACGGTATCTGAGCTATCGGCAGTGAGTCCATATGGGTCTGCAGCAACCTCAGTTCCTGCCACCTCAGAAGAAAGAATTTGACTGAGGGGCATAAGACAGAAAAAGAGACTGAGGCAAGTTTCAGAGCAGAAGTGGAAGTTTATTTAAACAGGGGTTACAACAGGAAAGAAAGGAATGTATGCTTGGAAGACCCAAGCGGGCAACTTGAAGAACAGGTGCAGTGTTAAACTTTGATCCTAGGACTTTAGAGGCTGGCCCGTTTCCCATGATTCTTTCCTTAGGGCGGGCCGCCTGCATGAGTGCCGTCCTTATGCTTGGGAAGTGAGCATGCACAGTATGTTCAGGAATTTGTATCCATGCCCATCTGAGGGTTTCTTCCCTCTCCTGGTGATGTGCCCCCCGGAAAGTCATACTTCACTATTTTGTCTCTTTGTGTGTGTGTGTAAGATGGAGTCTTTCTCTGTCGCCCAGGTTGGAGTGCAATGGCATGATAATGTGCATGCCCAGGAAGTTGCTTCTCCCTGGCATCTGTGGTCAATTAACATTTTAGTGCAACAGGTGTGGACCATCAAAAAATGGCCCCTCCCTGGCACTGGCTGCCAATTCATTATTTATATAGAGAAAATCTGATAATTGCCGAACCATCACTCGACATTCCCAGTGGGTGAGAGAGAGCCCTCTCTTGCCCCCTCTCATGCCTGTCTAACCACCTGTAACAGTTTCTTGTTGGGCATTATGGGTAAGTTTTTCCAAGAATGAACAGATCTTTTCCAGGAATGTGGTACATTTCTTCATTCAACATAGAATTTCAAATTTTATTTAATGTTATTTTAATACGCTTTCTAAAGTTATAGTTATGATTACTTGCAATTTCTTTTTTGCTCAGGTATTTCTACTATATGTTAGTTGGATCTACTTTGCTTTTGTTCTATATTTTTATCTAATTCTTTTGTGTCATTTTTGTCACACCTTAAAAATTTCTTGTTTTCTCTTCATGCATAAATTGTATGTGTATTTGTTCTTATGTTCTACTTTAGACTTTTGCCCTTTTGAAGTATACGAACATTGCATAAAATTTGGGTTTATCTATTTCCGTTTTTCATTTGTATGCAAAAGTATTTTCCTGAACTTTTAGATGGGAGACATGATGAGATCGTTTCCTAATTTCATTAGTAATTAAACTCTAATTCCTAACAGACAATATAAAAACTCTAGAGGTTTTTCATCTGTCAAGTTTTAAATATACATGCCTTGGTTTTTCAGACTTTGGCGCTGTTCCCTCCCACATTTTATCTGGACCTTCTTTTTTTCTTTATCTTCATTGTCCCTGTCCTTTTCCCCTCAGAGTCTATTTTTAACTTTTTCTTTCCCCCCCCCCCCCCCCAGAATGGACTGTCCTAAGAGTGAAATGTAGCTGGTTAGTTTTGAGGGCTCATGAGCTCAAATTATTAATATTTTATCTCTTTTAAACCTTATCACAGTTCTTTGCACTTACCCACTAGAGTATGCTAACCTTTTACCTTTGTACTCACCGTTCTCAAACCAGCTCCTTCTGATTTCGAGTGAACAGCTAATAGTTATTCTGGTGATTTTAGGTCCATTTGATATTCCATTACTTCCCCCTACTTCCTCATGAACAAATACCGATTCTATGTAGGTTTTGTACTTGATAGTTCATCCCTTTCCACTCAGATGTTGAGTTACATGAGAATATTTTCCACCTAACTATTAAATTCATTTTCCATGACTTTTTAGTTTCATTGTCCTGTGTGTTTTTTGTTTGTTTGTTTGTTTGTTTCTCTCTCAGCTGTTCTGTTTAATTTTATGAGAAAAATATAAAAAAATTTCAAGAACTGTTCTGCCACCATTGCTTCCTTACCAAAATCCTAATTCCAAGCAGTTTTTTTTTCTTTTCTTTTTTTTTTTTTTTTTTAAGTCCTCCATCTCGGCTAGGCACGGCAGTGGCTCACGCCTGTAATCTCAGCACTTTGGGAAGCTGAGGCTGGTGGATCACGAGGTCAGCAGCTCGAGACCATCCTGGCTAATGCGGTGAAACCCCATCTCTACTAAAAAAATAAATAAATAAATAAATAAAATTGGCCAGGCGAGGTGGCGGGCCCCTATAGTCCCAGCTACTCCGGAGGCTGAGGCAGCAGAATGGTGTGAACCCGGGAGACGGAGCTTGCAGTGGGCCAAGATGGCAACACTGGACTCCAGCCTGAGCAACAAAGCAAGACTCCATCTCAAAAATAAAAAATAAAAATAAAGTCCTCCATCTCTGTTCTTGATGTTCCTGTAGTGCAAAACAGCACTTACCTCAGAGTCACTATTTTATCTTTTCCATGTCTATATGTTACATATTATTAATTTGTTGAGTGAGTGACACCTAAAACCCAAGAACTCTTTCTAAGCACTAGCAGAATAAAGAAGTAAATTGTGATACCTATCTTTGCTCTCAGATTGAGGAAATATGGGTTAGATATATGAAGAAATAGTTTTCATGTAATATGATAAATGCACACAGGTTTTTTTTTTTTTTTTTTTTTTTTTACTTTGCCTAATTAACTCCTCTTTCTTCAAGGCTTGTTTCAGAAACAAATTTTCCTCTGAAAATGTCTTTGCAACCCTTTCTTCTAGACCTCATTACACCATCCTAAAAGGTACACTCTATAGTTAGGCCTCTATTCACTTTTTTTTTTTTCTATCCATACTATTTTTTCACCCTTAGAATTTATTTTTTTAAAGGCAGATTTAAAATTTTTTCTGCATCTCTATCACAATAAAATGTGTGCTACATACCTGTTGATAAATATCTACTAGATAAATGATTTAATAGATAAAGTTGTATTAAAAATCAGAAAATAATAAATAATTTTATCCTGAAAAGAAAATGTAACAAGAAAGTAACATTTGATCTGGAACTTGAAATCTTGAAATAATCAATAGGCATTTGGCAAGGGGTGAAATTTTGTTGTAATCATGATCTTTCTCCAGAAGTAGATGTTTTATTTCTAAGAATCTTCTCTACTCACTACCACCCAAGCAAGTTAAATAGATGTCTTAAAGCTATGTTTTTTTAAGTAAAACTATGAATATGTTCTTGCTATAAATGCATTCTTGGTAAGAGTCATTTGTGAGAATCTGCAGTTGATTCCATTATCAGAATAATGTCACTATGAGCAGCTACAGTCATTTTATAAAATATTCCTTTTAAGCCTCTCAATTTTCAGAATTGCTTTTGGTTTATAAAAGCTAAGATCATTTTTCCCCCAAATGGCTCAAAACCATTATAATTTTTCTTTATAATATCTCCGAATTGCTGTTCTTCTCTCAGTCTTTACTCTCTGTTGACCAGTGCCTCCTCATTTTTTTTCTCTCTAAATTAAACCTGAAAAATTATTTTAAAAATTTTTGCTTCAACCTAGGATTGGTGAGGTAGTGGACCTATTCTGCATGATAGTATAATGGTGAATACATAATGCATTTGTCCAAATCCATGGAATATACAACACCAAGAGGAAACCCTAAACTATGGACTCTGATGATAATGACATGTCAATGTGGAATAATCAATTATGACAAATGAACCACTCTTGGGGGTGAGGTGTTCATAACTGGGGGAAAAGAGTGTATGGGACGTCTCTGTTCCTTCTGCTCTATTAACCTAAAACTGCTCTAAAATATAAAGCCTATTTTAAAAATTGTGTGCTTCATATTTTCATATGTTGCATCATGTTCTGGCCAAGATCATCTCTATATCAACCTGTTTTTTTAATACTCAAAAGCTTCTTAAGTACATGTTTTGTCTTATAACATGTTAATGTCTGATTAGTATATATCTTACTGTATATTTTACTCAAAGACAAGTCATAACTTTTGAGTATTAAAAAGCCTATGATGGCCAGGCGCGGTGGCTCACGCCTGTAATCCCAGCACTTTGGGAGGCTGAGGCGGGAGGATCACGAGGTCAGGAGATCGAGACCATCTTGGCTAACACGGTGAAACCCCGTCTCTACTAAAAATGCAAAAAATTAGCTGGGCGTGGTGGCGGGCACCTGTAGTCCCAGCTACTTGGGAGGCTGAGGCAGGAGAATGGCGTGAATCCGGGAGGCGGAGCTTGCAGTGAGCCGAGATCGTGCCACTGCACTCCAGCCTGGGCAACTGAGCGAGACTCCGTCTCAAAAAAAAAAAAAAAACCTAAAATGCCTAGGATAATTCATTTTGAATGGATTTATAAACTTATGGCATTATAATTCTATAAACTTTTAATATATTTTTTAAGAATCAAATGTGAAGTCCTTTTCAACTGTATTCACATCATCACCACTTAATCTCACTCCTAATCTACACACGTATTGATTTACATATAAACTCTTTTATAGAGTCAGAAGCCAGAAATATTGGTAGAAGTTTTTATATTACTCATCAAACTTGGACATGAAATACTAAGAATTTTGGTATAGTGTATCCTGCCAAGAGCTGGAGGTTTCCACTCTGATTTATACCTAATCATTGAAACTACATAAGTATTTTGTATATATGTCAGTACCTATACTTTCTGACAGTTTCATCACAATCATGGGATTCTTTTTGTCTTCTGAAAGTTAAATTTTTGATAAAGTATACGAGAGAGAAAAGTCCATATTATTTTTTAAATATATGTTTAACTAAAGATTTATAAACTTAAATGTAAAACAAATAACAGTTACAATGATAATAATTTATTTTATAATTTATGAAAACTATTCATGGCATGCATAGACTCATTTAAAAGGCACATAAATTCTATTAGGTAAATAGTATCACTATTTTGTCTTTGTTTTTATTGCCAGTGATATAATTAAAATTCATAAAGTTTAAGTGTACAGCTCCAGAATCATGTAACTAGTAAATGATGATAAAAGTTTTGACCTCGGGGCTAGTTCATTACAGGGATCTTTCTGTGATAACATGCTAGCTGTACACGTAATACTCAGTGTAATGGAACTAATGAAGTTGCTCAAACCCATAAATCCAGGCCCCGAATTGCTAAAATGAGGTAAGACTTGCTTCATTTTGCCGAAATCATTCAAAATGAGTCACATGAAATGTTCTGCAAAAGCAAATAGAGAAAACTAATGTTTATATTAGAAAAATATTTTATACTCTTATCACCCAGCACTTGTGATTACAATGTGATGTAATCACAAAACATTTATGTGTATGTGAGTTTCTCAAACCAGTACTCCAAGTAGGTAGAATTCCCTAGAAAACACTGCAAAGTATCAGTCATCTATAACCTCTACTGAAAAATCCCTCATCTTGAGTTTCTGTCTATTAATATGGCTTCTATAGTGTTCACCAACACATTCCTCTTTTAGGAGCTGTAGTTAAAAATAATACCTTAACGACTCTTAAAAACTTACTATATTTTAATTTTAGATTATATGTTTTTATGGATATATAATAGTTGTATATATTTTTGAGGTATATGTGATTTTTGATACATGATAATGATCAAATCAGATTAATTGGGACAACCCTTACCTCAAACATTTGCCTTTTCTTTTTGTCAGGAACATTCTTAACACAATATCTCTCCTCTAGCTATTTTGAAATAGCCATTAAAAAATGAAATCCTGTCATTTCCAGTAACAAGGAAAGAACTGCAGGTTATTATGTTGAATGGAATAAGCTAGGCACGGAAAAACAAATGTTACATATGTTCTCACTCATATATGGGAGCTAAAAAAGTGGATCTCACGGAGGTAGAGAGTAGAATGGTGGTTGGGAAGGGTAGATTACATGTTTGCTTTCAGAAATATCTATGCTGTTAGGTACCCTCAAGCTTTAATATAATTGTGCCATTTTTTAAGCATTAGCAATTCTTTTTTAAGTTAATTAAGTTATGTTGTTGCATTATTTTGAGTTGTTAGTGAAATGACACTAATGCCACTTGGGGATAATATAAAATGCCACAGGAAGGCATTTCAAGATGAAAACTGCTTCTAAGAAGTAAAACCAGAGATCACTTTTAAGCTACATTTGATTGCCAGCTCTGAATTTGCCAAGTTAAATTTCATATAGCTTTATAATGTGGAGTAACTAGAGTGCCTAAAGAAAGCAAACAGAGCAGCTTCAGAATTAATGAGAACATATCAGTATACATCTTCATCTTAATCTTGCAAAAGGAGGCTTTAAAAAATGCCATTAACAATAGCTATTTGTGAGACACTGCTATTTTCAATAGAACAAAAAGGCTTACAGGATTAATAAGGCAATTACATTATCAGTGGTTATGCTGCTTTCTTTGAGTTCCTTAAATTATTTACACTATGAACCTAGAACTAATGTCTTTTTGGAATTTTCTGACTTCCTAGGGAATTAATCGAGCATCAGCTTGAGACAAGATAACTTACTAAACAACACATATTTCTAAAGCAGCTAATATATCTAACACCTGCATTAAATATCATGGAAGAATAGAAAAGGCATCCTAACTCCTGAGAGGGCAGAGGTATAAATGTGGAATTTAATATACTCTTTTTAATAGCATGAGATCCATTATCTACTAAAATACAAAACACGATGAGACACATATGAGAATATTTGAAACAGATCATTTAGAATTTACTCCTTAACAATTTTAAGATTTATAGAATAATTTCTGTAAGATTATCAGACCATAGGATGTGTGCAAGACTTTTAATATCAAAGAGTCCATTCTGCACACTGAAATTTTTTCTACCACATTCCCAAGCTGTCATCCAGTCTGTGACTGAAAATCAAGCGTAAGAAATGATGAAAGTAGCTTGTTCCATATATGTAACACACACAAGATATGTCCAACTGCCTGGAAGTTCACTCTTTCCTTTTTCATCATAGAATTTTCTCAAATTATAGATTAACATTTTTGAGGTGAAATTACCTTATTAAAATATTTACCCTTTACACAGAAAATTGCATAAAGGTGGGGGCACTTTTGGTTTAGCTCACACTGTATTTGCGGTGCCTAGTACAGTGTCTGATACATAGTAGACATGCAATAAACAGTCTATGAAATGATACCTGTTTACCTGTAAATTCACCAGTTAATTTTATCCTTGAAAACTTTCAGAACAATTTTATCTTATTGTGGTAGCAATTTAAATGGAGTTGTTGGTAGAGAGACAACTGATTTTCTTCCGTGTTATTTAGGATCAGGTTTGCCTTTGACAGAAAACATAAAGTAATAGCAGCATTAGAAAAGACAGCAGTTAATTTCTCTCTCATGAGGAAGCCTGAAGGCAAAAATCATAGCCTGGCTCTTTGTGACTCATGATGTTATCCTGTATCTCTTAGAAGTTATCACAATAGCTTCTCCTCCTAAATTCCACTTATAGACAAATTTATTTTCACCAGCTTCCATCATTCTGTTTATATTCTGGCCACCAGTAAAAATAAATAAATAAATAACGTTTTCCCAGGAGTTTTATACACTATTTCTTTACACATTTCACTGGTCATATGCACAAAACTAGATCAGAAATATTCCATAGCAGCCATTGTTTCCTCCTTCGGTAGTATTATATTCCTCAAATTTTAGCCAGGAACATGGATAACAAAGATAAAGATTACATTTTAAATATAATTGACTATTTTCAATTATATATTGAATATATAATTCAACATATATTGATTATATTCAATAATATATTGAAATTATTCAATAATATATTGAAATATCTATATTGAACAATTTCAGTATATTTCTTTATTCTATTTTGAATAAAGAAATGTTTCAATATTCTATCACATGAAGTTAAATGCATCCACATGACTAGATTTTGGCGGTTGCAATTTACATGAAAGTTATATGTGCGAATCATGGAAATTTTCCTAAATTGAATGGTATGTTCTTTTTATTTTCTTTACTTCTTACTGACTCTAATGATGATGTCTTTAAATCTGATATTGATCTCCTTGAGATTTTAACTTAATAAGCATTCTAACTCATTTTCCATTTTTCACCAAAATATAATTTCTTTTATTGTTAGCCTTTATTAAATGGTTATATATCTGAAATGGTTGGCATTTAATTGCATTTTAACAAGCTTTTAATTTTTGACAACTTTATTGAGCATGTCACTACAAGCCACGGATATTTATTAGAAGTACTAGTTTAACATCTTCTAATTAGTCTAATTCTTTTTCTGCCTCAAAACAATTTTTTTAAAAACATCTCTAATTAAGAAATCTCCATTTACTTTTCTTCTTTGTTCAAACTATCCCACTGCATACTGAAGAATATCCAAAATCCTTACCCGGTAATTCAAAACTGTCATTGCTTCAGATCAAGCTGTTCTTTATAGCTTATTTTTTTTCTTTTTTATGCATGCACTCTAAATACTACTCAGATTTCTTAGATGTGTCTCCTATCTTCTGTTTTTCCCTCACAACAATCTCTACTTTAACTGCACATTTCATACAACACTAATTTTGTTCTATCATCACTCTTTCCCATTAAGGCTGAGATTAAATGCCACATTTCATAGGATGCGTCTATTTTGATCTTTTCAGCAAAAAACGATTATCCCATTCTCTGAACTCAAAATACTTATGAAATTTATTTCCTTCTACTTGGCAATATATGTGTGTATGTGTGCGTGTTGTTTATGTGTGTAAATATAGTTATGTTCTCATTAAAAGCTTGGAAGTTCCTCTGCACAACTCTAATAGCATACCTTGCACAGAGTATATGCTCAATTAATACTTTTGAACAAAATAAGGCTAATCTCACATCACTCAGATGAATGCCCTGTCATGTAGCACACTTCTTTAAAATGTAGAAATTCAATTCTGCACTCTATTGATATGTTCACTTGCTATTTATCTTGATAACTGATTTCAAGTAACTTCACCTTTGTAGATAAACAAGGGCTGTGCCTTCCCCTACCAATTCATGAGGGTATTTATGGAAAAACTATACAAATTAAAATAAAATAGTATTCTCTTCTGGCAATATAATTGTAACAGAAATAGCAATTACAGTACTGCTGCTTTCCCTACAGGTCTTCTGAGAGAAAGCTCCTTGAGCTTCAGCAAGAGGCAAGCCATGGAACCAACACATATGCCCATCAATGATAGACTGGATAAAGAAAATGTGATACATATACACTACGGAATACTATGCAGTCAGAAGAAGGAATGAGATCATGTCCTTTGAAGGGACATGGATAAAGCTGGAAGCCATCATCCTCAGCAAACCATCACAGGAACAGAAAAACAAATACCACAGGCTCTCACTCATAAGTGGGAGCTGAACAATGAGAACACATGGACACAGGGAGAGGAGCAACACACACCAGGGCCTGTTGGTGGCGGCTAGGGGAGGAAGAGCATCAGCAGAAATAGTGAATACCAAGGTGAGGGTTCGATAGGTGCAGCAAACCACCATGGCACATGTTTACCTATGTAACAAACTTGCATGTTCTATACATCTATCACGTATCCCGAAACTTAAAGTAAAAAAAGAAAAAGAGGCAAACCTAGATGGCAAATTTATTTTTATCACATTATCAAAAACACATTTATAAATTTGTAGGCCAGTGTGTGTGTGTCTTAGAAATTCTTATTTTATAAGCGTATCAGTATAATTCCTTTTCTTTTCCAAATTCGTCTTTTTGATATTCATTGAGCAAGCTAAGTGTGAACTACACAGTTGTGGTCCTTTGTTTCATATAGTTTGTTGTATTATTGGGTAGAAGGAGTCTACTAATTAAGCAACTATAAGTACTTGATTGAGGAAGTCCTGAATGTTGGTGGTCTGAAGATTAGAGAAGGCATGTAATCCAATCTACAGATATCAAGTGAGGCATCCTAAAGAATGTGTTTAGGACAAGATCCAAGAACTTCCCTACATAATGGTGAAAGAGTGAATGGTCCATTGGAGAAACAGAAAGAAGTTCAGTGTACATAGAACCTGTTTTGTAATGAGAAGTGATCGAGGTAAATGAGGTGGAAAAAGTAACCAAGGGTCAATGAACAGGTTCAGAAAGATTAATGTACGGTTCAAGAGGATTAATAAATTATTGTGTATTTTTTTTTCTTTTACAGAAGCAATGTCTTTTTAAGTGTGTTGTTTAAAAATTTGCTTAGATAAAATTTATCTCATAAATGTACTATTAGATCTCTGAGGGGATAACGTTTTCCTCCTTTGAGAATTTTACAGATACATCAGGGACTAATAATTATCCCCATGTAATAATTATTTGTACAATTTCTAATTTAATAAGTGTAGATTGATTCACAATTATTTCATCATAATAATTCATAATAATGATAATTCATAGTTATTTGCTTAATGATTCCCACAAGTGACTTTGTAAATTTAATTATGTGTCTAAGAACACTGTTTTCCTATACTCTAATCTCCCCCAAAAGGCAACTATCATGCAGAATGCTTGAATTTTTGAGTCAGAGAATGTAAGAATGCTAACATACTTTGTTTTTTCGTTTAAGTTGGAATCATTTTTAATATTTAAATACAGAGAGTGAGCATTGGCTTAAAACACACACACACACACACACACACACACACACACACACACACACACAGAGAGAGAGAGAGAGAGAGATTCGAATAGCCAAAATATGCAGAGGAAATGAGTTCCTGGTTTGTCCTCCACAGTCCCCATCCTAGAAGTTGTAGCTGGCCCTCCTCCTCTTAAACCTACACAGAGTCACAGTGGCCACTTTGCACTACAGTTGTAATGCTTGTTGTCTGTTTCATATTGAGGGCATGTCCCTTCCAGACAGCTCCATTCTTTAAAAAAAGAAAAACGAAAGAGCAGTCATTAATGGTTCAGGACACATCCTTCTCTACTGGCATCAGTTCTTACCCCACAATAGGAGAGTAAAATC
Organism: Macaca nemestrina; assembly: GCF_043159975.1. Lineage (NCBI taxonomy): Eukaryota > Metazoa > Chordata > Mammalia > Primates > Cercopithecidae > Macaca > Macaca nemestrina. Next base: position 27,122,090 of record NC_092127.1, read on the forward strand.
TTCCAATTAGGAGCAGTTTGGTGAAAGGAGTGGGGTGGCCAGAGCTGGAATGACTACACTGTGGTATTAGAGTGAAAGACAGAAGTAAATCAGGATAGCATGGAGGGCCCAGTTGCAAGTTGAGAGTCTCTCCGTGAGACGATGTGGAGTGAATTCTCTCCACAAGGTTTCAACAGATTAATGTGCCAATGTTAAATATATATATAATCTCCAAATAATCAGTCGTTCAAACACTATGGAATTTCAAATGTCACCCACAGACAGCTCAAAGATAGCAGTAATCTTCTGGATCTTTCCAGGAAGTGAAGGGTGAGCCCCTGGCATTCCTTCTGGCAACGTTTCGGTCCTGGTTGCTCCATTTGCAACTTCTCAGTTTCAAAAACAACAGGAGGAACCACATCATAAAGGAAGTGGTCCCAATCCATGAGGTTGTCCTGGAAAACCTGTACATTTTTTGAGCCACAAAGAGTGAGAGATGAAAAGCACCTGCGATGGCAGAGCTGGCCCTGTCCGGAAACATCTCCATCAGGCCCCACCCATAGTCTTCACATTAAGGTATCATCCATAGCTCCCCTCTCTCTTCCTCTTGCATTGGCTTTGGGAAGCAATTCCCCAAACAGGGGTTTCCTGGCCAGGTGGCGGCCAAGATTGCGTGACTTCCCCAGCCCATTGTCTTGCTCAGGGCTTTAATCTATATATGTCAATTTGCCTTCCTCCTTTTATTTTTTTGTCCTCCTTTTTTTTTTTTTTCTCGTTTACTGTCATTCTATCTTTTATACCTCCTCTTCTGTTTTCTCCTCATTTTCATCACACTTAATAACCCTCCTAGTTGAACTAACATGTTATTAATAGATAATGGTTCACCTGGCATCAAATATGTTCTGGGCACTTGACATAGTTCATTTCATATGATTGTCATGATATTCCTATGAAACTATGGCCAGAATTTAGCAGGTTAAAAAACAAAACAAAGCAAAGTTTTCAAAGAAGTTAAATGATTTGCTCAAAAAACTCTCGACTATTAGAGGAAGCAGAAATCACTCGTGTATTGCATTATTCAAAAATATATTTTATCTTTTGATATACAGATCCCTAAATCATTTTAAGATCAACAGCAAATATTATTCTCTTATCCTAGCTATCGAGAAAAAAAAATCGTCAGAAGAGTGTGATAGATTGCAAACATTTATTTGGGACAGAACCCTAACAACCTTCTTATCTTTTCTCTGTCCCCAGACACCTACGATTCTAGAAAATGGTCTAGTCAGATACTTAATCCAAGTATTATATTGAGGTATTGTCAGATACTTGGATTAAGTATCTAGAACCATTCTCTAGAACTGTAGGTGTCTGGAGACAAAGATGGGGATCAGGAGATGTATCATTTGAGAAGAAATCCTGCAAGAGATAATTAGGGTCTACAGGCAAGGGAGTTACCCAGCAGCAGAGATTGAGAGTGAGATATGGTTTTCAAAATAGAGTTGAAATAAATTTAGAATAGAACCTAATCACGTTATACTCTTTGTTTCGCAGCCTCAAGACTCCATTTACTTATGTACCCTCCAGCACATCTTATAGAACTGTCCTTTGAACACGAGTTCTTCATGGCACTGGACTGGAATGCCAAAACGTAGAGAGAGAGGATGATTGATGGAGACATTGCAATGGGAGAGAACTGTCTAAAACAGAGATATTTTAATTGGAAAAGTCATGGAGAGTCAGCTAGCACTCTGGGAATTAAGGATTTACTCTCAGAAGTATAAAATGGTATGAGTAAGTTGACATTGAAGTTCATAATGATCTATTTATTCAAGAAACATTTCATGAACAGCTGCTATATACCATGCACCATGGCAGCTGCTGGGGATATGCAGTGGAGACAACAGAATGTAATGCTCATGGAGCTTATATGCTAGGGGCAAAAACAGTCAGAAGCAAGTTAATACATAATATAAGGTATTGATAAGTGCACTGAAAAAATAACAAAGCCATATCAAGAGATCAAAAGTGAGAGATAATCCTACTTATGATATGGTGGTTGGTGAAAGCTTCACATGAATTTGGTGATATTTAAAGATAGGCCAACATTACATGGAGAAGTAAGCTATGAAGACAGATGTCCAAACAGAGAAAGGCAAGTAAAAACACCATCAAATCTGATTGTGAGTCCAAAAGCTGAAACATGGTGCTGTGATTGGAGGAGTAGAGATAGGGGAGAGAAAGGCAGAGGGTTAAGTGGGGACCAGATTAAGTAAGGGAGTATTGGCCATAGCAACTTAATAAGGCTAATAAAGGGAACATTTCCTGCAAAAGATTTTAGACAACTACATTTTTGTTGTTACCTATTTTCAAATTTCTGCTAAAAAATAACAGTGGTCCATCCCTTGTCCTAACCAATAGCATTAAGGTCTAAAATTTATGTCATATGTATCATATATATGTGTAGGGGTGTGTGTGTTTTTGAGATAAGAGTCTCGCTCTGTCGCCCAGGCTGGAGTGCAGTGGCACGATCTCGGCTCACTGCAAGCTCCGCCTCCTGGGTTCACGCCATTCTCCTGCCTCAGCCTCCCGAGTAGCTGGGACTACAGGCATCCGCCACCACACCCAGCTAATTTTTTGTATATTTAGTAGAAACAGTGTTTCACTGTGTTAGGCAGGATGGTCTTGATCTCCTGACCTTGTGATCCGCCCGCCTTGGCCTCCCAAACTGCGGGATTACAGGTGTGAGCCACCGCGCCGGGCCGGTGTGTACTATTTTTTAAGAGTTAAAGATAAGATTTTATTAAAAGGCTGTGGACATGATCATAAAATATCTACTAGAATATCTATGTATGAAGATTTTTAAGTACTTACAGTCAGCAAATTTAATCCACTTCCATTACAGAGCAGGTAATTTAAGTGTAACTCCTCTAGAATTAATAATGTATTAAACCATGTTTTAATCTTAGTTAATGTCCCCTGGAATAATGGGAAAATGCAGCCTATAATAGCTCCCTTTTATGTTTATTTTGCTAAATTTCAACTTAGCACAGCATTATTTCACTGCCAGATGTTTTTTATAATAATGGCTTAATTTGAAAGAAGAAATACTCCCAGTCAGTATTCTTACTTCCCTGCCTTTTTTTTTTTTTTTTTTTTTTTTTTTTTTTTTGAGACTGAGTCTCACTCTGTCATCCAGGCTTGAGTGTAGTGGCGCGATCCCGACTCACTGAAACCTCCACCTTTCATGTTCATGCAATTCTCCTGCCTCTGCTTCCTGAGTAGCTGGGACTGCAGACGCTGGTCACCATGCCTGGCTAATTTTTGTATTTTTAATAGAGACAGGGTTTCACCAAGTTGGTCAAGCTGGTCTCGAACTCCTGACCTCAGGTGATACACCCGCCTTGGCCTCCAAAAGTGCTGGGATTACAGGCAACCCTCAGAGGTGGCTGGACTATTTTGTGTCTCAGTAATAGATTCTCACCAGGTATGCCTCTCTCATCCAGATTAATTAATGAAAGCAACTTGCAGCGTGGTCACAGCAATGCTGCCCTTGCTGTCTGTGACACTGGTGAGTCAGGTCCTGCTCTTCTTCACACCCTTCAGCCCTGCTTTCCCGTATTTGAGCTGAATCCCTGTTGCTGACCTATGTGTATACTATGTGTGACCTGTATGTATTCTTCATCTAATGAAGAATAATCTTTTATAATAATCATGTTTTTAAATATAATAATAATCTACAGTACAAGGTATTAAACAGCATGGAAACAATCATATAGTATTAGAAATAAATAAGACTTCAGAGAACTTTAAGTACAATACTATCTTTTACAGATGAGGAAACTGAGACCCGGAGCAATTGAATGATATCCTTGTAGTTCAAGGCTACCCTATAGCAAATCTTGTGAAAAATGTTGGAATTCTAATACCTGTCTCTCATTTTTCACACCACGTTATGCAACTTCCCTACAATCTCCACAGTTAAAAATATTGATCAGAACATTAAACCCATCCTGAAGTCTATTTTATATGTAAACCTTTTGCTTAAATGTTTGTAGCACAGTTTACAATTAGAGAGCACAATTCTCAGGTGGGGGATCACTGGAATTCAGGAAGAGGGTAGAGCTTTGTGAGTTTTTTAGATTTACATCCACTGGGGTTTGTATTCGACTACCTGATAGAATACCCAAATAACAATGGCTTCATCACTTGAGGGACTGTTTTTCTCACAAAGCGAGGGAGTCTAGAGGTATGAAGTCTAGTGCCAGTGCCATCAGTGAGGGATTTAGACTCTATCTTTCTGCTCACTCTTACCATGTGGCTTGAATCTCGTGCTTATCACTTAACGTCTACATGCTGGTTGTTCCAATTCCAGTCTTGAATTGGTACTCTGAGCTAGATGTTGTCGAAAATAAAAGGCAAAGTCGATCCTGTCCTGTTCTAAAGAGATTGAATGAGAATTTGAGAATTCAGTAGGCTAGTACATCCCACGCACATTTCCATCAGCAAGCCTCGCTGGCAGATCATGGATTATTTTGTTGAGAGGTATGATAATATCTCCAGCGATATTCTGCAGTTAAGTACAATTTATGTTTTTATATCCCGTAGGATGTCTTTAGGCGGCCTACATTTTAAATGAAAGACTAATAAAAAATAAGACACATAATGTGTTACATGGTAAGAATTGCCATGTAGAAAATTAAAGCAGGAAAGAAACAAGAAGATGAGAGTTGAGAAATAAAATTGACTTTTAATTAGGGTACTCATGAAAACCTCATTGAGAGTGACTATTTGTGTCAAAGTCTAAGGTGAGTGAGGCAGTAATCCCAGTGTATATTCGGGACAGGGAATTCTAGGCAAATGTTGTGGTGACAGTATTCCAGGGAGGTTTAGAGAGCTAAGGAATGAATAGAAAATTAAGATTAAATTAAATATTTTCACTAAAGCAAAGATAGCTCACTCAACTATATTTTAATAGCTTTATTTCTACTCACCCATATAATCACACACACCACAGGCATGAAGCCAGGTGCGTACCTTGTGCGTACCTTGGAAGATGTCACATTTACCTGAAGCATAACTAGCTCCTGGAATTTCAGTTTATTGAGAGAAGGAGAACTATTTTTCTACAGTTGAAAATCTCTCAAAAAGTTGATATAATTGAGTGACTTTCATTCAAGCTGATGACTTTAGAGATTGAAGGCTACAAACTTTATCTGTCTATTAAAATGGAAATGACTGTCTAAAGTTTCCTTAAAGAAATTTTGTCTCAGAGAAGTCATTTGAAGTTATGAGTAGGACTGGATGTTCAGGTAAAATTTTCTATACCAAAAAAGAAAAAATACAAGGCCTGAAGCATTATCTCTTACGATTCATACTTAGATTATAGAGTCTATTCAGGGATTTGCAACAGAATGCATATCAAATAACACAATTTCTTCTGGTAATTAAAGGCCTTGGACATATTTAACTAACTTGAGGATATATAAAAATACTAAAGTGATGAATAAGGACAAGAGAGAAAGTTTATATGCTTTTAAAAAGATGTATGCATGTATTTTAAACTTAGTTATTTTATGAAGGAGATCCATGAATTATAATAGCTATGAAAGCCATTCCTCCAAACCTGAGCAGAGTTGAATAACACCCTTAGTCTCTAGATACATAGACACATACATAGATAAAGCTGTGGTCATGGACTATTGGAAATAATTGATGTGTTTTATGCTGGTATAATTGCATGAAAAGTGACCACTTAAATGAAATTTAAACTTTTCTTATGAGTTTTCTTACTCTTCAATCGATGTATCAGGAATAAACCTATTCCAAATCAATACAATCATGCTCACCACAGTAGCAGGAATTACAGTGTAAATGTTATTTGTTAGATTATCATTTCCTAACATTATAGAACCATACAAATAATAAAACAATAAAAAATATATTGTTTTCTATTCTTCTGCATCAGCTGTATCAGTGGAACTTGTGCCAAACCCTATAGTTCAAAACCTGGGGCTTTTGGTACATTCCATTTTCCACCGTAATCCTATATGGCCTCCTGGGTTCCAAGTGAAGCAGTGATCATACTTCTTGTTTCTCCTTATGGATCTACACACTTGACTACCTGGCCCTTCACGTGCAGCCGTCGCCATCAGTTCTGTTCTCGGCAGGAATTGCTTTTCCCTCTTCTCTTCTCCAGTGAGTCTCTTGTTCAGGTCAACAATGAAAACCCACTTACCTTCTGGTTTTTTTTTTTTTGTTTTTTTTTTCCCCCAGTAGCCTACACTGTTTCCATTTCCATCCCATACACCCTAATCTGGTCTGTCTGTGTTCACACATCCGTGCACTCTGTCCTTTCCTAGGTTAAGCATCTAGTACAATCCCTGAGGAGATTAAAGAAGTCCCCCTTGTCCCCCATAGCTGGGAGATCTTAGTCTGGGAGATGGCTGTTACAAACTCCAAATTGCCTACAAAGACAGTCTGAGATTATGCAAGGTCTACCTACCACAGAAAGAACACGCAACATCCCTAGAAAGCCAACCCCACCCCAACCAGCCCTCCTCTGGGCCTACTGGCCTGCATTTTACTCTTAAGGAACATTTTTTTCTATTTTTTCCCAAAGTCACTATGTGGATTAGTTGGACTATGGTAGGGCCTGGCCAACCTCAAGCAGTCATTAATTTTAATTTTCTTTCAAAAAGTATACCCTTCATTTCACATTTAAAAATAACTGTGCATAGGCCATATAAGACCATACACAGAATTAAACATCGGAATTCCTATAAAATCGGTCAGGGTACAGGGATTAGAGTGTGTCGGCTGAAATTTGGAAACTGCCTCCAGGAAGGCTAAGCCTGCTCCGTTTCTTTTTGGGGAAGTAAACCTGTGACAGGACCTACCGTTTTTAGAATTTGGTGTTTACATCAGTATAAGGATTTTATGCTCAAATATTACACATACTTTCCTAACTAATCTGTGTTTACCAATCACAGCTTTGCAATTTCGGTGCAAATAATGAAAGTTTGGAAAAATTATGGAGTGATGATTACCAGCATTAAAAATGATCACTTAAACTGAAATTTAATTTTTTCTTATGTCTTTTCTTTGAACCTTGGGCAAGCATTATTCATCTAGACAGTAATACACTCAACTTGCAGTCCTTTAATATCATCTGAGTGATAGTTGGACTATCATCATCAAGTGGCCTATTTCCTGGAATAACTTGGGTATCTAAGTAAAATCTCTACTAACACTCTTATTTAAATTTTTTAGCTATGATAGCCTAACTGAAAAAAAAGGCGAAAAAAAAAAACCCTTTATTACACATGCGGCACATAGCAAGATAACCACTAGAAATGTCAAAACACTGACAAAAATAGAAGGCTTGTAATTATGCTTCTAGTACAAATTTGCAAATGTCTCAAATTCTGGATGCCCTATTCTCAGAAAATTCCAGGACTTCTTGCACTTTCATACATAATAGATGTGAACTAAAACACGTTCTAAGAATTTGTATTTGACACAAAAGAAAATGTAATATACATACGTCCGATTTTTTTAACTAAATTAAACATGGGTTAGAGACCACACCTTTTGTAGAGTAGAATGAATGGTGTTTCTCTGGTGTTAAAATACCTGTGAGATTCCATGACAAATCAGTGTTTTAGGAACTTTTTTTGAGTTACCTTGAAAATGTGTAATCATGTAAAACAGTTTTAGAGAATGATAATACACTTACATATCACCATACTATAAAAAATAAATAAGCCACACAGAAAAATATACAAAAATGACTCTACAAACTCATAACATACTTGCATAATGGACTTTGAATATTTGAATATAGTGCTGTAGTAATAACATAGGCCGAGTTGCATGAAATATTCATATTTAATTTTCTGTTGTTTTATTTATAAAGTATTGTTGTGAAGGTTTACATGCAGACTTTCAAATTTTGAGAAATTTGAAAATGAATCACAGGGGTTTTGATAGCTGCTTTTGAACCATGGGATTGATTAAAGCAAGAGAATGCCAAATACCCATTGAAATTAAGTGAAATGAACTTAAATTGATGAGTTATCCTCAAAGAGTTAGATGAGTTGCCTACGCAAGGTCATTTCTATTAAGTTCTGAAAGTAGTTGAGTCATTGACACCCCTGCTCAGATTTGCTGCTTGAATTGGTATCAGGAAGTTTTGGCCAATGTGTGTGAGGTAAGGAAGAAGACATCTCAGAATTTCTTTTTTCTTCACTCTTTATTCATCAAGAACAAGCCTGAGAGATTCCGAAGAACTTCATCAAACCTGACATTTATTTCCCACCCATTTTTTTTTTTTTAAACAAATACTATGTTATGCTTTGGAAACATATAGTGTCACATTTTTCATACTTAAAAAAAAAATATATCCCTAGTCCCTGACTGAAAGATGCTATTAATCTATACAATGAATTAAAATAAAACCTCATTGCAAATATTAGTTCACAAGGTGCAATCATCCATATATTTAGTAATATATCATCACTGTCAAGAGACTTCCAAGGATTATTTTTGCCACTTCTCTCTTCCAGAAAAGAGAACACTGATACAATATACAAAGTTTTAACAGACATAGACTCATCAGTGATAGGATATGGTCATCAGTAGTGGTTGAAAGTCTGAAAAAAAAGATTAAAATTGAATGTGCTTGGGAAAATTCTCTCTCCTCTTCGATTGTGCTTTTCCTATTTTGGAGCCATAATAAGATTCAGCTAAGAATGTGCTCTCTGCCTTAGAAAGACAAGTAGGAACAAAAACAGAAAGAAAACATGGAGGAACAGGTTTATGTGTGGCTCAAACCTAATTTGTTTCTAAAAAGTCAGAATGGCTTATGCATGATGCATGAGTCCAGCTCAATGGGGTGAGAGAACCTGTAAGAAATTGAAGACAAACTTCTACATAGAAGTAATACGTAGGTATTTGTAGAAATGTCCTTCTTGTAAATGTATCGCTCCAAAGTGTATCTCTTTGTGGACATAGGGAACTGGAAAGCAATAGCTGTGTTAACTAGCTATTTGGTTTACTCAAAATTCTCATATCAAAACTCTTGTGAATTGGGATGCTGCTTCTATTTTTAATATATTGTTCTCTGTCACATTGGCATAGCATCATTCCATACATTGTAGTGACCAGGAAAGCAATAAAAAGCTTTTGATTGCTACTTAAGAATCATTGTGAATAAATACATTCAAAAGAAAATAAATCATTGTCAAAGTTGAACACAAAGCTAAAGACGTTGTAATTTAAACAAAGACTTTCCATTTTTGTGTAAAGCACTTATTTAAATTAGATTTATGTGGACCTTGAATAATCCATTTCCTTTCTGGAGTCCATTTGGAATTTTTTCTTTGGAATCTGCTATTTAAATTAAGGCTGTCAGGAAATGTTACCATGGTTACTTGCATCACCTGAGCATGAAATGAGAGTTTTTGAATATTTTCATTTCTATGCTATCATCACTGCCTTATGTACAAGGCAATTATATCTTTAGGGGTTAATAATACATTTCACTACCTTTATATGAAGCTCATTTATAATCCACTGAGATATTGCAAATGTACTCTCCCACTTAAAATGAAACTCTGTGTCCATTTCATTCCTGTGGGAGGCAGGATAGGAGAAAAGGGCAACGTAACTCCAGAGGATGATTGGAGTTCGGCATTTTCTTATGGGACAGATATACACTGCCCATTGTTTCTTCTCTCTACTATTTTTAACGGTTTTATTTTCTTATTCTTTTCTGTTATTCCATCTCTAGTAAATAAAGTCCTGCATCCTAGATCCTTAAGTTTAGATACATCTTGACCAACCTAAGAGCTTTATTCCTTAAACTATTCCTAAGCCTTTCCTTACAGCCCTGCTAAAGCTATTCCCTGTAAGATTCCTTCACTGGAATGTGACAAATAGCCAAACATGGCTAAAATCCACAGCTAAAGTTGATGGCCAATAGATTCAGTGAATTTCCACACTTGTTGGCCATATTTCTCTATATTTTAACATGGGGAGATGTAATGAAAACACAATTTTTATACAGAATAAAAATGTGATACTTCCCATAAGAGACTGACATTAAAGATCTTGCATGTCCTGTCTTTTAGAAATATACTTTTGATATCATTCTTTTTTTTTTTTTTTTTTTTTTTTTGAGACGGAGTCTCGCTCTGTCGCCCAGGCTGGAGTGCAGTGGCGCGATCTCGGCTCACTGCAAGCTCCGCCTCCCGGGTTCACGCCATTCTCCTGCCTCAGCCTCCCGAGTAGCTGGGACTACAGGCGCCCACAACCGCGCCCGGCTAATTTTTTGTATTTTTTTAGTAGAGACGGGGTTTCACCGTGGTCTCGATCTCCTGACCTTGTGATCCGCCCGCCTCGGCCTCCCAAAGTGCTGGGATTACAGGCGTGAGCCACCGCGCCCGGCCTGATATCATTCTTTTTCTATCTCATCCTAACAAGATAAGATTCACCTCAAAGGCCGGGCCTTCATTGTGCAGGCTTCAGTTCTTGCATTCACAGCACAGTGGTGAAGTAGCCACTTGGAATCAAAATTGCCATCAAGGACAATTCTCAAGAAACGTCCACTAGTATAGTATGTCATGTGTTCTTTCCATTTCCTGTTCCACAAAGCAGTGAATAAGACTTAATGCTCTTCATAAATTTTTATGGCCTCAGTATTTGCAGAGAATTGGAGGATCCCGTACCAAACTCAGAACTAGCACAATGATAATATAATTATTATTTGCCTAGTAATTTATAAAGAATTGCTACATTTATTACCACATTTTATCATAGACTCAACCCCAGGAAACATATAGGGCAAGAATGTTCATTATCTCCATCTTATATGTATGGAAAACAAAAATTTACGTATGGGAAGTAATCTATCTGAGATTACATGATTGATAAGAATATGACCCCAGGGTGACTGATGATAAATTCCAAGAGCTATTTCTTATATATTACGGTCCCTTCTCTTTACTCTCCACACTCAAGTCTAAAAAAAAGTAAATAAGTTGCTCTTAGGATCTAAAATAGAACACAATGAGAAAAGTCAGGTATGTTTGTTTTTTCCTTTTCCTGACTTTTATTAGTGCTTTGTTTTTATTTTTCTCCCTTAAAACTAAACATACTTTTATCAATTCTTCTTCTAGGTAAAAATTAAAACACAAAATGCTAATTTATTCTCGTTTTCTAATTTTGCATGTTTCTTTATATGACGATGTCTATAATTAGAGTTTAATTCTATCCATCTCTTCTGTTTTCATAGATAAAAATGGTTTTATATATTTTTAAAATCCGATTGAGTTTTCTTTCTTAAGGCACAAATCTCTTTGCCGAAATCACCTAATAATATAGGAAAAAGCCTGATTACCGCCAGAACAGTACATGTTCAGACGTCTGACAGACAATTTCCTGGAATAGCCCAGCTCTGAGAGGGTAAGCACACATGATATGCCGGATAAAAAACAACTGAGTGGTGGCAGAGTACAACTAAACATAGCATTAGAGTAAGTGGCTGCATTAGTTACAGTCAACGGAAATTTCCAGAAAATAGGTCTAGGCTTTTAGTGAGAGTCTGTTCTCTAATTCTACTCAACACATAAAATTCATTTTCTAGAAACTAATTTGAAGTTTCTCTATCCAAACATAACCTACAGAGGTCTTTAAGCATTTTGGTGAATTTTGAAATTATTTTAAGAATGGATTGTATTGCCTTAATAGATCATGGTATTTAAAGTGCATATTTTCTGAGTACGTGTTATATTACCACTGACTGAAACATACAGTTATAATAGTGGTTCTTACTCTTTTAGGTATATATTTATTCACTTTTCAGCAATATGTACCAGAATTATGCTTTTATTAGTATTGTATTATTACAATGAGTGCCCAACACTCATTCTTCATGTGAGGATTAGGGTTAAATTTTGGAGGGAAAGAGTGAAAGCAATAAGGCTGGTTTTGATGCTCTTGCTGTGCTGATGATACAACACTGCTGCCTGCCTTCTTTGCTCTCTATCACCACAAAACAAAAGCCACTACAGCTGTGAACTCAAATGTGCGCACCCTAGACCTTGTCATGACCTTGATCCCAAATCTTGCGATGTATTATCTCTTCCTATTCTTGTGATCCCACTCCAAAATTATTTGACCTCATTAAGACCTCCAATTCAGTGAACTTACCATTTTTTCACTATAATTCATAATCTATTAGCCATTTTATGGCTTCATATTTGTCACCCAACTGAGATTTCATGGTCCAGCACTATAATAATATCATGGAACATTTTCTCTTCTTTTTTCCTTCTGCTATTCACACCCATAAGGCCTTTGGCCAAACCCAACTACCTATCTATATTATAACTCAGCTGAAGCAGCTGAGCACTGACAGAAACACACCACACCAGGTTCACTGGACTCATTTAAACTTCATGAACAAAACTTAAAACCGAATACTCAGCAAATACAGAGTACTTTACTTTCTCAGTAAATTCATTTTCTCTTTTCCTAAAATGGTTTTTTTACACCATATCCTCTTTCCTCAAGTTTCCTAAAATTCTCCACATTTCTCAATTTGAAGTGTTGCCTTTTTCACATTTCACTAAAAAGTAAGTAAGATCAGTGAAAAAAAAAATCATCCTTCTACCACCAACTCCGCCAACCTACCTGCATCTGTAATAAGACAGTCCTTGTAGGGATTGACATGACAATGAAATATTTCTCCCCTCTCTGTAGGGCTAATTTAATTTTGAATTAGACTTAGATTACTATCACATTCCTAAGACTTCTACCTTGCGTTCTGTCTTCTGCATCAAATTTGTCTTATCTCTTTTGAAGTACTCTAATCAACACACAAACATATTTTAACATAAATATCTTTAAAAAATCTCCTTTGAGCTCAGATTTGTTTTTCAGCTACTCCTCATATGTTTCTTTCCTTCCCACAAGACTAAAACTCCTAGGAAAAAATTGTCTTTGTCTATTGGTGTCTCTCTTTCCATATTTCCAGATTTTTCCTCAACCAGTTTCAATCTGGCTTTCACGCTTAACAGGAGTTCTAACCAAAGTTGGCAGTGGTGTATATGCCAATGGTCAGATATCTGTATTAATCTAATAAGCTTCAATAACGTTCAACACAGTTTACCACAACCTCCTTGAATACAATTTCTGTTCTGTGCTTCCAAAACCTCTAGTGCATTAGATTTTACTTATACCTCAGTAGCTTCTCTTCCTTGTCTCCTTACTACTTTGTAAACACTGGCGAACACTGGACTCTAAACACTGTAAACACTGGACTCTAAACACTGGCGAACCCTTGGGTCCTATCCTCCACCTCTTTTGCTTTCTTTTTACTTCAGTTCTCCTATGTGATCACATTTTGCCATCGGATTAAAATATTACCATCATATTGGTTTTTATATAATAGTATCAAACATTATCTCAACCTAGGCATTATCCCTGAGCTTCAGATTCATATGTCCAATTGCCTTTATGACTTATTCACTCAGATATATTATAGCCTTTCAATATAATACAGGAAAGAATAAAACTACTGATTTGCCTCCCCCGTTCGCACCTCAAAAACCTTTCCCATTCTACTATGGAGCACCAAATCTTCTTTTTTTTTTTTTAAAGGCAAAACTGTAGAAGACATTCTTGACTTTCTTTTCCTCCTGACAACCCATATACTATATCTAATTCAACAAAGATTTATGAACTCCCTGAAATACATATGTAAGAAATATATATTATATAATGATATCATGTATATATATGTAAAAGAAAACGATAAGTTCTCATCTTTTCCTTCTCTACACCCCTTGCTCATGCCACCAGTATGGCTTAACCTGATCTCTACATAAGCCTGTGAACTGACCTTGCTGCATTCCCTCTTGAACTTATCCACCTATTCTGCACAGCAGCCAAGTTGATTAAAGCCTAAGTCAAATCTTGTCTCTATCTTGCTTAATGTTCTCCAATGTCTTCTCATCACATGTAGAGAATCAAAACTCTTTTGGTGGCTTTCAAAGCCTTATGACATTTGGTCTCTGCTTATCCTGCCAATCTCCCTCTGCACTCTCTATGATGATTGGCAGCTGATGCTCTCTCTGTTGAAGGCCCCTTCTCATGTATCCTTACCACAGCCTTTTCCGTGATCCCAGTTTCAACTCAAATGTCAGCTTCTCAGAGACCCCTTCCCCAATAACCTGCCTCTATCTCTTAGTCTTTCATATATTACCCAATTTTTTCTTCCAAAAGTGGAAGACTTATTATTATTCATGGAGCAGAAGTATATATTTGAGAATCTTCTGTGGAGAATTATAGTCATGGACACAAATGAGATCCTAGGGGAAGAGTGCATAGAAGAGGAAAGGAGAAATCTCTGCTGGGTCATGAATAAATTCAACATGAAATCAATGTAGAGAAATTAGTTGGCAAGCAAACTAGGAGATAAAGGATGTGGTAGGAACTCAGAAGACTGTGGGGACATTGACAAAGAAACAACTGGAGAATTTATTTATTTATTTATTTATTTTTGGAGACGGAGTTTCGCTCTTGTTGCCCAGATTGGAATGCAAAGGCACAATCTCGGCTCATCAAAACCTCTGCCTCCCAGGTTCAAGCGATTCTTCTGCCTAAACCTCTCGAGCAACTGGGATTACAGACATGCACCACCATGCCCAGTTAATTTTGAATTTTTAGTAGAGAAGGGGTTTCTCCATGTTGCTCAGGCTGGTCTTGAACTCCCAACCTCAGGTGATCCACCCACCTTGGCCTCCCAAAGGGCTGAGATTACAGGCATGAGCCACTGCACCCAGCCCAGGACTGGAGAATTTTAAGAAGTTGAGCGTAGTTATTGGTACTGAACGCTTCTGAGTAATCAAGTACATAGATGAATTTAATATATCAGTTGGATGTATAGAAATATAAGCCTTTGTAGCCTTATGAAGAAGTGATATTGGTGACAGTCATGTTGGTGTGTAAAGCAGGTAGCAGGGAAAAGGTATTAGTAGATATGGAAAATAATTCTGAGGAATTCATATATAAATGGGAAGACACATAGGACTAACAACTGAAAATAATTTTGTATAGGAAGTGAGGTTTCTTTTCAAAAATTAGAACAGTAATTTTTGAAAGAAGGTGAAGAAATATTAGTCTTGAAGGGACCAGGGTTATATGTGTGTGTACTTGCCAATTTATAGGCTTCTGGCAAGAGAGCAGCCAAAAAACAACAGAGATGAAAGCAAACCAAAACTCTCAGTGAGTAATCTGGTTAATTACAGTCAGGAAGGAGAGCAAATCCTTCGGAGAAGACAAAAATATAAGAAATGTACTGATTTTAGTGATATAGTTACAAAGGGCCAGTAGAAGGGAAGATGAAGAGGGATACAGGTGAACTCAAGCAAGTTCAGGCTTTTCTGTAATGATGGGATGATGGAGAATCCACAGGAAAGAGAGCTTACAGAAGTGACCTGGGGAAATAGTTTGGAAGTCTCTTTGAAAAATGTGGGCACTGTGCCTAACATCCAGAGGAAACTTTGGCTGAAGGGGTGGCTGACTCAGAAGCTGCAGATTCTACAGCCTACAGGAGCCTCCTACTCTGGCCATGTGGAAATAGCAA
Organism: Macaca nemestrina; assembly: GCF_043159975.1. Lineage (NCBI taxonomy): Eukaryota > Metazoa > Chordata > Mammalia > Primates > Cercopithecidae > Macaca > Macaca nemestrina. The sequence continues at coordinate 27,137,721 of NC_092127.1, forward strand.
GATCTATAATCTTGCACTATTTTTAGCTCCAGCAGCTTTAAAGTAGAATTATGTAAACAATGTGAAGAAAATCACATTTTTGCTTGGTGCTATTGAACCAAATGCAATGAAATCTGTATTTTAAGTAAAAAAATCTATAGAAACATTTCCCAAAATAATTGTCCCATGGCCGTTAAGTCAATAAAAGTTGGTCACTTGCTACAACATGATTAATATTTGTTTTATTGAAAAAATATTTTGAAGGCATATATTTGACGAGGGAGGAAAAATAAGAGACTGATTTGCCGCAAAAAGAAAAATGCACAAGAGAGATTCTTTGAAACCTGACAAATATACTAAAATATGTTTGAAATTAGCAAGTAAGCCGTTATTATGATCTCTATTATATAGTTGAAGCAATTGAAGCTTGCAACAGTTAAGGATGAATCAAACTCATAATTATTAAGTGATGGAGACTAATTTTGAGTTCATTTTTGTGAGTTTTTGCTCAATATACTTTTCTTCTATATTATGCTGCTTCTTCATTGAGCCTTATATTGTGAACCTTATTATAACCTTTGCTGAGGACAAAATTGCAGCCATCTGAACATCTGGTGCTTCTTTTCTGTTACACTAAGGTTTCTCTGAAGAGTTGGTAGCTGGAATACTAATTTCAACTCTAACAATAATTAACCATCAGCAGATATTTTTATAGTTGCATTGTACAAAAAGTTGCTACAGAACTAGAGATATTTTAAGTTTAATTTTAATCAAAGCAGCCATTTCTCTGTGATTTCCAAAAAAATTACAGTATTTTTTGGTAAGAATGAAAGTCTTTTTCAATCTATTTTTTAAAAACATGCCTAAGGTTACTTTGACATGTGTTTGATACTCTCTTTGAGTATGTTAGATCAGGGTAATAAATGCCTTTTTATCATAGGAACATTCAATAATACAGATATATAAAGAATTTTAACATTAAAAAAAACTTCCATAATTGTATTACCCAAAGTCAACCTTAGTATGTATAATATTTTAGCATATTACTTTCAGCCTTGATGTATCAATCTACATGCATGCATTCTTTCCACACATAATAATTGGGCATCTACTTTGTGCCAGATATTGACTTAGGCTGTAAGCCTACAGAGAGTACAAGATAGGGCCACTGTCTTCATTAAACACAATTCACCAACTTTTTCTTGCTTTCTCTCTCTCTTCAATACAAATAGACATAGATAGGTATATAGAAATATATGTAGGGTATACTTTCATTTCTTAGAATTATACTTTGAGTATTTCCCTCTTGCTAAATAATTGTCATGGAGTGTTCAAACCATCGTAGAACATTCTCTTATCATTGGAGATTCTCATTCTGATTTATATTATATTACCATTGTAACGATGAAAATTCCTCAGATATTCATGTTTATCTAATGAATTTATTGATCATTAAAATATGTTCATTTAAAAAAACCTGAAAAGTCAGGAAGCAAAACAAAATTAGTCACTTATCCTGTTGTCTATAAATAATAATAGCTCACAATTTAATGAGATTCTATCTCAGCTATTAACAAACTTCACAAAATGCTTTGCACTAATTTGCATCCTACTACTTTAATTAAAATTATATCTCACACTTTGGATACTTATTACTAAATAGAATTTTTAAAAAGTCAGTGGTATTAAATAACCATTTAATAAACATTGAATGTGTTAATTAAATTTTGCTCATCAATTCGTTTTTATATTTTTCTCATTTTCTTGACCATTGTGACGGTGAATATGTTGAATATTTTATTAACTAGGGACTGTTCCCTTTCTCTACTTGTGTATGTACACAAATGCATATGTGTTCTTTTAGAGTTATTTTTAAAATCAAATATGTTTAACTATGACCTAATGGCAACTATGTATCCTTATTGGTGTCTTATTTCTAAATGTTTAGATAATACAATGTGCTCATGAAGTCACACAGGCAAGAAAGCAGAGGCATTGTTGTATAATTCCATTGTCAGCATAAAATAGAATTTAGATTTCCTTTTATATTTTTAGAGGGTAATGATATGACAGTTATGTGTATGAAATAATCTAAATGTATATTTGATATTTATTATTCACATACACCATAAAGAATCTCTACCTACTGTACTGAGCCTCTACCTATATGTTTTACCATTTTTTGCTATGATATGAGCTTATGTGATGTTCCCCTCACTGCAAATCACCTTTAGTCACGTACCATCCAATTCCTTCTTAATTTTACCAAAATGATCTTAAGTGTCTTCTCTTTTTCTCCTGTGTCATCAAATCACTAGATTATTTCCATCAATGTACATACGTCAAAATACCATCCTTCTTTAGGCACAATGCATCTACCCTACATGTCTCTGCTTCTCTTTATAACAAATTTTTCTTAATGAGTCAAACTGCATCCTTGTTGTATCTTTTAATATTTTTCTTGAAGGTTCTTCCGTCTTCCCCCTCTACCCCATTGCTCCAGTAAAATAGCTCTTGTTAAGGTAATCAGTGTTGCCAAATTCAATGCTCATTTCTCTGAGCATAAATGTCTTATCAGCCGTATTAGATGTAGTTGGTCACTGCCTTTTATTGAAGCCCTCTTTTCACTTGATTTTAGAGGTCCTTCTCTCTTTTAATTCTGGATCTGCATATTTGGAAACTCATTTTCAGCTCCTCTGATGATTTCTGCTCCTCTCCTAGTTGTTTAAACTTTTACATATTTCAGGCCTCAATCCATGACATAGGTGTTTTCTAACTTCTCTTATTACCTAAATTTTCTCATTCAATCTCTGTATACATACATATATATACACTATATATAAACTTTTATATATATACAGTATAATACTACTATATATAGTATAGTACTCTTTCTCTCTGTATATGTAATATAGCATATATATATTAAACTATGGGATATACTTTATATGTATATACTATACTATATATACATATATAGAGAATGTGTATACTTTTAAAAAATTTATATATGTATACCCACATGCCAGTCAATACAAATGTCTGTCTCTAAACCAGATTCCTTTCATAAACTCCAGGCTTCTTGACATTTCCACTTGAATATTTGGTATCTCAATACTGGATTTCTGAAATTGTACTTTCCTAAGCTTCCCATTCTGGTTTTCTCTTCCATTGTAATAAGCACCACCTCATTTATCCAAGTCAAAAGCTTCGAATTTTCTTTGTCTTAAAACAATCAATCCATCAGCAAATCCTGTAACTGCTGTCTTCAACATTATATATTATGAAACTAATATATTAATATGAAACTAATATATTAGTTTCATAATACATATTTTTCTAATTTTTCTAATACATTTTCTAATATATTAGAAAACTAATAGGCAAGTATCACAAGGTTAAACAACACACAATCACTATGCAAAAGTCAATTGCTTTTCTGTATACCAGCAATAAGCAAGTGAAATTTAAAATTTAAATAAGATTAGCAATATCACAAAAATATGAAATATTTCACCATAAATCTAAGAAAATACATAATGTTGGTAAGCGGAAAACTACAGAAATGTAATGAAAGAAAAAAAGATCTAAATAAATGAAAAGATATATTGTGGTCACAAATTGGAAGACTTAACATTGTTAAGATGTCAATTTGTCCCAGCTGATCTATACATTCAAGAAAATTCTAATCAAAATCCAAGGAAGGTATTTGGTAGATATTGACAAACTGATTCTAAATTTTTCATGGAAAGACAAAAGCCTTAGAATAACCAGCAAAATCAAGAAGATGAGCACAGTTGGAATGTTTTTAATGCCTGATATAGAGACTTTTTATAGAGAAACAGTAATCAAGGCAATGTCTTATTGACATAGAATAGACAGAGAGATCTGTAGAACAAACTAGGTAGACCAGAAAGAGATTCACACACTGATAGTCATATGATTTCTGATGAAGGATTAGAGGTGAAGACATCAAAATGACCTCATATTTAGTATAATACAGATACAATGGTCATATGTAGAAACATTTACTATATATATGTAGTCATAGGATAGTATATATCTGTATTTCCTGCTCTATTAACTGAACATCTCTGGAAATAATGACACCCCAGCAGCAATGAGCACACCTAGTGTCCAGACTTTGGTTTTTAATACCATTCTCCAATAATTTTACTCCTTCACTGGAACACTTGTAGTGTCGAAAGATAGGTGCCCAAAGCACACAAACACACATGCACATACACACACACACAATAAATGATGAAAGTATGTCAAAGTGACACAGGATGCAATTAAAAGAGCCTCTAATGGCCGAAGCTGGGACAATTTGAGCAAGAAGGTAAAAGTAAAGTAGTACTAGATGACATATCAAAATATAAAATAAATATTCATAAGCCAATATTTACATAAATAAATGATTGAATAAATAAATAAATGGAAGAGAAATAGTGATTCTCCCATGCAGAAGAATTTCAAATATCTTAGGTAGATACTCTGCCCTCAAGGAAGAGGAACATAACTCTCCACTCCTTAAATGTTCAGTCATAGTGTTCCACATCATGGTGTAAAATACAAATCATTTATAAATGCAATACCTTGGGTGGACTAAGCATTATTCTTTCAAATATAACCAATAATTCTTCTATGTTCCAAGGCCTGTGGATATAATGTGGCATTATGATGACAATTATGTTCGTGTTGTCATTATTTAAGAATCACTCGTAACAGATGATTGTCTAACCACCTGGTCAAAATATAAAATCATACATATGCAGGAGATTGTAATCCACCCTCCCTTCCCTGATGCCTGGGCAAATATATAATTAGATTTCCAATTTGAGAATCGCCTCTTCTCCACACTTCTTGTTATTGGATCAACAGTGCTTTCCCCTTCTACTGGGGAATGCAAGTGCTTATTTACATGTGAAGGACCAACTATTTCTCACTTTCAGGCAGTGTGATTTAGGTGGCTTTGGTTTCACCTCCTAATTCTAAACCTGGTTATGTGATCCAGTGGAGATACTTAGGATTACAGGAATTGGTTCACAGAAAGGCGATGATTCAAGCCAAACCCAGGAAAACCAGACTGGGAAGCTAAAAATATATTTACATTCAGGGATACAAAGCAAAATGTAACACTGGGGAAAGTGTATCTTAAAAGAAAGCCCATAGGGGAAAGCAATGTCCAAAGTTGAAAAGGTATAGATTTGATGCATGTTTTAATAATTGGGTCTAGTTGTGCTTAAAGCCACACAGCTTTGACTTTTCAGTTAGGAGAATCCAATGATTGCCCTTTTCATTGGATAAGCCATTGTGAACTAGATCTTGATTTCTTACCACCAAACGGGCCCTGCCCATTGCATCTCTCCTCACTTACCCTCCCAACCCCCTGGCGCTCCACCAGCCCCTGGAGGGGTGGGAGGAAGGAAATGTTTTTTCCTGTTTTTATTTTACTTTCAGAAATTTAAAGAAATTTAAAGAAATAAAATTTAACAATTTTATTAGGCACTTCATTTTTCATTGATTATGAAAGCATTCTTGTATTATTGGGCCATGACTTAAAAATTATTTTTATAGCAATTTAAACAACAGAGGCTTTTTTCAAATAGTTTCCAGTTATCTGCTAGGATACCATATCAGAGCCTTTGTGCTTGGCCTCTTACCTAGATGATTATTGACTACAAGTACTAAACTATGCAAAGACTACTGATATTGAGAAGGGGACTTAATATTCACTTTACAAGAGCTCATGCTTGAATATAAATAATTATACTTTAATTTTTCCTGCAGTTCTCTTAGCACTCAACTTGTGCACACCCTCCAAGGAGAATTAGTTCAGGAAATACAATTTGAGTAAAATAAAGATGAAAAACATCTAGCTATAAACAGTTATCCTATAATTGGAAGGATTTTAATCCTATGATTTGATGGATTAAAAATTCTGTCCCAAATTTATTATATTTACTCTTAGGTTTATATTCCATCATGAACATACACAAACCCCAAATGTCTAGCACTGAGCACAACATTAATTAGAAACATGATCCCCAGGTCTACAAATTAAGGTGACTATGATTGTAAACTTTGAAATATACTTATTCATGTTACAGCTTCAGTAAAATGGTCATGTCCCACAAATTCACTCTATGACTAGAATGACTTGATTGATAAGTACTGATTCGTGCCTAGGTGCCTAGGATACTATACATATATTTTAAAAATGAGGGTCATGCATGTTTTTTTTTTTTTTTTTTTTTTTTTTTTTGAGACGGAGTCTCGCTCTGTCACCCAGGCTGGAGTGCAGTGGCCGGATCTCAGCTCACTGCAAGCTCTGCCTCCCGGGTTCACGCCATTCTCCTGCCTCAGCCTCCCGAGTAGCTGGGACTACAGGCGCCTGCCACCTCGCCCGGCTAAGTTTTTTTTGTATTTTTAGTAGAGACGGGGTTTCACTGTGTTACCCAGGATGGTCTCGATCTCCTGACCTCGTGATCCGCCCGTCTCGGCCTCCCAAAGTGCTGGGATTACAGGCTTGAGCCACTGCGCCCGGCCAAGGTCATGCATGTTTATTGTATGTATACATTGTACTGTTTCCTAAGATTTGTGTCCAGAAAAATCTGTAACATATGAGTAAACTGAGATATAAAGAAGCGATATGTTGACAGTCCCATAGCTCTTGAGGTGGAGTTGGTATTTGACCCAGAGAGCGCCAGTGTAATACAAACCCAAGATTTTATTATACTGCCTCTAGTGGATAAAGGGCTAGTCAAAGCATTTCTAATGAATTCTAAATATAATTCTATCAAATTTAATAACACTGATTTTCACCAAAGACTCTAAGAGTCTCACAATAAACAAATGTTTGTTGTCCTGTTGGCACTAGGACTAGGTTTAATGAGGCATCACCCTTTTGAAAAGGATGCCGGCGGAGCAAGATGGCCGAATAGGAACAGCTCCAGTCTCCAACTCCCAGCACAAGCGACACAGAAGACCGGTGATTTCTGCATTTTCAACTGAGGTACTGGGTTCATCTCACTGGGGAGTGCTGGACGATCGGTGCTGGTCAGCTGCTGCAGCCCGACCAGCAAGAGCTGAAGCAGGGCGAGGCATCGCCTCACCTGGGAAGCGCAAGGGGGAAGGGAATCCCTTTTCCTAGCCAGGGGAACTGAGACACACAACACCTGGAAAATTGGGTAACTCCCACCCCAATACTGTGCTTTAAGCAAACGGGTACACCAGGAGATCATATCCCACACCTGGCCGGGTGGGTCCCACGCCCACGGAGCCTCCCTCATTGCTAGCGCAGCAGTCTGTGATCTACCGGCAAGGCAGCAGCGAGGCTGAGGGAGGGGCGCCCGCCATTGCTGAGGCTTAAGTAGGTAAACAAAGCTGCTGGGAAGCTCGAACTGGGTGGAGCTCACAGCAGCTCAAGGAAACCTGCCTATCTCTGTAGACTCCACCTCTGGGGACAGGGCACAGTAAACAATAACAAAAGCAGCAGAAACCTCTGCAGACGCAAATGACTCTGTCTGACAGCTTTGAAGAGAGCAGTGGATCTCCCAACACGGAGGTTGAGATCTGAGAAGGGACAGACTCCCTGCTCAAGTGGGTCCCTGAACCCTGAGTAGCCTAACTGGGAGACATCCCCCACTAGGGGCAGTCTGACACCCCACACCTCACAGGGTGGAGTACACCCCTGAGAGGAAGCCTCCAAAGCAAGAATCAGACAGGTACACTCGCTGTTCAGAAATATTCTATCTTCTGCAGCCTCTGCTGCTGATACCCAGGCAAACAGGGTCTGGAGTGGACCTCAAGCAATCTCCAACAGACCTACAACTGAGGGTCCTGACTGTTAGAAGGAAAACTATCAAACAGGAAGGACATCTACACCAAAACCCCATCAGTACATCACCATCATCAAAGACCAGAGGCAGATAAAACCACAAAGATGGGGAAAAAGCAGGGCAGAAAAGCTGGAAATTCAAAAAATAAGAGTGCATCTCCCCGGCAAAGGAGCGCAGCTCATCGCCAGCAACGGATCAAAGCTGGACGGAGAATGACTTTGACGAGATGAGAGAAGAAGGCTTCAGTCCATCAAATTTCTCAGAGCTAAAGGAGGAATTATGTACCCAGCACAAAGAAACTAAAAATCTTGAAAAAAAAGTGGAAGAATTGATGGCTAGAGTAATTAATGCAGAGAAGGTCATAAACGAAATGAAAGAGATGAAAACCATGACACGAGAAATATGTGACAAATGCACAAGCTTCAATAACCGACACGATCAACTGGAAGAAAGAGTATCAGCGATTGAGGAGCAAATGAATGAAATGAAGCGAGAAGAGAAACCAAAAGAAAAAAGAAGAAAAAGAAATGAACAAAGCCTGCAAGAAGTATGGGATTATGTAAAAAGACCAAATCTACGTCTGATTGGGGTGCCTGAAAGTGAGGGGGAAAATGGAACCAAGTTGGAAAACACTCTTCAGGATATCATCCAGGATATCATCCACGTATGTTTATTGCAGCACTATTCACAATAGCAAAGACTTGGAATCAACCCAAATGTCCATCAGTGACAGATTGGATTAAGAAAATGTGGCACATATACACCATGGAATACTATGCAGCCATAAAAAAGGATGAGTTTGTGTCCTTTGTAGGGACATGGATGCAGCTGGAAACCATCATTCTTAGCAAACTATCACAATCACAGAAAACCAAACACCGCATGTTTTCACTCATAAGTGGGAACTGAACAATGAGATCACTTGGACTCGGGCAGGGGGACATCACACACCAGGGCCTATCATGGGGAGGGGGTATGGGGGAGGGATTGCATTGGGAGTTATACCTGATGTAAATGACGAGTTGATGGGTGCTGACGAGTTGATGGGTGCAGCACACCAACATGGCACAAGTGTACATATGTAACAAACCTGCACGTTATGCACATGTACCCTAGAACTTAAAGTATAATAATAATAAATAAATTTAAAAATAAAAAAAAGAAAGAAAAGGATGCCAACATGTGATTTTAAAGAATAAGTTCCCCTGATATATCCGATTTATTCCACATCCTGCTAATACCATGTTAAAATTGCTTACCCACTTCTCATCATTTTCACAGTATATTAATTTATTAACTGCATATTCGAACTTCCATTTTCAAGGGAGTTTAACTTTATTGAGGTGGGAAAATGAGCATTCTTTAATATATAAAGTAGTGTAGGAAAGGACATTGCTTTAAATATTATGAGTAAAATATATTGAATTTTATGAACAAATTATGGTCTAGTCACAAACATATATATAGCACATTTTATTCTTATTGACAGTCCACATCGAGGATGTAATTCAAACCAACCTTCTGCGACGTTTGTTAATTATATAGTTTGATTTACCAGAAGCTTTATTTTATGTTGTTCTTTCAGATTATTTTAATATGTATGTATTGAATTTTTCACAAAAATTATAATCATAATGTATTATATTAGCTTTATTGTTCATTTAATATATTTTAACCATCTTTCATTGGCAATATATAGAATTTTTCATTCTTTTGAATGAAGAATAGCTGTACCATGTACTCATAGCTGTACCATGAGTTTATTTAACCAATTCTGAATTGATGAATGTTTGGAATTTTTCAGTACTTTGCTATTGTAAACAGAAGTGCAAAATACTTGTGTACATATTTACTTACTTGCTTAGATCTTTTTATAGTATTAAAAGATCAGTAGTGGAATTGACTTCTTAAAAGAAGCTTTATCCTTAATCACCAAAAACTGAAAGTTATCATGATATTTTTTGCAATAACCAAGTCATGGGTTTCAATAATTGATAGAAAAGGTTTAAGGATATTGAGACTATCCTTAAAGGGAAACGTGGATTCTTGTTATTGACAATGAGAATCAATTTCTGCCATTCGTGTCTCCATCCCTTTTAGGGACTGGAATGATAAAATTACATGGCCATGTCTTGCTTGCTATTATCGTCTGAATGAATTTAAATTCCATCAGTTGAATATAGTCCTACAAGTTTTTGAAGGCAGAAAGTAACTGGAGGCCATTTTTATCCCACTGAAGGGGATAAAACATCAAACATCATGTGTGCATGTTTGCCGTGGCTGGATACTAGCCCTCCATTTCTGTCACTAACTTCATGGTATTGGGCAGCTGTGATACTGACAGCTGGCGGCAGCTCTTAAAGTTCCTGACCTTCTTTGCAGTAGCCACAGATTCTGGCATCTAGGTCACAAATGTGAGTGTACAACTTATGGGAAGAAATTAAATGTGTTTTAAAAGCAATTGAAGGCAGCACAAACAGGAAAATAACATTCATAAACCGTGTGTGTGTGTATACACACACACACACACATATATGTGTACATATGGTCTTTGTGCTCATGACTACAATGATAATAAGTAGGAAAAATAAACTTTAGGTGGAGAAAAGTTGAAAATGATAAGTTAGATAACTAAGAATGGGAAACTACAATCCAAACGTATGGTTAAGAAGGTGATTATTAGTCAACAAAATAACCACTGGTGGCTACATTATTCACCCATTGGAATTAGAAATAACAAGACTTTTACATTTTAATAGCAAGCTGAATGTTTTTGAGGGCTTATATAATATAAATTAGTTTTCTACGTTGGGACTGTTCCGTAATTGTGTATTTATTCTATACCTGCGTTTTTGCTTTTTATTGCGCAATAGCTGTATGCCTGGGCGCTTATCCTTTGCTGCCATCATGTGGTTACATGAAGAAATAACAGAAACATTTTTATCTGCCAGCCTTACCCCTCATAATTTTGGGGGGGTTAATCATGAAGGAAAATTTAGAAAAGCAGATATTTTAAAATTAAATATTAGATTCCAATTCTAAAAAATAAATTCGAGTACAAATAACGAGTCTCAAATATATATTCTTGTACTAAAATACACACACGAACATATATATATGGAGGGAGGGCATGTTACCTTGCCATTTGTTAATAAATTCAGTTCCTCTAGGCTTTTTGTAAATGATTGAGAGCAGAAAAGTGAAAAGAACATACTTTTTTTAAATAAAGGGATCATTGACTCTCCTTTTTTTTCATTCACAAGAGTGAGCCATAGCTTTAAACAAGGAGATGCCCCCTCGACGTTCTCATAGTCTTCCAGTGATCAATGCATGAGATTTTTTCTTTTTTTTTCTTTTTTCTTTTTTTTTTTTTTTTTTTTTTTGAGACAGAGTCTCGCTCTGTCGCCCAGGCTGGAGCGCAGTGGCGCGATCTCGGCTCACTGCCAGCTCCGCCCCCCGGGTTCGCGCCATTCTCCTGCCTCAGCCTCCCGAGTAGCTGGGACTACCGGTGCCTGCCACCACGCCTTGTATTTTTAGTAGAGACGGAGTTTCACCGTGTTAGCCAAGATGGTCTCCATCTCCTGACCTCGTGATCCACCCGCCTCGGCCTTCCAAAGAGCTGGGATTACAGGCGTAAAAGCATGAAATATTTAAAATAGATAATTGAAAGAGAGAATCAGCCAACAAAAATAAAAGTGCAGCAAAGAAACAAAAAGTAATTGATGAAATGAAATCCAAATCAAGCATAAATTGACTTATACAAGAAAGAGCTTAACTTGGAAATGTTCACATTGCCTCAATTACAAGACTTCAGATACACAACCAGAGGAACTTAGTGAAAGCAAACTGGAGGTACGTTTTCCCAATGATTAGAATAGCCCTGTACATTTTAAACTCGCATGACTACTTCTATGGTTCTGCACTACCATGCAATGTGAACACCGCCTTTATACAAAAATGTTGACGTGGTCAACATATTTTTATATTAAATATTCCAACCTAATTTCTAAATGAATAACACTGATTGTAAAAATTCTTTACATGACCACCCATGATACTGAGCCAAGTGGGCATAACAGTATCTAGAAGATGTGAAATTAATATGCACTTCCAACTCATTATGAAATATAAGCACACCCATTTATTACCCTTTCCAGATTTTTATCAAATTTTCAGTTAAAAAAAAAAAAAACAAAAAACAGCTACCTGTCATAAAGATCAAGATAAGGGCTCACCAGTGTAAGGGTATTATGGAGGAACTTGGGTCATGAGCAATGGATGGAAGTTTTGTGAAGAGAAGAAACAATGCTGAGAGTGCACAGCCTTCTCATGTGGGAAGAGGCTGGGGGTCAGTCTAGGTGAGGAGGGCAGCCTCTCTGAGGACACAAGAGACACTGTAGTCATAGAGCTGTGGAGAGGGAGGCAAGACAGAGGACAATTAGTTAAGGAGCCATTGATAGGAACACCAGCCCGGAACTCCTCCCCAGCTCTGAAAATGCCAGGCAACATGTAGTCAAGCATTTTATTCTGATCTTCTATTTTTTAAATGAAACCCCTTTGGGGGCAGAACTATAAACTGTGCAGGTTTTGATGACCCAAAATAAAACCCCCTGTATTTTGTATTACAGAGCATGCATAGTGATAACCTTCTAATTTCTTGTCTGTGCACCCAAATGAAGGCCCATCCCTTGATGTATCCTACTTACCTATGTGGAGATCTTATTTTGAGAACGTGTAAGAAAATGAAAGATTAATTCAGAAAGGTTAATATTTTCTTACTAAAATCCCAGAAAATGTCAAAAGATAAAATGGAGTAAAAAAACTTAAAGAAATAATTATTTCAAGTGTCTTAGAACTGAGAAAAAAATTTAAATTGTATTAAATGGTTCAACAAGTAAAAACCAAGATTAACTCCCTACTTTTAGCAGTATTAGTTGCCAGTTAGTTAACCAGTGTTACTAATACTCATGCTTGTCTTATTAATGAAACCCTGTTCATTTTAGATGAATTAAACCATGTTAACTTACTTTAAGATAATATGCTTATATTATGGTTTTTAAATGTTAAAATAATAAATATTGTATGTATTTGAGGTATGTAACATGATATGTTGACATACATATACATAGTGAAATGATTACTGGCCAGGCATGGTGGTTCATGCCTGTAATCCCAGCACTCTGAGAGACTGAGGCAAGAGGATCATTTGAGGCCAGGAGTTTGAGACCAGCCTGGGCAAGACGGTAAAACCCCATTTCTATGAAAAATTGAAAAATTAGCCAGATGTAGTGGCTCACACCTGTAGTCCCTGCTACTCAGGAAGCTGAGGTGGGAGGATTGCTTGAGCCCTGGAATTCACGGTGGCAGTGAGCCGAGGTCACACCGTGGCACTCCAGCCTGGGTGACAAAACATCATCTCTTAAAAAAAAAAGAAATACAATTTGAATGGAGATTTTTCTTATTAGAAATTATTTTATAAAGAAATGATTACTACAGTCAAGCACATTAACATATCCATCTCCTCACACAGTTACCGTGTATGTGTGTGTGTGCACATGTGTGTGTGTGGTGAGAGCAGCTAAAATCTACCCCTTAGCAAATTTCAATACGCAATACAGTATTATTAATTGCAGTCATCATGCTGCACCTTACATATCTAGACTTATTTGTCCTACATAACTGCAACCTTGTACCCTTGACAAACACTGCCCCATTTCCCTTTCCTCCCATCCCCTGATAGCCACCCTTTTACTCTGCTTCTGTGAGTCCAACTCTTACAGAGTTCACATATAAATGAGATCAGGAAGCAGTTTTCTTTCTATTTCTGGCTTATTTCATCTAGCACAATGTCTTCCTGGCTCATCCAGGTTGTCAAAAATGGCAGCATCTCCTTCTTTGTAAAGGCAAAATAATATTCTATGTATATATACATATATATAATACAAACATATTTTATATATACTATGTATGCTATATAGTATATTATATAACACCATTATATAATATACAATATATAATATGTATTTTATATATGTATTATTTCTTTATACATTTATATATATGTCTGTTCTCATGCAGTTAATATATACATACACAAGACTGGGTAATTTATAAAGGAAAGAGGTTTAATTGACTCACAGTTCCACATGGCTGGGGAGGCCTCACAGTGATGGCTGAAGGTGGATGAGGAGCAATTTTTTTTTTTTTTTTTGAGACAGAGTCTCACTCTGTCACCCAGGCTGGAGTGCAGTAGCACGATCTCTGCTCACTGCAAACTCTACCTCCCAGGTTCATGCCATTCTCCTGTTTCAGCCTCCTGAGTAGTCGGGACTACAGGCGCCCACCACCATGCCTGGCTAATTTTTTGTGTGTGTGTATTTTTAGTAGAGATGGGGTTTCACCATGTTAGCCAGGATGGTATCAATCTCCTGACCTCGTGATCCGCCCACCTCTGCCTCCCAAAGTGCTGGGATTACAGGTGTGAGCCACCGCACCTGACCAAGCATCTTACATGGAAACAGGAAAGAGGGTATGTGCAAGGCAACTCTCCCTTACAACACCACCATATCTCATGACACTTATTCACTTTCACAAGAACAGCACTGAAAGACCTGCTCCCATGATTCAATTACCTCCCACCAGGTCCCTCTCATGATATGTAGGTATTACGGGAATGACAATTCAACATGAGATTTGGGTGAGAACACAGCCAAATCATATCATTTGACCCCAGCCCCTCCCAAATTTTATGTCCTCACATTTCAAAAGCACAATAATGCCTTCCCAACAGTCCCCCAAAGTCTCAACTCATTCCAAATTAACTCAGAAGTACAAGTCCAAAGTTTCATCTGAGACAAGGCAAGTTTCTTCCACCTATGAGCCTGTAAAAAAAAAAAAAAAAGAAAAACAAAACAAAACAAAACAAGTGAGTTACTTCCTAGATACAGTGGGGGTACAGATATTGGGTAAATACAGCCGTTCCATATGGGAGAAATTGGCCAAAACAAAGGAACTTCAGGGCCCATGAAACTTCAAAATCCATTAAAGCAGTCATTAAACCTTAACGTTCCAACATGATTTCCTTTGACTCCATTTCTCACATCCAGGTCACACTGATGCAAGAGATAGACTCCCATGGCCTTGAGAAGCTCCACCCCTGTGGCATTGCAGGGTATCACTCCTCTCCTGGATGCTTTCATGGGCTGGTGATGAGTGTCTGTAACTTTTCCAGGCAGATGATTCAAGCTATCAATGGATCTACCATTCTGGAGTCTAGAGGTTGATGACCTCCTCTCACAGCTCCACCAGGCAGTGCCCCAGTTGGGAATCTGTTTAGGGGCTTCCACCCACATTTCCCTTCTATACTGCCCTAGTAGAGGTTCTCCATGAAGGCCCCACCCCTGCAGCAAACTTCTGCCTGGACATCCAAGTGTTTCCATATATCCTCTGAAATCTAGGTGGAGGTTCCCAAACCTCCATTCTTGACTTTTGTGTACCCAAAGGCCCAACACCACACATAACCCACCAAGGCTTGGGGCTTGCACCCTCCAAATCAATAGCCTGAGCTGTATGTTGGCCCCTTTTGTTCATGGCTGGGAGCTGAAGCAGGCTGGGATGCAGGGCACCATGTTCAGAGACTGCATAAAGCAGCGGGGGCCCTGGGCCGAGCCCATGAAACCATTTTTCCCTCTTAGGCCTTCAGGTGTGTGATGGAAGGGGCTGCCACAAAGGTCTCTGACATACCCTGGGGACGTTTTCCCTGTTACCTTGGTGATTAGCATTTGACTCCTCATTACTTATGCAAATTTTGGCAACAGGCTTGAATTTCTTCCTAAAAAAATTTTTATTTCTTTTTTACTGCATTGTCAGGTTGCAAATTTTCCAGTCTTTTATGCTCTGTCACCTCTCAAATGCTTTGCCACTTAGAAATTTATTCCACCAGATACCCCAAATCATCTCTCTCAAGTTCAAAGTTCCACAGATCTCTAGGCCAGGAGCAAAATTCTGCCAGCATCTTTACATAGCAAGAATGACCTTTACTCTAGTTCCCAACAAGTTCCTCAACCCCATCTGAGACCACCTCAGCTTGAATTTTATTGTCCATATCACTGTCAGCATTTTGGTCAAAGCCATTCAGCAAGTGTCTAGGAAGCTCCAAACATTCCCACATCTGTCTTTTGAGCCCTCCATGTCTCCAGGAAGTTCCAAACGTCTCCACATTTTCCTATCTTGTTCTGAGCCCTCCAAACAGTTTTAACCTCTGTCTGTTACCCAGTTTGCTCACAAATTTTCAGGTATTTTTACAGCAGCACCCCACTCCTGTTACCAATTAACTGTATTAGTCAGTTCTCATGCTGCTAACAAAGATATACATGAGACCGGGTAATTTATAAGGAAAGAGGTTTAATCAACTGACAGTTCCACATGGCTAGGGAGGCCCTACAATCATTGCTGAAGGTGAATGAGGAGCATCTTACATGGCAGCGGGCAACAGGGCATGTACAGGGGAAGTCCTCTTTATGAAACCATCAGATCTCATGAGACTTATTCACTATCATGAGAATAGCATGGAAAAGCCCTGCCCCCATGATTCAATCACCTCCCACTAGGTCCTTCTCATGATACGTGGGAATTATGGGAGCTACAATTTAAGATGAGATTTGGGTGCAGAGACAACCAAATTATACTAATATGATTTCTTTATATGTAGTTTATATATGATTTCCTTATCTGTTAATCCATTCATAGGCACTTGGATTGTTTCCATATATTTACTATTGTGACCAAAGCTGCAATGAACATCCCAGTGCAGATATCTCTTCAAGGTATCAGTTATCTTTCCTTTGGATACATATCCAGAAATGAGAATGCTGGATCATATGGTAATTCTATTTTTAATTTTTTGAGGAACCACCATAACATTATTTCATATAATAGCTTTACCAGTTTACATTCCCACCAACTATGTACAATGAATTGTTTTTCTCTAATCCTCGTCAATGATTATTACTTTCTTGACAGTCATCTTTTTGATAATAGCCATTCTATCAAGTGTGAGATGATATCTCATTGGGGTTTTAATTTGCATTTTTCTAATGATTAGTGATGTTGAACAACATTTTGTATACTGATTGGCCATTTGTCTGTTTTCATTGTAAAAATGCTTACTCATTTTATCTATTCTTTAATTAGGATTTTGTTTATATATTTGTTTTCTTGCTATTGAGTTGTGTGAGTTCCTTATACATTTTAAATGTCAACCCCTTAATATACATATAGTTTGCAAATATTTTCTCCCAGTCCATAGGTAACTTTTTCATTTTGTTGATTGTTTCCTTATGTATTAATCAGTTCTCATGCTGCTAATAAAGACATACCCAAGACTGGGTGATTTACAAAGGAATGAGGTTTAATTGACTCATAGTTCTGCATGACTGGGGAGATCTCAGGAAACTTACAATCATGGAGGAAAGGGAACCAACCACATCCTTCTTTTCATGGCAGCAGCAAGGAAAAGTGTCAAGTAAAAGGGGTAAAAGCTTCTTATAAAACAATCAGATCTCCTGAGAACCTACTCACTATCATGAGAACAGCATGAGGGTAACCACCCCCATGATTGCATTACCTCTCACCAGGTCTCTACCATGACATATGGGGATTATGGGAACTACAATTCAAGATGAGATTTGGTTGGGGACACAGCCAAACCATATTATTCCACACCTGACCCCTCTCAAATCTCATATCCCTATGTTGCAAAACATAATCATCCCTTTCCAACAGTTGCCCAAAGTCTCAGTTCATTCCAGCATTAACCCAAAAGTCCAAGTCCAAGGTTACATCTCAGACAATTCAAGTCCCTTCTGTCTATGAGTCTGCAAAATCAAAAGCAAGTTAGTTACTTCCCAAATACAATAGGGATACAGGAATTGGGCAAATACACCCAATCCAAATGGGAGAAATTGGCCAAAATGAAAGAGTTATAGGGGTCATGCAACTTCTAAATCCACTAAGACAGTCATAAACCTTAAAGTTCCAACATGATCTTCTTTGTCTTCATGTCTCGCAGCCAGATCATGCTGATGCAAGAGGTGGATTCCCACAGCCTTGAGCAGCTCCACCCTTATGGCTTTGCAGACTACAGTCACTCTCCTGGCTGCTTTCAAGGGCTGGAGTTGAGTGTTTGTGGCTTTTCCAGGCACACAGTGCAAGCTGTCTATAGATCTACCATTCTGGGGTCTGAATAATGGTGGCCCTCTTCTCACAGCTTCATTAGGCAGTGCCCTAGTAGGGACTCTCTTTGGGGGCTCCAACCCCACATTTTCCTTCTACACTGCCATAGCAGAGATTCTCCATGAAGGCCCAGCCCCTGCAGCAAACTTCTGCCTGGACATCCAGGTGTTTCCATACATCTTCTGAAATCTAGGTAGAGTTTTCCCAAACCTTCATTCTTGACTTCTGTGCACCCACAGACCCAACACCATGTGTAAGCTGCCAAGGCTGGGGGATAGCCCTCTCTGAATCAATACCCTGATCTGTATGCTGACCCCTTTTAGTCTTGGGTGGGAGCTGAAGCAGCTGGAATGCAGGGCACCATGTCCCAAGGCTGCAAAGAGCAGGGGGGCCTTGGGCTGGGCCCATGAAACCATTAGTCCCTCCTAGGCCTCCAGGCCTGTGATGGGAGTCTCTGACATACCCTAGAGACATTTTCCCCACTGTTTTGGTGATTAACATTTGCCTCCTTGTTACATAGGCCAATGTTTGCAGCAGGCTGAAATTTCTCCCCAGAAAATGGGTCTTTATTTTCTACTGTATCATCAGGCTGCAAATTTTTCAAACTTTTATGCTCTGCTTCCTCTTGAAAGTTGTGCTGCTTAGAAATTTCTACCACTAGGTACCCTAAATCATCTCTCTCAAATTTACAGTTCCACAGATCTCTAGGGCAGGAACAAAAAGCTAATCGTCTCTCTGCTAAAGACTTATAGCTAAAATGACTTTTACTCCAGTTGCCAACAAGTTCCTCAGCCCCATCTGAGACTACCTCAGCCTGGACCTTATTGTCCATATCACTGTCAGCATTTTGGTCAAAGCCATTCAATAAATCCCTAGGAAGTTCCGATCTTTCTTACATCTTCCTGTTTTCTAAGTCCCCCAGGTGTCCAGAAAGTTCCATACTTTCCCACATTTTCCTATCATCTTCTGAGCCCTCCAAACTGTTCCAACCTCTGCCTGTTACCCAGTTCCAAAGTTGCTTCCATTCTTGGATATTCTTACAGCAGCACTCCACTCTCTGCAGTACCAATTTACTGTATTAGTTCATTCTCATGCTGCTAATAAAGACATGCATGAAACTGGGTAATTTATAAAGGAAAGAAGTTTAATAGACTCACAGTTCCATCTGGCTGGTGGGTCCTCAGGAAACTTACAGTTATGGTGGAAGGGGAAGAAAGCATGTCTTTCTTCACATGGTGGCATCAAGGAGAAGTGCCAAGCAAAAGGGGAAAATCCCCTTATAAAACCCTCAAATCTCCAGAGAGCTCACTATTACAAAACCAGCATGAGGGTAACAGCCACCATGATTAATTTACTTGCCACTGGATCCCTCCCATGACATGTGGGGATTATGGGAACTATAATTCAAGATGAGTTTGGGTGGAGACATAGCCAAATAAAATCATCTTAGCTATATAAAAGCTTTTTAGTTTGATGTACTTCTCCTTGTTTATGTATTTATTTTTTTTAGTTGCTTGTGCTTTTGGTGTCATACGCAAAAGTTACTCTGAAGAACAGGGTCAGGGAGATTGCCTCTGTGTTTTCCTCTAGAACTTTTGTAGTTCCAGGTCTCTAATTTAAGTCTTTCATTCATTTTGAGTTGACTTTTGTAAATAATGCAAAGTGATTGTCCTAAACACTACACACACACAAACACACAAACTTTTAAAATAAATCGATTCAGTAAAGTTTCAGACTACTAAATCAACGTAATAAATTAGTAACATTGTTATAAACTAACAATGAATTATCTGAAAAGAAAATCAGGAAAATTATCACATTTAGAACAGCATCCAAATCAATAAAATATTTGAAAATAAATTTAGCCATGGAGTTGAAAGATCTGCACACTAAAAACCATGAAACACTGATGAAAGAAATTGAGGAAGACACAAGTAAATGGAAAAATACCTCAAGTTTATGGATTGGAAGAATTAATTTTGCTAAAATGTCCATACAACCCAAAGTTCCATACATATTTAATGATATTCCTATCAAAAATTTAAAGTCATTTTTTAGAGAAATAGCAAAAAGTATATAAAATTCATATGGAATCACAAAATAAAGTCCTCTTTTGCCTGCAATGTTCCTCCTGCACCCTCAACTGACAAAATAAAACACCAGGCTCACTGTAGAGAGGAAATGCTTAAGGTCCATTATCACAGCAGATAAGGAAGGGATAATTTAGCTGACAGACAATAGAGGCTCTAAGTTAATATAAAACAAACTATATTAGAAATCCATTTATTATGAAACCACCTAATCACCAAAGGTTAAACATTTTCAAATAGGTAAAAAATGAAAATGTTTCAAAAAACTTAAAAAATAACACAACTATGTATGATTGTTGTGGTTATCATGATGGAAACATACAGAAAAAATTCTGTAATTAAAAAGGGTACCACAAGTTTTTGGATTTATGATCAATGTATACAGAATTGTTGTACTTATTTATACCAGCAAAGAAAAGCATGTGTAAATTTTACCAAAACAGAATTTAAAAGCAACCAAAAACTTGACATCTAAACATCACTCTAACAAATTGTGAAAACTTTTTATAATTTTTTTCAAAAACAGTTTATAAATTTTTAGGAAAAAATTATAAAATTTTAATGAATGTTAGGAAAAGAAATATAATTAAATGGAAAGGTATAATTATAATTCAAAAACTCACTAACACTGATATATCAGTACTCTCTTTAATATATTTCATAATTTAAATTAATTTCTAATCAACACTTCTAAGGAATTTTCATAGACCTCGCTTAAAAATATGTATGAAAAAAACTAATTGCCTAGAATAGTAGAGATAATTATAGAGAACAAAGTAAGAACTTGCTGAATCAAATGTCAAGACGTATGAAAATGACAGTAATTTAGACAGTGTGGTGAATGCACAGGGAGTTATTTGTACAGGAATAAAAAATAGATCAATGGAACACTGCAAATAACTCAGATACAGAATACATCCATAAATTTGAAACTTGGTACATGGCATGTATAGCATTACTTATCGATGGGAAAAGTAAATGTTATTTCTGCTTTAATGAATGATCTGCATGGGAAAAAAGATGACATTGAGTTAGGTATTTATTTACTCAAAAAAGGATACCTGTGGATAGATAAAGAAATATATGTGAAAATCTAGACTCCAAAAATATTGGAAGAAAATATTGACGAATGCTTTTATGATTGGACAGGAATATTTTTCTTTATAAAATATAAACATAGACATGCAAAAAATCTTTGATATGCTTTATGGTATTAATACAACAATAATACAGTAAAACATATCAAATAAATGCAAACATTTTGATGGACAATATTAATATTTAAAACAATCTCTTTATTTTTCTTGGTGCTGCTGCATGGTCCATGTGTGGTATGCCATGTATGGCATTGGAACACAGAGTGCACCATCCCTTTTGTGATATTGCATCCCCGGCCTCATTACAATGACTATCTTGCTGGGACTGTGCATTCCACACCTCTTACCACATAGCTCTCATCCTTTGCTCACTATTCTCTTGGTTCACCTGGATGCTAGAGAGTGATTCCAGCTTGCAAGGTGACTGTGGAACAGCTCTGACCCAGACTCAGGAAATTTAGCCTTCTTGTGGGCTACAACTACATCCCCAACAAGATCCGGCCCTGATCCTGGTGAAGGTCTACTTTTCTCTGTTTGTCCTTCTATAGGTGCTCTCCCTCAGTCCCAGGGTACTTTATACCACATCTGCCTATCTTTACAGTTACTCTCCTATTCTATGTTTTATAATTATTATTAATTTTTTTGGAGACTTAGTCTTGCTCTGTTGCCCAGGGGCTGGAGTGCAATGACATGATCACTGCAACCTCCACCTCCTGAGTTCAAGTGATTCTCCTGCCTCAACCTCCTGAGTAGCTAGGATTACAGGTGCCTGCCACCATGCTTGGCTAATTTTTGTATTTTTTGTAGAGACAAGGTTTCACCATGTTGGTCAGGCTAGTCTTGAACTCCTGACCTGAAGTGATTCATCTGCCTCAGCCTCCCAAAGTGCTGGGATTACAGGCATAAACCACCGTGCCCAACTATATAATTATTTACATTAAGCTTCCCCTGTGTAAATACTGTGTGATTCTGTCTTCTGATTGAGTCTAGACTGATAAACTCCCATTTTTTCTTTAGAGAACTTAATTTAGAAAATTTTAGTCAATAAGGTGAAACAAAGCAAGCTTAATCAATCTGCCAACAAGTATTAGACGCTTTTAACAGTTGTTCATGATGTTTCTGTAACTGTAAGTAGATTACCCCAAAGAATGAGCCATCTTAAATCCCAAGTTACTCCTATAAATTGATAGAAAGTTACCCTAACACTACCAATAATGATAATCTTGGTGAATGATACATAAAAGAAGACAGATGTGATCAACGCTGTCATGGCAAGGCCCAGAGACAGCACACCGACAACTGCACTAAAGATAATAACATCTCCTGCATACTTTCTGTGGTCTCTCTCCTGTATAGAAATAAAACTTTTCTGCAGGGCACCGTGGCTCACGCCTGTAATCCCAGCACTTTGGGAGGTTGAGGTGGGCGGATCACGAGGTCAGGAGTTCGAGACCAGCCTGGCCAATATGGCGAAACCTCATCTCCACTAAACATGCAAAAAATTAGTCCAACATGGTGGTGCATGCCTGTAGTCCCAGGTACTCAAGAAATTGTGGCAGAAGAATCGCTTGAACCCAGGAGGCAGAGATTGCCGTGAGCCAAAACTGCACCACTGCCCTTGAGCCTGGTGACAAAATGAGACTCTGTTTCAAAAATAAATAAATAAATAAATAAATAAAGCTTTTCAATGATGACTCAGACCTATGGCTAATTATTTTGTGTGACTAACAAGACTATTCTAAGTGAATGACTTTCCACTACCCTAAGTAGATAATGTCTCATTACTAAGGGTCTGAAAGGCTATCACCCTGTCTAAACTGTATGGGTATCACTGAATGAAACAAAGTTCTAGGTATAATAATTCCTTAAGTGTTGGAGAATTTGAAGTGGTCATCTATAACTTGTCCATCTATTACTTTGGCTCACATAGTAAATAATACAGCCCAAGTTCTAGAAACAGCATAAACCAATGTAAGCCTCTTAAGTAGTTATAAACAGTGGATTAGCCTTGGGTTTTTTATTTTTTGCCTCTGAAAGAGAGTCTGTGCCATTGCTGAGAATTCGTGTGAACAGGAAATATGAAAATAATCTATATGTAAGCTAACAGAAAAAGAAAACCTGGCTAGATAAGACAGCACACCTTGGGGACTTACTTTCTCTGTTAGGCAAGGAAAATCTTAGGTCATTTTTCCAAAATGTCTTGTCTTCTCTTCTTATAATGCTTCTAGTTAGGCTTGTTTTTCTTAGAATTATTTCATACTTGTTGTCCAAAGTCGTAAATGCTTTCTAGATAGACATTGTCTTAACAAGTGACTCAAAACGTGATTCAAAGGCAAAACCATCATGCAATCACACTGATTGATACTCAGCCTGAAAATTAGATATCAGTAAATGAAATGTCATTTCAAGAATAGTAGTGAAGATAAGCACAGTCACTGATAGTCTCTTCTGCAGCTTTGGCTACATGAAAACCAAAGGGGATACTGAGAATAATAATTATTATTATTAATAAAACAGACTTATAAAAGGCTTATGATGCATTTATCAGGTAATCACTTGAATTGGATTTTAACCTATCCTTTTGATTGATGACTATTTTCTTTCTTTCTTTCTTTCTTTTTTTTTTTGCTGGAAAACCAATTATTAACAGCTTTCACTTCAGAAAGCCAAGCAATTTATATGGACTCACTCCCATAAACACAATTCTGAGTGTCAACCAAATGAGTACAATTTTATTGGAGTAATCACATTTTGGCAGCGAATGTCAACCTACTTAAACCTCTGAAAGGTCACCAATCTCTGACTTTTAAGCTTCCAAAAATTCCAGTATAAATCCAGCAGCTTGCTCTTTTTGGAGAGGCTATACCTGACCAGCATAGCTCTCTTTGCTATAGGAAGCAATAAGCACAACATTTTTTTTTTCTTTCAAATATTGAGTGGTGATTTCTTCATCGTTTGACAGTATCATTTATCCCATGGAAGAATAAGTAGTTATATATCTTATTCTGGAATTCGTTTTGAGCATTAGAGCAATCTTCCCCCAAAACTGCGAACTTAAAAAAAAAAAAAAAAAAAAAAAAAAAAAAATCTCTACTTAGCATTAGGTGGAAAATCAAACTCAGAAACATTTTAACAGAATTTATTTTGATGGGTTTTTTTTTTCCTCCTAAACTTATCGTTGTCATTTGGATACAATCAAGGTACTTTATTTCACAGCCAACATCATGTAACAACTTTTTGTAACATTACTCAGCTCACAGCTTTTCTCTTCCGGAAAGAGTGTTTGGAAAGCAGAATTAAAAACGAACTTGAGGGCCGGGGCGCAGTGGCTCACACCTATAATCCCAACACTTGGGGAGTCTGAGGCGGGCGGATCATGAGGTCAGGAGACCGAGACCATCCTGGCTAACACGGTGAAACCCCATCTCTACTAAAAATATAAAAAATTAGCCAAGCGTGGTGACACGCGCCAAGTCCCAGCTACCCGGGAGGCTGAGGCAGGAGAATGGCGTGAACCCGGGAGGCGGAGCTTGCAGTGAGCCGAGATTGTGCCCCTACACTCCAGCCTGGGCGACAGAGCGAGACTCCGTCTCAAAAAATAAAAAATAAAAATAAAAAATAAAAATCAACATTTAAAAGAGTTGGATTTTTCTTAGTTTTGTTTTGTTTTGTTTGTTGGTTGGTTTGTTTTTGCTTGTGTGTCAACATAAATCTCTCTCTCTCTCTGTCTCTTTTTCTTTCTTTTTTTTTTTTTTTTTTTTTGAGAGGCAGCTTTGACCTGTCGCCCAGGCTGGAGTGCAGTGGCTCCATCTCGGCTCACTGCAACCTCCGCCTCCTGGGTTTCAGAGATTCTAGGGCCTCAACCTCCCAAGTAGCTGGGATTACAAGTGTGTGCCACCATGCCCAACTAACTTTTGTATTTTTAGTAGAGACGGGTTTCACCATGTTGGCCAGCCTGGTCTCAAACTCCCAACTTCAAACGATCCGCCGGCCTTGGCCACCCAAAGTGCTAGGATTACAGGTGTAAGCCACCAGGCCCAGCCTACATTTTCTTTTATCTGTGTGTAAATATGTTGATGGTATAGTGTGCATAAGGGAAAATAAGCTTATTAAAAGATCAAGCTTCAGGGAAAACTGGCTAGGCCTTACTTTTAAAGAAATAGTTGCACCTTGAACATTTTCTGCTATGATAGAAAAATATTATTCAATTAAAATGTAAACAACCTAAACATCAGCGATTACTCTAAAATAATTATAGAAGAGTAATATCTTGCCAATATCGGTATTTGTGGCGCCTTTCTGTTCTCATTGCATTAGCTTTTAGAAAATGTCTTATAGAGTTCATGGCCATTTTCTGCTTATGAATGAGAATAAATACTTGTGAAAACACAGCATGTAAGATATCAGGAATACATGTATTAAAATATGTCAGCTGGCGAAAAATAATAATTGTCTTACCAAGGAAAATTGCCTTTAGATTTGACTATGTTCAGCTCTGGTACAAAACATAACAAACAGTATGTTTCTAACTTAAAGAGTAAGTGTGGTTATTTTATAAACTGTTTAAAATTAAAGCCTATTTTATAAGACATTATATGAGACACTGCATTATCCCTTATCAAAAGTATGGCTGTATATTCAAAATCTTGGGCTTTTGCATGAAAAAAAATCTATATAAACATATTCAGATTTATTCAGTAAATCTATCCTGCTGTGATTTTGGTATACATTAGGAGTTTAAGTTATACATAAATGAGACTTCTTTGAGAGTGAGTTCTAAGCTGGATTTTAAAGCCGTTTTCAGTGATAAGGAAAATAGAAAGGCTGCTAAATATAGCAATGGCAATGCAGGTTGCTCAGTTAAATTTGAATTTCAGGCAAAAAAAGTAAATTTAAGAATCAGTTCATCCAAAATATTTTATTGGTTTTATTTATTTATTTATTTGAAATGGAGTCTCGCTCTGTTGCCCAGGCTGGAGTGCAGTGGCCCGATCTCAGCTCACTGCAAGCTCTGCCTCCCGGGTTCACGTCACTCTCCCGCCTCAGCCTCCTGAGTAGCTGGGACTACAGGCGCCCACCACCAACCATGCCTGGCGAATTTGTTTTTATTTTTATTTTTTTTTGTATATTTAGTAGAGATGGGGTTTTACCATGTCAGCCAGGATGGTCTCGATCTCCTGACCTCGTGATCCGCCCGCCTCAGCCTCCCAAAGTGCTGGGATTACAGGCGTGAGCCATTTTATTGGTATTTTTATACTAAAAATATTTATTATTTGTCTGAATTAAACTGTCCGTCCTGTATTTTATATGAGATCCTTAGCAAAGGGGGATATTATGATGCTTCAGACAGAGGAAGCAACACATGACAAGGCCTGAAGATCAGAGAGACGGGGGTGCATTTGAGAAACAAAAATAAATGTATTGTTCTCAAACACTGGTTGCATGGACAGAAACTAGATCTGGAATTAGAATAGAGGATGTCTGCCTTTTTCAAGAAGAGCGCAATAAACTAAGCAAAGTACAGATGTCTCAGGCATATATATATATATATATATATATATATGTACAATGTTTTGAAGTATATGTACCTATTCTATCCATAGAGCTCCAGTGGTAAATATTAACATTTTAATCCAATTTATTTTATTTTTCAGTTGGCAATCCAGTAGCCTTCTTATTGAATTGTACACCTTTTCCACTCTGATGTGTGATGCCACTTTTATCTTATATTTGAAATTATGATATTTGGAACTTATGAAATTCCCCCCCCTTTTTTTTTTCTAAAATTAGAAAATTTAAGTTTTTTTCTAAAATCTTTTTCTAAAATTTATTCATACATTTTTAAGTTGACAAATACTGTGTGTGTATACATACATATATATATATAGTGCATATGTTTTGAAAATGTACACATTTTGGAATGACTAAATTGAGCTAATTAACATGTATATTGCTACCCATACTTATTAACCTTTGTAAGAACACCTAAAATATACTCCTTAGCAATTTTCAAGAATACAATTCATTGTTATTAACCATAGTCACCTTGTTGTACAATAGATCTCTTGAACTGGCTCCTTCTCAGTACCTGAAATTTTGTACCTTTTGACCATCATCTCCCCATTGCCAACATACCTCAGCTTCTGTGACCACTATTCCACTGTCTGCTTCTATGAGTTTGATTGTTTAGATTCCACATACAAGGGAGACCATAAAGTGTTTATCTTTCTGTGCCTGGCTTATTTCACTTAGCATAGTGTCCACCAGGTATGTCCATGTCATTGCAGATGACAGGATTTTCTTTTACTATGGGTGAACATTGTTTAATTGTGTATGTGTACTACATTGTCTTTATGTATTCATCTGTTGATGGACACTTATGTTGATTCAATATCTTGACTATTGTGAGTAATGCTGAAATGACCATGGGAATACAGATACCTTTTTGAGGTACTAATTTCATTTCCTTTGGATATAAAACTGGTAGTGGAATTGCCAACTCATGTGGTAGTTCTATGTTTAGTTTTTTGAGGAACTTTCATACAGTTTTTCATAATGGTTGTCCTAATTTTCATTCCCATCGCCAGTGTACAAGGGTTCCTTCCTCTCCACATTCTCACCAACATTTACTATCAATTGTCTTTTTGTTAATAGCTATTCTAACAGAAGTAAAGTGATATCTCCTGATTTTAATTTGTGTCTTCCTGATGATGAAGGATGTTGAGCAATTTTTTTCTATACCTGTTGGCCATTTGTGTTTCTTTTTTGGAAAAATGTCTTTTCTTCTACTTTGACGATTCATTAACTGTTGTTTATTTTCTTTCTATTGAGTTGTTTGAGTTCCTTACGGAATTTGAATATTAACCCCTTATTAGATGTACGGTTAGGAAACAGTTTTTGCCATTCCATAGTTTATGTCTTCACTCTTTTGATTGTTCCTTTGCTGTAAAGAAGCTTTTTAGTTTGATATAGCCCCATATGTTTATTTTCACTTTTGCTGTCTATGGATATTGATTTTTAATTTGGAAAATTAAGCTATGAATATTGGCCTATTAATACCCTTAGTGTGTTTTGTTTTACTCTCAAGGATTAAAAAAGATATAAGAAAACACGGGGAAAAATTCAATATTTTAAAATTACTCCAAGTTCCCCATACAAGCTGACAGAGTAACTAGGGCAGTGAAACTAATACTCCATGACGTCTACAAAAAAGGTAAGTGATAACATTTCCCCAGAAAATCAAAAAATGAAGACAAACTTCTGAGAGCTACCAGATTTTCATAGCATGAGAATCCATTTGGAAGAAAGCTGAGGAAACAGACAGGGAATCTGAAAACAGGACAACTACAAAATAGCCAACAAATATTCACTGGAATTGGTAGTAGGGCAAGTTGTTGATCGCAGCTGAAACTGGGAAGAATGTGCACACAAAAATTCATAGGGAAATATGAGCTACCGATGACATTCTGAAGAGTCTTGAGATACCTTCATCACATGACTTCTCATAACAGACCAATAACATTCTCTCTCCAGGCAACACTACTACTGAGTTAAAAGAGTGGGCAATATAAGTCACACTGAGCAGCACAAGAATAATAGGAGTTCAGAGAAAAGAAGTTCATATTGTAGTTGTGAGCAGGGAGACAAAGCCAAAAATTGCCTATTTTTTAACACTTTATGTAAATAATCAAAGAGGAATCTTTATGATTATGAAGCTCAAAAATTTATTCTAATAAACCTGCCTCCTAAAATAATATAAACTTGTTTCCATATAAGTATGAGATGTAAAAGTATTGTTCTTGAATTTCAAAAAACGGTATTATAAAATTAGATAAACTGAATGAAGTAGAAGAATAGTATTCCTAAAGTAAAATCCTCCTAGGACCAGATGGATTCACAGCTGAATTTTACCAGAAGTACAAAAAGGAGCTGGTACCATTCATTCTGAAACTATTCTAAAGAATAGAAAAAGAGAGACTCCTAACTAACTCATTTTATGAGGCTAGCATTACCCTGATACCAAAATCTGGCAGAGACACAACAAAAAAAGAAAATTTCAGGCCAATATCCCTGATGAACATTGATGCAAAAATCTTCAATAAAATACTGGTAAACCAAATCCAGCAGCACATTAAAAAGCTAATCCACCACGATCAAATTGGCTTCATCCCTGGGATGCAAGACTGGTTCAACATATGCGAATCAATAAATGTAATCCATCACATAAACAGAACCAATGATAAAACCCACACGATTATCTCAATAGATGAAGAAAAGACCTTCAATAAAATTCAACACCCCTTAATGCTAAGAACACTCAATAAACTAGGTATTGATGGAACATATCTCAAAATAATAAGAGCTATTTATGGCAAACCCACAGCCAATATCATACTGAATGGGCAAAAACTGGAAGCACACCCTTTGAACACCAGCACAAGTCAAAGATTTCCCTCTCTCACCACTCCTATCCGACATAGTATTGGAAGTTCTGGCCAGGGCAATCAGGCAAGAGAAAGAAATAAAGGGAATTCAAATAGGAAGACAGTAAATCAAATTGTCTCTGTTTGCAGATGACCCCATTGTATATTTAGAAAAACCCATCGTCTAAGCCCAAAAACTCCTTAAGCTGATAAGCAACTTCAGCAAAGTCTCAGGATATAAAATCGATGTGCAAAAATCACAAGCAGTCCTATGCACCAATGATAGGCAAACAGAGAGCCAAATCATGAGCAAAATCCCATTCACAATTGCTACGAAGAGAATAAAATACTTGGGAATCCAACTTACAAGGGATGTGAAGGACTTTTTTTAAGGAGAACTACAAACCACTGCTCAAGGAAATAAGACAGGAAACAAACAAATTGAAGAATATTCCATGGTCATGGATAGGAAGAATCAATATCGTGAAAATGGCCTTACTGCCCAAAGTATTTTATAGATTTAATGATATTCCCATCAAGCTACCATTGACTTTCTTCACAGAATTAAAAGAAACTACTTTAAATTTCATATGGAACCAAAAAGAGCCCGTGTAGCCAAGACAATCCTAAGCAAAAAGAACAAAGCTGGTGGCACCACGCTACCTGATCTCAAACTATACTGTAAGGATACAGTAACAAAAACAGCATGGTACTGGTACCAAAACAGATATATAGACCAATGAATCAGAACAGAGGCCTCAGAAACCACACCATACATCTACAACCACCTAATCTTGGACAAACCTGACAAAAACGTGCAATGGGGAAAGGATTCCCTGTTCAATAAATGGTGTTGGAAAAATTGGCTAGCCACATGCAGAAAACTGAAACTGGACCCCTTCCTTACACCTTATACAAAAATTAACTCAACATGGATTGAAGATTTAAAGATAAGGCCTAAACCATTAAAAACCCTAGAAGAAAACCAAGCAACACTATTCAGGACATAGGCATGGGCAAAGACTTCATGACTAAAACACCATAAGCAATTGCAATAAAAGCTAAACTTGACAAATGAGATCTAATTAAACTAAAGAGCTTCTGCACAGCAAAAGAAACTATCATCAGAGTAAACAGCCAATCTACAGAATGAGGGAAAATTTTTGTAATTGATCCATCTGACAAATTGCTAATATCCAGAATCTACAAAGAACTTAAACAAATTTACAAGAAAACAAACAAATAAACAACCCCATCAAAAAGTGGGCAAAGGATATGAACAGACACTTTTCAAAAGAAGACATTTATGCGGCCAACAAGCGTATGAAAAAAAAGCTCATCATCACTGGTCATCAGAGAAATGCAAATCAAAACCACAATGAGATACCATTTCATGCCAGTTAAAATGACGATCATTAAAAAGTCAGGATACAACAGATGCTGGAGAGGATGTGGAGAAATAGGAATGCTTTATGCTGTTGATGGGAGTGTAAATTAGTTCAACCATTGTGGAAGACAGTGTGGCGATTGCTCAAGGATCTAGAACCAGAAATACCATTTGACCCAGCAATCCCATTAATGGGTATGTACACAAAGGATTATAAATCATTCTACTATAAAGACTCATGCACATGTATGTTTGTTGCAGCACTATTTACAATAGCAAAAACTTTGAACCAACCCAAATGCCCATCAATGTTAGACTGGATAAATAAAATATGGCACATATACACTATGGAATACTATGCAGCCATAAAAACGAATGAGTTTATGTCCTTTTCAGGGACATAGATGAAGCCGGAAACCATCATTCTCAGCAAACTAACACAAAAACAGAAAACCAAACACTGCATGTTCTCACTCATAAGTGGGATCTGAACAGTGAGAACATATGGACATAGAGAGGGGAATATAACACACTGGGGCCTTTTAGGGAGTGGGGATAAGGGGAGGGATAGCATTAGAAGAAATACCTAATGTAGATGATGTGTTGATGGGTGCAGCAAACCACCATGACACATGCACACCTATGTAACAAACTTGCACGTTCTACACATGTATCCCAGAACTTAAAGTATAATAATAATATAAATAAATAAATAAATAAATAAAATAAAATGTGCTCAACATCACTAACCATTAGGGAAATTAAATTAAAACCACAATGAGACATAATTTACTCCTGTTAGAATGGAATGGCTATAATCAGAAAGAAAAATGATAACCAATTTTGGTGAGAATGTGGAGAAATGGGAACCCTTGAACACTGTTGGTGGGAATACAAATTAGGATAGCCATTATGATAAGTTGTATGGAGGTTCTACAAAAAAGTAAAAATAGAATTACCATATGATCCAGCAATCCTACTACTGTGTATATATCCAAAGAAAATGAAATCAGTATCACAAATAGATATCTGCATTTCCATATTCATTCTTGCATTTTTCACAGTAGCCAAAAAAACAAACAAACAAACAAAAGGAAACATCTCCATGACCATGAACAAATGAATGGATCAGGAAAAGATGGTATATATACACACGGGAATACTATACAACCTTAAAAAAGAAGTAAAAAACCCTGTCATTTGTGACAACACGGATGTACCTGGAGGACCATTATGCCAAGGGAAATAAGGCAGGCACAGAAAGATAAATACTTTATGATCTCACAAACATCTGTGGAATTTGGAAAAGTTTGTCTCATAGAAACAGAGAGTAGAAAGATGGTTCCCAAAGGCTAGAGGAGAAGGAGAGATGGAGAAAAGAAATATATTGATCAAAGGATGCAAAGTTTTAGTTAGACTGGAGGAATATATTTTTGTGATCTCTTGTGCTGCATAGTGACCACATTAATAATAATATATTACAATTACAAAATTGCTAGAATAGGTTTTTAACATTCCCAATGCAAAAAATTTGGTGAGGTGATGAATATGTTAATTAGCTTGACCAAATCTTTCTACAATGTATACATAGAGCACATTATACCTCATACACAATTATTGTATATCAATTTAAAATGAAGGAATTAATGTTTAAAATATGAAGAGTAAACTAGAGTGAATAAACAAAACAGAAAGTGGTTATGGTAGATGCTCCAAGTATCACACTCAGATCCCCTCCAGCTGCTGGTGGCCCTACCCACTGTCAGCTGCTCAGCTGAGCTGGTGAGGGAACTGAGCTTCTAGGTGTCAGAACACCCAGTTCAAGCAACAAGCCAAAAATGGAAGTGATAGTAAAACCTTTAATCAGTTACCACAATGGAATAAGCAAGAGTCTTAACTGGAGAAAGTGTTGACTTCTGTTTCATTTTTCTCCTTGAAAATGTTCATGGTGAAGGGGTCAGGGCAGATGTGCAATTTCATGTTTATTGAGGGAGCCCTGAACCAAAGGCTTCTGAATTTTTAAGGACCTTAGGCGTGGGGGAAATGCAAACAAAATATCTGCTAGTGAAAATGCATTGAGTATTGAGGCAGAATGGGGAAAAATGTCTGCAAAGTCTCTTTCTACTTTTCTAGATAAAGCAGCCTCAGCAAAAGTGTTTGAAGAACGTGGCAAAGGGCCCCACTTAAAGAGACCTAGGATTGAAGGCCTCTGGACTGAGAGTGCATGTATATGTGAGTGCATGACCAGCCAGTGGGGCCTGAGTCCTTGACTTGGACAGTGTGATGCATTGGCTGTGCACTAAGGCTCATGCTGGGAGGATTGCCACATAAATCCTTTGTAATTGCCTATAGTAGGGCCTGAAAAGTCGCACATAGGTGTTTATACAAGAGCCGCACTGAACCATGGTTGACCTATTCTCTGGAGAATTTTCTTCAACCAAACAGGGACTCCATCTTCCTGGAGGCTATTCCTTATCACCCACATCACTCACACTGTCACCTACCCTCCAACCTCAGCCAAGGAGTAACTGACATGGAGCTATTATGGCCAGTTTCACTGCTTCAAGACGACACTAAATCTGTGGGGCATTTTGTGTTCTGGAGTCTCTCGGTGGGACCAGACACAAAAAAGTCTCCAGTTGAGACTTCATTTTTACTGTTACCCACCCCAAGACACCACCTTCTGAGAGTGCTCACAAAGTAAATGCACTGCTTCCAGTAAACCTAACCTTATTTTGTTACCAGTAGACCAGGAAGCAGATGCTAAGCATAGGACTATGAAGTCATCACTCACTGGCTGAATAACGCTGCAGACTTCTCTGGTGTTGAGTGGAGTAAACACAGTCCCTGGCATGCTGACAGAGTGCCAAGAATTTCTTCAGTGGTAGGTAGTTTTGTCCAGAAAAAGAAAAAAAAAGTCTTGAAATAATTACATATAAATAAGAGGTTTTTTTATATTTTTTATTTTTCTTAGTTTAAACCAAAGCCAAGATAACTCATTAAAACCAGGAATGCATTATGAAAAATGTTAAGAAACACTGGAAAGGTGAGAGGAAATAATACCAAATGGAAATTCACACCTATACATATAAGTGTTGAAAATTATGAATATGTGGGTAAATATGTGGATATGTAGCAAAGAAATTCATGTCTTGTTTTTTCATCTAGTGAAAATTAGCTCTTTAACATAAAAATAATAATGATGCCTTGTCTGATTTACAGCATATGTAACGGGAAAATGAATGACAATATTTATAAAGTAAAAGGGGTAGATAATGAATTTTTATTGTAAGGTAAAATAATATCATATTATTTGAATAAAGACTATGATTACTAAAGATGCATATTTTAAACCCCTGTTCAATCACTAAAAATAAAAAAGAGTGAAAAATAAAAGGTAATAGGTAATTAATAAAACTGGATCACAGTCAAACTCAGTTAACCCAAAATAATGCTAAGGAATAGGGGGGAAAAAAAAAGAGGAAAAGGCAAATGGAACAAATGAAACACAAATAGCTAGATAGTAGACTTACACACTACTTTCTTCTTTCTCTGTCACCCAGTGCAGCCTCAAACTCCTAGGCTCAAGCGATCCTCCCATCCTAGCCTCCTGAGTAGCTAAGACCATAGGCATACACCATCAAATTCAGCCAATTTTTTAACTTTTTGTAGAGACAGGGTCTTGCTCTGTTGCCCAGGCTGGTCTTGAAAACCTGGTCTCAAGAAATCCTCCTACCACAGCCTCCAAAAAGTACTGCAATTACCAGTGTGAACCACTGCTTTCAGCTTTCTTCTTAATTATAGCAAATGCAAATGGTCTAAATGCCTTAACAAAAAATAAGAGATTATATTATTAAATAAAAATTTAAGAACCTACTATTGCTTTCAACATGAAACCCTCTTTAAATAGACCTATATACATAGACTAGTAGTGAAAGAATGGTAAAAGATATACATGCAAATACTAACCAAACTCTAATCAAAAGAGGGCTGGAATGATTATACAAACACTAAATAAAATTGACATCAATACAAGAAATACTGGGATTAAGAAACATAGTTCATAATAATAAAGTGATCAATAATCAAAGAAACGTAACAACATAGGAAGCCTATATATTCAGGTATTGAAGTTTTAAAATGTGAAAAAGCTAATAAAACTAAAATGAGAAATAGGTATCTTCATAATTATAATCGAATATTTCAACATTTTTATCAAAATGGGAAACAGATATCTCCATAATTGTAATTAGGTATTTCAACACTCTTTACCCAATTACATGTGTAATTGTTAACACAAGTGGATAGGAAAAAAAGAAAGTATATAGGAACCTTCAACAACACTATCAAATAAATACACCTAATCAAAAACTATAGGAACCTCTGACCAGTAACAGAATTCTTTTTTTTTTTTTTTTTTTTTTTTTTTTTTATTTTGAGACGGAGTCTCGCTCTGTCGCCCAAGCTAGAGTGCAGTGGCCGGATCTCAGCTCACTGCAAGCTCCGCCTCCCGGGTTCATGCCATTCTCCTGCCTCAGCCTCCCGAGTGGCTGGGACTACAGGCGCCCGCCACCTCGCCCGGCTAGTTTTTTGTATTTTTTAGTAGAGACGGGGTTTCACCGTGTTAGCCAGGATGGTCTGGATCTCCTGACCTCGTGATCCGCCCGTCTCGGCCTCCCAAAGTGCTGGGATTACAGGCTTGAGCCACCGCGCCCGGCCAACAGAATTCTTTGTGTTTTTTTTCAGTCCACAAAGATATTCGCCAAAATCGACCATATTTAGGCAATAAAAGTAACACATATGAAATTAGGGGGATTTAAAATTATATAAAGTATGTTCTCTAAATTAAAAATCAGTAATATAAAGAGATCTGGAAAATATCCAATGTTTTGAAATTAAATAACACCTTTTAAAATAATCCATAGATCAAAAACATATCACAAGAGAAATTAGAATATATTTTGAAGAGCATGAAAATGGCAACATAACAATCTAATCAGAGGTGTATTTACTATCACTTCCAAGTTTATTGATTTTTCTCTTTTATCACTATTATACTCTCAAGTTATCCCACCATTTTAATTAACATATATTTTTCTTTAATATTAGGGTTTCTATTGTTTGTAGTTTGTTTCCCTGCTAAGATTTTCTATGGTTTCATTTATTGCTAGAAATTTTTTACCTCATTGAAGATCGTTATAACAGCTATTTTAATATCATAGTCTGCTATTTACATGATCTCAGATTGGTTTCCACTTTATTATCTTTTCTTTTTAGAATGTGGCACTTTTTACATTTCTTTATTTATTAAGCAATATTGGTTTGTATCATGAACACTGTGAATGTTATTTTGTAAGGACTATAGGTTTTTTTATATTTTTATAAATAACTCTGGCATTTTGAGGATGGCACCTCAGATCTCAAATTTTTGTTTTTTATTTTAAATTTTACCTGGGCTGTTAAGTGTGATTTTGGAGTCAAAAGGGAAAAATGACAGGGTTTATTAGCAAATTTGGGGGCACTTATCCTTGCTCTCTGCTTGATAGACTTCCCCTCCCACCCAACCTATCACATTTGCCAAAGGCTGTGGATTTCCCTAAATATGTCCTGTATTTCCGGCCAGGTGCGGTGGTGCACACCTGTAATCCCAGCACTTTGGGAGACCGAGGTGGGTGGATCACGTGGTCAGAAGATCAAGACCAGTCTGGCCAACACGGTGAAACCCTGTCTCTACTAAAAATACAAAAAATTAGCTGGGCGTGGTGGCGGGCGCCTTTAGACCCGGCTATTCCGGAGGCTGAGGCAGGAGAATGGCGTGAACCCGGGAGGCGGAGCTTTCAGTGACCGGAGGTTGCACCACTGCACTCCAGCCTGGGCGACAGAGCGAGACTCAGTCTCAAAAAAAAAAAAAAAAAAAAAAAAAGAAAAGAAAATATGGCCTGTATTTCTTCAAGTCAAAAATAATCTGGGCTTTCTGTAGACACGATGCCAACTCCAGCCCATTCTGAAGCTGAAGGTCAAAACATATAGGACAGTTAACTCATGCATTTTTTTCTACCAAGGGTCATTTTCCTTCCACATTTTGCCAGCATGTGTTCACATTTTATTTGCTTTTGGTATTTTTTATTTTGTCCATTTTTAGTTGGTATGTGTGGAAAAAGTCAATCTGGTGTAAACTTATTTGTACTTACTAAGTACAGAACTCCAGTTATACAGTTTATGTTTAATAATTATGAAAATTAATTAATTAAAGCTTTATAGGAACACTGGTCTGATAAATCATAATAATTAAATTTTAAAGAAATCCCTTAAATAATATGGATTAATTTTGATTATTTTTTATGTCATCGCTGCCTGCCCTATAGTAGGTGTTCAGCAAAGTCCCTTTGAACAAATTAGAAACCATCAATTCTAGCATCCTTTGCTTAGGAATTCTCATCACTCTAAGTAGATGATGTGAAAGGACATGAATCAATGAGAAGGATGTGGTAGTTGAGGAGATAATAATTCTGCCCAGGTTTTCAAAGAGACTGATGGACTCTCCCTCCTGCATTATGGAGTGCTCAGCGTCTAATTACTCAACTGCCTATTTCTCATTCTTTTCCCTGAAAAGTGTTAGACAAATTTTGCTAAGTGCAAGGATTTTAGGTCCTTCATTTTCTGTACTATATGTTGATAATATGCTCTTTTTAAAATTGTTTTTCATCAAATAATCTTATTTTTAAAATAACTATTTTGACTTCATTTAATTTTTCATACTTTGTTTAGTCACTCTGATTATTGTATGTATGTTTATTTGCTGTTTTATTAAACTACCCAACAACACACTTACAAGCATTAGGAGGGTAACTTACCAAAATAACTAATTTCCTCTATTATGCGTTGCTACTTAATTGTTTCTTTCTTAAAGATTATCTTTATTTCCAAACTCTATAGACATATTTATTAATATGAGGGAACTTGAACAGGAACATCGGCTAGTCATACTTGAAGAACAGGAAATATACAACATGTGCAGAATATGACGATTATTTAGCAATTAACACGATGTTATGAGGTCTTATTACGCTTTAAAAGTATGCTAAAACTTGCTCATTAATTTGATTTATAGACCTGTCTAAAACCTGTCACTCAATTTCTATTACAGTGACTTGAAGCTACCAGCAAGAATTCAGTAGGTTTTATGGTTTAGGGACAATACTGAAGCTTTCAATTCTTTTACCCTTTCTTGTAGACCTGAAAGAATATTACAGAGTGAAGGATTTGCAATTTACCAGGAAAGATCTCAATCAAGTGGCAAAAATAAGTTATTTTCTTGTAACTTGAGGAAACAAAGTGTATTCTATTCACTAGGCCTTTCTCCCTATGTACTACCTTTACAGGATTATATTATTTAAGATGGAGTGGTATTATTGTAAAGTATTCTGATAAGCCCTTTCTCTGGAGTCCACTCCCTGAAAAAGAATACATATTTTACTGTAGTTTCCCATCATGTTCTTTAAGATATAAGACAGATATAAATCTAAACTCGAAAGAAATTTTAACTAAAATCTCAATCAGTACTTGTCCTGTCAAATATCTTGCTAGAATTCTCAGTGCTAAGATTCGTTCTTTAATGGGGATTAGCAGAAACAGGCCTATTGAGTATTACATTATTTATCCTGTTATTCTTAAGACTTTCTTTATTGGTAACACTGTTATTTCGCTCTTTAATTTTCAACCAGCTCTTTAATGATCTCAGTTCCTCATTCAATTTTTGTTAAAGAAGGGCAAAAGGCAAGGTAAATGAATTTCCCCATAATCCTTCACTCTTGCCTCTGGTGAATTGGCTTTTCCCATATTCATTGAAATGTGTTATCCTGTTTATCTAAATATGTCAATGACTTGCAGAAGGGACTGCATCTCAGTGTGACTTGGATAAACATGAGCTAGTAACCCAAAGCAAATGTCTTTACTTTTACTCTCTAGACATAATTTATCAGTATTAAATGACCTTTTATATTTAGAGGACATAAGTAGAGGAAAACAGATGCCACATGGAACATTTAAAAGCATGATAAAGAAGGTAAAGCTAATGACAGGAAACATATTATTTTGCTTTAGAATGCAAAGTTAGGAAGTAAAAAGTGTGTGTGTGTGTACGTGTGTGCATGTGCGTGTGTGTGTGTATGTGTGTGTGTGTATATATATACAGAACTAACATTTTCTGGGAAAGTATCCTGTGCCAGACACTATTCCTGTGTATAATGTACTTTTATTTTATCTTTTATTTTACCATGTAACCCACATAGTCATCTCTCTAAGAAGTGTGATTAAAAGAAGCAGATCCTCAAAGAAAACGTGCACTTAGACCTGGAGGCAGAATGTGTGGAATGGGAAGATATTTATTATTTGTAGGCATAAAGCAGCTATAACACCTTTCCTATTGTCTCTCAGAACCTAGAACAGACTAAGAGAGGAGAGGAGGGTCTTTGTAGAGACCTGATGACAACCAAATGTAAACATGTATATTGTTTATTTCTTTTTGTCATGATGATAAAACAGAAAACAGAGACGTCCTGTTTCTGGGTCACCAAGCTCAGAGCTGTTAGGACAAAAGAAGCAATTCTGTATCTCTCTTGCTTAAATCATTTTCTGCATTTAGTCTCAGGTTGCTAATGGCCAGAGAGGCGAATTGTTTGTGTAGCTTTTAGAAACAAAGGATTGCTTCTCTATTGTCAGTTTTCCCACTAGATACTGCCTAAGAATGGGATTCAACTACTAAATTGATATATGCCAATGGTAGTTGTCAATTAAGGTAAAATTCAGACATACAAGAGTTCTTGAACAAGGAAAGTTATCTGAGCACTGTAGTAGGAAATCATCACAACTAGGATATCCAATAGAGAGACTGGTAACATTCTAAAGGGTAAATAATGGTGGGTGATAATGTTTAAATATAAGCCTAATCAGAAGTCTTAGAAGTATAACTGTTCTTTTCCAGGTATAAGGACTAGCTTTAAACACATAGTTCTGCCTGGATACAAGTTGCAGATCACCTCATTGGGTCAGGTGCACCTCATCATTCTTGGAGTTCCACAAGGAAAAATGTGATTATTGGTGTTCAATACATTTAGTACTAAAAGATTATTTTAACTAGCATCCACAGCTTCTGTAGGCTAATAAAGCTCTGTTTAAGTATCTTTTCAAATACAAAAATCAGCTAGGTAATGAAATTTATTTCAGAGAGGTTATTGCAATAGGGAAAGTCCATTAAATTAAAAAATCACAGTATCTCAGCAAAGAGGTTTTATCTTAGATTTTATAAGGAGGAGTGAAGAAGTTACAGGTAGGATGCATTACAATTATTGTCTTAGTTCTGTCTAGTATAAAACAATTTACCAGAGATCGTGTGACTTAAACAAGAAACATTCACAGTTCTGGAGGCTGGGAAGTCCAAGATCAATGTGCTGGCAGATTTAGTGTCCAGTGAGGGCCCACTTCCTGGTTTGCAGATGGCTGTCTTCTTCTTGCACCCTCACATGGCAAAGAACAGAGACAGGAAGTGAGCTCCATGTCTCTTCTTTTAAATGTATTGATCCTATTCATGAAGCAAGCTCTCTGTGCCTCTTCTTCAAAAGGCGCTAATCCCATTCATTAGGGCCCTGACCTAATCACTTCCCAAAGCTCCCATCTCCAAATTCCATTACATTAAGGATTAGGCTTCAACATACAAATTTTGGAGGTGCAAAAACATTCAGTCCATATCATTTGGTATTATTTTGCAATAAGAGGAGGTCTCAGTCATTTTGCAGCAGAGATGCTTACCTATATGTCTAGTTTCAGGGGATACAGTTCTAATCTCAACTAAAAAAATTACAAATTAAAGAATAGGGAATTTGCTGGCCTCTTTCTGACCTTGTCCTTAGGTAAGGGAAATGGGGACATGGGAGTAGGCTTGGACAACAGGGGAACATATACCCCTAGGTCTTTTCAAAATATCTGCAATGAATCTCTCTCTATTTCCTCAATGTGAAGATTCCTCCACTTTGAGGTTGGAATTCTTATGTACCATGGACAGAGTAACTTTTCAAGATTATGACGAAAGTTACATCTCCAATACTGAAAGCCATTACTCTTTCTGTGCTGAGATTAATGCTTTCACCAGGAGAAAAATAATGGGCAACAGAAACCCAGTAAAATGTATCAGATTTGGTGATTTGGGGAGCAGTCTGTTTGAAGATGACTTACACCAAGAGAGACCCCAAACTGAATTGATAAGCCATTTACCAAGGGAGCTGCATTATCAGAAATTCCAAAATAATAAAACAAAGTATTGCAATTAATGTAACTAACCCATTTGGAAGTGAATCTTCAAATACCAGTCAGGAGTAGATTGTTGTGATGATAATGTCTCTACTCTCACACCCTTAGGGAAATTCGTCTTCATTACTTTTCTTAGTGTAAACATTTAATCATACCTGATAAGTGAAACTCTTGCAGCATCAAAGACACTAGGATAAACTGAAAGCTCAGTGAAGGCAAGTGTTTATCTCATTTTGTTCACTGAAAACTACTCAATGTCTAGAACAGTTTTCAGTATACAGAAAGCGCTAAATACCTGATTACTGAATGAACAAATGAAGAAGAGAATGAACAAGCAAGTGCCAAGAAACTCAGTCCATTTCCAAAGGACTCAGTTCCTAAACTGATTCCAAGGACATTCTTTGGTCCTTTTACTCACTTAACAAATCCTTACCCTCTAGGATTCACAAAATGCTATAGGTTATACCAATATATTTGGGAATATCTTTTTTCATTGCCCCTTTCTAAATATGAGTGTTTTTTCGTTGTCTTCTTTTTTCTTCCATTTCGCATGTCTTTTTCTTTTTTGCTGTCATTTTAAGATCACAGGCAGTATTTCATTCCTTCATGTGTGGATATAATTTCAAAGACCCTCTCAATCTCCTTGTTTTGACTGAGTCTGTTTCTACAGGACACCAGATTCCGTTTTTTTGAAGAATATACGAAGTTCAACAGACTCATCAGGTACTAAGCAATACTGGGCCATGTATTCAAAACACTGATGCATTAGCTTTGAAAACACTTATACGGGTTAGATTAAAGTTGTAGCTTCCACAATCAACAGTAATTCCTATAATTTTAAAAAATTCTAAATACATGAGTCAATAAAACACAATAATAATGAACAATTCAGTAAACTAAAATATTGTTTGTAAATATTTAATGCATATATGCATTACAGGTACCAAGGTAGTTAGCAAATTTCAATAACTACATAAGGAGTATGGCAAAATATGCAGATATAACTACTATTAATTTCTGATTATGTAAATTTACTCTATACAATTTTCAATGAAATGTACACTGTAGAAATTTATCTTTACATCTCGATTTAACATGAAAAATTTTATAAAATATTGCGTCATTCAGCTACTAATGATTTTAGAATGAACTCTTTAAAAATATTTTCTTCATGGTTTTCATACACAAATTTAAAAGGTCAGTATGGTCTCAAGAAAACATTTGCTAACAACGTCAAAATTAATTATAAACAAGAGAATAGAGTTTCCTTTGTAGATGATTTTCTATATTATCCTACTTGTAAAGGAGCCATTACAGAAAACTGCTCACTAATTGTACATGAAGAAATTATCCCCTGAGTCCTTGTTAATTTTTTCTTGACAGGTTCAGTCACAGTTCCCATAAGATGTTAGAAAAGGTAAGTCAAAATGAGATAATGTCAGTTGTGTTCTCATAAATTTCTTTTCAATCAACTCTTTCGTAAATACTTCACTAACTCTGTCTCATCTTCAACATTAAAGGGAAATAGTAGGAAAATAAATGTGCTGTGTTGTGCTGTATCTTGGCTTATGAAAATAAATTCTCACATAAGAGAGCTTTGTTTGTGTCATCTACATAGAGGAGAGTAAGTGATTAAAATTTTGAGCAGGAAACACATGGATAAAAAGTACTAATGAATACCAGGTGGATGAAAAGTACTAATGAATACCAGGTGTTTGATGAGATTCATTTTTTTTTTCTTAAATTATGCAAGTGTCAATACACTGCCTATGGAAAAAAATGCTTTTAGTAACATAACTATTCTACTCAGCATGGAAATAACACACTAACCAATTATCTATAATGACTAACCCACCGGGACAGAACAATTTATAGTCAGGAGAAACCAGTATAACAAAAGAATAAATTTGGTTTGTCTGAGTTGGACTTACAGAGTTTTTATTCTAATCTTTACAAATGAGATCTATATCAATCAATCCATCTGTGTATCCTTCTATTTGATATATTTCTGTTGAGCTAATATATCTTGCTTTCTTCTTTTAGAGGTATTCATTGTCATCATTATTTAACACTCCAAAATTACTTTAAATGTTATAATGTACAGAATAAAAGTAATATATGATATGAAGTATGGGGAAAACACAAAAACCTACAGTAATTTGAAACTGTGGAATGTAAACATTTATAAGGTGGCACCAGATTAGTTGTTCTGAAAGAAAATAATTTTGCATAAAATTTTGTGTGAGCGTTGCTGATTACCTCCTATTTCTTTTGCTCAGTTAAGACAATTGAAGCAGGGAATATCATGGGGAGCCTATGAGGTGAAAAAATACAATGCACTTTACAATAAAACTATGCTGAAAGTAAGTTTTGCTCTTATTAAGAATTTAGAAAATTTTTAAAATAAAATTTGAAATGCATAATATTAAATATTTTATTAAAGGACACTTTAAGCTTAGAAATAATGTAGCAAGAAAAGATTTTTAAGAACTTTTCATATTAAAATAAACATGTTTTCTCTAGGATAAGTGGTTATCTAGTGAGATAATAGGAATGACAAAAAAATTTTGTCAATATTAAACAGCTAATATCCAAGAGCTTAGAATATATCTGTGTACATTTCAAATA
The DNA here is from genome assembly GCF_043159975.1 of Macaca nemestrina. Classification (NCBI taxonomy): domain Eukaryota; kingdom Metazoa; phylum Chordata; class Mammalia; order Primates; family Cercopithecidae; genus Macaca; species Macaca nemestrina. The sequence continues at coordinate 27,181,707 of NC_092127.1, forward strand.
TAGCTCATCCTAAAAAGAATGAAACTACAAAGTAATCTGAGAAGTTATTCAAGTCACCAATAGATGGCAGAAGGAGTTTATATTTTGAGTTACTTTAAGGACTTTGCTAAGCTATTCCAATAATGCACCGAAAACAATGTTGACTTTAAATTGTTATATTTAACTTTAGTCAGCAACATTCACCAAAGTTAATTGTAAATATATATACACACATATACCTATACATCAATGTATCTATTTATATATTCATGTATTATCTCTGCATTGCTGTGTAACAAATTACTTCAAAACTTCAGAGCTTACAACAACAAACATTTAAACACTTATTATTTCACACAGTTTCTGAGGGTTAGGAATGGGCACATGACTTAGCTGGGAGGTTGTGGCTCAGCATCTCTCACAAAGTTGCACCAAGTTGTCCGTCATGGCTGCAGTCATCTGAAGACTGGGCAATCTATTTTCAAACCCATTCTTGTGGCTGATAGAAAGAGGCTTCAGTTCCCAGCTAGGTGGGCCTCCTTATAGGCTGTAGACACCACACGGATGCTGACCTCACCCAGAGTGAGGGATGAAAGAAAGAGGAAGAGAATGACAGCCTAAGCAAGCAAGAGCCCAGTGACAATCTCTGCTCAGTGTTTATAACCTAACTTGTAAATTACGCAGCATAACTTCTGCTTACTCTACTGGTTGCACAGACTTACTCTGTGTAAAATTTGGAAGAGGAATTTTACAAATACAAGGTGTCAGTGGAGAGATGCATCTTTGGTGCTAATAGATATCTATATCCATATCTATCTCTATGTCTTCTTCATGATCAGTTTTGCTATTCTTATACCGCATTCAATATTTCTCTTTCTGTAATTGAAAATATCCTTTTTCATCTTTCTACTCACTAGATATTTTTCTGTTCTTTTTTTACATTGATCATTCCTTTCTTTCTTCTTTCCTTTCTTCCTTTTGATCAACACCTGCAATGACCAACAAAGGTGAAATGAGCACATAAGCATAAACATGTAAGAAAAATCCTGATTTCTTGAATTGAACATTTTTAAAACTTTTGAGAACGGAATGTCAGAGGGAACATTGTTTATTATTCATGGATACAAATGGGCTCTTCTCATTACCAAGGACAATATTTAATATAAAAGGCTTCCTGGATTTCTAATTTACTTCTGGTAAATTCATGATGATCTTCACCTGCTAAGTGTCTGGACATGTTGGACAGGGTCACTTTAGACTGAGGATAAGTTTGTTTGTTAGAGATAAAGTCATTTTTATAGGTAAAGTCAGCGTGTGAGAATTAGGAGTTTAGGGACAGAGATGCAAAGCTTTTTTAAAGCATCCACTAATGTAAAAATAGTTTTAACAATGTTTTTAAAACAGAACTATGAAGTTGAAGGAGCAGTAATTAGAAACATAAGGAGCAGAGAAAATGGAGAAGAAGAAAGACCTTAACATTTAAAATAAATACATAAATTGAATTTGAAATATCTTTCTGGTTTGCAGGTACTCTTCATGAGGGTTCAATAGCGATAACCAAACCACTCTACATAATTCAACCACAAAAAAATTTAGCTCATGAAATTTGGTGCTTAAGAATCCATTGTAATTTGTCATAGAGAGAGAGAATTCTTGCAGTATGGTCTTCTTTGGTCTCCCCAGAAGGGTTCCCAGAATCTTTTAAAACTGACCCAGCGGAGAGGTGAACACCTGGGGAACCACTAAGAAGGTATCAGAAAGCTACCACAGGAACTTCCAAGTTTAAAAATTCACCACTGAATTTTTGATTCAACAATATGAAATGATTGTAGTTGTGAATAAAATTGCCTCTAAACATCTATTAAGCGAGAGACTGGACACTTCAGTGATATGGTAGAAACTCCCTGTATCTGCACAATATTGGAGGTAGAAGGTATCTAAAAATAGAGGCAATTTCTGCTTTCTTTCCACATTTTAAATCTCATTTCAGTGTGCACAGAGAGAAGTTCCTAATATACATAAAGAATCCTACTTTTATGGACTAAATATTTTTGTCTTTCCCTCCCCTAAATTCATATGTTGATATCTACTCTAGATTTTAGAGTTAAGGAAAACATACTCCATGTCTTTGTAACACCCTTTTGTAGCATTGTACTCAAATAAAACCTACGCAGAATAAAAATAAATTTTAATGTTCTCCACTGGAAAATAATAATCTTTTTTTCTGAAGAATTATCCACTCCCTAAAATGAGAAAATGACACAAATATCAAATCAATCCTCTATGCCCAGGAAGAAGCTCAGTTCCACAGCAGAGATTCTCTCTTTAACAATAGCTATACCTCAAGACATAAGAGAAAAAAATAATAAACATACATCAGTTACTGAGCATGTATTATGGAATTATGGTCATCATTATAAAAACTTTCTGACATAAATACTGTATTAGCAAGAAAAAAGCAAACGACCTCATTAAAAAGTGGGCAAAGGACATGAACAGACACTTTTCAAAAGAAGACATACATGCGGCCAACAATAGTGAAAAAAAAATTCAACATGACTGATCATTAGAGAAATGTAAATCAAAGCCACAATGTGATACCATTTCACACCTGTCAGAATGACTATTAATAAAAAGTCAAAAAATAAGGGATGCTGGTGAGGTTGTGGAGTAAAAGGAATGCTTATACACTGTTGCTGTGAGTGTAAGTTAGTTCAACCATTGTGGAAAACAGTGTGGTAATTCCTCAAAGACCTAAAAACGGAAATAGCATTTGACTTAGCAATTCTACTACTAGGTATATACCCAAAGGAATATAAATCATTCTGTCATAAAGACACATGCACATGAATGTTCATTGCAGCACTATTCACAATAGCAAAGACATGGAATCAACCTAAATGCCCCAATAATCGTAGACAGAATAAAAAAATGTGGTACATACATATACACCATGGAATACTATGCAGCTGTAAACAAGAATCAGATCATGACCTTTGCAGGAACATGGATGAAGCTGAAAGCCATTATCCTTAGCAAACTAATGCAGGGACAGAACATCAAATGCTGCATGTTCTCACTTATAAGTGGGTGCTAAATGATGAGACCATGTAGATACATGAAACCATATAGATACACACATACACACTAGCACCTATCAGAGGGTGGAGGGTAGAAAGAGCGAGAGGATAAGGAAATAGTAACTAAAGGATACTACACTTATACATGGGTGATGAACTAATCTGTACAACAAACCTCCCCATAACACAAGTTACCTATATAACAAACCTGAACGTGTACCTCTAAACTTAAAATAAGAGTTTAAAATAAATAAATATTGTATTAGCATTTGACAGATGGAGAAACGGAAGTTTAGAGACATAAAATAACTTGCCTAATAGTATACATTAATCAAACTGAGAATCAGCACCATAATCCAGTTTTCCTTCAGCAGCATGATTATCACTGTGCATTCTAGCTAGAAACTTTGTATCATATTGATAAATTTAAATTATTTAATATATATTAAAATATTGTTTGTGTTTTTATGGAATCTTGAACTTTGTTCTAAACTGGAACTACTTTCTGTGATTAAACTTTCATTTGCAAAGGGTGAAAAATGAAAAGGGGAGTGGAGAGGTGGAGGGGTGGAAAGCACAGATTTGTTGTTGTTTTATTAATTTTATCAATTTGTGTTTAAGATATATTTTATATTTAGCAGATTTAAAGTATTGATTTTCTCCCAAACCATGCAGAGAATAGTTAGTAAGTCAGTCATTGCTTTTGGCTTTGTGTAACAGATATTCAACAATTTTGTTAATTTAGCTACATAAGCGGTTGTTTTTCTCATGTAATAATAATTGCAAGGAAAATCATTCAGGGGTGGTGTCTCCATCCTTCTCTGCCATTTTTAGTGTATGATTTTTTTCCCTCACAGTTGTTATCTAGCTGCTCCTCTTCTGCTTATCCCATCTGTCCTCCAGGCGGTAAGCCAGAAAAAGGCCAAATGATGAAGAGCAAAGTGGAGGAGGTAAGGAGAAAAGGCAGCTGAACCTGACCTCTTTTAAATAGCTTGTCCAAAAGTCCTACCCAGAAACCTTTTCTAACACAGTCATGAGCTGCATGATGACATATCAGTCACTGACTTCTTGTATATACGATGGTGGTCCCATAAGATTAAATTGGAGCTGAAAAATCCCTATTGCTTTGTGATGCTGTAGCCATTGTTAGATCATAGCATGACTCATTACTCACTGGCTTGTGATGAAGCTGGTGTGAACAAACCTATTGTGCTGCCAGTCACATACAAGGAGAGCAAATACAACTATGTACACTACATAATACTAAATCATGATGATAAACAACTATGTTATTGGTTTATGTATTTACTACATGTTTTATCATTATTTTTGAGTGTACTCCTTGTACTTAGTTTTTCAAAAAATTAACTGTAGAATAGCTTCAAGCAAGTCCTTCAAGAGGTTCCACAGGGAGATATTGTTATCATAAGCGATGACAGCTCCATACATGTTATTGCCCTTAAAGTAGGCAATTGAACCTCCCAGTGTGACAAGATGTGGCGGTGGAAGACAGTGCTATTGATGATCCTGACCCTGCACTGGCCTAGGCTAATGGGTGGGTTTGTGTTTTACTCGTTAACAAAAAAGTTAAAAAATTTAAAATAGATCAAAGCTTATAGAATAAAGGTATAAAGAAAGACAACATTTTTGCACAGCTGTACAATGTGTTTGTCTTTTAAGCTAAGCGTTATTACAAAGAAGCAAAAAACGTGAAAAATTAAAATACTTATAAAATAAAAATAGTATAGTAGCAAAGGTTAATTTATTATTGATAAAAGAGACATTTTAAAGAAACTTAGTGTAGGCTAAGTGTACAGTGGTGATAAAGTCTACAGTTAGTGTACAGTCTCGTCCTAGGACTTCCCATTCACTCGCCACTCACTCACTGACTCACCCAGAGCAAGTTCTATCCTGCAAGCTCCATTCACGGTAAGTGTCCCACACCATAAAAAAAGGTGTACCATTTTTTGTTTTATACGGTATTTTTACTGTGCCTTTTCTATGTTTAAATACACAAGTACTTACCATTGTGTTCCAATTGCCTACAGTATTCAGTACAGTAACATGCTGTCCAGGTTTGTAGCCTAGGATCAATAGGCTGCATCTTGTAGCCTAGGTGTGTAGTAGATTGTGCCATCTGGGTGTGTGAAAGTATACTGTATAATGTTCACACAAAGACAAAATTAGCAGACACATTTCTCAGAATGTCTTCCTGTTGTTAAGCACGACTGTGCTTTGTTCTCCAGGACAGCATGTCATGGCTGCATATTACATGTGGAAAAATACAGTGAGGAAACACCTAAGAAACTTTCACAAATGAGTGTTATTTGGTGTAAAATGAATATTATTTACCAAATTATAACAAAAATGATTATCCTAAAATGTTAAGTAGGCAGCTTTCTAGGACCTTAGTTTCCTGAATATTTTAATGTGCTATATATCTACTCTATAAATATGAAGGTTTTTATAATAAGACAAAAGAGAAAACAGATTTTGGTAAGGCTAGTAGCAATATCTATAAAACTCTTGTAGTATCAAGATGACCCCAAAGTGCAATTATTAATACAGTATTAGTATTTAATACTCCAATTAGGGCCAAAAATAACCACTATCAAATACCATAAAATGCCATATCCAAACCCCCATTCTGATAATTGTGTTTTAAAAAGTGCTAATAGTCCATGTTCTGTTATATACATTTTATTGACACTTATTTGTAAATTATGTAAACAATTTCTTTAATATAAAGGAAATAATTTGTTTTTCAGTGAAAACCAGTTAAGCATTAAGGGCTCCATGTCAGAACAAGTTTCGATATTAGCTGTAGGTAGTGGATGGGAACACATTGATTAATACACTGGCTATTAAATCTTTCACCCAGAAATGATGCACTTCATTACTCCACACATTTCATTGTCCAAATCAGGTCATATAGTCACTCCAAACATCAAAGATGATGCAAAAATAGATATGGAAGCACTATAATAACTAAGCTATGTGCCTGCTTTTTAAATGCCACATATTACGTATACATACATATTACATGAACATACATATACATGTTTGTAAATAAAGTAGGGCTAAGGAGGAAACATTTGAACAATTTAGAAATGTATTTAACTACTTTGAAAATGAAAATTGTTTTCAATAAATTAATAGCACAAATTATAATCTTAGGCCAGGTGCAGTGGCTCAAGCCTGTAATCCCAGCACTTTGGGAGGCCGAGGAAGGTGAATCATCTGAGTTCAGGAGTTCAAGACCAGTCTGGCCAACATGGCAAAACCCCATCTCTTATAAAAATTCAAAAATTAGCCGGGCGTGGTGCCACGCACCTGTTATCCCAGCTATTTGTGAGGCTGAGGCAGGAGAATCACTTGAACCCAGGAGGTGGAAGTTGCAGTGAGCCAAGATCACGCCACTTCACTCCAGCCTGGACAACAGAGTGAGACTCTGTCTCGAAATAAATAAATAAATAAAAACAAATTATAATCTTAAAGTTTTTAGGGAACTAATTTTCCTTCATTTATATTGAAGAATGCAAAAGTGAAATGGCTTTAACATGCAGCAATAGACAGTCAAGTATATTCTAAGAAAAAAATATTGGCAAGCATGGCTAAACCATTGAATATAGTGCTGAAGAACATATTGTAATTAACATTGATAGGGCTGTGCATAATCAACATATATAATGAACTAGGTATTGGCATAATATGATATTTCTTTATTTCTTGAGTATATATTGGTATTAGAAATAGATACTTTAAGGAAGAATTTAAGTGAAAAATCACATGGGTTAAGATTGAAATAAAAAAAGAACATGACAGAAAACACAAACAAGAAGATGTTGCTGTTTAAATACAACAAACACTAACACGAAATGTAAAGTCATCTATTAATGTTACTAAAGTGATAATATCTAGAAAGAGTCTTAAGTTATCTAAGAAGCAGGCGAGTCAAGTGGATATAACTTTGTATGAAGTCCTCAAAAGAAGGATCAAAGTGAAGGGAGAAGTGACACAATGCTTAGAAATTTAGAATACTATACTAGGTTGTCGTGTTAACAGAATACAAAAACATTAAGAGAATACTAAACCTTGTTCAAACGTAACTAATAATTTAGGATTTTAGGTGTTTCGTTAATGTGAAGCAAGAATTTGTCACTGGCAGTTTGTTAATTAAGTAATTTGAAGTAAAAGTTAAAGGGCAGATTTTATACTATTAAAAGTCAGAAATTTCAGGGAGCTGAAATTCTCCAGATTTAAATAGGCTCATTTTAATATAATGGGCCAGATTTTTTTTTTTAAATAACATCAATGAGAACTAGTAGAAAAAATGTATATAGGAATTATAATTTGGAGAGAAAATTAGACTAGGTGTCCTCTAAGATTATGTTGATAGCTGTAAATTTTTAAGAAATAATGTGTCATATGTCACGTTAATTAATAAATTAAAATATATTTGTGAGGCCGGGCGTGGTGACTTACGCCTGTAATCCTAGCACTTTGGGAGGCCAAGGCATGTGGATCACGAGGTCAGGAGATCAAGAAAATCCTGGCCAACATGGCGAAACCCTGTCTGTACTAAAAATACAAAAATTAGTTGGACATTGTGGTGCATGCCTGTAATCCCAGTTACTCAGGAGGTTGAGGCTGAGGCAGAATTGCTTGAACCAGGGATTTAGAGGTTGCAGTGAGCCAAGATTGTGCCACTGCACTCCAGCCTGGTGACAGAGAAAGACAAATTATATGTGTGTGTATATATATATGTATGTATATGTGTATATATATATAACTGTTTAGTCAAATGCGTATGTTAGGGGCTTGGTACAACATGTGTTAGCACAGCACTTCTAAGCAATAAATATTTCAAATTATGAAAGAACATGAGTTTTGGATCTAGAAGAGTAGAATAGTTTTTATAGACATAATTCTTCAAAAGTCAATCATTATAAAGTCTCGGCAGTTTTCTGAAAGAACTATTCGAAGGCACTAGGAAGCGAACAACAGCAAGAGAGATCTAAGTGAATCTATCTGCTAAAGGAGCAGTGCAAACGGTATCATTTATGCAAGGACATAGTTTTCTCCTAAGGACACATCTCAATCCACAGGAACTTAAGCAGAAAGCCATAGTCATATGGTGTGAAGGATTCAAAAGTTTGGGACCAATAGTCCTCAATTTGGAAATTGAGGGAGATCTAAAAAGGAGGAAGAAATAGAATGGGAATCCAAAATCTGTGTATAACCTCACCTCAAATCTTAGCTGAGCAATGGAGTATCCATGCGTGGAAGAATTCCAGGAATCCAGGGGTGGGAGAAAACAGAATGTTCAAAGAGAAAAGCTGATGTTTCAGCTGCTGCTCAATGGAGAAGACACAGTGTTTTCCCATCTACTAAATTAGAGGGGACTGGTACAGAGCTTGGATTACTTTTTGAGAATAAAAGACTGAAAAACTTAATGACATAAATGAAATAGACTCAACAAAACAGAGTCTGCAAGTTCAAGACTATTGATAATTTGTTTGGTGGAACAAAACTTAACACTTTATGAAGATGTTAACAAAAATAAACATATTTTTAATGTGTCTTTTGCAATGTCCAGGTTTGTATTTATATAAAGTTGTAGAACTGGTAAAAACTAAGCTACAGTTATGGAAATTAGAACAGTAGTTTCCTAGGCAAGGGGGATTATTAATTAGAAAAGAGTGAAAGAGAATTTGAGGTGATAATGGTGACAGTCTTTATATTAATTTGGGAATTGGTTACATACATATATGCATTTGTCAAAATTCATCAAACTTTATAGCCTAAAATATATGAATTCAATTATGTGTAATCATATTTAAAATAATTAAACAAATAAATAAAAGTATCATTTCCTATGGTTTTTGAATAACATGTAAAAAGAATCTTGCATATTCCTTGCATATAAATGAGAAAAATAGCTAAAATTACAATAATTTATGCAATGATAGTCAAAATTTATATGTATGTATATGTTTCTTTCTTATTATATGTGTATGTTTCTTTTTCTAATGTTATACACACATAATTCTCAAAGAATTCCAAATTCCAATTAGGCATTTTTTGCCTTTAATATTATTTTCTTCTAATATAGAGTACAATCACCATCTTCTCTCCTTGATTTGTGTACAAGTAGCATGAAGGTCTGCCGATAAATATATTATGGATCGGTAAGCCACTGATTCTCACACATGCTGCACTGTGGATCACTGAACTACTAAGCATCAATTTCACAATAAACTACCTTCTGCTTCATTTCTCACTCTTCAAGCCCTATCTCCTACACAGCAATGATAGAAATTAAACCTATTCCAGCCGAGCACATACATGGAATTATACAGAGTTCATAAAATGTATCATTTTCTACAGGCAACCCTGTAGAATTAAATCCTCCATTTTAAAAAGGAGAAGAAAAAAAACACACAATTTTCTTCTCATTAAAAAAAGCAGCAGGATGGTTTTCACATCCAAGCAAAAACCCTTCAGAATAAACCATGCACTTTGATTTACATATTTTACTTTGATTGAGGAACTTTAGGGCTTTCCTTCAGTAAACAGAAACACTGAGTTTGATGTTTAAAGAGAAATTCAAGTTGTATGTCACATAACAGAATTTGTCTCTTTAATCATACTTTACAGTTTCATATCAAATGCCTAATCTATATGTAGATCATCTTTTGATAATTTTTATTTTAATATAAAAGCTATAAGGAGTAACAAATTGTTTCATCATCCTGTGTCCCTCTCAGAAATGAAACATTACAGAACTTTTGGTAAAAGTACATTGGTGTGCATATATTTATAAATCTTTTCTTTTGACACAGATCTACTGGGGTAGAAAACTTCTGGGCACACGTGAATGATTTTAGTTTCTTGACACCCCTCTTCCTTAGAATTAAAATGCATTTTGAACCTGAAAAATCTTTCATGATTTTTGCTGTCTTTTATAAATTACGGAACTTTGGAGATGATGTATACAAGGCCTTAATTGTATAAGAAACTAGATACAGTAACCCAAAGTGGTGAAGTAAACTGTCAGCTCACAACTAGTTAAGCAGAGTAAAACCAAGAGCTCAAATAGCACATTCCAACGACATATCTTAGGCGCTGAATGGTTAAGCGTTTTCTTGTGTGATTCTCCACGCTTCAGGTCTTGTCTTTCATATGAATTTCTCCAGGTAAATCCAAGCATCAGCATAAATCTAGAACGAATTTACTTATGCAGGTCAATATTTTGATCTGGAACGTTATCTTCTTAGATAAAAGACAGAAACAGTTGGACATGGTTTATGCTGCATGAAATTTAAATAGAGATGCATCTAGAAATATTTCCTTTGCTTTAGTAAACCGATTATTGTATTATTTGATCAAAGACTCTTTTCTAATAGGAAAACATTTTTTATTTTAATATCTATCTGCAGACCTAGTTCTATTGCCAGCAACACAGAGCTTTCAAATTGCAAACTTTAGTGTTTTTAGATACACTTAGCATGAGCATTCCAAAATGTTATTCAAATCATCTTCACTTTACTCGCCATAACACACTTCTTACGATTTTTATTTTTTAGTAGTGATCAGGTAATTCTTCTAAATTATGGTATGTTTAGATTGAAAAAACATACATCAATGATTTTGTATTTGAAGCGAAATTTAATGGGTCCTCTCCTGTCTTTACCAGTTAAGCAAGGTGTTTGGGGATAATATTTCTGTTTCTTTCAAAAATTTAAATTACTGGAGACAACCTGCATGCATTTATCCTTTGAGAGTCAAGACTTAGGCCCTCATCTATAGGCCACTGCACTTCCATAATCCAGGCGCAGTCATTGATGTCTTCCTTAGGCTATTTACTGAGACAAACATTTCTTACCGTTACATGAAGACAATATTTTATTCAACACCCATCAATTGGAACTCAAGTTATTTTGCATGATATTTGTTCAATTACATGTACCATTAAATATTCTTTAATGTTACTTTTTACAGGCTGTGTCCTGTTAAGTGATACATAATTTGTTCTTTTTCTGGTATAATGAGATACATGTTTGTTTATTTTTTTCTTCTTCAATTCTGCATTCTCTTTCCTTGGTTAAATGAGCCCACTTATTCTTGAAATAAAAATACTTCAAGCACAAAAAAGCAGAATCTGAACAATCAGTTTTTTCTTCAGAGAAAATTTAAAGAAAGGAATTGGAGCAGTCACATAACTTTTTTCCTTAATATAAAGGGTTTTTTTGAGTTGAGAAGTTACTGTTGATTTTCTCCATCTAGCTCTCTAAGAAGGTAAATTATGCAGAAATGTAGCTGCTGCTATATGTATACTGTTATGCATGCTGTGACTTATTTTGAATATTTATATATTAATTCCATTTAAATACTTGTGCCAGTAGCCACAAACTCTAAGAAAGTATGATAGTTAATTTTGTGTATCAACTTGGCTGGGTCACAGTGCCCAGATGTTTGATCAAATATTTTTCTGGATGTTTCTGTTAAGGTATTTTTTTGGATGAGATTAGTATCTAAATTGGTGAATTTTCAGTAAAGGAGTTTAGCCTCCATAAGGTGGGTGGGCCTCATCCAATCAATTTAAGGCCTTAATAGAAAAAGATTGACCTCCCTGAGAAACAAGAACTTCTGCCATCAGACTGCCTTTGGACTTGAACTCTGACTCTTCCCTGGGTCTCCAGCCTGCAGCTTACCCTGTTGCCTTCCAGGGAGATTTTGGCCTTACAAAGCTTTACAATAATTACTTGAATCAATCCTTTCACACACACACACACACACACACAAAAAAAAAAAAAAAAAAAAAAAAAAAAAAAACACAGGTTCTGTTAGTTCTGTTCCTCTGTAGAACCCAAACACAATAAGTAAATTTCACAATTACTCGTTAAAAAAAAGTGTTGACTATATTAACACTTTCCTTAAAGCTGAGTTTTTTTAATCTTCATATATTTAATGAGACGCAATATCTCAAACACAAGTAAGTATTCAATTATTTTTATTTGAGCTATAAATGTGACATGTGACTTCATTTAAACTAAAAGTTTAAATTCAAAGGTGAAAATCAAGGTATTTGTGTAGAATCCTCCTTAGTCCTTAAATAGCTTTGCTCCCGTCTTTTGATTCATTTTTCTAAACCTCTGATGATAAAGGAGCTTTGCATTTCACCAAGGGACTCGATAGAAATTGTTATTAGCAGGAGTTTTCTATGAGAAAATTGCATTGAGCCGTATGGGCTGCCCAGATTTCACTGTATTACAAATGGGGATTTTAGAAGGTTCAAGGGAACTAAACTACTCACACCCATAATGGAGAATATGTGAGACATCTAAGGAGGAAGATCAAGACAATATTTATGTCAGTGTTTTCTCTTTCAGAGATCTTTAGATTTGTGCTGAAGATACGTGAAAAAAGCATGTGAAATATGCAACTTATTTTACTGAATTTTTAAGAAACTTTATTTTACATGAATGAGATTTTTGAAGCATTTGATTTAGCAGTAGAGTAAAAGTTCCAATTTTGATAAGAGAAAAAAGCAACAGCTAATACAATTAACTGTTTCAGGTGGGCCATGTATATGGTAACAGCCTACCTAGCCTCCAGCATTTGCACAAGTAATTGTTTGCTTCACCTATCTCGTAATGTCCTGTATTGTTACTACAATTAGAATCATTAATTGCCTATTTGGCTTTTTGAATTTGTACTGATGTCATAACAGTAACTGGCTATTCTGCCTAGTTTCCTCAACAACCATCCCTTTTATGTCTTTAACTCTAATGTAAGAATTTAGGACTATCCTATTTGCCCAAGTCGCACTCCTCTATTTAGTTAATATAATTAATTGTATAAGCACAGGTTGATTTAATTATCTTTTCATATTTCTTGCTGCTAATCCCTATATGATCTCAAAAATTATTATTCAAAGGTTGTTTCTCACTCTAGATTGCCAAATAAATACCGAGTAGCAAAGGAATTCGGCATCAAAAGGATCTTTAAGTGTCTACTAGGGATACTAGTGCTCTGATACTCAGCACCGTGCAGCAGAATTTGTATACTCCCATGTAAATGAAAGTGAGGCTTCTTGTCCTAAATTTTCAAGGCAGTGACTGTAAAGCATGAAACTAATCATAGGACCTTTCTGAGGATGGGGTCCTCTGAGACCAGCCAGTTCATACACATGAAGCCCACCTAACTAATGCTTGACTTCCTCCCATACCATCCTTACCATGTGGTTATTGAGCCTCTGTCTGCACATTTCAGATAATTAAGCCTCCTTGGTTCTCAAAGCCATCATGTCTTAATTCAACTGTTGTGGCTATTAGAGAATTCTTCCTTGTTCTTGTAACATATTTAAGGAGAGAGGGATGACACATAGCTAATTGCTGACACCTATTATTATTATTAATATTTATTACTTGCTTTCTCACATTTTTCTTGCATCCAGAGTTTTTAAAGGCAAAGTGGAAAAAGAACCAAAATGATTTCTCCATTCCTTTATCTTGTTACCTGGACTCTCCTCTCCCAAAACTAGAATGAACAACATCACCAAAATTACCTCCAATACTGGTTTTGAAAAAGAAGTCAATACCATAAAAGATAAGTAAATTGCAACACAATGCCGTCCAACCTAACCGCTCCTGGGAACAAATTGCTTATCAAATACTTAACAGCACTTCTCCCCTTATTAATGGTTTCACTTACATGGATCAACTGTGATCCTGAAATATTAAACAAAAAATTTCAAAAATAAACAATATATAAATTTTAAGTAACTTTTATTATAATATATTTTATAATTGTCCAATTTGATTATTAGTTATTGGTGTTAGTATATTATTGTGTATAATGTATAAATTCAACTTATGTGTATGTGTGTATAGTGTATACAAGGTTTTGTAGTATCCACAGTTTTAGGCATCCCCATCTGGGAATATATTCTTCGTGAATAAGGGGGTGCAAATGTAGTGTGAGAAATCCAAGCATCAACAGGAATTCCAAATGTAAGGACTTCATTATCGAACTAAACCAACACATGAAAATGTCTCTTATTCACTTTCATACAGGCAATGAAAGAAACTGAAGGTCTGTCCTATGTTGGACGGTCATTTTTGATATATCTTTGATTAGATAACTGAAGATACCCTTTGCATGTACCCAATGTTACTGAAAACACCGATGTTTTAAATTCTTCCCTTTGGTGACTATGTAGGTAAACTATATCAGTGTAGGCATTTTAAGAAGACATTTGCATTCCATGTTCTTATTAATCCTGCTACTTATATTGAGCATGATCTCTTTCTTCACATTTATTTCAAGAAATCTTTTTATCCTTGTAGGTCTTTCTTTGCCCCCTAATTCTGAAACTCTTTCTTTCTCTCCAATTAGATATAATCTCTCATTTGAATCCTTATTAAAACATGGTTTGATGTTTCTGCATTACATTTATTTTTCATTCGCTTTCTGTACTGAAAGCTACTTGAGGGTCATCCTCACAGCATGTAGCGTAGCCCTCACCAAAAGCTTATTACATTCAGTGAGCAGAAGACTAACTATAATTTTTCTTTTTCATTTTTATTAACACTTACTGAACTTGGTAACAATATGTGCAGAACAAAACCATACACACCCCAAATCATTTTATTAGGTGCTGCTAATATTAGACTCATTCAGTTTTTTATGCATGAATAATTTGACTTTAAAGCCAAATATATAGTAATCTTTAACAAAAACTTAATCCACAAATCATATCAGGATATTTTTTAAAAGGTTAAGATTTGTTGATTTGTGAAGTAATAATAAAACTCTTTATTATACAAAATACTCTGTAAAACACGATTTCTGACATTTGTATGATTTCAGGAACACAAGAAGCAGAAGCTAAGGAACTATTAATACAAACAGTTTTAGTGAAATGTCCTTTTCTCATTTTGGTGTAACTCATAATTTCAAAAAGACATTTATTTCTGAATTGAAGAATAATTTAAGCGTAAGTTTTAAAGAAACTTGTGACCTATTGAGGCAGCATGGTAAGTTTATTTTAAATGGCCATAGATAGTAAAATTGAGAACGAGTTACTAATACCTTTGTTAAAACACAAGACATCTTCAAAACCATGAACTTGAATACTTTTTTAAATAATTCCACTCATAAATTTCATGTTGGATGTGGCTGCTACTTTAATTTTCAATCTTGTCTAGCAAAAATATATCCTACCTTTATTATAATTAAAATAATGGTCTAATGTCAAAACTGTAATTTTTAAACCTATTAAGTAAGTACACATTTTTATAAATGTATTTTAAATTTATTTAAATAATCTTAAATATTAATGTTGGGAAAACTTTGAAGTCGTAATTATCAGAATCACAGTTTCGACCTACTTTAATGCAAGTTTCCTGCAGAGATTTACATGCATTTATTTTTTCTCATATCATGTGGGCACTGATTCTATCTGTCCTTTATAAGAGATTAATCATTATAGAATAATGTCCTTAAATTAAATATTTTAATTCCATATTTGAAATAGCCATTTCTTATATTTTCTCATAAATGGGAAACCACTCTGTGAGTTATAATGAAATAAAGTATTTGTTATAGTATTTGTATGTGTTTTACTGATCCAACCACATTTATTGAGTTCTTCCTATGCTCTTGGGAGCAAATGGTGAAAATAAAATTAGTAATAAAATATTCTATCTGCCATAGTAATTTCTGATTTAAACCTATACAGATAAATAAGAATATATACTAGACAGTACCATTGAAGACAATGTATAAATATTGTGAAAGCACAGAAAAATGGAATAACTTCCTTTGCTGTGGAGAGTTGAGAAAACAGAGTAATGCATACTCTGCTTAAAGGACACATACACCAAGTGAAAACAACAGCATGTTAATGTATTCATTTGTTCCATCAAAAAGTCGTTATTGGGTGTCTTTCATATACAGGCATGAGTAAGGCAGAGAGTTGCAAAAAGGGATAGAAAGTCAAGAAAATTCAAAGTTACTTCACTATGAGCAATTAAGTTGGGAGTTGAGTGGGAAAGGTGTGAATATAAAATGAGAATGGGCAAATAGGTTAAGGGAAGATTGTGCTAACGTATAGAATTTGAAGTTTATATTGCATATAATAAAGTTCTTCAGCAGCTAGGTGGCATGAGCCATTTTACTTTTAGAAAGAGAACTGTGACAGTTATATGGGGGATGAGCGAGAGTGAAGGAGGAACAGGGTGTCAGTTAAGAGAGTTATGAGGCTATTATTGTAATAGTCCAAGGGAGAAATGATGATGACCCAGACTTAGGCAGAGACAGTTGGTTTAGAGGAAAGGCTGAATTTGAGAGACATGTTTGAGGGAGAATTGACAGCATTTGGTGACAGAGCATTTTGCTGTCAATCATAGAAGTAATTTAGTATGAGAAATACATTAGAATATATGCACTATAATGATGTATTGGTATTCTTAATTTAAGAATTATTTTGATGAGTTTTATAAATTCTATGTAGATAAGCATCAAGGAGAATGTGGATGGATAATATTGATAGCAGGAATAGAAAACATTAATTTGTGAAAATGGACTTTATGCTAGAGTCAATTCTCTCATTTTAGAGAGGATACTAAGGTCTGGAAACACAAATTCAGTTAGTGGCAGATCCCAGGTTCCTTCACTGTGTGGACCTAATGCATAAAAATAGACATAAGTCATTTAATTTTATAAATAAAGTATGTCCATATGTTTTGGGGGAAATCTCTACTCCGAATTTGTTTATTTCCAGAGTCCATCACCTTTAACTGCTGCATGTAATGAACATGAATGAAATATCTGATGAGTGATAGCTATAGAAAGAACCACCAGGTAGAAAAAAATGAATGTATCATTTCACTTTAATTTAATTTCAAGAAACTGTAGAGCTGTGACCAGTACTTCCTTTAGGACATTATGAAAGAAATAGAATTATGTCATTGTTAGATTTCATATCTACGATGAACAAAAACTAAAAACAACTGTAGGATGACACAGGTAATTGAGTCAGCATCTAATAGAGAAATGCAGAGCAAACGAAAGAAATTCCTTGAAAGTTCATTAGAAAAGTACAGGAAACTTAGAACATATCCCTCTCAACCAGAATGATAGAAATAAAAACAGAGATCAAAGTAGTCTGATATTTGCAATGATATAAGATTAAAATACAGCTAATATGATTTTGTTTTAATACTTTTAAGTAAAACTAAACATTATTGCAATTCTATAAAGATTAGTAATTTCATTTTAAAGGGAGAGATCAGAAAAGAAGTGAAGAATAAAAATATTTTAAAAACAAGGAACTTTCAAATGAAGGCAATGTCTGATAAAGAAAATATTTCTCCCCAGTTTCCAGATAAAGGTTTCCAAATTTTTGACACAGGCAATACAGTTTGAAATATATATATTTCATATACATATACGTACATATATAGATATATCTATATATGAAGATTTTTGGGGGAAATGTACTCATGGAATCTATTAATGCTAACTATACAAACAGACAAATTCTATGGTAGTTTACATGCTCAAATATGTTTTGGTATTTACAATGCATGCAGTACTGCAGAAGAATGAGTTCATTCAGAAGCAGCACATTCTGGCTCTCTGAGTGCACTCCAGTGGATAATGCAGATCTGGTCTGTACTCCTTTGCATCCAGGACAGAATGAGGAATGATTTCAGTGTGACTAGACTTCTGAAATGGCCCTCTGAGAAGCTGTGAGGTTTCCGTATACAGATATTCCTGCTCAGTGGCTGGGCTGCTTTGATAACAGAATTAATTTGACCTCTAGAGAAGGTTTGTTCTCTCAGGAAAGGTATATCTCAGAGGTGGCCTTCCTCCAGTCCTTCATTTACTAACAGAAAACCAATAAAGAAGAAAAATAAAACTCACAAAATTACTTATAATTTCTTGAGTGAGGTAATGGAAACACCTGAAGGATTCTTAGGGGAAAAAAAAAGATTTCAATTAACGGCACTCTATGAGCATTAATAAAAGTTTGTAAAATTATCCCATATTTGACAGTTTGACAGTAACAAAAGAGCAAGTGAAATCAAGAGAGTCTGCACACAGTCGTGTTTTTTAAATGTTTATTTTATTACCTTTATACCCAGTTGTTTCCTTGGCTTTTTAAAAGTGCAATTACACCTACTTGAATACTCTCCTTGGGTTTTCAAAAAAAGGAAAGCAGAAAAAAGATTGTAAACATGTCTCTAGGAGGAATAAGAAACTGTAATGTCACAGATTATATTATTTGCTACAAAAATCACCAGATGATATGGAGTATTTTGATGTAAATAAATATATAATGTATATGTTTAAAGAATGAACAAAATTCACTGAAGGAAAACTGAATTGTGTGTGACTTTACATTTTGTGTTCATTTATCTCATTAATATGGAACAAATTTGGTAGTCTATTTTTGATAACATAGCTGGTGGAAGTTAGAAGGTTATTTTAGGCCTTATAGACTTGACAGATGGAATCATAAATTTATTGATTTAATATTCTCAAATATAAAAATATCTGAAGTACTCCAGATGCAGATGTAACATAATAAGGGCTTATGGCATAGTTAGGATCAGTAATGATATATTGAAATACTTTAGTCCTTAGCACTGGATTCATTTTGGATCTCACAATATTGTCATGGTCTTTTATAGAAGGACCTAAATTAATTTGATGAAAGCATCATCTGCCCGTATGCAAATCTGAGAATGTTGCTAATTGACATGCCAAATTTCACACAGTGTAACTCGACTGCCACAGGAGATTTAAAGCAATTATCTGAGCAATCTGGTCAAGACAAATTTATAATCATCAACAAATATTATGGAGTGTCCACTGAGTGCCTAGCTTTATATTAGTTGCTGTAAAGCGGTTTGCATTTCTAGAAGTAGAGCTGATGGTGAGGATTGAAGTGGGGGAGAGGTAAGTATGGAAGTCAGTATTCCAATCAAAAAGAAATTAGAACCTGTAGTTTCAACTGTTTGGGAGGGTTGCTTGAGCCCAGAAAGTTGAAACCATCCTGGGCAACATAGAGAGATCTCATATCTAAAAAAAGAAAAAAAATTAAATTATAAGTCTACCAAAAAAAACTACAAATTCAAAAAGACAAATTCTTATTTATATTTCTATTTATTATATCTCCTTGTAATTCCAAGAGATTGTGCCTAAATTAGACTTTTGAAAAGATCAATTAACTTTAAATTGTTTATTTTAAGAAAGAATGCAGCATTGTATAGCCCATTTAGTAGGTTTAAAATTGACAAATTAATTTTGAGATGAAATATTCTAAAGAAAAAAGAGAAACAAACAAAGCAAAGGTTATACATGTTCTGATTTAGAAGACCTAATGTGATTTTCACTTACAGTAGGAAGAAAAAAAGGAAAAGAGAAAAAAAAACCTCTGACAGCAAAATTCATTTTCTTTTCCAAGTCTTGACCTTGTACACGTAGATATCTACAATGAAATCTTATATTTCTGCAGCTTATATCATCACTATGGTGGTAATCTACATTTGTAATTCTCTTCCTGAAGCTAGATTACCTGAAGCTAATGAGTGAGTAGGGCTTTTTATACTGCTCTATATGTTAATATTAACTATGCTGTGTGAGGGGCTCTGCATGTGAACCCATCCATACTGCTCAACAAAAGAACGGTCAATGGTGTTTCCAACCATATGCATCAATCAGGTTGGCCTATGTGATCAGCTTGTGGGGCTGCATAGAACCCATCTTTTAATAGTAGCCCAATTCTCAATTTAGGATAATGGATAAAAAGTTTGAATGCCAAAATATTTCCAAAGAAACATTTGTATGAATTCAGCACTACCATGCCAATACTTTTCTTTTTAAAAAATATATATGAGACTTATATATCTATATACATATACCCATATTAAATTTAAATGACCCTAGAAACCAGGTATAAAATAAAATTAAGTACCACTCTTTTGAATATCGAATTGAAAAATAGATTATGTGGGAACATTGGCAACATGATGTAGATTACCTCTAATGAACTCCAATTTATTGTGACAAATATTGAAGGGGAAATGCTGGTGCAAAATTTTTAGAGTTTCTTATTTTCCTACAGAATTCATAAATCTGGATACACCTGCTTAAAAATCAAAAAGAAGTGTGCAGTCCAAATCAGAACTTCTGTGGTATGGATGGAAATAATTAGCAAGCCTCTGGGTTGTACTCTATAAGAATATGAAATATAGTGCCCCTTGAATTAATTATAGCCTTGAGTAGAAGTTGAAACTACATACAAATTTTTTTCTAAATTTTCATTTTTTCCAAAACAAAGATTTTTTATAGTTATACCTGATGTAAATGACGAGTTGATGGGTGCAGCACACCAACATGGCACAAGTATACATATGTAACAAACCTGCACGTTATGCACATGTACCCTACAACTTAAAGTATAATAATAATAAATAAATTAAAAATAATTATAAAATAAAATATTTCACTTGTTATTGTTTACACAGTTTTTTCTGAATGATTGCTTTAATTGATGTTAGAGCATGCAGTTCCATGTTAAGTCATTAAAAGCATGTTGTAATAGACATATAAGAATAAAACAATAAAATAAGTATGCTTATTTGTAAGTCATCTCAAATGTCAATATATTCTTATTTATAAGTTATTTAAGATGTCAGTAATGGAGGAGAGCAGATGGAAGGTAAAATGGAGACGGCTAAATAAATGTTTAAAGAGTTATGGTAGTTCAAAAAGTCAGATTGATCAAATGTCTGTATTATCTCTTTCCAGAAAATTCACTAAAAAGAGTAATGTTGAAATGAACATGGAAATGCAGTTATCTCTTTGAGATAGTGATTTTATTTTCTTTGGATTTATACCCAGAAGTGGCATCTGGATCATGTGGTAATTCTATTTTTAAATTTTTCAGGAACCTCCATTCTGGTTTTGTGTAGTTTTAATAATGGCTAGACTAATTTACAATACAACCAGCAGCATTTAAAATTTCTCTTTTCTCAACGTCCTGGCCATATCCAAACCTCAAAGACACTGTTTTGGCTTTCTAATAATAGCCAGCTTAACATGTATGAGGTGTTATCTCCTTGAGGTTTTGATTTGCATGTCCGCAGTGATTAGTGACGTTGAGCATCTTTTCATATACCCGTTGGCTATTTGTATATCTTCTTTGAAAAAGAGTTTTTTTCCAGTGTAAAAACTGGGCTACTTGGGCTTGTTTTCTATTAAATTATATTAATTTCTTATATATCTTATTTTTCTCTCACACCTAACACCAAATCCTGCTTCCCTCATGCAAAATTTCATAGCCCTCTTGTTTATTCTGTTAGTTTCTCCCATATCTCTAACATGTTTATTCACATTTTTTAAGGATTTGGCAATTTTATACTATTTATTTTATCCTGTCCTCCATTCCTCTGAACATATTTACATCATTGTCAGTAATTACTTCAAAGGACAGAGCTTTTGCTATTAGGTGCAGAGAATGTTCATCACACGTTCTGCAAGCTCAGGAGGAGAAGGAGGGCTTTGGAGTTCAAATGATACCCTCAATTAAGCAATCTAATTTCTGTCCCATTCTTCCCTTCTCTCTTCCAATATATCCAAAATGGTTAAGTCCTGTTAGCTTCTTGCAAGTGTATGACACACTCAACAGAAAGAACAAGTGCAGTAGATATGTCTTTTCTAGGTTTTGCTCTCATGAGTGATTGGGCATGTCTAGGATCAAGAACAGTGGTCTTGGAAAAGGCAGATTTCCCATAATATTAATATATTTCTTCACATTACGGAATAGAGAATCATGGGCGAATAAAGAGGAAAAAAAATAAGCTACAGGTTCACAGGCAGACAAGCACTGTTATTTTCACAACACCACTCCTAAGCAGCAGGATGACTCTTGTGACAAATAACTGGTTGCTGTCTCAAGGCATACAGGACCATGTATGAAATTACAAAGGTAAAGACACTGTGTCTGAAGAATCAGATGAAAGCATTAGAAAATAACTTGACTGGAAAGATATAAAAATAAAAATAAAGGACCACCCTTTCTACTTCCACCACCACTGCTGAAGAGTTGAAATTTCAAAAGATACCATAATGGTGGCAAATGAACAAGCATGTTTAAATCTAGTAAAAGTTTACTAGATTTTAATAGTAAAAGTTTGCTATTTTACTTTTTAGTCTTAAGAATGTAGACTCATAGTGAGAAATCAAGTTGAGTTGTAGAAAATAAGATTGTGCTATTATAACAGATAAAACAGATTTTAACCCAATAAAAAATAAGGACAAAGAGTATCATTACATAATGATGAATGTCACAATCCAACAAGAAGATCTAACTATACTACATATATATGCATCCAATATTGGAGCACTCAGATTTGTAAGTCAAGTTCTTCTCGGCTTACGAAAAGACATAGACAATCAAACAATAATAATGGGAGATTTCAACATGCCACTGACAGCATTAGACAGATCATCAAGGCAGAAAACTAACAGAGAAACTCTAGATTTAAACTTGACATTTGGCCAGTTGGACAAAATAGATACCTATAGAACACTCTACCCAAAAATTACAGAATGTACATTCTACTCATCTGCAAATGGAGTATTTTCTGAGATCAACCACATGCTCAATCATAAGGCAAATCTCAATGAATTCAAACAAATGGAAATCATACCCAAAACACACTTGGACCACAGTGCAATAAAAATAGAAATCTATATCAAGAAGATTTCTTGAAACTACATAAATACATTGAAATTAAACAACTTGTTCCTGAATGACTCCTGTGTGAACATCAAAATGAAGGCAGAAATTCAAAAAATTCTTTGAACGTCACACACCGGGGCCTATCATGGGGAGGGAGGAGGGGGCAGGGATTGCATTGGGAGTTACACCTGATGTAAATGAGAGTTGATGGGTGCTGACGAGTTGATGGGTGCAGCACACCAACATGGCACAAGTATACATATGTAACAAACCTGCACGTTATGCACATGTACCCTAGAACTTAAAGTATAATAATAATAATGAATTAATTTAAAAAAATGAAATTAATGAAAATAGAGACACAAAATACAAAAATCTCTGGGATACAGTTAAAGCAGTGTTAAGAGTTTATAGCCATAAACACCATCATCAAAAAGTTTGAAAAAAAAATCTCAATTTCACAATCTAACTTTGCACCTAAAAGAACTAGGAAATAAAAAAGAACCAATCAACCCCAAAGTCCACAGAATAAAATAAATAACTAAAATGAAAGAAGAACTAAATGAAATCGTTGCAAAAATTCATAAAAGGATCAATGAAGCATTGGTTCTTTGAAAATATAAAGAACATTGACTGACTGCTAGCTAGTTTAACAAAGAAAAAGAGAGAATATTCAAATAAGTACAATCAGAAATGACAAAGATGACATTACAACTGGTCCCACAGAAATACAAAAGACCTTTAGATAATACTATGAACAACTCCATGCACACAAATTGAAAAATCTAGAGGAAATTAATAAATTCCTGGAAACATACAGTCTCTCAAGATTGAATCAGGAAAAGATTGAAACCCTGAATAGATCAATATGGAGCTCTGAAATTGAATCAGTAACACAAAACCTACCAACTGAAAAAAGCTCTGGACCAGATGAATAAAGAGCTAAATTCTACTAGACATCAATCTTACTGAAACTATTCTAAATCTTACTGAAATTATTCTTAAAAAAATGAGGTAGAGGGACTCTTCCTTAACTCATCCTGTGAAACCAACATCAGCCTAATACCAAAACCTGGCAGAGACATAACGAAGAAAGGAAACTTCAGGCCAATGCCCCTGATGAACATAGATGTAAAAATCCTCAACACAATAATGCTAGCAAACTGAATCCAGCAGCCCATTAAAAAGTTAATAATACACCATAATCAAGTAGGCTTTATTCTAGGGATGCAAGGCTGCTTCATCATACACAAATCAATAAATGTGATTCACCACATAAACAGAATCAAAAGCAAAAACCACATGATCGTCTCAATAGCCACAGCAAAAGCTTTTGATGAAATCCAACATCCATGCATGATAAAAACCCTCGAAAGAGTAGATATCAAGGGAACATGGCTTAAAATAACAAGAGCAGTATATGACAAACCCACAGCCAACATCATACTGAACAGGCAAAAGCTGGAAGCATTCCCTTTGAGAACTGGAAGAAGACAAGGATGCCCACTCTCACCACTCTCATTCAACATAGTACTGTAAGTACTAGCAAGAGCAATCAGGCAAGAGAAAGAAATAAAAGGCATCTGGGTAGGAAAATAAAATGTCAAATTATCTGTTTTTCCCAACACTATGATTCTATATCTAGAAAACTCTAAAAATTCTGCCAGAAGGCTAGTAGAACTGATAAATGATTTTAGTAAGGTTTCAGAGTACAACAGCAACATACAAAAATCAGTTGCATTTTTATATATCAACAATGTCAAGTCTGAGAGTCAAATCAAGAACATAATAACACATTCAGGACCCAAAAATAAAACAAAACACCTATGAACACAGCTAAACAAGAAGTAAAAGATCTCTGCTAAACACTGCTGAATGAAATCAGAGATGACACAAATAAATGGAAAAATATTCGAGGCTCATGGATTGGAAGAATCAATATGTTAAAAAATGGTCTTACTGCCGAAAGCAATTTATAGACTCAATGCTATTTCTATCAAAGTACCAACATTATTCTTCACTAAACTAGAACAAACTATTTAAAAATTCATATAGAACCAAAGAAGAGCCCATATAGCTAAAGCAATCCCAAGAAAAAAGAACAAAATCAGAGGTATCACACAACTTGACTTCAAACTATACTTTAAGGCTGTAACCAAAACAGCATGGTACACAGACACATGGATCAATGCAACAGAATAGAAAACTCAGAAATAAAGATGCAGACTTACAACCATCTGATCTTCAATAAGGCCAGCAAAGGCAAGCAATGGGGAAAAGACTCCCTATTCAAATAAATGGTGCTGGGATAACTGGTTAGACATATGCAGACAAATGAAACTGGATGCTTACCTTTTGTGATATACAAAAATTAACTTCAGATAGATGAAAGATTTAAATGTAAGACCTCAACTGTTAAAAATCCTAAAAGACAACCTAGTAAATACTCTTCTCAATATTGGCCTTGGCAAAGAATTTTTGGCTGTCTCCAAAGCAATTTCAATAAAAACAAAAATAGACAAGTGGGATCTAATTAAACTAAAGAGCTTCTGCACAGCACAAAATAAACAGACTATTATTATTGACAGAAAAAAAAGGCAACCTACAGAATGCGAGAGACTGTTCACAAACTATGCATTCTACAAACTCCTAATATTCATTAATATATTTTGAATTTGAGTCCCTACCCAAATCTCATGTCAAATTGGAAGAGGGACCTGGTAGCAAGTGATTGGATAATGGGGTGGATTTGCTCCTTGCTGTTCTCATGATATTGAGTGAACTCTCATGAGATCTGATGATTTAAAAGTATGTGACTCTTCCCCCATTTTTGTCTCTCTCCTGTTCTGCCATAGTCAGGCATACTTGTTTCCCCTTTGCCTTCCACCATGCTCGTAAGTTTCCTAAGGTCTCCTAGCCATGCTTCCTGTATGGGCTGCAGAACTGTGAGTCAATTTCTTCATAATTTACCCAGTCTCACATAGTTCTTTAGAGCAGTGTGAGAACACATTAATACATCCAGATCTATAGGAATCTTAAACAATTAAACAAGCAAAAAACAAATAACTCCATTAAAAATGAGCAAAAGACTTGAACAGACACTTCTCAAAAGAAGACATACAAGAAACCAACAAATATATGAAATAATGCTCAGCGTCACCATATCAGAGAAATGTAAGTCAAAACCACAATGAGATATCAGCTTACACCAGTCTGAATGGCTGCTATTTCAAAGTTAAAAACAAACAAACAAACAAACAAACAAAAAACAGATTGTGGCAAGGCATTAGAGGAAGGGGAATGTTTATACCCTGTTGGTGAAAATGTAAATTCATTCAGCTACTGTGGAAAGCACTGAAGATTCCTCAATGAACTTAAAAGAGAGCTACCATTTGACTCAATAATCCCATTGCTGATTATATACCCAAAGGAAAATAGATCATTATACCAAAAATAGACACACACTGGTATGATTATTGCTGCACTGTTCACAAAAGCAAAGGCATGGAACCAACCTAGGTGCCTATCAATGGGGAAATAAATGAAGAAAATGTGTTACATATACACCATGGAATACTATACAGTCATAAAAATAATCAAATCATGTCCTTTGCAGCAACATGGATGGAGATGGAGGCATTATTTTAAGTGAGCCAACACAGAAACAGCCAAATACCACATGGTCTCACTTATAAGCAGAAACTAAATATTGAGCACACCATTGCCTTTTTAGTTTGTCTTTTCCAATGTTTATATACACCTGAGAAGACTTCTATGTACTTCTTTTTCATAAGATAAACTGAATCTGGATCAAGAGCCCTGGCAATAAATTGTGTGTGAATAAATACTAGACCTTAAATATGTGACACATTTGAGTTTCTCCTATTTAGATAGTTACATGATTGCTGAATTTGGGCAAGTGTCAGATCACTATATTATAGCAATTAGCTAAGCTAAGTACATTATATTAACTGCAATCCATTTGCACTCAAGTAAATCATTTAATTTTATTTTGTTGCACACACACAGCCTTTAAAGAACTTGTTATCTGTTATGAGGTTAATTTATTCTTCAGGGTAAGTTTCAAGATATTTAATAATCAGAATAGCATGGGAAAAAACAATCAAAACATACTTTAAATAGTACAGATTAGTACAGATGTTCCCTGACTTCTGATGGTTCAACTTACAATTTTTCTACTTTACAATGCTGGGAAAGTGATAAATATTCAGTAGAAATGGTACTTCAAGTAGGCATACAACGATTCTGTTTTTCACTTTTAGTACAGTATTCAATACATTACATGGCATATTCAACACTTTATTATAACACAGTCTTCCTTTTAGATGATTCTGCCCAATTGTAGGCTGATGTCAGTGTCCTGAGCATGTTCAAGGTAGGCTAGGCTAAGCTGGAATATAGGTTAGGTGCATTAAATACATTTTCAACTTATGATGGTTTTATCAGGACGTAACTCCATTGTAAGCAGAGGAGCACCTGTATTGTGTTTACCTATTTAGTTAAAAGTTTTCCTTTCCAGTGCTGAATGCATCTAAGGCTGCTCAGAGATTAGGTTATGTTTGCTCTTACATGTGTAAATGAAACACAGAATGACTATAGGGAAATATATAGATACTTTCAGTAGAGACCAAAGTGGGCCAGAACAAAACACTGAGTCAATAGATTTGGTCATACGTGTTCTTATATTTAAGGTAAAACAACTGCCATATTGGATTATTTTTGCAGACAATGGCAAACACATGATAAAATTTGCAGAAAATAAAAGAAGCAATATATCTTATAGATTGTTAAAGGAAAGGCAAAAATTAGAGGTAGAATATAAAAATGGCATTTATTAAATATTTAAAAATTATAAAAATGATATTGTCCATCTACACAAAATATATATTATTTCTGAGAATTTTAGAAAATGTAGCAAATACATAGATTAAAGTAAGTTATTTTTATTTGTGGAAAATGAGTGATTACCACTAGAAACAGTATACAAGACAAAATAAAAGGAGAAAATAATATGATTTATCTCTTAGCCCTAAAAGTTCTAGGTTAAAGAAGATTTTTTTATCTTCTTTAAAAAAAAAAACAACTGAGGATTGGCCATCAGTGTATTAGAAAAATCATAAAGTTCTCTCCCTACTCCCTACCGCCTAGCAAAAAGAGAGTTGCAATTAAGAGGATGAAGGATATCTTAAGTTTAAGTATTTGATTTAACATAATGGAAATCATTAACAATTGTGAAAGTACCATGTCACATTTCCAGTGACTGAGATTGAATAATTCAGATTAAAATAGGCTGCAAAAGATATGGAGATTTTCATTTGGGTAATATGGAGAATTATGTTAACACATGGCTACAAAATAGCTTGAAAAGCTCAAACAACAGCAATAACATTTCTCTAATAAATACACGAACTTACACAAAAGTAGGGATGTCATTAAGGGTCAAAAATAAAGGCAAAGTTGAAACACATAGCAGTTTGCCAATATTAAAATTTTCATTGTCCTGGAGGCCCTTTTAGACCCTATATCCAGGAGATTTGGTTTTCATGGACACCAGTGACAGGGCTCATTACCTTGACCTATCAAAAGAACGGGGGTGGAACTAAGATCCTTCAGAAAATGGGACACTAACTGTCAAGTCAAAACAGGAAGAAAAAGCACATTCTTAAAAGAATGTTTCAAAAAGTTAAAAAAAAAAAAACAGAAATTTCTTAGCCTTGGCTCCTTCTCTAGGTGAAACAACAACAACAACAAAACAAAACAGTCTTTTCCAAAGTTTTATAAGTGCTGAGCTGTTCTCATGCAGGATTGTGTTCAAATTTATACTAATGCATTACCACTGAAAACAGTGGCCAACTAGTCCTGATTTCTCCCAATTTTTTTTTTTCCTGTAAACAACCCAAGGACATCAAAACAACTATATATATATCTATAGCTCTATCTATCTATCTATCTATCTATCTATCTATCTATCTATCTATCATCTATCTATCATCTATTTATCTATATCGATGTAGTTTTTAGAAAAAAAGGAAGTTTGAGGAAATCTCACATTATAACTTATTTATGTGTTGCCAAATAAATTCAGAAAATCCGATTATGCAGCAAGTCCCACAAAAAACTGGAATAAAATATCAAATATCGCAGACATTGCAGAGGGTTCTAATGTTGTCAATTCTCTGAAACTGTCTTCTATAAGAAGAAATCATGCTGAGTGGAAATTTCTATGATTAGGGGGAAGAGAGCAGGTGCAAAAAATGCTTAGAGGACCTCAGAGGAAAAGAACAGAGGAAACACCAGCAAGCAAACAAACAAACAAATGAAAAAACATTTTCTAAAAGACAATGTGTTACTTTGTAAGGCAGGGCAGTGCCACTTGAGGGCCATTGTCCCTTGAAGGAATGGCAGGAACTCATAGTTGGCAGTAGAATTTTTTAAACCTAATAAGTTCATAGGAACATAAGAGATATGACCTCTCAGATATGCCAATTATTAATGAAAGAATATGAAAGAGTAAAAGAGAAGGGATGGCCTAGACCTGGAGATAACAGTCCTTGGCATGAAGACTAATTTGGCTCAATTCCACTTCAAACAGAGACTCTTAAGAATATTCAACAAAATCCGATTCTCACAAATATGCATAGCAAAAATAATTGGCATAACATCCATACAAAGACACTAAAAGAGTGAAAAGAGTCTGTATGAGAGAGAGTAAGAAAACTAGAGATAATAGCTAAAAGCATAGTATCTATCCAGGAGAACTGATTCTGAACAATGAAAATCAAGATATGTTCTAGTAGTATTATTGGACATCAGGGAGCCTTCTTTTTTTCTATTCGTATAAGAAGTACAACGACACTGTATTTTTCTATGCTAAAATATGTTGTCTTCAAGAAGATGAGATTATTGATAAAGGATCACAAAGGGTAATGCAATTGTAAATTATTGATAAAGAAAACGGGAATTTCAGTCTCCATGTAGAAAAAATGATCATTATAAAGGTAAGGAGTGTCTCTCACACAGAAATAGTAAAGAACAAAAAAATAAAAGCACTGATATGCTTATAGAATTAGTCTCAGGAAGATTGAAACATATCTATCTGACAGTGTCTATTTTCTCAATAAATATGAGGTAATTATCAGCTCAGACTGTGCACCTCATCATGATAAGAAATGAGGAATGTACGAAGAGTGAGGATAAAGGTGAAAATTGTTCGAGAAAGGAGTGGAAATTTAATAAGGTGCCATTTAAAAAATGATATCCAATGCCATGAGAAAAGCATATAAAATGGTATGAGGAAAAACTCAAAATACCTTGTTTTTCTAGAAGTTGTAATGCTTATTAAAATTATAAGTAGTACATAAAGTTTATAGTGTCCCATACTCCGAAGTCCACTTCTCATTGTACTCGGATAACTTCCCTTATAGCCACCCAGCTAATGTTAATAGTTTGTATGTTGTGGCATTTGCAATTTTTTTCTGTAAACACATTGAGACATAAGTGTATAAAAATGTACATTCTCTCTTTCTCTTTCCATTTTGAATTTCTTTCACAAAAAGAGTTATCTATTTTTCTTGGTATCCCTTTATTTTACCAATTTTTCTCAGTATGTAAGATCCACTTCATTATTGTAATGGTTCTATGGTATCTATAACATGAATACACTAGGTTTTATTGATATGTGTTCCTGTATTTGAATATCTAAATAATTGCCAGAGTTGCTACTACAAAAAATGATATAACAAGCAGTTTGCATATATATTTGTAACACTGGTGAAAGGTGGACTGAACTAATGTCAGTTTCTGAAATCTATTACTTTTAAGCTTTTTATGTGGCGCTTATTTATCTAAGTGTGTGTGTGCACATGTGTGTGTTCCTTCATTATAACTTTCTGGCATTTTCTGTAAAAATAAAAAGCATTATGACTGATTATGATGCTTTGTGCAGAATATCTTATTCTTTTAGTCTTAGCATATTTATTTTTTATTGATTAATATTTATAAATGTTGCACTTATTTCTTAAAACTGTTTCAAAAATGTACATATGAAAGTGTTAATAGACCTTAAGACTACACCTAGACCCATGAATCACCTTCTAAATGTAAATTAGTAAGATGTACCTATAGGATTATTTGGAAACACTTGCACCTGCATTCCAAAGAGCAGAGTTATTCTATACATTAGCATATATATACCATATATATCTATGTAAATATGTTACATAAATATATAACATATAGCATATAATACCATGTGTATAACCAGTTACATGAGACAATATAAATACATATACTTGTGTACACATAGTACATCTCTGATGGGACACAACGGGAACTGATAAGAGTTATTGCTCTATGAAGGGAAAAACAGTGGAAATAAATACCGATTTTTAGTATTCACAGACTACTCTTTTGAACATTTGAATTGTTAAACATCACGTATACATATTATTTTAATAATAATTTAATAATTATAAAATACATTTAAAAAACAAATGTAAAATTATGTTGATAATTTTGTACCAATCCTACCTCTTAAAAATGCTAAATTGTTTAATCTTTTATGGCAAAATGTTAGTGTAAAAATAAGTCATATACAGTGCTAAACACTTCATATATGTTAACATATTTAATCTTCACATCATGTCACCACCTTGTGAAAGTGGCATTATCTCATTTTGTTAAAGAGCACAATTGAAGGACTAAATAATATATTAAAGTCAGGGCAATTTTAACTTACAGAAGCAGGAATCTGCTTTCATTGACTTCAAAACAGTGATGCATGTACTATGTATAGATAA
This sequence comes from Macaca nemestrina, assembly GCF_043159975.1. NCBI lineage: Eukaryota > Metazoa > Chordata > Mammalia > Primates > Cercopithecidae > Macaca > Macaca nemestrina. The sequence continues at coordinate 27,213,350 of NC_092127.1, forward strand.
CACTGAAAATATACAAATAACATATTACAGGTAGACATGTGAATGAAAAAGGGAATATATTCCAGGATTATCGGTATAAACAATAAAAGAAGAGGCTCATTCAGCAGGAGAGATATCAGGGAGAAAGAAAAATAACAAAGGACGCAAAATAAAAATAGAACAAGTTTATTGCTGGGACTGAGTATTAAAAACAAAAAGCATCAGATAATTATCTACAAGCTGTTTAATTTTATTCTCTAGTTCAGGAAAAGAAGAAAGTAGCAGTAAATGGGAAAATTACAACTTTAGTGGGATTTCAAGGTGGGAAGGATATGAAATGAGAGATGAAAATACATTAAAGAGAAATGAAAAAGAAAGTAACTGGAGTTACATTTACTAAAGTCATAAACTTTCAGAGAATAATAAGAAATGATAACTGAATCATAAGCAGAAATTGAGTGAACCATATAACAAATATTTCAGAGTTGAATTACTGCCTGAATAATCATACAAATTCAAAAAGGTAGAAGAAAGTTAGCATACATTATTAAGATAGCAACTAGGCTGTGGGTATAGGATGCAACAACCTGAACATGGGTAGCAACGATAAAAAAAAAAAAGAGTACCTTTCCTAGTAGTGTCTGTGTGTGTGTGCACACACGTGTGATAACTGAGTATACAATGAGAAGTTCTATTAAGACATGATAAACTTCCTCAAGAAGTGTATCAATGACAAGTAAAACCATAAGCAAGTATCCATATTATTAAACCTACTAAAATAGCCTGCAGTGGTTAGGATGATATACTCCAGAGTATGAAAATTTAATATTATGGAATTGCCAAGAAAGAAAGATATTTGATAGGCTTGAGGGCCCTGGTAACTCAGGGTGGAAGATTGGGATAATGCCCAGAGATGAAGTGAAAATGGTCATATTGCCAGCACAGCATGATGCAATGTTTGTGTGTGTGACAGGAGATTTTCACGCATAATTCGAACTTGTAGGAAAACAGCATCTCTGCTATGTACCAGATCTGGCCAAGTGTAGGGAAATTATTAATTGTTAGAAATAAAATTATGCATAATTGAAGATTCACTAGCAGATAAATCAGGACCCAATCAAGGGAAAATGAATTTCAAGAATGACAAGGAAACATGAGAGAAATAAAGGAAATAAATTAGAAGGGTTAGCGTGAGTGCCAAAATAAGAATAATAGATTTAGAAAGAGATAGAAATTTTGTGTATAAAAGAGAGAAAAACAGTACGGTAATATCAAAGGAAGATAATCCTGAAGATGAGAAAGTGGAAAACAGAGAGAGGAATAAATTTGAGATTGAGTTCATTCTATGCATAGGGAGAGAAAATAAACAACTGTATGGAATATACATGAGTTTTTACAAAGAAATATAAGGAAGAGATAGAAAACAGCAAGAATCTAAAACCTCAAATGATTCCTTCTTTGTAAATAATCTATACAGCCTATCATATTCTAAGAACTCCTCATACAGATGATATCAAATCTCATTTCCACAAAGGAAAGAAAATCCAAGTACCAAAAACTTGCGGGAAAATACTTTTCTGGTTTGCAAATATTTTATGTGTTGAAGAAAATGAGGCCTTGCATAAGCAAGATAGGATGGGCTAGGGAGGTGTAGGATTGTAGAGCCAAATCTGATGGGAGCAATGCCCTACTCCAAGAAGATTGCATAAGTGTCCACAATGGACAGTTTTTTAAAACACACCATGGCACATGTATACTTATGTAACAAACCTGCATATTTCACACATGTATACCAGAACTTAAAGTAAAAGAAAATAAATAAAAATATTTCTACTTCTTTAGTATGTTTTATATTATACATAATATTCACTTTAATAGTATATGACATATACATGTAAATTATTTATATTGAGGAATTGTGTGCAGAAAAGCTTGAAGATTATTCTTCTTAATAATTACAAAGTTGCTAGGGAGAAGATAAGAGGAGAGCTTGAGAGTTAAAAAAAAATGAATACTATTTCTTTTCTTTTTTCCAAAGTGGAGATAGTGATGGATTATCACAAATTTAACCCATTCTTTTAACCACTCCCCAAATCCAAAAGTAAAATATTATCAACGCTTGAAACATCCATGTCTCCTCAAGATCACCATCCTTCCAATAGGTAACATTGTCTTGACTTCTAAGATCGAGGATAACTTTTTTGCCTGTTTTTGAATTCAAAAAATTGTGTTGTATAATATGAACCCCTTATGGTTGACTTCTTTCACTTAACATTAGTTTTGAGAGATTCAGCAATGCTCTTAAATGGAGCAGTAGCTCATTATTAAATCAGTATATAATTATGTAATATTCCATTTAAAGAATATTCCACAAGATAAATGTGCATTTTATGGTTGAAATAATTAGGGTATTCACCTTAGTAGCTATTACAGATAATGCAACAAAGAAATTTCCAGGACATAACTTTGGGGAGCATATTATACATTTGTGTTACATTCCTAGGAGAGTATCTATGAGGTCATTAGTTGTGTACATATTTAGCTTATTAGATACCACCACCTTTTTGTTTCTCTAACAGTGACTTTAATAATTTACTGCTAGAGAGGACTTAGAACTATAAAGTATCCTCATTTATATAGTAAGAAACAGTATTGCTAAGATGTCAGTCCTCTTCAAATTTATCTATAGATCTCATTCAATCCCAGTTAAATTTCCTATGTGTTTTTATTTCAGTAGAATTTGACAAGATGAATCTAAAATATATAAGGGTATAATAATTCTTAAGTGGCTCATGCCAATAATCCCAGTGCTTTGGGAGGCTGCGGTAGGAGGATTGCTTGAGCCCATCCTGGGCAACATAAGGATACCCTGTCTCTACAAAAGATTAAACAATTAGTCAGTGTGGTGGTGTGCACTTGCAGGCCCAGCTACTTGGGAGGCTGAGATGGGTGGATCACTTGAGCCTGGGAGGTGATCGCAGAACTGCACACCAGCCTGGGCAACAGAGCAAGACTATTTCAAAAGAGAGAAACAAAGAGAGATGCAAAAAAATAATATTCAAATAGTAATTTAACATTAAAATTAAAATAACATTAAAGGGTATTTACTATCATATTGAAAGAATTATTATAACATTAAAATAATCAAGATAGAGTTACATTGGCTTATAGTAAAAAATGTTTCAGTGAAACCAAATAAGGTGTACAGAAATAATAGACCTATGTATACACTTTCAATTCATTTTTAACCAGGCTACAAATTTAACGAAATGGGGAAAAAATTAATACATGACTTGTGATATGATTTAGCTGTGTCCCTACCAAAATCTCATCTTGAATTCCCATGTGTTGTGGGAGGGACCTGGTGGGAGGTAATTGAATCATGCTGTTCTCCTCATAGTGAATAAGTCTCATGAGACCTGATGGTTTTAGAAATGGGAGTTTCCCTGCACAAGCTCTCTATTTGCCTGCTGCCATTCATGTAAGACGTGACTTGCTCCTCCTTGCCTTCCACCATAATTGTGAGGCCTCCCTAGCCATGTGGAACTGTATGCCCATTAAAACTCTTTCTTCTGTAAATTGCCCAGTCACAGATTTGTCTTTATCAGCAGTGTAAAAACAGACTAATACAGCTTGCAACAACTCATTAACCAAAAGGAGGGGGAAACAAAATCAGACAAAAAACAACAGAACAAAATCAATCCCCAACTCCCTAGTGCAAACTAACTAACTAACTAACTAAATAAATAATATTAATACTAAATGAATCATAGACCTAAATGTAAAAGTTAAAATTTTAAAGTTTGTAGGAGAAAGCAAAAAATATGGTGTATCATCTATGTTAACTTGTGTTAATCAAAGTTTCTTACAAGACCAAGAGTAGATATTTGAAAATTGTTAAAGTATATGTATTCATAATTTAGAAAATATTTCTATTTCTGTGACAAATGACATTGGTGGTTTGATAGGAATAATGTTGAATCTTTAAATTGCTTTCTATAATATTGATTCTACATTATACAAGCTCATTCCATGAGTTTGGAATGTGTTTTCATTTATTTGTGTCATCTCTGATTTCTTTCAGCAGCATTTTGTAGTCCTCCTTTTGGGGGAATATTAAGGGTTTTCTAGGTACAGAATTATATTGTCAACAAAGATAGTTTGACTTCTTTTCCTATTTGTATGCCTTTTTAAAATTTTTATTTTATTTTCATTTTTTTTTATTTTTATCTTGCCTGCTTGCTTTGACTGGGGCTTCTGGTACTATGTTGAGTAGGAGTGGGAAATGTGGGCTTTTGCTCATTCAGTATGATGTTGACTGTGGCTTTGTCATAGATGGCTCTTATTATTTTGAGATATGTTCCTTTGATGCCTACATTGTTAAGGGTTTTTTTTTTTCATGAAGGAATGTTAAATTCTATCGAAAGCCTTTTAGGTGTCTATTGTTCAACAATACAAGAACAATTAACTGAAGTTTCAAAATACAAAAAATGTCAAACGACACATAAAACTAGGCATTGAAGGAACATACCTCAAGATAGTAAGAGCCATCTAAAACAATCCTACAGCTAATATCACTCTATGGGCAAAAGCTCAAATCATTCCCCCTGAGAACTGGAACAAGACAAGGATGACCACTTTCATCACTCCCACTCATTATTGTACTGTATGTCCTAGCCAGATAAATCAGGCAAGAGAAAGAAGTAAAAGGCATCCAAATAGGAAATGAAGAAGCCGAGTTATCTCTTTTCATTGATGATATGATTGTATACTCAGAAAATCCTAAAGACTCTACCAAAAGACTCCTAGAACTGAAAAAGAACTTCAGTACAGTTTCAGGATACAAAATCAAAGTACAATGATCAGTGGCATTTCCATACACCAACAACATCAAGGCTGAGAGTGAAACAAAGAATCTTACCTACAATAGCCACAAAGAAAATGAAATGCCTAGGAGTCCAGCTAACTAAGGAAATGGAAGAGCTCTACAAGAAGAACTACCAAACACTGCTAAAAGAAATCAGAGATGGCACAAGTAAATGGAAAAACTATTCATGCTCATGAATTGGAACAACCAATATCAAAAAAATGGCCTGAACTGAATCTGAATTTACAGACTCAATGCTATTCCTATCAAACTACCAATGCCATTCTTCACACCACTGTAAAATACGATTCTAAAACTCATATGGAACCAAAAAAGAGCCTCAATAGACAAAGCAATTCTAAGCAAAAAGAACAAATCCAGAGACATAATACTATCTGATTTCAAACTATACTTAAGGCTACAGTAAGCAAAACAACGTACTATTGGTACAAAGACAAATACATAGTGAAACAGAATAGAAAACTCAGAAATAAAACTGCATAGTTACAACCATCTGATCTTTAATATGGCTGGCAAAAGCAAGCAATGGGGAAAGGAATTGAATTTTCTTTATTAATTTTATTAAATACTCCCTATTCAATAAATGGTGCTGGGATAACTGGCTAGCCATATGCAGAAAATTGAAGCTGGATCCTTACCTTTCAACATAAACAAAAAATAACTCAAGGTGGATTAAATATTTAAATGTAAGATCTCCAATTACAAAAATCATAGAGAGATGCTATATATATATGTATATATGTGTGTATATGTGTGTGTGTGTGTGTGTGTGTGTATTTTTTTTTTTTTTGAGAAGGAGTATCACCCTTGTTACCCAGGGTGGAGTGCAATGGTACAATCTTGGCTCAGTGCCACCTCCGCCTCCTGGGTTCAAGTGATTCTCTTGCCTCAGCCTCCTTAGTAGCTGGGATTACAGGCACACGCCACCATACCCAGCTAGTTTTTGTATTTTTAGTAGAGATGGTGTTTTGTAATGTTGGCCAGGATGGTCTTGAGCTCCTGACCTCAGGTGATCTATCCATTTCGGTCTCCCAAAGTGCTGGGATTGCAGGCATGAGCCACTGCACCTGGCCAGAAATACTCTTCTTGACATCAACTTTGGCAAATAATTTTTGGCTAAGTCCCTAAAAGCAATTGCAACAAAATGAAAAATAGACAAGTGGGACCTAATTAAACTAAAGACCTCCTGCAAAACAAAAGAAACTAGCAACAGAAAAAACAGACAACCTACAGAATAGGAGAAGATGTTTATAAACCATGCGTCCAATAAATGTCTAATATCCAGAATCTATAAGGAACTTACAGAAGTAAGCAAGCAAAAAACAACCCGATTAAAAATGGGCAAAGGACATGAACAAACACTTTTCAAAAGAAAACAAGCAAGTAGCCGAAAAGCATAAGAAATAATGCTCAGCATCACCAGAGACATGCAAATCAAAACTGCAATGAGATACTATCTCACACCAGTCACGATGGCTATTATTAAAAATGTCAAAAACAACAGATGCTGATGAAGTTGCAGAGAAAAGGAAATGCTTATACATTGTTGGTGGGAATATAAATTAGTCCATCCACTGTGGGAAACAGTCTGGAGATTTCTCAAAGAACTTAAAACAGAGCTACCATTTGATTCAGCAGTTCCATTACTCAGTGTATACTCAAAGAAAAATAAATCATTCTCCTAAAAAAAAAAACACATGCACTTGTTCGTTCATCACTGTGCTCTTCACAGCAGCAAAGAGATGGAATCAACTTAAGTGCCCATGAACAGTGGACTGGATAAAGAAAATGTGGTAAATATACACTATTGAATACTATGTAGCCATAAAAAGAATGAAATCACGTCCTTTGCAGTCACATGGTTGCAACTGGAGGCCATAATCCTAAACATATAACAAAGAAACAGAAAAGAAACAGACAACCAAATACTGCATATTCTCCCTTATAAGTGGGAGCTATATATTGAACATGCATGGACATAAATATGGGAATAGACTTTGCAGATTACTACAGAGGAAAGTGAGAGAGGAGGGTGAAGGTTGAAAAACTACCTATCAGGTACTTTACTCACTGCCTGGATGATTGGATCTGTACCCCAAACCTCAGTATCATGAAATATCCCATGTAACAAACCTGTACATGTACCCCTGTATCTAAAATAAAAGTTGAATTTAAAAGAAGGCACATTACTAAAGGTGATACGTAATATCACTACGCCTGCATAACAATGCCTAAACAAAAGGAAGACAATAGCAAGAGATGCTAAGGATATGAAGAGATTGGAGCTCTGACATAATGTTCATGAGTAGGTGAAATAGTGAAACTACCTTGGAAAACTTTTTGCAAGCTTTGCGTAAAGTTAAAAATAATCTGATCTTTGAGCAATAAAATGAGTAATGCTAGCATACGTCGTTAGAAAGACTTTTAAGAAAACAGATACATAAGACTTATTCTTAACAGTGACAAGATTTGAGACAATAGAATTTATTTTCTTGGATGAATAAATGCACATGATGTGGGTATTCATATGTTGATATACTACTGAGCAATAAATACTGTATTGAGCAAAGAAGTCAGATACAAAAAAGTACATACTGTATGATTCCATTTATATAAACTCTAGAACAGGAAAAACCAAATGATGATGATAGAAATCAGATTTGTAGTTGCATCTGGGGGTGGCATAATCAATAGGAAAGGGCACTCAGACATTTATGGGATGTTGGAATTCTTCTATATTTTGATGAATGTGTACATTCAACAAAAATTATTGAGCTATGTACTTAAGACTAATTCATTTTATTGTGTGTAAATTATACACCAACTTTAAAAAGGGAGAGGGGAACAAGATGTGGTGACATAGTGATAATCTGGTGAAGAATATTAATTTTATACTATAGAAAATGTGTTCCAATTTATATTGTTAAAAGTTACTTTCCTCATCCTTTCCCAAGCCTGTTACTTAATTAGAAATTTATGACTTACATTGTTTCAAATTGAAATAATTATCTTACCTCTTTAAAGGATATTGCTTTAAATTGAATTGGGTTGTTACTATGAGGGACCTCTGTTTACCAGTCTTCAGTATAACCCTGTTTTTTACTACTGAGTTTTTAATGCCTATTTTCAATGTACAGTGTATGTATTCCGGAATGTCTGATGCCATCATGAATACTAGGTGCTTAGGAGAAGGACACATTCGATTTTGAAGTATTGTAGTATTGAATCAAGATTAAGTGGTGTGGTATAAACTATAGTGCAAAGAGTGAATTTAGATATATCTCAGAGGTAAAAAACTACTAAATGAGATAGTTTAGATGATTAATAAAAAATCTTACATTTCTAGAATTCACAACTGAACAGATGGTGGTGACAAAGAAGGGCAAGTTTTGCAAGAAGTTCAGAAGATTGATAGAGGGTGTTTGATTTTGCACATATTAAAGTTGAGATCATTACGAGGACATGCCAAGTAGGAATTTAACATGAAGTATGGTACTATTAAATAAAGAACTAGAGAGATTAGAAGTCACCTATGAGAAAAACAAAATAGATTAAGGAGAATGTGTACAATGAGAAGGGAAGAGACCCTGGTATAAACCTTGAAAAAAAATCTAATATTTAGTGGCATGGGTAAAGGAGAATGCCTCTGCATGGGAATTGAGAACAAGTGTCAGAAGAGATGAAAGTACTAAAAGAAGAGTTTACTTACATTGTTTCAAATTGAAATAATTATCTTACCTCTTTAAAGGATATTGCTTTAAATTGAATTGGGTTGTTACTATGAGGGACCTCTGTTTACCAGTGAAGCCAAAAGGAAAAGGAAGCCAAAAGGAAACTGTCTCAAAACAGGATTTTAAAGAGGTTTAACAAAGGCAATGGTGATGTATATACAATAAATGTCATTAACGAGTGCATCAGGAATGTTCTGGTAGAATTTTAGTAACCTGCAAACTCAGGTCAGATGAATTAACAATGTTATGATTTTTAGGTTGTTCATTTTTTCTTGTTATTGGAATTGAGATGATGCTATTTCTGCTTTCTACGTCATAAAAAGTAGTCAGAAATCCATTAATATGTATTTTCTTTGCAGAGATGACTCATTGCCATGAAGTAGCAGTGCCATGTAGTAGACACTGCCATGAAGCACAATTACAACATGACAACACCTACAAACTAGACCGAATGATTTGATCATGATCATTTCTCCCCTACATGCTTTTATACCGGTTCCTGAAAACGTGAAAGTTGGATTCCATGTGTTAGTGTTTCCTATGTTTGCATTTGCCCTTATGTCCGTGAATATCTTCAAAGAGAAATATTTCTAGGCTGACTAATATGTTTTAATCTTTTCAAGAGATTACAATGCATTTTCCCATTTTTTAAATTCATTGAGAGATGTAGTAAAACATTAATTCTCTGATAAATGCCAGGAGTGAATTCCTGCATGAAAACAGGAATGAAGTATAATTTGAGGAAGAATAAATCCTAAAGATGAATACATCAATGAAATGAAAAGCTAAATTATTGGGCTGGATTAACCAATGGGATATTGAAGTCATTTAACAAATAAAGGTAGGAGGTAGACAGAGGCATATGCTAAGTGTTCAATAAATGAGATAATGATCACAACACCTGCGGCTGAAAGCAAAGAGCGAAGAAACAGTATATTATATCCAAATTATGTGGACTTTAATGGATCAGGTTTTATCTTTCATTTTTACATTGATAATAGAAAGGGAGGGGTAGTAATGGTCTGGAATGATAGTATTATTCCACAATGTTTGATTGCTAATCCTATGTTCTAGGAACTGTGCTAAAAACTGTACATAGATTACCTCATTCAGGTTCTCAAGGTGAAGGATTTATTAAGTGTATTTGGTTTAAAACCCCAGTAGACTGAAGGAAAAATCTATGACTTAGTATATCATACTGTTTGAATTAGCATAAGTGGGGAGCCTGAAAGTCCTGGAGAAAAGTTATTATTTTTTGAATGGAGCCAGTCTTCAGTTAATAAATAGATGTAAAGAAAAAATTCTCTGACATAATGGAGGTGATAGATGATGGAGAGACACAACTGTGGAGAGTGGAGTTGAGAGAATAAAAACGGTTGGGATAGACCGGGCTCAAGAACATGCCAAGACACTTGGGAACAAGACATGAAGGATACCAGGGGCTCTGAATTTTGAGGGCTGACTTTTGAAAACAAAGATAAATGACATCCCAAGTTTAGCATCAGCAGTTTCTTTAAGGAAAAGGGGCACTGGATTTAATGACCAGAGGAAACGTCTCACTCAGTTTCATTCCTGAAGAGGTACAAAGCAAAGTCTGAATTCTCTGTTCACTTTGCCTGTGATAAGGGTGAAGGGGTGGCCTGCCCCTCCACACCTGGGGGTATATCTCATCAGGTGCGACGAGAGACTAAGAAAAGAAATAAGACACAGAGACAAAGGAGAAAGAAAGAACAGTGGGCCCAGGAGACCAGTGCTCAGCATACAGAGGACCTGCACCGGCACCAGTCTCTGAGTTCCCTCGGTATTTATTGGTTACTATTTTCACTATCTCAGCAAGAGGGATGCAATAGGAAAGCAGGGTGATAGTGGGGAGAAGGTCAGCAAGAAAACATGTGAGCAAAGGAATCTGTGTCACAAATAAGTTCAAGGGAAGTTACTATGCCTGGATGTGCACATAGGCCAGATTTATGCTTCTCTCCACCCAAACATCTCAGTGGAGTAAAGAGTAACAGAGCAGCATTGCTGACAATATGTCTCACCTCCCGCCACAGGGCGGATTTTCCTCCTATTTCAGAATAGAACAAATGTGCAATCGGGTTTTATACTGAGACATTCAGTTCCCAGGGGCAGGCAGGAGAAAGAGGCCTTCCTCTTCTCTCAACTGCGAGAGGCTTTCCTCTTTTACTAATCCTCCTCAGCACAGACCCTTCAGGGTGTGGGGCTGGGGGACAGTCAGGTCTTTCCCGTCCCACGAGGCCATATCTCAGGCTATCACATGGGGAGAAACTTTGGACAATACCTGGATTTCCAGTGCAGAGGTCCCTGCAGCTTTCCTCAGTGCGTTGTGCCCCTGGTTTATCAAGAATGGAGAATGGCGATGACTTTTACCAAACATACTGCCCGTAAACATTTTGTTAGCAAGGCACATCTTGCACAGTCCTAGATCCCTTAAACTTGATTCCATACAACACATGTTTCTGTGAGCTCAAGGTTGGGGCTAAAGTTACAGATTAACAGCATCTCAGGGCAAAACAATTGTTTAGGGTACAGGTCAAAATGGAGTTTCTTATGTCTTCCTTTTCTACATAGACACAGTAACAGTCTGATCTCTCTTTCTTTTCCCTACAACGGGGAGTCTTTGTGACTCAGTCTGTGCATTCAGGAATTCCCAGTTGGTAGTGGCATCTGTTTATGAGAGACACTGGAAAAATATTTCCCACATTTCTTGGAATATAATCACAATAGAGTAAGGAATACAGAGATATTTATATAAATATAAACCCACATTTTAAAAACAAACAAAAATATTATTTATGACATTTTGTATCTAATATCATTTTTTGTTAAAATTTTCTATCATTTTTCAATCAACTATCTCCTGAATGCCTGCAGTGTGCCCAATATTATGACTCAAGGTGAGCATATAATGGTGAACAAACATAGACATAGTCACAGGTGTTAGGATCTTAGGAGGCTTTTAATTTGCTGAAGAGATGGGAGACAGGCATTAGTAAAATAATCTTCAAGTGAAAATTACAAACTGAAGTGCACACTTGGTGGAGAAGAACATGAATCCATAGGAGCATGGTGGAGAAGAACATGAATCTATAGCAGCATGTAACAACAGAAATAACAACAAGAAAGTGGTTATTCTGGGGTGAAACGAAAACGTCCCTAGGAGAATTATGTTTCTTGTGAGATCTGAAGGATCAATAATTGTTTTGTGGGGTTTTGGTTTTTTGTTTGTTTGTCGTTTGTTTGTTTTTTAGACGGAGGTTTGCTCTGTCTCCCAGGCTGGAGTGCAGTGGTGCGATCTCTGCTCACTGCAACCTCCGTGTCTCGGAGGAGTCAAGCAATTCTCCTGCCTCAGCCTCCTGAATAGTTAGGATTACAAGCGTGCCACCACACTGGCTAAAGTTTGTTTGTCTTTTAGTAGAGACAGGGTTTCACCATATTGGCCGGGCTAGTCTTGAACTCCTGAGCTCAAGTGATCTGCCTGCCTTGGCTTCCCAAAATGCTGGGATTGCAGGAGTGAGCCACCACGTCTGGCCCAATAATTGTTAATTACGTATAGTGGCTGGAGGGAAGTCATGAAACAGTGTGTCAAGAAAAGGGCACAGACTCTTCATCGGTCCTGGAATGGGAAGGAACATGACATCTTAGGCCCTTGAAAAAGGCAATTCTAGCTAGAGAATGAACAGGGTGTGTCTGAGATGAGAATGGGAAGATAGAGGGAAGCTGCAGAGCCTGATAGGCCATGTTGAGGATTTAGGTCTTTTTCTTCAAGAGTTGGAAACCAGTTTAGGGTTTTAGAATGAACAGATCTGATTATATTTGCATTTTGAAAAGATAACTGTCTGCAGTATAAATTGAAGGACGCTGAAGTTGGAGGCCAGGAGACTAATTAGGATGATATTGCCTAGCCTGGGCCAAAGATGATAGTAACTTGGACCTCTGAGTTGGCAGAAATGATAGAGATAATTGGATAATTTGAGATATGTCAACAAGAACTGGCATTCTGAATTCCATTAAAACTCTTGCAAATAGTATCTTTAGCACTTCAGTACTTTAAAATATTAATAATTTGAACTTTTCTTATAAGTGTATTTTTTCTTGCTTATTTAGATAATTTCTCTTTCCACAATAGCACAATTAAATTGCAGTGATATTTTCATGGAATCAAAGTAAAACTACACTATTTTATTCATGGTAATATCAGTTATATGTCTTTTGCAGATATTTCTTGATCGTTAATTTTTCTTGTCTAATTTTTGTACACATTCAAATTTTCCCAATATTCTTCCCTATTACACATGCTGGGATGTGACTGACACAACAGCTATTTCATATTGGAAACTAAATATTTTATTTAAATGAAATGTAGTCAACTTAGTTGATGAAATATTTCTAGACCCCTGAAATTTTTCTTCTGAAAATAATAAATGTTTTGCTGAAAACTGTTGTCACTCCTTCTTTTGTCATCACTTTCTTTTCATTTTACTGCAACATTTACCACTTCATAGCCCATGCAATTTTCCTCTTATAGGATGAAGATGGAGTGTGCATTGCTCTGTCTACATTTGGATGGCTACTGCCCCATTTAGCTAGCTGCAGACAATTGGCTCATTTAGAAAACATTTCACCATCCAGGCAGAAATATGTAATGAAAGAACAAAAAAGACTTTTGAAGATATTTCTTTCTAGAAAATCTTGGAAAAATAATCCTGATAATCTTCTTACAGTAAAAGGTAGTTACTAATAAATTAATTTCATGCATGCCAGATACCCTGATGTGCATGAAAGAGCAAAGGATGTGTAGTCATAGTACTCGTGTTAAGGTCCTGGCTCAACAAGTTTCTACTGTGTGAAGAAGGTAAGTCAATCACTTAATATTTTGCCTCAGTTTCCTCATTGGTAGATAAGCATAATAGCATGTTCCTTCCTCACAGCGTTGTTGAAAAGAGTAAAGAGAATCAGACTTATAAAACAATCCTTAAAACTGTGATTTCTCACCTATCATGCATTTTAGAGCATCAAGGGGTTCATGTCATGCGTTTTAGAGCATCAAGGGGTTCATGATATCTTATGCAAAATTGCAAGTTTTTGTGCATTTTCCTGTACAAAGAGTTAACTAAATTCTTAAACTAGTCCCTGATCACTTCCATGGAATATTAACAACTGCTTCATGCAGTGCTAGAAGTTGCCAACATTCGTTGTTACTTTTACTATTGAGAGGTAGCTGGTGCAACAGAAGGAGCACAAAATTTATAGCCATGCACATCAGGAGATGAGCCTGGGCAGGTCACATGTTTACTCAGCAGCAACGGCTTAACCACTCTAGGTCCAATTCCTTAATTCTTACAGTGAAATTTATAATTCTATTAATAATTATGAGGATTACAAATTAGGAACTCAATTAATATTAATTCCTCAGTTTCTCCCCTATATTTTTTATGTCATTATAAATTTAAGAGAAATAATAATCTTGAGAATTCAAGATTCTCAAATAAAAAATCTCATTTTTCTTAAATTTGTAATGACATAAGATAAAACATAGTAATTTATTTAGAATAAGGATTCAAATTGTTAGAAGATTTTTCAACCAATTTTTTACTGGTTTTAAGGATTAGCTTAGTAAAGACACTTAGGCATATTTCGTGTCTTTATTTAAATTTTGAGAACGCTCGCTAAACTGATTATTTCTGTGTGAAATACCAATAAATCCTTTTTCTCTTTATTCTAAAACAGAGTCAAAGAGGTTTTTTTTTTGTTTTTTTTTTCTTTTTCCTGATGTCTAGTAAGTGTAGGCCTTGTTTATCCATATAATCCTTGGCTGGAATGAAAATATAGTCTGTATTGTTTTCTTTGGGAATTTGTCCTTTTAAGTTAATTTATGAATTTAATGTGGTCCTTTGACTGTCATGTTACTTAGTAGATAATTTTCTATCTTGAATATAGAACATCTTTTAAAAAAAACATTCACAGTCTCCAAGCAGTACATTAGATTTGTGGGATTTACTGTCTATCAGGAGCCATAGGGAAAATTGGCCAATATATTTCTTCATGAAGTACTTTCTAATGTAGGAGGTTTATGTACTTTTAGAGTTGGAACAAAATTTAAAAGCTATGCTCCAGTTTTTCTACTATGCATGGAGGGTAATAATGGATCTATGGCTAAGTACTCAGAGTAATAGCTCCCCGTTGTCCATAACATGGCTAGCATTAATGTATTTCTTAGTATATGCTAGTGCTTGTACTTAGTCCATCATTTCATCCTATTTAATTTTTACAACCACTCTGTGAGGTAGTTTTATTTCTCTTTTAAAGTTAAAGAAGCAAAAGATTCTAAAAGTTTGTTAAAGGACATTGTATAAGACCACATAACTAGTAAGGGGTAGAACCTGAATTCAAATCTAGATCTTTTTAATTTTAAACTTGTGCTATTGCTACAATCACCATTATCTTATTCTAAGTTCACTCTAAATTCTGTCTATTGGAATTGTATTGTAAACAAACTATACTGTATTTTTAATGTATTTTACTCTACTTTGTAGGCATGTATTGTGTAGCTACAAGCCAAGTAAGTGACTAATGACAGTAGCTGTGGGTAATTAAAGGGCTAAATTTTTAGTGTATTTTATTTTGCTGTGCCTTGGTATTCAAGAATATGTGGCAAAGCTAATGCCTATATTTTCTTTCAAGTAGGTCAAAGGACCAAATGGGAACTAGCTTGAGTTCAATAGCTTTTATATGTACCATTTTTTATGCCTAATATACAAAATCTTTTCTGTTATTCATGAGGAGTCTCCCACATGGATAAAATAATGTCAGTTTCCTTTTTTGATTGAACATTTAAGGGTCTATTTAGCTTTGTTCAAATCCTGTTGGATTTGTTTTTATTAATTAATCATTTTATGTTTTCTTCTTTCAGTATTGTATGAGTATATGTCACTCATATTTAATTTTATCCCCTTAAAAATAGCTTCTTACACTCAGGCATTTTACCATTTGTGTTGAATAAATTACATTATGAAATATTTTTGTATTGAATGTATTAAATTATAAATTAAAAGCTCTTTGTAATGGAGGTCATCTTTATATTCTAACATTTAATGTGAATGGCTGCATGTTTCTTAAATTAAAAACACACTGATGGATGAATCCCACGAGCTTCTAGCCAAGTGCATGCCCTTTCCTTGCTTTCTACAACACATTCCTCTTGTCATCCAAGTATAGAAGGACATTGTTTCAGCAATATTTAATACTCCCCCCTCTCTCTTCCTCTTCTCTCTCCCTCTCTCTTTTTCTCTCTACATTAATCCTTTACTATTGTATTGGCATACAAATATCCTATTATATGTCATATAAAAACAAACACAATTTTATATTGGCCTCACATCCTCTTTCTTCTTTTTACTGTAAAAATCCATGTATGTATTATTAATACTTAATATTTCCAACTTTGCTTATAATTCTCACTTGAAAGCCATCCCAACTAGGTTTTTACCACTACCACTGCTCTAATGAAGCACTTTTATCAAAGTCTACAATGATTTCTACATGGCAAAATCCATTGATCGAGTCCCAGTTCTCATCCTAGTTGAACCATCAGTAGTATTTGAAATGGATGACCTTTCCTTATTGAGATATTATTTTCATTGTATTTTTGTTTCAGTCTTCCCCATACTCTACCCCTCCTCCTCTGCCAATTGCTTTTCATCTCCCAGAGCTGTGCAAGTTGAAGAGTCTCAGACTCAGGACTCTGGTTACCTTTTTTGTTCCTCCTACAATTATGCACTTGGTACTGTCATGCAAAATAACAGCTCTATATGCCAACCCCATGTCTATGCCTTCAAAGTCTCTACTTGATTATTGTGAGCTCCACAAATGTGTTTATCCAACTGACTAATTAATATTTTCATGCATATATCTAACACTTATGACAAACTTGACATATCCTATACTGAACTTGATCTTTTAGTTGCTCAGGCCACACTTGGAGTTTTCCTTCATACCATTTTGCTCTCATATTCCACATCCAAATCCAATAGCAAATTCTGTCTATTCTATCACCAATAGGCAAAATTCAACTTTTTCTTTATTATCTTCATGGTTACCACTCTTATCCACACCATCTTCATTCATCTTTCACCTAGATTACTTACACAGGCTTCTACCTTATTTCTTTGCTTCTTATAATATATTCTCAACCCATCTGTGAAAATATTATTTTATACATAAATCAGATGACATTGCTCTTCTTGCTGGAAAGCCTTCAAAGACTGACCATGTCACCCAAAAAGTAAAAGCCAAAGTCTTTGCTACAGCCTAGAAAACACTGTGAGTTCTGGCCATGCTACCTCTATGGCATGGTTTACTACTGTTTTTTCCCTTACCCAATCTTCTCTCAGCCATAGTGTGACCTTGCTAATTTTTTGGAATGTTCAGCAAGCTCCCACTATAGTGGGAGCTATAGTGGTTTTTGTATCTGATACTCACACTGTTTTGAGTGCTTTCATCATGTTTTTGTGCAAATATATTTTTCTTAGTAAAGCCATACCAAACCGTCCCACATAAAATATAGCAAGGTACATTCCTGACAGCCACTTTTGTTCTTTCTCTCTTATTTTGTGTTTTCTTGTGTATGTGCCAAAGGCAGGGAACTTGTTTTATTTGCTGTTTTATCACTAAGGACTGGATCACAGTGAGAACTCCATAAATATTTGCTGCCTGAATGAATGAATGAATGAATGAATGAATGCAGTGACTCCCATGTATAATGTTCTTCTGCTCTGCACTGTCAAAGAGTGGGCCTTCAGGCCGGGCGCAGTGACTCACGCCTGTAATCCCAGTACTTTGGGAGGCCGAGGCAGGTGGATTAGGAGGTCAGGAGATCGAGATCATCCTGGCTCACACGGTGAAACTCTGTCTCTACTAAATAAACAAAAAAATAGTTGGACGTGGTGACAGGTGCCTGTAGTCCCAGCTACTGGGGAGGCTGAGGCAGGAGAATGGTGTGAACCCAGGAGGCGCAGCTTGTAGTGAGCCGAGATCATGCCACTGCACTCCAGCCTGGGTGACAAAGCGAGACTCTGTCTCATAAAATAAAATAAAATAAAATAAAATAAAATAGTAAAGTAAAAAGTAAAGTAAATTAAAATAAAATAAAATAAAATAAAATAAAATAAAATAAAATAAAATAAAATAAAATACAAGAGTGGGCCTTCAGTGAAGCTCAAGCAATCACCTGATCGCCTTAGATATAGACGCTTTGGGCTGGTCCCTAGGTTGCTCCCTGTTAATTCGAATCTGCTCCTATATCTTATTTTTGGCCAAATATATTGTAATTCTGATTCCATTCTTGGACTTGTTTTTTCCATCACTTCTCTGGTATTACACTCTGTGCCACAAATACTGTGACATGGAATCATCTGTAATGGCCTTAATGGCTATCTACTAATAAGATTTCACTGCTTCCCTATTAACAGCTACTGACTTCATACATAACTACAGGAGTAAGTCTAAACTGGTCAAAGATAACCATTATAAGATTATTTAGATGGCCACTGTGATTGCTGCAGTTAATGCAGGGCTAAGTTGTTATGCTCACAGCATTTACAAAGCAGCGATGATCATTTCAGAATGAAGTTTAGGATATTGTCTAAAGATTTAGGCATATAGACAGTCTCCTTCTGCATAATGTGGTTGATGTTGATGAAGTCTGCTACTACTGCTGTCTTTTAGTACACGCCTGGGAAATACAACCAAATGATGAAATTAGCAAATGAGAAAAAACTGGAATGCTGAAGAAAGGAGCCAAAAACTGGAATGCTGAAGAAAGGAGCCAACTAAACTTGAATTTTCAGTTCCTTGATGAAATGAGTCTCCCTGAATACTTAAGCAAAAACCAGGTTGTTTTATGTTTTGTTTTGTTATTATTACTATATTATTTTCTGCTAAAAAATCATATTAAAATATACTCTTATTAATTTCAGACTACTCAAGGGCATGTAACTATTGTAACTGGCAATTTAGAAGCCAACTGCTATTCCTGGCCAAGCATGTCCAGGAAAAACAATAACAACTCATGTTAAGGCTATTTGGAAGGAAAAGAGGGAAATAGAAGGGAAGAGAGGGAAATAGAAGGGAGGAGAGGGGAGAGGAGGGGAGGGGAGGGGAGGGGAAGGTAGAGGACCGGAGGAGAGGGTATAGGAGGGGACGGGAGGGGAGGGAAGAAAATGGAGACTTTCCAAGGGATCATGATATACAGAAATTAAAATTTTGGATTTAATGTCCTTCAAAATGAAAAGGAATCTAGCTATTATATCATAGCCTTTTTTAGAAATTTTCCAAGGAAGAAAAGATTAGAAACTTAATTTACAACCAATTTGATTGACTTTTTCCAAAAATAATTATAGACATTGTATACAGATACAGATGCTCCTCAATTTTTGATGAGATTGCATTTTGATGAACTCATTATAAATTAAAAATAAGTTATAATGCATGTAATATACCTAACCTATCTAACATCATAGTAGAGTTTCTACTGAATGCATGTGGCTTTCAGTCCATGGTAAAGTCAAAAAACTGTAAGCGGAACAATTGTGGGGTCTGTCTGTTCTAATAACCATGTTTAATTGTGTTTCCTCAGTCAAACAAAATGATGTTCAAAATTCTTAACATATTGGAGATACTGAGATACACATAACTTAAACTCATTTGGAGCCTGATGCAGTCTTTCTTCAAAGCCAGGTATTATAGAGCTGTGTGAGAGAGACCAGACTTTTAGATACCCCTGAATTGAAATGTCTAAACTCATCATTTATTGTTTGTCTTTAATTGTGATAAAGTACATGTAATATAAAATATACCACGTAATCATTCTAAGTGTATAGTTCAGTAGCATTAAATGTGTTTACATCGTTGTACAAAGATCACCATCATCCATCTCCAGAACTCTTCTTCTTGCAGAACTGAAACTCTGAGTCTCTAGATACAGGATATAATTTTAATCACATTGACCTATGAACAATTATATATATCAACACATTATAAATATATATGTGTGTATTTATGTGTGTATATATTTATGTGTATATATATACACACACATATATTTACTTCCCTTGTAGATATATGTATATATGTAAATATATATGTGTATATACAAATATGTATGTGTACACATATAAATATGTGTATGTTTGTGTGTATATATGCAGATATGTGTGTGTATGTGTGTGTATATATATATATAGAGAGAGAGAGAGAAACAGAGAGCGAGAGAGCCAATACTGAAATAATTAAGTAGACGTGGCCAGGCATGGTGGCTTATGTCTGTAATTCCAGCACTTTGAGAGGCCGAGGTGGGAGGATCACTTGAGCCCAGGAGTTTGAGACCAACCTGGTCAACATGTCAAAAACCCCTCTCTACTAAAAATATAAAAAGTAGCCGGGTTTGTTGGCATATTCCTATAATCCAAGCTCTTAAGGAGGCCAAGGCAACAGAATCGCTTGAACCTGGGAAGCAGAGGTTGCAGAGCTAAGATCGTGCCACTGCACTCCAGCCTGGGTGACAGAGTGAGACTCTGTCTCAAAAAAGAAAGAAAGAAAGAAAGAAAGAAAGAAAGAAAGAAAGAAAGAAAGAAAGAAAGAAAGAAAGAAAGAAAGAAAGAAAGAAAGAAAGAAAGAAAGAAAGAAAGAAAGAAAGAAAGAAAGACAGAAAGAAAGAAAAGTTCTAGATGTGACCAATATCCAATAAGCATTAATCATATAAACATCATTTTATCCTGTTTATGTGAAAGTATAAACAGGTACATGAGGGGCAGAGAGCACAGCTGGATTAAGCAGTTGTTTACTATGATATTAAAAGTAATATCTTTTATTATTTGGTTTGTGTAGTAGGGTTCAGGGTGATTTTTACTTTCTTTTTTGTATGCTTTTCTATTGGGAGAGGTTTTTTTTTCTTTCCTAAATTCAGAATAAGCAAGTATTATTTTCATAAATGGAATGAAGTTATTTTTAAAAGAAAATAATCTTACTGATGGTAGCATCATGCTGGCTGGCTCAGGGAGGCACAGGCGATCATGGCAGGAGTGACGGCGGTAGCAGCAGGGGCGCTGGTGAGACGTCTGCGCCCTGTTTCCCTAAGACAGCCAACTGCGCTACCCCAACCTTAGCACGGCTGGGCAAGACCTGTTTCTAGGCCCAGAGCCTCCGCCGCGGCCTCAACCTCCCTCCCCACCGTGCCTTAGAGCCCACAAGCACCTGGCAGAAGGCGCAGCCAGGACTCGTGGTATCGACCCCGACAGCTGTGTCACCTGAATCTCGCCCACTGTTGCTGCAAGGAAAATGCAGAGAGGAGACCGGCAGTCCCCAGGGCCCGCTGCCCTGGGAGCTGCTACAATGGGGCTGGGGCGAGTTCCCACGGGAGAGAGAGCAGCACAGTTGGGCACGGAAGAGCAGGTGGAGAGGGGCCCTGAGGTGGAGCTGGGCCCAGATGGTGCCATCTTCCCCAGAGCTGATGGGAGCCGGGGACAAGCAGACAGGAGCTATCCTTTTTGCTAAGAGCTGAACACTCTTCAGGACATCCTGGTCATGGAGAGGAGCTACCCACTGTGGGTCTCCTCTGAGCTGTTCTATGGCTCAGTAAAGCTCCTCTTCGTCTTGCCCACCCTCCACTTGTCTGCATACCTCATTCTTCCTGGAAGCAAGAACTTGGGACCCACCAAACGGCAGGGCTAAAAGAGCTGAACACAAACAGGGCTGAAGCAGGCCCCTGGCTTGCCATGTTGCGGGTGACAAGAAGGAGAGAAGAGAGGCGGCCAGAAGAGCTGTAGCCCTTCAAGGAGCCCAGACCTAGGAGCTCCTCAAGTCATGGCTGTGACACCCTCTGTACGGCTCTGCAGTCCTTGACATCTCCAAGACTCTGGATGCCACTGCGTTTCCCGGTGCCAGTCATAGAAGCTGCTTATTACCTGATCCAGCCACAGCTTTGCAGGGAGCTGGTGCCCCATGCCTTTGCCCCATGCTGTGGCCTGAAGGCGCCCACCGCACTACAGCTGGCATGCCTGGCTGCATGCAGTGGCTGGACCCCATGTTTGCCCACACACCCCTTGCCACTCTGCTCCTGGCTTGCCCTTGGCAGGTGTCGATCTGGGCCAATAGTGGGAGCCCAGTGCAGCCTGCCAGGCTGAGTGGGTGGAATGAACCCAGTGATCCACAGCAAAATTCAGGCAAAGGTGCCACTGGCCACAGAGGTTTCTGGCTGGTGCAATGACACCTTAAGGATGCCGTCACATTGACATGCATTCTCCATTGTTTTAGATATTAAGGAAGTATTAAATTAAAAAATGGTTTGAAATGAATACCTGCTTCCAACAGCATGGGAAGTTAAAGGTTGTTGGAGAGTGAAAGCTACATCCAAATAAAATAGGAATTAACTTGGGCTCAGTTGTGTGATTAATGATTATAATTTTAATCAGAATTCAGAGGAGAGAAAGATCAGTGTAGAACAGGGTATTGAAACAAGGGTTCATGCAGAAAGCAAGGTTATATCTTGCGACCTTTGGTATTGTGATCTAATAGTCCAGTATGAAGTATATGATAAATTCCAACTGATATACTGAATGAAAAGATTTTCCAGTGCATCAATTACATGAGTGAATATCTAGACAGGAACTTGAATAATTGCATGTCTAAAGACATTAACAGAAATAGAAAAGTATCATTTTATTCCTGTGCTTGTTACATGTTGATATTTGGAGAAAGAAAAGGCCAGATATTTAATTATTGTCATCTTATTACACTAAACACCATTTGTTTTCCCAGGTGTCAATCTTGTAACATATATATGATCTCAATATTGGGGTATTAAATTCCCTTGAAACACCCATCATTTATGTTTATTCTCTTACCTATTTGTTTTTCTTCTTGTCATCTCTGTATTGTAAAGAAGATAAAGTGAAAGAGATTTATGTCTGACTGAATTTTAGCATCTGTTCTCTCCTCCCATTATGTTGCTGTTCTATATGTAGTACTGTGCCTGAAAAATGGCCCCTGTCAGCAAGAAAAATTGCATAGCAATATGATCTAATATATTTCTCTTATTCTTGAGGCAGAGATCTTTCTAGTAACTGTAGTACATGACATGTTTATTGTAATGCAATTAACACTTTAGGAAACTACTATTAATTAGCGGAATTATTTAATATGGGCCCAATAATTGAGAATCTACTTTTCTTTTCTACAGGTTCTAAGAGATATTTTATCTTAACTGACAACAAATGAGTTCATAAGAAGGAAAATTTGCATTAAACTCTGGGCAGGGTTGTTAGTGTGTTAACTGGCAAAACCAGGTCATAATGCAAAAGTATATGCACCTCACCCTTTACAAATACCCTGTGTACACAAAACAAAAATTTCCAACCTTTGTCCTTTGAGCAGGAATGATGAGTTTAATACGAAAACCTGAAGTTTTTCCATATTGGTGGAAAATAAAAGTGATTTTGTTGTTGTTGTTGTTTGGATGGCAAATGATCTCACTAAAAATTGAAGGTGGGGACGTGCACAGAATGTGAAATCTCCATATTTTTGAGGGCTGTCACTCACTATCCCCCAGAGAGTCAAGGTGGTTGTGGAGTTGAGATCAGATGGCTTCCTGAGTATGGACAGTGCGTGGTGTGCACAGAGGCTATGGTGACATTCTGCAAATTGCCATACGGCCTGAGCCAGCCTCTTTGCCGCTTTGTCGCTGCATCCACAGTCAGGGGTGGGAGTCATATGAGTACCTTATGACTACAGGTTTAATCTCACTATTGAATGTTTGTTTATCTTTTCTTAAACTTGCTTGTGTACTAGGTAAATAAGCACTATTTGAACAGAAAGTGTGCAAATGTTGGAGAAAAGTGACACCAGCAAAGACAACTTGAGGAGAGAGGTAGGCAAATAATTAGCTTTCCCCTTCTAGGTAAGTGCTGTGTAAGACAGCACAAAATGAGGCCAGAGCATAGTTTCCAGCACATAGTGTATTAAAAGAAAGGATAAATGAATGGATACTATTAGCTTTATGCCTTAGAGCATAAACAGCAAATAATTTTCTATCCTTCAAATCCAAGGCATTTTCTTTCTGCATTTCAAGTATAGGGTAACGATTCTCAGCTAGGGGCTATCCTATTAAAAACACATAGAAAGATTTTGGCAAAGTGCATATCCCTGGAGTGAGTTAGGATCGAATGGATTAGAAGTTGTGAAGAGGCCAGTTGTTTGTGGAATGAAAAATGTAGCAGTTATTCTGATACCCACCTTCTGTTCACACAGCCTCACTGGTGGGAATGCTTGATTAAACAAGATAGCTTCAGACAACATTCTATCTTTAGGAATAAATTAGAATCTGAAAAACAGACAAACAACACATAGCAAACCAACTTTTCTTTCAGCTGGTTTTGGTGTGCCTCACTGTGCCTTTAGAGAACTGGGATTATGACAGCACCTACCCTGCTGATTTGAAATTTTTTATTATGTCTGCCTCTTAGACTAAACTGCAAGTGTTCAGCTCACACACAAAACCAGAATCCAGTAATAAACTAAATAAGCCCCATAAAACATCTCATTAAATTTTTTGTTTTAAAGCATTTACTTCTGAGGGGTAAAAAGTTGACATAACTTAATTCAAAAGTGCTTACCTCTTAAGAGGTGGCATTTAGATACAGAGAGGTAAATAATTCATTAATGCATTTACCATTTTTGATATGTGCATAGCTATTAAACAGATTATAGAATGTAGTTTTTTAAAAAGTGCTGCTTTCAATGTAAACCAGAATTTGTTATTAATCAAAATGCTGTACATAATTTTATGTTTGTATTTGATGATTGCTGGCTTTTTATCTTTTATACTTTTTCCAGACTATCCACTTACAATACATATAGAAGTGACTTTAAAATTGCTTGCTTTTTTCTAAGGTAAGAATAATTACATTAATTTTAGGGTTTATTCTAAAAACTGTTTCACAAATAAATAATCTAGCACTTTTACAACCTCATCAGAATCAAACTAGACATGAACTCAGGCAAGGGACTCTACCCTAACCACAAAAGAATAAATAAAGCATCTTATATTTCAGTCAAATGTCTACCCCTCAGGATATTGAGGAGAAGATTATATTAAATATTTGTAATCTTATCTATAATTACTTTGTTTAGGAGCATAAGTAAGAATACTTAGGAGAAACAAAGTTGTTCATGTTATAAAAACAAAGTAATTTTATTACATGTGTTTGTTAAATCTGCTGAGGTTAGACTACTGCTATAGTCTGAAAGTTTGTGTACCTCCAAAATTTATATGTTGAAATGTAATCATTAATGTGACAGTATTAGGAGGTAGAGCCCCTAGGAGGGTGGAACCCTCATAAGTAAGATTAGTTTCCTTATTAAGCAGACCCCAGAGGGCTGTCTTGCCCCTTCCACCATGTGAGAACAGTTTGAAGGTGCTACCTGTGAAACAGAAAGTGAGCCCTCGCCAGACATTGAATCTGCTAGTACCTTGCTCTTGGACTTCCCAGTCTCCAGAACTGTGACACAGAGATTTTCTGTCATTTATTAGTTACCTAGTTTATTATTTTTTTAAAGCAGCCTAAATGGAGTAAAGCAACTACAATATACTAAACTGTAATCTTGTGGGCAGAAGGAATTAACTTATAATGCTGCTAATACTGGTCATTTGAGAAGAAAAAGTGACTATGAAGGAATTTGACAGAATAGTTAGGTTGACAGATCACATGCTATTATAGTGTATGTAACTGATAAAATAAGTTCTATGTTAAATATAATACATATGTATCATAATCTAATTGCTATTTTTACTCACACACACTCACATGCAGAATTCCAACATTATCACATCCATAACAATTATTTTCTTATCAAAGTAGTCATTAACATCAGAACTTCAAAACCCACAAAATCATTGAATTAAAAACTGGGAGATGTCTTATAAAACAGTTAATTAAACACCAGCATTTTATTGATGTTGAAAGGTATATAGAGATGTTAAGGAAGTTGGCCACATGACCAAATCAACTGTAATTTAATGGACAGTAATCATATGTATTAGAACTTGAACGACATATAATATGATTTGGAACATAAAAAGTAAGGGAGGAGATTGTCATAATTATTTGAAAGTATCTGTTTGCTTTTCCCATTAGTTTGGTATTTTTGTTTATTGGAATTACAGGGTATTTTATACATTTGGCAAATGCTTTAACCTTTTCTCTAGGTTCCCTATGACTGTGTAATCATGTTTTCCTTCCTTCCACTTGTCCTGTCCATGAATATGCAGTGGCGGACTTTTGCTGGCAGTAGTGTAACATTTGATTTGAATGTCTTTGTGTGACACAACACATATTCCAATCCACTCCTCCCAGAGGTCATGTCTCAATGTCCCTCTGGGTTTGTTGCTAACTCTGTGTCCCCTGACAGCCATCGCTCTGCACACTGATGCCAGTAATTCTTCCAGTAATTGGTGTAGTTCACATATCAGGAGTGTGTCCCCATTAATTTCTGTCTTCTGAGAAACTAAAAATAAGTAAAAGCCTTAGCAAGGATTAGTTTTAAATTATAAAATTATCTGTTTATATGATATACAGTGTTTTGCAAGGAGCACATTTTCTGGACCAAAGTTTTTACCACCTGAAAAATAGGGATTAGAGAGTTTACCATGTACACCTTTATGAAGAACAGAGACAATGAACAGCACTCAGCCAGGGCTCAAAGACTAGCAGATCTCTGTCTCTGTCCCCTTTTCTTCTCCCATTGCTGACTTCCCCCCGCCCCCTTTTTAATGTATTTACTTGTGCTTTCTGAGTGCAGTGAGTTGTGCAGTAATTAGCACAAGAACATTAGAGAGCTGCAGAATGAAGCACGGATTGATGGCAATAGCAAATGGTTGCAGTGGTGTTTAGCGACTACATTATTGGTGTGAGGTAATGAAGGCCTGGCTACAGCAAGGGCAATGGAAATGGAAGGCTGAAGGGAAAACTGTGAGACAAAATGCAGAGCTAAAACTAGCAAGGCTTCAAGTTTAACAAGAGAAAGGTTCTATAATTTAGAATACTGTTTAGATAAGGAATACAAAATAGAGATTAGAGAGAAAACAAGACTTGTTGTCTCTACGTTTTCCTTTGAACAAATATTTTTTAGCATCAACATGTACAATGCCCCCTCTCCATGCTACTGGGAGACAATAATAAATAAGGCAAAGAAATCCTTGCCTTCATGTACCTTGTATTCAATGTCAGGGGTCCTCAAACATCTATTGTAAAGGGCCAGATAGCAGATAGTTAGGTTTCCATGGGCATAGGTCTCTACCTTTGTAGCACTAAATCAGCTGACAATTCAGCATGTAGATTTTTCAATTAAACTTTTGTTTATAGACACTAAAATTTAGTTGTATATAATTTTCATGAATATACCATGAAATACTATTCCTCTGTTGATTTTTTTTCTCTCAACCAGTTAAAAATACACAAAAACTCTGTTAGCCCACAGGCCACTAAAAAGCAGGAAGTGGGATGGATTTAGCAGGCAGCGCTAGTGTGATAACCTGGATTCTGCATTCCGCATGAGAAGTTTGATTTAGCTCAGAAGGAGTTTGAATGCTGTAGGACACTCTTGTCTAGAAAACATTTGGAAGAGTAGAAGCAGAGGAGGAATGGACAGGATTTGGGGTTACACATGTAGAGTTAGAAATAAAGCACAGAAGTGTTCCAAACACAGAAAAGGAGGTTAAGTACAGACAAAGAAAGAGAGCAGCTGAGTACTGGGACTTAAATTTTCACTAGAACTTAGAAAACCAACTGATTTGCATTCCAATTAAAATCAAAATAGATCCCAGGGAAGGAAAAATCAGGCTAATGTTTTATAGAGAAGAAAAAATAATTTTTGAAAGTAAGACATATAATTTGATATCAAGCAATTCACTCAGAGATCAATACTATTTAACACAATTTTAAATTCATGTTATTTTTCGCTTTCAACCTCTCAGAGTGCCACATGAAAAGACATCAAAAACATCAAAAGAGAGGGAAAAACAGCATCACCATGGGCTGCTGAGCACTCTGATCTATATTTTAGACCTTAGAATAAAATTGAGAAAATCTAGCATATCATAAAGTATTTCTGAAAAAGAATCAGTTAACTCTTTACTATATTTTTGAGAACATCATTTCCATCCTAATATTTCTCATTATTTCAGCATAGATGCCTGTACAATTTTTAAATTATTGGTTTATTAAATTTTTTTGTGATATTCTTTATTATCATATAATTGCTTATTCAATGTTATCTGAAAGTACTATTATTTGTTCATGATGTTTATTCAATTTTGTAGTCATTTTAGACATGCCCTTCTCCCTCTTTCTCAATATATAAATTGTTTATAAATCTGTAAACAGTACTCATTAATGCTGATCTAACATTGTAGAGGTTGTGGCCCTGCTGGTTAGTACATACACTCACTCCTCTTAAATAACCAGTAACTTCTGTCACCCCGAGTTTAACTGAAGGCCAGTAGAAAAGTGATATAAAAGTCTGAATTTCTAAGAATCTTTTCTTGGCTGAGAGCTACCAGTGTCAGAGGTAAAAGTAAAATATTTTATATTCATCCCATCTTTTTAGATGTGTTTTCCCCTTCTGAAGTAGTTTTGGAAAATAGTGGAGGAGATGAATGGAAAAGAGTATACAATGAAAATTTGAGTAAAACCAATGTTAAAAATTAAAAATTCAACAGAATTCTTATAAAGCCCATTACTAACTTACAGTTACTTTTAAGACTGACTTAAATATAATTACGAGAAAATCATCTCCCACTTAAAAAGTCAGAAACACCAAGTTTTAAAACTCTACATGTTACTTAAGATTTACATAATACATTCTGCAGTCATCTCTGTACAAATGATGACTGAAGTGATAGTTGTGACTTGAGGCCTAATTATATCTTTCTTGCCAAAGGTCACTGTGAGCTTTAAGTCTATCACGAATGCAACTTCTTGTAAAGACCACACCATCTGTAAAAACCCTGATGCCATATTTCTAATCTTCCCTGACTCTTGCACTATTGGGACATTATATCTTGTAGAAAATTTAGTAGTTCTCTTGAAGACCTCAATATAAATCCACACTGACACCAACACCTTTGACTGAGAATCATGACCAAGTCATGATTCTGGGTTTGCAGTCTGTGGAGTTGAGCCAATGAAGTCTGATTTATGCCTAATTGGAAAGAGGCTCTCACTTCAGTTGCCAAAGAAAGCACAAATAAAAGGAAAAAAATATATATTTTATATATATAATATATATAATGATAATATTATATATATAATTTTAAAAAATTATTTAGCTAACAAATAAATCCTTTTCTGGTATACCACATGTTTCCTTTTGTAAATTTAAATCATCATTGTTTCATCTCACTTTGATATAAACCTTTTGTTACCACCTAAAAGCCTCTCTTTCTTTGAAGCACATTTGAAAGAGAAGCTTAGGACATATTCTAAGTAAAACAGTTTTTAATAAATTTGGATTAATTAATTGCCAATATGGATAAAGGATTTATTTGTTTAAAAATTCCCACAAAACAGTTGGTTTCCAACAAAAAAACTACAGATATTATGTATATATGTATGTATGTATGTATGTATGTATGTATGTATGTATGTTTGAGATGGAGTCCCACTCTGTTGCCCAGGCTGGAGTGCAGTGACGTGATCTTGGCTCACCGCAAGCTCCGCTTTCTGGGTTCACGCTATTCTCCTGCCTCAGCCTCCTGAGTAGCTGGAACTACAGGCTCTCAACACCACGCCAGGCTAATATTTTGTATATTTAGTAGAGACGGGATTTCATCGTGTTAGCCAGGATGGTTTCGATCTCCTGAGCTAGTGATCCGCCCTCCTCGGCTTCCCAAAGTGCTGGGATTACAGGCATGAGCCACCGTGCCAGGTCAAAAATCTATAGATTTTTAAGGAAGGATTTACTATATATTTCTTATAAATATAATTAATATTTGTTATCCCAAATTATCTTGTTATTATATTTTAAATTCCTTGAGATGAGAAGATTAGCAATATCCAGCTTTATTATACTAAATGCACTTCATCAGTTACCAAAATATCAAACAAAAATAAGTATGGGAAGGTTTCATTTGATCTATTACAAGACCAAACATCTAGGAGGCAGACAAAATTATAGAATATCCTCACTACCCTTAAGAGAGAAACCATTCATGCCTCATAAGAGGTACTGTGCTTTTACATTAAGGCTGGATATTTTTATAAAAGCAGGCTCTTAAATTCAACCTGTTTAATCTCTTAGGTCTAATTTAATAAAACAAATATTATTTTTTGGTAAAGACTTAACTTTTGTTTATAAGATCAGGGCTCTTAATGTTAAATTCAAACCTGTTTAATCTCTTAGGTCTAATTTTAAAAAACACAAATATTATTAATTTTGGGGAAAGACTTAACTTTTGTTTAGCATAACCTGCTTGCTACAATATGCCATAAACATTCTGGGCCATATATTACGTACACAAACAAAAAATTTGAGTGATAGGAATTTTAGAGGAATCAAAAACATACCTATTGTGATGGATAAGTTTATGTGTCAATTTGACTGGGCCATAGAAGGGCCAGATATTTGGTTAAAGGTTATTCTGAGTATGTCCATTAGCGTGTTTCTGGATGAGATTAACACTGTATACTGTTATCAGTATATTGAGTAAAGCATATTATCTTTCTCAATGTGGGTGGCTCTGGACACCAGCTACGATGGTTCTCAGTCCTTTGAACTTGAACTGGAACTATACCATCTGTTCTCTTACATGTCCAGCTTCATGACTGTGCATCTTAGGACAGCCTGCATTACAGATTATAGTGTATTCTAATACCTTATAACAAATATTTTTCTCTCTCTCATATAGAGAGAGATATATATGTTCTTTTTCTCTGGAGAACACAGACTAATGCACATATTTTGAGACTTACCAAATATATTTTATTTATTTAATTATATTATTAATTAAATATTAGTTAATGATTATTAATAAATATTAATAATTATTTAATGAGGAATTGAATGCTCTCCATGAAGAGGATCTCAGAAATATTTTGAGTATTTCTAAGAGCATGTAATTTAGAGATTGTCCAAAGAACCATGGAACTAGGAGCGGACCATGATGGAGGATAACAGTCACATTGTTTCACAGGGATATGTTTATCTTGCCTATGTGCTCCTAAACAGAAAACTCAATTTAAGAAAGAGGACTGAAATCAGATACTTAAAATTATACATCTATTTTAAAGTTCACTATTTTATTTTATTTTATTATTTTATTTTAGTATTCCTTTGGTTATCACGGTACAGGAAATATTTGGTTACATGAGTAAGTTCTTTTGCAGTTATTTGTGCGATTTTATTTTTATTTATTTATTTATTTTTTTGAGATGGAGTCTCACTCTGTTGCCCAGGCTGGAGTGCAGTGGCGTGATCTCGGCTCACTGCATCCTTGGCTTCCTGGGTTCAGTGATTCTCCCACCTCAGCCTCCCGAGTAGCTGGGATTACAGGCACCCGCCACCACGCCTGGCTAATTTTTGTATTTTCAGTAAAGGCAGGGTTTCGCCTTGTTGGCCAGGCTGGTCTCGAACTCCTGACCTCAGGTGATCTGTCCGCCTCGGCCTCCCAAAGTGCTGAGATCACAGGCGTAATCCCATGCCCGGCTGATTTGTGAGATTTTAGTGCACCCATCACCCGAACAGTATATACTGCACCATATTTGTAGTCTTTTATCCCTTGTCCCCCTCCCAGTCTTCCTCGATAAGTCCCCAAAGTCCACTGTGTCATTCTTATGCCTTTGTGTCCTCATAGCTTAGCTCCCACATATCAGTGAGAGCATACGATGTTTGATTTTCCATTCCTGGGTTACTTCAATTACAGTAATAGTCTCCAGTCTCATCCAGGTCACTGCAAATGCTGTAAATTCATTTCTTTTTATGGCTGTGTAATATTTCATCATATATATATATACACACAAGTTTCTTTATTCACTCATTGATTGATGGGCACTTTGGTTGGTTCCAAGATTTTGCAATTGTAAATCGTGCTGCTGTAAACATGCGTGTGCAAGCATCTTTTTTGAATAATGACTTATTTTCTTCTGAGTAGGTACCCAATAGTGGGATTGCTGGATCAAATTGTAGTTCTACTTTTAGTTCTTTAAGGAATCTCCACACTGTTTTCCATAGTGACTGTACTAGTTTACATTCCCAGCAGCACTGTAGAATTGTTCCCTGTTTACCACATCCACACCAACACCTACTGTTTTCAGATTTTTTGATTATGGTCATTCTTGCAGGAGTGAAATGCTATTGGATTGTGGTTTTGATTTGCATTTCCCTGATCATTACTGATGTTGAGCGTTTTTTCTGTGTTTGTTGTCCATTTGTATATTTTCTTTTGAGAATTGTCTATTCATGTCCTTAGCCCACTTTTTGATGGGATTGTTTGTGGGTTTTTTTACTGATTTGTTTGAGTTTGTTATAGATTGTGGATATTAGTCCTTTGTAAGATATATAGATTGTGAAGATTTTTTCCCACTCAGTGGGTGGCCAGTTTACTCTGTGGACTGTTCCTTTTGCCGTGCAAAATCTCTTTAGTTTAATTAGCTTGTTTTTATTGCATTTACTTTTGGGTTCTTGGTCATGAAATCCTTGCCTAAGCCAATGTCTAGAAGGGTTTTTCCAATGTTATCTTCTAGAATTGTTATCATTTCAGGTCTTAGGTTTAAGTATTTATTCATTGATGGACACTTTGGTTGATTTCATAACTTTGCTGCTGTGAACAGTGCTGCAATTAACATGGGAGTGCAAGTATCTCTTTGACATACTGATTTCAGATCTTTTGGTAAAATACCCAGAAACTGAATTGTTGGCTCTTACAGTAATTATATTTTAATTTTTGGAGGAAATTCCATACTGTTGTCAATAATGGCTGTCCCAATTTTCATTTTGACCAACAGTATACAAAAGTTCCCCTTTTTTTACATCCTCACCAACACTTGTTATTTTTTTATTTTCTTGATAATAGTCATTCTAATAGGTGTGAAGTGATATTTCATTCTGCTTTTAATTTGCCTCTCTCCAAAGAATAGCAATGTTGAGCATTTTGTATGTATATTAGCCATTTCTATGTCTTCTTTTGAGAAATATCTATTCTTTTCTTGCCCTTTTAAAAGTATTTATTTATTTGTATAAATTTTAGGGGTACAAGTACAGTTTTGTTACATAGGCATATTCTGCAGTGGTGAAGTCTGAGTTTTTAGTGTAACAGTCACCCAAATGACATACATTTTACTCATTGGGTAATTTCTCATCCCTCACGTTCCTCCCCTGCGTCCACCATTCCAAATCTCCAACAACTATTATTCCACACCTTATGTTCATGTGTACACATTACTTGGCTACCACTTATAAGTGACCATACGCTGTATTTGACTTTCTGATTCTGAGTAATTTCACTAAAGATAATGGCCTTCAGTTCCATCCATGTTGCTGCAAAAGACATTATTTCATTATTTTTTATTTTTGACTAGTATTTATATTTTCTATTTCCAGTCATCCATTAATGGACACTTAGGTTAATTACCTACCTTTGCTATTGTGAAGAGTGCTGCGATAAACATACCAGTGTAGGTATCTTTTTGATATAAAGATTTATTAGCCTTTAGATAGATACCCAGTGGCAGGATTGCTGGGTTGGATGCTAGTTCTATTTTTAGTTCTTCGAGAAATTTTTAAATTGTTTTTTATAGAGTTTTTCTAATTTACTTTCCACCAACAGTGTATAAGCATTCCCTTTTCACCACATCCTGACCAACGTCTGTTATTTTTTGTGTTCTTGATAATATGCATTCGGACTGGTGTATAACGTTGTCTCATTGTGTTTTTAATTTGCATATCTCTGATGATTAGTGATCTGGAGCAGTTTTACAAATACTTAGCCATTTGTATGTCTTCTTGTGAAATATGTCTATTCATGTCCTTTGCTCGCTTTTTAATGCAATTATTGAATTTTTGTTGTTGTTGCTCTTGAATTATTGGAGTTGCTTGTAAATTCTGAATGTCAGTTTTCTGTTGGAAGCATAGTTTGAACATAGTTTCTCCCTTTCTGTAGGTTGCCTGTTTACTCTGTTAATTATGTCTTTTGCTGTGCAGAAGCCTTTTAGTTTAATTAAGCCTCACTTGTCTATTTTCATTTTCATTGCTTGTGCTTTTGAGGTTTTAGCTATAAATTCTTTGCTTAGACCAATGTCCACAAGATTTTCTTCTAGTATTTTTACAAATTCAGGTCTTACATTTAAGTCTTATACATCTTGAGTTGATACTTGTATGTGGTGAGAGATAGGAGTCCAGTGTTGTTCTTCTGTATATGGCAATTAAATTTTCCCAGTACCATGTATTCAAAAGCATGCTCTTGCCCCAGTAGATGGTCTTGTTCACTTTTTTAAAGAATAGTTGGTTGTAGATAGATAATCAGCATTCCCCCCCACCCCGGGGTTCTTTATTCTGTTCTATTCGACTTTGCTTTTTTTTTTTTTTTTGCCAGTGTCATGCTGTTTTGGTTACTATAGCTTTGTAGTGTAACTTGAGGTCAGGTAATATGATGCCTCCAGCTTTGTTCTTTTGCTTAGAATAGCTTTGGCTATTTGGGTCCCTTTTTGGTTCTATATGAATTTTAGAATTGTTTTTTCTAATTCTGTGAAAAATGATGTTGGTATTTTAATAAAGATTGTATTGCATCTGTAGATTTCTTTGAGCAGTTTGGTTATTTTAATGATATTAATTATCTTAATTCATGAGCATGGGATGTTTGTTCATTTATTTGGCATGTACACTTTCTTCCATCAGCATTTTGCAGTTTTCCTAGTAGAAATTTTTCATCTTCTTAGTTACATATATTCCTAGGTATATAATTTCTTTTTAGCTACTGTAAATGGAATTGCCATCTTAATTTGGTTCTAAGCTTAGCTTGATTGTTATTGGAATAGAGAAATACCACTGATTTTTGCAGGTTGATTTTATATCCTGAAAGTTTACTAAATTAATTTATCAAACATAAGTGTTTTTCAGAAAAGTCTTTAGCATTTTCTAAGTATAAGAGCATCTCCATTTCTAAATCAGATTATTTGTTTATTTCTATAGAGTAGTTTGAGTTTTTTATACATTTTGGATGTTAATCTCTTATCAGATATACAGCTTGCAAATATTTTCTCCCACTCTGTAGGTTGTCTCTTCAACAATTGACGGAGTTTATTGTTTCCTTTGTTATGTAGAAGTTTCTGGTTTTGTTGTAATCTCATTTGTCTATTTTTGTTTTTATTGCCTGCACTTTTGGGGTCAAACCTAAAAACTCATTGCTCAGACCAATTTCATGTATTTTTTCCCCCTATGTTTCCTTCTAGTACTCTTATAGCTTGAAGTCTAATGTTTAATTAAGTCCTTAATATATTTTGAGTTGATTCTTTAAAATTTGTGAGTATATGGTATTAGATAAAAGTCCAGTTTTATTCCTTTCATACTGATATCCAGTTTTCTCAACACCATTTACTTGATATGAATTTAATCTTATTAAATTTGTTAAGACTTGACTTCTGTCCTAACATGATCTTTCCTGGAAACTTTTTTTGTCTGCTCTTGAGAAGAATTTTGCTGTTGGAATGAATGTTCTGTTTATGTCTGTGAGGTGCATTTGATCTAAAGTATTCTTCTAGTCTAATGTTTTCTTATTAATTTTTGTCTGGCTAGTCTGTCCATTATCGAAAGTGGTAAATCGAAGTACCCTGTGATTATTGTATTGCAATCTGTCTCTTCCTTCTCATTCTTTAATATTTGTTTTATATATTTAGTTGCTTCACTGTTAGTTGGGTGCATAATTTTCATTTATTTTCTGTTTATAATTTATTTTAGTAAGTGATTTGCTCATTTTTTTGCATTTAATCTTTTTTATGACTCAAAGAAATATATTCAAAACTACAAATCTTTTTACTTTGGGCTGTAGCTTTGGATAAAGAGCTTTAAACAAAGCACAATGTTTGCACAATGCTATTCAGTTAAGCAATACATACAAAAATTATCTCTACTTTCTATGTAATTTTCCCTTAACAATGGAATAAGGTACAACTTTAATTTCTATGTCAGCAAAATATCAGGACATATGTAAATTATATATACTTGCTTAGGCAATTTTAATTAAAGCTATTAGAAAAAATAAGATAATTAACGTTACGTTTGGGAATGCATAATTATCTTTTAATTCAATAATAAATTCTTAATTTTTTTTCTTTAGACAGAGTCTCACTCTGTCACCCAGGCTGGAGTGCAATGGCATGATCTCAGCTCACTGCAACTTCCACCTCCCAGATTCAAGCGATTCTCCTGCCTCAGCCTCCTGAGTAGCTGGGCCAGGTGGATCACCTGAGGTCAGGAGATTGAGACCATCCTGGCCAACATGGCGAAACCCCATCTCTACCGAAAATACAAAATTTCTTAATGTTTTAATGAGGGAATGAAGGATATCATTCTCAATAACAAAACTATTTGCTGAGTGTATGTGGTGGGCTAGGCACTGTAATAAGTGCTTATGTAAATTAGCTTTTTCAATATTAATCAAACAGCCACCCTATTGTACTATTTTTAACTGTTTTTACAGAGAAAGAAACTGAAAGTTAGAGAAGAAAACTTGCTTAAAAATACAAAAAACTAGCCGGGCGAGGTGGCGGGCTCCTGTAGTCCCAGCTACTCCGGAGGCTGAGGCAGGAGAATGGCGTGAACCCGGGAGGCGGAGCTTGCAGTGAGCTGAGATCTGGCCACTGCACTCCAGCCCGGGCTACAGAGCAAGACTCCGTCTCAAAAAAAAAAAAAGAAACTCAGTAGACTAATATTAGAACTATGGCCCCAGGATGGATAAAGTTTCGAGAACTACAGAGAATCCAATTAGAAGATATTTAAGTATATCAAAAGGAATTGTAAAATGCAAGTCCAACTGATGCCACATGAGAATTTATGTACAGTCTAATCAGCAGAATTGCATGCTTCTCATAGTAGAAAAGCATTTCATAGTGATATGACTTATGTGATATTTGAGAGCAAAGCTGACCAAAGGTTTCAAAGTTATGAAATTCCTATTATTACATCTGCAAACAGGGCTCAGTGGGTCCAATCAGTATTGAAGGCAATCGTGTACTTCTGCAACTTAAGCAAATTTTGTGGTCAATAGGAAACCTAAGCTAATAGAGAGGGTGACCTCATACTGCATGATTCTATTTAAGTTCAAAACCAGAAAAACAAAAACAAACAAACAAAAAAACTATGATAACGGTCGTCAATATAATTGTTTCTTCTGAAGAATATTGACTGGGAAGCTTATAAAGCACCTTCCACTTGGTGCTGATAATACTATTTCTTGTTCTGTGTGCTGGTTATATGGGCACATGGACTTTGTGAGAATTCATTAAGTTGTGTACTTAGGATCCACACAATTGTCTTTATGTTTGACATACATCAATAAAGAAGTGGAGGAAAGTTGCTTTCAACAATAACCACAAACATATCATCTGACTATCTTTATTCACTCAAAATTAGTCTTCTTATAACTCAGCAATTTCTTTGTTGCATGAATATTTTAGCACAAAAAAACTGCATTTAAATAGAAAAATAAACAAATCAATAGTAGTGATGATTGTGTTACAGAAAAATATGTTCTTCTAAAAGTATTTGCAATATTTAAAAATAATTCACCTAAAAAGGAAAAGAGATTAATGTTATGATTCCAATTTAAAATGCTTAATTGAGAAACTGATTTAAAATGTGATTTTATATAGTAATTCTAAAAATGCTGTAAGCAGTCATTATAAACATTTAAGAGGCCTGAAGCATCAGTATAATGTTATTAGTTTTATAAGACTTTTTTTGATAGGCTTTATTAGTCAACTTAGAGTACTTATAAAGCAAATAAAATACAGCAAATTAATAGAGTTGTGAATTGTTGGTGTGAGAGAGTTAAAGGGAGCCAAGGATTAAACCAGTAGTTCAACTAAGTGAGGTTTACTAGTTTTCTTTAACATGGCAGGTAACTCCGAACTAACTGGAGGATGCCTCTCAGAAAGATGAGCTAGGGAGTTTTTTTTGCAAAACATAGACTTGAGTTGAATCACTCTGAGTAGGATGTGAAGGTGGGAATTCACACTGGAATAGTTGGTTTTTCTGAGGCAAGATGAGAAAACAGTTCTGGATTGATTGTTGTCATCAGGTGAGGGCAGTTTAGCAACAGGATATTTCTGATTTGTGCTCAAAAGTCATGATCAATGAATTGTAACTGGATATGTCAGTGTGAGGGCAGTGTAAGTGCCTCAAAGATAAGGGTTGCTATGACATTTTAAAACTGTAGCATAACCTTGGGAGGAGAAGTTTCCTGTTAATTTAGCAGCTGACTTTATCTTTGTTCATTATCACATTCTTATTAACGCCATGCTTGATTTTTATGTTTGCAGGCCCAAGTTGATATTTTTACTCTAAGTCCCAGATTAGTTTTTACTGTCACAATACTTAATTATCCTTCAAAATAAAACTAACCATGCATCCAAGACTTTCTTAATATTTACATGTAAAATATGCTAGTCTAACATTAAATGTATAAATTAATTTAAAAATTAAGGAAGAATTACAAAAATATCAATAATTATTCTAAAAGTCTAAAGTAGCCAAAATGCAAAATATACCTTTCTGTACAAAATGCTCTTCTCAATTACCCAAAAATTTCATACTAATAAATCATGGCATTTATGCATTTATAATGATTTTAACTCATTATGAATGATGCCAAGGCCTGTCTTATATCTTGTGCACTCATCTACCATACATTTTTTCTAATAAACAGATTGTAATTTTAAAGAATAATTTTCCTGCATATAAGAACTGGTTTTTTTCTTCTTTGACAGTTGAAACTTGTACATACTTTAATTTAGGCAACAAATTTTTCTACATGAAATTTAGACTTTTGCAAAAACTCTAATACTAACTCTATCTCAGTATAAGTAATTAAATTTGGGGAAATTTTCATTTGCTTTTTTTGTGTGTTGCTTGCTCTTTTTTTCAGCATTTGAAATAATGGTTCTAAAAGTCACTATCTTTGTTACACTGAGTATTTTTCCAAAGGAAAACTTTCTTATTCAAAGGAATTATAAAAACATGCATCCCAAAGCTAACTGATCTCCTGATGACAGCACAACAATTGTTTCCTCCTTCCTTTTTTCCTTTCCTCTCTTTCCCCCTTCCTTCCTTCCTTCCTTCCTTTTCCCTTTCTTTCTCTCTTTTTTCTCTTTCTTTCTCTCTTTTTTTCTCTCTTTTATTCTTTCTTTTTTCTTTTCTCTTTTCTACCTTCCTTTATTTGTTTCTTTCTTTGTTGAGAGGGAGAATGAAAATTAAATGCACAATTCTCCCCAGGTTTACTTCATTCTTTCAAAGCAAAGTAGATGACCCACCAGTATGCTTTTTGTTCTTTCCTCCAAATTCTGATGGAGCTCTGGAGAATCCAGGACAATGGTAGTTGATTAGAATGGAATCAGAAGGTTCATTTTGGTCCTGAAAGTAGGATTTATTTTTGGCTCTGAAGAACAAGAACAACTGTGGCTGAATGATCAGCCTTCATAGCCAGAGATTTGGCAGGCATCAAAACAAGTCTTTCTTGTATTGATTTATAATATTAACTTTATACCAAATCATAATAACATGTCAGTTGACTAAATTCTCAAGCTAATTTTGACCTATACCATTCAGAATTTTAATTTTTTAAATTAAGATATAAGGACAAACATAGAAAAACAAGGTTATGAACACAGAAGAAGGAGAACACACTAAACTATGAACACTTATGGTTTCTTGGAAGAGCAAATAGATGAGTGGAATCAATAACAGTGGAATGAATAACAGGTAGATGCTCAGTGGAGCCCTAAGCTCCATGGGTCAGAGGACAGTCCGTAGCCAACATAAGACACTGATGAAAGTCAGCAACATACTGCTGACCTTACAAAACTTGTCATGTATTAAGCAGTGACTAAACAAAGCGTAACAGTCCATTTTATTGTTGTGTCCAGATTCCTATGAATGATTCCTTTTTTATGTCTTGTGAATAAATTTGCTTCAAATATTCCCAAGTTTGATGGCTCTAATCCTTGATATTATAAGACTTTTCTAGTGTTTGAGGCAGCTATTTAGCTACATAGATGAGAATAGGTATATATAGCAATAAATTGTTGATTTATTTGTCCACCCATACATTTTTTTAAAGCTTTGTTTGGACAATATGGAAACTCCACATTATTATTCTCTGTTTAAATTACAAGATGCAGGTATATCATAAAGATTAGGATGATCCATATTTCAGTTGGGTGTTACTAGGTATCTATATCAAAACTATTCTAATGTGAATAAAATTAACTTTTCTATGTCTAGAACAGTATCATTAATTCTCCATATATACATATTCACTCAAGTAATATAATGTATGTTATGTAATGTGGTGGAAATACATTATTTACATGAAATTATTCCAGTATAATATTTTAAGCATATAATGTGTAAGATTGCTATAGTAATGAATATAAGCACTACAATTTCACATATATTTTATTTTTATTTATTAAATGTTGCTGATGCTGTTACTACCAAAAGTGAAAAATCTGATTTACCTATTTTTTGCTAATTTTTATTTGATTGATTTTTCTGACATAAGGGCTATCTATTCCTTAAGAAATTCAATTAACTGACATATTCAGATGGCATAAAAATCAGACCCAGAAACACAGAACATTTAATTCCCCCAGCCACAGCTGCTGGTCTGCACATTTGGTGGGTAACCCAAGTTGGCTCAATCAGAACTAATCCTTAGCCATACTAAGATTTGCCTGATATCTGTTTTTTTAAATTTTTCTCCCTCTTTATCTCTCTATCTCACCAACCCTATGATTCCCCTTTGCTTCCTGCCTCTGATAGTTGTTCAGAAGAAAGGATGTTAGCCCAGATCTGCTGGTGATGCATGTCCACGATATGCGTAAAAACACACCAAGGACCAGAGGAAATATCAGAACCAGTAAGAAAATAGAATTTGCATATGAAAACTTGAAGACTAGGCCTAGATGAATTTTTTGAGTTTCTGAATCCAGCTATGTCTAATGACAAATCTAGATTTTTCAGGTGCATGAGTTAAAACATTTATTTAATAATTTTGAAACAGCTGCTTTAAATTAGATTTTCTTTTCTTTATATCAGAAAGAATACTACTCACTGGAAACAATAAATTAAGAGCATTAGATAATTACTTATGTTTATGATGATTGTCTTTTCACACAGACACAAAACAAATACTTTTAAGAGAAGACTAAAATACTTTGGTTCATGATACGGTTTGAATGAGGATATTGTGTCCAAAACTCATGTTGAAACTGAATCCCCAATGCAACAGGGTTAAGGAATGTGGCCTTTCAGCAGTGATTAGGTCATAAGGGTTCCACTTTCTTGAGTGGGATGAGCACACTTATGAAAGAGTTTGATGTTGAAGTTAGTGCCACCATACCCTTCTGTCCCTCCTGCCATGTGAGCGCACAGTGTTTGTCCTCTCTGGGGGATGCAGCAACAAGGAACCTTCTCAGAAGGAGACACAAGATCCCTCACCAGACACTGAATTTACCAGTGACTTGAATTTGGACTTTCCAAAGTCCAAAGTTACATTCCATTCCAGTTCTTTAAAATTTACCCAAGTCCAGGCATGGTGCCTCACATCTATAATCCCAGAATCTTGGAAAGTCAAAGTGAAAGGATCGCTTGAGCCCAGGAGGTCAAGACCACCCTAGGTAACACAGTAAGATCCCATCTCTACAAAAAGTTAAAACATTAACAAGGCATGGTGGTGTGTGCTTATTGTCCCAGCTACTTGGGAACCTGAAGTGGGAGGATCACCTAAGCCCAGGAGGTCAAGGTTACAGTGAGTCATGATGGCACCAATGCACTCCAGCCTGGGTGACAGAGCAAAACCCTATCTCTTACAAAAAATACCTAGTCTCAGGTGTTTTGTTGTTACAGTACAAATGGTCTACGACATACCCAATAAATACCTAAATAAATCTAAATTTCAATAATAATTACCCTGTACTCAAGTTTTCTAAGAGACCATGATTGATTTGTCAACTGCTCCTTAAAGGCAAACTACCAT
This sequence comes from Macaca nemestrina, assembly GCF_043159975.1. Classification (NCBI taxonomy): domain Eukaryota; kingdom Metazoa; phylum Chordata; class Mammalia; order Primates; family Cercopithecidae; genus Macaca; species Macaca nemestrina. Next base: position 27,255,264 of record NC_092127.1, read on the forward strand.
AATTTGTCCTAGGGAACAAACATTTAAATAAAAAACATTTTTTCTCAAGATAACAGTGTACTATTTGAGTCCTCCAAGAAACAGATGACATAATAGAATTAGACCTGAAAAAGATCATTTGGAGGAAACGCCCAGGCAGGAAAGTGGAGAGAGATTCAGAGAAGAAAGGAAATGTACATCTGACCTCCCTGTGAAGTTGAGAGAGAAGGAAGAGAGATCCAGGAAGTACAGTTGCAGACTTTGGCCAGCCCAAAGCTGTTCATTAAACAAATCCCTCCTCTCTGAGGAACTGGCCTGTGTACTCAGTCACTGGCTGTTAACGATCTGGGGGAAATAAGGTTTCAGCAAGGACTTAGAGCTGGTGGATCATTTGAGATCAGGAGTTTGAGACCAGCTTGGCCAACATGGTGAGACCCCATCTCTACTAAAAATACAAAAATTAGCCAGGAGTTGTGGCATATGCCTGTAATCCCAGCTACTTGGGAGGCTGAGGCAGGAGGATCTCTTTGAACTTGTGAGATAGAGGTTGCAATGAGCCAAGTTCACACCACTGCACTCCAGGTTGGGCGGCAGGGCGAGACGCCATCTCAAAATAATAATAATAATATTAAAAGCAAAGACAACGTGAGAAATGAGATCACATGAAGGGGCTAATTCTGGTGTCAGCAAAGAGGCTGGGTTGGAAATGGAGAGATAAGGAATGAGTATGAGGTAGCTCCGAAGTGAAGGTGAAAAATGATGCAATGGCAATGGGAATGAGGACAAGCTGAAGATTGTCAGTATCCGGAGGAGCAAGGAGGAAAGAGAGAATGAGTCTGAAATCAGTCAGTACCCTTGTCCTGCAGGACTGTGCAGGTAAAGAACATAGAGGAAAGAGTCTTCAGAGAAGAGATGTTCAGATTAATACTGAGTTCAAAGCACAGTGCACAGTGAATTGGATTGTCACTTCTTCATCTAGACTCCCAAGATTTGAATCCTGGCTCCACCACTTACTTACTGTTTATGAGACCGTGGTCAAGTCTCTTAAATTCTGTGCCTTTGTTTCCTCATGTGTAAATACACAATACCTTGTTGCTAACTATATTCATTCTACTGTGGTATTGAACATTAGAATTTACTCCTTCCATTTAACTGTGTGTTTATTCCCATTAATCGATGTCTCTTTATTCCCTCCCCTAACAACCCCCAACACACATACCTCCTTTCAAGCCTCAAGTATCTATTATTCTACTCTCTACCTCCGTATAAGATCCACCTTTTGCTCACATTTGTGAGTGAGAACATGCAATATTTGTCTTTCTGTGCTTAGCTTATTCCACTTAAAATAATGTCCCCCAGGTACATCCAGGTTGCTGCAAATGACAGAATTTCATTCTTTTATGTGGCTGAATAGTATTCCATTGTGTAAACAGAATGGAAATTGTATGACACATTTTCTTTATACATTCATCCCTTGATGAACACTTAGGTTGATTCCACAGCTTCGCCATTGTGAATAGTGCTGTGATTAACATGGTAGGGCAAATATCATTTTGATATACTGATTTCTTTTCCTTTGGCTAAGTACCCAGTAGTAGAACTGCTGGATAGTATAGTAGTTCTTTTTTGATTTTTCTGAGAAATTTCCATACTGTTTTTTTTATAGTGTCTGTACTAATTTACATTCTCACAAACAGTGATATACTACGAACGATTGCTTTTCTTTTATTTTAAACTTGTTAAACTTTTAAAATCTTTCCCTTATTTTGTAATCTGTGTGTCTAAACTTATTTTTCTTGATTTATTAATTGTGCATTCCCATTCCCCCAGAAATATCCTTCCCTCGATAATTTATCTTTCTATCTTTCTGCTCCACTCTGGACTGTTTTGTCCCAAGCACTGTTACACAAGTATCCGCAGACTCTCCTACGATGTATGTGTTGCTTCTTAAATATCATACATTTTTTTCTGTTTTTCTTAGCTCTTCATTTTTCAAGAGTATTTCCCAAGGGACTACCAGGAAATTAATAGAGTAAAAAGCATACAGTTTATCTGAGTACTTGCTAACTGAGAATATCTTTAATTTAATTTTCTCCGTGGTTGACATCTTGATCGAGTGTATCTTTCCAGGTTACATTCACTTTATACCAGAATTTTAAAGGCAGTGCTGCCTTATCCTTCATCATGTGTTGCTGCCTTTAAGAAATCCAATATCATTCTGATTCTTTCGTGTTGCTATTGTTTTAAGATAGGTTTCTTTCCCCCTCTTTAGAAACTTTTTGTATCTTCTTTTTATTTTGAAGTTCTAATATTTTCTTTTGGTATGATTGGTGTGGTTTGGTGTGGGCCTTTTTCATTTGTGGTGCTGAAAAAATGCTTGGACACTTTGAAATTGGAGAAAGAAGTGCTTCAGTTCTGGGTACTTCTGTGCTGGATTTTCTTTTCTTTTTTTTTTTTTTTTTTGAGACGGAGTCTCGCTGTGTCTCCCAGGCTGGAGTGCAGTGGCCTGATCTCGGCTCACTGCAAGCTCCGCCTCCCGGGTTCACGCCATTCTCCCGCCTCAGCCTCCCAAGTAGCTGGAACCACAGGCGCCCGCCACCACGCCCGGCTAGTTTTTTGTATTTTTAGTGGAGACGGGGTTTCACCATATTAGCCAGGATAGTCTCGATCTCCTGACCTCGTGATCCACCCGCCTCGGCCTCCCAAAGTGCTGGGATTACAGGCTTGAGCCACTCTACAGTCAAAGTAATGTCATCACATCCATCTTTTACGGTCTCCTCTGTTTTGCAGAAGAAAAGCCTGGAATCCATTTACCAAAATCCCCTTCCCCAGGTGGTTGTCATTCAGAAATTGTCAGTGAGCAATATTTCAAGGACAGTTACATTCACACATTTGGTAGTCGGTCATCTTGAGACAAACCTCATTCAAGATTGCAAGGCACAGAAAACAGCAGTAATAATGCACCTCCCTGAGGACTTGACTTTGCTGCCTGGAAAAGCTTCTGAGGATGACTAACTTCCACAGCTGAGACTCAACAGAGACTTGTTAAAACCTTTCAGGTGCCAGATATTCTCTGGAAATTTCCAGCTTTGAGCAGTGGATAGTAAAAGTGGTTGGTGGTCAGGAGAATCTGGAAACTCAAAATGGATGCCTGGAGAGCTCCTGAGTATCACCTCCTTCTAGGCCACTTTCCTCCATCTACCTTTGTGTATTCATCCCTTTCAAGGGTTGTGCACATCTCAGATTTCCTGTATTGAAAATCTTCCCACATGGAATACCAAGAAAGACTTCTTTTATCCTAATGAACTTGGCACAGCCACCTTCTTTTATTTCCTTGATAATGTCCTCTTTTTAACTCTCTCTGTCTACACTTTCTAGAACTTCTGCTATTCTATTAATGGAATTCTTATATTGATGTTCTTTCCTTTTTATTTTGCTCTCTGAACTATTTTTGTTTCTTTATCTCTTATTTTTTTCAGAGGTTTTCTTGATTTTGTCTTTAAACATTTCACTGCTTGCTTTATTTAGTGATTTTGTTTTTCATTTCTAATAGTAGTTATTTCCTGATCTCAGATTGGTTTCCTTATTAATTTCCTATTATTTTATGAGTGTCAAATCCTTTTCAGGAAATTCAATTGTTATAGCTTTTATTTGAGTTTACCTCCTGTTTCCTGTACTGTTTCTTTTTATTCTCTTATCTCCCCCACCCCACCCCACAGTTTCTATAGTAATAGATGTGTTCTACAAATGTATGGTGACCTTTAGATTCACATTAAGAAGTAAAGTGCAAAAAATCAAAAAAGCTCAGTGGAAGCTGCATTGCTGAGGCAAGGCAAATGGATGGATTTTGATGAGACGTTGCTGAGTTAAAGAGCTGGCTATTTTTGAAAGAACATTTCTTTGCTAATATCCAAAGAGCTTTTGTGGTGCCTCTCATCTTTGCTAAAGACTAATTTTCCATCCTCCCCTAGGAGCCAATACTTCGCTAGAAATATTCTGTGGATTGGAAGGAAGAAGCCTCCAATCTCCGTTTTTCACTCCATAACTCACTCCTTCCATCTGGCATGGCTGATGTCGATGAGAGAGAAGCAAGTATTGTTCAGTTTCTGCAGAGAATAAACTACTAATCCTATGCCTGAATATGTGACACTTCAGCCCAAACTCCTACAATGCCTCGGTCTGACATTTGCGATTAATGGGTCTCATCTGAATCTGATTATTTTCTTTAAAATCTCTTTTTTTTTTTTTTTTGGACAGGCTCTTGCTCTGGCTCTCAGACTGGAGTGCTGTAGTGCAGTGGTGCAGTGGTGTCACTGGTGTGATCATAGCTCACTGCAACCTCCAACTCCTGGGCTCAAGGGATCTTCTTGCTTCAGCCTCAAAAGTGGCTGGGACCACAGGCATGCACCCACTACCACACCTGGCTACTTTTCTAAAAAATATTTTTCGTAGAGACAGTCTTGCCGTGTTGCCCAGGCTGGTCTTGAACTCTTGGGCTCCAGTGATCTTCCTGCCTTGGCCTCCCAAAGTGCTGGGATTAGAGGTCTGAGCCACCACACTCAGCCCCATCTTCTTTTTGTCTTCTGAAATACAACTAACGTCTTATATTTACCTCTCCTATTTTATCTGAATTTGTAATTTTATACCTTTTAAATTCTATTTTGCTGTTTCATGAAGGTTTGGGGAGGCAAAGGTAAATGCACATGGATAATCTTCCTTGTGCAGTCGGAAGTCCCAGAGCCCATTATTTTATTCACTGTAATACACTGTTCTGCAGTGTTATTTATTCTCAAGAGCAGTGGAAAGGGAATAGAACAAGGGCTGAATAGAACAAAGGTTAATCTGAACAGGTAAATTTTTCTTCCTGTCCATAATTATTTCCACTTTAGGCCAACTCAGTCTCTTCTGGATAAATGTGCAATCTTACAGAATTTTTCTCTTTATTCTTATTTCATCAGACAACATGGATGTAAGGAAACTAAGGGCAAGACCTATGCAGTTAGTGTCCATTTTGTTGTGTTATGATTTCTGGACCTAGTTAAAAATTTGTTAATATCAATTGTGCATCCAAATACTGCTGAAGTCAAAGCAGATGACATTGGGATTGTCCTCAGTTCCCTTTCTGCATCACCACCACTGGGATCATGGAGGCCCTACCCCACCCACATCACCTCACATTTCTAGGTGGCTGTCAATGCCACATCTTGGTATTTGTGGGCCATGGGCGGCAGTTTCCACCTACAATTCCAAATAGAAAGTTACAAGAGTGGCCGGGCATGGTGGCTCAAGCCTGTAATCCCAGCACTTTGGGAGGCTGAGGCGGGCAGATCACCCGAGGTCGGGAGTTCAAGACCAGTCTGACCAACATGAGAAACCCCGTCTCTACTAAAAATACAAAATTAGCCTGGCGTGGTGGTGCATGCCTGTAATCCCAGCTACTTGGGAGGCTGAGGCAGGAGAATCACTTGAACCCCAGAGGCAGAGGGTTTTCATGAGCCAAGATTGCACCATTGCACTCTGGCCTGTACAACAAGAGCAAATCTCTGTCTCAAAAAAAAAAAAAAAAAAAAAAAGCAAGTTAGAAAAACTCATTCTTTTCCTTCACACCTGATAGTGGAATCAGGAACCTGATATCTCACCTCCTTATAATACTATTCCTTGATCTATTGATCAGTAGTGGACAAATGTCTATTTCTCTTTTTTAATGTTTTCGGATAGATGCCTCTCATACATCATATGTTGCATTCCATCAAACTGTAACAATAATTTGTTCTTCTGAGTTGTCGAGTCCTATATTAGTAGATAAGAGAAGTGAAAGGCTGTAAAAGAATAAAATAAAATAATATAAAATAACAAAATAAATTACTGTTACATTCTCCTCATGAAGTCAGCTGTTCTCCTGCATTATCCTAAATGCTACATGAGAATCAGGACAAGCTGTGAGCATATATTGCCTTCCTTAACAACTCAATAATTCATGGATGCTTGCTTTCCTATTCCCCTTAATGTTAAAGTGTTGGTAGTCTCCCTGCCCATGAGAACTCGCCATTCTTTTTGTTTTTGTGCTTTGTTTTGTTTAGTTGGAGAGGGGGTTGGCGGGGGTTGAAGGCATGAAAGGGGTGAAGCAAAAACATTCTGCAATATATATACACACACACTTTTTTTTTTTTTTTTTTTTTTTTTTTTTTTTGAGAAGGCATCTGGCTCTGTCGCCCAGGCTGGAGTGCAGTGGCCGGATCTCGGCTCACTTCCACCTCCGCCTCCTGGGTTCACACCATTTTCCTGCCTCAGCCTGCCGAGTAGCTGGGACTACAGGCAACCGCCACCATGCCCGGCTAATTTTTTATATTTTTAGTAGAGACGGTGTTTCACCGTGTTAGCCAGGATGGTCTCAATCTCCTGACCTCGTGATCCGCCCGCCTCGGCCTCCCAAAGTGTTAGGATTACAGGCGTGAGCCACCGCGCCCGGCCAGGTTGTTTTGTTTTAACTTAGAAACCAATTATTTGGCATTTGACTGGTCTGGTTAATTTTGAGAGTTCTCTGAAAGTTACATCTTTAAAAATCTGAAAGAAGAGCCTGGAGTGAGAAGAGCATACTCCATCAGTATCCCCAAATTATTACCCTAAAATGTGCCTATTCATTTTCTATAATCGATCCTATATAATGCATCAATTAAATTCAATGTAATCCTATTTTATTCTAAAACTCAGTCTTTTTCCATGTTGCTAATGTATTACAGCTGAGTCACTTGGAAGGCAGATATAAGGAGGTAAGAAGTTCTTATCCCTTAACTTCCTCAACTTACTTGATGTAAAAAAATTAAATAGAAATAGTTCCTCAGCTTGAAAATTCTTCATAAACCACTCTATTGTGCATCCAAAAACACATGTAATAGAATATACAATGCTTATAATGTATGATTTTATACTGTTGGCATTTAAAATGTATGAACACAATGTCACATTTTCATTCATTCTCTTTTTTTCTCATTTTCGGTCTTTGTGCAATTTTGATTAAAGTAAATTACATTCTTTATGAATTTCCCCTTGACTTTCTAGTGGGCAGAATGCCAATATTACAGTTTAAATAAGTGAAAAAGTTCTTTCAAAGTGGGAAAATCAGAAATACATACTGTGTCTGGTAGCAGAATTAGAATCTTTTAAGTGTAGAAGCTGAATTGCTTCTTTCCTAATTACAGTGTTAAAGTATGTGCAATTATTAAGTCACAACTGAGTAGATATGAATATTTTACTTACATCAAATACCACCTGCAGTGTGCTTGAATAGTTATTACTGAAACATTATGCAAAAAAAGGCACCTAAATTATTTATTGAACTCTTGAAGTGTTTAGTGTCTCTGACTGTAACAAGGCACTATCATTTATTCACAGCTGTCAATTTTGGATTAATTCAAGGGTTAATTATCCATTTTATGATTTGTCCATTCCTCCTCCCTCCTTCTCTCTCTTTCTGTCTGCCTGTTGGTCATCTTCCTATTTGATGGCACCTGAGCCATGGCATAGAAAATGGAACTAATGTTAGATGAAATGAAACATGCCTCTATTAAATCCAAAATGCCTCTTTGAAAAAGGTTGACTAGTGCTAGAATTATTATTATTTTTTTAATTTGGATCTGTATTAGCCTGAAGTCATTAGTTCTATTTCATATCCAAGTACATATCAGCTAAAAGTGCCTTATGAGAAGAGCTGTTATTCTAACAATGACAAATAAACTGAATTTGTTTCAAGAATAGAGATGCATCTTGAAATACTGAGCATTGTAAAGTAAAGCAAGCTATTCAGAGCCATTTAAAATTATATATTACAATTAAATCATAAGACAATGATTACAGTAAACCTTATCCCTTATTCATGTGTTGGGCTTTCAAAAAATTATTATAGAAAATATTTTTAAAGTACATATGTGTAGGAGAAAATGTAGTTTCTGTAGCACAGGACAAAGAAAATATAGACGTTCTTTGTATAACACAAGGAACATGAACACAGAATTGCTACAATAATCATATATACCATTTGGTGGCATCGTAGTATCCGTATGGCAATGGACTGAACTCTGGAGAGAAAAATGACTAACTTGTAGTCCATAAAAATTTCTGTTTCACCAGTTATTTGCCTTACATTAAAAAAAAAGCAGTAACTAAATTGTTGTTTTGCTTTTTCATATCACGGGCTGTGGCTGCTGTGTTACTTGGTATTTCAAACATGGATTAAACTAGCATTAGAAGAAAATACCTAACGTAGATGATGGGTTGATGGGTGCAGCAAACTACCATGGCACGTGTATACCTATGTAGCAAACCTGCACATTGTGCACATGTATCCCAGAACTTAAAGTATAGTATAAAAAATGTAGGAAAAAAATACTCCTACTCCATTCAGACATCTGAGCTTGGTAGCTCAGCTTCAACCACTTCTGAATCAGAATGCCAGAAGACAATGTGCATTCCTGTTTTTAGCTCTTATATTTTGAAAGAAGAAGGTGATTTTCTTTTCATCAATTATATTTATCATGATTTAAGTATGTCCCACTTTTAGAAAATGGTTTTCTCCTTAATATTTATCTATTCATTAAATTATACACCCAGCAAGGAGTTATTTTGCATCAGCCATGCATCAGTATCATATTATTGAAAATTAGCTTATATAAGTTCAAGACATGTCTCTGGATTTTATTTGTTAATGTGAGGAAATATCCCTCTTCAAAATCATTTCAATTAGAGAAAGGCCAATGGCAGTGAGATGATCTTGCCTCTACCCTGATCCTAAACTGATATTTATTGATGGTTAAGACAAGCTCTTATACTTACCTTCTCTATATTTCATACTCTTCTACTATAAGATGAAAAAGTCATAATTACTACCTGCCTAACTTAAAGAGTGTTATAAAAGTTCATGAGATGAAAACCTTAAAACATTTTGATCTCTCTGGATCAAAGGTGCTTCATAAATATAAAGTAGTTTTATTTTTATAAATTAAGTTGAGTAAGATGTGCATTATATCTAAGGCAATTGTAACTCATCACTTGCTATTTATTATAAATACAAAATAATCTCATTAACACAGTGGTCCCTTCTACTTGAAATTGCTTTGCAAGATATGAAAAGACAAGGTCACCTACAGCATACATAGAATTAATCTCCTAGAGTTTATGAAGGGAAACAGTACTCAGTTCCCTGCTACTCATACTGTATTTGTGAGATTAACATTCCTTTGCAGTTAAATACTCTGGCCCTACAGCATTAGAAAGAAGAAAGAGAGAAAGGAAGGAAGGAAGGAAGGAAGGAAGGAAGGAAGGAAGGAAGGAAGGAAGGAAGGAAGGAGGAAAGAAAGAGAGAGAAAGAAAGAAAGAAAGAAAGAAAGAAAGAAAGAAAGAAAGAAAGAAAGAAAGAAAGAAAGAAAGAAAGAAAGAAAGAAAGAAAGAATGGGAGGAAGGAAGGAAGGAAGAAAGGAAGGAAGGAAGGAAGGAAGGAAGGAAGGAAGGAAGGAAGGAAGGAAGGAAATATTCTACTAATTGAAAGGAAGAAACATTTTATTTGGTTACAAAGTATATCTTTCTGCAAACACATGATAAAAGCAAGGAACTAACGAATTATTTTTAAACCAATTTAGTTATAGTTACCCACAATAAACTGACTAAGGAAAAAAAATGTAGAAGCATTAGGAAGGTCATTATTATTTACTATGTGGAAACCACGGCTATGGTGGTGATTATTCCTTGTTTTGGTGGCAAAGCACCTGAATCTTTTTTGGCATTTTGGGCTCTCCCCATCACGTAAGTCCTGCTGGATATCAAGGTATACCCACTACTGGAGAAGTTGAAACAACAGAACTTACTTGTCCAGTGTCCCTTGTAGCAAAGACACAAGCACATGATGCACGCTGTGTCACTGAACTATGTAGACCCCAGAATTAGTGGGAATCTGATCAGCCACACATGCTGTGACTGAAGGTGCTCTGTCTGAAGAGTAGTTTCTTGGGCATCAACTACAGTCCTGGTGTCCTGTAGCATAGAACTGAGCATGCCAGTTACAATATTTAACATCCTGTTACCAGCGGCAGACCATGTATGCATACGACTAATCATGGTGCAAATTCGGATGTATTGTTCTTGTTTGTGTAGTCCCAAACTTAAATTTCTAGTTCTTCTACCAGTTATGTGAATGAACTAAATCCATTTTTTAGAAATGTTTCTTCTATAATCAGAGAGAGATAATTTCTTTTTCTTTTTTTTTTTTTCTTCATGTTTGGTGGTTGTGGTTTACTTATTACCTCTTAGGAATTAGTACATAGGATTTCCCCTTTATTTCTGCTACTCAAGGCCAATTTGAAAAAAGGAGAAAATAATGATACCACTGGTTTCATGGATATTTGTTTCAGAATTTATTAACAAGAAAAAGAAAAGAGTAATTTCTACAATTAGTAAATCGCCATCAAACTGAAATGCCTTAAACTAATATTTTCTCTCCTTCCCCTGCCAAGAAAGGCAAAAAAAAAAAAAGGAATTTATTTCTAAACATCTCTTTTTTTTTTCTTCATCAGAATTGACAAGGAGGATATAGTAAACTGAGAGAAACATAAAATAATCACAATAATTCTCATCAACACAAAGACGACATAGAATCTTAACTAAGACCTCTCCTTGAGGAATCCCACTACAAAGGAAAAGGAATTCACCCACAATTACCCACTTCTCATGCACACTAAGGATATGTGACATATATTAGCCAGCTCTGCATTCAGTCATACTACCAAATTTCACCAGTCATACTTTTCAGTTGGAAGAATGATCTTTCAAAAAGATTGTTGAGTTCTAACTATGTTGTGTATGAGAATCTTCTCTTGTCCCTTTTTCCCTCCCTTCCTCCTTCCCTCCCTCCCTCCCTCCCTCCCTCCCTCCCTCCCTTCCTCCCTCCCTCCCTCCCTTCCTTCCTCCCTCCCTCCCTCCCTTCCTTTCTTCCATAAGCACCTATTGATCACCTCTTATGTACCAGGCACCATGCTAAGTAAAGGTGAATAACATACATCTGTTACCTATAAGATGAATATTTAAACCATTCAGACAGCAGATCTTGATAGTTTTGGATGGGCAGAGATGCACCTTGGGAAGGGGAGAGTGTCTTCTACATATGGGAAGGAGGGGTAAAGAAGGAGCAGGGAAGGGGCTGCTGGTAAGAATGATTCCACTTGGAAGACAAGTTTGTCTTCAGACAAGTTTGAAAGGCATAGTTACAATCCACTGCTAATATTCTTACCATTTTACTTCCAGCGAGAGATAATTTCATGTAGCTTACAAATTAGGTTCCTAGCTGACGCAAAGTTAAATTAGTAACTATTTGGTAACATTAACCACATTAAAATCCATTCAATATAAAATATTAAGAAAAAAATATCATTTAAATATTCAAAAAGGGGAAAGGTTAGTAAGTTATAACTTATACTAAAAAAAAAAAAACAAGATATCTTTGTCAACTCTAATAAATGGTTGCATTCAAGTTAACGATATTTGGGATACGATATTTTATAGTGAAACACATGTAGACCTCAGAGGCAGTCAAATCTGAATTGATAGCTGTCTTTCTACTTTTCGCTGTGTGGCTTTGGGTAAATTATTTCAACCCTCTGACTCTGGGTTTCCTCCCTTGGATGTAGCATCAGAAAGATACAATTTATGTTATAGGATTGATTGTCAGGTTAGAGGTGATATATTTCAAATGATTATCACAGTGTCTTGGGCTGAATATGTGGCTCACAAAATTATATATTACTTGATATAAATGAATTACTTTCTTAAGTCTTTGAGAAATTACCTGACAATTACATTTGGTTTTCTTCCTGATGATTTTGAGTCTCTGTTCTATTGATGGTTAAATATTTTTTATATCCCTCTTGGTCATACAAGAAGAAGATGATATTAAGAAGAAATCTGTTAGCTTCTCTAAATTGTATTATAAAACAAAAATTAAAAATATTTTTCTAAAATATGATTCTTTATTCATGTTTGTATTCTGTATCTTTCCTGACTAACTATGACAGACCCTGTAGGCTGTCCACCCTAACTTAATTTTCCAACATTTTACTCCTTGACTGCTTAAGCTCAAGCTGAAGAGTTATAAGATTCAGACATATAATTTGTTCCCAAACCTTTAGCACACCTCTTCACATTGACTTCAGAAACCTTTTGATACAATAGTCCTTTTTGATAGTTTTCTTTCTGTGTGGTCTGACAAGTGGCTCAGACCTGAATCTTCTGCATTTGGGCTCTCCCCATCATGTAAGTCCTGCTGGATAGCAAGGACTGCTGGATATCCTGCTGGATAGCAAGATGTAGAGACACTTCTACATCTCTTTCTGTACACCAACGAGTCTCATTTTCATGGACACATGGATAATAGAATTAAAATTTCACATAATTATTCACTGGCTTAAACTTACATTTTATGTACAATATTCTCATTCAACATTATATTTACCATTACGATTATAAAAAAGAAATAAAGCATTTTTTTCCTACACACTTCCCATTTCACCCTGTTTTAAGTAGTTATATTATCTACTTATCAGAGCCTTATCTTTACATGACAGTTCTTCTCTTTTATAGTCCTCCTTTAGTTTATATACTAAGTGCAAATTTATATTGATTGTTCACAATAAGATTTTTTTTGTCAGTGTCCAACAGAGGTATTGTTTCTCTAATCTCTACTAGACATCTCTCCCAAATAGTCTGAAGCTTACATGCTTTGAAAGTCCATTTGGCCTAATAAAATGCTTGGTTCACATTTTCATTTCTTATAGATAATTTCTTATAGATAATTTCATATAGCTTACGAATTAGGTTCCTAGCTGACACAAAGTTAAACTAGTAGCTATTTGGTAATATTAACCACATTAAAATTCATTTAATATAAAATATTATATTTATTCCAGCATAATGCATTGTTCTTGAAATATTTAATCTTGTATTATTTGTTGCTGTTTGTTTTGTTCTTCCTCTCATAAGTTATTTGATTTTTTACTGACTAAGTTTCTCTCTTCTTCTCTCTCTCTCTCCCCCTCCGCTTTAAAATCTAATAATTATACTTGAATTTATCTTGGTGTTAGTTGTTCTGAGTCAATAATCTCAGAAAATATTTCACAAACCAAATGAATCTTCAAATCCTTTTAGAACTTATTTTTGCTGACTTCATTTTGTTTTGTTCTTTAGAGACTCTTATTATAAATGTGTTTTATCATTTTTGCTGAACTTCTAAACTTGGTATGTATTCTATGGATACAAATTTTTATCCTTATTTATTTTATCCTATTGATTTTAATTTTAATCATACTGATCTTATTAATATTTAATCATATTGATATTAATATCCTATTCTTTTGTCCAATCTTTGTCCTCATTTCTTTTGGATTTCTTTTCCATTTTTACTTTCTACTTCTCTTAAGACACATGTATGCCTATTTATACCTATTTTGCTTCTAGTTTGGTCTTCATTTCTCAAATAATGTTTTCTTTTTATTTAAATCACTTCAGAGTTTCTAATTCTGATTTTTAAACAATGTTGTTTTGTCAAATCTTGTATTATTTAAAAATACACACTGCTTCATGTTGCAATAATGCTAATCTGTTTTGTGATATTATCATCCCAGAAAGTTTTTCTTATATATAGCAATGTTGTTCTATACTTCATTGTATTAAGTTTCCTAGTTAAGTTCTTTTCTCCAAAACCACACATTCAATTTGACACTATTGATGCAGGTGATCCCTAGTTCATTGCTAGGGAGCTTCTTTAATACCATCTATAAATAGGTTCTGTATCTTGGTTTGAATTATTCTAAGCTGTCCTGCATATACACCCACTTCTCCCATTCCCCAAAAAGAAGAAAAACTAAATAATCAAATCCATACAAGCAGAATTCATTTAAGATTTTATAAGGGGGAGGATTGGAGAGAGCATTTGTCTTATACATCCTTCAGGAAAAAAAATTGCTTTAAAATATGTATGAAATATCTCTGATACTCCAGGTAGTTTTAAGTCACATAACAAGTAAAGGGAACAGAAACAGTGATGAGTATTTTCTCCATGGAGTTCTCTATCTCTCCATATCTTTTATCTATCAAACATGGTCTGTTCATCACCTGTTTAAAGAAAAAAAATGCTTTAGCTGAAGGCAGTTCCAGCTAATACACTGTTTTTTTATTGTTATTATTTCTGATCTCATCACTGTTTTAAATTAAGTTAGAAAAACAATGCCTACCTGGATTCCATTGCTTTGCTAATATTTCATACATAACACAAAAAATGTAAAATGGCAGGATACTCCTTAATACAAACAAAGAGGAGAAGAATGATTAAATATAAATTAGAATTGTATTCCCTACAGTAATATTTTACATCTTTCTGTGAAAAACACATCTATGACTGGCTTGTCAGTTTAATTATAATGTGAAAAGACTTTTATTTAGTTCAATATTCTTTCATCAAAAATAAAATATTTGTTTTCTCTCTTTTTTCAGTCTAAGTTGTATTACATCATGAAAACATCTTACTGATGTTTGTATATTGAGTTTGTTTACATACAAATACAAACAGATGTCCTTGTACACATATATTCCATATTTGCCTATAGAACAACATACACAAGCACAAGTATTCCTCTATCTCCACAAGGGAAGGAATGCTTTTTTGTTTTTCTCACTAATTATATCGAGCTCCAAAAACAGCATCTGGAACATATATAAATAAATAGCTCCAGAAATAGTTACTGAATAGTTATTTCTGACATATGACTTCTCTCCACCAACCTCTTCTTTAGATAGAAAATTGAACATAGCATTTGACGTTGCAATATATTATGATTAATACATGATTTGGATGTATAGAACAATAATGATATACAGAAGAATATAGTATAGTATCTATGGAAAAGTGAAATGTATGTCACATAAGTTTTGTATAAATATATTTTTAAATATGTTTAGCTTTGTTGCAAGCTAAAGTTCTCATTTTCTTGAGGATTTATATTGAGTACTGAAATGGGGAGGTGTGATGCTTTTTCATATTATTAAAGAATGACGTTTGTAAGCAATATTGCCATGTTTTTGATAAAGTTCTTGACTGTAATCACATATTTCCTTGGACTGAAAAATTGATTAAAAAACAAAAGAGCAGTTTACACCAAATAATAACTATTTCACAATAAATATATTTCTGCTTTATTGTCCAGGGTATGATCTTATGTATTTTTGTGGCTCAAAAGCCAACCATCATTCCATGATAGGACTGGTATTTATGTTGTGCAAGGACATTCTGGGTGCAATAAGATGCTGAAACATTGAGCCTGAAAAGAACCCAAAATGTTCCTATCGTCGTATGATAGTTTAAATTATAACTCATACAACTTCTGAGTCTCCTTTTGCTTTGACCATATCACTGAAGACTTTACTGGCTTAGGTTTGCAAAAATCTCTTCTTGATATAGATCTTTCACCCACAAACCAAATCAGGTCAGATGCTGGAGGGTTTATGAACAAGAACATTCTTATTTAAAACGTAACTACTTTCACTTTAGCTCTCGAATGGAACCTCATTTCTCTGTTCATTTCAAAATAATTATCAACTTATCAGTCATATAAAACTGACTCTACTTGTCATTCTGCCAGTTAATTTCCACATCTAGCAATCTTATCAGAATCTGCCAATTTTAGCTTTCCACCAATTTGTAAGTTTCTGTTTTCGGTATCAAGCAAAGGTCGTTTGGGGTCTTTTCCACAAAGAAATTGTCGTATCAGTATCTTAAGCACACAAGGATGAGGATTCTTGTCCTAAGACAAAAGTTACTAGAGGAGTTGGCACCCCATGGGCTTGCTTCAAAATAGCTCAAGCTCCATGGCATTTGTTTTCATAATGCTTTATCCTCTTACCCTGTTACTGATGGACATAATGTCAGGTTTCACTAGTTCCTAGTGAAATGGTTGGCAATTCTTGAATGCACTGGGAACTTAATGCCCTTCTATGAGTAGGTATAAACGAGAAAAACTGTTGAACAATTGCTTTTATAAAGA
Source organism: Macaca nemestrina (assembly GCF_043159975.1). Lineage (NCBI taxonomy): Eukaryota > Metazoa > Chordata > Mammalia > Primates > Cercopithecidae > Macaca > Macaca nemestrina. Next base: position 27,271,319 of record NC_092127.1, read on the forward strand.
GGAGGACCTCACTCTTCCTACAGTCTGCCTACAATTAAGGAAAGTAGATGCTGAAAAAAATGTATTTTGAATTATTTCCATAAATTGCTAATAAGATGATCCTCTGACTGTCTTTCAGCTCAGAATTCCAAGTTCATGAAGTTAGCAGTAGGGGTAATTTGTGTATCAATTACCATTTTCATGATCTTCCTATTGTTTATCTTCAATAATATTTGCTAATTTTTAGATAATCTAATATGCATTTTTTTTTGCATTTACTTTTCAAATCCTTCACTGTAGATACAAAAACACATGTCCTTTTTTTCTGAAGTTACAGATGAAAAATAACATCTTTGTTCATGATGCAATATACTGAGAGGACTATTGTTGCTTCCCCTGTATCTCATATTAGAAGAAATATTGACTCAAATTTATAAGGTTATCCATTCCTCTCAGGATGCAACAAATCCTGAGCTCAAGAAGAGAGGTTCAATACTGTTCATTTACTCACTTCCACACCACTGTACCTCTGATGTGCAAAAAAATTTTAAAAATGTATATTTCTAAAAGTGTGATTTCACCAAGTGAATTTTACAGTAATTCTCCACAACTGATACAACTCTTACACTCAGGGGAGCCTGTCATTCTGGGACTGATGGCAACAAGGAAATGTGTTCCAGTGTCCACTGTAGTAGATGGTATGCTGTTTATAAAACCTAGTTCCCTTCTCTAAGGAAGGTTTTTATTTCCCTTCCCTTGCTGGAACCAAGCTTGGTCATATGACTGTGTTTGGTCAATGAAATGTAACAATCAGTTCCTGGAAGAAGTTGGGCATTCTCTCCTTCTCTGTGCTGTTACAGACTGCAGCACTCTAGAAACAGAGATGATGTTGGCGTGGGCCCCCAAGAGAAGATAACCAAGAGGATTTGGTTCCTCTTACGCTCACAGTACTAAAGACGAGAATGTAGTACAAGTGAGAAATGAGCTTTTATTGTTATTGGCCACTAAGATGTTTGCCTGTCTGCTTGATTTTTACAGACATAATTTACAGCTAACTTGTGTCAGAGGAAATACTTACTGTCTCATGGTTCCCAATCTACCAACCAAGGCATTTCCATGTTCTCTAGAACTCTCCCATCACTTTGTTGTTGTTGTTGTTTAACAGGCCGTTTTAAGGAATTAATCTACCATCACTTTGTCTACATCTCAGTATGTAGAAAATTATTACTTCTATTATGCAATTCCTTTTGTTTGCTTGTTTTCTCCACTCCCAATATATAACATATATCCTACAATTTATTCTGTTTGTCAACATTTGTGACAATAGATAAGGTGTCCTTACTTTCTGCTGATTCTCAGCCACAATTATACGATTATATAATGAGAGGAGTATGCTGGAAATTATATATCTCTCTAGAGTTTGAGACCGATTAACACCACAACCAGTTTTCCAATGTATGTATGGTATATGATTCAAAAACAGCAATTGGAATCTCTTCACTAGGCAGAAGATTGTCTAATCAGGGTTCTTGCTTCTTTTTGTGGAGATCTTGTAACTTGTCATAGATATATTATTTCAATTTAATAATGAAATGATTTTGTATGTGCTCCAAAGATGAGATAGAGACCATAAAATGCTCAATTCATAATTGAGTATATTGGGAAAAAATAACTAAATTGAACCTGATGCTCAATTTTTGAACTTACAAAAATCCAGTAGAAGTTGTTGCAGTCATTGCTTAAAATTTAAAATATTGAAGGCCATTAAAATTTTGATGGAGGGGAGCTTCTGTGTTAATTTCCAGGCAATATATTGAGAAATTTTAGACAATTCCAATGTCATATGTCTTTCAGTACATACTTTGACTTCATTTTGCTCAGAAACTATAGTTGAGGGCACCTCTGCACTGAAGTCTGTGGTTGTGCTACAGCAACTGGTTATGAAGGGCATCAAGAAGACTCTAAGGTAAGGTTATATGTTCTATGGACAGATGACAAACAACCATATTGGACTCTTGTCTTCTTTCTAAAAGTTCATGTATGTTGAGGAAGGGGACAAAGTATAACATGGAAAAAAAATTAAATAATTTTAAGTCTACCATTGGGCTGCTTATACAACTATAGAGGCCAGGACTGCTGCAGAAATGGACCTACTAGAGTTAGTGGGAGGATGCCATTCTGAAAGATTGGCAAAACTGGGTTTACTCACCTGCAAGGATCTAGAAAAATTGTTAATAAACCATGGTGTTCCTAGGATACAGTGGGAACCCACAGTAGGCAGCTCATGAAGATATCACTTGATTTATAAAACCAAAAAGTCAGAGTTAGTGAGCAAAATACTGAGGTCAGCTGCTGTAATGCTAATTCATATTGTCTCAGACAGTTTCCAGACCTAACTCGTTCTCAGACCTAGAGCTCATTGATTGAAAAGGACTTCAGGTCTCTTGATAAAGAACCCTTCAATGCCACAACAAGTGTTTAAAATAAATAGTAGCCCAGTTTTCCTTCAAAAGAACCTAAAATGTTTAGGTTAAAGACTGATCCTTATGACTAGCTAATGTAAAGGAAGAATCTTAGGTCTAAATAAAGAAAAAATTAGCTAGATAGGTTGGTTTGAACAAGAAATAGAATTCTGATACTTTCCAATCTGAATTACAGGTGGTCCTGAAAAATAGTAATAAATAGAAATATTTTCATCAGCTAGTGTGGAGCCATACCCGTGAGCATTCACTTTGAGTGGAGGAAAACGTTGTAAATGCAATGGTGTATAAGGACTTTGGGGCAGCCACAAATGGCTTGGAAAGATAATTACAGTCTTGGAAGGTGGAAGGGTAGAAGAAAAACTTCAAGAAATTCTGAAGGATGTATTTATGGATGGATCTCTGCTAGTGGGTTCAAAGGAAGCAGATCTTTGTGTCCTATATTAACTCAGCTATTGAATGTCTGACTTGTCATCAGCAGGAACCAATGTTGAACCCATGATAGAGATACATTCACCCTATTATATACCATGTTACTCAGAAGTTACAGGCCTTAGAGAATACTGGAGTAGCCTTTTAGATGTGTAAATATGGCAACAACACTAGGATAACACCCTGTAGAAGGTTGTTGTATACTCCCAGATGACATACATACATTGAATGAATAGGCATTACAAGATGTTATGTCCCCAAAATGTAGAATATGAGTCCATGACATTTCTCAAATAACTAAAAATAGAGCTACCATTTGATCCAACAGTCGCATTATTGAGTATATACCCAAAGGAAAATTACTCATTCTACCAAAAAGACAGATTCAGTCACATGTCCATCACAGAACTATTCACAGTAGCAAAGACATGGAATCAACCCAGGTGCCCATCAGCCATGGACTGGATAAAGAAAATGTAATTATACATCATGGAATACTATGCAGCCATAGGAAACAATAAGATCATGTCCTTTGCCGCAATGTGGATGCAGCTGAAGATAATTATTCTAAGTGAATTAATGCAGGAAAAGAAAACCAAATATTGCATGTTCTCACTTTTAAGTAGGAGCTGAAAATTGAGAATGCGTGAACATAAAATGGGAACAATAGTCATGGGGATTGCAAAAGGAGAAGGAGGGTACTTTGCTTACTACTTGGACAACAGGATCATTAGAAGCCCAAACTTCAGCATCCCATAGTATTCTTATGTAACAAACCTGTGTGCCTACACCCTGAATCTAAAATTAAGAAAAAAGAAAACAATTTTTAAAATAAAAGAATATGAGTCTGTGAAACAAAGGGTGAAAGTAAAATTGGTTTCTCTCATTATTATTCTTAAAGACACTTGGGAGAAATTTGTATTTCCAGCCACAATGTTTAGTTCAATTGGACCAATATCTTGGTTCTGAGAATGAAATTATTCCACCAGTTGACATAGTAGAATTTTCAAAGATCCTAGTAGGAAGTAGCTGTTCATTTGTAGTTTCTCAAGAAAGGACACATCGGACTTAATGTGGCAAAGCAGTAAAACTGAGTCAGGCAAGTGGTATAGTTTGGATATTTGATTCCACTCAGATCTCATGGTGAACTGTAGTCCTCACTGCTGGGCCTGGGGTCTGGTGGGAGTTGTTTGGATCGTGATGACAGATGCCTCATGGCTTGGCACTGTCTTTGTGATAGTGAGTTCTTGTGGTATCTGGTCATTGTAAAGTGTATGGCACCTCTCCTTACCTTCATCTTACTCCTGCTTTCGCCATGAGATGTCCCTCTTCTTACTTCATCTTCTGTTATCATTTAAGCTTCCTGAGGCCTCCCCAGGGGCAGATGCTGCTATGCTTCCTGTGCAGACTGCAGAACCCTCAGACAATTAAGCATCTTTTCTTTATAAATTGACCAGCCTTGGCTATTTCTTTATAGCAGTGCAAGAACGGCCTAACACAGCAAGGCACTGGCACAACCTAGACCTGTTACCTGAACTATATTCCCTGTCTGTTCTGGATTCAACTGAAGCTTCAGAGGGTTCCTGTGAATAATGCTTGCTTTCCACTTAAAAATTCTGTGGCTTCTTGCTTGAGGACTTATGAGACTGCTGGAGGATGCCTAGAAGTTTAAGAATCATAGGCAGAAATATCAAATTCTTGAAAACATGATAAAGAATGAAATAGAGTGAACTTTTCATTCTCTTTTATATGGCAGTACTGTTTTAAAACCCAAACACATTTTCTCAAATATTATAGATTTTAATTCCGAGAGCATCAGTTATGAATTTCAAAATAAATGTATTAGACTTAGTTATGAGATTTCCTAATGTTATATTTTTTAAAATACCACACACATTTTAATCCACACAAATTATTTTTTAATTTATTGAGTATTCTATTTATTTGATTCACTTCTCCACCTCTGTATTTAATTACAAACATTTCTCAAGATAATTAAATTCATTTTCTAAAGTAAATAAGCAGCAAAGTATCTCAGTTTGAGATATTGAAGTTTCTATTTTAATACTTCAAAGCATAATGGAGTTGAGAAACATATAAAGATGATCCACCAGGATATAGACTCTGGGTGCTACATGCCTCCAGATTAATTATATCTGAGTGACAGTTGGGGACACTAAGCATACTTGACAATGGCTAGTTTAGCAGTGTCTTTCTACATTCTTGACCTCAGTTTGCCCTGTATTGTAGGACATTTCCTGGTGTTTCAACTGTCTTGCTTCATTGTCCCAGACTTTGGCTGTATATTCTGCACCCTGTGGTTTGTGAATAATTGGCTAACACTCTGGTTCTCATTTTCAGAAAAGTTTTTGTTTTTGTCTTCGGCCAATGGTGTCATATGGATCAGGTCTATGTCACATGTAAGTCATAAAAGATTCAAGAGAGCTCTCTGCTTTTTCTCACATATGTAAATGTACCTATGCAATTGTCACAGCCTGTTCAAGGAGGTTTTAAATTTGATACTGAGTTGGTACAGTTTTCTTTCTCAATACCTTTATTTGATCCATTGCAAGACTTAATCAGAAATCTCTTAAAACCTCTAGAATTCACCCACCTCAATCCCTCGCACCATCATCTGAATCCAAGCTACCATCATCTCCTCAATACCCTGCCTTTCTGCCCCCATTCTTATCTGCATCCACTCATTAGTAGCCGGATGCCATTTTTTAACCATAAATGCAATGATGTTAGTCTTCCTCCCCTCCTACCACATTCATTCACACACAAATCATTCCATGGTCTCTGCACAGTGCTTAGTCTTTCGTGCTTTCAGCACCTGGTGCTCTCCATAATTTTTCACACTTGATAGCTCTTCTACTTACAATGCTTTCCCCCACTCTCCACCTGAAATTACCTTCTATTTATTGTACAGGTCTCAGTCAATTGTCAAACATACAAGCGAGCCTTCTCTGCAGTGCCCACTTATGCTGCCATAGCTTTGTCGCTTTATTTATTTCATTTTTGTAGGATTGTTTACCTCTCAGTTCTGTGTGGTTAAAGGCTAGGTTCAACATTGTATTCCCAGGACTTTCCACATTTATTCAACAAAATATTCCATATTTATTCAACAAAAGTTTCTTCAATACACATTTGTTGAATAAATAAGTTTCATCTTGGAATGGCAGATATGAATATATGCTCTCACTTCTATGCTTTACTTAAACTTTGAAAGCAAGATTGAGAATTTTTCTCCCTGTTTTTGCTCCACACTTATCAGGAAGTAGTAAGGTAAGTTTTCAGAGTATTGTAACCACAGGTCTCTGAAACTTGAAACAGTGCTCAAGTGAGTCCAGGTTTTAGAGAATGTGACAGGCTGAAATAAGGATATTAAATCTAAAGAATAAAGGAATATGATATCTCATAAGCAATCATCAATGTGGTGGCCCATGGAGTTAATAAAAGAAAGTAATATGATGGTGTTTTAGTCTCTTTTTTTTTTTCTCTCCTTAACCTTACCTCTCTTCTGCTACCAACAAGTAGCTGTTAACTCCTCTCAGAGATTGTGAAAATCAGGCAGAAGTGATTGGTCTGCACTGAGGACCTAGACACTTCTTATAACATTGATTCTACAGGAGCATGTATTTCAGACTTTAAATTGAATAAACTGACTAACCAAGAACTCCTGGTACACAGCTCATTCACAGCCTGAAGACTACATATATCGAAGACAAGTTACTTGACAACAGTTTTCAGCATTATATCTCAGAAACATCTGTTTTTGAATGAGCAAAGAAAATATATTACTTTTGAAGAAGAGGCACTATAAAATAGTGCTTTATATACATTACTGAAAATTGTTGGATTTATTCCATATAAATTATTCATCACTTTTCCTGGGCAATGTTAAGATTTTAAAATAATGGCTATGTTTTTGCTTCATCTCCATAATGTAACTTTTAAAATACTTCCAGTTATGCTTTTAAAAATTTATTTCAGCATTAATGAGTCAGCAATAACAGCAACTCAGATAACTATGGGACTACCAAAATATATTCTGATAACAAGTCATCCATTCTTTTACAATTATAATTTTATTATCTAGTTACAAAAAAGATTATTAAAAAAAGTTACCTACACATACCCTGAATTTGCCCAGACCTCAGCTGCCTGTAATTTCATTAGTAATTTTATCACAAAACCATGGGCATTTACCCATGGATAGTACCCAAATATTCTTTTATTATTCTTGCTCAAAAAAATTTTGGAGGCCCCAGGAGCTGTCCCATTTGTCTTTTATAAGGGTGTTCATTCTGCTTGGTTCTATTCTTCCAGTTCCTTGGTAGTTTCACCATCTTCAGCAGGTACTACAGTGTTCTATCTGGCCAAAGTGGGCCCCTTTGAAGTATTTTCATCCCTCTCAACATCCCCCCATATTGTCAGGCACTATTACGCTCCTGTAGGAAGTATGGACTCTAACAGGTGATGCCACTGCTCCCCTGAATACTCTGGCCTCTGCAGCCATTGTTCCTTTTCATGCTCCCAGAAATGCCTGGAATTAGTAGTGGTTCCAAAGCTGCTTCACTAACTGCTGGTAAAGTACAGAACAATGCATGGCTCTTTTTGGTGATACTTCTCTTAGACTCAGAAAGATACACATGCAGAACTCGTTGTGCCCTGTCTTACATAGTTAGGCAAACATTGTTTTTCCTGTGTTTATTTTTCTCATAGTCATTCCTTGGTATCCATGTGGGATTGGTTCCAGGACCCCCCATAAATACCAAAATTCACAGATGTTCTTATATAAAATGGAGGATGCCTTTGTGTAAAACGGCAGAGTATTTGCACATTACCTAGCACATCCTCTGGCATACTTTAAATCAACTCGAGATTCTCAAGGTGACTTCTAATACCTAATACAATGTAATTGCTATGTAAATAGTTGTTATACTATAACATTTAGGAAATAATGACAAGATCAAATGTCTATATCTGTTCAGTACAGATGCGATCATCCTTTTTTATCCTCAAATATTTTAATCTGAGGTTTGTTGAATCCACAGATGTGGAACTCACAAATTTGGAGGACCGAATGTACTTTATTTGTCATCTACCTATTTTTTATAGTTCTCAGCCATGAATGCATTAGACATTATGCTGCGATATAAATCTTGGCATTTATGGAAAGTAATGCTAGCTATGATTGTGCTTTTAATGCAAAAAGCTTTTGGTCTTAGCAGATCATAGCAAAGGTTCAAATTCTACTTTGAATCAATCAGTGGATTCCTCGAACCCCAATTACTATTAGTTTGCAGCAAGAACAAGTTTTAGAACATTCTCTTACTTCCAGATTCTGATGATGAGGGTACTGGACTGAAGAGTCCTCTCCCAAAAAATACCTTATTGATTTTTTAAAAGGACATATTATAATATAAAATCTCATGCAAAATAAATAGATAGATAAAAATGAAATCAAAAGCTCTTATAATGCAATTTAATTTACACAAACAAGTCTTGAAAATCAAAGAAAGACTGCTGTGTCTATTGTCCATTTGCCACCATTAAAAACTCTGGCTTACCTGAACACAGAAAAATAACATGTTATATAAATTACAAAATGTAATAATTGCAACACTGCAACAATTGCAATTTATTCATTGATTGTTCTATTCACAAGCAGCATTTTAAAGTCATATGCATTTCCTTAAAAATATAAAAAGCACCACACTATAATGTAAAATAAATTTTAAAAATCTAATTACGAAAAGATCTTTCTGGACTTGCAGATAGTAATATGGAAAAAAATAACCTCAGGATTTATTTTAATAGCATTGACAAAAATAGCTTCAAGCAAAGCACTTTTAGAAATGCAATAATTTTGGATTCTGCCTACTTGGAGTTAGGCCAAACTTCACCAGTTAAGGGCACATTCTTCTTTAAGACTGCTGTCACTTCAGACAATAGCTGCACGCTCAGGGATTCTGGGGTACCCACGCTTCTGATCTTCTGGCTACACATTTCAGGGCTCCCACTACCAGTTTTGGTTTAATTATTTGCTAGAAAGACTCACAGAGGTCACTGAAAATATTATACTTATGAATGCAGTTTCATTGTAACAAAAGGTTACAAATTACAACAAGTCAAAAGAAGAGGTAGAGAGGGAGAGGTCTAGGAGGGTCCCAAATGTGAGGCTTCTACATCTTCAAGCCAATACTCACAAAATATTGTTTCCAGCAAAGCTCACCCAAGTTTCAGTGTCCAGAGATTTTGTTGGGGTTTCATCATGCAGGCATGACTGACTGAGTTGTTGGCCACAAGATTTGACTCAATCTCTAGCCTTCTTCACTCCGAGGTGAGACTGATAATTTCATGTCTGAAAGCCCCAACTGTCTAATCATTTGGTTGGTCTTTCTGACATGGTCAGCCCCAGTCCTGAGTCTCATTAGCATAAACTACCTAAGGGCCCACCAGGAGTCACTTTAGTAGCGTAAACCATTAGGACACATTATGACTAACGAAGACAGTACTAATAATTTTAAAATTCCAAAGGTTTAGAGGCTTTCTTCCCAAGAATGAGGGAGGATCATCAAACAACTTGTTTACTATAGGATAGAAAAATCTGTCCATGCCATCAATTTCTTTTTAGACTTTCCTTTTCACATTTGTCTTTTAGCCAGTAATTTTGAAGTACCCCTTGCTCTGTGATGAACTATTTCATTCCTATAAAGTTTATTATATTTTTAATATATTAAATTGCCTCTTGAAGAACCTTTTTGATCTTTCTACTATCATTTCCCTTTTCCTATCAAACCAATTGTGCTACCATATTATAAATTGATAGACAATAACATCTTCATCACTTATGCAACAAACAGGATAAGTCCCCAAAGTCCATGCCAAAATACATCATAATTACACTTTTGAAAACTAAAGAAAAAAATAAAATCTTGCCAGCAGTTCAGGAGAAATGACAAATTACCTCAGGGAAACACCAATTCAAATGAAATCTGGTTTCTCATCTAAAACTATGAAGGTCAGAAGAAAGTGGTATGATACATTTTTAAAGTGCCGAAATGAAAGATTTATCAACCATGAATTTTATACCTGGTGAGATTATCTTTCAGGAATGAAAAGTAAAGAACATTCACACACAAAGGAAAATTAAGATAATTTCATAATGAATGGACCTACTCTTACAAATTTACTAAAGGAAGTTCTTCAAACAGAAATAAAATGATAAAAGACTAGATCTTGGAGCATCAGGAAGAAAGAATGAACAATGGAAAGAGCAGAAATATGGATACATACAATATACTATTCTTTTCCTTTTGAGTTTTTACATGAGTACTTATATAATATAATCCTATGAGTTTATATATGAGTGTGTAAATATATTGGCCAGGTGCAGTGGCTCACACCTGTAAGCCCAGCACCTTATGAGGCCAAGGCAGAGGATCGCTTGAGCCCAAGTTACAGGGAGGCTGAGGTCAGAGGATCTTTTGAGCCCAGGAGGCAGAGATTGCAGTGAGTTGAGATTGCACCACTAGACTCCAACCTCGGTGACAGAACAAGACCCTGCCTTAAAGAAAAAATAAATAAAATAAAAAATAAATATATTATTTATAAATCTTAATTATTGAAATAAAAATTAGATAATATGATCCTCAAGCCAGTGATATTTAAAATTTGATAAAGTATAGGTACCTAAATGGAGGTGAGGTTTCTACACTTCACTTGAAGTGGTAAAATATTAGTACTAATAGACTGTTAAAAATCAGATATATACATTATATTATACTGAATGAGATGGAAAATAATTGGAGGGTTTTGTCAGAGAAGGGATGTATTATGGCTTACATTAAAAAAATAAAATGCTTATGCTACTGGATGGAGAAGTATTTCCATGAGGATAAGGATGACTAGTTAGGAAGTTATTACGTTAATTCAAGTGAAAGGCTTGGCATAGAGTAATCGTGTTAAAGATAATGATGTGATCAGATCAGGGTAATTAACATATCCATTACCTCAAATATTTATCAGTTCTTGTAACAGAAACATTCAAAGTTCTCCCTTCTAGCTACTTGACAATTTACAATAACTTATTGTTAACTATAGTCACCCTGCAGTGCTATATAATGCTAGAACTAATTCTTCCCACTTACCTGTAGTTTTGTATTCTTTAACCAAATTCTCCCTATTTCTCTCCACTACCTTTCCTAGTCTCTAGTAACCACTATTCTACTCTCTACTTCTCTATGGGATCAGCATTTTTAGCTTCTGCATATAAGTGAGAACATATGGTATTTGTCTTTCTGTAACATAATCTCCTTCAGGTTCATCCATGCTGCCGTGAATGATAGCATTGCATTTTTTTACGGCTGAATAGCATTCTATTGTGTATACGTGTCACATTTTCTTTAAATTCTGGTATGTCTTGAAGGTAAAACTGTCAATGTTTGTTAACTTATTGGATGGTGATGTGACTTTATAAAAAGGGATAAGGATGAACCAAAATTTGCAGTTGGCTTCATGGAAATAGAGAAACTCCACGAAAAAAATCAGGACAAAATTATTTTACATTGGAAATACGTATGGATACTATTAAAATCATTAGACAGGATAAAATCACATTAAGATGTAAGGTACAGAGAGAAGAGGAACGGCATGTGAACTAATCCTCGTGAAATCAAAATTAAGAAGTCATGAATATGAGGATAAACCAGCAAAACACACTGAGAAGGAACAACAAATAAGGCAGAAAAAACTGAAATACATATGTCTGGAATCTTAGCTTAAAAAAAAAAAAAAAAACTCTAGAGGTAAGTGGTTAACCCACTGTGACAAATGCTGCTGAAAGCTCAAATCAGATCATGACCGAGACTTGGCAATTACATTGGTCATGCATCTTTGTCAGGATCTAAGAGTAATTTCAATGCCCATAAATCTCATGAGATGTCAGTAAAGATTAAATGCTAGTTTCTATCTTGATAAAGACATATGAAACACCACACACCTGAAAGGAGATAAAGGAGGTAAAGATATTTTCTATCCACATCCCCATCTTCACTTCATACATACTCTGTTTCTAGGCTTTCAAATCTTGCATGTAATCAACCAGAAAAGCACAAAACTCTCCTTAATTCGTAGGTGTTGCATCTGAAGTAAATATAATCATATCAGCTGTGCTATATTAAGAAACTTTTGAAGATCAAACTTCACAAACCAATAGTACAATAAACAAAAGCAAGGGGTAGTCAAAGACACAGTGCTTTCCATTTGATATTCCACATTCCTTCCACCTAAGTGAAATGTTGGAAGCAAGCTTTAAAGAGAAAAAAAAAACATAAATATCCACAAAATTCAGGGTTGTTAAAATCCACATAAAATCTATCACTTCTCTCTGACAGAGATCCAAATATTGTGAAGATGCAAAGATCCCAGGAATGTCAGTAAAATCAGTCAGTGCCTGATAAATGGTGACTGGTTAATGAGAATTGTACTGAGAATTGTATATATCAAACTTTAAATCTAAGAAGTGAATTAAAACATCACTCAAGCAGATAGGTAATGAAGCCAAGAAATGTCCACATTCCTTTTCAGTTGAAACACTGATTCTGGGTAGATTGCTTCCAAGCATGTGGTTTATGGGGGAAAAATGCTTCGGAATGATCAGCAAGTCATTCCGAAGGCACAGTGGACTCGATGGGAAAGACGTAACTCTGGAAATGATCAACAGTAGGAACCAAAAACAAAATGACTTGATCTTTGTTTTAAATAAAAGCAGAAAATTATAAGGGTAGTGAAAGCTCAAGATTATATGTAAAAAAATTAAATGATATAAGGGTTACAAACAGAAAATTTGAATAAACAATACAAATGTAAATGGGAAACATATATTGATAGTGCTAAAAAAGAAAATGGAGAAAATAGCAAAGGTCACCATGTTACAACAAAAATAAATGGAAAGGTGGATGCAATCAGAACTGTCCTATAAAGAAAACTTTCAAAATTAATAATGAATAACAAATTATATAATCACTAAACTCTCAAAAGAACAGCTGCTAAACAGACATATAATAAATTTAGAGAAGTCTTTCTATGTTAGCAAAATCATTGCAGACTTTTAAGGGAAATAAATTTGAGTCCGAGAATTTTGTGTAACTAAATTGTTTTCGTAGAATGTAAATGCAGACTCAGATGTTTAATGACTCAGAAATTTTACCATACATGCCTTAATTATTATTTTAAAAAGCTGGTATATATAAATCAATTATATATATATATATGCGTGTAGACACACACACACACACACACACACACACACGTACACATCCCAGGTGGCTGAGAGCTGGATTGAAATTTACACTTTAAGATTGGTGGGGTCACTGCAAAAAAAAAAAATAATAAATTGATAGTGAGCAATATAGCTCAGTTAATTCTCAATATGTTTTTACAACTAAACACAAATATCAAAATAATCTTTGAAATAAAGCCTAAAACGTAAGTTTTGAGAGTGTGATAACAATGATCTCTTCTCTAAACTTACATTAGCACAGATATAGTTTTGGTACAATGATAATAATAAAAGATCTCAAGTGAGAAAAAACTGTTTGAAATTCCAACTCTACCACCTGCTATGTATGTATTATAAGATATCATGTAAACTTAGTCATTAAATTCTTTTTTTAAAACTATAATTTTAAGTTCAGGGGTACATGTGCAGGTTTGTTGCATACGTAAACTTTTGTCATGGGTATTTGTTGTACTGACTATTTCATCGCCCAGAATTAAGCCTAGTACCCATTCATTATTTTTCCTGATCCTCTCCCTCCTCCGACCCTCCATCCTCCGATAGGCCCCAATGTGTGTTGTTCCCCTCTATGTGTCCATGTGTTCTCCTCATTTAGCTCCCACTTGTAAGTGAGACCATGAGTTATTTAGTTTCCTGTTCCCATGTTAGTTTGCTAAGGATAATGGCTTCCAACTTAATCCATATCCCTGCAAAGGACACGATCTCATTCTGTTGTAGTAAATTATCACAAAATATCATAATCACTACCACCAGTATCAGAATCAAATATGTGATTTTTTTTTTTTTGGTCTAGGAGGATTTCTTACCTGTTGAATCTCATCTGTGTTACTTGGTCATGAAGCGCATTTATTTAGGACATACTTGATGCCATTCTCATATATCTACATCCATTTAATAATGGTATGCTGTGGTTTATGCCCAGATTTATGGCTTGGTGGGTAAGATATCACTTAATTAGTGATGACCAACTCGGGTTGCATAGTGGTCTGTTGTCACCTGGCCATGTCTTTAGTCTCTACCAAGGTAGTGAGCCTTCTCTAAAGGAGAAGAGTTAACTGCAGAAGATAGAATTGCCTTATTCCAAAACCTTAAGAAGTTGTGCTGAGCTGTGATTCGCTACAGTGTACTTCCAAAGGCTGTATAGCATTCTTATTTGCTGTATAAACTTTAGGCAGCATTGAATCTACTGGGTCACATGGTCCAAGTGGCCAAGCAGCTTTCATGGCAGTGCGGAACTGAAGCAAAACTATCTTACTGTGTGGCCTACTCAAAACTAGATGCTTCTCAGGTTACTCAACAAAATGGTCATGGAAATTTGCCAAAGTAAGTCGAGGCTTGCCCCCAAAATTGCAAAGAGGCCATATGTCCTTGTACTTCTTTCTTAGATGTAGGAAGGACAAGATTTAACAACTTTTCCTTTAATTTAGAAGGGATATGACAATATGCCCTATATCAAATCTCAGTAAACTGTAGCCTGTGGGCCAAACCCACTTCATTGCCTATTTCATAGATAAAGTTTTACTGGAAAACAGCCGCATGTATTTCTTTACATGTTGACTGTGGTTATTTCGTGTTGCAATGACACATTTGAGTTGCTGTGATAGAGACGTATGATACAACCTAAAATGTTTACTACCTGTCTCTTTAAAAATTATTTGCCAAACCCTGCCCTACACCACTGGACATCTAGAATTTCACCCAGTGACCAGCCATTGAATTTTTTGGGACTTATTTTATACCTTCTGACGTTCACATGTCTTACCAATGTATCTATGTAGTTGCTACTTTCTGCTCACCAGATGAATAAGCATATCATTAATTTAATGAAGCAACTTGATATCTTCTAGAATGGAGATACAATATTTATTCTTATGACTAAATTATGTCAGTGGCCTGGGCTGTTGACACAACCCTGAGACAGAACAATGAAGGTGTATCGCTGACCACGTCAGCTGAAAGAATATTGTCTCATGACATTTACTAACAGCTATAGGGAAAAATGTTTTTCTATTTAGAAGTTGCATATATGTGCAAAATAATGTATTTATTTTTTCCAGCAATGAAACTCTATCTGGCACAACAACTGCAATTGAAGTCATCACCTATTTAAGTTTACAATAATTCACTCTCATTATGCAAGATACATCTCTCTTTTTCATTGTTCAAAAAGGGATATTAAGTGTGAATGTAATAGGAATCACTATCACCTTCTTCTTTTAAGTTTTAGTAGGAGCACTAATATCTACATTGTTTCCCAGAAATGCAAGTGCTAAGATTTACTATTTTGGTAGATTAAGGAAGATCTTATGGTTTCCTTGTGTTTTTTGCCACAATATTAATCCTCATGCTATACATCGAGGAATAAATATAAGAATCCTGACAGTTAATGTGTATATCTATTTCTATTAAGCATTTCAGAACTGATAATCACAGGATAGATCAAGGGGTGCAAGGGAGAGAAATCTTAACTAAAACTCATTTGATCTCTTAAATGTCATCTGTCCCTCCTCTGGCAAGTACACCAAGGTAGTGTCTTGGTCTTCCAAAATTAGTGTAAATATACAGAAAATATACAACAACCCCCAAAAAGTCTAATTATTTTTCATTACTCAGTTCTCAGTGCTATGGACCAAATTGTCTCACACCAAAATTCATACATTGAAGACCTAACCCCCAATGTGACGGTATTTGGAAATGGGGAATACTTATCTCTATAGGAGATAATTATGTTTAGCGGAGAATCCTACTCTCATAAAAGACATCAGTAGAGCTTGAGGGTGCTCTCTTGCACGCTCTCTCTCTCTCTCTCTTTCTGTCTCTGTCAAATGAGGACACTGTGAGAAGGCCATTGTCTACAAGCCAGAAAGATAGCTTTTGCCAGAACCTTCCAGTCTGCGAGGAAATAAATGTATCTTGTTTAAGTCACCCAGTCTATGGTATTTTACTGTGTCAGCTTGAGCTGACTAAACAGAATTTGGTACTGAGAAATGGAGTGCTGCTGTAACAAACACCTGAAAATCCACAAGTAGCTTTGGAGCTTTTCTGAAAGGTAGAACTTGTGAACAATGAAATTGACTATTTGGTCGAGGAAATTTCTAAGCAAAGTGATAAAGGAGTAGCTTAGTTCTGAGCATATATTTTGTATGATTGAATACACAAAAAAGTGGGAAAGAATGAATTAGTGCTATATATAACAAATGGATAAATCTGAAGCAATGCTTTTAGAAAAGGAGCAAATTGTAACATAATATCACAGATGCAATATATGCAAACTTTGAAAATACACTAATAATGACATATTCTCTTGGTGAGTTCACACATACGTAATATGATTATAAAATACATAAATAGAAAAAAGCACCATCTTCTGGGAAGTACTTGTTACTGTAAATAAAAAATTAGCAAGAATAAGTTTGTTATGAATCATTACACAGGAATTTGACTATGTCAGTAAATTTTTTTGTGAAGGAGTTTTGACCAAATATGAGAAATGTTTAATAAACCTGGATGTAGGTACCTGGGGCTTTGTTACTCTACCTTGTATTATGTATAGATCAAATATTTCTTTTAAAATTATATGAGGATGAGGTGTGGTGGCTCACATCTGTAACTACAGCACTTTGGTTGGCTGAGGCTGGAGGATTACTTGAGCTCAGGAGTTTGAGATTAGCTTGGACAACACAGTGAGACTTCATCTCAGATATCTATATATAAGCCAGGCATGATGGAATGTGCCTGTAGTCCCAGCTACTCAGGAGGCTGAGGCTGGAGGATTGCTTCAGCCAGGAAGGTCGAGGCTGCAGTGATCTGTGATGATGCCACTGCACTCCAGTTTGGGTGATAGTGGGAGACACCGTCTCAAAAAGAAAAAAAAATTGTATGAGAAACAAAATACAACAAAATTTTTAAAATACTACAACCCAATGAACATCCCATAACATTTTAACCTTCAATCTTGAATTACATTTAATGAGAAACTTGAGAATCAAATACATGCTTAGACCTTGGGCAACCATAACAAGAACTGGAAGAACAGATACAGTCATGGGCCATATAATGACGTTTCAGTCAATGGTGACCTACATGTAAGATGGTGATCCCAGAAGGTTATAATGGAACTGAAAAATTCCTATCAGCTAGTGACATATTAGCACAACACATTACTCACATGTTTGTGGTGATGCTGGTGTAAAGAAACCTATTATGCTGCTAGTTCCATAAAAGTGTAGCACATACTATTATGTGCAGTACATAACACTTGACAATGAATGCCTGTGCTACTGGTTTATGTACTTACTGTACTATATTTTTAAATTTTTATTTCAGGGTCTACTCCTACTACTTGCAAAAGCAGCTAATCGTGTAACAGCCTCTGGCAGTTCCTTCAAGAGGTATTTCAGAAAAAGGCATTGCTATAATAAGAGATGACAGCTGCATGCATGCTTTGCCCATAAAAACTTTCCAATATGACAAGACGTGGAGGTGAAAGACGGTGGTGTTGATAATGCTGATACTCTATGGGCCTAGGTTAATGCGGGTGTTTGTGTCTTCATTTATAGCAAAAGTTTAAAAAGCAAAAAAAAAATTAAAAGTACAAAAAAGCTTATAGAACGAGGATATAAAGAAATAAAATCCTTTTGTAAAGCTGTTCAGTGTGTTTTTGTTTTAGGCTATATGCTATTAGAGAGGAGTCAAAAAGTTTAAAAAAATAAAAATTTATAAAGTCAAAAAGTTACAGTGAGCTAAGGTTAACCTATTACTGAAGACAAATATTTCTTTATAAATGTAGTGTAGCCTACATGTACAGTGTATATAAATTGTGCAGTAGTGAACAGTAATGCCCAAAGCCTTCACATTCGTTCACCACTCACTCACTGTCATCCTGAGCAACTTCCATTCCCACAAGGTCCATTCATGGTAAGTTCTGCATACAGGTGCACCATATTTCATCTTTTTTTAAATTTTTTATTTATTATTATTATTATACTTTAAGTTCTAGGGTACATGTGCATAACGTGCAGGTTTGTTACATATGTATACTTGTGCCATGTTGCTGTGCTGCACCCATCAACTAGTCAGCACCCATCAACTCGTCATTTACATCAGGTATAACTCCCAATGCAATCCCTCCCCCCTCCCCTCACCCCCCTCCCCATGATAGGCCCCGGTGTGTGATGTTCCTCTTCCCGAGTCCAAGTGATCTCATTGTTCAGTTCCCACCTATGAGTGAGAACATGCGGTGTTTGGTTTTCTGTTCTTGTGATAGTTTGCTAAGAATGATGGTTTCCAGCTGCATCTATGTCCCTACAAAGGACACAAACTCATCCTTTTTTATGGCTGCATAGTATTCCATGGTGTATATGTGCCACATTTTCTTAATCCAGTCTGTCACTGATGGACATTTGGGTTGATTCCAAGTCTTTGCTATTGTGAATAGTGCCGCAATAAACATACGTGTGCATGTGTCTTTATAGCAGCATGATTTATAATCCTTTGGGTATATACCCAGTAATGTGATGGCTAAAATCACAAGCATTCGTATACACCAGTAACAGACAAACAGAGAGCCAAATCAGGAATGAACTTCCATTCACAATTGCTTCAAAGAGAATAAAATACCTAGGAATCCAACTTACAAGGGATGTAAAGGACTTCTTCAAGGAGAACTATAAACCACTGCTCAGTGAAATAAAAGAGGACACAAACAAATGGAAGAACATACCATGCTCATGGATAGGAAGAATCAATATCGTGAAAATGGCCATACTGCCCAAGGTTATTTATAGATTCAATGCCATCCCCATCAAGCTACCAATGAGTTTCTTCACAGAATTGGAAAAAACTGCTTTAAAGTTCATATGGAACCAAAAAAGAGCCCGCATCTCCAAGACAATCCTAAGTCAAAAGAACAAAGCTGGAGGCATCAAGCTACCTGACTTCAAACTATACTACAAGGCTACAGTAACCAAAACAGCATGGTACTGGTACCAAAACAGAGATATAGACCAATGGAACAGAGCAGAGTCCTCAGAAATAATACCACACATCTACAGCCATCTGATCTTTGACAAACCTGAGAGAAACAAGAAATGGGGAAAGGATTCCCTATTTAATAAATGGTGCTGGGAAAATTGGCTAGCCATAAGTAGAAAGCTGAAACTGGATCCTTTCCTTACTCCTTATACAAAAATTAATTCAAGATGGATTAGAGACTTAAATGTTAGACCTAATACCACAAAAATCCTAGAGGAAAACCTAGGTAGTACCATTCAGGACATAGGCATGGGCAAAGACTTCATGTCTAAAACACCAAAAGCAACAGCAGCAAAAGCCAAAATTGACAAATGGGATCTCATTAAACTAAAGAGCTTCTGCACAGCAAAAGAAACTACCATCAGAGTGAACAGGCAACCTACAGAATGGGAGAAAATTTTTGCAATCTACTCATCTGACAAAGGGCTAATATCCAGAACCTACAAAGAACTCCAACAAATTTACAAGAAAAAAACAAACAACCCCATCAAAAAGTGGGCAAAGGATATGAACAGACATTTCTCAAAAGAAGACATTCATACAGCCAACAGACACATGAAAAAATGCTCATCATCACTGGCCATCAGAGAAATGCAAATCAAAATCACAATGAGATACCATCTCACACCAGTTAGAATGGCGATCATTAAAAGTCATGAAACAACAGGTGCTGGAGAGGATGTGGAGAAATAGGAACACTTTTACACTGTTGGTGGGATTGTAAACTAGTTCAACCATTATGGAAAACAGTATGGCGATTCCTCAAGGATCTAGAACTACATATTTAGTCTTTTATACTATGTTTTTACTGCAACTTTTCTATATTTAGATGTGTTTAGATATGCAAATACTTACCATTTGTTTCAATTGTCTGCAGTATTCAGTAGAGTATAACCTGCTGTACAGGTTTGTAGCCTAGAAGCAATAGGTTATGGCATTTCTCCTGGGTGTATAGTAGGCATCATCATCTAGGTTTGTGTAAGTGCATTCTATGATTTTTGAACAATGATGAAATCACCTAAGGATGCATTTCTCAGAACACGTTTCCATCATTAAATGGCTGATTCAAATGGTAAAGAACATGTAGTCAATCTACACGGGCCTATGTACTGTCTTGGAGACTTCATTATAGAGGCTGGGAAAAAGAAAACTTTTAAGTTAAAAGGATACGCTTTTTATTATTAGAACAAGATATTGTGTCTTCTTTAAATTTACCACCTTAGAATTAATAAAATTAAAGCATTATACATTTTAAAATAAAGCTTCTAAAATCATGTTGATAGATTTATATAATACTTATATATATATAATATTATATAGATATATATAATAAAACTTTTTTCTAAATAATATCACATCACGTCTCATTAGGTTTTTGAATTTAACTTCATGCTTTAGATTAACTACTTCTTTTATTTTTGACATTTTAAATGAGTGAAATTTAATAAAACAGTAGCCAATTGACACACACAGTATTTTTCCCAGTCCTTACAAATGTGGTGTAATATGAGTATCAATATAAAAGTCAAATGGCATCACACTAAGTTTAAATCATATGTCTTTCTTTTGAAGATAAAGACTTTCAGTGTACCTAAATTCAAGGCTGAAAATGTCGATAATTCTGAAAGTAAGATTAATCAATTAAATGATAGCAAGACAAGAAGTCTATCAGACCACAAGCTAGGATATGAAAATTGGATGCCATTTTCCTAAGCAATTTCACTTTTAATGCTGCTATGAAATGAATAAAATAGTATGCTTCCATATTTAATATTATAGTTGGAAAATATTTTACAATAAATGGAAACTATACCAGCAGTGTCCACAGTTGCCATTATTACTTCATAGAAGAGATTTTTCCTATCAAAATTTAAGCATGCTTTACCAAATATTTATTTTGTAATGAGTATGGAATGATTAATGACAAAAAGATTTTGAAAATGTCTTATTCTTTCTCTCATAATATGATGTTCTATATAAAAAGTTAAAAATTTGAGAAGAAGACAGTGTGAAATACCTGATAGAGTTCAATCATCTTTTAAGAGCATGTTTAGTGCATTTTGTGCAGCTGTAAACTAAGGAGGAGTGAATTGAGATGCGTGAGGAGAAGGTGGTCAGGAGAAAGTGGTGAAACAAAACCAGGAGAACCACACATGGCAGACTCGATACAATTGCTATTCTGCGACTTCTTAGTTGCTGTAACTGTGCATATTGTCTATCTTCTCTCAATTTATTTTATTTAATTAACAAATTCAACAAAATATTTTTTATCCCATCTCACGAGGTTTTGTACATGGTTGCTGTATGGATTCAATAAGAAATTATATGAAAATGTTAACAAATTTTGAAAGCTACACAGTGTTTTGCACAAATAAAAATTAACATTTTGATTTTAATCTTATGTAATACTGGTGACATGACAAATACACAAAAGTAAATCATATGTTCTGGCACAAAGTGGCTGGGGTTAGTAGATTAGATGTGCAATCTATTCAGAGGGAGAAATTTGTTTTAATACTATCAAGGTGATTTCATTAAGCACCAAAGCATCATGAATGTGACTGTGTATTTTGCTATGAGGGTGCTGAAGATCTGAGATGAATGTTTCTGGATGCTATCATTTTGAACATGGACGCAGATAGTGGCAGATTTGGTTTGGTAACGCTACTAAATAGAGCAAGAAACAAATTTCCTTTCAATTTCTTCCTCAGCCATTTACCATCTGTATGACCTTAGGGGAACTTAGTTTTTTCAGTACAATGTTCTTAAATCTCTAAAATAGAGATGCTAACTACATAGCAATTCTAGTAGTCAGTAAATTAACCTCTGTAAGCCTCAATTTTCCCATTTCCAAAAGATGAATAACAACAGCACTAAACATGTTGAATGAGTCTTATAATATTGCTTTTTCATATTATCATAAAGACTTAAAATAACTACTTGTACGTTATACAAATTGAGGTATTGTTTAGGCTCCACACTTTGAGACAATTTGGAAAAAATCAAAGATTAATCAGTGCTGTGCTGTTGTACTAAATTTTAAGCTTGATCTGGTCATGGAAAGTTAAACAATATAATTTTTTAATGTGATAGATTGTTTAAGACGGATGAACACTTTCACCCGAAATCAATAGTACTTTGTTTTCATTTTTGCATATTTGACAAATTAAAAACGGATTTCTTATTTGTCAGTTTATTCTTTAGTGATGTATTGAATACATTCGAATCTTTAAGATGAGGAAAAAATTACTTGGAGGAAAAAATTTAGATAATTTTCAGCACAATATTAATTCATCTGTTTTCCAACCAAAGTATTACTTTCAAAAAATAGTACAGAATTATTAAAAATAAAGTTCATGATATATATCAAGGTGGTAGTACGCAACACTCAGTCATTTGAATATCTCAGCGCCCAGAATCAAGTGTAACTGAGAGATAAGCGCAAGCCTACTCTTCTG
This sequence comes from Macaca nemestrina, assembly GCF_043159975.1. Taxonomy (NCBI): domain Eukaryota; kingdom Metazoa; phylum Chordata; class Mammalia; order Primates; family Cercopithecidae; genus Macaca; species Macaca nemestrina. The sequence continues at coordinate 27,294,010 of NC_092127.1, forward strand.
GTTGCAGGTTCACATTTGGAAAGCCATCCGGAGTGCTCTGAGTCCTGAACAATGATTGTTGGTCCGTGTACACAGGTGCACTGCACAGAGATAGGCAGATTGACCCAGCTGGCTAATAATAGAAAATCGAGTGAGGAGTGAAATCATGTTTATTTCATTTTCTAATTTTTAAAAAAGATTTAGAACATTTGAATGTATATAAGGCGCAGAATACTCTGCTATATGCTCTAAAGAAAGAAGTATTGTGAGGTAAATCAAATATAGACCTGATGTTTACCCTTGAAAATTTTCCTTTGTAAGATAGATAACATTCGTGCAGACACCAAAAATAAAATACTTAAAAGATGAGGACAGGTAGGCAGTCAGGCAATCCTAGAGATAATTTCAAAGACGTTTCCTCTGGCCCAAAATGTGCACCAGAGTTTAGTGATATGTCACTGTTGATGTAGTAGGTTATTAGTCAAAGTGAATTGACAGAAGCACGGATCAACAAAAAGACAATTTCTAGGAGGGGAATGCACATTCAAGCAGTATCTGTTCCTTCTTTTTTTCAGTGTTGGATAGTTATACACAATTTCTAAAGCTTTATTTCTATATTTCTTTCAGTTTCAAAGTATCCTAAATTTATTTCCTGTTTTGTATGCTGGTTGACTTTTTAAATTTTTCAGATCAAGAATTTCCTGCCAACGTGCCATTCATTCACAAAACAAGTACTTGTTATTTCTTTCTCTATGTGATGCTGGGCCAGAAATATAAAGATGGTAAAATACAGTCCTTGTCTTCTGGAAATCAATCTAAGTATTTTTACTAAAGAGTATTCAGTAAAGTTCTAGAGAAGAGAGTCTTTACAGAGAAGACTCTTTTTTGTCATGTTTTAATAATTAAGTAGGACTCATTAGGAAGAGAAGGAAAAAGTATCTCTACTTAAAAAAAAAAAAAAGGGAAATTTGAAAAATATATTCAGTCTTAAAAGTGTGTGCTCTCTGAGGCCCCTGTGAGACTGAGAGTACGTTATATAGCTGGAGCAGAGGACTTTTAAGGAAAGGCAGGAAATAAAGGCTGAAAGAAGTTTAGATCATGTATTAGTTTGTTATTGCCACTATAAAATATTATTATAAACTTAATGAAACAATACGAACTTACTGTCGTAGAATTTTGTGGGTCAGAAATCCAACAGAGTTTCCACGAAGCTAACTTCACGGTTTTGGCTGGGTTACTTTCTTTTGTAGAAGCTCCGGGGTAGCCTTGTTAGTTTGGACTGCTGGCAGATAGCAGTTTCTTGCAGTTGTGGAACTGTGTTCCCTGTTTCCTGACTTCCTGTCAGTTCTAGAGGCTACTGACAGTCCTTGGCTCATGATCTTTCTCCAGCTTCAAAGCCAGCAATGGTGGGTCAAGTCCCTGCCAAATTCAGAACTTCTTCTGCCTTTTCTTTCATTGTTGTTTCTCTCTAATTAAGTCCTATTCTTCCTCTTCCTCTTTCATAGGCCCATTTTATTTCACTGGATCCACTGGATGATGGAGGATAATCTCCATATCTGAAGGTCAGTTGATTATTAAGCAACGCTCTTTTGCAATATAAAGTTACAAATTCACAGGTTCTGGTACTTAGGTCTTGCACATCTTTGGGAGCCATTATTCTGTCTACCATAAGTTGCATGTGTCAAATTAGTTTGAAGAAAATGAAGAGAAGGATCTTTTATTTCATTTTATATTGCTTAGTGTACATCTGCCTATTCAAGTTTCCTAATTCTCTTCGTGCTGTTTTAGCATATTATATTTTTTCTAAAAACTCTTCCATTTTCTTTATGTTACAAAACTAGCACGTAGACATTTATACTATTTTGTAATTATTGTTTTAAATATTTATTATTAGTAAGTATTTAGTTCTTTTCATTAATATATTTTCCCCTTCCTTATTCTTCGTCAACATCGCTAGAAGTTTATCCTTCTCATTAACTTTTAGAAAAAACTGCTGTAAGTCTCATTTACATATTGTTGGTTTTTATAACATTCATGTTTATAATTTTCATTATTTTATTCCTTGTTTTAACTTTCTCCATTTTTCTTTCACCTTGAATGCTTGCCAATTTATTATTTTATTTCTCTAATTTGTTTTCTCATGTGTCTAAGCTACAAAATTCTATGTACTATTTTAATGCAGATTTTGACATCTCATGTTTTCATTGCCATTTAGCTATATTTTTAATTTCCCTTATAATTTGCTTTTTTTAACCAAATAGTAAATTGTATTTCATTTAGTTTGCAGAAATGTTATATTCTTTGCAATATTTTAAAAACTTGTTAACATCTCTATTTATTACATTGTAAATAAAGGGCATATGTTGATTCTTTGAGAAAAATAAGACTTGTTTTGTAGATTATTTTGTGGTAAACATTAAAATTTTTATTGGGACATAATGCAAATCCAAATGTGCATTTTCTGCATATATATATATATCTCCTTTTTTTTTTTTTTTTTTTTTTTTTTGAGACAGAGTCTCACTCTGTCACCCAGACTGGAGTGCAGTGGCACAACCTTGGCTCACTGCAAGCTCCGCCTCCCAGGTTCACGCCATTCTCCTGCCTCAGCCTCCGGAGTAGCTGGGACTACAGGCGCCCGCCACCACACCCGGCTAATTTTTTGTATTTTTAGTAGAGACGGGATTTCACCGTCTCTAGTGACCATCTCTGAGCCAGGAAGATCTCGATCTCCTGGCCTTGTCATCTGCCCGCCTCGGCATCCCAAAGTGCTGGGATTACAGGCATGACCCACCGTGCCCGGCTAGATATATATATAGTTCTCTATATACCCATTGCTTAAAGTTTTATACCTGGATTATTCAATTATTTATTTTGGCTTATTTATTGTGTTCTTTACATAACTTTTAAGAAAAGTAGTAACAAGTTCAATTTAATATTTTATTATTGCTTTAATATTTTGAAGCTATTTTATTTCTTGTACATGACATTAGAGGTGACCTCTATCAAATGTATGATGAACAAGTAAACATTATCTCAATAAGAGTTTAAGTAACCATGGGGAAAAAATAAAAAGTGGAAAACTATTCAACTAATTTTGTTAACTTGTTAAATATAATGAAATAAACTACTATTTAATTTATGAATACTAGGAATATGTGGTATATAATTTTGCTAAATGTATATTACTGATTGATACAGCCAATAACATACATAATGGAAAGACTACGGGAAAATTCCTATTAATATATTTAATTTAATACATTATCAGTGAAACTTTACTATTCCCTCTAATGTTTAACAGATTATTGAAGGGGAAGGATAAAGCTATAACAAAAAATGCATAAGAAGCATGAGGATAGCAAGAGAAGAAAGTTTTTAAATGCAATATGACAATCTAAAAAGAGAACTCGAGAGAATAATAGGATGAGAAAGTTCATGAATGTGCCTAGATGAAACACCAGCTTATGGCCATCAATAGCATTTCGCTATAGCAGCAATAGTCAACTCATAAATGTTACATAAAAGAAATATTACTCATATTAACATCAAAAATTAACATACTTAGGAACCAAAATAAAGAGCTAGCATTGTTATAGAGAAAATTAAAATTATAAAAAAGTAACAAAAATAGATTTAAGTAAATGGAAAAGCATACCAAGTACAGGATGGATAACTACATTTTATATCCAACCTTTTCACTGTCTCCAAAATAATTCATATTATTCATACAATCAAAGTAAGTTTTTCAGCTGGGTATTCTGAGACAATTTGGTAATCTTATGCTAACTTGGAAGTGAAAGTATTCTGATGCAGGTGTTGCAGTCTTGCCAATGCATCTTAATATAGCAGTTTCTTGTTTGAAACTACATATAAATCAACTTTCAAAAAGAGGTTTAGGGTAATTTCACTGACAGATACTGAAAGTACTAAGAAACCGTAGTACTTGCACAGTTTAGTACTGGTGCAAGAAGAAAAAACTTGACTAAGATAATGAAATAGAAGGCACAAAAATATAAGTCATATGTGAGAGAGAAATAATAGAAAATGGTTTATAACAAATAGGGAAAGACTGTGCCACATAGAAAGTAGTGTTGAGAAAAATAACAACTCTTTCTACAGAGAAGAGTACAGCTATGTTACCAATTTATTCCAAATAATGTTGCACTTGACATGTATTAATGCCACGAAGATGCAAGAAATAATAAGCATAAGACGATAGAAAACAATAGGGAAGAATTTTTTTCTCAACAAGCGCTCAAGAAACCTCTTAAATGAGACCTATAAAGCACAAACAAGAAAATAAAAAGGCAGATTGACTACATACAAAAAAAATAAAAACCGTGTCTTTATAAACAGTCATCACCAAAGTTTACAGATAAATAAATAACCAGTGAAAGATATTTCTAAATACATAAACTGACAAAAGATTAATGGTATAAATTTTGACACTTCCTAGTTAATCAACAGTGGAAAGAAACATATTGCAATAGTAAAACTGGCAAAGAGATGAACAGGAAGTTTACAAAATTATAATCCAAATAGCCGTGCAAACTTTCTAAGTAATCAGACCAAAGTGTAAGTTAATATGACAAAGTAATGTGGATACAACCTACTGATGACAAGACTGTGAAGAAAATGAAACTTTGACAATATTTAGGGAAGCTAAGCATGTATATACTTTACAATTCTGGGATACTACTCCTGAGTATTGTTTCCGTTGGGTGGTGATATGGTTTGGCTGTGTCCCCACCCAAATTTCATCTTGAATTGTAGCTCCCATAATTCCCACATGTAGTGGGAAGGACCCAGCGGGAGATAACTGAATCACAAGGGCAGCCTCTTCCATACTGTTCTCGTGGTAGTGAATAAGTCTCACGAGATCTAATGGTTTTATAAGGGGAAACCCCTTTCACTTTGGTTCTCATTCTTTTGTCTGCCACCATGTAAGATGCGCCTTTCACCTTCTGCCATGATTATGAGGCCTCCCCAGCCACATGGAAACCGTGAATCCATTAAACCTCTTTTTCTTTATATATTACCCAGTCTGGGGTATGTCTTTTTCAGCAGCCTGAGAACAGACTAATACAGTTGGGGGTGAGGGAATTTTCAAAGGACCTGAGAAGACATGAACAGGATTTCATGGCAGTGTCTATCTCTAGATAACATAGATAACTGATGGGTAAATACCATTGAAAGCTAGAAGCAGTAAGAAGCAAGGGACTAAAGGACATGCAGCACCATGGGCAGATCTAAAATTCTAATAATGAATGATAATAGCAAATAGAAAAATGGAGTAAGAAGTTTTGTATTATAGAAAAAGTTCATGAACTTTTTGCCCCTTGGTTTGATTTCAAACCCCACTAATAGTTTCATAATCTTGATGTTCATCAAATCTTTCGGAGTCTCATTTATTTATTCTGGAAATTAGGGGTAATTATACAGATTGCTGTGACAAGTAAGTGAAATAATGTTTGTAAAATTACCCAGCAGTGTAACACTTTTAGAATAGACAAATACAATCTTATCGCAAATGATATCTACTAAAAACCTTTAAGAAAGATACTTACTGGTGAAATATTGCAATTTTTCTCATTAAAGGAACAGACAAGGTAACATGCCACTATGTACTATATTTTACATATAAAGCCTTTTTCCTTGGCCTATAAAATAGTACAAATAGAAAATAAAAAGTAATTAGATTATACTTCTAAACTAATTATTATATCAAGGGACTAATAAAAGCTAATCTTCTCATAAATTCCAGTGGGAGCATATAGAAGACAGACAGAATTCTAGTCCAGTCACAATTCACAGTGAGCCCTGTTAGTCCTCAAAGCCATCCTCCAATTATTTCCCCACTTGACTAAGTTAGACTCTAGAATAATTTTCTCTCCACAAGCTGATACCTCCAAATTATCCCTAAAACAACATATAGCCTACTTTGGCCATTGTTCTTAGAGGTCAGCTATTACAGAATGCTAACACCTCCCAAGTGTCCCCAATTATTGCAGCATTGACACTGTGAGTGCTGATAGACTTCACACAATGGTAGTTGAGAAGATAAGAATGTATTTATTATCCACTCTAGAATATTGTTTATCAATGATCATTGGCAAGCATGAGTTCTTTATTAACCTCCTTCCCTCCCACTGAAATTACGCTGCCCTCTTTGTACCCACAAAACTAAATAAAGATGTACTCTTGGGAAAGATATGTATAGGACAGATATTGCCTTCGTATATACAGTCATGCACCACATAATGATGTTTGGTCAAGGATGGGCTGCATGAACGACAGTAGTCCCTAAAGATTATAATACCATACTCTTACTGTGTATGCTTAGATAAACAAATGTTTAGTATTGTGTTCCAATTTCCTATAGTATTAAGTGCAGTAATCTGTACAGGTTTGTAGCCTAGGAGCAATAGGCTCTACCATATAGCCCAGGTGTGTAGTAGGCTGTGACATCTAGGTTTGTGTAAATATACTCTGTGATGTTTGTACAATGATGAAACCACCTAATGATGCATTTCTCAAAACATATCCTCAACCTTAAGCAATTAGCGACTGTTTATATATAAATATAAATGAATATATACATATGTATGCATATAAAATGAGTATAATCAGACATCTACAAAACCAATAGAATTCTCAGTAAAGAGCATATCCAGATCATTAAAAGCAGACCTATGTGAAATCATTCTCATCTCTATAGTAATATTTTGGCAATTACGGCACAATCTTGAGGATGATAAAACCTGCAGTAAGTCTATCATTTAATTTTCCTTGTTTTGGTTATTGACTCAATGAGGCTTATTAATAAATAACAAAAACTGTACTGATTACTGTAAAACTAGGATGCATTCTTATTTTAACAAAGCATCAACAATTTCAATTAACATGAATAATTCAGCAACATTTTAAACTAAGCATGCTCATGACACCACAAGGACTTAAACTCTTAATTTTTTTGCAGAAAATTTCATAAATAAGAGAGTATACATTTATTATTATACAATATTTACATCAGGGTCTTCAGATAGCATGCTGACACACATACTGATTTTTAAAATGATAGCTTGGTTTCTTCTTTTAAATCTCATTCTACAGAATTTAATAGAAAATCAAACAGGCTTCTAATATGTATTGATCTCTGTCTCAACTTCCTAATATACATTAACCCACTGAATCCTCACCAAAACCTTTTGAGGTAGGGGCTATTATTTTTCCTACTTTACAGAAGAGAAGATTAAGTCTGAGAGGGTAAATAACTTGCCTGGGTTAAAGAAACTGGTTGGCAGTGGGGAGAGAACGAATCTCAGAAATTCTAGCTCCAAGGCTTGCTCACTTAACAACTAGACAACAGTATCATCGCTCAGAGGTTTTCTTTATTCTCTGCTTGAATTGTGGTTATGTCTTGACCAAATGTAGCCCTTAAATGTGGACTATTGGTATATGTGCCAGTGACTGAAATCTGTGTTTACCTGCAGAGCTTACTGCACACCATGAGTGTAAGAGCCGAGTTATATGAAAGGAATAAAACAATTGTTCACTTAGGGCACAAATAGATTGCCTTCCTTCTGGGCCCTATATAAACCTATGGAAGGATTTTTCTTCATGAGTTTAAAGGTACCTGACTTCTTATTTATATGTGATTTATGAAAATAGGCTGAATGAATTACGAAAAACAAGTGATTTGAAAGCTTTTTATTTGCTTCTATGGGAACATAACACAGAAGCCAGAAGCAAGCAAAATAAGTTTATTCTGTTGCTTGTATGTTGCAAATGCCCCTGAGGTGCCTTATAATAATGCACTATGAATAATTCTGTCTTAACAACCCAAGTTTCATAAGAACAAATCATTCTTTTTTTCATGTTGAGAATTGAAAGAATGTTCTTTGGTCTAACATTCTAAAAATGGCTTTCTATATTGAACAAAAGAGAATGATATTAAAACTAAGTAATGGATTGATGTACTTCTTTTTCTATGATGGGTCATCTTTTGAAAAACAATTGTTCTCTGGTAATCTTTTAAAACTACAATATTTTTATCAGGTAAAGTTATACCTTTATTAACCCTCATAATCTGGCTTTTGTTTATATTATACTTGCACTTCTCGCTATAATGTCAAATATTTGAAAACATAGCTGAGATGTAAGTAATATTTAATCTTTTTCTAGTATAGATTATTTTAATGATGCATATAAAGGCAAAAGTTTTAAAGTAACATTATACTCACCTACACCTTCAATAAAATTGTTAAAATTAAACATAATGGTTAATTTTAATTTTTTTCAGTGAATTCCAAGATTAAAATAACTGCTGGAATCATAAAAAGTAAATAAAGCCATGGATTTAACTGCCTCCAATTCACTGTATAACATCAACTCAATCTATAAATTAACTATATTTAGCATTATTTCTATCAACAAATTTTGATGAGATGGTCACATCAATATTTTTATGAAAATCCCCAATGGGAGTGAAGCTTAGTATTTAAAATAATTTAGGTGCTTATAATTTCCAAATGAAATAGACGATGAAATGGAACTAAATTTCCTATGGGAATTTACCTTTCTTCATTTTCCTTCAGGCCACCACTGAACTGGGGGCTATCCTTTCTGGTTGCTGACAACCATGAGTAGAGCTGCCTGTAAACCATCATCAATTATACACATTTTCAGTCAACAGATCTAAAGTAATTTCTTCTGGTGAAATGAGAAGTATAGTGGTGAGGTAGGAATAGACACACTGGGAATATATGCAATTTAAGTGTTCCTTTAGGACCCATGTAAAGATAATTCTTTTCTCTACCACTTCTGTTTTATAATCAAATATGTTACTGTGAAAGCCCGGCTTGTTTTTATAGAATCCTCTCTGTAGCGACACGTTCTGAAGTCCTATGAAATTATGATAATGAGTGTCTATCTAGACTGAATTACAGTATGCAAGAGAACTGACACTTGACAAATTTGCTATTTGAAATACCACTTTATTAAGTTTATGATAATCCACTTTTATCTTTTAAGACCTATCAATCTCTTTCAGAATCCAAATAGGTAGATTAAATGATGGTATTATAGGCATAACCACTCTAAAACTTTTAAATCTTGGATGTGATTCTGACACTATGATTGCCCCAGGGTAGGGCACCATGCCTGCTTGCTTGTTTGATAAGGAATTTCTAAGCACGTATTCTTGGCTCTTTATACCAAAAGTTTCTTTATGCCGTGGATCATGGAACCAACGAATGAATTTTACATTTTTGTAAATATCTATTCCAACTACATGCTCAGTTGAAAATTAACCGTTGTATGAATTTGGGGTCCCAACATATTGATCAAGAGGCAGATTCACGCTAAAAATCCACTTATTAGCATACCAATATTTATACATTAAACTCGATAGCAGGATCCTTCTCAGAAGTATGCAGACTCCAGTTCCCTCAAAGAACACTCAGTGTTTGTGGTTCACAAGTGGAAAAGAGAGGGTGTGAGATATGGCAAGGTTTCTCTTCAAACAGCCTAATCAACTTCTTATTCTCTAATTCCAAGTACCACCTCCCCCACCACCTTTCTTCTCCTTTTCTTCTGATTTTACTACACGCCCAGACATGCCACAGTCCCAACTCACATTCTTTTCCTTATTTGAAAATAAACTGTCTCTCTAGTCTTCTGTAGATGACCCTTCCTCTTCTCCCCTGTCTCCCATTACACGCCCACCTTGTCTAAAAAAGTTTAAATGTTTAGCCATTCGAGTCTACTTTAGATTGTGCAGTCCAACCCCAGCCAATGAGAGAAGGACACAGGGTCAAGAGTCGAGTTAAAAATAAAAGCTTCAGGCCAGTCGCGGTGGCTCACGCCTGTAATCCCAGCACTTTGGGAGGCTGAGGAGGGCGAACCACCTGAGGTCGGGAGTTCAAGACCCACCTGACCAACATGAAGAAACCCCGTCTGTACTAAAAATAAAAATTAGTCATGCATGGTGGTGCATGCCTGTAATCCCAGCTACTCAGGAGGCTGAGGCAGGAGAATCGCTTGAACACAGGAGGCGGAGGTTGTGGTGAACCGAGATCGTGTCATAGTACTTCAGCCTGTGCAACAAGAGCGAAACTCCCTCAAATAAATAAATAAATATTTTAAAAAATAAAAGCTTCTACTCTCCTTTGTTCAGGATGCTCTCGTGGCAGCCAGCCCGATGAGAAGCACCCTTCTGTGCGAAAGTAAATTTGCTTTGCTGAGAAATCCTTTATTTGCTGTTTTTTTTTTTATGACTCTGAACTTTATTTCTAACAGAAGGACTCTAACTATTTATCATCATAGCCTTAGTCAGGTATCCAGGCCTATGATTTAAAAATGTAGTAGTAAGTGTCCTTTGGATGCCATCAACACTCTCTTAAAAGGTTTTATAATTAGACAATTTGTATTGCCATTTTTCCATTCTACATTGCCTCTGACAGACAGCTGACACGTTTAGCCTCTGCTACCTAAGAATCTTATCAACTTCATTGAACTCAGGAAACCCTGTTCAGTAGCCTAATCTCCCCCCTACATCCTCAGGCTACACACAGCAACCAGTAAAAGTATGTTTCGTCATATTGCTATTTGCCTCTCCAATAGGATCCTGGAAGTGGTATTCCATGAAAATACTCAGGGGACATGGTAGGCTACGGTTGAATAAAATACAATGATACAGGACACAGTTCCTCTAACACTTTTAACTTCTTTAATTAATTCACTTATGTAATATGAATTAATTTTTAGCATCCAAGTTTCAATTTTACCAGAGGCCACAATGAAACTCAAGTTCTAGTAAACCAAACAAATTAATACCAGACCTTGAATTAAGAATTCAAGGTTTATTTTACTGACTATCCACAAATATGTCCTGATGTATAATACTACTCTCAGAATACATACAAAAATATAGTCTTCATATATATTGTCCATATGTACTCTAAAATACTTGGGGTTGTTTGACATGTGTTTGAGCATTTTGAGAGGTATCAAATAAATAGCATGCCTCTTTTCTTGAATTCTGAAACTCTTTTGAATTAAAATAATGAATAAGTTAGATGGAACAAGATGTTTTCTTTAAAATTGTGGAAGCCAATTAAGATTCTAACTATTAACTCCCATCGTTAGTCAGAAACACAATCAGTTTCCCCATATCAGATGCCTTAACTTGAGGAGCAAAGGGAACTTTTACTTTGTGAAAGTAATACTACACCCTTCCAAAAGGAAAATATGTGAGAAGCTGATCTAAACTGTAAAATTCATTGTTTTTAATTTACTAATTAGAAAATGTACACTCCGGGGACAGAGTTTTTAAATTCAGCAAACTGTAGGAATAAACTATTTTAAATTTGGCCCTGTTGGCTATATTGACCCTGAACCTGTAGGAAAATAAATGAAAAAAGATGAAAAAAAAATGAGAGAAGCTAAAGATGCTCTCTAGTTCTCGCGTATGTGTATTGAGGTTATTTTTTCTATGTATGTTTTCAAATAAAGCAACCAGGCCAGCACTCAGTAAAGATTTATTTATTTATTTTATGTTTTTTGTCTGTTTGTTTTTTAAGACAGAGTGTCTATCGCCTAGGCTGAAGTGCAGTGGTGCAATCTTGTCTCACTGCAACTCGCGTCTCCTGGGTCCAAGCAATCCTCCTGCCTCAGCCTCCTGAGTAGCTCAGCTAACAAGTCCCTGCCACCTCGCCCAGCTAATTTTTGTATTTTTAGTAGAGATGGGGTTTCACCATGCTTGCCAGACTGGTCTCGAACTGCTGACCTCAGGTGATCTGCCTTCCTCGGCCTCCCAAAGTGCTGGGATTACAGGCTTGAGTCATCGTGCCTGACCCCAGTAAGGATTTATTAGTGGCTATTAGGTAGCTCACAGAAACAACTGGAGGATTAGGCAGTGACTAAACTGCAAAGGAAAACTAACATGATTACATAACTTACTCTGAGTAAAAATCAATAAATCACCATTCTTACCTCTCAATCCAGGGTAAACCCAGTCTTTTAAAAGCATTTTTCTAAACTAGAGCCTAGACAAGAATGTGGTTTAATAGAGATAGTTGCATATTTCTCAGTAATTTTTGCCATTGCTAAAATAAATTGTAGCAAAGACCATTCATGCCTTTACTTTTTTGTAGCTCATTTTTATCAAAATTTGTTGTAAAATTTTAACAGGAGAAGAATTTCCAAGTTGAGTGCTCAAACTGACTATATATGTACACGTATGCACACTTTCTTTAAAATTAAGATAACATGTGGTCCTATATTTTCCTTGTTTATTATAAAATATTTTTCTTGGGTAACTGTACAAAAAAATTAACACATATGGGTTTTAATCAAAAGGTGTTGATTTTTGGAGAAAGAATCAGCATTTCATTGACTATTTTTGATACATTAAGACAATATATAGGCTAGGCATGGTGGCTCACTACTGTAATCCCAGCCCTTGGGAGGCCCAGGCGTGTAGATCACTGGAGACCATGAGTTCGAGACCACTCTGGTCAACATGAAGAATCCCCATCTCTACTAAAAATACAAAAAACAATTAGCTGAGCATAGTGGCGTAAACCTGTAATCTCAGCTACTAGCAAGATTGAGGCAGGAGAATCCCTTGAACCTGGTAAGTAGAGGCTTCAGTGAGGCTTCATGCCACTGCACTTCAGCCTGGGTGACAGAGACTCTGTCTAAAAAATAAAAAATAAAAAAAAGACAAAATATATACTTTTTAATTGAAATTTTTACTAAGAATATTGTAGATTCACATGCAGTTGTAAGAAGTTCAAAGTACAACACAATTCTGTGTATGCTTTACTCAGTTTCCACCAATGAAATATGTAAAACCATTGTATATAGATCTCAAAACTGAACGTGACTATTTTAACTTAATTTTAAATTGAAGAGTACTTATCATAGAGAATACATAAGTTGTTCTAAATAACACAGTGAGCCATACCATTCATTCAAAGCCAGATCTGCCTATTCACAAAACCCATACTTTTTCTAGAGGTACAATTAGAATTTACAAAGATAGTGTATGATATATAGCCTTGCAATGAGAACTTCATGAACCCCGAGAATACATCAAGTATTATGTGTCGATACCAACATGGTCAAAAAGGATTTCATACAGTCCTTATGAAATGAGTTAAACAATTGAGGAACAACTTGCCTTCAGATATCAGTTGCCAAAATACCTTAGTTTAGGCATCAGAATGCACAAAAATTACCTGGGAAATTTAGAAAAATGCAAATTGGAAGTAATTATTTGTTCACAACTACTAAATAGTCTATCGTAAGAGATGGTAATTGTTGCTAACCCTTGACCTGTTGTACACCTACAAATCCCTTAAAATCTTTGTCTGTAGGAGTGCCTTCCCATCCACATTGCCAGCCCTCTGTCCAGATTGACTAAACTTGGGAGACAGCAGTGAGCTCTACAAACCGAAACAGAGCTTCCATCTTCATGGTCAGAGGCGAATTGCAAAACCATTGTGAAAAAAAGACAAAATCTTTAATACAGTTTGTAGGGAGGCTGCTTCTGAAAAGCATTTATCCAGGGTCTTTTACACAACTCACAAATGCTAATGAAGCTCACCCTGGTAAGTACTAGACAAAGGATTGCCAGTAATTTTATTCTAAGACAAGATAACATTTGTTGGAATTAGGCATCTGAAAGCTGGGAGTTAGTGCCAAGTCTTTCATCCTGAGAATTTCATAACTATCAAGAAAAATACAGTCAATCATATGCTCGTGGGCCTTTTGACATGGCAATGAAATTACTGACCGTTCTTGAAAATAATTCACAATCTGGTCAGTCATTGCTCAAATTTTCAGGCTCTCTGTATCTTCCATAGCTTCAGGATAGGTGGGTAAATAGTTGTAGACTTGTCTTCCTGTTAATTAAAAAAATTTTTTTTCTTTTTTTTCTGTTGATAATGGCAAGAAGAAGAAAAAGAAAAAAAAATTCTGGGGATAAAAGTCCCGAAATGACTAGTTGAACAGGATGAATGTATACCCAGATAAGTTGACATAGAACAATCAACTTTGTGACATATTCTAGGAATTCTTCAGACCTTAAAGATATTAAAAATATCTAAGAGGCTCCTTCACCAAACCAAACCAAAACAAAACAACAAAAACACAAGCTGCTTACCAAAGAAAAAAGATAACACTTGTTGGAATTAGCCATCTGAAAAGTAATGAAAAACAAAACAAAACAAAACAATAACAAAAACAGTGGAGCATCATTCAAGAAACACAAGGAAAGGAAGTTCGAATCCATCATATTATAACAAAGCAATAAGAAGCTGTAGAAAAAATTCTATACATTCAAAAACACTTTCAGTGATGTAAGCACGGAATTTCCTTCAGCAATGTACTAGAGGATGAATTTCATCTAACTAGTAATTAGGTAAGTACTAGACAAAGGATTGCCAGTAATTTTATTCTAAGACAAAAGCCTGGCAGAGCCTAGCTGCCCTTCAAGTGATTTGGGAGGCTGAGGAAGACTGCATTTGAGCCTGGGCAACAGAGTGAGACCTTGTCTTTGAAATAAATAAATAAATAAAGACAAAAGCAAAGATGTGACAAGGATGGAAAAAAGCAAAACAAAAATGCCATATATTATGTCAAAAAGTGAGAACAGAAATTAAATATTAAGTGGGAAAATGGAAAAACTTATTGAATGTCAAATAAGTGGGTCAATCAGTAAGTAGAAGTTTAGCTACAGAGAACAAAAAAGAAATTAGTGAATAAATAAGAGTTAAATCACATGTTTTAAAGCTGAAAACAAACTAATTGAAAGGAAAAAATAAGGATATTATAAAGATGTTAATAAGAAAGTAACTGCTAAATATAATTAAGCTTTTCATTACTTCTAAAATAAATATCAAAAAATAGCAAAAAAGATATACCACCTAAAGAAAAACCCATCTGTATCTCTTTCTCTATCACAAACACACACACACACACACACACACACACACACACGGAGACATGCAATAAATATAAAATAACAGGCATAGTATGTAGAAAATAAAAAGGACCTCAGAAGGCTCTCTTGTCTTCTTTTCACCATCTGAAGATACTAGAAGTCACTGCCTGCAACTTGGAAGAGACCCCTCATCAGAACCCAACCCTGCACCATGCTGGCACCTAGATCTTGCACTTCTAGCCTCCCAGACTGTAAAAAATAAATGATTGTTAAACCACTGAATCTATGGTAATTTGGTATAGCAACCAGAACTAAGGCACATGAGAAACATCTATCTAAAAAAGGTGATTCAGAAATGAGAGAGAGGAAGGAAGGAAAGGAAAGTAAGAGGAAAGGAGAAAGAGGAACAACAAGTTATCAGGCAAATGGAAATACTACTAAGCAGGCAAGTTTGAAGTCTTTCACCAAACCAGGAAGCCCTCAGGTCTCCTTACATTAGGCAACAAAATTTATTTATGATGCAAAATGATACAATTAACAATCAAAATCTATTAGACATAGATAACTTCATAGTAAGTAAAATACAAACCACCTTTATACTATAGAACCTAAAGGATACAGAAAGATAAATAGAAAAAAAACACTAGGAAAGTTTATCATTCTTTTCAAGTTTGTGTGAAAATAGCTGAAGAGGACAAATAAGTAAGCAAGCATATAGAACATATAATCAATATCAATAAGGTAGATAATATAGAGAAATATCAAAAATTACATTCTGATAATAAAGAATATTCCTTTTCAAGAGCAAATGAAACATACATGAAATGTCCTATATATTAAAATGCAGCAAGAAGGCAAACAAATTTAACAAGATGGAATTTTTGTAAATAATCTCCAATCAGAGGGGGCGGAGCAAGATGGCCGAATAGGAACAGCTCCAGTCTCCAACTCCCAGAGCGAGCCACACAGAAGACCAGTGATTTCTGCATTTTCAACTGAGGTACTGGGTTCATCTCACTGGGGAGTGCCGGACGATCGGTGCTGGTCAGCTGCTGCAGCCCGACCAGCAAGAGCTGAAGCAGGGCGAGGCATTGCCTCACCTGGGAAGCACAAGGGGGAAGGGAATCCCTTTTCCTAGCCAGGGGAACTGAGACATACAACACCTGGAAAATCGGGTAACTCCCACCCCAATACTGCGCTTTAAGCAAACAGGCACACCAGGAGATCATATCCCACACCTGGCCGGGAAGGTCCCACGCCCACGGAGCCTCCCTCATTGCTAGCACAGCAGTCTGTGATCTACCAGCAAGGCAGCAGCGAGGCTGGGGGAGGGGCGCCCGCCATTGCTGAGGCTTAAGTAGGTAAACAAAGCTGCTGGGAAGCTCGAACTGGGTGGAGCTCACAGCAGCTCAAGGAAACCTGCCTGTCTCTGTAGACTCCACCTCTGGGGACAGGGCACAGTAAACAATAACAAACACAGCAGAAGCCTCTGCAGACGCAAACGACTCTGTCTGACAGCTTTGAAGAGAGCAGTGGATCTCCCAACACGGAGGTTGAGATCTGAGAAGGGACAGACTCCCTGCTCAAGTGGGTCCCTGACCCCTGAGCAGCCTAACTGGGAGACATCCCCCACTAGGGGCAGTCTGACACCCCACACCTCACAGGGTGGAGTACACCCCTGAGAGGAAGCTTCCAAAGCAAGAATCAGACAGGTACACTCGCTGTTCAGAAATATTCTATCTTTTGCAGCCTCTGCTGCTGATACCCAGGCAAACAGGGTCTGGAGTGGACCTCAAGCAATCTCCAGCAGACCTACAACTGAGGGTCCTGACTGTTAGAAGGAAAACTATCAAACAGGAAGGACACCTATACCAAAACCCCATCAGTACATCACCATCATCAAAGACCAGAGGCAGATAAAACCACAAAGATGGGGAAAAAGCAGGGAAGAAAAGCTGGAAATTCAAAAAATAAGAGCACATCTCCCCCGGCAAAGGAACGCAGCTCATCGCCAGCAACGGATCAAAGCTGGACGGAAAATGACTTTGACGAGAGAAGAAGGCTTCAGTCCATCAAATTTCTCAGAGCTAAAGGAGGAATTACGTACCCAGTGCAAAGAAACTAAAAATCTTGAAAAAAAAGTGGAAGAATTGATGGCGAGAGTAATTAATGCAGAGAAGGTCCTAAACGAAATGAAAGAGATGAAAACCATGACACAAGAAATACGTGACAAATGCACAAGCTTCAGTAACCGACTCGATCAACTGGAAGAAAGAGTATCAGCGATTGAGGAGCAAATGAATGAAATGAAGCGAGAAGAGAAACCAAAAGAAAAAAGAAGAAAAAGAAATGAACAAAGCCTGCAAGAAGTATGGGATTATGTAAAAAGACGAAATCTACGTCTGATTGGGGTGCCTGAAAGTGAGGGGGAAAATGGAACCAAGTTGGAAAACACTCCTCAGGATATCATCCAGGAGAACTTCCCCAACCTAGTAGGGCAGGCCAACATTCAAATCCAGGAAATACAGAGAATGCCACAAAGATACTCCTCGAGAAGAGCAACTCCAAGACACATAATTGCCAGATTCACCAAAGTTGAAATGAAGGAAAAAATCTTAAGGGCAGCCAGAGAGAAAGGTCGGGTTACCCACAAAGGGAAGCCCATCAGACTAACAGCAGATCTCTCGGCAGAAACTCTACAAGCCAGAAGAGAGTGGGGACCAATATTCAACATTCTTAAAGAAAAGAATTTTAAACCCAGATTTTCATATCCAGCCAAACTAAGTTTCATAAGTGAAGGAGAAATAAAATCCTTTACAGATAAGCAAATGCTTAGAGATTTTGTCACCACTAGGCCTGCCTTACAAGAGACCCTGAAGGAAGCACTAAACATGGAAAGGAACAACTGGTACCAGCCATTGCAAAAACATGCCAAAATGTAAAGACCATCGAGGCTAGGAAGAAACTGCATCAACTAACGAGCAAAATAACCAGTTAATATAATGGCAGGATCAAGTTCACACATAAAAATCTTAACCTTAAATGTAAATGGACTAAATGCTCCAATTAAAAGACAGAGACTGGCAAACTGGATAAAGAGTCAAGACCCATCAGTCTGCTGTATTCAGGAGACCCATCTCACACGCAGAGACATACATAGGCTCAAAATAAAGGGATGGAGGAAGATTTACCAAGCAAATGGAGAACAAAAAAAAGCGGGGGTTGCAATACTAGTCTCTGATAAAACAGACTTTAAACCATCAAAGATCAAAAGAGACAAAGAAGGCCATTACATAATGGTAAAGGGATCAATTCAACAGGAAGAGCTAACTATCCTAAATATATATGCACCCAATACAGGAGCACCCAGATTCATCAAGCAAGTCCTTAGAGACTTACAAAGAGACTTAGACTCCCATACAATAATAATGGGAGACTTCAACACTCCACTGTCAACATTAGACAGATCAACGAGACAGAAAGTTAACAAGGATATCCAGGAATTGAACTCATCTCGGCAGCAAGCAGACCTAATAGACATCTATAGAACTCTCCACCCCAAATCAACAGAATATACATTCTTCTCAGCACCACATCGTACTTACTCCAAAATTGACCACGTAATTGGAAGTAAAGCACTCCTCAGCAAATGTACAAGAACAGAAATTATAACAAACTGTCTCTCAGACCACAGTGCAATCAAACTAGAACTCAGGACTAAGAAACTCAATCAAAACCGCTCAACTACATGGAAACTGAACAACCTGCTCCTGAATGACTACTGGGTACATAACGAAATGAAGGCAGAAAGAAAGATGTTCTTTGAAACCAATGAGAACAAAGATACAACATACCAGAATCTCTGGGACACATTTAAAGCAGTGTGTAGAGGGAAATTTATAGCACTAAATGCCCACAAGCGAAAGCTGGAAAGATCTAAAATTGACACTCTAACATCGCAATTAAAAGAACTAGAGAAGCAAGAGCAAACACATTCGAAAGCTAGCAGAAGGCAAGAAATAACTAAGATCAGAGCAGAACTGAAGGAGATAGAGACACAAAAAACCCTCCAAAAAATCAATGAATCCAGGAGTTGGTTTTTTGAAAAGATCAACAAAATTGACAGACCACTAGCAAGACTAATAAAGAAGAAAACAGAGAAGAATCAAATTGACGCAATTAAAAATGATAAAGGGGATATCACCACCAACCCCACAGAAATACAAACTACCATCAGAGAATACTATAAACACCTCTATGCAAATAAACTGGAAAATCTAGAAGAAATGGATAATTTCCTGGACACTTACACTCTTCCAAGACTAAACCAGGAAGAAGTTGAATCCCTGAATAGACCAATAGCAGACTCTGAAATTGAGGCAATAATTAATAGCCTACCAACCAAAAAAAAGTCCAGGACCAGATGGATTCACAGCTGAATTCTACTAGAGGTACAAGGAGGAGTTGGTACCATTCCTTCTGAAACTATTCCAATCAATAGAAAAAGAGGGAATCCTCCCTAACTCATTTTATGAGGCCAACATCATCCTGATACCAAAGCCTGGCAGAGACACAACAAAAAAAGAGAATTTTAGACCAATATCCCTGATGAACATCAATGCAAAAATCCTCAATAAAATACTGGCAAACCGGATTCAGCAACACATCAAAGAGCTTATCCACCATGATCAAGTGGGCTTCATCCCTGGGATGCAAGGCTGGTTCAACATTCACAAATCAATAAACATAATCCAGCATATAAACAGAACCAAAGACAAGAACCACATGATTATCTCAATAGATGCAGAAAAGGCTTTTGACAAAATTCAACAGCCCTTCATACTAAAAACGCTCAATAAATTCGGTATTGATGGAACGTACCTCAAAATAATAAGAGCTATTTATGACAAACCCACAGCCAATATCATACTGAATGGGCAAAAACTGGAAAAATTCCCTTTGAAAACTGGCACAAGACAGGGATGCCCTCTCTCACCACTCCTATTCAACATAGTGTTGGAAGTTCTGGCTAGGGCAATTAGGCAAGAGAAAGAAATCAAGGGTATTCAGTTAGGAAAAGAAGAAGTCAAATTGTCCCTGTTTGCAGATGACATGATTGTATATTTAGAAAACCCCATCATCTCAGCCCAAAATCTCCTTAAGCTGATAAGCCACTTCAGCAAAGTCTCAGGATACAAAATTAATGTGCAAAAATCACAAGCATTCTTATACACCAGTAACAGACAAACAGAGAGCCAAATCAGGAATGAACTTCCATTCACAATTGCTTCAAAGAGAATAAAATACCTAGGAATCCAACTTACAAGGGATGTAAAGGACCTCTTCAAGGAGAACTACAAACCACTGCTCAGTGAAATAAAAGAGGACACAAACAAATGGAAGAACATACCATGCTCATGGATAGGAAGAATCAATATCGTGAAAATGGCCATACTGCCCAAGGTAATTTATAGATTCAATGCCATCCCCATCAAGCTACCAATGAGTTTCTTCACAGAATTGGAAAAAACTGCTTTAAAGTTCATATGGAACCAAAAAAGAGCCCGCATCTCCAAGACAATCCTAAGTGTAAAGAACAAAGCTGGAGGCATCACGCTACCTGACTTCAAACTATACTACAAGGCTACAGTAACCAAAACAGCATGGTACTGGTACCAAAACAGAGATATAGACCAATGGAACAGAACAGAGTCCTCAGAAATAATGCCACACATCTACAGCCATCTGATCTTTGACAAACCTGAGAGAACAAGAAATGGGGAAAGGATTCCCTATTTAATAAATGGTGCTGGGAAAATTGGCTAGCCATAAGTAGAAAGCTGAAACTGGATCCTTTCCTTACTCCTTATACGAAAATTAATTCAAGATGGATTAGAGACTTAAATGTTAGACCTAATACCATAAAAATCCTAGAGGAAAACCTAGGTAGTACCATTCAGGACATAGGCATGGGCAAAGATTTCATGTCTAAAACACCAAAAGCAACAGCAGCAAAAGCCAAAATTGACAAATGGGATCTCATTAAACTAAAGAGCTTCTGCACAGCAAAAGAAACTACCATCAGAGTGAACAGGCAACCTACAGAATGGGAGAAAATTTTTGCAATCTACTCATCTGACAAAGGGCTAATATCCAGAAACTACAAAGAACTCAAATAAATTTACAAGAAAAAAACAAACAACCCCATCAAAAAGTGGGCAAAGGATATGAACAGACATTTCTCAAAAGAAGACATTCATACAGCCAACAGACACATGAAAAAATGCTCATCATCACTGGCCATCGTCAGGAAACAACAGGTGCTGGAGAGGATGTGGAGAAATAGGAACGCTTTTACACTGTTGGTGGGATTGTAAACTAGTTCAACCACTATGGAAAACAGTATGGCGATTCCTCAAGGATATAGAACTAGATGTACCACATGACCCAGCCATCCCATTACTGGGTATATACCCAAAGGATTATAAATTATGCTGCTATAAAGACACATGCACACGTATGTTTATTGCAGCACTATTCACAATAGCAAAGACTTGGAATCAACCCAAATGTCCATCAGTGACAGATTGGATTAAGAAAATGTGGCACATATACACCATGGAATACTATGCAGCCATCAAAAAGATGAGTTTGTGTCCTTTGTAGGGACATGGATGCAGCTGGAAACCATCATTCTTAGCAAACTATCACAAGAACAGAAAACCAAACACCCCATGTTCTCACTCATAGGTGGGAACTGAACAATGAGATATCTTGGACTCAGGAAGGGGAACATCACACACCGGGGCCTATCATGGGGAGGGGGGAGGGGGGAGGGATTGCATTGGGAGTTATACCTGATGTAAATGACGAGTTGATGGGTGCAGCACACCAACATGGCACAAGTATACATGTGTAACAAACCTGCACGTTATGCACATGTACCCTACAACTTAAAGTATAATAATAATAAATTAATTAAAAAAAAAGAAGAAAAAAAAATCTCCAATCAGAATGTAATAAAACTAGAAATCAATAACAATATTGAAAAGATTCTTAACATGGAATTTAATTATTTTTATTAGGTTAGGTTTATTGTGGTATAATTAAATACAGTAGAATTGACTTATTTTAGGTATATATTTTCATGACATTTTTAAATTTTAACTTTGATATAAGTTAAATTTGATAAAGTCCAATTTATTAAGTTTATCTTCTGTGATTTATATGTTTTGCATCCTAACGCCTTTTTGCCTAACCAAAAACTGCAAGAGTATTCTTTTTTTTAATACTTGCAGTCTAACATTTAGGTCTATGAATTCATGTTAATTTTTTAAAGTAATATAATGTATGGGTACAGTGTTATTATTTTTCATATTAACACCCTCATATTTCAGAACCAGTCTTAGAAATGTCATCCCATTATCCATTGAATAACCTGGACACATTTGTCAAAAATTAGTTAAAGTAATTATACATGTGGGTATATATCTGGTGTGAGTCTCTCTTTGGCTCCTGTCCTTCTTGATCTCCCTTTGATCATGCTTTATAAGCATTAAGACAAAACCAAGTGACACTTTAACACCTTGCTAAGAAATATTTTTAGCTAGATCACTCAGATAAGTGAGTTTTCTACTTTCCACCTTACCATAGGTGACATTGTTGGCAAACATCCTTAACTATATTTAAAAAATCCAATTTCCTACAGTTTCCAGTAAGATTTTTCATACTTTTTTAAGCCCTCATCTGCAGTATTCTCAAAGCTTACAAAATTTTCAGCTTCTTCAAGGATCTTGATGCTTTCACATATACTTCCTTCAAACTCTTTTTGGTTTCTAAATCCACTCCAATATTGCAGGATTTGGATTTCTTTGTTTAGGTATGCGTTTTGTTGCCCTAACACCCACTCCCAGGATAAAAATAACTATTATCTAAAGCTGTGTAAACAAGTGCCTTAAAACATAGTGACTTGAAATAGAAAACATGATTTTTGCATATTGGCAAGTTGAGAGCCAAATCACAAATGAACTCCCATTCATAATTGCTGTAAAAAGAATGAAGTACCTAGGAATAAAGCTAACTAGGGAAGTGAAAGAGCTCTATAAGGAGACTACAAACTGCTGCTGCAAGAAATCAGAGATGACAAAAACAAATGGAAAAACATTCGATGCTCATGGATAGAAAAATCAATATCATTAAAATGGCCATACTGCTCAGAGCAATTTATGGATTCAATGCTACACCTCTTAAACTATCATTGACATTCTTCACAGAACTAGAGAAAACTACTCTAAAATTCATATGGAACAAAAAAAGAGCCTGAATGACCTAGGCCATTTTATCTAAAATTTTTCCAAGCAAAAAGAACAAAGCTGGAGGCATCATGCTACCGGACTTCATGTAGAATAGTAGCTATTATAGTACATGGTTACAGTAACTAAAAAAGCAGGGTACAGGTACAAAAATAGACAAATAAACCAATGGAACAGAATAGAGAACCCAGAAATAAGACCACACACCTACAACTATCTGATCTTCGACAAAGCTGACGAAAACAAGCAATGAGAAAAGACTCCCTGTTTAGTAAATAATGCTGGGATAACTGGCTAGCCATATGCAGAAGACTGAAACCAAACCCCTGCCTTACACCATGTACAAAAATTAACTCAAGATGGATTAAAGATGCAAAACTCAAAACTATAAAAACCTTGGAAGACAACCTAGGCAATACCATTCAGGACATAGGCATGGGCAAAGATTTTATGAAAAAGACGCCAAAAACCAATTACAACAAAAGCAAAAATTGGTAAATAGAGTCTAATTAAATGAAAGAGCTTCTGCACAGCAAAAGAAACTATCATCAGAGTGAACAGACAAACTACAGAATGAGAGATAATATTTGCAAATTATGCATCTGAGAAAGGCCTAATATCTAGCATCTATAAAACAAATTATTAAACAAATTTACAATAAAAAGCAACCCCATTAAAAAGTGGGCAAAAGACACGAACAGACTCTTCTCAAAAGCTGACATATATGTGGCCAATGATCATATGAAAAAAAGCTCAATATCATTGATCATTAGAGAAATGCAAATGAAAACCACAATGAGATACCATCTCACACAAAGTCAGAATGGCTACTATTAAAAAGTCAAAAAAACACAGATGTTGGTGAGGTTTTGGAGATAAAAGAATGCTTATACACTGTTGCTGGGGAGTGTAAATTAGTTCAACCATTGTGGAAGGCAATGTGTTGATTCCTCAAAGACCTAAAGACAAAAATACCAGTAAACTCGGCAATCCTGTTACTGGGTATATAGCCAAAGGAATATAAATCATTCTGTTATAAAGACACATGCACACTTATGTTCACTGCAGTACTATTCATGATAGCAAGGACATAGAATGAATCTAAATGCCCATCAATGATAGACTGGATAAAGCAAATGTGGTACATGTACGCTATAGAATACTATGCAGTCATAAAAAAAAGAGTGAGATCATGTCCTTTGCAGGAACAATGGATGGAGCTCGAGGACATTATCCTTAGCAAACTAACAGGAATAGAAAACTAAATACTGCATGTTCTCACTTATAAGTGGGGGGTAAATGATGAGAACACATGGACACATGAAATGAAACAACTCACATTGGGACCTGTCAGAGGCTGGAGGGTGAAAGGAGGGAGAGGATCAGGAAAAACAACTCAGGACTACTAGGTTTAATACCTGGGTCATGAAACAATCTATACAACACACCCCCGTGGCACAAGTTTACCTATGTAACAAACCTATACTTGTACCCCTGAACTTAAAATAAAAGTTAAAAAAAAATACACGAAGATTTCTGTGGGTCAACTATTTAGAAGAAGCTTACCTGAGTAATTCTGGCTCAGAGTCTCACATCTGGCTGCAGCTAAGCTGTTGATCAGGGCGGCAGTCATCTGAAGGGTAGACTAGGACTGGAGGATTATCTCCCAAGTACTCAACGGTAGTCGGCAGGAAACCTTAGTTTCTTTCCAGCCATGCAGGACTCTCCATGGGTCTGACAGGTCGCTCTCATGACCAGACAGCTGGCTTCCCACAAAGTGAGTGATCTGAGAGAAATAAAGGTGGACGCCATAGTCCCTTTCATGACTTAGTTTTGGAAGTGATACACTGTGACTTCAACCATATTTGTTCATTAAAATTAAGTCATTGAGTCCAGTCCACACTGAAAGGGAAGATGTTAAGCTTCACTTATCAATAGGTACAGCATCAAAGAATTTGTGGACGTATTTCAGATAACTGCAAGGCAGAAGGAATATTTTACATGCACTGCATATATTGAATGCTATGGCAGAGATTTCAGGGATATAACTGATTATAGTGTCATGATCGTATAAACAAGAGTTAATTAGTTTATGAGGTGGCAATATTGATGGATACGGGCTTGGAAATTAGGAGATTTTTGTGTTAAGAAATGTAAAAGGACTTTAAATAATAAACATTATTTATTGTAATTCAAGTTCTTAAAAAGATTTCAAATCCCTGAGATCATTTCAACTTGTTTGTGTTAGGAAATAGTCAGCTTGTGGCCAAGAGGAATATACATTTTCTCTGTTTCCATATTAGATTTTTCTTAAGTTTAAATGTATTATTGAATAAAAGAGTAAAACACATAGACAATGACATTTCAGAAACAAAATCAGTTGGGATATATAAGGTGTATTTTGCTATAAACTGTCTTACACTTCTTCAATAAGTCTATGAACAGTGAAATAAATAAGATTATTATGGTTTGAGCAAAGACTGTACAAACATTATCCATACATAGGGAAAATAATAATGATGATAGCACCAAAGATAGCCTAATGTACTGAGCTGAATACTTATGTGCTAAGCACTCTGGTAAGCAGTTTATATGCATTGTCTCATTTAATTATCTCCAAAATCATATGAGATAGATGGAACAAGGAAGAAATTATTTTCCTAGGAGAATTACGTTCTATATTAATATACATGGATATGAATCCAACTTCTCTGAAGCTTGTGGAAGTACTGGGTTTTCTTACTTACACTGCATCTTCTTATTGAAGTGTTAATTCACTCAAGGTCTGCTGATTATCATGATGATTATTGTTATTATTATTACACATTATCATGCTTTTGCATTCACTAAATCTCCCATGTTTTAAAAACAAACAGTTTTCTCCAGTTTCAGGCCCTTAAAACTGAAACAATTATGCAAAATTTTTATACAATTGAGAACAAATTTTACTTTTCTAGTGCTTGAACTATGTGGTTTATTCATCTCTCTCTAAATTCATATCTAGTTTTCCCAATGTCAATTAATTTTATTGTTCTTATTATTTTTAATTCATTGACTAAAGCTTAGCTGATTTATCTCGAACAATTCCAGTGCAATCTTGAAAATAATGATGTTTTTCAATTATAGAATATATAGCATATATGAAAAAGTTCATAAACTTTAAGACAGTATTCAAATATAAAGCATTATCAAGGTATTATTCTAGTCCTGCTGTGACACAAGTGGGGAAATATGATTTCAATATTATTTTTCTCATGAATGGAAAATATGTATTATTATAGACTTCAGAAAATATTTTAAAAGGATCTCAACAATAAAATATCTACATATTAACATGGTTAACTATATCCAATAAGTTTTTGTTGTTGTTGTTGTTCGAGACGGAGTCTCACTCTGTTGCCCAGGCTAGAGTGCAGTGGCGTGATCTCGGCTCACTCCAAGCTCTGCCTTCCGGGTTCAAGCCATTCTCCCGCCTCAGCCTCCAAGTAGCTGGAACTACAGGCGCCCACTACCTCTCTCAGCTAGTTTTTTGTATTTTTAGTAGAGACCGAGTTTCACCGTGTTAGCCAGGATGGTCTCGATCTCCTGACCTCGTGATCCGCCCGCCTCGGCCTCCCAAAGTGCTGGGATTACAGGCGTGAGCCACCGCGCCCAACATATCCACTAAGTTGTTAGTTACATCCATATCTAAACACATATTTTCAAATATATACATATATACATACACACTAATATATAACTTTTAAAAATAAAATCATACAATGTAAAATTATTTCACTTAAGGTTGTTATCTAATATATTCCCCTGTACCACTAAATATTTTTTCAAAACACAATTTAAAAACTTGTACAGCATTCTTAAAAACATATATACTGCATTTTATTTTATTCTTTTTCTATGGTTGAAATTATAAGTGATGAAACTTGATCACTTTAAACATATTGGAAATATATTTTAAAAGAACTCAAAGTGTTGATATATGAATGTGGTGGGATGTCTTCTTAATATATTCCTCAAGAGAATTCATCAGCCTTCTTTAAGATTGGCCTTCTACATCCCAAAGGTTCTATTTTTCACTTGGAAATGTTTTAATATCTAGCTACCAATTATAATGGCACTATCACTGTACCTGAGGCGTTTAATCATACGTGATTCTCCCTTCTTTGCCCAACTATATGTGAATTATCTTGGAGAGAAAAAAATCGTTATTCTCCACGTGGTTGCAGTAAAACTAGTGGAAAAAAAAGTGATATAAAAATCAAGTAGAAAGTCCCTGCGAAGTGCAATAGAAATTGCACCTAGATTTAGGAGATTGGTTTCTACTCCCTGTTGAGAACTCAGATATTTTTGTGCCCTTGGGAAAGTCACTTAAATTTTCTAGACCTTTGACTCCTCAGTTGATAATTTATCTCAAATAGTAATTTTTGACTGTGGAATTTTTAAATGTTTCCTTAGAGGAAATAAATGTCTCAATAGATGCAATCTAATTTGCAGGTGATATGTCTGAAGTCAGGTAAAAAATTATACAAATTAATTCTATATACTTGGCTAAGTTTACCACTGAGGCTTTTATAATTAGAGTCTGAGTTATTTGGGATGATTTATTGTCACATGTGGTTAGAGTTCAGAGCATTTTTCTAAATGTTGTTTTTCTACAATTAACTTTTTTACCCCTCCATTCACCTCAACATATTTGTTGTAAAGTCTATAATAAATCTTAACATTAGTTTTCGTATGAACATTAGATTTACATTTTTATCTCTAAAACGGTCCATTTTATTTGTGAAAAGTGTATTTAAATTAGAAATTGCGTTGGAAAAAATGTATATTGTTGTAACACTCAGGCTCATAAGGATGAGATTTTAAAATTGCTCTGGAAAAAAGCATCTCCTAATATCTGATATTTTCACTTCTCACAAGATATGCTAAGCATGAAGAGGCTCGTTCTGCCAGTGTGGCTTGGAAAAATAAATGGATAAAACTAGCTCAGCTTATTGTGTATGAGCAGTGAAGTGAAAGGGAAACTGTCCTAACAGATATTAAAATATATGAAAAGGCTGTATTACTAAGACTGATATTGACCCTGGAAAAAAACTGAAACCAAAGAAACAGAAATCAAAATCTAACAACCAAAAAAAGACCAACCTTAAAAGAAAAAAATTAAATGCTCAAAAGTGAGATTAGGGCACTCATTAGGCATCGCATCTAAAAGTTATGTGCTTTACTTCACAATTTAACCAAAATGAATTTGATATGAATCAAAGTCAAAACAAAGCTATTTATGTAACCTAAAATAAAACACCATAATTAATAGAATAAAGTTTAATGTATTTTTATTACTATTACTACCATATAAAATTTTTTTAGCAAAACATGGAAAATAAAAATCTGCATAGAAAAAACAGCAAACGTGACAGCAAAAGCCACTGTAAACAAAATGCAAGAAAGAAAATAAAGATAAAACAACAAAAACTGAAGAATGCAACTGCATCAAAGCCAGTACCACAGGAAAAGCATTACTTACTGTCTTTAACAAATAAGGAGATTTTATAAGTCAATATAAAAATTTTACATGGGATAAGAGGGAAATGACATAGAAACTGTATGGATTAGGAAAAAAAGAAAACATACAAAAGGCAAATAAACACATATGATATATTTGACCACGCTTGTAAGCTCGTATATTTGGCCACATTTGTAAACAAAATAAAGCAAAGAAAAAAAAGTTTTGTCCGCAAAGTTTCTGTTATAAATAATGTAACACACTATCATAGATTATGGTGCAGAAGCATAAACTTTCTTACCCCCATTTAGTGTCAAAAGCTTTCAAAGTTCATGTCTTTCATTCTAGAAATGTGCTTCCAGCAATTTATCTCAAGTTAAAAATGGACAAGTGTGTAAAGGTGTTGTTAAAAGGATATATTGGAATAACTTATATCAGCGAAAAACCAAAAGCAACTGAAATGTCTTTCAATAGGAGACTTATTAAATTAATCATGGTATATTTCTAAAAGGAAAGCTATGTTGGTCAAAATAATGGCAATTAATTTATATATTCATTAACAGGCAAAGATGTATACAATATGTATTTATAGTACTTTTATTTATTGTTTAATGTATTGTCTGCACTTCATTTGTTCGTGTGTGTGTGTGTGTGTGTGTGTGTGTGTGTGTGTATTAAAACATTTAAAAAAGCCCCCTACTCAGAAAGTCGGAAAAGAATTCAATATTCCAGCTTTTAAAAGTCTTCTGGGAAAGGCAGTGGGGTACATCACTGTAAAACAGATGGGTACTGATAACTCTTCGGTGGAAAAATAAGTTGCAGACTTACACAAGTTGCCCAAATGATTATCGAGCTGAGTTTGTTTTTCAGAAATAGGTTTCAAAAATTTCAAAGAAGCTATACAAATTTCCCCTAATCATACAAGAATTTAACAACGAAGTTTAAATATATAGCAAAAACCAAATAGGATAATAAACACGAATAATTTATGAAGCAAGCCTTTTAATCCTAGAAAACTGAAATGGAGAGATCACACACTTAAGAGAAATATACCTAAATGAGGACTAATAGCAAATAAAACAACTCTAAACATTTCCCCAATGACTAAGTTACAAAAAGACAGCTTAGGAAAATTACCAACATTTTTTCAACTTGCAAGCGTTGATTTCAACTTCTTCCCTAGCCAATTCAGTTCTACTTAGATAAATCTGGTTATCTATCTTTATATCTATCTATCTATCTATCTATCTATCTATCTATCTATCTATCTATAACTTATATATATATAACATATATATATATAAAAATTAATGTGTTTCTACTCAGTTACTACCATTTTTTTTCTTTACACCTTTTCCCTAATTTTCTCCAGAAACATTTTTCTTTTGGTTTGAGCAGTTGAACTGAAAAGGTTTGGAAAGTAGAATCAGTATTGGCTCTTATTGGAATAGCACTTGAAAAATGTAATCCTAGAAAAGGCCAATTTTTAACTGAAGTGGCTTGACAAAGTTAAGCATCCATTCTCAATGTGACAGTGACTCCCATGTTACTAACTAGGTCAACGGCTGCTCTTGACTAGATCACATAACCCTGCATGATACTGGAATGTTCCCTGGTGAGGTATTGCAGAGTTATGTGCACAAACACTCAAGCACTTACAGTTTCAATAAATACAAAGCATCATTTTAACCTATTTTAATATAAAAGAAGCAAAAAATACTGCTGACCTGCTTTGCTTCTTGAACTGACTTAGAGTGCTGTTCATGACATAGAAGACACAATAGTTAATGAGTGGTTACTACAAGCTCTTTAGACTTCAGCATTTACTGCTCTCCAACCTTCAGCAATATTTTGGCAGTAATAATCATATTCTTCATTAACATCATAATTGTCCTGGGACCAAAACCCCAAGGAACTGGAGTGATGTAATCAGCTTTTTCGTGATTCCTTCAAAGTCCGTATCTCCAACCAACTTGAGTTTAGCAATTATGGGACCTTGAACTCTATATATTCTCATGTCAATGATTGCTGCTCCTCCTTTGATATCTGCTGTGATCAGATTTGGAATGCCTGAGGCAGATAGTACAATATCTGCAAGAATTATATTTTTCTTCAACTACTCTGTGGGAGTGTACTGATGAGATATTGTAACAGTGGCATCACTTCCAGGATTTTCATGTGCCCTATCTGTGTTTAATAACATTAAAATGAGCATCCTAACATTTTTTTAATTTCCCAACTACAATCACATTCTTCTCTAGAGCTGGAATGCCAGTTCACTTCATCGTTTCCCACATACCCTCTGGGGGAGCTGGTAGCATGGAATACTGGTGAGAACACATTTGCCCAACATTAAGTACATGAAAGCAATCTACATCCCTGTCTGGAGAAACAGCATTAGGGATCTTTCTCTCATCGATGTGATCTGGAATGAGCCCCTGAATAAGGAGGCTATCTACGTTATCATCATTTTTCAGTTTATTGATTAAATTCAACAATACCTCCTCTGAAATTGAAGCTGGTTTTACAACTGTCTCACTGTTAATTTTTACATCTTCAGCTGCCCTGGTTTTGTTGAGGACACAGGAATGACTTGCAGGATTATTATCCACCAGAATCAGGCTCAGGTGTGGTCCTTTGTTGCCAGAAGGCACCCACTTTTCCACTTCCGGCTTGATCTGCTGAACCATTTTCCTTTAAGAAATGACGATAGCTTTCTTACTCATTTCTCTTGGTTTTATGCAAACACACACACACACATCCTTGATGCATAATAAATATATTTACACATAATCATCCTTGATATATAATAGATATATTTACACATAGCCATAAGACTACATATACATATATAGGTATATACATATATATACATACTTATGTATGTATATATACTGTATATATAAACACTCAGAGAGAGGGACTTAACTTGCACTTAATAAAACGTTCCCTTTGAAAGCAATACACTTAGAGAAAATGGTAGCTGCACATTCAGATACAAATTATATACTAATGTTAAAGCATGGCATTCTGGGAGAAGCCAGCGTTCCAAGTCTCAGTCTTTGCTTCCAAACACATGTTCTGCGTGTTAGGCCAACTTGTGAATTCCTGCGAGGTGGAAGGGAAGATGGAGGAGATGACAGGTCTGCACCGCCTGAGCAGCAGAGTGGTGGAGGAGGCAGGCAGTAGAGCAGTTGCTGGGAAACTATTGTTTGTAATTTTAAAGAGCCCAGTGGTAGATCCATCTGTTTTCCCCTAAATGACATTGCTAAAAATGCCATTGTCAGAAACACTCAATTTATACACATACACAAGTAAAAAATTATAAACATAGCCTGTCATTATTTTTACAATTTAAATAGTTCACAACATTCGTTTTTCTGTGAATAAGTTTCTTTTTTTAAACTTTTATTTTAGATTTGGGTGTACATGTGAAGGTTTGTTACCGAGGTAAACATGTATGTATGGTGGCGGTTTGTTGTACATAGTATTTCATCATCCAGATTTTAAGCCAGCACTAAAATGACCAGCAAAGAAGCTAGAGAAGGTCATGTTAAAAGTAAGTAATATTAACAAATGTTGTAAATCATAACTTGATATAAAATAACATTATAAAATACTTTGTTATAAACTAGTAAAGTTACTTATATAATTTAATAAAAATATTTACAATTTTGGCTAAAAATAACTTTGAAATGTTGACCAATATATTCTGTATTCCTTACCTATTTAATATGTAGGCTTATAGATGTTAACTTTTACATACTTCAGTCTGTTAACACGTGGTCCTTGAACTTGAATTAACACGACTTTTCTGATGTTTTTGGGACTAAGTATCCCTTAATGTTCACAGTAAGCTACCTTTGTAGTGAATTTCACAGTGTAAATTAGTTAAGTGATTGTATATCCATTTTCATGCCTAGTGACATTTCATTAGATCCTGTATGGTGATGTAAAGTTTGTATCTTTAAAAACAGTATTTCTGAAATGAATTTGAAATTCATTACTGCTCAGAAAAGGGAAAAAAAAAGGTTTGAGTTGGAGTTACTCATTCTCACATTGCTTCACAGCCTTCCTTCACTAATATTGATATTTAAAAATATATTCACACATATCATTGGTTTGCACGTATATTCCATTATTAAATAGATTCTGATTAGGCTTTGTATATCTGGAAGTTTTTGATATATGTTTGAAATATGTATTATTTATTAACCATTAACTTTGATCATATAACAGGTTACTGAGTAAGCTTTATAAGATAATTTGATGGCAAGAAAAGTGATAAGTGTATGAGTTCATGATTAGAGACATCCAAGATTAGTTTCTTTCAAGATGCAAAAAGCAAAGTGAGGAAAAAACCCTAGGAAAACTACATAAAATAGGCTTTATTGCATTATTATTACTTGTCTTAAAAGTTATCAAATATTATCTAAATCTGCTCTAATTTAAGGTACTGAAATTTTTCAAAGGGACTGTAATTACCATGTCCTTTATCTTTCAATATAGTCCTTGTAGGTAAAATGGAGTATCAGTGACACTGTTGTCAAAGCCACTTCGGTTAATGTTTACAAAACATCGTCATTTACATAGCACAAAGGAGGTTTTCGGCACTTGATGTCTGTCTTTATCTTCTGGATGAACACTGGTTCTCAGATTTAGCTAGATCTCCTGGTAAGTTTCTGATGATCTCAGATATTTTCATTTTATCCACATATCCAGATGAACTTTTTGGTTTTCTTATTTAACAAAATGCTGCCAGGGGCTGCTTTACAGTCATGTGACCTGTATAGTCAATTTCACACAACTCTACCTTTGGAATGATACTACATTTGGTTAAGTACTTGCTGTTGCTATCCTAAAAATCTTAATTGTTTTGTGCATGGGCCTCTGAAGTTTCATTTTTCACTGGGCTCTCAAAATTAAGTAGCCCATCTGGCGTGTTTCTATAAGGTATCAAATATAATGAATGATGCCGAAAACTGGAATTGTGTTTGTGACCTTTCTAGACTCTGTTTTTAACTTATTGTTTTGAAAACATTATATCAGTGATTTGAATGAGTTCCCCCAAAGTTCATGTGTTGGAAACTCAATCTCCAGTGCAACAATGTTGCGGGGTGGGGACTAATAAGGGGTAATTGGTATATTATGGTCAAGTCCTTATGATTAGATTAATATTATTATTGCAAGAGTAGGTTAGTTATAGCAAGAGTGGGCTCCTGGTGTCTCTCTCTTTTGCATGTGCTCACTTATCTTTCCATCTTTCTGCCATAAGATAACACAGCAAGAAGGCCCTCACTAGATGTGACTGCACAGTCTTCAACTTCCCTGTCTTTAGAACCATAAGCGAAGTAAACCTCTATCCTTTAGAGGTTATCCAGCCTGTGACAGTCTATTGTAGCAACAAAAAATGGACTAATACAAGTATAGACTCACAGGGGTTTACAAAATTAGTACAGAGAGGTAATGTATACTTTCACGCATGTCCGTGTGAAGAGACCACCAAACAGGCTTTGTGTGAGCAATAAAGCTTTGTAATCACCTAGGTGTGGGTGGACTGAGTCCAAAAAGAGAGTCAGTGAAAGGAGATAGGGGTGGGGCATTTTATAGGATTTGGGTAGTTAGTGGAAAATTAGTTAAAGGGGTGTTGTCCTCTGGCTGGCAGGGGTGGCAGTCACAAGGTGCTCAGTGGGGGAGCTTTTGAGCCAGGATGAGCCAGGAGAAGGAATTTCACAAGGTAATGTCATCAGTTAAGGCAGGAACTGACCATTTTCACTTCTTTTATGATTCTTCACTTGCTTTAGACCATCTGGATGAATATGTACAAGTTTGGGCTCAGAGGCCTGACATTCCTGTCTTCTTATATTAATAAGAAAAATAACATAAAATAGAGTGGAAGTGTTGGGGCAGCAAAAATTTGGGGGGTGGCATGGAGAGATAATGGGTGATGTTTCTCAGGGCTGCTTCGAGTGGGATCGGGGTGGCATGGGAACCTAGAGTAGGAGACGTTAAGCTGAAGGACGATTTTGTGGTAAGGGGTGATATTGTGGAGTTGTTAGAAGAAACATTTGTCATGTAAAATGATTGGTGATGGCCTGGATGCGGTTTTGTATGAATTGAAAAACTAAATGGAAGACACAAGGTCCGAATAAGAGAAGGAGAAAAACAGGTATTAAAGGACTAAGAATTGGGAGGACCCAGGACATCCAATGAGAGAGTGACCAAGGGGGTTCAGCATAATTACTTGCTTGGTTGGCGAGTTGTGAGGCTCTATCCTCGACAGAGTTCTCTTTTTAAGTTGGAGGCCGAGTTTGGTGGGGTGTGTTTTTAAAAGACCATTAGTCCGTTCTACCTTTCCTGAAGATTGAGAATGGTAAGGGGTATGAAGTTTCTACTGAATAACAAGAGCCTGAAAAACTGCTTGGGTGATTTGAATAAAGGCCGGTCCGTTATTGGACTGTATGGAGGTGGGAAGGCCAAACTGAGGAATTATGTCTGACAGAAGGGAAGAAATGATCATGGTGACCTTTTCAGACCCTGTGGGAAAGGCCTCTACTCATCCAGTGAAAGCGTCTACCCAGATCAAGAGGTATTTTAGGTTCCTGACTTGGGTCATGTGAGTAAAGTCAATTTGCCAGTCCAGGGGCAAATACCCGAGCTTGATGTGTAGGGAAGGGAGGGGTCTGAACAATCCCTAAGGGGTAGTAAAATGGAAGGTGGAACACTGAGAAGTGATTTCCTTGACAATAGATTTCCATGACGGAAAGGAAATGAGAGGTTCTAAGAGATGGACTAGCGCCTTATAACTTACACAGAAGAAGTTATGAAATGACGACAGAATACAATGGGCCTGTGAGGCTGGAAGGAGATATTTTCCTTGGTCCAAGAACTATTTGCCTTGTTTGGGAAGAGATTGATAGGTGGAAGTTTCAGTGGGGGAATAGGTGGGAGTGACCCATGAGAAGGAGAAAGACCAGCTGTGAGGGACAGAAGTTGGAACTCTAGCTGCTTCTTTAGCTACCTTATAAGCATAAGCATTGCCTAGAGCAATGGGATCTGATGCCTTTTGATGGTCCTTGCAGTGAATGACTCCAGCTTCCTTTGGAAGTAAAACAGCCTTGAGAAGAGTTTTTATTAAAGAGGAATTAATGATGGAGGACCCTTGTGTAGTGAGAAAACCCCTTTTTGCCCATATAACAGCATGGTGGTGTGCGATACGGAAGGCATATTTAGAGTCAGTAAAAATATTGATGAATAGTCCTTTTGCAAGAATGAGGGCCTGAGTTAAGGCAATGAGTTCGGCTTGCTGAGAGGTAGTGGAGGGGGGCAGAAAGTATATGCATCAGGTGTGAGGAAGAAAATAGATTTTGGAAGTTATGAGAACTATAGAGAATGAGTTAAGCATAGTTTGTGATTTTGAGGGCCTCTGAAAGTATTAAGGCAGTAGCAAATGCCGCACACAGACACGAGGGCTAGGCTAAAACAGAAAGGTCAAGTTGTTTGGATAGAAAAGCCACAGGGCATGGTCCCGGTCCTTGTGTAAGAATTTCAACTGCACACCCGCGTACTGTGGCTGTGTGTGATGAAAAAGGGTTGGGATGAGTTAGGGAGAGCTAGTGTGAGAGCAGCTTCTAGGCCTGTTTTTAAGGAATGGAAAGGAGTGACAAAAGATTTTAAGATCTGTGGGGTCAGCTAGGTTTGCTTTTGTGAGTTTACATGATGGTTTAGTCAGGATGGTAAAACTAGGTATCCAAAGGCGGAAGTACCTAACCATGCCTAGGAAGGAAAGGAGTTGTTGTTGTGTAGAAGCGTTTGGGGTTTAGGAGATTAGCCAGACATGATCACCAGGGAGAGCATGTGTGTTTTCATGAGAATTGTGCCGAGATAGGTAACAGATGAGGAAGAAATTTGGGCTTCACTGAAGTAATGGGGGCTGTCCAGGAAGCTTTGTGGCAGTACAGCCCAGGTAATTTGCTGAGCCTGATGGGTGTCAGGGTTAGTCCAAGTGAAAGCAAAAAGAGGCTGGGATGAAGGGTGCAAAGGAACAGTAGAGAAAGAATGTTTGAGATCCAGAACAGAATACTGGGTTGTGGAGGGAGGTATTGAGGATAGGAGAGTATATGGCTTTGGCAACACGTGGTGGATAGTCAAGACAGTTTGGTTGATAAGGCGCAGATCCTGAACTAACCTGTAAGGCTTGCCTGGTTTTTGGACAGGTAAAATGAGGGAATTGAAGGGACAGTTTATAGGCTTTAAAAGACCATGCTGTAACAAGCAAGTGATAACAGGCTTTAATTATTTTAAAGCATGCTATGGGATGGGATATTGGCATTGAGCAGGGTAAGAGTGACTAGGTTTTAATGAGATAGTAAGGGGTACATGATCGGTCACCAAAGAGGGAATAGAGGTGTTCTGTATTTGTGGATTAAGGTGGGGAGATAACAAGGGGAGGATGTGAATGAGGCTTTGAACTGGGGAAAAAGGTGGTAATGAGGTGTGGTTGTAGCCTAGGAATAGTCAGGGAAGCAGATAATTTAGTTAAAATGTCCCTACCTAATATGGGAGCTGAGCAGGTGGGGATAACTAAAAACAAGTGCATAAAAGAATGTTGTCCAAGTTGGCACCAGAGTTGGGGAGTTTTAAGAGGTTTAGAAGCCTGACTGTCAATACCCACAACAGCTATGGGGGCAAGGGAAACAGGCCCTTGAAAAGAAGGTAATGTGGAGTGGGTAGCCCCCATATCAATTAAACAGGGAATGGACTGACCCTCCACTGTGAGAGTTACATGAAGCTTGGCATCTGTGATAGTCCAGGGGACTTCCGAAGCAATCAGGCAATGTCAGTCTTCAGCCGCTATGCTGAGCAGATCTGGGAAGGAGTCAGTCAGAGAGCCTTGGGCTAGAGCTTTAAGGGCTCTAGGAGTGGCTGCCGGGTGAGCTGGGCAATCAGATTTCCAGTGGGTCCCTGCACAGATGGGACATGGCTTGGGAGGAATCCCAGGCTGCGGGCAATCCTTGGCCCAGTGGCCAACTTTCTGGAACTTGAAGCAAGATCCTGATGGAAGAAGTCCTGCAGGAATGCTTCACTGCTGTGGCTTAGGCATGTGTGGCTTAGGCATTTTGAAGTTCTTGTGTGCTGGAGGTGCAGCTGGGTTTTATCTCACAGCAGAGGCAAGTAATTGTAACTCAGAAATGCGTTGCCATCTGGCTGCCTCCTCCCTATTATTGTACACCTTGAAGGCGAGGTTGATTAATTCCTATTGTGGGGTTTGAGGGCTGGATTCTAATTTTTGAAGGTTTATTTAATGTTGGGAGTGGATTGGGTAATAAAATTCATATTGAGAATAAAACGGCCTTCTGACACTTCAGGGTCTAGGGCTGTGAAGCATCTAAGGGTTGTTGCCAAACGGGTCATGAACTGGGCTGGGTTTTTATATTTGATGAAAAAGAGCCTAAAAGCTAACTGATTTGGGAGAGGTTGGATAAACAAAAAGGAGCATTAATCTTGACTATGCCTTTAGTTCCAGCCACCTTTTTAAGAAGAAATTGCTGGACAG
The DNA here is from genome assembly GCF_043159975.1 of Macaca nemestrina. Classification (NCBI taxonomy): domain Eukaryota; kingdom Metazoa; phylum Chordata; class Mammalia; order Primates; family Cercopithecidae; genus Macaca; species Macaca nemestrina. The sequence continues at coordinate 27,332,313 of NC_092127.1, forward strand.
GTTGGGGAGGGCTAGTCACAGAATGAAACTGTAAGCCAGACTGGGTGTGAAGAGGAGAGATGATAAAATGATTATAAGGTTGGGGAGCGGAGGCTGAGGAAGAATCAGGATCTGGCTCGGCCTGGCGAGGAGCAGCCTGGGGAGGAGGGGAGAGGTCAGATGGGTCTGTAAAAAAGGAAGATTGGAAAGACTCAGCAACACTTGGGGTTGGGACTGAGGGGACAGGCGGGAGGGAAAGAAGGAAGATTTGGGATGAGTTGCACTGGGAACAGAGACTAGGGAGGGACCAATATGTAAAAGAATGCCTGGACGTCAGGCACCTCAGACCGTTTGCCCATTTTATGACAAAAATTATCTAGGTCTTGTAGGATGGAGAAATAGAAAGTGCCATTTTCTGGCCATTTAGAACCATTGTTGAGTTTGTATTGGGGTCAAGCAGCATTGCAGAAGAAAATAAGGCATTTAGGTTTTAGGTCAGGCGTGAGTTGGAGAGGTTTTAAGTTCTTGGGAACACAGGCTAAGGGAGAAAAGGAGGAATGGAGGGTGGAAGTTTGCCTATAGTGAAGGAGGCAAGCCCAGAGAAAAGAGAAGGTAGAGACATGGAGAGAAGGGGTGGGGGGTGCTTGTCCCCCAAAAAGGTGGTGCTTGCCACTAAGGGTGTAGGATCAAGGCAGGCATCCCCATGGTTATCAGACACCTCTGAAACATGGGTGAATAATCAAACAGGTGTCCCCACAGTGATTAAACACCAAGGGAAGACTGTCTTCCGGAGTCCGTAACCAGCTTCAGAGTTTTGGGTCATGGATTAAACGCGTTTCCTCTGTCCCTACCAGAAAAGGAAAGGAACTGAAATTAAGAGAAGGGAGAGACTGAAAGATGACTCCAAGACTGAAAGGAGAAAGAGGTTGAGGGATAGTGAGAGAGGTTGGAGAACAGAGTAAAAAGAGGCTGCTTACCCGATTTAAAATTGGTGAGATATTCCTTGGGCTGGTTGGTCTGAGGACCCGAGGTGGTAGGTGGATCTTTCTCATGGAGCAAAGAGTAGGAGGACAGGGGATTGATCTCCCAAGGGAGGTCCCCTGATTCAAGTCACAGCACCAAAGTTCACTCGCGTCCATGTGAAGAGACAGCCAAACAGGCTTTGTGTGAGCAATAAAGCTTTGTAATCACCTGGATTCAGGCGGGCTGAGTCCGAAAAGAGAGTCAGCAAAAGGAGATGGGGTGGGGGCATTTTATGGGATTTGGGTAGGTAGTGGAAAATTACAGTCAAAGGGGGGTTGTTCTCTGGCTGGCAGGGGTGGCAGTCACAAGGTGCTCAGTGGGGGAGCTTATGAACCAGGATGAGCCAGGAGAAGGAATTTCACAAGGTAATGTCATCAGTTAAGGCCATTTTCACCTCTTTTGTGATTCTTCACTTGCTTCAGGCCATCTGGATAAATACGTACAGGCTTGGGCTCAGAGACCTGACATATACTATTCACCCAACTTCCCCCAGTGATAAAATCACACAACTATAGTGCAATATCAAAACAAAGAAATGGACATTGATACAATCTGTAGACATTATCCACATTTTAACAGTTTTTATATACACTCAATTGTGTGTGTGTGTCTATAGTTTTATATAATTTTATCACTCAAGGTTCACGTGGCCACCACCACAATAAAAATGCAGAACTATTTAAGCATCAAAAAATAGCCTCCTTGTACCCTATAAAGGGGTACCTTTATAGGAAGAGGTATTATTTTAAAGACATGACTTCATTTACCAAATCAGAACAACACACTCTGCATTACATCTGACATTAACTGAAGCGTGCACTATTTTCTAAAAACCATTTAGTGCTTTCCAGACGTTAAGTTTTTTAATACTTATAAAAATCCTATGAAGTAAATATTATACTCCCATTTAACAGTCAGTATATTGATGAGTGAATTGTCAGAATATGCGAGGTCCTGAATTCCTTAACAAACTGTACTATGCTGACTCTCTAAATAATAAATATATTTTAAAAATCCACTTTTGCTATATATTTACCCTTAAAGTTGTCCAGGTGTTGTGTTAATTTTAAATTAAAAGCATTATTTTTCATTACTATTGGTGAAATATTTTCTTATTTATGACTCCTGCCTCCAATCCTACATCATTTAGTAAATTTTTTACCCTCAACCCTCCCAATTTTTAAAATAACATATACTTTAAAATGAACAATTACTTTGAAAAATATTAATATAACATAATTAATAATTTTATCTATCCTAAAGGTTTTTATAATATTTTAAATTTGTGAAATCAGTTTATAAGACACTAATTTCAGGTTTTACAGTAAAAATTTAACTATCCATTTCCAACAAGCCAGGATTTATGGAAATAACTATAAATCAGGCAATTAAAATGAAATTTTAAGTTATTAAATATGTTAATTACAGAAAGTATTTTTGCCTTTATATAAAGACATTAATTTATAATTTAATGTGGAGAAATTAAAACATATAATTTCAAATGTATTACTGCCATTTATTAGAAATACCATATCTAAGTGAATTTCTTTTCTAAAAAAACCATAAAATAAATGATCTCTCAAGGGCTAAACTTTAAGTTTCATTATTAGATATTGTTTATGTTGTATTCGAGCATGTACAGCTGATGTGCTGTACTATGTATTTGGGTTTAAATATGTCACAAGAACTTTTCAATTCGATGTGTTGTGTGTGCCCAGGAGTGATCTTTTATTTTTATTGTTTCTTTTAGGAAATGATGTATGACAGAATGATCTGGAAGTGCTGGGTTCTAATATTGTTTGCTGTAAAATAGGGTTGTTTTGTTTGAAATTTTGATTATTACCTATCAATTTTATACATAATAAATATATATGTTTGCTATAAATTTGATCTGCTATAAAAAACACTTTCCTTTCTGACTAGAAACTGACTAGAAGCAGTTAATGGGCACCTCTCTCCTGGAGATGAATCGAAACAGCAAGTAAATATTAGCACTTCAAGGAGATCATCTTAAAAAGTACATTGGAATCAATTGGAGAAGTGACAAGAACATGGAAAGCAGAGGAAAGTGAAGCCTGGTAGCCTGCTGAGCTGGGACCAGCATGGAGCTCGGAGAGGCTTCCTAATGTGGAGAAGGGGTGAGCAATGAAGAGATCTCTAGGGTTCCACACTTCCACCATGGACATTTACAATCCCAGACACAGAGTAGACCCCTTGGACCTCACAGGCCTCCAGACCAACAGATAGCTGCTTGGAGACTCTTCAGAGGCACTGCTACAGCCTTTGTTGAATTCCACAGTAATCTGATTCCTGAGCAGCCTGGGGCCAGCTGCTGCCACCCTGCCAGGGATGGAGCAAGGAAGCTGGGAGCTTTCATGTGCCACAAAAACAGATACTGCAGCCATCGTATGGAAGAGTACACAGACTACATACCACACAAAGCTCTGCCTCCCTGCTCCTCACTAAATAATGTCTGCCCACTTCAGCCTCAAGTCCCCAGCATAGCCACCTTGCCCCATGTGAGAAGTAGTGCTGTGGGCCAACATTATTCTGAAAGTTCAGCTCCCAGAAGCTGGTGATATGCCCTTAGGCTCCCACGGTGCCTGCTGCCACAGCTTCAATGGTCCCTGCCAACCCTGGGCCAAGGAGGGAGTTAGTTGGTAGGCCGGGCACCTAAATGTAGCCCTAACAGCACAATGCATTGCTACTTATGTGGGGGGGAGTGAGTGTGAGCAATCCATTTACCTTGCAGCTTCCAGACTCCATAGTTCCAGTTGAGGTGACCCTGACTTTCCCAATGAAAGACCTATAATGCAGCTACCTTGCTCCTACCTGACCATTTCAGCTGTGGCCCAAAGCACTTCTGAGAGCCCAGCCCACACAGGCCTGTTGTCACCTGAGTGTTGTGTCATTCTGCCACCAGCTAAGCATTCTGCCTGCCCCTGCCTAAGAGTTCTGTTGGTTACCTGAGGAATAGCCCAACCCTACCTATCAAGCCAGTACCTGAATTCTTGGGCCCTGAGAACAAGTCCACTATCCTGATATTTGTCTAGTCCCTTCAGGACTTGCACATGCTGTTCAGTTGGCCATCTAGGGGCCTGAGAATTGGAGTATCACCTAGCTCAGTCCAAGGTTGCTTGCACCTGATCAGTCCCTGGGGCTTGAGGATGGGCCAACCCAATCAGCTGAAATCATCACACCTGACACCCACCTGCACATGCCAAAAGGTAGAGCTTCTTCACTTCTTTACACAAAGTAGCAGTGTTACTTCATTGGAGAACAGGAAGTCACAAATATGCCTGTATGGGGCTGAGTGAAGAGGTCCTTGTCCCAAAATCATTTCTGCAGAGTGCCTCAGGGCAGTCATTTCCTATGGCTCTCATCTACACTGTAGCCTGGAAGTAGACAACAGTGTGTGTCTGAACCAAGAGCCAAGAGCCCTGGGACAAGGGTGTGTTATGAAAACAGAACATGTTCCTGACAATCTAGGATGTGGAGCTGGCACTGCCACCTCAACCTCCACAGAGACCTTAGCACATTTTTTTCAGTAGCTTTCCCAGCTGCCCTGTCAGGGTTGGTGACTGTGCTCATCATTTGGGTATTCATATGCAAACCAGGTGGCCCAGCTCTGCAAAACCATCCCTACAACCCCATCACTGAAAATGAAGCTCAGGGCACCAGTCATTCTACTGTCCAGCCTATTATCTGAAAGAACAGAGAGCACCTCATGACTAACAAAGATCTAGTATATATTAATCTGTTTTTTCTATAGCTGGCTGTTACCCACAAGCACCACCTACTAGTTTGTCGGCTGAATAGCACAACCCAATACAAAACTGCCCAACAGACAAGCAGGGGGCTATAGAAGCAAAGTCAAAATACTCTATCCAATATAATCTACTCTACAGTCACAACTTTATGGAGGGTTGAAATAAAATAAAATAAAATAAAGCAAAATAAAATAAAATAAGAAGGGAGGAACAAAACCAACCACGTGAATGTAAATTCACCAGCAAGAAATGCAAGCCAAATAAAAAGGAACCAGTGTAAGAATTTTTAGCACCATGAAAAATCTGAAAGCTGTGACCCAACTAAAGGACCACAATAGTTCTCTAATAATGAACCTTAATCAAAAAGGAAATTCAAAAATAACAGATAAGGGATTCAAAGTGTGGATTGTAATAAACATCAACAGGGTTCAGGAGAAGTTTCAAAACCAACACAAAGAAACCACAAAAGCAAATCAGGAAATAAAGAGAGAGCTATCTTAAAAACAAACAAACAGAACTTTTGGAAATGAAGAATTCACTTATGAAATTTCAAGGTACAGTTGAAAGCTTTACTGATAGACTAGACTGAGCAGGAGAAAGAATTTTAGAGCTTTAAGACTGATCTCTTAAATTAACCTAGTCAGGAAAACAATAAAAAAATTAAAAAAAGCAAACAATGCCTTCAAGAAATATGGAATTATATAAAGTAACCAAACCTAGAGGCATTTCTTGGGGATAAGAAAAAGTAAGACATTTTCAAAACATATGTAAGAGAGTAATGGATGAAGTTTCCTGATCTTGCTAGAGATGTAAACATCAGATATAAGAAATTCAGAAAACACCTGAGAGATACTACGTAATATGAACATTACCAAGGATAATAGTCATCAGACTATCTGATATGGTTTGGCTGTGTCCCCATCTAAATCTCATCTTGAATTTCCACATGTTTTAGGAGGGTCCTGGTGGGTGGTAACAGAGTCATGGAGGCAGGTCTTTCCCCTGCTGTTTTCATATAAATAAGTCTCATGAGGTCTGATGGTAATATAAGGGAGAGTTTCCCTGCACAAGCTCTCTCTCTTTGCCAGCTGCCATCCATGTAAGATATGACTTGATTGTCCTTGCCTTCTGCCATGATTGTTAGGCCTTCCCAGTCATGTGAAACTGTAAGCACAGTAAGCCTCTTTCTTTTGTAAATTGCCCAGTCTCAGATATGTCTTTATCAGCAGCATGAAAACAGCCTAATACACTGTGCAAGGTCTACATGAAAGAATAAGTCTTAAAGGAAGCTAGAAAGAAGCATCAATTCATCTATAAAGAGAATCCCATCAGACTAACAGTGGACTTTTCAGAAGAAGTATCACAAACCAGAAGAGTTTGAGTGCTTATGTTTAGCTTCCTTAAAGAAACAAAAATGTCAGACAAGAATTTTATATCCTGTCAAACTAAGCTTAGTAACTGAAGATAAGTAAAGTTTTCCCCAGACAAACCAATGCTAATGGAAGTCGTCATGACTAAACCATCCCTACAAGAAATACTCAAAGGAGTTCTAAACATGGAAACAAAAGGATAATGCTTGCTATCATAAAAGAATACACAAGTACAAAACTAACAGATCCTATGAAGTAATAACATCACTGAGACTCCAACGCAACTAGCTAACAAAACTATCAAAGTAACAAAACCTCACATATCATTATTAACTCTGAATTTAATGGTCTAAATGCTCAATGTAGTAAATATAGAGTGCCAAATTGGATTAAAAAACAAGACCTAATGATCTGCTGCCTAAAATAGACCTATCTAATGGCTAAAAAATCTTTACAGATTCAAAGGGATGAATAAAGATATATAATGCAAAAGGAAAACAAAAATGAGCTGAAGTAGCTATTCTTTTATAAAACAAAACAGACTTCAAACAAACAACAGTTAAAAAGAAAGACAAGACCATTATGTAATGATAAATCTTTCAATACAATAAGAAGATTTAACTATTCTAAATGTATATGAACCCAACACCAGAGCACCTGGATTTATGCACCAAATACTACCAGACTGATGAAAACAAAGTGATAGGAATGTAACAGTGGGAGATTTCAGCACATCACTGACAACACTAAACAGGTCATTGAGCCACAAAATCAACAAAGAAAGTCTGGAATTAAAGTGGGCTATAAAACAAATGGGCCCCGAAACTGAAGCAAGTACATTTTTCTCATCTGTGCATGGAACATTCTCAAAAATTGACCATATGCTTGGCCACAAAGCGAGTTTTAAGAAATTAAAAAAACTTAGTCATGCAGTATTTTCTTGGACCACAGTAGAATAAAATTAGAAATCAACAGCAAGATTAACTGTCAAAACAACACAAGTACATGGAAACTAAACAACTTGCTCCTGAATGACTTTTTGGCAAAAAAATGAAATAAAATAAATAAAGCAGCAATTTAAAAATAAATTAAATGAATGAAAATAGAGACACAACATACTAAAACTGAGATTCAACAAAAGCAGGGCTAACAGGAAAGTTTATAGCACTAAACACCTACATCGAAATGAAAGAAAGAACTCAAATTAACAATGTTGTGTCATACCTCAACAAACTATAAAAACAAACTATACCCAAATTTAGAAGAAAAAAAAATAAAGATCCGAGCATAACTAAACAAAATTAAAACAAAAAATGATATAAAGGATCAACAAATGAAACAGAAAGTCAAATACTGCACATTCTCATACATGGGGAATAAACAATGAGTACATGTGGACATAAAGATGGAAATAATAGATGTTAAGCATTCCAAAAGAGGGAAGGATGGGAAAGGGATGAGTTGAAAAATTACCTGTTGAGTACCATGTTCAGTATTTGGGTGATGGGTACACTTGAAGCCCAATCCCCACCAGTATGCAATATACTCATGTAACAAACCTGTATGTGTATCTCCTGAAACTAAAATAGAAGCAAACAAACAAAAAATACTTTCAGAATTAGATAGTTTGTGCTTGCTCAGGTAGTAGGTAAATTTTACATAATAGGATACCTTATGTGCTTTCTATTTATATGTACATAAAAATCTGAGATAGTAAAAGAACAGTCTTAAAACATAGCAAGAAGAGCAGGACTAGAAAATAGTTAGATGATAAATTGTCATCAAGGAAATATAAAATTGATTCTGAATTTGGTTATGTGCCCTAGGAATATGTGAAATTTATCGAACTTTTAGTGCAAAATAATGGGATTGGGGAAAAAAAAAATCCTAATTTCTGAAAATCCAAAACTCAATGATGAATAGGAAAATGGCCTTATGACTCTTCAATTCACCTACTAAGAGATGGCCTATTGAGGCCATAATGCTCACAATGTATGTACCCCAAAATATACCTTCCATGTTTGTCAGTTTCATGCTGACATATTTTAAACAACTCATATTTTAAAATGTGACATTTTAGATGAGTTCTGTACTTCACATGCTATCTCCTGTCACTACTCTATACAAGAAAATCAGTAGCCAGAAAAATTATCCTAGTTATTGTCCAGATCCAGCAGTCACTTCTGATACCAAATAGTCTATAGTGAACCTAGGATGTTTGAAACTAAACATCTCTACCTAGGTTTCTTACCTTGTAATATTTTGTCACTTCCTAAAGGCAAACACATTAGTTTGCTCCTTTTTCTAGTGTTCTGATATGTTTATCGTCTGTTTGTTGTAACTCTGTATTTTCTAATACAAATCTATTCCTTTTCTATTTACCAGTGAAACAGTAAATATGTACTAAAAATTCATTTAATAATTAATTTTATTAAAGAGCAATTTGTAGAGGATTTATACTTTTTTTGTTTTATTTAAGAAATTATATAAAGTAAAAGGAATAGATAATAATATAGTGAGTACCTGCATATTTACCAACCAAGTTAATGATAAAATATTACAATTATTAGTTGAAGTTTTCTGAATTTTTCTTTCTCTCTCACAAAGGACATCACAAACGTTAATTTAGTTTTTATCATAATTATACACATTTTACACTTAGGATTCCCATGCGTATCAACTATGTAATATGCAATATTGTTTTGAATGCTTTTGAGATATAAATAAACTATGTCACACTCCACTTATAAGTTTGAGATCTTTCCCACCTGTATGTTAAGGAGAGTTCAATCAAATTAATTTTTTTTTATTGTATAAGTATTTCTTTTATTCATTCTTGTTTTGGTGAACATATAGGTCATTTTCAAATTTTCCCTATTCTGAAATAATTGTTATAATAACAATTTTTATTCTAGCCTGACATGTAAAAAGCTAGAAATCACCATTGTGTCCTAACAGCAAACAAAAAGTTGAACAAACTGAAAAATCAACAACTCTTTTCCTGTTGGAGAGGTAGGGTCACAAGGCAAACGATTGCTTCCAAAATTGGAGAAACCAACAGGCAAATGTCATTTTGTGTTCTATTTCTTCCTTTGTCAGTTTGATAAATAACTTTTACAGTTTTATGAATTATTTTTAAAGAAAATTATCTATTAGACTGAATGATTTTATAACTGGGCAATAAGTTTATCTTGAACTCTAGTTATATTTCTACTCACCATGGTTTTACAGTAATGGCATCTTTCCTTTCTTAATTTCTATTTATGCTTTTTCTTTTATTTTTTTCTTGATTAATGACTTATAAAGCTTATTTTTTTCATTTGTTTCCATGAAACATCTTTTACCTTTGTTGATATTCTGTATTCTAGCTAGATCTTAGGATTTACTAATTTATAGTCTCAAAAATATTTTCATATATTTTATTTATTTGAATATATCACATTAGAGTTTTAGAAATTGATTAAGCTGCATGCTTAGCTTAGTTCACTAAACATACATATTTTTAAATCTTAGCCTTGGGCACTAAGCATTTTACTTTCTGTACCAAACAATTTACTAATCTCACAAATGTTTTGACATTTCATATTACAAATATTCACTTCTGATTATTTTATAAGCTACATCTTTATTACTAATTTGACTCACAAAATATTTAGATGTTTTCAAAGGTCTCAATTATAGAATTTTCTTTTCACTTGTCACATTTTTGTCTTCAAATTCTAATTTAAAGGCATAACTGTAACAAAAGTCTTAGTCTAAAATCTCCAGTTTTAATATATTTTGAGTCCTAGTACATAGTCAATATTTACTAAAGTTGCATGTGCTTGAAAAGCTTGTATATTTTCTAATTTTATGATTTAATTTTTTATATTTAACTTTTGGGTGATCAAGTTTGTTTAATTTTTGTTTTTAAAAATGTCTAAATTAAATTTACATTTTTGCTTATTTGATCTATCACTTAAAGAGAGCAGTGTACTGATATCTTTCATTATGAAGGGGAATTTGATTTTTAGTGGTATTTTTTCCTTTGTTACTTTACCTGTTTTGAAACACAAATATTAGTTAACAATATAATTGGTTATCATGTAAAGCTTGATATACCTAAAAATGTTCACTTTTCTTCAAATCTAAATTTGTCTAATGTATCAATTCATGCTCATTTTTGGATTTTGTTTGTTCCCCAGCTAAATATTTTTTCCCTTTCTTTCTTTCTTTCTTTCTTTCTTTCTTTCTTTCTTTCTTTCTTTCTTTCTTTCTTTCTTTCTCTTTCTTTCTTTCTCTCTCTCTCTCTCTCTCTCTCTCTCTCTCTCTCTTTCTTTCTTTCTTTCTTTCTTTCTTTCTTTCTTTCTTTCTTTCTTTCTTTTTTTTGAGATGGAGTCTCGCTCTGTTGCCCAGGCTGGAGTGCAGTGGCATGCTCTTGGCTCATCGTAACCTCCGACTCCTGGATTCAAGTAATTCTCCTGCCTCAGCCTCCCAAGTAGCTGGGACTAAAGGTGCCCGCCACCACACCCAGCTAATTTTTGTATTTTTAATAGAGACGGGTTTTCACCATGTTGGCCAGGATGGCCTCGATCTCCTCACCTAGTGATCCACCCACCTCAGCCTCCCAAAGTGCTGGGATTACAGGCATGAGCCACCGTGCCTGGCCAATCTTCTTCCTTACATAGACTGAGTGCACCTAGTAAAATGCATTGCTATTTCTCCCTCTTTTAAAATTTATTCAATTGTAATAATTTTGATCTTTAAGACAGACATTTAGACCATTTCTAGTATAGTTTGTCTCTTGTAATTCTTAGATTTCTTTTGTGCTTTCTGTTTACCTGATTTACCTTTCTGGAAGATATCCATTATCTTTCTCTTAGATTTTACATCTTAAAATATGTATAAGATTTCTATACTTAAAAGTTAATCACAATTTTTTTCTTCCATCTGAGTAAAATACATACCTTAGAATCATTTAAATGAGACCACTCATTGCCATTCAAATGTTAGGGTTTTCCAGCATTGAATTCCAAATTGTTTTGAGTAGTTTAGTCATTTTTTATCTTACGTATTATCTGTGTTCCGTTTTCTTCTTCTAGAACATTCTTTAGAAGTTATTTGAACAAAAATACTATTTGTCCAAGCACGCCTTCAGCCCATTTCTTGTAGCTGAATGATACTTTGGTCAATTCAAAATTCCAGTTTGCCAAATTTTCTCAGAACTTTGAAAAACTTTATCTACTCAACTCTAACTTCAATATTTTCTCTTTTAAAAGTTTTCTACACGTATAACAGCAATTATTTGTGTGCCTCTAATTTTATTTTAAATATTTTATTTCTTTTGGGTATTTAGCACTTTCATTTCAATTTGTTTAGATTTGATTTTTTCCTTTATCATATTTGGAATTTATAAAAGTTCCTAGTATCTGGTGATATATGCCAGTTTTCTCCTGAATAGTTAATTCCCTGCTCTCTTAAATTTTTCCAATTCTTAATTCCTTTATTTTCTATTTTGAAAAAAAAAGCTTTTATATCTATTTTCTAATGTACAGGAATAATTAAAATAATTTCCTTAATTATCTCATCAGTTATATCTAAACAGGTGCTTAATCCCTGCATTCATTTTTTGAATTTCAATAATTATATGTTTTATAGGTACAGATATGTTTTTTTAATGTCTGTACTTTATATAGTATTTTACTTTGTCATGTTTTATATATTACTAATGTTTAAAAATTATTTTGTATATTTATCTTTTTCATCTATAGCCAGTATTTTTATTTTCTGGACTTTGACATTTATAATTCAGCTATTTCATGTTTACTCTGACTCCCTTTCATAGTGGTATGTTTTCTTGTTCATTTTGTAATTCAGAACTGTGATCTTATATTTTGTTGCTTTAATCTGCGGAAATCCTGTGAGGTCCAGTGTAGATGTTTGCTTGCTTCTACCAGGTGATCTAGGGATCAACTGGTTTCTTACTACATTTTTATGTTAATTTTCTAGCTTTTTATTTGATTGATGACATGGGTGATATAATTTGTAATCCAAAACTCGTTTGATGATAGGCTCTGTGATTTTGAATTCTTACTAAGTCTTTTTTTTTTTCTTTTTCTCACTAAGATCTCAGGTCAAGATAGACTTGCTTTAATTCCACTTCCCTTTTCTTTGTAAGCAAGTTTAATTTCTATTCCCTCTTTCACTGACCCAGTAGCTGTTGAGGAGCTTAGCTTTGGTTCAAGTGGTTCCAAAGCATTGTCTTCCATACCTACGTGGTCATTACATTTTTCACACGGTCCCCAAGAGGCAGTTAAAATATTGTCAAGGATTCACCTCTATAATCTTAGCAGCTTTTTTATTTTTGATTTCGGGAATTTCACTTCTTTAGATATCCTACCATCTAAAATAGTGTTTGCCGTATATTTTTAATAGTTTCCGAAGTGTTTGGATACATTCTTAGCTGATAACTGGATCTCTCCTAATGAATTCACTTGCCTGCCAGCTCGCTGTAGCACAAATTTTTATTCATTTTAACATATCTTGATTTAGAGTCACAAGAAAAAAATTCATTCATTTTTCCTTTTTAACCTGCTTCCTAATCACTACTTTTACAACTTCCTATTAAAAGCTCTCTTCTTGGAGCCCATCCAACCTTGACAATGAAGCAGTATTATTATTAATAATAATATATTCAGTCCCTAATACGAACTTAGGTGAAATTAAGTACATTGCACATACTGATTCACTTAATCCTAGGAAATAATTACTATTATTATGTTCATTGCAATAATAAAAAATCTGAGCTATAGAGTAGGTGATAAAATGAGTAAATGATAAATTTAACATTTGAATCTAGAGATCTGTCTTCAGAGCCCAACCTTATGATGACTATCCTATGAGATTTACTACTTCACATTCTACATTTTTTGATCTCCAATATTAATTTGATATTTAGCTTTCCAGTTAATCACTTTCCTTTTAAAACCAACTTCTGCCATAGTAACATAAATTTCAAAATATACAGGACAACTCATCAAAAACACTAGAATAGCGTCCATTGACATTTTTTCAATAGCAGTAATTTTTACATCTAATTCACTCTATTACATACCTCAAAAATTCTACTCTGGACCTTAGTTGTTTCCTCCATTGCTGCCCCTGGAATAATAAACTTCAAACATATTCTGCTATTCTTTTAGTGCTTTCAATATCTTATCCACAGCAAACCTCACATTTAAGATCAGAGAAACTTTCACAGGGAGAAGACTCATTAACTCTCCTTACCTCAGTTTCCTCATCTGTAAAGTAATGCTCCTTCTCCAAATGTTTTATAACCTAAAAAGGTAGTATGTATAAAGCTGTAACATAAACCATAGAGAAAGCATCTGATTCTGATTAAATTCCTAAAATGTATTCCATTAAAGTCCTAAAATGCACTAACTTGTCTTTCTCGTACTTCAGCTCTGCTTCGTATTTCTTCTTTCATTGACTAATTCCGCCTGCCATAACTATTTAATTTATGTAATTGTAATCATTTACTTTATGTAATTTACTTGTTTATATTCTGACATTGCTGGCTCTCAGAGAAGTATCACAGTGTTACTGCCTAAAAAGCAATTGTACCAAACGGTTAATGAACGGAAAATGATTATTTGTGAAAATGTTTTTCATCCTAGCATGAGAGATTTTATACTTATATGTTCTGTGTTTTACTCACTCTAGTAAATTATTGGAGGCTTTGGGGTTAAAATATAACACTTTATAATTTCCTCCACTTAAAATAATGATGAATAATATCTGGTTGGTATTTTTTGCGGTACATTTGTTTTCAGGAGCATAGTATTGATTTTAAAGTATTTGCCTGTATTTGAGAAAATACCAGTATGGTAAAGCAAGTCTACATTAATAAAACAAATGCCTTTGTATCTAACTCTTTGTATGATATCAAAAAAGACAATCTTTTTTTTATAACAAACATTTGGAAATTTGACAAGTGTGAAACATTTGCCTGGCATGACCACTGGTTTTTTCTTGCAATCAAGTCAAATATTTATAGCAAATATACCTTATAGTTTAAAAATAGTTTTAAATTCTTTATGTTCCTAGCATACAAATACTTGTGTAACATTAATCCTGTAGTTATTTAAATACCTTTTTTGGTTTGTTTGTTTGTTTTTTTGAGACAGAGTCTTGCTCTGCTGCCTAGGCTGGAGTGCAGTGGTGCACTCACGGCTCACTGCAAGCTCCGCCTCCCGGGTTCACACCATTCTCCTGCCTCAGCCTCCCTAGTAGCTGGGACTACAGGTGCCCGCCACCACACCCGTCTAATGTTTTGTATTTTTATAGGGACGGGGTTTCACCACATTAGCCAATATGGTCTCGATCTCCTGACCTCATCATCTGCCTGCCTCGGCCTCCCAGAGTGCTGGGATACAGGCGTGAACCACTATTTAAATACTTTTAAGGAAAATAATCAAATTATACTTTTTTCTTGATTTTTTGTGGCATATTACTGACCTATTTAAAAATTTTGACCCAGATAATCTGTCAGTTTATACTAATTTTGAAAATAAGGATTAGATTTTATAATTGTCAATTACTTATGGTGGGAATTATGAAAGTGTTTTGGATAATAGAAGGAATGATCAGAGGATTTAAGGCTGTAATATTGATGTATTCATTTATCATGGAATTTTATTCTTATTTTTATAAAAGGATATTAGCTGGAGTGCATTGGCATGATCTCGGCACACTGTGGCCTTCATCTCCCAGGCTCAGGTGATTCTCCAACCTCAGCCTTCCAGCCGCTAAGATTACAGATGCATGCCACAACACCCGGCTAATTTTTCTATTTTTAGTAGAGACAGAGTTTTGCTATATTGCTCAGGCTGGTCTTGAACTTCCGGACTTAAGCAATCTGCCCGCCTCAGGCTCCCCAAGTTCTGAGATTATAGGCATGAGCCACTGTTGGCCATTTTTAATCCAAAAAGGAATATTAACATAATGGAAGTTTTGTGCAACATGGAGAAATTGTTTTTATCAATTATCAGGATGCATTTAAATCTACATGTACTCATATTCCAGTTTCAGTCTACTGAATATAACAAGTCATAGCAGAAATTCAGCACTTCAACTCAAATATCCCTTAGACTACTCTACTGGGGCTAGTAACATCAGCATTCCATCTATCTATCCATTTATTTATTTATCTGTGACTCTGGGAAAACATGATTCTTCACTTTCTAGGGGGTTTTATTTTGTGATATGAGATATACTTAGTTGCATATTTTACTTTTCCCGGAGGAAGAAGCTAGACTGATCAAAATCTTGCCTACAGTATTCTCAAGAATGTCATTTTTGGTTTGCTCTTCTCACAGTGTTGTGCACACACCTAAAGAAATACTTGGTGATTGATGTTTTTAAATAAAGTGTGGCTGTTTTCCCCCGTGATTTAAATGTGGTAGTTTAATTCTGGTTTGTTTCTGTTGTAACTTAAAATTGGTCCACAAGTAATATTTCATTACTGCTGACATTGGTAACAGCAATGAAGAAGATAGGATCCAAACTTTTTTGTGTTGTTTTTAATTAATACATTAAACCTAAAGTACCGGGAAGTATATATCCTGTTGCAATACAGTAAACTGTATTCAGATCAGAGTTATATAAAACTGCTAAGACTGAGTTTACATATTTCTATACATTTTATCTATTTCCATCAAAGTTAGGACAATTTCAGGTTTCCACTGGTTTTCTGATAATGGGATAGAGTGGTATTTAGCCTAATTAGGTCTGTGGTCAGGCAGAGACCCATATTTATAATTACATGTTACATTGTTACTGAGTTTTATGTTCCTAGCATCGGCTTCTTCAGGGCCCTGCAGATAGTTGCAAGAAAATAATGGTATTTGTTATATATCACAGGACTCATTGCTCTTCACTGGTTCCTTTCTTTAAATTCCTCTCAAGGTTTGGTTTATTTTAGAAATTGAGACAGGGTGTTGTAGAATATTTTATTTATAGATTTATAGTCACGACTTCATTTATCACCTACAGATGAATGACTTTTGTATTTATAACTCCACCCCAGATCCCTCTTCTGAATACAATACCTATATAGCCAATGGCTCCATAAACTTATCTCTAGAATATCTCAATAATTCTAACCAAATTCTATGGCTTCACCATAGCAAAAACTATACCAATGAATCAGGAACACCAAGAGAGTGCTTCTCACCTCAGTGAATGTTTCCTTAGCCAACTGTTTCTCAAGCTAGAAAACTTATAATCTTGATGATGGTCTGCTTATAAAATGAGCTGCCCTCATCAAGTCCACTCTATCACATTTATTAAATGCCTCTGAAATTAATCAACTTTGCTCTCCTTATGGAGAGTAGTTCAAAAGTTTCATCAAGGCAGATCTCCTCTTAATGCTATTAACCTCCTACCTAGTTTAGGACGTTACAACACATATCTTTATGTAACCTCCTAATAGGTTACTGAACAAATCATTATCTGTTTTAACCAATATCATCATTACACTCATGCCATAGAGATCAAATGAAAATGTGAATCTGAACACGTCAGTGTTCTTCTTTTAACTCTCAAAGCTTTCTCATGACTTACAGAATAAAAATGCAAACCATTATCTTTATTCAGAACTCTATATCATGTGGCCAATTTGAGTTTATTTTCCATATGCTCTTTCTCTTTTTTTTTTTTTTAATTTAACAAAAACCTCTTAGAAATTTCTCAAAAATGCTGTGACCAGTGCAACTTCAAGTCTTTACAAACACATTCTTTACCTCCATGGCTGTAATCTATAGTTTCTCCCTCTGGTAATTTTATCCAGCCTTCAGTTCACAGCTCAAGTGTTGCATCCTCAAATGGGTCTTCATTAAACTTAGGACTGAAGCAGGTGCTCTAGTTACATGGCTACATAGCTTCCTATGGTTTTTCTTCCTAGCTCTCATCATAGTTTACAATTTAAACTTGGCATTTTTAAATAACTCTGTTTATTATATGTGGCTTTAAATTTTCTGAGACCTGGGATTCTATCTGTTGTATCCACCGTTGAATTTTTGACTCCAATTAATTGCCTAGAATCAACGAATATGTGTTCATTGATAAATATTTTGCCTGAAAAAAATTATTGAACTGTTATTGCCTTGGAACCTGTTCACAGCTACTTACATGACATAGTATTCATAAAATTAATGACTGCGGTCCTGAAATTAGGCATGTGGACCCCCAAATGACCTACAAAATGATGATTATTAGATTACTCACTTGTGATTGTGCCAGGTCAGAATATAATAAAGTGATTTCCTCTTTTCTCTCATATTGTTTCTTCCTAAAATCGCTGCTTTATCTCTTGTTATATCAGCATAGAACCATATGTACTTATATGGTTCTGTAAAAGTTATTTTATATCTGATATATTTCTTCTATTTAATTTTCAAAAGGGAAATACTTTGTTTAAAAAAGAAGAGGGAAAGAAGATGGGGAGTTGAGAAGGAATTTTTTAAATGCACGCTACAAGTTTTGTATTCTATTACTTGATTAATATTCTTGTGAGATATTCTCCTCGATAATCAGATCCCAAACCAATTTTCTACATGAACTACACAGCAAAGGTCATAAGAAACGTCCTCAAAGCTCTACTCCTATCTCACAGTAGTAAAGGAAGGGCAGTGCATTGTGATGCAGATTTGCTGCAACATTCACCCTAGTTCTCTAGCAGACAGTTTCCAATGAATATCATTATCCTGCTCATAAAAAGAAGCACACCTAGTAATGGGCAAAAAACTACCTACAGTAAGATGAAAAGCCCTCCCAGCTAGGAAACCCAACCCCCTGACATTTGAATGTTTGGAAATTACCAACAGGCACAAGGAAGCAAGACAATAAAGATATTAAATTACAGTTTAAGGAATCAGGAAGAGAGAGAGTTTTGTATTACCACTGCGAGGGGTTGAACTGAGCTTGGTATTTAACAAAGATTATAGATGTCAGAGCAATAATAAAATATGGAAGGCTATGGAAATGAGGATACTTTCTAGAAACATTATCAAGAAAGAATCTTAAGGGTCTCTCTCTAAGGAGAATACAGTAAATGAGGCAGTTTCATGTTATTATGGGCTTTCAAAAAAAGTATTGAAGTGAAAATGTATGTATTTTATACCATTTGATGTATATTAGATATTTTGCTAATTATTTTACTTACCGGAACATTATTCTGATATGAAGTCAAGAGTCTCAAAGATAGATTCAAGTTTAATTTGTAAGTAATCCTCAATGAAATGTATTTGTATAATCTAATGTTACTAAATAATAAACTTCAAGGATTTTTAACAAGTAACTTTTGACATCTCAAGGAAAATACAGTTTAGACTTAAAAATCTAGAATCATATAATGTTCTGAAGGATCTTGGTAATCTATTTGACTTAATGAACAATAAACATACAAGAGGCAGACTTACATTGTTTCTATATAATTTCAAGAGGTACATCAAGATGGCAGTCTATATGTAATATTTTGTTATTGCCAGCATTCATTAGGTTTCTATCATTACACAAGAATACTAATTTTGGAGTCAATATCCTTTATTGATTTTTAAGAAATCAGTGATCACTTATCACTTATTTTAAACTGTAACTCTACTCCTGTCTAAAATAATAGTAAATTATTCCGATATTTAAAATATTACAATCATTTTGGATGATAATACTAATTATAAACTCTGGAAAAAATGTAAAATAAAACTAATTGAGGGCTCTGAAGAAAGAATAAACACCGATTTTGGAGAAAAGTTAAACCTTAAATAAAATCACATGAAATGTGATTTTGGAGAAAAGTTAAACCTTAAATAAAATCACATGAAAAATCGCATGAATATGTTTCCCGTTTTAGGACACGGGTGACTGGATGTCCTAAATAACAGTAGAGTCAAGCTGTATTTCCGACTGGAAGAACCAGAGAAAGGAGCCCGGAGAACCAAGGTCACTAAAATGATCATGAAACCCCGGAAAGGAGAAAGCCCCAAGGAAGAAACTCCAGCAAGTTTGCCCAGATTGTATGCATATGCAGGGTAAACAGAAAACAGTCCGATTTGAGATCTGAGTTCCTACCTAGCAACGTTATGGCAGGATATTTTCTCTACTGTAGATTTCACTAGACAAAAACATCAACTTCCTTCAGAAAAACAGAAAACATTTCAGAATACCCACAATGCAAGTCACAAAGTTGAGAATATAATCCCAAATTACCCAACAGAAGAAAAGCCAGATAAGTAGAATCATTATCAAGGGGGAAAAAAAATCAACAGACTTCAAAATGACCTATGTTGATGTTATCCAGACGAGGACTTTAAAGGAGATCCTAATATTTGTCATCAAGGAACATAAATTAAATATTGAAAAATATTATCAAAGAAATAGAAACAATTTAAAATATTTTACAATTGAAAATTTTAAATGTAAAAATGAAATTTCTGAAATAAAATCTTTAGAGTCAGAGTGTAATGGGAGAAAGATATGTCAGACAAGAGTTTCAGTGAGTTTGAACATAGATTATTTATGATAATATCCAATCTAAAAACGAGAGAGAAAAATTAATAAAATAGTTGGATTCCCTGGAACCTGTGAATATTTTGTCTCCTGTAGGTTTTGATTACTGCATTCATTCATTTAATCTATAAATAGGCCACTGAAGGGCAACAAAAAGAAAAATGAGAGAATTGAACAAATTAAATGTTTCTGTAAACAATTGCTGAATATTCCAATACATGAACAAAAACAGACTTACAGACTCAAGAATCTCAATTAAGTCTAAACAGAAATAATTAGGAACACACACACACCTACACACACACACCCCTACACACACACACACACACACACACCCCCTAACACATAAGGTTAAACTACTAAAAACCAACAATTCTTGAAATCAATTGGAGAAAACAATACATGTTAAATATAAAGAAGCAATGATTCTATTGATCTCTGAGTTCTCTGAAGAAACTACGTAAGCCAAAAGAGAGGGAAAAAACATTTGAAGTTTTTAAAAAAATAAATAAAGTGGAGGCTAGGGGTGGTGGCTCATGCCTATAATCCCAGCACTTTGGGAGGCCAAGGTGGGCAGATCACGAGGTCAGGAGATTGAGACCATCCCGGCGAACACAGTGAAACCCTGTCTCTACTAAAAATACAAAAAAAATTAGCCAGGCGTGGTGGCAGGCGCCTGTAGTCCCAGCTACTTGGGAGGCTGAGGCAGGAGGATGGTGTGAACCCAGGAGGCGGAGCTTGCAGTGAACAGAGATCGTGCCACTGCACTCCAGCCTGGGTGACAAAGCAAGACTCCATCTCAAATAAATAAATAAATAAATAAATAAATAAATAATAAATAAAATGAAATAGGCAAATTTGAATAAAGAATGTCTAAGATAACTTATTGCTACCATACATACACTATGAGAAAAAAAGTTAAACTTCTTGACACTGAATTAACTATTCCAGAGGAAAATTATTATCTTCAGGAATGACCAATGAACATAACTTGTTTTATATATCTATATATACATATATGGAATATATATATAAATATGTATGGAATATATATAAATATATGCATACATATATATGGAATATATATAAATATATATGGATTATATATAAAAAAATATATAAAATCTTACGTAGTGAAACTGTAAATAAGACCCAAAGCACTCCAGATGAGATGGACTACCTGTCATTGGTGAAGCCACCCAAATTTACGGAACAGAACCAAGTGGACATGGGGGTGGCATGTTGAGACAAGAGCAGTTGAGCAGTTGCATGACCTTTGTTCTCAGAAAGGCATCTCTGGACAAACTTTCTGCTTTATGCTCCTGGGTCAGAACAGTTCTTGTAACCAAAGCTAAGATAAACCAGCAAGAAATCCCCACTCCCCACAGCAAGTTGTTAGGAAGAAACATCTGACAGCGACCTCTGGTTTGGGACTTGGAAACCACCCAATCAGGGCTCAACTACTGTGACTAATTTGAATCCTTAATTTGCATAAACAGATCTGATTAAGAGCAATGGTAGAAACTTTCTCTATTTAGGCCAGACTTTGTTAGTTGGAGAGCACACTTTCACTTGTCTTCACCCTCTTCAATCTGCAGATTTTTTTTGTTATAGAAAATATATATCTTCCTTTTTCCTCCAAAACCTACAGAATCTTTTAATAAAACACACTTTTTAAAAGTGATAGGTAAATTCAAAAATTGTTATGGAAACACATAAACTTACAACTTAAAATCAAGAAAATGAATTTAGAATACAAGAACGAAGTTGGAGAAAAAAACACTACATTTGAGTTTAAGATAGAAAGTTACAGTAATCAAGGCTCTAGGTTCACAGAGGTTTTCTGAAAGGAAGCATATAATAAATACTTTAGATTTTTTTCATCATCTATACAGTCTCTTCATAGTTACTCAATTCTGTCATTGTAGTAGGAAAGCAACATGGACAAATGCATAAACAAATAAGCTTATTTTCTAATACAACTTTATTTACAAAAATTGGCAGCAGACCCAATTTGCCTATGGGCCATAGTTTGCTGCTCTTAAGACTGTGGAATTGACAAAAGTTGGTAAAAAATGTACAGACTCCAGAATAGACCCACTCATATATAGTCAGCTAATTTTCAACACAGACACTAAAGCAATTTATTGGTAAACATTTGGTAGTAATGTCTCTATGTAGTTATATTTGCTTTTCCTAAGTAATGGTGTTGAACGTCACTTGTCTTTCAAGGACTATATTGAAATATCTGGTCAGAACTATTTTCTTGGTGAAAATTTAGAGTCTGACAAGTCTTTTTAAATATTTGATGTAGATATGGAGCAACTGAAACTCTACACATTGATGGTAGGAATGTAAGCTATTGACTGTTTTAAAAAATGTTTTGGCAATTTCTTAAAATATTAACTAAAGACCTACTGTATAAGCTAGCAATTCTACACCTAGCTACTTACCCAAGGGACATAGAAAAGCTCTGAAACAAGCACAATAGGGATGAATGTCAAAACCATCACACTGACTGAAAGAAGCCAGATGCATATAAATTTCTAGAAAATGTGATGTGATCTATAGTGACAGAAGGACAAGCAGTTGCTTATGACTCAGGCTAGAAGGAGGGTGGTTTGCAATGAGAAATAAGGGATTTTTTAGGGGTACAGGACATCTTCTACATCTTGTGTGGTGGTGGTTTTATAGTAGTAAACAAAAGTAAAATTCCTCACATTTTTCATTTTAAGTGGATGTAGCTTCCATAATATTATTTCTATGCAAATATAGTTTAGGAATATGGTAATAATGTAATTTGATGCAACATAGATAAACATTTTTGCAGTTATATCTAAGGTAGTATTTGAAAGAGCTCTTGAGTAGCAATCCAACAATTCATAGTGGAATAAAATTTGTTGTGCTAAAATTGTGAGTCTGGACTTTATTGATATCATTGGTA
Source organism: Macaca nemestrina (assembly GCF_043159975.1). Classification (NCBI taxonomy): domain Eukaryota; kingdom Metazoa; phylum Chordata; class Mammalia; order Primates; family Cercopithecidae; genus Macaca; species Macaca nemestrina. The sequence goes on from NC_092127.1 coordinate 27,354,947, forward strand.
ATAAAGAAGGTCCATTTGTATAACAGTATGTGTCCAGGAAACAAATTCAGGAAACAAATCTGAGCATAATCTTCCCATGGTATTCACAGGGGATTGGTTCTAGGATACCTCATGATTATCAAAATCCATGGATCCTCAATCCCTTCTATAAAATAGTGTAGTATTTGCATATAACCTATGCACATTCTCCTATATATTTTAAATCACTTCTAGATTACTTATACTACCTAATACAATGTATGTGCTATGTAAATAGTCATTACACTCTATTGTTTAGGAAATAATGGCAAGAGAAATAAAGTTTGTCCATGTTTAGTACATATACAACTATCCACATTTTTTCTGAATGCTTTTGACACATAGTTGAATTTATAGATACAGAACCCAGAAATAGAGGTGGTTGACTGTAATTTGGAAAAGGAACATTTAATATAAAGAATATTTAGGTTGTAACAGGAAATTGGACTATTATTAACTAGCAATGTAATTTGTTACAAGGACAAAGAGACTCAAAGTAATACAGCAGTAGCAGTTATACAGAAAGCGCAGTGGGATCTTATAGAACAAGATCTTATAGAACAACAATCTGACGACAAGAATTTTCTGACCTAGATAGACAATAGAGTATTATGCCAATTGTGTGATAAAAAAACACAGTTCAATTTTATCTTACATGAGAACTTTATCTTAATTGATTAACAGCCAGTCTTAGTTCTTGATGTAGTTTAAATATTTATCCCTTTCAAATCTCATGGTAAAGGAAAATAGACTGCTAATACAGTTATTTATTTATAGTATTGCCATAAACAGAAGAGATAGACATTTAATAGCACAACATCTGATTTACAAATTTATGCACAAGTGCCTTGCTTTCTAGTTGTCCTTCTTTAGAGCTTATTCCGTTCTTATAGGCAGCCTTATATTTCTAGGTTTTTTATATTAGTTTACTCAGACCAAAAATATGTATCACTCTGTTACATGTTATTTTATGTACTAAAGTAGACAAATTGTTTGCTATTCTGGAGTAACAAAATCCTAACTGTCCTCAAGAAATCATCCAATGTAATCTAACATTTTTATATCATACACCTGATTCCATGGCATTTTTCACACACAACTCTAACCTTATTCTGTAATAGTCAAGTCTCCTAGAAGGGCTCCCTATTTCCATTACTCTGTTTTATTTTAAAACTATCCTCTCATTTTCTACCTTATGTATGTTTTAGGAATTGTCACTTCATGTGCGTCGATATTAATATTTGTCTGAAACATTGGTTAGAGCAGTGAATCATTAACAATATTATGCCATACACTGTAAATATTTTTTAATTCAAATGTTAAAAACTCATTCATTCAATAATCTTTTATATAGAGCTAATTTTCACTTAGATCTGGTCTTAATAATAGCTATTATTTTTCATCTTTAATTTATAAAGTGCACCTATGAAATGCCATCTATAATATCAAGGTGAGTTCTTTAAGATTGAGTTAAAAAAAATACTAATCTGATCAAACAAAATTGAATCATATATTTCATTAGACAGATAGAGCACTTGTTCATGAATATTCTAGAGAACCACCTTGTATGACCTAGAGAATGTCAACAGCAAATATCAGTCAAATAGTAAATAATTAGTGGTAAATATGGGAATGTCTTTTGAGTTGAAACTGTTTTTGAGAGTTTCTATGACTTTTCCAATTCCACTAGACCATTAACTAAATTGACCACTTATACATTTAATGCATCTCTGCAAATATATACACTTATTAGCTTAATGACCTAGAAAAAATCATTTTTTTTTTCCAATCTTCAATGTTTTCTTCTCTAAGATAAAAAGGTATAGACAGATGTGATGAAAACAAAACAGGTTAGTGTAGGGATGAAACACTCACAAATATTAATTTAAATAATTGCTAGCAATAACCTGTTTTTAGAAACACACTAAGGTGGTTTTCTGTTTTTTGTTTTGAGATGGAGTCTTGCTCTGTCATCCAGGCTGGAGTGCAGTGGCACGATCTGGGCTCACTGCAACCTTGGCCTCCCAGGTTCAAGCAATTCTCCTGCCTCGGCCTCCCAAGTAACTGAGATTACAGGCACGTGACACCATGCTCAGTTAATTTTTTTCTTTGTGTGTATATATATACACACACACACATATATATTATATATATAATACTAATATATATACTAATATATAATATATAAAATACTTATATATATATACTACTAATATATATAATATATATATACTATATTTTATATATATATATATAGTTGAAACGGGGTTTCACCATGGTGGCCAGGCTGTTCTCGAACTTCTGCCCTCGTGAGCCACCTGCCTCAGCCATTACAGGCATGAACCGCCGCACCCGGACGGGTTTTTTTTTTTTTTTAATGATGATTATTGCAGGTAAAGGCATAGAGAGAAATGGTAAATGAGAGAAATGGTAAATGAGAGATAAATAAGGGCAATTGCAAACGTATCCAAGATTGGTAGAGGTGCAAATAAGAGGAGGTGGGAAAACAATTGGTCTTTAAGAATACATTTTTGATAGTTCTGAGGGAACTGTGGGAGTCAGCTTGAATTGCTCTGGTATTTTGTTAGTTTGTTTTGTGTATTTTCCCTGATTTGGAAATAATTATGATTAAAGTCCTAGGTATTGAGAAGAGGAGTTAGAAAAATTCCCTAGATATACAAAACGAGGGCTTTATTAAGTTGAGCTAAGAAAACTTTACTTAAGTTTAACCAGTGTATGTCAAAACTTTCAAATCATTGTGAGCATCCATTATCTTAAATACATAGAGTTAAATATCATAGACCTCTTTTTAGATACTTTTCTCTGGAAAATGTCCTTCTCCCCTTTTAAAACACGTTATCAATATCATAATTGATATGGAAAAGATGAATAGTTAAAAATCCGTAGATAACTCATAATTCTGTTTTCAGAGAAAAGAATTTTCATATTTATTTCAGTTTCTTTCATATTAAATTGAATTGTTTTTATTTTCAATTAATACATTCATACTCCTTGCTAGAGCTAAATACCTTGAGTCTTAGTCAGAAATTGCTCTTGGGTGATTTGTTTTATTTTCTTCACTTACTAGTTTGACAGTCAAAGTTTGGAAATTGTATTGGCTTTCATACTTCTTAAACTAATATTCACCCCTTAGAAAATAATTTTCTCCCACTTTCTCCATATCAGACGGCATGGGACTACTAGGTGGGTCAGAGCAAGTGTAATTGAGGCAAGAAAGAAATATTATTGGATAAATCTTGCACATATCATGATCGGCAGGTATGTATTCAACAGAGGGCACTAATTAAATCTAGAAAAATGATTAATGAATTTACTAAACAACCATTTATAGACAGGTATCCATGTATCAGGTATTTTTCTGGATGCTAGGAATAAACAGGAAATGAAATACACAAAAATTTGTGTCTTTATGATGCCACAAAGTTATTTTACTTTTATTGTTTTCTAAATCCAGGTTCACAAGGTAACAGGAAATCAAGAGATGGGAAGTAGAAAGTCTAAGGGAGTTTTAGGAAATTTAAACCAATTTTATGGAGCAAGGGTTTATGCAGGATGGGACAAAGAAAAATCCAACCCAAACAAATATTACAAGGTAAGAATTACTACTAGGCTAAAAATGCTGGAACGGGATAAAAGGGAAATGGGTCCTGTTCAAAAAAGGAATAATGAACTGATGGAGAATATGGAATGCTCTATAACCTGTGCCTTGATCTTACTCTCCCTAGGAGGATGATAATTCAGAATAAAGTGTGGCTTACCATTAAGCTTCCTAGACAACTGAAATGGCTATTTGACCAAAGACAAAATCAGCTTGCAATGCTGAAAAGTAGAATAAGACAAGTGACAGATATATTTCTTTTAAGCCAACTTTAAAAAATCCATTATTCTGGACAGTGTTCATTTAAGAGAATAAACTTTTGGTTTAATTTTAACAACAATTTTAGAAATTAGCAGAATTTGTCAAATGTAGTTTCTCTATTAAGCTATAAGTGACGGAGTACTAGCATTTATTTCTGCCTTATGTCAGAGAAGTCTAAAAGTACTAAGAAAGCAGAATAATCCCTAAACGATCACAGTTAAAGAAGCTCTGCCTTGGAGGTTTCAAGGTAAGGCAAGATTCACTTTGCCCTTCAGATTGTTTCTTTTGTACAAAAATGACATTTTGGTTGGAATTTGTGTTTGACAGCTCTATAATGTAATTTTCCAGAATGTGTTGAAGTGGAACCAAATGTCACTGGCTTCATTCAGTATGTTTTCTGCCTGGTGAAATATACCATTACTATTCTATTTATTTTTACACCCGATGAAAAAATTGATTATTTTGATTTGTGGAGTTCTTTTACACACAATTTTCCAGAAGATAAAGATCATATATTAGCCTCTATACATGCCGTAGATTGCACATTAATTGACTTTGACCTTTAAGAAACTGTCTATGTTAATTCTATTTTGGCATTACTTACACTAACAGTCAATAGGTTGTGTATTGGATTAGAGGATGAGTGGATGGTGGGAGAATTCTGTGTAATGATTTAAAGGGTGGTCATGTAAAAGCCATCCGGAAATGTTGAGAATGAAAAAGGCATTTTATAATAGAAAACCAACTCGTGGTTTGATAGTAGAAGTGAAGCTGAGTCAACTACAAGTGCTGATCAAAAACACTACAGTCTTGGACGCATTGCTTCTCGGAAAGAGAAGCGTAGATAAGGGTTAAAGTGTTAGAGCTACGTTAGAGTATCATACAGATTTGCTTTTTTCTAGACAGGAAACGAGCCCAGAAAATAAATGATATATAAGGTTTAAGGTGCTAGAATTAAGAGGTCCAGTCGGGTGCAGTGGCTCACGCCTGTAATCCCAGCACTTTTAGAGGCTAAGGTGGGTGGATCACCTGAGGTCAGGAGTTCAAGACCAGTCTGGGCAACATGGTGAAACCCCATCTCTACTAAAAATACAAAGATTAGCTGGGTGCAGTGGCACGTGCCTGTAATCCCAGCTACTCAGGAGGCTGAGGCAGGAGAATCGCTTAAGCCCGGGAGGCGGAGGTTGCAGTGAGCTGAGATTGTGACACAGTGAGACTTCATCTCAAAAAAAAAAAAAAAAAAGAGGCCCAGACAGACAGACATGGAGATTTCTATGTGGTTGTTACTGTTGTTTTTTTTACCACAAGCTAAATTGAAATTAAAATTTTAAAGTAAAATTTTGCTTAATTTTTTATCATATTAAAGTAACATTTGTGACTCTAGGGAATCCGTGGCTACTTGGAAAGAGAGTATTACTAGACACTGTTGTCATTTTTAAATTTTTTAAGAAGACATTTTGCTGCTTATCAATGTTCTATTCATAAAAGGAGGAAAGCCACCTCTTAGCACACAAATTGTAATTTTAATCTATCTACTTATCATAGTGAATTTGGGAATTAAATTAAAAAAAAGAAACTTTCTCAGTATAAAAGAAACTTAAAGTCATACTGTTTGTGATTTTAAATTTATAACTTAATTTCTTATTTGCTTTTGTTTTCCACCAATGCTTTTTGGCATGAAGATAGTCTATGTCAATAAGAAATCAAGATGCTGAAATGGTAGGTGGGTTATGCGATAAAATGCAAATCAGAACAGCAGCATAAAAGGCCATCATACAATATAACTGCTCATATAACAGAGTGGGAACCCAGACATCATGTGTTAGGAAAACGGGTATTGTGAATCAGGTATGTGGGAAATATCCTGTGGACCCAGACTGTATCCATTATTTATAACATTTTTTCCTCTATTTTGCTGCCAGTCTTCAGGAAGCTTAGACACATATAAAAAGCTATTCATAGGAAGCCTGTTACGAATGAAGTAAACAAACTTCTGGGATCTGGGTCTTTTTAAAGAGAATAAAAAGAAACATTCATTCACTTTCCTTGAGTCAAAGCTGGCTTTGCTCCCTCCTTCAGACTGTTGTGTTATATGTGAACCGCTATCCCAGCTTGTCCAAACCTGTGAAAGTTACCTGACCTTCCTGCCTTAGCTGTCTCTCCATGGTGCAGCCTCACTCATTTCCAGCAGCTATACCATTTCTGCTTCCTAAAACTGAGTACCTTTGATGTGCCACTGGCAGACTATATTTTTTTCAGTTTGATTTTTGACTTGGTTACACTACATCAAATCTACTAAGGCTGTCTTTTCAGTTACCCTGTTATGATCCCAGGACTACAGTCTTTCTCAATTGATTAGTTCTCCTTCTTGCATTCTACAACCTAGAGTAATCTAACTTGGTGATATCTTTTATTAATCAACAGTCTACCTCATGTCATTTCTATGAACATTAAATGAGAATGCAGTTAGGGGCATAGATATCTATTATAGTTATCTTGGTACCAGGAAATATGTTAACACTCTTCCTGTAACATAAAGTTTTATACTAGAACTGTCCATAATAAATCTAATGTGTCACATATGTAACTTTAATTTTTGTTCATAATATTAAGAACATGTACATAAGAAGGTGAAATCCATTTAATGATCTATTTGTCTTAACTAAACACAGTATATCCAAAATATAATTATTTCAGCATTTAATCAATATGAAAAAATAAATGAGCTATTTTACTTATTTTTGCTAAGTCTTCAAATCCACTGTGTTTTTAACACTTACAGAATATCTCAATTCAGAGCAGTATCATTTCAAGTATTTAATATTCACAGGTGGTTTGAGCCTACCATATTAGATAGCACAGCTGCAAAGGTATATGGATCTGAATTTCCTGCTATCACCAAATACTCATTTTTTGAATCACATCACTAAAATGCTATATCTTTTCAAATGACTCTTATCACTCTGAGATGAAAGTGTAAGAATTATATCATTACATTCAAAGTTTTACATTGACTGACTCCTGTTAATTTCTTAACTGATCACCTGTCACTTTCCTTTCTGTCTGTATTTCTCCAGGCACACTGCCTTTCTTCCTTCTTTTCAAATACGTTAAATTTTTACCATCTCAATACCTTAACTTACTATTTCCTCAGTTTAGAATACTCTTTCTTCTGATTTTTCTTTTCTTTTTTTTTTTTTTTTTGAACTATACTTCTAGTTCTAGGGTACATGTGCACAACATGCAGGTTTGTTACGTAAGTATACATGAGCCATGATGGTGTGCTGCGCCCATTAACTCGTCATTTACGTTAGGTATATCTCCTAATGCTATCCCTCCCCACTCCGCCCTCCCCTCAGATTTTTCTTTACATAAGTTGCTATTCACATTATTCACATCTTTGCTAAAATGTCCAATCATTACAGAAGATTTTCACAAATTACTTCATCTGTAATACCAAACATCTCTCAGTCCATTTCCAATATTCTGTCCTTTCCCACTACTCCCCTTAACATTACACGGCATAGTTTTTCTTCTTTCTACTGTAATCATCACTGATTTCACATTTTTAAAAAATTATTTTTGTATTTCAGTAGGTTTTTGGGGAACAAGTGGTGTGTGATTACATGAATAAGTTCTTTAGTGGTGATTTCTGAGATTTTGGTGCACTCATCACCCAAGAAGTGTACACTGTATCCAATGCAATCTTTTATCCCTCACCACCTGCACCTTTTCCCCCAGTTCCCAAAGTCCAATGTATCATTCTTATGCTTTTGCATCCTCATAGCTTAACTCTCACATATGAGTGAGAACATACAATGTTTGGCTTCCCATTCCTGAGTTACTTCACTTAGAATAATAGTCTCCAGGTCCATCCAGGTTGCCATTTTTTCATTCCTTTTAATGGCTGAGTCATGTTCCACGGTATGCGTGTGTGTATGTACATACATACAAATATATGTACCTATATACATGTGTATATATGTATATACACATACATATACATGTATATACTCATACATATATGATATATATAAAATATATATTTTATATATACCACATTTTCACACACACACACATATGTATATCACCTTTTGTTTATCCACTCATTGACTGATGGACATTTGGGCTGATTCCATATTTTTGCAATTCCAAATTGTCCCACTATAAACATGCATGTGCAAGTATCTTTTCTTTTCTTTTTTTTTTTTTTTTGAGACGGAGTCTCGCTTTGTCACCCAGGCTGGAGTGCAGTGGCCGGATCTCAGCTCACTGCAAGCTCCGCCTTCCGGGTTTACGCCATTCTCCTGCCTCAGCCTCCCGAGTAGCTGGGACTACAGGCGCCCGCCACTACGCCTGGCTAGTTTTCTTGGTATGTTTTTTAGTAGAGACGGGGTTTCACCGTGTTAGCCAGGATGGTCTCGATCTCCTGACCTCATGATCCGCCAGTCTCGGCCTCCCAAAGTGCTGGGATTACAGGCTTGAGCCACCGCGCCCGGCCTGTATCTTTTCGATATAATGACTTCTTTTCCTCCAGGTAGTGGGATTGTTGGATCAAACCGTGGATCTACTTTTAGTTCTTTAAGGAATCTCTACACTGCTTTTCATAGCGGTTGTACTAGTTTACATTCCCATCAGCAGTGTAGAAGTGTTCCCTGTTCACTGTATTCCCACCAACATCTATTACTTTTTGATTTTTTGATTATGGCCATTCTTGCAGGCATGAAGTGGTATCACATTGTGGTTTTGATTTGTATTTCCCTGACAATTAGTGATGCTGGGCATTTTTCCATATGCTTGTTGGCCATTTGCACATCTCCTTTTGAGAATTGTTTATTCCTGTCCTTAGACCACTTTTTGATGGGATTGTTTGTTTTATTTCTTGCTGATTTGTTTATTTGTAGATTCTGGATATTAGTCCTTTTTCAGATGTACAGATTGTGAAGATTTTTTTCCCACCCTGTGGGTTGTCTGTTAACTCCGCTGATTATTTTTTTTTTGCTATGCAGAAGCTTTTTAGTTTAATTGTCCCATCTATTTATCATTGTTTTTGTTGCATTTGCTTTTGGGTTCTTGGTCATGATGAAGACATCTTGCTTAAGTCAATGTCTAGAAGGGTTTTTCCAATGTTATCTTCTATAATCTTTATGGTTTCAGACCTTAGATTTAAGTCCTTGATCCATCTTGAGTTGACTGTTGTATAAGGTAAGAGAAAAGGATCCCATTTCATTCTTCTACATGTGGCTTGCCAATTATCAAAGAATCATTTGTTGAATAGGGTATCCTTTCCGCACTTTATGTTTTTGTTTGCTTTGTCAAATATCCATTGGCTGTAAGTATTTAGCTTTAGTTCTTGGTTCTCTATTCTGTTCCATTGGCCTATATGACTGTGTCCTAGACCAGTACCATCCTATTTGGGTGACTATGGCCTTATAGTATAGTTTGAAGTTGGGTAAGGTGATGTCTCCAGATTTTTTCTTTTGGCTTAGTCTTGCTTTGGCTATGTGGGCTCTTTTTTGGTTCCATATTAATTTTAGGATTGTTGTTTCTAGTTCTGTGAAGAATTATGGTGATATTTTTATTGGAATTGCATTAAATTTATATATTGCTTTTGACAGTATGGTCATTTTCACAATATTGATCTACCCATCCATGAGCATAGGATGTGTTTCCATTTTTTCTTGTCGTCTGTGATTTCTTTCAGCAGTGTTTAGTAGTTTTCCTTGTAGAGCGCTTTCACATCCTTGGCTAGGTATATTCCTAAGTGTTTTATTTTATTTTTTTGCAGCTATTTAAAAAGGGGTTGTGTTCTTGATTTCATTCTCAGCTTGGCCACTGTTGGTGTAAAGCAGAGCTACTGGTTTGTGTATATTAATTTGTGTCCTGAAATTACTTAATTCCTTTACCATTTCTAGCAGCTTTTTGGTTGAGTCTTTAGGCTTTTCTTGGTATACAATCATGTCATCAGCAAACAGTGACAGTTTGACTTCCTCTTTACTGATGCAGATGCCCTTTATTTATTTCTCTTGTCTGATTGTTCTGGCTGGCACTTCCAATACTATTAGTATGTTGAACAGAAGTGGTAAAAGTAATTCCTTGTCTTGTTCTACTCTCAGGGGGAATGCTTTCACCTTTTCCCTATTCAGTATAATGTTGGCTGTGGGTTTGTCATATAGCTTTTATTACCTTAAGGTATGTCTCTTCTATGCCAATTTTGCTGAGAGTTTTATATCATAAAGGGATGCTGAATTTTTGCCAAATGCTTTTTCTGTGTCTTTTGAGATGATCATGTGATTTTTGTTTTCAATTCTGTTTATGTGGCATATCACATTTATTGACTTATGTATGTTAAACCATCCTTGCATCCCTGTTATGAAACCCACTTGATCATGGTTGATTATCTTTTTGATATGCTGTTGGATTTGGTTTGCTAGTATTTTGATGAGAATTTTTGCATCTATGTTCATCAGAGATATTGGCCTGTAGTTTTCTTTTTTTGTTATGTCCTTCCCTGGTTTTAGTATTAGAGTGACACTGGCTTCATAGAATGATTTAGGAAGAATTCTCTCTTTTTCTGTCTTCTGGAATGGTGTCAATAGGACTGCTTGAATGTCAGATAGAGTTCAACAGATCTGCCTGGTTTTGCACTTTTCTCACTGGCATTTTTTTATTACTATTTCAGTCTCACTGCTTGATATTGGTCAGTTCAGAGTTTCTATATTTTCCTGGTTTAATCTAGGAGGATTGTGTATTTCCAGGAATTTATCTGTCTCTTCCATGTTTTCTAGTTTATGTCCATAAAGATGTTCATAGAAGCCTTGAATAATCTTTTGTATCATTGTCATATCAGTTGTAATATCTCTCATTTATTTCTAACTAAGCTTATTTGGATCTTCTCTCTTTTCTTGGTTAATCTCACTGATGGTCCATCAACTTTATTTGTGTTTTCAAAGTACTAGCTTTTTGTTTTATTTATCTTTTGTATTTTGTTTGTTTGTTTGTTTGTTTTAATTTCATTTAGTTCTGCTCTAATCTTCATTATTTCTTTTCTTCTGCTGGGTTTGGGATTGGATTGTTCTTGTTTTTCCAGTTCCATGAAGTGTGGCCTTACATTTCTATTCATGCTCTTTCAGACTTTTTGATGTAGGCATTTATTGCTATGAAGTTTCTTCTTAGTACTGCTTGTGCTGTATCCCAGGGATTTCAGTAGGTTGTTTCACTATTATTGTTCAGTTCAAAGAATTTTTAAGCTTTCATCTTGATTTCATTGTTTACCCAATGATCATAGGAGGAGGTTATTTGGTTTCCGTGTATTTGCATGGTTTTAAGGGTTCCTTTTGGAGTTGATTTCCAATTTTTTTCCACTGTGGCCGGAGAGAGTATTTAATGCCATTTTAATTTACTTAAATTTACTGAGACTTATTTTGTAGCCTATCATACAGTCTATCTTAAAGAATGTTCCATGTGCTCATAAATAGAAGGTATATTCTGCAGTTGTTGGGTAGAATGTTCTGTAAATATCTGTTAAGTTCATTTGTCGTAGGGTGTTGTTTAAGTTCATTGTTTCTTTGTTGACTTTCTGTCTTGATGACCTGTCTAGTGCTGTCAGTGAAGAATTAAAGTCCTCCACTACTATTGTGTTGCCATCTCTCTCATTTCTTAGGTCTAGTAGTAATTGTTTTGTAAATTTGGGGCTCCAGTGTTAGGTGCATATATATTCTGAATTGTGATATTTTACTGTTGAACTAGTCCTTTTACCATTATATAATGTATCTCTTTGTGTTTTTTTTTAACTGCTGTTGCTTTAAAGTTAGTTTTGTCTGGTATAAGAATAGCTACTTATGTTCACTTTTGGTGTCTATTTGCATGGAATATCATTTTCCACCCATTTACCTTAAGTTTATGTGAGTCCTTATGTGTTAGGTGAGTCTTGAAGACAGCAGAAACTTGATTGGAGAATTCTTATCCATTCTGCCATTCTGTATCATTTGAGTGGAGCATTAAGGCCATTTACATTCAATGTTAGCATTGAGATTTGAAGTAGGATTCTATTCATTATGCTATTGTTTGCCTGAATACTTTGTTTTATATTTAATTGTGTTATTGTTATATAGGTCCTGTGAGATTTATACTTTAAAGAGGTTCTATTTTTGGTGTATTTTGAGGATTTGCTTCAAGATTTAGAGCTCTTTTAGCAGTTCTTGTGGTGCTGATGGGTAGTGACAATTTATCTCAGCATTTGTTTGTCTGGAAAAGACCATCTTTTTTTCACTTATGAAGCTTAGTTTCACTGGATACAAAACTCTTGGCTAATAATTGTTTTATTTAAGGAAGCTAAAAATAGGACCCTGATCCCTTCTAGCTTGTAGGGTTTCTGCTGAGAAACCTGCACTTAATCTGATAGGTTTTCTTTTATAGATTATCTGATGTTTTTGCCTCACAGTTCTTAAGATTCTTTCCTTCATCTTGACTTTAGATAACCTGATGACTGCCTAAGTGATGATGTTCTTGCAATGAATTTCCCAGGTGTTCTTTGAACTTCTTTTATTTGGTTGTCTAGATGTCTAGCAAGGCCAGGAAAGTCTCCTTCAATTATTTCCTTGAATACGTTTTCCAAACTTTTAGATTTCTCTTCTTCCTTGGGAACACAAATTATCCTCAGGTTTGGACATCTAACACAGTCCCAAACTTCTTGGAGACTTCGTTCATTTTTTTTAAATCTATTTTTTATTTGTCTTTGACACATTGGGTTAATTCAAATGCCTTGTCTTTGAGTTCTGAAGTTCCTTCTTCTGCTTGTTCAATTCTATTGCTGAAACTTTCCAGTACATTTTGCATTTCTCTAAGTGTGTCCTTTATTTCCAGAAATTGTGATTTTTTAATTTATGCTATCTATTTCACTGAAGAATTTTCCTTTCATATCCTGTATCATGTTTTTGATTCCTTTAAGTTGGACTTCACATGTCTCTGGTGCCTCCTTGATTAGCTTAATAATCAACCTTCTGAATTCTTTTTCTGGTACTTCAGAGCTTTTTATCTTGGCGTGGATCCATTGTTGGTGAGCTGGTATGATCTTTTGGGGTTGTTAAAGAACCTTGTTTTCTCACATCACCAGAATTGTTTTTCTGGTTCCTTCTTATTTGGGTAGACTAGGTCAGAGGGAAGATCTGGAATTCAAGGGCTGCTGTTCAGGTTCTTTCATCCCACGGCATGCTCCCTTGATGTGGTGCTCTCACGTTACCCCTAGAAATGGAGCTTTCTGAAAGCCAAACTGTTGTGATCGTTTTTGCTCTTCTGAGTCTAGCCACCCAGCAGAGATACTGGAGTCCTGGCTGTTACTGGGGAGTGTCTGCAAAGAGACCTGTGATGTGATCTGTCTTGAGATCTTGTAGCTATGGATACCAGCATCTTCTCTGGTGGAGGTAGCAGAGGAATGAAGGGCACTCTGTGAGGGTCCTTGGTTTTGTTTGTTTAGTGTACTCGTTTTGTGTTGGTTGGTCTCCAGCCAGGAAGTAGTGTTTTCAAGAACGCATAAGCTGTGGTCCTATAGGCAGGACGCAAACTTGTCCTAGGAACACTTGGTTAAGTATTGAAGTTTCTCAGGCAGTGAGCAAGGACATAGATTTCCTAAGAGATTATGGCCTTTGTCTTCAGCTACCAGGGCAGGTAGAGAAAGACCACAAGATGAGGTCAGGGATAGGTGCGTCTGAGCTCAACCTCTCCTTGGGCAGGGCTTGCTTCGACTGCTATGGGGGATGGAGGTGTTGTTCTGAGTCCAATGGAGTCATATTCCCAGGGGGATTATGGCTGCCTCTGCTGAGTTATACAGGTGGCCAGGGAAGTGGGGGAAAGCTGACAATCACAGGCTTCACACCGCTTCCATACAGCCCGCAGTGCTAACGGCCGAACTCCCTCCCATCATGCCCTCCCAACAGCACTGAGTCTATTTCCAGGAGCCAGTGACCAAGGCTGAGAACTGACTCCAGACCATGAGCCCCTCTGTTGAGAAAGTAAGCAAACTCAGTTTTTCAGCATCTCAGGAAGCCTGAAGTGGTGATCCAGTTCCTTCGAAGGGTCTGTGGATTCTCTTGGCTTTCCTGGTATGTTCCTGTGGTAGTTCTTGGAGCAAAGATGCATGATGTGAGTCTCCACACACTGTTCTGTCCATACAAGCGGGAGCTGCAAGCTAGTCCTGCCTCCTATCTGCCATCTTAACCCCTGATTCCACGTTTTTTAGATTAGAATTTACATTCCATAAATAAAATTATCTGCTTTGTTTACTGGTGAATCCCCAGTACCAGGCATAGCATCTGTCTCACAGTAGGTGCTCAATAATGTTTACAGAGTTGGTGAATGAATTACCCAAACACACACATACACACACACATTCTCACACAATACATACATATATGTAGACACACATATATATCTTTAAAACTGTAATCTTTAACAAGTGAGTTATTTATCTGTAATGCAGGTGAATACACACACACACAACCACAACCACAACCACATGCACAAAAATTACACACAAGTCTGTGGTGTATGGAAAACTGTCCTAAAAGCACAATGTTCAAAGGTTAAATAAAAAATGAAAATATGCAAAATGTGTAGCTAAGTAGAAACTAGCTAAGTATTAACTTTCTTTCATCACACAATATTATATAGTAGTTTTTAAAAATATGAATGAGGTTATCTATCATTTGTACAAAGTGGTAAACAGTATTTATTTTTCTCACAGATTATTATAAATATTAGAATTTCTGAATCAAAAATGCTAGAGCATGATCTAATTTTTAAAGAATACATTTGACTTTATTACATGTTAACAACTTTTGATACCAGTGTGCTGATGCAGAGCATTTATTTACTTCTTAGGATTTTGTGTTTTCATTTTCTATTTTTCTTTAAGTGCTGAGTTCATTTTTGAAAAACTTTTGCTGAGTTTGCTGAAGAAATTATATTTCATCCACATCCATGAAAATAAAATGGCCTCCTGTTGTGGTATGGATGGTGAGCACCGGATGCCGTTTATTTGCTGTGAGTTTGGATGACACCCCGGCTGGTGTATAGCAACACTGTGGAGTTTTCCATTTGTTCAGTGATATGGTGTCCAGAGTCCCAAGAAAACAGCAGAATTCAACTTTTTCTTTCTTTCTTTCTCTCTTTCTTTCTTTCTTTCTTTCTTTCTTTCTTTCTTTCTTTCTTTCTTTCTTTCTTTCTTTTTCTTTCTTTTCTTTCTTTCTTTCTTTCTCTTTCTTTATTTCCGTCCCTCCCTCCCTCCCTTCCTTCTTTCCTTCCTTTTTTCTTTTTTGTTTTTTTTTTATTTTGAGACGGAGTCTCACTTTGTCACCAGGGCTGGAGTGCAGTTGTATGATCGCAGCTCCCTGCAACCTCTGCCTTCCGGGTTCAAGCAATTCTCCTGCCTCAGCCTCCTGAGTAGCTGGGATTACAGGTGCCCGCCACCACACCCAGCTAATTTTTTGTATTTTTAGTAGAGATGGGGTTCCACCATGTTGGTTGGGCTGGCCTCAAACTCCTAACTTCGTGATTTGCCGGCCTCGGCTTCCCAAAGAAAGAATTAGACTTTCTAAACAATAAACAACATCAACCTTATTGATTTTATTTTCCCTTAAATTATATTGACTGTTGTGAGTCCATAAGATTTATACACTCTTTTCTCTCCCTATTTTGCAGCAACAAATTGCAAAATGCTTTTGTTTGTTCGTTTTTGTTTTGTTTGGTTAAAGCTTGTTATCATGCTGGTGAGGCTATAGAGACTGTCTGGATGGCTTAGAATGGTTTATTGCTTATGATAAAATTTGCCTGATTTCTTATAGGCAGCTTTTGGAAACCTTTTATTATGCAGTTGTTTACATACTTATAAGTCTATAATTTAAAGACATGTACTTGAAACAAATGTTGTATTTGTTTCATAAGCATCTTCCTACAATCCACTATAAAATTGAAATTAAATATAGAGAATGTTTTAACAATTTTTTAACTCAAAATCTGTCAAACAGTTTTAATAGGTCTTTTTTATAAAAAGAAAAAAGGAATTGAAGAACAGGCAGTAGTCCCTTTTAAAATTTATTTGCAAAACCCTTTAACTGCACTGTTGCTATTAGCTGCCTGTTCTAAAATGATAGTATTTTTATTGAAACACAAATAAACTTTTCTGTAGTATTTTATGGAATATAAAGAGACTTTAATTGTCTGACTTGTTTAAATTGGCACTGTTAGATTTATTAATAAAACACACATGGGCCTTTAAAAAAAAAACAAACAACTTTTCTGCTTGAAAGAACACCAATAAGGAAATAAAAATACAAGCCATAAACTAGGAGAAATATTTGCAAGTTGAATATTTGAGAAAATAATTTATCTGGATATTAATAGTAAAAAGATTAATAATACAATTAAAAATTAACCAAATACTTGAACAGGCATTTCACCACAGAAAATATATGTATGTTTGATAAACACTTAAAAAGATGTTCAACATTATTATTCATTAGGAAAATGCACATTGTAAGGAAAACAATTACTATTTCATACCACTCCAATGGCAGTAATAACGAGGACAAACAATAACAGGTGTGGTGAAGAGGGGGAAAAGCTGGAACTCATCCGCTTCTTAGGAATGCAACATGGTACAGCCATTTTGGGAAAGTATTTGACAGTTTTGTAAAAAAAAAAAAAACGTGTTTATCATGCCACCCTGTGATCTCACTCCTAGGTATTTGCTCAAGGGAAAAGAAAATATAGTCTGCACAACCACATACATGCAAGTATTTACAGCCACATTATTGATAATAGCCAAAAGCTGGAAATAATACACTTGTACATCAACTGGTGAATGCATAAACAAAATACATGTACTGGGTTGAATACTGTCTCCTCAAAAATCCGTCTTAATTTGGATACTTTGAATGTGACTTCATTTGGAAATTGGGTCTTTGCATATGTAATTACGTAAAATGAAGTCATACTCGATTAAAGTAGGCCCTAATCTAATGACTGGTCTCTTTATAAGAAGAGCAAACACAAGAGACACAGAGACAAACAGGAAGAATTGCCATATGATGATGGAGATAGTGATTGGAATGATGCCTTTGCAAGCCAAGGAATGCCCAAGGATTACCAGAAACTAGAAGAAGCTAGGAAGGAGTAAGGAAGGATTTTCCCCTTAGACGATCAAAGAGAGTATGATTCTACTGATGCTATGATTTCAAACATTTAGCTTTCAGAAACTGTGAGAGAATAAAGTTCTGTTTTCTTAAGCCACCAAGTTTTTGGTACATTTTTATGGCAGCCTTAGAAAACTAACAAAATGGAATACAATGGAATGCTATTGAGCATAAGAAGGAATACACTACTGATATATAATAAACCATGGATGATTCCAAAGTATAATGCTAATAGAAGCCAGACTCAAGAGATCATATATTCCATGATTCTATTTACACGAAACATCTGCTGCTAGAGGCAGAAAGAGGATTAGTGCTTTCCCGGGGTTGTCAGTGAGAAGAAGGATTGTCTACAAATGGTCAGCAAAATGTTATCTGATGTAATGGAAATATTTTCCAACTAGATTGTTCTGATGATTGTACAACTCTGTAAATTTACTAATAATTGTTGAATAGTATACTAAAATGAGTAAATTTTATTGTGTGTTTATTATACTTTAATAAAATTCTTTTTAATAAAAAGAAAAATGATGTTGTGAAGAAGGGTGATGGAAGCAATTCAAGTGAAATTCTTGTAGCCCTCAAGAATGCAAACATTAGCAATGGATTCAGAAAAAAAAAGAATATGAAAATCCACACTTTTTATCATGAACATAGTTTCTGGTTTTATTCTTTATCTTTAAAAATACATTTTGTTGGACAGGCACAGTGGCTCACGCCTGTAATCCCAGCACTTTGGGAGGCCAAGGCAGGTGGATCATGAGGTCAGGAGATCGAGACCATCCTGGCTAAAACGGTGAAACCCCATCTCTACTAAAAATACAAAAAATTAGCCGGACATGGTGGCAGGTGCCTGTAGTCCCAGCTACTTGGGATACTGAGGAAGGAGTATTGCTTTGAACCTGGGAGGCAGAGCTTGCAGTGAGTCGAAATTGTGCCACTGCACTCAAGCCTGGGTGACAGTGCAAGACTCCATCTAAAAATATATATATATATATATACACACACACACACACACACACACACACACACACACGTATATATATAGTTTTTTTATATGCATCCTATAATAGGTGCAATAAATTGGAGAATTATTTAAAAGCAATTACATGTCTGAATCTGCTTATGTGAGCACATAACTCGAATTCCACTGATTTCTATCCCAGAGGCCTCAGGTTCCTGTAGTGCATTTAAAAGAATAATGGATATTCTCAAAGCACTTTCATTTCAATAAGCATAATAGAAATAACAAGGTTGTTATAAAGGTCACATTTTGTGCTTCACTTTTACATATTTATTTACTTTTGATTGCAATTATATTTATTTCATGCTGAGACACATTTTTTTGGTGATCAGAGTTTCCATATGACATATGCTATGATTCACAGAAAATTATTAAATTATTACTTGGCACATGCTATTGTCAATAAAAGATATGCTATAGTACCTAATATCTTATATTAGAATAATGGAACAGAGCTTATGATGGTAAATAATTTGAAATTAGTTTGTTCTCACATTGCTATAAAAACTACCTGAGACTGGGCAATTTATAAGGAAAAGAGGTTTAATTGACTTACAGTTCTGCAGGCTATATAGAAAGCATCGTTGGGAAGCCTCAGGAAACTTACAATCACAGCAGAAAGGAAAAGGGGAAGCAAGCACATTTTCACATGGTGGCAGGAGAAAGAGAGAGAGAGAGCAAAGGGGAAAGTGCTACACACTTTTAAACAACCAGATCTCCTGAGAACTCTACCACAAAAACAGCAAGGGGGAAGTCTGCCCCCATGATTCAATTCGCCTTCTACCAGGCCCCTCCTGCAACATGTGTGGCTTATAATTTAACGTGAGATTTGAGTGGGGACACAGAGCCAAACTAGATCAGGAACCATTGGCTCAACTTTTATTTACATATTTCATTTTTCAAAATTTTTCTTATGGAGAAAGAAGAAATTTTTTTCATGAGAAAGAAAGATCTCTCAGAAGTCAAGAGATCTCAGAAGTTATGTACCATTTCTAGTGAGTTTCAATGTAAGTTTTATAATTTTTCTTTAATAGAAATATTTGAAGTTCTTGTTTGTTTGTTTTGTTTCTTGTATTTGATATCTTCTTAATTTAAACCATCTTCTGTATTCTTCAGAGTGTCAGTTAATAACCACAAAAGGAATGATGGTTATCTGCAGAGGTTTTGCTTGCTCCTGATAATACTAAATGTAGGAATGTCACGGAATCATTTGATACATATTCATACATTATTTAATACATCAAGTGTGTTGAACATATACAGAAAGAGAATAGAATTGATGAGCAATAAATACAGTACTGGCAACAAACTTGGACGAACAAAATTACAGAATCTGTTTATTAATATATTTTAACTAATAAACATAACTAACTGCATATATGTTTAGTATATACATTTTCAAATGTATGAATGCAAGTAAGGGCCCTGATTAATCTGTATACATAAAACGATTTATAAGCAATCTAAGCAAGACTTATATTATAACACAATTTTTTGGATGAAAACTTGCAGGATACAAACTAAAAATTATATGTTTTCGTGTTCAGTGTTTTATCTTAAAAATGAAAAAACATTATTTTCAGGTACTACCAAATTACTATTACATATGGTTTTGTGTAGGATTTACATAAAAGATGCAAATATAGGCAGTAAGTTAAACAATATTTAAATATACTTGTGAAAAAATTATGAAATGACTTTTATAGCTTTCAAAACAAAGAGAAATCAAGAGAATATTTTAGCCATTTTTATTATTTTGGACAGAGGCCTTCCATTTATTATATGCTTATTTGCTGAAAAATCTGGAGCATAATAAAATCTGCGACATGTGAGGAGACTGCTCTGAGTGGTAAAAGTAATCACACAACAAGTCAGCGCTAGACAAACAGAAAGGGGTTCCTTCAGGTTATCAGTGTTAAATATGCAGCATAATTTGCATAAAATCTCAATATCCTTTGCCTTTCGGTCTTGTTTATATGATATGTGGCTGTTCTTCAAAATAGCTTCTTGATTCTTGCTTACTTTTAACAATCATCTTCTTCGAATGCAATCTATAAATTGGACCCAAATACAAATTTCACTCTATCAAGGCATGCCCTTCAACTCTATATTTTAGCTATATTAATACACAATACACATGCCTGTATTAGTCCATTGCAGTAAAAACTCAATTCAGTTTTGTAAAGATATACATTGGCCACATAATATTAATGTGCTGGCACTGTATATGATTATTTTTAGGAAACTCAATTGTATGACAGCATTTTAAGCATTTCAATCAGAATTCATAGTATGAAATAAAATAAACAAGCTTCTATTGTTAAAAAAGTGGTTCCTTAAAAAACATAAACACAGAATTACCATATTATTCAGCAATTCCACTTCTGGGCATGTAGACAAAAGAATTGAAAAAGGGACTAAAACAGATATTTGTACACCCATGTACAGAGTATCTATGCACAATAACCATAAGGTGGAAACAATCCAAATGTCTATTCCCAAATAAAAAGACATACAAAATATGGTATGTACCTACAATTGATTATTATTCAGCCTTAGGAAGCAATACATTTCTAATACATGCTACAACACAGGTAAAACTTGAAGACATTTAAAATAAACAAGACACTAAAAGATATTATGTGATTCCATTTATATGAGATACCCAGAATAATGGAATTCATAGAGACAGAGAGAACAGTGGTTACCAGTGGCTAGAGGGAGGGATATGAGGAGTTATTGTTTAATGGGTACAGAGTGTTAGTGTGCAATTATGAAAAATGTCTGGAAATGTATAGTGGTAATGATTGCACACCAATGAGAATGCACTGCATATCAATGAACCGTATACTTAAAATGGATAAAATGTGACATTGTAAGTTATGAATATTTTACAATAATAAAACTTAATTCATCAACCTGAGTTTGACTTCCTTTTCACATCCTGCTTCCTGGATCCTCCCTAGGCTAAAATAAGGGATTTTAAAAAATGGAACTCAAATAGCATGAAGGAGAGGTTGTTTTATTATAGTTAGATGCAGGAAAGATTTAAGCTGGAGGTTTCAAAGATTTTAGATAATCTGTACTGTAGCCATGGCTTTGCCCCTTCATTTCCTCCACATGTCTCCCACTATCTAGTCTAAGTAGAACACAGAGTGATCCAAATACTACGTTACAGGCTGGACATGATCGAAACTGGGGTCTTAAAATAGAGCCTAGTCTTGCACAAAAATTTCATAAGAAAGGCCAAACATTACCAAACAATTTTTATAATATTAACAGAGTGATTTTTAAAATTTGTAACTCGTACTCTATTATATTTAATTTTGAGTAGAACTTAGAGAATATATGTTGCCAGATATCATGCTTGTAGAATTTTCAATGATTTTTTAAATTTATGAATTATCTCATAATGCAATTTAATGCTGCAGTAGCGAGGGCTGTTTTGCACATAATGGCAACACAATTACAACAGTTTCCACACACATAGGAAGGCCGTTTTGTAAAAGCATTCTGTTAATAAAGTAGAAATTAGCTACTCAGGAGGCTGTGGCAGGAGAATCGCTTGAAACCGGGAGGCGGAGGTTGTGATAAGCTGAGATGGCACCACTGCACCCCAACCTGGATGACAGAGCTAAACTCCATCTCAAAAATAAATAAATAAAATAAATAAATAAAATAAAGTAGAAATTAGAGGTCATGTTTTACTTAGAGTAGAAAAATTTAAGGACACTAATATCCGTAGAGAAAGAAAAGTTAATAAAACTGCTTGGCAATGTGATTATAGTCTATAAACTGATGATTTGATGTGAAGACAGCATTGGTGTCACTTTACTGGGGACATCAAGGGGCCGGACTTGTTTTTATTCTTCCTGGAGAAGAAGGCGGCAAATGACCAGCTGGCATCAAAGAATTTTAACAAGCACTCTTTGTGTGTGTGTGTGTGTGTGTGTGTGTGTGTACAGGAATTAGAAAGAAAGAGAGACAGCATATTTCTAATTTTATGAAGTTTGGTGTATTCTATTAAAATATATCACTTTAAAATGCACTATGACTTAGAGAGTACTTCCAGAAAAGAAAGTAATCATCATTTCATAATGTCTAAGGTCTCTTCTGGCTCAAAAAGTCTATAACTTTATGTCTTTTCATTGAACAAGCTTTATTATTACATTCTTATTTATATAAATACAAATATATATATATTTGTATACCATATACAAATACAAATATATATGTATATTTTTTGTATGTATTTTTGTATATTTGTGTATATATATATTTGTGTGTGTGTGTATATATATATATATACACACACCAATACACTTTGGATTTGAGAACAGTTTTATTAATATACTTTTCTAGGTTACTAGTTTAAATCTCTTTTCAATTCCTCAAACATGGTCAAAAGTATAGCCACTATTTTAAGGAGTTTCTCTATAATGATGAAACAAACAAACAAAATACCATAATGAAATGGTTTAAATAAGAAATTTCATTAGACACTGTCAAGGAGACGATGAACTGAGAAAGTTTAAGTAATTAAATAATCACAAATTGTAGTTCATACAAAATAATCATTTGTATACACTTAGATTATGAAAAGTAACTTGAATTTTCATACAATGAAATCATTCATTAAAGTTGATGATATTTAACAAGAAATACCTCATTTGACAATGCTTACACAGTACCGTATGACGGCATTCTCTTTCCCACTTATTTTACTACTGTGTGCCTTTGCATTTACTTCAGTTTTTGGAAGCTACTATTTAGAAAATGGTTGAGACACAGTAATGCAGGATCTAAGTAAATTAATTCTAAAGATTGAATTAGTTCTGTATAAAGCTCTTACCATTATTCACTGTGTTAGAAATCTAAATCCTCTGCACTTCACTTCCTTAATTTTTTTCTGTTTTTGCTTATTCATGCCATGGAATACATAAGAAAAGTTTTTGAAATAGAGACAACAATTAATCTATTATTGCTTTATCTTGATCATTGTTCTTCTCCCAATCTCTAGCAATTACAATATAGTATGTTATTTATGTTTTGGGACAAAACATAGCAGTAATAAGCTTCCTATATTTTAATTTTATTGTTAAGAACCCGAAAGTTAAATAGCAAAAACAAGCACAGCACCTACTCTACAACTGTGTTGTGCAACCCCTTTTCATATGCTTTCTCTTTACACTTGCAAATTGTATAATGCAGCCATAGGTATTTTGATAGCTAACTAAATGTGAAGATGTGTAATTATATCTCAGTTAACTACTACTATTTGATGAATAGTAGTAGTATTTTCTATCATCTAAAATAAGATGAGATTGGTATAATTTGCACTGAAGTACTTTAAATTCTGCCACTTACATACCTGATTTTATGATGCTTACAAAAACATTCTAATTGAAATTTCATATACATACACACACACGCGCACACACACACACAATCAGCCCAAATACAAACGTATATATACATGTGTGTTTGTATGTACCTTAGTATTTATCACTGAATTGAAGGTGTGTTTTTATATATCTCATAAAATACTGGATCTGTGAAAAGTAAATAATGTTAGTTTGGAAATAAATTTGAAGGCCCTGGATTTTTTATTATTTTAGCCTTTGTCTTTTGTGAAATTACTGTAGAAAAAACATATTGTCAGACTTTTAGAATGTCTTGATCGATGAGAAAAATCTATCATTATTGCTAATTCAGTTCAATAATCTTGGGTTAGACACAGAGACCTTGAGTAATAGTCTAGCCTTCTGAGTTACAATGGAAGGTGAGATGCACATGACCAAGGGTGATAGAATATTAAAATATCCCCTAAAATTAGTCCAAATTCAATAGAATATCTTATATTTCTGACAGCCTATACTTTAACTGTGTTCTTACATCTTGCATTCCCCTATAAGGTTGATCATAAAATATTTAAGCTAACATAAGATCATCACACAAAGAAAAGGAGGTGTTTTAAAAAGTGGGGCATCCATCAGGACAGTAACAAATGCATAATATAAATGCAGTATATAAAATGGACCACAGATTTGCCTGTAGGTTTTAGAAATCACAGCAAAATGAGAAACTGAGCAGATTGATAGTGTCCAACAACTGTAAAACATAAACCAAGGTGAGAAATTATCTTTTTCTCAAAGTTACCTACAAAAAAAGATGCTTTTAATTAGCAATGTCTTTAACAGCAGGACTACAATAAATACTGTTGCTTTTCTTCTAACTTCTCTCAATAAAATGTTAAGGAGGTTCATATTTTATTCAATAAAAACTTTTCCAAAGGGCAATCATACACTACGAAATCTGAAACTGTCTGCTAGCCTGGCTAAGTTCTGATGTAGACTTCCAGTTTACATCCATGAAGCATTTCTTCATAACCAGGGCTATTTTTCAAAACTTTCACATCCTTTAACCCACTTTTCTTAGCTTTCTGACCTAACGTTGGTTAAGTCATTCCCGAAGTGCCTTTGGAAAAGTGTCCACATGACTTGGTGATGTCTTCCAACTCCGCCATTTCTCTGGAGAGCAGTGATTGGTCTTAACCAGTCAATGTTCACATTCCTTTAGCTAAGAAGGGAGGTGCAGGAACAGGCATGTTTCCAAACCAAAGCCCATGAGACTTTACGTGCTCCGAGGCAGAAAGAGTATACGTGTATTTATTGGAATCTCTTAATGTTTCTTAACACTGAGCAATCTTAACACTAAGTAGTAATTTAAGAAGCATTTTACACATTTATTTTATGAGTCTGTATTTTTTTCCAGCAGAAGGGTAGACTTTTCTCCTCTTGAAATATCCTTTCTGTTCTACACAGTAGCAAGTTAAAGATTCTTTATAATGCTATTACAAATGTCTTAAAGTTATTCTTAGAAATTTTAACGTTTCCTCTTGTAAATAAGCATTGTGGTAAACAGCATTCTAAGATGATCACAATTATCTTATACTTTGTATAATCCCTTCTCACCTCCTGTGTGGAGCATGTGAGTATGATGAATCGTTACCATCATGATTTTATTACATTATATGGCAAAAGAGAGATTAACCTAGGAGAGAAGGCCTGACTGATCAGATGAGCCCTTGAAAAGCAGAGAGTTTTCTCTAGCTGGTCACAGAAGCGGAAGGCAGACATTTGAAGTATCAGGATTTCGCACTGTGTTGCTGGTTTCAAGATGAAATGGCTCCTCAGATAATTATGAGGAACTGAAAATGGTTTCTGGCCAAAAGCCAGGAGGAACAGAGGGACTTTTATAAGTCAACTCCAAGGAACTGAACTCTACCAATAACAGGAATAAGCTTGCACAAGGATCCTGAGCTTTAAATGAGAATGGAGATAGCTGACCTCTTGATTTTAGTCTGAGCAGGGAAGCCAGTCATGCTGTGCTAACAAAGAAAAGTGCGAACTAATAAGTGGGTGTCATCATTAGCCATAAAGTTTGTGTTAATTTGTTATGCAGCAGTAGAAAACTAACACAAGAATGTCCATCCACTTTATCTTTGAAGAGGTGGTTATTTGTTACATATTTCCAGGGACCATTCGTACCCAATTATTTCTCTTAATCACCTTATAATGAGCAAAAACAATTAAATTTCTTTTTCTTTAGATTTTCAGGTACACAAACATATCATCTGCAGATAAGAATGAGTTTGCCACATGTTCTCACTCACATATGGGAGCTAAAAATATTTGATCCCATGAAGGTGAAGAGTAGAATGATGGCTACCAAAGACTCAGGGGAAAGGAACGAAGAGAGATTGGTTGGTGTTAAATTAAACATTATGGTTAGATTATACATTAATCTAATGTTAGATTAAAACATACAGTTAGAAGGAATAAGTTCTAGCATTCAATATCACAGTAGGGTGACTATAGTTTAAAATATATTGCATACTTCAAAATAGCTAGAAAAGAAGATTCAAAATATTCCAAACATAAAGCAATAATAAATGTTCGAAGTGATAGATATGCTAAATAACAAAGGTTTGATTATTATACATTTTATTCATATATAAAAATATAATACGCACCCCATAGAGATGCGCAATTATTATCTAACAGTCAAAAACTAATGAGTTTGTTTTTTCATTTTTTCCTCCTGTTTAACCATTTTGACTGTTATTACAAAATAACGTTACCTCATAAAAATAATTACAGACATTCATATTATAGCAGATACTGTTGTCACAGTATCTATGATAAGCTTTTTTTTTTCTGGAAGCACCTGAAAGTCTGCTTGGGAGCTTTCTCTGGCTGCAGAAATCAGTACAGTAATGGTGCAGAGAAGAACGCAAGTATGGGGCATTGTATTATTTTCCTATTGTTTCTATATCAAAATACTTCAAATGTAG
The DNA here is from genome assembly GCF_043159975.1 of Macaca nemestrina. Taxonomy (NCBI): domain Eukaryota; kingdom Metazoa; phylum Chordata; class Mammalia; order Primates; family Cercopithecidae; genus Macaca; species Macaca nemestrina. Next base: position 27,381,415 of record NC_092127.1, read on the forward strand.
TGGCTTAAACAATACAAATATATTATTTTACACTTATGCAGGTCAGAAGTCTGACACAGTCTCACTGTTTTAAAATCAATGTGCTGGCAGTATTATGATCCTTTCTGGAGACTATGGGGCTAATCTATTTCCTTGCCTTTCCAGTTTCTATGGTTGCCTACATTCCTCAGCTCATGCCCTCTGTGCCCCATCTTCACATCTAGTAAGACTGGATTATGTCCTTATTACATCTCATAACTCTGACCTGACTGTCCTCTTCCGCCTGCCTCTACTACTTCTAAGAATCCTGCTAATTGGTTACACTGGACACATCTGCATAATCCAAAACAATCTTCCTAATTTAAAGTAATGTGACTTAATTTCATCTGCAATTTTAATTATTTTTCATATAACTTACAATATTCCCAGATTAGAGGGTTATGACTTGGACTTTTTTTTATTGGTTTTGGGGGTCATTATTCTGCCTAGAAGAGGAATATATCCCAGCCTCCTCACCACTTAGATACACAACTCAGAGGTGTAATTTGCTGTCTCTCATAAGGTACAAGTAGGACTGAGCCTCAGTTGCATTTATTCATGTACTCAGTGTTTTCAGATAAGTGTTTAAGATCTTTCTCTTTTTTTTCCCTTTACTGGGATTGAAGGATTTGCCTAAAACGCTTAAGAATAGAAGTGGCTTTAGGAGCTAGAATCTTACAAAGAAATTGTAGAACTAGATTACTTACTCATCAAATGATAATAACAAACCCATTTATTTTATAACTGGGTTGATGATAATCCCTAATATACATAAGCATCACCATTTATTAAGATTTTTGCTTGAGGAGAGGATTAAAGATAAAAGAGGATGCACTGTTTTATGCAATAGATTGAGAACTTGACAGTTATGGGCGACTTGTAATTATAAGCATTGAGAAATTGTTTGACAGTTGTTAATGGCCAGGTTTTTAAACTTCAAAGGAAGAAAGTAACAGTCTGCAGTCAGCAAGCTATTTGTCCAGGATGTACTGTGAAAGTTAAAAGGTCATGATTGCACTGTCTAAAATGACACTCATCTCCTGGAGGCAGGTGGGAGACTATGATGGAAATCTGGCCTGGGATTTGATAGTGAAAGTTGTGGAATTATAAAGGAAGCTAAAGTCAAATCTCTGGCAAGATTTTCATGCTAACATCTCATAGAAAAGAGGGAAACTCAGAGACCTAGAATTGGTATTTTGTGGGAAGTGCTTGAGGATCTCGAACTCACAAATTCTCTGAATCTTCTGAATTAGCAGAAATAACTCTTTCCCCCTTGCTAGAGGAAGTCTCTCATTGCCTGAAGACTATGCAAAATTTTCATCTGAGAAAGATGCCTTGCATGACTATGTTTATCCTCTTCAAGATTTTCCACTGCCTTCCTTCATTATTTCTTCATTAATGAAGAATGAAACTTCAGAATCATCAGGCCCCAAAGTACTGTCCCAGTTATAAGAAGAGAAAACTGTCTAAAAAGAGCTTCAGAGTGTGGTTAATAGGTACAGACAGGAACTGCAAGATAATGCCTGGGTAAGAATCTTAATGGGGCTAGACCGGAGAAGCAAGAATGTAAGACTGGAAGAGAGAAAGTTTATCAATATGGGACCACTTTCCCATGACTCAAAATTTAACTTATTGGCAAGACCTGAAGTATCTGGAATATGTATCTGGAATAACTATTTGAATTTTGGGAAACATGATGGTTTACAGTAAATGAGTTGGAGCTGTCAGAACAAAATAGGTGAATAAAATGTCCATCAGTGACAGACTGGATTAAGAAAATGTGGCACATATACACCATGGAATGCTATGCAGCCATAAAAAAGGATGAGTTCGTGTCCTTTGTAGGGACATGGATGCAGCTGGAAGCCATCACTCTCAGCAAACTATCACAAGAACAGAAAATCAAACACCGCATGTTCTGACTCATAGGTGGGAACTGAACAATGAGATCACTCGGACTCAGGAAGGGGAACATCACACACCGGGGCCTATTGTGGGGAGCGGGGAGAGGGGAGGGATAGCATTAGAAGATATACCTAATGTAAATGACGAGTTAATGGGGGCAACTCACCAACATGGCACATGTATACATATGTAACAAACCTGCAGGTTGTGCACATGTACCCTAGAACATAAAGTATAATAAAAAAAAATAGGTGGATAATTAGGGGTTCAAATGCCTTTGAGGTGTGGCATGTGGAGCAAATTTGTTATGTAAGACGAGAGAACCTAGTGGCTGAGAATGATGTTTAAGATGACCCTGAAAGCACTCCTTCACAAGAAGACAAGAAATGCACTAGTAAGGGAGATATTGATATATCTGAGAAACTTAGTGGGGCTGTCCTATTGGGCAAAGATTGATGGTAAGATATACAGCCTGAAATGTGTCTACCTAATGTCTACAAAGATATTAGGATTCTGGGAAAACAGAAGTTAGGGGTCAGTATATAAGCTCACTAGGAGTAAGATGAACTTAATAAAATAATCATCAGCAAGACCAGAATGACAATCATGCAGACTTTAACTATAGGCATTACTGACACAAGCTGAGAGACTATGCTGTTTCTTCTAGTGGCAAAATAGATGGGAATTCAATGAAATTATTGCTTGACATAAACAACCATAAAAGATGACAGGTGAATGAATGTGAGGAAAGTGAATGAAGAGTGAAGGCTGATGTTTAAATGTCATAATAAAAAAATCACTATTTATCAAATGTTTTCCAGACTTAAACCGTTTTTCAGCCTAGAATCTATTGATTGAACTGGAACCCAGGTACTTTTGAGGAAATATTAATACGAACATGTCACAGCAAGTATATATAATCACTACTCTTATAAACTATCCCTCAAAGGGAGATAAGCCTATTTTTAAGAGTAGCTATCCATTGGGAAAGGAAAATATTCAGAACTTTCATGCATTATTAGATGCAGAACATGCGTTGACAATCTTAACAGAGGGACAAAAATAACACCATGCCCCTTCCCTATGAAATCCAGGTGATAGAGTCAATACACACATTGATCTCACCATAGAGCCTATGGGTTTACTGAAACACCTGGTAATTATTTCTCCAGACCCTGATTTTATAATAGGAATATTTATACTTAACAATAGATTTCTTACATGAGTTCCCTGACCTGTGAACTAAAACCTATCACAATAAAAAAAGGCCAACTGGAATGGCAAAAACTGCAATTACTTTCTCACCAACCTAACATTTGGCCACAGTGGAGACTTTGATCTTCACAGGTCATTTGACAATGTACCAGAGTTGGCCATCGTGAGTTGCATATTGTAAGACACACCATTTCATAAAATAGAGTACAAATAGCATCAATTTCTTGCAAAATGGAATTGGTGTATTCAGAGTAGAAATCAAGCAGGTTCAAAGACATAATTAAGCTTCAGAAATAAGAAGCCCAGATCCCACGATGCCTATCCCTGTTGAACAAATGCCTCTATTCTGGTGGTACCTGTTGTCTTTGTAGAATTTCCTATAACCAGAAAAGGAGAGTTTGGTTCTCAATATACCAAAATGAACTGAAAATGGATTGCTGTTCTTTTATACCCTTCACTCAGTGTTTGGCCCCAAAAGGTTAAGTATGAGGGAAAACTTCTCCAAATCTTTCAGCTACAGTAGGTCATCATATTTATAGGGAGAGAGGAGTAGTCTAGAAGAAGTATGTATGTTAACTACTGATTAGGGGGATGTTGCCTTTTTAGATTGTCAGGGATCCAAAAGCAAAGAGGTCTGGGAGGAGTTTTGAGGATGGACTCATAGAAATTAGCACAAATATAGTAAACTCCTGTGTCACTCATCAGAGTCCATGAGGCATTGCTTTTTCAGCTGTGACAGTAGCTAAGTCCGTTTTCATGCTAGAGAGCCACAGCAAATCCATCACCTTCTGTCGGGACCAGAATCTACTGCTGAGCCTTTGCTGTGGTATCATTTCTTAGGAGACCAATCAGCTCTTGGTGTGAAGTTGATTTTACTATGCCTTGTCTATCATGGAGAAAGCAGGGATTCATCTTTACTGGGATATTCTAGATTTAGCTTTTCCTTCTTATTTGGCTTAAGCATTTTATGAAACTCTTAGAGTGTCTTATTTAATGACAGAATGCTACATAAAAACACTTTGAATAAAGGGAATAATACAGAGGAAATGTGACAATTGGCTTATGTCATCTGGATTTCTATATATATATGTATATGTATATAATTCCAACTTTTAGATTCAGTGGGTACATATGCAGGATGGTTACCTGGGTATATTGCATGATGCTGAGGTTTGGGATATGACTGATCCCATCACCCAGGTACTGAGCATAGTACCCAGTAGTTTTTCAATGGTATCATTGCTGGCCCCCACCCCCACTAGCAGTCCCCAGTTTCTATTATTTTCATCTTTATGTTCATGAGTACCCAGTGTTTAGCTCCCAATTATAAGTGAGAGCATGCGGTATTTGGTTTTCTATTCCTGTGTCAATTTGCTTAGGATAATGGCCTCCAGCTGCATCCATGTTGATGGGTTATTTCATTATTTTTTTTTATGGCTGCATAGTGGTCCATGGTGTATATGTACCACATTTTCTTTATCCAGTCCACCAGTGATGGGTGCCTATGTTTATTCCATATCTTCGCTATCATAAAGAGTTCTGCAATGAATATGCAAGTGCACATGTCTTTTTGGCAGAAAAGTTTATTTTCTTTTGCACGTATACCCAGAAATGGGATTGCTGCATTGAGCAATAGTTCTGTTTTAGGTTCTTTGAGAAATCTTCAAACTGCTTTCCACAGTGACTGAATTAATTTACATTTCCACCAACAGTGTACGGTCATTCCCTTTTCTCCATACACTTGCCAGCACCTGTTGTTTTTCCTTTTTATAATAGCCATTCTGACTGGTGTAAGATGACATCTCATTGTGGTTTTGATTTGCCTCTCTCTGATAATTAGTAATGCTGAGCATTTTTCTCATATGTTTACTGGATACTGGTATGACTTTTTAAATTTAATTTAACTTCTGGGGTACGAGTGCAGGATACACAGATTTATTACATAGGTAAATGTATGCCATGATGGTTTGCCGCACCTATCAGCCAGTCACCTAGGTATTAAGCCTGGCATGCATTAGCTATTTTTCCTGATACTCTCTCCCCTGCCCCCATTCTCCCCCGTCAGGCTCCAGCGTGTGCTGTTCCCCTCCCTGTGTCTATGTGTTCTCATTGTTTAGCTCCTGCTTATAAGTGAGAACATGCCGTGTTTGGTTTTCTGTTTTCACGTCACTTTGCTGAGGATAATGGCTTCCAGCTTCATCCACGAGAATTTTAACGAGAATTGTTTGTTCATGTTTTTTCCCATTTATGAATGGGGTTATTTGTTTTTTTCTTGCTTAATTGTTTAGGTTCCTTACAGTTTCTAGATATTAGACCTTTTTTGGATGCATGGTTTGTGAATATTTTCTCCCATTTTAGAAAAGTTTGTTCTAATTCTGTGAGAAATCACATTGGTATTTTGATAGGGATTGCACTAAATCTGTAGATTGGGCATTAAGAACCTTTTAATGATATTGATTCTTCCAGTCCACGAGCAGGAAATACTTTCTTCATTTGTTTATGTCATCTCTTATTTCTTTCAGCAGTGTTTCATATTTCTCCTTTAAAGATCTTTCACATCCTTGGTTAGATATATTTCTAATATTTTATTTTCGTAGCTATTGTGAATGGGATTGCATTCTTGATGTTATTCTCAGCTTGAATGTTATTGGTGTATGGAAAGATAAATAAGATCTATAAATTAACAAAGAAAATAAAGAGAGAAAATCCAAATAAGCATCAGAAATGACAAAGATGACATTATAACCAATTTCACAGACAAACAAAAGGTCCTCAGAAATAACTATGAACCTTCTATGCACACAAACTAGAAAACCTAGAAGAATTGAATAAATTCCTGGTAACATACAATCTTCCAAGATTGAATAAGGAATAAAGTGAAACTGAACAGATGAATATCAAGTTAAAAAACTGAAACAGTACTAGAAAACCTATCAACCAAAGAGGGCCCTAGACCAGACTAATTCACAGCCAAATTCTGTAAGATGTACAAGGAAGAGTTGGTACCAATTCTACTGAAACAATTCCAAAAATCAAGGCGGGACTACTTTCTATCTTGTTCTAAAGAACCTGTATCACCCCAATACCAAACCTGGCAAGGACACAATAAAGAAAGAAAACTATAGGCCAGTATTCTTTATGAGTACATACAAAAATCATCAACAAAATACTAGCCAAAAAAATCCTATAACATATCAAAAAGATAATTCACTATGATTAAGTAAGTTTTATTCTTGGGATGCAAGGTTTGTTCAATATATACAAATCAATAAATGTGATTCATCACACAAATAGAATTAATTACAAAACTGTATGATCATCTCAATATAAAAAGAAAAAGCTTTCAAAAAAATCCAACATCTCTTCAAGATATTAAAAAAAAAGTCAGCAAACTAGGCATTGAAGGAGCATACCTCTGAATAATAAAATCTTTCTATGACAAACCCACAGCAAACCTCATACTCAACAGGCAAAATCTGAAAGCATTCTCCTTGAGAACTGGAACGAGACAAGCATGCTCACTCTCAACGTAGTACTGGAAGTGCTAGCCAGGGCAAGCAAAAGAAATAAAAAGTAAACAAATAGGAACAAAAGAAGTCAAACTATCTCTCTTTACGTACAATATAATTTTATATCTAGAAAACCCTAAGGATTTCACCAAAACGCAGCGGGAACTGAGAAACAACTTCAGCAAAGGTTAAGAATATAAAATCAATGTACAAAAATTAATTATTTTTTCATTTAAGTAGACTGCAATTTGCTTCATCTGGAAGATGAAAGCCTGAAGAAACATTCTAATGGACACGTAAAGGGGCAGGCAACTGATGCACAAGCGGGTGACACTTTTCATGAATGAGAAGGTGTATATATATATATATATATATATATATATAGAGAGAGAGAGAGAGAGAGAGAGAGAGAGAGAATGTCTAGTATATGGTGCTATGAATCCACCAACTAAAATATACTTGACCAGAAAAAACATTAAAAGGTAGAATTTTGTGTGGCTCTCTTAAACATCAATCTCAATAACCCACTTAGACAATTTGTACTAGAATCAAATTTATTGAATTATATGTTCTGGATCTTGGAGAGGGGATTAGGAGCTGGGGTATAGAAGCTTCAACCCTGCAACAGAAGTGGTTGCAGAAGGATGGGGTAGAAGGTTGGGGGAGAGTGGTAGAAGCTTTTATTCCTGAAAGGAAGGCGTATTTTATCACTGATATTGCTTAGAAATGCTGGTACATTTTGATAATGAAAGTAGACTAAATGTAGATAGTTTATTATTGTTTTTTAATTCTATACAGTGCACCCTCTTATTGCCTGAACCTAGAAATAAACAAGAGCACTCTACATCCTTCTCCTTGGTGCACCATTGGTTAGCAGTAAAGTTTCCACCAAATCTAAAGCTAAGACTACCGCCTGATCATTTTGCAGTTTTTATGCCTATGGACCAGCAAGGATTGAAACCTGTCACTGTAGAGGCAGGAAAAATCAAATGTGAGTTTCATAAGGAGATAGTAGTGAGCTCATAATGGGAGCAGAAGGGTGAACTCTAAAATTCAGGGCATTCACTAAGTACATGCCTCCTGGTGTTTTGTGTCCAAGAACAATCATTAACAGGCAAATGAAGCAGCCACATCCTGTCAAGCAAACAATAGTCACAGGCCAAATACCTCAGGGATAGAATTCTGGGTTACTTACATGACCAATCTATATTAGAAAAAGTAGTGGTGTGAGTGGAAATCTAAAATGTGTTGTAGAGAAGGGTGTTTATAAGTGCTAGTTTTTGGAAACAACTAGATCAATGGTGTCTATAGCTGTAACTTTTATCTCTTATTCTTCTTTTGTAAGTCTTCTTTTTTCTTTTTCAACTTTTATTTTAGATTCAGAATGTCCTGGTGCATGTTTGTTACCTGGGTATATTGCACGATGCTGAGGTTTGGGGTATGAATGATCCCAGCCCCCAGGCCCTGAGCACAGTGTCCAACAGTTACTTTTCAACCCTTGGCCCCCACTTTCCTCACTCCCAGTAGTCTCCAGTGCCTATTATTGCCATCTTTATGTTCACAAGTACACAATATTCAGCTCCCATTTATAAGTGAGAATTTGCAGTATTTGGCTTTCTGTTCCTGCATCAATTCACTTAGAATAATGGCCTCCAGCTGCATCCATGTCACTGCAAAGGGCATGATTTTGTTATTTCTTATGGCTGCATAGTGCTCTATGGTGTATATGTACCACATTTTCTTTATCTAATTCACCATTGATGGGCAATTAGGTTGATTCCATGTCTTTGCTATTTTGAATAGTGCTGCAATGAACATGCAAGTGCATATGTCTTTTTGGTAGACTGATTTATTTTCTTTTGGATATACACCCAGGAATAGGATTTCTAGGTCAATTGGTACTTCTGTTTTAGGTTCTTTGAGATATCCCCAACAGCTTTGGTCTGAGCTAATTTGCACTCTCACCAAAAATGTCTAAGTGTTCTCTTTTCTCTGCAGCCTTGCCAGCATCCATTGTTTTTTGACTTTTTAACAATAGCCATTCTGACTGATATGAGATGATATCTCATCGTGATTTTGATTTTCCTCTCTCTGATAATTAGTGATGTTGAGCCTTTTTTGTTTTTTCATGTTTGCTGGCTGGTTGCATGTCTTCTTTTGAGAAGTGTCTGTTCATGTTTTTTGCCCATTTTAATTTTTTTTTTACTTTTTTATGTTCCTTATAGATTCTGCATATTAAAACTTTTTTGGATGCATAGTTTGTAAATATTTTCTCCCATTCTGTAGGTCATCTGTTTACTCTCTTGACAGTTTCTTTTCCTGTGCAGAAGCTTGTTAGTTTGACTATGTCCTACCTGTCAGTTTTTGGTTTTGTTGCAATTACTTTTGAGACTATAGGCATAAATTCTTTCTAAGACTGATGTCCAGAATGCTGTTTCCCAGGTTTTCTTCTAGGATTTTTATGGTTTGAGGTCTTATATTTAAATCTTTAATTCACCTTGAGTTAGGTGGTACACTGTGAACACTAAAGTTTCAGTTTTATTCTTCTGCATATGATTAGCCAGATATCCCAGAACAATTTATGGAATAGGAAGTCCCTTCTTCATTGCTTAGTTTGTTGAGTTTTTTGAAGTTTAGATGGCTTTAAGTGTGGAGCTTTATTTCTGGGTTCTCTATTCTGTTCCATTGGTTGGTATGTCTATTTTTGTACCTGTACCATGCTGTTTTCGTTACTATAGGTTTGTAGTATTGTTTGACATCGAGTAATGTGATGCCTTGGGCTGTGTTCTTTTTGTCTTAGAACTGCCGATATATTATTACTGGATACTGAGAGATCAGTGATAGAATAGAATAAACATATTGTGGGGCCAAAAGGGGATCTGAGATATGCAAAGAATGGAATGTAATGGATGATATCAGAACTAAATAGTTTCTTTCATGCCTCTTCTTTTTAATGCAGGCATCTGAGACTTTACACAAAATATTAATCTTGCTACAGGGTACATTTAGATACAGATGGGCCAGCATAAAATTGCCAATGAGTCATTATATTTAAGAGAAGTCCCCAAATAATTAGCCACTAACAGCCCAGAGATGTCCATATTCTAATCCTAGGAAACTGTGAATGTGTTAAGTACATGGCAGGGGGAAATTCAGGGCATCAATTTAGGTTGCTAAGTAGCTGACCTTACAATAAGGAGATTATTCTGAATTATCCAAGTAGGCCAAGGTAATCACAAAAGTACTTTAAGGAGGATGGCAGAAGGGTGAGTGTCAGAGTGATTAGATGTAAACAAAACACTCCTTGCTGCCTTTGGGGGTAGAAGGGGGAGAAAACAAAGAAATGGGGGCAGCCTCAGAAGCTGGAAAAGGTAAGAAATCAATTATCCCCAATAGCATCCCTAATTGAGAACACAATATCTTTATTGTTGTCCATTGAAACCCATTTTGGACATGCAACCTCCAGAACTGTAAGAGAGTACGTTTGTGTTTTCTTTAATCACTAAATTCATGGTAACACATTATGGCAGCAATAAGAAACTAATACACTCACCCCTTTTGTAGGACGTTGATGTCCTTGGAGTCCCTGTTCTGAGGCACCACTTGTTACCATCCTCGATCCCTGGTGGACTGAACAAAGAGGGGTGAACGTGGGAATAAAGAAAAAGACAAAAGAGTATATTTGGAAGAAGGGGTTGGGGGCACCTTGCCTCTAGTGGATAAGGACCCACACTTTCTACAGCTCTTTGTATTTATTGGTAAAAGAGAGAGCAAGAAGGGGGAGTGGAAGAATAAGTCAATTGCTCGGTCCAGAGTAGGTTTGCAAGACTGCATTCCTCTAACAATAGGCTTTAGATGCTCCAGTAGATAACCTCAAGGAGCCTGGCACCAGGGAGTGACTGCCCTCAGCAAACCATCTGGTGGCAGGCGCAGTGTGAGTTTGCCCACATCCTGCATTCATGATAAACAGTTTGCTGTTCGATCATATGGCCTCCAGTGGAATGATGAGTTGGTCATGATCTCTTTGGTCTTTTTGGCTCCCAACAGCATGACAACTTCCAAGGCTTACAAATATCTCCTATTAGTTCCATTGGGTAAACTTGCTCATTTCCTCACCCTCTATTAGCTCCCTTCTCTTTGCAGCTGTATTTCCATTCTGCACTATCAATGCTTTCCAGGGTTATCTTCTAAATAAACTACTTGCACCTAAACTCATGTCTCACGCATTACTTCTGGAGGAATTCATCGTAAAACACAAGTTTTTATTTTACAGTCCTTAATGGAAATCTTCTGTTGTTTCACCCTCAGAATGGTGTTGGCTTTGTGGTGTAAGGTTTCTTTGTAACCAAATATATCCTCACTGAAAGGAGGATGTAAGTTTGTAAGGAACCAAATATATCCTCACTGAAACAAATTGTCATTATTTTGTGAGAGGCCCCAATTTGTGGAATTGGCTGAGTGAAAGATTTGTGAGAGAGCAGTCCTGGGAGTTGGTGAAAAACAGGTGGTTAAAATTCGAACTAAATGACTTGAGAATCAAACTGTCTGTCTACCCAGGTGGCAGCCATAGCAGACATGAAAGATAAAATCAAGATATATTGTATTGTCTGCTTATTGTGCCTTTCAGTAAAATGCAATGTGTGTTAAATTTTAGTTGAAGGAAAAGAGACCCAGACTTTGTCAGCAGTTCTCCACAATTTGAAAATCCTAAAAATCATTCAAACAATCTCTAACCATATGGATTAAAAAGTACACTGAAAAATGGGTAGGAATTTGAAGAGTCATCTTTCTGTTACCAGCTCATATCTGTTCCTGAAGTAAAGTGAATAACAGAGAAATTCTCAGAGAGCAGATCTACAAAATCTGAAAGAAAATGTCTTGAAAGACATGACAGTGATCACTGTGTTGCTTCCCATTTGGTTTTTTCCTTCCCAAAAGGATCTTTTCACTGCAATCATTATCTTCTCTCTTCAACACAATGAGCAGAGTGTATATTCCAGAGTTAAGAGTGTGGTGTTGATTACACCTGCCATTGATTCATTGGTTGTTATATCTAGTTATTCATCAGTAAATCTATCTATATGTTATGGTAATCATTTTCTGTCAGTCCATTTCTTTTTTTCTGGAAAATCCCTAAAATAGACTATTTTAAAATTTTCTTTGCCTGAAGATGTAGGCTAATCTGAATGTCATCCTGTTTACATTTATAATTTTAGTTATTTCTGTGGAAGTTTCTGTAATGAATAATGATTCTATCAATAAGAAAAAAGAAAGGTTTGAGGAAGTGGAAGAAAAAGTATGAAATAAACAAAATTAACTTTCCCTAACTGTCATTTGCTGTACCACATTTAGCAACTGTAGGAACAATACAACATTAACTCTAGAATAAGATGTCAGAGACAGACAAGAGCTTTTTGGTCAATATACTTTAATACATATTTTATTTTAGAAAAAATTTGTACTACAGAGAGTAGTTGTTCAGTATTATTCTCCAATTCCAATAGATTACAGGATTCTTCGCTCTAGGCAATAATTATTGAAATTTGTTTCCTTCATGTCTTGTAAACACGACTTACTTTACAAGTCTCTTAGTACTAATGAGAACTTTTCTGTTAGAAAATCGAAAAACTATAACATAACCTTTTAAATCATATTTTTAAAAGCCTGGAAGATATATGCAACTTTCTATAACAGATATCATTGTTTAGAATATATTTCTGTGAATTACACATTAGATCTGTATAAACACAATTAATTAGTGTTATATATTTTCACATTTTTATGCATTGAATTGAATACTACAGGTGGCATAAAAATGAGGTATTGTAAATAATACCTTTGTTTATCAAGAATCTAATTGTTGCCATTTACTATTGGTCTTAAAACTTGCTTGTAAAAGCTGTTTCATTTTACTATTCCTCAATTAATCAGCTCCTTTAGCTAAAAGCATTTCATGCACAAATAGAACATTACATAAATTCTACACCCCTTTTTTCATTGTTGTTCATAACCCTTTCACTTTCCCAACATTTCCTATTCACGAGCTATTATAGTAATGTCCATTTCTGAAACTGGGAGGCTATAACTTTCACAAAATGATAATATATGTAGTGATATTTAAATACGTATTACAGTATTATAATAGACACTGGCTATTTTCTAATTAAAATAGAATCTTAATTATTGTTTCACTCTGAGAAAGTGAATTTGTGCAGTGAGATTACTGTCTCACTCTGAAAATTCTAGGTTCTTTAAAAATCTATTGAAGTGACTGTGAAGAGACTGAGACAACCATTATCTTAGCTAGTTTTGTAGGATAGTAGGAGGCACAGCAACTAGCTGAGTGAATTTCTTAAATTTTCTGTCTTAGTTGACAGGTAGAAGAGAAATAAGTAAAACCTACCTTATGGTGATATTATAAGTATTATTTAAAACAGTATATTTAAATCTCTGAGACATAAAGCCTGGCATGAAATAAGCGGACAAAATTTGTTTCTTTAAAAACAATTTAAATTATTATGGATAGACAATGGTTGTACATATTTATGGAGTACATGTGCTATTTTGATAGACACATGCAATGTGAAATGATCAAATCAGGGTAATTGGGATATTCAATACTTTAGGATACATTACTATTAAGATTATACTATTACATATTCTATATTTTATATAGAATATATATTTATATATTTTATGTAAATATCATTTTCTACCACTATTTATATTATATATAAAATATAATAATATAAATAAATGTTACAGAAAATGATATTGATAAAAACCTCTTGTCCTTCTCCGACAATAAATTTCTATCATGTATTTATGGTGTTATAGAAATTATGTATTTATGTCTAATATTTCATATTATAATATTAAATCACATATAAATCTGATTATATTACATATGATTTGAGGAAAGAAATGGGTTTGGTTTAATAACATTTAATAATGATGTTTCCATTTAATAATGGGACAAACTGCACATGAAATTAAATTTCTCATATATTTTTGTAGATACTTATCCTAAGAAGTAATTACCTAACCAACAGATTGCTATGAAAAGAAAAAAAACATCATCATACTTTTTAAAGGACTTTTCAAACTGAAAGCTAATATTAATTTGAAGGATAAAGAATGATAAATACAAGGAAAAATCTATTTTTGCATTTCCAAAAACAAGAAATCAGAGATCTTCAGATGTCCCTGAGTGGTAAAAAATATGGTGCGTGTTTGTGGTGATGGTGTGTGGTTGGGGATTATCTTTTTTTCAAGATGCTGTTACTTGAAATGTAAGACAGATATTGTTATTTAAAAAAAGTAGGGGAGGACAGCTGTAAAAATTAGATAGTAATTTTTTTCTTAATTTTTAAGTTCATGAAACCTTTGTGTGAATTAAATATTATACAAAAATCATAAACATAAAATGAGATAAACTTGAGACTCTAATGATTTAAGGCGGGATTGATATGGTTAGGGAGGAAGCTCCTCTGTCATCTTCTCATCCTTTCTGTCTCCTCTTTTTCCAGCTACACATGTCTATCTGCAAACACAGAAACTGGGACTTAACTGAAATTAGCTGTTCAGAAAGTAGAATGATTCTGAATTACAGCGAACGTTAGAACAAAAAATAAATAAATTAGTGTAATTTCTGATCACTTTTTCGTAAAGTTCTCTTCCAAATATTTTTACTGTAGTCTACAAGAGAGATTCTGGTCTATTATTGTAAGTCTTGAATGGCTATTTACATCTTTTCAACTTTTCAAACACACACACACACACACACACACACACAGGAACACAAATTTTCAGACTTACGCACTCTTGAATTTCTGTCTTGGATTTCTGAGATGATTCTGGCTTGCGTGAGTTAAGAATGTTTGTTAACTGGTAAGTTTTTCAGATCATTATTCTGCCTTAAAGGATAAGGCAATAAATCTTGCCTTCTCATCTTGTATTCCTGAAAAACAAATTATTCTCTTCCTGCGTACACTGTAAATCTCTAATCAGGGACAAATTTTCCTTGTTTCATCTGGATATCTTTGTAGTTCCTTGTTTAGTTTTTAATTACTTGGTGAAATTTCCTCTGAGGATTCCGAAATAGGTTTATATTTTGCATTTTTAAGGCCTACACTTAAAATGAATGATAAAATTGGACTAGGTGGTCTTTAAAATCTATTCTAGTACTAACATTGTATAATTCTGATTTTTAATATTATTTTATTGGAACAGAAAAAATATGTATTACTGTAAACTATACCATAGTTTTTAATGGTTAAAGAAATGTCTTCTCATGAAATTATACTGTTCATTAATGTGTTTTTAGGGGGACGCCATTCATTTATCTAAGTTCCAAAAGTAGAAAAATATCGCTGCTTAATATCAATGTTGTTGATCATTATTCGTGAACACCTTTTTGCTCAATCTGATACCCCTAATATAGGATTGCCATCCTACACAGGGGCAAGGAAGAGAAACTCTTTTGCCTGCCTATATTTTTCTTCATTGCTGCAGCCCCATTTGTATTCTAAGGAGTGAAACATTTTGGAAATCCGTATTCCACATTCCCATTTGTACATAAAGGAATTATTTAAAACCCAAGAAGTTAAAACCAGATTCATTTCTGGTGCCTTATAATGTGATACTCCTATTACGTTCAATGTCTAGAGGAATGAAGTAACAGACTGAACAGGAAAGTAGGCACTCAAGCTGTTGAAATTCAAACCTTAGCTTTGCTGTTTTTCCACTCAATAGCTATCTGTGTGTGGACGAGTTACTTATTAACTTTTTGCTCCAATTTTCTTATCCACAAACAGTGATAATGACAAGATCGACTTCAAAGCTTGTGGATTTCTTCCCCCATGAGAAGTAAGTTAATTAATATAATGCATGTAGGCAGTTTCCAGGACATAGGAAGCATTCAGTAAATATGCAGCATTAATATCAACCCATTTGCCCTATGGGATTATAAATGTAGATTTTACATGAAAACTGTGCAAAAAAATTACAGCTTTTTTATTTTCTAAACCTAATCTTATTTTTCTCATGTAACGCCCTCACAATCCCCTATTGTAATTGTAATTGTAGGAAAAACAGAAATAAATATATGAATGTGTTGTTTCTTAATTAACTGTAGATATTAATGTTTTCTTAGTCTTTTATGACCTCAGATGGGCTTATTTAAGGAGCTAAATATCTTTAAAATATCAGTTTCGTTTTTTCTCCACAGATTATTTTCTTCTTCTTCCCTCTTCTCTCCCCTTCCCTGAATGGAAGGTGAGTATATGAAGTATTTATTCTGGTAGCAAAGGAGAGAGAGAGAGAGAGAGACAGAGAGAGAGAGAGAGAGATTCTGATTGTGCAGGATTTTGTACTATTATCTTTTGACAAGTGTCTTATCTGTGATCATCTCTCTGAATTGTTAGCTCTAAGGTGCTAAGGTACAACTGTTTCCATCTGGTTTTAGAGTGCTGTGCTAATGCCCACAAGAAGAGACATTGTCTCTTAGCCCCAGTGTGCCTAGCCATTTACAAGTCCACAGGCATTCAGGACATCTTCACATCCTCATAGAAAGGCAATCTGGAACTCCAGATCCCCTGAACATCATACACAGACTATTTAAAACTTTAATCAATCTTGTGCTTATGCTTACCTGACACATAGAGACTATTAGCACAGCCAACGCCAACACTCTTGGAGAGGCTTTGCAATCATTTCTATGAGTCAGAAAGCAGAAGTGTATTCTCAATATATTTTTTTCTCTATTTCCAAAGTAATCATTTCCAATATTTGCACCCTAGTGGAGTGACCAAGAAGTAGGTTGTTGGTGGTGAAGAAATTGACACCTTTTATTTCTGTAACACCTTTATTTCTTCTTCAGGATGTAACTAATATTTATTTTCCCTTTTTGGAAAGTACTTCTCCGTCATCTAGTCCTTTGTTCTTGGGTTGTTAAGACATAGTTTATATTTAATGGCAGAGTGGCTAATGAACATGTAAGGATATATCTAAACATAGCTTTAACTTGGTCATAGTTGTCTCTGATACTCAAGATACCTCTGAAATAGTCTTCACTGGGCAATCCTTTTTTATACAGAAGGCACAGTATCCTATTTATTCCATATCACATGTGTCTTTGCACTCCATTTGCTTCATTCTGCTCACATTTTCATTGCTATGTCACAAACCTGAGTTGGATCTTAACTATAATATTGCACTCACTCTATTGCCACCAATCCCCCTTACTTCCAATGTCTCTGCCTACTGAACAATGTGTTTATTAACTGACTTAACACCCTATCATGTACAGCAGGGAAAACTGACACAAATGCCAATAAGTGCCAGGCTAGTAACATAAATGAGTGATAAGATCCATGTAATAGAGAATGAGGAATGCACACTTCACCTAACAGAGTAAACATCATACAGCTTCTGCTGAAATATTATGAGAAAAGAATGTTACTAGACCTTTTGATTTTTCAAGATTAAGATTGGCATTCTGATTTTTTGAAATAATTTCTAATTCTTAAATATTTGCAATAAATTCAAAAATTGTTGGACACCTTTGGTAAGTCAATGAACTGTCTGTAGCTAAAATTCAACCCAAGGATAAGCAGTTGTCAAAAATCTAATATACAGAAAAAAAGATTTAATCATTTAACCTGCCATTTGAGGCATTATTCATTAACTTTGTTTTAATCTATATTTCCCAAACCTATCTATTCCTAACGTATATTCTACACATCATGGTTCAACTCAGTCATTTCCTGTTCCCATAACTACTTGCAGATATATGATATTTATACATATTGATCTTTTTGTCTATAATGTATTACTCACTGAAGAATTCCCTCTAATATATTAAGATTGATATCAATGATAGTCTCCTGGTAGCTGTGTTAACCAGCTATTTTTCTGTGTTCCTAAGATAATTTTCTAGAAAGCTCTATTATATAACAGCATTTATTTGAAGGACAATTGAATGTTAACTTCGTTGGAGGATGAATACACTTCGAGACAGAAACCTGCTGTATTCATTCATCTTTATTTCCCAACTTTCAAATAACATCATATAGAGAAGAAATGCTCATCCTGATAAAAGGAAGCAGATTCGCTATGATGCTTGAGCATGGAATAAAGGCATAGAAATGCTACCATCCTTAGAGTAGCCTTAACTTGCCCCACATGCAAATGCTGATCCCAGGCTTCCCCTGTCCCCTGTGGGATTAGGTTGCAACTTTTGGTAATTTTTCATAATATGTATATATCCCATTTTTCGTTCCCAATGCCAGCACCCTCATTTAGTCCCCAACTTGTCTCCCTTATTCCAGTCCGCTTTAGCTTCTAACCTCCTCCACAATATTGTTAGACTAATTAATACTATTTGTGTCTATCTTGACTCTAAAATCATCTCTAATGAGACTTAAACTCATTGCTTTGTGACCTTGACCTTGGTCCAAGACAGTAGCGTAAAAGTCTTACAGATTATGCTCTGCACAAAAGCGTCTGCCTAAAATGGAGCGGGTAAAAGCGCAGCTTAGAGTGGTCATCTGAGAAGAATAACTTTTGCTAATTCGTCTGTGCAAAAGGGGTACTTTTATCTAACAACTTGGGAAAGGGTGCTAATTATTACTTATCTCTGGGATAGGACACAATTATTAAATTTGTATAATGGCATAGCTTGTGCCAACCAGGGGAATCTAGTTTGACAGAATTCCTAGCATTTTTTTTACAGACAAGTATCTAACCTCTCCCCTGCCCATATTTCTGAGATTGATCCATGTGGTTTCATTTATTAGAACTCCATTTATTTTGACTGTTGTGTAGTATTTATTGTATGAATATGCTTAAATTTGTTTATCTCTTCTTCTGTAGAAAAACATTTGGGCTGTTTTCAGATTGGGGTTCTTAAAAATAAAGCTGCTGTAAACATTTGTGTGTGAGTATGTGAGTCTTTTGTGGACATATATTTTCATTTCTCTTGAGTAAAAACCTAGGAGTATAATCGCTGGAGTACAGAGTAAGTGTGTGTTTGTGTTTTACTATATAAGAATCTGCCCAACAGTTGTTAAGAGTTATTGAACCATTTGATATTCCCACCTACATTGTATCAGAATTGAAGTTCTCCACATGTTTACCAACATTTGACCTCAGTTTTTTCAATATTAGACACACCATGGGAGTACCCGTGCAATTATTTTTAGCAGTCATTTGCCTGATGATTAAAGACATTATACATCACAATACATTATACATCACAATAGTGTTTTGTAAATTTCAAATTACAAATAATTTATCCCATTAATGGCTTGCCTGTTTTTATGTAGTAACTTTTGATGGTGAGGGGTTTTTAATTAGAATGAGGTAAATTTTTTAAATTTATATTTTATGGTTAGTGCTTTTTATATTCACTCTAAAATATCTTGCCTACACCAAGGCTGAAAAATATTTTCTTAGGTTTTCTGCTATAATTTTTATAGTTCCAGTTTTATGTTTAGCATAAAGATCCATCTTGAATAAACTTGGTGTATAGCGTGAAGCAGAAGTTAAGGTACCTGTTTTACATATTTTTATTCGACTTCTCCAAGAGTTTTTTGTTTGTTTGATTTCCACTTTGTAGTTGTTGTTGAGAAAACCCTGGCTTTGAATGTGTAAGGCTATTTTGGACATTCTGTTTTGTTCCATTGATCTATGCCAATAATGCACTGTTTTATCTACTGTAGATTCATGATAAGTTCAAATTTGCTACTCCTTTATGAATAGGTTAGGTGTTTTTGTCTCTTTTTGCTTTATTTTTTCCTTGTTTTTTCCCTTTTATGTTTCATTGATTTCAACCCTTATCTTCATTTTCTTCCTTCTAATTTCTCTGAGTTGAATTCATTCTTCTTTTTTTCAGAATCTTAAAGTCGAGGTTTAGATAATTAATTTTTGTCTTTGACATTTTTTTAATATGAGAATTGCATTTAAAACTAAACACTTTCCTTTAAGCTCTGCCTTACTACATTCCATAAATTTTGTTGTTTTTGTTTAAATATCTGTCCACTTTGAAATAATTTCTGTTTTTCCTTGTGATCTTCTCCTTTGACGTTTTATTTATAGAGAAGTATGTGGTTAATTTCCAAATACTTTTGGGAATTTTTAAAGATATTTTATTGTGATTGATTTCTAATTAATTGTGTTCTGCTCAGAGAATATGCCCTGTAAGATTTCAATCTAAAATTTATGGAGGGTTATTAAATAGCCTAACATATGGTATATCTTAAGGAATATGATTGCAGAGTGCACTTGGAAAACATGTATATTCTGTAATTATTGCATGTTATGTTCCATAAATATCAATTAGATTAAGTTTCAGTAGCTAATGTTGTTCAATGTCTACATCTCTAGTGAATTTTTTTCTACTCGGTCTATCAATTAATGAGAGAAAGGTGTTAAAAATCTGAAATTGTAATTGTGGATTTACTTATTTCAATCTTTAAGTCTTATAGATATGTGTCTCCATTTATTTAGATTTTCTGTTATTATTGACATTTATATTAAGGATTATCTCTGCCTAATGGACTACATTTTAATGTTATAAAATTTTCCTCTTTTTTTTTTTTTTTGAGACAAAGTTTTGCTCTGTTGCCCAGCCTGGAGTGCAGTGGTGCCATCTTGGCTCACTGTAACCTCTGCTTCCAGGGTTCAAGCAATTCTCCTGCCTCAGCCTCCCGAGTAGCTGGGACTACAGACGCATGCCACCACACCTGGTTAATTTTTTTGTATTTTTTAGTAGAGACAGGGTTTCACTGTGTTAGCCAGGATGGTCTCGATCTCCTGACTTCGTGATCCGCCCAACTTGGCCTCCCAAAATGCTGGGATTACAGGCGTGAGCCACCGCCTGGCCCCTCTTTAATATGTCTTGTCTTGAAGTCTATTTTGTCTGACATCAACATTATCACACCAGCCTTCTCATGTTTATTGTGAAAGAATATATTTGTCTATAATTGGAAAGTGCTTACCAAAGTGCCTGGTGTGAATGCTATGTAAGTGGGTAAATAAACAAATCCATAATGTCCAATGACAACATTATTCCATATAAAGCAGTCTACATATTAGCCTCTTTATATGCTGTTCTCCCTCATAAAAGCTATTCCCCTTGCAATAAGTGCCTTTTACTTCTGTGTTTTTTCTATTACCTTTTTCAATATTATTTTTTTTTTCTGCCTGAGAAGAGGAACTTAGCTTTCCTCTAAGTTCCTATAGCCTCTGCCACCTCTTTCTCATGACACTTATAATTTGCTTCCTTATAAAGCAAGTTAGATTTTATGTTTCTTTATACTCACCATTAGGCCATATGTTGGGCTACACTCATATTTTACTTGTGTCCCTCTTTCCTCATAACAACTTAGGTAAATGCGTTTTGTGCTTTGGATCACTTACAGTTAGGGCTTCTCCTAAGAATTGCTGTTGGCATATGGAGTGAGACAGAATAGCAAAAGGGAACAATATGGCAATGAGTAACTGGACTCAGAGTCACCACAGGAGGAAAGGAGCTCTGACAGGACCCACTGCATGCTGCAGAAATTATCTCGGTCGGGCTGACTTGGAATAATTTTGGTGGAGTAAGCTGCAAAGAATCAAGTATACGCAGAATCAGGACATGGAAATTCTGGAGCTTTCTACAACAATTTTCTTGCTTAGTACTATAGCCAATACTGATAATAATAATAATAATCTCCTATGCAATGTATACCATGTACCAGGCCCTTTCTAAGTGGTTCCTATGCATATTAACAATTTAATCTTCATAACGATCCCATTGTTTAGTTTTTATTATTCACTTCTTAAAGAGGCAGAAACAGAGAGACTGCAATACCAAGTAACTTGCCCCAAAACTGTTAGCTATTAAAATCAAAGTGAGATTTTGAACCAAAGTAATTACACTGTGGAGTAAATATGCATGAGTAGGAGTTATCTTTCTTTGATTTGTCACAAATATAGCAACAACATCTCTAATCCTCTAAACTTTCATGAGTAAGGTAGAGAGAGGTTAGTATTAGAGTTCTGATTTTTCTTGGGAGGCTGAAGCAGGTGGATCATTTGAGGTCAGGTGTTTGAGATCAGCCTGGCCAACATGGTGAAATCCCATCTCTACTAAAAATACAAAAAAATTTACCCGGCCGTGGCAGTGGGCACCTGTAGTCTTAGCTACTTGGGAGGCTGGGGCAGGAGAATCGCTTGACCTGGGAGGCAGACGTTGCAGTGAGCCAAGTTTGCGCCACTGCACTCTAGCCCAGCCTGGGCAACAGAGTGAGACTCCATCTCAAAAAAAAAATTAAAAATAAGAGTTCTGATTTGTCCTATTAACCTGCCAGTGCCTTCCCTGTGTCTGTATAGAGGAGATACAGCATTAGCCTAGCTTTGATAACCACTACAAGCACACTTTTTAAGATAAAAGATAAATGACCAATGTAAATGCCATTTATGCATTAAAATTCTACACAGCACAGTATCTACTCATTATCGCAATGACTAATATACCCCAATGTCTTCATGTATATCATAAAACACAATAAAATAGATAATAGATATATCCCCCTTAATAATATTGCTGCAATTTAAATTCCTCTTTAATGACATAAAAAGGGGCACATTTCTGTAAAAGTCAGATTATAGCTCAATAAAGGACTGCATTATTATTTAAAGAAAAATTAATGAGTCATCCAATATAGTGTGTAATAATTTTTCTCATATCTGTTTTTATTTTAATTATTTCTTTCTACTTCAAGAACAAAGCCAGTATATCCTACATGCTCTCAGAGTAGATTTCCACTAGAATAGTAACAAGATATATTTTAACAAATTGTTACTCATAGATAATTTTTCATGATTCTGACATAGGACTCTCCATTACATTTTTAAATGAGCTATTAATGAGAGAAAAAATGTAGTATGATAAAAGTGGGAGTTTTGTGTTATCTATTATTTAACAACAAAAGGCCTTTTAGTTGTATAATATCAAAATCTACCACAAAACAGCTCTCCTAAAATGACAACCTAGTACAATACAACTTAGAGTTACTGCACTTCAAAAGATAAAATCAAAGAAAATGCTCACAAATCCCAAGTATGCTATCCCAGGGCAGACTTCATTCTGTTTATGTCTTAAATGGAACATTAAATGCGTATCTGCAAAAGAAATCCATAGCACTCAATCTAAGTAAAGACATTTTCTGGGAGGCATTATAAAATTGAGTGAAGCCTATTGCTATGAAGTCACCCAGAATGAAATAGCAAACTTTAAATATTGTTATGAAGTTTTTTGTTGTAAAGCTTGGCTAATGGAATACAGGAATGTTTTACTGGTATCCCTCTTTCCTTCCTATGTTCCTGCTTATTCCAAGAAATGTTCCTAGTGCCTCATTAAATGCAGAATAAAATAAAGTCACTGACACTTCATTTCTAAATTTTAAGAATAGCTAAGTGTTTATAAATGCATTGGTAGCCATAGAAACACTGATAGTGTAAATGTTTCTGCTTTATTTCTAAGTTCTGAAACTGAATATTACCTTTACTAGAACTAGAAATTAAACAAAATATATAGGTAGCAGCAAAATAATATACAACCTTGAAATTATTCTTTGGAGTATAATTGCTTGTGATTTGAAAACAAAGTAGGACTAATCATTCTCAAGGTCTAAGCAATTTTTAGACCTGATGACATTGTGCATATTTAGAGTCATAAAAAAAGTATTTAAGATCTACTTAACTGTCAGTTATGTTCTGTTTATTTTATATGAATACATATCTGTCAGACTCAGGCCTTCAGGATTAGTTTTTAGAGACTTTGGGGAAGTAACCTTTAACTTTTATTTTAACAGTGTCATAATACACACATTTCACTGAATTTTTTCTCCAATGTTTCATTTTATAAATCTGGATTGCATCTGCTACTGCAAAGATCAAATGGATAGAGATACAAATGGGGAGGTGTGCCCTTTCTGCCTCAAACTAACAAAAACCGAACTTAAAAAATAGTAAACATAATTTCCTAATTTCAAGCTTAGTCAATATGTCTGTACAGATAATTAAGAAAGTGGGTTTTATAGTGATCCTGAAAATTTCTTCGTTAAAGAAACCCAAAGATACATGTAATAAAGACTTAAGTGCAAGACCTAAAACCATAAAAACCCCAGAAGAAAATGTAGGCAATACCATTCAGGACATAGGCATGGGCAAAGACTTTATGACTAAAACACCAAGCAATGGCAACAAAAGCCAAAGTTGACAAATGGGATCTAATTAAACTAAAGAGCTTCTGCACAGCAAAAGAAACTATGATTAGAGTGAATAGGCAACCTACAGAATGGGAGAAAATTTTTGCAATCTATTCATCTAACAAAGGGCTAATATCCAGAATCTACAAGGAACTTAAACAAATTTACAAGAAAAAAAACAAACCCAACTTAAAAAGTGGGCAAAGGATATGAACAGACACTTCTCAAAAGAAGACATTTATGCGGCCAACAAACATATGGAAAAAAAGGTCATCATCACTGGTCATTAGAGAAATGAAAATCAAAACCACAATGAGATACTATCTCACGCCAGTTAGAATGGCGAACATTAAAAAGTCAAGAAACAACAGAAGCTGGAGAGGATGTGGAGAAATAGGAACACTTTTACACTGTTGGTGGGAGTGTAAATTAGTTCAAACATTGTGGAAGACAGTGTGGAGATTCCTTAAGGATCTAGAACCAGAAATACCATTTGACCCAGCAATCTCTTTACTGGGTATATACCCAAAGGATTATAAATCATTCTCCTGTAAAGACACATGCACACATATGTTTATTGCAGCACTATCCACAATAGCAAAGACTTGGAACCAATTCAAATGCCCATCATTGATAGACTGCATAAAAAAATGTGGCATATATACACCATGAAATACTATGCTGCCATAAAAAAAGATGAATTCATGACCTTTGCAAGGACATGGATAATGATGAAATCCATCATCCTCATCAAACTAACACAGAAACAGAAAACCTAATACCACATGTTCTCATTCATAAGTGGGAGTGTAACAATGAGAACACATGGACACGGGGGTGGCAACATCACACACCAGGGCCTGTCAGGAGGTGGGGGGCTAGGGGAGGGATAGCATTAGGAGAAATATCTAATGTAGATGGTGGGTTGATGGGTGCAGCAAACCACCATGGCATGTGTATACCTATGTAACAAACTGCACGTTCTACACATGTATCACAGAACTTAAAGTATATTTAAACATTTTTTAACATTTAATTAAATAGATTGTTTCTTTTCCCTATTTCTCAACAATATTGTACATGTTTTGCCTACTTTCCCCAAACGGTAAACATATATTGAAAGTTGTTAGGAAAAAACTCATTTTTTAATCCCACTCTCTTTATTTTCATTATGTTGAAATAAGTATGGTTTGTATTTTATATCCAAATAATTCACTTTTTTAAAACATATACAAAAAGCATAACCCCTAAAACTGCATTAGGAAAGTCCACTTCAGTGTTTTTTGTAAGGAGATTGTTAGAAAAAAAGCCCATTTAAATTGTACAGTTTTTCTAGTTCTCTATTGAGATCTGCACCCTTTGATAGCAATGCAATACTTCGATGATTTGTCATCATCTATTTTCAATATTCAGAGTGGATACGATATCAGTGATATTATTTCATAACACTAGTTGTGTTTTATTAAGACATGGTTGAACAAGTAAATTATAAAAAGTAATAGTAGTGAACAAATTGATACCAATGTCATCTAAAATCAACCTGTTTTCTCCTAGAAGCCATTCAGGAGCTCTATCAACGTGAAACCAACATTTATTTCTCTAGAATCCAGATCTGTTTACCAGGCAGTTTAGGTACTTGATTCTTTCTATATCAACTATGACAACATCATTTTTTCTCCCTTTCTGCCCTTCTGACCCTTACATTTACAGTAAATGACCCCATTGCTCTAGTGTCGTTGAATCCATAGAGGTCCTCGGCAACCTCAACACTTGCCTTCTCAATTCTTGCCTTCTTTGACTGAGGGTCATAAGGCAGAGTGAGAGATGGAGGCAAGTTTTAGAGCAGGAGTGAACGTTTATTAAAAAGCTTTAGAGCAGGAACCAAAGGAAGTGAAATACACTTGGAAGAGGGTTAAGTGGGCGACTTGAGAGATCAAGCGCGCTATTTGGCCTTTGACTGGGGGTTTTATATGTTGGCATGCCTTCGTGGGAGGTTGCCTCCCTTCTCCCCGATTCTTCCCTAGGGGTGGACTGTCTGCAAGCTCAGTGGTCTGTCAGCACTTGGGAGGGGCTGAGTTCACAGTGTGTTTACTGAAGTTGTGCGCATGCTCACTGGAGGCCATTCTTCTCTTACCAGTTGCGTGTTCCTAGAGGAAGGTCATACACAAGCTAAACTCTGCCATTTTGCCTCAGAGTATGCATGCTTGAGCCCACTCGCCCATTCCTGGGTTCTTGTAGGGAAGTTGCTGACCACCATCATGAGGTGTTTCTATCTATTAGGAGACTGCCTTTCCCTGGTGCCAATTGTGACCAATTATTATTTTAGAGAGGCAGTTTAACAATCACCTGACCATCCCCTAATGGTTGCCTGACATTCTTGGTGGGTGAGGGGCCCTCTCTTGCCCTGCTCATGTCTACCTGATTACTTACTGTAACATCATAATTTTTTTATAGTATATCTTTTAATGACTATATCTTTACTTAAGTTAGGGAGCACCATTTCCATCAAGACCCCACAATAAAAATATTCACCAATCAGAATCACTCTAGGCAATAGTGCTGGGGTCCACTCTTGTGTCAGTGAGGCTTTCACTGGGAGATACTACACAAATCTCCTAGCGTGGGGAGACCACCGGGTGGGTTTTGTTTTTGACTTCAACTGACCTGATCCCGAACATATTCAGGAGACTTGTATCCTGCTGTTCCCCTGGAATGTGAGATAAATGGAGCAACACTTAACAAAAGAAAACATAAATCTCATTTCTGAACCCCAGCAGCTAGAATCATTTCTGTCCAATAGAGAAAGCTCAAAATGATTTAAAACAAAACAAAAAAATAAAATGATAACTCTCAGAGGATCCCTTGTCAGTAAATAAATGTTACCATATCAATTTTACAGACATGGCATTGGTACTTTTAACTAATTTCCTGAAAAGTCATAGAAAATTATGACTATTACTGGTACATAATGATGATACTCATGATAATATAAATTCTTATCTGAGATGAATAATAAAATATTACGTGTATGTACAGTTACATTAAACACCAAACTATTAGTTTTCATCTAATATTTAACTGTTTATGTATTATGAGATTGGTCTTCGAATATTTTTTCTACTGACAACTTAAAATAATTTTGTAAATCTATAAAGCCTGTCACACAGTTTTAAACTGACATCTGTATTTTTCATCATAAGTTTAAATAGTTGCAACATTTTTTCTAGCATACTTTCTGTCACATATATGCATTGAATGTATCTTCTTTGAAGCTGTGAAGCTGCAAATTTATCTTATACACCTTATAGATAATGTCCCAGTGTGATTTAATTGGCAAAGTCAGTGCTTATTGTCAAACAAATCAGCCAAATCAGACTTACTTTTCTTCATGAAAAAAATAATGTGAACTCATTTTCAATCCAAATAATCTTGCTAATAGGCTTCCCCTTAAACAATCATCTCATTTCTGAATTATTTCTAATATATGCCTCATCTTAAGTATGTAAATTGCATTAAATAGGTCACATACCCAGCACGAATGCTTTCTAAAACCTCCAAGTACTCTTTTGCTCTGAGTTGGCTTTTAGTTTTGTGACTGGAACTTTTGACCTGCATAATGCATTTGAGCAAGCTTCTGGATGGCTAAAATATAAACCTCTTCTTCTGAAAAGTGGGGGAGTACCTACTGTAAAAAGTGGGGGAGCAAAGAAAACACAAATAGTAGAGTGGGCATATTATCAGCCAGGCAACTTTGAAAGACAGATAAAGTCCAGAATCTGGAAACTGATTATCTTAAGATAAGCTGTATACACTCTGGAAGGTTTGTGTGTACCCTCATGCCTTTGCAAGCCCAAAAGCAAGGATCAGTGCATATAACATATCCAATGTATGTTTTAAATTTACACTACCATGAGCAATTTTAATTCTATTTAAAATGCTTCCTTCTAAAATTGTATTTTGTTTTCCCTCTGGACTATAATTATACCCCAAATTTAGCATATTAAAACGATAACTGAACTTCGTTTACTAAATGACAGAGTTATGTATTTACTTGTGTAATTTCTTCGAATTATCAGGCCAACTCTAAGATGTAAAATATGCTGCTTTTTAGATAAGGGGTTAGTTAGAGAAGTTATGCAACTTGCCAAGTTGCCTAAATTCACAAAGAGAGCAAGGGTTGAAGCTAGGATTAAAATTCATATTTGTCTTACCTTAGCAAATGTGTACAGTCTGTCCTATTTTTGAACTGATTTTGTTTCAAAACAAAAAAATTAAAGTACACCAACAATTTAATTTGAATATAATTAAAAATCTTTATATATTTACATACACTACCCATTTTATCAAAACTAAATTTTAATACAAATGCACATGATGTTAAATAAATTTCTGTATAAAGGTTTCTAAATCCTTAGGATTTGAAGATAAGTCATATTTTAAAGTAAAACTAAATTAGAGTTGTATCTGGATTAGAAATGTTATCTGTTTATTATCAATAGAATAACTGATTTTTTATAGTTTTTTAAGATAATTATTACATATGCTTAATTCTTCATCTAAAACTAGACTACATTCAACCACAGTACTGTACAAAACAGGATCATGCAGCTTTCCAGTTGCTGAATGGATGCAAAATTATAATACCTTTGTAAAATATCTCGTACTCCATGCTGAATTAATTAAATTAATACCTGTAAGTTGAGTGAAAACAAGGTATACTAATGAGAAGAGTTCAAGTGACTCTGGCACCTCAATGGCAGATAATTGAAACGGTGATTTATAAGGGCTGTAGGTCTGAGAGACTATGTAATTCATGTGCTCTTCCCTATGATGTATCAAAGATATGTCAGAAGAAAGTTTACAGAAGGTTGCTGTGAATATATCCTAGGTTGCAGTTACCTAAGAAACCAATACGGCATCAAACCTGGCCCTATGTCAATTGGTTTACACAGATTATAGAATCTGATTTCACCTTGAAATTAAATAAAGATTATTATAAACAAGGTGTAGAAGACAAAACAAGGGAAGTGATGTGCTCGTGCATTAAAAATAATGCTCACTCCTATAAAAGAGCCTATTTTTAGTGCTTTGCATGGTGTAAATACTCCTATCATAACCAATTTTAAGCCACTAAATGAGAAGTTGTTGAGAAATGTAAAGCAGTTCTCCATTATACAGCACTTCACTTTACAGATAATAATGGACTGGAATGACCTCAAGAGCTTCCCAGTGATACAGTGAAATGTTACATTAAAAAGGAGGTGATGTATTTTGAGTATTTAGTTTTGCATTTAACATCACTTATTTAGTTATAATTTTAAAATTGTTTCTATTAAATTTTTAAAAAATATTTTTTAAAACTGAGAAATAATAATTGTGCATATTCATGGAGTAAGATAGTAATATTTTGATGCATATGGTATATAGTAATTAAAATAGGATAATTAGCATAGCTATCATCAATTTTAATAATTACTATACTTAACAACCAGC
The DNA here is from genome assembly GCF_043159975.1 of Macaca nemestrina. Classification (NCBI taxonomy): domain Eukaryota; kingdom Metazoa; phylum Chordata; class Mammalia; order Primates; family Cercopithecidae; genus Macaca; species Macaca nemestrina. Next base: position 27,410,813 of record NC_092127.1, read on the forward strand.
TTGAAAAATTTCTGAAAAATTAACTATCTGTTCTCATGAACTGTATAACTGGTTTCAACACATCACTGCTTGGTTCATATATTGCACCATGAGTCAGTTTGCCTCCACTTATCTGCCTATGAAATAGAAAACTATTTTATTTATTTATTTATTTGCTAAGAATAGCTCACACATTTCAGTGGGCAGCCTAAAGTATGGGTGGGTGGATGAGACATATAGCTTTACTTGTGAGTTGAGGTTGACAAACATGAGTGATACTGAGAGCTTCACATTGAATTGATGTGACGTCTTTACCAGTAAGCCCTTTTAATCACATAGCCTTTAAATAAGGTGTTGCCAATATAAGAAGGATTAACTAACATACACTGTAAATCAAATAACCTTTCAGCTGAGATAAACAAAATTAAAATCAGTGACAAAATAAAACTTTACAAGCACTGTGTCTTCACAGGTTCTTAAGTACAAATTATATGATTTTTAAAATTAAGATAATAAAATGCAAATGCAGCAGAAATTTCAGGCTCCAATTGAAGAACTGCCACGAAACACTTGTTCAGTCAACGCAAAATACAATCAAACATGAAGTGAGAGAGAAAACCCTGGAGAAGTTACAAATCAGGCACCTGAAAACATGCTATTTAGCACAAGCACAAAGCGGATGGATATGTACCAAGAAAGATTTGTGAAGAGAGCTTCTCTGAAGAAACTTAGGCCTAGAAGAGTTCCCTTCAATAGGGAGAAATTAGAACTGCTTTTTCTGGGCCTTCCAGTAAGAGAATGATTTATTGGGACTACTTTGGAGAATGTAATGTGAATGTCATGAAGTTCTTGTCAAAACTCACCAGAGAAACAAAACCAACAGAGAAAGAGAGACTGCAGAGAAGGCCTGTAACCTGGAGACTCAGGGGAGAACGGATGCTTCAGCTCAATTTCCAAGGTAGGTTGGAAGTCGAATGCCTTCTTCAGAGGAACTCTGACCTCAGTATTTTTCTTTTTCTTTTCTTTTATTATTTTTATTTTTATTTTACTTTAAGTTGTGGGACGCATGTGCAGAACGTGCAGGTTTGTTACATAGGTATACATGTGCCATGGTGGTTTGCTGCACCCATCAACCTGTCATCTAGGTTTTAAGCCCCACATGCATTAGGTATTTGTCCTAATGCTCTCCCTCCCCTTGCTCCCCACCCCCCGACAGGCCCCTGTGTGTGATGTTTCCCTCTCTGTGTGCATGTGTTGTCACTGTTCAACTCCCACTTATGAGAGAGAACATGTGGTGTTTGGTTTTCTGTTTCTGTGTCAGCTTGCTAGGATGATGGATTCCAGCTTCATCCATGTCCCTGCAAAGGAAATGAACTCATTCTTTTTTAGGCTGCACAGTATTTCATGGTATATATGTGCCAGATTTTCTTTATCCAGTCTAACATCGATGGGCATTTGTGTTGGTTCCAAGTCTTTGCTATTGTAAATAGTGCTGCAATAAACATACTTGTGCATGTGTCTTTATAGTAGAATGATTTACAATTATTTGTGTATATACTCATTAATGGAATTGCTGGGGCAAATGGCATTTTTGGTTCTAGATCCTTGAGGAATCGACACACTGCCTTCCACAAAGGTTGAACTAGTTTTCACACTCTTTAGGCCTTCAACTGATTGGATGAGGCACCCCACATTATGAAAGGTAATCCACTTTCTTCAAAGCCCACTAATTTAAATGTTCCTCTTATTTAAAAAGCAATGTCTAGACTGATGTTTTGTGAAACATCTGGGTCACCTAGCTGAGTTGACACATAACATTAAACATAACAGACCTCAATCAAGAAAATCTTAAAACCAAAGTCTACTTCTCTCAGCATGTTCAAAGGAGATTTGCATGTATTGGGCAGCCTGCGCTTCCAGAGTTTATCCCTAGAAGGAATTTGGGTATTTTCAAAATAGCAGCAAGATGTAGTCTCTCATGAGTGAAAGGCTGGCTGAAATTTCTTAAAACTGTACCCAAGAGTATCACCTGGAGTGACCATAGGACTGTAACATAATTTCTGGGTAAAGTGAATTACCAAATGAAGCAATAATTGAAAAGGAGCAGGAAGCCAGATGAAAATCCTTGCTGATGTTATCCAGGAACAAGCCCTTTGAAGGGAAGTGTCAGCTTTACTATTCTGCCAGATCAAAGAATAACCATTCAGTACAGGAAAGAACTGGTTAAGAACTTCCCTATTCCTCTTACCTGTCCTTCTCCCTTGCTCCATCCCAGATGGTCAGAGATCATGAGAAACCAAATGAGGGAGGAGGGATGGAAGCGAGACAGTAGGGAAACTAGACTGACCAAAGCAGTCTTGTAGATTTTTCTTGCCTGAAGCAAGCTCCATTTGCGTAAGGAGTAGCTACAGCATTGTATAAGGTTGAAAATTCTTGAATACTAAGTGCAACTGAACTCTAAGTACAAAATCAGTTTCATTTCTATGTTTTAAGCAGTTACAGACCACCTTGTATTATACAAATGTGACCAGAGAAGGTATGAGACTTCACCCAAGAAAAGAGGAAGAACTTGCTGCATTGAAAGTTAGAGTAGGAGACCAAAAAATGCTTTCTGATTGTATACTCTAAATTGTTTGTTCAAAAAAATAGAAATTTAAGTAAGGATGTTTTCTAAAGGGTGATGATGCCATATTATGCAATTTACAACTGCATAAAATAACTGATACCACTAAGGAACATGAGATTGGAAAATAAAGCTCTCACAAGAAAAGTTATAAAAAGCATGAATGAACCTTGCTCACCCACAAATAATTCATGAAATAATGTGTAAAGCAACTCTAATATTTAACCTTTTAAATGATTATTTCTGCTGACTTAATTATACCTTAAATGTTTACCTATTTCTCAAAATATTCATTTGCCCTTTGGTATATAAAAACATAATTTAATATTTGAAATGAAATAGTTATGTGTTAAATAAATGGGACTGAATAATTTGACTGTAAGAATGTTAAAAAAGAATTTTTTTTGGAAATAACATGGTACATTGTACTACCTAAAATTTTACCAATATGCTGTTCTTATCACATTGCACATTTTGCAATATGAATTGTAATAATTTATAGACAAAAATTGCAAACTTTTTAAAAGAAAACATGAAATAAAAGAAAAACAGTATAAACTTTTAGTATAAAATACTAGTAAAAACATGGAAATATGAAGAAAGAGACCCTATACCCCACATATCTTATCTTGGAAGAACATTAATTGCTTATAATCTTCAATACCTCCTATTATAGTTACCTTTTGTGCAATACTCTATGCCCGAACATTGTTGGACACAAAGTAATGTTTATATATTTCCAAAGAGGGAACATCAACTATGTAGAGAAAATACATACAAGTTTGAAAGCATCCCTGAGTTTGAAAATTGTAAATCTTCCTGGACTTTGTCCTTAAAAATCATCTTCCAGAATCTCATATGCCCTATCAGGATGTGATTATTCTATCATGCTGGTAAGATAAATGATTCCTATCAGCTTCAGTAAGTTCCTGCCTACCATTAGTCTTCTTGATTTCCACCTCCAATGCCAATGTGTGATGTACTCAACAAGCTTAAAATTGGTCAAGGTCACTAAATAAATGGTCTTTGGAGATGAGTGCTGCAATGGACAATTGGATTTTGACAGTTGGCAAATAAAGTACCTCAGACTTCTGACAAGTGACCACTGTCCAAATAAAATTTTCAGGGTAGAAACTGCTGGAAGAGCATCATCAGCTGAAAATCTAATTTTGATATTAAGGTCATTATTATTACCTTCAATAGATGCACTTCCTGCAGTATTAGTATGTGTCCACATCACAAGTTACACAACAATATTGAACTGGAATAGAAAACCTAGCATTGTTTTTATGTTATTTCTACCAAGCACTCGCTGTAATGTGCCTTGTTTTATAATTATATATGTGCCTGTTTTCCTTAATAGAGTTGGAGGACCTAATAGTAGTATATTTGTTCCACTTAGCTAACAAATATTGAGTACTCAATAATTGTACCTAGAGAAAAGGGATCCTTTGTGTCTCTTGCTATATTGCTCTTGCATACACAATAAAGAGGGTTTATTGTGGAGTGATTAAAGGACATTCTGTCAGGCTAACATTAGAGTATTAAAACTTTTAACAGGGTTAGACTATCAGTGTTCATGAAATTGTTTCCTTTCACCGTTTTGTTTCTATATGAGCAAAATTGTGAGTACCAGCACTACTCATAGACCAGGGTGATTTCTCAATATATACATATTTTATTCTCACTCTCAGCATCAAGACGTAGACACAGAAATTCTGCTGTGACCTGAGAAGGTCTAAAGGCTACAGTGTGCAGCTTCAGCCTATTTAGTGGTAGGCATCAAGGACAAATTGTGCTGTTATTGTTGCTTGATTTTTTTGCCAACTACTAGAGGATGTACATTTTCATGCTGCTAAACTGTTAATTTCTATTATATGAATTTCTATACTGATGATGGCATATAAAAACATAATTTAGTATTTTGAATGGAATAGTTATGTGTTCTGTGCCTTTAAATAAATGGGACCAAATAATTTGACTGTAAAAATTCTAAAAAAGAAATTTTTATTGGAAATAACATGGTAAATTGTATTATCTAAAATTTTACCAACACGCTATTCTTATCACATTGCATATTTTGCATCGCGAATTGTAATACTTTATAGACAAAATTGCACTGTGGTGGTGATGGGTTATGGATGCTCCAAGGAGAGCTGAGTAAATTATATACATGGGTTAGTTGTTTTGGTATTTTGGTATTGAGGTTTGGTGCTGGATCCTCAGCTAACAAACTATCACCTTTCTGCTTTTCTGTAGTTTGTTCCCATTCATTTGGGAACAACATTGGGTTGGGAGGTGATTGGACCAACTTAGGTTTAGGGATTCCTGAATTTTCTGGCCCTTTAATACTTCATAATATGTTCTTAATTTTATGCCTTAATAACACCCTAGTATTACTTGAACAACATCTGTTTTTTTTTTTTTAATTTGGGACCTCTTCCTTAGCTAGTGGGAGTTCTTTAACTTCCCTAGCTTCACTATAAAGTAAATCTTTTTTATGATTTTTATGTAAATTCAAAAATAACTTATCCTGTTATTCTAATTTATAAACCTCAAAGGATTTAGCACTTTTTCATCACCATAACAACCAGGAGTCTAGTCAGGGAGAAGGTTAACCATCTGAAAAACTTTCACCTGTACTTAGAGATATCTGTTGTAGATTTTCTTTCTTTTCTATTTTATTTTTTCTCCTTGTGAACATCTCATAATTTCAGCTCAACATCTTAGCACTTGTTTTCCTCCCCTGGGTCCAAGATCGATAACTCAGAAAAATTCTCACAAATACAAATCTTTGTAACACTTAAGAAAAAGTGAAAAAGTTCAAAGATACTAAGGGTACAGGTTTTCTTGGAGTGGATCTATTTATTAATTTAAGAAATCCAAATTGACCAGTGTAATGCAGGAAAACAATGGGAAAAATATTTTATAAGGTCTTCTGTAACTTCAGTCCATGATAATTTTATATCACTTGAGTTAAAATTGGGTCATTTCTATCTAAGCTATATTGACATCTATTCTATGCCCATGATCATGCTAAACTTGAGGAGGGAAGAGGGGAAACAGATGAATAGCTCTAATTCCTGGTATTGGTGAGAAAGATACAAACATTGACAGGCCATTTCAGTGTAACAGGACACTTGCTAAGAGAAAATAGCCAGAAAACAGGTCAATTCATGCAGCATGAATTATCATGAAAGGCTTCCTGTAGAAGTCATCACCTTGAGTGAGTCTATAATCACAGGAAGTAATTGCCCAGCCCAAGAAAGAGAGGGTTGGGAATGAAGGTAAAGAAGAAGGCAGAGACTATTCAAGAGATCAGTTGGCTGCCAAGTGCCTTCTTTTCTGTTGCCTGGGTTACCAGAGCCCTCTCATCTCATGATGATAGGAGCCAATTGTCCTAGAAAATTTGGTGACTCCTCTTCTTACATGGTGACCTCTTGGTACAAGAATCCTGGAGTGAAAAGGTGGTAGTCACAGCTTAACATTCAATATGATATTTCTGTATCTCCAGGTATAAGTAAAGTCACTCCTGTCTGGAAACCATGGTTTTTAGACATAAAGAGAATAAGCGTGTAGGAGTAGAAAGCACATGTCACCAAGATGGCTTACTGGAGTGATTGTAATTGTGACTACTTCTACTTTCAGATCTATGCATTCTATTTATTGGAGGCAAAACAGTAGGTAATTATAATTAAATTAGGATGTATACCACATCTTAAAGGATGAGAATCCCATCACTAAAGGATTATATCATCTGCAAACTGGTTCCTTGGATCTACATTTATTCTCTGTCAGGTTGGCGAATTATGATGCAGTGGTGCAGAATATGATACAATTGCCAGATTCTATTGTCATATACTGACTCCCATCTTTTATTGTAGAGTGAGTATTTTGTTTCAAGTCTAGTCTATGAATTTAACCTTTACAGTGTTTTATACATCCTTTAATGCTCGGATAATATTATTAAAGGACATACAGGCAGGAAAAGCAAACTCAATTCTGCTATATACACTGATTCCAGTCAAGACAAAATGCTGGCCCTATCGTGGTGTAAAATGATCAATGTCGGTACTTGTTACAAAGAGGAAGGTGGAATGTCTCGAGGTGTGGTGCTCTAGCAACTACGCAGTGTTGAATCCTTTTGCTGGTAGACTTGATATACAACAGTGACTGTAGTTAGAGTAATGTTGTTGTGTGGGAACACAGGCTATGCACGGGCCCACCTTGTTTTTAATATGTACACCCTGTTCCCTGGCCGCTATTATTTCAGGGTGCTATTTTTCCCATTGTTATGATATAACAAGTTTTATAATATTTCCTATTATCTACATAGGACAGCCATCACTGAGTTTCTTAATGATATATTTGTCCCTCTCATTAACACATTCCCCCATTGCTTTATAAATGGGGTGTAGTTAAGGTTTGGCTGTGACCCCACCCAAAATCTCATCTTGAATTGTAATCTTCATTTGTCAAGGGCAGGACCAGGTGGAGGTAATTGGATCATGGGGACATTTTTCCCCATGCTGTTCTCCTGATAATGAATGAGTCTCATGAGATCTGATGGTTTTATAAGCATCTGGCATTTCCCCCGCTTGCTTTCACTCCATCCTGCTGCCCTGTGAGGAAGGTACCTGCTCCTCCTTTGCCTTCCACTATGATTGTAAATTTCCTGAGGCCTCCCCAGCAATGCATAAATTAAACCTCTTTCCTTTATAAGTTACCAAGTTTTGGACAGTTCTTTATGGCAACATGAGAATGGACTAATACAGTAAATTTGTACCAAGAGTGGGGCACTGCTATAAGGATGCCTGAAAATGTGGAAGTGACTTCAGAATTAGGTAACAGGCAAAAGCTGGAAGAGTTTGGAGGGCTCAGAAGAAGACAGGAAAATATGGGAAAATTTGGAACTTCCTAGAGACTTGGAGGGCTCAGAAGACAGGAAGGTGTGGGAAAGTGGAACTTCCTAGAGACTTGTTGAATGGCTTTGACCAAAACACTCATTGTGATATGGAACATTAAGTTCAGGCTGAGGTGGGCTCAGATGAAGATGAGGAACTTGTTGGGAACTGGAGTAAAGGTCACTCTTGCTGTGCTTTAGCAAAGAGAATGGCAGCATTTTGCCCCTGACCTAGAGATCTGTAGAACTTTGAACTTGAGAGAATGATTTAGGGTATATGGTGGAAGAAATTTCTAAGTACCAAACCATTCAAAATGTGGCTTGGATGCTCTTAAAAGCATTCAGTTTTATGCATTCACAACGATATTGTTTGGAATTAGAACTTATGTTTAAAAGGGAAGAAGAGCATAAAAGTTCAGAAAATTGGCAGCTTGACAATGTGTTAGAAAAGAAAAACCCATTTTCTGAGGAGAAATTCAAGTGGGCCTCAAGAATGTGCATAAGTAATAAGGAGCCAAATGTTAATCTCCAAGACATTGGGAAAAATGTCTCCAGGGCATGTTAGAGATCTTCCCAGCAGCATCTCCTATCACAGGCCCTGAGACCTAGGAGAAAAATATGGTTTTGAGAGTCAGCCCCAGGGCCTTACTGCTTTTTGCAGTCTCAAGTCTTGGTGCCCTGCATTCCAGTCATGGCTAAAAGGGGCCAATGTATTGCTCAGGCCATTGTTTCAGAGAGTGCAAGCCCCAAACCTTGGTGGCTTACATGTGGTATTGGGCCTGTAGGCGCACAGAAGTCAAGAACTGAAGGAGTTCAGAGAATGTATGGAAATGCCTGGATGTCCAGTCAGAAGTTTGTTGCAGGGGCAGAGCCCTCATGGAGAACCTCTGTTAGGGAAGTGCAGAAGGGAAATGTAGTTGGAGCCCTGACACAGAGCCCCCACTGGGTCACTGACTAGTGGAGCTGTGAGAAGAGGGCCACTGTCTTCCAGACCCCAGAATGGTAGATTCACCAACAGCTTGCACCATGTACCTGGAAAAGCCACAGACACTCAACACTAGCCTATGAAAGCAGCTGGGAGAGGGTCTGTATCCTGCAAAATCATAGGGATAGAGCTGCCCAAAGGAGTGGGAACCTACCTCTTGCATTGGTGTGACCTGGATGTGAGACATGGAGTCAAAAGAGATCATTTTGGTGCTTTAAGATTTGACTGCCCACTGGATTTCAGAGTTGCATAGGGTCTGAAGCCCCTTTATTTTGGCCAATGTCTCCCATTTGGAACTGCTGTATTTACTCAATGCCTGTACCTCCCTTGTATCTAGGAAGTAATTAACTGGTTTTCGATTTTACAGGCCCATAGGTGTAAGGGATTTCCTTTGTCTTAGATGAGACTTTGGGGACTTGGACTTTTTGGGTTAATGTTGGAATCAGTTAAGACTTTGGGGGACTGTTAAAAAAGCATGATTGTGTTTTGAAATGTGAAGACATGAGATTTGGGAGGGGCTGGGGTTGGAATGATGTGGTTTGGCTGTGTTTCCACCCAAAATCTCATCTTGAATTGTAATCCTCAAGTGTCAAGGGTGGGATGAGGTGGAGGTAAATGGATCATTCAGCAGTATCCCCCTTGCTGTTCTTGTGATAATGAGTGAGTCTCATGAGATCTGATGGTTTTATGAGCACCTGGCATTTCCCCTGCTTGTTCTCACTCCATCCTTCTGCCCTGTGAAGAAAGTGCTTACTTCTCCTTTGCCTTCCACCATGATTTTAAGTTTCCTGAGGCCTCCCCAGCGATGCATCAATTAAACTCCTTTCCTTTATAAATTACTCAGTCTTGGGCAGTTCTTCATTAGTAGAAGTAATAGTACTTCATTAGTATTAGTATTTCATGCTGAAAATGAACTAATACAGGTGTCTTTCTGGATATATTATGGAACATAACCAACTTATTTAGTTGTTTTTCTAGCCTTATGTGTTTAAATATTTATATTTAAACATATAGTATAAGTATATATTTTCTGTCCGCTTATACGTCTTTTGATTTCTTCCTCTATCATCTGTCTCAGCAGTTCTGCCATTTTTACTTCCTTAGGCGTGACCATTACTTCTTCAAGATTTCAAGAGCCATCCTAGAATGTCTGCTACTTCTGGGCTATTGTCATGATGGCAAATTATATATCAATGAAGAATGCTTCCATATGGATACACTATCATTTTATGAATTTTAAATCATAACTTCTTCAATCCAATATCCTGAAAATTCAGTTTTATTTATGTTTCCCTGGCTCTCATTCCTACATTGGCTAGGTCATACAAGTCCTTTGTGTAGAGCCATTTGTCTCTTGTAGAGTCAACACTTCTGTGACCAGGTTAAATTGTAAGATGCCTTTATTGGTCTGGCAGCCAGGAATGGGAAGTAAGGGCACATACTGAGGGGGAGATCATATGTTTTTTTACAATTCATCTTCTCACATGAGGGGATCCACTAACCTGTAATGGGAATGGGTAGTCTACTTATGTAGATCCAGAACGTTCAGGGCAGTCTAAGTATTCAAGAGTTGAAGTGCATATGTACCCATGCAAGTTTAGAGCCTCATGCCTTATCAAACAGGAGCTCAGCCATGATGTAACAGACTGTTTGGCTGGAGAACTAAAATTTCTCTGGTAAAATGCTACCCTAATAATTAAGTCTTGGGCTTAATCTACAGTTGTTGTTTTTAACCCTGCAAGGCAATATATAAGAATCTCCTTATATATCACTTAAGCACTTAAGACATCTTCTGCTTTCACTCACATTAAATTAATATTTAATTACCCCAAGCTTTTCATCGTCCTTCTCGAGTGCATCACTAACACCCACAAAAAGCCATTTAATTTCATAGTCATTATAATTACTATTTCCCTCAATTCCCTGAAAGACATGAGATATTGTACTTCTTAGGACACTTCCTCCTTATGACATCCTGTATACCACCACAAGTAGATAGTTTATTGTGTCAAGAGTACAGCATGCCATCAGCACCCACCTTCCACCAGTAAAGGGATCTTGCTTGCTGCATGCGCGGTGGATAACACAGCTACAGATCCTATTTTAGAAACTTTCTTAGGACCTGTTTTGATACCAAGTGTTTAAAATTGTTTCCAAGAATATTGTGTTTCCCAATTTATGAAACAGTATTTGTTTGGAAGAGAGTTCTATAACGAATAAGACTCACGTAACAATGAGGGAAAAGGACTGGTCAGAGTAAAAAGTGTGCCTGGAAGCCTTTCACAACACAAACCAGCCAATTCCACAGGGAGCTCTGGAGCTGGAATGACTCTCCAGAGATTTTCTGAATCAGGGCAAGTCTTTTAACCTTTGTATTAGTGATGCATTTTGGCTTCTCACAGAGAGAAGTATAATCTTTGATGAGGCAGGTCTCTTTCAAAAAAATAAATTTTTAGAGAATGACTAGAATGTGAGTCATCAAAAGCCAACAGTCTCAAGAATTGGAAGAAGGAAGACCTAGGCACTGAGAGGTTATAAGGGTGCCACAGCGTGGCATCCCTACATTGAGGGGGATAGGAAGAACAGATTTGAGGAAAAATAAACTCCTATTTCAGAGGAACAGATTGCTTTTCATACTTCCTTATACTAGGTAAGTCATTTTTGGAGTTAGGATGCAAAACATTATTATAATAAATTGCAATTCATTTGTTTGAAAGGTAAAGAGAAAATGATGTTTGGTCCTGAGATTGTGTGAAAATGAGTAGAAAGCAAATTGATTTGCTTAAGAAAAAAATATGGCATGCTAAGATAGAAAACCATCACTCTTTTATTAGTTTATATTTTTATATTTTCTACTTTATACTTATGGCATATTTGAATTAAATTTATAATAGTTTTGAAATATACCTAAGGAATGTAGTCAAATATTAAAAATTACCTAACCCATGGGAAGAATTTTTTATAAGAGGTTGGTTATCTATACAACTTGCAAAAATATTTTATCCATGTTTTGGATCATATACTTGAAACTTACTTAAACCATACTATTTATAGCTGTAAGTTATTTCCTGAACTGTAAACTCCTTCAGGACAGGATACATGTTAAAATCATCTCTACAGCCCTGCTAGCACATTCTTCAAAGGCATGTACTGAGCCATTCTTCACTCTTCTTATATTTTGAGTGAGAGAATAATAAAATGTATCATTTTTTCGAAATATCAAAGATCGACATCTGTCAAACATAAAAATAGAAAAATATGAAGAATACAATAACTCAATATACATGCAGCCCTTGAAAAATTATCTAGCAGTACATATTTTAAAATAAATTCAGAAAATCAAGTGATAAACAAAACTTCACGTCACTTCAATCAAATTTAATTTTTAAAAATCATGATATTTCTTAAACAAAATATTTAAGTTGAAATTATACTTCCACAAAACTCTCAGTTATCTGAATGAATAGAATTATTTGCAGATCAACCCCTATCTAGTAGTACATATTTTAAAATAAATTCAGAAAATCAGGTGAAAAACTAAACTTCACGTCATCTCAATCAAATTTAATTTTTAAAAATCATGAATATTCCTTGAAGAAAATATTTAAGTTGAAATTATATGTCCAGGAAACTCTCAGTTTTCTGAATGAATAGACTTATTTGCAGATCAACCAGCTAGTTTATTTTAAATTTGAAGATTGGACAGTGTGCAGTAATATTTTTAAGTGTGTTTTTAGGCACTACTGTTCAGTGAATATTTTTATGACAAAAATTATAATAAGCTAAGTGTGATACAATATCTATTTCTTTTAACAAGTCTAGAAAATAGCATTAAATGTTACCATCCTCATTACTGTCCTAAGTCAGTCACTTCACATTACTTTTTGCTCAGGTTGATGTGCGTGTTCACAGTCATTGCCACACTCCCATTACCACCTTCCCTGTCATTTATCATTAGTGTAGGATAGAAAGTCAAGAAGAAACTTAACGTGATACAGAATATACAAAAGAAATGTGGCAAATAAAATGAAGTGATCCAAATAATATTCTTTGCATAGTCTTGTACATTGCAAGTTAGAGAAGTAATATTATTTTTGTATTTGTTCCCTTTCTAATATTGTTATATAACATATATGGGAAATATGCTAATGATATATGATTAAACAACAAGTATGCAGAAATTTATAAATTAGTGAAGTAAATTAACAGTTGTCTTCTCATCCCAGTTTCCTTCTCATACTTCATGAAGAAGGCGAAAAGCACAGAATTATAATTCAAGGTTTTGTTAGATTACAATATGGGGAATTTCAGCTAGACCTATGCCACTGTCCATTGATGAGACCCATGATACCAAGAGTGAATCCTTTCAGTTTATTAACTTCCTACCTGGTTCAAAACTAATTATTGAAAAACTGAAATGTAGAAATATTTTCTGAATATATAAATATATCAAAAGACTAGTTAACACTGTAAGCTCTTGGAAGTGGTCTATCATCATCAGGCATGTTGAACCAATCTGTCCTCCCAATGAAATGCTCTGCATTTCCGCACCTTTAGCTGTCAATTCACAGAACCATGCAAACAATTGCTGCAAAACCAGCAAACTGGATTTGCTGGAAAAACAGTAAAGTAAGGCAATGAATCACATGGATCCTCTCCTTAGAGTTGACAAAAAATGTCCATTAGATTATCAGAAAAAATCAATTCTACATAAGTAAGACGGGCATATAATGAAAGTAAAAACATATGAACTTTAAAGCAGTTTTTTCCAATTCTGTGAAGAAACTCATTGGTAGCTTGATGGGGATGGCGCTGAATCTATAAATTACCTTGGGCAGTATGGCCATTTTCATGATATTGATTCTTCCTATCCATGAACATGGTATGTTCTTCCATTTGTTTGTGTCCTCTTTTATTTCACTGAGCAGTGGTTTGTAGTTCTCCTTGAAGAGGTCCTTTACATCCCTTGTAAGTTGGATTCCTAGGTATTTTATTCTCTTTGAAGCAATTGTGAATGGAAGTTCATTCATGATTTGGCTCTGTGTTTGTCTGTTACTGGTGTATAAGAATGCTTGTGATTTTTGCACATTAATTTTGTATCCTGAGACTTTGCTGAAGTTGCTTATCAGCTTAAGGAGATTTTGGGCTGAGACAATGGGGTTTTCTAAATATACAATCATGTCATCTGCAAACAGGGACAATTTGACTTCTTCTTTTCCTAACTGAATACCCTTGATTTCTTTCTCTTGCCTAATTGCCCTAGCCAGAACTTCCAACACTATGTTGAATAGGAGTGGTGAGAGAGGGCATCCCTGTCTTGTGCCAGTTTTCAAAGGGAATTTTTCCAGTTTTTGCCCATTCAGTATGATATTGGCTGTGGGTTTGTCATAAATAGCTCTTATTATTTTGAGGTACGTTCCATCAATACCGAATTTATTGAGCGTTTTTACCACAATGAGATACCATCTCACACCAGTTAGAATGGCGATCATTAAAAAGTCAGGAAACAACAGGTGCTGGAGAGGATGTGGAGAAATAGGAACGCTTTTATACTGTTGGTGGGATTGTAAACTAGTTCAACCACTATGGAAAACAGTATGGCGATTCCTCAAGGATCTAGAACTAGATGTACCATATGACCCAGCCATCCCATTACTGGGTATATACCCAAAGGATTATAAATTATGCTGCTATAAAGACACATGCACACGTATGTTTATTGCAGTACTATTCACAATAGCAAAGACTTGGAATCAACCCAAATGTCCATCAGTGACAGATTGGATTAAGAAAATGTGGCACATATACACCATGGAATACTATGCAGCCATCAAAAAGGATGAGTTTGTGTCTTTGGAGGGACATGGATGCAGCTGGAAACCATCATTCTTAGCAAACTATCACAAGAACAGAAAACCAAACACCGCATGTTCTCACTCATAGGTGGGAACTGAACAATGAGATCACTTGGACTCCGGAAGGGGAACATCACACACCGGGGCCTATCATGGGGAGGGGGGAGGGGGGAGGGATTGCATTGGGAGTTATACCTGATGTAAATGACAAGTTGATGGGTGCAGCACACCAACATGGCACAAGTATACATATGTAACAAACCTGCACGTTATGCACATGTACCCTACAACTTAAAGTATAATAATAATAAATAAATTAAAAAAAAAAAGAAAGTAAAAACAGATCGAATTGTCTCAATTATATTTAGACTCTTAGTCATTGGTTGCTTGCATGGAGATGGTAACAGTGTTGTGTATACATCAAAACATGAGATTAATCACAAGCTCCTGACCTGAGAGGAGTACATAGTCAATGATATTGCAACTGGGATATAACTGGAATGTACCAGACAATTAGACCAAAGTCCAGTGTGAACCCAAGGCAAGATTGTTGCCAGTGTCTTTATTAGTTTTGATTAACAAAATAAAGAAATTATTCTAAGTATGTTTTTTCCCTCTAAAATGGAGAGAAACACTAACAACACTTTGCTGTTAGTCTTCCTCCAACAGGATTTGTGAAAGGGAAAGCATTTTCCATTAAATTAAAATTGAGACATTTTGATCATGTTAGTTAGGGTTGCTTAGTTCTTAACATCCATTTGTACCTCCTACGTGCCTTGCTATTTTGCAGTAATGGCAAAGCTGAAACCTACATTTCCAAGAATCTCTTGCTAGATGTTCTAGATGCAAATTAAGTTTTATCGATTATAGGAACTTAAAAGGTTTACAAGATAAAAGAGAAGCCAACGCCAATTTACTGGTGCTTTTTTCCTTTATTTAACAAGAAAAGCCAAGCCTGTGAGGACCTAGGTGTCTCTCTATTTCAGTCAACAGCCTCATGGATGTGTAAGGCAATATCACGGATTCAGTTGCAGCTCCCTGATCCTGGTTTTCTTATCCTTAGATCAATAGCTTCAGCATTGGCCATGTGATTCTCACTCATCTAGCCTTTCCAATACTTTATAAAATTGTTGCAGCAACTGCCTTTCTGTTTAAAATAGCTAGAGGGGTTTCAATTTTTGGGACAAAATGTAGCTGTTGTAAGCAATAGAAAGTAGAGATGGGGAAAAGAGATTAGTTTGTTTCTTATGTCCAAAGCAATAGTAAGGCATAGGTATCAGAATGTAACACAAAGGAAAAAGCCTTTCTTCAATGTCCTGGTCTCATCATCTTCCAAAGTGACAACTATGATTGATGAATTCCCTATGTAAACATTAAATCTGAAATGTCTTAATCATTGAGTGAACATTTGGAAAATGCCTTCAACATCACATCCCGCGAGATCCATTCTCTAAGGATCAGCAAAAGAAAATAAGCGGTTATTTAAACATTTCAGAGAAAAAATGTATGATGTATGCACCACTGAAAAATTATTTTTAAATTTTTTATTTTTAGTGATTACAGATACATAATAGTTGTACATATTGACGGGACATATGTGACATATTGAAAGAAGCATACAATGTGTAATGATAAAATCAGAGTAATTGGTGCATCCATCACCTCAAGCATTTATCATTTCTTTGTGTTAGGAACATTCTAATTCCACTTTTTGTTATCTAAAAATATAGGATATATTATTTATATATTTATATTTAAATATATAACGATATTAATTATATTAACTATAATTACCCAATTGTGCTATTAAATACTAGATCTTATTTAGTCTATCTAATTGTATTTCGGTATCCGTTAATCATCCCATTTATTTCCTCTTCCCCAGTACCCTTTCCAGCCTCTGGTAAGCACCATTCTACTCTCTATATTCATGACTTCATTTTGTTTACCTACCACATATGAATGAGAAGATACAGTATTTGTCTTTCTGTGCCCAGCTTATCTCAGTTAAAATAACTTGTATCCAAAAAAACTGGCAATGACAAATGCTGGCAAGGGTAAGGAGAAAGGAGAACCCTGAAACACTTTAAGGGGAATGTAAATTAGTACAAAAACTGTGGAGAACAGTATGGAGGTTCCTCAAAAAAACTAAAAATAGAACTACTATATAATTCAAACATCCTACTTCTGGGTATGTATCCAAAAGAAAGAAAGCATTATATTGAAGAGATATGTGCATTTTCATGTTTGTTACTGCACTCTTCACAGTAGTCAAGATATGAAATCAACCTAACTGTCCATGAACAGATGAATGAATCAAGAAAATATATATATATATATATATATATATATATATATATATATATACACACACACACACACAATGGAATATTATTCAACTATAAAGAATGAAATTCTTTCATTTGCAGCAACATGGATGGGACTGAGGAATATAATATTAAGTGCAAAATTTGTTTTCTAATTTTCTAATTAAAGAAACAGAAAACATAGCATCACTGATTTTATTCCTTACTTTATTAACTTAAGAACATATCAGCACTTTTCAGGGAAAGACACACAACTGTCAAAGATACTACCCTGATTTGATTATTACACAATTTATGTATGTATCAAAACATCACATTGTACCTTATAAACATATATAATTATGTGTCAATTAAAAACAAAATAAAACATATTTTTAAGACAACATCATCATAGAAAGTTCTGCTCAGACAAATCATTCAAGTCTGAGCTGATTGATCTTCCACCATTTTATTTGATCTTTCAGTAGTTTCCAAAATGTATTATAAAATGCCATATAGGGAGTTATTGGATATTAAATAAATGCTCTGTTCAGAAAGTGACACACATTATTTTCATTCACAATCCTTGGCCAAAACTAAAAAAGGTTGTTACCTGAAAGATTAAGAAGCCCCAAGTCCTATCCTTCCATAGGATAGACACAGGCACAACAAGAAATACTTGGAAAACATGCAACATATCAGGAGGTCTGCGAGGCATAGGATTTTCTTCTACTTCAAGTACTCCCTCTAGAATTTACTTCAGTGTGGGCCTATTGCTGATGAATTTTCTGCTTTTGTCTGTCTTAGGGATATTTTCATTGGAACTAGAGTTCCAAGATGATCCTTCTTTCAGTATTTTGAAAACGTTATGCTTTGTTTTCTTTGGTTGAGAAATCAGATTCAAGCTAATTGTTTACAAGGAATTTTATTCTTCCAAATTTATTTACTTCACAAATTTCAAAGGGTATAAAGCATATGGATACATCTTTGACTGCAATAGAATTAAACTGGAAGGCAGTGACAGAAAGGTAGCTAGAAAATATTCAATGCTTAGAAACTAAGTAATATACCCTGATGGGTCAATGAACAAATCACAGTGGGTATTAAATAATACTTTGAAGTGAATGTTAATAAAAGTGCTTCATTCCAAAACTTGGCTGTTGCAGCTGAATAATACTTAATGGAAAGATAATCTCTTTAAATGTGTGTAATAGAAAGCAAGGCTGAAAATCAGTGTACTAAGCTTTCTTCTTTAGATTTTAGAACAAAAACAGCAAATTAAAGTAAAAGTGTGAAACATGAAATAATAAAGGAAACAGCAGAAATTAATAAGGAAACATACCACAGAAAGTTATTAAACCAAAAACTGGCTATGAGACTCATAAAATTGATATATCTATAGAAACAAATCAAGAAATGTATAAAGTAGTTATACATAAACTAATACATAAACAATATTAGTATTTAAAATGTTAGCACTAATATAGAACCTATGTTTATTGCAATGTTAATAAAATAGTTCTAAAACCAACATTATGAAATAAATTTGAGCAATATAAATGCAATGAACATGTTCTAAGAAAAACAATTTTAAAAGTGACACAAAAATAAAGGCTGAATGCACACACATACACAATACGTAATTTCTTGCAAAGAAAATTCAAGATTTAAATGGCATCATGGTGAATGCAACTTGGCGTCATTTTATGACCTGAGATAAAGGAAACTCACAAAAATACTTCCCAATCCCTCCCACTCCCCAGACTTTAAGAAGAAAATTCATATTCACATAAGGATGCTATAGGTCTAAATTAAGAAGCACAGCATGCTAGGCCAGGCTCTAATAAAGGCTCGGTGTTATATTTAAGTATATGTTATTTGGGAGGTATAAATGTATTTTATTATTACTGGGTTCACATGGAGTGAATATCATTAATAAATATAAATACTATCTCCAAATTAAAATCAATATTACTAGATAGCAATAACAGCATAATTATAATTATAGAACATTTACAACTTGACAGAAAATATACTAAGACAAGTATGAGGTAGATATTATTATCATTTTCACTATTTAAGTTAAGCTTTTCCACATTTAATTATTTCATTGACTCTGAGATTTGTATTAGTAATATCCACATTTAATGAGAAAGCTGTGTCGCTGGAAGAATAGTTAACACACCTAAGATTGCAAAGTTCTCAAGTGCCAAAGATATTAATCCCAGATTTCTCAGCCTCCAAAATCAGTGGTCTTATTCACCACCGCAGCATGCTAGCTTACCCACCTACATTATTGCTTTCCTCAGTTCATGGTAAGTAGGTACTAGCCTCAGGGATTTTGGTCTGGTCTCTTGGTAGCCTTCTTTCTAGAGATATACACATAGCCAGGTGCGGTGGCCCACTCCTGTAATCCTAGCAATTTTGGAGGCTGAGGCAGGGGATCACTTGAGGTCTGGAGTTAGAGACCAGCCTGCTGTACATGGCGAAATGCCGTCTCTACTAAAAATACAAAATTTAGCCAGGCATGGTGGCACATGCTTGTAATCCCAGCTACTCAGGAGTCTGAGGTAGGAGAAAGGCTTGAACCCAGGAGGTCGAGGTTGCAGTGAGCTGAGATTGCACCACTGCACTCCAGCCTGGGTGAAAGAGCAAGACTTTGTTTAAAAAATATATATATATATATATATATATATATATATATATATATATATATATATAAATAAAGATATATACATAAACACACACATACTTTTTTCTTTCATATATATTTATATATACATATTTTTCTTTTATATATACATATTTTTTTTCTTTTCTACCTACTGTGTTATGTAGTGTTCTTTGAATATAATAAAACATACCAAATTTATTTTGAATAGTGAGTGATCTATTGCCTACAGGTGACCATGTGCACCCCCGTGGTTTAGGTGTAGCCACAAAGGAATCTGATATTTTTTGATTGCAAGCAAAACCCCAGGCATGATATTGTCATTTACAGATACTCTTCATTTAAGCTAATGCAGTTATGAAGCAGGGTCATATCACCCTTGATTTATAAATAAACACATTGTGTTGGACAAAATTAGAAGAAATGACTAGGGCCACAGCCAGTTATTAATAGAATTACTATTCAAATCCTGCTTTAATCCAAATATTTTTTCTGCTACTATTCTATGTCATATATAGAAGGAATATGTATACAAGAGTCAAAACAATGTGCAGATTTTTAAAAAAGAATTTCCCTTGGTTTGTCTACTATTATGAATGCCTTCGAGAGAAACAAAACTTTCCCCAAGTGTGTGCAGAAAGCCATTGGTGACTTTCACAAACCCTGACTCCTTCCCTAGATCATCAGAGTCCAACAGTCCAAATTGCTTTTCATTACAAGTTTTGTCACAGCATTGTCTTTATTGCACCAATGGAATCACCTTGTGGCATACTTTCCCTGATTTTTTTTTTTTTTGTCTATTTGTAGTTTACTGCAATGAAAAGAACAGCCACACAGGAGAGTGCCAATTATTTTTTATTGGTCTTTTACTCGTATATCTTACTTTTAGACTAGAGGGAAAACAACTGGATCTGTAAACATCAAACTCACATTAGAGTTCTGCATTTTCTTCCAATTAGGGTTTATTTTCCTAAAATTCTAGTGATTCATATCCCTATTATGCACTGTTTACCAGCATCCCTCTCCTCATTCTAATTTATTATCTAACCATCACCCACTGATACTATTTAATACAATTTAATATACTACTCCAGGTGTTGCAGATTGTTCCCTTCTTTGCTTTATTGGGCATCGGATAAAATAACAAAGTTAAAGATATTTCCAAATTCTCAGCTTGCTCCTTCGTGTGAGAGAGGGACCTGCACATGTCTGAACTACGCGGAGAGCTAATTTGTATTCCTTTTGTGCTGAGCAATTCCCTGCAGAGTCCTGAACAATCAATTGTATATCACAGCAGTGAGACTAGCAATACTCCTCCCATATCTGACATTCACTTGATTATCTCGAGAATGTCCTTGTATCACTTTCTATTCCTGTTGATAAAACGTTAGACACATTGTGTCCCTGTTCCATTTGTTTCATCCTTTTTCTTCTTATTATTTTGATTAGAAACAGGAGATAACTTAAATTTGTTATGTAATTTACTCCTCCCTTGATTTTCCTCTTTAATATAAATAGCAAATGATCTTTTTCCTTTTGGTTGGAAGGTTTTTTATAGATGTATTTAGACTCTGTCTTTACTTGTGATAATTGTTTAATGTAATATGGAAAAAAGGATACATGTAAATAATTTCAGTTAGGCATTTGCACTATTAATACTTTGGGTAATTCTTTCATGGGATCATTTATTCTTCCTTTAATTAGGAAAGAAAATATTTTTAAATTGGTAACAACTGCAATTATCTTTCTGTGATCTCTCAACATCTGTTTACAGTTGTACATTAATATATCCTATTTAGATTGGAAAGCTTTTTACTTCTCTTGACAATTTGAATAAGAAGTTCAATATTATTTATGCAAATATATGTCAATTCATGTTTACAATGAGAAAAATATTCAACATTTCACTATTCAAGAATCATTCATTTTAATGAGATAGATATAGCTGATGCTGTAAATATTAAAATGAAGATGTTTTCCTACTTAAATATTAAATTACAGAATATTATACTATTTCATATAATTAGCATATAAACCTTTGAACATATGTTAAAATGGATGTTTTAAAAATTATACCATGACTATTAACTTCAAAATACTACAAGTCTGTTTACATGGTAAATTCAAATAATGAAAACATGAGAATTGGGAAATGACATTCATTCAGTCATTTACTAGAAATTACTGCATTGTTGTCATAAGAATATTTTCTTGAGAAGATAATTTAACAGCAAAATGCATAAACAACTTAATAGCTTTCGATTGTTTTCATAAATGATTGCATATATTTTCAAAGAAATGCATGTATGAGTGAATAATACCCCCTAAGAAAGTCATGGAAATTCGGCCAGGGTTAATAGTTGAGCTATGACATAGAGAATGTGAACAATGACAACAGTGAACAATGACAAATGTGAACAATGACAACAGTTTGAACAATTTCAAACAGTGAGCCAGAATCAAAGACATGTAAAGCACACGGTTGGCTTAGGAGTAGGAAAGAAAATCTATACTAACTTTCTAGGGTTGCCATAACAAAGCATAAAAAACTAAGTGGTTTCAAAACCACAAAATTTATTTTATTTTACAGTTCTGGAATCTAGAAGTCTGAAATCAAGGCATGGCCATGCCTCTACAGAAGATTTTAGGGAAGAATCCTTCCTTGCTGCTTCTAGCTTCTGAAGGTTGCTGGCAATCCTTGGCTTTCCTTGACTTCCAGCTGCATCACTTTAATTGTTATGTTACATGTGTAATTGTACATAAGCTGCATATATATAATTAGGCCATATGTTAATATTAATTAAATATGATTTATTTAATTAAATATATAACTCAATATACATGTATATAGTTATATATATTAAATATGGGCCTTAATTAATGTATTATGACATATTAATATATCATGTAATAAGATACATGTATATATATTTACTATATATAGCTCCCAGAATCCACCATCCACTTACGTGGTAATTCAATTTCAGTATACATGTGTAATGGTTTCAGAATTGACAACCAATATCCCAAATATATATATAGTTGTGACATGATACATTAATTAAGGCCTACATATTAAATATCATTTGAGGGTTATGTATTAAATATTAAATATGGGTTTTATTAAATATTAAAGCCCATATATTAAATATTAAATATGGGCTTTAATTGACAATCATGTAACTATACATAGTCACACATATAATCATATATATATATATATGATTTCCTCAGCCTTCCTCTAACATAGTTTTATTGTTTCAGGGTCCCATCCATAATATTAAATAATATTTGATGGTTATGTTTCCTTGAGCTGCTCTAACTCTAACACGTTCTCAGACTTTGATTATTTTTTATTATTTTGGCCATCTTGAAGAATGCTAGTAAGATAGTTTATAGACTACTATCAATTAGGATTTCTCCGATATATTTCTCATGATTAAACTGCAGTTACAGGTTTTGGGGAGGAAGACCTCAGAGATAAATTGCCATTTTCATTGCATCATATCAAAGGTCCATGCTATCAAAACGATGTTCACTGTTGTGATTGACTTTGATTGCCTTTCTGTGTAGTGTTTGCAGAGTTACAACACTGTAAAGTTACTTTTTTCCCCCTGTAAAAACTTTGTAAGAAACTCATATATACACGCTACATTTAAGAAGTATACAGTTCTGCTCTCTCTCCTTGAGAGCAGAATATCTATGTGAAATTTATATTTAATTCTTCCATATGGGACATTTATCTCTTCTCCCCTTCTTATTTAATCATTATTTATATCAATACGGACTCAGTTGTGGGTATTTTTGAGAACACTCATACCTTCTAGCAGTACAAGGTGCTGCAGGTTCATCATATATTTCCTTCCTTAGTCCTAAAATCAACCATTTCCTAAGGAGCTTTCATTCCTATTACTTAAGAATAGTATTAGAAACCAGTTCTTGTAGCTAAGTATGCTCATCGCTATGAAGTGTCACTGCTTTTAGGACCTCTCTGATGACATAGCAACAAAATATATGTGTGTGTACTGACCTGTGTATATACACATACCTAGAAGCATTATTTATGTAATTATGGGAATCTATATTAAGCTAAACATGAATTTATACCCAAAACCAAATATATTATTTTAGCCACCTCCCCTTGTTTTCCTGTAATCTTCCAATTTAACAGTGAGTGACCTAGCTCCCATTCTTTACCATACATTTACTTGGTAGTTCAATTTCAGTATATATGTATCATTGTTTCAGAATTGTTAACCAATATCTAACTGAAAGCCATTGTATCAACTAGAGTACAGACTTCAGTCATATTTGAAGTTACTTAGGTTAGTACCTTTTCCCCATGCCCCCTCAGTGAAGTCCTTTAATACACTTGTACAGACTTTAACATTTTAACAAAAATTATAATAAAACAATTATTAAATTCATATATAAAGATTTTGTATTTTTACAGAAAAAAGAATTTTTTACAGAAAAAAAGAACCCTGGCCACATTTATTAATTCTCAGTAAGTTAGAATGACTGCCATAATAAAATGATCCTTTTTTTTGAAGGCAAAAGATACTTTTTAACTGTTCCTATAAGGTGCTTATTTAGTATTATTTTGAAATTATCTTTGACAGGGTAAGAAATAATGTTGTAAATACTGTACTAGGTAGGATTTATCCACATTATTTTTCAAAAATTTAGGGAATGCAATAGGGATTTAATACTTACGTTAAAATTTTTATACAATTCTATTTCTAAAGTTTTTTACAGCTGAAAATGAAATGCCAACTATCTTGAGAAAAGCAAACCAATTTGTGATGTCTCCAGGAAAATTTTACATATCCCATTTGTTTAGATTACCAGTCAGCATTTTGTACAAACTAAACCAACTCGGAATCTTCTGAGATTACATTAGCAAATTTAATTAAAGAATAGCTCTATGTGTACAAAGATCTCTCCTCCTAAACTGTTAGCATAGTCCTAAAGTTGAGAAGAGCAACAATTAAATATTGTACCATTTTATATCTTTAACTTATCTTTCAAGACTACTTTGAAACCAAGTATAATAACAATCTAGGCACCTGAACACATAAAGAAATTTGTTGGCTTCAGTAGCATAACATTCTTTCTCATCAGTGACCATCTTTGACATATGCTTTTGAAATCCTGCAAAAACAACATCCATGGTATGATACTGAGGAATCGAACCAAAGTGTAGGAAGAAACATAAGACCATTTATCTTTAGTTGGAAAGATATGTGTCCCAGACCTAGAGTTTTAATAAAATTCCTTGTGATCTTGAGTGCTCCCCTTTATCTCTTTTCTATTTCTTTATTTAAAAGTTTATTTGCTTAGATATACTTCAATGAATCCTCTAGCTTTAATATAAAATGATTTTCTATTAAAAAAATCACATATGACATTCCTGATCCCTCTAGCCATACCTGTAAATGTACATAACCTATAGCGTGGCTTCCCAGAAACAAATAATGTAGAAAGCAACTGGAAAAAAAAAAACTAATAATCTGTTTCATTTTAAAATTATTGTTCCTGAAATTTTATCAAAAACCTACAAAGGGACTAGTTCTGAATATGGATCTTATCATTAATCAAAATCTTATCCATAGCTGAGGCAACCCCAGCAACCCAAACATGTCTTACTGGGATGACTCTTCTTTCACCAGGATACATGTACTTCATAAAGGTGTTTGGAAATAGTAGGCAAGAGTTTCAGAGCAATTTAGTGAGAAGCGTCTCAAAAAATCATTGACGATTCTGCTCCCGACACATAGGATTTGCTTTCGAGTCAGTTTTTTACAAACTGTAGTTTGAAAATATAGAGTATTCTCACTCTTCAACACTTAATTACATAGAAAATATTTATACCCCCTTGCTTAGCATCTGGTCCATGTCTATATCTTGAGGCTCGTGGCCCACTCTTCCTTATAGTCATCCATGCTACAGCCCCTGCCAACTACTTGTAGATGCCCAAATGCAATCTTCCATCTAATGCATCTAGTATATCTTCATGCATGCTATTCTTCTCAATGTAATTTCCATTTCATTCTGTGTTCTATTTTCCATTTATTTCTGAACACTTAACAGACTCACGCATTTTCTGAATCTCCCTACTTTTTAGAGTTTAACATAGTTGTTCATTTCCTGATTCCAAAGTCAAATTTTATGCATAGTTGTATGCACTGCAGTTTGTACTGTTGAGTTACTAGGTTTCTCCCTTTTGGATTGTACTTTCTTTAAGACCAAGGACAATGTCTTATGTTATTTGACATTAGTAACATCTAACTAAATGGGGTAGTCACTCAGGAGATGCCTCCTGACTGAATCGTGAAAAGTCACTCTTAATTTTCTTAAAATATATTT
Source organism: Macaca nemestrina (assembly GCF_043159975.1). NCBI lineage: Eukaryota > Metazoa > Chordata > Mammalia > Primates > Cercopithecidae > Macaca > Macaca nemestrina. Next base: position 27,436,504 of record NC_092127.1, read on the forward strand.
TTAAACATTCATAATAGGCCTACCAGGTTTATGAATATAGTCATTTGCAATTTACCTAATATTTTAAAGTTAAAACAGACCCCTACAAGAAAAGCAAAGGAAATTAACTTCTGATTCAGCTGAATTTGATTAATCTTGGTTATGGCCTTTTATGAGTAGATTGACCTTAAATTGCTTACATTTTATGAGACCTAGTTTTTTTTTTAATTTTAAATAATTGAATAAATATAGCTGTATATCCTATTATTAAGAAGTTTGAGCAAAATAAATGACAAAAATAGTCCCTACTAAATGCAAGAAATATTGTGAATAATAATTATATTCTTCATATGATTAATTTGAAGTTTAATTATTTTCTAAAAGATTTAAATAATGTTGAGATCTGTATATAAGTCCCATAACCATGGAAAACTATCAGCCAAACAAATCCTTAGATATCAATTTGTTTTTTTATCTTAGAATTTGATACATCAATATTTTTGCAAGTTACAGAAACATCATTTGTTTAAAAAACTTCATTTAACTTTAAATTAGTATAAAACTATTTAAGTAAATGACCAGGCAAAATCAGCAGGCATGTTGGGCATATTTGACTATCAAGAACATAATAAAGATAGTCAGTACTTGTATCCAGGGTAAATTACTGGCATCCAAATTTCTACTAGGCTCCAATTCACATTTATCAAAATTATATGCAAGGTATGAGTCCAAATGGGACTTAATTATATTAAAAAGTGAAAAACTAACAAAAAAAGAGATTATTTTCATCACGGTCAATATCAATATAGTGTGACAGATATCTGCAGTTAGGAGTGATAAAATTATATCATATTATTATGCCATAAAATAACCCATTAAAAGTGGTTGATTATTTTGTTAACAAAAACATTAGATTAAAACATCAGATTTCAAAGCTAAATTTATTTTTCTTCTATCCTAGACTTTTTCAATTATAGTCCTAGTAATAGATGATTGAACAGCTACGTCACCATGATTCATGCAGTTAAATATTAAGAGAAAAATAAGTGACAATTGTGCTGAAATTGAACTTTGTGTTGTAGACTTTTTAAAAATTCTAAACTAATACTTTGGACATGTAAAAGTAATTTCATGATATTAGTAAAATTCTAGATATTCTCAGGAAGATATATCTTACAGAGACCATAACATCTATAGTATACAGACACAATCTAACTAGAGCTATAAAATCATAGCAAATCCAGTTGGAAAATATGGATACAAGAAAAATACAGTCACTCCCTCATTGACGTCCTTCAGTCTCATGACTTTAAATACCATCTATACTAGGAGAACTCATAATGTACCTCTCCAGCTCAAACTTTCTTCTGAACTCTGTACTCACATATTAACTGCTTACTTAATATATTCACCTAGACGCTTTGTCAGATTAAAGCAGAACTCAAGGAATTGGGATTCCTCAAGGATCTAGAACTAGATGTACCATATGACCCAGCCATCCCATTACTGGGTATATACCCAAAGGATTATAAATCATGCTGCTATAAAGACACATGCACACGTGTGTTTATTGCGGCACCATTCACAATAGCAAAGACTTGGAATCAACCCAAATGTCCATCAGTGACAGACTGGATTAAGAAAATGTGGCACATATACACCATGGAATACTATGCAGCCATAAAAAAGGATGAGTTTGTGTCTTTGGAGGGACATGGATGCAGCTGGAAACCATCATTCTTAGCAAACTATCACAAGAACAGAAAACCAAACACCGCATGTTCTCACTCATAGGTGGGAACTGAACAATGAGATCACTTGGACTCGGGAAGGGGAACATCACACACCGGGGCCTATCATGGGGAGGGGGGAGGGGGGAGGGATTGCACTGGGAGTTATACCTGATGTAAATGACGAGTTGATGGGTGCTGACGAGTTGATGGGTACAGCACAGCAACATGGCACAAGTATACATATGTAACAAACCTGCACGTTATGCACATGTACCCTAGAACTTAAAGTATAATAATAATAAAAAATAAATTAAACAAACAAACAAAAAAAAAAGAAAAAGAAAAGAATGGGGAGGAAAAGATTGGGGAAACGAGCAGGGGCGGGTGATAGAGATCAAAAGTTGTTTTAAGACATGTTATATTTGAAGTATGCATCTGACATTTAAGTGTAGATAATATAGTAGTCAGACCTGCAAGTCTGGAGCTTAGGAAAAAGTGAGGTTAGGAACAGAAGTATTAGTGGGAAGTCATCAGCATATAGACGATCTTTAGACTAAATGACATCAACCAGAAAAAACAGCTATTAATAGATTCTAGAAGACTGGACTTAAATCAAGAATAAAATGATAACTAGCAAAAATAAATAAATAAATAAATAAATAAAAAATAAAGCAGAACTCATTTTAAACCTTCTTATCCTACATTCTTTTCAAGTAAGAGGCAATATTGTCCTTCCAGCAGTTTAGGCCCACTCTTTGGACTCATCTTTGACTCTTCTTTCTGTATGTTCATATGCAACCCATTAGGAAAGGCTGACAGCCCTGCCTTTAGATATGTCTGCTATCCAACCACTTCCCAACCCTTTGGCACCAGCACTACAGTCAAAGTCATATTATCTTTTCTCTGAATTATTGCATTAGTTTTCTAATTGGTTTGTCTTCTTCTGCCTGTATTACTCCGGTCTACTCTTAGCATAATAGCCTGGATTACCCTGTTAAATGTAAATTATAACTTCTCTGTTCAACACTGCCTAATCCCACCAGTGACATATTTTTAGTCAGTATTAGGTTTATCTAGTTTGTTGCAGCAAAAGAAAGTTCACATCAGAGGAAACCAAGGGAATCTCAATAAGACAGGACTTAAAGGGAGGACCTTATTATAAAATTATACAGAAGAATTGGGAAAGCAAAAGTCTGTTTTGGAGATATATTGTTAGTAAGCAGGGCAGTTAGCAATTAGGCAGCTTGGTATAATTGTTCAGAAGGCAAGAATAGTGTGAGGCTTAAAAGGAGCAGCAGTCACAAATAAAGAAAGCCACTAGTTATGTTGCAGCTGTGATGTAGCCCTGGCTGTGTCCTTTTAGAAACTTTGTTGGTGTTGTGATAAGTAAATGCAGACTGATTACCAGTAGGACTCATTTTCACCTTCTCAGAGCTCATGTATGTACCATCTACTCATTTTAGGAAAAAGAAGAAAGAAGAAGAAGGAAGGAAGGAAGGAAGGAAGGAAGGAAGGAAGGAAGGAAGGAAGGAAGGAAGGAAGGAAGGAAGGAAGGAAGGAAGGAAGGAAAGAAAGAAAACAGTATTATCCCAGTGAGCTACAAGGCCCCATTAAATTTTATCACACCTCTCTGACCTTATTTATTCATACTACTTTACTCACTGTTTTCTGTACACACTTGTTTCTCTGTGTTTTGTTTCACTTTTTGTTTTTCAACAACCAGGTACATTTCATCCAGGGACTTTACACTTGATCCTCTTCTGCCTAGAATGATTTTCTTTAAGATACATGAATGGGTTCACTTCTTCTCCATCTTCAGATCCTTTTAAAGGTCACATTCTTTGGGCTGCTTTCATTTTGACATTGTTTTAACATTGCAAATCCCACCCTAAACATATTCTCTATCTCACTTTTTTGCCATATTTTTTTCTTGAGAACAGTACACAATCTGGTTACTATATATTTTATATATTTCCTCTGTGTATTGCCTGCTCAATTGTACTATATGCTAATTTTTGTGAAGGCAGTGATTTTTGTCTGTCTTGCTTGTTGATAAACTTAATGCTGAGAACAGTGCTGAGCAAAAAGTAGGTGTTTAATAAAGATGTGTTAAAAGAAAATAGTGAGTAGGACTTTTTTTCTCTGAGACTTAATCACAATTGTAAATTTCAGGAGGTTAAGATCGTTACTTTCCTACATCACTGCCCATGTCTGTGATCATTTGAACAATGATAGGCCTTTAATCAGGATTATATTAATTTTGAAATTAGAGTGTCAAAAAGCTCAAAGTAAATACAAGTTTTAATAGGCTGTTGTAAATTATGCTATAACTTAGTTTTTTATAGTTTTATAGAATTATTTTAGAGACATCTCTGAAAATTTAGAATGGAAGGTAGTACAGCATCTGTGGAGGCATGACAAAGAAAATTTACCCCATAAAAATCGTGACTTAAGACATCAGAAATAAATCAAGGCTGCTGCTTTAGGTTTGGAAGTGTAAACATATGAAATTATCAATTTAATAATCATAATAATATTTACTGTGACAATAAATTTAGCATTTTAAATATCCATATTTTTATATTGTAAAATAAAACATTTGTCTTACCTTTTTCAGCATTCCTAGAATGGAGCTTTTAAACTTTTTGCGTTTCTCCAGTAATAAGAGTGACTTTGTTATTGATAGTGGATGCCTAGAGATATGCTTCAGTTTACGCTACTAAAATGAGTCAGGGGCCCTTAAGTAGTTTCAGGATGGGGGCTACGGCTAGCTATGCTGGAAGGACAAAGTGTATGATTAGTGGGTTGGAGCTTTGAGCAAGATGACAAGATGATAGGAGTTTGACATTTGGTGAGGAAATGAGGGCTTGGTCAATTATTTCATCAATCAAGCCTACACCAAAAAAAAAAAAAAAAGCCAAGAAACACATTGGAAACTGAAGCTCACTTGACTTGTCTGGGTGGTGAAGGCATTGATGTGCCAGCAGAGCAAAGCATCCTGATTCCATGAGTAGATGACGCAGAAGTTCTGTGTTTGGGGCTCTCTTAGATCTCATGCCATGGGTCTCTTCTTTCAAGTGGTTCTAATTTGCATCCTTTGCAGTAAAAGTGTAATACAAAGTATAGCACTTTTCTGAATTCTGTGACTTGCTCTTGTTAATTACTGAATCCATGGGTGTAGTGAGAACCCCGGATTTGTAGCCAATTGGTCAGGAGTGCAGGTATTTAAAAATCTCTGGAGCTTGCAGGTTGTCTGAAGTGAGGAGAATCTTATACAAGGACTGTGTCCTTTTGAAGTCTGCACTAACTCCAAATAGTGTCAGAAGAGTATTGTGCATATTTATTCTTCATTCAATTTAGTATTTTATAACTGCCATATACAGGAACTATGATACACACAGAGGATGATACAAAGATAAAAATAGACATGATCACTGTTGTTGAAGAATGTGTTGTTCAGTGATGAAAAAAGACTGTAAATAAATAATTGAATTGGCAGATGCAAATGCTTCCATTTCTTTGTAAACACACAAGGGCAAGTGACTTATCTTTTTTGGGAGGAGAAGAGAGTGAGGGCGAAGAAGCAAGCTGTGGAAAATGAGGAAGAGACGTTTAAGAGAAGTGATGTTTGAACTTGTTTGTGAAAGATGTTAAAAATTATAATCTGAGCCGGGCGCGGTGGCTCAAGCCTGTAATCCCAGCACTCTGGGAGGCCGAGACGGGTGGATCACGAGGTCAGGAGATCGAGACCATCCTGGCTAACACGGTGAAACCCCGTCTCTACTAAAAAATACAAAAAACTAGCCGGGCGAGGTGGCGGGCGCCTGTAGTCCCAGCTACTCGGGAGGCTGAGGCAGGAGAATGGCGTAAACCCGGGAGGCGGAGCTTGCAGTGAGCTGAGATCCGGCCACTACACTCCAGCCTGGGCGACACAGCAAGACTCCATCTCAAAAAAAAAAAAAAATTATAATCTGAAATTGGGGAAAGATCTTTTAGGTAGAGGACATCATATATGCGAAATGACTTAAGGACCTCAATATGAACTTTGTAGAAGAGAAATTCTGGAGATTAATATGCATCTGGAAACTAAAAAACAAATCTTGATATGTTTTCGGTCTTTATTTAGTAGACATAACAATGACCAGCCATTGGAGGTTGTAAGTGCAGTGATATTGTCTGGTATGAACATTTAAATTTTAAATTGGTAGCAAAATGTAAAATGACTGGAAGAGAAGAGAATGAGATAGCAGACAAGAAAATCAGGAGGTTATTATAATAAATCAGGATAATAAGAACTTATCAGATAATGCAAACATGATTTCAACAGCTGTGAAATGGGAGGACTTAAGATAATTTGGAGGTAAAATTTACTTTATTGGATTATTAAATATTAGATATGATAAAAAAAGAAAGGGGGAGAAGTTTGCCAGATTAATAGATCAGAGCTCTTAACCTAGGTCTACATAAGGGACAAACGGAGGCACCCGGGTACCTCTATATGGGCTTAGACATGTGTACATGAATGCAATAGCTTTCTATTTTTGGAGAAATGTCTGTAAGTTCCATTTTTTCACGAGCAATGATGACCCAGAAAAGATTAGAAACCATTGCAGCAACGTATGTGAAGTATTATTACATGAGAGAATGAATAAACAAATGGTATCTTGTTTGGAATAGGAGAGATGGGGAGCAGATAGGCAGAGATGATGCGTGCTTGTGGAGAGAAGTGCTTAAACTTCCCACAGAACAAATATTTTGAGGGTCATATATATTCACCAAAGGTAAATGGAAGCATTAATCATATTAAGTGCATAAAAAGGATTAAAACTTGGCAATCATTGATGTACATGAATTTATTTATTCCCTGATATGGATTTTGATATGAATTTTATGGATATTTACTTTATTATGTAAGTATACCATTGAGTAGGTTCCAAACGTTAACTTCCCTGTTTTTAACTGAAGAAAATATCTCCATTCAAGCACTGCATCACCCATTACAATATATTAAATTCTTTTTTTTTTTCTTTTTTGAGACAAAGTCTCACTTTGTCGCCCAGGCTAGAGTGCAGCGGCACAATCTCGGCTCACTGCAAACTCTGCCTCCCAGGTTCAAGCGATTCTTCTACCTCAGCCTCCAGAGTAACTGGGATTACAGGCGTGCGCCACCACACCCGACTAATATTTGTATTTTTAGTAGAGACGAGGTTTCACTATATTGTCTGGCTGGTCTCGAACTCCTGACCTCATGATCTGCCCGCCTTGACCTCCCAAAGAGCTAGGATTACAGGTGTGAGCCCCGGGGCCAATCCTTAAATTTCTAAGTACTTAAACATTTTAAAAATGTAATCACAAGACTTAAATGATTGCTCCTGCACTTTTGCACACTGATTTAATTCCTTCAGACTTATTGTGTCTGTGTTTTTAAAACTGAATGTGTGCATTTTAAAAATTCAACAACCTCATTTTTAATCTTTGATAAATTTGAACATGCCAACATTTGTAGCCTGAGAATGTATACAGGTAATTCACTAAGAAGCCTAATTCACATTATATCAAAGAAAGGAGGCAAAAAAGAGACTGATAGAAGACGCTCTGGCTTCAAGCTTTCATTACAACAACCCTGGGAGCATGAGAAGCTGAAATAAGGCCTTTAATATGTCAAATAAAATACCATCTCCGAAAGATCAATATGAGCAAAACACTCATTAGCAGGAACAAAATCCTAGTGTAAACAGCTTTAAATAAAACAAAGGGGCATCAAAAAACAAAGAAAGAAAAGTTCCATCACTGTCTTATATGGATCACTATGATTCTAATTTCTTCCTGATCAAAATGAGTAAATATGTCTTTTTATTTTTTCTTCTCTTTGAAAAATGTGTTCACATAAGCAGTAAGATATGCTTCATTTTCCAAATCCTCTTCATTTCCCAGGGTCAGCAGTTCTTTGATTATAACTTCTTTTTTTCTAACAACTTTATTGAGATACCATTTACATATTAGAAAACACACTCTCTTAAAGTGTACAATTCACAGAACTGTGCAACCATCATCACTATCTAATTTTAGACATTTTCTTTACTCCAAAAAGAAACCTTGTACATAAAAGCAATCCCTCTCCATTTTTTCCCTCTCCCGACCACTGGCAACCACTAATCTATTTTGTCTTGATAAATTTGCCTAGTCTAGATTTACCATATAATAGCACAATATGTGTTGTACATGGCTGGTTTCTTTCACTTATAACATTTTCCAGGTTCTTCCTCATTGTAGAATGTATTAGTCCTTAATTTATTTTTATTGTCAAATATTATTCTATCATACGGATATGTCATATTTTGTTTAAACATTCATAAGTTACAAACATTTGGCTTATTCCACTTTTCAGTTACTATAAATAATAAATATGCTGATTTGAACAATTGTGTCAAATTTTTTGCTGGGCATAGGTTTTCAGTTCTCTTGGTTATGTTCTTAGAGGTAGAATTGCTGGGTCATATGGCAATGCTATACTTAGTTAGCTTTTTGAGTAACTGACAATGTATTTTCCAAAGCGATTGTGCACTTGACATTCCCATCAGCCATGCTTGAGGGTTCAAATTTTTCCACACCAGCAACAGCACTTGTTGCCTAGTTTTCTTCTTTAAATTCATCCTAGTGGGTGTGAAGTGGTACCTCAATGAAGTTTTGATTTACATTTCACTAATGACTAAATATATTGAACATCTTTTCATGTGCTTAAAGATTATTTGTATATCTACTTTGGAGGAAAGTCCATTTAAACCTTTTGCCTATGTTTGAATTGGTTTGTCTTTTTATTGTCATGTGGTCAGTGTTTTTAAATAACCCAGGGCTGGGTGTGGTGGCTCATGTCTCCAAGACAACATTGTCACCACCAGGACGACATTGAATAGAACTGATGAAAGCAGATATCATTGTATGATTCCTTACTTTAATAGTAATACATTCAATCTTTCATATTAAGTAAGATGTTATCATTTTACAGATTACTATTATCAGATTGAAGAAGCTCCTTTACATTCCTAGTTTACTGAGTGTTTCTATCATAAAAGGGGTGTTGAATTTTGCCAAATGATTGTTTCTGACTCTATTGAGATGACCATGTTGTGTTTGCCTTTTGTTCTATTCGTAGGATGTATTACCTTGACTGAACTTTTATACATTAAACCTGTTGCATTACTGGGATAAATCCTTCTTGCTCATGTTATATAATCCTTTTTATAATCCTTTTATATTAGGCAATCCACTTCATTAGTATTTGGTTGTGGATGTCAGTGTCTATATTTATATTGTCTACTTGTTTTTAGTTGTTGTTTGTATTTCTTGTGAAATCTTTGTCCGGTATAAGAATCCAGGTGAAACTGGCATCATGGAACGAGTTGGAAAGTATTCCCTTCTGTTGTATTTCTCTGTTTTTGTGCATGAGTTTGTTAAGGATTTATGTTCATCTTTAAACATTTGGTGGAAGTCACCAGTGAAGTCATCTGTGCCTGAACTTTTATTTGTGACAAGTTTTATGTTTTTAATTAATGCACTCTCTTTGCTTGTAGTTGCATTCAGATTCTTTATCTCTTCTTGAGTCAGTTTTGGAGTGTGTCCTTCTAGGAATTTGTTTAGTTTGGCTGGGTTATTTACTATACTGGCATACAATTGTTTATAGCCTTATCTTATTTATAATCCCTTTAATTTCAGTAAAGTCAACAGTCATGTCCTCTCTTTCATTCTTGGTTTTAGTAACTTAAGTCTTCTTTCTTTTCTTGATTAGTCCAACTAAAAGTTGGCTATTTTTTTTCTGTTCAAAAAACAAACTTTGAGTTTTGTCAATTGTCTTTATTATTTTTCTTTGCTCTGTTTCATTTTTTACCTTCTCCCTTCATTCTTCTTGTTTTGATTTTGGTGTACTCCTCCTTTTCTAGTTTCTTAAGGTTGGTCGTTACAGCTGTAAATTCCTTTATAACCCCTGCCTTAATTGCAGCCTATAGGCATATCATGTTGTATTTTCCACTCATAAAAAAGTATTTCACAATATCCTTTGTAACTTTTTAAAAATCTATTGATTAAATAGGAGTGTCATGTCATTTTCATATATTTAGAGTTTCCAAAATTTACTTCTATTACTGATTTTAATTTAAGTTGATTATGGTCAGAAAATAACCTTTCTGTGATTTAACACATTCCTTTTAATATGGCTTTTTAAATGCCTAACAATCTGGTCTATCTCTGAGAATGTTTCATGTGTATTTGGGAACAATTTGTATTTTACGTGTATTTGGGAACAATTTGTATTCTGCTGCTTCTAGGTTAATTGTTCCATAGATTTCTGTTAAATCTAGCTGCTTTATAAAGTTCCTTATGTTTTCTATTTCCTTGTTACATTTCTGTCTGGTTGTTCTATCCATTATTGAACATAAGGTGCTATGGTTTGAATTTGTCCCCATTAAAACTCATTTTGAAACTTGATTTCCAATATGGTGGTATTGGGGTTATAGGCCAAGTGGGAGGTGTTTTGGTCAAGAGGGGAGATCTCACAAAAATGGCTTGATGCTGTTCTCATAACAGTGAGTGAGTTCTTGCTCTGGTGAGACTGGGTTAGTTCTTACAGGAAAGGATTAGTTCCCATGAGAGTGGGTAGGTATAAAGTAAGGATGCTCCTCAGGGTTTGCCCTTCGCATGTGTCTGCTTCCTCTTTGACATTCTCCACCATGTTATGAAGCAGCATGAAAGCCCTTGCTGAAGCTAGGGCCGTGACCTTGAACTTCCCAGCCTGTAGAACACTAAGCTAAATAATCAAAGTATTTGGAATACTCTGTAGGTTTCTAAACCTCTTTTCTTTGTAAATTACCCAGCCACAGGTATTCTATTATAGCAACACAAAATGGACTAAGACATGAGGTATCTAAGTATCTATTATTACTAAATCATATATTTCTCTCTTCAATAAGTATTAAAGCTGAAATGATGATACTTCATAATGAATCAGAAAAATAAGCAATTATTGATATTGAGATATTACTATACTTCTTTTGTAGGACCAGGCAACTCTTTTCAGAAGATTTTCTGCATGCATTTTAAAAAATAATTCTCTAAAACATTTGATACACTTTGTCATTTTAACCCTATATTTATCAGTTTGACAATACACTGATCATATAAATCTATAACTGTTGTGGCATAAACCTCATTTATAAAAATTATATATCTATTTTTAATAAGGCTATTATAACACCATACTATCTAAGAAAACAAACAAAACTCCCAAAACATGTAACCATGATTTTTTATTCATTTAAAAATATATTTGTAATATTTGCTAGAACTTAATAATCACTCAACAGTCATTTTTCTTTCCCAAAACAGCAACATTTTTTTGATTCTCACAGAAATAATTCTAAACTTCCAACTCAATTTTGAGATCGTTACATTTATAACAATGTCAATTGTTCTCAGGTCCTTTTTAAGAAGTTGTATTATATTGGCCTGACATAATTTTTCTTCTAGCCCTCCACATTGCCTCAAAATGATGAACATCCATTAAATGATAAATATCACTTGCAACTTCTTTTTAAGAATACTACAGTGTGATTTTGTAAGTCTAGAGGCTTGATCTAATTTAGGAGAACTGGTTCTCTTTTATAACCCCTTTAAACCTGTCAACTTCGGGTCCTACTAATGTATATTAATTCTACATTTTTTGAATCTTCATATCATTCATTGTAATTGAGAATAAGGTCACAGAATTGGGGTTGAGAAGTAGAAATACTAGAGTAAATACATAGTGAAAATATTGAAAATCTTGCTCCTTAGACTTTTTCATCTGGACAACTTGGTGGAAATATTTTCAATGACAAATTTCAGAAAAAAAGATGAATAGCTTCACTATTCTACAAAGAAATAGAGTTAAATGAAAAAAAAGTCTTGCAAAACATTGAGGCCATCACCTTTTTAACTCTTCATGGTTTTAACAAAGCATGAAACTGAGAATCACACTTAGATTTAAAATAACTAAAAAATATTTATTTCCACATTATTTTTTAGAGTAGAATATGCTTAGTTCACAATCAAAAGAACAAATCTATTTTATGATATCTGTTGCATCTATAAAAATAGCTGCATCACTGTTTGGTTGATGCTTTTGATAGACAGGATTTTGTGTTTAAAAATTATTATTATCATACTTGAGAAGCTTGTCCTGAAAGCTGTTTAGCAGAATTCTCCAAATAGAAATGACATTTTTTAAAGCATTATATTAAATGTTTAATTCATCTCAAGTGGCTTACTTATTATCCAGAAAGAAACACCTTATACAGAATATTGTAATAATGTTCAGTGATATTTTATTTATTTACTTTTGATCTATTAATCCCACTTCTAGCAATATATATTGAAGATATGCCTCTAAAATTACAAAAAATGAAGATGAACATGATTATTCTTTGGCATACTGTTTGGGATTACAAAATATGGGAAACATTCTAAATGCCCATTCATAGGAAAATGGTTGTGCAAACTATGCAACTTTTACACAATGGAGTATTATGTAGCTGTAAAACAGAAAGAGGAAGATTTCTGTGAACAGATTTCCAATGATTTGTAGGATACATGGTTAGATGAAAAAGAGCAGATCACAAAAAATATCTATAATCTATTACTGTCCATGTAAGGAAAATAAAAAAGAATGTGAAGAAAACATGTCCATGGACAGTTAGGTGGTTTTCACAGCTTGGATATTGTGAATAATTCTGCAATAAACATGGGACTACATGTATCTCTTCAAGATCCTGATTTCTATTTTTTTGATATAAAACCAAGTATGAAATTGATCATATGGTAATTTAATTTTTAATTTTTTAAAAAATATATACTGTTTTCCATAACAAATGCATCACTTTACATTCTCACCAGCAGTGTATAAAGTTTCCAATTTCTCCACAGCCTTACTAAAATTTGTCTTTTTATATTATGCAAATTAACAGATGTGAGGCAATATCTCACTTGTAGATTTAATTTGCTTTTCCCTCATAATTAGTGATGCTGAACATTTTTTCATGTACCTATTGGCCATTGGTATGCCTTTTACAGAAATGTCTATTCAAGTCCTTTGCCCATTAGTCAGTTATATGGGATTTAATGCTATTGACTTATAGGGCTTCCTTATATATTTTGGATATTAGCCCTTTATCAAATATATTGCTTGTAAATATTTTCTACCATTCCGTAGGTTGCCTTTTTACCTGCTGATTATTTCTGTTGCTGTGCAGAAGCTATTTAGTTTGATGTGGTCCCACTTTCTAATTTTGCATTTATTACCTGTGCATTTGGTGTCATGTCCAAGAAACGATTTCACAGATGACATGATATAGGAGCAACCTAAATGTCTGACAGATGAATGAATAAAGAAAATGTAGTATATAAAATTTTGCCATATGTGATAACATGGATGAACTTGGAGGATATTAGGCTAAGTGAAATAAGGCAGTGTAGAAACAGAGAGTGGAATAGCGATTTCCAGGATCTGGGGGAGGGAGAAATGGGGAGTTGTTGTCCGATGAATATTATAAAGTTTTAGTTCTACAAGATGAATCAGTTATAGAGAACTGCTGTACAGTATTGTGTCCACAGTTAATACTGTAACTGTGCACTTAAAAATTTGATAAGGATGGATCTCACGTTAACTGTTCTTAATACTACAAAAAGTATGTATTTACTTATTGTGCAAAATAATCAAAGGGCAGTATAAATCAGAAACTAAGGAGAAATTTTTACCTATGTGGGCTTGGTCATCAGAAAGGGATAGAAAAAAGGGAGAATAGGAACCTAATAGCAGGGATGAGTGGGGAATAATACTTTTCTCAGTAAAACTTTTTCCATAGTTCCTCCTCTGAGAATCATAGTAATGCTTTATGTACACTACACATACTGCAAAAACTAAACAATTTAAACCAACCAGAATACAGCAAGAATTCAAAATGAAATATAATCCCTAACAATTGAACCTAACTTTATAATAAATAAATAAAATATCCACAATGAAGGAGTTGGGAAAGGAGAAAACTACTGTAAGGAACTTTGGAAAATGGGCCTTGAGTGAATGCATTAAAACTAAAACAAAAACGAATAATAAATACTGCAATCTATAGGTAAATATGTCCATAGTTCTGAAATAATAATCTGTATATACTAGAATTGAACAAATACATAAATATATAATTGTAGATAATAAGAAATTGATTTTACAATATCAAGAAGTTGCACATTTAAAAAGGGATATTGGGGCTAAAATTCACCCTGTGGCATTAAATTGGTATCCAAGGTGTCAATATGTGTTGATGGTTTCAGATAGATAGATTGTTAGGCAGACAGACTAAATATCCATATATATCTACACACACAAGTACAGAAATATAGACGTGTGTATACATGTAAGTTAGCATATATACATATAATTCCTATTCTAAACACCGAGAGGAATTGGAAGTGATAATTTCTCATAACAAAAGTCATGTTTAAGGGCCATTTCTGGTTATAAATACTATTCTTCAAAAAAGAAAAAATGAACATCTGGCAGACGTAATTAAGTACAAGCCTGGGCAGAAAAAATACAAGTTGAACATGAAATATGTTGCAGTGCCACAAAAAAAGAAAGTACGAGAAAAGAAGAAAGGAAGGCAAATGAAGGAAGGAGGGACAGTGGAAGGAAGTCGCTGAAAGAAAACAGGAGCTAACCTCAAACCCTTCATGACCAAAGATGGAAGAGTTTGACCCTCTAAAATAATTAAATACTAATGGTTTGGGATTATATACATAGAATAAAAATCCATGAGCCCATACACATACACATAGTTACTTAAATAAAGGCACAGGAGAAGGACAGCTCTCACATGCAGTAGAATTCTAGTTACCAAATGTAGAAGAAAATAGAGAAATAAAAAATTATTGTTGGGCAAACACCTCAGTAATAATATTGCAGACAAGATCAAGTTATGGATACAAATGTCACAGGACCCTTAGAGTGCTGCTTCACCAGCCAGAAACCTCTGTGGCTGGCAGTGCCTTTTGCCTTAGTATTGCTTGCACTTTCGGGGCTTGTTCCACCCACTCGGCCCGACAGGCTGCACTCGGCTTACGCTATCAGCCTGGATCCCACACATGCCAAGGGTGAGCCAGGTGTGGAGCAATGAGGGGTGTGTGGGAGAGTGAGCTTGGGGTCCGGCCACTGCACACAGCCAGGCAGCTGGCTGCTGCAGCAAGGTAGGTTGCTCTAGGCATCAGCACAGGTGCCAGCTCCATGCAAGGCTGCAACTGGACCAGATGTACTGCATGCTGCTTCTACTGCGGGCATCCACATCTGGAGGAGGGGAACACCCAGAAAGCTTAGAGACCCCAGGAACTGCAGAACCCCAAAGAGGGTGTCACGGCCCTGGCTTGGGCTGCCCCTAGTTCTGGGCTCCCTGAAGGGCTGCAGCTCTTCTCTCCTTCCTCTCACTCACAACGTGGTGAGTTGGGGTAGGAGGGTGTGTTTCAGCCCTCTTTGTATTACAGGTAGGTCATCTCAACAAGTGTCCAGCTCCAGTTCTCAGTGGAGAGGAGACCGGCAGTGGGTAGCTCTTTTCCACAGGCAGGTCACTCCTTTGTCTGTGTGACTCTAGCTGAATCCGGGGTTTTTATGGGCTCAGTAGGGAGGCAGTGCGTGTGGATTGGTCCATGAGTGACCATGGGAGGGGTTTGGAAAAAGTGCCGTGAGTTCTCACTCTGGACTGTGGACTCCACCCAGAACTGGTAGCCCAGTCCCCGGACTTCAGGCCATTCCTAGCTTGAAGGTGAGGTTTCAAGGGGACCTGCCCCTTTCCAACCAGGAACGTTTCTGCCTCCCACCATCAACATGTGTCCACAGTGCCCAGGCTATTCATGCCAAGGGGCACCTGCAGGCCCACGCAGACCTGCCCTCAGATCCTCCCAGCTTCGAAATGTAAACCCAAAAAAGATAAAATCAATAAACTAAATGGCACAGCTAAGCCATTGGTAAAATAATGGAAATCTGTGGCAGCCAGAAAGGAGACAACACAAATCTAGGGAGGAAACTGCCATTTGCCATGGGTATTTGTTGCTGTCTCCAGGTGTCCTAAAGCCATGTCTTTAATGAGGTTTTACTTAAAAGGCACAAAATGGCCTGGTAAACCTTCAAAACAGGGGACAGATCAGATATTATATAATTAATAAAGGTCTATACCTGAAATGGGAACACTAGGTTATTTTCCACAGTACATAGGAAGATGGTGATACTTGGCTGTCTCTTTTTTGTTTGGGGGTGGATTGAAAAGCAAAACAATAAAAAAAAAATAGGAAAAAGGGAAAAAAAGATTTCTTATTTCGTGGCCACTCTACTACTAACAGAGAAATAACAAAGCAGAAATTTAAAGTGGTCTCAGGTTCACATTATGCAAAGTTTATGGTACAACCAAATATTTAAGAAAAATAAGTCTGAAAGATTTATTACAGATAAATGTATAGAGATCACACCAACCAAAACAAAATGAAGCAAAATTCACAGACGAACTTGGAAATGAACATTCTTTAATGAAAGTCAGTCAATACACAAGTAGAATATATCTTAAAATGTACACGTATATTTAATACATTTAAAGACTGGAAAGATAGTATGAAAAGTATTATGAAGGAGGAAATAGATATCAAAAATGACAAGAGAATTAAAAAAATAACAAAATCCAACTATAGTAAATTGTAGCAGGAATGAAAATAATTTCTTGAAATTGGAAACCCAATAGACTAGATAAACAGGAAGAGAAAATTAGTGAGCTGGTAGAAATTGCACAGGAAGAAGGTGATGTAATTTACTCATGTTAAAAAATAAATATTTAAGTCAAAGCCACGAAAAATTTTTCACAGTTTATGAAAAATAATGCTCCAGGAACTCCAGGGTAGCTGTCATATGCGGTTATATTGGAGGGTAAAAATAGCAAATGGAGTCCTACTTCTTGTGGTCTACCACAGTAATGCAAACCGGAGGGAATGAAGGTGTACATTAGTGTAGTGACCATGGAGATGGGATGAATAAAAAGAAAGCAAAGCCATTTTGAAAAAGACACGTTACATGACGGTTTTTTGATAAGGTTTTCAGCATTTCCTTCAGATTAATCATCTGTATTAATGAAAATAGAAAAACTTAGTGGACATTTTTTGAAACTAAAAATATTTTAAATCATATTCGATTGTATTTTAACAACCAGACTTTTAAGAATGTAATTTGCCTAATTCGATATGATTGTCTTGTTAAAATGCAGATACTATGCCATTTAATTTGGTCTCTGCAGCATTTCCAGGATGCATACATAATTTTGTTGATGTTCGGAGAAATAGGAAAATCACACATTCCAACAAGGGAAGTTTAAACAATTCAACCATTAAGATACAAATACTCAAATAAACAGCACTAATACATTTTAGCTGAACAATGTACTCTGTGTGGTGTTTGGAATACAGTTTGGAAACAAGTTTATTTTTCCATTTGGAAGATAAAGCAAAGTCCTATTTATAATCAGAAGTAAAAACAAAAATCAGTTTTCTGAAAACTATCAAGTATGTATTCAGCGTAGGTTAAACATTGGTTGACTTCTTTATTGTGGAATGGAATATAATAGATGGAAGGCACCCTTGACACAGTCTGGGTTACAGACTGTGGTGTTATGATATGTGCTGGTTTTCATCCAGGGTTCCTAGTTCATAACTCCCATATCCCTTTACAGTATTTTGTTATAATGTTGGGTGTGTTAGGCCTCAGGAGCAGGCTTCAGGAAACAGAATCTCTCTCCTGCCATCCTTTCACCTGACCCAAGGCAGGACTTTCATCTTTCTCCCCCTTTATGATTGTTAGTCTTAAGACCCTTCCCAGAGAGAGTCCTACCTTATACTCCGGGGGTGGAGGTAAGGAATGCTAATGTTATGAAGCTTCCATAAAAACCCAAGCGAGGCCAGGCGCAGTGTATCATGCCTGTAATCCTAGCACTTTGGGAGGCTGAGACGGGCAGATCAACTGAGGTCAGGAGTTCGAGACCAACCTGGCCAACATGGCGAAATCCCATCTCTATTAAATTGGGAAAATTAGCTAAGCGTGGTGGCACATGTCTGTAATCCCGGCTATTTGGGAGCCTGAGGCAGGAGAACCCCTTGAACCCAGGAGGCAGAAATTGCAGTGAAAAAATTAAAACCCAAACAAACTGAGTTTGAAGAGCTTCCAGATTGCTCCTGGAGTGGGGAGAACCCAGGCAAGGAAGCTCCCTACCCTTTCCCTCATATTTTGCCCCACATATCTCTTCATCTGTAGCCTTCACAGTATCCTTTATAATAAACCAGTAAATGTAAGTAAGTGTTCCCCTGGGCTCTGTGAGCCGCTCCAGCAAATTAATCGAACCCAAAGTGGGGGTTGTAGGAACCTCAACCTGAAGCCATTGGTCAGAAGTTCCAGAAGCCTTGATTTGAGACTGGTGTCATGGGTGGGGTGGGAGTCAGTCTTGGGGACTGAGTCCCCAACCAGTGAGATCTGATGCTATCTCCAGATCGATAGTGTCAGCATCGAATTGGAGGACAACCAGCTGGCATGCACTGCATGGTGGTGGGGAGAAACCCCCATGGATTTGGCCATAGAAGTCTTCTGTGTAGGTGATTGTTGTGGTGCTGGTGTGAGAATAGAGGAAAATCCTGATTACATGGTTATTCTCCAACCACAGACTCTACATAACTTTCTTAGGATCACAGAAATAAAAAGTGGTAAAATAAGGATTTAAAAAATCTTAAAATGGCATGAAACTGTATTATTGTCACCGGATGATATTTTGCCCCTCTGGAAATTTGACCAAATCACAGCTAAATTTATACTTAGAGGATAAATCTACATTTCATGTTTGTTCTCATTGTGTTCTAATAGGCTTGAAATGTCAAGCACAATTTCATTTAACTTAAATTTAATTTCAAATGTAGAACATAAAAAATTATACTTCAGAATAACAAAGCCTCTTTTAACACTCTTCAAAAGGGAAGAAAACTAAATGGTTACATTTTGTCAGTGAATTAATATACAGCATCCAATGTATGGCCATTCAAAATTAGTTCCCAGGCCTTGCACGGTGGCTCATGCCTGTAATCCCAGCACTTTGGGAAGCCAAGGCAGGTGGATCACCTGAGGTCAGGAGTTCAAGACCAGCCTAGCCAACGTGGTGAGACCCTTTCTCCATAAAATATACAAAAAACCTAGCCAGGCATGGTGGCACATGCCTGTAGTCCCAGCTACTCTGAGACTGAGGCAGGAGAATCACTTGAACCTGGGAGGCAGTGAGCCCAGATCGCGTCACTGCACTCCAGCCTGGGCAACAAGCAAGACTCCGTCTCAAAAACAACAACAACAACAACAACAAACAAATCATTTCCCAAACTAGCTTTTTCGTTTTATCCAGGGTCAGTAATGCGCATGTATTTCACAGTGAATTCATTTGGAATACTTAAACACATCATATGGTTCAAGGTTGGAAAATACTTTCACCTATTTCAGTCCTTTTTATATTACAACTAGTTTTTCTTTATCTATTAGGTCAATTTTCTAAATTTATTTTTTTCTTGCATTCCCAGGGTATTTATTAAGAACTTATCAAAAAACTATATCCCAAATTATAAATTTGTGCCAAGATACAAACAACGAACTCATGAAACGTAAAAACTGTAAGTAGCCATAAGCATAAATAATGTTGTCTTATTAGTAAACAAAGGAATGAAAATTATAACACAAAAAACACCAGTTTTTACCTACACGAGGGGAAGAAAATTTTAAGTCGTTATGTTGATAAGAATGCAAGGAAAACAGTGATGATACTCTTATATAATACTGGTCAGAGTGTACACTGTCATCTCTTTTTTGGAAAGCAAATAAGTAATATGTGTCAAAAGCTTTAAAATATTTTGTCATCATTCATAATTATTTTTGGAAAAATAAATAATGGGAAACCAATCATGGTATATTGAAAGGTTACAAAAAGGGTTTATAAAATATCCAAAAACAGAAAACAAAAACAAAAACAAAACCCAGAGAAACATTATTATCCATCATGTTTCATATAAATTTATAATTTGGGATATAGTTTTTTTTTTGATAGGTTCTTAATAAATACCCTGGGAATACAAGAAAAAAATAAAATTAGAAAATTGACCTAACAGATAAAGAAAAAATAGTTGTAATATAAAAAGGACGAAGAGAATTAAATAGCAAAATATCGCAAATAGAGCAAATAAATCACAAAAAAAAAGCTACATGCACATGAGGATTCTTTTTTTTTTTTTTTTTTTTTTTGAAATGGAGTATTCCTCTGTTGCCCAGTCTAGAGTGCTGTGATGCCATCTCGGCTCACTGCAACCTCCACCTCCTGGGTTCAAGAGATTCTCCTGCCTCAGCCTCCCAAGTAGCTGGGATTACAGGCTCCCACCATCGCGCCCAGCATTTTTTTTTTTTTTTTTTGTATTTTTAGTAGAGTCAGTGCTTCACCACGTTGTCCAGGGTAGTCTCCAACTCCTGACCTCGTGATCCACCCGCCTCGGCCTCCCAAAGTGCTGAGATTACAGTCTTGAGCCACCGCACCTGGCTGAGGATCTGTATATAAACTACCAAAACCTGTATTTTCTTTTATGTTACCAAATAATACTAAAAATAAACATTTTTATTTCAAGCATTCCTGAAACTCACTTCATTGTTAGTTTTACTAAGGTGAAATAGCATAGATTTTATATTGTACATGTATCATAGAGGTGCTATATGGACAAAAACAGGCTTTTAGAGGCTAGCCCACTTTTTATAGATTTATTTTAAAAATTTGATTTGTTTTTCAAATAAATGCAATTTTTAAAAAATACATTAATGTATAAGACATGTTCATTATAGGCAATCTCCATTTTGCACATTAGTAATGGACTGTAAAAGTGACAACAGACTGGATTAAGAAAATGTGGCACACATACACCATGGAATACTATGCAGTCATAGAAAAAGGATGAGTTCATGTCCTTTGTAGGGACATGGATGCAGCTGGAAATCATCACTGTCAGCAAACTATCGCAAGAACAGAAAACCAAACACCACACGTTCTCACTCATAGGTGGGAATTGAACAATGAGATCACTTGGACACAGGAAGGGGAACATCACACACCAGGGCCTGTTGTGGGGTGGGGGGAGGGGGGAGGGATAGCATTAGGAGATATACCTAATGTAAATGATGAGTTAATGGGTGCAGCACACCAACATGGCACATGTATACATATGTAACAAACCTGCACGTTGTGCACATGTACCCTAGAACTTAAAGTATAATAAAAAAAAGTGACCATCAAATTAAAGCCATACAAAGGAATCTTAATAAACAATGGGACAAAATATGACTCTTTAATGACCTTTATATATTTTTCATCAAAATCTTAAAAATTCTTATTTTCACTAATGATAAACTAAATAAACATAAAAGTAAATTATTTAATATTCTTTAAAATATTACAAACATTGAGAACTAAAGCTTTCTTTGTAAAATACTTATAAAGTATAGCATCAACAGTATTTGCCTTCTTTTCATTGCAAAATGCACCATGAAGCAAGTATCTTTCATATGTCTAACTTTTTATCAGTTTTCAACACTATCTTTTGTGCTTTCAAAGTGGCAAAATATCTTCTGAAGTTCCCTTAATGTGAAGCTTTTGCCAATGTCACTTCCTCTGGGAAATACTCATCATTTTCATCACCATCGCTTTCCTCATAATGTCAACATGATCACCTTGACTAAGTTCCTCTGGCTGCATATCTAGATTTTCTTGAAAAGTGGCACTGCCAACATCTCCACACCCAGGTCTTTATCTTGTATAACTCCATTTAGGTTTGATTCAAATATCACTACCACTATTATCACTCTTCCAATTTTTTAACTTTTATTTTAAGTTCAAAGATACATGTGCAGGTTTGTCACATAAGTACACTTGTGTCATGGGGGTTTGTTGTACAGATTATTTCATCACCCAGGTATTAAGCCCAGTACTCATTGGTTATTTTTCCTGATTTTTTTTCTCCTTTCACCCTTTATCCTACCATAGGCCCCACTGTGTATTGTTCTCCTCTCTCTCTCTCTCTCTCTCTCTCTGTGTGTATATATATATATGTGTGTGTGTGTGTGTGTGTGTATGTGTTTCCATCATTTAGCTCCTACTTATAAGCGAAAACATGCAGTATTTGGGTTTCTGCTCCTACAGCAGTTTGCTAAGGACAATGGCCTCCAGCTCCTTTTATAGGATGTGATCTCATTCTTTTTTATGGTTGCATAGTATTCCATGGTGTATAGGTACCACATTTTCTTTATCTGGTGTATCACCGATGGGCATTTAGGTTGATTTTATGTTTTTGCTATTGTGAATAATGCTGCAATGAACATTTATGGGCATTTGTCTTTATACTAGAATGATTTATGTACCTTTTGGTATATACTCAGTATGGGATTGCTGGGTTGAATGATGTTTCTGTCTTTAGGTCTCTGACGAATCACCACACCTGTCTTACACAAGGGCTGAACTAATTTACACTCGCAATAACAGTGTATTAGTGTTCCTGTTTTTCCATAACCTTGCCAGCATCTGTTATTTTTTGACTTTTTGGCAATAGCCATCTTGACTAGTGTGAGATGGTATCTCATTGTGGTTTTGATTTGCATTTCTGTAGTAATCAATGATGCTGAGCTTTTTTTCTTATGATTGTTGGCTGAATGTATGTCTTCTTTTGAAAAGTGTCTGTTCAACAACCCACAGAGTCAGAGGAAATCTTCATAATCTATACATCTGACAAAGGACTAATATTCAGAATCTGCAAAGAACTCAAATAAATTAGTAAGAAAAAAACAAACAGTCTCATAAAAAGTGGGCTAAGGACATGAATAGACAATTCTCAAAACAAGATATATAAATGGTCAATGAACAAAAGAAAAATTGCTCAACATCACTAATGATCAGAGAAATACAAATCAAAGCCACAATGCCATAACACCTTACTCCTGCAAGAATGGCCATAATCATAAAATTAAAAACTAATAGATGTTGGCAGGGATGTGATGGAAAGGAAACACTTTCACGCTGCTGGTGGGAATGTAGACTAGTACAACCATTATGGAAAACAGTGTGGAAATTCTTCAAAGAACTAAAAGTAGAACTACCATTTGATCCAGCAATCCCACCTCTGGGTGTCTACCCAGAGGAAAAGAAGTCATTATACAAAAAAAGATACTTGCACATAAATGTTTATAGCAGCACCATTTGCAATTGTAACAATATGGAACCAGCCCAAATGCTCATTAGTCAATGAGTGGATAAAGAAATTGTGAGATATATATATACACACACATATATATGTGTGTGTGTGTGTGTATATATATACACATATATATATATATATTACTCAGTCATAAAAAGGAGTAGAATAATGGCTACCTGGATGGAATCAGAGATCATTATTCTAAGTAACTCAGGAATGGAAAACCAAACATCGTGTGTTTACACTCATAAGTGGGAGCTAAGCTATGAGGATGCAAAGGCATAAGAATGACACAATGGACTTTGGAGACTTGGGGAAAAGGGTGGGAGGGGGTGAGGGGTAAAAGACTATACACTGGGTATAGTGTATAATGCTCAGGTAATGGGCACACCAAAATTTTACAAACCACCACTGAAGGACTTACTCATGTGACCAAACACCACCTGATCCCCAAAAATCTATGGAAATAAGAAAAAGGGAGAAAATGTTTGTTCATACCATTTTCTTACTTTTTAATGGGGTTATTTGTTTTCTTGTAAATTTGTTTAATTTCCTTACAGATGCTGGATACAGAGTTCCTTAGTTTAATTAGATTCCATTTGTCAAGTTTTTGCTTTTGTTGCTATTGCAATTCATGTGGAACCCAAAAAAGAGCCAGTAGCAAAAGCAAAAAGCGAAAAGAACAAAGGTGAAGACATCACACTACCCAACTTTAAACTATACTATAGGGCTACAGTAACCAAAACAGCATGATACTGGTACAAGAACAGATACATAGACCAATGGAACAGAATAGAGAACCCAGAAATAAGACCACACACCTACAACTATCTGACGTTTGACAAATCTGACAAAAACAGGCAATGGGGAAAGGATTCCCTGTTCAATTAATGGTGCTGGGATAACTGGATAGCCATATGCAGAAGACTGAAACTGGACCCCTTCCTTACACCATATACAAAAATTAACTCAAGATGAATTAAAGACTCAAATGTGAAACCAAAAGCTATAAAAACCCTAGAAGACAACCTAGGCAATACCATTCAGGACACAGGCATGGACAAAGATTTCATGACAAAGATGCCAGTATTATCACTTTTTATTGTTTTGCTGCACCTTCATCTCTATTGGCCAATTCCCTTTTTTATTATTCATTTTAGGAAAATGTTACATGGGCTTTTCATCCGGTGGGTAGGAGACAACCCAACTAAATGCTTTGCTGTCTGTGTGAGAACTGAATAACAGATGCACAGAGAACAGTCTCAGACTTTGAAAAAAAGTGACTCAACTGGTCACAGGTAATTATATACAGCTATTATTTGCTTAGAGATTGTGTACTGAAGAACTAGCAGAAAATTTTGCACTTTACTTTCTTAATCACAGTAAACAGACTGTAATAACTGAAAATTGAATCATCTTGTTAGGAACTAGTATTATTTAAACAAACCATGGTAGTTAAAATTCATGCAGATCAGAATCATTTAAAGTAAGTGCTGCTTGCAATTTCTACAACAGAAAAGTATATGAGATACAATAAAAGTGTTATTTTTGATGAACATTTTCTAATAGAGGTTAATAAGCAATATATCTGTAAGTCTTGGTGACATAGCTTTAAACATGTGATCTTCTGTGCCTGTAGAGCTCAGAATAGTGATTTTGAAGCCTTGATATAATCAACATTATATCTTTTGATTATTTGACTTTTGATGTAAAATATTACTGTGATTCCTATCGGTGAAATATTACTAAAAATAATATGGTTTTGAATCCTAAAATAATATGGTTTTGAATCCTAAAAGTTAAAATTCTTGTTTTTAAACAACTTAACTTGACAAAAATGTGTAATCTGTTGCTATTGCATGGAATGTTCTGCACTTGGCTGTTGGGTCCATTTGGTCTAAAATATAGTTCAAACCCAATTGTAGTGGTTTGAAATCCTTATTGATTTTCTTTCTGGATGATCTAAAGTGGGGTATTAAAATTGCCTAAAATTATTGTGTTGTAGTCTATATCTCACTTCAGATTTCTTAATGTTTGCATTATATATTTTTGTGTTCTGATGTTGCATTCATACATATTTACAACTGTTAAATCCTTTGGAAGAATTGACCACTTTATCACTATTATGACCTTAAGAGTTTTTGTTTGTTTGTTTGTTTGTTTGTTTTTTGAGACAGAGTCTTGCTCTGTTACCCAGGCTGCAGTACAGTGGCACAATCTCAGCTCACTGCAATCTCTGCCTCCCAAGTTTAAGCTATTCTCATGTCTCAGCCTCCAGAGTAGCTGGAATTACAGGTTCCCACCACCACGCCTGGCTAATTTTTGTATTTTTAGTAGAGATGGGGTTTCCCCATGTTGGTCAGGTTGGCCTGAAACTCCTGACCTTGGGTGATCCACCCCCCTTGGCCTTCCAAAGTGCTGGGATTATAGGCGTGAGCCACAGCACCCGACCTACTTTAAGTTTTTAAACTAAATTCCATTTTGTTTGAAATACATGCAGCTACCCTTATTTTATTTTGTTTTTTATTTGCATGTAATATTATTTTCCATCCATTTACTCTCATTCTATGAGTGACCCTTGGTAAAGTGAATCTCTTATAGAAAGCATATAGTTGGGTCTTTAGAAAAAATAGTTCTTTCAGCCACTCTATGCATTTTATTGGAGAACTTATTTCTATTCAAATAACTTATCAATAGATAAGTACTTACTAGTGCCATTTCATTAATTGCTTTCTGATTGTTTTGTAGATCCATTGTTTCTCTCTTGCCTTCATTCTTCATAGTGTAATGACTTTCCATAATGGTAAGCTTTGTATCTTTTTATCTTTTTTGTGGTTTTTATGAGCTTTTATTTGTTGATTAGCTTGAGAATTACATAAAATATCTTAGACTTATAACAGGCTAGTATAGATCAATAAATTAATTTTGATCACATACACAAAATTTACATTGTTACTCATTCTCTTCCCACATTTTACGACTTGATGTCACAGTTTACAACATTTTATTATTTGTATTTTTTAAATTTTACATCAAACAGCAACAAAACACACATTCTCCTCAAGTGCATGTGAAATATTCCATAAGATGGATCATATGTTAGGCCAGAAAACAAGTCTTAATAAGTTTAAGAAGATATAAATAATATCAAGTATATTTTCTGACTATAATAATATGAAACTAGAAGTCAATAACAAGAAAAATTATAGAATGTTAACAAATATGTGGAAATGAAACAATACGCACCTGAACAACTATTAGGTCAAAGAAGAAATTAAAAGGAAAATTTTAAAAATATTTATCTTTAGCAAATTAATATGGAAACATAGCAAACACAAATTTATGTGAATCAAAAAAGCAGTTCTAAAAGAGAAATTCATAACATTAAATGTCTATGATAGAAACGAAGATACCTCAAGTAAACAACCAAATACTAGAGCTCATGGAATTAAAAAGGGAAGAACAAACTAAGCCCAAAGTTAGCAGAAGGAAGAAAATACAAATCAGAGCAGAAATAAATAAAATAATGATTAGAAAACAATAGAAAAGATCAACAAAACTAAGAGTTGGCTTTTTGCAAAATCTAAAAAAAAATTGTCATGCCTGTAATCCCAGCAATTTGGGAGGTCAAGGCAGGCAGATCACTTGATGTCAGGACTTTGAGACCAGCCTGATCAACATGGTGAAACCCTGTCTCTACTAAAAATACAAAAATTAGTTGGGTGTGGTGGCGTGTGTCTGTAGTCCCAGCTACTTGGGAGGCTGAGGCAGGAGAATTGCTTGAATCAGAAAGGCGGAGGCTGCAGTGAGCTGAGATCACACCATTGCACTCCAGCCTGGGTGACAAAGCGAGACTCTCTCAAAAACAAAAACAAAAACAAAAACAAAAACAAAGTGTTAAACCCTTACTAGATTAATTAAGGAAAAAATTAGAGTAGATTTCAAAAATACAATCAGAAGTAAAGGAGGAAAAATTACAGCTGGTAATAGAAATTTAAAAAAATAGAATACTGTGAACAATTATTTGACAACAAATTGAACAATCTAAAAGAAATGGATAAAATTATTGAAAGCATATAATGCACCAAAACTGAATCACGAAGACATTGGAAATCTGAATATATCAATAATAAAGAGATTAAATCAGTAATTTAGATCTTTCATCAAAGAAAAGCCCAGGGCCACATGGCTTCAAGACAGAATTTTATAAAATGTTTAAAAAATAATTAATATTCATTATTCTCAAACTCTTCCAAAGGATTGAAGATGAGAAAATAATTTCAAACAGATTTTATGAGTCCAGCATTAGCCTGATCCCAAAGTCAGACAAAAGCAGTACAAGAAAATAAAACTACAGGTTAATGTTACTGATAAATATATATGTGAAAATCCTCACAAAATACTATCAAACCATATTCAACAGAACATTCAAAGGGTTATTCAACATAATTGAGATTTATCTCTGTAATACAAGTCTGATAGTCACAAATCAATAAATGTGATTCACCATATTAAAATAAGGAAGGTCAAAACCATATGACCATCTCAGCAGGCATAGGAAAAGCATTTAACAAAATCCAACATCCTTTTATGATAAAAACTCTCAACAAATTATGTATAAAATATGTTCCTAACCACAATAAATAGCAAATATGACAGGCCCATAGCTAACTTTATATTCAACAGTGAAAAGTTAAAAGACTTTTCCTTTAAGATCAGGAAAAAGACAAGGACGCCCACTCTTACCATAGCTGTTCAACATACTACTAGAGGTTGTAGAGAGAGCAATTAGGAAAAAAAAAAAAAGAAAGAAAGAAATTAAAGGCATCCAATTAGGAAAGAAAGAGAAGTGACAACACGATCTGATATGTATAAAATGCTGAAAAGGATGAGTTTGTGTCCTTTGTAGGGACATGGATGCAGCTGGAAACCATCATTCTCAGCAAACTATCGCAGGAACAGAAAACCAAACACCGCATGTTCTCACTCATAGGTGGGAACTGAACAATGAGATCACTTGCACTCGGGAAGGGGAACATCACACACCGGGGCCTATCACAGGGAGGGGGGTGGGGGAGGGGGGAGGGATTGCATTGGGAGTTATACCTGATGTAAATGATGAGTTGATGGGTACTGACGAGTTGATGGGCGCAGCACACCAACATGGCACAAGTATACATATGTAACAAACCTGCACATTATGCACATGTACCCTAGAACTTAAAGTATAATAATAAAAAAAATTAAAATTAAAAAAATGAAAAAAATTCTGAAAACTCCATCAAAACCTGTTTGAATTAATAAATTCAGTAAAGTTGCCAGATACAAAATCAACTTACAGAAATAAGTAACATTACTACACATTAACAAGAAACTATCAGAAAAAGCAATAGGAAAACAATCCCACTTAAAATATCATTAAAATGAATAAAATACTTGGGAGAAAATTTAACCAAAGAGGTAAAAAATCTATATACTGAAAACTGTAAAACCTTGCTGATAGACACTAAAGAAGACAGAAGTCAATAAAAAGATATCCTATTTTCATGGGTTGAAAGGATTAATATTGTTAAAATGTTCATACTACCCAAGATGATCTGTAGATTCAATGCAATCCCTATCAAATTTCAGTGTCATTTTTTAAAGAAATAGAAAAAATATCCTAAAATTTTTATAGAACCATATAAGGTCTTGAATAACCAAAACGATTATGACCAAATAGAACAAAGCTGGAGGATTCACACTATCAGATTTCAAAATATATTACAAAGCTATATTAATCAAAACATTATGGTACTGGCATAAAAACAGATGCATCAAACAGTAGAACAAAACAGTAAGAACACAGAAGTAAACTCACATGCTATGGTCAAGTGATGTTTGACAAAACTGCAAAGAACACGCAATGAGAAAAGGAAGTCTTTTCAAAAAATAGTGTTGGGGAAACCGGATATCCACATACAGAACAATGATAATAAGCCCTTGTCTCACCCCTTTTATAAGAATCAACTGAAATGGATTAAACATTTAAACATAAAATGTAAACCTATAAAATGACAAGAAGAAAATATAGGAGGGAACTTCCATGACATTGCTCTGGGCAGTGATCTCTTGATCACGATCCCAAAGGCACAGGCAACCTAAGCAAAAATAGACAAATGGAACTGCGTCCAACTAAAAGATTTTTTTCAGAGCAAAGAAAACAATTAATAGTGTAAAGAGATAGCCCACAGATTGAGAGAAAATATTCGTAAATCGTACATTGGGAAGGGGTTAAAATCCAAAATGTGCAGAGAACTCAAACTACTCAATAATGGGAAAACAAATAACCCCATTAAAATAGGCAAAGGACCTGAATAGACATTTCGAAGTGAAGACATGCAAATGGCCAATATATGACAAAATGTTCAACATCTCTAATCATCAGAGAAATGCAAATTAAAACCATAGTGATATATAATGTAGTACCTGTTAGCATGGCTAACAAAAAATGAATGATAACAAGTATAAAACAATATATTAAAATATTGTTCAATAAAGACAGTGTTTCATTTAAATATAGTAGAATCAAACATGTGAAAACCATGTGTTATGGACTGGGGTTTGGGTTGAAAACATAATATGAGATTGCAAATAATATTTATAGAGAAAATAAGGAAGCTGAAAGTCAATACAAGAATGCAAAGTTTTTTAACTTTTTAATTATAACACAAAAGATGTGCAAGTGTCAAGAATTGCCATTGTACACTCAACAGACTTGCAGAAATGAACCCTTTTGTTCTACCTTCTTAGAGAAGAGGAACTTTGTCAGCAGGTTATATGTACACTACTGGGGCTAGACAGTCAGGGTTTAGAAGCCACCTGTTTGGAGTATTTTCCTGGGAATCACAGCTTCCCAGCACCTTTAATGTCTGGGAGAAATTACAGCCTCCATGGCCTGTGAGAATGAACCAGTGGCCCTATGGGATGAGTTGACTGCATCTTATTCTGGTGGAAAATTGGTGGGGCGGGGTAGTTCCAGCTGTTTTTGTAAATGGAGGCACAAAGGAGACTGAAAGGCAGGAGCAATTCCTTTCTTTTATTTTTTATTTTGTGTCCCTGTTAGCATCACTCCAGCACCATCATTTTACTCAGCATCCAGCTTCATTTAGAATGCCAAGAACTAGGGTTCCAATAGCCTTCAGAAGGACCATGGTTGGTGTTCTCCTTTCAGATGTATAAACCCCTTCTCCAAGCGATATGTCTTTGAAATCCTGACTTATCTCAAGAGTATTTAATCACTGAATTTTAATCTAATCAATACTATAATTAAAATATATTGAAAGCATAGAAACTTGTGTGTGTGTGTATATGTATAGGTTATAGGGTGAGCAATAGTAAGCTAAATCTTCAGCTTCCAAAGGAAAAGGTAAAATTTTAAAAAACTAAAACAGAAAGAAATTCAATAAATAACAATATAAACCTGTGTAGAGATGTAGAAATCAATAGCAAAACATCAGATTTTTTAAAAAAGAAATAAAATATATTTGATAAATTATAAGTAGAAGGGATACAGTGGATGTACCTTACTGAATTATTTAGCAGTTTATAGTAAATACGTTACAATTTGATAAAAATAAAAACAAACCATCAATTCAGAAAGCCAGTTCTATATAATAAAGTCCATTACTCCAAACAACAGAAAACATTATATTGAATATTATAACCCTGAATTAATTTCCTTTACATTCAAGAAAAAGATACTAATAACAGTTTTCATTAATCTTTTCAGCAGTATTTTGGAGGACTTAGCTAGAACTTTCATAAAATATTTTTGAATGTGTATGCTGTGAAGCAGTAGATTAAAATCTGATTGCACATTATAATAATGGACTTTTCTAATCAGTCAGCTAAACAGCAGTCATAATGCAATTGCAAATGCTTATGTATACATCATGTCCAGAACTGTCTTTATCTGAGTGATGCTTTTGGAACCATGCATACCGAGTTTAATTGTCGCTTAATATACCTTGAAAAAAAGACTATACTAGGATTTGACATTGACACAGAAGTTATCTTGTACACAAAAAGGCTTGGAAACAGTAGTGGTGATGGACAGTTAATATAGTAAAACAAATATTTGTTTTTTGAGAAATGTTTACAATATCATGTTTTCTTGTAAAGGAGAAACACAATGGCTTATGGGGTCTCAGAAAAAAAGACACAGAAATACTCAAAGCTATGTTATATTTTGTCATTTATGTGTGGACAAAATATTTTCTATTACAAACCATGTAATGCCACTGTAGCCAGAGAAATTGCCAAGTCCTTGGAATAGATGAAAATAAGTTTGAAGCAATGAAAGGCTGATTTGACCAATTTATGATTTGTGCATGACTCTCATCAAGGAAACAAATATCATGTTGTTAGAAACATCCTGCTCATTTTGAACACAGACTACTTAACTTCCAGCAATACATGATCCAAATGAAGAAAAAACAAAATTACAATTTAGTCAAAAAGGAAATGCAGATAAAACTCTAGTGCACTTCAACATGCCTAAAAAGGATGCAGTCAATCCTAAAGAGTCAAAGAAGTCAAGATCATCAGCATAGGTTGCAAAAACCATTGCTTCATTGTGATCATATTGTCACACTTAATTTTAAACTGCACAAGAAAAAGGACATATCCAAAGATTTTATCATGAGGAGAAAAAAGTTTTTATAAAAACTGAAAAATAAGGGTAGAGATGATAAATGTAATTAGAAGTAAGCAATGATAACATAATTAGAACTCTATTTAATAATTGCATTTGTACTCAGAATATTTCTTACAATGAAGACTTCAGAAAAAGAAGATTTCATTGTTGAGTTCTGGTCATTATTTCAGGTTGTCAAAACATTATCCTTGGTCAAACTCTTAAAGTAGAAAGAAAAGAATACTAAAGCCATATTTTAAAGCCCAGAATTATCCTTTTTTCAATGCTGCAAATAACATTACAAAAAAAAAAAAAAGAAGGAAGATAGGTATCTTTTATGAACACCAATACAGAATCTTTCACTATGTTATAACAAATAAAATTTAGCAATACACAAAAGCATTATACAACATGGTAAAATGGGGTTTATTCACGGAATGAGAGGTATCTTGTGACAAAATCTTACTTTCACTTACTACTTTAAAAAACTTTCAACAAAGTAGTAATAGAAAAATACATTCTTAATTTTCCAAGGGACATTTACAAATGTCCTACAACTAACAACATGCTTAATGGTACAAGTTGAATTCTTTCCTCATAAGCTAAAAAAATGCAGTGATGTTTATCTTCACATCTCATATTCAATGATTAATCAGAAAAGTAAGTAGAATATCAGAATATAAAGAAATTGCAGATGACATGGTTGTTTACATAGATAATTCTAAATATATACACAAATGTGCTAAAAGTAATAAGTGAGTTTATCAAGTTCTTAGGATACTAAGTCAATATGCAAACATCTATTACATATTTATATATTAACAACAAACATTTGAAAAATAAAATCGAATAAAAAATATAGGTATAGTAGCAACGCTAAAATGTATCCACACTTAGCTGAAATCTAATACAATTTAAGCATAATTTTATACTGAAAACTACAAAATATTGTTTCAAGAAATTAATACATCAGTAAATAGAGAGAACTAAATTTAGATGTCACCTCCAACT
Organism: Macaca nemestrina; assembly: GCF_043159975.1. Taxonomy (NCBI): domain Eukaryota; kingdom Metazoa; phylum Chordata; class Mammalia; order Primates; family Cercopithecidae; genus Macaca; species Macaca nemestrina. The sequence goes on from NC_092127.1 coordinate 27,469,261, forward strand.
TGCTATACCAGCTTTGTGAAATTGGAGTTCTCATTCATTTTTCATGGGAGTGGGATTGTAAAGTCACACATACACACACACGCGCACACACACACACACACTTCTACCATATGAGCCAGCAATTCCACTCCTGGGTATTTTTTATAGGTCGAATTGTGCCACTCCAAAAAAAATATATGTTAAGGTCCTAACCCCCAGTACTTCAGAATTTGACTTTATTTGGAAATGTGGTTCTTGCAGATGTAATTAGTTAAGCCAAGATGAGATCCTACTGGAGGAGGGTGGGCCTCTGATCCAATATGATTGGTGTCCTTATAAGATAACTGCTTGCAACAATAAAGACACACAAGGGAAACATCATGTGTTAATAAAGGCAGAGGTTGGAGTTATGCAGCCATACATCAAGGACTGCCAACAATTGCCAGCAAACTACCAGAAACTAGGAAGGGGCAAGCTATGATTCCGCTACAGGGTTCAGAGAGACCATAGCCCAGCTGACAGAACCTTGATTTCAGGCTCCTAGTCTCTAAAACTGTGATACAATATTTCCATTGTTTTGAGCCACTTAGTTTGTTACAACTTTGTTACAAGTTTAACCCTAGAAAACTAATACAAATATGTCAAGAAAAAAATAAAAATATATGTCAACAAACAGACTCGAAGAAGAATATATCAGCTTTATTCATGGTAAATTTCAGAGGGGAAACAATATACAAAGGTAATGAACAGAAGAATGGAAAACAAATTAAGATAATACACCTGCAATTGAATACTTACCCATCAATAACAAAGAATGAATTACAAAAACACTAATCAACATGGGCTAATCTCACAAAGATGGTGATAAAAAGAAGGCAGGCAAAAAGGATTAAATAATTTATGATCTCATTGATATGCACTTTAATACCACGCCTAAGGGAACTTTCTGACATGGTAAAAAAGGGAGAGCATTAGCACAAATACCTAATGCATGTGGGGCTTAAAACCTAGATGACAGGTTGATAGGTGCAGCAAACCACCATGGCACATGTATACCTATGTAACAAAACTGTACGTTTTGCACTTGTATCCCAGAACTTAAAGTAAATTTTTTTAAAAAAAGGTTTCTGTCTTCAGTATTTCTGCTTCATCTCCCATCCTCCCACTTCCCAGTGCATCTCAGTTATCTCCTTCACTATACTCACTTCCTATACTCCCATCATACCAGCCTCTTCTGTTTCTGAAACTTACTAAGCAGACTCTTCCTCAGACCCTCTGCACTCACCATTCTTTCTGCATGGAACCCTTGCCCTCAAGAAATCATGTGGCTCCCTCATTCACAGCTTTTGGGTGTCTACTGAAATGTTTAATATTCAAGACATCTTCCCTCATTACTCTGTCAAAAATAATAATTCGTATAACTCTTTCTGTTTTTCTCTGCCTGTCACACAATAAGTTGTCAATATTTATTTGAATGACTAAACAAATGAATAAGCTCATTTCAGTGATTAACTTCTAGAGAAACAGAGAAAATATGTTTAGCTTTTCGGTTCATTCACTTGCTGTAAAGTAATCAGCCTTTAAAACCTTCTAGGTTATGGTGTTTATTTAGAAACCACAAGGAATCACGTGAAAATGAAACAAATTATTTTGTTTTATTCTTTTTTTTTTAAACCAAAAGTAGCACCTTCTTGAATGTAGATACATAACTTAGCTCATCAAAATGAAAATAACACATCTCACATGAAAATTAAATTTAATTAAAATTCATTAAATAGAGGCCTGGAAAAAAAGTTTATTTGATTCCTCATACCAAAAGAAAAAAATATATATATATTTTTTTTATTGTGATATATATCACAATAAAAAATAAGCAGGAGCAGAAATACTAATTATGAATAATTAATCTGATAATTTTGATTGCTTTAAGACACTCAATAACCTTGTGAAGAAAAATATTAATAGATTTTAGAACAGTAAAATTCGACCAAGCTAAAACTTTTCATTTAATATATGATTTTATACTTTTAAAAATCATTGCTTTGAACTTGCCTATGTCATGCAATTTTAATAACATTGTTTTCAAGAGGATAGCAACATTAATTCTATTTACCTCATATTCTTAGTGTTCCAACATTGCTAATAGAAAAATTAAAGAACATGTAATTTGACACACATATATACATACATGTATATAGTGATTTGACATATATATACACACGCACATATATATATAACTACAACATGAAAGAGGCAGAAGAAGAAATAAGAAATAACTTATTCCTTAAAATATATGAGTTGTTTGATAAAGTGTAACCAGTACATTCAACCTAATTAGAAATAAATTTTTTTAAATGACCATTAAGCACAGAGTCATGAGTGATTAAATTTAAAATACGCACACATCTCAGGAAAATATTTTCATTTTTGGCAATTCAGAGTTTAAAGGCAATAATATTTGGAAGAATATAGTCCACATGCTTCTCATTTCCAGATTATGTAGAGGAAACATTTGTGTGTGTGTGTGTGTGTGTGTGTGTGTGTGTGTGTGTGTGTGTGTGTGTGTGTTTGTGTGTAAATAGGCAGGAGGCTCTTAGTCTCAGGCTGCTGAAACCTTACTTAGGAGTGTATAAATTTTTTATAATGAATATGTGGGCTTCACTCAGTCACAAACAGTCAAGATTCATCCAATCATAGGTAGCCAGTTAATCAAACCATACGGAAATAAAACAAATGCTTAGCTATAGCCAATCTGATGATTTCTCTACTTTGCTTCTGTGTTCACCCTATACAGGTTAACTTCTCACCTTGCTAGGTGGAGCTCTCTGAACCTTTTCTGGTTCTGAGTACTGTCTGACTCATGAGTAGTTCTTTGATCAAATTAACTTTGCTAAATTTAATTTGCCTCAAGTTTTCATATGTGTGTGTGTATTCGCACACATACACACATATGTATATATGCATACACAAACACACATAGACTCAGATTTGAAGAAGTACAGTTTCCTATTAACTTTATGGGTCAAAAAATCATTTAAAGTTTGCATTTACTTGAGTTTAAATTAATTTAGGTTAAATTTACTACCATATATAAATGAGATTTTTTTTCATTACCCATGAACATGAAATTTTTTTTCTGTCATAACATGGTCTTTGCTGTCTGGTTAACTGTAAGTAGCATAGTACATGGAGCCATAGTCCATGGACTCAAATCTCAGCTCCACACTGACTGACCTTGGACAAATTAAAGGTTATCTGACCTCAATTTCTTCATCTGTGTAACTAGAATATACCAATGACCACCAAAAAAGCATTCGTTCTTTCTAGGTTTAATTGTATACCTTTATAATTTTATTAAAATATTGCATTATTGTTATTCTTTGTTCTTTTCTTTGACTGAGGGAAAAATTATACCTTCTTAGCTTAGCACAATGCTTAGAAAATGAAATGACTTTGTTTAATGTGTGTCTAATAAATGATTTATCATCTTTTCTGAGTATATTTGTTCTTAACACAAAGAAAAATGTCATCATTTGGGCTCTGAATATTAGATACTAAGGACAGTGATAACAGCTCTCAGAAAATTTTGAATTAACATAAAGCTAATGTTTAAATGCAAGGTATGACCTTCCTACTCAGTACTACTCTCAAGTGTGGCAGGCTTGAAAGTGTGATTCCATGCACACAACAATGTATACCTACCGTGACACATTTCTGCTCTAAGTAAACATTAACTCAGAATAAGAATATGTTAACATCAGCAAAGTGCAGACAAAGGTCATTCCCTTCCCAAGTCAAAACTTTTAATAATCACCTTGCTAGACAAATCACAAGGATTTCTACACATTTCAATAAAACACCATGAGATCATCAAAATTAATTAAATCTCACACAATAGACATAAAAATGAGTTGAAATATCAATAATTCTTTACACTTGAGTGAAAAATCAACCTACACTAATCAAATCAGTAATAGAATGGACATACTGAAAGCAAAAAGAACACTAATTTTTCTTCAGTGTTGTTGGCCCATTTAAAAATCTTATTTTATTTTCAGGTAAAAAACATGTGTCTTGTATAATCCTTAACATCCTGAGTTACAATTCAATGATCTATGTGTGTTTTGTGTGATGAATGCCGTCTAATGTATAAAAATTGAGAATAAAAGAAATAAAAGTTAAATGTCTTTTTATTATTTTATAAGTGAAATCAGTATATGCCCATATTCTTTGACATTCTGAATAGTCAAGTCAGGTGTTACTTTTGAGCTCCAAGTCATTTCAGTTACTTTTTCTGGTTACTTCAATAATTACATTGAGAATTATCCAACAATAAACTACCTCGTGTGACCTTGCTCCTTGGATGTTTAAGTAGAAGTTTGGATGGCCATACCTCAAGGATGTGGTAGGAAAACTTCTTCAACAAAGCATCTTTAAGGCACCTACTAAACCTGGAATTCTATAGTTTAATTAAAATAAATTTTTAGAACAAAACTTCACATTTATGTTTTGGCCAGAAACTACATTATTATGTACATATTTATTGTAATGATGATAAATTCTGGTTCCGAAAGTATAAGTGTCAAAAATTCTCAGTCTGAAAAGATGTAAGTACAGAATTCTCATATATAGTTCTAACTAATAAATTTCCAGGAAGTAAATTTTGTATTACACTAATACAGTTTTTTATACTAAATTAGACTATGGCTTAGTGAAGGTGAGGTTTCAGGTATACAGTTTGACCCAAGGGATTTTAGACTTTTTAAAAATAAGATTACAAGGATCTAATCAATATTTAAAGCATCACTAATAACTTGTGATACTGCAGACAGAAGTGGGTTAAAGTTGCTTAGCCACTCAAAGAAAATTCTAAACAAATTAATAGTATTCCAAAATTACTGTATGCAGTATTCAAATATTTCAACTATACATGGTTAAGAACATTTTAGATTTTTTAAATATCAACATAACACTTGGCAAGAATTTATAACTGATTACACTTTTCTTTGGGAAGCAAAGTACATTGTGAGTGAATTATAAAAATTAGCATTATTTTAAACAATATATACAAAATTTATTTATAATTCTGAAAGTATATTTGAGGAAGAATATCCATCATGGAATCAATAATAATAACTCTTAAGTTAAAAATATTGAATAATTGAAGTTGAACCACAAAAATAAAAGAATTTAACTATTTTTATTAAACATAATAAAATCCATAAAAATCTCTTTGTTGAAAATACATAGAATGTAATATCATTGGGGATTAATGCTCCAGTAATATGTACATCATATGGCAAAAATTAAAAGACTGAAAATAAGATGCTAGAAGTAAAGTTTATTCTGCTAGATTAAATATTTAAAGGAAGAAACAAACATGAAAAACTCACCATTAGTATCACAAAATTTATTTTGATAAATTGTAATACAGGAAACAGATTCTTGTTAATTTTATTTTAATCTATGGAGAATTATATCTTAATATAGGCCACATTCATAATACACTGACTCCAAGAGATCAAATTTATCTCATTGAAGACCATTTTACATATATTTATTCATGAATAATGAATTGCTTATAGTTTATATAGAAGAATATCCTTCTGACATATGCCTGAGACATTCTTGAAGACAGAGTTTACTTTCTACATCCTAATCGAGACATAATTTAACATTCTTGAGTTGTTCAATGAAGGGGACGTCAAATGTCATTTCAAATTATACAGTAATCCTTCAAAAAACTAAAATTCTAAATTGTTACAGAAAACATGATATAACAATTTAAATGAAAAATTAGTTTTACCTTATGCATATAACACTGTTAAAATAATGATTGTGTGTGTGTGTGTGTATGTGTGTGTGTTCCAAAATATAACAAAACATTCAGAATGCTTTATAATAGGATTATGTGTGCATTAACCCAATGTTACTGTTTTATCAATCCAAATTTATATTTATCAATGCTAGCAGGGAAAAGTAAATAATAATTTTTTTGCAGAGACTTATCCAAAAAACTATAAGAAACATTTTGATTAATCAGTGTTTAACAATGTCAACAGATGCAAGATATTTATTGCCAGTGTTCTATGTTAAGAGTGGATATTCTGCATGTATTTTAATGACATTGATTAAATAAGATGATCAGAAATGTTCTTTGAGTGCCCAGTGTGTTCCGTGTATTTATATTATCTAATTTTATCCTCAAAAAACCTGAAAGCTATGAATCCACAATTAAATGATGGAAAAACTGAAGGGAGCAGTCCAGACATATAGTAATTCTGTTTGTATGAATGGGATTCATGAAAATTTTGGAAGAAATCAAAGAAAAGTTGCAGGAATGGGTGGAAGCCAGGAGAATCCTGGTTTGCACCCGTTGACTGAGAGTGATTATTAATCATGCCTCTTTCACTCTCAAATGTCTTCCAGTTTGGATGACAAATTATATGGTCACTGGAGCAACGGAAAACCATGACAGGCTGTTTAGTGGATAATGACATGATGTGGGCAATCCTTTAGAAAGATTAATCTGGAAGAAATGTGTAGAAAGGAATGAAGATAAGAAAGACCTGAAGCAGAGAAACCAATTAAGTGTCTACCTCAATCATCCCAGGAAATGTACTGAAAATCTGCACTAGGACAGGTACAATGGAAAGGAAAGAAATATATATTTGACAAGCTGATCAGAGCAATGTTACAGATATGTAATAAAAAGAGCTTGGGTATTAAAAAAATTTTATTAGGAAGATTGAAGAATTTGTGCTGATTGCACGGTTTGAATTCTGAATGACCGAGAATGTCACAATGCCAATAACATGTGGAAAGTGTTGTGATTGCGTTCTTGGCCTGGAATTCTTTTTTTTTTTTTTTTTTTTTTTTTTGAGAAAGCTGCTTCAATTATTATGGCTTCTGTGATTTAATGCTTTTTGGGAAATTATTCCACTTTAAACATTAAGATGCCAATATACATTTATCTGCAAAATTTCCATCTATGTAGGCCACTTATGTGTATAGTTGATTTTAAAAACTGTTAACATAAAAACCCATATTTTCCAAAATTTTCACAATTGATCATGCTTTCCTCTTTGTGTATATTATCCTGTATAACAACACCTCAACCTAGCACAAGCAATATTATAGTTTTTAAAACATTAATTATTATGGTGTCTATCATATTTTCCTATACAATCAACATTCTATATAACGAAAGTTATAAGTAATGAATGTCACTTTCCAGCACCTTTTTCTCCACCTTCTATGCTTACTATCCTTTTAGATAAAAACATTCTGTGGAAATCTTTCTTAGAGAAATAGAATATGACTAGACTCCAAAGATATTTTTTAGAAGTACCTTTTAATTCAAATTACTCTAACTCTAAATAAACCTCTATGATAGAAAATTAGTAATCAGTTAATAAATAAATAAATACTTTAAAGGCTACTGAGAGTGTGGTGAATATTTTTTTCTGCCCCTCCAGATGCATCTCTAGCCATCTCCACTCCACTCTGTGCCTCCCGAGGGTGAAACATGAGAGGATAATATCACTGGCTTTTCAGTTGAATTCATCAAGTAGGTGACTCAGAAAAGACACCTGTAAATGGGAACTGGCAAAGACAATTTAAGGTATTTTTTCCCCATTCGACTTGAGAGGTTTCCCGGACTGGCTGCATCCCTCTAAGAAAAGTGTCACCTCCCTATAGTCTTTTTTTTCTGTAGGAACCAGTAACTTTTCCTCATCCCTCTGACCCTTCAGATCCGTGTGTTAACAGGTTCTAGGAATCCAGGCAGCAGTGTCTCTTGTGCTTTTCCTACATTGTTTGTCTTAGTTTGCTAGGGCTGTCATAACAAAATAATGCACATTGGGTGTCTTAAACAACAAACATGTATTGTGTTCGAGTTCTACAGGCTAGAAGTCTGAGATCAAGGTGTTGGCAAGGTAGGTTTCTTCTGAGGCTGTGAGGGAGGATCTGGGCCACGCTTCTGACGATTTGCCAGCAATCCCTAGCATTTGTTACCTTGCAGACAAGGCAGCCTACGTTTCGGATCATGTTCACATGACATTCTTTCTCTTCAAACAGTTTTGAATATAAGAAATACCTATTTTTAAATCTAGGAGTTTAAATGCTAAATTATTTATTTCTTATGTGCAATATGAATTTAGAACACAGATCACGATATTTTACACAAGTCAAGATATAAAAGAATTTCCCTTGGTTTAAGTTCTAAATTGCTTAACCAAATTTTATGAATTCCCAAAACAAAATTTATGCAATTTTGGAGTAGACAAAGAAGTGTGATTTTAGCCACATGAATAAAAATTCTTCTGTCTTAGATATATTTATATTACATAAATTCCATTCCTCAGTTATTTTTGCATAACCATACACTGATGGACTAATGGGAAGCATCCATGTAATATCAGTGTTACAATTCTTATCCACCTTTCTCATTATTAAGACATTCCTTGCAAAATACATTAAACAGAGAATCAATCATTTAGCAAACATAAAACATGTGCTAACAATTGTATAATTCAGTTTTAACATGGCAGTAGTCTGACAAATATGAGAAGGAGGGCAATGCCAAGAGTTTTGATGGAATATGATACTTCTCAAAGGGTAAGTAATTGTTCCAGTTAGGTTTTAAAAAGGAGAACTGCATCAGAGAGTAGAAGAGGTGACTTATACTGACAGAAATGTGTGTGGAGTAGAAGTAGAAGTAAAAATCATCCTAACGCAAGAAAGAAAAAAGGAAAGGAAGGAAGGAAGGAAGGAAGGAAGGAAGGAAGGAAGGAAGGAAGGAAGGAAGGAAGGAAGGAAGGAAGGAAGGAAGGAAGGAAGGAAGGAAGGAAGGAAAGAAAGAAAGAAAGAAAGAAAGAAAGAAAGAAAGAAAGAAAGAAAGAAAGAAAGAAAGAAAGAAAGAAGAAACAAGCTAGCACCCCAATGCATACTCTTTTCCATTTTTTGGTAATAAGATTTCTTGGGGGATTAAATAGATGATAATACATGTTGTATAATATTGTTCTTCCAGGACATTCAATATCTTAAAAATAAATACTAAATTGCATTATAGTTGTATACTTAGGAGTAATAAAAAGAAGAAAGAGGTGTTAGCTTCAGACTCGGTTTTGCCAAAAATGTTGATGCTACGTATCATTTTTTGGCATTATGAAAAAGGAAGGGTGTTTGCAGCCTAAATATTTGCAATGACAATAGGAGTGTCCTAATTCCTAGAGGATACCCATCATTATAATGCCATTTCCTATGTTTTCTTGTTTCAATACATGCTCAGGGAAACAGGAGAATGAGCATGTGTGAATGCAGAGGGGGAAATCTCCAGATAACAAGGTTGTGTGAGCAACAGTGGGATGCTAAAATGAAGGTCAGGAGTCCATCAAAGTCATGGTTGAATCAGGAGAGAGAGAGAAAGCTACAATCTTGGACAAAAAGGAAAATATAACTTTATAACTTTATGGAGCAAAAGAGAGAAGAAATGAAGATAGGTAAGTTGGAGAATCAGATAAATTATATGTTAGATTGAGAAAAATTTAACGGAAAGAATGAATGTTAAATTGACAAAACAGAGTCTGATATGAGGAAGATGATGCTAAACTTCGGATACATGACTTTTTATTACCCAATAATTTAAATTAGGAGTTGCTTTGATCTTATAGTTGCTTATATTGTTAAGTCCTCATACACAGATCCATCAAAATCTTACATCTATTTGCCTGTATTTAGGAATCAGTCTTCACCAGAGCAGAGAATGTACCAATGTCACCAGCTTCTTCAACTTACGAGGTTGAAAATTACTTGTGATCCTCAAATCTATGTGCCGGTGATTCATCACTAATAAGCATATATTTGCCATCTGCAAAAGTTTCTGCTACAATACAGGTACCTATAAACCTGGACGTTTTTCTTGGAGAAAAAAGATTGAAGCTACCAGTATGGAAGGTGGAAAAATCAAAGTTGTTAGATTGTGGTAGGTGGATGTGAATTCCAGTTTTGCCCATTCCTAGGTACTATACTTTAAATATCAGTTTGCATCTCTAAGATGGGGATAAACTTGAGCATGAACCTCTTTAAAATTATAGGTTAAAGAAAACTATGCAAAAATTATCCTTTGAATCATTTTAATTTGTGATACAGTAGCGTTAACTCTATGTACATGGTTGTGTAGCAGATCTTTGAAACTTTTCCATCTTGAAAATCTGAAACTGCACTCATTGAATAGCAACGCTCCATTTTCTCTTCCCCCAGCCATTGGCAACCATCATTCTACCTTCTGTTTCTCTGAGTTTAAGTAGTTTAGATACCTCATATAAATGGAATCATACAGTCTATGTCTCTCTGCGAGTGACTTATTTCACTCAGTATAATGAATTTCACTTAGCATAATGTCCTCACAGTTCATCTATGCTGTAATGTTTGACAGGATTTCCTTTATTTTAAATGCTGAATAATATTCCATTGTATGTACATGCTACTTTTAAAAAATTGATTCATCCATTGATGGCCATTGGGTTTATTTCCACCTCTTGGCTATGTGAATAGTGCTGTAATAAACATGAGAATGCAATTATTTCTTTGAGATCTGCTTTCAATTCTTTTTAGTATATACTTTAAAATAGAATTGCTGGATCATACAGTAATTCTATTTTTAATTTTTTGAGGAATCTCCATAGTGTTTTCCATAGCAGCTGCACCATTTTACGTTTCCGCCAACAGTGCACAAGGGTTCCAATTTATCCACGTTCTAGCCATCACTTGCTTTCTTTTATATTTGTCTACTGTATTCCCAGTAACTATTACAACATCCAACCCAAAGGAGATTCTCAATACATATTTCTTTAATGAGTAAGGTGATAAATACATGAAATTTCTTCTATACATTTCATATCAACCTCTTCCACTAAAATCTACAACTTGCTTATTTTAGCTTAACTTACATGACTATATTAGTTAATCTAATTTGTGTGTCTGTATCAGGAAGATATACACGTTTAATTTAGAAGCAAATCCATTGGCAATATCTTCTTTTTATATTTAGAAAAATGGACTTGAAACACAGTTAAAGTTGAATTACTATCCAATAATCCATCTTTGTCAAAGAATTTTATGAAAGTGTTAAGTTGGAGCAAATGCAATGAACATTTGTAGGAAAAAAATATGAACTTCTGTAATAGATGAGGTGGAGTATGTTGAGAATCTTCAGCTCTGGTTTAATTAGGATTGATTAAATGTTAAAATGATAATGAAACAAGGGAACTGGAACCATTAATTGAACATGAATATAGGTAATAAGGCAGGTTATCTTTGAACTGAAACTGAGGAAGCAGCTTTGTGAAGTCACCTACGATTATTCTGGGACATCTATTGTGTAGCTAAGTGTGTAGCTAAGTGTCACTTGATCAGAGTCAGCATAAAACAGTGTGCCAGTAGCAGGGCATGATTTTAAGTAAAAATACATAAATAACCAAACAAACATTGCATTATGTGTGCACTGAGTTGTTGCATAAGTCTAAGGCATCTGATTATTTTAATGTTTTTCATAAATATTCTTTACTAGTCTTGATATTTTATGCTCAAATAGTAAACATAGCCAATAGAACATATTAATCTTCAAGATGAATTTTGAAATGTGTTATTTCTCTTTGTTTATAACTTTTAATTTCTTTCTTGTATTTCACTGGCTAACAAAATGCTTTTATTTATTCAGTATAAAATGTACTCATAGAACTATTTTCAGTAATTTAAGCAGCATTCTGTAAAATAAGTGATGCTATAAAACTCTTTGGGCTAAGGTTTTATGAAACAATTTAGTAACACTGTATTGTTACTCATAATTGCTATGTACCATTGAGGATAATTTAGATATGATTGTTTTTAATGTATCCCACCTATATTATATTTGTTCTAAAATCTTTTTCTACAATAATTACATTACTTTGATCTCTATTTTTATTTTCAGGTGAAATAAGTGGAATTTGTACGTAGTATTTAAACCCTATGGTACAAAATATTTATCCTATTTGCCACTGGTTTACTTAGGTAAAATATTAGGTAGAAATATTAGGCAAAAACCACAATTACTTTTGCACCAACCTATCCCTAAGTTACCCTTGTTTACATCTCTCTCCTACATTTGGCAAGGATAAGTATAGACTAAGAATCTACCAAGTGCTTTACAGAGTAAGCTGAGACACCTAAGTCACTGTTAGAAAGTTGAAACATATAAATCAGAGTATACATTGCTTACTCTCAGATAACAAATTTTCTAATCACACTATACCTAGAACTTGACATATATATTTTTGTAAATATTTATAAAATATTAAATTAACTATTTTCAGATAAAATTAGGAATAATTAAAATTCTAGTAATGCTAAGACATTGCTTGATAGAACAGACATTTAAAATGACTAGTGAAGATATAACAAGCTTAGAACAAATTTAACAAATGATAATACTAAGATTCTCACTGACAAGGTTTAGGAATATTTTACGGAATGTTATATTTAGTGAAAAATATTTAGATATTCTTTCTTTCAGTAGTTATTTATTGGGTTTCTTCTACTTGCCAGTTTCTGAGTAGGAGATGAGGATATAGGATTGAATAAAAAATAAGTCCAAACTCTCATTCTGAGATAGACAACAAACATAAATAAGTAGATAGAGAGCAAAGACATAAATAAGTAAATATACATGCTTCTAGATTATGTATTTACTGTGAGCCAGAAATTCACATTACATTATAGATATTAAGCTCATAAACTTTAGCTGTTTTCTCTGAAGTTATCACTATCTAGTGATTAGACAGAGGAATTGAAAAAAATCTTTAAAATCAGAATTAACATAATGATATAATTCTACAGTGATTAAAAGAAAGTGTCACAATCAGTTTGCAGATAGATAATGTTCTGCGAAAGAAATAACATTCAATGTACTCTTTAAAAAATGAATAGAATCTTAAAAGGCTAAAAGGAATAGTAAATTAATGCATTTCCAAGTTAATAAATGTATTTATTCAGTAAATATATATTGATCACTTATATTATGGACAGTTCTCTAAGCATTCAGAATACAGGTGTGAAGAAGTTGGGCCTTACACTCAATGACGTAGCATTTGACAAATGAATAAATAAATAATATTAAGTTGGTGCAAAAGTAATTGCAGTTTTTGCCTTTGAAAGTAATGGCAAAAACCGCAATTACTTTTGCATCAGCCACACACATTCATGTATCATTAGCTGAAGAAGCAGCATGAACATAATGGCTAAGAATTTGTGGTACGATGTATCAGCAGGCAGGAAAAGCCACTTCAGAGAACTAAATGCTATGGTGTTATCCGTGGGGAAGTCTGTGGAAACAATTTTGGAAGAAGAAACATCAAGAACGTGTTCAAAGAGGATTACAATGATTGGAATCCAGTGAAGAGACAGAATGAATGGAATATGATATTAAAGATATGAATATCTCATAGTAAAAGGATATGGAAAAATGGTAAAAATACCAAATGAAATGTCAAATTTTAGCAAAGAAAGGACATAATTTGACATTTAAGAAACTATAGCTGATGTGTAGAAAACAGTTTAATGGAAGTAATAAAGAAAGTAAAGAGATCAATTAAATTACTAATATAGTAGATGAGGCCATAGATGATGGTAGGTTGGACTAAGGTGTGTAACAGTGAGAAAATAAGCTTACAAAGTTTAGCCAAATTTGTGCTGTCCAATTTTAATTGCGTGAGAAGTTAGTGAGAACTTGGGGCAACACCAGGAGTTTTTCCTTAACTTAGTAGAAAATAGTAAGTCCTTAAATATTATTCTGTTCTTGGTGGTAGTGGAGTTTTTGTTTGTTTGTTTGTTTGTTTGTTTGTTTGAATTCAGGGGTTACATCATATGCATTTTTGTTAGCTTGGTATATTGCATAATAGTGAGGATTGGGCTTCTAGTGTACACATCGCCCAAATATTGTATCCAAGTTAGTCTTTCAATCCTCACCCTCCTCCGAGCCTCCCACACTTCGGAGTCTCTAGTGTGTATTATTTTCATCTTCATGTCAATGTGCACCCATTGTTTAGCTCCCACATATCAGTGAGAAGATGTGGGTTTTGGATTTTCTGCTTCTAAGTTATTTCATTTAGAATCATGGCTCCAGCTCCATCTATGTTGCTGCAAAGGACATAATTTCATTCTTTTCATGGCTACATAGCATTTCGTGGAGTATATACACAATGTTTTCTTTATCCAATCAACCACTGATGGACACTTGGCTTGGTTTTATAACTTTGTTATAAAAGTTATACTGCTTTGTTATAAAAGTGAATACTGCTTTGATAAACATATGAATGCAGGTGTCTCTTTTATATAATAACTTATTTTACTTTGAGTAGACACCCAGTAGTTGGATTGCTGGGTTGAATGGTAGCTCTATTTTTAGTCCCTTGAGATATCTCCATAGTGTTCTCTCATAGACATTGAACAAATCTACACTTCACTAAAAGTGAACAAGCATTCTCTTTTCTCCAAATCCATGCCAACATCTGTTATGTTTTGTCTTTTTGATAATAGCCATTCTGACTGGTATAAGATGGTATCTCAGTGTGGCTTTAATTTGCATTTTTCTAATGATTAATAATGCTGAGCATTTTTTCATGTGTTTGTTGACCACTTGTAATTCTTTTGATAAATGTCTGTTTATGTCCTTTGTCCAGGTTTTGTTTTGTTTTGTTTGTTTGTTTTTTAGACAAAGTCTCACTCTGTTGCCCAAGCTGGAGTGCAATGGCTGATCTCAGCTCACTGCAACCTCCACCTCCCGGGTACAAGTGATTATCCTGCCTCAGTCTCCCGAGTAGGAGGAACTATAGGCACGTGCCACCATGCCCGGCTAATTTTTGTATTTTTAGTAAAGACGGGGTTTCACTATGTTGGCCAGGCTGGTTTCAAATTCCTGCTTTGTCCAGTTTTTAACGAGGTTGTTTGATTTTTATGTCGAGTTGTTTGAGTTACTTATAGATTGTAAATATTAGTCCTTTTACAGATGTATTATTGGAAAATTTTTCTCTTGTTCTGTGTGTCGTCTGTTTGCTCTGTTAAGTATTTCTTTGTTGTGAGGAAACTTTTTAGTTTAATTAAATTTCATTTGTCTATTTCTGGTTTTGTTGCATTTGCTTTTGGGGTATTCATCATAAATTCTTTGCATAGGCTGATATCCAGATGAGTTGCTCCCAGGTTTTCTTCCAGGATTTTAATATTTAGGTCTCACATTTAGATCTTTAATCCATCTTGAGTTAATTTTTGAATACGATGAGAGATAGTGGTCCAGTTTCATTCTCCTGCATATGGTGAGCCAGGTTTCCCAGTACCATTTATGGAATAGCATTTCTTTTCTCCTTCTCCTTCTCCTTCCTTCTTCTCCTTCCTTCTTCTCCTTCCTTCTTCTCCTTTCTTCTTCTTCTTCTTCTTCCTCTTCTTCTTCTTCTTCTTCTTCTTCTTCTTCTTCTTCTTCCTCTTCTTCTTCTTCGTCTTCTTCCTCTTCCTCTTCTTCCTCTTCCTCTTCTTCCTCTTCCTCTTCCTCTTTGTCCTCTTCCTCTCCTTCCTCTTCCTCTCCTTCCTCTTCCTCTCCTTCCTCTTCCTCTTCTTCCTCTTCTTCCTCTTCTTCTTCTTCTTCTTCTTCTTCTTCTTCTTCTTCTTCTTCTTCTTCTTCTTCTTCTTCTTCTTCTTCTTCTTCTTCTCTTCCTCCTCCTCTTCTTTCTTCTTCTTCTTCTTCTTCTTCTTCTTCTTCTTCTTCTTCTTCTTCTTCTTCTTCTTCTTCTTCTTCTTCCTCCTCTTCTTCTTTCTTCTTCTTTCTTCTTCCTCTTCCTCTTCTTTCTTCCTTCTTCCTCTTCATCTTCTTCTCTCTTTTTTCTTCTTCTTCTTTCTTCCTTCCTCTTCCTCTTCTTTCTTCTTCTTCTTCTCTTCTTCTTCTTCTTCCTTCCTTCTTCCACTTCCTCTTCTTCCCTCTTCCTCTTCTTCTTCCTCTTCCTTCTCCTCCTCTTCCTCTCCTCCTCCTCCCTTCTTCTTCCTCTTCCTTCTCCTCTTCCTCTCCTCCTCCTCTTCCTCTCCTCCTCTCCTTTTCCTCCTCTCCTTCTCCTTCTTATTCTTTCCTCCTCCTCCTTCTTCTTCTTTCCTCCTCCTCCTGCTCCTCCTTCTTCTTCTTGTTCTTTTTTATACCTGTTTTCCCTTATTTCTCCTCCTCCTCGTTATCATCAGAAACTTTGCTTTCCTCCTGCTTCTTCCCTGTTCCTTTCCCAAGACTTCTTCCAGATTGTTGTTTAGTCATAATTTCACCACTTAAGAGATCATCCTACTACATAAAATACTCAATACAATAACTCTTGATTTAAAAAAAATTTCATGAGGGACATTATTAACCTTATTAAAATTAATTTCCATGGAGTTGTGTGATTGTTTTGAAACTTTAGTGAGGAATTGCTGTTGTTTTTCCTGAATTGTTCTTTGTTTATATATACTGGTGATAATCACTGCCTTTGTCATCTCTCTTATTATCTTCAGAGTGACTACTATATTTTTACTTCAGCTCCATACCTATTATTTCATCCTGTCCTTCTACCCCATCTTCAATGTGCACATCATGACTCCTCTGTTAAAAGTCATCATGTGGAAACTCTCAAATTCTTGAACTTGTCTAATCCAGTATATTTAATACAACTATCATTAACTATTGGCTCTATGCTGTGAGATCAGTGTAAGTTAATGTTCAAGATCCAATAATGAAATTTCTCATGATACCTACTTTCATGGAGCTTACAGTGTAGGAAACAGGCTACATGCTTAAATATGTAATTCTATAATAAAATGAATATGATAATTTGGGGAAAATTGAAGGTATAATTGACCATAATATTGGAATACATTATTAAGCATCCAGAATTTAGGTCAGGAGTTCTAAAATGTGACATCTAAGCCAAAATGCAAAAAAAAAAAATTAAAAATACAGTAAGGTCTTAAACTTTAATTCTAATAGATGGAGGTGTCATTCAATAAGAAAAGGAATCTGAAAGGCAAATATTTCAGTAAGATACATGGATTCAATTTGGGACAGACATGTTAGGTTGGAGGTGCCTGAGAATAATTTCATTGAAGTTGGTCAATGAGGCATATGAGTATGTAGCACCAAAAAAGGTCAACAAAATATAGACAGTTGTGAAATGAGAAGACGAGAATTCCAAGGCAATATGTAGAATAAAGTAAGAGTTGTGATCCAATCTCTGAGAAACAATGTATCAGAAGGCAGAGGCAAATGTGTCAAGACAGACAGACAGAAAGAACAAAAGAAAGAAAGAACGAAAGAAAGAAAAAGAAAGAGAAAGAAAGAAAGAAAGAAAGAAAGAAAGAAAGAAAGAAAGAAAGAAAGAAAGAAAAAAGGGAAAGAAGAGAAAGTAAAGAAAAAAATAAAGAAACAAAACTGATAATAATCAGGCAATTTAATCAAAGCAGGAGGTGTAATATCACAGATGCCAAATGAACAATGTGTTTCAAAGCAGAAGTGGTCAACAGTGTTAAGTGATTCTGAGAACTCAAGAAAGAAAAGGTGTCCTTGAGATTTATTGAAACAGAACTATTTGACTAGAGCAGATTCTAAAGAATGCTTGGAGCAGACACTTTAAAGGGAGAATATATAGAGAAGTAAATGCCAGAGGAGAAAATGAAGATAATTATTGGAGACAATGTTTTAAAAAGAAACTCTTGTTGTTTCTTTTGACTCTCTTCCATGAACCTCATGGAGCTTATGTTTTATATACTGGATTACTTTATAAACCATAAAACTAGCTCTTCCATAGTCCATTTCTTTTTTATTTTTTCCTGTGCCTGTAAGGACATTTTCTCTTTTGTAAAGTAATCCCTTGTTTCTGTAAATAAAATTGGTAGTCTTCTTACTCTTTTTATTATATCTCAACAAACAACTTTAAAATACAAAGGGTTATAGAGACATATTATGTTGGTAAGTGAAAAGATGTTTTGAATTAGAAAGGCTGGGATTAATCCTGGTGTCTTTCACTTTCTTGATCCTCCACATTGGGTAAGTTAATTAACTTCTCTGCATTCCTTCAACTGTAAACCAATAATAGCAATAAAAAGCTCATGAAATCATAGTGAGTTATAAAAGAAATAACAGATTTAAAGGACCTAGTAGTGTCTGATGCCACATATTTTCTCATTTAAAGCTAGTTCCCTTCTTTATAACTTTTCTTAGAACTCTGAATGAAATTCCTTATATATCTGTTAAATAGTTTGTCATAACAATTTAGGACTAGTACAAGTCTTGGAAAAGAGCAGTAGGATTCGACAAAATTGGATCAACTCACTACCCTAAAGAAGCAATGGAAAACAGTGTGTAGATTTCTTAAGGAACTAAAAGGAGAACTACCATTTGATCCAGCTATCCCACTATTGGGTATCTACCCAGAGGAAAATAAGTTATTATAATAAAAAAAATACTTGTGCATGTATGTTTATAGAAGCAAAATTCACAATTGCAAAAATGTGCAACCAACACAAATGCCTATCGATCAACGAGTGGATAAAGACACTGCTGTGTGTGTATGTATATATTTATATATATACGTATATTTATATAAGTATATAAGCATATATATTTTTATATATATTTATATACATACAGATATATGATGGAATACTGCTCAGCCATAAAAATGAATGAATTAATGGCATTTGCAGCAACCTGGATGAGATTGGAGACTATTATTCTAAGTTAAGTAACTCAGGAATGGAAAACCAAGTATCATATGTTCTCACTCATAAGTATGAGCTAAGCTATGAGGATGCGAGGGCATAAGAATGACACAGTGGACTTTGGGGATTCAGGATGAAAGCAGGAAGGGGATGAGGAATAAAAGACTACAAATAGGGGGCAATGTATACTGCTTGAGTGATGGGAGCACCAAAATTTCACAGATCGCCACTAAAAAACTTGCTCATGTAACCAAACACCACCTGTTCTCCAATAATCCATGGAAATAAAAATTTTTAAAGAAAAAGCAATTGAGGCTAATTGCTGAATTCAGTCATCTGGATAATCACCATGTTCCAAAGAGAATGTGATTCAAACATGCACAGGAGGAAAGAGGGTAGTTAAAAGATGAGATTCATTTTATCTGATTCCAGGTAAATATGAAACGTATAGAATAAATAAGCCTTTGTCTTAGGAGATCAGTGTGATCTATCATGTAAGAAGCTACAGAACTCAGAAAATGTGAAACTAAGGTGTTGGTGAACGACTAGTGCATACACAACTATTTCAAAATTAGTGCTGTTGTTGAAACGTATCAATGTCTTTAATCTATTTATGCTGTGGCAACAGACCAACCAACTTCAAATCTCAGTGGCCTAAAACAAATTTCACATTTCAGTGACCTAAAACCATCAAGGTTTATTTCTTGCTCATGCTTTGTGTTTATAATGGGTCAGCAAAAGCCTCTTGGTTCATAGTTGTCCTTCAGGAGCCCATTCTGTCTAAGCAGTCACTATTTCAATTGTTGCCAATTACTTTGACAGAGATAGGAGTTGCAGGATCTTGCATTAACAGCTAAATTCTCAACCCAAAAGTGACTTGTGTCACTTCTACTCACAATTCTTTGTACAGAAGTGGGCACATGACTTACTCAACTACTGGAGACCAAAGCATTATTCAAATATGTGCACAGGTGTAGAGTGGCCATGACGCGGTAAGCAGCCGTGATAAATACAGAAGTATATTGTGAAATGCTAATCTGCTACATAGAATTGTTTTCATGTTTCTTTTTCAACAGTGTTTGCTTATTTAAGTTCAAATAATTTCTGCATAGTATCAACAAACAACAGCAATCAACATTTTAAAAGTGAGATTTTAAGGAAAGTAACATAAACATTTCTGTTGGGTCCCTTACCACATTTCCTCCCAAACAGTTCTAGTGCTATTCTTGGGTTCAAAAACTGGAACAGTTACTTTGAGTCATTTGGTTTGGAAGGATCTTCTGTATAGGAAAGGTTAAAAAGTATAAGGGAAAATTGGTAGTAATTTCTCACTTTGGCAAACTTTTGTTTACTTCACTTTGAGAATGTATCACTTCGTACCTGAGATTTTACTAATTTTGACCTGCTATACTTTCTCTATATTTCTAATACTTTTCATTTATAACTTACTTATCCTATAATATAATTTTACTCATAGAATTATTAATTTATGTATTATTACATGCCTACAATATTTGTTTATTTTTCACATACGGATGCAAGAACTTAAATTTCAGATTTTTCTCCATCCTTTCTCACAGCTGTGGTTCCGCCCCCGCCCCCAGAAAGTACCTGTGATACTTGGGGACATATTACTTCTCTGTGTGGACAAATATGCAGATTATTTTCATTAGTAACATTATATTTCCTTACACATTATAATATTTCTGAACTCAAGACTTAAAGCTATGTTCTCTATGTCCTTTTACATTTTGCTGTCAAAGATTATAATGTAAAGCATGTTACTATGTGTACTTCTTTTGAAAGCTGAAAGAACAGATATTTTGTCTCTCCTATAAAAATTCAGAAGTGTGGCCGGGCGCGGTGGCTCACGCCTGGAATCCCAGCCCTTTGGGAGGCCGAGGTGGGTGGATCACCAGGTCAGGAGAGCGAGACCACCCTGGCTAACATGGTGAAACCCCGTCTGTACTAAAAATACAAAAACAAAATTAGCCGGGCGTGGTGGCGGGCGCCTGTAGTCCCAGCTACTCGGGAGGCTGAGAAGGGAGAATGGCGTGAACCCGGGAGGCGGAGCTTGCAAAGTGAGCCAAGATGGCGCCACTGTACTCCAGCCTGGGCGACAGAGAGAGATGCCGTCTAAAAAAAAAAAAAAAATTCAAACGTGTACGTAAAATGGTGAAGCAACTAATATGAGCAGTGACATATTAGATTCTAAAAAATAATTAACATACAATTTTTAAATGTTGAAATAGCCGATATCGAAACGCTTGTAAGACCACCTTCCATGCCGTAAGTGTTTTATGCATTTGCTTAATACTTTAAATTCAACAATAGATATTACGGTTTTCCAACATAAATGTATTCATCAGCAGCACGTATTTTAATCTTTGTGGGCAAATATAACTCAAGTTGTGAGAACTGAAATTCTCATATGCAATACCAACATAGGCCAATAGATGCCCTAAGAGCTCTCTTAAACACAAGAACTATCTGAACATCAGCAAGTCTCATGCTTTTTTTTCGTGGTTCAATTAAGAGATAGCACATAGTTTTAGATTCCAAAGACTCTTGATATTACTGAACTTTAAACTGCCTCACGAAGTACTAATTTCTATTCTATTAAAGTAATAGAAAAAAGAAAGGAAAACTGAGAAATTGAGTTGAAAATCTATTAATACAATGAAGGTAACAATACATCTGATTCACATAATTGATTATTTCTAATTTTATAAATGCAGTCAATAATATTATTACTGTGGTACAGTACATAAATGTAATTCTAAGGTTAATTTAATCACAGAAGCAGATAAAATTGTGTTGTAAAGTATTTCTTGAATTAGCTAATACTTTTAGGGTTTCCTGCTTTTACTGTAATTTCAATCTTTTTTCTACAATATTGCTATTAGTAGAGTGTACTTAAAGGCCTATTAATGGATTATATTTTAATTATGGTTACCACTTCTAGATTTTTTTAACAGTTAACTTAATTCATAGAAAATAAAGGATACTTAAATATATTTGTTATATAAATCTAGCAAAATAAAACTATGTTCTCATCTGGCCAAGTTTAGTTTATAAAAAATTACACTCAGATGCTTTTTCCTAAGCCAAGGAACAAATGATTTACTTATAGGTTTATGTCCACATCTAACATCCCTAAGGAGGATATCTCAAATTGTGAAGATACATCGCTGTATAATAATAATTTTTAATTCCTATTTAATTATACTTATTAAATTTTTTAATCAATTCATCATTTCAATCTATACCTTTATAGAGCAATTTTTTAATCCATTCATATGAGCTCAAAAACTCTGTGCATGGACACGTTGATAGATGCTCGCTCTTATTGAAAGTTAGTTCTCATTGTTTACTAGTGTGGGAAAAGCAAACATTTTTACCAAGCCAAAACAGAAAGGCAAAATACAGCTTTAGGGGGAAACTCACAGTAGTATTACTTGGAAACCAGGATGAGTGTGTCTATGAAATTGACAACTAAATAAAAAAATATGAAAATACATAAAAACTAGAATAGTTAACACAAACCTGAGTCTGCTAAATCTGTATCTTAATGTTCATTCCCCACGATGTGGCTATATAAAGAGCGGGTTTTAATTCCCTTCAACTGAGAAGATGAAACTTATAACATTAAGAATCTATATTTATCATGGAGAATAAAACAGATTTATTTGTCTTTGCACCCTCAGGATTCATGGTACATCCTTTAATTATGCAGTGGTTCTTTAAGTGGCCAGTTACTATAATTCTGAATTCATTTTCACCCCAAATTATTGATGACAATGAGCAAATCTATTACTTAAAGCCAAACCTAGGTTTCTGTATTTAATGTGGTGGGCTTCAGCTTTCCAGTTAAGCAGCATTTATTAAACCATGTTCTATCTTTCTCCAATTAATATTACCTCAATAAATATTGACATCAAACTATTTCTTAAACCTATAACTTTTATTCATACTACACATTTGTCCTGGTTCTTGTAGAATTTGAGAAGCCTGTTTACACAGTGAGAATTAAAATTTATATGCGCATTAATCTGATAATGTGAGGAGTTGAATATCAAAGAGTTTAAAGTCAACTTTTAGGCGGTATTTCTGAAAAAGTTCACTACCATTATGAAATGTGCCATTTTGATGGTGAATTTATAATTACAAATGATAAAAACTGTCTCTCTTAGTGTATGTTTCTGTGTGTTAATGTAAATACTAGCAAGAAAAGACCTTTCACAGTAGTCTTGATTAAATTTAACAATCTTATCCAAAGTCACCAAAATGCCTATGTTGTTATATATAATAGAGAAAATGAAAAACAACACAATCTGAATTTTAGCATATATTGAGATTTCAAATAATCCCAATTAAACTAATTGAGATTGAGATTTAAAATTAAACTGATATAATCTCATGAAAATTGTAATTACTGCTTAGATCAAATACATGTGTGTGCATGAGGAAATAGCGTTCTGTAATTTGCAGCTTTATTTATTAGTAGTGAGTTTTTAATTCATATATTTTAAATTTTATTTCCATAATTTTAAGAAAACATATTTGAAAATTCTATTTAGTATATCCTACCTACATGCACACACACACACACACACGTGCGCACACACACATATAATGTGTTTAAGGTCATAGTTTGGAATTAGCTAAGAAATTTAATATAAATGTATTGTATCAACATTTCATTCAATAACAAAATACTATATTTAAATGTCCTTTACCACAGTAGACATATGCCTAATAGACATTTGAAATAGAACATTAAAATGAAATAAAATGTAGGTGGAGAGCACAACAGGCCCCAAGGGAGCAAGAGATAGAAAGTAGGAAAGTAAGAAAGTAATGGAAGTAAAGAAGAAACATATATGTATATAAAATTTGGAATCACTATAATAAAGGTTAAAAAGAAAGAGCATAAATTAGTTTTTAGCCACACGATTGGTTCATAAGGTCTAATGGTTAAATGCAGCATCTACTCTTTAAAAAACCTTATGTACATATGCATTATCAGGAGAAAGCACAATCATGTATAAGCTCACATTTCAGGGATGTTGGGATCTCTATCTTAATTCACACGAATGCTTATGTTGAATCCTTTCACTCTCTTTTATTTAAAAAAAAAAAAGGTTATTTATAGCTATCTGCTTTTTTTCTGGCCCTGCTTTATTTTGATCCCCAAAATGTAAGCATGAAAATTACCGAGAAAAAAGTGCATCTTTGCTTTTCAAAATAAGTATGTTCTCAATTACTAGCAAACCTTCTTATAATTGATTCAAAAAGAAATATTAACAAAACATACACTGTTATTATCCTTAGAGTATTTATAATTCTAATGTACTAAAAATACATTAAAATAATTATAATTTGAAAAGGAGCTTGTAAAATTTGATGATACTACAGAAGTCCCAAATATCCACATTCGCAAGACATTATAATGTGCTTCATAATTTCTGTGTATTACATTCTAATATGTTCATGTAAATTAACTAAATTAAAATCCTTCAGTAGATTTTGGTCATCCAGCTTTAAATAAATTTTCCTTAAGCATATTTGCTTAATTTGTAGTCATCTTTCCAGTGCCAGTTTGCAACTGAAAATCCATCTAACCTCTTCCGCATGCCTTAAATTTTATTGTTGCTTTACAATTACTTTAAATATCCTGAAGAGTAATTATGTCTGCAACTAGATGAGAGATTATTGCAATATGCTTATATAATAAATGAATGCTTTAACAGGCCTATTTTGCCTTCTTTCAGTTCCAGCCTGAGTGGACAAAATTTATTTTTTTGGCCTCTCTTAGCCTCATAGTTGGTCTTAGCCTCTCCACACCTCCCAACCTAATTATATGAAGATATTCTTTTCACAGACTTAGTAACCAGGTGCCAGTTTATTTCACTTAGGGAAAAGTTCTTAAAATTTTAAATTATAATATAAAATTTTGAATTGTAATATAAAAATTTTTGAAGTCTAACATAAAAGTACAGAATGACAAGCATGTAATGAGTTTTGGAGATAGCAGGATAACCTACATATTTTTAAAATGATGAATGTGATGAAAAGGTTTAAATAGCT
Organism: Macaca nemestrina; assembly: GCF_043159975.1. Classification (NCBI taxonomy): domain Eukaryota; kingdom Metazoa; phylum Chordata; class Mammalia; order Primates; family Cercopithecidae; genus Macaca; species Macaca nemestrina. Next base: position 27,494,092 of record NC_092127.1, read on the forward strand.
TGCTTGCCCTCAGTCACACTGCCATTTAGGGCAGTACAAAATCAAGAATCCCCTAGGAGAATATTCTCAATGCTTTCTGCATATGTTCATCTTTGTTCATGCTCGCCAAAATAGCTATTTTCCTTTTGTTTTCTTTTCTTTATTTCTTTCTTCTCTCTCTCTCTTTTTAAAGACAATGAGAAAATGATTTGGTTTTCCTTTCCATCTTTGAAAGGAAGATTTGTTTTCCAGTTTTATTCCCTCAGGCTTTTCAATAATATTATGACTGCTTTAATTGAATTCATAGCCCAAAACATTATGATCACTGGAGTAAACTGAAAAATAGTGTCCATTATCCAAACAACATAGGTCTTGGTGGAATTTTATAAGCATACGTCATGTACTCTCTACATTGCTAAAATGAACTATCAAGATTTCTCTGACATTTCAGCACATTGGCATGAAGCAGACCAAAGTGTGCTATGTGATGTTCCCAAAAGAAGCATATCATGTGCGCCATAGCCAGCCTAAGTTATTCAGTTGGCACCATTGTAATTACAATTGTGCAACACCCATCTGCCCCCACAGATCATCTTTCCTGTCATATCATGGTGTCTGCCACCATTATTAAAATGACTTTGAGAACTGAAAAACTCATAATACATGCTTGTGTATCTGTGCAAAAAGTCATGGCACTTGACACTTATAAATGTAAAATCAGTAGTTGTCTGAGAAAACAAAAACATTGCAGATTACCCAAAATGTGAAACTTACGGTCAAGGTGTGTTGGAGAAATAGTACTAGGGATTGTACGTTCAGAAAAGAAACGGGCAATTTCTGGAATAAAGCCATAGAGAAAGGTTTATGCGGGTGTGAATCAGAATAAAAAAAATGTTCCTTCCTTCAAGCAAAAATACCATAGTTTTTTTCCTCTGTTATCTTTTATTTTTTAAGTAACTAGAAAGAAGGAGTTTGGGGGTATGGGCCCACAAAGTAAATAGACTTCCTCAAAAAACTTCTTAATATCACAGAAAATAAAATTTATTATTTTTCCTGATGGAGGAATAAACAAGTGTATTCATTTTATTAGAGTCCCTGAAAAGGCTTGTGAGTGGATCCAGTGCTAGATGCTATCAGACTCCTGGAATATGATGACACATATCAGTATGTAGGCATTCTGATGGAAAACGATGTGTGAAATGCTATGACATTTTTTGAGTAAACAATCTTTTTTATTAAACATGCTTTATCCAACTTAAGAAAATTAAGCTTAGTTTTAGATACCCACTTTTCTGTCCAAGTAAGTCATGTTAACTGTAGGTGGGATACATGCATGGAATGTGAATAATCACCCTTCTGGATGATTGATTACTTCAGTTCACTGAAAGTGTTTGTTTACAAGTTTAAGCAGTCCGTGGAATTTGGCATGACAGGCCCCCTTTCTCTTGCCTTTAAGGCCGCTAGAGCTTCACTGGGACAAGAAATATCACAAATACTGAGAGAATTGCTAAAGGCTATGTAATGCTTCCAGCATACTCCATCTTTCATAGAACAATTGATATAGTAGACATAATAAATATTGCATAACCTTCAGAATTTTGGCAGTGGAAGTTGAAGCTGAGAACTTTCACTTTTTATTATTTATTTATTTTTTTACTGTGGAATCTCCAAGTCTATACAGTTTGAGGATATATTTAAATCATGATAATGAATAGGGAAGGTTCTGTAGGTTTTATTGGAACGAATATGAAGTATAATATATACTATGGAGCACTCGTAATTCTTTTTGTTTTTATTTTTAAGATTCTGTTTAGAAATGATGGCTAGCGCTGCAAGCTTTCACGTTTCCTCTCGCTGCTCAAGATTTTTTTTTTTTTTTCTTCCAGGCAAGTTTCTGCAGCAGCGACTCCCTCCAGCGGCTCCGTGAACCGAGGGAAAGGAGTAGGAACACCACATACGTATGCGTTCAAATAACCAAATAGCAGTGAGAGGCAGCAAAGTTTGGCCAGGAAGATCAAAAGGATGGGAGATGTTTTCAAGAACGGTTGAATCGATTCATTCTATTTCTCCGTCTCCTCCCCACCCGCCTCCCACTCGGTCCTCTCCGCGCTCCACTGCCCCCTCTCTCCGCCCCGTCTTCCTTCCAGAGCTGTGCCCGCAGAGATCTTAGAGTGCGCAGAAACGGCAGTCCCAGCGAAGGCAAAGGCTCCAGCACCGCCAAAGCGTTTAATTTCCACTGGACTGGTTGAGAATACATCTTGAAGTCCAAAGATGCCCACGCTGACCTTAAACCTGGATTTTGTAGCCTCGATTGCCGCAGCTGACCCTAGCAGAAGCCCAGTCAAGGGGGCGGCCCCTCACTTCTCGGCGAGTTGATATGCAAAATAGTTACGTCAGATGGTGGGGGCGGGGCACCCCCGGGTTGAGTGGCAGCAGCTCCTGCCTAGAGAGGAGGAGCGAGAATCAGCCTGGTTCAGTGACTGAGACAAACTGGAGGTGAGAGGAGCTGGTACTGTCCACTGTGCTGTCGGTGCTGAAACTGAGACGCGAGCGGACCAGTTGCTCCAGCACCTGGAGGCAACGCCCTCTTGCACCCTCTGTGCCCTGTGGGACCCGCTTCACCAACAGGACCCATATCAACTTGACAAAGGAGTGTGGTATCGGACGTGGGAGAGACTCCTCTGTTTGCCACCTGGGCGCTCATTCAGGCGTGACTTTGGAGATTTCTATAGTTTTAGACGAAACTATTTTATTTATTTATTTTTTCCCAGCTAAGACGATCTTCTTAGTGGTTTTCTTTCTTTCTTTTTTTTTTTTTTAATTGTGATTTGTATTTCCACAGCGTTTAGGAATCTTTCTGGGGGACTTTTGTGACTGTTAAAATAAGGTAAGAAAAATAATATTGTTATAAATGATTACAAGTGGGGGAGACATAAGGACTGCTACACAACAATTTAAAAACAAGTTCTGTTTATTTTTACAATTTGAAAACTGGACTTTTGGCAATGATTGCAAAAATATTTTAATAATTACTATTATCATTATTACAAGATCATCTGTTAGTGATTATGCACTAAATTCTAGAGGGGAAGTTGAGAGCTTTGCTTTTTGTGAAGTTAATGTCATTATGTTATATCTTGCTTTATAAATATAAATATTTCAGAGCAATGCTTTCAGCAGGGTTCAAAGGAACCATTCCAGAAAACCCTCCAAATATATTAGCAAATGATATTAAATAAATCAACCAACAAGTTGTTTAGAACAAATATAATCAAATAATTATCTGAATGGACTAATCCCTGGTTAATCAACAATATTATTTCCTATATCTAAAGCATAGATTTCAAAGTGCAGAGCTCTCTTAACATTTTTTGGAAGGGAGGAGGTAGGGATAGAAACATTTATATCATGCTGGGTCCATTTAGATGTGTTGTTATGCAGTAGATCCAAATAAAACTTGTGAAACTCAGTCTCTGAGCATTCCACACCCCAAGGTCATGTGTATTTCCAAGTTGGGGGCTGTTTGTTCTGCTGTTGACTAGCAAATGTCATCCCCTTGCCACCCCCTCAGGTTAGAGGTGGATGTAAATGGGAAGCTCTGATTTAATAATACAGTATTAGCTTGTATTATAGTCACTTGTGCTGTTGGTAATTGAATGGAACTGGGAAGCGTGGGCTGAGAAAATGTCTCACTATTTCAGCAATGTTTAACCTCTTGCATGCTTAACAGAGAGCTTTTCTCTACTTAGAAGATTTTCTTTTGAAGCTATGTTCCTTTTGTCAATTGGCAGTGTGTTCTGAGTGTGTCCAGAGAAATAATTCAGTGTGGAAAACGACCGAACAGTACTTCTCATACTGAGCAATTATTAAATGATAGAAGTTATCTTGTGCTCTTTGCATTTCTTATTACTATTCATAACTTTGACAGGTGTGATGGTTTGCTTGATAAATGGAATTGTGGTCTCTCATTTATGTCATTTAGTGACATTAGATTAAGTATAAATGATGGCTGGAAAAGCATGGGGGTGGGGGATATTTCCTTTACATTTCAGAGAGAGAGAGAGAGAGAGAGAGAGAGAGAGAGAGAGAGAGAGAGTTTAGGTTGCAAAGTAGACGTCCAATATTAATAGGAATGAGTTAAATATAAAGCTGTTTCATACTTAATAAGTATTATTCACTGAAGAGAGCTATGCTTTTCAGCAGGAGTACACTAAGTTAGGTTTAAATATTTGTATATTTTAAAATATCATAAAATTTCTACTCTAGTTGTATTAGAGTTACTAGGATGAAGTTTAGCTTTAGAATTTTATGATTTAAACTAAATCCTCTAGGTAGAGATTTTTCATTGTATTTACTACACAGCCCTACAAGAGAGTGATTACCACAAGAAATGCATATTGTTGCAAATACTAGAGGTCAAATGTAAATCTTTTGAAGTTGTTCACATGTTTTACCCTAAACAGATATTCTTTGTAAGATTCACATCAGTCATGTGATCTTAAATTAAATATTCATACAAATTTTGAAAGCCCGGATTGGGTAGAGGGGCAAAAAAGAATATATAAAACACTGAGCTAGGAAGTTTATACAACATAATCTCCTTTAAATACACAAGGAATCATTCTTTCCACTACAAATTATGAAATTTTCTTGTTAAAACTAATTGTATTGATATAAATATTTAGGCTGTGAAATTTCTAACAGAATTACGGCTTATTTTTTCAATTTTATTATCTTGAAACATTAACATATATCTTAATTTTATAACTTATTTGAAAGGCAGTACTATATATAAACATTACATTTACTCAAAATGTACCTGAATGTGTCATTGACTTCCATTTGCACAAAGTTTTCCAAGATGTATGTCTTTATTCAAGTATAAACATTTACCTTGAACTGCCAAAATATGGAATTCTTTAAGATGAAATTTAGTGTTTCATCTAACAATAACATAGTTAAACACTGAAGTCAAACTATGCTACTAGCAATAATAACCAAAGGTTGAGTCAATGAGATTGCAAATTTAAAATATTAGAAGCATTTTTTTTTTCTGATTTTTCTACACTTTTAGCTTTTGTATCTTAGTCCTGAAATAAGGTAAAATTAGATTCCCATCATAAGCCCAAATTTAGCATATAGGGGACACTATTTAAATACAGAATAACATTTCCACTGGAACTAATAAAAGTGCCAACTTTGAAGACACATATGAAAGATATTCAAATGTGGTGGCCCTTTATTAAGTCTTTGATCCACAAAGAAATGACCATATTTTGGAGTTATAATGAATTCATGTAAAACGTAAAGGATTATTCAGTAACACAACACTGGATGGCTTGTTAAGACATTAACTCATTTCATTACAGACACACGGCAAATATATGCAGCACTGTTTGCAGAAAAGTGACGAACTTCATAAAGTCTATAGAAAATTATTAAAATAATGTAATTATATATTACATGACATGCTCAGTTTGTCTTTCTTGTTTCTCAACCTCTTAAGGGTCATCAATCAAACTAAAAATTGAGTCAAAAATGAAATTTATAGATAGATTGTTTCTCCTTACAAATAAAATGCATTCTTGTATATGTTTTGTGAGATTTAAGATAAGGGTGAATCAATTTGGAATTTTTATTATCAAGGCTGTATATTGCTTTCTTTCTTTCTTTCTTTCTTTTTTTTCTAGTTACTAAGATGGGCGATAGAGAAATACAAGTCATAATAAATCTGAAATACTCTAAAAAGTTTGAAAAAAATAAAAATACCCTTTTAAATGATATTTAAGAAGTTATTTGCCTAATAATTTATTGATAATTTTCTTTGAATAATGACCATTTAAAAAATAATATTTAAAGCTCATTTATCAATGAGACCCAAAGGCCTTGAATGACATCTTTCCATTAGTTCTTCATATTTGCCCAAAATTGCCATCGTATCTCTCGTATTTTTTAGTACTTTATATATTATGAAGCTCAAAAGACTCTTGTGAACTAATAAGCTAGAAAAAATACTTCCTGTTGTTAGCATTATTCTAAGAGTCAAGTGACCAATTATCCTTTACCAAACAGAGTTAATCACCTTCTGCTTCAACACCTCCAAAGTCTTTGGGGTATAGCCTACTTCAGATTAGCTGTAGAATAGCTTGTAGAAATACCCTAATTTTCCAATTAAATTGGTAACCACACAGCAAAGCAATTGGTCCCTCTGTGTTTTAAATCACCTTAGTATTGAGGAATTGATATTATTATAATGGATGGGACCATGTTTTGATAAACTCAGAGTTCCAATGAGTTTTCTGAAAGAGGATGAATTAAATAATAGTATAAGTATTGAGACAATTAGAGTGTGTGTATGAATGTATGTATGTACACACATATTTACACATATATGTATATACACATAGATATGTAAATTCTACTTTACAATAAACATGCAAGGGGATGACCTAGAACATGCAAGTTAAAGACATGCTAGCTAGTACAAAATAATTTAGATAATAAACTGTAATACAATATACAACTTTTAGTGGCAAATTTGGCTTCTAATTATTGTTATTTTTTATTTCAACTAGAATGCTTGTGCACATACCAGTTTTTTTTTTTTTTGGCATTAAAATGACATTTAGAACCTCTCATGCTGATTGGCAAGGCAAGGAACAATTGAAAATGAATATTTGCCAGGAATAAAAAAACAAAATAGATGTGTGCATAATGAAGAGTTTATAGCACCACATTAATTATGAAAAAATATGAGTTCTGATAAAGGATTTGGAAATTACAGTCTATAAAAGTAAAACATCAAGTTTACTTCCTACAAATCTTCAGATAATAAGCCATACACCTCTGTAGAACAGAGCCTGGATATCCCTGCCCATAACATATTTTTATTCCTTGTGTATTAATGCTTTCATGCATAAATGTGGTGAAATAGGAGAACAGCTTCACTCTGAACTTTCTTGGTTTAAAATCAAGTAATTAATATTAATTTAATGTGGCTTTGGTATCAAATTATACAAATCTGTAAAGCAAAGTGGTTGCTTAGTGAGTTCATTTGCATGTCAATACACAGGATATTATTTCAACTCATAACTAGTTCATTGCACAAGTAACAATTCTAAAGCAAAATATTTTTAAATACTTCTTCATTGAGTAGTGTTTAAATGTATATTGTAATAGAGAAACTTATTTACTGATGTATTTTCTCTGTGAATATAGCACCAAGGTGGCAATTAAGACATACATACAGTAGCAATTAAAACACACACCTGAACTATATTCCCCAAAGATGATGATGAAATGGAAATAATTTACCTTTTGTAGTTGGACCACTTCCACAAAACATATTAGATATTGCTTTATTGTCTCTGGAGTTATTATTATTTTTAAAATTCCAAAACCCTAAAAGTAAAGGTACTTACATGAAAACACAAATGCCTACCTGCCCTCTGTAGTTACATGCCCCTTTTCTCAAAGCCCCAGTAATTGCTGTGACTCTACTGTCAATCAGACTCTGAGCTGCCTCACTTAGGTTTATGGAATCTGGCCCTTCATATTTCTAAAGAAAAAGAGCCAGTGAGTTGGTGCTAGTAAAAACATTTGTTGCTTCATAATGGAGTGCCCGTTGATATCATTTTGTCTTGGACCCTGGATTTGCTTTTTCATCTGGGAAGAGCAATAAGATAGACATAGATACCATTCAAAGTATTAATAGGTATTCACAATATTTTATTGATATCAGGCCATACACCCACATTAAGTAATGTAACGTTTGCATGACTTTGTAAAGATTGATGTTATTCATTTCTTAATTATTCATATTAATATGAGAAAGCAGAAATTCACATCAAATCTCCATACCACTGTATCCTAAGGTCACGCAACTAGGAATAGGTGAATTAGGGAATCAAACCAAGTTTACATGTTTAGTACCTCTATTTAGGTCAGAAGTCCAACTAGCTATGTCCTTTTCAAAACTCAGCTTTTTTTACTATGATAATCTCTTTACTACATGTAAATGCCTCTTATCATTTCCCCAAGACTATTCCTTAATTGTTAGGTCATTGAAATTATTTTATGGCATATATTCTTTAGTATACACACTTTAGAATGCATAATACCAAAGACCTTAAGGAGTTTTTCCTCTGTATTTCATGTTATAAAGATGCTACATTAATTAATCTCATAGAATATTCAAAATATTAGCAGCAGCCAATGTTTTCCTTGGTGCTTCAAACAGCATAGGAAACAATAGAATACAGTAGATAATGTTTCTTAGGAATTCAAGTTGTTTTTCTTTTTCCCTTAAAAGTCCTACTGGAGATGAAATTCAAACACTTGTTGACATTTAGACCATTTCAAGCAATCAGCATTTGTGGTATCAACTGCTACTCACACGTAATCCTTCAGATTAGTTAGTTACTAAAGTTTTGAATAGTCCGTGAGGTTAAATCAAGATTAAATAAAATAATCAAAACAAATGACTAGCTTTGAAGCACAATACCAAGGAGGTAATCTAAGGTGGGCTCTTGAAAACTTTGGAAACATTAAATACTTTATTCTATTGTTTCTATCTAATTATATTTGATGTAAAGGGGAGTAGTGGCCACTAGCTGTTGCTCTTCGTTTTCATATAGCATTTAGGGTGACTGAGAAAGAGAAGCGGTGACTGCTGTTTGCAATAATTATAACACAGCTCCCAGGTGAGCCAGAAAGTTGATCAGACTCCCTACTGAATCCCCATTAGACAAGTTTTTGGTTGTCTTTATTAAGTGGATCCCAAAGGAGATAGAAAAGTTTGATTTTCTTAAGAAAGTTTAACTTTAAAGCGGAAAACATATACAGCCTTTGATTCTATATTTTACATATCGGTTAGCAATAATCAATGTTTCACTTTTGACACGAAGTCTGGCATAAACGTTTTTAATCTTGAAATGTTTACGAGATTGTGTATACTATTCGTGTAACTCATTGTTCCTCATTCTCTGTGGAGCCCTAGGAAGTCCATTCACTCCAGCAGCTACAATTATCATCTCTTCACAGATATCCTCCAAATCTTTAGCTCTGACCCAGATTTGAAGTCCATTAATGTATTTACAAAGGTCTGCTGGACATTTTAACTTTGATTTCATGGTGACAGCACAAACCCCATGAACTCATGATCTCATCCCTGACATGATCCCCTATTCTACTTTTTCTGCCAGTCAGTTAATGACAAATTCTCTTTCAATTTACTTTGGTCTAAAAATTTATAGATGTTTAAAAATTGCATCGTTCTTCCTATACAATATGCAGCAGGTACACAAGTTTTACATCCCTCACTTTATCATGTAGCTTTATCTGATTCTCTACTTTTCTCATCGTATTTACCTTGACTCAGACTGTCCAAACTGAGACAGAACTATTCTGATATTCTTTACACTAGTCTCCTTATTCTTGTTTCTTCCTGCTGTAATAATAACTGAGACAAAATTTCTGATGATTCATAATATCCCATGCATAGTCTTAAGCATTTATAAACACAGTTTCATTTTTATATGCACAACACCTTATAAAATAGATATAGGGAAACCATCTTTTAAAAAAAAAAAAAAGTTGAATTATTTTTCAACTGTCATTTTAGATCCAGGGGATATATGTGCATGTTTGTTACCTGAATATATTCCCTGATGCTGAGGTTTGGGGTATGAGTGATCCCTTCACCCAGATACTAAGCATAATATCCAATAATTAGTTTTTCAGCCCTTGCCTCCCTCCCACCACTCCACTCTTGTAGACTCCAGTGTTTGTTATTGTCATCCTTATGTCCATGTGTTTACAATACTTAGCTCCCACTTATAACTGAGAACATGGGATACTTGATTTTCTGTTCCTGTGTTAATTTGCTTCGGATAATGGTCTCCAGCTGCATCCACATTGCTGCACAGGACACGACCGTATCTTTTTTTATGGCTGTGTAGTATTACATGGTGTATGTGTACCACATTTTCTTTATCCAATCTACCATTGATGAACACCTAGGTTGAATCCATGTCTTTGCTATACTGAATGGTGCTGCAATGAGCGTGCAAGTGCATGTATGTTTTTTGTAGAATGATTAATTTTCCTGTGGCTATCTACCCAGCAATTGCATTATTGGGTCAAATGGTATTTCAGTTTTAAGTTCTTTGAGAAATCTCCAAACTGCTTTCTTCAGTGGCTGAAGTAGTCTGTATTCCCACTGATAGCATATAAGACTTCCCTTTTCTCTGCAGCCATACCAGCATCTGTTGTTTTTTGACTTCTTAATCATAACCATTCTGACTGGTGCAAGATGGTGTCTTATTGTGGTTTGATTTGCATGTTTCTGATGGTTTGTGATGTGGAGCATTTTTTTCATGTTTGTATGTCTTCTGAAACCAAATCTTAAGGTATTACTTACAGAGCTGAGACTCAGACCAAGTTTTGTCTGAAGTCAACCACATGATCAGGTCCTACTCTTTATGTCCTGCTCTTACAGATTTCATATCTTATCTGGATTTCTCTTGATTAAAATATGCTTTATAATGCCACCATGTTAAAAAATCATCATTAGATCTCCAATTTTCACATTAAGTTGACACTGCTGCTTTAAAGATTCTTCTAATTGGTTCTACGCACTGCAAGTAGTCAACCTGCTTTCCCATTTTCTGATATGTGAAATGCACGCATACAAAACAAAGATAAGTTAAAATCTAAACCATTACACAGTTCCTTACCTCTGTATAAACACGATGTCCTGTCTGGACTGTTGTACTTTCAAGAATCCCAGTTTAGGTCTCACTCCTCTGCATCCAGTCAAATGTTTTTATAGTTTAAGAGCATATTGTGCTCCCATGTGATTTTCAGAGTTGTTGTAGTTTTTGTTGCAGTAAATGTCATGTCAGTATCACTCTGGATCTCACCAAAATGTTCATGTTTTTAAAACATATGTATGTTTTCTGTTGTGACATACAAATTATCACAGACTTAGCCATGTAAACATTTATTATCTCCCAGTTTCCATGAACTATGAGTCTGGGTACAGGTTAGCTGACTCCTCTGCTCAGGACCTCACTGTCAAGGTTTCTGCCAGCCCTGGGTTTTTATTTGAGGCTTGGGATTCTCCAAGATCACCTAACAGTTGGCTAGAGTTGTTTCTTTTCAGCTCGGAACTCATGGAGACTTGTTGCTTCAAGGCTGGCACAAGAATTAATCTGACTACTTCTGTTTCTGACCTCTAACCCCGCTTTTAAAGACTCACTCATCCAGTCAGGCCCAGGTAGGGTAATTTCCCTTCTGATATACATTGAATTACATCTTTAAATCCCTTCCTTTTTGTCATATAATGTGACCACAAGAGCAATAGCACATTACCTTTGCCATGGTCTATTGGTCAAAAGCAAGTTATAGGTCCCGCCTACACACAAGGTGAGGTGATTGTACAAGAGTGTGTGTCACTGGGATTCAGGAAGCATTCTGCCTACTGTACCTGGTTGAAGTTTTACTTAAACCTTAGTCTTTATTGCTTGAATGCCACTGGGCTCTTCTTTCTAACCCTAAATTTATCATCTAAACTATGTAGTATACAGTCTGGAGTTGCTTTTAGATTTGTTAATGTGTCATAGGCTCTTCTTCCTAATTAATCCTTTTATAGGAAGAAGCCTAGAAACTTCTTCTGTGTGTAAAAAAAACCTGCATAGTTTACGATTACTTCATATATATATAAATTAATTGATCCTCATTGGATTTTACTCTCTTTTTATGCTTGCATTTATTACATAATGCTTTGTACATTTTGAACTATAATAGATCTATGATGATGGATTTGGTTAATGTTTTTTGATATTAGAGTTTGGTCGTCTGCTGTGTTTTCTCATTTTTAACTTTGGTCTCTGACTAATTGAGAACCACACAAAGGATATTTTATTATGACCTTACTGCATGCAACATGAACTATTTTCATGCAAATCAGAAACTTGTATTTAATATTATATTTATGCTCCTTTACAGATAATATAGTAATTACATAGAAAGTGAACATGATATTTTACACTTGCTATTTAGGAAAAGTGTAAGAAATATACTTTAGATTCACTTTAAAAGAAAAACTTCAACATGTGAAAAAAATGCCATGTTCAAAAGATCTTCAAAAAAGATTTATGTGCTCTGGATCATTTTTTCTTGTTTATGCGTCTAAAGATTAGTAAATTATTGGGCAATTGCTTTTACTAACATTAATTGTACAGAAAAAAGCCATTTCACTTATATCTTTTATATACAATTAAAACAATTTTATCTTGACAAAAACTAAAGACAACTAACTAGTAGGTAAATTCAATTTTTCATTCTTTTATAAACAATACTTTAAAAAATATTATTAAGATAATAGCTATTTTGGCTGGATGCAGTGGCTCAAGCCTGTAATCCCAGCGTTTTGGGAGGCTGAGGCTGGTGTATCACCTAAGGTCAGGAGTTCAAGACGAGCCTGGCCAACATGGTGAAACCCCATCTCTACTAAAAATACAAAAAATTAGCTGGGCATGGTGGCAGGTGCCTGTAATCCCAGCTACTTGGGAGACTCAAACAGGAGAATCACTTGAACCCAGGAGGTAGTGGTTGTGATGAGCTGAGATCATGCTACTGCACTCAGCCTGTGCAACAAGAGTGAAATTCCATCTAAAAAAAGTTATAGTTATTTTAAGAGAAATAAATTAATTCAATAAATATATTAAATACCTACTATGTTTCAGGTACCCTTTCAGGTACTGGGGTTGAGTAGCAATAAGAGAGAGAGTACCTGCCCTACCCTCTCTGTGACAGGGTAGACAATAAGCAAAGTAATAAGGCCAAAGTATAATATAATGTTTGGTGTTGATAAGTGTTCAGGTAAAAAGTAAAACAGGTAAAGTATTACTAAGGGACAAGAGTACTACCTAAGATAGGAATTATCATAGGTTCCAACTTCATGCCATTCTGAGGAACTCAATAAGTAGTTTCTGATTAAAGTTAATATTCCTTATCATTCTAAAAAGTGTGAATGTTTTTATCCATAATTATAATGGAGAAAACATGATATCAGTAAGCCCCGGGGACTTTAAGAAAGAGCTTATCATCCAGTAAGAAGTCAGTACATTTAGGGTGGAAGAATGTTGAATACTGGAACATCTACTCACAAAATAGAACTTTATGATTATCAAGTATTGATTTGATATAATACCTTAAAATCCTCTTGAATGAACTTCAATTTGTTAAATTCTATTCAGTCTTAAATGTCAAATTCTTGGCAAAAACCAGAAGGCACATATCATGAAAAAAGTAATTACCTTTTGTGGTTTGCTTGTTAATGAAAATTAGCTTTCATTTTTGTTTGGCACTACAATGTATTTGAAATATGTTAATTCGGTTACTTTTTTTTCTTTCCACTTTTAAACATACTAGACAGAGCATGTTGCAACTAAATTCTGGGACATAAATCTAATTTCTGAGTATAAATTTAGACCCTTTTAGCACTGTGCACTTTATTTGTTCAGAACTTCACATTTTTTCATAGAAAATTTAAGTTCTCTAAAATGTATGTTCCTTTAAGGCAATGATTGAGTGAGCTGGTATTTATGTCAATGATTCATTATCCCAGACACTATGGCATTATTAGGGAAAGATAAATGCTTAGAATGCTTTTTGGGTTTGTGCACATGCTTGAAAAACTACAGTGATTGTTTGTTATTATGAAATTGCATTCTTTATTCAAATAGTGTGACATCATGGGACCATGTAGGAAAAAAAGCAAAAGAAAATAATAGTAATAAAAATACATCTATACATTTAGAAAATAAATGCAAAAATTATATGCACAATATCTCAATCCTTTGGCAGAATATCAAGAGTTAGTGCGCTTACGAAGAAAATAAGACTTGAAAGAAGTGCATGAATTGTGCCAAAGATTTTCCTGAATTATTTCCTCAGTGAGATTTCTCATAGAGCTATAATTAATAGGAGTAAAAATAATTAAAAACTGAAGAGAAAGTTTCTAGAAAATGCTTTGCATTTAAATTCCACTTATTTACAATTCATGACAACAACAATTTCAAATTAATACCCTCTGCAACTGTTTATTTTCTTTTAGCCAGTGCCTTATTTCTCTACATGTCCTGAGGCCTGAGAAAGTCGAAGGGCTTTCATTCAGTTTGTTTCCCTGTCTGTGCACAAGTAGTACAATTTAATTGATAATGTCTGTAGTAAGACTGTGTGCCCAGCTGTGAAAACTGCTCCGGATGCTACTCTACTGGACTTCTAGTTAATTATACATGTTTTGCTGAACATCTCGGTTAAGCTAAAAACTGTCTAAAAATCAGTAGAGGGAGCTCAAGAAGGCATTAAGAATATTCTGATTCTGGCCTTCTAGTGCCACTTTGTTTTGTCCCAAAAATAGTCTTCAGGTAGAGCAAATAAAGGTATTTTTAAATGCAAAATAACTTTTTGAAGTTGCAAAATTTGGAATTGTTTAAATATTTGAAGAAGTCACACAGTTTCTCTTGAAATTGCTGTGTCCTATTTATTACTGGCCTTAAATGGATTTGATTTATAAATGGTTAGGACACTATGGAAACCCTGCTGTGTGATACTCAGGCTTTTACTGCCCCAGTTTTTAGATCTTAACACTGTGCTCTTGATCTAGAAAATAGAATATGACAAGATGCCGAGTATACAAGAGGCTTCTGTAAAGCACCAGCAGGCTTAAATCAATCTGTGATAGTTATTAGAATATGGCAGGTCATATCCTAAATTTTCTCTGTTTAGCTCAACTACAATGAACTTAAACATCCCATTTTGTTTTATTTCAGAACCTTTCAAACTTTTAAAACTGGCACAAAGTTAGAGCATATCAGTCTTCAGCAACTGTTAAACAGACAGCATGTTTTCAGTTAGCAACTTCATACCAAGGACCATGTCCCATATTTATATACCTTACATATTTGAAAATAAAAACTATCTCAAGTTATTTTGATTGGGATGTTGCTACATGATTTTTAAACATCCTGCTCAAAATATAAAACAGCTAATTTAAAAACTTTTTCCAATTGATTTTTTTTCTTTTTTCTTTTTATCAGAAAGAAAGAGTATCATATATGCCCTAATGATTCAGTTGAAAACCTCCATTGGAGCATTCTGGAAAAAGAAACAAAACTGTATTTCTAATGATTTAACATAGCTTCATGTGATAGTGTTATTCATTCCTGATTTCATACTAAATTAATTGATTTCTCTATAATGGCATTTTTGTAATTAGTTGATTTTTCCTATATGAAATTTAAGTTTAATAGTAGCACATGTGATTTATTGAGAACACATTAAAGCCAAATTTTAGTAAAATTTGCTGTTATTTGGCATGCAGTGTTTATGTAAATGTCTAGTGATCCACAAACTTTTGAAATGTATATTTGAAATTCAATTATGCTTTTATTTCTATAACATTTCCCCAGAAGTTGAATTACTTGGTAAAATCACATGATCACTTTTAAGTAAAAGGAATAGGCATTGTCATATTATTTTCTATGATGATTACATCAATACATTCAGACTAGAAATGGTTGAAATATTATTTAACCATAGAGTTTGGTGCCTTAATTTTGTTAAGAGTAAACATGCACTCTGGATTTTTATTTACATTTGCTTATTAGTGAATGTATTGTTTTAATGATTTTTTATGGTAGTAATTCTTCTATTGTAACATTTCTTTATGTCTTTGAACATTAACTTAAAAGAATCTCAACTCGATTGTACAGAGTCAATGAAACTAGATGCCATAGAATAATAATAATTGTTTACTGAACAATTATTGTGTCTCAGACACATTTCTAGACACTATTCATTTATTTTGATAAAACTTTAGAAGAGCTTTTAAGGTAGAACCAAGCTGACATCAAGGTTTTTGGGAGGTACAGCCCATACTGTCTCAGACAGGAAGCACACATGTTTCTCTCTGGTTCAAAAGGCCCCAATGATCTCTGTCTTATATTAAGAACTCTGTGGCTTTACTGTTATATGTTCCATGTAAACTGATTTTTCCTCCATGTCTAAAGTCTTCCTTTAAACACATTAGGCCCAGTGTGTCTTTCTAGGAAGCACTTGGCCTTCTCAAGTATGTAATATTTCTTCAAAATAACTTATCTCTTAAATATCTAGGATTCCAAACAAAATATATTATTCTGATATAATCCTGATTAGCCAATATTCTTTAAGAAGTTCTAAACTGTTAGCAAAAACCAAAAGCACCACTAATTAAAAATTTCCTTAATTTAGAGGAAAAATAAAACAAATTTTATTAATGTGGTTATGTATCTGTTTTTCATTCAAGTCTTACCACTAAATAGAGGAATAGTCAAACTTCTATTTCAGGCATACTCCACATGTTTTATCTTACTAACAGATGTCAAACTGAGCATAGTATTGAAACTAAGTTACAAAGTAAGTGAAATCATAAGGTAGCATTTCTACCAGGAACAAAAATATTTTTCAGAAGCCTGTTATATACATTTATATACATATACAGATACACACACATATACAGATACACACATATACTTATACACACATATATACATACACACACATATGCATATACACACACAGATACAAATATATAGACAAATTGAAACTACATTGACTTTTTTATTTTTTATTTTTTGAGAGACAGGGTCTTACTCTGTCACCCAGGCTGGAGTGCCGTGGCATGATCACAGCTCACTGCAGCCTCCACCTACTGGGCTCTAGTGATGCTTGGGGGTGCTGATCCACATTAGCCCTTCAAGTAGCTGGAACCACAGAGATGCAACAACACACAGAGCTAATTTTTTTTTTTTTTTAAATTTTAGATTTCTTTGTAGAGATGGGGGTCTCTCTATGTTGCCCATGCTGTTCTTGAACTCTAGGCTTGTGAGCCACCACAACTGGCTAATTTTGTTTTTAATATTTTTATATTTTGGAGAGATGGTTGGTGGGGGGTGGGGGGCAGTCTCTCTATGTTGCCCAGGGTGATCTCGAACTCCTGACTCAGCCTGGATTACAGGCTTGAGCCATCGAAGTGCTGGGATTACAGGCATGAGCCAACGCACCCAGCACACATAGACTTTTAGTGGGAAGAATCTTTTGTATGGGTTTCATTTCAATTACTCAACATTTCCAGATTTGTTGATAATTCTAAACAGATAACATACAGACACTTTGGTTTTGGGAGTGTTTTCAAAATAATTTTTGAATATTAGAACTCCGTGGGCCACAGAGCCATGATCACATGGTAAATGACACACACATGCAAAAGATTTTGGTTTTGAGCTTGCAGTATTTTTCCTCAAACAAGTTTGGCTAGAGTAATCTCACATTGTTTTATTTGATTGCTTGGCTTGTTTTATGTATATTCCTTTCAGGCTTCCTACTAAGTCTGGTGTTTCTGAAGAGTTTACCCATTGAAATCACTATAGCACTTAAAATTCATTTAGAATTATAGATGCTGCATTCATTGAAAAATGGTTTGATTGATCACTTCTTATTGCAATACAGGTTAATAATGCCTGACTCAGAAAATACAAAGTATAGTAATAAATCACATGCACTTTGGAACATTTCATATCATATTTAGAAGGCATTATAAAATAATGTTACATGTGCAAGATTAACACAATAATCTTTTTGAGGATATGAACTACAAAGATGATAATTTATTATTGACAGTGGACACTCTAATCATGTTTATTTTGAAAACCGATTTTTATAACGTATAAATGTATATATACATCACCTTTAAAACTTTTAATTAAATCAATAGGTGTTTTTAGACCTATTAATATGCAGATAAGTACATTTTCAATAAAGCATTATGTTGATATATTAAAATTTGAGGACCCACTGGAATCACAAATACATTAGATATAATGATTGAAAATGCATTAAAGGTCAAATTCAAGACATAGAAGGAATTTAGGGTGACACAATAATTATCGCACTAGAAAATATGAATAGTGCATTTTCTTCTCAGTTTATTTTGGATTGTGTTCAGCGATTTTTCAATGACAGACTAGTTGAGATATTCAGAAGGAAGATTTGGTCAACCAGTTTGGAATCATCTAATTTATTCACCAACTCACCTAATATGGGAAGGTTCAAATAGCTTCAATGTTAATGTATTTATTTATTAGTTGGAGATATGAAATTTCACTAAATATTGACTAGTGATCTGCCAGATTCAAGGTAAATCAGATTGCGGCTTAAGTAAAGGTGGGTTGGTTGGCTAGGTATAAATGTCTTTCATTTACCTGAGTAATCTTCATATTTCAAACTTTGTTTTTTTGGAGGTGGAGTTTCACTCTTGTTGCCCAGGCTGGAGTGCAATGTCGCAATCTCAGTTCACTGCAACCTCTGTCTCCTGGGTTCAAGTGATTCTCCTGCCTCACCCTCCCGAGTAGCTGGGATTACAGGCAACTGCCACCACGCCCAGTTAATTTTTTGTATTTTTAGTACAGACGAGGTTTCACCAACGTCTGATCTCGAACTCCTGACCTCGTGATCCACCCACCTCGGCCACCCAAAGTGCTGGGATTACAGGCATGAGCCACTGCTCCTGCCCCAAACATTAATTTTATAGATACAAATGAATAATAAGTAGAAAAACTAAGGAAACAATTCAAACAATAAAAAATGTTTCTGGAAAGTCTCTTCAAAGAAAAGACAGTAAGCTGATCTCAAGGAGAACTGTAACCTACAGAGTATACAAAAATGTGACTTTTATGAGGATTTATCACTCTATTTTGTATTTTCTTATAGCAATAGAGTGATTGTATAATTCTGTACTACAAATAAATCTTACAGCTTTTGTTATTGGCCATACTTTAAAAAATCAAGCATGAAAGAACAATTGTAGATTTAAAATCTGCCTTTTGCCTGTTGTAAAGACAGCTTCTTGTGAAATTCTTCTTAATGTTGAACTTGTTTGACGTTTTTTTGAAAAGCAGTATTTTTACGTTAAGTTAGGGAATGTTAACTAAAGAGAAATAGGAACTAAACTTAGAAACTAATTCCCAGATAAGAATATTTATAAAATTTTGAAGGAAATAAAAATAAGAAAACAAGTGAAATCATAGTTAAGAAGAGCCTACAGAAACATGATAACTAAATTTCATGTTATGTCCTGAATGGGATCTTCAGAAACAAAAGGATGTTAGGGCCAGGCGCGGTGGCTCATGCTTGTAATCTCAGTGCTTTGCGGGGCCAAGGTGGGCAGATCACTTGAGGTCAGGAGTTCAAGACCAGCCTGGCCAACATGGTGAAACCTCGTCTCTATTAAAATACAAAAATTAGCTGGGCATGATGGCATATGCCTGTAGTCCCTGCTACTTGGGAGGGTGAGGCAGGAAAATCACTTGAACTTGGGAGGTGGAGGTTGCAGTGAGTCAATATCCCACACGGCATACCTGGGCAACAGAGCAAGACTCTGTCTCACACACACAAAAGATAGAGAGAGAGACAGACAGAAAGAAAGAAAGAAAGAAAGAAAGAAAGAAAGAAAGAAAGAAAGAAAGAAAGAAAGAAAGAAAGAAAGAAAGAGGACATTAGGTAAACACAGAAACTCAGAATAAGGTGTGCCTCAGTTAATAATAAGGTATTAGCATTGGCTTATTAGTTGTGACAAATGTATCCTACTAATATGAGATATTAACAATAGGAGATACTAGTTGTTGGCTATATGATAACTGATATATAGTATATGTACCATCTTTGCAACTTTTCTGTAAATCTAAAACTATTATAAAATTTAAAAAATGAGTGAGATATAAAAGTATGTTATAAAAAGGCTTTTTTAGCTATAGATACAGTGATAAGTCAGTACAGTATTAAGGAATTTACTCTAGAGAGGAAATTCTATATTTGATCCTTCTGTTAGAATAGATTCACTCCAAAGTGACATGGGTATTTCAGTTAAAAGGGAAATATTCTTCAGATGGATAGACAGATAGATGCATAGATTCACAGATAGATATATAAATACATACATATGGATGTTATATTTATAAAGATATCTCCATTCAAGTGTTAGAAAGAAAACAACACTGGGTGCTTAATAGGTGAAGCTTTAGGTTCCACAAAAATCACTATTATTTCCTTTATTATCATGCATATAAATAAGAAATGATCAAAACAGGAATCTTTTAGTTATAAAAAATCAAAATCTTAACTAGTATTATGAAACTGTGAGATATTTTTGGTCTATCTCCTCCTAAGTAAAAATATTGTATAAACTACTATTTCATGATCTGGTCACAGAGATTAAGTGAAACACATTCCCACTTAAACAAATCACTTTTTCAAAAAAAGTTTAGGAAATTCAAAATAGTCTCACCACTGGCCTTGAAGAATCATCATACACATCAGGATAGTCTAAGCTTTACCACATTAAACTTCCTAAAGTTTGGTAGCAATTATTAATACCAATGTTTTTGATTCTTTAAACTAAGCATATGGAAATGCTATCCTTTCTAATTATTC
This sequence comes from Macaca nemestrina, assembly GCF_043159975.1. Lineage (NCBI taxonomy): Eukaryota > Metazoa > Chordata > Mammalia > Primates > Cercopithecidae > Macaca > Macaca nemestrina. The sequence continues at coordinate 27,514,606 of NC_092127.1, forward strand.
CAGTGTTAGGTATGGCCATGCGACTTGTTTGTTCAGTAAAAGAATCGAAAAGACAGAGAGTATTTAAGAGCTGATGCATGATTTTCTGTTTGTTTCCCTTATTATGGCATATCCTCATGTCCATGTTGAGACAGGGCTGTCATGAGATAGGCTACTCTTCATCACTTTGTTTTTAATAACTTCATGGAAAGATTTTTCCTTGCCAACCTTCAGTGCATATGTAGGGAAAGCGAGAAATACACTTTTAGGTCCCTGAGATTTGGGAACTGCTTGTTGTATAAAATAGAAAATTATCACTATAAATATTTTATGGAAACCTCTTTAAACTTGCATTTTGTAGATATTTTGAAAATAGAATTGTATTTGTATCATACCTGTCAGTAACATCCCACTGACACTTTGTGTGTTTTTAGATATATATTTTGATTCTTATTTCTTAACGCTCATCATGTTGAGATAATTTAGATATTTCCTTTTCACTACTTAAAAAATAAATTCTCATATTTTATGTGTTTATGGCTATCTTTATGCATAAACATATGCATGCCTATAGAGATTTATATTTGTGTATGTGTGTGTGTACTGGTAATAAATATGTGTGTATTCAGCATGCTATTGTAAAATATGGAAACTAGTTTTTTTTTTAATTTAGGGGGGAGTCTCACTTCTTAATTTGCCACCTACAGGAATAATTTTATGTGAATGTTTACCATTTAAAAGTAGTTTTACATTAGACAGCATATGTTTTTATAAAAATTTACATAAGAAAATTCCAAACAAAAAACAAATTTAAAAAATTTAATGAACCACATTATAATTATATGTATACACCATATTTCACCTAATTCTCTTTGCTCTTCTGTGTTGGTATCTTACTGTAATATGTATTCACTTTTTTATGGATCATTATATTTGTCTAATCAATTTTTCAAAAGAACCATGACATTCTTGATGTTTACAACCTCATCACCAAGAAGCACTGCTTTTGTATTTGGTGTCATCACGCAGAGCTGACAAGGTGGTTTAAAATAGTAAGTTGAGTTTGATTCCATACTAATCACACACTCGGTATTTGAGCGATTGCATGCACCATAGCATACTCTGACATGTTTGACTGTAGTGAATGAAAAGAAGCTCAAATAGTAACTTAGAAATAAATTTCCATTTGGAATAGCCGTGAACGAGAAGAGTTCAAATTAAATCCTCTTAGTGCATTAAAATGCAAATATAAGAAGGCAATCCAATTGAGTTACATCGATAATAGAACATATAACACAAATGGAAATTCCTCCCAAATAATTAAGTTATAGCTATATAAATCACTGATGTGTGCATTTGAATTTTGTTCCTTGCATGCATCCTTGAAAGTTCACTAACTTTGGATCACATTAGAATATGCTTTGTTTATCTCCCGCAGACCAGTCTCTAGGCAAGCTCTTTTCTCCACCGAGGCCAATGAAGGCTCTTCCCTGTTCTTCACAGCATTTGCTGTGCTACAACTAAAGCTTTAGGCTCTGACAGCAGGTTTTGCTTTAGACATAATTATGGAAGCTCTTTAATTGGGCCATCACCCTGGGAGGTTCAATGTCGAGCTTTTTCAGTAAATAATTCTGGCTCTAAAATATGCATAATCATGAGAACAATAATGTTTGTACTTTAGTTATATAATCTTGGAGGGAAAAAACAAAAAACTTGAAAGATAGTTCCGCTTGGAAACTCTGCAAAGGTAGAATTTTTCCTGGTTGTGTGTGTGTGTGTGTGTGTGTGTGTGTGTGTGTGTGTGTGTGTTTAAAATCAGATACAATGTAACCTTAGGTTTTAGGATTTAGGATTCTAAGCCTTAGTGTTTTAAACAGTTTGTAATGATTTAAAGATCCAGATGCCCTAAAATATTTAGCTTATAACAATTACGGAGGGCAATTAATATTGCAGTAAAAAGAGAAAAACAGAAAATAATATGCTTTGGACATTTAAATTGATAATGATGCTAATTTTATATGCAATTAGCATGGAGCATTAACAATGATATTCAACCCTAAACATATGAAGGATTTCCTTTGGTCTTGGAAAACAATCATTTGCTTTCAACTTTAAATTATATAAGAAACATTGGTAAGTGATAGCATACATCCATAATTAAATATTAAAATAAAACAAAATTCAATTAAATCAAATGGAATTTATTTAAATTTAGAACACATATTCCAATGCCGAAATATAAATCAAGGTAAAGTCAATAATCTTTAAAAGTTAGTTTTTATCATTGTAATTTAATATCTGTACAAGAAACAAAATGACCTAAGTAAATAAAAATGGCTAATTATGAAAAAAGTAGAGGTATTGTTTGAGTGAATTTTTCTAATGTTATCTATAATCAGATATCAGCATTTTTAGCAGGAGGTATCTCTCTTAAGATATTGCTACACAACTACAGACATAACATTTAAAGCGTTAAATGATGATGACAATCAGAAATATCCCAAGAACGAAATAGTTGATTTTATCATTAAATAAGAATGATAGTAATAGTTGTCATTATTTGAGAGCCTGGTGTGTGTCAAAGTGATGTATTAGGTATTATGCATGCATAATCCTGTTTAATTCTTAAAACAGCTTCATATGAAGGAGAGATTACACAGATGAAAGCTGAAGTAGAAAGACTAAATAATTTGACTACAGTCACATAGCTAATAATTGACAGTCAAAGTCAATAAAATTCATGCAGGTATGCATGTTTATGACTGAGAATGCTTATTCTTTTTTTTTTTTTTTTTTTTTTTTTGAGACGGAGTCTCGCTCTGTCGCCCAGGCTGGAGTGCAGTGGCGCGATCTCGGCTCACTGCAAGCTCCGCCTCCCGGGTTCACGCCATTCTCCTGCCTCAGCCTCCCGAGTAGCTGGGACTACAGGCGCCCACAACCGCGCCCGGCTAATTTTTTGTATTTTTAGTAGAGACGGGGTTTCACCGTGGTCTCGATCTCCTGACCTTGTGATCCGCCCGCCTCGGCCTCCCAAAGTGCTGGGATTACAGGCGTGAGCCACCGCGCCCGGCCAGAATGCTTATTCTTTCATCTTTTACCTTTCATAAAAATTGTAGTATATCAATACCTATATTACATCTTCTCTTAGCTACTCAAAGGCATTGCTCCAAGGGTCCCCCATTCTCTTTCTTCCTTATCAATTTGTATCACTATCCTGGGTCATTTTTATCAGTATGAAAGAATGGTGCTATTTTCCCTGTCTTTAAGCTCAACGAACTAGCAAAACTCTCTTGATCATGATTATTCTTCATCTGTCATTCCTTTTCTCTTCTTTATTTTATGCCAAAATTTATTCAAGAGCTGTCTTTATCCACTGTCTCAAATTTCTCTTTATATATTCTCTCTCAAATCCACTAGACCATTTCCTGAACTCTATTTCCATCAAGGTCAGCAATAATCTACAGATTATTAAATACCTTGGGGTCAATTGTTAGCTCTCAATAATGCTTGAACTATTAGATGATTTGCCATAGTTGAGATAACTTTCTCATCCTTCAAACATTTCCTTTACTTGCCTTTCAGGACACCACAATCTCATTTCCTCCTGACTCAGTCCACATCAATTCAATCTTCTTTGCAAGATCTTTGCCCCAACTTCAAAGCCAGGTTTCTTAGCAAGGTTTCTAAATTTGGCACCACTGAGATTTTGGGTGGGTAATTCTTTATTGTGGGGGTTGCTCTACACATTGTAGGACATTAGACAGAATTTCTGACCTCCACCCATTAGATACAATAGCACCCTCATTTCCCATTGGAACAACCAAATATTCAGGACAAAATCACCTTTGGTGGAGAGCCACTGTTCTCAGTGGTGGAATACTCTCAAGCTCTTCTTTCTACCTGTGTATACTTCCTCAGTACTCCCATTCATGGCTTTCAATACCTGCTATTTGGGACTTGACCTCCCTCTGCACTTCCATATTTGTATATGGAACTGCTTTCTTTACATATACATTTGAATATCTATGAAGGCCCTGAAACTTAAGTATCACAATCTGAACTGGTTATCTTCTCCTCTTCCCATCACCACCAAAAAAACATGCTTGCCCTGCAGAATTCTCTGCTTTTCTAAATACTTGTCTTAGTTCATTTGCATTGATCTAAAGGAATATCCGAGTCTGGATAATACGAAGAAATAAGGTTTATTTGGCTCATGGTTCTACAGGCTATACAAGAAGCATGGTGCTAGCATCTGCTTCTGGGAATTATCTAAGGAAGCATATAATCATGGCAGAAGACAAAGACAGAGCAGATGCATCACATAGTAAAAGAGGGACCAAAAGAGATAAGGGAGGGAGGTGCCACAGTCTTAAGCAACCAACTCTTGAGTGAACTAATATAGCTAGAATTCACTCATTACTCCCATTGACTTCCAATTCGAATGGCCATTCTTAAGAGATCTACCCCCATGACCCAAACACCTCTCACCAGGCCCCACCTCCAACATTAGGGGTCAAATTTTTTCAATCTCAGATTTGAAGGAGACAAATCGGAACTATATAAATACTTATGTTAACATCTTGGGGTGTATTAACCTCCTTTCTTTCTTCTACTCCTCATCAGATTCTTCAGCAATTCTTTAAGGTTAATATCAGAATACATGTCAAACCTGGACATTGTTTTATCACCTCCACTGCTGTTACCTTTGAGCATGTCAGTGCTATTTCTACATCGATTATGTTACTCTTAAGACTAATCTCCTTGCTTTTTATCTCTGTCCTTAATGTATTATCAGTACAACAGTCTGAATGATCTTATGAAACCTAAGTCAGGTAATTTCATTCATGTGTCAGATCCTCCAATGTCTTCCTATTTTATTTAGAGTAAAAGCCAATGTTATTAAAATGAGCCGCAATGACTTGCTCAAACTGGTCCTCACCCCTGTTAACTCTCTGACCTCAATGGATTCTTTCCTTATGATGACTCTTGTAGTTTTCATACATTAGTTTTTACTGTTGTAAAGATTCCATTGTAACAAAAAAAATCAAAGTTTCCTTATCCACTAAATTAGTGATGGGCTCTTGGGTGGTTACTAGCAATTTACTATTAAAAAACAATGCTACTATAAATATTTGTGCATATATTTCCTTGAATGCATGTGAGAATTTCTCTAGGGTATTCCCACAGGAGTGAAATTGCAAAGTAGGCGAATGTTCAACTTTACTAGACATAGTAAGTAGCATTTTAAAGTGATTGTGCTTATTTACAGTCCCATCAGCAATATGTAGTTTTTTGGTTGCTTCCTATTCCCACTAGTACTTGATATTATCATGCTTTTTGAAAAACAAATGCCAACTGGTTAGAGTGTAGTAATATATTTCTAATATTTATTGGCATTTACCTAAAAATAGCAAAAGTGAACATATTTTTAGATATCAATGAGGTTTTTTTTTATCATTTTCTTTTTTATAAAATTCCTACTTATGTCTGTTGTCCAATTCCTCATGGAGCTTTGTGATCTCATGCTGTTGATACAAATTCTTTGCTGATGACAAAGATAAAACAAAGATCTTCCAGTTGTACCATGTCTTTTTACTCTCTTCGTGCATCCTTTGATGTAGTGACATTCTTATTTTTGTCACAATATAATTTGCAATCAATCTTTTATGATGTGTAGCTTTTGTTCCTTGTTTGAGAATTCCCTCCTTACATACATTATAAGGAAATTTTGCTGCATTATGTTTTAAAAGTTTCATAGTATGGCTTTTCATATTTAATAGATGAAGACTAGATTTTATACCTTGTGTCAGGGAGAAATTAGTGTTTTTTCGTATAGCTATTCAATATTCCTTGCACAATTTGTCAATCACATAATTCATCTTCTGACATTTTTGTGCAAAGTCTGGTCAGGAAAAAGATAAAATTTTATGTATGCTGCCTCTAACTTTTGCCTAATGTGGTGTATACGTGTATGTGCATCTTTGTGTGTGTTTATGTGTGTGTATGGGTGTGTGTGTATACTCTCATGATATGTCTTGAAATATGGTTTGAAAAATCCTCTCCCTATTCCTTCTTCAGGAATTTCTCAGATGTTCTTGGCCCTTCCAATTGTCTTTGCAATTAAAATCTGCATATCATATCCTACAAAGAACTCCATTAAGGCATATGTGGCCATAAAGATAGAGATAATGGATACTGGGCACTCCAAAATGGTTTCCAGGAGTTGGAAGGGAGGGGAGCGTTAAGAATTATCACCTGGGTACAATGTTCATTCTTTTTCTGATGGGTACACTAGAAACCCAGACCTCACCATTACACAATATATTCATGTAATAAACATGCACATGTACCCTGGAATCTAAAATTTAAAAAGCAAGTAGCTGAAAAGATATGGGGAAAAAAGAAACCTATTAAGATTTTAATTGGAATTGCACTAATTCTATAACTCAGTTTGAGGAATATTGATAAATTTATTACAGAGAGTTATTTCCAAATATTTCCATTTATTTAAGTATTATTTAATGTTTTCAATAAAATACTTAATTTTTTGCATAAAGGGCTTCTATGTATTTTTTATTGGCACTCTGTCAATTGAAAATATATCAAATACATTTTCTGATGGAATATGGTAAAGATTTTTGATTTTGTGCTGCATGTCAGATTTCTTTTGTTTCATCAAATCTTTCTTATTCTAATAACAAAAATACATTTAGGATTTTCTTTGTAAACAAGCACTTTATTAAAAATATACAGGGTTTTGTCTCAACTTTTCAATTATTACAGATTTGATTTTATTATTTTTTTAACTGCACTGATTAGGACTCCAGTACAATCCTAAACAGAATGGGTAATAGCAAGCATTTTCGTTTGCTGCTGGTCTTATTAAAATTTATCTCAGTAAGTATGAGAGCCTTGATATTTTTTCTTTTTACATTAAGAAAAATAGATGTCTTTTTAAAGATTAAGCATTTTCCTTCTAGTTTGCTAAGAGTGTCTATCATACGTTGACCTTAATTTTATTAAATGAATAGTATCTGCATGTACTGAGATGTGCTCTAGTATCAGATTCACTGTCCTTTAATCTGTAAATGTGGTAAATTACAATAACTATCAATCAAATTAATTAATTCAGCTAATTACCTAATGGAAGTTCTGTAACTCTGAAGAGTTTTCTCCATCACACTGTAATTTCTCCAAAACTGCTCGAAATTCAGAATGGAGCTGAATTATTGAACTTCACATATTACCTAGTACTTTGAAGAGCAAGGAGGCTTATGTAGATATGAATATAAGTAATATTACATTTATATATATTTTACTTTCTTATTTCTACTTTCATAATGTTGCTTTTCAGCTATCAATGACTTAAGCAAAATTTTTAAAGCTTGCTGCAGGCCTTATCTTTGGCTTCTGTTTCTCATACCCCACCTTTCCACCAGCTCTCTGAGTACCCCTCGGAACACAGGAGTCCCCTGCTTGCCAGGACACTATAGTCACTGACATATGTTTCACACTTCCATTACCTCTAAATGTACTTTTCATCCTCCCTAAAAGCTTAGGTTAATTGACCTTACTTTGTTAACGAATGTATTAGTTTATGATATGCTAGCTATTATATTGCTTTTTGATAGAAATATAATAGTATCATACAGTTATTATTAGCAACACCTCTGGAAAACAAAAGCATTTTTTTTTTCTGTAAGTTGTGAACATGTTGGTAGACAAGTTAAACCTTTTCCAAATGCTATTTGTTCCAACTTTTTCTTTTTTGTAAATTTGTAAATAATGCAGATGTCTACTGCCAAAGAAGGACAATGTATTCAATCCATCAGTTAATGAACATTTGTTGTGACAAACTGAACTAGTCATTCAGACAAAAAAGGCGAAGAACACAGTCTCTTATAAAGAAATCCTAATGTAGTGAGGGGACAAGTTTCAGATGTGTTCAGGGGACAAATTCCAAATGTTAAGACAGATTTTAGTATATATATGTGTGTGTGTGGTATGTGGCCACTAGTCACTTTGTTCATGTGTAGCTGAAATTCCTTGTTCCTAAAGTGAATATTACCTTCTAACTATAATCTCTGTAAATAATCCCCCAGGTCCTGGCATACTGGGTAACTAAGCAGTCTTTAGATTTTTAATTTGTGGACTTTGCTAAGATGTGACCTAGGAAATGGCTGATAGAGATTTGACGTTAATAAACTATTAAATGTGCATGTTGAGATATTTTGGTACATATTAAAAGTATTTATTTTGTGGAAAATATTTATCAGTTTTTGTTTATTTCTTGCTCAGAGAATTATGATGATGACTATTGATTTATAGCCAACGTAGGAAAATAGCTGAGAAAAAGTTAAAGAATATTTGAAACATGTATTCTCTCCTGTTTAGTATGGTTCATTTTGTTAAGTTTTGTTTTGCTTCATACTCACTATATGAAACTGGGTTGCCTGCATATATTTATAACAATCTCAAAGTTTAATCACAGGTCTATTTATCCCTTAATTTGTTCTTCTTTTAAAAAAGAGAAATTTGTGTTAAATATGTTTAAGAAACTCTGCATACAACAGCTTCCTTTTGGTGTTTCCAAAACATATTATCATACTAAAGTCTCTGAGAAATGTTTCAGGATTTTTCTTTTAATCTCAGCATTTCCAATCCTTATTTAACCATCTAAGTCTGTTTTCTTTCTATATAAACACCCAACTAATACATCACTAGTGTTCTGCAGAATACACTTTGGATAATATAGTTATAGGTAAGAAATGTATACTATTGCAATAATACTTTAAATTGAATTACTTTCTTTTGGTATATGAATGGCTATATTTACAAACTGGGTTTTTGGCATGGATTTACAGCCTTTTTCTCATGTTTTGGGCTCAATGATCCACTACTATAGAGTTCCGTCTAGGTTTCTGGGTTAATACTCCAACCAAGTCCCCATCTCTATTCCAATTAATTTTGCAGGAACCCTTATGTCTACAACTCCCCCCCTTCTAAAGATGTAAAATCGAAATTTGACACACTCTCAGTAAGTAGTTTGGTTTTCTTGTGCATTTACCTCCAAAGTATTTATCATGACCCTGTGAATCCTTCAGACTGCTCTTCAGTTCCTCTCCTTTTCCTCTGATAACCGGGTTCTCATCATCCCTTACAGTCTTGCCCACTTTGGTATGACTATTCCTAAAGATCTCACAACAAGATGTTAAATATGCATGTTGAGATGTTTGGGCACATATTAAAAAATATTCATTATGTAGAAAATATTTATCCATTTTTATTTCTTGCTAGGGGAATTTTGGGGTGTGGGAGAGAGTGTATTTTTTGACCTAAGACATGTTTCTGAGATATGGGTGTATCACAGTGGAAAACCACAGACTCAGTCACATTTCTGAATCTGGGGAGAGAAGATCTGTAAAGGATTTTGATTTAGGAAAGATAATCTATATGGCAACCAGAGCCACAAGAGTGCATGAAAAGCCAGATAGAATGTGAAAGATGAAGATCTAAAACAGAAACTCATTAGCATAAAATGTGTATAGAGAACAAAAGAAAAATGAAAGATATTTTGAACATCCTTCTGATAAGTAGTAAAAAATCCAAAAATGTTATTGCCATGAAATGAAATTCAGATATTGTTTTAAAATTAAAGACTTGATCATTTATTCAACAAAATATCTGGAAAGCCATTTTATCTGCCAGGTACTACACTGGTGCTCGACTACAAAGATAAACAATACAGTTACAATCTCTGACCTCATGGAGCTGAAAATACAGCATACTCAAATATTTGGGAAAAGCCAAGACAAATGAGAAAGTACTAAGAGGGGGCATTCATTAACCTTAACAACAATGAGGCTATAATGGACCCAGGGAGATAACTTTTTATGGAGCAGAGGTGGAATAAGCCATATTGAAATTGATTGAACAGTAAGGCATTTTTATTTTAGGTTATATGTATGAAGAAAAGATGTAAATATACTAAACTATGAACTTTCATTGCCTCTAGGCTGTGAGACTGCAAGTTATTATAGTTTTTCTTATCTGTATTTTTCTCACATGTATTTTATAAATTCCTACAATGAAGGCATACCCTTTGCATAAAAAGAAAAATAAATAATTTATTATATTAACAAAAGAAAAAAGAAAAACTACTTTATTGAAATAAATTATTGTTTTAAATATAAATAAAATTGAGGTATAACATTATAGATTAATAGTTTGATAAACATAATGAGTTTAACAAGTGTATTCAAACAAATAATAACAATGAGAAAACTTGAGTAAACCCATTTTGAGGACCTCATTGTTCTGACTGGCTCCGTAATGAGCTAATTAAGTGGATAATTGCAGAAACTCCACTGGTACTATGCTGACAATTCACATCTACCAAACTAAGAGCTGGTAGAAGTTTTTAAAAAGTAGTAATCAAAGCACTGATTTATGTAGTTTCCAAGTTAGCACATGCAAATGCTTTCAAAATGTAGAATAGCTTCAATTCCCACCAGTTTAGCAGCTGACATGATTATGTTCATGAATCCTCTAGGAAATTGAGGAAACAGTAATAACAACCCTAGTTAACAAGAGAAGAAAAGGACTGCCTGACTGACTGTATAAGTCTCCTATGTTAACACTGATTATAAACATCGGTGGTGGTAAACACAGCCATTGCATGAGATTGAGTTGTGAGCATTTATGGGAAAATGAGATCCGCAGCCATGATTCCATTCTATTAAAACAACTCCTCCGAGAACTATGTAAGATAATACCTTTGTTGTTCTCTCTTCCCTCTAGCAAATGAATGGGACTACGAAATTACTATCTCCATGAGCTAAATGAGAAAGGGTTAAATGGTTAATTTTTCTTCCAATGGTATTGTACTGTTTAAAAAATATACCTTGGAAACCAATGAGTTATTAAGTTGTTTTGTTTTGTTTTCCAGATATATTTCATAAACAAATGAAAATATTTTTGAAATATTCTCAGGTGGTCTCCCATGTCATTTAACAGAAAATAGTGTGTAATTGCTAGCCTGAAGCTCATCAACCAATTACACATTAATATGCAGCTTCTAATATATAAGACCGCAGGGGCAGTGAAATCACATATTTTAAAACTGATTACTTTGAGTTACTCAGTACACCTCTAGGTCCCTCTGACAAAAATTATTCTCCCCCAGGTCACTTCCACTAAGCCTCCATGGCCTGAGATACCACTGTGCTTAAAATATTCAGGATGAGTCTTACTCCTCAACATTTTTCAATGCAGTAGCCCAGAGATGGAGGTGAAAGAAAATAAACTGGATATAGTAAAAAGGAAGAATCATGGGAAGTGTCATCTAGAAATCAGAGCTCTAAGAAACCATGGCGATCATCCATTCCAGGTTTTAAAGTTGACAGACAAACACCAAAACAATTTCAGTGATTTACCCAGTGAAGCACAAAGTTGGGGCCAGATCACAAGTCCTTCAGCTCTAACACTAATTGCCCTTCCAATGGGAGCACCATGACTGTAGTTGTTGAGAGAGGCAAGGTCATCAGAGAATCTCAGAGAACAACTGGTTGTTATTGGCTATCCAGGTAAGAGAGAATCCTTACTGAGAAGAAAAGAAGTTGAATTTCTCTAAATATATGCTAAGATCTCTATCCTTTATCATTATAAAGCTGCTTTCTTAATGTTCTTTAAAAACAGAAACAGAAGACATGAAGCATCATTTTATGGCTCCAATAATAACACATTTAGGAAGTTTTGTCATTTTATGATAGACTTTCATTCATTCACTTATTAAATATATATCAAGAGTCTACCATATGACTGTCACCAGCTGAAACACTCACCTCACGTACAATAAGAGCTATATTTTAAGGTGTCTGAATGTTACCAGTATTTATATTAAACAAAAATCTTACATAGAATGCCAAAACTAAACAAAAACAAAACAAAATGAAAAACAAGACTTAGGCGTGAAGAGAAAGCAAGCATTGAAAGTTAAAGAAAAAGCCATTAGTTAACAATGACTGCCTGTCCTACTTGGTGTGCTGTAAACACATGAGTAGGAACCAAAAGAGCTGAGTTTTAGGGTGACCTTGTAACATACTGTCTGTGTGACGGTGGAGAAGGTACTCACCGACTTCAGCCTCACTGGTGCAATCATTTACTGCAGACTGGACTTTTTGGTCCTCCCTCATTTTCAATGCCATTTAGACTCAGAATAGTTAGAAGTTTAAATGAATATGAAAATACTTGATTGAGTTCAACACTACAACCATCTGAACAATATTAGAACCATCCTGGCTAACGCGGTGAAACTCCCTCTCTACCAAAAAAAAAAAAAAAATTAGCCGGGCGTGATGGCGGGCGCCTGTAGTCCCAGCTACTACGGAGCCTGAGGCAGGAGAATGGCGGGAACCCGGAAGGCGGAGCTTGCAGTGAGCCGAGATCGCGCCACTGCACTGCAGCCTGGGCGACAGAGCGAGGCTCTGTCTCAAAAATAATAACAATAATAATAATAACTACCACTTTTTCTGCTAAACTTTGAAATGATTTTTATCTATTTCTAATAATTAACAAAGGTTCAACTTCTAAAAATCAGTTATAATCACCTAATACCATGTAAGAGTTTGTAGTTTCCAGGCTGACAATCTTGGGAGCCAAACAACCTCCTCCTGTAGAAGATAAAATGGAGGTAGCTCCCCCTGGAGAGCAGATGGTAAAAATTCAAAGAGAAATTCGAATTATCTGCAATTTTTTTGAGTGCAGCTTCTTCTTCATGCTCTGAAGATTATTTCAAAAGGCAGACAGTTTGCACATCTATTCAATAGGCATAGATGTCCTATTGCCAGACTCTGAGGAACAATGTGAAATGTAAGTATTTTTAATGCCACTGACAATTGCATCTCAGTTTAGAAAGAATGGATTTTTAAAATTCTCAATTGTGCAATATTTTGACTCTGATGGAGTACTGTAGTGCCTACATTTTTTTTCTGGCCTCAGCCCTATAAATGAGGGTATTTATATAGATAACAATTCTGCCTGCCCCTGTTTAAGGAGGGAAGAAAACCTAAACTTAAATACCGAAATCACACTGTTTATTTCTTAATGTTCTAAGAATGCTGCATAGTCACCCACAGATAATCTGCTAGACTTTGGTATAGAAATTTTAATTCAAACGTTTTGAGATTAATCTATTATTCACCTGAGTATAGCAGATATGATAGAGCAGTGTTTCACAAGTGTGAGGCTTGCTCCACCTATATGGCAATCACCTGAGATCCCTGTTTAAATTGTAGATTCTTGAATCTCATCGAAGACCCCTAGAATCAGAATATCTTTGGTCTGGCCTAGGAACTTTTATCAAACACTCTCTACCCATAATTTTCTTGCCCACCAAAATCTGATAACTGTAAATATGGTATAAGATATGCTGGTCTATGACTGCAGAAAAAAAGAAGGCAAGCTAGGAAAGTCAGTGAGATGGAAACTAGCATCGAGCAGTGTCATTTCAGACACCAGTGGGCTCTCACTTTGTGGCTGAGGCTTCTGACTCATTCTCATGCTTCTTACGTCTTTCCAGCCCAGGGAATCTTCTCTCAGTGAGAAGCCCCTGCTGCAGTAGGTACTCTCCAATTGCATGGAGTAATTTTATATCATTGTGCCGTTTGATTACTATAATCTCTGTAAATAGAGTTGAATCGTTTAGCCACATCCTCCAGAGATCCAAAGTATATCTTTTGGAACGTGAATGCAATTTGAAATGAAGCCACCAGATGGCCAATTTTAGAAATGATCAATGAACTTGTTCCTAAGTGGACAACAGGTCCACACACTTTAAAATTTATTTTTTGGCCGGGCGCGGTGGCTCAAGCCTGTAATCCCAGCACTTTGGGAGGCTGAGACGGGCGGATCACGAGGTCAGGAGTTCGAGACCATCCTGGCTAACACGGTGAAACCCCGTCTCTACTAAAAAATACAAAAAAATAGCCGGGCGAGGTGGTGGGCGCCTGTAGTCCCGGCTACTCGGGAGGCTGAGGCAGGAGAATGGCGTAAAAACCCGGGAGGCGGAGCTTGCAGTGAGCTGAGATCCGGCCACTGCACTCCACCCTGGGCGACATAGCGAGACTCCGTCTCAAAAAAATAAAAAAATAAAATAAAATAAAATTTATTTTTTTATATTAAGCAACTTTGATACTTTTATACTCACAATCCATACTTTGTCACCATGTGAGTATAAACAAATATATTCATTTATTTAATATAAAATATGTATAGGGCTTTATTAGTGGCTCATAAGTGACAAGATGTCCTCCAATGAGAAAGCATGTCCTATGGGCACTCAAATTACTCAGATAATATCTGAGATTCTAATTCTATTCAATTTAAGGGTGACTGTTTTAGAAAAGTATTTTTGCTTTAAATATATTCTTAAATCTTCTAAAGGGATTATATTACAGCTTACAGAGCAGACAATGATCTAGAAACCCATAGGCCCACCACATTTGCAACGAGCATAATTTAAGTTGTGTTCTAATTCAAATGACATGTGTACATAGGCTATAAGTATTTGGGCCAGAAAATGTGACTCTCTAAAATAATATGTGATTAAAAGTAATTTTTATTTTCATTTAATATTATTCACATATCTAATATGTTCAATCTATTATTACTGGTCATATTTAATATATTATAAAAATATTGATAAAGTTAACATTTAAAAACTATATAGCCAGTACCTATTCCATTGTGAATTGTAGTTAATTAGAACCTCTTGATTTTTGGTCGTCGTGAATAACAATGATCTAAATATTTTGTCATTGAGTTAATCTTGGGCAAATCACTGCACATTCCTAAGCCTCAGCTTTTTTTGTTGCTGTTATAAGTTTAAGTTGAATTATTCATATAAGCTATGTAATATAGAGCCCCAAATAAGGTAATCACTCACAAAAATGTTTGCTATTGTCATTATTATATTGTTTTTACTCTACAGGGCTTGACATATTTGGAAAAGATTTTCCTACAGTTTTCTTTGACCTAATGCAGCTTATATAAACACAAAAAAACTAGGAATAAAAAAATCACTTGTACTTGAAGTTTTTTCTTATTTAATATAGACTAATAGTCATTTGAAAAAATACAGCTGTAAGGATAAGCTTTTGTTCACATAAGGCATGGATATTTAGTTCATACACCTTTCTAATCACTTGCATAGGAAACACAACATTCTTGTTTGATTGAGCTTGTTTTAAAAGACTATATGCAATTTTCAAACTCATGAACCTCTTTATTATGCATGTGATAAGGGTTAAATGTATAGTTATAATGAAACATTTAATGCCGTATTACTAAACCTATGGGTTTAGGAATATTCCTCGCTCCTAAGAATGAACCCACATAGACAGTGAAAACAAAAAAGAAAGTTTTTCCACTTTCAGACACAGGATTTTTTTCCTAAACTCTTCATCAAGTGTTCAGGGATGGCAGACTACAATCATTTTACAAGACCTTCACTTCGTTGCTTAAAATGGCAGGGTGATTTCAGAAAATGAAAAATGCTCAATATCTGTGTGGACTTTATCTCTCTAGGCTTTTTAGAATTCCATTGCTTTATATTTGTAATCTCACTGTGTTGTCTTCCTAGGATATATTTATAGTGCTAGCATGTTGCTTCTTTAAAAAGGGCACATTTAAAAACTTGTGATGAGTAAATCTAAAAGAAATGATGCCTCTCTTGGATTAAATGTTTCCTATCCTTCTTTCATATTATAGATATTTCTGACTACTATCTCTAAGGCTATACAATTTGGAAAATTGTTTTGATTACTTATTTACATTTAGCATCTGCATACAATAGACAGAACAAAATCGTTTAATTTACGTTGAATTATTGTGTAAGACAAATTTGAGAGGATTATTTTTTCATTTTGTTTTGTTTTCAACATGGAGCTGTGAGATGCCTTCTCTTATTAATACTGCCATAATATAATTTGGTGACAGTTTTGGAAAGTTTCACCATTTCACAGCAAGGCTTAAGTCCTTTCCCTGGGACAGATTGTAAACAATGTTCTCTTGCTATTTTTGATTAATATGTGTTTATTGATTACTGTGCTTTAATTAAGAACTTGCTATGTAACATCAAGTATATTATCAAAGTTCTTTCTCACGTTATCTTTTTGTAAAGAATATGACAATTTGCAGAGATTTGTTTGGAGATATTAAATTCCAGATGAGTTTTCTGGGAGATATTGTTTTAAAGCTTAAAACACAAATGATATGCAGTAGGTTATCACTATAATATTTGAAGGATTACACTTTAGGTAAGGTGTGGATTTGAACAAAACTAACAAGTTAATTAATCATAAAAATTGATAGTCTCAAACAGTAAGGTATTATAGCTGAAATTAACTTAAGATAACATACTGCCAATATGTGACCAATATGTTTTATATAAAATCTTTTACAATGAGAGTCATTTTAAGAAAAATATGTAATTTGCAAACATCATTGTAGACATATGCATACTAAATAACGAAATACATAGGAAGATTGGGAAAAAGAAAATACCAACAGCTTTTTTCTATTTTCTTAAGCTTTCTTCTACATCTTTGATATTGGAATAATCAGGTGGAATTATTCTATTAGAATCTGTCTCAGTCCACTTAGGCTAGTATAACAAAATGTCATAAGCTGGGAAGCTTATAAATGTCAAGAATTTATTTCTGGAGGTTGGGAGACCTACGATTAATGCAGATCTGTTGTCTGGTGAGGGCCTACTTTGTAGTTCAGAGAAGGTGCCTTCTCCCTATGTACTCACATGGTGGAAGGGGCAAGACATCATTCTTAACCCTTTTTCATAAGGGTACTGTTCCCATTCTGAGAGCTCTGCTCTCAGGACCTAATCACCTCATCCCAAACCCACCTCCTAATATTATCACCTTGATTGTTAGGATTTCAAAGTATGAATTTGCATGAGACAGAAACATTCAGACCACAGCAAAATTTCTAGTGAAATTTCTAGTGTCTAGAAAGCTAGACATATTACTCTACAAATATCTAAAAATACTACAGACATATTACCAGAAGTAATTATATACAATCAGAGTTTAGTTCATCATGCTGATTCTTTTTATTTATCTTTGAGAAAGGTCTTTTGACTCTATAAATTCTAAGGTGTCTTTCAAATACATGTAAAATTCTAGTTTTACATGTTTCATGAATTGGATTTATGTTGACACCAAATTAAGTTTAGCATATTAATTATTTGCACCACAGTTTTTGAAAATCTGTACAAATAGTGAGATTTCTTTTAAAAAGAAATGTCTTTAATAATAATTCCCTTACTGAATAATTTGAAGTATTTATAGGCTGTGTATTCCATAAATTAATGATCTTCCAATGTTATCATCAATTTTCTTCACCCAAGGGTTTCTGTTAGTGTATATTTAAAATAATCAAGTCAACCCTTGTTTATAAAAGATCCCATTCAGATTGGCATTTTTTTTCTTTTCTGTCTTCCAGATTTTCATAGTAATGTCTCAGTTCTATCCTTAAACTGTATATATAATTAGTATTTTCAGTTCAAATTTGCATGTAACAAAACTCATGAATGCACATAAAAAATTACCTACTTCACTTTTATCATAAGAAAAATTTATGAGAAGCCTATCATCTAAGTAACTTCGAAGAAACAAAGGTCACAACGTATATGTTGTCACTAAATGCCTTACAAATGGTATTTCTGGGAAACTTAAAAAAATGCTTGAATGACATTTATTTTTGGGCTCTACCCAGTAAATAGTTAATATGTCATTCATTCTTGCCAGTCTAATAGATACAAATGAATTACAATGTGAGCATGCCTCAGGTACACCAGCAATTTTATAACAGAACAAAACGTACTAGTTACTTTACTTAGACTTTGAGGCTATTACAAAGCATAAAATATAAAACAGTAATAAATAAAATATAAAAGGGGAAATGAAAAAGGCATAGCTTTGTAGGGGTGTGCGAGGCGTAACTGGCAAAAGTCAAGGGTTTCCGAGAAAGTAGGAAAGGTAGCCTGGAGATTTAGCTCTTAGGGGAAAATGGGAAAGAAAACTTTCCATTGCAAGTTCTTGGAAGCTGCCACAATCAAACCAGTCCCTCAATCCAGGGACTGGGATAGTACTGATTTGAGGTGGGGTAAGAAGCTGGTCAATGGTGTGGCTTAGCTAAAGCTGTGTGTTGAGAGAGGTGGATGCTTAAAAAAATCATGGCAATCAGGCAAACTGACCACTAGGCTGGTGACTGAATCTGCAGTGCTCTCAGCATAGTCAGATGGTGGAAGACAAAAGTCGCCAGTGTCAGCATGGGAAGTAGACTTAAAAACACAAACACGTATCCTCTGTCTGGCACACATGCACATCCACAACCACCAAGTAAATATATAAGTGTGTAAGATTATATTCCAGAAGAAATAAAATTTTGTAAAAGCCTGAATTTTTAAAAAATGCATAATTTCCAAAAATCACAAGAAATTAAAAAATGAATCAGAATAAGTTAAATATAAAATAAGTTGATACTTTTAAAAGACAAAATGATGTAAAATCTTGACAAAAAACATCTGTAGACATTTAAGTAAAAGTTAAATGGAGAGGCTACACATTAGATTATAAAAGGAAAAAATGAAGAATTGTAAACACTACTGGAAATTTCATCAAAATAACGTGCTAGACTCCGAAGAGAAAAAGTTTAATAAAAAGGGTATTAAAAACTACCAAATAAAAGACACATTGCCTTCAAAAGAATAATAATTAGATTAACAGGAGACATCTCATCATGTTGTAAATGCCACAAGACATTTAAAAGTGTTGGGAGAAAGTTCTAGAATTATTTACATAGCCAAGATTTTAATAAAGTTATTATTTCAACTAATAATTTTAATATTAAGGGCTAGTCAAAGACTTTAAGATACAAAGAACAAGACATGTTGCCTCTTATTGGCCCACATTGAAAAACCATAGGTTTATTTCAGCATAGAAATAACCTATCAGAAATGTATGGAATACAAGGAAAAATGGTAAGCACAGCAGTTAAGTAACTGTTGACTTTAATTGTAATAAACATTGATTTCTTATATTTTAAAGGTAGAAGTATTATTCTTATTAATTTCATATATTTGTAAAACATTTTTAAAGCTTAACATTTTGTCTTCTTCTAAAGAAAGATACATTGAATATTTTAGACTTTGTAGGCCTCTACAAAGAGAAAAAAAGAGATATAC
Source organism: Macaca nemestrina (assembly GCF_043159975.1). Lineage (NCBI taxonomy): Eukaryota > Metazoa > Chordata > Mammalia > Primates > Cercopithecidae > Macaca > Macaca nemestrina. The sequence goes on from NC_092127.1 coordinate 27,533,846, forward strand.
TGAAAATGTTAACAAGCCAATATAAAGTATGAAAGAAAACAAAAGAATCAAATATATACAATGGTAAACACACTTACACAGGCACAAAAGTACTTGTAGAAATATGTCCAAATATATTAGCAAACTTAATAAATGTAAATATACTAAATTTATCTCTTAAAGATAAATTTTTGCTATAGTAAAAAACCAACTTTATATACTGCTTAAATAATAAACACCTAAAGTAAATTACATGAAGGATTAAAAATAAATGCAAATCGAATATGAATTACAATGTCTGATGAAGAACTGTATGTGTTCATTCTAAAATGAATATGGAAGAGAAAAGAACCAAGAATTTTCTTATTGAATATCAAGAATTATTATCAAACTCTAGTAGTTAAAAGCTGTGGTATCTGCATAGGAATAGATAATTTAATGGAAACAGAGAATTTAGAAACATAACCACAGATACAGGTAAATCCCACATCTAACCAAAGTAGAATTAGAAATCATATAAATTTTCCCAAAACCATAGTTTACTTTCTACAAGAATAAAATAAAATCTTGTCATTGTACTGTGCCTCAAAATTAATATCAGATCAATTAAAAATTCAAATGAAAAACTTTAGTTACAAATATACAATAACATTTTTGTAAACTGAAAAAGTAGTTTTTCTCAAACATGACAGCTTTATCACAAACCATTAAACAATTCAATGAATTGATGCATTATACTTAAAAGTTGTATATATTATAAAGTAAAAATTAGAAATATAATTAAAATTTCTTTTTTATAAGATAAAAAAATGTTCAGAAACCAAATTGATAGAAAGCTGTGTCCCCTGGGCTAGCGTCCTACATGCTTTATATGCAATTCTACTCCTTAAGGGTTGGCCTTAGCTGTTTTTGTTTGCCATAGGACAATCAGTGGGCTGAATCAAACTTGCTTTTTAAAGAAAAGTAGTGAAGGTCGGGCACGGTGGTTCACGCCTGTAATCCTCGTACTCTGGGAGGCTGAGGCGGGCGGATCACGAGGTCAGGAGATCGAGACCATCCTGGCTAACACAGTGAAACCCCGTCTCTACTAAAAATACAGAAAAATTAGCCGGGTGAAGTGGCGGGCGCCTGTAGTCCCAGCTACTGGAGGCTGAGGCAGGAGAATGGCGTGAACCCGGGAGGCGGAGCTTGCAGTGAGCCGAGATCCCGACATTGCACTCCAGCCTGGGTGACAGAGCCAGACTCCGTCTCAAAAAAAAAAAAAAAAAAATAGTGAAATAAAAGAAGCTTTTGAGTATGTTTTCATAGATTCTCCAGCCAGCGCTCAGTATTATTTTGACTGCTCTCTGACTGTTCAAAGGCTCATTTTGCAATAGATTATCTCATTAAAGGGACATTTCTCTCAGCCTCCACCCAGAAGTAGTCATTATGCTTTCTGGTTCTAGTCCTTGAATAGAGGAAGGGAGGTACACTTTGCTCTCAGTCTGGGCCCAACCAGTTATATTGGGAATTTTATATTCATTACCTAGAGAAGAGGAGAGAATGGAGAAAGAAAGTTGCTAAAAATTATTGGTGGTCAGGGTTACTGTGGATTTTACAGAATTACAGCGGTTCTGAAGCAGGCCATAAATGGGTTGGATGATGCTACTAAATTTTTTATACCTACCATCAGTCTAGAAACAGCATCTTGATGGAGTTGCATATAAATTCTAATTCTATGTTGGTTAAATTCAATGTAATAGCTATCTCTAAATTTAATTAGAGGTGTCATTTCAAAAGTTCACTTGTGTAAGATTCTCAGATATCATACTAGTACCAATGCCTTGTCTTTATTATCTGTTAAAAGCATTTATTTCAAAAGACATAATTTTAAGTGTTGTTATAGATATATTTTCTGAACTCATCTGAGTACTCTACCTAAATTACGGTATTTTGTGTTGACAGATTATCAAGAATTTGAAAGCTCATGATGTAACTATGCCTGGTACACATTATATATTCAATAAGCACTTTTTATTGTTTTAAAACACTATGTTACTGCTTTATTTTCACCTTTCTTCGGTTTTTTTTCTTCTTTCAAAATCTGATACAATTTAGTTAAAAAAAATTTTTACCTGTTGCCTCTTTTTCAAACTTGAGACACTGGTCTAAAGTAAAATGTAAGTTATATGTCTCTTGCTGAAAACAAACTCAATATCTGCTATGTTATTTGCTCATGACTTGGGTTCTGACCACTGGCTATGATTGGCCACATAACCAGATGAAGTATTTCCAATAGCTTTAGAGTTTTCTTGCAGGGTTTCAGCTCTTCCTGTCTGCTTTGGTTTAAACCACTAGGAATGTGCTCAGGTCTTCAGTTGACTGAGGTAACGTTCATCTAAAAGGATAGTTTACTCTCCACTTTCTACATGTTCTAAGAAAACATGGAGATTTTGATTCTGAGAAACTTTGTGAGAATCTTTATGGAGCAAGTAAGCATTAACCTATCTTCCTTCTTTCCCCTGCACGCTAGGGTGGTCATATCTCTCCTTCCGGGATCTCTCCGGAAAATATCTTGGGCCTCAATTACTTCTACTAACTGTGGACTATTCTCAGACTCTCCATAGTATTCTGAGAATGAACTAGAATTCCTCTGAAACTTAGCTGACCCCAATGAATGGGCAAGTTTTCCCCACGGCATTTCAGTTTTAAATACAGAGGAAATTAAGTTGTTCCCTGTGCAGCACTTCATTGTTAAACTGTGACAGATTTTTTTTCTTGTACAATAAATGTAGTTCCAGATTTAAAGAACACGGGCTGCTGGAGACCTTGGTATGGAACGAACAGGTTGAATTTAAAATCTGTCTGACATTGACAAAATCGCAATGATTTTTTTTTAATAGCAAATAAAATGTGTAACATAGTACCTTTGGGATTTTAAGCAAAGTCAGTCCTAAGAGTTGTATTCTTCCTTAATTTACATTTTAAGTGCTCATCAAGGTAGAAGGCAATGAATTCAGAAGACAGAGCCTATAATAATTTTCCCTTCTCTTGAACCAGGGAAAGATCTTCAAGGTCATATCATGTATTATTACTTTCAAACTTTTAAAACATCATTTTTTCCACATTACACTATGCAAACTTAGGTGTAGCTTACATACAAAGCAAGGCAATAGGCCTTTCATGGCTTACACATACGAAATGTGCAATAAAGTACATAAAGAGTGTTTAGGAGAAAAAGTAAAGTTGGATCCATGTGATCTGGTAGTTTTAGTTTGCATGATAACATCCAGTTGCTACCTACTTTGAGAAGTAATAAAATATGTTTTCTTAACTTTCAGCTTGTATTACAATGACATATAAATGCTGTTCCTTAAATTTTTATTGAAGATAGTTTTGAAAATAATATAAAAAAATTAAACATTATCAGTCTGATTATTTCTGTTTTCAGAAATTTAACGTAAGAAAACTGTAGTTTTAAGGGAGAAGGTGAGTAAAGGAAAGTGGAAAAAGAAACTACAAAACCATGACTACAAAATGAAATGAAATCATGAGAATATTGTTTGTGTTTGAAGCTAAAGGGAGGAAAGATCAAGTACAGCAGTGACCTCCAAAGAATTCAGGTGGATTAGTTAGTGGTAGAAGCAGGGAGCAGTGGGTAGAGAATGTTAATGCAAGTGTTAAGAAAATCAGTTTATGAGCCCAGCCACAAGTAGAATCATGTCTTTTGACTTTTAACCTATTGTTCTTTCTACTATAGCATGTCGCTGCTGAGTATTAAAAGAACTTTTTCTGAATTGGTACAGTTTTGAGAAATAAAGTTAGCCCTTGAATGACACAGGGGTAGGGTGCCAACCCTGTGAACAGTCTAAAATTCAAATATAACTTTTGACTCCCTCAAACTTAACTATTAATAATGTGCTACTGACCAGAACCATAAAGTCAATTAGCATGTACTTTGTATGTTATATTATTATATGCTATATTCTTACAGTAAAGTAAGCTGGAAAAAGAAATGTTATTAAGAAAACCATAAGGAATAAAAATATATTTACTATTCATTAAGTGGAAGAGGATCATTATAAAGGTCTTCATCTTCATCATCTTCATGTTGAGTAGGCTGAGGAGGAAGGAGAAGAAGAGAAGTTCATTTTGCTTTCTCAAGGGTAGCAGAGGTGGAAGAAAATTTGTGTATAAATGGAACCATGCAGTTCACACCAGTCTTGTTCCAGGGTCAATATTGAAGTCACTATTTTTTTTAGATACTGTCATAGATAAACAAAGCTGATACACAGTACAGAAGAGCTAAGTGCAGCATACTGAGATATATCACATTATTTTGGCCATCTTAGGACATCATTTTAACCAGTCATTTTACACCATGATACAGACCTCAGCTTTCAGCAAGGTGGGAGACTGATAGTCCATTCTGTGTGTAGACAATATTATTATTTTTTAGTTTTGAAAATGGACATGTACAATTAATTTCAATTGAGGCAATATATAATGTACCTTTTCACTATTGAATCATGAATATATTACAATGAAGTCCAGGGACCTGTTTTGAGAGGTAAAAAATGAGTCACTATATGTTGTATTGCTTTTTTGGACCTAAATTTGAGACATTAGTATATTTGGCTAAGTTTTATTAAAGTTTTATTCTGTTTCAAAGTTGTCAAAAATGCTTTAAAATATATATGCTATACTATATATAACCATCTCTGTATAGCTATAATTAAAAACATCTATATGTTTATATAACTATATATCAATAACTAAATGTATATTTATATACAAATTCAAATTTATATATTCATATATAACTGTAACTGTAACCATCTCTATATATAATTAGAACCATAACTATATATAACCATACTCTCAGTGAACATCATTGTGAGAAATCAAATGTATGAACCAAAAACTCCAAAACTGGTACTCAAATAAATGATTCTATAAAGATGGTTACTATGATGTCCTTTCAGTTGACTATAGAAATTCCAGTGAATAGTAAAAAGAATTTTACTATGCTTCACAGAGACATAGCTGTTAAAAAATTTCTTAGACACTAAGCACTTGTACGTGTGTGTTCTTTCTTTCCATAGTGAAGAGGTTACAATTAGATATGCTGTAGTATTTTTAAAAATACTATGCTAGGAATAAGAGACAGCTGTATTCTAGACCCACATTTGATCAGGAGCATACTGTTAACCTCACGTTTTGTGATAACTACAACTTAATTTTTCGACTCACTTCACAGTCAATTCAAATATTTTCTATTATACAAAGAATAACAAAAATCACTTAATGTATACCTATTATTTCAAATTAATTTCACTGGTTCTCATTTACTTCAAATATTAAAAGAAGGGGTTGGACTAGGTCTCTAGTATGGTTTTCAGTTCTGTTCTCTTGTGTTCTATGTTGTATTATGTTGTTCTTAAACATTTTGCTTTAAAATGTGTTTTTGTGTACCAGAGGAGTTAATATAACTACAAAATAGTTTTTCAAGGCGTGTATGGTTTTGGACAACAAATATTTACCACGTAACATGCTTCTAATAATGTGGGGCTTCCGTAAGTACCATTTGTTTAAAGCAGAGTATAAACATTTCCTTTTGGCCGGGCATGGTGGCTCACGCCTGTAATCCCAGCACTTTGGGAGGCTGAGGCGGGCAGATCACGAGGCCAGGAGTTTGAGACCATCCTGGCTAATGCGGTGAGATCCTGTCTCTACTAAAAATACAAAAAAAAATTAGCCGGGCGTAGTGGTGGGCGCCTGTAGTCGCAGGCGCCGAAGCAGGAGGCTGAGGCAGGAGAATGGCGTGAACCCAAGAGGCGGAGCATGCAGTGAGCCAAGATCACACCAGGGCACTCCAGCCTGGGTGACAGAGACTCCATCTCAAACAAAACAAAACAAACAAACAAACAAAATTTCTTTTCTAAACAAAAATAATGAAACTAACAGTGATACTGTCTCCTAAAGCAAGCTCAAATTCCTATACATTTTACATCTCAGTATTTCTAAAATAGCAATGTAATTATTTTATGTACATTTAGCCTCAAATTAAGCTGGTGATTGAAAGGTATAATTGATTACAATTTGGAAAGTTTTTTCCTCCAAATTAATGACTGAGATGCAACTGAAAAAAAGTTTCTCCTTTTTTGAAAGGGTAAAATTAACGGTCATAATTCTTTTTATTTATCATTTAAAATTCTATTCTTATCCCACATACTAAGAAAAAAAGTATACTGAGAATGTTGTAATCTTTCAACATAGAGCACTGCATTGAAAAATGTTGGATATTTTCACAGTATGGACCAAGAAGACAAATAATTTAAAACTAAAGACGGAGGATACTAGAGCCTGGGAAAGGTAGGGGTAAGCCGGGACAGGGAGAGATTTGGTAAAGGACATAAAATTAGAGCCAGGTGGGAGGAATAAGTTCTAGTGTACTATAGCACTGTAAGATGATTACAGTTAACAGTAATATATTACATAGTTTCAAACAGCTAGAAGGAAGTTATTGAATGTTCTCAACACAAGGAAATGAATGTTTAAGGTGATGGATATGCAACTCACCCTGATCTAATCATTCTACATTGATATTAATATTATGCCTATACATTAAAAATGTACCCAATAAATGGGTACAATTATTGTCCTAATTTAAAGCAAAAAGTCCTCTGTAAAAAAGAACTGAAAAAATTACCATGTTTGCCTGTGTTTTCATATAGATTTGGAAGGCCTTTCACATACAATCTGGACATAGCAGTCACATAGCTATTTGCATTCATCATCACAGCATTTGTTTATCTTGTGTCTTCACTTACCTTGATCTAAAGCAAATGTAAGTGAAATGTTCCCTCTTCCAGAAGTATTTGGTATGAATAATTAGTTATTTTTTCCTGTGTAGATAGTTCTTGTACAGGAAGTATCTTTTTAACTGCATCATTGTGTGCACCTTTTTTTCCTTTTTTTTTTTAAGAGAGAGAGGATCTCACTCTGTTGCCCAGGCTGAAGTGCAATGGTATGATCATGGCTCACTGCAGCCTCAAACTTCTGGGCTCAAGCAATCTACCCACCTAAATCTCCCAAGTAGAGTAGCTAGGACTATAGGTGCACACCTACATGTCTGGCTAATTTTAATGTATTTTTTAGAGAGGGGGTCTTGCTATATTGTCCAGGCTGGTCTTTAACTTGAACTTCTGGCCTCAGGAGTTTCTCTCACCTTGTATGTGTGACTTAAAAGTAGTATTAAATAACCAGAATGAATCAGATTTTATTATAGTCAGCCTTGCTATTAACTTTTAAAAATTGGACATTTCATATCTCTATAAGCTTTTATTTTTCTTTATGGTAGTCATATATAGGCAATAATACTTATTGAAAATATTTTTGGAGAATTAAATACCATCTGGTACCATCCTACTATATCTAATAGGATATATAGGATCTGTTTTTCCTTTCTTGCTCTTCCTTATGGATATACAACATGAAAGGGAGTAATTCCTTGTTTTTGTTGTAAATCATGCTGGTTAGAAAAAAGTATTTGCACCTGGTACAATGACGTGGCACATCCATTGCTCTGATGAGGAGAATGTGCTGCTGAATGGAGAAAATCCACTTCTCTGAAAGAGGGAATCCATTACTCTTATAAAACTGGACTCTTCTCATGCACTTTGGGAGGCCGAGGCAGGCAGATCACGAGGTCAGGAGATAAAGACCATCCTGGCCAACCCCGTCTCTACTAAAAATACAAAAAATTAGCCAGGTATGATGGCGGGCGCCTGTAGTCCCAGCTACTCTGGAGGCTGAGGCAGGAGAATGACGTGAACACGGCAGGCTGAGCTTGTAGTGAGTGGAGATTGCACCACTGCACTCCAGCCTGGGCAACAGAGTGAGACTCCGTCTCAAAAAAAAAAAAAAAAAACTAGACTCTTTGGAGAATGCTTTTTCCTAAGAAAAATATTAAATTAGAATTCAACCACAGAGTTCACAGTAGTAGGTGTGAAGTTAAAGTGTCTCAATAGATGAAAATAACTGCTACAACAAACAAACTTGCCTGATAGATGTTAGAGAAGCCACTCTGGTCCTTCCAATTCCGGTTAAGATAAGGAATAAAAAGTTTTTCTGTCCTGACAAGGGAGGTTTTCCAAAAGAACTTCCCATTTAAAGACTAGTTTTGATCGAAGTGTAAAAGAAAAAGCTTTCTGTGATAATTGCAACTTAATTTTTCGACTCACTTCACAGTCAATTCAAACATTTTCAATTACATAAAGAATAATAAAAATCACTTAATGTATACCTACTATTTCAAATTAATTTTCATCATTAATTTATTCATCATTTTATTTACCCAAAAATATTTATTGAGATTATACTGTGGGCCAAGTACCACTTTAATTTACAGAAATGATTAACATAGTTCTGTCTTTACTGAGTTAATTTTGTGGTTGGATACAGAGAATAAACAAGTAAGCCAATAGCCATGTAGCAATTCAGATGATGAGGAGAGCTATGGCTTCCAGTCATTCCATTTGAATAAAATTTTTCATCTGTTATTTTTCCAAATTTACCATTTCACTATTCTTATTTTATAGAAATACATACCGTGTTTTAACTAAACTTGCCTGACGGCATAGTCTTTGAACCTCTTCTCCTCTCTAATCACATCCTCCTCCTATCTCACACCTAGATTGGGTGATTTATAAATGCTAAGAACCCCAAACAGGTATCTCTAGCCCATATCTCTTTGCTAAACTGCAGGTTCCTATATCCCAATGCTTAGTTAATATCTCCATTTGGTCTATCAAAAGGCACCTCCAAAAGGAAAATGCCATTTGCTCTCTCAAACCTGTTCTTCCTCCTTTCTCTTCTCCAGCTTGATAAACCTAATCAGATGGAATAATCCAGTACAGGTGCTACACTATATTGGCTTGTAAATTCCCTCTTACAGATGGGACCCACCCAGGCTAATCGGTTTTACTTAGGTTGCACAGTAAGACCCAAGGCAAGTTAGAAGTCAGTTTTCCTGTCTCATAGAATTCTAGGATACCAGAAAAGAAAAAAGGCACTAGTGAGCCGCTCTTTTCTGCTACATAATAGAGCTAGAAGTCTGTGGAATGTAAGAAACTTGCTAGACTGTGGGTACTAGTTTAGTACATCTAAACTACTTTCTTCTACATCTTTGTAAGAATGATAGCCTTCCTAAAAGCAATAGCCACGGTGCAAGGTGCAGTCATAAGGGAGATGCAGAAGAATTGTAGCAGAGAACAGAAAGCCTGGGTAATGTCAAGGAAGGTCTCACAAAGAATTGGGTTGGAGTTACCTCTGGAAAGACCCACAGGAGTTTTCTAGGACGGGGTGAGGAGTTTTCCATTACAGAGTTGGGGCAGGGTAAGTAAGGCTGCGAGGCCTGGCATACTGATGTCTCCCTTGTGTGAAGCCCCGCGGGCCCTCTTCCCTTGCAGGTTCCTGCATCAGCCCCTCTTACAAGCAAGTGGTCCTACAGGATAGCAGCAGACCACCGGATGGCTACAAGTTCCTGATATCTAGTACTACCTGGAAAAGAGAACAAAAGTCCCTTATTTCTGACGTAGCACCCCCCCCCCACCTTCACCCCCAATCTCCAGCCAATTAGCACCAAAAGCCCAAGAAGTTATTAGTCACAAATTCCTGCCTGGGGGTGGGAGTTGGGTGGCAGGGGGCAGGGACTTCTCTGAGGTCTTGCATGCACAGCTAAGCTCAAGATTTAACTTACAGTAACCCTTTCCTCATTTTAGTAGTAAAAAGCCCACACCTACGTGGAGATTTTATATGCTAATGGTACATGCGAACTGTGTTACAGCATGTAGATACTGAGCGCAGGAGCCAATTAGAGGTCAGCCTTTGCACACGTTGCCTCACCAGTATTTTATGAATATTCACGTACAGCCCCCATACAAGAAATTCCTTCTAAGGCACTAGATGCAGCCTCACGCTTTGAGCAGCCTGCTCTGCATCTCACAGTGCACTGCTGCTTTGCAATAAACTTCTTTGCATACTCTTACTTTGAACTTGCTCTCAAAGTCTTTTGTGCCATGAAGTCAAGAACCCGAGATGGCCCACTCGCAACAGAGTGAGAGGCAGGTGAGGATACTTAACCTCTCTGCAACGATTGATGATGTTGGAGATTTTGCTTCATCTTGACACTCTTTTCATTCAAAGGCATGCTACGATGGTTTTCTACTCCATCTCAAATGCTGCATTTTATTCTTAAGGCAAAGCTTCGATGGTCTTAGTTTTCCAAGTGATTAGAAGTGACATTCTGGAGAATAGGTAAACAAATCAAAATCCCTCAAATTTGAATCTACTAAATAACGTAATTACTCTAAATCCTACCCCCTGCAAGCAGCATGGCATGATTTGCCAGGCGGAGAAAATACAAATGGCTTGATTCAAAGAAACATATTATATTTTGAAGACGAGAGATTTCTGCCCACCCCCTCACCATTTTAAAGTCTCACTTTGTTAGATCTGAAGTTAGGCAGATATTTTTTAGATACACATGCATTTTGTTTTCTTCAAGTTAATAATGAGGTTGTTTTCTGATGCTTTCCTGTGAACATGGGGGTTACAAGGAAAAGTCACAGGATCATTATTGCACCATCTGTTCCAGCTGGTTTGTTTTAGTCACGTGCTTTTCAGTGTTCTCAGTGAGCTGTCAACAAACTGCCAATTAATTCTGAAAACCTAACAGGTTGTCAGAGGTTACTATACTGAAAAAGTGAGATTACGACACTGTTTATCATGGGATTGATTACTGCTGATTTACAAACAATTTCCAGAATACTTTCTGTGGATGAGTGAACTTTTAAAGATATAATAATGATATCTTTGGATTCTGTTTCTAAAGAGAAATAAAAAGATGATCATGATTCTCTGAGCATACATCGAGAAGAGCCATTCTTTTTATTTTGGTTACTGTTTGATAACTATATAATTGGATTCAATTGGTTTTCTTAGTGATATTTCAAAGAAGAAAAAAATTACAAGGTCGTTGTTTATAAAAGATGAGCACAGAAACTAGGTTTTGTTCTTTCTCTGGTCTTTTTTGGCTGTTACCTCTATACTACTGAGCTCAAATGCCTATGTGTAATAGAAATCAGAGTTTTCCTAAGGAAAACTGACTTCTGACTATCTGACTTTTAGTATTAGTTCTGTTTAGTTTGACTTTTAGTATTAGTTCTGTTTAGTTTTATTTGTGATATCAGTAAATCAATCCAGCGGTGTGATAAATTTTGCTGAGGCAAAGCATATATGTATATTTATTTTTGTGTAACTTTGTATTACTGAGAGATTTGGGACTTGGAAATCAGGATTATCAATGAAAACAATTAATTATGGTTAATCATATAAGAAATGTAGATGAAAATAGCACAAATAGGTTGCATATACGGCCTTGAAGATTCACATACTGACTTATTTTTATTGACTTTTAGTGAAATGTAAGGCAGATATTTCTAGCTGATTGCCTTTGGGCAGATAAAATATTTCAGGATAATGTTGATGTAAGTCTGAATGCATTGGATCTAACAGAAGCTTTATAAGATTTTTAGTAACCTATTAAAATTCATTGTTAATTTGCTCTATATTTTATAATGCGTGAAATATTTGTAGTCATATAGAATATGTGTGTGTGTGCGCGTCTGTGTGTGTGTGTGTCTGTGTCCACACACAAAGAGAAAGAGGAGAGGGAAGAAGAGAAAGAGAAAATGAGAGGGAGGGCAGAGAAAGAGAAATCTTAAGTGAGCACTTTAAAGAGATTTCTGACCTCACTTGTACGCAGAGTCCGCATGGAAGGAAGTTGTTTTCATGCCTCTTTCTTGACTCTCCTGGTGGACAACAGAAGCAGCAGATGTATTAGGAACCTTGTGGAAAATATCTCCTAACTTGAGCTGGTCCTTTTTCCTTTATTCTTGGCTCTATCTTGGATTTAATATCTTCCATCCAGATGTCTTATAAACAAATATTCACCTCTGAGAAAAGGATTAGGCTATACATCAAAATGACAAAAAAAAGCGGGGGGAGGACAGGTTGCAAATGAAAATATTTAGTTTGCTCAGGTTAGTTTTCAGAAGCTTTGTGGCATCATTGGAAATAGGAATTGCATTAAACATTATCAGAATGTAAGGAAACGTGATCTTTATTTTATCCTTGAGTGCAGAACATTTATGCATTCGTTTATTGTTCAGTAGGTGCCAGGCTGTTTGCTAGGCCCAGGAGATATAATGCTGAAGAAAACAAAAATAAAAGCAAACGATTTCCTGCATTAACAAAGTTTGGAGAAAAAAAAAGATATATAATCTAATGGAGAAGACCAACATTTTTCAAATAATCATGGTTATGATTTATAATTACATCCCTGAAATGAAGGAAGATTGATCTATGGGAATAAGTAACTAGAACAAGTCACTCAGGGAAGAGATTCTTGAGAGAGATGTCTGATGTGTGAAAGTTTTTTGGTGATAAATGGGGCAGGGGGAAAGGGCATTATTTCCAGTGGAGAAAATACCTTACCAAAGCCTTATAACAGAGACAGGCAAAATAAGTTAAAAAAACTGAATGAAGTTTAGTGTCGCAGGAGGGGATATCTAGAGGGAGAGAGAAAAACATAGAGCCCCGACACTGGGAACTTGTCAGCTAGGTCAGGGATTTTGGTTTTTATCTTAAAAGTACATGAAAATATGCTAAAGTTATTATTGAGTACAATTAACATGATCACTCAGGCTCTCGTGTGGAAAGTGGACTTAAGATGCATATATAGAAATTTGGAAGACTAACAAGGATGTGGTTAGGGCAGTTTAGGTGAGAAGTGTCTTGACAGCTTGCAACAGAGTGAGGACAGTCAATATGGAGAGGAAGCAAAGTTTAGGAATATATTTAGAAGGTAGATATAAAAGAATTTAGTGACGAGTTTAGAGGGTAAACAAGAGTTATCAAAGAGGTTTCCTTGGTTTCTTATTTAAGTACACAGATGAATGAAAATTTGGGAAAGTGTGGTGTTACGGGAGGGTGTGCGTACTATGAAGGGCTGTTTTTGAAACATGAAGGTGGAACTGTTGAGTAAGCAAGCTATACCATTCTAGAGGTTGAATGTGAAGCAATATAAATATAATTAAGACCAGAGATGATGTTAAGATAACCTGGGCTGAATGAATGGAACAGGAATATAGGTGGCTAGCAATGAGATTTGATAAGCCACAATATTTAATGGCAAAATAAAGCAGTAGGCTGAACCTACTAAAGTACTGAGGAATTTTCACAAAATCTACAGAAATAGAAGAGAGAAATGTTATAAATACCAAAGAAAGTGACAATTTCTTCCAAAAAAAAAAAAAAAAAAAAAAGGAATGGCCAGCATATGTCTTGTAAGAGTGCATTAGGAATGCCCACTGGTGGGTGTATGTGTGTGTGTGTGTGTGTGTGTGTGTGTGTGTGATTGTGCTGGTTAGCTTTGAGAAAGCTAAAAGTCAGTTTAATGGCCTGATGAGGTCAGAAGCATAACTGAGTGGACTAGGGTAAAAAAATGGATGGAAGGATGTATATAACTATTCCAGAAATTCAAAAAGTAGAGGAGAGAAATTACCTTAAAACATAGGCCATTTACATCTGTCTAAAGATGGAAGAAAATAATTGAGAAAGGGAGTTGAAAATTCAGTCAAGAACCAGACTCAGTGGCTCATGCCTGTCACCTCAGTGCTTTGGGAGGCCACGGCAGGAGAAGCACTTGACACACCAGGAGTTCAAGACTAGCCTGGACAAGATAGTGAGACCCTGTCTCTGAAAAGTAAAAATAAAACATTAACTGGGTCTGATGGTACACACTTGCCATTCTACCTACTGGGGAGGCTGAGATAGGAGGGTCATTTATGGTGCCATTGCACTCAAGCCTTTGAAGAAAGTAAGACCCTGTCTCTAAAACAAACCCGAAATACAGCATAGAGCAATGTTAATCAATTGATTACGTTTCTCAAGGAGTCAGACATAACAGATTGACTTTGACAGAAGAAAAACTCCTCTGTCACAGTAGGGAAGGAGGTGTGCTGGCGAAAGTGATAAAGCAGGAAATACTTGAACTCAAAGTTTAGATTTGTATGTTTGGAAAGGACTTAGTATTTATACAATAATAAGTTCATGCCATTTTACAACTTATTTATATACAAAAATATAGAAAGGCTGAAGTAGACATAACGCTTTTAGTTTAAAGTGCTTGTAAAGCAATTTTCTAAGAAATGCCTTTTTAAATACTGAAAAAGTACATTAGTAACTAAATATAATCCACCTGCATAGCTTCTGTTGTACTCAGTTAATTTATTAAGTACTGCCTATCATAGACTATCTTATTAACTTCTCATCAATATTTACCAGTGAATTATAATAACTATGTCTATTAATATTTGTTCATCAAACATACTCAAATAAAAGTTCAATATTTATATATTAATAATTGTATTCTGTACAGATAATTAGAAAATTAAGTATAATGCAATATTTTCTCTATTTCCCCTTTTCTTTCAACCTTTTTAATTAACTCTTTTCTTACCACATTTTTATCAGTCCCTATATTTCTTCTTATTTCATATTTTGTCTGAATAAAAAAAGTATTTGTTATGATCAAAGGAATAATCTGTATTTGGAGATACTTACTTCTCATTTCCCTTGGCAACTACCAGCAAGTTTTCAGTAGGTTAATGGAGATTTATATGTGATATTAAATATTTCATGATACATGTTTTTCAATATATAATTCATTTTCTCTGATTCCTTGCAATTTTAATTTTGACAGGTGAAAAGCAGTAAGGATGTTTAAGTGCTGCTCAGTTGTCTTGGTTCTTGGATTCATTTTTCTGGAATCGGAAGGAAGGCCAACAAAAGAAGGAGGATATGGCCTTAAATCCTATCAGCCTCTAATGAGATTGCGACATAAGGTACAGTCAATATTCTGCATCTGCTCATAGTGCCTGCCAATTATAAACTAAGCTATTTGTTTTCTGGTTTATTATTCACTTAGGTGCACTTATTTGAGAATATACTTTCAGTAGTTTCCATATGATTTTTAAAATGCACATTTTAATACATGAAATAGCAGTAAATTTGGAAATTTACAATTTCGAGATCTACTTCTTAACAAAGAATAGAGATGGACCATTAAAAACATAATTATTAGAATTTACATAGAATAATACTAATAAATTTATAAAGAAGTAAATATAAAACCCAATCTACCAGATAATTTATATTACTCCCATATTAATTGTGATTTTAGAAGATTTTAAACTAAATAAATGTTATGTCCTATGTTTCGCTTTGTTATAAGATAAACACAAAGTTATCTACACTGTCTGAAGATATATAGGTTGGCAAAGGATTTGTTTCCATAGAAATTATTAGAAAATTTCATAATATGGGGTTTTCTAATGTTGGACAAATACTCCACTTTTTATGTTAAATGTTTTGAAGTATAAAATAAACTGATATTTAGGCATATAATAAATTATAAACATTAAATACTTATGATAAATTAAGCTAGTGTTTTATTTTAATAGCAGTCCATGATACTGAAAATAATATTCTAAACTTTTTATTAAATCACGTAACATTTTATAATACATTTTTGAGTTTTAAGAAAGTAGGAAAAAACATCAAAAATAACATACTAATTATGGGAGAAAACTTTATATATCAGTAACATTTCTTATTCAACTTGTCTATAAGAAAGACTTTTGAAATAAACAAATAGATTTTTTTTTCCCTTTGGAATTAATATATGCATTTACGCTGCATATATTTTTGCTGAAATTATTTTGTAAGTATCAAATATTTTGATAAAATAGCCAATCTTTACTGGGACTTTTGTGTACCAGACATTAAGCTAAGCTCTTCAATGTATTATCTGATTTAATCTTCAAAACAATCTTATGAAGAAGTAACTATTTTCATTTTATAGGCAATAAATTAAGTCATAGAAGGGTGAAGGAATTTTCTAAATGCACACATTTATTAAATATATTAATTGGTACAAAATGAAGGATAGATTCAATAGCCAACAAAAAAGGAAGTATAATGTAAAAATATACTTTAATGTCAAAATCATTGTAAAAATTCAGTTACATGTGAAAATAAATAAGTTTTTAAAGTTTCTAGTCTTGACATATGCAATTGGAGAATTGCCCTTGACCTACCACTTTTCAATTATCATTGCTTTCTCCTACCTCATGGACTAATAATCAGTTTTATCCCCAGCCGAAGTTTAGAAATAAATAACTTAATGTTCTCAGAACACATTATCAATACAGCAATTTGGTACATATTTTTATGTACCCATTGAATATTTATTCTGTGCTGTTTGTCTGCCCTAAGTTATATGTCTTGAAATGAGGAATTATGCTTTACTTTCACATCCTTTTATTTCTGGTGCCATGAACATAAAAGACACTGTTTAATTAAATCAATGGCGGAAAAATGACAGGTAGAATGCATGATGATGCTTTTCTGATTATTCTCTTGCTAAATATCATACCACTGGTTTTAATGTGTTAGTATATACATTTATAAACAAACTATTTTCTATTGAGTTTGGATGCTAAAGAAAAATTTAAGTGTTGAGATTTAGTAAAGCTTTAAAGAAATAACACACTGAGTTAAACTTGTTTGAGAAGTGGTAATACCTACCAAAAATCATGTAAGTCACCTTCTACTCTTTTATATATCTGCATGTCTTTACCACTAAATCGTTAGAAATAATATATGACTGTTGGCTTTAAAAGCAGAGACAGAGTATGCCTGGTCATACCTAACTTTCAAACAACTTTGAACAGAGATGAGATTTGGTGAATGTGTGTGTGTCTGTTTGTGTGAGAAAGTGGATGTTTCACAGGAATGACTAGGAATCCTGGGTTGTAGAAGTCCCTGTAAAAACCCCATCTTATACTTTGTACTCATTGTCAACCCTCATATTCAACCCTCAGGAATTACCTTCTTTTCCCTGACACCTTGAGGATTGTATTAGAGCTTTTATTTTTGTTTGTGTCAGTCAAGACTAGGATCCCAGAAATTTCTGGCCTTCCTTTTCCCACTGATTCCCATTATGAATCCACTGGGTTCATACATCACCTTATTGGTGAGACCTTACCAAACCCTGATTGAAAAAGGAAAGCCAAAAACATTCCCTATCAATTTCTTTGATTTGTTTTCGTCCACAAAACTCAACGCCATTTGTCAAGACATATATTTTACTTATTTTTTAGTTTGTTGGATGTTTTCTTTCATTAGGATGTGAACTACTTTTCATCTTGCTCCAGAACAAGGATAGTATTGGGCACATGGTATAGGTTCAATAAATATATGGCGAATGAATGACTTTATCAGATGGCTATAATAAGACTGAAAACAAGATAACATGTGTATCATATATACATATATATATTTTTATTTATATATTTATTAATTAAAATAAGTAAAATTTCTTATTTATCAGAATAAAGTCAACAGAATACTTTAAATTTTTAAAATAAATTATTTTAATAGCATCATATAAATTAATTTTCTCCTATTCATTATTTTTAACCTGTATGATTTATTTAAATTGCAAAAATGTACATATTTATATTTTTAAGACAAATAATGCAAAATCCATTTGGATTAGATTTTGCTAATGTTAAATATTGCTTATAGACTAGAAAAGTATGAAATAAATAATACACAAAATAGATCTCCAGGTCTGATAAATCATGTTTTACATTTTTCCTAGAAGAATGTAAGTACTTTGAATCTAAACGAATAGAAAGAGAGCTCATTTTTACCAAATACTTGTGTGGCAGCCATATAATGAATCCAATTTTGGAATCGAAAAGGAAAATATGAGACCTGTTTGTCAGATTACATTGAAATATTGTAGATACAAATATAAACATATGCAGGCATATCATTTACAACTATAAACATAAATGTAATTGAAAATTTGTATCTTGAAATAAAAATGAATGACACAACAATGTATCATGCTAATTATAGAAGTCTTACTTATAATCCACAGATAAGAGAGGAAGCCGATCATATGTTTTATCCCATGTGTTTACTCAACAAGCATGTATGGAATGTCGTATGTTGGAATTCATTCACTCTCTAGATTTGTAAAATGCAATTACCAAATCCAAATTCCAAAAGAGGATTTTATTTACCACTTTAACTTAAACATTGCATACTCATATCATGCTAGATGGTTTTATATACATTAATTGTTATAATTTATGTAATAATCCTGGGATGTAGGGAATATTATTCCTGTTTATTCACATGACATTATTAAAACCCAGAGAGGTAAAGTAACTTTCCCAAGGACAAGAGAAAACGACAGAACTAATGAGATCATTAAAGGCAGGTAAAAGCAAAGGTAGGACAGACATAGGGAAGAAAAGGCCAGAAAAGAAATAAAGATAATGATGATAGTAAAGCAAAATGACATTGACCTCAGGAGAAATATCTTATGTTCTTTCAGTTTGTTTCTCTTGTTCCTCCATAAGCACAACCATAGAATCCCCATGTCCATTTCTGAAATGAATGTCTTCTCCTGATGGTTGTGCAGTCCTCATTTAGGCCAACCTCCCAATGAAGACTCACTGGGAAGCAATACTTAACTGTCCTCATTGCAAGTCTGTGACCCAAACTCTGTGTGTGAGCACAGTATAGTAACTATTGATAGTCTTGTGCATTTGTGAGAAAGTTCCTTGGACACCCACAAATTTTGAGCCGTCTTTAGAATGAGTGTACTCAGAGCAGCCATGATGAACTTGACTTAACATGGTGCCAGGCACTGACTGTAGAGCAGGTACTCTGTTAGCTATATTCCATATATTAGGTTACTTAATTATGTGAATATTCTCATGGCATAAGTGATTTCATGGCTATTTTTGTAAATGGGGAAACTGGAGTTCACAGATATTTACTAATTACTTAATGTCACAGCTGGAAAGCCAGACAGCAGTATCTGGAAATACACAGTCTCAATAACTTAATCGAGGTTACAGAATGAGTATGTTTGTAGTAATATGGCCTGTACGCAATGTATTTCCTGTTCTCCCCACATTCATGTGATAGTAACATAGGCTTACATGTCTTGGCACTTTTGTGCTTGGATAGGACCATGTGTCTAGTTCTGGCCAATGAGTTGGAAACAGAAGTGCCATGAAGTGCTTCTGGGCTGAATTATATCATAATTCACATTGGATCACAATTGTAAAATCTTCTAGAACTCTCTTTTTTTCTGAAGCATTGCAAACAGCATCTGGTCAAGGTGGGGGCTACTTAATTATTCCAAACTGCCTAAATAACTATTATGAGTAAAATATCCTGACAATTGGAGATTGTCGTGGAATAAGAAGTGAAGGGTTTTAAATCACTTCACTTTGTACATCATTGAGATTTGGGAGTTGTTGGTTATTTCTTTAAAACCTTAGCTTTGTCTGCAATCAAGACAGAACTAGAACTTAAACTCACATCACCTTATTACAAACCCTGTGTTCCTTTTTTCTTTACCATTTGGGGTCCCTGTTTCATTTCTACTCTTGGCCTTTTCTTCTTCTCATTTCTCCATTATCCCTTTCTTCTCACTACTTGATTGGTTGTAATTTTCCATCCCAGTTTAATCTCTGGCTATATTTATAATGATGTAATATGTATGTATTAATAGTTCAGTGTATTAACATGTATCTAATTGGTTGCTGGTAAATCCTTCTGGGGTCAGTAACATAGCTTACAACCTTTTCTCTTACCTACAGTGCTGATCATACTGCTGCATTGTTTGCTGATGATTATAATCAAAGTCAGGCTTGAGGGAAGATCTTATGAGGACAGACAAGAGTGTTCTTTGAGTATACCTAGTGGCACCAGTTAAAGTCCTTAAAATGTTTTTATCTCTATTTAACCAGACACTACTATGTCCAACTTTGTAGTGCAGAGCTACCCCTGCAAATCTAAATTGACTTATGGTTCCCTGACTTACTAAATCAAAATGTTTATCTGTGAGGGTAGCTACTGAGTAAAAGGGGCAAAGAGTGTACATGGTTTAGTAATTCCTAAGAGGGTTGCTATTTATGATAGTACAGTATAATTCAAAGAATTCCTTTGTGGGATGTGACTTTTTTAACTTTTGGTATTAAAAGAGTGATAGATGTGGATTGTTGAAAACTGGCACTAGAGAACTCTAGGGAAAGAGACAAACATTAAAGAAAACATCAAAACTTGGACTGCTTAGAGGCTGTGAACCTTCAAGCCGATTCAGGAGCATTAATTCCTGACAGAAAAAAAATTTGCTATCCCTTCTGAAATATGTGATTGCTGGCAGCATATTCAAGAAAGGTCTTTAAAATGTTAATGTATTTTGCAGAGGTCGGGAAGCAATGTGGACCACCATCTGAGAGCAAATATGTCCATGGTGAGAGGAGTTAAAAGAATATTAGTTAAAGAATTAATTAACTAAATAGTAAGGATTATACCAATTAATACATTGATATGTTTATTCTGTATATACCAAAAAGGCTGAATATTATTGATAAATCTCATAATTTTTTCTGATAAAATAAATTATGTTTGAAAAATTTATTTTTTTCTGACAAATTATATCTCATTATTAAATGACACCATCCTATCCCTATTTTTGTGATTGTGCAAGAACTATTGAAGAATAATGAAAAAATCAGAGTCCTAGGTTAACAAGATCAAAGTGCACATAATAGTCCCATATTTTTTATAGATGGGAAAAATGAATCTAAGAAATATTTGAGTTTCAGCAAGAATGCTTTCACGGTCATTTAAGAGGCCTAGGCAAAAATCTAATCATGAGGATGTTTGAAAAAGTTTCAGTTATGCAAGATGAATAAGTTCTGGATATCTAATATACAGTATGGAGGCTATCATTAACACTACTGTATACTTGAAATTTCTTAATAGGGTAGATCTTAAGTGTTCTCACCACACAAGCATACAGAAAGAAAATAAATGGTAAATACGTGAGGTAATGGATATGTTAATTGATGGTGATGATCATTTCAGAATCCATACGAAACATCAAGTTGTACATTTTAAATATATACAATTTTCTGTCAGTTTTACTTAAATAAATCTGGGAAGGGGAGAAAATATTAAAAGCAACTCGTTTTATTAGAAATGCTCTCTACCTGGATTACCCATAGGCTAGATGCTTTTTTACTGTTAAAATTATCATGCTAATTGCCTGAAAGGAACTCTGTATTATAATGATGATTCCGTTGACAAGGGGTAGTATTGTTTTTTAACTGAGCTCCTCTGTCCTCTTTTCACCTTTCAAGCTCTAGTCAGGAAGGGAAACACTTAAGCAAGCTTTACTTCAGTGAGTGACTGAATAATATCAAGAATTGTGAAAGGTCTGAGATTTTAATCCTCTTTGCAAGCTCTTAAAATAGCCTGTCACACATAGTTTCATCAGTAGTGATAGAAAACAAAAGACTCCTGGGTCAAAGACAAAGGGCAGTTCATTCTTCACAGTAGTAGCGGTAGCCAGTGTCATCATTTGGGCTAGTTTTGTAAGCCCAGTTTCCACAGGGCAATGCAGGTTACACTAGTGCACACCATAGAGTATGTTATACGAGAAGATCTGTGAGTTGAAGAACACCAGGTTTGTTGTATGAGCCTGTTTGTTCTTTGCTCTAGAGAAAAACATTCTCTTTATTATAGGGGACAGTAAGTGGTCATTTCCTTTGTTCCCAGTGGAGATACAATTTCCATCTTACAAGGCTGTGAATACAGTAGCCTTTTGCTTAAGAGAGAGACATTTTCTGTATGTTCTAAGACTTTGCTATATAAGCATCCTGGAACAGAAAGATGGTCCAGAACAAATGGAGGTTACTGTCTCTGCTCACAAGATGTGCAGAAACATTAGAGACCCATAGAGAAGTGGCTACCAATACACATTGAGAGCACCACCTATTACATACTGGAGGTCACAATTGCCACGAAATACATTTGCTTAAGGCCAAAGCTAAACGCTGTGTGCACAGAGTTAATCTGAAAACCAGGTATTTGTTTACAGCTTCATTCTACCTTTTACCTAGTTTTGTCCTTTTAAGAGTTTTAAGAAAATGCTAAGTTTTGTTGACCTTTGAATGTGTTGTTTGCATGTTTATTCCTTCAGGACAACTTTATTTGCTATTCTAGAGAAAACTGGCATTCAGTGGACTGAACTACTTTGCTTAACTAAAGCAAGTAAATAAAGGGATATATCTGACTTCTAAAATTCTCAAGATAAAGACCTACTACAGAAAATGGTCTTTTGATCTTTGACAATGCGTTCCCAAAACAATATTATTATTATAGTTCTGTAGGGGGGTATGCAAAAACAGTTGCTCTTTTACACCTTTATAACCCTACGTTAAATATTTTGCTTAAAGCTTTAGAAGTAACCATAACTTGACAAATAGAGCTGCTTTCTTTTGCAAGTTTGAAGTTTTGAAATGCTAAAAAAGTGTTGCATTATCATTCTATTTACATCTATTCAACACAAATAAGTCAAAGTAGGCAAATAAAGTCAAATGTGTATAGTATATTAAAGCCAAGCTTCTCAGGAGTCCAGAACACTCCAATTATGTGCCAGCCTTTGGCACATACCATGTTTTCTACCACCCAAATACAAATTTTCAAGTGACCTGAAACACAACACTTTCTCTTACCCCACTCCCTCTTTCTATATTATATATATATATATATATATATATATATATATATAACAAAACATACATAATTGTTTCAATAGTTGAAAAACTATGTGGATTTACCCTTGTTTCCAGGAAGAGTCACTGATCCTTTTACATATAAAGAAGCATCAGAATATTAGGACGTAGGTGAGTTAAGTAGGTTACTGTTTAATTATTTTTTTTCTGTTGGACTTCCAAAGTCTTTTTACCATTAGATCTCTTTGTCTTTTCTCACAATTTCTGTGGAAACAGTAGTGCTAGATCATAATGATTAGCTAAAGAAAAACAATCAACATACCCAAATCTGCATTAATTAAGCACTTTGCAAAGTGCTTCCACTTATTCAAAAAATAAAATATAGGTGTGATTGTTTTCAAGAGGCCTCTATGTGGATACTCCAAACATGTATATGTAGGAAAAAGGGTTATGAGTTAAAAATAGGTGAATGAATAAAGATATGTTTTCTAATCATTGATATTGATCCATTGGCAAGTTGGCATTCGCTGTCACTCCTTCAATGTGTGAATTGATAAGTTATTTTCTACATGTTTTATTATTAAAAATTCCATTGTGACTTCAATTAGCAAAGCTCTGTGTTACAAATGAAAAGAAATATTCTGGTTTATGAGCTTGACATTCAGCATGTTTAAGAGATTATAGTACACAAGCCAAACTGAAAGGGTTTTATTTGTAACTAATATTATTTATTCCATTATTTCTTACCTTAGTTCCTTTGCATATGAACTGAGTTTTATAAAATAGTAGAAATATTCCTTTAAAAAAATGTAATACAGATGGGAAAACCAAGAGCCTGAGAGACAGAGATTTTTAAGTTGATGATGACACAGCCAGATACTTTCCAGCTGAGAATAGAACCCCAGATTTTCTGTCTCCCAGAACCATTGTTTTCCTTTAAAGCTCTCTCCCCAAATTAACGCTTTTCTTTAAGTTCAGCTTTTAACAATGAAAAATGCGCATTCACTCATTATTTCAGCAAATATTTATTAAGTACCTACTACTCATGAAGTACTGAATAAAACAGTTCAAATCCAGTTCTTAAATACACAGCTTGACTTGCACTGATTGCTGTTGAAACAAACATCTCCAATGAATTGACTGAAAGCATACTTCAAAACCTTATTTAGATGTGCAACAGAGGGATAGTTCTTCAGGGGGAGCCAATGCAAAGTTTGCTTTATACGAGGTAGTCTACAAGAAAATAAATGCCAGTGATTAAGTATGTTTGCCAGACTGGTACAAGAAAAGCATGCTTAGTCTTAAGACGTTGAACTAGCCACCTGGCTGTCTGAAGGCGATTGTGTGTTTATCAGCTGTGTGGGTTAAAACCATGGCCCCTTTCAAAGGTGAGTCTGTTACTCATAATACAGTCAGTAAGTAGAAACACCCGACAATAAATATCTATTTCCAACAGGCTGTCAAAATCATGCTCTCATCTGTTATCGGAAATGCCAGCAGTTTGGCTTGTTTTCTCTTGAGTTAAGGGCCTCTTTGCTCTTTCTCACTGTTTTTTCTAAAACAAACATTGTTTTTAGAGAATTTTAGGTTCACAGCTAAATTGAGCAGAGTACAAAGAGTCACTCTATACCCACTCCCCCACACGTACACAGCCCTCTCATTATTAACATCCTGTATCAGAGTGGCACATTTACAGTCAATGAATCTACATTGAATACACATTATCATCACCCAAAGTCCATAGCTTGTAATAGGGTCACTCTTTGTGTTTTATATTCTAAGGATTTTGACAAATGTATAATGACATGTATCCACCACTATAGTATCATACAAAATAGTTTCATTGCCCTAAATATCTGTGCTTTGCCTCTTCATCTTTCGTTTTCACCAAACATCATATAGTTGGAATCATACAGTATATACCTTCTGAGACTGTCTTCTTTCATTTAGTAATATGCATTGAAGTTTTCTCTATGTATTTTCATAGTGCAATAGCTCATTTATTTTTAGTGCTGAATAATACTCTATTTTCTGAATGTACCGCAGTTTGTTTTTACATTCACTACTGAAGGACATCTTGTTTACTTCCAAGTTTTGCCAATTATGAGTAAAGCTGCTATAAACATTCCCATGCAGATTTTTCTGTGGACATACGTTTTTAACTCTTTTGTGTAAATACCAAGGAACATGATCGCTGGATCATATGGTCAACATACGTTTAGTTTTCTAAGAAACTGCCAAACTGTATTCTACAGTGGCTGTACAATTTTTCATTCCTACTAGCAATGAATGAGAGTTCTTATTGCTCCACTATCCTCACCAACATTTGATGTTGTCAGTATTTTGCGTTTTGGCTATCCAAATAGTGGATGCTATAGTTTTAATTTTCTATTCCCTAGTGACATAGGATGTTTAATATCTATGAAAACAGAAAATGTATTTTGTCAATTGTGTATCTTTAATGATAGTGTCTGTTCAGCTCTTTTGCCCATTTTATAATTGGGTTGTCAGTTTTCTTTTTGTTGTGTTTATCAAGTTCATTGTATATTTTGGGTAACAGCCCTTTATCAGATATATCTTTTGCAAATATTTTTTCTCAGACCGTAGTTTGTCTTCTCATTCTTTTGTCAGTGTTTATTTCTATAGAAGAAATTTTTAATTTTAATGAATTCTAGCTTATCAATTATTTCTTTCATGGACTGTGCCTTTAGTGTTATATTTAAAAGGTTGTTACCATACCAATGGTTATCTAGATTTGCTCCTACATTATCTTATTTTTTGTGGATCATAAATTTGTTGTGAATACATTCTTGCCAGGGCAGGCATAACATTTTTATTGAAAAGTGTTTGTATTCTATTTTAACAATACAAACTATGAATAATTCATTTAAATTAATGCTGAGAACTTCAAATTTGATTCTGCCTGAAACAGTAGTTTTATACAATTGGACATTTTATACACTTTAATATTTCTTCAATTCAATTATTTTCCTTTTCTTAAATCCTTTGGATTTATGTAGACACTTAGTGTTCTATAGTTAACAATAACTTATTGTATGTTTCAAAATAGCTGAAAGAAAATATTTAGAATGCTACTACACAAAGAAATGATACATGTTCGAGATGATAACTATCCCAGTTATCCTGATTTGATTAAGTGTTGTATGCATGTATCAAACTATAATATGTACCTAAAAAATTGTATAATCATGTCCTAATAAAGAGAAAAAGAAGCAAAAGATCTTCTATTTTATCATCTTTAAGTTTTATAGTTTTGTTTTTTGCTTTTAGTTCTATGACCCTTTTTGAATTAATTTTTGTGTAGTATTTGAAGTCTGTGTGTGGATTCTTTTTGTTGCTGTTTTTGCATGTAGATGTGCAGTTGTTCCAGAAACATTTGTTGAAAATACTATCTTTGCTCAATTGTATTGCTTTTGCAATTTTTTCCAAGATCAGTTGGTTATATTTATGTGATTTTATTTCTGACCTCTCATTATGTTCTATTGATATGTTTGTCCGTTCTTTCACCAATACCAGACAGTCTTATTTACTATAACTTTATATAATAGTAAGTCTTGAAGGAGAGTATTGCTAGTCCTCTGATCTTGTTCTTTTCTTTCAATATTGAATTGACTATTCTGGGGGTTTTGCCTGCCTAACCTTAGAATCAGTTTATTGATATCCACAGATAACTTTCTGGGGTTTTGACTGGGATTTCATTGAATCATTTTGCATTGACTCATTGCATCCCAATCATTTTTCATACAATGGACAGCCCAGATGTGACATGAATATTCTCTCAGTCTTGAGCAAAAGTGTATATTTTTGCAAAATACATCAATATATAGATGCATGAAGATATAGAATATCATCATCTCCTCAAACATTTCTCTCAGGCCTTTTCTCTGTCAATCCCTGCTTCCATTTCTTCTAAGGCAACCCATGTTCTGATTTTTTTTTTTAACTATGATAAAATTTTATCTGTTTTAAGATTTTCATGTAAATGGGATCATACCATATAGCAGATTTATGTAATATATTTTTCACTCAGAATAATATTGAGATTCATCTATGCCATTTTGATTATCAGTAATGCATTCCTTTTTATATATCCAGTTAGAGGACTACTACCCAGTGTAGATAACTGCACTTTTTGTTTTTTGGTTATTTTTGTCTTCAGTTCCTTTTACTATGTTGGAAACCGGATTGGGATTCTTATAAATAAAGCTGCTATGAACATCCTTATGCAATATTTTTGTGGTTATTGCAGTTTCCCTTGGGTCAATACTAGGAGTGGATTGCTGACTCATAGTGCAGGCATTTTTACTAATAAGAAACTACCAGAACTTTTTCTATAGATGTACAATTTTACATACCCAATAGCAATGTATGAAATTTCCAGGTGGTCCACAGTTTTGGCAATATTTACTGTTTCGGTCTTTTTAATTTCAGACATTCTGGAGATTGTGTAGTGTTATCCATTGTAGTTTTAATTTAACTTTCTTGTTAACTAGTAACTTCAACCTTTTTTCTTTCGCATTCTGATTTTTCATAAATTTTCTTTTGTGAAGTGTCTGCTCGAATCTTTTGCCATTGTTGTAAATTGTTTTCCTTTTCATTTTTAACTTGTTGAAGTGCTTTACATTTTATTAACACTACAAAGTATATATAATTATTTATAGAAATGCTTATTTTATATCATTGTAAAATTTTAAGCTAATTAAAGCTACTGTTTTGCAGTTTAATATAATTTTATAGAAAACAGTGTTGATTATGACAATAAAAGGTCCATACTTGGACAGAAATTTTAAATATTTAATAATAAATTAATTGAAAGTTATAACTTGAGACAAGTTACATATGATTAAAATAATTGTATATCTTATTGAAATCACTTAAATATTACATATACACACAAATATATACATATACACACATAGATATACACACACCATATTTATTTCACTAATGTTTCATTGCTAAAAAAAGTAGAAATTCCTCTTCTCTATTGCAGTCAATTTATCAGCCACTAAGGATAATCAGTTACACCCAATTTAAGATTTAAAACATACTTCCCTGATATATTATCGCTATAACTCATTTATCGGAGAAGATTAACTATACGCAAACTAGAAATGGCAGAAATAACGTTGAAAAAAGTAAATTAAATCTCTAGGAAAAGCAATAGTAAAAAAAAGATGTAACTGTTGTAATGAGAAGATATCTCTTGCTTTATCATCTTGTATTTTAGATTTTAACAAGTCTTAAAAACGAACTGCTATTTCATCTTAAAGAATAAAACAACAAAGGATAACCAATCCTACTGAGTTCTACATTTCTGTAGGTATGATGGGTGGCAAGTGTTAATATAGATTCAATCATGTATCACTCATTGTATCACTTTCATTTCATCAATTGAATGTTGTTAACTTTAAAAAATTTTTGTATTAATCCTATAACTTTATTTTTTATTTATAGTTATATAGGAGATACATGTGAATATCTTTTATAACCTATAGTAAACTTGTTCATACTTAAGCAATATTATTTTGGAAAAAAATTAAAGCTACATTACTTGTCCATAAAAACTATTTCTTTCCTTTGAATGGAGAACACACATTAGTCAAGTTGTAGAGATACTAAGGGAAAGGGTATGTAGGCATCTATGAGTCACTGCACCAGATTTCTAGTTTTCATTCTGTTTTATGTTGAGCTTTAAGGTTACTTGGGTATGACCAAGAAATGATACAGGAAAATGCAAGACAAACAGAAGGTTGAGCAGCAAGCCCTTTTGATTGCCTACTCCCATTTCACTTAAAGCTTTTCTGATTATATGTCTATTATAATATATATGTAATAAATATATTATTTATATTTATATATTGTGACTCATGAGTTTTGTTGGAGGAGAATGTTTTCATTGCTTAAGAAAAGTTGAATTATTGGATGATTGGTCTTAAGGTTCTCCTACAACAACCTAGTGATTTGTGAATTTTGATTTCAAATGGTTTTTAGCTAGTTCCATAAATCAAGTTTGTCTTTGAAGGATGGAGACTTACAACAAAGAAACATATTTTTAAAAATTGAGGATGATTCAGAAATTATTTTCTGTATAGCAAATTAAATATTTGGAAGCACTATTGCATTAATTTATAAAACCACTACAAAAGCATCACTGAAAGTTAAAGTTGAAATGTAGCTTATCTGACTACAAGGGTAATAGCTTCATTTTACTAATGAAAAATTTAAGTCATTTTATGCACATGTCTGGGTTGCTACAATCAGATAGTAGTAGACTTGGGAATAAAACTCTGGTCTTCTAACAAAGGATAGATAGAGATTCCACATATTAGAGATATATTTTTCTAATGTATTTGTTTAAAATGCTCGATTGTCGTACTTATACATGTAACATTTGTGTGTATTTTAAATACATACATTTCTACTGCAAGCATATTTCTATCAATTCTACTAGAATTTCAGTTCCTATATTTTCAAAACTTGATGTTCTAAATAAGTGTGTGTTCTCCAAAAGTAATTACAGTATCTTTAATTCTCCCCATGAAATTTCAGCCATTGTTTAAGTCCATCGCTATAATGAAAAACACCCTCTTTAAGAACATAAATAAAATTGGTTTATGTTGCTACAGTTAAAAACCCATTTTTGTGCCCAGTGTCCTTCTCTTTGAAAAACTGTTCCTCAAGATTTTATGAATTTTTCTTTTGATTGATACAATAAAGTCCCTTATTCACCTCCTAGGAGTCGACATTCATTGCTCCAGAGAACATTATTTCTGTGAAATATTCTACTGAAAAAGAATTCTAATGACTAAGTCATTTGGAGAAAACTGCATATTATGCTTCTGTGGAAATCCACAATGCACAAGAGCGTATTAAAGTCTGAGAAACATTATCAACTTTGCTTAACCTAGAATTTCCCAGCTAAATGGACTAGAGAAATTTTTGAATACCTTCTTACATTCTGGGAAACACAATTTGGGAAAATCTGCTCTAGGCTTTAGAATTAACTGTTGCTGTACATATCAGCCAACTTGGCCTGTCTTGAAATGCACAATGTTAAAGATCTTATTAACTGTCATTTTTAGTTATAAATAATGAAGTATAATAAACTCATTTTTTCTTTTGTTATTAATCTATATTTTAAAGTATTTTTTTCTGGTAAGAGAATGTTGATGCTGGTTTTTTTAAAGAATTGTAATAGAGAATTTAAATCATGTGCTGACCATGTATATGAAATGCCATTTCTGAAAATATTGCTATCAGTACCCAGATTGTATGACTAAAGAAAAATGTTAAAACATATCAATTTTTAAGTTTAAATTGAATTTATTTATTTATTTATTTCCTGCTCCTTCCTCTGAGGTAAAATTGAAGTGATATAAAGTGCTTCATTGTATACTTCAATCCATATTTCGATTTGTATATACTTACAGTACTACCACTCAGATTATGACACAAAGTATCTCCTGAACTTCAGAAGTTTACTCTTGCCACTTCTGACTAATTACTATATACTGTTGAAATACCATCTTCTGATGGCAACTACTCTTGTATATTTCACTATGAATTAGTTTTGCCTTTGAAATTTATATGAATAGAATAAATAGAGTCCTACAGTAGGTATTCTTTCATGTCTGTTGGTTTTATTTTTTTTTTAATTTTTTGCTTAATATTATGTCTGAATGTTGCAGAAGCGTATTGTTTTTGTTACTCTGCAGTGTCCCATTATACAAAATTCAGTATGCAATTTATTATCCACTCCACTATGGATGGAAGTTTGGGTTGTTTCTGGTTTGGTGCTATTATGACATTCTCGTGTATACCTTCTGTTGGGTATTATGTACTCATTTCTCTTGGAGTTAATTTTAGGTCGTAAAGCTGACATGTTTAGCTTTAGCAGATAATTTTTTTTTCTTTTTCTTTTTCTTTTTCTTTTTCTTTTTTTTTTTTTTTTTTTTTTTGAGACAGAGTCTGGCTCTGTTGCCCAGGCTGGAGTGCACTGGTGAAATCTCGGCTTACAGCAACCTCCGCCTCCCGAGTTCAAGCGATTCTCCTGCCTCAGCATCCTGAGTAGCTGGGATTACAGGCACCTGCCACCACGTCCAACTAATTTTTTGTATTTTTAGTAGAGATGGGGTTCCCTGTGTTAGCTAGGATGGTCTTGATCTCTTGATCTTGTGATCTGCCTCCCTTGACCTCCCAAAGTGCTGGGATTGCAGGCATGAGCCACCGTGCCCAGCCTTTAGCAGATAATTCTTAAGAATTTAACAAAGTGTTTGTGCCAGCATACTTGTTTTTATAAAATTTATCAAAATGGTTCTTAATAATTATTTTAATTTGAGCTTTATTTTGTCTACCTAGAAAAGATGAGATGTGAGCAAATGATATATTATTGCTGCTGTGGTCAAATGTTGAACAAGACAGAATGATTCATGATTGAATGTTTATAATCCAAGTGAAAAAATACTAATATTGACTCCCTAAAATTTCTTATAAAGTTCTTTTTTGGATGGTTTATAAAATGCAAATTAGTATGCAATATCTAATTTAGAACAAGAGTCATTCTTCAATTGTGAATTTGCACAAAATGATAAACAAATCACAGAAATTTGTGATTTTTTTTTCTTAAAGACATTCCCATCTTTTGATATGTGAGGAAACATAGTGATTATCAGTTTAAGCTTCTTATAGCTTTTGTATAAAAAAATACACACCAAAGTACCTAACATCTAATTATTTTATATAAAAATAGTCTCTCAGGTATGGCATTTCATATTTGTATTTTTTTTAAAGAAGGAATGTGAACCAGCTTTTATCTCTCCTTAATCCCTATCAGGATTGACTCCAATGTTGTGTTTTTGCAATATTTTCTGGTAATTGGTAAAATAATATTTTACTGTGGAAACATTTATTCCTTCTGGTAGAGATTATACCACTGGAAAACATAGTAACTTTATTTCAGAGAAGTGTTGGGATTTGCCAACAAACATTTGACCTGTTTTCTAGTATTTTTTAAATTAGTTAAAATTTTCTGGAAGTGAAAAATTCCTGAAAATTCGAGATTAGTATAGCATTTAAGATGTAAAGAAAGTATAACACACAAAAATGAGCACTGCTGTACTTCAGTGGTTTTTCTTTGTATCTGTTGGAACACTAGTCTTATACTATCACCACTCTTCTCATTTTCCATTCTAGTTTATCTCAGTGTTTAATGACACTTGAAATTCACTTGGTCCTGTACTTTTCTTGTAATTTCATCATTATTAATTACAGACACTTGCTGAATCTAGAGGTTCATTTCAATTACCTATGCTTATAAGGTATAAACCCCTATACCACTGGAAGACATAGCCTCAGCTATCTTTTTTTTTTTTTTTTTTTTTTTGAAGACAGAGTCTCGCTCTGTCACCCTGGTTGAAACACAGCAGCATGATCTTGGCTCACTGCAACATCTGCCTCCCGGGTACAAGTGATTCTCCTGCCTCAGCCTCCTGAGTAGCTGGGATAACAGGTGTGCACCACCACGTCTGGCTAATTTTTGCAGTTTTAGTAGAGACGGGGTTTCACCATGTTGGTCAGGCTGATCTCAAATTCCTGACCTGGTAATCCACCTGCCTCAGCCTCCCCAAGTGCTGGGATTGCAGACATGAGCCACTGTGCCCAGCCTCAGCTATCTTTTCCCGTTGTTAGAATTTTTGAGTTTCTAGATAAAGCTAATGTAGCTTACTTCTTCTACTTATCAAATTTTAGGAAAAGGATCTCAAAATGAGTTACTTTCAGTGTTATATTATTGCTATTCTGAGGAATGTAAGTCAGGTGAAATAATTTCTAGCAGCAAAATGATCATCTGTTGAGAAATTTATCTCTTACCAGTTATAAAAAATAACAAATACTGCTGGCTCCCAACAGAAAAATTTTATTTAGTATCCTTATGGTTAAACATTATGTAAACTTGTAGAAAACTATTTTCTTTCAAACTTGTTTCTTTTTAATGATTTAAGAATATTTCAAGGAAGGAATTCCAGGTATAAAATGACTTTAAGGGCTTCTAACACAGTGGTTATCAATCTTGACTAGACATTAGCATCACCTGGAAACATATAAACATGAAGATGCCTGGTACATTTCAATAAAAAATTATATAAACACTTCTGGAACTGGAATCCAGCATGGGTATTTTATAAAAGTTCCTAGATTAAAGAGCTATCAGAATAGACAACCATTGTATTAATGTACCTCAGGTTTGAATATTAAAAAGTCATGAAAATATTGATTTATGTGTGTTTTAAATGTGGAAACATTACAC
Organism: Macaca nemestrina; assembly: GCF_043159975.1. Taxonomy (NCBI): domain Eukaryota; kingdom Metazoa; phylum Chordata; class Mammalia; order Primates; family Cercopithecidae; genus Macaca; species Macaca nemestrina. The sequence goes on from NC_092127.1 coordinate 27,566,876, forward strand.
ATTTTATATATAATATAGAATTCTATATTCCTCTATATAGATATTATATATATTCTTCTATAAGGTGATCTACAAATATACATATATTGTCTAAAATATAATATAAAATATACATATATTCTATAGATTACCTTATAGATAACCTTATAGATTATCTTATATATAATTTCTCTCTATATATAAATATAACTAATAAAAGTAGTTCCATATAAAAGGAAACCCACTTTTATGAGAACTTTGTGTTGATTATAATTTTTTTTTATTGATGTAGTTGTTGGAAGACCAAAGAAAATAATAGTGCAACGTTGAGTAGAGAGAGAGTCAACTTGCGGTATATGAGACGGGATGACTACAATATGTACTTACATTAGCAGAGGACAAACAAACTTAAAACTCATCAGGCCACAAATAAAGCCTTAGAGGATGAAGTCCAACAAGTAATAAGAACAGAACTTCCAGAGAGAATGTTTGAATCGTGTCTTTCATTAGCATAACTGTTTGCCAGGTTAACTGGGGAAGGAGGGTTGGAAATGTTTAATGAAAACTTGAAGTAACCCCCCACCCCAAAACCCAAGACACTTGTTCAGACTAGGTTGGGTCTACTCCTAAGAGAAAATATTTTAGTTTAAATCACAACTGATAGTAAATGAAGATTATGAAGTGAGATGCCTATCTGAAGTTTAGATATTTAAAATCTCCCAATACTAAAATACATTTAAGTCTGTAGTAGTGCAGAGATTTCAACAGTATATTAGTCAGGAAAATGGATAATCTATCAAGCAAGAATCTTGAGGTCATTGCAGAGTGCAGTGGAGCATATAGGATGATCTTCAATCTGGTCTTAGGGAGCAGAATGGCTGAAATGACAATGTAGCTGAAACCTGAAAGAAATAATTTTGGAGTTACTAAGAAGAAGGAGTAAATGTATTCTAAGTGGAAGGCAAGACTTATATTCACAAACTGAATAATCACTTCAATATCATCAATGATTAAAAGTATTTAACATAGAAGAAGAAGGCAGAGGCAGTGACTCAGTTTAAAAACATAAGGAGCAGAAAGGTGATGGAGGGTACAGTAAACAAGAGTACAACTTTTAGATCTTATCTACGATTGACAAGGAATCTATGGAAAGTTTTTAAGACAAACGAATGTAAAGATGTTGGTAAAGTTTTTTAATACTGCTATTAAAATGTATGGTATCTCGTGTGTGTGTGTGTGTGTGTGTGTGTCTGTCTGTCTGTCTGTGTGTGTGTGTTTCTGGCTTTGTTGCTGTGGTTGGAATGTAGTGGTGCAATCTCGGCTCACTGGAACCTCTGCCTCCCGGGTTCAAGGGATCCGTGCCTCAGCCTCCTGAGTAGTTGGGATTACAGGCATGCACCACCACGCCCAGCTAATTTTTGTATTTTTAGCAGAGACGGGATTTCACACTGTTGGCCAGGCTGGTCTGGAACTCCTGGCCTCAAGTGATCCACCTGCCTCGACCTCCAAAAGTGATGGGATTATAGACGTGAGTCACCGCGCCTGGCCTTCATTGTGGTTTTGATGGGCATTCCTCTAATGCTTAGTGATTTTGAGCTTTTATTTCAGATGCTTGTTGGGTACATCCACGTCTTTTTTTGAGAAATGTCTATTAATGTCCTTTTCCCGCTTTCTAATGAGGTTGTTCGTTTTTCTTTTGTAAATTTGTTTAAGTTCCTTATAGATGCTGTATACCAGAACTTTGTCAGATGCATAGTTTGCAGAAGTTTTCTCACATTTTGTAGGTTGTCTATTTACTCCGCTGATAGACTCTTTTGCTGTGTAGAAAAACAAACAGCCTCATTTTAATTGGATCCCACTTGTTAATTTTTGCTTTTGTTGTGATTGCTTTTGGTATCTGTCATGAAATTTTTGCCTTTTCCTATGTGCAGGATGGTATTGCCTATGTTGTTTCCTAAGGTTTTCATAGTTTTAGGTTTTACTTTTAAGTATTTAATCCATCTGCTGTTGACTTTTGTATATGGTGTAAGGAAGGGGTCCCGCTTTAATCATCTGCATATGGCTAGCCAGTTATCCCAGCACCATTGACTAAATAGAGAGTCTTTTCCCCATTGCTTGTTTTTTTGTCAGTTTTATTGAAAATCAGAGGGAAAAAATATATAATAATAAAAATAAAATATGTATCCACAAATATTTTTTAAAAAGACATTGGTAATTTTATAAACTTTGAAGTTTAATAACATATGTTGCTGATTTTTCATGAAATGTAATTTTATAAAGAAGCAAATTTTTATCAAGCATTAGTTAATAATACTTTGGAAAGACTAGTCATTTTGCACAATAATCTGGAATTCAAATTGTACTGTTCTGTAGGCAGAAGTTTAACTTGATTTTTAAGTATAGCAATGATACTACAAACCCAGTTTCTGTGTTTTTGAGACAGTCTTGCTCTGTCGCCCAGGGTGGAGTTCAGTGACTTAATCTCAGCTCACTGCAACCTCTGCCTCCTGGGTTCAAGCGATTCTCCTGCCTCAGTTTCCCGAGTAACTGGGATTACAGGTACGCATCACCACATCCGGCTATTTTTTATTTTTAGTAGAGATGGGGTTTCACCATATTGGCCAGGCTGGTCTCGAACTCCTGACCTCAAGAGATCTACCCACCTCGGCCTCCCAAAGTGCTGAGATTACAGGCGTGAGCCATCACACTTGGCCTACAAACTCAATTTCTTAAAGCAGTGGTTCAGAAAATGTGGTCCCAGAAAAAGCTCCATCAGCATCCCTTGGTGTCTTAGTTGGTTCTGTTTTGCTATAACAGATTACCAGAGACTAAGTAACTTGAAACAAATTTCTCACATTTCTAGATACTGGGAAGTACACTATTAAGGTGCCAGCAACTAGCAACGGCTTCTTGCTGCATTATCCCATGGAAGGCAAGAGAGCATGAGAGGGTGAGAGAGAAAGAGATATGCAACTATTCCCTTAATAGGAAACCCAGTCTCACAATAATGAACCCACTCCTGTGATAACATTGATCTATTCATGAGGGCAGAGCTCTCATGGCCTAATCATCTCTCCTTAGATCCCACTTCCCAACACTGATGTATTGGGGATCAAGTGTCCTACACATGCTTTCATGGGGATACATTCAGACCATAGCATTTGGGAAGTTGTTGGAAATGCATATTATACCTATTAAAATCAGTCTTCCTAGTAATTCTGAGTAAATTTGAGAACCACTTAAACATTTGAGAACCGCTGCCTTATGGGAGAAAGCATCAGACAAAATGTTTCAGTTTTCCTTACTTAGAGATTTTAACATCACAAGTAGTTACTTTACTTTCTACAAAATTAAGTCTGTTTCTAATAAATATCTAAGTGTCTATATCATAATTCTTCCTTCTCTCTTAAGTAGCTAACTTACAGTTATGTATTTTGAGTGTGTTAAAAATCATCTAGTCTATGAGATGATTGTTTCTATTTTGACTGAATACTCTCAAATATGCGTGGAAAATAGTCAGCTTATAGTAAATTACTTTGAGTAACTTATTGAGGATGAAGTAAAAATGTGGCAGTTTTGTGTCATTTTTCTGATCCTAAGTCAATGGCTTTTTTGAGAAATATTTAGATATATATAGATACAAAATGACATTTGAAAGAAAATTTATAATTAAGTAACTTCAAAAATCTTGAAAAGTGAATACTTGAGTTATAATTCTATACATTTCTTTATAAAAAAGATGAGTGGGGCACACAAGGTAACCTAATATTCTATTACGCACCAAAAAAATCTAGATTTAAAAAATTATATATTATTAATTCACAATTTGCCACATTTGATATATCTTGTGATTAGAATCTTGTTGCTAAACTTTAACTTGCTTGTAATGGCACAAATGTTATTTAAATATCATAATCTGGGTAATTCACAAAAAATGGGGGTGGAAGAAGAAAAATAATCTAGAAGTTAATCAAAAGTGCTACTCATGTCTTGAAGGCTTTTTAAAAACTAAGTATTATTTTTTGAGTATTTCCCTAATCCATTCACAATAAAGAAACTGATCACTGAAGTGTATCATAATCCATAATCCAAGAACAACTACAAGAACTATGACAAAGCAATTTGTTTTCGTACTCAAAATGGCTGTAACCTCAACTGACTGTATCTCATTGATTCATACATTTAAATAGTGATTTTGTCAAGTACACAGTTGATTCATAGGTAATGTGAGCTCTGGGATTGTGGGTTTGAACAGTGCAGTGGTATTTTGTCACCTCCAAAGCAGCATTGTGGTAGGAAGGTCCATAGTAACTCTGAAAGCCTTGGTTAGAGTATGTCGACAACTATCTACAAAGCTGAATGATGTTGGCATATTTAACTTGTGCTTATTACACAAATGCCCCAGAATTCCAGTGGCTCTCATGATTTCTACAGTAAGTGAGGGCAGAGGGTTAGAAGATTAGTTAACTTTGTAATCAGAGTGTTAGAGAACCTCTATTGGTACTTTTCTTTCTTTTTCCATTAAATACACTGTATTTTTAAAAATCATTTTTAAGTATAAGATATATTCACTCCTGTATGTTTTCTCCTCTTTCCTCTTTATTCTCTCTGTCATTATAAGAATTGAGAATATTTACATAACACCAAAATTAAGTTTCCTGTGCTGTATAGTTTGATACAGAAAATTATAAACCCATAAATCATTAAACATTTCTTTGTTCAAACTAACTTTCATTAATTGAAGTAACCTTATGTAAGCCCCACTCAGATAAATTGCAGTGTTTCATTTGGGTGAAATTTGAATTACTTTTTTTTTAATTAACTTTTTCAAAAATGATTAAAGTTTGCTTTATTTCCTTTTGGCGGAGATAAGGTAGTCGTGTTCGTGAAAAACACTGAAAATCTAGAGAAGGTTTCTGGCATCTCTCTCAATGACTGAATTTGCTTGCATTGCTTTATAGATTTTCTCAAATTTGACTCATCAGTAAATTAAGATTTATGGCTATAAATAAAAGAAAATGTTTATCATCAGGTGAAGGTTATCTCTTTTAAATATTCAAATAGTCATATTAATATTCACAAGATCATACGTAATTGTAAAATATTATTTACACACTTGGATTTAACCAAAGAATCAGATATGCTTGATTTCATTTTCCTTAACTATTGAACATTACCGAAGCCTTAACTTCTTTCTAAATCTAAAATTTTGTTATTTTCCTAAATAGCAGTTCAATAGAAGTTTGTTGAGTATCTAGAAATGAAGTTTTAAGCTCTTTCTAAAAATATACAAACCTGTAGCTCTCAGATCAATAAACAGTATGAAAGACGTAGAGAAACCAGAAGAGGAAAAATAAATTCCCCTGGCAAAGTACATTTGAAATAAACTATAAATTTGGCATTAAAAGAGTCATAAAAAAGGAAAAACATTTTAGATGGCATCCATTTTCCAATGCATCCCACAGAGGTGTAAGCCTTGATGATTAAAAAGTAATGGTAGCACATCACATATGCATTATGCTAGAACTGAAGGTTTTATAAATATCATATATATTGTTAATCTTGCCATGGCATACTAGGTCAAGACATAATCAAGAAAATAAATTTATTATCAAAATTGAAGTTTGTGGAAGAATAGCAAAAATAAAGGAGGGAGGAAGAGAATGAAATAAAGAAAGATAGGAAAAGGGATAAAGGAGGGGGTAATGAGCATGAGAGATAATATAAATGCAATGGCAATAATATGTGGGGTGGAAATTACATAAATAAAGACATTAAGAGAGTGTATTTTTTTCTAATCTAAGTTACAGAAATTTTGGATTTAGCCTGGTGCCTGTGGAAATTAGATATTTAAAGAATGCATTCTAATAATGGCTGATTAAACAACACATTAAATGTATTAAATATTAAGGGAAAGAATATTAAATATTACATGTAGCTCCCACATTGACAATGCCCTGTGGCTACCAACAAATTCAACTTCAGAGACTACCTGCTTCATGTGCTGTAAATTTTTAAAACGCTGACTATATTTACATTTGTTTTACCTTGCTCAGGAGTCCCTACTTAATGTAACTGTGGCAGTTTGTGATGTAAATTAAATTGTGACATTGGTTTGGAATAAAATCACATAGCATAATAGTTGGATATCTCAAAGGTATCAAATCCAAAGCTCTGCATTTTAGTATCTAAGAGACTGAATTCTTGTAGGTATAGTGAAGCACCATGCAAGTGACAGAACTATTAAATGGCAGGGCTACCATGACAAGGAAGGAATTCTGGGTGTCCAAGTTCATACTTCTTCAAGTATCATTATCTTTATTTTTCACATCCATCTCAATAACATTTCTTGTTAATGAAACTGGTTATTTAACACCTGGCTAATGATTAGATATGCATGCACCAGATATGTATTGGATGCTGGAGTTGTCTTCATACATATAAGTGTGTGTCTATAAACACATAAACATATATACACACGTATATTTGAAATACTGGATGATTGTAAGCAACTGAGAAATATATATTTGGTTTTTTTGAAAAATTATTATAATTAAAATTTATTTCACTCAAACTTCCTTATACTGAAATAGAAAAAAATTCCTGATTGTAAAGTACTTTTTTAGTGATTTAAAGAATTTATATTTGTTGGGTAATTGAATTTTCTTTGTGATTTTTCACTGTGGGAATATTATCTTTTATAAGTATATAACAGTACTTGATAATATATTGAACACATTAACATTTTAGTTCTAGTTATTAGAAATTTTTTACCAGACTATTCCATAGCCTCAAAAGATTTTAGTAAATAGAATATTCAGGATGAAAATGTAAAATATTTGTTGGGACAGAATAAATTATTTTATATCTTTAAAAATATTTTGTCTTATTTGTATAGGAAAGTTTCCCAATTTTTTAAACAACTTGTAACAGCTGTTATTTAGTATAGATTTTTTTCCCCTCACTATACTGGAAATGTGCTAAGGACAAAATTCCATTCTAGAATATTTATCCTAGAAGTGATATGGTTTAGTAATTTACCTTTGCATTTAAAAGTTTAAATATGCATTCTATTATACTTTAAGTTCTGGGGTACATGTGCAGAATGTGCAGGTTTGTTACATAGGTATGCACCCGCCATGGTGGTTTGCTACACCCGTCAACCCGTCATCTACATTAGATATTTCTCCTAATGCTATCCCTCCTCTAGCCACATGCCCCCCAACAGGTGCTGGTGTGTGATGTTCCCCTCCCTGTTTCCATGTGTTCTCATTGTTCAACTCCCATTTATAAGTGAGAACATGTAGTGTTTGATTTTCTGTTCTTGTGTTAGTTTGCCAAGAATGATGGTTTCCAACTTCATTCATGTCCCTACAAAGGACATGAACTAATTCATTTTTATGGCTGCATAGTATTCCATGGTGTATATGTGTCACATTTTCTTTATCCATTCTATCATTGATGGGCATTTGGGTTGATTCCAAATCTTTACTATTGTGAATAGTGCCACAAACATTTGATTGAAAATATATGTTTTCATTCAAAAAGTTTTGTGAAATTTGTTCAAAGTGTAACAATGGATAAAATAGTATATTGTTCCTGACATGAATATTCTTATTATAAACTATTTTCCAAAAAAAACAAACTTTTCTCTCAAAGCACTTGCCACTGAGTATGCACTAAATACTGGCAGCTGTGTATGCCCATCTGCACATACACATGCAAAAGTTTGTAATACATTTTGTTGTTGTATTTTTATACTGATATTTGGGTCATGAATCTTTATTTCTTTATTTCTTTTTTCCAAATGATTGACTGTTTTTCAAATGTTATTTATAAATGGGTTGTAATTTTTTTCAACCTTTTAAAATACTATTTAATCATCAATTAAATAAACCTGACTCCAGGAGATGATATTCTGAAAATTTAACAATAAGTATAGTATAGACATTGACCAATCAGGATTATTTTGTGTTTATATCAGCTAACAATCAGCTCTACGAAACTCTGGTTCTGTAATTTATAATTTACACCACTGATGCATCTGTTCATTCTAGCATAAAGGCTATAATTTTATTTGTTATAACTTTAAAATATATTTTAATATTTTAATGGGCATGTATCATCCCTGTTAGTTATATTCCCTAAATTCATTCTGCCTATTTGATACTCTTTTTTTCCCACAAATATACATGGAGATAATGTCTAAATTATAAAATGATTTATTGTTGCATTGCATTAAAATTATTAACTTGTTCTTGCATCAGATATTCATTGGCAGTCATGCCAGTCAATTTTACATTAAGAAGAATCATCTTATAATAATGAATTTAATTTTTCCCTTAAAGAAGTCTTTCAATTAATGTTTTCTTTATGTTTTTCAGTAGTGTTTCATACCTTCCCTAATATTGATGCTGCCTATTTTGTTAGGTTTATTTCTTAAAGTTTTACATGTTCTACTATTATATAAATTGATGTTTTGATAATATGTGAAATTATTCCTTGCAAGTATATTAAAAGTCCCTAGATTTTGTAACCAGTTAGCAACATGGATTTTCCTATTGAAAAATTATATATTTTCAGTTGAAAATCTTGTTTTCCAGGGAGAAGATCTCTTCCAAAAGAAGAGATTTTTCTAAATTATTTCATTTTCTTTTAATAAAGCTGTTTAATTTCACAAAAACTTTTTGAATGAAAACATATATTTATCTAACCCAAAACTCTGTATTCTTAAAGAGAGTCAATATTTTATACCCTAAAGTTGAACTATCTAATTTTTTCATACTTTAATAAAGCATGTACATATCATTAATCCCTGTGAGAATTAGAGCATAGCATGTGGTAATGATTGCTCATTAGTTTTTATGAATTTAACCTTGTGAATACTTTCATTACATTTTCTTAGCCATTAAACACAAAACAATCACAAAGTATTAGCCCTTGTATGTTCTCTGCATGTTTCCAATAAAACTATGTTAAATCAATATTGTAAAAGAAAATGTTCAGCCATTTTGTTCAAAGTGTAACAATGGATAAAATAGTATATTGTCTCTGGCATGAATATTCTTCTTCTAAACTATTTTCCAAACAAATGTCTCTCAAAGCACTTGCCACTGAGTAAGTGCTAAATACTGGCAGCTGGTTTTACTGATATCATTCATTTAGCAAGCTTATAAAATCTCAGTATGAAGTGGCTTCAAAATTACCATTCAAATTTGTATTTGATATTGATTTAGTATGTATGGAAGCATTTTTTTCTGTGATTAGTTTCTGAATGTGTTTGGATGCCCCTTGAGATTGAACAGGTAAGAGTATTTATTTTATACCTCATCTGCAAAAAAAAAAAAAAAGAAAAAAGAAAAGAAAAAGTTTGATGTCCTTCCTTAATTAAGTACTTGTATTTGTGGGTTAAATTTAGTATGATCCTGACATCAGAAGATGTGTATGTTTATATTTAATATATAAACATATAATATTTATATTTATTTGATGTGTTGATATTTAGAAGTTATAAATGCAATAAATTTAAGAACCAAGAAACATAAATAAATGAATTGGGTCTAGTGAATGCTGTGAGAAACTAGAAAACATAGAGAAAGAGATATACACTTAAATATCTTCATCATCAAAGAATTTGAAAAAAAAATAAGAATTTGTTTATTCTCAAATTGAACAAAGAATAAATCAAATAAAATCAGGAATAAGGAACTAATAAAATAAAAGCAGACAATAAACATTAATTGAACAGGTAAATAAATCCCAAAACTCTTTTGTTAAATTACCAATAAAATATGTAATCTTCTTTTAAGCCTAACCAATAATATATGTGAACAATAATAGGAAATACCGGCAAAGGGGAAAACAATCATAAGCAATTCTTATAGCAATTCAATTGCAGCAATTTCAAAATTTAGACAGAATGAGTAATTTCCTAGAAAAATGCAAACTCTCAAAATCAAACCAAACGAAAGTGGAAATGTTATTCTCCAACTACTATAAAAGCTATTGGAAAGGAGATTAGAGATCAACACCGATAAAGGCACAACAATCAAATGATTCCACAGCTGAGTGTTATCTGTCTAAATCCTAAAAATCAGATAATGCCAATTGTATTAAAATAATTTTATTTTTAAAAGAGAAGCCAACATTTTCATATTGGTATGAAATACCTTAATTTTTAAACGTTGGAATCACTGCACGTTTAAAATCCTATGTGCTCTAGGTGATTTTGAAGAATCCATTGGTCACTTGTTTAAGATGTTTTATTAGGATTAAGGGCTGATTTTTGGTTTCTGAGCTCTGTTTAGAAATCATGGAAGTAAACATTCTTATAAATTTTGTCAGCTTAAGAAGGGGGGTGTGTGTGTGTGTGAGAGAGAGAGAGAGAGAGGGAGAGAGAGAGAAGTAGTTTTCTAATTTTCTTTCTGGTTCTATTTTCATATTATATATATTCTTTATTTTACAATATCTTTGAACAGGGTGTCATACTATAGATGAGCTTTTGTTTGCCAAATTACTATATAAACTGTATGTTGGTGTTAAATAATAACTGGAATACTTTTTGCAATGCCCTCTTTAGAAATAAAGGAATACACTAACCATTTTTCTATGGCTTGATTCCAATGGCAAAAGCATGAGCTCTTTCTTTCTTACCTATGTCTATCTTGTCTTTGAAGACAAAAATTTGACTGTGCTAATTATTTTATATACATATATTGTTTAATTTATCAGGGCTTTGCTCACAAACAGAATCACTTTGCAAATTGGCCTTTGAGTAACCAAATGCCAGGCCAGAAATAAATGAGAATTAAATAATTCTGACCAAATTTTTGCCTTTGATCTGCTTCATTAGCAAAGGGCCCTCCCCTAGTGCCCCTTGAACCCCTAGTTTCACTGCGATCCATTGTATTGTGTCCGTTCTGATCAACTCTAATGAGGACTGCTTGTTAAGAGCATTTTGGTGCTACTGACTCTGGAAAACTCTGATTTTGTATAAATCCCAATATTGCTAGTTTTTGAGAGAGTGGTATTATATGAAGAGTGATTAAATAGTCTTCATTAAATAATCAGAATGCTTCCTAAAGTAGAGTTTATTTAGAGGGCGTGGATAAAAATATGCCCTAAAATGAACTTTTCTGCTCAGTTAACTGAATGGTCTATTTCAAACTTGGAAATTTCAATTATTATTTTTGGAAAAAATAAACCCCTAGAGAATAATTTGCATAGAATAATACTTTTAAAACCAACACAGCTTATTAATGCTTAGTTCACAGCAATAATTTTAAACTTCATCAATTTAAATATACTAGGATCCTTTTAGTCCATTTATTGAGGATTTGTCTGTTATGAAATTGTGCTTTAGAAGCACCTGTATTTAATCTACTGCCTAGTTTGCTTCTCAAACTCACATCAATAACTTCGATAAGAAAAAGAACACATGAGCAAATTTGAGGGTATGGGGGCTTTTGTCCAGATTTAGTTTCAAAATACTGATACTCAAACTGAAAAGCAACATTTTAGAGATGAGATAATGAAATCAGAAATACATCATACAAGAAAATAGTAAAACTTTAAAAATGGATTGCTTTACCACTAATTTTAAGGAAAATACCAATCTATGGTACATTTATAAATGGCACAGTTTATAAAACTTTGCAAGTATTTCTAGGATTAACTTCTCTCTTAGAAATTTCCAGAGAAGTTTTTATTTAAGTACCTACTGAGTAATGGACATCAGATTCTTTCTTTCTCTGTGTGTGTTTTAATTTGTCATTACACAGTTTTGTGCACAGAAGGAGCATACCTCCTTAAAACCCTCTAGCAATCAGCTTACGCCCTGCAGCATGAGGCTTAATTATTCATATCAGTGTTAGAACACACATTTAATACATTAAGCCAGAATAAATCCTTACACAATTTGTCATAGAAAGGTAAATGTTATAAAAATGTAAGTGAAATTATTTCCAAAGCTGATTGAAATAAATTATATTGAAAGAGGCACTAGGCATCCATCAAACATACAATAATCTCACTACTATGTTGTTTCAAGGGACGTTGCTCATTGTGTGATAGAAAAGGCAGAATCGTTAAAGGTTATGTAAGTAACACAAAAAAATATCATTCTGGGGATGCTGATACACTTTTCCTGATTGCAGTAGGTATCATAGTATTTTGGAAAAATTTATAGTACCTTCAGGCAAGTACTCAATTGCCTTTTCTGCCAACTAATATTAGCTTTGGCTTGCCATAATCCCTTCATTGTTGTTTTCCTGAAGTGTATACTATTTTCCTGTAGTATACACTTGACCAATCTAATATGTTCCTATAACAAACAATAGTTTCTTGCTCCTCATACCACATGCTAGCATTACCTTGAGTCCAAATTCCACTTTATTATCCCAAAAACTCTTTCCAGTTTGATGTGATTGAATATTCTGATTATGTAGTTTTTTTCTTCTATTTCATTTTTCTTGAGTGAATTGAGCCTTCCTAAATCCTTCTCCTATTCTCATTATATGACTTTTTCCACTTTGGAAATTAAAGTACTTTGAAGTTGCTCTGATCCTACCCTGAAGAATTGTATCATATTTTGTCAAATTCAAGGGATTTTTACTATAATCAAATATTTACATATGCGAGTTTAAGGGCAATATATAAAAATCCTTCCTCATGTATTTGTTATTGAGTTTTTAAAACTTTTAACACATAAAACATACAGAAAAATGTACAATAGAAACCCACATGCTCATAACCATTTTATAAATATTAACATTTCCCGTGTCTTTCTTTTTGTAAAACATGAAAAAGAAAGAGATACAGCTAAAACCTTCTGTCCTTTCCTCTTCCCTTCTCTACTCTGTCTCCAGAAGTCATGTTTCCATAATGATATGCCCAGAAGTAGACTTGTAGGCATGCTGAGCTATATCACTCACGGAATGCGTCTCGACAGGATATTCATTGCACTAATTTTGTTAAATAAATTCTACCTGATATGCTCTAACCTGAAAACTAAATTAGAAAGCTAACCACCACCTACATATCTTATGTAAACCCATAGGAGAAAAGTAGATTAATATTTTTCAAATGGTTGATATTTGCAACAGGTATAGAGTAGAGGAAAGCGGAAATCCAGGTGGTCTCCATAATTTATAACTCTCAATGGGATCATAAAACACCCTTCCTCCACTAACTATTACATGTGAGAGAATACCTCAACCATTGGAGTTTTCTTATTGTTGTTACTGATGTTTTCTGCAGTAGAGCATGAACAAATTTCTCTCCTGAAATTTGTCCTGGGTGTTTAGTGATTTTGCTTGTATTAAGTTTCTCTAACCGTCCATCAATATTTACCAACACATGCAAAAGTGTCATGAGTTAGTCCAGAGAACCTCTTGAGTTTCAGACAGATGTTTTGTGCCTGTGACTTGGTTCCCTTGACATTCATAGTCAGTTTCCTTATCTACTTCCAGTTTCAACTGCTTAAAGGTGTAAAATTGTCAAGTGGCTGTTTCAACATCCAGGTCAGTGGAAAGTTTCTTTGATCCCTAAGTGGGAGCATTCCTCCTTTGGATACTAAAGTAACAAAACTTGAAGCTGAAGGAAAAATGAGCAAAATTTGAGAATAGTTTATTAATGTAGTAATGAGAAATACTTCCTCCACTTCTACCACTTCTCTCTGTTTCCTGGCACTCTGGGAGAAGGGAGAACAGCATCATGTATTGGTTACCTGTTTATAATATCTATCTCATACCATGAACTTACAAGCAATTATTTCCTTCTAGATGGCAACATAACTGAATCCTAAATAAATTAAACCATTCCACTTATTGGTAAAGTCAGCCGCTTCTAGGTATTGGGATTCATGGTAAGAACAGTGAATTTCATTGTCATATAAACCACTTATCTTACCTAAAAATGAGTTATTTCCTCCAGAAGCAGTATTTTATGGTATATATAGCTGTACATGAAGCACTTGGTAAATCCCAAAAAGGAGACAGCTTCAGAAATGTTACCAACAGGAAAGGTATATCCACATGCAGATTACTGTCTGTTCCAGTGTGGAAAATTTCTACCAAATGCATGATGGAATGTGACCCATGTAATCAACCTGCCTAGGAATTGGCTGGTCCATCTATGTACAGGTGCTAAATCAAACATTTAGAGTTGATTTATCCTGTTAACATAACCACTATGGTTTTCAGGGATGCTGGTGATCAATGCACCTATGCCTTTATAAAGATTTTACTGTCTAGTATTTCAAGAGACATTATTAAAGAACTTGAGTATGTAGCTAAAGGTGAATCTATTCTAACTTGACTGTCAACTTGAGTGCTTTATTTAATATATTGTAGTATATTAAGAAAGTTTAGAACTCTCAATATTAATTAATTTAGGGCACTGTTGAGTTTTATTTTGGTTAATAAATCAAGCAAAAGAATCCATTGTTATATTCTGAAATTAGCCTTATAAATCCAGAATGCTCATAATTATACCTATATTGATAACTATGGTCTAATCTAAAGTTATTTTTCTTCCTCTATAGTTATTTTTTAAGTTATCACCACATATGTTCTTCTAGGTTTTATTGGTACAAATTATCAAAATCTTACAAGTATTTTGGTGTTTTAGTTACCTTCTCCTTAGTCAGGATTTGTATTTTCCCCACAGGCCATGCTGAATCTGACACTGAGGAATAAGAATGGGGCAGAACAAATATCAGCATATGATTGTAAGATATCCACATTAAGTGAGGTTATTACAGTGTGTCTAAGCAAGACAGAAGTAGTTTGATTAGACATATTACTATGGTTTGAATGTGGTCCCCAAAGTTTATGTGTTGGAAATTTGATATACAATGCAATTTTCTGAGGAGGTATTTGGGTAATGGGGGCACCACCCTCATGAATGGATTAATGCCAACATCGTAGCAGTAGGAGTGGGCTCATTATAACAGGACCAATTGGACTCCCTCTTTCTTTCTCTCTCCCTCACTCTCTTGCCCTCTCGTGCTTTTCTCCCAGGGAAAACCACAGCAAGAAGGCCCTTGAAAGCTGCCAGCCCCTTGGTAATGGACCTTCTAACCTTCAGAACCATAAGCCAACAAACATATTTTGTTATAAATTACCTAGTTACAGGTATTCAGTTTTTAACAACACAAAATGGATTCAGACACATGTACATGCAACTGGTTCTACTGGCGATGGAGGCTCTGTATGCTATATTTCAAGGAATCCAATTAGATCCATTCTAATTTTCAGAGACTCATTTTTCCCCAAGTGGTACACTAACTCGTATGTAAGAGAAATACCTAAGTTATAAATTTAATTTATGTTCAGTTTCAGCCACCTATATGGTTGAATTGTACAAGTGATTTTTTTGATACATGAATCCTGTGTCTGTAAACTATAAGACATAATTTTAGGGCCATTACAGAACCTGTTTGGGCCTCTCATCTGAGCATATGAAGCCCTTAGCTTATAATTTTCTGTATTACAGTGCCGACTGAAGCAACCATTGCCCACCCTCATCTTTGTATTCTTTCACATCACAATGTTGGATCCCAGCATCCACTTTATCCACAGAAGTCTTGCCTTCACCAGTACATTATCCTAAATAACCTCAGATGATAATCTATGTAACCATATTTCATTGAATAATTGTGGGTTTGTCTCACAGCTGAATTACTCAGAGCTCAGAAATCCCAAATCAAATTTTGAAATAAGCTGTAGCAAACCTATTGAAGCTTTACCTAAATAAATGTAATGCACATTATCTTTATTATACGGAAAATCAAACAAACGTGCACTCTCCCCCAGATGTAAATAGTATCTTTATCTTCCACAATTGTGCAGTATGCAAAGATTCTTGACAAGACAGTTTGGGAAAAAGAAGGCAATTAATGCTTTGCTCAGAAAAATGTGCAGAAACGTAAGAAACACTTGGAGAACTGTGTCCCAAAAACAGACTCTGAAATCTTAGCTATAGCTATAGCGCCATGATAGTTCTGAGCTGGTAGTTCAGTTGTGGCCTCAGACTTTTACTCCTTTAGCCACCTCAAAGATTTTGTAAGCATCGGATACCAGTATTCAAGTATTTGTGCTTGAGATTCCAAGAATCGTTTCTATTTTCTTCCATCTGTAGTATATGCCTTAAATTGGTTTCTCAGAAACAGAAGCTGAGAAAGAGATTTGGATTCAGATGTCTTTTTGGGAATACTCTGAGGAAATCACTTTTATATAATGAGAGAAGCAGGAGAGTTTGGAGGAAGGAATTAAGTTACAATGCGGTTGCAACAGAGATTCCAGCCGCCCCCACAGGGAGTTCTGAAGCTGGGATGATCTTTCCAGAATGACTCAACTGACACAATTGTGACAGCCTTTGTACTCAGTTTTTAACTGATCACCGCTTGTGGCTGTCCCTAAGGAAAGTGGGCAGCATCTATATGGGTGTGTCTTCACTGCCTTGGTGTAATGATGAGACATTACCTCAAAGGAGAAAATTAAGATTTCTGCTCCACTATTAGTAATACAGTCATTTGCCTATGATCCAGGAGACTGGTGTCCTCTATCAGCATCCATGAAACTGTGCAGACTAATTCGCTAGTGTGTAAGTAGTGTAAATCTTCAGATCCTCCACTTAACATCAGGAAGGTATTGGTGCTCCATCGCAGCTGACTCTCATACTCATGAACATGATGACCAAACACTGGAACATAGCATCTGTCTCTACCCCTGCCTCAGATCCTCATGGAGCTGACACCTGGACACTGGAATGCTAATTCAAGCCACAACTATCTCTAACACTCATTGTTACTGCATTGTTTTCTGACAGCAGTAGCATCAGGAAGATGGCCTCTGTCTCAGTGACTCCAAATCTTATGCAAATTCATCTAATTGGAGAAACTCAACTCACATCCAAACCCTTGAGGAAAAAAAGGAAGTTTGGGAAATGTGAATTTTATCCTCTGTCTATCCAAACAACAGAATGGACAAGGGGTTAAGAAATCAGGAAGTTGAGAAATGCCATTGATGGGACACATCCTAGGGAAAGCTTTGGCTTTGAGTCTACATGGGGCTTCAGCTGTACATCCAGTTGGCCAAATTGTATATTAATAACTTCCCCTGGGTTTTCCTGTGGCACAGATACTGCATATTTAAAACTACCCTTGTGGGCTTGGGGTTGTGGTTATAAGTTGTGTTTTTCACTTTCAGTAAAAAACAGTATTCAATAAATGCCATGAGATATTTAACACTTTATTATAAAATGGGCTTTGTGTTAGATGATTTGGGCCAGTTGTAGGCTAATGAAAGTGTTCTTAGCACATCTAAGGTGGGCTAGGCTAAACTATGATGTTTAGTAGGCTAAATGTTCGGTATTAAACACATTTTCAATTATGATATTTTCAGCATATATTTATCAGTATATAATCTCATCGTAAGGTAAGGAGCCTCTGTATGTGAGGTAATGCATATGTTAATTAGCTTGATTCAACCATCCCACAATGTATACATATATCAAAACATCATGTTGTATACCTTAAATACATATAATTTTTATTTGTAAATTGAAGTAGTAGAAAAAGAAAGGTCTGAGACTTGCTTACAGAAAGTTCGTATGATTGTGGAACAGTTCCACAGTGAGTGCATAGTAAGTGGAACAATTACGTCTGCTATATTCTTGAAATTTAATATGTTAATAAATTTGATAATATATTTACTAATGTCAATTCAAGATGATTATTAAATTCTTGGTACATAGTACCACTGGTATCCCATTTTGAAATATAGTCTTTAGTGAAAAAATTCTTTGATCAAAGTTATAAGTTTAAAACTGATAAACTTAGGAAGAAACAAAAGACTCAAATTAAAAAAAAATAAAAACCTGGCAAACATTATTAAGCATGTCATAATTTAAATAATAATAAATATTCAAAGAAAAATGCATATCCATGATTGTAAAAAAATAACTGTATCTAACAGTAAAAAATTTTAAGACTTTTTTTCAGAAAAGGGGAAATGACAAATCTGTAAGTTACTAAGTGGTGAGCAAAATACTTCTGTCTTGGGAATTACTAGGTCACTAAAAGCAGAATTCAAAATAACCTGAAATTGGAAAGTGGCTATATATAATCCAGCTGACTTTGTGAAGGGCTAATTGTGCTGAACTAATTTAATTTCTTTTTATAGTAGAATAAGAGTTTTCATGAACAGTGAAACAACTGAGAGATGTGAAAATACAAGGAAAAAAATTTGGTTTTTACATGTATTACTTCCTCATTGCCAAGCTTAAAAGTATAAAGTGCGGTGCGGTGGCTCCCGCCTGTAATCCCAGCACTTTGGGAGTCCGAGAGGGGCGGATCATGAGGTCAGGAGATCGAGACCATCCTGGATAACACAGTGAATCCCCGTCTCTACTAAAAATACAAAAAACTAGCCGGGCGAGGTGGCGGGCACCTGTAGTCCCAGCTACTCGGGAGGCTGAGGCAGGAGAATGGCGTGAACCCGGGAGGCGGAGCTTGCAGGGAGCTGAGATCCAGCCACTGCACTCCAGCCTGGGCGACAGAGCGAGACTCCGTCTCAAAAAAAAAAAAAAAAAAAAAAAGAAAAAGAAAAAAAAGTATAAAATGCACAATATTTAATTTACTTTTAAAATGTATTGGCCTGAAGATGTTAATGACAGCATCTGTATTGCTGTGGGAATCACTTGTGAACAATACAAACATTTTCTTATCAATGCTACCTTATTTCTGAAAAGGAAGAGTACTCTAAGAATATTCCATTTTATATGCAATTATACCAGAATAAGTAGATATTCCGATTTAGAACTATTAATTTCCCTACAATTTTACGAATTAAATATTACCCTGACAAAAATTAACTCACTGAAGTGAACTATAATCACTGTACAGTAGATATTTTTTATACTTGCTGTTATAGTTAAACATTATCTATGTTATTTTTAGTCAGAAGCATATTTTCAAAATATAGCTGCATAGAACCTACAATTTTCTGCTTCTTGAGACATTTTTTGATGTAAAGTTTTCCTGTTTTTTGCAAAGATTAAAGGTATATCACAAAATATGTGATATTTTATGATATCTGTTCCTTATTGATATGTGTTTGACTTATAAAAAACTTAACTGTGGTGTTAGCAATTTATCAATCAGATAATTTATTGCAAGACACATATTAATAAGAAACAGATGTTTCCTATACTGGTCAATTTAAAAGCAGTTATCTTTTAAATCAAAATAATATTATATTGAGTTCATACCCATAAAAATATACAAACACACACACACACGATAGCACAATTTATTAAAAACATATAGTTCTATAGTGAAACATATATAATAAGATAATGGGATGTAAATATGTATGTATATGTATGTCTATATACATATGTAGATATATAAAAATATTTATTGTAAGAATTGGCTCACACAGATTAGAGGCCAACCATCCTAAGTGCAATAAGATGAATCACCAAACTGGACACCAAGGGTTGCTGACGGTGTAGGTTTATTCTGAAGGCTGGCTTGCTTGAGACCCAGGAAGAGTCAGTGCTTCAGTTCAAGGTCAAAGGCAATAGTCAATTTCCTAGTTGAAAGGCAGTTAGGCAGAAGAAATTCTCTTACTCAGGGGAAGATCAGCCTTTTTTGTTGTATTGAGGATTTAGTGTTTGCTTGAGGTCCACCCCCATTCAGGAGAGTAATCTGCTTTACTTGGTCTACCGATTTATATGTCAATCTCATTCAAATACACCCTCACAGAAACACTACCCAGACTGATATTTGACTATATAGTTTAGCACCATGTGACCCAGTTAGTTAGAACACATAAAATTAACCATCACACATTTAAATTTTGAAATGCTAAGTAGGCTATAATTAAATATATCTTAGATTTTAAGTGTTTACTATTGTAATAGAATGAAACTACTTTGTTAATATTATTTTCACTGAGTGGTGCCTGTATTTGTTACCTAACTATAAAACTTTGTTCGAATAACTATTCTCATACTTAGAAACAAATTAATGTAGTATATTTATTTATTAAAGTAGTGGTAGATAAATAATTACTTGTGAATTCATTTGTTGATATGTTTTCCCTTATAGTATTCCTAATAGATTTCAGAACCTTGTTATTTTCCTTTAAAATTACTTTGTTTTATATTTCATTTCACCTTTATAGTTTGGAAGAATAACAAAATGAGAATTCTCTTGATATGATTTTATCTTTGTTCTGTATGTTGGTGGTGGAAAGGAAAGATATGCTTAGTAAATAAACACACTTTGGCTTTGCAAATGAGAAGGAAAATTGTGAACTCTGATTAGATATTCCTTTATTAATAGTGTATTGTTTTGTACATTAAACTAATGTCAATTAAACTGACTTTCATCAATGGATAACAAATAATTATATATGCCTGCCATTTGATTTAAAACTCCGGCATATTATCTATTAGTATCTCTTTGCATCAAACTTTCACTGATCACTTACTGTAGATATTTATGTTATATCTCAATGACACATCTAATATATAAGCAATGATATCATTTTATCATAACTGATGCCAATTAGCACATAATCTTTGTATTAAAAATCTAATATTAAGGAATTTTTTATTTTCCTATTAATTTCTTCACTGACCCATTCATTATTAAGGAGCTTGTTGTTTAATTTTCATGTGTTTGTGTATGTATTGCACAGTTTTCAAATTTTTTATTATTGATTTCTAGTTTTATTCTATTGTGGTCTGAAGATGCTTGATATAATTTTGATCTTTTAAAATGTGTTGAAACTTCTGTTGTGGCCTAACATACGATCTATCCTGGAGAATATTCCATGTGCTGATGAAAAGAATGTGTATTCATCAGCTGTTGGATGAAATGTTTTCTAAATGTCTATGGGGTCTGTTTGGTCTATAGTGCAGTTAAGTTCAAGGTTTCTATGCTGATTATCTGTCTAGATGACCTGCCCAGTGCTGAATGTGGGGTGTTGAAGTCCTGAACTGTTATTGTACTAGAGTCTATTTCTTCCTTTAGCTCTAATAACATTTGCTTTATATAGCTGGGTGCTTTGGTATTGAGTGCCTATATATTTGAAATTGTTATATAGTCTTGCTGAAGTGATTCCTATAGTATTATATACTACCTTTTTGTCTGCATTTGTGTTTTTTTACTTAAAGTCTATTTTATGTGATATGAATACAGCTACTCCTGCTTGCTTTTCATTTATATTTGCATGGAATGTCTTTTTTCCTCTCTTTACTTTTAGTCTAAGAGTGTCTTTCTGGGAAGAGAATTTCTTATAGGCAGCATGCAGTTGGATCTTGTTGTATTTTATTTCACTTTTATTAATTCAGCCAGTCTATATTTTTTAATTGGAGGAATTTAAATCATTTGAATTCAAAATTTTTATTCATAGTTGAAAATTTACATGTTTCATTCTGTTAATTGTGTTCTGGTTGTTTCATACAGCCTTCGTTTCCTCTTTTAATTTATTTTTGTGGGTTGATGGATTTCTATAGTTGTAAGATTAGATTCCTTTCTCTTTCTCATTTGTGTAACAACTCTATTAGTAGTTTTTTTTTTTGTATGTTTTCATGACAGTATGTATTATCCTTTTTCTTCTAGATATAAAACTCACTTAAAATTTTGTGTAGGGTTAGTCTAGGGATTTTCAATTTCCTCAGGTTTGCATGCCTGAGAAATACTTTATTTATCTTTTATTCCTAATTGATAACCATGATGGGTATAGAATTCTTAGCTAGCAGGTTGTTTTCTTTTTCCTTCAGAACTTGAATACATTATCCCATTCTTTTTTGGCCTGTAAGGTTTCTGCTGATAAATCTAATGTTAATCCTTCAGAGATTTCCTTATACTTGTATTTTCAGGCAACTGATTTTCCACAAAGGTGCCGAGAATATACATTGGAGAAAGAACAGTCTCTTCAGTAAATGGTCCTAGGAAAACTGGACATATATATGTCAAAGAATAAAACTAAACTCCTATATCCCACAACATACAAAAATCAACTTTAAACACTTACATGTAAAGTTGAGAACTATGCAACTTGTAGAAGAAAACAGAGAACATTTTTCAGGACATTGGTCTGTGAGAAGATTTTATGAGTAAGGCTTCAGATGAATAGGCAAAAATAGACAAAAGATACTATATCAAACTAAAATCTTTTGCACAGAAACTATGAATTGATTAAGGAGATAACATGTAAAATAGGAGAAAGCACTTGCAAAGAGTTTATCTAATAACAAATTAATATCCAGAATATCTAAGGAACTTAATGCAACAGCAAACAGAAACAACAAACAAACAAACAAAAATGCCATTAAAAAGTGGGCAAAAGGTATGCATAGTCATTTCTTAAAAGAAAACATACAAATTCCCAGTATCACTTATCATTAGGAAAATGCAAACCAAAACCACATGAGATATTACCTCGCCCAAGGCACAATAGCTATTATGAAAAAGACCAAAAATAAGAAGAGCTGGTAAGGATGTGCAGAAAAGAAACTCACAGAGTGTCAGTGGAAATGTAAACTAGTACAGCCATTATGGAAAATATTATGGTAGCTTCTTTAAAAATTAGTATAGGAATATGATATGATTCATCAATCCCCTACTAGATATTGACTCCAAGAAAAATAATAGTATATCAAATAGATATCTGCATTCCCATGTTTATTTATTTATTTATTTTTATTTATTTTTATTTTCATTTTTTTATTTTTATTTTTTAATTTATTATTATTATACTTTAAGTTGTAGGGTACATGTGCATAACGTGCAGGTTTGTGCATATGTATACTTGTGCCATGTTGGTGTGCTGCACCCATCAACTCGTCATTTACATCAGGTATAACTCCCAACGCAATCCCTCCCCCCTCCCCCCTCCCCATGATAGGCCCCGGTGTGTGATGTTCCCCTTCCTGAGTCCAAGTGATCTCATTGTTCAGTTCCCACCTATGAGTGAGAACATGCGGTGTTTGGTTTTCTGCTCTTGTGATAGTTTGCTAAGAATGATGGTTTCCAGCTGCATCCATGTCCCTACAAAGGACACAAACTCATCCTTTTTTATGGCTGCATAGTATTCCATGGTGTATATGTGCCACATTTTCTTAATCCAGTCTGTCACTGATGGACATTTGGGTTGATTCCAAGTCTTTGCTATTGTGAATAGTGCTGCAATAAACATACGTGTGCATGTGTCTTTATAGCAGCATGATTTATAATCCTTTGGGTATATCCCCAGTAATGGGATGGCTGGGTCATATGGTACATCTAGTTCTAGATCCTTGAGGAATTGCCATACTGTTTTCCATAATGGTTGAACTAGTTTACAATCCCACCAACAGTGTAAAAGTGTTCCTATTTCTCCACATCCTCTCCAGCACCTGTTGTTTCCTGACTTTTTAATGATCGCCATTCTAACTGGTGTGAGATGGTATCTCATTGTGGTTTTGATTTGCATTTCTCTGATGGCCAGTGACGATGAGCATTTTTTCATGTGTCTGTTGGCTGTATGAATGTCTTCTTTTGAGAAATGTCTGTTCATATCCTTTGCCCACTTTTTGATGGGGTTGTTTGTTTTTTTCTTGTAAATTTGTTTGAGTTCTTTGTAGGTTCTGGATATTAGCCCTTTGTCAGATGAGTAGATTGCAAAAATTTTCTCCCATTCTGTAGGTTGCCTGTTCACTCTGATGGTAGTTTCTTTTGCTGTGCAGAAGCTCTTTAGTTTAATGAGATCCCATTTGTCAATTTTGGCTTTTGCTGCCGGTGCTTTTGGTGTTTTAGACATGAAGTCTTTGCCCATGCCTATGTCTTGAATGGTACTACCTAGGTTTTCCTCTAGGATTTTTATGGTATCAGGTCTAACATTTAAGTCTCTAATCCATCTTGAATTAATTTTCGTATACGGAGTAAGGAAAGGATCCAGTTTCAGCTTTCTACTTATGGCTAGCCAATTTTCCCAGCACCATTTATTAAATAGGGAATCCTTTCCCCATTTCTTGTTTCTCTCAGGTTTGTCAAAGATCAGATGGCTGTAGATGTGTGGTATTATTTCTGAGGACTCTGTTCTGTTCCGTTGGTCTATATCTCTGTTTTGGTACCAGTACCATGCTGTTTTGGTTACTGTAGCCTTGTAGTATAGTTTGAAGTCAGGAGGCGTGATGCCTCCAGCTTTGTTCTTTTGACTTAGGATTGTCTTGGAGATGCAGGCTCTTTTTTGGTTCCATATGAACTTTAAAGCAGTTTTTTCCAATTCTGTGAAGAAACTCATTGGTAGCTTGATGGGGATGGCATTGAATCTATAAATAACCTTGGGCAGTATGGCCATTTTCACGATATTGATTCTTCCTATCCATGAGCATGGTATGTTCTTCCATTTGTTTGTGTCCTCTTTGATTTCACTGAGCAGTGGTTTGTAGTTCTCCTTGAAGAGGTCCTTTACATCCCTTGTCAGTTGGATTCCTAGGTATTTTATTCTCTTTGAAGCAATTGTAAATGGAAGTTCATTCATGATTTGGCTCTCTGTTTGTCTGTTACTGGTGTATAAGAATGCTTGTGATTTTTGCACATTAATTTTGTATCCTGAGACTTTGCTGAAGTGGCTTATCAGCTTAAGGAGATTTTGGGCTGAGACAATGGGGTTTTCTAAATATACAATCATGTCATCTGCAAAGAGGGACAATTTGACTTCTTTTTTTCCTAACTGAATACCCTTGATTTGTTTCTCTTGCCTAATTGCCCTAGCCAGAACTTCCAACACTATGTTGAATAGGAGTGGTGAGAGAGGGCATCCCTGTCTTGTGCCAGTTTTCAAAGGGAATTTTTCCAGTTTTTGCCCATTCAGTATGATATTGGCTGTGGGTTTGTCATAAATAGCTCTTATTATTTTGAGGTACGTTCCATCAATACCGAATTTATTGAGCGTTTTTAGCATGAAGGGCTGTTGAATTTTGTCAAAAGCCTTTTCTGCATCTATTGAGATAATCATGTGGTTCTTGTCTTTGGTTCTGTTTATATGCTGGATTATGTTTATTGATTTGCGAATGTTGAACCAACCTTGCATCCCAGGGATGAAGCCCACTTGATCATGGTGGATAAGCTTTTTGATGTGTTGCTGAATCCAGTTTGCCAGTATTTTATTGAGGATTTTTGCATCGATGTTCATCAGGGATATTGGTCTAAAATTCTCTTTTTTTTGTTGTGTCTCTGCCAGGCTTTGGTATCAGGATGATGTTGGCCTCATAAAATGAGTTAGGGAGGATTCCCTCTTTTTCTATTGATTGGAATAGTTTCAGAAGGAATGGTACCAACTCGTCCTTGTACCTCTGGTAGAATTCAGCTGTGAATCCATCTGGTCCTGGACTTTTTTTGGTTGGTAGGCTATTAATTATTGCCTCAATTTCAGAGCCTGCTATTGGTCTATTCAGGGATTCAACTTTTTCCTGGTTTAGTCTTGGAAGAGTGTACGTGTCCAGGAAATTTTCCATTTCTTCTAGATTTTCCAGTTTATTTGCGTAGAGGTGTTTATAGTATTCTCTGATGGTAGTTTGTATTTCTGTGGGGTCAGTGGTGATATCCCCTTTATCATTTTTAATTGCGTCTATTTGATTCTTCTCTCTTTTCTTCTTTATTAGTCTTGCTAGTGGTCTGTCAATTTTGTTGATCTTTTCAAAAAACCAACTCCTGGATTCATTGATTTTTTGGAGGGTTTTTTATGTCTCTATCTCCTTCAGTTCTGCTCTGATCTTAGTTATTTCTTGCTTTCTGCTAGCTTTCGAATGTGTTTGCTCTTGCTTCTCTAGTTCTTCTAATTGCGATGTTAGAGTGTCAATTTTAGATCTTTCCTGCTTTCTCTTGTGGGCATTTAGTGCTATAAATTTCCCTCTACACACTGCTTTAAATGTGTCCCAGAGATTCTGGTATGTTGTATCTTTGTTCTCATTGGTTTCAAAGAATATCTTTTTTTTTTTTTTTTTTTTTTTTTTTGAGACGGAGTCTCGCTGTGTCTCCCAGGCTGGAGTGCAGTGGCGTGATCTCGGCTCACTGCAAACTCCGCCTCCCGGGTTCACGCCATTCTCCCGCCTCAGCCTCCCAAGTAGCTGAGACTACAGGCGCCCGCCACCATGCCCGGCTATTTTTTTTGTATTTTTAGTAGAGACGGGGTTTCACCATGTTAGCCAGGATAGTCTCGATCTCCTGACCTCGTGATCCACCCGCCTCGGCCTCCCAAAGTGCTGGGATTACAGGCTTGAGCCACCGCGCCCGGCCTCAAAGAACATCTTTATTTCTGCCTTCATTTCGTTATGTACCCAGTAGTCATTCAGGAGCAGGTTGTTCAGTTTCCATGTAGTTGAGCGGTTTTGATTGAGTTTCTTAGTCCTGAGTTCTAGTTTGATTGCACTGTGGTCTGAGAGACAGTTTGTTATAATTTCTGTTCTTGTACATTTGCTGAGGAGTGCTTTACTTCCAATTATGTGGTCAATTTTGGAGTTAGTACGATGTGGTGCTGAGAAGAATGTATATTCTGTTGATTTGGGGTGGAGAGTTCTATAGATGTCTATTAGGTCTGCTTGGTGCAGAGATGATTTCAATTCCTGGATATCCTTCTTTAACTTTCTGTCTCGTTGATCTGTCTAATGTTGACAGTGGAGTGTTGAAGTCTCCCATTATTATTGTATGGGAGTCTAAGTCTCTTTGTAAGTCTCTAAACACTTGCTTTATGAATCTGGGTGCTCCTGTATTGGGTGCATATATATATAGGAGAGTTAGCTCTTCCTGTTGAATTGATCCATTTACCATTATGTAATGGCCTTCTTTGTCTCTTTTGATCTTTGATGGTTTAAAGTCTGTTTTATCAGAGACTAGTATTGCAACCCCTGCTTTTTTTTGTTCTCCATTTGCTTGGTAAATCTTCCTCCATCCCTTTATTTTGAGCCTATGTATGTCTCTGCATGTGAGATGGGTCTCCTGAATACAGCAGACTGATGGGTCTTGACTCTTTATCCAGTTTGCCAGTCTGTGTCTCTTAATTGGAGCATTTAGTCCATTTACATTTAAGGTTAAGATTGTTATGTGTGAACTTGATCCTGCCATTATGATATTAACTGGTTATTTTGCTTGTTAGTTGATGCAGTTTCTTCCTAGCCTCGATGGACTTTACATTTTGGCTTGTTTTTGCAATGGCTTGTACCGGTTGTTCCTTTCCATGTTTAGTGCTTCCTTCAGGGTCTCTTGTAAGGCAGGCCTAGTGGTGACAAAATCTCTAAGCATTTGCTTATCTGTAAAGGATTTTATTTCTCCTTCACTTATGAAACTTAATTTGGCTGGATATGAAATTCTGGGTTGAAAATTATTATCTTTAAGAATGTTGAATATTGGCCCCCACTCTCTTCTGGCTTGGAGAGTTTCTGCCGAGAGATCTGCTGTTAGTCTGATGGGCTTCCCTTTGTGGGTAACCTGACCTTTCTCTCTGGCTGCCCTTAAGATTTTTTCCTTCATTTCAACTTTGGTGAATCTGGCAATTATGTGTCTTGGAGTTGCTCTTCTCGAGGAGTATCTTTGTGGCCTTCTCTGTATTTCCTGGATTTGAATGTTGGCCTGCCCTACTAGGTTGGGGAAGTTCTCCTGGATGATATCCTGAAGAGTGTTTTCCAACTTTCATCTCTTTCATTTCGTTTATGACCTTCTCTGCATTAATTACTCTAGCCATCAATTCTTCCACTTTTTTTTCAAGATTTTTAGTTTCTTTGCGCTGGGTATGTAATTCCTCCTTTAGCTCTGAGAAATTTGATGGACTGAAGCCTTCTTCTCTCATCTCATCAAAGTCATTCTCCGTCCAGCTTTGATCTGTTGCTGGCGATGAGCTGCGCTCCTTTGCCGGGGGAGATGCGCTCTTATTTTTTGAATTTCCAGCTTTTTTGCCCTGCTTTTTCCCCATCTTTGTGGTTTTATCTGCCTCTGGTCTTTGATGATGGTGATGTACTGATGGGGTTTTGGTGTAGGTGTCCTTCCTGTTTGACAGTTTTCCTACTAACAGTCAGGACCCTCAGCTGTAGGTCTGTTGGAGATTGCTTGAGGTCCACTCCAGACCCTGTTTGCCTGGGTATCAGCAGCAGAGGCTGCAGAAGATAGAATATTTCTGAACAGCGAGTGTACCTGTCTGATTCTTGCTTTGGAAGCTCCCACTCAGGGGTGTACTCCACCCTGTGAGGTGTGGGGTGTCAGACTGCCCCTAGTGGGGGATGTCTCCCAGTTAGGCTACTCAGGGATCAGGGACCCACTTGAGCAGGCAGTCTGTCCCTTCTCAGATCTCAACCTCCGTGTTGGGAGATCCACTGCTCTCTTCAAAGCTGTCAGACAGAGTCGCTTGTGTCTGCAGAGGTTTCTGTTGCATTTGTTATTGTTTACTGTGCTCTGTCCCCAGAGGTGGAGTCTACAGAGACAAGCAGGTTTCCTTGAGCTGCTGTGAGCTCCACCCAGTTCGAGTTTCCCAGCAGCTTTGTTTACCTACTTAAGCCTCAGCAATGGCGGGCGCCCCTCCCCCAGCCTCGCTGCTGCCTTGCCGCGAGATCGCAGACTGCTGTGCTAGCAATGAGGGAGGCTCCGTGGGTGTGGGACCCTCCCGGCCAGGTGTGGGATATGATCTCCTGGTGTGCCTGTTTGCTTAAAGCGCAGTATTGGGGTGGGAGTTACCCGATTTTCCAGTTGTTGTGTGTCTCAGTTCCCCTGGCTAGGAAAAGGGATTCCCTTCCCCCTTGTGCTTCCCAGGTGAAGCAATGCCTCGCCCTGCTTCAGCTCTCGCTGGTCGTTCTGCAGCAGCTGACCAGCACCGATTGTCCGGCACTCCCCAGTGAGATGAACCCAGTACCTCAGTTGAAAATGCAGAAATCACTGGTCTTCTGTGTCGCTCGCGCTGGGAGTTGGAGACTGGTGCTGTTCCTATTCGGCCATCTGCATTCCCATGTTTATTACGGCATCATCGACAAAGGCTAAGATACAGTCAACCAGAGTATCTGTCAGTAGATAAATGGATAATGAAAAAGTGACATATATGCATATTGGAATACTATTTAGCAACAAACAGGAATGAAATCTTGTCATTCTTGACAACATGGTTAAGCCTGGAGGACACTGGAGTAAGTGAAATGAGTCAGACACAGAAGGATAAATACCACTTGCTCTAACTTACATAGAAGAGCTTAGTATGTTGAGCTCATGGAAGTAGAGAGCAGAATTGTGGTTATTAGAGGCTGGAAACGGTCAGGGGAAGGGGTGGATAAGCAGAGGTTAGTTAACAAACCAAAAATTACAGCTAGTTAGGAGGGATAAGTTCCAGTGTTCTTCAGAACTGTGGGTTGACTATAGTTAATAATTTATTGTATATTTTTAAATACCTAAAAGAAAAGAGTTTAATGTTAATAATACAAAGAAATAATACATGTTTAAAGGGAAAGATATGCTAATTACACTGATTTGGTTGTTACATGTTGTATACATATATTAAACTATTACTCTATACCCAATAAATATGTACAATTATTATGTGCCAATTTAAAAATAATTAAAAGGAATTTAAAAATAGAATATCAAGGGATGATGCTTTAATGAGTACAGTTCAGTTTAGATGTGTTACAGAAAATCAAAGGACTAATGATCCTAGGTCTTTGAGGAATTACCACACTGTCTTCCACAATGTTTAAACTAATTTGCATTCCCACCAACAGTGTAAAAGGACTCTTATTTTTCCGCAGCCTCACCAGCATCTGTTGTTTCTTGACCTTTTAATAATCACCATTTTGACTGGCGTGAGATGATATCTCGTTGTGGTTTTGATTCCCATTTTTCTAATGATCAGTGATGTTGAGCTTTTTTTCAAATGCTTGTTGGCCATGTGTCTTCTTTTGAAAAGTGTATGTTCATGTCTTTTGCCCACTTTTTAATGGGGTTGTTTGTTTGTTTTCTTGTAAATTTAATTAAGTTCCTCATAGATTCTATATATTAGACCTTTGTCAGATGGATAGATTGTAAAAATTTTCTCCCACTCTGTAGGTTGCCTGTTTGCTCTGATGAGGGTTTCTTTTACTGTACAAAAGCTCCTTAGTTTAATTAGATCCCATTTGCCAATTTTTGCTTTTGTTGCAATTGCTTTTGGTGGTTTCGTTATGATATCTTTGCCTGTGCCTATGTCCTGAATGGTATTGCCTAGGTTTTCATCTGGGTTTGTATAGTTTTTGGTTTTACATTTAAGTCTTTAATCCATCTTGAGTTAATTTTTGTGTATAATGTAAGGAAGGGGTCCAGTTTCAATGTTCTGCATATGGCTAGCCAGTTCTCACAGCAACATTTATTATATAGGAGGCCGTTTCCCCATTGCTTGCTTTTGTTAGGTTTGTCAAAGATTAGATGGTTGTAGAGGTGTGATCTTATTTCTGGGTTCTCTATTCTGTTCCATTTGTCTATGTGTCTGTTTTTGTACCAGTATAATGCTGTTTTGGTTACTGTAGCTTGTAATGTAGTTTGAAGTCAGGTACCATAATGTCCCCAGCTTTATTCTTTTTGCTTAGGATTACCTTGGCTATATAGGTTCTCTTTTGTTTCCATATAAAATTTAAAATAGCTTTTTTCTAATTCTGTGAAGAAAATCAATAGTAATTTAATGGGAATAGCATTGAATCTATAAACTACTTTGGGTAGTATGGTCATTTTCATGACATTGATTCTTCTTATTCATGAGCATGGACTGTTTTTCCAATTTTGTGTCCTTTTTTATTATTTCCTTGAGCACTGGTTCATAGTTCTTCTTGAAGAGGTCCTTCTCTTCCCTTGTTAACTGTATTCCTAGGTATTTTATTCTCTTTTAGGACTTGTGAATGGGAGTTCATTCATGATTTGGCTCTCTGCTTGTCTGTTGTTGGTGTATAGGAATGCTTGCAATTTGTCCACATCAATTTTTATCCTGAGACTTTGCTGAAGTCACTTATCAGCTTAAATGCTTTTGGGCTAAGACAATGGGGTTTTCTAGATATAGGATCATGTCATCTACAAACAGAGGCAATTTGACTTCCTCTCTTCCTATTTGAATACCCTTTATCTCTTTCTTTTGCCTGGTTGCCCTGGCCAGAACTTCCAATATTCTGTTGAATAGGAGTGGTAAGAGAGGTCATCTTTGTCTTGTGCTGGTTTTTAAGGGGAATGCTTCCAGATTTTGCCCATTCAGTATGATATTGGCTGTGAGTTTGTCATAAATGGTTCTTATTTTGAGAGATTTTCCTTAAATACCGAGTTGATTGAGAGTTGACCCAGCAATCCCATCACTGGGTACATACCCAAAGGAATATAAGTCATTCTATTATAAAGATACATGCATACATGTGTTCATTGAAGCATTATTCACAATAGCAAAAACATGGAATCAACCCAAAAGTCCATCTTTTAAAACTCAACAATAAGAAAACAAAGAATAGGCCAAGTGTGGTGACTCATACCTGTAATCCTAGCACTTTGGAGGCCAAAGCAGGCAGATCACTTGAGCCCAGGACTCTGAGACCAGTCTGAGCAACATGGTGCAACCCTCTCTACAAAAGAATACAAAAATTTGTTGGGTGTGGGGGCATGGCCTCATAGTCACCTGTAGGCCCACCTATTTCGGCAGGTGAGGTGAAAGGACTGCTTGAGCGTGTAGGACACAAAGGTGGAGGCTGCGGTGAGCCATGATCGCAACAGTGCACTCCAGCCTGGGTGACAGCACAAGATCTTGTCTCAAACAAACAAACAAACAAACAAACAAAGGAATTAGTTCAACCATTGTGAAAGACAGTGTGGCAATTCCTCAAGGATCTAGAACTAGAAATACCATTTGACCCAGCAATCCCATTTCTGGGTGTATACCCAAAGGATTATAAATCATTCTACTATAAAAACACCTGTACACGTATGTTTATTGCAGCACTATTTACAATAGCAAAGACTTGGAACCAACCCAAATGTCCATCAATGATAGACTGGAAAAAGAAAGTGTGGCACATATACACCATGGAATACTATGCAGTCATAAAAAAGAATTAGTTCATGTCCTTTGCAGGGACATGGATGAAACAGGAAGCCATCATTCTTAGCAGTCTAACACAGGAACAGAAAACCGAACACCGCATGTTCTCACTCATAGGTGGGAGTTGAACGATGAGAACACATGGACACAAGGAGGGAAGATATCACACAACGTGGCCTGTTGTGGTGCGGGGGAAGGGGAGGGAGAGCGTTAGGACAAATACCTAATGCATGTGGGGCTTAAAACCTAGATGATGGGTTGATAGGTGCAGCAAACCACTGTGGCACATGTATACCTATGTAGCAAACCTGCTAGTTCTGCACATGTATCCCAGAACTTAAAGTAAAATTTAAAAAAAAAAAGTTAAAAGATGAAAAAAGGAAAAAAAGAAGAAGAAGAAGAAGATAGTAGTAGTAGTAGTAAAGGAGGAGGAGGAGGAGGAACCCAATTAAAAATAGGCAAAATTCTTAATAGATACTAACCAGAGAAAGTCAACACATGACAAATGAGCTTACAGAAATACATTCAATAAATTCAGAAGGGATAAAAGAGTGGAAAGGAATCAAATAACAGGAAACACAAATGCAAAAAGATAGCAAGATAATAGATTAAAAATAAATATGTTAGTAATCACATTAATATAAATATTCTAAATCTTGTAATTAAAAGGCAGAGATTGTGTGATTTTATAAGAAGCCAATAATAATATGCTGCCTATAAAAATATATTCAAATACAAGAAAAGTTTGCAAGGAAAAGTTATAAGATGGTAACCCTAATTTTTTAAAAAATTAGATTAGCAATGTCACTATCAGACAAAGCTAATTTCAGAGTAAAGCATATTACAAAGGATAAAGACAGTGATTTCATAACGATAACATAATCAATTTTGGGTTATTTTGTTACTTTGGCTGTCGTGAATAATGCTACAAGGAACATAGAGTTGAAGATACCTCTTTTAGATATAGATTTCATTTATTTTCGCTATGTACCCAGAAGTGGAGTTGCTGGATTGTATGGTAGTTCTATTTTTAATTTGTTGAGGAATCTTCACACCGTTTTCTGTAATGGCTGTACCAAATTACATTCACATCAACAGTGTATACGTTTTCTTTACACCCTTTTCTCCATACCCTTGCAAATGTATTATCTCTTGTCTTTTTGATAATTGCCATGTTAGCATGTACTAGGTGATATCTCATTTTGGTTTTGAATTATATTTATCTAATGATTAGTGATGTCGAGTACCTTTTCATATACCTATTGGCTATTTGTATGTTTTTATTAGAAAACACGTCTATTCAGGTCATTTTCCCATATTTATTAAGGTTTTTGGGAGTCTTTCTTGCTATTGAGTTTTGTGAGTTACTTATACATTTTGGTCGTTAACTTTTTATCAGATATATGGTTTGTACATATTTTTCCCCATTATGTAGGTTGAATTTGCATGTCGTTAATTGTTTCCTTTGCTGTGCAGAAGATTTTTAATTTGATATAGTTACACTTGTTTATTTTTGCTTTTGTTGCCTGTGCATTTGGTATGATACCCTAAAAAATTATTGCCAAGATTAATGTCAAAGAGATTTTTTTTCCTAAGCTTTTGTTTTTCTAGAAGTTTTATAGTTTCATATCTTACAAGTAAGTCTTTATTCCACGTTGTTAATTTTTGTATATAGTGTAAGACATGGGCCAAATTTCATTATTTGCATGTGGATGTCCAATTTTTTCATCATCATTTATTGAAGAGATGTTCCTTTCCCAATCGTGTATGCATGGCACTCTTCCCAAAGATTAGTTAACTATATATTCATGGGCTTATTTCTGGGATCTCTATTGTGTTTATTTAGCCTAGAGGTCTGTTTTTTATGCCATTTTATGCCATACTATTTTGATTACTATAATAACAGAGTAGAATGATGGTTTCCAGGAGGTGGGAGGTGAAGGAAATTGGAAATATTGGTCAAAGAGTACATAATTTCAGTTATATGATGAACAAGTTCTTGGGATTTAAAGTATGGCCTGGATGGTGTACCCATAGATACAGCTCGTGTGTATATATGAAATTGGCTCACACAATTATAAAGGCTGAGATTCCCTAAGATCTGTTGTTGGCAAGCTGAAAACCAGAATTGCTGGTCTGTAGTTGTAGTCTGAAAGTTGGCAGGTTCAAGACCCAAGAGAAGCCAATGTTTCGGTAGGAGGTTGAAGGCAGGAAAAGACCAATATCCTTGTTCAAATAGTAAGGCGAAAGAAACTACTTTTTAGCTTTTTTCTTCCATTCATGTCTTCAATTAATTGGATGAGGTCCATCGATGTTAGAGAGAACTATCTGCTTTATTCAGTCTACCAGTTCTCACAGACACACAGAAAATGTTTGACTAAATGTTTCAGTACTCCAAGGCCCAGTCAAGCTGATGCATAAAATGAATCATTGCATATATCGTTTTTGACAAAAAATTTCACATCCCTCCTAGCAAGTCGCCACAGATGCAATTAGCAAAATATAATGCAGGTACCAAAGGTTATTTTTGGTAAAAATTCTTATCAGTAAATATTAACCCTATTCTAATAAGGTAACAAATGGTTTTAAGGATGAGCAGAAATGCATACAAGCATAGTTCAAACTGTTGAAGAAATTTAATCAGGGAGACTAAGAGAAGGTAGATGAATATACCAAAGGAGAAGCAGCTAAATAATCAAGAGAGAAGCCAGAAAAAAATGTAATTAAGGCAACTTCTGGCCAAGAGAAGAAACAGGAGTAAAGTGTATTTCTTCATATGTTTGTCTATTTTTTAAAATCATCCATACCAAATAAAAGATGGATTTAGAAAATTTACACAAGTCTCTGATAGAATTCCTATAGGAGAGAATGAAACATTTTCAAGGAGAGCTTACTTTTAAGAATTTGCTTTATAAGTAGCAGGAATATCTTGCTAGAAAAGTATTAGGAGATGGAGACCTTTATTAATTCAAGGGAAATGATCTCAAGAAGCATTATTGTCATAATTCAAATCGCTCAAAATAAGGAGTTTGTTGTATGTTTTAGGGAAGCACAAAAATTGAATTTCTAAGGTAGCTTTGATCAAGCAATTATAAATCAGCAGGAATTTATGGAAAACAAATCAATGATTTAACTGTCCAGGTCAAATTTAAGATAGCACATTCTTATATGTAATAATGTATGCTGATTTTCTTTTAGAAATAATCATATGAATTTAGGAATTTTCACTAAACAATGTAAGATTTGAAAGAATGGATTTTACCATGAGCTTTCATTTCAGTACAAATAATTTTAGTTGATACAGCATATTGATCAATACAAGCTATCAATAAAACTTAGGAAGTAATTACAATAGGTCTTTTGAAATTAAGATTGAATCACTGTTTTGTATGTGGAAAATGAATATGCCAATTTCTTTTGTATAAGAGAAGTTTATAAAAACTTCATTGGAAAGGGGCTTTATTATTTAAAACTATGTATATTTTTGAATAAAAACAGATGGAAAACAAGTACTTCAAAAATAGTTTAGAATGTCACAGATGAGACGAAACAGGGAAGAGGGAAAATCTAATGAAATGAGACAATAACCACAAATAATAATAATAAACATAATAATTAAAAGGCTAAACTCAGAGGGGTAAGTACATGTGAATTGATTAAATAATGTTGAGATGTCACAATAGATTGAAGAAGTGAACAGGATATTGAGATAAGGTATTCAGAAAATACCTTGAAGGACAGAAGAAAAAAGCACAATTGAAAACAGTAGCATATAATACAAATAATAAATAAATGAATTTTTGAACCTAAGGCAAGAAACCATGAATATTGTTTATAAAATACTGGATATATTTCAGAAAACACAATATTTTGTTTATATAGAAATTTGATTTCAGGGCCCTTTGCAATATCTTTGAGAAGAGAATCATATGGCTTATTACTCTGGGTTTTTTAAAAAATAAAACATAATGAAAAAATTTGAAAGTATTGCTCAGAGTGAGCAAAAAGTGTGTGTAAATATATATATATATATTTAACATTTTTAAAGTTAATTTTATCTTACTCTTTAATTTCAACTAGAAATATGAGAAAGATATTTAAAATATTATTAAATAAGTATAATGACTAAATCAATCCTAAATTGGATTCTCATTTACAAGATGTTCTATAGGGATATGAGAATGGGAAATGTCAGGCCTGTGAATGTAAATTGTTCCAAGAAGAAATGTAAGAGGGAAGATAAGTAAAGGGTTCATTTGTTACCTTTTCTAAGGCAGGAAAGCAGGTACTCTATTGAATAGGAAAGACTAGAATTATTTTAATTTATTTTCAGGAAATTCCAATAGAAATTGAACTAAGAAAAAAGCAGCATAAGTATCCTGAACCTCCCAACAAGTACACAATGTTAGGAATTTCTTTTTCTGTATATACAGATGGACTGGCTAGTATGTGTTCATATTCAAAATGTGACTATTCAACTGCTGTTTAGAAATCCATCCCATGGAAAAGAGTAAACTCATAATAAGGTACAAACTTTGTTTTAATTTTATTAATCTCTAATAAAACATCACCAATTTTGTATTAATGTTGCTAATCAGAAATGTTTGTCATACATAAATTATTGTCATATATGTTATATGTAAATTTTGACATCATGGATACAATTCAGATCGCTTGGAAAACATTTCTTGAATAAGTAGTCCTTTTGATAATTAAACTAAAGAATAAGATCTTAAAATTATGAGTCATTTATTTAACACTTTAAAACATATTTAATAAGAGAGATGCTCTTAGTACATGCACTATTTACATTTTTTACATAAAAGGAAGTTCAAGACAGAAAATTTAAAAATTAAACTTTCAAAAAGCTATCATACTTAGTAAATATAGGAGTTACAGAAAAGTGATTACATATTTAACGACAATTTCATTATGCTAGTAGTACTATATCATATATGTCCCTGTGTGCTTAAGCATGAATCATCTTCAGGTAGGGCTGCCTTTATGCATATGTAACTCATGCATTTGCATGAGGACCTGAGTTTAGAAGGGCTGCATGCTTTGGTTGAAAACCCTGCTGTCATCATCTTAAAAGTTTTAATTTTTGAACAAAATGTGTTGCATTTTCATGCTGCACTGGGTCCTGCATGTTATGTAGCTGGCCCTGTTTCCAAGCCACAAATACTGCCTTCGGTTATTTCTGAGAGTCATCAGAGTGGGAGTAGTGTCTGCCGCTTTTGCCTTTGCATGAAAACAGAAATGAAGATACTAAAAGTATTGTCGCTTGATACTCCTAACACCATTTCCAACACTTTGGGTGTATGAGGCATCTTATCCGCTGACCTGGAATGGAGAGAATGAGTCATTGCACACGTCACTTGTATTCCAAAGGACATCAGAGTCTCAGAGAGTTGCTCCTCAAAGCAGCTTCTTTAGATTCAACATTCCCTTTGTCTTCATCATTCCCTATGTCTCCACTGGCAAGGCTTGGTAGGGAAGTGACTGTCTTTACATCTCTTCCATTGTCTTAGTGGCTCCTTGTTTGTCTCTCAACCTATCTCCTATTAATATCATATTCTGAGGTACTGGCTTAGCACTATAACTCATCTTTTTTGGGGGGCACACAATACAATGAATAACATAGCCAACATACATAAAGAAGGAAGAAATTGAAAAAAGTTAAAAATACATTTTAATACCTTATTAGGATGTGGACTTGCCCTTATTTTAAAATAAATCATGGGTAAAAAGAAGTAGAGGTTTACAAATATAGCGTCAAATGTTTTGCCTTTCTGGTATCTGATTCATAATTTTGATTTTGAGAAACTGAATTTGGTTATATTGAGAGAAAAGTATCTTTTGCAGAAACTTCCCTATATTAAGACAGTTGTCAATAGAATAACCCTTGTTTTTTTTCATGATGTCAAAGTGTGGTGCAATATGTTGAAAAATATTTTTAAATAAATCTTTCTCAAAAATTATGTCAAAGGTTTTAAACAGGATACATGATATATCGCTTGGTAGAGTATCTCATAAATTACAAAACCAAGCAATAAAAGTGAAATAATAAAAGTTTCTGAAAATAATAAAAATCAAATAACAATCCAGAGAAGTTCAACAATGGAGTAAGAGGAAAGCTAGATCAAAACGGACAAAAGTAACCAATATCAGAATATAATACGTAGAATATATTATAGAGGAGCAATATTAGAATATGAAAACTGAAGTAAATAAGTTGGTTAAAAAGTTTTAATTTTTAATTTTGAAGCTCAGATAGACTCATACTTTATTAAACAAACTTTATTCTAATCATAAAAACTAAGCAAAATGCTCTAAAATTATATTAGAGAAATACAATCACCATTTCACATCTCAGAGGAAATACTGTGATTTATAGAAGCTCTACTATGCTATGTTGGCTTTAGTTTCACCATTGAGTCACTGATTTGAGTATAAACCTGAGACTGCTATTATTTCTAAAATTTTACAATAATATATCTCAACTATAATTTTTAAGAGAGTTATTGTGTCATATTATGGAAGATAGAAGTGTAGAGATAAGAGAAATGGCAGAACTGAAAATATGAAACTAATT
Organism: Macaca nemestrina; assembly: GCF_043159975.1. Classification (NCBI taxonomy): domain Eukaryota; kingdom Metazoa; phylum Chordata; class Mammalia; order Primates; family Cercopithecidae; genus Macaca; species Macaca nemestrina. Next base: position 27,605,528 of record NC_092127.1, read on the forward strand.
TAATCCCAAATAAACGCAAACTAACTGATTATAAACTTCAATTGTGATGTGTGTTTTTGATTCCTTATTTTCAATATAATTTTGAGATCAGTTATAATAAAGGGCTCCCATGATGTGTTTATTTTTAAGATATTTTGGACAGAACATTGAATCAACTCATTTCTCTTCAAGTAGAATCCAAGTCGGCAGTTTAACAAGTTCCCTGGTGATTCTTATGCACACTAACATTTGAGAAATTCTGAAAGATTTTTTCCAGACCTGCGACCTTTATCCAAAAGTCAGACATCTGTGTGTCAGTTTCTGATCTCATAACCTTGATCTTCTTTGCAGTCCATCTTTTCCCACAGAGTCCACTTAAATTTTGAGCATGATCCTGCCCTATCTCCTTCATGCTTATAAACATAACTGTTTCTCATTTGTATGAGTTATAGATTATGCTATTTATAGACTATTATTAACATTTCTATTCCACTGTGCCTTTGGACTTTCCTGACCTTTGTGATTGTGCACTGGCTTAGCAGACTACTGTGATATTACCGTGTTCTGAAAGGAATGAAATGCAACGTGGCTTTCATATCATCCTTGAAACTATTGATGATATTACGTAGTTTTGATAAACAAAAACTGATATTAGATTTATTTCAATTGTCTTCTCAATTCTCAGTAGGATGGTATAATTTAGAGCCTCAGACCTAACTTCTGTTGCAATCTAATTTTTATTTGACTCTGAAATAAGTTTAAAATTTGAGTGCTTTAACCTAACCACAATATTAACATGTTAAAATGTATGCTTTCTACCATGCATGATGTCCTATGGCTAATATTTCAGTTTCAAGAACTGAAAAATTTGGACTATCAATAGGTATGAGAAATTAGTACATGATTGCCGTGTTTTTCTTTTTCATTTGTATTGTATCAAAAATATCAGCCACTTAACACTTGTTGGGATAGAAATATCACATAATTTTAGGTTATCTCAAACTTATTTTGATACATACTCAGACTTTTAGGAATTTGTATTATTTAAAAAATATGCGGGGGCGGAGCAAGATGGCCGAATAGGAGCAGCTCCAGTCTCCAACTCCCAGCGCGAGCGACACAGAAGACCGGTGATTTCTGCATTTTCAACTGAGCCTCTGTTGCTGATACCCAGGCAAACAGGGTCTGGAGTGGACCTCAAGCAATCTCCAACAGACCTACAGCTGAGGGTCCTGACTGTTAGAAGGAAAACTATCAAACAGGAAGGACACCTACACCAAAACCCCATCAGTACATCACCATCATCAAAGACCAGAGGCAGATAAAACCACAAAGATGGGGAAAAAGTAGGGCAGAAAAGCTGGAAATTCAAAAAATAAGAGCGCATCTCCCCCGGCAAAGGAGCGCAGCTCATCGCCAGCAACGGATCAAAGCTGGACGGAGAATGACTTTGACGAGATGAGAGAAGAAGGCTTCAGTCCATCAAATTTCTCAGAGCTAAAGGAGGAATTACGTACCCAGCGCAAAGAAACTAAAAATCTTGAAAAAAAAGTGGAAGAATTGATGGCTAGAGTAATTAATGCAGAGAAGGTCCTAAACGAAATGAAAGAGATGAAAACCATGACACGAGAAATACGTGACAAATGCACAAGCTTCAGTAACCGACTCGATCAACTGGAAGAAAGAGTATCAGCGATTGAGGATCAAATGAATGAAATGAAGCGAGAAGAGAAACCAAAAGAAAAAAGAAGAAAAAGAAATGAACAAAGCCTGCAAGAAGTATGGGATTTTGTAAAAAGACCAAATCTACGTCTGATTGGGGTGCCTGAAAGTGAGGGGGAAAATGGAACCAAGTTGGAAAACACTCTTCAGGATATCATCCAGGAGAACTTCCCCAACCTAGTAGGGCAGGCCAACATTCAAATCCAGGAAATACAGAGAACGCCACAAAGATAGTCCTCGAGAAGAGCAACTCCAAGACACATAATTGCCAGATTCACCGAAGTTGAAATGAAGGAAAAAATCTTAAGGGCAGCCAGAGAGAAAGGTCGGGTTACCCACAAAGGGAAGCCCATCAGACTAACAGCAGATCTCTCAGCAGAAACTCTACAAGCCAGAAGATAGTGGGGGCCAATATTCAACATTCTTAAAGAAAAGAATTTTCAACCCAGAATTTCATATCCAGCCAAACTAAGTTTCATAAGTGAAGGAGAAATAAAATCCTTTACAGATAAGCAAATGCTTAGAGATTTTGTCACCACTAGGCCTGCCTTACAAGAGACCCTGAAGGAAGCACTAAACATGGAAAGGAACAACTGGTACCAGCCATTGCAAAAACATGCCAAAATGTAAAGACCATTGAGGCTAGGAAGAAACTGCATCAACTAACGAGCAAAATAACCAGTTAATATCATAATGGCAGGATCAAGTTCACACATAACAATCTTAACCTTAAATGTAAATGGACTAAATGCTCCAATTAAAAGACACAGACTGGCAAACTGGATAAAGAGTCAAGACCCATCAGTCTGCTGTATTCAGGAGACCCATCTCACATACAGAGACATACATAGGCTCAAAATAAAGGGATGGAGGAAGATTTACCAAGCAAATGGAGAACAAAAAAAAGCAGGGGTTGCAATGCTAGTCTCTGATAAAACAGACTTTAAACCATCAAAGATCAAAAGAGACAAAGAAGGTCATTACATAATGGTAAATGGATCAATTCAACAGGAAGAGCTAACTCTCCTAAATATATATGCACCCAATACAGGAGCACCCAGATTCATAAAGCAAGTGTTTAGAGACTTACAAAGAGACTTAGACTCCCATACAATAATAATGGGAGACTTCAACACTCCACTGTCAACATTAGACAGATCAACGAGACAGAAAGTTAACAAGGATATCCAGGAATTGAACTCATCTCTGCACCAAGCAGACCTAATAGACATCTATAGAACTCTCCACCCCAAATCAACAGAATATACATTCTTCTCAGCACCACATCCTACTTACTCCAAAATTGACCACATAATTGGAAGTAAAGCACTCCTCAGCAAATGTACAAGAACAGAAATTATAACAAACTGTCTCTCAGACCACAGTGCAATCAAACTAGAACTCAGGACTAAGAAACTCAATCAACACCGCTCAACTACATGGAAACTGAACAACCTGCTCCTGAATGACTACTGGGTACATAACGAAATGAAGGCAGAAATAAAGATGTTCTTTGAAACCAATGAGAACAAAGATACAACATACCAGAATCTCTGGGACACATTTAAAGCAGTGTGTAGAGGGAAATTTATAGCACTAAATGCCCACAAGAGAAAGCAGGAAAGATCTAAAATTGACACTCTAACATCGCAATTAAAAGAACTAGAGAAGCAAGAGCAAACACATTCGAAAGCTAGCAGAAGGCAAGAAATAACTAAGATCAGAGCAGAACTGAAGGAGATAGAGACACAAAAAACCCTCCAAAAAATCAATGAATCCAGGAGTTGGTTTTTTGAAAAGATCAACAAAATTGACAGACCACTAGCCAGACTAATAAAGAAGAAAAGAGAGAAGAATCAAATAGACGCAATTAAAAATGATAAAGGGGATATCACCACCGACCCCACAGAAATACAAACTACCATCAGAGAATACTATAAACACCTCTACGCAAATAAACTGGAAAATCTAGAAGAAATGGATAATTTCCTGGACACTTACACTCTTCCAAGACTAAACCAGGAAGAAGTTGAATCCCTGAATAGACCAATAGCAGGCTCTGAAATTGAGGCAACAATTAATAGCCTACCAACCAAAAAAAGTCCAGGACCAGATGGATTCACAGCTGAATTCTACCAGAGGTACAAGGAGGAGTTGGTACCATTCCTTCTGAAACTATTCCAATCAATAGAAAAAGAGGGAATCCTCCCTAACTCATTTTATGAGGCCAACATCATCCTGATACCAAAGCCTGGCAGAGACACAACAAAAAAAGAGAATTTTAGACCAATATCCCTGATGAACATCGATGCAAAAATCCTCAATAAAATACTGGCAAACCGGATTCAGGAGCACATCAAAAAGCTTATCCACCATGATCAAGTGGGCTTCATCCCTGGGATGCAAGGCTGGTTCAACATTTGCAAATCAATAAACATAATCCAGCATATAAACAGAACCAAAGACAAGAACCACATGATTATCTCAATTGATGCAGAAAAGGCTTTTGACAAAATTCAACAGCCCTTCATGCTAAAAACGCTCAATAAATTCGGTATTGATGGAACGTACCTCAAAATAATAAGAGCTATTTATGACAAACCCACAGCCAATATCATACTGAATGGGCAAAAACTGGAAAAATTCCCTTTGAAAACTGGCACAAGACAGGGATGCCCTCTCTCACCACTCCTATTCAACATAGTGTTGGAAGTTCTGGCTAGGGCAATCAGGCAAGAGAAAGAAATCAAGGGTATTCAGTTAGGAAAAGAAGAAGTCAAATTGTCCCTGTTTGCAGATGACATGATTGTATATTTAGAAAACCCCATTGTCTCAGCCCAAAATCTCCTTAAGCTGATAAGCCACTTCAGCAAAGTCTCAGGATACAAAATTAATGTGCAAAACTCACAAGCATTCGTATACACCAGTAACAGACAAACAGAGAGCCAAATCAGAAATGAACTTCCTTTCACAATTCCTTCAAAGAGAATAAAATACCTAGGAATCCAACTGACAAGGGATGTAAAGGACCTCTTCAAGGAGAACTACAAACCACTGCTCAGTGAAATAAAAGAGGACACAAACAAATGGAAGAACATACCATGCTCATGGATAGGAAGAATCAATATCGTGAAAATGGCCATACTGCCCAAGGTAATTTATAGATTCAATGCCATCCCCATCAAGCTACCAATGAGTTTCTTCACAGAATTGGAAAAAACTGCTTTAAAGTTCATATGGAACCAAAAAAGAGCCCGCATCTCCAAGACAATCCTAAGTCAAAAGAACAAAGCTGGAGGCATCATGCTACCTGACTTCAAACTATACTACAAGGCTACAGTAACCAAAACAGCATGGTACTGGTACCAAAACAGAGATATAGACCAATGGAACAGAACAGAGTCCTCAGAAATAATACCACACATCTACAGCCATTTGATCTTTGACAAACCTGAGAGAAACAAGAAATGGGGAAAGGATTCCCTATTTAATAAATGGTGCTGGGACAATTGGCTAGCCATAAGTAGAAAGCTGAAAATGGATCCTTTCCTTACTCCTTATGCGAAAATTAATTCAAGATGGATTAGAGACTTAAATGTTAGACCTAATACCATAAAAATCCTAGAGGAAAACCTAGGTAGTACCATTCAGGACATAGGCATGGGCAAAGATTTCATGTCTAAAACACCAAAAGCAAGGGCAGCAAAAGCCAAAATTGACAAATGGGATCTCATTAAACTAAAGAGCTTCTGCACAGCAAAAGACACTACCATCAGAGTGAACAGGCAACCTACAGAATGGGAGAAAATTTTTGCAATCTACTCATCTGACAAAGGGCTAATATCCAGAACCTACAAAGAACTCAAACAAATTTACAAGAAAAAAACAAACAACCCCATCAAAAAGTGGGCAAAGGATATGAACAGACATTTCTCAAAAGAAGACATTCATACAGCCAACAGACACATGAAAAAATGCTCATCGTCACTGGCCATCAGAGAAATGCAAATCAAAACCACAATGAGATACCATCTCACACCAGTTAGAATGGCGATCATTAAAAAGTCAGGAAACAACAGGTGCTGGAGAGGATGTGGAGAAATAGGAACACTTTTACACTGTTGGTGGGATTGTCAACTAGTTCAACCATTATGGAAAACAGTATGGCGATTTCTCAAAGATCTAGAACTAGATGTACCATATGACCCAGCCATCCCATTACTGGGGATATACCCAAAGGATTATAAATCATGCTGCTATAAAGACACATGCACACGTATATTTATTGCGACACTATTCACAATAGCAAAGACTTGGAATGAACCCAAATGTCCATCAGTGACAGATTGGATTAAGAAATTGTGGCACATATACACCATGGAATACTATGCAGCCATAAAAAAGGATGAGTTTGTGTCCTTTGTAGGGACTTGGATGCAGCTGGAATCCATCATTCTTAGCAAACTATCACAAGAACAGAAAACCAAACACCGCATGTTCTCACTCATAGGTGGGAACTGAACAATGAGATCACTCGGACTCAGGAAGGGGAACATCACACACCGGGGCCTATCATGGGGAGGGGGGAGGGGGGAGGGATTGCATTGGGAGTTATACCTGATGTAAATGACGAGTTGATGGGTGCAGCACAGCAACATGGCACAAGTATACATATGTAACAAACCTGCACGTTATGCACATGTACCCTACAACTTAAAGTATAATAATAATAAATAAATTAAAAAAAAATATGCCTGTGGCCCTTTAACTATTAATCATTTTAAATGTTGTGAGATTTCTGCCGTATTTATTGAAGTTTTCTCCATTATTTTGAAATGGTATTTCTTTTCTAAAATTTGAAATTAATTGAATTACACTAGTCCAAGAGTAAAGAATTAGTGAATTTGCATTTTCAATACAATTATGCCATTGCTTTAGATGCAATTATGAATTGTACAGTTGAAACTCTTTAGTTCATTGATTTTTTTTTACTAATTGTGTGAATAATTTAAGTATGGTTCATCTTTGATTCAGAGCAAGTACTATATCCTCCTTGTTTTAATTTTGAAATCTAACTCCACTTTAATTGCACGTCAACCATAAAAATTTCTAATTGAATAGATCAGTTGCTGCCAGGCACGGTGGCGCACGCCTGTAATCCTGACACTTTAGGAGGCTGACGCAGGCATATCACTTGAGGTCAGAAGTTCGAAACCAGCCTGGCCAGCATGGTGAAACTCCGTCTCTACTAAAAATATGCAAAATTAGCTGGGCATGATGGTGTGTGCCTATAATCCCAGCTACTTGGGAGGCTGAGGCAGCAGAATTGCTTGAACCTGGGAGGCAGACGTTGCAGTGAGCCGAGATCATGCCACTGCACTCTAGCCTGGGGGCAGAGCGAGACCCTGTCTCAAAAAAAAAAAAAATAAAATAAAATAAAGAGGAATTGATTAGTTGAAAGTGTAACATTGATCAGAATTATTCTCCCTTTAAAAAAGCTAACATCACAGGCTAATCTATTTCTTGTCATTTGATATCCTTGCTTTCCTATATGGCCAGATATAGTGGTTTCCAGTTGAAACCTTCTATTCCCGTTCCAGCCTTGTCCCTACCTCTTGGAAATTGAGTTTGCTTCCTCATCACTGATGTCAAAGAACAGATCATTTGGATTTGCCTCTAATATCATACTCATCTTCAAGTATTTCATTACCCACACTCACCCTCATAACCATGTACATGCATCTTACTAGCCCATAACTACAAATGGAATCAATTAAATAAATAAATTAGATACTAACATTTCCTTTTAACATATTACACTATCCTTCAGAATGTGTGTGGCATACTATCTTGCCATTGTCCAGTACCCCAGAATTATGTCTTCGTCGTCGTCTTCTTCTTCTTCTTCTTCTTCTTCTTCTTCTTCTTCTTCTTCTTCTTCTTCTTCTTCTTCTTCTTCTTCCTCTTCTTCTTCTTCTTCTTCTTCTTATTATTATTATTATTATTATTTTGAGATGGAGTCTCACTCTGTCACCCAGGCTGGAGTGCAATAATGTGATCTCAGCTCACTGCAACCTCTGCCTCCCAGATTCAAGTGGTTCTCTTGCCTCAGCCTCCCAAGTAGCTGGGACTACAGACGTGTGCCACCACACCCAACTAATTTTTGCATTTTTAATAGAGATGGGGTTTCACCATGTTGGCCAGGCTGGTCTTGAACTCCTGACCTCAAGCGATCTGCCCACCTCGGCCTCCCAAAGTGTTGGGATTACGGGCATTAGCCACCACGCCTGGCTGAAATATATCTTTCAAATATAAAGATGCATTAAATATATAGTTAAATTAAAACTAACTTTTAAAGAGCAATGATAGGAATGCTTAATAAATTCACAGGTGAATTTTTATTGTCTCTAAGAAAAGTAGTGAAAGCAATTGTAAGTATACTTATCTTTGCATACTGTACTGCATTATGCCCAATGCAAAAACTGTATAAAAACAGGAAATATTAATTCTTAAATCTGTTAAAATACCTTTAGCTGTATGAGTAATTGCTAAGTTATCCTTAGACACTGTTTTGTTTTACTTTTAGCTCAGGGGATTTTCATTTCAATGTTGTAATGGCAGGGAGACGGAGAGTTTATCAGAATAGAGCCTTCCATGAGTAGAGCTCTTGAGAGAAACCTAGATTAAAAAGGAATGAGCAGAGGGAAAGCTTTTACAATCCTACTCGAAAGCTATGATTTAGTGAAATGAGGTTCCTGGAATTTAAAGATTAGATAAAAATAGAAGCTGCTTGTCAGCTCCTTTCAGCCACAGTGCTAATCGGGCAGATGGGCCACATACTCCAGCTGGGATGTGCCGTCCCCTCAGGACCTGTTTTCAACCTGCTGCACGCAGGCCTTTCTGTGTGAAACAGCAGTTTCAATCACACTCCTGTGAAGACACACAAAATCAAATGTCTCCATGTAGCAACACATTCTCCTCTGTGATAATGAAATTCACAACAGATGTCTGAAGTTAAATAATAGTATTTTTATTAGTTTAAGGTTGGAATTTGGCATTTATGTATACTTCCTTTTCCTTCCATTTACTGTAAAATATTTCAGATATGCAATAATATGCATAAAGAATTTAATAAAACCAGCCGGGCCCGGTGGCTCACGCCTGTAATCCCAGCACTTTGGGAGGCCGAGATGGGCGGATCACGAGGTCAGGAGATCAAGACCATCCTGGCTAACAAGGTGAAACCCCGTCTCTACTAAAAATACAAAAAAAAAAAAAAAAAAAAAAAATAGCCGGGCGTAGTGGCGGGCGCCTGTAGTCCCAGCTACTTGGGAGGCTGAGGCAGGAGAATGGCCTGAACCTGGGAGGCGGAGCTTGCAGTGAGCAGAGATCACGCCACTGCACTCCAGGCTGGGCAACTGAGCAAGACTCTGTCTCAAAAAAAAAAAAAAAAAAAAAAAGAAGAAGAAGAAGAATTTAATAAAAGCTTGTGAATCCAATAGAAAAGTAAGAAATAAAATGTTGACAATGTTGTTTAAGTCTCTATCTCTCTCCAGTTATATTCCTTACTTGACCACTGTTCAAAAATAAAACTTTAAAAAAATTTTTTGTTAAGCATTCCCATTATATTCTTTGTATGTTTGATACATATGCAAATGCCAATAAACAATGAATAGTGATTTTGCATGATATAAAATGTTGTATAATAGGAACATATTTATGCATATTGATTCCAATAGCTTTAATTCATGTATTTCCTCTATAATATCCCATTTACAAACATACCACATTCATCATATGAAGGACAGAATGTTCATACAATGCTGCCAGGAACATTCTTATACATTTTCTCAAGTGTACAGAAATTACCCTAGGACACACCCTCAAAAGTGGATTTGCTATCTCCAAGAATACCTGCATGCTAACATATAGTTAGTGCTTACAAATTACTCTAGAAATGGGTTACTGATTTTCTCCAACAAAACTATTACTCACATCTGATGAAAATCATCAGCGTTGATTCTAGTTTCTTTCTTGGTTCTATTCGTGTATGTAACCCATTTTTGTTACCATTGGATTCTTTGTTTCTAAATTGATTTTTAGTGCTTTATATATTCTGAGAACTAAAGCTTTATTAGTGACATTCATTGCAAATTTTTTTTCCAATGTATGCTTGTCTTTTCACATAATGAATTCACACATATTTTTAAATTTGGTAACTATCAATATTTCTACATGGTTTTGTTTTTAGCATTTGCTTACAAAATTATTTCTTCCTCTTTGGTCATATAGAAGCATATATTATCTTTCAAAAAAATTAAGAGTTTTGTGTTTTATATTTGAATCTTTGAACTAAATGTAATTACTATTCTCTATTGGGTTATGCAGAAGTCTATTTTATTTTTATCTATATGAATATATAAAAGTTCAAGTGCCATTTATTATATAATTTATTCTTTCCCCAGTGACTTGCAGTGCCACATTTGTAACTTGCATATGCCATATTGTATTTCTTGTGTCTCAATTTTAGCAATCTATCTGCCTATTAATTGTAGTAAAAACTATAAGAAGTTTTGATACGTAGTAAAGTAAATTTCTCCACCTTTTTTCTTCAAAATTGTTTTGTCAGTTCTTAGTCATCACACTTCCAAATGTTTCAATGAAAAAATTAACATTCTGATTGAAATAGAGTTGGATTTAAGGAGAATTAAGATGCTTATATTGATTTCCTTACAATTTGTCTATCTATCTATCTATCTATCTATCTATCTATCTATCTATCTATCTATCAATCATCCTCTATCCTCTGTCTATCTATTTATATATATGGGTCAATAGACACATTTTTAAATATCTTTCAATACCATTTATTATACTTTCCATAAAGAATATTTTCACAGTGATATTACAGATAATTTGCCAAATATATTCTTGTATATAGTATTACTATTGTAATGGTATTATATTGTCTATCAATTTATCTATCTATCTATCTATCTATCTATCTATCTATCTATCTATCATCCTGTGTCTATCCTCTATTTATATATGAGTCAATAGATTCATTTTTAAAAGTCTTTCAATGCCATTTGCTATACTTTCCATAAAGAACATTTTCACAGTGATATTATAGATAATTTGCTAAATGTATTCCTGTATATAGTATTACTATTTTAATGGTATTGAATTGTATTAAATATATACTTTGTATATAACCATGTAATTCATTTGCATATATTGATGAAATTGCTCTTTGAATTATAGTACTAATTATGATAATTGTTAAGGAAATATATATATTTTTAAATATCATAACCTAGCAAAGCTCTATAAAAATTAGGAGAAAAATAAGTGGTTTTATTATTAAATAAGCATTAAACAACAATTTGATGCACATCATAGGCAATCCCCTAAGACATGAAAATGCAGAAATAAAATTTACCCTTTTCTATAACCAAGCAGATACAGCCCATCTCACACATGCTCTCCAGAAAAACAATAACTAGTTCTCAAGTGATTGGATTTGACAGCACCATTTGTCACAGAGTTAATCCACAATTCAATTGGTGACTACCTGTGTTAACTAATTGGCTTTACTAAAAGGAAACATTAATTTCTTATGTCTTTATGAGAAAAGGTAGTTTTGCAACTTGTAATGAAGTTAGACTCCTCCTCTCCCAGAGAAACTGGGATACAGGTACACTCTCTGCCCTAACCATTACATTTCAGACACATGTTACCCAGGTCCTTGAAAAAGATACTCCTTTGTCTTCAAGCTGGCAAATGACTTATTTGGCTTTTAATAAGGGTGGTACACACTTCAAAGAGACACAAAAAGAACTTATGATTACAAGTTTCTTTAAAGTAAATGCTCTAACAAAAGAGAGTGATGGGAAATCTGTACCTTATTTACAACAGGGAGAATTAAGCCTCTTGTTTTCATTTTTCACTTTTACACTTAAAGTTTAACTCTATTTTCTATATTAACGAGTATATACTTTCTCAAATAGTGATAGTGTCATTCATTTTCTTCTCTGTCCTTACACTATTTATTTATTTATTATCATTGTAATGTTTGAAATTGCCAGCAAGTTGTTAATGGAAATATGGATTGTGAATATCATGACCAGATTCTTGATTTTAAGTGGAATGCATCTAATGTTTCATCACAAAGTGAAGTGTTTTCTGCAGGATTCTATTCACTAGTTGACAAATGTTCTCAATAGAGTGTTACTAGTTTGTTAATTTGTTCATATTTTTCAGTGAGCAGATATTTACTTATGCATATTTGGGCATATATTAATATGATCAATTTCTTTTTTACATGGTGAATAGTAATACTAAATTTTCTAATATAAATGTATCCTGAATACTTACAGTTAACCTAAGATTGATGTAGGTGTGTATGCATATTGTGCTCAAATGTGTATATCAGTGCATTTATTTTGCTAAATATTTTATCAATTTTGCATCTATTTTATAAGTAAATTGATCCATTAATATTTTATGTTGGGTTTTGTTACTTTAATACCAAATACTAGATTCATCAAATGACATGAGGAAAATTTGGCCTTCTTGTTTTTTTCTCTGAAAAAAAATTTGCATAGAACAGGAACAATTTTTTCAATGATTTATTGAATTATCTTGGGTACATCTTAGGTATTTTTGAATTTTTGGATAGAATTTTAAAAGAATGTTCACTGTTAAAAATTAAAGATAAAGTTATATTGATAATCTATATCTTCTAAAGTTGGATTTGATGTTATATATATTTTTCTAGAATATATCTTTTAAAATGAATTTTAAAATGTGTTTATTTTCAAACTATCGTAATCATTCATATAAAAAGATTTTATACCTTGTATATAGGTTAGTAATCCTCTGTATCTCCTTAAACATTTTTCATCTTATCAATTCATATTCTATATTCAGGAATTTCAGTGTTTGAAATTTGGGGGAACATAGTCTGTTGTTGAGTCCACTGCCATTCATTCTAGTAACTTATTATGCACATATGTTTTATACATTTGGACTCTGAAAATGTGTTTTTCTATTTCTCTTTGAGAATTTTGTGAGGCATGAGTCCTGAACACAGATTCTCAAAGATGAAGTGCTTCTCTGCTGCAAAAGACCTTAAGGCACTACCAGAATAAGACAATTTTAACTTATTTCTTGAGTTTTTGTGACTATATCAGCAGTATAAATTTGCACTGCAGCCCTTAAGAGGACATACTTGTGGTTACGGATACTCTGAAAAATACTCAGGAAATACTACACCTAGAGCACGAGTTGAAAATATACATTCCCGTGTTGTTTCTATTTGCCAAAAAATTATTTTTAAACAATTTTATACATGTGTATCTCTATATATATCTCCCATTCAAATCCCAGACACAGATAAGTGCCTATAATAATTAGCCTTTCAAAATTATTTTTTTACTTTATTTGTAACTATTTATCAACCATTCCGCGCATCTATTTATTACTTTTTATCACAATTCCCTATGTAACTCTTCTTCCCATTGTCAACTCCATTATTTTGTTTCGTGACTTATTTTCATTAGTACTATTATAAAACATATTTTCTTGTTCTGTATGTGTGCTTTTTAACAACAATTAGGGTGAATAAATTCAAGAGATCTACTATACAACACAATGACTATAGTTAGAAACAATATGTTGTTTACTTGAAAACTAAGAGAGTAGATTTTAAGTGTACTCACCACAAAATCGTGTGTGCTTTTATGCTGTTAATTCACATAATATCATGGTTTTTATCACATGCCTTTGCTTAATTTTTCACTCAGCAATGTGTTCTTGAGATCTTTCTATGTCGTTTGATTTGTGCTTCTAATTGTTGAATTTTCCATTGTTACAAATCAATGACTACGTGAATTGCCACAGAAAACTCTGATGATCATCCTCTCTCTGGATCCCTTACGGAACTTACAAGAATTTCTAAGCTTTCATAATAATGGGTTGCAGAGGATTATTCCTACTCAAATGCTCTAGTCTCACACAAACAGGAACATATATTTTGCTATTTTATGTTTTCTCAAAAAATACTGTAATATAGAAACCATTTATTTTCTGACTTTCTGATTATATTTTATAATATAGAAACCGTTTATTTTCTGAAATCATCTACGAAAGTATTTGGGTATGGCCATGAAAGATAGCCATTTAAGACTTTTTTTGTTATTTTTGTTTTTTTTGTTTATTTTTTATTTTTTCAAATTTTACTCACCTATGTAAGTTTTATTTTTCTTCTTGTCCTATGTTGGCATTTTGTGTTTTTTCAGAAATGTATCATTTTACATGTAGAATTACTAGCCTAGACTTACTAGAATGTAATAACTACTCTTTACATCAAGTCTCCATTGTTTGTATTTCCAGTTGTATTCATTCTGCATTTTCTTTATTTTAAAATTCTACTTTTATTTTTTAAATTCAGACTTGCAAAAGTTTTGGCTAGGAGATTTTATTAATGTTAATGACAATAAATTCTAATTCAAATTTTGTTTATATTTTTATTTTTTTGTTCACTCTTTTCCTGACGTCTATCCTTTTTGTTTTTCTTTTGCTAATGTTGTTACTATCTTGAAACCTCTTATGCCAGATGAATAGTTTCTGTTCTATAACCTTTCTTGTTTCATCATAATTAAAGCTATAAATTTCCCACAAATACTGTTTTTTTCAGGGCTCCATGAATTTCATCATGTGGTGCTTTCCTTTGGTTCAATCTAAATATTTCATAATCACGTTATGATTTCCTTTTAAGGTTATTGAGTAATATTATTTAGTTTCTGTTTGTAGTGTGCTACTCTCAGCAGCCTACTGATATTTATTCTAATATTACTGATTGATATCTGGTAAAATTATATGTATAATTTCTCCAAAGGTTTTTATGAAGCTCTCTTTATGGCCTAATGCATTCATTTTTTGTTAATGTGTGTTTAAAAGAATGTTATTTTTCTAGTTATTCTTTATATGTCTAGTAGGGTTTTCTACATTTTTTTTAATATTTCAAATAATTCAAGCTACTTCCTTTTCATATTGTTTATATTTCAAGTGATTCTTCTCTTGAACTTTTTGTTTTTTTGTGAGATATGTTAGATTACAACACCATTTGTTGATCTATTTGTATATCTATCTGCATATCTCTCCATTAATTTAATTTATATAATTAACTTATATATTAATTCAATGTTAAATCTCTTATTAGATGATTATATGTTGATGATGCTTATATCTTTCTGTTCTATGATACCTGTTACAGATATATTTTCACCCTAATTTTCTACAATATTTTAAATCAACATTTTATCTCAGATTTTAGTATTGCTACACCAAATTTATTTTGTTTCCTATTTAAACTAAATACACATACACACCTTCCCCGCCCAACACGCATACACTGTTGTCCTTTTAAGTATTTCTTGAAGACAACACATTTCTAGACCATATTTTTGACCCATATAGGAGGTTTAAATGGTAAATTTAAGCCATTTGCAATTTTTATTATTGTTACATTAGGTTTTATTTATCTCCTCTACCATTTATATTTTTACTATACTCTTTTTTTTCTATTTCCTGCTCTCATTTTATAGACCTAATTTCTTCCAGTTAATCTACAAATACAGTTTTTCTCTTTATTAGTTTATTAATTTCATTAACATTTATATCTTCCCATCAAAGGACAAAGTTTTAGATAAAATTCAAATTCCTTTGTTTTCTACTCCCTCAACCCCAAACATGCCTTTCCAATTCCCTTCTTATGGAACTAGTTTGTCTCTTGCTCTTTTTGTTTTTATGCTTTCTGTTTAAGTAAAATATATCTGAAGTCATAAAATTATTTTCTTGTCAATTCTCCTGGAGTTTTTTTTTTAATAAAGTCTTTTTTCCAAGGGTGATTTTCAAGGTGAAAGGCAAAAATGGTTATGTAATAATTAAATACCAAGTTATTATATTTACTAATTAAATTATTATTAAATTATTTAAATAGAAATAGTTCAGAACTATCCTGAATTATTGACAGTCCATAACATTGAAGCTTTTTCTTAATCCTTTTATTACTAAGGATATTTATATTATAAAATGGCATATGAAAGTTGTAACATTTAACTGCTAATCTTAAAATATTCAGTTGTCATTATAAGCATTTTGCTTTTGAGAATCTGATTTCAATATAATTATTTTTCCTGTATATTATTTTTTCCAGAATTAAATATACATATGTATTTTTAATTAGTCCCTTTAAATTTTGTTCTGTGCAAGTATTTGTGAATTTATTCTTCTACCCTATTTGCCATTTAAAAAAACTTTTCAATTCTAGATTGTGTATTCAGTTGTGGAAAATTTATTTTACAACTTACTTAACTCTTTTCTACTTTCTATTTTTATGTTTCTATTTTTCTGGAGTTCTTATGAACTGTTAATGGATCTGCTACTTAAAAACCTATATCACTTAACATTTTTGATATATGTTCTTTCTTTCCAGAATTATTTGCCTTAATTCAATCTTCTTCTTTACTAATAATTCAGCTTCATTTATCCTGCTATTTAACTCCTATCTCATATTCATTATGTCAACTATCATTTTCTCTTGCCTGATATTTTCACTTAGGTTTTCTTTAGTTTTTCTTGGTCTTATTTTATTTTGCTAAACTCTTTTCTGAAGTATAGTCATCATGCTTATTTTAAAATTGTAATTGTTTCAGATGCTTTATGTTGTTCATGTTGCCTTTGATTTCTCTAGTATGGAAATTGTACTTCTGATTGGTCTAGTTATTTTCATCTGCAAGGTCATGTTTCACAGAAAGATTAGCTATTCTTCCTTTGTAGCGGCATGGCAGATAGTCAACCAGTGTTCCTTGTTAATCTTAACTTAATTCAAGAGAAAGGAAGAGAAGAGACTACAGGGTTGAGACTCAAAGGCACCACAGAACCACCTCTGATCTCCCACATAATGCAACTCTCCTACTGAGAAGTTTACCTTTGAATTCTTTCAAACAAACAACATTGTGAAGATGTAATGCTTTTAGTTTGTAATCCATACACTTTTGTTATTTTGAAATAGGGTAGGTGGAAGAATACATGAGCACGTATATGTAATCAGCCAGTTCACTCCAGCTAGGGATTCGGGTTACACTAAAATTCTCTTGCTAATAGTGGGCTTTCTTTTGCAAACATATATGTTACATTCCTGATGTAAAGAGCATCCATTGGTAAAGCATTTAGAGTTGGGTAGATGTTGAGTCAAAAGCAAATCTTCAAAGCTTTCTCTCACTCTGGTGTTCAACCACTTCCCATTGGCTAGCAACACCACTTGCGAAGATCTTTTATCTTCCCATAAGTTTATCACTGAATTTATGATAATCCCCTTACTTGCATGGAAACACATATCTATATTCTTTTTACTCATTTATTGACCATATATATATATATGTGTATGTGTATGTATATATATATTTCCCCAGAGATATAAATTTGTAGATTTTCAAGAAATTACCATATGATCCAAATATACCACTTGAAGAGTTTCAGCATTATGCCAACATCTCAGCTCCAAAACTTCAGTTTGCACTCTCTTAAGACCCTTTGTTTACCCTCACTTTATAGGATATACTGAGTTAAAAATGTCCAAAGTTTCAGCATCATCTGACTACTTCAATTTTCAGCTACCTCTTTTAATTTGGAACCCCAGAACTCCAAGAGAATATCTTCTTCAGAATATCTAATTTATAATATTACCATAAGCCAACAGCTCCGACGCTTTCCATCATTTATTATTATTTCTTATTGACATCTTTGCATCCATTTTTTTGATGACTTTATTCTGCTTGAAAGCAACAAAAGCTCTGGAATAATAATATAAATTCAATCAGATTTGTCTCATTCATGTGTGTGTGTGTGTATAATGGTATTAAATGTACATGTGCAGTAAGTCAGCATTTTCCTAAGAGGAAGAAATAATACTGATAATAGTGAAGATCTTAGATGACTGGTTTACCACCATAATTATATCTTTGTTTTTAACAGGTTCTTGAGTGTTACCAATGTAAATTATTCTAGGGTTTTGTTTTTTCTAAATCTTGAAATATATTTTAGTCCTTAGAGCACATTGTATGTTTTTCAAAGGAAAAGGTGTTTTTTTTCTGCTTGTTTGTTTCTGTTTTTGATACTGAGTCTTGCTTTGTCGCCCAGGCTGGAGGCTGGAGTGCAATGTCACCATCTCCACTCACGGCAACCTCTGCCTCCCGGGTTCGAGCAATTCTTCTGCCTCAGCCTCCCTAGTAGCTGAGAATACAAGCGCGCGCCACCACACCCAGCTAATTTTTGTATTTTCAGTAGAGATGGGTTTTCACCATGTTGACCAGACTAGTCTCGATCTCCTGACCCCAAGTGATAGTCCTGCTTCAGCCTCCTAAACTTCTGGGATTACAGGCGTGAGCCACTGCGCCTGGCTGGGAATAGGCTTTAACATGAACAATTGTAAACATAATGCTCCAGGCTCGCTCAACTTTTAGTTAAAATTAGGCTGAGTTAAAAAGGTTATATGATAACCTTTACTACGTACCTGCCAAAGCAGGAATGAAAATCCTGACAAATACTCTTTTACTTATTTTAAGGACATACTATATGGCGAACCCATAGTTTTTCGTTGTTTGCTTTTGTTTTTGTTTTTGTCTTTGAGACGGAGTTTCTCTCTTGTTGCCCAGGCTGGAGTGCAGTGGTGCAATCTTGGCTCACTGCAACATCCACCTCCCAGATTCAAGCAATTCTCCTGCCTCAGTCTCCCAAAAAGCTGGGATTGCAGGCCCCCACTATCATGTCCGGCTAATTTTTGTATTTTTAGTAGAGACGGGGCTTCACCATGTTGGCCAGACTCGTTTCAAACTCCTGACCTCAGGTGATCTACCTGCCTCAGCCTCCGAAAGTGCTGGGATTACAGGTGTGAGCCACCGCGCCTGGTGGAACTCATAGTCTTTTAATGGAAATTTGACTCGTGTTTCGCTCTACTCACATGAACTCACACTTGGCTTAGAAATGCTGCTCTGCCATAGCACAATCGTCATCCCCTGAAGAACTCCATGAACCCTCCAGCTGTGAGGGTGAAAGCAGGGAAAACTAGACATGATTTTTGGGCACGTTAAAGGAGATATAGGTAAAGAACTTAAAAATTGCATGCTACATAGTAAGAATGATATGTGTTTTCATCTTATCATTATCATTTTTATTATTTCCCAACTAGTCACAACATTATTTTCATAGATCTACAACCAATTCTCGGTCTC
Organism: Macaca nemestrina; assembly: GCF_043159975.1. Classification (NCBI taxonomy): domain Eukaryota; kingdom Metazoa; phylum Chordata; class Mammalia; order Primates; family Cercopithecidae; genus Macaca; species Macaca nemestrina. The sequence goes on from NC_092127.1 coordinate 27,624,526, forward strand.
CCAGGGTAAGCCCTGGTTGTGTGTCTGTACTGAGACTCCATGCCACTGACCTACTTTGTGCTTATTTCTTTATGAAGAAGCTGAGTTGCCTGTGCCCAGAGTGTCTTGTGTTAGTTTGGGCTTACCTAAGGGTATCCGGAAATAAGTCTTTATATTTTCTATATCACAGAGTATAGTTATTTTTGTGTAAAACGTATTTTCGATAATAAGTCTTATTTATTTGTTGTCTGTCTAAAATGTATATTACTAGATAAGGCATACTCTACTCTCGGTCACTGGGAATTCATAAACCAAATGATTAGATTCCTACGACAACCCTTACTTATGGACTGTTTGCAGACCTAATAAATTAGAAACCCAAATCTATTAAGGGATAAACATATTATAGAAGGAATTCCTACATATGTGTACATGTCTACATTTTAAATCATACAAACTCACTAATTTTCACAACCAAATCATTAATTCATGATTTATATTTCCATTAATTACAAATATTTTAATTAGTGATTTGTTTTTAAAAATCATCATTATTTATCACACTCTAAAAATACACTGAAAAAGCTGTCATAATAATTGGCATGTTTATTTAATTTATGTGGCTCTTTACCAAATAGCTTCAGCTATAATATTTAGCCAGGCATAAATTTTCTCCTGGAACTAGGAGAAAACTGTCTTGAATGTATTTTTATATAATCCTCATGTCCAAAGAAGTATGCAGTTGGCTATGCTTAACTGTTCACAGTTCCTCCCAAAAGATTAAAGAGTGTACAACTCTGTGCCTTTGAGCAGCTTAATGCTCTTTTCCCCCAGTAAATTACTTTGCCATCCTTTAATTCTTAGCTCAAGTAACAGTTTCACTTGGAGACTCTCCCTTTGCCCCGGTAACTCAGCAAATGCAATTGCTCCTCACATCCTTGTTTCCACATCACCCTATAAATTCTTTAACATTGTGTTGTAAGTAAAAGCTGTTTGTCTTTCCAGATAGAATATGAACTTCAGAGATCAGACATCTATGCTATTTTTAGTTAACCCCTATTTTCTAGCACAGTGCTAGACATGTACATTCCAAATAAAAAAAAACCCGTGTTCAAACAGTGAGTGGATATTTAGTGTGTCAATAGCCTACTGAAATGGCAAGATGATAATAAGAAACTTAATGTGTTCCAATGATATTTCAAATTTCTTCAGACAAAAATGAGATAGAATGTCTAAAAGTGAGTTAGTCAGAATGTTTTATATATATGAAAAATGCTGCCTTCCTCATTATCCTCTTAAAAAAACTCATAAAATATTGTAAAATTAAATAGGTATACCCTTTAAATGTTTCCAAGTTAATTCTTTCACTAGGGAATATTGCCTAAGAATACTAACAAAAATTGTCCAGTCGTTTAAAAAATTATTTAATTTCCATTTCAGTTAATAACTGGAAAAGAGGCCTATTAGCAACAAGCACACCTCTTTATACTGTACCTTATCTGATTGCACTTTGCAGACACTGCATTTTTTACAAATGGAAGGTTCGTGGTAGCCTGGTTTTAAGCAAGTCTGTCGGTGTCATTTTTTAAAAACAGCATGTGCTTATTTTATATCACTGTGTCACATTTTGATAATTCCCACAATATTTTGAACTTTTTCATTATTATTATATCTGTTCTAGTGATCAGTGATCTTTTTAAACATTTTTAAAATTTTAAATTATTACAGGTACATAATGTTTGTGTATATTTATGGAATACATGTGATATTTTGACAGAAACATGAAATTGTGATGATCAAATCAAGAAGAGAGCTTGATGTTACCATTGTTACTGTTTCGGAGCACCATGAACTGCACCTTTATAGTATATTGAAATTAATCTGTAAATGTGTATGTTCTGACTGCTCCACCAGACCAGCTGTTACCATGTCTGTCTCCCTCTCCTCAGGCCTCCCTATTCCCTGAGATGCAATAATACTGAAATTAGGCCAATTAATAACCCTGCAATGGCCTCTAAGTGTTCAAGTGAAAGGAAGAATTGCATGTCTCTCACTTTAAATCAAAGGCTAGAAATGATTAAGCTTACTAAGAAAGTTATAACAAAAGCTGAGACAGGCTGAAAGCTAAGCTTCTTGCACCAAATATTTAGCCAAGTTGTGAGTACAAAGGAAATGTTCTCGAAGGAAATTAAAAGTGCTACTTTAGTGAATATGTGAGTAATGAGAAAGTGAAACAGCTTTATTTCTGATATGAGGAAAGTTTCAATAGTCTGGCTAAAAAATCAAAACAAGCACAATCTGCCCCCAAGCCAAAGCATAATTCGGAGCAAAATTCTCAGTTTTCAATTCTGTGAAGGTTGAGAGAGGCGAGAAAGCTGCAGAAGAGAAGCTGGAAGCTAGCAGACGTTGGTTCACGTGGTTTAAGGAAAGAAGCTGTCTCTATAACATAAGAGTGCAAGACGAAGCACCAAGTGCTGATGCAGAAATTGCAGAAAGTTATCAAGAAAACCTAAGATAGTTCATGAAGGTGGCTATACTGAACAAGAGATTTTCAATGTGGATGAAACAACCTCCTATGAAAAAAAAATATGCCATTCACCACTTTCTTAGCGAGAAAGAAGTCAATATCTGACTTCAAACCTTGAAAAAACAGGTTCACTCTCTTGGTAGGGGCTAATGCTGCTGGGGAAGCAGCATTCAAGTTGAAACAAATGCTCGTTTACCATTCTGAAAACCCTGAGGTCCTTAAGAATTATGGTAAATTACTCTGCCTCTGCTCTATAAATGAAAGAAGAAAGCCTGTATAATAGCACACCTGTTTACAGCATGGTTTACTGAATATTTTAAGCTCATTATTGAGAACGACTGCTCAGAAAAAAGATCCCTTTTCAAATATTACTCCTCTTTCACAATGTACCTGGTCATCCCATAAGGGCTGATGTAGATTTATAAGGAGACTAATGTGCTTTCATGCCTGCTAACAAAACATTCATTCTGTAGCACATAAAGCAAGAAATAATTTTGACATTCCGTTCTTATTATCTAAGAAATATATTTTGTAAAACTTTAGCTGTCATAGACAGTGATTCCTCTGATGGATCTGGCTCTGGGCGAAGTAAATTTAAAACCTTCTGGAAAGGATTCACCATTCCAGATCTCATTAAGAACATTCATGATTCATGGAAGGAGGTCAAAATATCAACTTTAACAGGAGTTTTGGAGAAGGTGATTGCAGCCTCATAGATTACTTCCCATGATTCCACCCTTCACTGAAGGAAGTAACGGCAGATGTTGTGGAAATAGCAAAAGAACTAGAACTAGAAGTGAAGCTTGAAAATGTGACTAAATTGCCACAATCTTACAGTAAAATTTGAATAGATAAAGAGTTGCTTCTATGAATGAGCAAAGAAAGTGATTGCTTGAAATGGAATCTACTCCTTGTGAAGATGCTGTCAACGTTGTTGAAATGACAACAAAGGGTTTAGAATATTACATAAACTTAGTTGACAAAGCAGTGGCAGGCTTTGAGAGAATTGACTCTAATTTTGAAAGAAGTTCTACTCTAGATAAAATCCATGAAATGCATTACATGCTACAGAGAAATCTTTCATGAAAGAAAGAATTAATGCAGCAAACTTCATTTTTTTTAATTTTAAGAAATTACCACATCCACCCTAACCTTCAACAACCACCACTCTGATCAGTTGACAGCTATCAACACTGAAGCAAGACCCACCAACAGCAAAAAATTGTGACTCACTGAAGGCTGATATGATCATTAGCATTTTTTAGCAGTAAAATACTTTTGATTAAAGTACGGGCATTGATTTTTACACATAATGCTCCTACGCACTTAATAGACTACAGTACAGTGTAAACATAACATGCACTGGGAAACTGCAAAATTCAGGTGACTCACTTTACTGCAATATTTACTTCATGGCAGTGGTCTGGAACTGAACCGGCAATATGTTTGGGGTATGATTGTATATTAATTTTAGATTTTCCCAATAGTTCATCTCAAAGCTTAGTAGTACAAAACAATGATGTTGTAAGAAGGATGTACATAACTTTTAAAATCTTCTATCACACATTAGATAAAAGAACATTTTATTTTCCATAGTATTTTTCAAATCCTCAAATTAGCATATATCGAGAAGTAAATAAGTTTCTAATTTATTATGGAGAGGAGTGCCTAGATGTGTGGGTACCATGGGGAGGTTTGTAAAAGTATATTATATAATTGCCCTTTTCACTATTTCAGTTATCTATTATGCTTTATATGAGACTATGTGTTATTTTCTAACATATCTCACTACCTGATCCATCCCTTATCCATGCTATATTTTCTGCCCTAAATGGCTGTAATTCCTTAACCCAGCCCATGCTTCTCACTGTGTGAAAGTCAGTGTGTTTATGTCTTTCATGAGTCCATGAATCGAAGATGTCCATTATGACACTGGGAAAATTCTTAAAGACTTTATTCGACACCACGTGTATTGATGTGATTAAGTGTATATGTCATATCCATTGGACTTGAACATACATGATCTTGGTGAAAAACAAGCAAACAACAACAACAATAAACTTTCTCATGTTTACAAATACTTCTAAACTATGAGTAATATTTCCCATAATGGGAAATATATTTTCCTATTATTTTCAATTTAGACACACATGAATTTGCTTCATATAACATCTTTTTTTTTTTTTTTTTTGAGATGGAGTTTCACTCTTGTTGCTCAAGCTGGAGTGCAATGGCGCAATCTCAGCTAACCACAACCTCCATGTCCTGGGTTCAGGTGATTCTCCTGGCTCCGTCTCCTGAGTAGCTGGGATTACAGGCATGCGCCACCAAACCAGGCTAATTTTGTACTTTTAGTAGAGATGAGGTTTCTCCATGTTGGTCAGGCTGGTCTTGAATTCTTGACTTCAGGTGATGCGTCCTCCTCGGCCTCCCACAGTGCTGGGATTACAGGCATGAGCCACCGAGCCCGGCCTGCTTCATATAACTTCTAAATGTAGTATATAATATCAGAATATGTATGCAATAAAATAACAATACAATTTTTTTTTTTTAATTCTAGTGGTAAATTCTGTCCTAGTTTGATTTTTTTTTTGTCAAGTGCATGTTGTTATCTTGTTTATGTTCTTTATAATTTGGGGCAATACTGAGAATATCTCAACCCAATCACAAGTTCTCTCTAGATTTTCTTACTGAAAATTACATAAACACAGCAAATACAATATAAATATACAATAAGAAGCAACTACAATGTTAGCATTGGAATGAATACCTTTACATCAAAATATTAAACCAAAGGAGAAGTTGGTTGACTGTTGACTGACATTCTATAACTTTTCCAGGTTGTATTTAAATATATATTCATTGGGCTACTAATAAATCTAATGACATTTCTTACCAACATAAGAAAATTACTTTCATTTCTCCATGAATCCTTGAAACATACTCCTTGCCCAACCTTGTTTGGTACTTTAACTGTTCCAACTCTGCACTACTGCAACAACACTACTTGCTCTTTTGCAGTCTTATCACACACTCTTTTGAATCTATAACTTTGTCTATGCTATGTCCTCTAGATAGAATGTGCTTTTTCACTTTGCTGTGGAGATAAACTACTTTTTTTTTTTTTTTTTTTTTTTACCATCTCATCTCTCTTTGTAAATTCTTTAGTTCCCGGCCTTCTCACAGCTCACCTTCAGCTGCCCAAGCTAAGAAAGAATACATTCCTCTCTGGACTGTATTATCTAGATTTGATACATAATTCCACTATTGAATATCACATTTTATGGCATATATTTGTGTGTGTCTCTGCCTATCCCTCCCTCTGACTATTGAATTCTGGAGTTTGAAGACTCTGTTGGAAAAGTGTCGACTGGCATTTCCTCTAACACATTGAGGATATGCCAGTTGAGACTGCAGAATACCTTTCCTCATGGAAGATACAATCCAGTGGGAGGAACAGACAATGGACAAGCATACATTATTCTTAGAAGTAGTGACTTTTGTGAAAAATGAAAAAAAAAAAACCAGTTAAGATAAATAATAATGGAGGCGCTGATTTAGATAGAATGTTCAGGGAAGGCCTTGTTGAGGAGGTTAAGACTGGATCAGGGACATGATTCAAATTCTAAGAAAAAGCATTTTAAATAAAAGATGATAAGATTTTGATTAAATAAAATAGAACTGAAAATTAGCTTTATAGTTTACTGATAATATAGGTATGACTCCAAATTTGAGTACACTTGATATAGTGGATTATGAGTGACAATATCTCTATTTTTCAGGCATTTTTTTTCTATGCCAACCGTCTCCCCTCCATTTTCCTGGCATTTTTATAATTTAATTGCCACCACCAAAGTAGATAGTTTTGATAAAATGTGTGCATGTGTGTGTGTACCTATATGTATGTGTATGTAAGTGACTTTGGGGAGGGAAGCTCACATGTTCATGAGTATTCATGTGTCAGGATAGCACAGAATAAATTTGTTGTGGGATTTTTGGAGACTGGATCTATGAGACATTCTCCTATTCTCAACTTCCAAGAATTTACAATCCATATTACTTAGTAGATCTAATAATATCTTTTAAAACACCTAAATATTTTATCTTCTCCCATGTAGCACATGAGAACAAATATATGATGAATGTGGGTCTCTGCTGCAAATTATCACTTTTAAAACTATTTTGAATTGGTAGCATTTGTCTGGGAAGTAATAATTACAATCAGAGAGAAGGGAAGAGTTCTGAGAAGGAAATTCAACTAGGCAGCCTGCTAAAATTAGTAAGGTTTACTCATATGTATATTTCCCACAAAATTTATATTTTTATATACTTATTTTTATCCATTGACTATTTTCAGTGTTAGGATCTATTGACAATTATTCATGAATTTAAAATCACCCACTCACACCTGAGCACTGAAGTATATATACATAAGGACACTTGGTGAATTATATCATCAGTTTAATGTAGGAAGAACTATGGATAATATGGATTGATAGAAAGATTACTTTACCTAGAATACATCACTTTTGACTACTGCAGAATTTATTTCTGTCTTTTGCTAATTTGTAAATTTTACGTTTATTGATTTATTTTGGGCTTCATTCGATATACCAGTAAAAGTCTTCCATATATTGGACTTTTCTCAAATCCCATGAGAGAAATTAACTTATTTTCAGCATATAGTCAAGCTAAATACAGCTTGAATGTGCTTTATTGTACATATTAGTCAAAGAAAAATCATAAATACATAGTGCATTTTTTCTCTTGGACTTCATAGTTTCTCAACTTATGCCACCTATTCAACTAAAGGAAATGCTATGTTTGCGTAACAGGAAATTTCTTAAAAAGAAAATAACTTTCCAATATTGCTGCAGTGAGATGGAAGAAATTTTCACAGAGATTTTCCTTTTAATTTTGACTTGTTTTTAAAAATAGTCATGTTTATTCTGTTAATTATCTAGAATAACATAGTCTGACTATACGTTTTTTATTAATGACCAAATGCAAACAAGTCACATGGGGATAAGGAAAAACAATAGCAAACTAGATTTTTTTTCCTCATTACTCCCATGTTAAAAGGGAAAAGAACCTTGCCTTATATCTCCTTGATATCTTCTGCTTCCTTTTTTATATAAACAAGTTATTTTTATGTATAGTGAAAAGGACTATGTATACTCTCTCAGAGTCAGAGAGCGTCAGTTTCACTCTTTAGGGGACCAACTCAATTCTGTCTGCATGTGCTTCGCTCTTAGGTCCCTCCATGTGAAAGGAAGTCTATAGTATTCTTGGTATTGACCAGAATGCACATGACTAGTCTCATTCATGTAACATCATATGTATATACATTATAAAAGAGTACTCAAGGGTATTATCTGTGTGGCTCTCTCTTCAAATAATTTAAGCTTATAATCTGGAAAGGGAGGACAATTCATTGATAGTCTAACGTTTACTACCTCAATGCTGTTACAGTGGAGATGACGCACTTAACATTTAGCATTTAGATGATTTCTTCACTTTCCAGAGAGCATTTGCTTCTCAGTAAGAAGGAAGGAAACAGGTAAATTATGTTTGAAGATATTATAGCCAGGTATTCTTAGTGTTTCATCAGGAGAAATCCATTTTCATGTTATAATATAGCCATCATCAAATGTTAATAATCTTTATGTCATAAATCCAGATACTGGATAAGAAATATCCTTAATATCTCCTAGTGTGGTAATATTTGGCCCAGCTAAAAGACTAGCAACATGGTGTTTTGGTGTGGTTTGCTAAACCCCAGTTTGTTTAGATGCTTTAGAACCACTTATAGCTCATTTGTACAACTACTGTGTATCCCAATTTGACTTAATTTTACATTGGTTTAGTTACATTGCATTTACTTTATTTCTGTTTAAAAATGTTTAAGATACCATATTGTTGATTCTTGTATTTATTGTAAAGCCATACTTCTTCCCAGGTTGTCTTTGCTAATCTTTATCATACTGTCTGCTAGAGCTTTTAGCCATCTTACATTACTGGACTGGATTTCATGAAGTATGCTGATGTAATTAATACACAGCACTTTGGAATTCTTCCAAGAAATAGCATAGTACAATGTAAAACATAAATAGTTTGCTATTATTTAGCTTTGACACATAACCAAATATATTTCTTATTTTAAGTCAAATTTACTTTATTAGAAAATATTTTGAAAGAATGTTAAAATTAAGTTATAACTAGAAATATAAACATTCTGCTATTATGGACAAGACCTAAGTCTTCCTAACATAAGAATGTTTTTCAAATGAATTGTGTGGACAGAATAACTAATGTTTCTGATCACTCATGAGTTCTCACACAATTAAATAATCACAATTTTCTTTATAATGTTTCTTCATTTAAAGTACATATTTTGAACATGAAGTTATAGTTTGTAAAATAAAATTGTGGAAAATCTATATTGCCATTGTAAATAAGGTAACATTAAAGTAGTAGAAGCAAATTGGAACAGTTACTATTTGCAAATCCTAAATAAGTCTCTAGTGAAAGGGGTTTATACAACTTCGACAGTACTGCAGGAGTTTACCCCTAAGTGTCCTTCTCACTTTGCAAATCTATTGTCATTTGTTCCAGTCCACTAATTAATTACTAGTTTCCCTTCTCCAAATTCATGCTTCTTAAATATTTCTTGTTTATAGAATATTTAGGCAGATTTGCTTTGGTAATTTATAATTATATAAAACTGTATAGTAGAGAACTTGATTTTAGAAAACAAATACAATGCAATATAATATCAATAAAATGCCTATTCCACTATAGGTAAACTAAGCCTAAGATTGTTACAAATTTATGATGACAAAACTCAACTAGGATTGGCTCAATCATACTAACCTATATGTGTGATTCTTCTCACCTACTCTTGCAAAAAGCAATGCACTTAAAATCTTCTCTATCTTCTCAAATTTCAGACAAAACACTAAACTTCCAGAATTAGCCAACCACCTTTCCTTCTATTACATAAAGAAAATAAATCATCAGAGATTGAACATGTTTAATTCATCATATCAAACCTAGACACCTCCTGCATCTATGACTAAGCCTTCCTGTTCCCATCTGTTCTATTACAGAGACTGGTCTTTCTACTTAATTTTTGTCCCCAATTATATATATTCTATCACATCCACCCTTTCAATAACCTTATACAATCAGTCATGCTCTCTCTTCTTTTTATCCTAATCCTCTCATTTTCTACTATGTATCTTCCATCGTTTATATATTCTCAAATCTCAGTGATATAAATAATCATGTAGTATTACAAAACTAAACAAAATAAAGCAAAAAGTCAATAAACAACAAACCTATTACCTCTATGGACTTTAGTTTCCAGCTACACACCATAACAGGCTTTTTATTCCTAGTCGTGTTTCCATCATGTAATTTTTCCCACTTTGTACATATCTCAGTCACCCTCTTCTCCTTCCTTAGATAACTTGAATTGGACTTTTAATCCCATATGAGCACCAAAAAATGCTTTATCTAAAGTCAGTGATTCTATCTATGTCAATATGATGAATGGGCATTTTCTTAGACATAATTGTACTTGACTTCTCAGAATAATTCTATGCTATTGAAAATTTCCTTCTAAATAATATGTTCTTTGGGATTTCGTAATTCCTTGATCTCTTGATTTTTCTCCTTTTTTTAATGCTTCCATCCTCTTTTGTTGGCTAATTCGACTATATTTTTCTTATATGTTTTACAATACTGTTATAGATCAGTGAGCTCTACTCTATGTTCTAATTTATAGAGTGATAATTTATACTATGCTAGTGGCTTCAAACTTTATGTATCTGGTTGAAATATGTCCTATGAGTTTTATCTACCTACTTTGAATCCTTGGAATTATAGTCAAATTAATTTCAAAGTCGATATGTTTAAAAATCATACTAATGAAAATTTGAGGTTTATTATCTCTTAAGAGACAGAGTAACACAGGGTGACACTAAGGATATGCACAACTAGAAGAATGGAGTTACCTGAAACTAAGATGAAAAAGATGGTCAAGGAAGTAAGGAAAGATCAGAAATTCAGTTTGAAACATTATAGATAGGCCATGTTATTGGAAATCCAAGTAGGGATGTAAAAAGACAGTTGAATACGTGAGTCTGATGTTCAATGGGGAGGTTGGTTTAGATGTATAAATCCTTAGCAGTGGAACCAAACTTAAGGCTAGGAGATTAGATAAGATTGCTAAAAGAATGAGCTATATGGAAAAAAGATAAGACCTCAATGCCTAGGATGCTAGTGCTTAGGAAAAGAGGAAGCAGTAAAGGAGACTCAATAGGGGTAGGCAGGGAACTAGAAGCAAATCTCAGAGAGTGTGGCAGTGCTGCAAGACAGGTGAAGAAGGAATAAGTACGTATTTCTATGCATCTAGCAGCTCAGACCCTTGGAGTCATCCTTGTTGGCTTTCTCACAGCAAAATTTTAATCTATAAGCAAACCTTGCTCTAAGTAGGTATTCCAAATACACTCCTACTACATTGTTCCATGTTTTTGTCATAGCTGACCTGGATTACTGCAATACTTTCTTTAATGGCCTCCCTGACTTTGCCCTTGCCCTTTCAACCTATTCTCAATAGACAGCCAAAATGATTCTATTTAAATGTAATCCAGATAATGTTACCCCCTGAGAAGAAATGTTTATGTTTTCTCAGCTATGTCAGAGTAAAAACCAAAGTCCTACCAAATGCCCCAAGTGCTTGTCTGTCTGGCTCCTATTACCACCCAGATTGTATTTCCTACTAAATTTCCTTCCTTCAATCCAGTCCACACACAGTGGTCTCCTTAATATTTTTGACAGTGCTAAGAACTCTTGCATGTGACTGAGGACATTAGAAATTTTTTTCTCCACTAGGACCTGTTTTTCATATATATATGCTCGGATCATGTTCACCTCATTCAGAATTTTATTCAAAAATGAATTTATCCCTGTGGCTATGTGTATAATTGCAGTCACTCTACTCCAACACTGTCACCTTCTGTAGCATATCTTTTCTTTTTTTTTTTTTTTTTTTTTTTTTGAGGCGGAGTCTTGCTCTGTAGCCCAGGAGTGCAGTGGCCGGATCTCAGCTCACTGCAAGCTCCGCCTCCCGGGTTTACGCCATTCTCCTGCCTCAGCCTCCGGAGTAGCTGGGACTACATGCGCCCGCCACCTCGCCCGGCTAGTTTTTTGTATTTTTAGTAGAGACGGGGTTTCACGGTGTTAGCCAGGATGGTCTCGATCTCCTGACCTCGTGATCCGCCCGTCTCGGCCTCCCAAAGTGCTGGGATTACAGGCTTGAGCCACCGCGCCCGGCCTGTAGCATATCTTTTCTGAATAAAATGTATACAGTCTGCTCCATGAAGACACAAATTTTTTTTATTTTGTTCATCCCGTATAGTCTTATCACCAGGAATAGTGTCTGGCACATAAAAAGTGATCCATACATATTTGGTGAAATAATGAATGAATAAATGACTGACTGACTGACTGAATGAATGTTAATAGAGGAGAGGGAGGGAGACAGAGATTCTCATTAACAAATGTTCTTTCGAAAAAGAAGAAAAAGAAATGAACAAAGCCTGCAAGAAGTATGGGATTATGTAAAAAGACCAAATCTACGTCTGATTGGGGTGCCTGAAATTGAGGGGGGAAATGGAACCAAGTTGGAAAACACTCTTCAGGATATCATCCAGGAGAACTTCCCCAACCTAGTAGGGCAGGCCAACATTCAAATTCAGGAAATACAGAGAACGCCACAAAGATACTCCTCGAGAAGAGCAACTCCAAGACACATAATTGCCAGATTCACCAAAGTTGAAGTGAAGGAAAAAATCTTAAGGGCAGCCAGAGAGAAAGGTCGGGTTACCCACAAAGGGAAGCCCATCAGACTAGCAGCAGATCTCTCGGCAGAAACTCTACAAGCCAGAAGAGAGTGGGGGCCAATATTCAACATTCTTAAAGAAAGAATTTTCAACCCAGAATTTCATATCCAGCCAAATTAAGTTTCATAAGTGAAGGAGAAATAAAATCCTTTACAGATAAGCAAATGCTTAGAGATTTTGTCACCACTAGGCCTGCCTTACAAGAGACCCTGAAGGAAGCACTAAATATGGAAAGGAACAACCGGTACCAGCCATTGCAAAAACAAGCCAAAATGTAAAGACCATCGAGGCTAGGAAGAAACTGCATCAACTAACAAGCAAAATAACCAGCTAGTATCATAATGGCAGGATCAAGTTCACACATAACAATCTTAACCTTAAATGTAAATGGACTAAATGTTCCAATTAAAAGACACAGACTGGCAAACTGGATAAAGAGTCAAGACCCATCAGTCTGCTGTATTCAGGAGACCCATCTCACATGCAGAGACATACATAGGCTCAAAATAAAGGGGTGGAGGAAGATCTACCAAGCAAATGGAGAACAAAAAAAAGCAGGGGTTGCAATACTAGTCTCTGATAAAACAGACTTTAAACCATCAAAGATCAAAAGAGACAAAGAAGGCCATTACATAATGGTAAATGGATCAATTCAACAGGAAGAGCTAACTCTCCTAAATATATATGCACCCAATACAGGAGCACCCAGATTCATAAAGCAAGTCCTTAGAGACTTACAAAGAGACTTAGACTCCCATACAATAATAATGGGAGACTTCAACACTCCACTGTCAACATTAGACAGATTAATGAGACAGAAAGTTAACAAGGATATCCAGGAATTGAACTCATCTCTGCAGCAAGCAGACCTAATAGACATCTATAGAACTCTCCACCCCAAATCAACAGAATATACATTCTTCTCAGCACCACATCGCACTTATTCCCAAATTGACCACATAATTGGAAGTAAAGCACTCCTCAGCAAATGTACAAGAACAGAAATTATAACAAACTGTCTCTCAGACCACAGTGCAATCAAACTAGAACTCAGGACTAAGAAACTCAATCAAAACCGCTCAACTACATGGAAACTGAACAACCTGCTCCTGAATGACTACTGGGTACATAACGAAATGAAGGCAGAAATAAAGATGTTCTTTGAAACCAATAAGAACAAAGATACAACATACCAGAATCTCTGGGACACATTTAAAGCAGTGTGTAGAGGGAAATTTATAGCACTAAATGCCCACAAGAGAAAGCAGGAAAGATCTAAAATTGACACTCTAACATCGCAATTAAAAGAACTAGAGAAGCAAGAGCAAACACATTTGAAAGCTAGCAGAAGGCAAGAAATAACTAAGATCAGAGCAGAACTGAAGGAGATAGAGACACAAAAAACCCTCCAAAAAATCAATGAATCCAGGAGTTGGTTTTTTGAAAAGATCAACAAAATTGACAGACCACTAGCAAGACTAATAAAGAAGAAAAGAGAGAAGAATCAAATAGACGCAATAAAAAAAGAACAAGGGGATATCACCACCGACCCCACAGAAATACAAACTACCATCAGAGAATACTATAAACACCTCTACACAAATAAACTAGAAAATCTAGAAGAAATGGATAATTTCCTGAACACGTACACTCTTCCAAGACTAAACCAGGAAGAAGTTGAATCCCTGAATAGACCAATAGCAGGCTCTGAAATTGAGGCAATAATTAATAGCCTACCAACCAAAAAAATTCCAGGACCAGATGGATTCACAGCTGAATTCTACCAGAGGTACAAGGAGGAGCTGGTACCATTCCTTCTGAAACTATTCCAATCAATAGAAAAAGAGGGAATCCTCCCTAACTCATTTTATGAGGCCAACATCATCCTGATACCAAAGCCTTGCAGAGACACAATAAAAAAAGAGAATTTTAGATCAATATCCCTGATGAACATCGATGCAAAAATCCTCAATAAAATACTGGCAAACCGGATTCAGGAGCACATCAAAAAGCTTATCCACCATGATCAAGTGGGCTTCATCCCTGGGATGCAAGGCTGGTTCAACATTTGCAAATCAATAAACATAATCCAGCATATAAACAGAACCAAAGACAAAAACTACATGATTATCTCAATAGATGCAGAAAAGGCTTTTGACAAAATTCAACAGCCCATCATGCTAAAAACGCTCAATAAATTTGGTATTGATGGAACGTACCTCAAAATAATAAGAGCTATTTATGACAAACCCACAGCCAATATCATACTGAATGGGCAAAAACTGGAAAAATTCCCTTTGAAAACTGGCACAAGACAGGGATGCCCTCTCTCACCACTCCTATTCAACATAATGTTGGAAGTTCTGGCTAGGGCAATCAGGCAAGAGAAAGAAATCAAGGGTATTCAGTTAGGAAAAGAAGAAGTCAAATTGTCCCTGTTTGCAGATGACATGATTGTATATTTAGAAAACCCCATTGTCTCAGCCCAAAATCACCTTAAGCTGATAAGCAACTTCAGCAAAGTCTCAGGATACAAAATCAATGTGTGAAAATCACAAGCATTCTTATACACCAGTAACAGACAAACAGAGAGCCAAATCATGAATGAACTTCCATTCACAATCGCTTCAAAGAGAATAAAATATCTAGGAATCCAACTTACAAGGGATATAAAGGACCTCTTCAAGGAGAACTACAAACCACTGCTCAGTGAAATAAAAGAGGACACAAACAAATGGAAGAACATACAATGCTCATGGATAGGAAGAATCAATATCGTGAAAATGGCCATACTGCCCAAGGTTATTTATAGATTCAATGCCATCCCCATCAAGCTACCAATGAGTTTCTTCACAGAATTGGAAAAAACTGCTTTAAAGTTCATATGGAACCAAAAAAGAGCCCGCATCTCCAAGACAATCCTAAGTCAAAAGAACAAAGCTGGAGGCATCACGCTACCTGACTTCAAACTATACTACAAGGCTACAGTAACCAAAACAGCATGGTACTGGTACCAAAACAGAGATATAGACCAATGGAACAGAACAGAGTCCTCAGAAATAATACCACACATCTACAGCCATCTGATCTTTGACAAACCTGAGAGAAACAAGAAATGGGGAAAGGATTCCCTATTTAATAAATGGTGCTGGGAAAATTGGCTAGCCATAAGTAGAAAGCTGAAACTGGATCCTTTCCTTACTCCTTATATGAAAATTAATTCAAGATGGATTAGAGACTTAAATGTTAGACCTAATACCATAAAAATCCTAGAGGAAAACTTAGGTAGTACCATTCAGGACATAGGCATGGGCAAAGACTTCATGTCTAAAACACCAAAAGCAACAGCAGCAAAAGCCAAAATTGACAAATGGGATCTAATTAAACTAAAGAGCTTCTGCACAGCAAAAGAAACTACCATCAGAGTGAACAGGCAGCCTACAGAATGGGAGAAAATTTTTGCAATCTACTCATCTGACAAAGGGCTAATATCCAGAACCTACAAAGAACTCAAACAAATTTACAAGAAAAAAACAAACAACCCCATCAAAAAGTGGGCAAAGGATATGAACAGACATTTCTCAAAAGAAGACATTCATACAGCCAACAGACACATGAAAAAATGCTCATCGTCACTGGCCATCAGAGAAATGCAAATCAAAACCCCAATGAGATACCATCTCACACCAGTTAGAATGGCGATCATTAAAAAGTCAGGAAACAACAGGTGCTGGAGAGGATGTGGAGAAATAGGAACACTTTTACACTGTTGGTGGGATTGTAAACTAGTTCAACCATTATGGAAAACAGTATGGCGAATCCTCAAAGATCTAGAACTAGATGTACCATATGACCCAGCCATCCCATTACTGGGGATATACCCAAAGGATTATAAATCATGCTGCTATAAAGACACATGCACACGTATATTTATTGCGACACTATTCACAATAGCAAAGTCTTGGAATCAACCCAAATGTCCATCAGTGACAGACTGGATTAAGAAATGTGGCACATATACACCATGGAATACTATGCAGCCATCAAAAAGGATGAGTTTGTGTCCTTTGTAGAGACATGGATGCAGCTGGAAACCATCATTCTTAGCAAACTATCACAAGAACAGAAAACCAAACACTGCATGTTCTCACTCATAGGTGGGAACTGAACAATGAGATCACTTGGATTCGGGAAGGGGAACATCACACACCGGGGCCTATCATGGGGTGGGGGGAGGGGGGAGAGATTGCATTGTGAGTTATACCTGATGTAAATGACGAGTTGATGGGTGCTGACGAGTTGATGGGTACATCACAGCAACATGGCACAAGTATACATATGTAACAAACCTGCACGTTATGCACAAGTACCCTAGAACTTAAGGTATAATAATAATAATACTACTACTAATAATAATAATAAAAATGTTCTTTCGGAAAACTTAAGCCTGCTAGTTACATAATTATAAAAACTAATTATATTAGTATTTTTAATACAAGTAATGCACATTTAAATTTTAGTTTAAGTGACCAACAGATACTCTAAATTAAACAATAAAGAGCTAAATAGAATTCAAACACAGAGGTTGGGTGAGTTCGGATGAGAGAATTAAAACACCAAGTTTTAAAGCCTAACAGAATTATATCACTAGGTTAGCTGATTCAATAAATACACATTTGTCATTATGCATTTTATTCTCAAATTCTAAATCTTGGATTAATGTTTGCAACAAAATCAGTTCTTTATATTTTCTTACTCTTTTGCCAAAATGTATTGGCATTCATACAGTTCTGCAGTTCAGTGTATATGTCATTGTCATTTTTTTCTTAGAAACATATTTCAAAGTTATTTTCAGTGTGAGACCCTGAAACTTTTAGACAGAGTAAACTGTGTTTGCATATTAATTGAGAAGTTAGTGCACAATATCCACTTTAAAAGTTGAAAGCAAGCTAATTCTTTTGGGGTTGCTTGGTAACTAATAAGGAGAATGTCAAACTGAAAGACAAGTTTGACTGGAGCAGCTTTTGAATAAATAATAGAATTGTTGTCAACTTTAGCCTTAAAGAAGTGAGATGGGGTCCAATTCTAAGTTAAACTAAAGCAAAGACAGTTGAAAAATCTTTTGTGTTTTCTTAGTAAAATTCTCCCCTATGTTTGTGCCTAAACTTAGTCCTTCACCAACAATTTATGATTAATGTAGAGCCATTGAAAGCAAATTCTGAAGGTATTATTTAATATCTGTTAGGATTAAGTGGAATGGCCTAAGGCATTTGAGAAGCATGATTATTTATTATTCATTAACCATTTGCTTATTTATTTATAAATCCATATTCATGCAATTTAGTGATTTCTTAGAGAACTATATGCCCACCAAGAGTTATTACTTCTCTAATAAAATATTTTACGTAAGATGGAGTATAGGGGCTCACCCCTCTAATCTTAGCACTTTGAAAGGCTGAGGCAGGAGGATTGCTTGAGCCTAGGAGTTCAAGACCACCCTGGGCAAAATAAGGAAGCCTCGTCTCTACAAAAAATAAAAAAGAAATTAGCCTGGAATAATGATATGTGTCTGTAGTCCCAGCTACCTAGGAGGCTGCAGTGGGAGGATCACTCCAGCCTGGGAGGTCAAGGCTTCAGTGAACCATGTTCATGTCATTGCACTCCAGTCTAGGCAACAGAGCAAAATGCTCTCTCAAAAAAATTATACGTACATATTTTTAAAGGTGAGAATCATGTTCCTGGGAATATGTACAAAAATCATTTTGATCCTTCTATAGTGAAACTTTATATGAAACTGTTGATCACATATTTACTTACATATTTTGACCTATTTTCTGTTTTATTTCCAGCAGGAAAAAAATCAAGAAAGTTCAAGAGTCAAAGGTAAGAAATGATTGCTTTAAGATAACAATTACATAAACTCATAAAAGAAAGAAAAAAGAGATGTGATGCTGCTTTGAATAAAAAGTCAAAAACGAGAAAATAATGATAATTAAAAATATTCAGTGTGATTTTACAGCCATTTTGAGCCTTTTGAGGATTTTGGGTATTCTTTCTTGATGTTTTCCACCTTCATACAGTGCTCTTGAAAACGTCAACTTTTATTTATTCCCTATATTGTAGTGATTGAACTACTCCACCAACCATTTTTCCTACGAGTTGGTGTTGTGTCTCCTCTATGTATTGGCAAATGGACTTCCTCAAAATGTGTTTCATGGAGACCCGACTATGTAGTCACTGCCATCTAGTTAATTTTCTACAAAAAGGCTACAACATATTTATGCATTAAAAGTTGGCGATAGCTCCCAGTATGCTAATAGGCCACATTATTCTAATGTTGGAAGACTCTTTTCTCTATAGTCACATTCTTAAATTTTGAAGTTTACTCATCGAGATAATAAATTAGTCTATGTAGATTGTCATCCTTCAATAAAAGGCTTCCATTAACTTGTGCTTCTGCTGATCATAATGATGGCACATCACAGACTTTTCTTAGGTTGTTCCCTCTGGCGTCTCCATTCACGTGTTGGCTCTTCTTAGTCTACATTTTGGGCTTCGTTGCTCACCTTTTCCTTCCCAAAGGCATCCCAACCCCAAGCCTGTCTAAGGAGTGAAGCACAGTTGTCCAGTTTTTTTCCCTCCTTTTTGAATAGAAAGATACGTTTACTGTTTTTACCTTTTTCAATGTTCTACAAAAATTTAAAAATGAACATGAAGTAGTTACTAAGCTTACATGGTCTTCTGAAATGCTGAAAGGGTAGTTACACTTCAGAGGCTCTCTAGATTGTCAATACAATCTTGCTTATTTATAACAAGTCCAAATAAAATCCTCTCTGCACATTTCCCCACAACTGACTGACTTTTACAACGTATTTTTTTCCATGTTGGGTCATCTGTGTGTCTATATTGCTGAAGAATAAAAAACACATGCTTTTGTATTTTTAAATAATTTTGCAAGATATATTTTGTTCAAATGAATTATGTAAGACTGTTCTTCCAGGGATTCCCAAACTATTTGTGTGCATTTTCAGCAAACTGAAGTATTGTTTGTTATTTTATATGTGAAATTATTACACTTATTTATCCTCCAAGCACTCATATTAACTCCAAGTTTTATACTTTTGTGTTGCAAAGGGGAATTTTTACTTCAAGATGTGCTGTATGATGTGCATTTAAATGATGCATGCATTTTAAGTTTACTGAGTACGCATCTTCCTTCTTATGAAGGGTTTCAGGGTTTCAGGTTTATCTTAAATCATATTTGTATGCTTTTATAGTAAAATAAGTGTACTGTAACTTTCTTCTTGATAATTTATTGCCTTGGGCTATATAAATCATATCATCTGAAGTAGTAGAAATTACGTTTTTCCAACTACTCTCTAGGAACATGTTTTCTTTTATAATGCAATAACAATTTCAAGATGATGTTTGTCACTCCTTTCACTATTAGTAGCTAGCACATGGTTCAGAAATTTCACACACATTGTGGCTTTTAGACTACTAACTTTGTTTTTTTTTTGAGACAGAGTCTCTGTTGCCCAGGCTGGAGTACAGTTGTGTGATCTTGGCTCACTGCAAGCTCCGCCTCCTGGGCTCAAGGAATTCTCCTGCCTCAACCTCCCAAGTAGCTGGGATTACAGGGACCTGCCACCATGCCCAGCTAATTTTTTTTTGTATTTTTAGTAGAAACAGAGTTTCACCGTGTTGGCCAGGATGGTCTGGATCTCTTGACCTTGTAATCCTCTCGCCTCGGCCTCCTAAAGTGCTGGGATTACAGGCGTGAGCCACCGCTCCCGGCCCTAGTAAATCAGAGATACATGTTCACATGAGGACTTGTTGCTTGTCTCTACTTCGAATAGCACTACATTTTTCTTGACTATTTATGGGAATCATCTTGAAACGTTATTTTACTAGAAATTAGGAATGACCTCTTAAAAATGTTTTCAGATGTTAATATTGAAAGATAAAAACCCATTTCGAACCATGAAAGCTATAGCTTACTCATTGGCAGATGACAAAAATTCTGAAAATCAAATATTTTATATTCATTGATTACTAATTATTGAAATATGAGCTATGTTCTCATTTGATATTAATAATCAATTATCAGCTAGTAATTCTTTGAAGTTCCTGACTAATTGTTAACCTCATTTATTCAAACACATTTATTACATTGTGAGGGGTATGTCTAGAAGTCTTATTTTCTGCATTCTGTGCCTATTTCTGCTAATGACAGCAACCTCAATGTAATGATACCAGTGCCCTGAACTTTTATTAATATACAAAATATTTGTTAAAGATAACCTTCCATAAAATTGCACTGAAGATTATAACAGAAAAATGAGATAGTCCTACAGATTTGAAAGAAAGGATCAACTACCAGGCAGCCATATTTAGTAAAGTGTTCTTCAGTAATACAACAGATAAAACATGTTAAATATTGTACATTAGTGCTTAAAATGCTTTGAGAATTTTATAACTATTATTAGACAATGTTTTCCTTTGAGGAACATATCTAAAATAAGAAACACAATAAATTAGTTCACCCCTAATAATTTTTAGGAAGTATTTAAATTTATGGTTTCTTTATTCACTTATATTTGAGAGCATCTCTCTAGAGTTCTCAGAGAAAATGGTAATAGACTTTGAGATTTAAGTAACTATTGGTTTACAAATAACTTACAGAGTCTGTCAACTTAATAAAGTTTTTAATTTTCAAAATAATATAAAAGATTTATGACAACCATAATGATAACATCCTTTGTGGAAAGTGCCTGTACTACTGCACTCTTGCATGCTCCTCAGTATCAGCCTTACCCTTGCTCTGTAAATACAAGGATGTTGGACTGTCCATCCACCGAAAAAGTTCGGTTGCTTTTATTGCAAAATTATCTCCTCCTGTTTTTTTCAAGTGGACACTCTTGCCTTTACTCATTCAGAAGTGATAAAAATAAAGTATGATTTTTTTTCATTTCCAGTTATATTTTGGTTAAGACTTTGCAATTAAGAGACACTGAGCTCTAAAGTTATTTCCCTAATGAGCACTTCCATATAATATATTTTAATACTTATATTTTTGTAAATATCTATTAGATTTCAGACATTGTATTGAGTTTTCTACATATATCATCTCATTTTAATCTTCAAATACATATTATTAAATAAGACTTAGCATTCATACATGCTAGAATTTTGAGAAATCATATCCAAAGTATATAATTCAGACCAGGCATAGTGGCTTACACCTGTAATCCCAGCACTTTGGGAGACCAAGGAGGGTGGATCACTTGAGGTCAGGAGTTCAAGACCAGAAGACCAGCCTGGCCAACATAGTGAAAACCAATCTCTACTAAAAAAAAAAAAAATTAGCCAGGCATGGTAGTGCATGCCTATAATCAGGAGGCTAACGCAGGAGAATAGCTTGAAGCCAGAAGCAGGTTGCCGTGAGCCGAGATCGTGCCACTGCAGTCCAGCCTGGGTGACAGAGCAAGACTCTCTCTCTTAAAAAATAAAAATAAAAAGGTAAATAATTTAGATCAATATTGCCATTTTTGTTCTTTCCTAAAATAGATCATGGTTTATTTAACAAATTACCAATTGTACATTAGGTAAATTTAGCATACTGTTATTAGTGACACTTTTTGTTATAAATTTTATGGACATGAATTTTATTATTTATGTATTATTTTCCTTTAATTGTGTGGTTATAAATATTGACTCTCTTGCAAATTTACATAAATACTGTTCAGTGCTTCATAACTTTAAGAAAAAAAATCGATGATGATAAACACGTCACAATAGTGTTCTAAGAAAGTATCTAGGACTTGTGCCAGTTTGTTTACTAAATACTTATCTTTGAGAAATGACTTAACCTCCCTTGATATGATTCATCTTTTTTGGTAAATATTAGCACAACATACCCATGGTATTAAAAGTCCTTTACATATAAGATATTCTAAGGCTTATAATTTTAAAAGGACATTAAACAATGGTATTATTATAAACATTTATCTTTCAAAACTCTATAATCCTCCATAAGCTCAATGAGACAAGTATTATGTCATATATATCAGTGAACATGAAAAGGGGAAGCCACACACTTGTTCTTCCTATAAAGCAAATGTTCTTATGTATATGAAACCACAGGAAAATATTATGCTAAGACTATATCTAATCAAATTAAAAGTGTGTATTTGAGACAATAAAGGTATTATGGCACCTGCAAGCTACACACACATACACACACATACATACACACACACACACACACACACTCTCTTACGTACATATACATTACTTTCAGTTTATTTTTATGCAGCCATATGTTCAAATTCTCCTTTATTTTCTTTATTGTATATTGGCACCTCAGAGCACTGAAAATCACCTAATGCATCCAGGGATATATATTTATATCAATCAAGTCAGAGGGGTGTTGCTGTGAGAATGGAAATAGGGAACTCCAAATCTAGAATGCCTGAATATTCAGAGCTCTTTCTAGTAGATTAATCTCACAGTTTCTGAGGTTGGTCACTACTTCAAGGTGAGGTAGCCAGTCAGAAATGGTGAATAGATAGAAATGGGCCTTCAGATTCTTAGTATTGAAAGCCATTAGCTATATTACATTGACCGATTAAAATGTCATGTAAAACTGAAAGATGGTAATTCATGTATTTTAGCCCTATATGAGACGCTGTATAATTATTGCATGTCTTTATATTTATAAAATACAATATAGCCAGTAGCATAAGTAATACCTGAAATGGAGTTTATTACAATTTCATGAAATGCTTAGTCACTATATTTTTAGTGAATTGCAGTACATGCTTTATTTGTTTGTTTATTTATTTATTTATTTAGACAGAGCCTCACTCTGTTGCCCAGGCTGGAGCGCAGCGGCGAGATCTCGGCTCACTGCAAACTCCACCTCCCGGGTTCAAGCAATTCTCACACCTCAGTCTTCCGAGTAGCTGGGATTACAGACGCATGCCAGCACCCCTGGCTAATTTTTGTATTTTTAGTAGAGACGGGGTTTTGCCATTTTGGCCAGGCTGGTCTTGAACTCCTGACCTCAGGTGATCTGCCCTCCTCAGTTTCCCAAAGTGCTGGGATTACAAGCATGAGTCACCACACCTGGCCAATACATGCATTATTACGATTGTTATGTTTGTTAATATTTAGTCCAGAAAGTTATTTTTGGAGTTAATCATTGCTTGTAAAATTTATGAAAATTGAGTATTTTTGTCTATTATACTCAATACTTATAATCCTCAAGTACCTAGAAGACAAGAAAACTTACTCCTTGAAAATATCAGTCAAGGGATTCATGATTTATTTTCTTGGTTTTTAGCAAGCAGTAATGCTGAACAAATGTCAGACAATTTATATATGGTAGACTTGTAATAATTCTTAAAAAATAATTAAGTGTTGTAAAAGAATGTGAGGACAACAAATGGTTTATACTGTAATTTTTATGCCATAGCAATTGTATTATATGAGAAAAATTCTATTTTCTCGGATTTATTTTATTAAAAATCAATTTTCAAAATTAAATGAGAGTAGAATGCATTCTCATGAGTAAGTATTGGTTACCTCACAGCAAAATATCAGTGTCACATATACATAACTTGATAGTAGATGATTAATTGGCAACTCTTTAATTACCAATAAGAGAATCTAAAATATGTCAAAATACTTAACTTTATACTCGACTTAACAATACGAATGCAAATTGTTGACTAATAAATCAATTAAATTGTAATTCTCAATTATAATGAGCTCATTGAAATATTTTCTGATTGTCATTAGCTGGCATCTGTTCCATTTATGATCTTTACTATTTAAAAAATGTCATGTCTTTATGTGAGTGAGATTTATGTTTTTGTGATAATGCAAGTTTTCAAAATAGAAATAGTAAAACACTGAGTACAAATTCTGAAAGCCATTACGCACATAAGATAATAATTGCTACTTTGAAAAACATTCAAAAGCATAATTTCAGTTCTAATAAACAATTCTATAAAACAATGAATAATTAGTGACTATTCAAAATTAACAATTCTATAAAACAATAACCAATTCTATGAAAGAAAATTAAGTAAATTTTAACTTATTCACTATAAATAATCTAAATGATGCCATCAAATGCCTCTCTAAATTGCTTTCCTGTAATACAGACCTCAATGTAAGTAGTAACTTTTTCTGAGTATAAGGGTAATATTTATTCTCCATCCTTTAAAAAACTCATTGAAATAAATTGTTACAATTTAAAATGATATTGATGGATGTCCTTCTGCCACAGGAAGCAGGGAGAAGAATATCCTTCTCTAGCTAATAATCCCGTTTCCATCAACCAGAAGAGTTTTCAAAAAGTAACTGGTCATGTTTCTTGTTTATTCTAAGAAGGGCTCAATTCATATTATGCCAAACCACATAATATTTCTCTCCCCATTTTGCATATATCCTCTAGTTTTCAAAAGTTTACCACCAATACATTTTCTTATCCGATGGATCACTTGTCTGGGTTTCAGAGTCATTTATTTTGCAGCTCATTTTGCCCACCAGAAGGCAGTGCTGTTAAAAAGATATCAACACATTAGCCATGTTGGGGAAAACAACACAGAATAAATTGATTTAGGTTTTTTTGTATTAATAATAAATAATGAATTTGTTGAAATCTGCATTGGATATGAAATGAATGGTATTCAGAAGCTTAAGTAACTTTTATTTGCATAATCCAGTATTGTCTTAACCTACACACTAACATCTCAATATTGTTCTTTTCTTTCAATCACCAAAACAAGATTTCTTGATTTCTTGATTCTAGACTTAACAGAGAGCTAAATGCTTTCTAGTGCAAGTTTCGTAAAAAGAAGTACATATAAGCTCACGCCTGTTATTCCAGCACTTTGGGAAGCCAAAGCGGGTGGATCACTTGAAGTCAGGAGTTTCCTAACAGCCTAGTGAACATGGTGAAACTCCGTCTCTACTAAAAACACAAAAATTAGCCAGGGGTGGTGGTGGGCGCCTGCAATTCCAGCTACTCAGGAGGCTGAGGCAGTAGAATTGCTTGAACCCGGGAGAAGTAAGTTGCAGTGGCCAAGATTGTGCCACTGCACTCCAGCTTGGGTGACAAGAGGAAAACTCTGTCTCAGAAAAAACAAACAAACAAACAAACAAAAAAACATAAGCTGTCTCCTGAAATAGTTGAGTGTCATGTTTCAAGAATATCAAGTAATATTAACCAAAATGTGTTTGATGGCTTAATTTATTTAGCTTGAAGGAATAACTTCACTTACCTAGAATGGTTGGCCTTTAATGAAAGAGCAGCTCTTGAAATGTTCATATGAATATTGCCTTTTTTTCTTACGAAAATCCCTGTTTCATTTGTCAATACAAATTATACAATCTATCACATTTCCTTTTTTGCTTTGTTTGTCCAGGAACTATAAACATGAAATTTGGCTTTATTAAAGAGAGCATATTTGCTTGGAGTTTTTAGAATATGTATTTCATCCTTCTTACCTAAGAACCTAGCATTTAGTTAAGTGCATTTTAAGTATTTTTATGTTATTTGAAATATATTTTAGAATTATTAATATAAAAATTTCATATAAAAAGGTTTGCAATTCTGTAAGTGGTATTATACCCAATGACTTCTATGATACTAAGTAGATAGATGGGTTTTTTTTTTGTTTAAATATGATACACTATTTAGAGTTTTACCTATTATTCCAAAATCAAATAATATCCCTCTTAAATAATTATAAGATATATTTCACAGCTGCAGCTCATTATATGGGTAATAACTTTTTTGAATTACTTAGATAGTAATAATGTCATTCTACTAAAATTTATGTCATTGCTTCTTAAATTATTGGGGCATGGAATCATTATCCATAGGACACTTGAATGGAAATTCTGCTCGAATATGCTCTGTACTATTGAAAAATTTCTATGTAATCCTTTATCCCAGAATTCAGACTCTGAATACTAGGCTCAATTATTTATGCCCCACTTAAGATTTCTTAATCTCCCTTTCTAACCTGTAATATAAATATAATATGCCACAAAGTGCTGTTTGAAGTATTAAATGAAGTTAATTACATAACCCTTTTGAGTAAAATGCAAAAAATCATGTTTTAAGTACATCCATGGTAGAAACATATATATCAAAAGCCTCAATTTCATATAATGTTAAAATTAGAGATCAAGAAGTGTTGACTTCTATGTCGAACCATTATTTTACAAAATTTTAAGTTAAAATTCACTTATTTTCCAAACTTGAAGATACCTGACCTACTGATATTTAGTATCCTCTAGTTGTCTAGAGGATACTTATTTTTAGACTAACACTATACTTACCTTGTTTTTCCCATGATGCATGGAGCACCATAATGAAAAAAATACAGTAGACAGTACTTTGACCATAAATATATATAAAAGATGCTTTCCTTATTTGGGGGGAAGTAAAGCATTATTCTCTCAGAGTACGAATTTGATGTTATAATAATAGCATATATTTAAATTTAGGGCCAAGTTGCAGTGGCTCATGCTTGTAATCCCAGTGTTTTGGGAGGCTGGAGGATTGCTTGAGGTCAGGAGTTCAACACCAGCCTGAAAAGCGTAGTGAGACCCTGCCTCTAAAAAAATCAAAATAAATAAAAGAATTAGCCTAACATGGTGGCACGTGTGTAGTTTAGCCCCTCTGGAGGCTGAGGTTGGAGATCCCTTGATCCCATGAGTTCAAGGCTGCAGTAACTATGATCATGCCACTACATTCTAGGCTGGGTAACAGAATGTGACCCTGTCTCCAAAATAAATAAATGAATAAATAAATAAAGGAATTTATCTGAAATTCTTAAAAAAAAAACAAGAAACAAACTTAATAACTTAAACTATTGTTTGTAGTTAACTACTACTACATTTAGAAACAACTGCTGTGTGCCCCAACTTTTGTGGTAATGTTAGCTTGCCAGAAGAATTCAGGAAAAAAAAAAAAAAAAAAAAAAGATAATGGTAAGCTCAGCTGCAGCAGATAATGAAGGTTATTTAAACAAATATGTGTTAATTTAAATATTAGAAACAGTGTTAGGTGCCAGGGAAATAAAAAGTAAAGACAAAATTTCTGTCAGGTCCTCTGCCAAGTGCTTTTCAAGTTCTGTGTTACTTTATATAACCCTCAGAAGAATTGTATATATTCACAAGAAGGTAAATATTGATGATCTATGTATCATCTAAAAATGACAATTGTTACCATTTTGGTATATGTGAATTCGGAATATTTTTACATATGCAAGTGTATTTGTGAAAAACTTCCAGTATTGCTTTAGAAGTGTTAGTGAATATCCTTTTTTAAATAAAGTTTGCATATGCTCTGTGGTGGATTCTGTGAAATGGTTCACTTAATAACCATTTCAAACACCAAATGGCATGCTTTCCTTTTTATAGACTTTTTTTACAGGGTCTAGTATATCAAAAGCTACATTTCCCAGATCCCTTTGCAGTTAGCCTTCTAGATTTGCTTGACATTTCTCCTATCAAATTCATGCAAGCAGGGCCTTTTATGGAATGACTTACTGAAAGGCCAGCCCATTTTTGTGGGATACCCATTTTCCTTTCACAGATAATGGCAAGGGCCGTGTGGCTCTGAAGCCCGAAGCCAGCAGGTAGGGAAAAGTCTTCCTCTATGGTTAATTCTGATGATGCAGAGGTAGCAAATCCTTTCATGTCCCAGTTCTATGATGGACCTTTAAAAACTGTTTCTAACAGCTCACTCCACAAACCTTTTTTTCAACCCTATCAGCTATTTTCTACAACCCTTAATAAATCTCTTTTACTTAAATTAAGTAGTGCAGATTCTGTAGTCTGGCACAAAGATCTTTGATCAATGTATCAGTTCATTCTAGAACTAAGAACAACTAAGGATCTGGTATGGAAATATAAAGTACCAAGGTATGATCAGACATTGATAATACCTTGTTCTTTTGGGAAGATTCTGGGAAGCAAACTCATCTGCAAGGCTGATGCAGGCAATGACAACCAGGAGGTACAAGATGTTAAGCCCAAAGGGTAGAGGAAACATATGTATGGTTTAGGCACATATAAAACCAGAGGGTGCAATCTAGCTTGCAAGCATAACTCTAGGAAGTTTTTAACTTAGATGCAGTAATGCTTCAAGCAGTCACTTATTCAGACTTAGGTGTTGAACACCAACTACATGCCATTGTTTTGGGCACTGGAGATACACTACTGAACAAAATTTAAAAATTCTTTCTTCCTAAATCTTAGATTGCAGGTCCTAGGAAATCTTAGCATACCACATGAGAGTTAATGTTTTCCAGAAAGCAACTCAAATCACCTAAAAAGATCAGGTAGCTTTTCTTGCAAATCCTGAGAACATGAGAGGTCTCTTTAAAAAAAAAAAAAAAAAAAGTACAAATGTATGGGGATACACGTGTAGTTTTGTTACAGGCACAGATTTCATAGTGGCCAAGTTGGGGCTTTTAGGGTACCCACCACTCAGATAATGTAAATTGTGCCCATTAACTAATTTCTCATCATACCCCTCCTCCCATCTTCTAACCCTTTCGAGTCTTCATTACCCGCCAATCATTCTATTCTCTACGTCCATGTGTACACATTTTTTAGCTCTACTTAAGAGTGAGAATATGTGATATTTGACTTTCTTTGCTTGGCTTATTTCACTTAAGATATGACCTCCAATTCCATCTGCCTCTTAATCTTGTCCCTAAAACTCTTTCCAGTGGTTTAGAATCATGGAGATTAAGTCATAATTGTCATGATGTAATTTGCATGAATTCATAAAGGGAAAGGGCTCTATGTCGCCTGTTGGCCCTATTTGGAGTTTGTAAACATATTATTCTCCCAGGGATATGAAGCAGCAATGACTTTAATGGGATAGACTTAGAACACAAAGGAGCCTAACTTATGGTTTACCCTAGAAGATATCATTAAGTTTTTTCTTTCTTTATATGGCAATCTTTCTAATTTGCCATACAAATTGCTATCCTTTAATGGACAGGGTAGAACA
Organism: Macaca nemestrina; assembly: GCF_043159975.1. Taxonomy (NCBI): domain Eukaryota; kingdom Metazoa; phylum Chordata; class Mammalia; order Primates; family Cercopithecidae; genus Macaca; species Macaca nemestrina. Next base: position 27,653,990 of record NC_092127.1, read on the forward strand.
TTATTTTCTATTATAATTTTTAATAAATTGTGTTTTAAGTTTCTTTAAAACTCTTGGTATGGAGGTTATATGTAAATTATATACAGTGTGAATATAAAATATTAATATATGAAATACAATCTTATAGATTATATGAGATATCATGTTTAATATATTATGTAAATAACATGTAATTAATACAATTATAATATGAAGTTATGATGTGTTTTTTTAATTACTTGTTTACATGTAAAAGGCAGAAATGCTGTTTTGTTAGATGAATATATTGCATAGTGATGAAATCTGAGTTTTTGGAATAGCCATTAATCTAAATAGTCTACATTGTACCCATTAAGTAACTTTTTTTTTTCCTCTGAGACAGAGTATTGCTCTGTCACCCAGGCTGGAGTGTAGTGGTGCAGTCTTGGCTCACTGCAACCTCTGCCTCCCAGGTTCCAACAATTCTCCTGCCTCAGCTTCCCAAGTAGCTGGGATTACAGGCACCCGCCACCACACCCAGCTAATTTTTGTATTTTTTAGGAGAAACAGGAGTTTCCCCATGTTGGCCAAGCTGGTCTCGAATTCATGACCTCATGATCCACCTGCCTCGGCCTCCGAAAGTGCTGGGATTACAGGTGTGAGCCATCGTGGCCGGACGTACCTTCTTATCTCTTACCCAGAAACCTCCTACCTTTCAAAATCTCCAATGTCTATTATTTCACACTCTATGTCCATGTGTACACATTATTTAGCTCCCACTTTAAGTGAGAACATGCTGCGTTTGACTTTCTGTTTCTAAGTTGTTTCCCTTGAGGTAATGGCCTCCAATTCCATCCATGTTGCTGTAGAAGACATGATTTCATTCTTTCATACTAAGGCTGGGTAGTATTCCATTGGTTATGATTTACCTGTGTGTGTATTTATGTTTCCATTGTGTGTTTTATGAAGACTTTAAAGGAGAGCTAATATTTATAAATCTCTTACCATGTTTCACAAACCTATTGTTTATTTCTTCATCTTATTAAATCTTGAAAAATATCTCTGGGAAGGAGGGATAATTTTACATGTAAGACAAATGAGTCTTGGAGATTAAATACTTGGCCAAGATTATGCTGTTAATAAACGCTTGGAGCTAAGTGTAATTAACTGTACTGTGTTTACTTGAGATTGCCACTCTTGAAATTATCCCTATGAATCCTATTTCAATGCAATACATTTAAATCTTTCTATTTTGAGATATACCTATATATAAAAATATGTTTATTTGCAGTTGCCTAGTAGTAGCTAATGTAGACTATATCGTATCCATTACAATATGGGAAGTTTTGTCTTCTCAACATTTGAATAAGTAGGTTAATAATTTAGATGCCAGGATTCAATTGAAAAATGTATTCATCACAACAAATAAAAATGTAAACAGCTTGCATAATATAAAATGGGAGACAGACTTAAACTTTTTCTACAATACAAGCAATAAAATTGCTATTTGACTTAAACAAACAAAAGATTAATTTTACTCACTTTTATAGCAATTTAAAAAATTTAAAAAGTAAAATTAAAACATGAAAGGACCTTTCATGAGGTGGCTAATAATGCAATAATTATTTGGTTCAATCAGCACAAGGCACACGATATTTGCTGAAAAATCATTAATATTTGAAATGCTTTGCTTGTTTTTGTTGTTTTCTGTTTTTTCTTTTAATTAAAAATATGTAACTTTTTTCTGTTTTTTTTTTCTTTTAGTTAAATGAGAGGTAACTTAATTTTCATCTGCCTGGTTAAATAGAGTCAAATAATTCTGCTATGTGATGAGTCGTCAAATGGCCAACTTGGCTTTGACATTCTGTAGCCATGTGACTACAGGCAAGATACCTGATTAGTCTAAGACTCCATTTTCTCTTCTCTAATTGAGAGCCAAACATTAGTCCCCATCTATTGAAGCCATGGTGAGGGTTAACTATGATTGTCTACAGAAGTATTTGAAGCAGTTTTTGTTTCATAGTTAATACTTAATAATTGCTAACTTAAATACTATTGTAATTTATTAAGTATCTTAATATGTGAACTAAGACTGAGGGAATCATTAAATAACTATTAGGGAATCATTAAATAGCTGTGAGTTTCCATGAATGGTAGCAGAGAGGTATCTGTAGCAAGGACATGAATACCTTTCATAATGGATATCATTTGTAGCATTAAACTAATTATCTATTTTTTTAAATATTGAGGTTAACTGTCACCGAACAGACTTACCTTGAATCCATTTTGTTCAACAACTTAAGTATTTAAATTTTGTCCATAGCATAAATTTATCCGTGGGGCCTGTGTCCCATGACCCTGGTTAATCAAGGCATGAAAGTGCAGTGTCATTTATTCAAATGGATAATCATATATTTTTTCATTTGCTATAAACTTTCTCATTTATAATTTGAAGATTTTTTGGAAATGTTTTTGTGAGGCTCAAATAAGATAATGAATGTAATAATATATGAGACATTATTTAGCATATTACCTGGAATCTTGTAGGTACTCAGTAGATGCTTGTTAAGTCTAAATTGAATTGCAGTTTGTGAATATCTATCTTTCATTTATATTTAAATTTATATGTATACATTCATATTAAATTCACAATGTCTCTAAAGTTTTATAAAAATAAAATATAAAAATAAATGCATATATACTTATATATGCTTCTATTTGTAAATATATAAAATTAATTTACTTTCCATCTTTTGAAAAGCATATCATAACACACACACACACACACACACACACACACACACACAGAGAAAGAGAGAGAGAGAAAGAGAGAGAACCAGTTTATTTAATGGCTAAAACCAAGAAATCCACTTTTGTATCTTTATAAACACTCTGACATGTGTCTGCTTCATAAAAGATATTGAGAATATATTTGTGAGTAACTGCTGAGTGAAGGAGTAAGATGTGTTTAAGTACAAAATGCCATTATACAATCAAATGAAAGTATTTAATACAACACACCATGAATTATACAGGATATTTCTAAGTAGAAATGTGATACATTTTTTAATCAAAATTAATTACATTCTACTATGTTCTATGCATAAATAGTAGCAAATATATTCTCTCATTCATTTTTTATAGGGTATAATCCAGAAAAACAATGTAGCATAGACTAATGTTAACTTTTTACATTTGCTGTCATCTATAACATTTCAAGAATTGAGGTTGCAAATCTGGAAGTACACGTTTTCATAATGAATTGAAAAATGAGTTGGTATCTAGATCATATGATTAGCTAGAGTTTTATTAGGTAGCATACATATATTGTGATTAGTGCAAACTATTTTTATTTCTTAAGCAGCTTTAGGAATTACACATGTATTACCAAAGCTTCATTTCCCTCAATTGAGGAAAAAATGTGTGCCGTATCACACAAACTACCACATTTCAGATGCAGGGAGAAAAAATATTTCTTATAGATGACTGACAAAGTCAAACGTATAGTCCCAAATAACATGAATAATATTATCAAAGGGCTACAGATCCTGCAACATGACATTAAGTATTTTATTAGGATAATGTAGTTAGTTATCAGTGGATTGGTTACTGCAGTGATACTATAAATAATATATGGACAATTTAGACTTCTAATATTGTTTCCAAAGTTTATAATTAAAATGTATGCAGCATGTAATTGATGGAGATAATGAATGAAGAAGACAGATCTGTCTAGACTGAAATGCAAGATAGAAAAATATGTAACTCCTTTAATATAAAACTATTAACTGTGGCGTCTGAAATGCAAGATAGAAAAATATGTAACTCCTTTAATATAGAACTATTAACTGTGGCGTCCCAGAAGAGCAGGAACTGACTTGGGTCTTATTTAGGGCACAGTGTTTTCTCAAGTTTTCTGGAACTTGAGAAAAAATACTGAGTTAGCAGATGGCACTGATTTTTTTTTTAATTAAAGAAATGTAAAGCTATTGGACACAAAACACAAATATTATGTAGGCAGACAAAAAAGTTATGACAAGTAGGCTTTATTGCCAACAATGGTGAAGGAAGAAAGAATCTAAACTAATATTACCAGTAAGCATTTGGTAATTATTAAATAGTTACTCTTACACAATATGCTGCAAAATAAGGAAATAATTATTTACAAATTCAAAGTGTTATTACCAATTAACTACAGTATTAGGTATCAATAGAGTTTTTGACAATTTAATGGAAAACAATATTCTAACACTGTAAAACTTATGCTGTTTGGGTAAAGTATGCTAACTTACATAATCTTGTTTAATACATTCTTTAACCAGGCCCAACTCTAAAAGTGGTGAGGCCTGAACCAAGAGTACAAATAAAGCACTCCACCTGCCCACACACCTTGGTTTGCCCTACTTCTCTCCTCTTACTCCTAAGCACATGACCTTTTCTACCATTTACCCCCTAGGAAAATTAAAAACAAGCATTATCTGAGAAGGGTCCTGTGTAGGACCTGGAAGCAGGCACAGGGCTATTGTTAGGGAAGTCGGGGGTCTAATTACATTGAACAAGACCCAGAGGAGGGCAACTCACAGAACTGGACTTAGCCCCATGAACTGCTTTCTTTGCAAGGAGGGGAACAGACAAAGTCGGGCTGGAGTGGTTCTAGCAAAGCAAGGGGCTCAAGACAGGAAGCCACAGCATAATCCCGGGCAGCAATGCATTAGAAGGTATAATGAGTTGGACAATATGATCTAAGAAAGGTAAAAGGAGTCGGGAAATTTGCATATAGGGAAGTTTAAATAAGGGACTCTGGAAGAACCATGGCTTACACGAGATAAAACTACATGCTGAAAATCTTGAGTGTGATGAACTTGTTATCAAACCTTTATATATTAGGAGAAAGTGCCATCCATTTTGTGGTCTTATTCTCAAACATATTTTAATATTCTGCTGACCCCATTCTCCTCTGATTTTAATATGCTTAGTGGTCTGCTGAAAGTATGAAAATAAACAAACAACATGAAAGCCAGAAAATGATATGCCTTCCAGTTGAATATTCTGCATTGTTGTTTGAAAATTAGCCTGCTTTAAACTACTCTTCAAAATGGCAATGGAAACCCTGTACTGAATCATAATACTTTCTGTTGTAAATTTAACACATCTTCCTCCTTATATGATCATCTCATAGGTACCAGATAACATTTATAATAATTTTAGTGTGATATAATAGAAATATCAAGAACCAGTTTGTCAGAGAACAATGCATTTTATTTTAGGGCTTGTATTAGTCAAGTAATTTATCTGGAAAAACAAACTTAGGTAGAGATGTGGTAAAGAATTTGGCTTTTCTCTGGTTATTCTGAGAACATGCTGGCAGATAATCTACATGATGATAGCATTCAGCCCATCTGTTATGTGGTCTGCACACCACAGGTCCGACGATCATAATTACAGCAGGACAAACCCGCACAGGATAACCACGGGGGTACTTGCAAAGACTGACTGTAAGAGAAAATTACGGAGAGTAAGTGCAGAGGGAATGTCTACGATCTTTATCCATATTTTTTAAAACTTTACTTTTAAAACATTTAACTAAATTATTAAGCCTATATTTAATCTTCAGTGTGATCAACCTCCTTGGAATTTATCAAGACAGTTGTAGGACTTCGTAAATTTACAAATCCTTTTCAATCAAGACTACAGATATGCTGATGGTTAGTGTGGACGTGTGTCTCCAAAGATGCTGAAATGGGTCAGAAAAAAAGATAGCTTTAACTCTAAGACTACTGCCTCCAAATTTGAAAATCTATTCTAATTTTCTTTGACTTCCCAAATTATGTCCAGTCATGTTGTGAACGGTAATTCATCCAAAGTTCTATACTGATGTAGTATAACATGATAAAGATGCTCAAAAATGCCAGGAACATGGAGATACTCCAAATGTAATTAGGAAACTCATTCTTATTTGAAGCCTGGGGAAGCCATTACAGAAATTTAATAAGAAGACTAAATCCCCACGTAAGTTAAAATCTAAAGTCACTAAAGTTCAAAGGAATTAAAACTAAAAAAAAAAAAAAAAAAAAAAATCCATTATCAAACACCTTTAAGTCCAAAGAAAATCAAATTTTCTCCATTTCTTATCCTGCTCAGAATGAGCCCTAGGGAATATCAGAGCCTGGTTGCAATGTTGCTTCCTTCAGCAACTGCAGCCCAGCCAGCTGTTTTCCATAGGGTTGATGTGATTCTCTTACAACCTTACAATTTGAATTACTTCAGTACCAAATTTTGTGTGCCTCTTTTTCAGAGAATCCAAAGATTATCAGTCTATTCTTATCAAGAAAGTTTTGAAAAGAAGCTTATTTCCAAAACCTAGACAAAGTTATTCCACTCAAAAGTATGCTTTCAGAACCCAGAATTTAGTTTTGACCAAAACCATAACAGAAACTCAGTGCTATCTGAGTAAATAAGGCTAGAGAATGAGAATATACTTTATTTCAGACACTTTAGGATGCCTGTAGGTGGATGCCAGTTACCCAAATTCATGAGCTTTGAGAGTAAGTCCATCAGAAGACTCCCAACAAGAGGTTAATTATGGCAGGCTATTTACTGTATCTGTGAAAAAAGTAGTATCTAATGAACATTCCCTCCTTTCTCAGAGAGTGGCTAGTGAAACCTGAGTACTTTATTTTGAAATTGAAGAAAGTAGAGTGAAAAACAGCCTTGCCAAATCTTTCTTTATGTAGTTTTCCTTCTCATCCAGCATATGAAACTCCTTTTAATCTCCTGTCTCAACTGAACTTTCCTTAAAACCAGAGACTTTGGAAAAGCTTACGTGCTATTTTATGGCAAGTACAAACACAGAGATTGAAGAGTAAAGAAAAAAGTAGAAAGGAGGAGAAAGTTGAAGAGCCATAGATGCAGTGCTTTACCAACCTGGCCCTCACAGTTTGCGACTAGTTAGTTATTTGCTTTCACAGGACATTTTTAACAAAACTGTCTGAAGCTACTTGGTCAGCAAATAGTTTATCCATCATAAGGAAGGGAGAAGAATTAAATTGAATTTATCCACCACCCCGATACTCCATTAGTCAAAACTTGCAATACAGGTACTAACTTTCCCACACCACAAGGTTGTGTCTGGGTTCAGGCTAAGTTATATCTGTGCTTTAGTGGGCAGTGTGTGGTGTGGCATGACACGTGGTGTGACATGTGGTGTGACATGTTACTGGGGCATGCTCATGAATATCGGAGAAGAAGTGCATATTCCAGAAACTATTTTGAAAACGATGGAAACTTTTTGATTTGGCTCCATGACTAAAGTAACAGCTCAGTTGTGATTTGAGTCATACAGTCAGGAATCAAACCAAGTAAGCAGATCTGGAATGATAAGTGAAACGGAATCCATCCCACTTCCCTTTTTTCTTGAGTTCTGTGTTTCTGCTACACTAATGTTGCAATGCATATGACTCTTCAGTGACCCAGCCTCTCTTCCTTCATGTGGACTAACATTTATAGCCCCTTGCCAGAGTAGCTCATTATACTGCCTTATTGTGGGGCACTTGTTCATGTCTGTAAGTTCTACCTCTGTGGGAAAGTTTTATGATATTTTTGATTGTAAAATCACTCTGAGAAGATTTCTAAATTTATCGAGCCATTGATACTTCTGAAAGTTTGCACTAGGAACATAGCGAGGGCTATCGATCTGCCGTGGGTTTTTCAAGCCACTATCTCTCCTCAAATTTTGAATGTTTCAACCTTGAGTAGCATTTCTAGCTGCTGTTTTCAATGCAATAATGGAAAGGAACTTATCTTACTTTCCTACTTTCCTTCTTCTTCTTCTTTTTTTTTTAAAGCCATTAGTAACCTGTTTATAAAGTTAGTCTCTTCTCTCCTATGTAAAAAGATAGCTATTTTCTGTATCTAAATGCCTTGCTTCCCTTAACCATCTTATATTTTTATCTAGACTTAAAAAAAAAGATTTTAGAGTCAATGTGTTCTGAACCTGTCAAAGGCATCCATTCAAACAAATGATGTTCACCTTCACTTTCTTGATGTAGATAATCTCACCCAGGAGAACCATGGCATGGACTCAGTCTACCATCAGCCCAGCTGCCATATTCTGTCATATCCCTTTTTTGTTATGCTTTCTTTCTTTCTTTTTTTTTTTTTGAGATGAAGTCTCGCTCTGTCACCCAGGCTGGAGTGCAGTGGCCCAATCTCTGCTCACTGCAAGCTCCGCCTCCTGGGTTCACGCCATTCTCCTGCCTCAGCCTCCCAAGTAGCTGGGACCACAGGTGCCCGCCACCACACCCAGCTAATTTTTTGCATTTTTAGTAGAGACGGGGTTTCACCGTGGTAGGCAGGATGGTCTCGATCTCCTGACCTCATGATCCGCACACCTCGCCTCCCAAAGTGCAGGGATTACAGGCGTGAGCCACCCCGCCCAGCCTGTTATGCTTTCTTTTATGGTGTCAGTTCCACAAATTTATCTGACATATTCTCTCATGGCACAGGAAATTCTTTAATGGCCAATTAACTATAACATAATCATCTAAATTAAATTATTATTTTTCAAATCTCTCAATACAAGCTAAGTTCTTTCACCATTTCCTTTTTAGCCCCGAATGCAAAGTGGAATTTGAAACATCAGATTCAAGCTTGACAATAATACATTTAAAACCAGAACCTCAGTAGTAGTATGTAGCATGCTTGGACTCCAGCTGTTTTGCAGTATAAAAGTCATTCCTTTTAGACAAGGCTGAAAAGCACATTGCAAATAGCAAATAACTGTTCTGTTCTTTAAAATCTAAGTGGTAGGTATATAGGAAGATGCTCTTTTCCATACAAATGAATTCTTGATTCAGATAAACCTGATGACTCCAGCCTCTGCAGCTCACTAGTGGTATCTCCTGAGCCTCCCACTTGCCTCCACAGATGCAGGCTGGCGCAAGTTCAGCTTCTACAGACTGCACCGGAGAGCCAGCACACCCCAGACCTCCAGGCCTGCCCCTTTCCTCGTCTGTGAAGGCTCTGTGAGTGATGTGACATTGGCTGCCCTCATACAGTGCATTTTGGCTTCTGAGATCCATGAGGCTCTTAGTTTGCTTAAATCTAGATGTTCAGCACCTTTATCAAGCTCAATGCACTTTTGCTTAAGGCTTGAGGTTTGCAGGCATTTTTTTTTTTTAAATGTCTATGGATAAGTTTTTCAAATGCCACCATTACCAACAGAAGTAAAAAAAAAGTCACCATACATATTTGATTTAGGTTGTAGACAGACTCAAATTTATTTACATAATTTAATCTAAACCTTTAAAAAACAAACAAAAAGACTGAGTTACTAGTGTTGCTTACTAATGTGTGAAGTCAAGCCATGTGCCATGATCCCAACCTGTAAAACCTAAGTCATCAAGGCAGGGAAGAATAATCTTAGAACAACATCAAAGGACCTATGGAGAATAAGCCTAGCTTCTATTTTTCCTTCCCAAATTATACTCTCAGAGAACTCCTGCTTTTTCCTTTAGAAATAATGTGCTCTGCCTTCCCAGGGGCATCTATAAACTATTTTGGTGTTCCTGGATTTTATTTTGCTACATAACATTCCTCAAAAACTTTCTGTAAGGAAACAGAAGGAAGGAAACATCAGGAGAGGAAGAATGTTCCTCTATCTAATCTACACTTGCTGATCTTCAACACTGTCATTCCCAAAAACCTGGGTGAATGGACTGAATATTGAAATGATCTTGAGAAATTAGTCAATTGTAATAGACATTTGTGAAAGTATACTGATTTTTTTTTTTTTTTTTTTTTTTAAGACTGAGTCTTGCTCTGTTTCCCAGGCTGGAATGTGCAGTGCAAGATCTCAGCTCGCCTTCTGGGTTCAAGCAATTCTCCTGCCTCAGCCTCCCAAGTAGTTGGGATTACAGGTGCATGCAACTATGCCTGGCTAATTTTTGTATTTTCAATGGAGACAAGGTTTCACCATATTGTCCAGACTGGTCTGGACCTCCTGACCTCATGTGATCTGCCCACCTTGGCCTCCCAAAGTGCTGGAACTATAGAAGTGAGCCACGATGCCCGGCTGAGAAGTTGTATTTTAATAAGTAAATTTCATAATACTCTAAGTTTCAAAAATTGTAATGAAATATAATATATAGAGGAAGGGGCGAAAAACATAATTTTGCAAAAAAAAGTTTCTAAGACTCCTTCAATATTATACTATTAAGCACTCAGATATTTGATTTTCTCTCAACATCCATTTCATATGTCTAAATTTCTTCCTTATATAATTTAACTAAAAGCTATAAAATAAATTAAAGCTTTCTATGAGAATTTCAAGTATTGGCAAAGGGGGATATTTTTCTACCAAAAATCATTTGGCAGGGTACAATTAAAATTCATATGCTTAGGATTATTTACTTTTACTTAAAATTTTTCCATAGATTTTATTAATTGAAGAAATAATTGGAATGTTTTGAACTATGGTTGAATTGAAATTTGGGTTATATTATTTCATTTTTCACTGTAATTTTCTGTTCAGTAATTCTCCATGTTTACTTGAATAATTTATATATTCTCTTCAGATATCTAAGGTCACATCAATGCAAAAGAATAAAATTCTAATAACCTGAACAGTTGGAATAATGATTATTAAAATTCAGCATTTTTACTGCTGAATAAGTATGAAGATTTCTGTGGTAGCATGTTCCTCAAAATAAACTATATTTTTTCCTTGTCCTCACCTGAAAGGTGACATTTGACTTTATGTCTCATCTCTGTCTGTTGTCCTGTAGGGATACACACACAAAGGGTTTGCAAAAGTTGTGTTTAATTTTCAGATATAAACTAGACAGTATATTCCCGGATATCACCCTTGGAACATAGTGCATCACATGGAGATTTAGAGCTGTACATACTTACTGAACATCAAGGCAGTTCAAAGTGCTTGCCTAGGTATAATAAGAATATACAATTATGAAATACATCACCTGTTCTCTAGAAGCTTGTGAATTGCTAAATAAGTCAAAAACACACACAGAGAGAAATGTAATGACAGAATAAACAAGACTCTAGAGAAGAATAATAAATAGCAGGTTTTAGGAAGACTTTCAAATGAATGAGATTTGATGTGGCACTTGAAAACAAATGAAACAACTGAATCCAAATATAAAGGTTAACAGAGTAAAATGATGGCCGGGCGTGGTGGTTGACACCTGTAATCCCAGCACTTTGGGAGGTTGAGGCAGGCAGATCACCTGTGGTCACGAGTTCAAGACCAACCCGGCCAACATGGTGAATCCCCGTCTCTACTAAAAATGCAAAAATAATTAGCTGAGCATGGTGGCAGTCGCCTGTAATTCCAGTTACTTTGGAGACTGAGGCAGGAGAGTCACTTGAACCTAGGAGGCAGAGTTTTCAACGATCCAAAATTGCACCACTGCACTCCAGCCTGGGCGACAAGAGCAAAATGCTGTCTCAAAAAAAAAAAAAAAAAAAGAGTAAAGTAACGAGCACAGGTTCCTTGAGAGGGCTGGACAGAGAAGAGTCAGGAAACACAGGAAAAGTATGTCTTCCAATTTTAAGAAAAATATGATTTTTGTTACTGTTAGACCATATGTTAAACCATATGCTCTGGTTTTTGCTTTGGGAAATCTGATCTTGGGAGTAGGGGCCAATTTGAATTCTAAAAATTCAAGTAATATCTTCTGGCATATAACTCAATATGAGCCTGGGAATGAAAATCTTAATGGTTTGGTGATAAAAGGAGCAATGACTCAGCAGAAAAATGCCACTGGATATGTGAGTGTTCCCCTAACTCCAAACCTCCAACCTTCCAGGCATCGTTGCACTCTAGTTTCACTGCCATGCACACTTCTCCTCACAATTAGAGGCAAATAAAAAAAAAATTAGATGTGTTCTGCCTTCATGGGGCATCTATAAACTGTTCTGATGTTCCTGGATTTATTTTGATACACAGAATTCTTCAAAAACTAATTATCCTAAACACAGAATTACCATATAGCCCAGCAATTCAACTTTTAGATCTATATATATATATAAGAGAAATAAAAACATACACCCACACAAAAAGTTGTACATAAATGTTCATAACAGCATTTGTAATAAGAAAAAAAATGAAAACAATGAAATGTTTGTTAACTGGTGAATAGTTAAGCATATGTGGCATATTAATGCAATGGTATAATATTCAGTAATGGAAAATGAAGTACTGACACAGGTTACAACTCAGATGAACCTTTGAAATGTATGAAGTGAAAGAAGCCAAATGCAAGAGGCCACATTTTCTATGGGTTTGTTTACATGAAATGATTAGAATAGGCAAATATGTAAATACAGAAAACATAACAGTATTTCCTAGGCCTGAGAGTGGTGATATGAGGTGGAAGAGAGAGAGAGAGACTGCTAATGGGTATATGGTTGCTTTGGGGATTATGAAAATGTTCTAAAATCAGATTGTGGTGATGGTTGTGCAATCCTGTGAAAGTCACTATACACTGGAAAAGAGTGAACTACATGGTGTGTGAATTATTTATTACATGTTCCTCCATTTTTTTTCTTTTCAGCATGATAATTAAATTATTATTTAGGACAATACAACCTATTAATATTTAACTTCTCTGTGATCTTTAAGAATCAAATGTATCTCAATTACTTTTTAATAATTTTCTTAAGTCAGCATGCTTTTTGTTTTTATTTTCTCTGCATTTTTAAAATTTTATCATCTCAGAGTGCTTTAACAAATGTCTAATTTCATAGGTATCCCAATGCACTAGAAAATGGAAAGAAAAGAGTTTGTGATATATTGCCTGATACAACCTTGTTATTTTGAAGTAGTACTGTCTCCTGAACTCCTAAGTTCAGTGTGTTGAACTCTATAAAAGGCAAATTAACCTACAAGTAGAAACAAAGCATCAAGAAATCATTCAGAATCTCTACTTATGTTCATAGTGTGTACAAGGAGATAAGAAAATTCTGTAAAGGTTAATAGGTTCTTTTTTTTTTTTTTTTTACAAAACAAACAAAACAAAAGCAAACAAAAAATAAGCTAAGAGACTTTAGTTCAAATTGCATGTCACAACAAAACACCAACAATTGTATGTTATATTTCATCTTTATAGCTTGGTGCCACTACACGTATTTGTAGAAAATTGATTAGAAGTTTATTGAGTTGAAAGATTATTTACATTATGTACATTGGAAGAAACACGAAATACTAAATGATGTTGAAATCTTTATGCATTCATAGAATAATATAGGAATGAAAATTAATAATCCTTATTTTCTTTATAAAGCAGTTTCATTATTTTCATTTTATGCCACCTATTAGCTTCAAGTCTATGAGTTAATGCCTTTAAGTGTTATTAATTATATATTAAGATGTATTATTTTCTCTTATATTGTCCACTGGTAATTTAAAGGGCAATCAGAGCTCATATAACCTTGAAATATGAATCCAAGGAGTGCTTTTTGGGGTGGCATATTTTATAATTGTAGCCTTTTGCATTATGCAGGTTCCTACTGAAACAATTATTGTATTCATTTTGTGCTTTTGCCTTTTCATGGAACTGCAATGTTTCATTAACAATTAAAGTCATGTTCTGATTCTCTGTAAGACCACTCCTTTGCCCCTGACCCAGATCCTAGCTTGCTATTAATAGTGCCAGCTCTGGTTAACTTTTATATCAAAGTTGAGAAGACATATTACAATGAAGTGCAAGTTAAAACCTACTAAAATGCTGCTGCTAACCATTATACTGGGGCACTAGCACATTTTCCCTTTATTTCAATGGGTCAGATTAACAAGGCTGCGTGCCGCTTTATCCTAAAAGGTGGACCGGGCTGTCAGTTCTGATTATTGTTGAAAAAAATGCCATTTCTAAGAAGACTTTGCTAGAAGGGAACACAACTATTACTAACTGGTAGTTTAAATGTATGTAATTATTGGATACTTTTTGTAGGACGTTAGGAACTTATGTCAATCAAAGGTTAATTTTTAAATTTCTTCTGTTTTATTTATTTTTAATTTTGAACTTAATTTGTCTACACAGTTAAGTATCTGTATGTAAGCTAAATAGTAAGAAGAGAAACATTCTTACATTTTAATAGCTTCTTGAGTAACTAAGTCTGTTTAATTTAAAATACCATAAAGCAAATTGCTATCCTAGAGGAGTACCATGTAAATGAAGCCCAAGTTTAGGCAATCATCCTTCATATTAAATATTTAAAAAGAATGACCTAAAGTCATTTATGCTAAAGGAGATCAGAGCCCAGCAGTTTTTTCATTGTGTTTTTGATAATGGTGTCTATCTCCTATAACACAGATAAAAACTCTATGTAATAACTAATTATTTATTCCTCAATAATATGAGCTCAGGGATTATGTCATTGTTTCTACAGAAAAAGAGCATCAAATCAGATTTTTTCAGCTGCCTCAGGAGAGTGGTGCATGAATAATAGACCATCTCCAGATTAAAAATTAAAATAAGGCGATTTCCCTATTGCATCTTCCTTAATCAAATAAACATCCTTTATTAAATAGCAGTCTTTCTTATCAACATTAGATGGGCCTAAGCAATCTGAAATAGTAAAAGGTGCTTTTGGAAATAAGTATAGTAGTAGATCTTAACATTAGCTCCTAATATCTTCTACGATGCCTAAGTCTATGGTTCTTTGGCTTACACTGAACTATTATTATAACTATGTTATTTTATACAGTATGTTTAAGTTTTGTAAAGATCAAGATGAAGACATGTTGGCAAGACTTGTTCTCTCATTCATGGTCATTACATTAATTTGGGCAAACAGTTTAAATTTCATAATGTCTAGCAATATATATACAGCAACTTTCCATTTATATACAATTTTCATTATTCCTTTTAAAACAGAAACTTTATACATACATATATATGTATATATACACAAATATACTAATATACATAGTATATTTTATATAACAAACAAATTATAAGTATATACTTTGATATATGCCATATCATTAAATAGAAATTTCCACACTGTCCAAAGTTCCTCTTATACTTACTAGTATTACCCATTCCCTCCATCACTGGAAACTTCAAAAGTTAACTACTATCATGACTTCTGACAACTAGTTTAGATTGAACAGTTTTCACTGTATATATATATATATATATATATATGAATAATGTAAAATAGATTTTTTTTCATGCTAAGCTCATCATTTCATAATATTTATGCACATATTACTTTAAGCTGTAGTTTGTTCATTATGTTTTGCTAGACAGCATTCCATTGTATGAATGTGCCATAATACATTTACCCATTGTATGGTTGTGCAGCATTTGCCTATTACATGGCAGAGAGTCACATCAAATTTTGCTAATCTTCTGACACTGCACTATTTCTACTATGCTTTTTTTTTTTAATAAGTTGGTTATGATGAAATACTGTGTTCTGGTTGCTGCAAAGTTAACATAAACAGAGATATGTAAGCACAATACAAAATTTACCAAATGACATAAAATGTATTAGGCCTAATATTTTCTCTAAAATCCAAGTATGTAAATAGCTGCTGTTTATACATATTTTTATCATACTTTTCTCTATTACATTTTTATTTGAAAAATACATTTACTTGATTTTAAAATATTTTGCTGTTATGCTTATACATCCTGTAATTACTTATAGCTCTTTTATGTTAATAACTAAACATAGAATGTTAATTACAACTCAACATCTACCTAAATAAATGCTGGGCTTTGATCTCCTTTAGCATAAATAACTTTAGGTCATTCTTTAAAAATACTTAATATGAAAGAAGAATTGCCTAAATTTGGGTTTGCTTAACATAGCACTCCTCTAGGATAGCAATTTGCTTTAAATTAAACAGCTCTCTTTTAAAAATTTTATTTATAACAACTTACATTTTATCAACCACTGATAAATTCCTGGTAATTGTGGACCTGGCAACAAGTCACAGATGAATATAACCACCTTCTTAAATCTCTTAGTGCCCAACCATCTAATAAGATTTTGATTATCAGAAAGTCACAATATCTCAAGAACTAACGTGGAACGTTAGCAGATGCCTTATGCATCTAGTTTTTAACTTAACAAAATAGTATTTTCTGATCCACCAATTTAATGACTTGAGCAATCCCTATCCAAAACCATGTGACTATTTTATTGTTTTTGCAAATATTCATTATTTGAAAATATCTACCACAAAATTAGTAAATTTGGAACTGGTTTATATTTTCTTTGTGGTATTGAATAGATTCCATTGTAACTGAGAATTGTCAAAGCAGGAAATACTACTTGGTAAACAGTGCAGATAAGGCAAAATCAAAGAAATCATGTTGGTTAATTAAATATTTAGCTATTTAGAGCAATGAGTAATACTGGGGATTTAGAAAAATTGAAATTTTTCTTGTTTCTAAATGGATAATAATGCTAATTATTGAATCTTCATTCCAATGTAGAAATGTAGGAAAGTTGTCATTACTGACAAATTTGTTTTACCTGTATAACAACATATAAAAATTCTTTACAAGAAACATATAACACATGTATTGCCTATATTTCCAATATCACTCATTTATTTATCTGTTTATCATTTCCTTAGTATCACAAGGCATGCATATTTACCAGTTCAATTTTCAAAATGAAAGGAAGGTAATTATTTTTAAAAGCTCTAGTTTTACTCATTTTCTCTTGAATTCACAAATGATCTAGGTCACTAGGTTTAGAATAAAACAGGGAAAGTCCTTTTATACACTTACTAAAGATATACATGTTATTAACAAACAATAAATTTGAATGTATAATAAAAGGGTAAGAATCTACCCAAACAAGTATAAAGCATAAGCAAATTAAATTTTTGCTTTCATATCGAGACACTGAAGCATCTCATTATCATTTGTATTTCTTATTTATAATATTTAAAAATAAAAGCCTATGTTATCGTTTGATTTATGCAATGAAAGTTGATAACATTTAAGATGTGTGTATAACTGCCACTAGTTAATTGTAGGGTGAGGGGAGAAGTGAGGTAGTATAATGTGTGTACATACACACAATTTGAGACCAAAGCATGAAAACAGCACACCGGTAGAATTAGAATTTTGTAAATATGTAGTAGCAGAAGAGGCAGTAAACAAAGGAGTAAGAAAGTGGATTTCTGTGTTAATCAGCCACTTACTAGAGTTATTTCCTTGGAAAGCTACTGAATCTGTTTACGCCTTGGTCGAGTTGTAAAGAGTGCTTATGCCACAGTGTTATACGGAGAATGAAATGGAATGGTGTATAGAAAGGGGTCAGAATTGTTCTTGACACATCACCAATATCAATGTACCTCAATTTACCAAAACAGATGGAATAGAGGAAACAAAAGAGAAAGGGGCATGAGGCTTGCAGTATTCTCTTCCCCTAATACCTTTATTTTCTCTCCTTCCTCTTGGTCTCTTTCAGTGGTTTTACATTCCTCTCCAACTCTGAATTTTCTTGGGATTCCATTCCCGTCTCACTGGTTTTCCCATTTAACTCACATTCTCTGGCATTCTTATTCAACCACATGGTTTTCTCCACCACTATCTATTCAATAATGCATAAAATAACGCAATAATATAGGTGGTGGGGGGAACTACCAAAGACACAGGAGTAGAGACAACATAACTAATTCAAAGTATAGTTTAGCAAGAAAGAGAGAAAATAAACTTGTAAGCAGAGGGTGCTATGGGAACATTAAACCTAGGGGCATAACCTAGTCAGAGAACGAAATGCTTCCAAGTGCAATTTGAATTTCAAGTTGTGTCCTAAATAATGAGCAAACGATTGCCTACAGGAACCAGAGCTAGGAGTTGGGAATACTTTTTTAGGCAGAGAGAACAACACAGGTGAAAATAGAGAGGAAGGAAAAATGGGACACAATGGAGCAAGAGAAATAGGCCAAGGCAGCTAGAATAGAGATTTCTAGTAGGGATACATTACATTATCTTAGAGAGACAGACACAGCAGCTGGCAGGCTATTTTGAGGAGTTTACAAATTTTATAAGGATGATACAAAACACATAACTGATCTTTCAATGGAGTGTGGAGCGTGGTTTGAAAAGCCTCCCTTAGTGTGTGAATTGGATGGGGCAGAAACGAAATCATGGGGACCAGTTGGGAGGTTGGTATGGAAATCAGTAAATATTTACCGATGTCCACTGTGTGCCAGGGACTGTTGTAGGCACTGAAGTTAGTCACATAGTGATCATTAATGCTTTTATAGAGGTTATTTTATAGTGTAATGAAACTGAAATCAATACCTAAATACTCAAATAAACTAGTCTACTTCAAGTAGTACTGTATCCAGCGCAGAAAATAAAAATAATTTTATTTAATAAAAAGTCTGGGAAAGAAAGCGAAAATGTGAGGTGGTCTAAAGAATGTGGTCTGATGGTAACTACTTGACATGATAATATTTGAGTAGTTCTAAATGATAAGCATCTAGAAGGGGGTGTGGCCAGTTATAATAGCAAGCGCAAAAACCCTGAGGCAGGAATGAACATAAAGTGTTCAAAAGATGAAAAGAAGACTCATGTGATTGGATCACTTTCAGTAAAGTGGAGGTTGGAATGAGGTCCAAGAAGTAAGCCCAGATGATTATGCTTGAGTTGTGGCAGCAGCCATAATAGTAAACTGCAGTGGCCAGATTTGAATTTTGGAAGCAGAGCCAATGGGACTTAGTAATAGATTGGTTGTAATGAGTAAAAGAAAATAGTTAAGAATAGCTATTATACTTTTGACTAGACAATGTAGGAGGACATTTCTCCATTGGCCATGCAAAAGGAGGAAAATGTTTAAAGAGAAGAACACAAGTACAGTTTGGAGTGTTTGAAGTTGTGCTGCATGCTATCCATATGAATAGGGAAATTTAATACCTGGACCTAGAGTTTAGAAAACAATAGAAATATTCATTTCTATAAAGAAAAGAACACAATATGGAGAGGTTGCTTAACTTGCCCTATTATGAATCTATTAAGTGGTAGAAAAATAAAGAAAACAACATTTTTCTGACTTATGAATTAGGTCTAATGCTAGTAGTCTTAATTCTGCTACCTAGATGCTTTTGGAAGACTCCCTTCATCTACTCAGGATTATCCTCATTTGCCAGATGAGCACAATCATGCACAAACTACCTATATGTATAATTTGTGAGGAAGTAAAAAATGAAACAATGTGGGAAAGAGCCATTTATTCACATAAAATGTTAAGTGAATAAAATACATAACTTGCACATATATCATTGCATTCAATAGTTTGTGTGCTTAAATATATTACATTTATGCCACCTACTATGTATACATATATATTTACAATATATATTTCCACACAAAAATAACACTACTTTGGCCATTCCTATGGATGATAATTACACTATTTTTTTTTTTTTTAATCATGGCATTCATTGTGAGTAAAACACTAACCTTTCCTCTCTACCTTCCTTTCTCCCTGGCAGCCTTGCTGTGTTCTTTCTTTTCTTCATTTCTTATTTTATTCCCTCCTTTCTGTGCTATCTTCCATTATTTATTTAAGCATTTTTTTATTATTACAAACTCTGCTGAGACACCAAAATATAATGATTGAGAGTTCCAACTTCAAAGCCAGGAATCTAGGATACATTAGGAACGGCTTTTGTTGCTATGACTTGGTTACCCATCTCTTCAATGGGAATGACACAACTAATCTCATAGTACCACTGGGTAATGGAATGAGTAATGTGCATAGATCAGCATCTGGCACACAGAAAATGTAATGGAAATGTAAGGGTAATGCATTATTATTCTAGTCAGAAAGTATGATAGATAGGAATTAAGTTGAGATAAATAAAATAATAAGTGACCTCTGCTAATTTCTAATAACCCAAGGTCTATGGAAGCAAAGTCAGAGTCACACATGAAAACAAATAGCAATAATAATAATAAATGTGGTGTTTCATTACCAATGTAGCTAAAAAATGCAGTAACGTAGAAGAGAGGTTGTTTAATATGATAGGAAAAAAGATTCACAAAAATAAATATATTTGGGTCTAGGTAGTAGATTGCAGCTGTTTTTTTATCTGACTCTACTGGAATCTCATTGTAAGTAGAGAACTAGAAACTAGTATTCCCCTATGTGACTACCATGAAACTTAGCCTGAAGCAAGCTAGTAATACATTCCATTTTGCATTGTTAACCATTTGTTCAGTCAATAGGACTGCCAACAAGATATATATAATCCCACAATTAAACTGAAACTAATGACTGCAAACAAATAACAGGATAAGACAAGATATTGTGGGCAGCCTAAGAGGAGTTCCTAGCCTATGGAGCCCCAGTGCGGTGATTAGATTCAGTTCAGGGGGAGCTTAGAAAAAGTAAGTTTCAACTGAGACCTGAAATATAAATGGAAGTTAATCATAAGATTCAAAGCTGGGTTTAGGGGAAGACATTTACAGATTTTGAAGTAAATCCCTTTCTCTGATTTTTTTTTTTGAAACTGAGAATTTTTGTGTTAGTGTGCTAATTGTAGCTATGCTACAAAGCATATATTCACATTAGTTATAAAGGTTGTATATGAAATCATAGAATATAAATCTCTTTCAGTTTATAGTAGAGTCCATATTTATATAGTAGGTCCATATTTGGAGGGTTTTTATGTAATCAATTAGGTACAATATTCCTGTGTGAAATGCTAAACTTTTAACTCAACTAACCAAACAAAATAATGATACTTAAAAAGAAAAAGTAGGCAGGTTCAATCCTACCTTGCAACCTTGTATCATTTAGGACTAGGTTTTCTCTGTATAACTCTTTGAACCATCATGATGCCTGAAATGAAATCCTTGATTACAAATAGAATTTTAAAGAAAAAGAAAAGAAAAAGGAGAAAAAAATATTTTTTTGTACTCTGTGTCAAAGCAGTAAGAGAATGAGGAGCTTGTGACTTTGGCCCCAATGTGGTGAGAGCACTGGCTTTAGCATAAACAAAATCCTGGGTTCGAAGAGTGGCACTAATAGTAATAACACTATCATCTTTTACTGTACTAAACATGTATAGCATCAGTAGTTGAATGTTACACATGTATATACACTCTTAGACTTACACACATAAATAAGTAGACAATGCATGTATCATAGCAGAAGGCAGTTTTTGTATATTATCCAACTGACAACTCACAACATATAAATCTGCTCACTATCAGACCTTTCATGTACAATGAGGAGAACTAGGTCTCATAGAAACAATATTGTCTAACATCTAATGGACAGAAAGTAATTAAGTTGTGATTCAAATTCATGACTGTGTGACTAACTACTACTCAATGATGCCTCCTTTTCACAGTCTCTACTAGCTGCTAAATATCTCCTCAATTTTACTCTCTAGATAGATAGATGGATAGATAGGTAGAGAGAGAGAGAAAGATAGACAGATGGCTATAGATATATGATGTTTCTCTATCTGTACAACAGGAAATAATACCAATTACCTTATAAGACTGTCATAAAAATGGAATGTGATAAAGATATAAAAGACAATATTCAGTTACTGGCACATAGCTGGTAGCTGCTAATTTTTATTTGTTTGCGATTATTAAACTAAATGTTATCAAAATGACAAGAACTACAGGGCTTCTTGTTTCATTGTGCTGCTTTTTTCGAAACCTAATTAAAAAGTGTTTGTGCTGGTCCACTTAGTTTAAGATGCATACTTTTTAATAGATCTGGATCAGCGAGTTATCAAATTCCATTTCATATATGTAATTAGATGATACTTTTAGTAATGCATTGCCAACACTTACAGTTTTAATACCTTGGCAAATTTGCCAAGCATTCCCTCCTTCCCTCTTTTTTTCCCTCCTTCCCTCCATCCCTTTTTCTCTCTCCCATTTGGTGCTTTCTTATTTTGTGCCAAGGGCTGTAATTCTTATTTTAAGTCTCCTTCCTCGACCCATGTGAGATAGTTTATAATTATGAGCTTGTTGTAGAAGATACTAGCATTTCTTTTAGTAATACAACTTCTCAATCCTCCCATTAGATTAAAAGGTCATTGTACAGAGGTGATTTTGCACAACTATCCAAGTTTTAACCTTTTAACCTTCGTTTTTATCATTATATAGATTTGTTGTTGTTGTTGTTGTTGTTGTTGTTGTTTTTAGACCAAATTTCGCTCTGTCGCCCAGGTTGGAGTGTTGTGGGGCGATCTCGGCTCACTGCAACCTCCACCTCACTGGTTCAAGCAATTCCCCT
This sequence comes from Macaca nemestrina, assembly GCF_043159975.1. Classification (NCBI taxonomy): domain Eukaryota; kingdom Metazoa; phylum Chordata; class Mammalia; order Primates; family Cercopithecidae; genus Macaca; species Macaca nemestrina. The sequence continues at coordinate 27,676,211 of NC_092127.1, forward strand.
GCCTCAACCTCTCGAGTAGCTGGGATTACAGGCACCCACCACCACGTCCAGCTAATTTTTTTTTTTTTTTGTATTTTTAGTAGAGATGGGGTTTCACCATGTTGGCCAGACTGGTCTCAAACTCCTGACCTCATGCAATCCGCCCACCTCGGCCTCCCAAAGTGCTGGGATTACAGGTGTGAGCCACCGCACCCGGCCCATTATATATATATATATGTATATATATTTAAACTTCTAAGATATATATATATGTGCGTGTGTGTGTGTGTGTGTGTGTATGTAGGAAGTCTAGCATTTTCAATTTTTAAAGACTGTAAGTGGTTTAATAAAAAAAGAAAAATATTCAATCTGCAATTTTAGAGCATAGACTATTGAACCTTATGGACATCTGCATCTTTGTGCCTAGCAGGCATGAGTGTAAGCACAAAGTTTTTGGCTGATTTTGCCAGAAGTCAAACCTCTTGACAGCTTTTCTCCTGATAGCCCTTAAGCAAAATAACCTCAAATCCAATATATCAGATTAGGCCATCAAAATCAATTTAAATCTTCAATCATTTAGTACAGGCTGACCTTATGATACCCATAGAATTCAGCAAAAACTGTTACTTGTGTTTAAAAATCTGCTTGTTTTACTTGGGAAATTAGAGCTGAATTTGACCTCTGAAGTCTTTGCTAACTTTTGAAGAGACTAGAGATGACTCTGATGGTTTTCATGCAAATCGTCCAAGGAAGCATGGTGGGAAGTGTGCATTATATATCATGATTTCATGTAGTGTATTCAATTTATAAAATATATAGATTGTACTTGAATTTTTTATTTCTAAAATTAAGGGATAATTGAGATATAAACAAAATTTATTGGCTATCATGGTGACAATTTAGCCACATCAAACTATCTTATTTAAATGATCATTTACATATATATAAGGTATTGTGATTTTTCCAGAAGGTGATTCTTTTCTTATTAGACTTTTTTAGACACTATATTTGCTGATGAGTACAAACATGTTAGTGACACTATGAAGTGTTTATTATACATAGTTAATTAAAAAGAGATTTATTATACATGAAAGGATATTTCAAGATAAATTAATATGAATTTTTTCTTTTTTAAAAATTTTAAAAAATTTTTTAACATCTTTATTTAGGGATAGTTTATGTACCATACAATTTACATTATAAATGTACAGTTTGATTATTTTTAGTAACATTTATAGTTGTTCAAAAATTACTAGAGTTCAGTTTTATAACACTTCTGCCACTCCCAAAAGTTTTCTAGTTACAATTTGCAGTCAATCCCTGCTCCCAGCTCTGACCCCAGACAACCATGGACCTTCTTTTGGTCTCTACATCTTCGTCTTTTCTGGAAACTTCATATACATGGAATAAGACAATATGTATTATGTATGTAGCCATCTGTGTCTGGCTTCTTCACTTAGCATAATGTTTTCAAGGTTCATCTATCTTGTATATATCAGTAGTTTGTTCCTTCTTATTGCAGAATAATATGTCATTGTAAGCAGTTACCACATTTTGTTCATCCACTCATTGATTGATGTACATTTGGATTGTTTTTAGTCTCTAGCTGTTTTGAACAATGCTGGTGCAAATGTTTGTGTACAGATTGCTGGTTCTCATGGTAAAATTTTCATTTTAAGAAATTTCTAAACTGTTTTCCAAAGTAGCTGTACCATTTTACACCAGCCAACATCAACCTATGATTGTTTTGATTTCCTCACATACTCAACATTTGTTATTGGTGGTCTGTTTAAAAATAACCACTCTTGGAGACTGTGTGATGATATCATTTGTAGTTTTACTTTCATTTCCCTAATGACTAATGATGTTGAGCAAGTATTTCTAAAAACAAACAAATGAAAACATAGAAAAAAGCCTCTAATACAGCTATTTGTATATCTGCTTTGTTGAAGTATGTGTTAAAATATTTTACATTGTACATTTGGGGGAAATGGTTGTAACATTATAAAAAATATAATCTGTATACAAGTCCTTTTTCAGATATAATATTTGCAATTTTTTCCTGTCTACAAAGTATTTATTCATTTTCTTTTTTTTGGATATCATTATTTTATTTTTTTTTTAATCATACTTTAAGTTCTAGGGTACATGTGCACAATGTGCAGGTTTGCTACATATGTATACATGTGCCATGTTGGTGTGCTGCACCCATTAACACGTCATTTATATTAGTTATATCTCCTAATGCTATCCCCCCCCCACCCCTTAACCACAATAGGACCTGGTGTGTGATGTTTCCTTCCTGTGTCCAAGTGATCTCATTGTTCAATTCCCACCTATGAGTGAGAACACATGGTATTTGGCTTTCTGTTCTTGTGATAGTTTGCTGAGAATGATGGTTTCCAGCTGCATCCATGTCCCTACAAAGGACACAAATTCATCCTATTTTATGGCTGCATAGTATTCCATGGTGTATATGTGCCACATTTTCTTAATCCAGTCTATCACTGATGGACGTTTGGGTTGATTCCAAGTCTTTACTATTATGAATAGTGCTGCAATAAACATACCTATGCAGGTGTCTTTATAGCAGCATGACTTATAATCCTTTGGGTATATACACAGTAATGGGATGGCTGGATCAAATGGTATTTCTAGTTCTAGATCCTTGAGGAATCACCACACTGTTTTCCACAATGGTTGAACTAGTTTACAGTCCCACCAACAGTGTAAAAGTGTTCCTATTTCTCCACATCCTCTCCAGCACCTGTTGTTTCCTGACTTTTTAATGATCGCCATTCTAACTGGTGTGAGATGGTATCTCATTGTGGTTTTGATATGCATTTCTCTGATGGCCAGTGATGATGAGCATTTTTTCATGTATCTGTTGACTGTATGAATGTCTTCTTTTGAAAAGTGTCTGTTTATATCCTTTGCCCACTTTTTGATGGGGTTGTTCATTTTTTTCTTGTAAATTTGAGTTCTTTGTAGGTTCTAGATATTAGCCCTTTGTCAGATGAGTAGATTGCAAAAATGTTCTCCCATTCTGTATGTTGCCTGTTCACTCTGATGGTAGTTTCTTTTGCTCTTTAGTTTAATTAGATCCTATTTGTCAATTTTGGTTTTTGTTGCCATTGCTTTTGGTGTTTTAGACATAAGTCCTTGCCCATGCCTATGTTCTGAATGGTATTACTTAGGTTTTCTTCTAAGGTTTTTATAGTTTTAGGTCTAGCATTTAACTCTCTAATCCATCTTGAATTAATTTTCATATAAGGAGTAAGGAAAGGATCCAGTTTCAGCTTTCTACTTATGGCTAGCCAATTTTCACAGCACCATTTATTAAATAGGGAATCCTTTTCCCATTTCTTGTTTTGGTCAGTTTTGTCAAAGATCAGATGTCTGTAGATGTGTGGTATTATTTCTAAGGGCTCTGTTCTGTTCCATTGGCCTATATCTCTGTTTTGGTACCAGTACCATGCTGTTTTGATTACTGTAGTCTTGTAGTATAGTTTGAAGTCAGATAGCGTGATGCCTCCAGCTTTGTTCTTTTGGCTTAGGATTGTCTTGGCAATGTGGGGTCTTTTTTGGTTCCATGTGAACTTTAAAGCAGTTTTTTCCAATTCTGTGAAGAAAGTCATCAGTAGCTTAATGGGGATGGCATTGAATCTATAAATTACCTTGGGCAGTATGGCCATTTTCACAATATTGATTCTTCCTATCCATGAGCATGGTATGTTCTTCCATTTGTTTGTGTCCTCTTTTATTTAATTGAGCAGTGGTTTGTAGTTCTCCTTGAAGAGGTCCTTTATATCCCTTGTAAGTGGGATTCCTAGGTATTTTATTCTCTTTGAAGTTATTGTGAATGGGAGTGCATTCATGATTTGGCTCTCTGTTTGTCTGTTACTGGTGTATAAGAATGCTTGTGATTTTCACACATTGATTTTGTATCCTGAGACTTTGCTGAAGTTGCTTATCAGCTTAAGAAGATTTTGGGCTGAGGTGATGGGGCTTTCTAAATATACAATCATGTCATCTGCAAACGGGGACAATTTGACTTCTTCTTTTCCTAACTGAATACACTTGATTTCTTTCTCTTGCCTGATTGCCCTAGTCAGAACTTTGAAGACTATGTTAAATAGGAGGGGTGAGAGAGGGCATCCCTGTCTTGTGCGAGTTTTCAAGGGGAATTTTTCCAGTTTTTGCCCATTCAGTGTGATATTGCCTGTGGGTTTGTCATAAATAGCTCTTATTATTTTGAGATACGTTCCATCAATATGGAATTTATTGAGAGTTTTTAGCATGAAGGGTTGTTGAATTTTGTCAACGGCCTTTTCTGCATCTATTGAGATAATCATGTGGTTTTTGTCTTTGGTTCTGTTTATATGCTGGATTATGTTTATTGATTTGCATATGTTGAACCAGCCTTGCATCCCACGGATGAAGCCCACTTGATCATGGTGGATAAGCTTTTTGATGTGCTGCTGGATTCGGTTTGCCAGTATTTTATTGAGGATTTTTGTGCTGATGTTCTTCAGCTATATTGGTCTAAAATTCCTTTTTTTGTTGTGTTTCTGCCAGGCTTTTAGTATCATTTTTTTGTTGGCCTCGTAAAATGAGTTAGGGAGGATTCCCTCTTTTTCTATTGATTGGAATAGCTTCAGAAGGAATGGTACCAGCTCCTCCTTGTACCTCTGGTAGAATTCGGCTGTGAATCCGTGTGGTCCTGGACTTTTTTTGGTTGGTAGGCTATTAATTATTGCCTCAATTTCAGAGCCTGCTATTGGTCTATTCAAGGATTCAACTTCTTCCTGGTTTAGTCTTGGGAGAGTGTAAGTGTCAAGGAAATTATCCATTTCTTCTAGGTTTTCTAGTTTATTTGCGTAGAGGTGTTTATAGTATTCTCTGATGGTAGTTTGTATTTCTGTGGGGTCAGTGGTGATATCCCCTTTATCATTTTTTATTGCCTCTATTTGATTCTTCTCTCTTTTCTTCCTTATTAGTCTTGCTAGCGGTCTATCAATTTTGTTGATCTTTTCAAAAAAGCAGCTCCTGGATTCGTTGATTTTTTGGAGATTTTTTATGTCTCTGTCTCCTTCAGTTCTCCTCTCCTTGTTATTTCTTGCCTTCTGCTAGCTTTTGAATGTGTTTGCTCTTGCTTCTCTAGTTCTTTTCATTGTGATGTTAGGTTGTCAATTTTAGATCTTTCCTGCTTTCTCTTGTGGGCATTTAGTGCTATAAATTTCCCTCTACACACTGCTTTAAATGTGTCCCAGAGATTCTGGTATGTTGTATCTTTGTTCTCATTGGTTTCAAAGAACATCTTTATTTCTGCCTTCATTTCGTTATGTACCCAGTAGTCATTCAGGAGCAGGTTGTTCAGTTTCCATGTAGATGAGCAGTTTTGATTGAGTTACTTAGTCCTGAGTTCTAGTTTGATTGCACTGTGGTCTGAGAGACAGTTTGTTATAATTTCTGTTCTTTTACATTTGCTGAGGAGTGCTTTACTTCCAACTGTGTGGTCAATTTTGGAATAAGTGTGATGCAGTACTGAGAAGAATGTATATTCTGTTGATTTGGGGTGGAGAGTTCTGTAGATGTCTATTAGGTCTGCTTGGTGCAGAGTTGAATTCAATTCCTGGATATCCTTGTTGACTTTCTGTCTCGTTGATCTGTCTAATGTTGACAGTGGGGTGTTAAAGTCTCCCATTATCATTTTTTGGGAGTCTAAGTCTCTTTGTAAGTGTCTAAGGACTTGCTTTATGAATCTGGGTGCTCCTGTATTGGGTGCATATATATTTAGGATAGTTAGCTCTTCCTGGTGAATTGATCCCTTTACCGTTATGTAATGGCCTTCTTTGTCTCTTTTGATCTTTGATAGTTCAAAGTCTGTTTTATCAGAGAGTAGGATTACAACCCCTGCTTTTTTTTTGTTTTCCATTTGCTTGGTAGTTCTTCCTCCATCCCTTCATTTTTAGCCTATGTGTGTCTCTGCATGTGAGATGGGTCTCCTGAATATAGTAAACTGATGGGTCTTGACTCTTTAAGCAATTTGCCAGTCTGTGTCTTTTAATTGGATCATTTAGTCCATTTACATTTAAGGTTAATATTGTTATGTGTGAACTTGATCCTGTCATTATGATATTAGCTGGTTACTTTGCTCATTAGTTCATGCAATTTCTTCCTAGCATCGATGGTCTTTACATTTTGGCATGTTTTTGCAATGGCTGGTACCTGTTGTTCCTTTCCATGTTTATTGCTTCCTTCAGGATCTCTTGTAGTGCAGGCATGGTGGTGACGAAATCTCTAAGCATTTGCTTGTCTGTAAAGGACTTTATTTCTCCTTCACTTATGAAACTTAGTTTGGCTGGATATGAAATTCTGGGTTGAAAATTCTTTTCTTTAAGAATGTTGAATATTTGCCCCCACTCTCTTCTGACTTGTAGAGTTTCTGCCGAGAGATCTGCTGTTAGTCTGATGGGCTTCCCTTTGTGGGTAACCTGACTTTTCTCTCTCGCTGCCCTTTACAGTTTTTCCTTCATTTCAACTTTGGTGAATCTGACAATTAAGTGTCTTCTAGTTGCTCTTCTTGAGGTGTATCTTTGTGGCATTCTCTGTATTTCCTGAATTTGAATGTTGGCCTGCCTTACTAGGTTGGGGAAGTTCTCCTGGATAATATCCTGCAGAGTGTTTTCCAACTTTGTTCCATTTTCCCCGTCACTTTCAGGCACACCAATCAGACGTAGATTTGGTCTTTTCACATAATTCCATATTTCTTGCAGGCTTTGTTCATTTCATTTTACTCTTTTTTCCCTACACTTCTCTTCTCGCTTCATTTCATTCATTTAATTTTCAATCACTCATACTCTTTCTTCCAGTTGATCGAGTCGGTTACTGAAGCTTGTGCATTTGTCACGTAGTTCTTGTGTTATGGTTTGCATCTCTATCAGTGCTTTTAAGGACTTCTCTACATTGGTTAATCTAGTTAACCATTCGTCAAATGTTTTTTCAAGGTTTTTAGTTTCTTTGCGCTGGTTACATAGTTCTTTCTTTAGCTCTGAGAATTTTGATTCCTGAAGTCTTCTTCTCTCCACTCTTCAAAGTCATTCTTTGTCTAGTTTTGTTCCGTTGCTGGCGATGAGCTGCATTCCTTTGGAGGGGGAGATGTGCTCTGATTTTTTGAGTTTCCAGCTTTTCTGCCCTGCTTTTTCCCCATCTTTGTGGTTTTATCTGCCTTTGGTCTTTGATGATGGTGACGTACTGATGGGGTTTTGGTGTGGGTGTCCTTTCTGTTTGTTAGTTTTCCTTCTAACAGTCAGGACCCTCAGCTGCAGGTCTGTTGGAATTTGCTTGAGGTCCACTGCAGACCCTGTTTGCCTGGGTATCAGCAGCGGAGGCTGCAGAAGATAGAATATTGTTGAACAGCAAGTGTTGCTGTCTGCCTCTTGCTCTGGAAGCTTCGTCTCAGGGGTGTACCAAGCCGTGTGAGGTGTGAGGTGTTGGTCTGCACCTCAGTTGAAAATGCAGAAATCACCTGTCTTCTGTGTCACTCACTCTGGGAGCTGGAGGTTGGAGCTGTTCCTATTTGGCCACCTTAGGCACGCCCCTATGAATTTCTTTTCTTATCAATATAAACGTATATTATTGGTTTAAAGTAATATTCCAGTTTCAATTTACACCACAAATTTACAAATTATGATATTAATTTAAAGTTTAACTTTAATTTCAGGATATTGTTGTTTATTTTCTATTAGTATTTTAAGTAGACTGGATAGTTTATAACTTTGGGTTCACATAGCATAGCATTTATCCACATAATTAGAGAATATCTATAATATATTTTTATAGCAGCATAGAATATTTCTCTAAAATAACTAATTTCTTATTTCTTTCAATGTGGAAGTAAAATAAATTAATGGCTTTTTTGAACCAAAAATAAAATTCTAAGCTCCTCATGTGACTGAACGTATCCTACTTTTGGCCCTTGGCCTACTTTCCCTTAGAAACCTGAAAAACTGGTATAGACCATGATTGGAAGGTGGGGAGGTTTAGACAAGCCTTATTAGACCCTCCTCCCTTTGGAGTTTAGGCACAACTAACCAGCATTACATTGAAACAGAGATCTTAAGACTGACAAACAGACTTTGAAGCAATAAGATACCAAATTCCAACCTGACTCAAGTGTGTGTGTGTGTGCGCGTGTGTGTGTGCGTGTGTGTGTGTGCATGTGTGTGTGTGTATATGTTGTGTGTGTGTTTAACTACTTCACCATGCAAAGGCAAATAGATGATCAAATCTTTCTATGCAATTCCTTTTGTATAGTAGGAGACATCAATGACCTAACTAAGTTTCCATCTGCATATTGAATATCTTAATTGAATTGATTGATTATTGAACCCAAAGCAATTCAATCAAGTTCTCTTTCAGCTATGTATGTTGAATACCTATTGTAAAAGAAAAATTGTACTAGACACTTGTTAAAAATGTCAAGGAACACTTCATTCAATATTGTCGGAATAGGAGTGATAAATATTGAAATAAGGAAGCGAATAAACTCAACTCAAGCTAAAACAAAGGTGAAGGATTTTAAATGCTGAGATCAGTTAAAGAAAAAGTTACAGGAGAATCTTCACAAAAGGGGAGAGTGGTCAATATGATCTGGGCCCAGTGTTTGGTAATTGCTGTTTTTTGAAGGTAGGAGGGGTACTATCTTTTTTGATGGTTGTATTTCAAATGAATAGTTCCTAGCTCCTTGAGAAAACATCCCTGGCTTGTGGTGGGGTTACAACTCAAAGAAGAAGAGACAGTATTTACAATAAAAAGTTAGTTGAAGCAAATGTTGTAAAAAATAAAAAGAAGAGAAAGAAGGTCAGGGAGTATAGAGTTAGGCGAAAAAACTGTTTAAAGTTTAGTCAAGCTAAGGGAAACCTTAAGGCATTCTTGGTCACTAAGATGCATAGAACCTTGTAGAAATTCTAAAGAAAAGAGTAGACAGAGTCTTTTCCTCTGTGTAGCTTTAGATGAAGTATTGTTACAGGCATACAACTCTATTTCTTGTATTCTTCTAACTGGTGGCTTTAGTCTTGACTGTCAGAAGCAGGTAACAGACATTATAATCCACCCTCTCATTCACACACCTCTATATATTCATATATATAACATGTACACACATATGCACATTCATATTTCATACAAAGACTTAAAACTTGTCATTTGTAGTAAAGTGTATTTGATTTGTATTTGATTGAAAGGAATGTGCACTGTAAGGTGTATATAGACAATCTATTTTAGACAGTACTGGTACATATGGAGGAGATAGTCAAGTATTATGCATAGATTGCCTACGTTCTTTAAGGAGTGATGCTAGTTATGTGTGTATCCCATCTTTCCTCCTCAATTCTTGATATAAGTCATTCTTTTGTCAGTTGTGCCCATTTTTGATATACATCTTAAGATATATTGGAAAAACAATAAGGAAAAATCTGCTAAAACATAAAATTTGTATAAGAAAAATTAAATTGTGTTTAATTAAGTTCTGTGATGAAAATTGTGTGTCTAGATGTATTTATTTGTCTAACCTTTGAGGAACTTATTAGTTCAAAATGTTGCTAAACATTTAATTTAGCTACTTCATTTGCTCCTCACCAAGGTCATAATAAAAAGTTAAATAAAATGTTGTAAAACAATAAAATAAAAACAATATACATCTGTCTCATTCCATGAAATATCTAATTAGCATATGTTTTGACTATATTCACATAAATTTCATTGGAGTGGTGATTTCACACTTCAAATATAATTCCCCCACTAAAATGCAGTACATATTTTCAACTATAAAAAAAGATTTCCCTGTCATAACATCTATCCCAAGAGAATGAGTTTTGCAGCTTCAAAAATATTTTCTAGTTAGCAATAGATATTATACTTAAAGTACAGATGGATCCCTTATTTATAACCAAATATTCAAGACATGCAAAAATATAGCTACATAGAGCAATAACTGTTGGAAGCAAATAAAGTTGGGAGACTTATCAAACAGTCCACTGGGCCAAGGGTTCCAAAATGGAAAAAGTGCACACTAGGTGGTGCAAAACGCGACACAACTGAAAGCAGGAAAAATATTAGGCTGTAGGCAAAGGCTATTGAATGATGTTAAATATGATCAGTTTTATATTTCAGAAAGAATGCATTGGCAGCAATATAGAGCATGGATTGGATGAGGGAGACAAGACAGGCAAGGGGAGCTTACGAGAAATATGCATGCCTAAAATTATAGCAATGACAATGAAGTTTGAGTAGTGGGGGAGATTTGGGATATGTGAAGGAGTTAGAATTGATGGTGAACATTTGGTTGTGAGAGGAAAGGAAGAGATGTAGATGACTCAGAAGTGCCTAGATATTTGTTATGTGTTGTTTAGAAGAATACAGAAAGAAAAGCAAGTTCTGCAGAGCAGAGTATTTCACTGGTGAGCAACCTTTGTTTTAGATGCCTGCAGCCACCCGCTGGAGTCAGATAGCTTATGGCTAAAATGGGGCTTTGCCATGTGCAGAATAGATTTCTTTGGGCAATTTACTTAATGTCTTTGAATTTCAGTTCTTGTTGTAGAATGGAGATTGTAATAGCTAATTCATACAATTATTCTCCAGATTGAATCCATTAACAAAAGCTATCTTTTCCTAGGAACCAGGCTTTACCTCTCTGGTTTGTCTGGGCCTTATAAAATAGTTCTGTAACTGCATTAACTCTAGTGTTCTTTTATCTTGCTAATAAAGAACTTTGTATCATTTTAGGTGATGGCTGTTTAAGAGTATGGCCTTTTTAGGACACTGATGGTACTTTCAGGTGAATAACAAGACTTAAGTTTCTGATGGGTGATCTGAAGAGTGTGTAGGCCCCCTGAGAGTTCTCTTAGTTAACTCAGAGAAGCAGTGTGTTTTCATTAGACATTGAAGAGAATATAAATTCAATCATTAAAAAAAAAAAAAAAACTCATTACATGTTAATAGATACTTTAGGGAAATGTTAATTTATTCAGGGACATATTTGGAGAACAGAAATTAATTATTTATTAATTAACAGCTTAGTGACCCATATCCTAATGTATACTTCTGATGTGATACAGTATCTATCCTAGGCAAGCACTGATGCTGAGTGCTAATTATTTGCATTCCTAGGTGCCGACAAATGAATAACCCTGGTCCATCTGCTTAAGGCTGATAAGAACAATCACAATTTTTCCTTTGTGTACTTAAAGGGCATTTCTTCAGAGAAGGTCAGTCACCCAAAGGATATAGGCGATACACAGAGATTTGACATATTAATATCAAGCCAAGAGCAGGCTCTTACATCAGACTGTCTGGTTTGGAATTCTGATTCCATTGCATCTTCACTATATAAAGTTTGGCAAGTTACTGCACTTCTCAGTTTTCTTATTTTTAAAAAGGTATAATTTCAGATTATCCAGTACAGTAGTGCTAAGTAACTAATGCTATGGACATACAAACATGCATAATCTAATGCAATTTGTCTAATATATGGCATAAAACACCATTATTATATTAACACTATCATTTTTTAACTACAAAATAAGTATTTCATTCCCCTTCATAAACTTGCATTCTATCAGAGTAAACCTCTACTAATAACCTGAAATCTGGTTAGCCATATGCACAAGATTTAAGCTGGACCCTTCCTTACACCATATGCAAAAATCAACTCAAGATGGATTAAAGACTTAAATGTAAAACCTAAAACTATAAAATCCCTGGAAGACAACCTAGGCAATACAATCCTGGACATATGAATGGGCAAATATTTCAAATGACAAAGACACCAGCACAATCGCAACAAAAGCAAAATTTGACAAATGGGATCTAAATAAACTTAAGAGCTTCTGCACAGCAAAAGAAACTATCAAGAGAATAAAACAGACAACCTACAGAATGGGAGAAAAGTTTTGCAAACTATGCATCTGACAAAGGTCTAATGTCCAGCTTGTAGAAAGAACTTAAACACATTTGGAAGAAAAAAGCACCTCATTAAAAAGTAGGAAAAGCACATAACAGACACTTTTCAAAAGAAGACATACTTGCTGCCAACAAGCATTTGAACAAACGCTCACTATCACTGATCATTAGAGAAATGCAAACCAAACCACAGTGAGATGTCATCTCTTATCAGTCAGAATGGCTATTATTAAAAAGTCAAAAAATAACAGATGCTGGCAAGGATGTGGAGAAACAGGAACACTTATACATTGTTGGTGGGAGTGTAAATTAGTTCAAACATGTGGAAAGCAGTACGGTGATTTCTCAAAAAACTAACAGCAAAACTACCATTTGACCCAGCAACCCCAGTATGGGGTGCATACCCAGAGGAATATAAATCATTCTACTACACATGCATGAATATTTATTACAGCACTATTCACAATAGCAAAGACATGGAATCAACCTAAATGCCCATCAATAACAGATTGGTTAAAGAAAATGCGGTACACCATATACACCATGGAATACTATGCAGCCATAAAAAATGAGAGCATGTCTTTTGCAGGAACATGGATGGAGTTGGAGGCCATTATCATTAGCAAACTAACATAGGAACAGAAAAACAAATACCACATATTCTTACTTATACGTGGGAGCTAAATGATGAAAACTCATGCACACAAAGATGGGAACAACAGACACTGTGGTCTACTTGAGGCTGAAAGCAAGGAGAAGCGAGAGGAGCAGAAAAGATAACTATTGGGCATTACGCTTAATACCTGGGTGATGAAAAAATCTGTACAACAAACCCCCATGACACGTTTATCTATGTAACAAACCTCCACGTGTACGCCCAAGTTCAATATAAAAGTTAAAAAAACAAATTGAAATCTTTCTGTGAAAATTGTCAGTATTTTTAGTCAATCATATATTCCACATTAGACAACTATTTTTACACACAGACACAGACACATTGACAACAACTAAAAATCAGATAAAAATAACATTGATGTTACTTTTATTATATTAACCTTCACGTCCCTCCAGCATGCTAGAAACGTGTCTTTAATTCAAAATCAAGGTTTTTGAAAGTCTTTCTTTGTGAGCCTGTAACAAGGGATAAGTCCTATATTTTAAAACTTTTGATTTCAGTATATACCCAAAGCATGAAAGTGTATTATATGCATATATCAAAATACAACATGTGCTCTATTAATATGTACAATCATCACATATTCATTAAAAATACATTGTTTTCCATTTACTTTTGAATAATTTATATTATAGTTAAAGTCATACAAAAGTAAAAATCATACTTTTCAAAAGGATATACATTTCCAGTAAACTATTACATTCTAATTTTTCAATGATTATGTGCCCTTATTATATTTCTTATAAACGTTGCAAATATTTTATCTTTTTCTTTCTTAGTTGATCTTGTTATTCAATTACAATACTAATTTATAAGCCTTGTCATTTTAAAAATGAAGCACGATCTATGAATGACCTTTGAAAATGAGTTTAGTTAGATGACAGTATTGTGATGTTTTTGATTTGTATACAACCATATCCCTGAATTATTAAAAAGATAAATAAGTAGTGACAAATAAATGTATTTTTACAAATCCTTATTTATATTTGATATTCAGAGCCATGGAGTGACCATTCAATATGAAATAAGGCATCATGTGTTAATAAAACAAAAGGAAACAATATGCCCCTGCCAAGCCCCTCCCCCTTGTGCAACCTATTGAAACATATCACTACTTGCATATCTTTTTATTTATTTAATTATTGTTTTGAGACAGAGTTTTGCTCTTGCTGCCCAGGCTGGAGTTCAATGGCATGGTGGTCTCAACTCACTGCAACCTCCACCACCCAAGTTCAAGTGATTCTCATGCCTCAGCCTCCTGAGCTCCTGAGTAGCTGGCATTACAGGCGCGCACCACCACGCCCAGCTAATTTGTTGTATTTTTAGTGGAGATGGGGTTTCACCATGTTGGTCAGGCTGGTCTCAAACTCTTGACCTCAGGTGATCTGCCTGCTTTGGCCTTCCAAAGTGCTGGGATTACAGGTGTCAGCCACTGCTCCCTGCTGCCACTACTTGCATATCTAAAGACCTCTCACACCTTCCAAAGCAGAATACTTGTTCCTCCCACTGTCTTTTCCTTCTCAATTAATGGTTACTCCTTTCCTTCCTTGTGCTCAGTTAATTCTTGCAATCAGCTTTGACTCCTCTCTTTCACTCATCACATTTCCAGGAAATCTTAGACTCTACCTTCAAAATGTATTCAAAGCTCTAGGTTGTCCCACAGTTTCTGCTTCTACCGCTTTAGTTCAAGCTGCTTTAGTTCAAGCTGCTTTTATCTCTGCCTAGAAGAATATCCCATGTAGTTTCCTTGTTCCTGCACTTTTCTCCCTGGAGATTCTTCTCCACCCAGCAGCCAGAGCCATTCAGATAAAGTCACTCCTCTGCTCAAACCACTCTCTTTCAAGGCTTCTACTTTACCTTGCATGAAATTTGAAGATGTTAAAATCACTAGCAAGCTTCTGCAGTATGTGTTCCTGTCTTTTAATCTTTCTGACCTCAATCAGTACCACTTTCTTTTCATTCACTTTTTTCCTGCCACACAGCCTCCCTGATGCTTGTTGAACAGGAACACTGCAGGTGGCCTCTTCCTGGGATTTTTGCACTTAAGACTCCTTCTGCCTGAAAGTCTCTTTGCCCAGTGGTCAGCGTGGTTTATTCTCTTATATCCTTCATATCCATTCTGAAAGGCCATCTTCTTTGTAAGGCCTACCCACCTATTTAAAATGGAAGCCTCTCATTCTCCTAGGACTTCCTATCCTCTACCCTTGCTTTCTCCTTCATCATAGCCTTATCAACTTCTAACAAACTATATGCAGTCATCCCTCCGCATTTGCAGGGGATTGGCTCCGGGACCCCTGCATGTCCCCAAATCCACACATACTCAAGTCCCACAGCTGGCCCTTACATCCTGTACCTAGAATATTTTTTGGCACATAATAGATCTTTAATGCATATTTTCAAATGAGTTAATAATGTAGAAGCTTGACTTGTATTTATATCTTAAAATGTTAGATAGACTACGTGAGTAAAGTCTTCCGAAGCACTGTCTTCCAGCAGAAATATTGACCTTAGTGAAAGGAAAAAAAGACTATAAAATAGTTGATGCTGCAATGACCAAATAACTTTATGATTTTGATTATTTCCTAAGTCTCTAGAAGCTCAGTTATTTTTGCTTTCAAATTTAGTCATTTCAGATATAAAATTGTGTGCATAGCATGAAATGACACCAATTATTCAGTAGGTGCTAGACAAACCAATGAGTTATGTGAATTAATTTACATTAAAATGAAATGCAAAGTTATATGAAATTAAAACATGGTATTTTGAGTTTCACTATCTTAATAGTCCTTTCATTTTTATGTCGATGGTATTTCTGAATCAATGGTAGTATAATAAGTGTTAGGAAATTAGTGTTGGGATTTGGTTCAAATCTAGAGAATTTTTTTAAATCCAAGTCTATTACTATTTGCTTACTTCTGGGACTCCATTGCTAACATCTTGCTAGTAGCTGCTGTGTTTTAATCTCCAGGTGAGTGGAGACAGCAAGTTTGGACATGCACACCCAACACCTAACTAGAGAGAGTCATGATTAGGTCTCCTCAATTCAATTTAAAATTGTGTGTGTTGCAGTGCATATATTTCATTTAATAGAAAGAGTTCAGGAGTGAACTGTTTTAATCTATTTCTAGCTAAAGTTATTATGCTTCATAGAGAATTAAACTGAAAATGTTTACCCCAAAACCACCAAGATTATACCTTAAGATAAATGCCAAATATCCTTATAATGTAGAGTCTCTGTTCTTATCAAAATATAAATTTTCATATCTAATTGCATGTCTGCTTGTATCTTCTTAATGCCTTTCAATGAAAATAAATTTATATAATGGTAATATAATTTATGTGCATATAAGTTAGTTAACTTTTTAAGAGAATAATTGATATATTTTATATTTTCAGTTATATATCACCATAGTTTTATCCTTATACATATTATCTAAAAGGTAGTATTCTTTAATAATTTATTCATATTTAAAAATGCTTTAAATCTTTTTTAACTTTTTGTAAGATTATAAAATTTGTCATTTTATTTGAAGATGCAACAGAATACTTTTGAAAAGCTATCGAAATTGAGTAGCTTTTGTTTCAAGGGTGTTTAGATAAGGAAGGCATTTTGTTAGAGTCTAATATATTTTTCCAGTGTATCTGATTGTCTCATTGTGATATGAGGGAAATCATACAGAAACTGCTTTAATATTGGTTGTATAGTCTAATTTTCTAAAACAGAGTGGACTATTCAAAAACCTAGCACAGCTGGTTTAGATAGAATTTACTAAGCTGTGTAGTACCTCAATTTGATCTTGTTGGGTGTTTAAATTTACATTTAATTTAAAATGCTGGAAATAGATTTTACAAAGTTATTTCCTTTGCATGTAAATTTATTAAACACAGGACAAAAAACAACTTTATTGAGTTATACTTAAATTGTAAATGTTCTAGGAGTTTGGGCAATGTATTCACACATGCAACCACCACCAACAACGTAATCAAGAGATATGTAAACAGATATTTATTTTGATCTACACACATGCACACATGTATTCAATTTCATATTTTTGTATATAGTTCTGTGAGTTTTAAGACCTATTTAGTACCCTGTAATCACCAATACAATAAGGTTACTAAAGATCCATCATTGAAAAAATTCCCTAATTCCTGTCCTTTATAGTCAAAGCTCCCCACTGCAACCTCTGCCAGCCACTCATCATTCTCTGTCTCTATACTTTTGCTGAGTATCATATGAGTGGACTCACGTAGTGTGTAACATTTTGAGACTGAACTGGCTTCTTTTACTCTACCTAATACATTTGATATTTCAATAAAGTAGCATTTGCTTTTAATTTATTAGGATACATGCATAGAATTCAATTTACAGTCAGTCATCTTTTTATTTAGGTTTGATTCCATAGCTATGCTTTGTCTAGTATTTGAAGCATGATTAGTCTACATTCATCAAATATAAAAGATGCTGTAATATTTTTTGATATCTTAATTGAAAGTACTAAGATATTTTCATTTTTAAAATATTAAGTAATTAAATCTAAATTGAGTGTTATATTTCCAAAGCATATTGATTACCGGGCATACAATGGGCTGACCTTTCCTATTCTCCTCTCAGCTTACTCAGAGGGAGGAAGTTTTTCATGTGCTAGTTTGTCTTTTTGAGAAGTCAATTGCAACCTGAGGCTTTCTTGCCTTGGATCTCCAGAGAAACATTATGAGACACAAGGCCTGTTTATTTCTTCCAAGCTTTTATTGTACTGGCAGAGACTGCCCTTTTCCAGATGTCTATTTTATTTCTCAAGTTATGGAAACTGTTTAAAGGTTAGCAAAATCAAAGATTTAAGTAGAATACATCCTTGACATAGGGGGCATGAAGTTCATTGTCACATTCCACAAAATGATTACAGTTTCCCATCAGACACTTTTTCAATCTGCCCCACTTGCTATCAGAAAAGTCAATATTTGCATTCTGTTGAATATGCATGACCACTGGTGTTTGAAGAAAGGGCTACTTGATATATGCACTTCTATGATTATCTTGTTTGCATTCACAAGAAATTATCTGAAAATCCTCTAACAATTCAAAGACTTGCTGTAAGGGGTTATTTCATTATTAGAATTAGTTCTACTGAAACTTTAAATTAGACTGACTTAGCATCTTATATTTCTTAACTTAAAATAAATCACCAGAAAAGGGAAAAATTAAAATATGTGAGAAATAACTTCTTTGCTCATAAAGCATTGGATTATATGTGTAAATACATTTTCAGTTTTGTTCATCATATTTCTGATTTATTTAATCTCTGAAGTGTATGCATTCAAGGATTTTATCTTCCCTGGGAGTTTCTGATATTTTAATCAAATCCAACTAGCTTCAATTGAAAATTGTTTAATGTGAAAGTTTTTAACTGATTAACAATTTTCTATATTTACTTTATACAGAAATTTCTTCTCTTTAAAATTTTAGCATCTCTTTGAGAAGTATTGACTTTTGCACATATTCTCCTTCGCTGTAGTTGTCTTTCCTGTATCAATTTTTATTTAATGATCCATTTTCTGTTTTCAGTTATTCTGTTACCTTACTTACAAACAAAGATGCTTTCATCACATTGCCTATCTGTGATTTTCCCATTTGAACCCTCATGTTTTGTGATTTCCAGGCTATGAAAACAAATAAATCTTGCTGAATACAATGGGACAAAAAAACTCCTGCACTTCTTCTAAATCCCATTTACCTTGCCAGTTTTTCAAAATCAAAGAAAAGGCTATAGCTTATCTAGTATTAGAGACATTTTTCCTCTCCCATTACTTTTCTCTGTTTTTGGGGGGATTTTTTAGTCCAATCATTTATTCTCTCACAATAAAATTTGTATTTTTGTTTTTTGTTTTTTCAATTTGAATTTTTAAGCTGAAATAAAGTAAGTTTCTTTACCTCTCTGAGACTCACTTTCTAAGTCTGTAAAATAAAGAAGTTGGACTGAGATAAAACCTAAGTTTTATTATTCGGTAGACTGTGTCTTAGTGGTCTCTTGAAGTCAAATAAGATGGCAGATCTCTAACTCAGGTGACATTTGAGTTGAAGGTATGCCTAGGCATGGTGTTGTCCTGCATTCCTGCATTGAGAACCTTCAGCCTGCAAGTTAGCATTTGTTAGTGTCATTTGGTAAAGAATACTCCTCATGATTTTGGATTCCACTTTTAGTTTGGTAAGGTCACTGGATTTCATTATATGTATATATTTCAATGAAGTGTATATATACTTTCATTGTATACATCTATTATATATTTCATTATATACATTTCAATATATATTTCATTATATATATTTTGTTATATACATTTCAATATACATATTTCATTATATATATTTCAATAAAGTATATATACTTTAATTATATATTTCAATAAAGTAGCATTTGCTTTAAATTTATTATGTGTGTGTGTATATATATATATAAAGTGAGTTGTTAATTAGGAGTTATGAGCCCATACTTACAGTTGTAGTTGAAGAGTTTTTTCTCCTTGCCCATCATTCTAAAATATCTTCCCTCACCTCCTTATTAACTATTTTTGAAAGCCCATTATAAGAGATACATTTGTTTGGGTTATAGAAGTGTTTGTGCTGAAAACAAAGAAATAAAAACAGCCACCAACAGAACAAAACCTCTATAAGCCATGAGAAAGTAAGGCATCTTACATAATAAAAAAGGAAAGGGACCAGGATTCTTTTAAAATCCTCCCCATGAAAGTAAGTGGATTAGGTTTGATAAGACAAAACTAGAGGTCCAGAAAGGGTTAGATTGGGACAGGAAGGGGAAATGCAGGGAATGTGTGGCTGTCTTGGAGCTACTGTAGATTCAGGGGAAACTATGACTTCGGTTCAGAGTACAGTGAGAAAATTATGAATATGACCAATAGGCCTCTCCTTCCACCGTGGTCAATTTCACAACTTCTAGTTTTGAATATCATACTTTTAGGATTTAGTTTTCAAGGTTTGTGATCGATCTATGGTAGTTTTCCCTAAACCTCAAGTGCTAATTAAGCCTAATCCTTGTCTTCAGCGGTTATCTGAGCAGGAATTCCTAATGGCAAGGACTAGAGCCATCAGCGTCAAACATGGTGATCTGTGCCACCCGCTCTCCTCGCTTCTCTGACTCTAACACCTCCTGCCTCCTGCTTTTCAGAAAGCTGTTAATTCACGAGGTGAAAAAATTGGCCCATTCTAGAAACTAATATTTAAATAATAAGGTGCATATATTTGAACTAATTACGGAATCTCTCTTACAAAATGCATTTAATCTATATAGCTATTCCTCTACTTTATTATTTATTTATTTTTTGAGACAGAGTTTTGCTTTGCAGCCCAAAGCTAGAGTGCAGTGGCACAATCTCGGCTCACTGCAACCTCTAGCCCCAGGGTTCAAGGGATTCTCCTTCCTCAGCCTCCTGAGTAACTGGGATTACAGGTGCGGGCCATCAGGCTCAGCTATTTTTTTGTATTTTTAGTAGAGACAGAGTTTCTGATCAGGCTGGTCTCTAACTCCTGACCTCAAATGATCCGCCCACCTCGGTCTCCCAAAGTACTGGGATTACAGGCATGAGCCACCGTGCCTAGCCTATATTTTATTTTTTAAAGAAATATATATTATTTACTATATACCATGTTCTTCAGAAAATACTGAAATTAAAATTGTCAATTGTCAAGGGTCCCTTTCTCTACCCTCAAAACCACTACATTCTAAGAGAATGAGGTGTGCAGATATGACAATGTGATGTAATTACTTTAGGTATAAGGGTCTGTGGGAACATAGGAGAATATAGTCACATTTCCCATGGAAAGTACCTCGTTCCATGTATGTCTACATGGAATTTATATATAGTGTACAAAAGCTTTATAAAAAGTGCAGCTTATATAAATTGTGACAGTTACGCATGATTATGCCAGGTGGTCACCAAAAGTAGTTCCATAGAGGACTCCACATTTCAAGGAATGCAATCAAAACAATGCCTGTTTCATATGAATAAGTATGTACTATTCAAATTATTAGATATACATGGAATATAGGTATTTGAGTAATGATAAATATCTTTGTATGTAAATGTTCAACTTTGCCTTATTTAATTTTAATATTTAATTTATAAAAAGGAAAGTATAATGTTTCATCAAAAATGAAGTAGTATTAAGTATTTACATATAAGTATGTGGGTATTTAAAGTAAAAGTGTATACACAAAGTATATTAAGGTATAAGTATGCATATAAGTATACGGATATTTAAATAGGCAAATTCAAAATTAAATTCAACTATAGGCATTGAGCTTGTCCTTATTTCAGTGAAACTTGGAGACATTGTATTTTTAAGAAATGTATCTTGGTTAAAAACAGATTTCTTTGTGTCAAGAACTGAAATCTGTGGTGAAACTATGTAATATTAATAGATGGAATAATTGGGTAAATGACAAATTTGTCTTATGAATAGTATAAACTTCAAAAAACAAATTCTGCTTCTCTAAAGTGATATAACTAACATATTTTAATAGAGTTTTTTATGAAGTTTCATGAAGAATGTTAATGTCCTCAATAGTGAGACTGAAAACGCTTACAATTTTTTTAAATTTTATTTTGTAATGAAATGTAAAACAACCAAATCAACCCTGATGTCATTTTGGCTTGCAAGTCATCTTGGGTAAATATAAACATTACTCAGAGAGGTAAAACCCCGCCTTCACTAAAAATATGAAAATTAGCTGGGCATGGTGGCACACCCCTCTAATCCCAGCTACTCTGTAGGCTAAAGCACGAGAATTGCTTGAACCCGGGAGGCGGAGGTTGCAGTGAGCCATGATCACACCACTGCACTTTAGCCTGGGCAACAGAGTGAGACTATATCTCAAAAAAAAAAAAAAAAAAAAGAAAAGAAAAGAAAAAAAACTTATTCAGATAACACATTCAGGAGACAGCAAGACATAAGAAAAAGAGATTCTAAAGCCCATTTCTAGAGATTTTGATTTAGTGGTTCTGACTAGGGTCAAGGAATCTGAATTTTAAAAACTATCCTGGTCATGCTAATATATAGTCAAATTTGTACCACTGCTATACTAGTAAACACAGTACAAATATTTTTACCTTAATTTTAGATATTCAAATAAGCACACATTGATTATTGTTAACGTCATTGTAATCTTTTGGAAATGACTGATGAGATATGTCTGTAATGTTTGATGTATAAATGAGTGTCCTGGGCTTTATTTTAATCCTTCCTTTGTCAGCTAAAGTAAATTTAAAATAATGGAACTGTACTGGGGAAGCTAAGCGGGAAAGATTGCTTGAGCCCAGGAGTTAGAGAGACCAGCCTGGGCAAGAAAGTGGAATCTAAGTTTCAAAAAAATAATAATAAATAATGAAACAGCATTATAGAAACCTGATCTTAAAGTGAATGGAATTATTTCCAATGTATTTTTATACCTTCTTATCGAGATTTACCTGCACCAATTTGGAGAATAAAATAAGTACATGTATAACATTCATGCAGTGGGTGCTGATAAAGTATTTTTAACATGAATATAACATATATATAACATATCTACAAAAGTAAACTTAAAGCTGCTGCGGAAAAACTTATAGCAAAGAAAGCAAAGATCTATAGCAGGTAAACTTGAAAGCTAATCAATTTCTAATTGATTTCACTTTACGTATTACTCTGTTAGAAAAAAATCTTAGTAATTTTGACAATAGATATAAAAAAGTATAGAGAAACATATTTCAAATAGCATGACATGAAAGATAAAAGGAACGTTAAAGTCACTTTGCAACCGTTAGAATATTGTATTTTGTAATATTTTAACTTAATTATGAAAGCATCAGGAGAAATATGTTTATCAGATTAAGTATTTAAAAGATTTAGGACTTAGATATTGTCTTCAATAAAAGTAAAAGATAATAGAAGGGAGCAATTTTGTATAAAATTTTTTTTCAGGAAAGTTTTTTACCGATATTGTATATTTCATGGAATCCTATGAGCAGACATGGAATATTTTTCAGGATCTAAAAATTCAACATAGAAATTCAACATTGGAAACCAAGAAGTATAATATCATGTTTATAGGATCCAAAATCATGAGAATTTTATTTAATAAGAATCATATAATTTTGTGTTATTTGGTTTTAAGAAGTTTTATTTGCATGCCCTAAGGTTATTTTGGTAAGAGACATATTGAAAAACATATATTCATAAGATATGTCTGTAATGTTTGATGTATAAATGAGTGTCCTGGGCTTTATTTTAATCCTTCCTTTGTCATTTTCATGAAATGCATGATCTTTAAAACTCTCTTAAGGGAAGACACATATTTCATATTAATGGTAAAATAGCAAGTATAAATCTCAAACCACAGACATAAGCTTTAAAAAATTATTCCTCTAATTTATACTTCAAAGTAACTGTTACATTGGGTTGGCAGGAAATACAAGTTGTTCTTGCTGTCTGCCAGCAGTCTGTATTTCTGCTTTTGTCCTTAGAGGCATCTAAACTAACTACATAACTTGACTGGTTTACCTTTGGAAACAAAAGCCAGGAAGGGAAGAATATTACAGGCAAATTTTGCTCTCTTGACTGCCTCAAAAGTCCACTGGGATAAGTAGGCACAGCTTGCTACCTGCCTGAGTGGAAGTCATAAAAGATGGAAACGAAACATTTCACATAGACACAACCCTGACTTGGCAGAAAATTATTCTATCACGTTCTAATGTACCACTTATAATTGATGTGAATGACATATGGTTTCCTTAGGAGTTCCTATTTCTTTATGCTGTAAAAACCTTCTTGACAGTGTTTTTTCTCCTGGTTTGTCCTAATTTATCAGTGCAATGCATACAAAAACTGGAACTTTCCTCGCTTTCTCTGATTAACTTATCACTTGCTCTAATGATAACTTCATTTTTTGAAGATTAAAATACCGAAGTATAGTATGTGGGTTGGATTTAAATATGATAATATTGTAGAAGTTTCCAAAACCTAGGAAATGCATTGTATATTTTGATGGTAATTAAGTTCAATGTTTATGTAGTATTGTATCCAGTGTCATGATATAACTAAGATATTGTAGGCCTTATCAAAATCTTAAGTTCAAAAGAATAATATGTAGACCTAACAAGGAGTTCATGAATATTTTTAGTAAATCAATGAGTGAAAACACTGGTAGTTTCTTTTGTAACTTTTCTTAATTTACTATTAAAATAAACCATAGTCAAAAGGACATAATTGCTATGCATATACATGAATACCATCTTCAATGTTCATATGTTAAGTCAAATATTCAAACATTATTCATGTATTCAAAACTACATGAGATGAATTTTTTTATATGTATATAGATCGTTTTTTGTTTTCCCCAAACAAGGAAATATGTAACACAAGTGTGGCCAGGAATATATGAAGAAATTAGTAGAATTCAGCAAAAACACAAGAGTGGGAAAATATTTGTGTTTCCAAGCATAACTTTGTTTCCCTTACCTGTAACTATATGTTTAAGAAAAATGTCACTTATACATAGAGAACCATTCTATTTTCTAATTGCTAAGTGCCTCTTTATTCTTACAACATACATTTTTACAAGTTTGGTTTCAATTTCCTATGAATACTATTGGCAAGAAGAGGGTCCACAGCAGTTCCCCAAAACAAGTCTTGATCCCAAATAAACAATCAGTGGGGCGTATCTCTTTTGTGCAGCTCATTCTCACAGGGTGACCTCCTAACCCAGACCGTCATAACACAGACCAGGTCTCAACAAGTTGCTATTTCTGTTATTTATGAAGCCATGGGTCATACTTGAAAATCAGAGCCTAACCCTCAAGTAAATTGCTGCAGCTCCAATTTAGTCTTTAGGACTCACTAGAGTCAGAAGCATAACAAATTGGGCTCTAAGATTCCATGAATCAAGA
The DNA here is from genome assembly GCF_043159975.1 of Macaca nemestrina. NCBI lineage: Eukaryota > Metazoa > Chordata > Mammalia > Primates > Cercopithecidae > Macaca > Macaca nemestrina. Next base: position 27,700,770 of record NC_092127.1, read on the forward strand.
AGAAATAAGAATTAATGAAATTGATTTTTTGAGAATTTTATAATAAACTTTTCCCAAAATATTATCTATTCCTAACAGAAGAGAACTTTGATTAATTTAAGGTAACTGAAGTTATTTTTATAAAAATCAATTATGTTCACCATTATTGTATAAATGTACAGTTTAAACATGTAAAGGTAGTATATTAATTTTAGGAGTTTATTTTAATGTCAATATTTACAATACATATGCTGGAATAAATGCTAAACTGAAAGAACTGTGCTTAAACACTAAAATATTAAATTGAAGAGCAAGTCCAAGAACCAAAAAGGCAAAATCCAAACTTACATTTCAAAGTACATTTACAAAGTACCTACATTTGCAAAGTATCTGAACTAGGCATGTGCTGTGTGTTGAGAATATAATCATATGTCATTACAGAAACACAAGAAAGTATAATGCCATTTTCACTAGGGTAAAAGAGGAAAATATGGGAGAAATACGGTCAATAGACATGTAAATTTCAAAATTACAAGTGGTATTTTATACCAGTTACCGACACCTCCAGAATTAAGGTCATGAAATGGTGAAAATTTTACATATCTGGTTGCAGCATATCAAAAAACACAGAGCTTTGCTAGATAATCCCTGGAAGTCTTTTCATTACTCTGCTTTCTGACTGGAAAGTTAGTATAAAATACATGATTATCATTATAGTAGCAAAGCGTTTTCATTATCTTTTAATGGATCTAACTTCTGGTAGAGACCGTGTGTTGTGCATGCCAGTGGATTTAAATTGAGAAAGCTAGGATTTTGTACCTGTGTTTCAGCAAGGCAGGAGCACATGAAATTTACTTGTTTGTCTCATCGAATCTTTTCCTGTACTGACTTTTCAGCAATAGGTACCTTAGAACCATAAAGTGTTCTTTTGCATTTGGCAGAAAAAAAGAATGAAGGTTACCTATATGCTGTTTTGCAAAAATTACTTGAAGAGCTGCTGGGTGCGGTGGCTCATGCCTGTAATCCCAGCACTTTGAGAGGCCGAGGCGGGCAGATCATCTGAGGTCAGGAGTTCGAGACCAGTCTGGCCAATATGTGAAACCCCGTCTCTACTAAAAGTACAAAAATTAGCCAGGCATGGCCCCAGCTACTTAAGAGACTGAGGCAGGTAAATCGCTTGAACTCAAGAGGTGGAAGTTGCAGTGTGCCGAGATCGCGCCATTGCACTACAGCCTGGGTGAGAGTGAGACTCTGTCTCAAAAAAAAAAAAAAAAGTACTTGAAGAAAGTACAACTGAGTTACATTTATTATTAAATTTTTTTTATGTTTCCCTATGTTTAGGAGAAGAGATTGGTCTCTCTAGTAGATGAATTTTTAGATCAAGTTAGAAGATAAAAATACTACTCACTTTCCCTTAATTTCTACATGATATGCATTAAAAATGAGATGCAAAAGACTAAGTTGAGGATTATAGGAATACAACAAGGAAGAAAAATATGAATATGTAGAGAGAGAATTACAATAAGAAAAAACAGACAACTGGGAAGGAAAAAAAAAAAAGCAAACTGCTGTGTTTCTGAATAAGGGAAACAAAAGAACATGTGCCAGGGTATCATAGATACAATTTGTCATTTGTTCTTTGGTCTTAAGCAGCTGCTACTTCTTTCTCAATTTTACTTTTCAAATCCTTCTGTCTTTTGATAGTTTATTCAATTCCATAAATTATCTTCTTTCTTTGCCTGCCTGCCTGCCTGCCTTCCTCCCTCCCTCCCTTTTTCTCTCTCTCTCTTTCTCTTTCTCTCTCTCGTTTTTTAATTTTTTTATTTATTTATTTATTTTTGAGACGGAGTCTCGCTCTGTCACCCAGGCTGGAGTGCAGTGGTGCGATCTCGGCTCCCAGGCTCATGCCTTTCTCCTGCCTCAGCCTCCCAAGTAGCTGGGACTACAGGCGCCCGCCACCACGCCTGGCCAAATTTTTGTATTTTTAGCAGAGATGGGGTTTCACCGCGTTAGCCATGATAGTCTCAATCTCCTGACCTTCTGATCCGCCTGCCTCGGCTTCCCAAACTGCTGGGATTACAGGCGTGACCAACCGTGCCGCCTTTCTCTCTCTTTCTTCCTTTTTTCCTTACTCCCTTCCCTTCCCTTCCCTTCCCTTCCCTTCCCTTCCCTTCCCTTCCCTTCCCTTCCCTTCCCTTCCCTTCCCTTCCCTTCCCTTCCCTTCCCTTCCCTTCCCTTCCCTTCCCTTCCCTCCCCTTCCCTCCCCTTCCCTCCCCTCCCCTCCCCTCCCCTCCCCTCCCCTCCCCTCCCCTCCCCTCCCTTCCCTTCCCCTCCCCTCCCCTCCCCTTACCTTTCCTTTTCCTTTCTCTGCTTCTGTGTCCTCCTCTCCTTGTCTGTCCGTCCTTCCTTCCTTCCTTCCTTCCTTCCTTCCTTCCTTCCTTCCTTCCTTCCTTCCTTCCTTCCTTCCTTTTCTTTCTTCTCTTTCTTTCTCTTTCTTTTTCTTTTTCTTTTCTTTCTCTTTCTTTTTTCTCTTTCTTTTCTTTCTTTCTTCTTTCTTTTTTCTCTCTTTCTCCTTCCTTTCTGTCTCTTTTTCTTTCTTTTCTTTCTCTTCTTTCCCTCTTTCTCTCTCCTTCCTTCCTCTTTCTCTTTCTCTCTCCTTCCTTCCTCTCTCGCTTTCTTTCTTTGTTTTTCTTTCTTTCTCTCTCTCTTTCTCTTTCTTTCTTTCCCTCTTTCTTTTTCTCTTTTATTCTCTTCCATTTTGTATTTTTATTTTTTAATTTTTTTCATGGGAAATGATTTGAGAATTACAGTTCTTTAGATAGAAGAAGATACATGATGTTGAATTTGCACTGGAGGCATCTCTATTAAATCATTATATATATTCCTTAAGTCTGTTCAGTCTGTCCCCCAATAAGACCAAGAAGCCATCACTCATTATGGAATTAAACATGCATAGAATACATACCTTGGTTTTTAAGTACCAATTCCCACCAAAATGTATCAGATATAATTGAAAGAATGGTTGATTTCAGGTTTGGGCAGCAATATATATGTTATCATAGAAAGTAAATAAATACTGAGAAAAAAATGACATTATATCAAGAGAACATAATAACCAGTGTTATGGGAACTCCTTTGTACAACTTGATATTATTTACATTTCAAAAAGAATAATGATGAAAATATACTGTAAGATATTGAATAAACTCAAGTATCACTCATAAAAATGAGGACATGAGAGAGAGGGAGAGAAGACAGAGAGAGAGAGACATAAAGGAAAGGTGGGAGGAAGATTTTGTTTTTAAGACAAGCTAATAAATGGAAAGAGGACAATATCAGAAAATCATTATTTTGCAAATCACAAAATAATAACCGAATCAAGTATCATATTCCAGTCTTATACATTCTTATGTTGTGGCATATACAAAGCACATTTATTTTTCTCTCATATATCTGTGGGTAAACTGAGATTGTGATTTACTCCAGGCTGCAAATTGTGTTCAAATCTATGCCACATGTTTCTGATTCTTCTTGAATAAGTGTCTATCACATCAAGTCATATTCTTCTTATGGTGAAAGGAAAGAGTACAAACGAATAAGCCAAAATGGGCAAGGCCATTTCAAGCCTCTGACATCCCATAGACCAAAGTAAGCCACATAGCCGTATTCAGATTCAAGAAACAGGGATAAATACTTCTCTCATGATTTAATGCGTTAGCTTGATCTAATCTGTATAATAGTCTGATAGTGTTTTGGACATTAGGATATTCACATTTAAATTATACCCTATGGATGAGCTGTTTGGTTCAGAGAGAAAAATAATGTTTTTATTCCATGAATAAATCTTGTATTTACTGTTTAAGTGAGAAAACTTAGAATAATAGTGATTAAAAAGATGATATTATATATCTCCTGATATGAGACAATAATACCACTTCTATGTAATCTTGCCCCAAAATAATTAACTTTAAATTTAATGATGAGAAAACAATAGGCAAATCTAGACTGTAGAAAATTCTAGAAGACAAGTAGCTTTATAATCTCCAAAACACATACTGAAACGCAAGGGGATTATACTACAGAAACTAAGGAGCTGTAACGGTGAAATTTAAAGTGTATTGTTAAATCAATATAAAATGTGGTAAAATTTAAAACTATTCTTATGTTGTAAAATAATAAATAAAGCAGCACGAGTGACATATTTTTCATAAAAATAAAGCATATTAATCAATTTAATGTAAATATTTAAACAACAACAAAAAGTTATGTCTAAATAACCTAAATGTCCGGTAAAAAGGTTTTTTGTTTTGTTTTCTTTTGTTTTGTTTTTCCAGTTGAAGTTATTTTAACATTTTAGAAAACATCAATATCTTATAATCAGTAAGTTTACAAAATATATAAAGCACATATACATGTAAATATGCATTTGGATATTTCATATTGTACTTTACTTAAATGAGACATAAATAATGTTAGGTCTAGAAAATTATTATGATTTGTGTATAAATAATAGGAACTCTTATAAGCCATTAGTTTGGCTGTTATATACAAACTGCACTCTCCAGGCACAGTGACTTGCGTCTGGATGTTTACAATTTAAATGAAGGTGGAAAGGCCAATACTATTAGTATCATTTTGATATTGTCAGTACAATGACAGGAGTAAGAAATGAATTTTGCATTGCTATGACAGCATTAAGATAAATTGCAGATTTTATATGGTAATTTATTGTGGTAATATAAACAGCTGCATAAGCATTATAAATTATCAGTCCCTGGATTGGCATATAGATCAATATAGAATATTGCACTAATGGAACCTTTTGGTCAGTCCACTTCTGCTTTGGTGAATTATGGCTGATTATAAAGGGATAGTGGGTTCACTTATAATTGGATTTGAATTCCAATTTCTTGTTATCAATCCCGTGATGGGCTCAAAATAACTTGATAAAACAAATTATTTTTAGTCAATTAAAAAAATTGATTATTTTTAAATTGTGGTAAAATATGCATAACATAAAATTAACCATTTAAATGAATTTTGAATGTAGAGTTCCAAAGTGTCACATATATTCATTTTTTTTCTTTATAAAGTTTGTAACCATGGTGGATAACATTTTCAGTTACAAACTTGCAGCAATTATAAAATTTTGATCTATCATGTCCCATTTCTTCTCAGGGATTGTAATTCCTTCTCAGTTTTCAACAATAACATGTCATGAAATATTTGTACAATATCAGTGAATTTTCTTCCCATTACTTTATAACTGTTCTCATCTGAATGGATAAAATGAAGATAGCCATTATAGTCACCATGGAAAATAGAAAAGATGCCATACAGTTCCAAAGAAAATTGGTTTTCTTGATATCAACAAAGTTTCAATCATAGAAACTTAGTCTTTATAGAATTTGTAATTCTCATTTATATAGAATACTTTCATCTTCTGTTCCATAGGTCTGGTGGGGTTGGCTGGGCTCCTAGACTTGTAAAAACTAACTGCATCTGGCCAGGCACGGTGGCTCACGCCTGTAATCCCAGCACTTTGGGAGGGGGAGGCAGGCGGATCACGAGGTTGGGAGATGGAGACCATCCTGGCTAACACGGTGAAACCCCGTCTCTACTAAAAATACAAAAAATTAGCTGGGCGTGGTGGCGGGCGCCTGTAGTCCCAGCTACTCTGGAGGCTGAGGCAGGAGAATGGCGTGAACCCGGGAGGCAGAGCTTGCAGTGAGCCGAGATCGCACCACAGCACTCCAGTCTGGGCGACAGAGCGAGACTCCGGAAAAAAAAAAAAACACTTAACTGAACCTTAAAATCACCTGATAAATATTTAAAAATGACTAATGCCTGGGTCCCACACCGAGAAATTTTGATGATTATTAATTGGGAGAAAGTATATCTTAATTTTCCTTTACCAGCTCTTACGCATATCTTGAATTAATCACTCTCAATACAAGGATCATCAAGGAGAGATCTTCATGATTTGATGTAGTGAAGAAAGTCAGATGTAGCAGCACTAATTCCCCGTCTCCGTAATCTACTGTCTTTCTGCCAAAGGAGAGCAGGCTTGTACTCTGAAGTTTCCCACTTGAGATGAAACATGAGTGGAGATGAAATGCTTAGAGTTAATCTTTAAGTGACTCTGACTCGGCCCCTGCCTTTATCTGATTGTTCAATAGTAGAAGCTGGGTCTCACTGCAGCACACACAGTTAAGATTTTTCCATGCTCTTGTCACCAGAATTGACTGTCCCTTCAGTGATGTAACTTTCCTAACATCACCGCAAGTGGGAAAATTTCTCATGAGACTGAATTACATTTTGAACATTTTAAAAAACACTCTGTAACAGGCATAAAACTAAGTGTTTTTCTGCTTTAACTCATTTAATCTTTCTTATAATCTTATGGCATTATGCATAAATACAGTTAGTTAACATTATTTCAATTGCTAGTGAAGAATTATTCACTGTTAATGAAGAAACTGAAGCACAGTTTTGTTGGTTTCAACTGTCCAATAATTTGAAAGGCTTAATTATTCCATATATTAACTACCCTTAATGTTGTGCTTTCTGCAACTGAAATGTGTATTACTTCTAGTTTCTCTTACACTTGTGATCAAAATATTTAACAGAATGGAGCTATCATAGAGCTCAGCAATATTTACAGACCTCACAGCTTCATTCGATGCTATTTAAATATACCCATTTCAACTTTCTTTGTTGAGTTAAATCTGTTCAGCTAAAGCTGTCATGCTATACCTGTCACTAAGTAATACAAAAAACATGAAACACTTTGCCAAATACTGGTTTCATAAATAATAAGGGAATCTGAAGAAAAACACTCCCTAAGGAGAATGATGGGAGACTGGAGAGTTAAGGGCCATGCATGTAAATTTTTTAGGTCATAGTAAGAAAATATCAATTCCTGAGAGAATGAATGAGAAGCCATTCAAGGAAATATTTTAAGCAGTATTTGCAGTTGAAAAATAGAGGCAGCGATATGATTGTTTGCATTTTTTTGTAAACAACTGTGTAAATTGTGGTGAATGTTTTAGACGGTTGTCAGAGGGGACGCTATATTAAAACAGTAGTAGTCCACATGAAAGTGATGGCACTCTATTTTCTATTTCTGGTAATAAATTACTATAAACTTAGATACTTAAAACACATTTATACGTAACAGTTTCTGTGAATCAAAAGATGTGGCAAAGTTTAACTGATCTCTTTGCTTTGGATCTCTCACATCCAAGGTGTTAATCATGGCTGGGGTTTTATCTGAAACTGCAACCGGGAAAGAAGGCTCCACTTAGCGGCTCAGTTGGTTGTTGACAGAATTCAGTTTCCTGAGGGCTCTGGGGCCCGTTCCACTAAGGGCCTTGGTTCCTTGCTGGCTGTTGGCCAGAGGCATTCTCAGTTCCTTGCCACATGAGTCACTCCATGCAGCAGCTCACAACATGGGAGCTTGCTCCAGCAAAGCAAGCAAGACAAAGTCTGCTGGAAGACGGATGTCAGAATATTATGGCATCCTATTACCTTTTCTAAATTGCATTATTAAAGAATCACGTCAGGCCGGCATGATGGCTCATGCCTGTAATCCCAGCACTTTAGGAAGCTGAGGTGTGTGGATCACCTGAGGTTAGGAGTTCGAGACCAGTCTGGCCATCACAAAAAATAAAATAAAATTAGCCAGGCGTGGTGGCAGACACCTGTGATCCCAGCTACTCATGAGGCTGAGGCAGGAGAATTGCTTGAATGGGGAAGCAGAGGTTGCAGTGAGCCTAGATCACGCCACTGCACTCCAGCCTGGGCGATAAGAGCAAAAAAAGTTAAAATAAAAAAAGAAGCATATCACAATTTCTTCCCAAAATTAATCAGAGAAGTGGAGCAGTGGCCAGAAGGAATTATGCAAATGAGTGAATACCAGCAGGTAGCAATCGTTAAAGACCATCTTAGTGTCTGTACACCACAGTAACTTTGACTTCGTATGGTTATTGGTGGTAGAAAGTTGATGGACATTTGAGATAATTAGAAAGCATAATCAACTAGGAAACAGACTGGATAAGGTAAGAATGAGAGAATAATTTCAATATCCTACAATCAACTGGAGAAAAGATGTTAGTATTTACTAACACAAAATCAGCATTTATTTATCTTATTGTTTGTTTGGATTGTGGGGATATGTTGAAATTAATATGTCTACATAGTCTATAACTAGTGTCTTTTGCATTATGCCAGCTGATAGACCATGACTGATGCCATTGTGTACTGACATTTAAGCTCAGGAAATTTATAGTTTTTAAATAATTAACCCATATTACATATTTAAATATTTTCCCCAGGAATGTATAGGTAATTACAATTCATATTTCATATTCCTGGTTGCCTCCTAGTAGTAATGCCTTGCAATAGATCCACCTCTTCAGAGGGGAGAACTTCAAGTATGAAGATGTATTCTCTGAGATTGTTGGAGAGAGGAAACATGAATATAATTAATAGATGTGAATATAAGCAATCAATATTAGTCTAGGATTAAATGAAATGTGTTTGAATTTTTAAAACATGTTCTAGGAATATTTTAATATGGGACTTGTAAATTTCTGATATTTTAAAGTAGAACCATATAAAAATTTGAATATATCAATGTTTGTGACATAATGAAAAGGGCAGTTTTATAGGGTTCAATGTGATAACACGTTATCAGAGATGACTGACAATCTGCTATAAAAAGTCTAATTTGAGAACTCTCCTCTATTGATTTCATGAAATCTTCAATCTGTCATTTTATATGAATGAAATATACAAAACTAAGCATTGAATATTTGCTATGGCTGTTATGATATGGCAGTAACTGACATCTGCATTAAGTAGGAAATCATCATTGTTTCCTAATAAAATAATTTATATACCCAGATGAAAAAGTAATTTCTTAATGATAAGCCCAGTTTCCTTTTATGTAATTATATCGCATAAAGAGAGTACACAAATGAAATAGAATCCGTATCAGGTATGAACTCTAATTTCTGCATGATTCACTTGAAATTCATTGTTCAAATATAACTGATACAGTTACAATTGCCTAGAATACAAATTAATTTTCAATCATCTATTGAAATTTTTTTTTTGCAGTTCAGAGACTATATTCTGAATACATGTGTACTTTCCCATGGGGATTTTATTTCTAATCTTCTGTTTTTAATGGCCTTTTTTTTGAACAAGGATTACATTTTTATACCTTTTAGAAAACGTTCTGTGTAGCATTCTAACCTCAGAGAGTTTTTGTGCAGGATGGAAAATCTCTGTTTTCCACTGCACAGATGTCTTTTCCATAAGGCAACATTTTACTTTTTTCTCTCAGTTCAATCTGGACACCAGATTCTTGAAATTTGTAATATAATTTTAAGTGAAGTAAGGCTTTTTAAAAATTTTATTATTTCACAGATGTAGTATGCCCTAATGACACTTTTCAGTATTGCATTTCAAAACATTGCATACACGTCACAAATCTGTATTCCTCCCCGTAGGTCTTTTCCTCATAGACCCGAACTCTTACAGATATTCAGAATCAATTAAAGTGTTTCCATATTGCAACGGCTCCCTTATAGTCCTGGAAAATATTATTACTGATATATCAAGATAAACTTGCTAAATATAGAATAAGTCCTGTGATTTTAAATCCTTAGCATTTTAAAATCTATCTCTACCTTTTCATTCCTACTTCAATGATCTTACCTCAGGTCCTCATTACCTTCATCTGGACTATTTTAATAGTGGAAACAAGGCTTTAATTCCACTCTTTCTTCCTGAAAGACACTTCTATTATGATGTGTTCTTAAACAAATCAATCAAAGCATTACATAATTTTCCTTAACGAGAAATTTAGTGACTCCCCATCAAATCCAGTTCAATTTTTTAGCCCAGAACACGAGAGTCTGGTCCTCACCAACCTCTTCAGCTCATACCCTTTCACCCTCTGCATTGACTCCTGTGCTACAGTAATACTAAAATAACTGCATTTTTCAAACACATGCCATATTTTTTATCTTCTCGAATGCTCATTTCCTCTGCCTATATTATTATCATCCCTCATTTCTTATTCACCTTTTTAAATTCATTTTTTTAAAGATTGGGGTCACAAATTGGTTCCTCCAAAAAAAGATTCTTATTCCTCCTAAGTTCTGTTTCTTCTATTTCCCTGCAGCATGCCACGATACATCTATATTAGCAGATTTGATCTTTCTCTTTTGCACAGGAAATAAGTGTGTATTATACAACTGGTTGCATTTTGTGTCCAGTGGAATACAGGATAAGTTTGTTTTTGTTTTAGTATTTTGAAATATATTTTTTATCATTGTATTTTTTTTTTCTTAAGAACTAACTTCCCAGCCAGGTAGAAATATGATAACTTGATTTTTTTGAAAAACCAAATACCTAAATTGGTATTTTGACCTCTATATCTTTTCTAACAAATTCTGCTACTTATTTTTGCACATCTAATTCTTTTACATGGTTCTATAGACCGCTGCTCTTGCCTATATTGTCTTAATTTTCACTTTTCATTTCCTTAAAATGCTGAAAATCAGATAAACCAGATAAAATATGTTATGTTCAACACTTGGGTGGATAAAATAACTTGAAAGATGTAGGGAAAGGAAATAGTAAAGTAATAGAGACAGTATGAATTAAACATACTTGTCTATAGTTAGTAGATCATATGGCAGAAGAGATAAATCAACTAAAAACTGTACTCTCTACCACAACTAAATATGGAGTGCGTTTTTCTTTTTCACATCTAGGTGGGGTATATAATTCCGAAAAATAAAGCTCCTCTAACCTGTACAGTGGAATCCTGTCGATACGGTAAAAACTTTCATGGCCAGGTCATAAGTTCATGGTCCTTGGAAATTTCTTTGAATAGGGACAAGGCCTTGTGTGTGCGCACGCGCACCCGTACGTGTGTGTGTGTGTGTTTGTGTGTGTGTGTGTTTGTGTGAGTGTGCGTGTGTATGTGTGTGTCTTGGGTGGTAGTAGCAGGGATAATAATCATCTTTGCTTCTGAAAGTCTTTTATGACAAGAGGTATTTTCCTGTCTTTTAATATCCAAAAAGATGAATAAGTTGAGGCTAAAGTGACCATATTTGGCTCAATGTAAACCAAATATTAGCTTTGAATGATCAAGATGCTTGAGGCAATCTTGTCTGGCAATATGTGGTGTTACTTGTCACAACAGGTGTTCAAACATACATGGAATGATTGCTTGGCTAGGATACTGTTGAGGAGATTAAAATATATCAAGTGAATGGTTGTTTTAGAACATCTCTGGGATCCCTTCTAAACTCCAGGTTACCACATTTTTAAATTGTCTTCTTCCAAATGTCTAGTTTAAATATTAAATGGTGGCGTTCTGTCCCTGATTTCTTCTATGAGAAAAATACCATAGTATGTTTCTCCATATAAGAATGTGCTGCACTGCATATAAAAGTAAGACAATTATTTGATTTATAAATCTACTGCTTTTCAACTTTGTGTGTTTTTATCTCTTTTATAGACATACTTATCACAAAGATAAGGATGACTTTTTTTTCAAAGACGTTGCATTTATATTGTCCATGTGTATTTCATTTTATCCACTTTAATAATGAAGACCATTTTTTTTTCTAACATTCTTCTGCCAAACACTGAATGTTGCTTGTATTATATCATTCAGAACAAATTTGCTTGTATTTCACATTCAGAACAATACGTTTTACAGGTGAGGAAATTGATGTGTAGCATAATAAACTGATTACCAATAGTTGCAGTTAATAAGTATAGGACCAGAGTATTTAACAAAGTCAGAAATACACCGAAGCTCTTTTTCTCAACAACTATAATCTATTTAAAATAAACAAATTAAAAAAAAAACAAAGGAAATACACGAGTATTTATTTTCTTTTTGAAATATCTTTAAGCACAGAAGATGTTAAAGGCAAACTCTTGGGAAAAATTATCTGATTTATTTTGGACATAAAATATTATCACTTTCAAGATTTGTTTGTAAGTTATATTGAGACAGTTCTTTAAATATGATGTTTGGGATTCCTCAGTCAGCATTTTTACTCACTTTTATTAGCTTGAAAACATAAAAAATGTAAACTTTTATTTTAAATAATACAGAAGGCTCTTTAAACCTAGTAATATCAATGATAAATGACTTTAGAAAGAAAAGCCAATTTATTCTACAGAAACTATCACTCCAAATTGATAGTTTCAGAGGATGTTTTTGTCTGCACCTAATTTTCAGAATATTTTCAATATAACACAAAAAATAGGTTTTAGGTTATCTTTACATCATTTGACAAGTTAACAACTTACAAAGTTATTTCATATTATTGAATATTTTTCTCTTTTCCTTAAATCTAGGCACTATCCTTTTATAAACTCTCCTCTTCATAAGGTTTTGTTTCATTTTGCTTAGTATTTTTTTAATTTCCATTCTTCACTTTTTTTTTTTACTTCTTTCTTTCCTTCCTTTTTTTTTCTTCTATTTTTGTGGTTTACTTTTGTTTGTTTTGCATTGAGTAAAATATTGGTTCTTTTCAGCGTTTAGGAAGGTAGGTTATTTTCTTGTTTCCAGCTCAATAAACCTTCCAGATGAGTCAAAGAAAATTTTGTGAAGTGGAGTTTCTCAACAGTTCTCGACAGGGATATGTCAAACCCTTCACCAGCTGTGGCTCTAGCCTGGACAATTTTAAGATGATATAACAAGGTTACTATCCCAGCGAAACTAAACTAAAATTTAAATTTTCATCAAATTGTGATTATTATAACATTTTATTTTTATCAGACTGTTTTTGTGAAACATACATCCCAAATTATTTAATTAGTTAACTTTATGGTGAGAGGTTTACCAAGTTTGTTATGTTTAAGTTGTGACTAAGTCCATCTTGCATAAAACATGTTCCCTGTAAAAGATCGAGATTTTTTTTGCATTTAAAGCAAAGTTGGTCATTAATTCGAGTTAACTAAAGCATGATTTTAGAAAGATGGAATAGATGTACCCAAGTAGAATCATGAGGGCAAGATTAAGGAAGCATCTCCATGTTTGTTTGCTAGGGCAACCATAACAAAATACCAAAGACGGGGTAACTTAAACAACAGAAATCTGTTTTCTCACAGTTCTGGATGTTTGAAGTCCAAGAAGGATGTGTCAGCAGGGCTGGTTCCTTTTGAGGGCAGCAAGAGAAGGATCTGTTTCAGACTTCTCTCCTTGCCTAACAGATGGCCATGTTCTCTCTGCATCTTCACATCAAGATGATATGTACATTATTTCTTATGTATATTATTGTGTTCAAATATCTTCTCATAAGAACATGAATCATATAGAATTAGCATCTATTCTAGACCTCATATTATCTTTATCACCTCTGTAAAGACCCTATCTCCAAATACAATCACCTTCTCAATCCTGGGGTTTTGTATACTGCATATTTGAGGGATGCAATTCAGCCAATAAAAGCCTTTTTAATAGAAATTTCCTTAAGTGTCCATGAAAATGTCCCATAGAAGATTTCCAGAGTGATTTGTTTAGTGTTTTTTTCTTAATAGTTAGCGGTACTGAGTAGGAATTTAGTGAAACTGAAAATAGACAGCGAGAGATCAACAAAATCAGGATGGATGGCCTCCAATTGTAGAGTCCCAAGCCAAGTTTCAGTATGAACTGAAATTTAGATTCTACAACCTCACTTACTTGCTCATGCCTTATTAAGAATCTAACAATGAATTAAAGAAAATACATTGTTTTCTTACTATAACTCTGTGTTTCTTACCATAAGACTTCATTGCAGCCAAGTTGTCTTTGTGGCAATAAGAAAAATATAGATATATAAACAAACTCACATATTCTCACACAAAATTAGAAATTTACACACATATTCATGCATACTCTGATGTACTAAGTCCCAGCTGTTTTAAATATCATCTATCTTACCTGGGTAGTCAATAGTCCTTAAGTTTATCAGCTAAGTATGTAGGAACTTTATAAACCTTGACAGATTACCCATACTCTACCCATACTCTACTGATAAATGGTGAAAAGAGAAAACTTCCAAGGAATCCAGGTTGAATTTCTAAAACACTTAAAATGGGACACTAGTACATAATGACATCCCTGCAGTCTTCTCACCCATTGAGTGCCTCAGCCCAGCACAGCATGAACAAGGGCCCAGTGAGCACTATGTCCAGTAGTAAACAAGTGGTGATTTATCACTTTTTGATACATTTAAATATCCTTTCTAAGGATAACAGGAAGGAAAGAAACCAAAATATGATAACCTCCACTGTAGATTTATAGGTCACAGTCCTTCCTGGTTCATTTCTACTAGGCATGAACACCCGTGTGTTAAGTCAAATTCTGTCAGCTCTTCCTGGAAACTATCTGCCACCACATAGTTTACTAACAATAAATGCTTAGCTGAATAAATAATTACATCAAAAATAAAAGAGAGGAGACACAGATCAATCGTCACCCCTTCTCTAGTCCAGAAAAAAAATTCCACTTACTTTTCCAAGGTGAAGACACCAAAACTCTTTGAGTCTGTCTTGGGCTTCTTCCAAAGTGGGGTTGCTGGATGATACATGTACGTAAGATGTAGAAGGGGTATAAACATTCTCTAGTCCTATGAATTTGGAGCACTTGTAAGAGTGTCCAGAGAGTGGTCATGTGCTGGAGATTTTGAAAAGAATTTTAAAACAAGTCATGGATATTGAATGGAAGTTTAGGTCAAATATTGGAGATATAAAGGATATATAGATATAAAGGTATAATAAAACTTTAGTATTCACATGAATAAATATGTGCCTTAGAAAAAAATATTGAAACAATGTATGCTTCTGAATCATCAGTTCCCTTTTAGCTGTAACGATGCTTTAGGGAAATCTTAATAGTTTTATATCAACTCTAGATGCTTTCTTGATAATTAGGTAAGCATTATCTTGCTTTAGAATAAAATAAAGCAATGGAATGATAAACCAACAATGAAGGAGAGTCTAATGTGTTACAAAGAAAGTATTGTACTTTTCAAGCAGCTCAGGAAAAAGAAAATAAGGAATTGTGACCATATGTGTTGTAAAATTAGGAAATGTTTTATTCCAAAATGTAATGGTTACATATAGAAGCCAGAAATCATGTTTCATAAATTTCTATTACTATCATGCTGCGTCCTAGAAGGCAAACACAGGAAACTATTAATATTTATAGACTAAGAATGAAGCAAACATTATAAATTAAATATGACCTTTTTTTCATAGAACACCATAAACTGAGCAAAAATCTGATAGTTGATTTCCTATGGTAACAGAAAAAGAAAAGCCGTGGTCTTTAAAACACTTTGTATTATATTATCTGATATATACCTTTGATATTAAATCTCCCACTCAGCTATATTTAAAAGGCTTGAGATTTTCTGAGGTAAATAATAAACAACAAATCCCTGGTATTTCTGCTAAAACTCTGTATTCTTCAACAGAATGTAGCCTCTTTGCACTATGTGATTTTGAAAAGAAAATTTTTAAGAATCTACATGGTGATTTGTAAACCATGTTTAAGGAGCTGCTGCACTGCTCTGTGGAGTCTAATAGAGAATTTGACAAACTGATTGTTAATTAAATAATCTAAAACCAGTATCAGCGAGCTGAAGTGTGAAGATGTCATTTTCTGCTAGAGGTGAAATCTGAGTGGAAATTTTCCACCTCAGGCAGATGACGGCCAATCCAGAACATACTCTCAGAGCCATTCTTAATATTACCATAAAAGCCACCTCAATTTAGTGTCTTTATTTATCATCTGTCATATTTCAGGGTCACATCAGAATTCAGTAGAGGTTCAAATCATTACAAGTGTGAATAGCTAGTATTTAGCATTCGTAAAGCCTGAAGAAATCTAGAGAAAAAAGGGTATTACTTAAAATTACTTTGTATTATATTATCTGAAATCTTTGTTCCAGTAACTCAATTCTATATATAACCTCAGAATTCATGGAGATATATTTCTAAATGTAAGTATTCTTATAAGATCACTATTAGAATCAGTTTCTGAAGTATTTTTGTAGTTTAAGAAATTACTCAGGTCACTTCTCAGTGTATTTTACAATTATACATGTATCAAGCATGAGCAGGAAAGATGCCTTCTTAATTTGTTTGGCACAGCATAGTGTCATATTTATACTTATCCAGGACCATTAATTGGTAATTATAAGTATGTACATTGTGTTGCAAGCAATAATAATTGGGCAAACTTTTGTAAAAAATAAATATTTAAGAACTCTTTGTACTGAATTGCATCAGTTACTCAGAAAACAAGAGAGTGATTAAAAGTGAAGAGTACATAGAAGCATACAGGTTAAAGAAATCCCATAATTTTTGTTACGATTTTCTTTGTTTACATAAGTGTTCAGGCACAGTCTTGAGTCTCTTGAAATCTGAGATATAATAGAGGAAAATCACATTATCTGTGATACAGGAACCAAGGTTACTGTGGTATTTCAGTTGCAGCAACCATTATGCACAATAGATAACCTTGCAATTGAAGAAACTAGCTAAGAATGCTTTAATTGCTTTGATTTATAATTTTAAAACTTCAAAACCAACTCTTAAAAATACTCATCTTGTAACTATATACAATATATGAGGGATTTAAAAATGTATTATTTTAATAAAGAATATTTTTGTGTCTTAAGAGTGAGTCTACATAAACTTGCTAGAACAAAGGGAGATTATTTCATAGATATTTTGAATCAAATTACAAGAAAGTGAAAATAAAAGCAATAACTACTATCCATGGTATTCTTATTTTGCCAGGTGTTTTGCATAGTATTTAACTTAAATACTTTCATTTAAATTTATAGCAAATCTGTGAGCTATTATATACATTCTGTATTAGTTGTAAATTTGAACTAAACAAAATACAGCTAGCAAGCGGCATAGCTGGAATTCAAAGTTAGTTCTGACCCCAAAGCCTGTGCTTAGAGGGCTGATTGGAAGAAAGGAAGCATGGATTCTGCTCTGAAAATCATGAATCGAGCATATAAAAATTTTACATGAATTTTCCTCATCTACAAAATGAATATATTTAAATTAGTCCTTACAGTTTCTTCAAAAATAAAGTCCTTTAGTTCTATGAACATGCCTGAAACTTCAATTAGTAATTATATAGTGGCTTAAACAGTATTAAGAGCTAAGTTAATAAGCTTCCTCAGTGGCAAAATTATATTTAATTCATGGTGCCTGCCCTAAAGGAACTTAAAAGACAGGGCATCAACTTAGGAAAATTAAATGACAGATCAACACTGAAGATAGTAATGGAAGATGCTATCATACAATGCCTATAATTCCATTTTCAAATGAGCAATATGGGCTCATTAAAATTCCGAGGAATTAAAAAAAAAAGAATCACAGATATATTAGCAGCAACTACAAAGAAATGCTGTGAGGAAGTATTATTGCTCTCAAGTTCATAGGAAGGTATAAATTAGAGTGTTCCAGAAGGTTATGATAGAAGAAAAGTGATTTCCAGATGTCACAACAAGAACCGTCTTGCCTAAAGTAGTAAACAGAGATTATTTTCCAATTCATATCAAAACAATTATACATTGAGAACTATGCAAAGTTCGGGACAAAATAATTGAAAAGGTAACCAGAATGATATTCTTATAGCGCTTACAATCTTCTTATTAATGTTTATATAAATAGTCAAAATGTAAATCTGGACCTTTCTTAATCCTAACATATTAAATAATACTTGGAATAGTTATTAAATGTGATAATAGAGTAGAAAAATACTTAATACTTACTTTATTAGATTGTACTTATATTTAACATTTCTGTGAGTGCTTGGGAGTCAACTTTTATGAAATAAAAAATTATTTTTTAACAAATTATAATAGTTATACAACATTATGTGATAGTAATATATTTATAATAACATGGTCAACACATAATATATTTGCATATGTCAAAATAATTGATAGATAACTATTTAGTCTGCTTAAATTTACATAGATTTACCCATTTGGGTCAATAAAACACATTTCATAATTTCAATATCTTCTTTCTAATTTTTTGTTTTCATAGCTTAGGTCATGTAATAAATATAAGGACAATGATACAATTCAAATTAACTCACATTGGTAGAAATGAGAACATTTAAATGATTGTTCAGGTATTAACTAGGATTTGTAATTTTTAAAAAGCTAACACCAAATTTTCAACTTTGGAGAAATTGATATTGGTCTTTTTTTCTATGGAGAAATCTATTGCTAGCAGTAAGTTTTTGGATTAAATGGAGAATTTCTAATTTTAAAGAATTCCAATTTATTATGAAATGATGTTTAATATAAAGAAAGGATGCTCTTCAGAGCTCAATTATTTTTATATATGCATATATATGTATATGTGTATATATACCTTTTTCTTTCTAGAGTAATGTGATGTATATAACATTATTTGATTACTAATTGCTTCTTTGGGACCAAGTATACCATTTCAATTAGTCATAACACAGGGATATTTAAAATTTTAAGATAAACTGGGCATGGGGGCCCTTTCCTGAAATCCCAGCAATACAAGTGCCTGAGGTGGGAGGATCAGTAGAGGTCAGAAGTTGGAGACCAGCCTGGGCAACTTAGGGAGACATCATCTCTACAAAAACAAACAAAGAAAACTTAGCAAAGTGCAGTGGGCACACCTGTAGTCCCAGCTACTAGGGAGATTGGGGTGAGAGGATCAGCTGAGCCCCGTAGTTCAAAGGTGCAGAGACAGTGTCATTGCACTCCAGTGTGGGTGACAGAGAAGGCCTCATCTCTTTAAAAAGAAAGAAAGACATAATCAAAGTTATCTATTCTCAAATTTACTCTTCTTTTGAGAATACATATCTAAATAAAACAAATTTAAAGCATATATAATTAAAATAGTATAAATTAAAATTCTTAAATGGTTATATTTAATGAGATATATATTTAGGATGAGAATTTAAATTTTAAACTTTTCATATTCACTTACAAAGGAACTCACTGCATTTCCTAATTTATTTGCATTATGGCTCTTGATTCTTCTAAATCCTGACATGTTAATTTATTTTCCCATTTTTATCTGATCCTTTTGATGTAATTATTATTTTAAAGTATCTTTTTTGGGTCTCCTTACTGTTTTAATGCTATCAGACTTGTATTGATGGAGAACAGTTTAATAGGGGTTTTCACTTCCATCATGAAATAAACAGTAAGAATTGACTAAGTAAATCAAAACTATAGTTAAGAAATTTGAAATAAATTATTATAAAACAACAATGAAATATATCAAATTTAACATAAGTTGTCTTTAGCCAGTTATATAATATAAATGTTTCTACACAACAAGCAAACATATTGCATATCAATCAACTAGACACATCTTAGTACTCTTTAATTTGGTAAGATTTATACATATAATTTCATTGGTTAGAATTATATTAAAATGGCCAGGTACGGTGGCTCACGCCTGTAATCCCAGCACCCAACACTTTGGGAGGCCGAGGCAGGCAGATCATCTGAGATCAGGAGTTCGGGACCAGCCTGACCAACATGGTGAAACCTCATCTCTACTAAAAATATTTTTTAAAAAAATTAGCCAGGCGTGGTGCCACATGCCTATAATCCTAGCTTGTTGGAAGGCTGAGGCAGGACAATCTCTTGAACCCGAGAGGCAGAGGTTGCAGTGAGTCGAGATTGCGCCATTGTACTCCAGCCTGGGCAACAAGAGTGAAACTCTATCTCAAAAAAAAAAAAAAAAAAAAAAAGAATTATATTAAAATTCTGGTTTTCTTCATCTGTTTATTGATTTTCAGCATAGAAATAAATATCAAGAAAGCAAACAAGCTAATGAAGCTGTTAAGTTCTGAACTTATTTTTATTTAATAATATTGTATAGATAATAAGCATGTATCTATCTTATTTTGCTCGAATTGGTGTTTTAACATGATTTTAGTTTGAGGTCTGAAAATGCTTTGAAATACTTGCTTTGTCTTGATAAGGAGATGCCAGAATTGGTCTTCTGTGCAAACTGCTCCCAGAACATAAATTTGAAGCATAGTTCATTCTTCTAGGCAACCAAGACACCACTTAGTAAATTACTGTTTGTATTAAAGCCTAATTCAATAGCACACCTCTGAATTAACTTTCTCCGATGTCCAATTCTCACCCAATAAATTGTAAAGCACAGAACTCTAGAGGGCAGAGACATTATTAACACAACAATGCCCAAAAAAATCTGTAAAGCAAAAAAATCTCTAGTCTAAATATATAATACTTCTCACACATATGTTATTTTTCATTCATGCAGTTAAAAATTGCTTATATTATTAAAATACATTAATTTAAAAGCATGACTAAATGTCCTGCTATCATTACCATTATCTCAATTAACTGTTAGTAGGACTTCTGTTATATAAGAGCTCTTCATTTTTAACATGAAAATGTAGTCATTATGCATTAATTCATTAGAAACTATTTACTTAAAGCATATGTAACTATCTTAGGTAACAAATTACACTGAATGTAAAATGATGCTAGCTGGAAGACTTTATTTTGGTACTACAAAATATAAACTAGCATCCTAAAATTAGCATGTTACACCTAAGTTAAGATATGGAAAAAATGTATCTTAAATCAATAAAATAAATATATGTCTTTGAAAGTTATAAAATTTTGCTCATCATAGCACAATAAATGTTCTTGTCACCTTTTATGTAATAATGGTTTTACAATGAGAAAATGTCAAACTCTATTAAACATGGAATATATTCTTTCTCCTAACAGAAACAAATAAAATGTCAGGATAAAGTACTTAAAACATTTTTTTTAAGACATTAGGTATCAAGGAACAATGGACAGTGATCTCTGAGAAACATACAATCATCAGTATGTATCTATGCTTTCCTCAGGTCATTGACGGGGGAATTTCAGACTATAATATAGGAAGAAGAATCCTAGAAAGAGCACAACAGTCTCCTGAATTGAAGAGAGAGAACTGAAAATCTAGGAAGGCTAAGACTACAGTTCAAAGGACAAAATACTGGAAAGGAGAGTACTACACAGCAAAAAATACTAGACATCTACAGAAATTATTTCTCAAGTCTTCAGCTGAGTCTTCAATGGCTTTAAAGTTAGCAGTCTTTTCCTCTGCAGGATTTGATCTACAGTCAACCCCTCCATTGCATTACACAGCATAAGCATGTGAGAAAATTATCAGTGGTGAGAGAAAAAAAGATCAGTGAGAACGGTCCCTGGAGCTCACATAGGGTTAGGAATGCTTTTTCCAGCATCCAGCATAGAATACTTCGTAATTCAAGAAGCAAAAGATTGGAGAGAGTACCCAAAACGGTCTTGCCTCATTAGTGGGCCAAATTTACATTGTTCTTGTTCCCATTAATAAAACTTAAAAAGTAATATACATAGAGACCAAATTGTGTCTATGCAACTTAATTTCATTCCAGAAAAAGCCCTCAATAATATTTATAGAAGTATGCAAATATGGAATACCTAAGAATGTAAAATTTTCAATTCATTCTATCAAATCAAAATTCAACAGACATGCAAATAATCAGGCAAGTATACCACACAATGCGAAGAAATACCAGTAGTTACAATGAACATAGACATGACAGCAATTATAGAATTAGTAGATATGGACATTAAAAATATTATAACTTATTTTACATGTTTAAGAAACTACAGAAAGAATTTAATATATTGATTAGAAATATAGAAGATACAACTAAAACCCCAATTGAACTTCTGCTGCTGAAAATCACATCTGATAGGATAGATACAATGGAAGAATAAATAGCAGATCAGACACTGTAGAAGAAAAAATTGGTAACATTGAAGACATACTAATAGAAACTACCTAAAATAAGGATAAAGATAAGAATGAAAAAAGATAGTATCAGTGAGTTGTGGGACAACTTCAAGCAGCTAATATATATATATGTAATAGGAACCCTGGAAATTGAAGTTAAGGTGGACAGCAAAAATTATTTTTTAAATTTGAAAAATCTATAAATCAACATGTCCATGAAGCTCAACAATACCCCAAAGCAAGAAGAATCAAGATAAATGTATATGGATCTCAACAACCACACTTTAAATTGTAACTTTACCATTTTTAAAAGGCTGCAAAAGCTTTAAATTGTATACTTTAAGTTTGTGTAGATATGTCAATTATGCCCAAATAAAGTTAATACAATTTTAAAAAAAGAAGAATGAGGATTTTGCATAATGCTTATCTTAAATATGTTATTTAATGGAGAAGGACTCCGTTTGACTAGTCTAGGATGACTCTGGCTCTTTCTGCATGTCTGCCTCCTGCCTTCAGCAAGCTGTTCTGGGCATATTTCCATTTATTAAGAAGTGAGAGTAGCAGGAGAACAAGAATTTTTAAAGTTTCTTCTATCCTGATTTCTAACATTCTATTAGCTACAGAAGATAACAGATGAAAGACAACACCCCACTTACAAGGAGATAAGCAAATAAAACAATGAACAAAACATATTACCTACTTATTTTGTGACTGACATTAGAGTATAGTTATTATAACTGTGATTTATAAAATGAGAGAATAATAAAGTTTGTGTAGGAGTGTAATATTTAATTTACATTAATTCAAAAATTATGGTGTTATAACTTTGAATTGATAGGTACTTATATGTAGAATATATAAATTATATTTGCCCAAATAACCAAACATTGAAAAAAAAATCACTGTATCTTCCCATTCAATCCCAACCATGTGTTTCCAGGGTTTTAAATAAATACTGTCATTTTATAGCCCAAGGATCTTTATATCTTTGCACATTGGTATATAAAAATTAATTTATTTTTGTTAACATCTGCATGTTTTACCTAATTATCCTCTTTTCCATAGTTTAGTATTAAAAACTGTACTGCAATAAATAGCCTATGCCATGCTAATGTAGCTGAACTATTTTTTCTTTCAATAGCTTTTTTAAAAGTATGCTTATAAATTTTATGTATTTAAAATTTTGCAAGGTAGTACCACATCACTGTATTAAAGAATACCAACTTAAATGTGTGTTATCAATATCCGAGATATTTTAAATATATTTTCTAAAGCAGTTACTATTAAAACTTTTGAAGCTTTAGCCAATCTGTTAGGTCAAACATCAGTTTGCATTATGTTGTGTGTATCTTTAATAGAGAGTTTCAGCTTTTTTTACATTAACCCGTGTCTCTTCCTCTATCAAGTATTTTCCCAGAGACATTTATATCATTTTCCCCAAGTTAAATGCTGTCATTTGTTTGTAGAAATCATTCATATACTGTTTTAGGTCAGTACGAAAGTATTTGTGGTTTTTGCCTTTACCAACGTAATAGATACTAATCTTTTGTGTCTTTAGTGTGTTGCAAATATTTTCTCTCTGTTTCTGCAATTTTTGAAGTATAGAGTGACAAAAGTATTTGTAGTCAAAACTCTCGGTATTGTTCTTTTTAATTGTGGGGCTTTGGATAAGACTTCCATACCTTTACACAATTTGCTTTTTAGTATTTTTATAGAATAGGTATAAAGCCATTTTATGTGTCACATATGCATTTTTCTGTAACTTATTAGCATATATTTTCTTTGATTTATTTATCCTTATTTCTTAATTGGGCAATCTCTTTACTTACATTTTTAAAGAACCAAATTTGGTTGTAATAATTCCATTTACTTTTGAAATTCATTTATTGCTATTTCAGCACTTATCTCTTCTTTAGTTCTACTGTATTTAGTTGACAACTTGTAGTAGAAATCCTGCACAGATTTAAAGAAAAATTAGGTTTTTAATTTGATTTTTTCATCATAACAAGCAAATTGGGTAACTGGTACAACAGCTTCACTATGACAATCAATTTCCTATGCCCTTACTTTCTTTCTCTGCCATCAGTAGCATGTGATTCTCATTCTTACAATCTCGGGACTATTGCATGTTTAGGCATGTCTCAGTGTTCCAAGTATGTGGATGGGTAAAGAACAAGTGTCAAAAAAGCAAAAATTAAAACAAACAAAAACAACCTCTCTCTTTGAAAATAATGTCCTCTTCTATTTTATTGATTAAAACTTCTAATTCTCTTAATTTTACGTTAGTTGTTATTAATCAAACCCATGTCACATGGTCACTGAAACTTCAAGGGTCACAGATGCTGAATGTACTAGGCTAGACTCACTTGTGCATTCCAAAGGAAGGCTCTGTTTGCAAAGAACAAGACAATACATTTTAACTAGGCTGCTGGTCATGTATCATACCACTATTATCTTTTGATGTATTTTGTTGCTTAGTTTTTTATTTGTTATACTAAATGCTAAGGTTAATGTAGTTCAAGAGTTCTGCTTAGTATTGAAACATTTGAGAAGATGAAAAACGTCTTTTCTTCATTGGCGTTTCTGCATCTATAAGTATTGGATATATTGATACTGCTTTGTACTGATTTCTCAAAATTCTTATTTTCGTTCTTATTTTTATTTAGCACAAGATTTACTTAAAACATTTCTGTTTGTTCACATTAAACACTTTAGAGTTATTATTTTGTTATTTATTTGCTTTTTTGTTACATTAAGGTCAAAGTATGTGGTATGGAAGAGTACTGTTTTCTGGCTTCATTGAAATTTCCTCTGTGTTTAGGTACATAATCTATTTTTGTTACTGTTCCTTAAACAGAAAAGAAGGATGTCCATTCTCTGTAGGGGACATTGTTTTTCCCTCAGTTACTCTGTCTCTATCTATATAAGCATAGAAATAAATATTACCTATAGAAAATTATATATTTCATAATTTTTCTCATAAATTATATAACAAGTCATTTTTATATCAACATGGCACAAAAGTCTTATAAGAGTAAAATCTGGGGGTACAATTTGTTGTTTCAAATGTTTATATTTCTCAGTAAATTTCCCTCAGGCATTTTATTGTGTTTTCCAATGAAGAAACATATTGTCCGTATTACTTTATTGTATATTACAACTTTTATCATTGAATTTTCCTTGTTTTCCCCTTTAGTATCTGGCTTTAAATTCCACATTATTTTTCACATTATCTGAGTTTATTATGACCATTTTCAATTTAGTTTATTATATGGTTATTTATTTTTAATTTGCTAAGGCATTTGAAACACATTTTAATGTTCTGTGTTTAGTGATTTTGGTTCTGAGAGATGCATGCAGTGTGTTTGATATAGGTGAATAAAAATGTGATAAAAGAAGGAAGGAACAAAGGACAAGCTTGCTTACTGGAATATGAAACCAAGTATAGCATGATGATCGATGATAGATAGATAGGTGATAGATAGATGGATATATATGTATGTAAATACATACATACAGACATACATACTTAGAATGTAAACATATATTTTACAAACATACACACATGCACACATACTTTACAGGTATATCCCAATATGCAATGTGTGTTCTGAAGGGATGAATAGAAATAAAAGTCTACAGGCACTAATTTCCAACTAGTTCGTACAATTGTCTGTGCTAATTATACATAGCAAAATACTGGAGGCATTTTGTCCATGATTTTTTGCGGAAATTTTGAAATAGCCTCTTAAAAACATTTTAATGGTTTTATATGTATTTTGATTCTTAGGGTGTGAATATCTTTACTCTCATTTGAAAAAGTTACTTACTAACATCAAGAAAAATGCCACTTGTTTTTCTCTCTTCAGAATTTGAGATGACACCCTAATTATTAATGTATATGGTGGATGTGTCCCTTAGTGATTCAAATCCTCTAAAAACTTTATTTGGTACATCTTCATTTTTTGTTTTAAATGTTGTGCTAGGGTTAGTCTATAATAATAGCTGAATTTTATAATATATTGCAATATTTGGCAATATTATCCTCTAACACATAGTACTTTGTTGAATAATGAAGGCTTATTCTGTGGTCCATTTAGCATATAATATCTCAGTATATTATGTTGTGTAGTCAATCAAAAGTTGTTTCATTTGCATTTATGTCTTTACACAATGGCTATAAATTACGCTTTGGCAAAACCAATTTCGAATTTAAATGCATTTTTTGGAAGCTGTTACCAGAATTTACCAAGTTATCTAACTTATAATTATATAGGAACATTTGAAAGTCATTGAAAAGAAAATTCTCTGTGGGATAATTGCAGGGTCTGAGATATACAAACTGAAGCTATTTTGTGTTTTTGTTCCCTCTGGGTTTAAAATATTTGTTCTCATTGCAAAAAAAAAAAAAAATATATGTGCTTGCTAATTCTATGGCTAACTAAAATTGTGTAATCTTATTTAAAATAATGTAAAATGATTATTTGCCTTTACCAAGGCAAAGATAGCTTATCTACTAAAAAGAAGTATGCAAATTCTATGAAATGTGTGACTAATCAGTGAAATGAGTTTACATTTGGTTACATACAACTTATAAAGTAGCAGTCTCTATTATGTATTTTCTATATGCATGAAACAAATATCTTGCCCATAAAGCAAGTTGTCCTATATTTCATAGTATTTTTTCCAGGTTATTTGACCATAACTCATTATAACTTAATGGCATATAGAATTAAAATTTAAAGGTATACATTTAAAAGTTTTATAATATTTATAATATTTTATAGTTATCTAGTCTTACTAAGATTTAGATGAGCTAATTGTAAAGTTAATCAGACATTCAGTACTATTCTTGAAGTTATGTATGAGAGTTGAATTCACAGACTTGTATAGTATATTGCAGAATACAAATCTTGTAATACAGAGAGCAAACAGACATATTTTAAAAATATGCTCTGAAAAGACCTACTTAGATTGTCTGAGATAACTGTTAAGGGGAGAAAAAGAACTAAAATAATCCTTTGATCCAGCCATCTATCTTCAGGGCCTTCAGGAACATAAATGTCTAAAACATTTCTAAGAATTGTGTCTTGTCTTCATGAAGATAAGGAACCATGCCTTGAGCCAATAGTAAATGATCATATAATTTAATGTATGCTTAGTTCTCTACACACCCATCATATTTTCGTACCTTCTGAATGTTTGTAATGATAAATTTTATGTCTTTAAGAATAAAATGATATTTCTTAAAGTTATTACTATAATGACTAAAGTTGAGTTACATAATGATAATTTCAGAAGCAATTAACAGTGAGATTTCACTTACCTGGCCAGATAGAAACTAAAAGGTCTCAATTAATACCCTAATCATTATTTTATTCTCTAGTCTAGCACCATACTTTGGCATCCTTTACCTATTTGTTAAATAAATGAATGCATTTGATTAATGTATTGAATTTAAATATTAAGGTAAAACACTAACCGTGTTTATTTTCAAAGCCAGGTGGCGTGCCTTCACTACATAACAATTTTGTGAATCCAAAGAAGACACGATTTCTTACACTTTTTAACAAGCTATCTGATACCTAAATTAAAGCTTAACTAGAAGTTTCAGACATATTTTGAAGCTTTGGCTAAAGGTACCATGCAGTATTATTGTTCTCACTATTATACGATGAGTTACACTATTTTCTGCTGAACTCAAATTAGTCTATAATGATTACCTGAAAACCACTGCATCATATTCTACCTTCTTTATTTCCCCGTCCTGATTTTTATCTTCTCTCTCACTTTTCATCCCTAGTTCCCTTGAGGCATATTTTTCCAAT
Organism: Macaca nemestrina; assembly: GCF_043159975.1. Taxonomy (NCBI): domain Eukaryota; kingdom Metazoa; phylum Chordata; class Mammalia; order Primates; family Cercopithecidae; genus Macaca; species Macaca nemestrina. Next base: position 27,728,441 of record NC_092127.1, read on the forward strand.
AAGGTAAAAAATAGAGCTATTGATTGTGTCTGACAAGTGTCAAAATTTTTTCTATCAATAAGAGAGAGAGAACACCTAACAGTCTGATCAAAGCTGGTGAGACAGATGGTGTCACATTAAAAAGAAAGATCCATTATTTAACCACTTATAACTCTTAAACTCCCTTAGTTATTTGTTGAGTTATATTCCTGGAAAGCTTTCTTCTTTCAGAGATTATTTTTAATCATATTATATCAAGATACTTACATTTCCATTAACATCACTGAGTAAAGACACAATACCTTCAAGAATATTTCAAGGGAGTAAGGAATCAATGAATTTGTTTATAGTATATCTAAATCTTTCTCATAAAATGTGAAGCTGTTTTTATCTATGTACTTGAGAATTATGCTAAGATATTCATACAAAAATTTGTTCATATAATGATATAATAATATATGGAAATTCATATGTACAAAGTAGGTAACTTTAAAATCTCAAAGTACATTTCAACAATTTTGCAGCAAAATATAATACAAAGCTTTTTAGTCAAAAGTAGTAGATCTTAATACATTTTGATATTTGACATTTAAAATTTATACAATTATGTAAAATATATGTAATTGCTCAAATAATTTAAATACTAATAACTAGGTTAATTTCAAAGCTGTATCTTTAGTTCAGGATTAGTACACATTTAGCATGAAGCATTACAGACTTCTGCTTCTAAGATCTAGAACATTGCAAATAATAGTACTTTTTACTCTGATAATGATAGAAAGACAGATAAGTGACTATATCATTGTTAAGAAAACCCAGCAGAGGTTTGGGGATGTAAAACACCTTAATGAACTAAAATCCTTAAAGAGAGAAACCTTTTTTAGTAGAGAAGAGATTTCTGACTGCTTTTGATCCTGGGGAAATAGTTGAAGGAGGAAAAATTCACCAGAGAATAGGGTTAAGAAGAATGAGTTAAAATTAAAATAGAAGCAGTAGTAGTAGTGGTGTATTAGTCTTTTCTTACATGCTAATAAAGACACACCCAACACTGGGTGATTTATAAAGAAAAAGAGGTTTAATGGACTCACAGTTCCACATGGCTGGGGAGGCCTCACAATCATGGTGGAAGATGAAGGAAGAGCAAAGGCATGTCTCACATGGCAGCAGGCAAGAGAGCGTGTGCAGGGGAACTCCCCTTTATAAAACCATCAGATGTCATGAGACTTATTCGCTGTCGTGAGAACAGCACCAAAAACATCGGCCCCATGATTCAATTACCTCCCACCAGGTCCCTCCCACAACACGTGGGAATTATGGGAGCTACAATTCAAGATGTGATTTGGGTGGGGACACAGCCAAACCATATCAAGTAGTAGTAATAACAACAACAACAATAATAATAATGGCCAAGTATCTTCTGGCATGATTGTTTAGAATCCTGAAGCACCCCCGTCTCCAAGCAGATGTGTATCTACCTGACAACTCTTTCCAAATTCTTCACTGAATAACCTGGGTGGTAGCCAGCAGGCCAAAAGACAAAGTAGAAGAGAGGATAAAGAGAGCTTCCCTGAGGCACTTAGAACCCACTGTAGGCTGAGAACAGGGCAGGATATTTGAGAGGAACCAAACTGAGGCATTCTGGGCCTTCAGTAAGCTGTGGTTTCAGAACACTGAAGGGAGAGCAGAACTCATGGCAGGTAAACATCCTGATCCCTGGGAAATAGAAGGCCTCGCTGCTACAGGCTGTGCCACAGCAGATGAGCTGGGAAAGATGCCTGGAGGCACCTGGTACTTTCCAGAGTATGAAGCACTGCAGCACCAAGGATAAGGGCAGGATAGGAAGGTCGAGAGGAATTTTCCTAAGTCTTTTAAAGCTTTCATTGAATGTTGAACTGCCGTCCTTCAAAGGCATAATTGCTCAGGACAGCAGGACAGAAAAAGAAAGCACCTAAATGCCATCAATTGAGGAATAAGAGTGGACAGCAAATAGAATTCCTCAGGAATTAAAATAGGTAAGAATTAAATCTCCCATGTTAAAACATTCTAAAGAATGTTGGCAGCTGTACTGTAAAGCAAAAGGAAATTCTTTGAGTATCCTGAGCACTAAGACCCCAGGTCCAGCTGAAGAGAATGTACCTCATGAGCACTGAATTCATTCTAACTGAATCAGTAGTCCAGCTCAGAACTATTTCAAAACAGATGTATTGACCCAGAAACTCACATTATTTCCCCAAAAGAAGAATGAATGTGCCATAACTGAAGATAATGTTATTTATCTCATTAATTTTTAGAATTTTGAGACTACGAATGAGTCATAAACTGTAATCATCAAGAGACAAAACAATTAATAGAAGCAAATGTAGAAATATCTTAGATTCATCAGATGGAGAATTTTAAATATCTGTAATAAATATGTTAAAAGATGTAGTAGAAATGAAACAACTTGAGTGGGCAGATGAGGAATTAAAGCAGAGAATTCCAATTATTGTTTTTTAAATCCAAATGTAAATGTTATTTAAAAAAAAAAAACATTTAGCTTGGGCTTATCAGAAACATGAACACAGGAGAGGAAATATTCCCTGAAATTAAATACTGATAAATAAAAATGATGCAAACAAACATATAGAAAAAATACATAATAATTACTATAAACAATATGTTTGAAATCTACGGCATAATAAGAAATGTTCTACGATATGTAAACTGAAGTTCAAAAATGAGAAAATAAGGGGATTGGACCAGGAAAAAAAATTGAAGACATAATTGCCAAGATTTTTAAATTCTGGTAAAATGCAGAAAACTATTGAATCAAGAAGTTCAGAAAACCCTGTATAGAGGAAAATAAAAAAGAAAGCCACACTCAGGTATGTTGAAGTAAAACTAAAGAAAATCAAAGATAAAGAGAAGATTTTTTTGAAAGCATGTGGTAGACTTAATAGTAGCTCCCCAAAGATGTTCCTCTCCGAATTCTTACGTGACTGAAGGAACTCTGCAAATGTGATTAAGCGAAGGATATGGAAATAGGGAGATTATTCTGGATTACCCAAGTGGGCCCAATGTAATTACAAAGGCCCTTATAAGGGAATGAGGGAGACAAGAGAATGACAGACAAAGAAGGAGAAAATGAAAGCCGGGGAAGAAAAGAGAGCATTTGAAGGTGCTATGCTGCTTTCCTTGAAGACAGAGAAGGAACCACACACAAAGGAATGCAGGCAGCATGTGGATGCTGAAAAAAGTAAAGGAAACAGATTCTTCCCTAGAACCTCCCAGAAAGAACACAGCCCTGACAATGCCTTGATTTCAGTCTAATGAGACCATTTCAGTCTTCTAACCTCCAGAACTGTAGGAGAATCAATATGTGCTGTTTGAAGCCATTGCATTTGTGGTAATTTGTCATAGCATCAACAGGAAATTAATACAAGCTGTGAGAGAAAATAGCCACAGGGCATACTGAAAATAATTTAAAAAATGGCTAAATTCTCATCAGAAAGAATGGAAGTCAGAATATGATGGAATAAGATCTTTTAAAGAATAAATAAATTATACATGAATGCAAGTTCAATAATTAAATTCTGTTCATCGGGCCAGGCACAGTAGCTCACTCCTGTAATCCTAGCACTTTGGCAGGTCAAGACGGGCAGATCACCTGAAGTCAGGAGTTCAGAACCAGCCTGGACAACATGGTGAAACCCCGTCTCTACTAATAATAGAAAAATCAGCTGTGCGTGGGTGGCGGGTGTCTATAATCCCAGTTACTGGGGAGGCTGAGGCAGGAGAATGGCTTGAACCCAGGAGGTGGAGGTTGCAGTGAGCTGAGATCATACCTTACCACTGCACTCCAGCCTGAGTGACAAAGTGATGAGACTCTGTCTCCAAAAAAAAAAAAAAGAAAAAGAAAAAGGAAAATTCTGTTCATGTAGAATTCAAAGTGTAGCAAATGTCCGTCAGAAATTGGAAATGAAAAAACACACACACTTTCAAAACAACAAGAGCTGAAAAAATTTCTCTTCACCTGACTTGCCCTATAAATATTATTAAAATAACAATAATTTAAAAAGCTGTACAGAGCCAGGATTCATCACTCTTTTTCAATTTTTTTTTCATTTGTTTTAGGCACAGGATCTTGCTCTGTTGCTCATGCTGGCATGCACTGATAGGATCACAGCTCACTGCAGCCTCAAACTCCCAGGCTCAAGCAATCCTCCAGCTTCAGCCTATCAAGTAGCTGGGACTATAAGTGCACACAACTACACCCAGCAGCTTTTTTTTTTTTTTTTTTTTTTTTTTTTTTTTTTGAGATGGAGTCTCGCTTTGTAGCCCGGGATGGAGTGCAGTGGCCGGATCTCGGCTCACTGCAAGCTCCGCCTCCTGGGTTCATGCCATTCTCCTGCCTCAGCCTCCCAAGTAGCTGGGACTACAGGTGCCCGCCACCTCGCCTGGCTAGTTTTTTGTATTTTTTTAGTAGAGACGGGGTTTCACCGTGTTAGTCAGGATAGTCTCGATTTCCTGACCTCATGATCCGCCCGTCTCGGCCTTTCTTTTTTTTTTAAATTTTCTGTAGATACCAGGTCTTGCTAGGTTGTCCAGGCTGGCCCTGAACTCCTGGACTCAAGCGATTCTGCCACCTTGGCCTCCCAAAGCTCTGGGATTACACGTGTGAGCCACCATGCTCAGCATTCTATTTCTTTCTTGATTAGAAAATAAAATAAGGTAAAATAACATTTAAAATGGCTTTAACATCAAATACCTAAATATAAGAAAAGTCGTTAAAAGATCTCTCTATGGAAAACCTAAATAAGTAGAAAGGCACACCAAATCATGGATTTGAAAACTGAATATTGTTAGGTTGCCCTTTTGTCACAAATTGATTATAAATTTAACTGAATTTCAATCAAAATTCTAGAAGACATTTTTTTTTGTAGGGCTTTCAATATGATTCCAAAAGCCATGGAAATTCAACAGATGGAGACTAGCCCAAAGTATGCTGAAAAACAAGTAATGAAGAAATTAAAGAAAATGCTTTAACCCTCATATTATCTGACTCCAAAACTTATTACAAAGCTCCAGTAATAAAAAATAGATATTTATTTGGGAAACAGTATGAGGAATCTGAAAATAAAGCTATACATTCATAACTTTGGACCAATGCACCAACCAATCACATGGGAAAAGGGAAGTATTTAAAACACATGTGTCTGGGTAAGATGATTATAGGGTGAAAAAAAAGTTCAACCTTTCAACTCACTCCTTGAATAAAAATTAACTCAAAGGCCGGGCGCGGTGGCTCAAGCCTGTAATCCCAGCACTTTGGGAGGCCGAGACGGATGGATCATGAGGTCAGGAGATCGAGACCATCCTGGCTAATATGGTGAAACCCCGTCTCTACTAAAAAATACAAAAAACTAGCCGGACGTGGTGGCGGGCGCCTGTAGTCCCGGCTACTCGGGAGGCTGAGGCAGGAGAATGGCGTGAACCCGGGAGGCAGAGCTTGCAGTGAGCTGAGATCCGGCCACTGCACTCCAGCCTGGGTGACCGAGCAAGACTCCGTCTCAAAAAAAAAAAAAAAAAAAAAAAAAAATTAACTCAAGATGTATCATAGTCTTAAAACATAAAGTGTGGAATCTTAAAGCCTCTAGAAAAAAGCACACTAAATTAGATTCACAATTTTGACATAGGCAGAGAAATCTTGCACAGCACACAAAAAGCAATATCAATAAAAAAACTAAAAGAACTTTAAAAAATAAAATTTCTGCCCATCAGAAGGCTCTGTTGAGGAATGTAATAGGCATAGGCAAACCACAAGCAGTAACAGAATAAGATGCACACACACACACACACAACATATATCTGCCAAATGTCTATATAACAAACTTCTAAAATTCAGTCTAAAACGATATCAGACCCAATAAATCTGGACAAAAAAGACTTGAACTAAAACTTTGAAAAATGGAAATTTAAATGTCAATCATTACATTAAAAGGTATTCAATATAATTGTTCACTGGGAAAATTAAAATTAACACAACAGTAAGATACTATGCCACATTCACTCCAGTGGCTAAAATCAAAAGAGATGGCAAGTCTAAGATTTAACAGGTGGCACTTATATGTGGGAGTGTAATATAATAAGCCACTTTAAATAAAAGTTTCAGTTTGACAGTGTATTTTTATAAATTAATTTTATAAATTAACTGTCTTATGACCCAGAAATTCCACTTCAAAGTGTTTACACAAGAATAATGAGAAGATACTTCCACAAAAATACGTGTCCATGAATGTTCCTAGCAGCTTTATTCATACTATCCCCATGCAGTAAACAACTGAAGTAATTATTTACAGGAGAATTGGTAAGCAGATATTGATGTTGTCATACAATGGAATAATGCTCACCATGAAAAATAAAAAAACAACATGAATGATTGTTAGCCACATGATATTGAATGAAAGGTGACAGATACAAAAGAATACATATTGTGTGAAAGATTTCATTTACATAAAGTTCAAAACAGCCAAAAGTTTTCTATGGTGACAAAAATCAGGACTGGATTATGACTTTGCGATCCCTTGGCATCATTGCCTTGATGGCATCCTTTCCCCAAAGGCAAAACAATAAGAATAAGAATAATTTATGACTTTCAGCATAATGACAAACATAATTATATTATACATTATTGATGATGTGGATTTGCTCACTGTTTAACATAACTTAATAATTTTGTTAAAGGTTTATATCTTCGGAAGCCATAATAACGGAAGTAGGTGGGAGAAGGACAGCAATTAATGGATACAAAATTAATTACTCTGACTCAAAGCTGACGAGTCACCAGACAAGACTGGAGACCATACAATTTAGAATCATCACTTTTAAAACTGTTAATGAACGAACATATGAGACTGGCTTATAACTACTCTGACAAAGAAATTTGAAATATGGTTTACTTTCTAGTGTATAGGAAACAATAGTGGTGAGTCAATAAAGAAACCATAGACAAGCTTATTTCTTATTTTTTGTGGAACTATATACAATAAGTTATTTTATGCAAATGAATATGCCTATTGTTGGTATTGGTCAGAACCAGAAAAAGATCATTAGGAAAATTTAAAATTATCATTATAATAAGAAAGTTTTCTAAAGAATTCTGATTTTTTATTTGTGCAAATGTATGGGATACATGACAAATTTTTACATATACATATAAATGTGTAGTGATAAGGTTGGATATTTAAGGTGTGCATCACCTGAGTACAATACATTTTTTAAGTATAGTCACCCTACTATGCTACAACACATTGAATGTATTCCTTCCTTCTTTATTTTTCGAGACAGAATCTTGCTCTGTTGCCCAGGCTGGAGTACAGTGGTGCCATCTTGGCTCACTGCAACCTCTGCCTCCCAGGTTCAAGCAATTCTCCTGTCTCAACTTCCTAAGTAGTTGGGACTACAAGTGCATGCCACCACACCCGGCTAATTTTTGTATTTTTAGTAGAGATGGGGTTTTACCATATTGGTCAGGCTGGCCTCAAACTCCTGACCCCAGGTGACCCACCCGCCTCAGCCTCCCAAAGTGCTGGGAGTACAGGCGTGAGCCACTGCGCCCGTCCTTTTCCTTCCTTCTTACTGTATTTTCATACCCTTTAACCCACTTCTCTTCATCAATCCCGTTACTTCCACTCACCCGTCCCAGTGTCTGTTGTTTATTTCCCCACTTTCATTTGTTCAAATTTTCAAAAGTCTTCAGAGCATTCTCTGTTTTCCTCTCCTTCTCTCTTGCTATTTCCCCGTCTCTCTCTCTTTTCCTCTTTGAGACCTTCTTTCAGAAGTTTATTTTTTCTTTGTTTTTTTCTGTCTCTAACGCTTAAGAATTTTGTGTCATCCTGTTCCAGGATTTTCTCATTTCTCTTTGTAGTTTATGGAATTGGGAAAGGAGAAAACAATGAGAATAGAAGTAAGCCTTATATAAGAGATAAAAAATGTGCAATTCTATTATTTGACCATAAATGAATTGTATCAGGAACATATTCTAGATCTACATAGAATTTAGTATTTGGCTTTAGAAAAGAATAGGACATTGTCACTAGTTTGCTAATCAGAAGACTTCAGCCTTTGCTGAGTTATTTTCATAGCAACAACTAAACTTTTTCATGCAATACAGAATAGTTATCCTAAATACAAATAAAAGAATCACCTCGAGTAAACACTAAAGAGGAGGATGTTCTAGTTCTCTGAATTCTACAACTGAATGCTTGGGAGCTTTCTATGTAATTTTCAGGCTACTGACCTTGTACCTACCTTCCAAAAATACTCACATTTTCTTATCTACTTGGTCCCAAGATGGCAAACTAAGAGACAAGTAAATAAGCAATGAAAGCAGAAACCTTTATTGCTTCATATTCTTTTCAGCATGAGTGATAAAAAAGAGTCAATTTGAAAGTTAAGGTTAATAATTTGGGGGAAAAATTGGAAATAAAACTTATACAAAATACTGAGTTAAATATGTGTATGATGTATTTATATAATATATATTATAAAATTAAACTGTTTAAAAATAATTTATTTATTTATTGAGATGGAGTCTCCCTCTGTCACCCAGGCTTGAATGCAGTGGCTTGATCCCAGCTCACTGAAACTTCCGCCTCCCAGGTTCAAACGATTCTCCTGTCTCAGCCTCCTGAGTAGCTGAGACTACAGGAGTGCACCACCACGCCCGGTTAATTTGTTTTTGTATTTTTAGTAGAGGCGGGGTTTCACCATGCTAGTGAGGCTGGTCTTGAACTCCTGACCTCAAACGATCCACCTACCTCCGCCTCCCAAAGGCTGGGATTACAGGCGTGAGTCACCGTGCCTGTCCCCCAAAATAAATTTTTGATTCTGCTGATACAATCTAAACATAGAAATCAGCACTTAGAAATGTATGACCTCTTTGCTCTGTTATCTAGTGTCATATTGACTTGTTGAACTATGGCCTTCTGTACCAGGCTCCTTTATGCTTTTACTGTTTATTCTTTGTCAAGAAAAATTTCAAAACTAAACATTTTTTCCCTTTGAGCTAAGTAATTTTTCCTTTACTGATTATCCTCCACTGAATTTTGTATTTTAACATATGGAATACCTATACTATGGAAATTGTATGAAGACCTTATTATCTATTATGGGGTATGAATATCTTTCTTACAAAAGATCCTCAATTATGCCAACTTCTGTAGAATTGCAGTTTCTTTCCTTCCCTTGTATTCTAAAAATCCCCAAAGAAGGAATCTACTGTAGTTTTGTGCTGTTTATGTTGTTTTCTCCAATCTCATTGATAAGAATACCCAGGGAGTAAAATGCTTTTATTTTTGAAATATTTTCTCAACTTTTATTTTAGAAACATGGTGTACATGTGCAGATAAGTTACATGGGTATATTGCACGCAGGTAGTGAACACTGTATCCAATAGGTAGTTGTTAGATTCTTCTAGTAATTATTATTATTATTTTAGACTAAGTCTTGCTCTGTTGCCCAGGCTGGAGTGCAGTGGCAGGATCTTGGCTCACTGCAATCTCTGCCTCCTGGGTTCAAGAGATTCTTCTGCCTTAGCCTCCTGAGTAGCTGGGACTACAGGCATGTGCCACCATACCCGGCTAATTTTTGTATTTTTAGTAGAGATGGGGTTTTACCATATTGGCCAGGCTGGTCTCGAACTCCTGACTTCATGCTTCGACTGCCTCAGTCTCCCAAGGTGCTGGGATTACAGGTGTGAGTCACCTACATCTTCTTTCATGCTAGCTCAATAAAAGGACCTAGAGAAAAATCTGTGATAACATATCAAATCCTTATATGCAGTCAATCCCTAAATTATTTATAAATAGAGTTCTCAACTATAGAATGCAACATATAACACGTTTTCACGAAACAACTTTAGAAGTTGCAGTTAGATCTATGTGGAGCTTAATTCACAAATGATTAGCCTGAACTTTTGTATAAATAGTATTTGTCTGGACAGTGGAAAAAGAGAGCAGTAGGAAGAAGAAGTTTTCCTTTTTTGTGGCTGATAGCCAGTGCAAATAAAACTTACATAGAATTATTAAAAGTAGACTGAGATGCTAACTTTTTAGCTTCTATTCATCCAGTATTTACTACCTGAGATAATAAAACACTGTATGAATCTTCTGCTATCATGGATTTTGAGATTATGCACTCCTAAAAATTTTCTAGGTAGATTTTCCCAAAATGAATATAAAATATAAATATTACTTTATAGATTAAAATTATTAAGGGGTCTTTGAATATTATACATGTTCACTTAAATTATCATATTTTAATACAAATCTATAGCTAATTATAAACTTCATATATGAATAACTATTCTAAATTTATAAAAAACAAACAAAATTATAAATTAAATACTAACCAAACTATAAAACCAGTAATATCAAAAATTACATCATCTTACCTTAACAGGTGTTGTTTTGCTAAAACCAAACAATTACTTTAAATGTATGTATGACCCATGTTACTGTGATAAAGATATTGAGTTTAAAATATACATATACATATATAGAGAGCAACTTTTTATAATGTAATTTTCTATCCAGTTTCTCTGTACAACTCTGTGATAATATTATAGCATAGTTAGACATCATTTGACCTTGCTTGGCTAAAATGTATAGTATATTTTTTATGTCTGCTTATATTCTTTTCTTTTTCTGTATTGTACTTTAAGTTCTAGGGTACATACATGTGCACAATATGCAAGTTTGTTACATATGTATACATGTGCCATGTTGGTGTACTGCACCCATTGACTCGTCATTTACATTAGGTATGTCTCCTAATGCTATCCCTCCCCCCTCCTCCAACCCTATGACAGGTCCCAGTGTGTGATGTTCCCCTTCCGGTGTCCAACTGTTTTCATTGTTCAATTCCCACCTATGAGCGAGAACATGCAGTGTCTGGTTTTCTGTTCTTGCCATAGCTTGCTGAGAATGATGGTTTCCAGCTGTATCCATGTCCCTGCAAAGGACATGAACCCATCCTTTTTTATGGCTGCATAGTATTCCATGGTGTATATGTGCCACATTTTCTTAATCCAGTCTGTCATTGATGGACATGTGGGTTGGTTCCAAGTCTTTGCTATTGTGAATAGTGCCTCAATAAACTTACATGTGCATGTGTCTTTATAGCAGCATGATTTATAATCCTTTGGGTATATTCCCAGTAATGGGATGGCTGGGTAAAATGGTATTTCTAGTTCTAGATCCTTGAGGAATCACCACACTGTCTTCCACAATGGTTGAACTAGTTTACAGTCCCACCAACAGTGTAAAAGTGTTTCTATTTCTCCACATCCTCTCCAGCACCTGTTGTTTCCTGAATTTTTAATGATTGCCATTCTAAATGGTGTGAGATGGTATCTCATTGTGGTTTTGATTTGCATTTCTCTGATGGTGAGTGATGATGAGCATTTTTTCATGTGTCTGTTGGCTTCATAAATGTCTTCTTTTGAGAAGTGTCTTTTTATATCCTTTGCCCAATTTTTGATGGGGTTGATTTTTTTCTTGTAAATTTATTTCAGTTCTTTGTAGGTTCTGGATATTAGCCCTTTGTCAGATGAATAGATTGCAAAAATGTTCTCCTATTCTGTAGGTTGCCTGTTCACTCTGATGGTAGTTTCTTTTGCTGTGCAGAAGCTCTTCAGTTTAATTAGATCCCATTTGTCAATTTTGGCTTTTGTTGCCATTGCTTTTGGTGTTTTAGACATGAAGTCCTTGCCCATGCCTATGTCCTGAATTGCATTGCCTAGGTTTTCTGCTAGGTTTGTTTTTTCTTTTTTTTTTTTTTTTTGGTTTTATGTCTGACATTTAAGTCTCTAATCCATCTTGAATTAATTTTTGTATAAGGTGTAAGGAAGGGATCCAATTTCAGCTTTCTACATATGGCTAGCCAGTTTTCCCAGCACCATTTGTTAAATAGGGAATCATTTCCCCATTTCTTGTTTTTATCTGGTTTGTCAAAGATCAGATGGTTGTCAATGTATGGTATTATTTCTGAGGGCTGTGTTCTGTTACATTGGTCTATATCTCTGTTTTGGTACCAGTACCATGCTGTTTTGGTTACCGTAGCCTTGTAGTATAGTTTGAAATCAGGTAGCATGATGCCTCCAGCTTTGTTCTTTTGGCTTAGGATTGTCTTGGCAACGCGGGGTCCTTTTTGGTTCCATATGAACTTAAAAGCATTTTTTTCCAATTCTGTGAAGAAAGTCATTGGTAGCTTAATGGGGATGGCATTGAATCTATAAATTACCTTGGGCAGTATGGCTATTTTCACAATATTGATTCTTCCTATCCATGAGCATGGAATGTTCTTCCATTTGTTTGTGTCCTCTTTTATTTCCTTGAGCAGTGGTTTGTAATTCTCCTTGAAGAGGTCCTTCACATCCCTTGTAAGTCAGATTCCTAGGTATTTTATTCTATTTGAAGCAATTGTGAATGGGAGTTCACTCATGATTTGGCTCTCTGTTTGTCTGTTATGGGTGTATAAGAATGCTTGTGATTTTTGCACATCGGTTTTGTATCCTGAGACTTTGCTGAAGTTGCTTATCAGCTTAAGGAGATTTTGGGCTGAGACAATGGGGTGTTCTAAATATACAATCATGTCATCTGCAAACAGGGACAATTTGATTTCCTCTTTTCCTAACTGAATACCCTTTATTTCTTTCTTCTGCCTGATTGCCCTGGCCAGAACTTCCAATACTATGTTAAATAGGAGGGGTGAGAGAGGGCATCCCTGTCTTGTGCCAGTTTTCAAAGGGAATGCTTACAGTTTTTGCCCCTTCAGTATGATACTGACTGTGGGTTTGTCATAATTAGCTCTTATTATTTTGAGATATATTCCATAAATATCGAATTTATTGAGAGTTTTTAGCATGAAGGGCTGTTGAATTTTGTCAAAGGCCTTTTCTGCATCTATTGAGACATTCATGTGGTTTTTGTCTTTGGTTCTGTTTATATGCTGGATTACATTTATTGATTTGCATATATTGAACCAGCCTTGCATCCCAGGGATGAGGCCCACTTGATCATGGTGCATAAGCTTTTTGATGTGCTGCTGGTTTCGGTTTGCCAGTATTTTATTGAGGATTTTTGCATTGATGTTCATCAGGGATATTGGTCTAAAATTCTCTTTTTTAGTTGTGTCTCTGCCAGGCTTTGGTATCAGGATGATATTGGCCTCATAAAATGAGTTAGGGAGGATTCCCTCTTTTTCTATTGATTGGAATAGCTTCAGAAGGAATGGTACCAGCTCCTCCTTGTACCTCTGGTAGAATTCGGCTGTGAGTCCGTCTGGTCCTGGACTATTTTTGTTGGTAGGCTATTATTTATTGCCTCAATTTCAGAGCCTATTATTGGTCTATTCAGGGATTCAACTTCTTCCTGGTTTAGTCTTGGGAGAGTGTATGTGTCCAGGAATTTACCCATTTCTTCTAGGTTTTCTAGTTTATTTGCATAGAGGTGTTTATAGTATTCTCTGATGGTAATTTGTATTTCTGTGGAGTCAGTGGTGATATCCCATTTATCAATTTTTATTGCATTTATTTGATTATTCTCTGTTTTCTTCTTTATTAGTCTTGCTAGTGGTTTATCAATTTTGTTGATCTTTTCAAAAAACCAGCTCCTGGATTCATTGATTTTTTGAAGGGTTTTTTTTTTTGTATCTCTATCTCCTTCAGTTCTGCTCTGATCTTAGTTATTTCTTGCCTTCTGCTAGCTTTTGAATGTGTTTGCTCTTGCTTCTCTAGTTCTTTTAATTGTGATGTTAGGGTGTCCATTTTAGATCTTTGCTGCTTTCTCTTGTGGGTGTTTAGTGCTATAAATTTCCCTCTACACACTGCTTTAAATGTGTCCCAGAGATTCTGGTATGTTGTGTCTTTGTTCTCATTGGTTTCAAAGAACATCTTTGTTTCTGTCTTCATTTCGTTATGTACCCAGTAGTCATTCAGGAGCAGGTTATTCAGTTTCCATGTAGTTGAGCAGTTTTGATTGAGTCTCTTAGTCCTGAGTTCTAGTTTGATTGCACTGTGGTCTCAGAGAGAGTTTGTTATAATTTCTGTTCTTTTACATTTGCTGAGGAGTGCTTTACTTCCAACTGTGTGGTCAATTTTGGAATAAGTGCGATGAGGTGCTGAGAAGAATGTATATTCTGTTGCTTTAGGGTGGAGAGTTCTGTAGATGTCTATTAGGTCCGCTTGGTGCAGAGTTGAATTAAATTCCTGGATATCCTTGTTAACTTTCTGTCTTGATCTGTCTAATGTTGACAGTAGGGTGTTAAAGTCTCCCATTATCATTTTATGGGAGTCTAAGTCTCTTTGTAAGTGTCTAAGGACTTGCTTTATGAATCTGGGTGCTCCTGTATTAGGTGCATATATATTTAGGATAGTTAGCTCTTCCTGGTGAATTGATCCCTTTACCGTTATGTAATGGCCTTCTTTGTCTCTTTTGATCTTTGATGGTTTAAAGTCTGTTTTATCAGAGAGTAGGATTGCAACCCCTGCTTTTTTTTGTTTTCCATTTGCATGGTAGATCTTCCTCCATCCCTTTATTTTGAGCCTACGTGTGTCTCTGCATGTTAGATGGGTCTCCTGAATACTGCAAACTGATGGGTCTTGACTCTTTATGCAATTTGCCAGTCTGTTTCTTTTAATTGGACCATTTAGTCCATTTACATTTAAGGTTAATATTGTTATGTGTGAACTTGATCCTGTCATTGTGATATTAGCTGGTTATTTTGCTTGTTAGTTGATACAGTTTCTTCCTAGCACTGATGAACTTTACATTTTGGCATGTTTTTGCAATGTCTGGTATCTGTTGTTCCTTTCCATGTTTAGCGCTTACTTCAGGATCTCTTGTAGCGCAGGCCTGGTGGTGACAAAATCTCCAAGCATTTGCTTGTCTGTAAAGGACTTTATTTCTCCTTCACTTATTAACCTTAGTTTAGCTGGATATGAAATTCTGGGTTGAAAATTCTTTTCTTTAAGAATGTTGAATATTGGCCCCCACTCTCTTCTGACTTGTAGAGTTTCTGCCGACAGATCTGCTGTTAGTCTGATGGGCTTCCCTTTGTGGGTTACCCGACCTTTCTCTCTGGCTGCCCTTAACATTATTTTCTTCATTTCAACTTTGGTGAATCTGACAATTATGTGTCTTGGAGTTGCTCTTCTTGAGGAGTATCTTTGTGGCATTGTCTATATTTCCTGAATTTGAATGTTGGCCTGTCTTTCTAGTTTGGGGAAGTTCTCCTGGATAGTATCCTGCAGAGTGTTTTCCAACTTGATTCTATTCTCCCCGTCGCTTTCAGGTACACCAATCAGATGTAGATTTGGTCTTTTCACATAGTCCCATATTTCTTGGAGGCTTTGTTCATTTCTTTTTACTCTTTTTTTCTCTAAACTTCTCTTCTCGCTTCATTTTGTTCATTTGATCTTCAATCTCTAATACCCTTTCTTCCAATTGATCGAATTGGTTACTGAAGCTAGTGCATTTGTCACCTAGTTCTCATGCCATGGTTTTCAGCTCTATCAGGTCATTTAAGGACTTTTCTACATTGGTTTTTGTAGTTAGCCATTCGTCTAATCTTTTTTCAAGGTTTTTAGCTTCTTTGTGATGGTTTCAAACTTCCTCCTTTAGCTCGGAGAAGTGTGATCATCTGAAGCCTTCTTCTCTCAGCTCATCAAAGTCATTCTCCATCCAGCTTTGTTCCATTGCTGGCAAGGAGCTGCATTCCTTTGGAGGGGGAGAGGCACTCTGATTTTTAGAATTTTCAGCTTTTCTGCTCTGCTTTTTCCCCATCTTTGTGGGTTTATCTACCTTTGGTCTTTGATGATGGTGATGTACAGATGGGGTTTTGGCATGGATGTCCTTTCTGTTTGTTAGTTTTTCTTCTAACTGTCAGGACCCTCAGCTGCAGGTCTGTTTGCATTTCCTGGAGGTCCACTCCAGACCCTCTTTGCCTGGGTATCAGCAGCTGAGACAGCAGAAGAGTGAATATTGCTGAACAGCAAATGTTACTGGTTGATCATTCCTCTGGGAACTTCATCTCAGAGGGGTAGCCAGCCGTGTGAGGTGTCAGTCTGCACCTACTGTGGGGTGCCTCCCAGTTATGCTACTCCAGGGTCAGGGACCCACTTGAGGAGACAGTCTGTCCGTTCTCAGATCTCAACCTCCGTGCTGGGAGAACCACTACTCTTTTCAAAGCCGTCAGATGGGACATTTACTTCTGCCGACATTTCTGCTGCCTTTTGTTTGACTATCCTCTGTCCCTAGAGGTGGAGTCTACAGAGGCAGGCAGGCCTCCTTGAGCTGTGGTGGGCTCCACCCAATTCGAGCTTCTCAGCCACTTTGTTTACCTACTCAAGCCTCAGCAATGGCGGGTGCCCCTCCCCCAGCCTCGCTGCTGCCTTGCAGTTAGATCTCAGACTGCTCTACTAGCAGTGAGGGAGGCCGCGTGTGCGTGGGACCCTCTGGGCCATTTGTGGGATATAATCTCCTGGTGTGCCGTTTGCTAAGACCCTTGGTAAAGCGCAGTATTAGGGTGGGAGTTACCCCATTTTCCAGGTGCTATATGTCACAGTTTCCCTTGGCTACGAAAGGGAATTCTGTTCCCCCTTACGCTTCCCAGGTGAGCCTATGCCTCACCCTGCTTCACCTCTCACTGGTCGGGCTGCAACCACAGACCAGTACTGTCTGACATGCCCCAGTGAGATGACCCAGTACTTCAGTTGAAAATGCAGAAATCACCTGTCTTCTGTGTCCCTCACACTGGGAGCTGGAGGCTGGAGCTGTTCCTATTCGGCCATCTTGGGCGCACCCCAGTATTGCAGTCTTAATATTTACTCTTCAAATCCATGAGCATAGGATTTTCTTTCATTTTGATAGGTAATTTTATTTTTTATGCAGTGTTATAATTTTCAATATACAAGACTTGTACCTGCTCATTTAAATTTATTCCTAGATGTTTTATTCTTTTCCAAGCTACTGTAAATGGGATGGTTTTCTTAATTCCATTTCCATTTTGTATTATTTATCACTAGTTTGTAGAAATACAATAGACTTCTCAATGTCAATAATGTGTTCTTCAGCTTTGCCAAATTGGCTTATTAACACTAATTGATTTTTATGGTTTATTTAGCATTTCAACATATAGGATCATGTCATAAGTGAATAATGACAGTTTTACTTTTTCCTGTCCAATTTAAGTGCCTTTTATGCCTTCCCTCTCCCAATTGCTTTGTCTAGATCTTTTAGTGCAGTGTTTGCTAGAACTGGTGAAAAATGGACAAGAATGTCTTAGGTAAAAACATTGAGATCAAGAACAAGAATTAGGACTTGTGCATTTACATTCATAAAGAATATTGGTCTGTAGGGTTTTTTCCCTCTGGAATTTGTGTGACAGTTATTCTGTCTTCATAGTATGAGTTAGGGCATATTCTCTTTTTTTCCATTTTTGGAACAGTTTAAGAATTGAGTAATTATTCCCCATAATTGGTGGATATAGCAGGAGCAATCATGAGCTCCTGGGCTATATTTGGTTGTGAGGTCTTTGATTACTGATTTAATCTCTTTTTTGGTGATTTCAGTAATCCTTTTTATTTCAGTAAGATTATACTAATGATCCCACTTTGACTTTTGAAGTTAATAATTGGATTCTTCTTTTTAAATTTTTCTCTTAGTGAGTCAAGCTAAATTTTTGTTAATTATGTTGATCTTTCCAAAGAACCAACTTGGGTTTAACTGATTTTCTCTATTTTTTTTCTATTCTCTGATTTATTACTATCCTCATCTTTACTATTTCTTCCCATCTACTGGATTTGGTTTTGTTTCCCTTTTTCTAGTTCCTTAAGGTGTATAATTAGGTTATTAATTTGAGATCTTCTTCCTTTTTAATGTAGGCATTTACAGCTATGTGTTCTTAGTTTTCTCTCTCTTCATCTCATAAAATTCAGCATGTTATGCTTTTATTTTCTTTGTTTCTCAGTATTTCCTAATATCTCTTTTGATTTCTTCTTTTAGCCATGATTGTTTAAGAATATGTTATTAAATTCCTATATTTCTCAATAGTCCAGGTTTTTCTCTTATTTATTTCTATTTTATTTCATTGTCGCTGAGGAAGATACCTTGAATCATTTAATTTTTTAATTGAATATTTTAAAATACAAGTACTGAGATTTGTCTTGTGGCCTAACATATCTTGGGAAATATTTTCCATGCACTTGAGAATAATGCATACTCTGCTGTTTTGAGGTGAAGTTTTTCTTACATGTCTATCAGGTCTATTAGGTTTATAGTGTTTGGAAAGTTCTTTCAAAGTGAGGTATTGAAGTCTGCAACTAGAACTGCAAATTTCTGTCTTCAATGCTGCCAAGACCCCTTCATCTACTTTAGGGCTCTGAGATTTGGTTTATGTATGTTTGTAAGTATTATATATTCTTGGTGAATTGATCCTTTTACCAATATGTGATGTTCTTATGTGTCTTTTGTAACAATTTCAGATTTATTGTCTGCTTTGTCTAATAATCATATAACCATCTCACCTCTCTTTTCATTATTGCTTACTTACAGAGAATGTTTGCTCATATTCTCACTTTCAGCTGATTTTTTTACTTCAACCCAAGGCAAACTACTTGTAGACAGTATATAAGTGAATCATCATTTTTATCCATTCTGTTAATCCCTTCCTTTTGAATGAGACTTTAATCCATTTAGATATAAAAAAATTAATGGTAAGGAAGAGTATGCTTCTCTATTTTTCATACATCTTACATATTTTTGTTCTTTAACTTTCTCCATTATTGCCTTATTTTGTGTTCAATTAATGTTTACAGTGTATACTGTTTTCATTTGTTTCTCATTTCCTTATATATATATTTTTAGATACTTTCCTAGTACTTCCCAATTTTAAAAATTAAACTCTTGCATTTATAACAATTTAGTTGAATTAATATCATCATAGCCTTAATAGTATACCAAAATATTTTTTCTTACAGCTTCATTCCTCTCCCTTTATGTTGTTTTCACAAATTATATCTTCATATATTGGATGCACATTAATATCGACTTAAAATTATTGAGTTTTGCTTTTCATTAAGATATAATGAAAAACAAAAAAGAAGCTACTACTCTCAGTACAATAATACTGGTTTTGTATTTACCTGTGTAGTTTCCTTTACCAGTGTTTCTCTTTATTTATTATTATTTTTTTTATGTTGCTTTGAGTAATTGTCTAGAGTCCTTTCACTTCTGCCACAAAATCTCCCTGTAGCACTTCTTGGAGTGAAGGTCTACTAGCGTCAAACTCCCACAGCTTTTATCTGAAAATGTTTCCTTTCCATTTTATTTTCAAAAGGTAGTTTTATCTGATATAGAATTATTGGTGGACATGATTTTTATATCAACACGTTAAACTTATCTTCCAGCTACCTCTGGCCTCCATGGTTTCTGCGTAAAAATCAGCTGTTATTTGTATTGAAGTTTTTTTTTAAATATATATATGGCAAGTTGTTTCTGCTTTCAAGATTCTTCCTTTATCAACAGTTTTATTATAATTGGGCTCAGTGCAGATGTTTTTGTGTCCTTCTTAAAGTTCATTGGACATGTAAATTCATGTATTTTATCAAATTTGGGGAGATTTTGCTTCTCATTTTTCAAATATTTTCCTCCCTTTTTTCTCTTTCCTCTTCTGGGGCTACCGTTATGCAGATAGCATATTTTAATGGCATTCCACAGATCTCATAAGGCTTATTCATTTTTGTCAATTTTTTAAAATTTTTATTCAATAACTTGGATAATTTCAATTGACTTACCTTCAAATTTTCTAATTATGTTTTCTGTTTGCTAAAATCTGCTTTTAAAATCCTGAAAATAATTCTCAGTTACTGAAAACTTTATTAGAGGATAGAAGTTTTTAGAAATTCTGGCTCTTACAATAACTGGTAATAATTTTCAGCTATTGTAAGAGCCAGAATTTCCAAAATCATGGGCTCATATCTTCAGCACCACTGCTGAGCTGGGAAAGGCGGAGTGCTAAGGTAAGTAAAAATGCAGCAAAGTTTTTCTACCATTTTTAATTTGCCTTTTTCTTGACTTAGCATTCTCTTAGTTTGTTAGCAGTTTTGAGTATTTTTTGGAGCTATCTAGAGATTATTCTGACAGTTTATGCTTGACTTTTTGGTGTTTCTGTGGTAAGATAGGGTCTTGGAGCTACATCCTGTACTAACATCACTGATATCATTTTGGACATAGCTTTAAAATAAACATTTTTGATTCACTGTTATCCTCATGTTAGTGCTTATTTGGTAATTCAGAACGACACCTTATTTTCTGTCAAATGGAACTAAACTCTCTGAATCGGTAATAAGAATTCCTGTAGTTTTCCCTTTTGTAACAAAATTCAACTCCTCCTCTACAGTCCTTCTCATTATTTGATCATTTTCAAGCCTGAGTTATGAAGTGTGTCAGCCAGCTTAATGAGCCTGATTACAAAGTGCAAGGGAATCAACTACAGGTTATCAAGAAGAAAACACTAAAACCATTGCCTAGATAACCTTAAAACAGAAATAAATCTTATTTTAATTATTTGGGACTTAAATAAAGAAAAATATTCTAAAGAATGTAATATACAGAGACTGAAAAGAAAGTTCTTATATTTACAAATATTTCAATATGATTTCAAGTCATAAGTACCATAATATAAGCAAAAATATGCCTTTTAATAAATCATTATATTTTTTGCTCACTGTTCAAATTTAATACATGGAGATATTTTTTAATTATTTATTCTAAGAAAATCAGAGAAGCTTATTTTTTTAATTAATCTTCGTTATTATTGAATGTTTTTACAATTTGCTTGCCATATAGAAAATAGTGGCACTTAGTGAAGTATAGTAATTAAATTATTTTATCAACATCTTTTGCATTTGTTGGATGGTGTAACTAATGGTATCAGTTAAAACTAGAAAAGTGATATACTATACTCAATGTCATTCTCTTTCTCTGTGACTACATTTTATATACATTTTTATGCCCATTGCCCTTTTAGCTGAGGACTAAAGCAACAAATATGATTTTTGAATTATTGATTAATAAGCTAATTAACATTAGATGCTGGAAACCTGTTCCATGCCTTATGTCACCAGTTAAAAAAAATACTAAGTTAAGGATAAATTAAGGATAACCAGTTCCCTATACAGGAAAGTTTAAAATAAAGATAATGTTTATTCATAAGAATACAGCTAATAAATTATTAAAAGGATCTTATCACCAAATGCTCTGACAAAGTAGAAATCAAAGGCAATTATTTTGATATGTAATATGCATTCCAATATTTCTTTAGGATGCCAAATTTTATAAACTATATATTATTTGACCAGTTTATTATTTTTCAGCATTGGAAATTTTACTATTCCAACCTCCCAATTATATCTGTTTTAATTAACCATCATACACAAAAGATGAAGGTGTGCACCAGTGTTTCTTATGACTTATTTTTTTACATAATATTTCTCATAGAAATAATTTTCTGCCCAATTTTTGGTATTTTAAAAGAATCATTTTTGCTGACTATCCATATCTACCTATATGTTTATATATAACTTTTAAATGGCATACATATATAAAACCATAAAATATTTTTAATTTTGGTGCAATTTGATAATACATTTTTATTGTTTTTGCATAAAATAAATAAATTCATGTATGAAGCATTTACTTATGCCCTTATCAAGATCACCAGAGACTCTGCTAGTTCCTGATGATAAAGTTTTTGAACAAAAAGACAGAACGTTTGCTCTCTTGGAACACAGATTTATTGAGTGTTAATAGTAAATAAATATTTAAACTAGTAGCTCTCTAATCACAATTTTTTAGATGTCATGCAGAAAAAACACAGAGTGAATAGGAGTGGTGAAAGGGATCCACTTTAATATTAAAGTGGTGTAAGGAAGAGTATAAAGGAAAGTATAAAAGAAGGTCTCTTAAATGAGAGGTCATGTAAGATGAGAACCAAATGATGAGTGATAGTGAGACAAAGAAACTGGACATATTGGTAGAAATGTCAGAGGAAAGCCTCATTAGAATATCTTAAAGTTCAGGAATACTTCAATAAGCAGGGCAACTGGCAGGGCTGAATTGTGGACCAGACACCAAAAAGAATAGCACGCGTATATGAGGAGAAGAAGAGATGGTGATCTTTGGCTTCTAAGTTTGCCATTGCTTACCTCCAGTGCTGAGGAGCATGCTAAAGCAGATATACCTCTTTGGGGAGAAAAATGTATTGGTAGCTGACTCAGAATCAGGGCATGAAAAGGAGAGCAAGGTTAGGGCCATAATCAGCACAGAATGTTTTCCCTCAGAATTGTGTACTGCTTTATGGCCTTCTAGACTTCCCTGTTGCTGCTGAAAAGTCAGAATCAAATCTAACTCCTAATCCATTTTGTGTGATAGAGCATTTTATTTTTCTTTCTGGAGACTTGTAGCAAATTCTTTTTGTCTTCAATATTTTTAAACTTTACAGTGTGTCGTGGTATGTGTCTATTCTAATTCATTTTACTGGGCACTGGGTGAACTCTCTCAAGTTGGCAATTCATGTCCTACAGTTCTGGGAAATATTTTAATAATTTTATTAATTATTTCCTACCATCTGTTTTCCTTCCCTTTCCATCTGGACCTTCTATTATTTGGACTTTGGAATTCTGGAAGTGATATCGATGTCGTTTTACATTTTTTTTCTCCTATCTGTTATATCATTGATTTTTATAAAGTTTCCTTTCATTTTTATTTCATATATTGGCTATTATCTCATTTCTCTGAGGATATAAATTACAGGTTTTGTTCTGTTTTGTTTTTACAGTAATTTTTTCACTGCATTGACTAATTTCACATTGTTTTAGTCTGTTTGTTTATTTTGGTCTTATCTTTCATGTTAGAGGGTTTACTCATATGCCCAGTTAATGCTGGCTTTTTGTTCTTGATTAAGAAAAGGACACCAAAAATCTGACTTAGAATGTCTGAGCACTGAGTAAGGTTTTTCAACCATCGCCTTTCCTGTGAGTGACCCGCGTGAATCATTATTAGGGAACTCCCAATTTTACATAAAAATTCTTCAAAGAAGAATCTGGATAATCTGCCTGATGGCTAAGATTACGGCTTTCAACATTCCTGCCAGGGGCTGGGGTGGAATGCACTGTGGTAGAGGGCTGCTTTTTATGGCATTCAGCTTCCAGTACTCTCCAGATTCCATATGGTTTAGCTGTGTCCTGAAAGAATAAACCTCCAGGTTTCTACCAGGGTTGCATAAGGGAGGGGATCTGGCAATTTATTGACTTTGCACAAAATTTTCAACAGGCCTCCATATTTTAGCAATGACTGTCATTTTCATTTCAATACTTGGTATTGCTAATTTATCTGAGAAAACTGTGCATAAATAAGGTTTGCAGCTTTACCAACCACAAAGTTGGGATTCAGCTTGCTCAGTGCCACTAAGTCAGTTCCCACCTGGATATAGTCTTAAAAGTTTCCAATATTTTGTTGTTGTTTCCTCCAGTTCTCTTCATCCTTGCAGATCTATTTTAAAGTATTTTTAGTTGTCTCAAAGGGTTTAAGAAGATAACAAATAATGTTTATATCTTCAATATACCATAGTTAATTAGGAGTTCACTTAAGAGGAAAACATGTGTATAGTAGCATATACACATACCTGCACACACTAAGATTATGTAAATTATGTATATGTGTAGATATATGCAAAATAACTTTCATTGCTTTCTTAATTCCTTCAATTCCCTAAATTCACAACTATTAACAAACTAATCTCTATTCCATTGAAGGAAGCTCTGTATTGGCTAAAACAGTTGATCTCAACTCATTGCAATCCCTGCCTCCCGGATTCAAGTAATTCTCATGCCTCAGCCTTTTGAGTAGCTGGGATTACATGTATGAGCCAGGCCTAGCTAATTTTTTTATTTTTAGTAGAGACAGGGTTTCACCATGTTGGCCAGGCTGGTCTCAAATGCTTGACTTCGGGTGATACTTCTACCTTGGCCTGTTAATAATAGCAGACATTAAGGTGCTGACAGACACTATTTTATAGTCTGTCATAATGTCTAACATAGCAGTCATCATGTCTGGCAGACACTATTTTAAGGGATTTGCATACATTGATTTATATCTGTGAAATCAGTTCTATTAATATCTCCATTTTACAGATGAGAAAACTAAAGCAAAAAAGAAAGAAAGAAAGAAAAAAAATACCCCTACAAAATTCTAAGATTACACAGCTAGTTACTGATGGAACCAGGTTTCAAACTCAGGCAATAGAAGGTCAGATCCAATGGTCCTAACCACTACTGATCATATGAGGTTTTTAAAAAGTTACATATGAGTTATTTCGTGACTGAGGGCAGTCTAATTTCTCTTGATAAACTATTTGAAAGTCCAGTTGCTATACTTCCCAACCTTCTTTCTATAAATACTTTCTTTTCTTCTGTCACATTCACTCATGTCTTCACCTGTAATTTTATATACAGCGATGTCAAACTATGATCCCCTGATTTTCTACTGTGCTGAAGTTTTACATTTCAATTGTCTGTAATAAATATCTTCTATATTGTTTTCAGGAACTATAAACATTGATAGGGAGAAAGCACAGGCAGAATAATGTAATGGTTAATAGTTCAAGGAAGCATAAGTTTGAAGCCTGGCTCCATCACTTACTATGCTTAAGCTAGGACATGATAAGTAACTATTTGGAGCTGGTTTTTTCTTTATTTGCAAAACAAGAAACAAATAGCATTTAAGATTGTTACAAAGATCAAATGAGGTAAAATGCTTAGGTCAGTATAGAAAAATGGTCGTTATTAGTATTAGAAGAGAGACTTGTTTGGGAGATATGTTTTCTTACTCTCTCTACTTTAGTACTACCACTTAAAGAGCCAACTACATAGAAAAGGTGATTTCAGTGCTGTTTTCAATGTAAGCAAACATATGGTAAATAATAATTTAAAAATCAACTAAAAAGAGACACAGTAAGTTTTGCTAGGTTTCCTTTATTGGGACAACTGTACAGATTGGCTTATCGATTTAGAGAATTATCACTCTGAAACCGCTTGTAAGGGCAATATAAAAATGATAGAAGAGTTGAGGGTTAGGGGACAAAGATGATTGGTTTTCTGTATTTCTGTGCTCTTCTTTTCTAACCAATTTCCACCTTCAAAATCCTAATCATTAAAAAAATCTATTATCAAATCTGAGTTCTATTAGGAAGCTTTATTTTTTTTCTCTCAAAATAGATGTTTTTCTCCTACAAAAATTTATGTAATTCTGTATCTCTCATGTGACAACTTTTTTAACTTATGAAATATTTAGGTTTTAACTATCTCATATCATTACTAAAATATGAGACTCTTCAGGGCCTAAGCACATGACATGCATCTTAGTATCCTTTTCAGTGCTTAGGTGATTATTTTTCTGTAGAGACTTTTACAACACAAACTTAACATGAGCCAGAAAGGAGAAGGTGGGCAGAGGAAAGAAACAAGGACAGTCACCAAGGTTGACACACCATGAAATAGCAATCCAGTGGGATCCTGTGGCTGTGCTATCTGAAAGGCATAATCAGAGAAAACCTGCAAAGACCGGCAATGTCCAATACATTGGCAGGGTAGGGAGAGTGAGGTGCCAGACCGTGTCATGCTCTCCTCTAAATATACACCTAACCCCCCATGCGTGTCGTCCAACAACGTAAAATGGACAGTAAAATAGCAATGTTATTATCTAAGCAATTTACACAGGATATAAAAGCAAGTGTAGAGAAGATTATCATATGCAAACTAAAATGTTTATGAGAAGATAATTTATTGATGCATTGTATTGTTTAGCTTTGTTTTATTTTATAACTTTAGAGAATTTATCAATAGCTTGAATGTGACCAAAAGCTAGTGATGGGAAGAACATTCAAATATTTAGAAGCCTAGGAATTTCAGCTAACCAATAACATTAATAAAATAATATTTAAAAATAACTGGGAAACTTTTACTTTGGATAAGCAATGAGTTTAAAGATATTAATTTTATTTTATGAACGAGTGAAGATTTCAAATATGCAAAAGACATAAATATGGAACAACTTGAAAAATCATATTGGCTCATCAGAAAAGTATGAAATAATAAGCCAAGTGGTACAGTTCAAAAACAAAAGTTACAGAGCTATAGGATATAAATAAATCAATAAGACACAAAGATGGAAAAATCACAGTGGTCTATGGGCTACATGGGATTTTAAAATACAAACATACGTACATTTACATACGTGTGTGTATATTTATATACACACATTCTTATAGGATAGCCATTATTATTGTTAGGACAATTTGTTTTAAGACCATTAACTTATATATATGCAATGTGGAGCTTAATTTTTAGACATATGAGGAAGGCAGATAAGTATCAAAGCTCACGAATACAAAGATGATAAACAATATCTAACAAAAGACTAAAGATCTTGGCAATTTTAGATTTAAAAATATTCTCTTGTTATGGGTGGAAAGAAGAATTTCTTATTTTTATATATTAGAGAACCGTCACAACAGATTATTGCTTCAGTTGAAAAGAATATGTTGGACTTAATTCTTTTACTGCAAGTGACATTAAAATACCAAAGCAAATTGACATGCAAGAATTTGAAAAACTATGCATTTTTTACCCAACTTGAACCCTTTATTTGTACCCCGTCTGCAATACATTTTTTCTTAGTTGCTTCTGCTTTTTATTCAAATGCTTCCACTACACCTGACAATTAGAACCATTACTCTAAATAGTTCCATAACCTTACTTCTCTACCATCATACTTGAAATGATTGAGTTTTGCTGAAAAATAACATTGTAACTTGGCAATTGAAGATATTTGGACTATACCATTGGGAGTATGACATATTAGTCCATAGCCCGTTATTTATCTTCTTTGTACTAAAAACGACTATTTTAGAATGTTGTTGCTCTTAACAAATGACTTGTCTTCCACGGGAGAGAGAAACTTACCACCTACTGCAAAGAAAGCATACAACATGAAGACTGAAAACATGCACGTTTAATCAGTCAGACCTATCTGACTTTAAGACTCAAATCTGGCACCCACTTTCTTTGCAGTGCAAAAACCTAAAATTTCTGACCACCAGTTTATTCATTTGAAAATGTGAAAATAAGATTTTCATATTGGTATGCTATTAAATTAAATAATACATATAGACCCACATAAAATGCTCATTAAGCAATAATATTATCACATTGTTATTATTGTACAAGAATATTGAGTCTACTGGTCAAGAATTTCCTCCACTTCTCACAATGCTGCTTACAAAAACTGTCTTTATTTATAACCACTCTTAACTCCTTTCCTTTTGTGCAAAACTGCCCTCTTTGACTCTTCTGTTTCCAACGCATACTATATTGCTCCATAAATTGATTTCTTAGAGCTGTTCTTGTTTGACTCACACTATTTTCACCTAGACCAAGGTAGTAGCTTCCTGACTCTTGTTTTTTCTTTTCTATCCTCCACAAACTCCTTAAAACTATTAAAGACCAGCTTCTACTGTCCCAATGACACATCCTAAACATACTGTCCAAGGCTGCCTATTATTATCTTCTCCCTAATTCTCTAACATCTTCTAAAAATCATAATCAGAATCACTCTCCTTTGGTAGCATTAGATCAACCTGCTCATATATTCATACCTTTGCTGAAAATATCCTTTTACTCATCTATTGTCCACATCCCTAATTTCTATGTAGTGCCAGACTTCTCTTCTTTAGAATGCTTTCTGGGACCCCTACTAGACAGAGTTAAGTTCTCTTCTTTTATAATAGTAGTATTAATACTTTTGAGGTAGTATTATATTATTTCCCCCTTTGCCTGTGTCTAATTCACACAGCAGATTGATTCTGTGTCTTTTGCTCCAGGAAAGGAGTACAAGCACTTGGAAATCTGAAAAAGCATGCAGTTTTTCCAAACACCCAAGCAAGGGGAAATGAAATAATTCAAGGGATAAACAAAGTTTTTGGAGAAATTAGTTATGAAATAGATTTAAAACACATCTGTTGGAGCAGAGAGGCAGGGAGTTGAAGTAAATGAGTTTAAGAGCATAGACAGAGTGCTTTGCATCTTAATTTTTTTTAACTACCCAAGGAACTTGAGTGATCATGTGACTAGCAACCAGAATTGTATCAGTGGTGAATCCTGTGTTCTGAACCTGAAGACACTGTATTTACTTCTTATGCTTTGCTATTTAGAAAATGCTATTAATATTGGTATAAGTCCTCAAAAGAGAAAAAAAAGTTTTAAAAATAACTGATATGATATTTTTAAACTTTCTCATGGAAGACTCATGCTTCATATATGGTAATAAGTTGATTCTTAGAAAATAAGGTTCTCTTTTATTTCCTATGCAAAAGTTTGTTGAAGAAATTAATGAACTAGTCAGTACTCTCAACCATAGAGGGGTTTTGGGAAGAAAAAATTGTTAAACATTGACTCTGTTTAGATTTATGCCAAAACTAAGAATTTAGCTTTGCTGGAGCTGGCTTATACTGGTTTATGAGAGCTGGCTGCCCACATCTCTTCTTAAATTCAGATGTGAGGTCTTGTTTGTAGCTTCAAATCAGACACAGTGGGAGTATTTTACAACACAGAAGCCAGAGAATGCTACAAACAGTGCCTTTTGTTACACACTAATCACTACATCACTGATTATGGCTCAGGGCCAGAAAAACTCAGGAATTTAAAGGATCTTTCCCAAAAACTGATGTTAAGGCAACTATTATAAATATGGCTCTTAAAAAAATCTGACATTGTTTCTAATGCATTAGGTATGAAGAAAAAGTGGAGTAAAAATAAACAGTCACACATCAAAAATTATAAATTTGAGGGAAAAATGAGACATCATTTAGTCCAGCACTCTGTAGAAATCCTGGAATTTTTACTTTTTCCTTACTGGATGTCAGAGAGACTAAGGGAAGCCATATCTGGTACTCACTCTCACCCCTGCTTTAATCAGAATGGTGACACTTTGGATTATTTTATGTATTGGGCTTTTGCACTAGATTTTTTTTCTTAGCTATAATTTTCAAGTTTGAACTATGTACACACACACACACACACACACACACATACAACACACACGCATACATGCCTACCTACATCTGCTAGAGTGGTATTTAAGATTGTGATTGAGTGCATTGTTTCAGTAATTAAGTTCACTGGCAACATTTAAAGTCACTTCCAGTTATGTACATTCTACAAAAAAATTCATAAAAATAAATATTACTCAATTGAAAATCCCAGCTTACTTTTTGGATATGGACAAACTGATTCTAAAGTTTATATGGCAAAGCAAAAGATTTAGACGATCTGATAGAATATTGAAGAAGAAGACAGTCAGGCATATTGAGCTATTTGACTTCAATATGTACTTTAAAGCTGCAGTAGTCAAGACAGTATGGTGCTGGAAAGACAAAGAAAGAGTGATGGAACAGAGTACAGAGCCCAGAAACAGACCCACACCATTAGAGTTTACTGATCTCTGACAAAAAAAGCAAAGCTAATTAAATGAAGAGAGGATATTCTTGTCAACAAATGGTGCTGAAGCACTGGATATCCATACTAAAAAAAGGGAAGGGAAGGGGAAGGGGAAGGGGAAGGGGAAGGGGAAAAGGAAGGGGAAAGGGAAGGGAAATGAAAGAAAGGAGAAGAAAGGGAAAGAGAGAAAGGAAAGAAGACAAATCTAGTCACAGACCTTCATAATTCAAAGAAAAATATTCAGCTTGAATCACAAGTTTAAATGCAATATGCAAAACTATAAAACTCCTAGATGATCTATTTGGAGGACATCTAGGAGGCTGAGTTTGGTGAAGACATTGTAGTTACAATAACAAAGGACAATAAGTGAAAGGAAAAATTGATGAGTTGGGCTTAATTATAATTAAAAATTTCTCTGCAAAAATCACTGTCATGAGATTGAGAAGATATACTACAGATTGGGAGAAAATATTTGCAAAGACACATCTGATAACAGACTAGTACATAAAACATACAAATTCTTAAACCTTCGCAATAAAAATGGGTAAATACTAAAAGCAACACCTCAGTGAAGATGATTTGCAAATGGTAAACAAACATGAAAATATGCTCAATCAATCTTATGATTATGGAATTGCAAATTAAAACTTCAAGATACCACAACTACCTAATTGAATGGTAAAAATCCAAAACATTGCAGACACTAACTACTGATGAGGATATAGAGCAATGAAAAACTCTCATTCATTGCTGGTGGGAATGCAAAATAGAACAGTCACTTTGGAAGACAGTTTGGCAGTTTCTTATAAAACTAAATATGACCTTGCCACCAAAATGTAGTAACAATAGTACATTTTGGTATTTACCTAAATGAACAGAAACTCTATGTCTTACACAAAAACCTGTACATAAATATTTATAGCAACTCACTTTATTTACAATGCCAATCTAAGAAGCAACTAAGATGCCCTTCAGTAGGTGAATGGATAAATAAACCATGTTAATCCATACAATGGGATATTTTCCAGCAGTTAAGAGAAATTAGCTATGAAGCCAGACATAGACATGGAGGGATTTTAAATGTATATCATTAAATGAAATAAGTCCATGATAAAAGCCTACATATTATATAATTCCAACTTTATGATATTTTAGAAAAGGCAAAACTATTATAGAGTCATTAAATATATCAGCGATTGCTGAGGGTTCGGGGTAATGGAGGGATTGACTAGAGCTCATAATCTGGAAAAATTGATTCGTGCATATTAATGATGTACCACACTAATTCAGAGTGTTAATGACGGGGGAGGTTGTGTGTTTATGTGGGAAGGGAATATATGGGATCTCTGTACTTTCCATTCAGTTTGGCTGTGAACATTATATTGCTCTAAAAAAGTCTCTTAATTTAAAAAAGTAAATATCATTGTATTACACTTTATCATAAAGAAAAAATACATTTCTTCTAAAATTAAATGCATGTTTGCATTTTGATACTTAATTTCTTTGGAAAATCTAATTCTTTATGAAAATCATAGTTTTAATGACTAATATTTACTTTTTAATTTAATAAACTATTTGGTTTCAATTTTACTCTAATAAAGGGAAAAATATATTGTAAAAAGATAATTTACTAGAGTTGATTTTAAAGTTAAAACTTAAAAATATAATATTCCTTTTCTAGCAGCCATTTATTTTTATAATTATAACAGAAATTACTGTATCTTCATTAAAAAATATATTAACCATATTGGTGTACTGACTCTAACAATAAACATTATAGTCTGAAATTTGGCTGGACAAATCTATGCATCTATTACAATGCTTGACCTTCACTTAAACATTTTTAAAATGCTGTTTAATATTTTTAAATCATTGCATAAAATGCCTTTCTTATTTGAGAATATCTACCTACTATTTTAAATTTTAATAAGAAATAAGATATTTTTTAAGTGTTGGGTTTATTCCAAAGCCTGAAATATTTTAAGTCTCTCAGATGATTTAGCATATGCCTTTTCTCTCATTGCATAGATTTATATAAAATAAAATGCTATTTTTATTTATGTTAATTGGTTTATTTTCTTATTTATTATCTAGATCAACATGGTTTATAGAGGAGAGTGGCAGCTAACTATTGAGCAAAACAATTTACTTTTTTCTGAATGTCACTCAAATAATTTACTGAATTAAAACATTTTAGAACAAATATTTTGTTTCTAATATTCACAAATCTTAGTTATCTAAAAGAAGACCTTAAATATCATAAATTCACATATGGTCTATGTGTCTTTCTGTCTCTATATCTACCAATCTATTTATAATGTTATAGTTCTAAGGGAAACAGTGAAATTTCTTTGGCTTCTAACCAACTTATCATCTAAATAAGTACTTTGAGCTAAAGTGTATAATGATAAGTATGACTAATTTTTCAATGGGATGGAGATATTAAGATAATTAGAGAAATCACCACTTTAGATAGAACTTAGAAAGGAAACAATTAATAATTAGAAAAACTGTTGTGGAATTTGTTATCAAGGTTACACGTTGAGGTTGGAAAGAGTGTTAAGATTGTATCACACTCTGTTCTGCTTTCAGAATTATCACACTTCAGTTGAGAACATCAAATAAGAAATAACTGTTTCCATATTAGGTACTGATCTCAAATCACTTAACTTCTTGAAATGACACATCAAAAATTATATCCCCTAGCAAACATTCATTAACATGAAAAGAAATTATAACTTGAATGGATGCAAATTACCTGGATCTCTGGCTTTTTTCTACTTATTATTTTCATACTGGCCTCTTCTTAAAAAAACAAAAACAAACAAACAAAAAAAAACACACCTTCATCTGTTGCAGAATTACATGAAGAAGCTTGCAGAAGCAATGGATTGTCAAAAATAAGGTAGAAAAGAAGGGTTCAAACTCACTGAACTACAGATTATGTGACTGTTCAAAAGGATTGTCGTTCAAGAGTAGCACACTGGGCAAACTTTCAGTCAGGCAGCCTTTTTTGACCGACTTTGCAAAACAGCAGCAGGAAACACACATCCCAATTATTACAGGTCATGAAAAGATCATACTGTGCTCAATCTTCTGTGGGCATTCCCGTATTTACTTGAACTGCCCCTTGCCATAAAGTTTGTGAGGTTTGAATGCATTTTTGTTAGAATTTACAGTGTGCAACAGGAAATTGTTATTTTTTATGTAATAGAGAGTTTCACAATTTTTCCATTTGTGGGTAGCAAAACATCACCAAAATATTATAGTTAATTCTAAATCAAAATATTTAATTGTATAATGTAATTTTGAATTTTTCCTTCTTTCTTTTTTTCTTTTTGCAGCTGAAAGAAATTCTTATACAGTGAATGTCCATGAAAATTTTTAGAGTATATTTTGGGAACACACATGCTGTAACACTCCCCTAAATGCATTTCCAATGCCTATAATAATAACAAGAGCTGTAGAGGCAGTCATTTATTTAATTCAGTGATTCTAAGTCAATATGTTCTATGTACCAAAACTGTAATAAATGATAATTCTTAATAACAGTAATAAATACATTCATTAAGCAGATATTCTATACCAGGAATTTTCAGTGCATCATTCAATTTAATATTCTTAACAACCACATGATATTATTACTACGATAATTATTACTATCTTCATTTTACATATTCATGGAAGTAATAGTTACTGAGTTCCTACTATGTTCTAGTTAAATGGGAAAACTGAAGTTCAGAGATTTTTAACTAACTTGCCTAAAAATTATACTTGTAGTCAAAATACAAATAGAGGATTCTGATTTTTAAACCCAAATTGTAAAAACCCATTGGAAGTAATGGCAAAAACCACAATTACTTTTGCACCATATTAGCATGAAACAAAAAGCAAATCAAAGTCTTAGAAGAGTAATTTAGAAAATCAAAGTCAAAATTCTCCTGTATTTTGCATAGCTGAGGCTATTTCTAGAGTATGTAAATATGATTTAAATTAGAGAAGTATATGATTGTTCAAGGCAGGTGAACTATGAATACTGGACATTATAGAGAAAACTTACTAAATATACTCACCATACAGTAGCTTTCATTAGAACTGCATTTTGCTGAGCATTATTAAATTAAAGGATTTTTTGGATGAGAGCAAATCCAAAGATAAAGTGCCGGTTACCTCTTATTTTACTACTAGAACAGAAGGCCCAAAGGGATTGAAGCCTGGCTGAGGTCACACCAGAGTGTAATGGAAAAGCAAAGACTCAAATTCTGTTCTATGACCAAAATCTGTTATTCTTTTTAACAAATAATTGTGAACATAATACTTACATTTTGTACTTTAACATAAAACATTTTATGAGCTAATGAGCACCTCAAATAACTTGATGCTTTAAAAACAACAATATATCAATATTCTACAATAGTACTTAAAGACAGCTAACTTCAAAATCTGGTTCTTTCCTCCCTCTTTTATTATGTTTTAAATCCTGCATCTGTCTCTATTCCATGCCCTGTATATCCTCTTATCAGCCATTGGACTCTTAACTCATTCTTTAAACAAAACTTCAATTGTTTGTATTACATGGTACATTGTTTGTGAGGTCTCACATTATCTCAATCTCCTTTGTGCCCTTAAATGTCCCCCTATATCTTAGCCTCTCTACTTAAGCATGTTCAAGTCCTGTCCTATGCTCTTTGTAAGCCACTTGAAGAGTCAAATGTCAATGATTGTTCTTTTTATGTATCCTATACCAACCAACATACCACCTTGCTCATAAAAATAATTGTATTTTATTAAAATTAAAGTTTATTTCAATTTAGATCCACTCTATACATATCAGCTGATATATTAGATATACATATAGACAAGAATATAAATATATATTTTAAGATAATTATATTCATTATTGAGAATCTGATAATGCCATCTTAGAATAATAGGGAATTATTTTGCTGTTGCTTGATATGTTTAATCTTTTAATATTTTATCTCTCTTTAAATTTGTGGAAGTTTTGTAATGCTCTGAAGGAATAATACTTATAAAATATGAACTTGTTGAATATATAATCCTTTTGGGGAACAAATGCTATTTTATCAAGCTATAAGGTACCAGGATATAAGTTCTTGATTAAAATTCATTTAGTGTGTTATCTGACTGAATGTACTTAGAAGAAATCTTTGACACGTTGATCAGATTAAATTGATTTAATCTCAGCTGAAACTTAAGTTCGGCATTAGTCATGGATAATTACTGTCAGAAAGGGTATGTTCTAGCTATTCATTTACATAATATGAGCTTTCTTTGGATTGCATATGAATTAATTAAATTTCCTTTAATTGTAGCAGTTGCATGCAACACACAGCTTCTAGCTAGTGTAAAATAGTTCATTAACTTCTACAAAATGGAAAATATCCTAATTCAAATCTCTGAACTAGAGTACACGCTTTAAGAGAAAGGATTTAAGAGAAAATATGAGAAATATTGTGACCAACATATGTATGGTAGATATGACATGTTATAGTGGAGCATTCCTCTAAAATTGGGAAATTACACTGATTCAGAAAGCTACCAATTTGTGACTAAAAAGTAAAATGATCAGACTTTTAAAACATTAGCTCATTCTTCAATTCTAAAATAAACAAAACACACTCTTGAAAAATCTTAACTCATTGTTTGACAGTAAAAAAAAGACATAAAATTATACAAAATATAAGTATGTGAATCAAATTTCTCTATTATAATGGCAGCCCCATTTAGACTCTATAAACATTAAATCAACAATTTGCTTAATTCAATACTGGCATAAGGACGGGGAAATATTTTTCTATTTCAAAATCAGTATTTTTATACTTTACATTAAAGTATTCTACTTTATTTTATAGTACTAATTGATGTAATTTTGGACTTTCTTTTAGCACATTAATTTTTTTTGAAAGTTCAGATAAATTAAATTTAACGGAGTTTGTTTGCATAAAGAACAATTCAGCAATCTGGCAGCACTCAGGACCAGAAGAGATTCAGAAAGCTCCACCTAGCGGTGAGCTATTATAGGTCAAACACAGAACCAAAGTAAATGAAGGACCTGCTTGGCTACCACCAGGCATCTATGTTATTTGGCCATGGTTGGATGAAGCATTTGCCTTTTTTGGAACTGATCTGATAAATTGGCTTCCTGTGATTGGCTGAAACCTGGTTGTTTGTTACAAAAATATATTCCTAAAATTAGTTTTGGCTTGTTTACATACTGATAAGTTAGGGTACAGTTTCTTACTTAGGAACTCAAAATACAGAGACAGCTTCAAGCTAATGGACTCCTGCTTATTTAATTTAGCATATCGAACATTAAAAAGCAATCAAGTAAAAATAGCAAAACTTGCCCAATACCATGTCAACCTTGCTAATCAACTATGTTCATTTTTAAATTTCTTTTCCTAGTATCTTCCAAATAATTGCATTATTTTATAAGGTTTTGATTATAGCATTAGCTTCTCATCTTTTTCCACTTAAGAGCATTTTAAAATTATTCACCTAGTCTTTCCCTTAGTGTTATGTATTTTAATTATGAGTTAGGATTTCAGTAAGTCAGTGCACTAAAGTTTGGTCCTGGAAGCAGCAATATCATCATCACCTGGGAACTTGTTAGAAATATAAATCTTGGACTAGACTCGAGATCTACTGAATCAGAAATTCTGGGGTGAGGTGGAGAAAATAATTTGTATATTAATAACTTCTCTGGGTGATTGTAAGCATGCCAGAATTCAAGAACTACTGCATTACATAAATTTTCCAAAATTGATTTTTGTACAAATTTTTTAAATTTTAATTTCAGGGGTACATGTACAGGTTTGTTACATAAGCAAACGGGAGTCATGAGAATTTATTATACAGATTATTTCATCACCCAGGTATTAAAATATTTCAGTGAGTTATCAACATTTAAAATAACATTGGAGATACATCGGAAATATCTTTTCAATAAATTATTTTTCCATCTATTTGTTTTAAATTTCATGGAATGCTTCATCAATAATTATAGTATTTTATCAAAGAGTGAAATAGTTTGAAATTTTTTACAAGTAGATTTGTTCTAATTTTCACTGCTATCAGAAAATCTAAATTAGTTTTTTAAAAAATATGCCATTGGTAGTGTTGATCTTTTTGTGTAATTTTAATTTTGCTGATTTAAATTCCATTAGAAAATTCATGCATAAATATGAAAATAAAATTAATGTATGAGCTTCCTTTAAAAAAGAACTAAATTGATTAAATACATTTCCATTCACATATTTATGTTCTTATCAAAACCAATTTTTGAAGAACTGATAATAATAATAAGTAACACTTACAAGGAGTTTTATATGTGCCAATTGCAACCCTCTAATCTTGACAAAACTATGGGGATACAGTATTGTTATCCCTATTTTACAAATGAGGAACCTGAGTTATATCTGAGTTATAGATGTGTTAAGTAGCCACCTGGGGCCCTAAAGCTTGCAACTAGGAATTTAAACTCTGGATCAGAATCCATGTTCTTAATTATTATGATGTTGTTATGTAGCGACGGCTTAAACAAACAGCTGAAAATATTAATATATACTAAATACTCAAAAAATTACTATAAGTAATGCTTGTAACCTTTCAAATATTTACTTTCTTTTTTGCAATACATAAGTGTCATTGATGCTAAATATATATATACATGTATATGTGTATACATATGTGTATACATATCTATGTGTATGTATGTGCATATGTATATTCAATTTACTGCCATTTTCCATTTTCTAAAATTCTCAAAGCTAAATCTGCCTAGAGAAGCATAAGGAATTGAAGTTGCTAATTTCAGCCTTAGTACAAGACTGCTGGATTCACTTAAACGTTTCTGATGCAAATTGGGTTTATTAGACTATATAAGTAACAAGAAAATATAATTCTTCATGATTTGTTGATTTAATCATGATATGCATCAGTGATTGTCAGGTGGCAAAGGGCAAAACAAGAAAGGATAATTATATCAAACAGTTTTCAAGAGACAGTTATTTTCCACTCCTGTCTCGTTACATTTTCTGCCTTGTATATATACATTTACTTTCTCCTATCTACAATTCTGTTACTGTAAAAGCTAACATTTATGAAACATCTATCATGTGCCAAGGATGTGCTTTCTATGGATTATTACGTGTAATAGTTTGAACAACTCTAGAGATGGTCCATACTATTATTCCCATATTACAGATGGGACAACTTGGCACAAGGAAGGAATTTATCCAAAACATAAAGCTAGTAAATGGTCAAGCCAGGATTTGGTGTCAGGCAGTTTAGCTTTACAGACCTTGTCACTAAGTACTACACTCCTCTGGGGAGGGAGAAGAGAGCTCAAGGAGAGGAGAGGAAGAAGGGAAGAATGCTGAAAGCATTTTGAGAAAGTTCGTGTGCAGTTATTTATGTAAGCATCTCCACCACTGAAAATTGAGCCCTGAATACATGATACTATGCTTTTCTTAGAACACTTGTTTTCCATTTGAGACTCTGAAATGCATATATTATTTGGACAAATGAACCAAAAGTTTTTCAATTTTTTTTTTAATTCTTCAGGATTTATGATTCAGGATGGCCCTTTTAGATCTTGTGAAAATAAGTACTGTGGTTTGGGAAGACACTGTGTTATCGGCAGAGAGACCAGGCAAGCAGAATGTGCCTGCATGGACCTTTGCAAACGGCACTACAAACCTGTGTGTGGATCTGATGGAGAATTCTATGAAAACCACTGTGAAGTGCACAGAGCTGCTTGCCTGAAAAAAGAAAAGATTACCATTGTTCACAATGAAGACTGCTTCTTTAAAGGTAAATGCAGGGTGAACCTTAAGTGTCACCCCACTCTATTTCTTTTCTTTCTCAACTAGTGCCTTTAAGATTAAACGCTAGCAATTGTATATCAGCAAGGGTCTAAAAAGGAAAAGAAAAACAAAATAGCCTAAGTACTCCACTAAGTAGCAGTGTGTGGAAATTTACATGGAAACAGTTCTGATATTCAGTTATAAGAATAAAGCTGGCCAAAATATGACTCAAAATTTAATATAGATTTCAGCATTGCACCATATGGCTTCCCAATCATGAATTATCTTAGGGACACAGGGTGGCCAATTCAGTCTACAGGCCAAATTCAACCAGTAAAAAGCACTTGGAGTGGAATTGAGGGACTAGTGAGTGCCAAGCCATGCTGTGATAACATTTCATTCCTTCCTGATTAAAAATGATGGTTTCAGTTTGCACCACGTAATTCAAATTATATGGAACCAGTAGATGCCCACTGAAATAACTAGAAGAACTCATGCTAAATCTCATTAGTGAATCAGAGATAACCATGGTTTAAAAATTTTAAAGTACTGGTATTCACTTTCCTGCATTTGAAAATCATTCATTTATAGAAAAGTACTGAATTTGTAATTCATTATTTTTACATGCCATATAAATAGATCATTGAACAGTTTTAACATCATTCAATTTTTATACATTTATTTGTTGTTTTCTTGTTCATGCTGTTGGAAATATTTTCTCATTTATAGTCATGACTCAGTCTGAAATTCTAGAGTTAAATGTGTAGAACTTCCATCAATAACTAATCTGATTTCTAATCTTTGGTCAGTGCCAAGTCTCAGTTTTTCAGAATATTTCTGAAATGTATTTATACTTAAAAACCTATTTAATATTTTTATTCCTAGCTTAAATGTATGGCTGAAAAATATTTTTATTATACTCCACTCATCCACCTTTTAAGGTAAATTGAATAATTAAAAATTATCCTTTTTCAAACTTACTCTAACACAATATTATTTCCGACGTGATTTAAAAATGACATGTAGAGCTTTTCAGATGATGCAAGATGCAATGCTCTGTTATTGTTGCTGCTAGAAATCCTTTAACACATTTGAAGTAAAACCAGGATAATTTACTTACCATAGTGTACTGTGTGCCTCTTATATACATGTGCAGAGAATTTTATGACAGTAAATTCCCTTCTTTTATCAAAACAATAACAGATACTTCGATTTCAAGTTTAGTTCAATTCCCTTTTCTCTGAAATCTATTTTACAAATACTTAATGTTTGTAAAATATTAGAGAATTTTTTTTCTGTCATTTTGACACAAGATGGTACAGTGGAAATTATACTATTGCACTGATACCTGACACTATGAAATTATGTACATAATATATAATATGTAACTATTCAAATATTTTAACTTAGCATCATATTCTCTAATTGAAGATTTGTTCACCTGACATCCATATGGAAATACATAATATTAAATATCATGTGGGGGCCAGCACAGTGGCTCACGCCTGTAATCCCAGCACTTTCGGAGGCCGAGGTGGGCAGATCACCTGAGGTCAGGAGTTCATAATGAGCCTGGCCAATATGATGAAATCCCGTCTCTACAAAAATACAAAAATTAGCTGGACATGATGGTGGGTGCCTGTAATCCCAGCTACTCTGGAGGCTGAGGTAGGAGAATCTCTTGAACCCAGGATGCGGAGTTTGCAGTGAGCCGAGATTGTGCCACTGCACTTCAGCCTAGGCAACAGAGAGAGACTCTGTCTCAAAAAAACAAGTAAATAAACATATATAAATATCATGTGGGAAAAATAGTTTGATGTATTTAATGTTCTGTTTTGTAGCTGTATGCTTAGGCATAATACCATTCAATGTCAGGATAAGATAGATGAACAATAGATTGATTTTATTATAAAGTAAACATATAAAATAATGGTTTGAAGAACTTCAGTCTTATACTAAACATATTTATTAGATCTATTGTTACTTAAAAATACTTTCTCATCATGTGTAGTATTAAAATTTCATTTCTACTGTCTGGGTAATTTACCAAGGGTTAGCATATTTTCCAGGTCTCAGAAATTATGGATCTTTTTTTCACTTAGGTACTTAACTTGGTGTTTTGCCTAATATACAACTAACTCATAAAATGACTTTATTTCATCAGAAGGAAGTAAATAATATCAACCAAAACAATAAATTGCCTGTCTTATTAGTGTGCATTGGGCCAAGTTTTGATTGTAAAAGAAGATTCTGTGAAGCTGAGGCCTGATATTAATTTGATAGCTAAAATTAATCTTATAATTGTGAATTATATTTTTTGTGGAGTTTCAGCAAGTTATATTGCTTGCTATAGTGGCCTAGTGGGAGAAGCAAATCAAAATATTAGCTTAAAGAATTGCAAAACTGTATATTCATTTAGATATTTTTTAAAGAAAAAAATGAAAAGGTAAATTAAAAAAAACAGAAAATATATTTGCTACTTTTAGATTTTTAAAAAGTGATTGTGAAAACCTTAGAATGTTAAAAAAACTGTTGGCCAAATCCAGTTCACAATCTGTATTTTTCTGTAAAGTTTTATTGAAATACAGCTACACCCATTGGGAAAGGAGAGTTGAGTAGTTGCAATAGAGATCTTACGACCTCTAAATGCCAAATGTCTTCTTATGTGGATCTTTTCAGAAAAAGTTTGCTAACCCCCTGCTGTAAAAGATTTTTGGTACTTTAAAATTCATTTAAAAAATTAGTAGCAGATCTTTACTCTTCTGTATCTTCTTGACTATCTTGATGAATACAGAGACCTACATATGTGGTAAAATTAAGTAGAATTAAATATATATGCAAATGGTGGAAATAAAACAGGAAGTCTTAGTAAGACCTAGGGATAGTGGTAAAGTCAATATCCTGGTTAGGATATTGTACTCTAATAATACAAAATATTACCTTTAAGAGAAGCTGGGTAAAGATACATGGGATATGTCTGTATTATTTCTGACAAATGCATCTCATGAAGAAAATTTTAATTAAAAATTCCTGGAAAAATATTGGAAGATACGTAAAAGTTTTTAAAGAAAGCAAGATTTGCATTATTCCTTACTGATTTGCACTTTAAGGTAAGTCCTGTTTGTTTATATCAGATTTATATTTGGCATTTATGTTTAAACTTATTAAGGCCGGGCGCAGTGGCTCACACCTGAAATCCCAGGACTTTGGAAGGTTGAGGTGGGTGGATCACGAGGTCAGGAGTTCAAGACCAGCTTGACCAACTTGGTGAAACCCTGTGCCTACTAAAAAAATACAAAAAAATTTGCTGGGCGTGGTGGCAGGCGCCTGTAATCCCAGCTATTTGGGAGGCTGAGGCAGAGAACTGGTTGAACCTGG
The DNA here is from genome assembly GCF_043159975.1 of Macaca nemestrina. Lineage (NCBI taxonomy): Eukaryota > Metazoa > Chordata > Mammalia > Primates > Cercopithecidae > Macaca > Macaca nemestrina. The sequence goes on from NC_092127.1 coordinate 27,770,222, forward strand.
GAGGTGGAGGTTGCAGTTGCAGTGAGCGGAGATCATGCCACTGCACTTCAGCCTGGGTGGCAGAGCAAGACTCTGTCTCAAGAAAAAAAAAAAATTATTAAAATAATTCATATTTGTAGAATGGGGTGTATTGATGCATTGTTTTAAAGTTAAAATCTGTGTTAAAAATCTACATTTCTATATAAAGTATTTTTATGTATACCTATACCTGTATATCAGCTTTCTATTACTTGAGTTACATATTGAAATGACTCTGTGGTAATCTCAACATTTTTTATCACTATTGACTTTTAAATATACATGTAAATTTACCAAGAACTTTTTAGTGATTTGTGATTTGTAGAACTATAGATAAAATAAACAATATACCTATGAATATAATATTTTTCTAATTTATTCCTATTCACATTTATTTGATCATGAAATAGCTGGCTATAATCGGATATAGAATATTGTAGTATTTGTTTATTGGCATCAGATACTTTGTGATGATGCTCAACGTAACATAAAACATTGTATTTTTATAAAATGCCTAGCTGTTCATTTTTGTGATGAGACAGTTCTGCCTTAAAGTCATTTCCCTCACAAAGGGCTTTCTAACTGCAGCAATTCACAACATCCCTTAAAGCAAGCACAATTTCCTCTCACCCTGGCATCTGGTCATTCCCTCATACAAAACGTCTATACTACTGAGAGTATAGATGTAAACTGGAATAAGAAACTCAAGATATAACCTATGCCAAAATGAACAGGGATTTAAACCTTTTATGAGAATCAATTGAACAGAAACCCTTCTGCTATTTACTGTGCTGAGAATAAAACTGCCATAAAGGCAAATGTTCTGTGCACTTAAATGTGCATCGCAAACAATAACAACTTGAGAAATATGGTTGTCACAGCTATCTGTGCACGATTAGCATGAGATCTGACATTGTTTCCATTTTTGAGACATAATCTGAACAGACTTTTGTATTACATATTTACATTAGTTATTTTACCTGATTTTTTATTTTCTTCTTTCTTTTTTTTTTAAAGAAGGAATTTGTAGATTTTAGGCTAACAAACTGGCTGCCAGATATATTTTAAAATATATTAGTAAATGTCATGTGCTAATCCACGTTTTTTTTGTTTTTTTTTTTAAGTAAGGGCACCTTTGTAAAGCTTCTGTTTTATGTTAACACAGCCTTTTATACCGTTTAAACAAAAATAGCAGCCTGAATAAATCTATATACACTGAAAAATGATATCCAGATTTTTGTTTGTTTGTTCTGTTTTTTTAGTCAGTATTAGCCAACTGAAACCGCAGGTTGATGATGAAATACATGATTTGGACAATAAGAAATGTAGGTAAACTTTTTTGAGGCCAGAATACTGGCACACAGTGTTTCCAGTTCCTCTGAATTCACTTAGTACCCACAACATCAAAACCAATTTTATTAATCCTTTATGTTTGGCACATCTATGTTAACCTTTTTTAATTCAGTGGTGTGAAACCTTACATATTTGATATGTTTACCTGCCATTTATAAATACATAGTAGATATATGATAAATGTTTTATATATGTATAATAAAATAATCTAAAAGAGGTGATTAATACTTAGGCAGACTCGTCAATCATTTTGGGATTTTGGGATATTAGACATTAGGACTATTCAACAAATGTTACCAGAGAGTGGGAAGGTAGGAGAAAGGGAGACAAATGGACAAATGAAAAAGAAAAGAAGAGAGACAGGTAGGGAAAGGTGAGGGGGATTATGAGGGGAAGAGATACAAAGAATGCCAGCAGGAGTAGAGATAATAATAACAAATTGAGTATTATTTATCTCAAAACACTTTCATAAATGTTAAATTATTAATTAATCATTTTAACAAGCCAATATACTATAGTGAAGGCAACAAACTTACAGTTTTAAAAATGGCCTGTCAACATTCTCACAGTAAGTTAACCTGAACTGGGACAGGAACCAAGGGCGGAGGCTTCCCATTTAGTGCATGTTTGTTCCAAATATGTCTGCCTAAGGCTACAATATTGTAATATCTCACTTGCCTATGTTTCTTAATACATTTTACTTTTAATAGTGATTTCTTTTTTTTTTTTTTTTGATGCAAATTGTCCTGGTTTTTTATTCTTGCCTTGGTTTGAAAATTCTCCCACATAGAAATTGTCTATGTGTCTACATGTGAGATATATAGAGATGTATCTCTATATATATCTTTTTTTTTTCTTTTTTAACTTGACATCATTTAGAAGCAACCTGCCATCTATGGTATTGGTGAAGATTAAATCATGCATTTAACGTAGTTAGTGACCAACAGAGGAACATAATAAGAAATTATTATTGGGTTTAAGACTAGAACTTTAGTAAATGACACATTTGATTATAATAAATTTTCAGACTTGAGTTTGTGAAGTCATACATATTTTCTTTTGAGTTTATATTGGATTATAGTCTTATATCTGGTCAAATTAACATAGAAATGAGTTTACAAGATTATAATAGGCTAATTGGTGGTGGTCAATTTTCTGATTTTAGATAATTATATTTAAAGAAAAAATAACTACAGTGAGTTTGGAAATATATTTGTTATTGAGTGACATTTGTAAAAGTTTAACTCCTTGTCATCTTTCTTACTGATGATTTATTGCAGGTTAATTTTGTTTATCTTTTATGACAAACAGAATATCTATCAGATCTATAACTTAATATTATTTTACCACCCCACTACATTTCCCCCCTAAAATAATTTTAGTGATTATGCAGTGGGTTTGTTACTGCATTTAATTTCTGTCAAATTTTCCCCTGTAACGTATATATAATAATTAACTTTAACATTCAAATACTTAGATAGTCTTATCTTGTTTTTATACATTTTCATGCTGTTTCTTTTTTCTTAGTTTCAAGATGTGAAATATGTGTTTGAGCTTACTATTTTATTTTGTGTTTTTTTATGGAAGTATGGATATTCCACTACTAGTCATGGGCACAATAGTCAAAAGTGACAGAAAAAATCAAGAATATTTCGTCAGTTCAAATAGTTTTTCTTCTACTTTGTCTCTCTCATAGCACAAAGTAGAATGGAATTTTACATGGAATTCTGGGAGATACAATTCAAGTTGTGATTTGGGTGGGGACGCAGCTAAACCATATCATTCCACCCTTGGTCCCTCCAAATCTCATGTTCTCACATTTCAAAATGAACCATGCTGTCCCAACAGTCTCCCGAAGTTTTAACTAATTTCAGCATTAACCCAAAAGTCCACAGTCCAAAGTCTCATCTGAAACAAGGCAAATTCCTTCCACCTATGAGCCTGTGAAATCAAATGCAAGCTAGTTCCTTCCTAGATACAATGGGGGTACAGGTATTGGGGTAAATACAGCCATTCCAAGTGGGAGAAATTGGCCAAAACCAAGGCGTTACAGGGCCCTAGCAAGTCCAAAATCCAGCAGGGCAGACAAATTTTAACCAAAATGATCTCCTTTGACTCCAGGTCTCACATCCAGGCAGGTTCCCATGGTCTTGGGTAGCTCTGCCACTGTGGTTTTACAAGGTACAGACTCCCTCCTGGCTGCTTTCATGGCTGGCATTGGGTATCTGTGGCTATTCCAGGTGCACAGTGCAAGCTGTAAGTGGATCTACCATCCGAGGGTCTGGAAGACAGTGGCCCTCTTCTCACAGCTCCACTAGGTGGTGCTTCAGTAGGGACTCTATGTCGGGGCTTTGACCCCACAGTTTTCTTCCACATGCACTAGCAGAAGTTCTTCATGAGGGCTCCGCCCCGGCAGCAAACTTTTGCTTGGGCATCCAGGCGTTTCCATACATCTTCTGAAATCTAGATGGAGGTTCCCAAACCTCAATTCTTGACTTCTGTGCACACACAGGCTCAATACCACATGGAAGCTGCCAATGCTTGGGGCTTCTACCCTCTGAAGTCACAGTCCAAGCTGTATCTTGGCCCCTTTCAGCCATGGCTGGAGTGACTGGGACACAGGGCACCATGTCCATAGGCTGCACATAACACAGTGACCCTGGACCCAGCCCACCAAACCACTTTTTCTTCCTGGGCCTACAGGCCTGTGATGGAAGGGGCTGCCATGAAGGTCTCTGACATGGCCCGGAGACATTTTCCCCGTGGTCTTGGAGTTTAACATTAGGCTGCTTGCTACTTATGCTAATTTCTGTAGCTGGCTTGAATTTCTCCTAAAAAATGCGTTTTACTTTTCTACTGCATTGTCAGGCTGAAAATTTTCTGAACTTTTATGCTCTGTTTCCCTTTTAAAATGGAATGCTTTTAATGGCACCTAAGTCAGCTCTTGAATGCTTTGCTGCTTAGAAATTTTTTCCACCAGATACCCTAAATCATCTCTTTCAAGTTCAGAGTTCTGCAAATCTCTGGGGCAGGGGCATAGTGCCACCAGTCTCTTTGCTAAAACATAAAAAGAGTCACCTTTGCTCCAACTACCAAGAATTTTCTCATCTCCATCTGAGACCACCTCAGTCTGGATCTTATTGTTCACATCATTATCAGCATTTTTGTCAAAGCCATTCAGAAGTCTTTAGGAGGTTCCAAACTTTCCCACATTTTCCTGTCTTCTTCTTAACCCTCCAAACTGTTCCAACCTCTGCCTGTTACCCAGTTTCAAAGTCATTTCCACATTTTCAGGTAGCTTTTCAGCCATGCACTACTCTACTGGTACCAATTTACCATATTAGCTCATTTTCACACTGTTGATGAAGACATACCTGAGACTGGGAAGAAAAAGAGGTTAATTGGACTTAACAGTTCCACATGGATGGGAGGCCTCAGAATCATGGCAGTAGGTGAAAGGCACTTCTTACATGATGGTGGCAAGAGAAAAATGAGGAAGAAGCAAAAGCACAACCCCCTAATAAACCCGTCAGATCTTGTGAGACTTATTCACTATCATGAGAATAGCACAGGAAAGACTGGCCCCCATGATTCAATTACTTTCCTCTGGGTCCCTCCAACAACATGTGGGAATTCTGGGAGATACAATTCAAGTTGAGATTTGGATGGGGACACAATCAAACCATATCACCTCCCATAGACATTTCACTTATCATATTCATTTTCTCAGTATCCTCTTGTCAAATGCTGAATGCAATATTTCTGTAACTTATAAAATATTGAAAAGCAAAGAATGCCTTTTACAATTTTTTTCAATATAATTGATTTTTCTTCTATATTTCTGTGCAAAAACACAGTGATAAAAAAACTTTTCATTGATTACATTCAGAATATGTAATTGAGGATAAAATGTTCTAGAAAATACAGTTGAAAAGTGTTCTCTATTAGTCTGATTTATATTTCACTTCAGAAATTCTTTCTGAAGAGCACCCACAGATATTTCAGAGAGCATAGGAAAACTTATTGATAAAAATTTTAAAACCAAATGAGAAAAGTGAAAAGCTTTGTATCTTATCACCCAGATAGTTATGTGAAAAAAGTGTTTGGATGGAATTACATTAAATAAAGGAAATTCTGGACTTTCCAGAATGATGAAAAAAGCATTAATAATTAACAATATTGCTCTTTTCATACAGGTTAAGCAAAGTTTAAAAAACCGTCTTCAAATCAATTTTTAAAAAATTTAATTTAATGCAGTAATATGCTAATTGTTTTAGTTTAAGACATCATATCATCTAGCTAGAAATTATTTATCGGCCCTCTGGTTGCGATAAAGCATTCATATATTGACTGCTATGTGTTCCAGCAGAAGCTTCACATGCCATGTCTTTCTTTCTTTACGTGACAATCACTTTAAGAACTTGTTTCTTTAAGTGCCTTTAGTCAGTATGTGAATTTCTAGTAGTTAGTACAATATCTCTCCAAAAGCCCCCCTGAACATGCATTGTAATCACATTTTTTCAATGCTTTTTGCTCATCACCATAGCTAAAGAGCACACAAATGATTGCCAAAGTTCTTGAGTAGATGTATTCTCCAGTCCAAGATGAAATAAAGTCTTCATATGTAGAAACAATATTGAACCATAATTAAGTTATAATTTGAATGTGTACCCTGAATAAGATGTTTGGCTCCAAATCTCCTCACAATTATACACGTAGAGAACAATTTATAGAGAAAAGACTATTAACAGATAGTTCTAGCATAAAACTTTGTGTTAAGGGTGGAGATACTGAATGGAAATTTTCACTTTGCTTATTTCTAACATAAATCAATAATGACTTTCAAAAATCCATAATAATTTTATATAGAGATGTAATATACAAAGTGATATCATGGTTGATTCAAACAGCTGATACTTATTTCCAAAGCTTCTTTTCCAATTACTGTGATTTGAAGTTCACAGGCAAAAGTGTGGAAATACATCTGTAAGTAATGTTTAAAGGATGAGGATAACAACTTGGTTGCTATCAAGTGACAGATCAGGAAAAAGATCAAAATGTGGCAGTCAATTCATAATTTATATTTGAGTTCAGAATCATACATTAAGAATTGTGGCAGATTTATAGAAAAAATAAATAAAGTGTTTTCCTTGTAGTCCGGTTAAGTGGAAAAAATTTGCCAAAGCTGGACATAAATTATTTCTATGTTTATATTGTATTAGAATTCATTAGTATGAAGAAGCAAGCTGGAAGAGGGAAGGTCGATTTGGGCCTTTTTGTGATTGTCCAAAAGAGATATAGAGATGATGACAATTTCATTTAAGATGATGGAAGTGCCACTGATAAAATGTTTTCAGACTATCTGACCTAATTTGCCACAGATTGAGTATGGAGTTCATGGTAATTAAAGAAACTAGCTAAGCAAACAGAAGATTGGGGAGCTATTTACTGAAATGCAAAACACTGGAATCTCCTTGTTAATGTATGCAGGGAGAGAATATATACAGGTATATGGTGATTTCAGATTAGTCTTTTAGACAAGCAAAAGAAAGTGTCATTTGTGCAGTTGGATATTTGTGTAGAAATCAATACAGTTTGGATCAGGAAGGCATATATTTAGGAGCTGTAAGTATGACAATAAAGGGAAAATGCCAAGGGACTGTATAGTTAGGATAAAGTAAAGAAATAGTGCAGATTGAGAAGAATGAAGAGTTGAGGATGGAACTCTGGTGCACTTCAATCTTCAGAGGTCATGAAGAAAAGCAGAAGCAAGCACAGGAGACAGATGCATAGCCACCAGTGTTGCAGAAGAAGAACCAAGGCAAGGAAAAAAAGTTGTAAGGAGAATGGAAGATTGGGCTGAATTAATTGCTGCTGAAATCAAGTATGATGAAGATTTGAGAAATGAGCATTGATTTGGAAACTTTAAGGCCACGGTTAACTTTTGGTAAAACAGAAAATAAGAGCTGAGGAAATGAGAGACCAAGATCATTAGAAAATTTTTATTCTAAAAAAATTATTCCCATCCACCTCTTCCTCCTGATAACTACACACATATATTCAATGTTCAGTGTTCAGTATTCAATATATGTGTGTAATTGTCAGGAGGGAGAGGTGGATGGGAATAAGCAAACATAGAAGGAAAAATTATCCAGCAAGAGGAACAGGGCAATTGCAGGAGTAGAGCCTCTGGATGTGGTAGAGAGGATGAGACCCAATACACAAGTGGCAGATTTAGCTTTCGATGAGAGCATGGCTTATTCCTTCATTAAACAGAAAAAAAAAGGAAAAATAAGATTGGATGCAGGTAGCTGAGTATATTTCATGGTATAAATATATGTTATTCTCATCAGATTGCTTATATTTTTCTCAAAGAAATAAGAAATGAAGCATCAGTTGCAAGTAACAGAGAAGGTTTGGGAAATTTTAGGAGAGAAAAAAAATACGAGATAACAGAGAAGAAGAAAAGACTGCTGGTGTAGTGTAGGAATTCTAGCAGTGCTGAGGGAGTATGATATTGCTGTTCACAAAGTTAAAGTCACAATGGACTTTCATGGTGGTGTTCTTGTCTCCAAATAGAGTTAGCTGCTTAGATTAATGCACTGAGTAATTGAAGAATTCGTTTTAACCAGGAGTTTTATTTTTCTAGGAAGAAAATCTAATTAAAGAAAGGATCGAAAGCCCTATTTTTCATCTCTCATAGGGGCAGTATTATTTTGTTATGTCTGCTTTATTGTAGAGAGTCTAGGATCCAGAGAGCTCCTGATGGAGATCTTCAGCCTCAGCTTGTGTATGGACCAAAATGAACTCCCCAGCCAACTCTACATCCTGGAAATTTTATGACATATTTTTGAGATAACTTCTTAATGCTGGCATTCAATTTACATCTGCACCTCTTAGTTAAACCATTAGTAATGGATTCTACTTAGGCTGGTAAACCAGGACACACCTTTCCTGGGTATTTGGAAAGCATATAGACATACTGTTGAATTTCAATGTGTTTTCCATTTCCGGTCAATGAGCAGTCACTAAAGTAGGCATAGGACAAATTACACAAACTTTGTTTATTTATGACAAAAAAGGAGATTGACAACTCTTCAAAACATGGTATGGATGAACAGTTACCTTGAAACATATCTAATACTATATCACTTTATCACTAATTCAGTAGGCAAGCTATAAGTAAACATTATTGAGACTAGCCATTGTTCTGTGGTTAAACTTTGGCAAATGAAACTGCTTTGAGATAAACAAAGTGTATAAAGTTTTGGGCAGCTAAAACCTTTTCAACTTAATTTTTCTAAGTTACGCATATTTTAATTTTGTGTATGTTTTAATCCATCAGGCTTGTAGTCATGGAATACAGATTGACTTAGTCAATGTGATATTTGCAGGGTCATTGGCATTTACTTTATATTTTTAATAAATTTTTTCCTAAAATAAAAGAAAGTGCTATTTTAAAAATTGAGAAACATAGATGAACATTGAATTAATTGAAAGAAATAATATTATATCTTAATTTTATAAATTGATTATTTTATAAATGCTCAAAATGCTACATGCTTGTCAAAAAGATTTTAGGTAGTAATTCATGTAATATATCTAGAAAGATAAAATATGTTCATATGTGTATCATGGACAGATATGTATGAACAAATATGTTTTTTTTAATTATTCACTGATAATCATGCATTGGAACTAATCAGGTGGCGGATCTATTCTTAACGTTCTCTGCAAAGATAGAAATAGAACACGGTCTTAGTTTTCCCAAATTGGTAGAGGTGAGTGGTGAGATAAATCAATTCATGGCCAATGATATATATTTTTTTCCATTGCAGGAGACTCTCATTCTTTAAGTTTAGATTAACATCGGTCCCTGATATTCAGGGACATTGAAATCATTCTATGTCAAAACAAACCTATCTGCCTTTTGTAAATGAAAGTTGTTCCCCATAGTATATATGTGCCATGTTATATCCAATCATTATTCATGGACATCCAATTTTTTCTTTTGCCAGTTTATTATTACTAAGTGTGAGATGTTAAAAGATGGAGCAGAGATCCATGAGAACCATATATATAGCAGCAAACGAGGTGCTTAAGAAAACAACAGCATAGATGTTAGAACTCAAAAAGAATGTGTGGAGAATTAATTACACCTTTTGTCATGCACGTTACCCTCCTGCAGCTTTGAAAGATACTGCATATTGTTTTAATAAGTAGGCAGTCTGCCTTAAAAAGTCCTCATCATCAACCTTACTAAGTTTACTCTGAAAACCTAGAGAGATGCTGTTCACTGACTCTGACTTTCAGACAGTAAGCGGTAGTATCAGCACCCGTGTATACAGAAGTTTATACACACATTAAAAAATTTAGAAAACCGTGTCTGGTGAATAGCAGATTTTGACTACAGTGAATATTGTAAGGAGGAAAACTTCTGGAACTTCTCATTTGCATTGTATCTGTCTGGTCATTGTGCATTTATCTAGTCCCAAAGGCAGAATATTAACCATACAGCTGTAGCCTTGAGGTGGAGTTTTTATGCCCATTAAACCCATAATGTCTTTTGCATATTTACATATTTTCAAAATAAAATCATGTGTGTTAATTCCCTGTATAAGGCCATAGAACCGATTCTTGTTTAACTTTTACTTGAAAAAGGCATATAGACCCATATCAATTGCACTTTTAGTGAAACATAAAAGAGCATGTAAGTTTGTATAGAGTGTTTTCCATATTCAGAATAATAACTATGGCATTTAGCTGTGATGACAGTCTGCAAAACATTAGAGTGGGATTTGGGGATTTAATTAAATTTATGTCAAAATTACTTTAAAATCCTAGGGAAAAATATGCCTGAGTAACATAGCACATGTTTTGGCCTTTAAAGATTTTAACAAGTGGAAACATTTACACGACACATTGGCACAATCTCTGTAGCTCAAAAATAACTAGTGTATCACACAGCAACAGCTTTGTTCATTAATTCCATAGTAAGTATGCATACCAACCTCCGTATAAATTTGTTACTGCTGTGTCTACATCTACTGGAAGCAGCAGGCATGGAAACAAATTCCATTTAAATATATCTATAAATTTGTAAAATAAAGAGTATGTCATGCCCTTTCCATGTAATTCTAATTATTTCCATGTAATTCTAATTATTTCAGCAACAGGAACATAAAATAAATAAATGAAGAAAGAAATACAAATCTTATCTAGACATCTAGACATTATTGTATGAGCAATATTTGCTGTATTTGACTCCAGGTCATCATAAATATTTATAAAACTTTCTTCCAAATACTTGCCTTTGTTATTCAGAGGCAAATCCCTCCCTCACTTCAGTTTCCCCCTCACCAAAGAGGAACCATTTCATCCGTCTTTGAGACTTAAAAGCAGTAACCCTGACAGACGTACATCCTTGCAGAGTGGTTTTTTGAAGAGGCTGGGCAGGGATGCCATTTATAACCAAATCTACTGACTTCTTTTTTTTAAAGAAAAATTTAAGACTCAACTGTTGGCCGGGCGCGGTGGCTCACGCCTGTAATCCCAGCACTTTGGGAGGCCGAGGCGGGCGGATCACAAGGTCAGGAGATCGAGACCACGGTGAAACCCCGTCTCTACTAAAAATACAAAAAATTAGCCGGGCGCGGTTGTGGGCGCCTGTAGCTACTCGGGAGGCTGAGGCAGGAGAATGGCGTGAACCCGGGAGGCGGAGCTTGCAGTGAGCCGAGATCGCGCCACTGCACTCCAGCCTGGGCTGGGCGACAGAGCCAGACTCCATCTCAAAAAAAAAAAAAAAAAAAAAAAAGACTCAACTGTTAAGCACATAAAAAGCAGCCATTTTCCAACCTCGTTTCCAATCAAATTAGAGCAACTGAACAATTTTAGCGAGCCTCTAGCTATTTCAAAACATATCTTTTCACCAAACTACTTGCCCTGAATCTTGTTCTGGTCATTCCAATGGTGCCATTGTTCCTACCTCTGGAGACTGGTGAATTTCTTTACTTTAACCACCAATAACTAGTACTAAAGAAAGAAAGTATGGTTATTATTCCTGATATCAGTGAAAATTTGATTCCAACTGGTTTCTTGTAATTTTCATGGGAGACTTAGGTGTGTCTTTTTTCAGGGCACTCAAGTCTCTTTCCCACTCTTCTATCCTAAAATTTCTGTCTTTTATAGTCACTTGGGAGTTTGGAAGTTTTGATTCTGAGAACTTACCACAGATTGAAATATATTGCACATTAACTTCAGAATTCGTATGTCAAAATCATAGATTAAAACATTGCTGCTTAAAGGTGGGGCCCAGAGAAGCTTCCAGGCTTAGCCACGTACTGAATCAGAAGCCCCATACTGGTCAGAAGAAATCGTTCTCGCGAATCTGTCCTCTCTTCCGCTTAGTTGCACTTTGAATGTTCAGGGTCTTCTGTCAAGCAATCTCAGTTAGGGCCCTACTGGTCTGATTCTCAGAGTTTCCTTAGCTTTGAACATCAGTGGCAAAGGTTATGCTCTTTATTCTTACCTACTTGTGAGTACCCAGAGTCTTCACATCAACAGAATAAAACCAGTATTTTGTTTCTTGAATTTTTTTTTTCTAAGCAAATAAATAAATAAATGAACACATATTCACAAAATTTGGTCATAATCGTTTTCCAAAATAAAAAGTGGCTCATCATCTGCTTTATAGTGATATTTTTTAAAGAGGCCATTCAAGGAACTTTTCTTTGAACACAGAACATCTGCAATGTGGTAATAACGTCTCTAGGTAAGCATAGAAGTTCAGTTACTTTTAACTAAACATCAACTATAACATATGAAGTGCCTTGCAGATATAGTCTATTGTCAAGCAAAGACAATATTGTCCAACATTGTTTATGAAATAGTATATAAATTAAATCATTTTTAAAATTTCAAAGAAGCTATAATGTGAAAGAACATCTATAAAATAAAATTATTTAGCAAACTGATAATTTTTCCTAATTTACTTTAGTATAAAGTGTGTTTTTATATATTAGGTTTGTTAAAGCATAATATCTTCCAACTGCCCTTTTATATGATAGTTTTACAATGATAAATTCATGATATTAGGCTTGTTAAAGCATAATGTCTCCAACTGCCCATTTATATGATAGGTGTATAATAATAAATTCATGATGTTAGGCAAGATTTAGGTAATTCATAAATATACATTTAAAAATATACATATACATAGATTTACATGAAACTTAATAGTAATATTATTAAGTTTTATTTTCTCAAATATTATAACAACATACCAATGACTTTTTTAAAAGCCTGGCATTCATGTTACACTGATATGTCTTCATAGTTGACTGACCGAGGAATCAATGATTTTAATATTAAAGAACAAATTAAATAAGAAAGCACATTTATATTGGTGTTAATTCTCCAATCATTATTAATTTTAATATTTTTTCTTAACTAAGTAAAGATGTATACATATTTTTGGGTTTATTGTGTTTTTTTCTGTTTTTGCTTTCTAAAAACATGAATATCTTTTATAATCTGAGTTCCTGCTGAATATGTCTTAAAAAATACATAAAGAATTTTCATGGAAATTGTACACTACCAGTGTGGCTTTCATAAACAATTTGGAATAAATTTCAATAGTACATTTTCTTATTCTGAGAAAAATAAATAAATTGGATAATTTATATATTAGTTCTTAGCACTAATCAATATTGGGTTGCATTTTGAGAATAATAGAACGTTCCATTTCTAACTGCAAACTCCTAAAACAGTTGATTAAGTGAAATTAGGAGCCATTTTAAGAAATGATCCTCTTGAGTCCGTAGCTGTTTCAAGATACAAAATCATCACATTCATATTTTGCGCCTACAATTTCATGCTAAGATATATATTTAAGGACCAAGTCCTGTGAGCTTAAAAGTCCTGTGAGCTTAGAATCCATGAGATTTTTTTTTTTTTTGCTTGTGAATCTCTGTTATTAAATCTGAGAATTCTAAGAAAAACTGAGAAAAACTATTCTTTAGAGTTTTAGAATTTGAGTCCATAGAAAAAAAAAGTTTTCTTCCATGTGTGGCTATTTTAAGGCATTTTAGGATATTCAAGGATATTTTTCTTTTTACTAATTTTTTTCTCTAATAGTGTAGTTTTTGTCACTTTTATAAGTTTAGGGTTTTTTTTTTCTGCTACAGTTATATCATTGAAACAAGAACTGAAGACTTGAAAAATTGGTACGGGCCCCAAAGGAACAGAGTAAGGGTGGCCAGGACATTCAATCTTTGCCTTTCAGGCATAATTGATCTAGGCATCTTATGCTTTTAGAGAGAGAGAAAAAAAAAAAACACTAAATGTACTTTGGAAAATTCATATAATATCCCTCCAAGTGGCTTACTGTCTATAACTAAATACCAAAAAATGCTCCATGGGCCTCAATTAAAAAACCTATGAATGTCTGATTTGGGGGAAAATCTGATGGACCTCCCATAGTTGTCTGACTTTTGTTAAGAATTTTTTAACAAAGTCTAGGATTTTATACATAAAATTTATGTTGTAAGACTATAATAGTTTTTAAAAAAACACTTTTTATCAAAATTCCAATATAATTATAATAATGATATTTTATTAAACTATATTTAAATTGCACTATAGGTAGAGAAGAAAATCAAGAAGTGGTTTTATGCAATAAACTTGAAGAAATAAATGAAAAAAACTGTTTCTTATTTTCTTTTTATTTTCATGGGAGAGAAGTATAATAGTTTTTGATAGGGACTAAAGAAAGAAGATTTTTAAAGTATATCTTTGTGCCAGAAGGAAACGAAAACTATATTTAAATGCAACACTTAGGGACAGTCACATCGATAGTGTCCTTTAAAATGTGCTAAAAGAGTTGGCACATAAAATATGTAGACTGATTTATAAAGGACTTAATAACATAGCTAAAAAAAAAAAAAAAAAAAAGAATGGATGACATGAAAAAAAAAGTTAAAGCTTAGAATTTGACATCCTGTAGGGATAGCACCTATTAAAGGGATACCATTTCAAAAGTGTTGAAAAGATGTTTAATATAGTCTACCTTCAACTGTCTCTAGTATGAGTAGACTTACTGAGCTCATTAATTAGACTTTACCATTCAAACATCTAAAAGTAGTTATGAAAATCTTAATATTGGTGGGTACGTTAACAACGTAAGATAGCAGATATGAGGGTAGGAAATAATTAAGCATTCCCACAAAAGTTTTTATTTTAGAAATTATTATTATTATTTTGAGACGGAGGCTCGCTCTGTCGCCCGGGCTGGAGTGTAGTGGCGCGATCTCCTCTCACTGCAAGCTCCGCCTCCCTGGTTCACGCCATTCTCCTGCCTCAGCCTCCCGAGTAGCTGGGACTACAGGCACCCATCGCCACGTCCGGCTAATTTTCTGTATTTTTAGTAGAGACGGGGTTTCACCGTGTTAGCCAGGGTGGTCTCAATCTCGTCATCTCGTGATCCGTCCGCCTCTGCCTCCCAAAGTGCTGGGATTACAGGCGTGAGCCACCGTGCCCGGTAGAAATTATTTTTAAAAAGATAAGTATTATGTTTTAATCCATTCATTCTCACTTTAAAAAGACATATTCAATGAAGAATTTTTAAAAAGTACAATCACTGATTTATTCAAGGTTAGCCCTATTGCTTTTATTATTAAATGTGTACATATGCCCTTTCCTGATAATTTAAAACATTATGTACTTTACAAAACTAAACACCTCTCTTTACTACTATAGCAGAAAAAGAAAGATAGTTTGGATAAGTCTTATTACTACTTAAAATCATGTCAGCGAGATTCTCTATTTTCAACTCAGTGAATTAATATAAATAAATACTTGTTTGATAGATTAGACATAAATTTACATATTGACCTGATTTTACAAATTGCCTTTTGGGTAGGTACAGTCTTCATTAAAGTAATTCAAAACTAGGCAAAGTATCATTATAGATAATTTATAATATAAAGTTGGTAAGTATGTTAAGGAACCTGGAACAATGAAATATCAGAATACATGTATGAAGGATATCTAGGTAAAGAAACTAAAGAAAAAGATGAAATCTAAAATGTTCTACATGTATACTAATCTTTGTTTGGCTTTAATTTTTATAAACCCAATCGTTTTTGTATTTATTTATTTATTTATTTATTTATTTATTTATTTATTTATTTTTATGGAGACGGAGACTCGCTCTGTCACCCAGGCTGGAGCGCAGTGGCGCAATCTCGGCTCACTGCAACCTCTGCCTCCCGGGTTCAAACAATTCTCCTGCCTCAGCCTCCCGAGTAGCTGGGACTACAGGCGCACACCGCTACGCCTGGCTAGTTTTTTGTATTTTAGTAAAGACAGGGTTTCACCACGTTGCCAAGTCTGGTCTCGAACTCCTGAGCTCAGGTAATCTGCCCGCCTCAGTCTCCCAAAATGCTAGAATTACAGGTGTGAGCCACCATGCCCGGCCTAAACCCAGTCTTACCCTTGTTTTTTTCTAACCACGCAAACATTTCAAGGACATGAATACCATTTATAAAAGACATATACGATTATCTAAGTCTCCTTCTCAAAACACCAAAAGTAAATTTTAATACCCAAAACGAAATTCATTTTGTTAATCACAGCTTAGAAGGTTTCATATGATCTGGCCAAAGCGGTATCTTGGATCACTCTCTTATCACTCCCCCTCTCTGCTCAATCTGCATGATAGGAATCAGCTCATCTTCCTTTACATCAGTACTAAAACCACCTCACTCCTACCTGAGGCCCTGTATGCTGTCTGTAGATGGTCCATCTTCTCACTTCACTCAGGACTCAAATGTCTCATCTTCACCCTATTTAAAATAATCTTCTATATGCTCTTTCAAAATTCTTACCAAAAATACTACTAGTAATTTAGGTGTTCTGTTTTTGTTTTGTTTTGTTTTGGTCTGGATTTCCATTAAAATGTAAATTCAGGCAGGGCAAGGACATTGTTGTTATAGCTCAGCATCTAGAATTGCGGTGGCAGCTCAGGAAAGATGTGATGAATGGATGGATAAACAAAAGTTGAAAAGTCTATTAAAATATCTTAAAATATGATAATAAAAGTGATTTAAAAGAACAGTCACAGATTACAAATAAATGACTGAGTTTACTAAAGAGTTAAATGGCACCTCCAGGTGGATAGTGTAAATAAAAAAAAATTAAAAAAGAAAACAAGTTAAACAGTACTGATATTTACCAACACATTATTAAACATGTTTTACTATTGTAATAATCTCTCCACAATAAAGAGTTGGTGTCTTCTAACCAAGTATGACCAAATAAGTGCCACAGTTCTATTGTTTTGATGTGCTTTAATCTTCTCATGCTTCGAGGTATACTTGGGCACCTTGGCAATGACTTTAGGTCTGCCATTCCTTTTTTTTTCTTTTCTCTTTTTTTTTTTTTTTTTTTTTTTGAGATGGAGTCTCATTCTGTGGCCCAGGCTGGAGTGCAGTGGCACCATCTCGACTTACTGTAACCTCCGCCTCCTGGGTTCAAACGATTCTCCTGCCTCAGTCTCCCGAGTAGCTGGGACTACAGGCGTCTGCCACACCCGGCTAATTTTTGTGTTTTTAGTAGAGACAGTGTTTCACCATGTTGGTCAGGCTGGTCTCGAACTCTTGATCTCAGGTGATCCCCCCCACCTCTGCCTCCCATGTCTGCCATTCTTATTAACAAGTTTCTGTTCCTGCTGAGAACCCGGGTTACTAACCACTTCCTTGGTTGTTCCTGTTGCTCTTTGTGCTTCATTCACAGTATTAGTTTTTCTGTTCTGATGGTGTCTTTTGTCTCCAACATTACATGCTTGTTCAGCTACTGTGTAAAGCTAAGGTCTTCTCTTCTCTCCTCTTCTCTTCTCTTCTCTTCTCTTCTCTTCTCTTCTCTTCTCTTCTCTTCTCTTCTCTTCTCTTTTCTTTCTGAGATGGAGCCTCGCTCTGTCACCCAGGCTGGAGTGCAATGGCATGATCTTGGGCTCACTGCAACCGCTGCCTCCCAGGTTCAAGCCATTCTCCTGCCTCAGTCTTCCATGTACCTGGGACTACAGGTGCATACCACCACACCCAGCTAATTTTTGTATTTTTAGTAGAGACAGTTTTCTCCACGTTGACCAGGCTGTTCTCAAACTCCTAACCTCAGGTGATCCATCTGCCTTGGCCTCCCATTTTGCTGGTATTACAGGAGTAAGCCACCACGCTTAGTCAAAGCTAAGATTTTCTAAGTTCACTTTACACCCTCAGTCTTCCAGTCATGGGCTCAGAACTTCAGAGATACTGCTGGTTACATATTCACTAAATACAACCTGTTAGATGTAGTTTGCTTTGGTGTTTTCTTCACAAATGTCTGACTGTACTAGAAGGAGTTCACTTTGTCTTTGGTTTACTTGTCAACATATATTGTCTGTCTTTCTCTGTCTTCCCTCCCCCCAAAATGGCATTTCAGGGGATCAGGGCTATTATTTGATTTTTCATCACCATATTCTCAAATCCTAGAACAATATCTGACACATAGCAGATATTCAGTTAATAAGCACTAGCTTAATATATTATTGAATGAGTAGGAATAGAGCAGCTCCTTGGAAGTTCACTAAGACTGGCAGAAGAACTGTAGACCTTTTGATGATACTTGTGTGTAAATGTATTAGTCAGCAGATTGACATTGTAGGTGACATGAAGTCCGATAGATTGAATTAAACAAAAAGTAGGATAGTTACTGGTGCATATAATTAAAATGGCAAGGGTAGAGTACAGCTGGGCACTGGGGCCTATATAATATCCTATGAATGTGTCTTCTGTCCACATTTCTCCTTCTTTCCTTCTTTTCTCCTCTGCACCAGCTCTACCATCGGGATGATATTTTTATCATGTACCCACAGCACCCTGTGGCTTACTTTTTCCCATGTCTCTGTCTCGTGGAAAAACTTCTTTTTCACACAAATTCTGATTAGAATCCCATGGTTGACACAGCTGGGTAGCATGTCCATTCCTATTCCTTTGCCTACTGACCCCACGACCCCATCCCAGATCTCCTTCAAATATTGATGATGGAGTTACTCTATTCAAGAGGATATGGCATGAGGGAGAAGCATCTTCCTGAAAGAAAACTGTAGTGTCCTTACCTATAGGAAGGAGATGGAGACAGAGGAGTGGTGAGCATCTCACTAAAGAATATATACAGATGGCAGTCTGGGCGCGGTGGCTCAGGTCTGTAATCCCAGCACTTTGGGAAGCCAAGGAGCGCAGATCATGAGGTCAGGAGATCAAGACCATCCTGGCGAACGCGCCGAAACCCTGTCTCTTCTAAAAACACAAAAAATTAGCCTGGTGTGGTGGCGGGCACCTGTAGTCCCAGCTACTCGGGAGGCTGAGGCAGGAGAATGGCATGAACCTGGGAGGCAGAGCTTGCAGTGAGTCGAGATTGCGTCACTGCACTCCAGCCTGGGCGACAGAGCAAGACTCTGTCTCAAAGAAAAAAAAAAAAAAAAGAATATAATACAGATACCAAATATATGTATGAAAGAGACTCAAAATTTTTCATTAGGAAATTGCAAATATATAAATGACAATGAGATACCAAAACACACCTAGTAGAATGGCTAAAATAATAATAATAAATGGACAATACCTAATGCTGGTGAGGACACAACAGTTTGGCACTTTCCTATGAAGCTAAGCATAATCTTACCATATCATTTTTTCTTGCAGGTTTCACACAACTGAGTTAAAAATTTATGTGCACAAACAAAAAAACCTGCACTCAAATGTTTTTAGCAGCTTTATTCAAAATTATCCTAAATTGAATGAGATGAAGATATTTTTCCATAGGTGAATGGGTAAATAAACAGTGATATATTCTTATTATAAATACATACATGTACAATATGAATGTTAAAATAAAATACAAATATAATGTGTGATAAATTAGTATTTCAAAATATATGTATAATATACACATAAATATCCCTCTGGCATATTGAATATATTTAACCTTATGTTTATAATATTAATACAGTCATAAAATAAAATAAATATATGATATATAAATATAAGTAAATACAATAAAAAAAATGAGCTGTCAATTCACAAATAGACATGGAGAGACCTTAAATGCATGTTGGAAGTCAAATAAGCCATTCTGAAAAGGCTGATTCCAATTATATGACATTTTAGAAAAGGCAAAAGTATTGAGACAGTAAGGAGATCACTGAGTCTCAAGGTTTTAGGTAAGGGGATGAATGAACGGCTGAAACATAGAGTAGTGTTAGGGACCTGAAACTATTCTGTATGATACTGTGATGGTGTGTATATCACATTATACATTTTTTAAAATCCACAGAACTAAATGCACAACACAAATAATGGACCTTAACGTAAACTACAGACTTTAGTTAATAATGTACCATCATCAGCTCATTACTCGTAACAAATTTACTACATTAATTCAAGATGTGAATAATAGGGGAAACTGGGATTTTGTGTGTGAATGAAACTATCTGAATTCTCTGCATATATATGTGTAATTTTTCTTTTTTTAAATTTTGAGACAGAGTTTTGCTCTTGTTGCCCATACTGGAGTGCAATGGTGCAATCTTGGCTCACTGCAACCTCTGCCACGCAGGTTCAAGCAATTCTCCTGCCTCAGCCTCCTGAGTTATCTGCTCATATTTTTCTATAAACATATTCTAGGAATTAAATTTTATGAAACAAAAACTCCCCTTTTTTGAGATATAGCAAGTTGTTGATATCATATCACAGAGAACTGAGGAATTTTAGTGACCTAAAAGATAAATATAAAAACAGTGATGAATTACTTTAAAAAATATATGTACCATTAGATTTTTTAAATCTCTTAGTATTCCCTCCAATTACCTATTATAAATATGTAAATTAAATTGAATAAAATATATAATTTATTTTCTCAATAATTTTTTAATTTCATGAACAGTATGATCTAGTTTAATTTTGAATATTAGGTTTCTTTTTCTTTTTAAAGATATCTAATAATATTATATATTTTTTATTTTGTGTGGTGGGTGTCTGTAATCCCAACTACTTGGGAGGCTGAGACAGGAGAATTGCTTGAACCCAGGAGGCAGAGGTTGCAGTGAGCTGAGATTGTGCCACTGCATTCCAGCCTGGGTGACAGAGCAAGACTTCATCTCATAATACAAACAAACAAACAAACAAACAAACAAATGCCTTGTTTATTATATATGCCAATGGTATTTTTAGTCACCTAAGGAAAGAAAACTCTGCACTTTGCACTATATAAGATAGATTTATTTATCTATGCTTTCAAAAGGAATTTAAAATGTAGGATATAAGTATATACAATAAACTGATATATTTTCCATGAAGTCTTAAGGGAATAGAAACACCATCTTTTGAATTTGTATAAGAATTTTTCCTATGTAATTATGTAAATGTCTTATTAGACAAATATAATAGTTCTTCACAGGTTTAATATATTAAAGATGTTTCTGTTATCAGCTTCTACAGCTGTAGCAATTTTAGATGTATACTGCATTTTATATATTTTAATCATTGCTATTTATGGAGGAATAGTATATGAAACAAAATTGAAGACATGAACTTTTCTCAGTTCCATTAAGCTACTTTAATATCTAATGTAGGGGTGTGTGTGTGTGTGTGTAAGGGGGGGGGCATCTCTCTAGCATTAAAGTTAAAATTTCCATTTAAAGTATTAATACATTGATGTAGGTAAATTAAGGAAAGTATGACCTGCTAAGCAAGGATAGCATGATCATTTCTGGAAATAAAGACTATTAGTTCAGAGCATAAGAAATTGCTAGCATTTAGCCATATTCATGTGTAGCACAACTATTTCATGTGTTTCCTTGAACATGCAATTCATCATTTTTACCATTAATTAAGGAATGAAATATTTCATATAGCAAAGCAATGAAGATACAATAAATGTTTATGTAGTTATTGGCAGTCATTTTGAGAGTTTAGAAACATTATGGAATTCAGAAATAATTACAACATGTCAAAAGTATGAAGGCTAAACTGATATTTGATAGATTAATTACCTAGACATATACTGATTCCATATAGCAAACATCTATTTCCATGATCACGTTGGTGGAAAAGGAGACTCACTCTTTTGTCCTGTGACTTTGATAAAGCCCAATATCATCAGATTTCTAATTGAAAATAATATACGAAGTAAAGCAGTAGATATGCCCCCCCCCCCATATTTTTGTCTGTGCTGAATAAACAGAAAGTGTAAGCTCTGGAATCCTGAATACTGATTTTGAATCCCACCACTGCCACCTAGAAACCAGTGGTCCTCTAGTCACTCATTAACACATGCAAAAATATATTGTGATATGCAAAAAACAATCCTAATAGTTTTTTGAGAGGATGACATGCCACATGTATAAATGTTTTTTTATCACAGTGGTTGGCAAAGTTAAGTGCACTCTGAAATAAATTGTAATCATTGACATTATTATTTTATTTTCCACTGCTTGCCATGCTATTTTTGCCATGACATATCATTCATAGCATCAAAGCTACAACTGCTGTGGATAGAGCCATAGCAGACGATTCCAAAAACTCTGAACCTAACTCCAAAAAAATCTGAGTATAAAATCAGCTTCATTTTTTTCCTATTGAAATAGCTCTGGGCTTCAAATCAGAACACTGGCCTCAATATCTGTTCCTGTTATTTACCAACAGCATGGCAAGTCTTGCAATGTAATTGAGCACATCAGTTAAATGTGAATCCTAAATATGATTTCAAAAGTGGTTTTGATTAAAAAAAAAGGACATTTGCATTTTTTAAATTAATGTTTTCTGGGAGGTAGAAAGAACTGTAAACATAGATTATTTTTTCTTTATACAGAAGAAAGGGCATTTCTCATATTATTTGGAAATATAATAATTAAAAGCAGTGTAGTTAATTGGTTAAAACAAGGGGCACTAGAGTAAGTTTAAATCTGGTTATTGTGTTCCTGCTGCTTATTAGCTGTGAGACTTTGGGCAAGTTATCCAAACATTCAGTTCTGAATTTTCTTATCTAGAAAATGTATAACAACAATAGCTACCCCACAAGGTTGTTGTGTTGATTGAATGTTCTAAAGAATGTAACTCCCAAAGTGCAGTACCTGCGACATAATAAGTAGCATGTGTATGTTAGCTATTATAATGATTGATTTTTCAAAGCGCTGATTTGCTTTTGACAAGTGTGATATAGCTGAGAGAGCTTTACTAAGTAATGTGCACATTCTTGAAGAAAATAATTCCCCGTCTTATAGAAGCTTCATGTACAATATGGGATCTGGTATAAATATGCATCAAACATAACATGTGTATATGTGTCTACATAAAAACATTTTGATTGGGACGGGCATGGTGGCTCAGGCTTGTAATCCCAGCACTTTGGGAGGCCAAGGCCAGTGGTTCACTTGAGGTCAGCCTGGCCGATATGGAGTCCCTTGTCCCTACTAAAAATACAAAAATTTCCCAGGCATGGCAGCGCATGCCTGTAATCCCATTTACTGGAGAGGCTGAGGCAGAACTGCTTGAACCTGGGAGGTGGAAGTTGCAGTGTGCCAAGATTGTGCCACTGTATTCCATCCTGGGCAACAAGAGTGAGAATCCATCTCAAAAAAAAAAAAAAAAAAGAAAGAAACGAGAAAAAAAAATATATATATATAGAAAGAAACATCTGTATATTTTTTGACAGGTCAACCCATAGAAATGACCGACAGAGGTTTTTTGTTTGTTTGTTTTGCTTTTAGGTTTTCAAATACAACACAGAGATGGACATTGGTGGTGATCTTGTAGGTTATGTGAGCATGAACTAAAATTAGATAGCATTGAATTTACAAATTTTGTCCTTGCTTTTTTTCATGCCAGGACTAATACCATTATCACGTAATAGAAAGGAAATGAAACTCTGGAGTCAAAGAGGCCGGACATTAGCACAGGTGGAGCTGTGCTCCCCCTCTTACTGTATGACTTCATCCAAACTCTCATTTAAGACTTGTATTTCCTTATCTATGGACAAATGTTAAATTAGAGAAATTGATAATACTCATTACATTGAAAATTATAAAACGAGAACTGTATACCAGCCCCTAACTTCGATCATTTTATAAAACAACCTATAGAAATTGGATAAAAACCATACCTATGTTTCTACAATGGGCAAAATTCCAGGTCTTCAGGCATTCCTTTGGAAATCCTTACAATAAAGTTTGCAGGAGTAAAACTTTGGTTTTACCTGCCAGTCTGAAACACAATGAAAATATTTAGGCACCAGGATTGTTGAATCTTTAGGGAAAGGAAAGAAAAAGTCAGTTAATAAAAACTGCTGATGTCAATTTAGAGAACTGAGAATTCTTAAGGGTGATTTTTAAGGGATTACTGCTGACACTGCAAATCAGTCAGCAATGCGCTGTGCTCATTTGTTCTGTTTTAATAGACCTTATATAGCTATTTAGGAATTACCCTATTAACAGAGACTGCAATAAATATCCAATGTTCAAAAAACCATTTTGAATTACCTGATGAGAAAACAAAAGAGTATATCTGTTCGTTTTTCCTAGGCAAATGACATTTAGTGACATTTTTCTGTCGTTCTATTTGATGGGAAATAGTATAAAGCATTCTGATAGTGCCAGTGGTTTAGCTGTTAAGGATAATGTGATAGCTTTAGTTTATATTGATGAGGACATTAGAAAAATGAAGCAAAACCACAATCAAAAAATTATGGTAAGATGACAAGTTTAAAATATTAGAGTGGAATATAGAACTTGAAAACAATCTTTCTAGTGTTAAAAGCTAATTATGATTTGAAGTTCCATTATCTGTCTTAAATTTAAAACAACTGCTAAATGGATCATTTCTTTGTTATTTAGCCATTTGAGCTTCTCTTTGATAAAGGTCCTTGCCGTCCAAATGGAACATAAAGTTTTTATTGGTCCCTAATGATGCCAACTACAGCTGTACAATCATCATTTTAGAGTCCAATCTCTGTCTGCTCTTAGATCTGTTGCCACTTGATCAGAAAAGCAGAAGTATCTTTAAGTATATTTGCTTAACCAGATGGTAAATGGCTACACAGGAAATACATCCATCTTTTTTACTGTATGACTAAGTGTTAAAACAGAAATTTTAGCTCTGGTGGGAAAACACTCACTTGTATCATTCTAAAAGTAGCATTTTTCCTTTATTGCAAGGAAAAGATATGAACATACAAACTAAGAAAATACAACATTATGGCAAATATTTTTTGAAATGTGCTTATAACTATTTGAATGATAGTTGTAATTAAAAGGTAAGTAAAGCATTGACTAATGTGTAAAATACTCAATTTCTGACATTTCTTTCAAAAGAGAACCTGAAGAATATTCACTTGCTATATTTTTAAACTACCAATTAAAATAATGATATTCAGAGGTACTTTAATTTCCAATATATAATTAATGATATTTTACATTTGTAAAAGTTAATACATCAGATTAAACTATGATGTGGAAATTATTGAATTTTTATGGAATACTTTGAGTTAATTTGAGAGTTGATTCTTCAAGTTTGAAAACCTGTGAAGAGTATTTACAGAGATACAGTCAATATATATTTGAACCTATAGACTTCTACAAGGTTTACACATTTAGAGAAAGTTGGGATCAAAATGCCTTTTGCAAAGAACTTTGGTGGTGTTCCTATAGTAGTGAGTGTGAACTGAGAAGAATTATAAAATATAAAATTAACTAACTTTTTCTCTGTTTTGTTGAAACTGCAACTAATACAAATATAGTATATTTGGTAAAAATGACTTCATCTTAGATTATTTTAATCACTAATACAATTTAACCTTAAATAACAAAATGAGCATTTGGATTATATGCAACTGTCACTAAGAAGGGAAGCCAATGAAAGCAGGTTTAAGTTGAAAAGTTAGCAGAAAAAAAGCAAGTTATTGATTGTCGTATGGAGGTTGAAGCTGGTAATGGTTCAAAGGATGATATGATATTATTTAAATGAGGTCACAATGATTTATATCATAGAATACTGGATTATAATATATTTGAAACAAGTACATCAGGAAAACATAATTCTAGATTTATGCATAAACATGAAGAGCTAATATTAATTGAAAATGAAACTTTCCATATATAAAAAAGTAAAAAAAAAAAATTGAAGCAAAACTGTCAAAGCTAGTCATTCATATGGACTTCTATGATGGCAAAAACTTATTTTGAAGAGAAAGATTAATATAAGCCTCAATAGTTGTGAAGAAAATGAGTAGGAAGTCCACAGAACAATAGAAGAGTCACATCTCTGTTTTCTTCTTGATGAGCATTATAAGATCTGTAATAGTCCAGGCCATCTTATTCGCCTTTCTCTAACATTACCTAAAGTGATGCTTTGAAAGTTGGACATAATGAGATTCCAAACTGGATAAATTATGTGACACGGGTGTACTAGGCAATCTTAATCTACTGCTAATTCAATCATAGTTATAACTGGTATAAAGATGCAATATTTATTTCAAAATTTTCCCCAAAGTAAATAATATTACATTCGTCACTTACTGATTCCTAACTCTACACTAGTAAATGTGATTTAGCCAAAAATTCAAAACATTGTAATAGACTAGGTACTAATATCCACATTTTACTTATGAGATAT
Source organism: Macaca nemestrina (assembly GCF_043159975.1). NCBI lineage: Eukaryota > Metazoa > Chordata > Mammalia > Primates > Cercopithecidae > Macaca > Macaca nemestrina. The sequence goes on from NC_092127.1 coordinate 27,796,294, forward strand.
TATTTTATTTAAATTAGAAAAGAACATCAGCTAGTAACTAGTGAAATGTATATTTGAAACCAGATGGGTAAACTATCTTTGTTTATTCTACCAGACTATGTTTTTTACCAACTAAATTGTCTTTCTGATTGTCCAAATATTCCTGCAAATAGAGTAACATTTGTCTTAAAGGAGAACAAAGGACAGAGCTTTCTTTTGATCCTATTCTGGGTATGAAAAAGAACAATAGCAAAAGTAAGGAAATAAGAATCTGAAATAAAGAGTAAATTTCCTCAGGAATGACATGAAGCAACAATGAATGAGTTAAAACAGGAGATTTTTAACCAAATGTGACAAATAAGGATCACAATAGGATAACATAAGAAAAAAAAATTAATACTTCAGAAGTAGCAAAATACACAGTTGACAACTGGAAATACAAATAATAACGTGACAATAGTTAATGAATATAAGAAGTCAAATTGATTAAAGGAATTAGAAAACTATAGAATTTTTGACTGATAAGAACATTGAGTTCTAGGGAAAAGAAATCAGGCAGAACCAGCTAATTTTTTTTTTTTTATGAACTCAGTAATATCAGTGTCTTGATTTGAAACTAGTTGTCTTTGAGTTAGAGACAGCACATAATTTTAACGTTCAATTAAAAGAGGCAAATGGAGAGAAAGAGATAAATGGACACAGAAGGTGAATAGTAACACTTTTTTATAACTTTGATTTTCTTATGGTTTTCATTAACTGAATTTTATGAATATTTTTACTGGTTCCAAAGTATTTCCACATATTTTCCCTCATTTTATACAAAATTACAAGAGAAAAGAGAATAGACACTGTTTTCTTTTTTCTTTTTTTTTTTAGACAGAGTCTTGCTCTGTCACCCAGGCTGGAGTTCAATGGCACAATCTCGGCTCACTGTAGCCTCCGACACTCGGGTTCAAGCGATTCTCCTGCCTCAGTCTCCTGAGTAGCTGGTGTTATAGGCACACACCACCATGCCTGTCCACTTTTTGTATTTTTATTAGAGATGGGGTTTCACCATGTTGGCCAGGCTGGTCTCAAACTCCTGACCTCGTGATCCACCTGCGTTGGCCTCCCAAAGTGCTGAAATTACAGGCGTGAGACACCGTGCCTGAGAATGGATACGTTATTTTTAAGATCTTTTGTTTTACACTATAATTAATAGAGGAAAAAGGGACTTACACTATTGTCCATCCAAATTTGGATTCATGCTAATTTAACATGGATAATTTGACATCATCCTGCATCTAAAATTCAATGTACCGTCAACCCAACATTTAATCATGTGTACTCATTAGGTACCAACCAAGCAAATTATGGCATATGAACTTCTTTTCTTTTATACCTATTGCAGTTTATTGAAACTGATTTTAAAGATGCTATATAGACTGACTCATTTACATTCACTGACACAGATAGAAAAGAGGAATAAAAATAAAGATGTACTAATTTTGTAAATCTTACATGATTCAGAACCATATCAGACAGATGGAATCTCCTCCCAATGTCTGCATTATTGGCACTGATTTTTCTAATCTTCTAGTGTTTTTCAAAATTATGATACCATATTACAAAATATTATAACATTAATTAAAATGGAAATAACTTTTGTATTTCTTCTTATCAATAAATCTTATGGTTTTAGGAGAGAAGCAGTATAAAACATAGAATGTTTATTAGAGAAAAATTTTTGTAGGAGGGTGGATAAAGATGGCCTGTATTCTTTGGCCATTTAACTCACAAGTTTCTATTGTGTTTCAACTAGCTGGACTATAGTCACGCATATCAGAAACTGGAGAAGAAGCAGTTTGTTTACGATGCAAGTGAATTTACTTACATTTCCAATAAAGTTATAATAATTCATGCCATTTATTTATTCATTCATTCATTCATTCATTCGACAGAGTTTCAGTCTTGTCGCCCAGGCTGGAGTGCAATGGCACGATCTTGGCTCACTGCAACCTCCGCCTCCTGGGTTCAAGTGATTCTCCTGCCTCAGCCTCCTGAGTAGCTAGGATTACAGGCATGCGCTGCCATGCCCAGCACATTTTTGTGTTTTTAGTAGAGACGGGATTTCACCATGTTGGCCAGGCTGGTCTTGAACTCCTGAACTCAGGTGATTCACCCAACCATGGCCTCCAAAAGTTCTGAGATTACAGGTGTGAGCCACCACACCCGGCCTATTTTATGCATTTACAAGCTGTTCAAGGATAAACATGGATTAACATTACCCTGCACTTCTCACCAATCAAACCATATAAAAGTATCCCATAGTATTATAATAAAATAGGATCTTCTGTCATAAACAAAACTAAATATTGTTTAAAGAGGAATATTCAGGCCTTCTCTATTTTGTGGATGATCATAAATTGCTACTCAAAGTTTGGTTGACTCTAGGATATTTAGACTGCTATTCTAATTGTGAGAAAAAAAGAATACATTTCTAAAATAATTGTTCATTTTTCTCAGTTATACACATAAAGTAACATATATTTTGTATATATATATATCAATAAATGAATTCCTAATTCCTAACACACCTGATATCAGAAATCCAAGTAATAATTTATAACACTAGAATGTCCATCCTCCTGCAATGTTTTGTGAAATGGTTAAAAAATAAAAATATAATATGTTGTATCTATAGATGACTCATGAAGAAATCTTGAGTTAATTCTTTAATAAAGAAAATATGAATCAGTTTTAAAATTAATATTTATTTTAAATTTAATAATTGAAATTAATCATCACTGTCATGATATTTTGAGTATTATTATTTGGTTAAAGTAATTAAATGAGGAAGAGACAGAATCAAATAATGACTTCCTAAAGTACAAAAGTTGATTACTGAAATCTAATATATATTAAATATAATTTCAAGTTCTTATCACCCATTACCACTAGAATATTCATTATGTTTGAATAAAGATAGCATTTGCATTAATGAAAATGTCAGTGAAATTTCTGATAAAACCCTCTTCTGAAAATACCAAGGGTACAATTGCAAAATAACATATGTGTAATACCAATGTAAGTTTATTAGTCAAGCATGCTACTTGCTGTAACAAACAATTCCTAACTCAATCGTGATGTAACACAGCTAAAATGCTATTTCTTGCAGTCCAGCATTTGTTTTCCAGGTTTGGTTGGGCTCTATGTTGTAGTCAGAAACCCAGGCTTCCTTGGTCTTGGGCCTCTGCTTCATATCAAGAACTATGGGTCTTCTCCATTCACCAAGTGAATGGGCAAGGGAAATGAGGATCACTCCTACAAGGCTTTTACGAACCAAGCTGGAAGTGGCACACATTACTCTATCAATTTTCACTGGCCAAAACTCAGTCGCATGGCTATATCTAACTTCAAGGGAGGCTGGGAAATGCAGTCTAGTTTTGTGCACAGGAGGAAAAGATGGGCTTGGGAAATATATTAGTCTTTTTTCACACTGCTATAAAAACATATCCAAGACTGGGTAATTTATAAACAAAAGAGGTCCCACATGACTGTGGAGGCCTCAAGAAACTTACAATCATGGCAGAAGGGGAAGCAGACATGTCTTACATGGTGGCAGGCAAGAGAGAGTATGTGTAGGAAGTGAAAAGGGAAGAGCCCTTTATCAAGTCATCAGATCTCATGAGAACGAACTCACTAACATGAGAACGGCATGGGGGAAACTGCCCCCATGATCCAATCCACGTCCCACCTGGTCCTTCCCCTGACATGTGGGGATTACAATTCAAGATGATATGTGGGGACACAGAGCCAAACCATATCAGGGAGTCTTAGTTAGTCTCTATTGTAACTGTCATACATCTTTATTTCCCTAGAGAAGTACTCTGACAACTTCCAGTTGGACTTTGGTGAAATCAATGTGTTAATGGGGGAAAAAGGCTAAAGGGAAAATAAACTTGAGTGATATTGCACATGGGGACTATATGAATCCTGATTTGCTTGGCAAGGTGTTATTCTTTCTAGACTTCAGTGTCCTTACTTGTAAAATGAATGAATTATAGTAGGTGTGGTCTCTACTGAGCATTTTCCTATGGAAGATTAACTGTAGTTCCTTAAACTTAAGAAGACTAGTCTTAAGGAGAAAATGAATTAAATTGTAAGACTGGCAGTTGAATAAGAGAAAATATTAGATCAACAAAATGTATTGCTTATCTATGAATTATACTTACATATTTTCGGTAGAAAAATCACGGGACTAAATCCTAAAAAATAGGAAGAGAGATGAATTTAAGAAAAATTATAAGATGCTAAAGGTACCATTAAGGATATTGTAGACAAATATAAAAAAGCTGAGAACCATTGAAAATTTAGAAAGTATAGAGACTCAGTGGTGTAAATATTATAGATGATAGAAGTAGATAGACAGACCAATAGACTGATAAATTATAGATGATAAGTAGATAGATGATTGATAGATAGATAGATAGATAGATAGATAGATAGATAGATAGAAATAGTACAACACAGAGATTCAGAAACAATAGAGAATTATTTTGCTTTCTAAGTGGTCCTAGAGATGTGACTGAATTTTGATGAAACAAACTTAACATTAGTGGATGTAACAACTTTTTTTCTGTCATGGTGTCTGCTATTTTTTTTTTTTTTTTTTTTTTTTTTTTGAGACGGAGTCTCACGCTGTCGCCCAGGCTGGAGTGCAGTGGCGCCATCTCGGCTCACTGCAAGCTCCGCCTCCCGGGTTCCCGCCATTCTCCTGCCTCAGCCTCCTGAGTAGCTGGGACTACAGGCGCCCGCCACCGCGCCCGGCTAATTTTTTGTATTTTTAGTAGAGACGGGGTTTCACTGTGGTCTCGATCTCCTGACCTTGTGATCCGCCCGCCTCGGCCTCCCAAAGTGCTGGGATTACAGGCTTGAGCCACCGCGCCCGGCAGGTGTCTGCTATTAATTTTTGTTCTTTTCTGGGCAGAGGTCTCAATATTTAATTTAATGTATTTGTGCTTAAATAACTGGTTGGTACCCTTGAAAACATGTAACATTAATTTAGTTTGAAATACTATGGGTGTTCCCTTCCAATGCTATTATGTGATTTGAGATTTGAGAATTTGTTACACAGACTTTCTTCAGAACCATTAAATATTGCATTTCTTGTGAACTACCAAAGCAAGAAAATGTTACCAGTCATAAATGTAGCTATTTTAAAGCTTAAGTTGACCAAGCTTGAAAAATATATTTAAACAGTGAAGTTTTTAATCAAGGTTTACAATCATTTTGTAGAGGATCGCTTATGTCAGAATTCTGTTGACATTGCAGAGATTCTTGAATTGCTATAGAAATATTTGTGATATATTTCAATATGGTATTTAGCATGTGCATTTTCTAAAATGAGGAGTGTGCTATTTGTTTTTCTGTATTAGGAATACAACACTAGAATATATTACAAACCTGGTGGACCTTTCCGAATATACTAAGCTTTCTGATAAATGAATTATTAATGTTGACTTTCTAATACAGATAAAGGTAATGATGATATGGAAATGAAACCCTTTGCTGTGGTCTACTCTGTAGTCTATTCAACACTTTGAAAGTACTGACTCCTTTTGTATCCAAATATGATTGAAGAAATATGGCAGATGTTTATCTAATGCCTTTTATTTATTGAAATCAAGTACATTTCTTCTAATGTAGAGCTCTTTCCATCAACTCCTCATGAATATGAATTCGTGTGGAGAGTGCTGGACTTCTAGCTTCTGAAAATTACAGTAGTTCACTGAAGAAGACTCTAGTTTATATCACCTTTTAGAGAATGATGTTATGTAAAAGTTTATTCTAAATTACACACATACTGCAATTTGCTGTCTGTCTCCTAGCAGCTTTTCCTATGCAACTGCTATTCATTTCACTTGAAATGTCCACACTTTGAGAAAGGCTTCACTGAACTCCCAGGTTTGAGTTAACCAATTTTTCTGTGAATTGTAATGACACAGGAAGCTTCTCCCTAGGACAATTTCAAATTGTGTTGTATTTGCTTGTCTCTCTCCCAAATCAGATAGTAATCTCTGCGTAGGGAGGAATTCGATAGTATTGCTAATTGCTTCAGTAGTGTCTGGCTCAGGATCTGATATGCAATGTGTTTTCCTTCTTTTTATTTTTTTTTAAACAAATAATTGTTGATTTGTTGATTAAAATAAAGAAAAATAAGATCTAGTTAAGTCTGCTGTCAGTTAAGTCTACATCAATTACATTATTTTTAATTCCTTTCAGTAACTCTTCATGTCATTCCTCTAATATAGTTTTGCCAGTTGTCTATCTAACCAACCCAAATCTAAGGATTTCTGCCAAAAGGAAAACCATACACACACATACTATCTCCCAAACCACACATTCAAACCATAAAACAAGGAAAGAGGCAAAGAAAAATGAAATTACTATGCAGGGTCTGCCCACAGTGGCTCTTGCCTGTAATCCCAGCACTTTGGGAGGTGCTGGCAGGTGGACTGCTTGAATACAGGACTACCAGACCATTATGGGCAACATGATGAAACCCTGTCTCTACTAAAAAAATACAAAAAATTAACTGGGCATGTTGGCACAAGCCTATAGTCTCAGCTACTCAGGAGGCTGAGATGGGAGAATTACCTGAGCCTGGGAGGTTGAGGCTGCAGTGAGCCAAGATCGTGCCACTGCACTCCTGCCTGGGCAACTGGCTCAGCCCTGTCTCAAAATAAACAAATAAATAAATAAATAAATAAATAAATAAATAAATTTAAGAAATATGAATGTAGTAAGGCTTCTTTTGCCATTGTATATATACACTTCTTTGTATACATACATTCATTCCTAGAATTTAAAATGAAAAGTTAGATTTCCAAAACAGAGTATACCATCAAGAATGTATTGAGGAAAGCAATGTCTAAGTATCTTCTCTTCACTTGGTTACTTTTATTCATACTCCAGTTTATGTAAATATTCATCAAATATGATTTGTGTTTATTTAACTTTTAAAATTTCTGGCACAGGACAATTTAAGTGGCAAATTTTATGAAGAGTTATTTAGTGTATATTTAAATATTTTGTTTTTAGACTACTCTACACCCTTTGAGTTCTAACACCAAATAATTTTTGATAATATCTATCTTTTTACTTTGATCATTTTGGGGATTAGCTGTCCACCAAGAAATGTCTCCCTAATGGTGATTTACACCATTCGCTCTGATGGTTTTCTATCAATAATAGGAACTATTTAAATATCTAAAATTGAGATGAAGAGCAATGACTACCACCAGAATAATTCATCTAAATTTTCCTGATATTTCTCAATTTTCAATTGCAGAAATTTAATTTGGTCTATGAGATCTCAAAGCAAGACGAACATCAGTTTCAGATTTTTAAAAAGCTGGGTAGTCTCCTATTCATGTAACTGAGCTAAAGACCTCTTGTCTTTATGACTATCTTTGACAAATATAACTGCCATAATATTAAATTATTAGTTATAAATTAAAGCTCTATAGGTTCATATCAACAGTCTGTTTTGTTTATCACAGCAGCTCTCAAGCATAAAGGTAATTTAAAAAACAAAAGGAAATATAAACCCAAATTTTAGTTTCAATTTCTAACTGAAACTTTGTAAATCACTATAGAAAGTCTGTATCTTTTCACTGTTGTTTTGCAGATTTTTTTTGTGTGTAGTTTTCATAACATACTATTTCTCTTTAAAAAAAAAAGTGCTTAGAAACTTAATGAGAGATAGGGAGGAAGACCTTTGTTAACCTTTTAATACGTGCAGTATTCTGTTTTCATAGATATATTAATTCCTTACATTTGTATAGTGGAGGATATGTAGTTGATAAGGACCCAAGCAGTGGTGTAGTGAGCACTCCTGAGATTTTTAAATTAAATGGGAAACACAGGTTTGAAAAATGCTGAGGCAGGCAGATCATGAGGTCAGGAGTTCGAGACCATTCTGGCCAATATCTCTACTAAAAATACAAAAAATTAGCCAGGCGTGGTGGTGCACCCCTATAGTTCCAGCTATTCGGGAGGCTGAGGCAGGAGAATCACTTGAACCCGGGAGGCTGAGGTTACAGGGAGCTGAGATTGTGCCATTGACTCCAGCCTGGGCAACACAGCGAGACTCCATCAGAAAAAAAATAATTGAATTAAAAGAACAACTAAAAAGATTTAAAAATCATAAATTCAAAAGAATGTATAAAATTCTGACCCCTAAGCATAACTTCACAGAAAAAAAAATATTGAATACATTCTCAAATATGTAAAATTTTCTTTGGAAAGCATTAAACAAATCTCACAGAGAATATTCAAAGAGTTGAGGAGATGATTTTTTGTAAAGAACATAGAATAATGTATCCTCGCCTGTTAGAAAACTGTCAACTTTTGAGTTTTCTGCTCTGCGGTAACATCATTAGATGAATTAAGGGAGAATCTCAGACATATGAAGCTCTGGTCTCTGATCTCAGGGAGCTTTACATTTTCCTTTACTTACTGGCACTTTTTGTAACCTACACATTAATTTTTATATCAGTTTACTTTAGTTATTAGAAATAGGTTCCCGATAAAATTTTATTTAAATAAAATGGTAACATAGCCCAGGATTATTAAATCTGAGATTAACCATATTGAAACACTTTTATTATCCCAGAGGGCTCATTTTGCTTTCCCTACGTATTGGAGTACATATCAGGGGAGATTTCATTATATTTGAATTTTAAATTACTTAGTAAAGAACTGCATGAGACTAAGATTGACACTGACAGAGTTAATGTGACATTGAGAAATGTGATGAATAAAAGACATAATTTATACATCATTATTATAACAACATACATTATTGATAAGTTAGGCACGTAGAGAATGTTTTGTTAAAGAATGGTTTTGAGTGAATAGGGCTTGCTCAGCCGAATGTTCTTCACTCTGTTCAGATCAAAACAAACCCTTCCTGACTGTCTCAGCAGGAGTTGAAGAGTTTATGGATTAGAGATTACAGTATTACAGGTGTGTACACTGATGCTGTTCTAGAGTTTATTTTTTATCTCTGATTTTCATACTTTAATCTGCTGGTTTATGAAGGAAAACAAAATCACACTCTCCAGAATATTATATGGTTTGCAAACATCCTAAACATATCTTTAACTAACGCGACACAGAATTACACGAAATATACATTTTTCAGCAACGATCACTGAAAATCAAAAATTCACTATTAATCTCAATGAGATAATATATGAACATGTTGGACAAATGTCTTTTGGGGCTAAAATAAATCCAAACGATTCATACATTTCAATGAAACTTTTAGCAATTATTTTCCTCCATGTATCACCAGAGAATGCGACTGCTAATGCCACTTAGTCTACTATGTACAGGGTCTGTGGCTCTCTCCTCAGCTGCAAAGACGACTCAAGTTCTGTAAAATAATTATTCCACTGTAAATGGAAATGGAAATGTGGTGTAAAAGAGAAAAATGCAGATAAAATATGTTTTAAAAATCATGGTACTTGTTAGTTTTAAAAATCCATTTAAATGGAACATATTCTAGATGTATGATTCTTAGTCATCATTTGAAGTTTTTATTTTTCTTTATTAAAGAACTTGTCGTGGTTATTTTGAATTTATGGATAATACATTGTTTCTGAATGTTTATTCTGGATTTGAAAATAATACCATTAGAATAACCATGTGTAAAATAACAAACAGATAAGAACAGAAAATCTTTCAGTTAAGAGAGGTGGCAAAAGCTGTTTGAATGTTTCAGTTTTCCAAGTGTTAAAATTTTGCTTTGGTACAACAGATGAAGTTTCCCAATAATCCGCTGTGTCGGGAATTAGTTGAGGATTTGTGATTTTCAAGTAGTAGGTCAGCAATGATTTGAGAAAATCCTGAATTAAAAAGAAACAATTTAAGATAAGACGGGTGATCAGCTTAAAGTCCATTACTGCTGGCTTAGGTCTTAGAGAAGAAAAAAAAATGTTACACTGTAGTGCTCACAGAATCTGGGAAGTGGTTGACCAGAGACTAGGAAGAAAGAGGAAATAAAAAGGGCTTTAATATATTAGACTGAGTATTATTCAATCAAATATTAAAAGAATATTTTGATCATTTGCAAGGCTATTGTATATTTTTGTCTTAAACTGCCTCATCAAATAGAAATCTTAAGCAATCAGAAGAAAACACTCTGACCTCTTTGGAACTAACCTCAAATTTCAGTTTGAGGTCATTTTATAAAATCCACTGGATGCCTGCTGACATGGTTAATAAATATCTTTGAGAGTTAATGCTAATTAACATTTAAGAAAGAGAATCAGGGAATCAGGCAAGAGAAACAATTCAAATAGAGAAAAAAGTCTTCTAAGGCCCAAATTGTAAATGATCACAAAGTATTATGCTGCACATGTAACTTCTCTTGGGACTGGAATGGAGCCAGATGGCCTCAAATAAGCCTGTGTTAAGGAAAGTAGATTTTTTTTTTTTCCATAAAAGCAAAACAAAACAAAAGTGCAGTGACCTAAGTCCTTTGTTGTTATTAGTAGAACGCACTTTCTTCACCGGAGTTTGTAGAGCATCAGGACAATGCTGACTGTTAGAAGAAAAATAACAATCAGCAAGAAACGTGCTGGAGTTGAAATCTCAAGAAAGAAAAATCAGCGTTAGTTTAAACCGTGATTTCGATAATTTAAATATGAATAAGGGATAGTTGTGTGTATGCCTATTTTATTTTCATTTGTTTTTTCTTGTATTACTTGGTGACAGAGGTAATTAGTTTGGCATGTTCTTAAAACTCCAAGGAATATTTCCCAAATACCCTTGCATTCTCAAGTCCTGAAGTTCATTGACACAACTGTAGTATCCAATTGAAATCCACTCCAAAAAAGAAAAAGGAAAAACGTGTGTGTGTGTCTTCAAAAAACAAAATGTTGAATTGAAATACAATTATCAAATGATCAACTAGATTTCTTAAAATATTAAATATATTAATATTATTAAAATGTTAAACATTAATATTAAAAATATGAAAACATTAAACTAAAATAATTTGCTTTCACAAATCAAATTTCTTGTAATCAAGTTTTGTTAATCAAAATATCACAAATTACTATATCATGTAATACCTGGAGATGATTTTTTACATTTATATACAGTAAAATTTACCTTAATCACCCTTCCAGTGTGCAGCTCTAGTGCGCTTTCTTATATGTATAGATTTGTGTAACCATTTCCTACGCTGAGGCTTTATGGTCACTTCTTCTCTTTATTACTACCTCATGGCAACCACGGATCTAATCTCTGTCCCTGTAAGTTTGCCTTCTCCAGAAGCCATATGGATAGAGTCCTACCGTATGGGGCCATTTGAAAGCGGCTTCTTTCACCAAGCATAATGCATTTGAGATTAACTTACAGTGTGTGTCTACCAATAATTTGTTTCTTTGCATTGTTGAGTGGTATTTCACTTTGTGAAAGTTGTACAGTTTATCCGTTCTTTTGTTGAAGGACAGTTAGGTTGCTTCTCTATTTTGTCAATTAGGAGTAAAACAGCTATAAACATTCATGTACATGGTTTTGTGTGGACATAAATTTTTATTTGTCCAAGATGAATGTCTTGGAATGTTTATGCTAGGTCAAGAAGGTGTACATTAAGGTCATAGCAAGTTTAATTTATTGAGGAACTGCCAAACTGTTCTCCAGAGTGTCTGTACCAGTTTCAATTTCAACAATATATGACGGTTTGATTTTTTATAAATGACAAATATTATGTAGACAGAACTCTAGGTTCTGTTATATTTAATATTTATGGTTTCTGTTTAATGAGTATGGTAGATGGAATAATGTTAGATTTATTAAAATATTAAACATATTAATATTAATATCAAAATATTAAAAATGTTTTAAAAGCTAAATCATTTTCTTTCAAAATCAAATTTTATGAAGTTTCATTCATCAAAATGTCACAAATTAGTATATCATGGAACACCCAAGGATTATATATTTAAAATTTACATGCAGTAAAATTTACCTTTACCATTACCACCACTCCAGTGCCCTCTTTTTCTCCCCCACACCCAGCCAAATATACCTAGGACTTAATCATGGAAAGTGTGAATGTATGGAAAACATGGAATATCTCAAAAAAGGGGCTTGGCTGCTGTGACTAAGCATCTTGAGAAAGATGACTGCTGACATGAGTAACAAATCACCTGTAAGTAGTAATTCAAATTGACATTGAAGAGACTAAAATCAGTGAATCAGGTGAGAGAAAAAATTCTGTTGCTCCCATGGAGCTCTCAATCTAGTGAGAGAGAATAGATTTAAGGAAATATTATAGATAACTATAAAGTATGCTGGATAGCGGTAAGTGTAAGCAAGGGGAAATGATAGGGAAGTGTCCCAGGGTTGGAGGAGGAAGATAATGTTTGTAGTTCTCAGACAGTCCTTCACATAAGATGACACTGGAGCAGACTGAAGTGAGGGATGCTAGTCAGGTCACATACAGGAAAATAAAGTTCAAGACGTAAGGCAGAGGGCTTGAAAAGGTCCTGAGGTGGTGGCATATTGGATATATTTGGAGAATAACTACGTGTCTGTGTGGGACAAGAGTGAGGAAGGAGAGATTGAATGGAGATGGTGTTCCAGAACAGACAGAGACAGGCTTTTGCGGAGATTTATATACTTTGGTATGAAGTCTGGATTTTATTTCTTTATGTGAAAGAAAGTCACTGGAGTGCTTTGCCTGGAAAAGCATTCCAGTGCTTTGCCTGGGAAAGTATAGTGAAGAAATTCAATCTTTAAAACAATTGTTTGTATCCTCTGTGATGCATGATTTGCAGATTGAGGGAAATGAGTGAAACGGCCCGGGTAGGAAGCTATTACAGCGGTTGGTGTAGACACTAGGTGAGAGATGAGGCTGGTTTAAAGCAACATTATAGCAGTGGAGGTGTGAAGAAATTCTTGGTTTATGGATATAATTTGAAAGTAAATCCAACAGGATTTGCTGCTGGTCTAATGAGGCAACAGATAAGACAGAGAGATGTTGGTAATATCACCAAGGTTCCAGATCTTAGAAACTGGCCATTTATTCACCTAAGTAAGAAAATGAGAAAACTCAAGAGAGGGAGAAAGACACAGTTTGCTTTTGGGAGTGAGTATTAAATAGTTAAGTGAAGATTTTGAGTGAGAAATATGAGATGACAATTTTACATTTAGGGGACAGGTCATGATTGCAGACAAAAATTGGGAATCACCAGAAAATAGAAATTTCTGAGCCCAGTAGCATCATATATAAGCTTGGAATGATAATATTCATATTAAACAATGGATGGAAAAATAAATTGTGATTTTATATAGACAGAAAATTTCTAGAATTTGCTATCATTATCATTAATTATATTTAAATATAATAACCATAGAAATTGGCATTTAATTTCATTGAAATGTGATCTTTTCAGGAACACTAATATATACTAAACCTGGTGTTTCACTTTTGCTGTTGGCTACTAGGGATATTGTATTTTATTTTACAATTCATAATCAGACCTTTTACCCTTATTTTTTCTTCCTCTTAAATTTCAGAATTCTAACTTTGTATTTTTTTCTTATTATTTTAAAAAATATATCTTTTAGGATATTAAATGTAAATAAACAGAGAAGATGGTTTCCTTTATACAGTTTAGGTTATTACCTGTTTATCAAAATCAATAGGTCCCATAATCATCTGATCTGTGATATTACATGAACTAGCAAATAAAGAATTGGTGAAATTACATACACTATTAAAGCAAAAATAATTCCCAACAATATTTGCAAAGCTCTTGGATTTGAGCTTCTCAAATCATCAAACCATAATGCATGTGCATATTCATTATCATTCTCATAATCACAGCCCAAGTAGAACAGAGAAGAGAGGAAAACACTTATAATATTATTTGTGATTACGGAAGGACAAATAAACTGTGACTCATAATTTTAAAAGGCAATTTAGAAAGTATAACATTTCTCATTTAAATGATTAGTATTCGAATAATATCTAAGTACTATTCCAGATGTTATTTAGTTCTATAGTTTGAATATATCTCTGTTTATTTTCTTTCAAGAGTAGAACATTTTGTAATAAATTTATGTGAAAGAGATTCAAGTGTTTTGCTGTACTTTAATTTGTGCTTTAAGACACACATAAATACATTCATAAATCTGTATAAGTAAAAAAAGATTTTTAATATAAATATGTGCACTTAACAGAATACTGGATTAATTTTTAATACGTTATATAAGTCAAAAATATTACTGAAGTTTTTTTAAAATTGTGAACTATGCAAAATTTAAATGTATATTATAAGAATGGTTAAAATATTTTTCCACTTAGTAAAAATATTTTTTCTACTATTTTATCCGTAAAATATTCTACTATATTATCACAGTAATTTTTAATATAAATATAAATACAATATTACATATAGTACTTGTTTATGACAACATATTATATTATCATAATTTTTATATTATCATAGTAATTATATGTATACTATATTCTACTGTACTATCCTAATAATTTTTACTATATCATAGTAATTTTTCTATATATTTTCTACTATATTATCATAGGAATTTTTTTTTTTTTTTTTTTTTGAGACAGAGTCTAGCTCTGTCGCCCAGGCTGGAGTGCAATGGCACGATCTCGGCTCACAGCAACCTCCACCTGCTGGGTTCAAGTGATTCCCCTGCCTCAGCCACCCGAGTAGCTGGGATTACAGGCATGCGCCACACCTGCCTAATTTTCTATTTTTAGTAGAGACGAGGTTTCTCCATGTTGGTCAGGCTGGTCTCAAACTCCTGACCTCAGGTGATCTGCCTGCCTCGGCCTCCCAAAGTGCTGGGATTACAGGTGTGAGCCACCACGCCTGGCCTATCATAGTAATTTTTAATACAGACATAAATACAATATTGCATATGATTCTTGTTTGTAACAACATTGTGCACTTTCTGTAGTAATATATAATAGGAAATAATGAAATTATTATTAAAAAATTAAATGAAATAAATCCTCTATATTTTTCTCTTTTTTACAAGAGACAAGATCTTTCTCTGTCACCCAGGCTGGAGTGCAGTGGTGTGATCATAGCTCACCGCCTTGAGTCCCTGGGCTTCAGCAGTTCTTCCATTTCAGCCTCCCAAGGCACTATAGGCATGAGCCACCGCGTGTAGCCAAAACTCTTGTTTTTTAAAAACACAAGTTACTGTAATACGAAGGTTTGATTAGCCATCTTTAAAAACAAGAAATTTAAAAACTGCATTGTAACAAAATAACTTTTTGTGAGGAGTTATTTTCATATGAATAGCTGTCAAAAAGTGCCATTAGCCTGACATATTTAAGTATGTTACAGAGGTATACAGTGCTAATCTAATAATCACTTGAAATTTTCTTCTTTACTTAATGTTTCTTCATTGTAAACATAATTTAATGTTTCCTTTTGATTGTAATGTAGAAAATACAGTCAAACATTCATTTGAATGATGTAGGCATATTCTACAACATATTCAAAATACAGCGATAAAGGTTGCCTAAAAAATGTCATTAGGGGCATTTTTGACAATTTATTTAATAAATTGTAATCCACTTTTCACATTTTAATATAGCATTCAAAGAATGAGAAGGATATTTTTGCTTGGATTTATGTCTGATAAATATGCATTTTTATTGACATTTAATTTGCAACAAATATATAACAAATTTTATATGTCTACAGCTTTTTTTTTTTAATTTTTTAATTTTTTTGAGACGGAGTCTTGCTCTGTAGCCCGGGCTGGAGTGCAGTGGCCGGATCTCAGCTCACTGCAAGCTCCGCCTCCCGGGTTTACGCCATTCTCCTGCCTCAGCCTCCCGAGTAGCTGGGACTACAGGCGTCTGCCACCTCGCCCGGCTAATTTTTTGTATTTTTAGTAGAGACGGGGTTTCACCGTGTTAGCCAGGATGGCCTCGATCTCCTGACCTCGTGATCCGCCCGCCTCGGCCTCCCAAAGTGCTGGGATTACAGGCTTGAGCCACCGCGCCCGGCAGTCTACAGCTTTATGAGTGTTGTTATACTAGAAATGAGAAGATATGCATGGATTAAAATTTTTCTAAGGTTTAGAAAGAATGACTTTCATTTGTGATTGTATGCTGCAGTTGATGAGAAACAATAGTCCAGATAAAAACCTAATGCCACCTAAAACCCAAACCACTTTTGTAGATCAATCAGATTGCATAAAAAAGCATTAACCAAAAGCAAAGTAATAGTGATAATTCAAAATTGTAAAAAAATCTCTGATGCCCCCAGCATTGGCCAAAGCCTGGTGATACTGAGCCAATCAAGTTAGGGGAAAAGACCACGTAAAAAGGAAAGCCAGAAAAAATCAAGAGTCATACCATTAAGAATTGGTCAAAACATCCAGCAAAGAAAGAAAGAATGAAGCAACAAAGAACAAAAGCAGGGATTTATTGAAAACGAAAAGTACACTCCACAGTGTGGGAGCGAATCTGACCAGTGGCTCAAGCGCCCGGATACAGAATCTTCTTCGGTTCAAATATCCCCTAGAAGTTTCCCACTGGCCACTTCATGTTCACCTCATGAAACTGAAGTGGTAGCTAGCCCACAATCAGTCTGATGGGTTGCAGAAAGCAGCCAACCGGAAGCTGAAGTGAAGTTACAAAGGTCATATTCCGGTGCAAGCAACCAACCAAAAGCTAGGGTGAAGTTACAAATTTGCAAAGGAAGACTCTACCCGCAATCAGTCTGATTTGTTGGGGACAGCCAATTTCCTATCTGCTCTGCGTAAAAAGTAAAAGGGAGTAGACTCTGGCCCTTTTGTTACTTAGGAGTGGAAAGTTAGAGTTTTCCTTTCAATTTAGTTCTAGGAAGTTGGCCTGAAACAGCATTAGGTTCCCTGCCTCCAAATAAAAAAATATATATTCCAAATACTAAAATGAGAGAATCTGAATGGGAACAAACAAAACAAGGGAAAAAGTAATAATATCTGCAGCTATACAATATCACATGTGTACTTAAAAGGTTTTTAAAAATGTGATGAAAGAACAAAAGTCTGTAGAAATAAACCAGTAGTTTTAAATTAAATAGAAACTCTAGAATTTATAGATGGCGAGTGTGTGTGTATATATATATATAACTCATAGTAAGAAGCTAATATAAAAATAATAGACAAATATTCAACACTTTCTGGCTTGAATAATGAATATGTTCATTAGTTAGCTTCACCAATTATGAATTCATGCCTGGGAATTCATGCCTAAAAAACATTAATTTATTTGCATTATTTATGGGATGCATACTATAATTAAAATAATAAAAAAAGTTAGTGAAAAGGTTAAATGGCAGGTTAAACACAGCTGAAAAGAAGATTCATCAACTCAAATGTATACCCCAAGGTACTACACTGAATGTAGCACAGACAAAGAGAGAGAAATCATCAAAGATTCTGAGAGAAGAAAAATAGAATAAAAAAGTAAAACAAATTCTAAAATATATTCTGGAAGGAAGCTGTGGCAAGCGTGAGGGAGATATAATATTCAGAAATAAAATGGCTGATTTTTTTCCAGAATTTAGGAAAAGCAAGAATTATCAGATTCCGGTAGTGCAGTATCCTCCAAAAGAATTGATAAATGAGATCTGCCCCAAAACACATGATTGTGAAAATGCAGAAGAAAATATAGAAGTTCTAAATGCAGATAGAAATATAAAACATACTATTAACTGAAACAGAACAGCAATTATTATTAATACGTAGACTAATAAGAGTAAAAGTAAAGCTAATTTTTAAAAAGTCTTAAGAGAACTGAGAATTTCAAATTAGAACTTGTACCTGGCAGAATTCTCTTTTAAATGGTAAATTTACTTAAAAGTACAATGTAAGATTTCCAGCTGTTGGATACCCTAAAAGTTCTGGCTTTACCACTATGCAATCTATGCATGTAACAAAATTGCACTTGTATTCCAAAAATTTATGTAAAAAAGTTAAATTTATTGTTGGTAAATTAGTGTAGCTGGGTAACTGAGAATGCATTCTTAGGTGTCAATAAAATCTATAATTTATATTTCCCTGAAATACATATACTGCTATTACAAAGAGTGATGTTGCCAATAGACAAAGCATTCAATTCTCTATAACATTAAAAATAGCAAATGTTTGAGACAATATAGATTAATGATAAATCATATTCACTGCTGTTAGGAGACTAAATTAAACAATACCTTTAGAACATAAGTTTGTATCATCTAATATATTTAAATATATTCATACTCAATAACACAACGGTACCATATCAAAGCATACAGTACAGAGAATGATACCTTCCATATACTAAGAGAAATAAGGAAGAATGCTTATTCTAAAATTGTGTATCATAACAACAACAATCTAGAAAGAATCCAAATGTAATTTCACAACACAAAAGACAAATAAATTACAATATAGTCACTCAAATAAAACTCTATACTGAAGTGAAAATAAATGCACTATAGCCACATTCAATAAATGAATGAGCAAAAAAGTGGCAAACAACAAAAATATTGTGTGGTATGATTTCTTTTCCATAAAGTTAAAAATGCAAAATTAGAACATATCTACTATATTTTTGTAAGATAAAGTATAAATAGAAGCAAATGAATTAAAAATAATTGATAATGCAGGCATTGAGATGCTTCAAAATATAGGAAATATTCTAAAGTTCTGTTGTTTAAAATAAGTAGTGAACATATGGCAACTTGACTGTACATTTTATATATATATTTAAATATCTGTTAGGGAAAAATGGAGGAAGAGAGGAAGGGAAGGAAGGAGTATGGGATGGAGGGAGGGTGGAAGGAATGAAGAAAAGACGGAAGGAAGGAAGGAAACGAAGGAAGGAAGGAAGAAAGGAAAGAAGGAAGGAGCTAAGGAAATAATTTTATTTTTATAATAAAATTATTACAATAATTTTATATTTGAGTTGGTAATTTTATATGTCGCTCTTGTTTATGTCTATTTCTTTTCTTTTTGACTGTTAACCCTAAAGGACATACTGATAGTAGATTATTTTGGAGTTGCTTCTAAGGATGAGTGTGGCTATCTTTTGCCTCTTAACAATTAGACTCTCAGAAAAATTTAGAAACCTGCAAAAATAATCTGGTGAAGCACACGTTTTGTCTCTAGCCCCAACTTTTTTCTATAGTTCCAGAATATTTTTGTCTTTAACATTCCTATATGAATTTCTAACACATGTTTCAAACATAGTGTGTTCAAAATAGAGTTCTTTTTTCCCTCTCGTTCAAATCTATCCCATCTTGTCTTTATTTCAGTCAATAAAACAGAATCATCAAAGTTTATACATGTACATACAATTATTGTTTGTCAAATAAAAAACAATCCTTATAGCTTTTGTTCCTCAGTTTCCCTCAAACTTCAAGTCTTTTATTAAACTTTACATGCAAACAGTAGCAGACATCTATATATTCTCTCTGTTTAATGGCTACTAAGCTGGTCTCAGCGCTTCATCTCTCACCTAACTTCAGTCTGAATTCGTCTTCATCTGTCACTCTTGATACTCAATACATTTTGTCTTCCTTATTTGCCACTCTTATCATAAGTGCTGAAAACAGTGCCTGGCACGTAGTAAATGTTCCATAGTATTTGCTGAGTTATGAATGAACCAGGAAGTTAAATAGTATTAATATAGCCTTGGTCAGTACTTTCTGGATCAAAAACTTTTGGAAAGGAGTCCAGAAATGTGAACGTTTTTGAAGGTCTCTAGAGGACCATTAGGCATTTTTAAAGCTACTGCATTAGGGTGTGAAAGACACTTCTAAAACTCAATACATTTTATTTTTCACCTATGCAATATATTCTGGTGCAAACAAAATACGTTGCTGTGAAATTTACAAAGAAAATCAGTTTAGCACTTGAAAAGGTAACTTTAGGCTGGGCACAATGGCTCATGCCTATAATCCCAGTACTTTTGGGAGGCCAAGGCAGGTACAGCCCAGTAGTTCAAGACCAGCCTGGACAACATGATGAATCCTTGTCTCAAAAAAAAAAAAAAGAAGAACAGCCTAGCCGGATGTGGTGGTGTGTGCCTACAGTCCCAGCTACTGAGCAGGCTAAGCCGAGGTCACACCATTACACTCAGTCCTGGGTGACAGAGCAAGACCCTGTCTCAAAAAAAAAATATGTGTATATATATATTTTATTATATTTTTGAATTAATAATAGCTTTCATGTCTATGCATTTATGATGTCAAATGTATTTCTGTGCTTTCCAAGAATCCAATGATAGATTTCACGCAAACACCTTGTGAGATAGACACTATAATTATCTACCTTGAGGTATGGTAAAGTTTATTCCCTGCCCAAAGTCACACAGTTAATAGACGCAGGAGCTATGATTCAAATCTATTGCTTACTCATAGCTTCAATACACATATGCTTATTATATTTACAAATAAATCAGTTTAGAAGAGAAATAATCTGTCTGCAGATGGTCAAATTAGCCTTTGATCAAACAAGCATTTATTCGACATTAAATAGCTGATTTCTTTCCTTGAAAATGAAGAACATTAATTCCTATGTACCTCCTAATATATTGTGAAGTATCATGAATATTATATGTGGTAATATATGTAGGTTTCTGTTACCCATAACACGAAACTAGGTACGTATTTGGTTTGCTAGGTTGCTTTTTGAAAATCCAGAGAAATTAACAATTTTGGTTGCAACAATTATTCTGATAAAATATGTGACCAATAAAAATATGAAATGCTGAAATTTCCACAAATTAATAATTAATTTATCTACAAAACAAGCTCAAAAACTACCTCTAATCTTGAAAATTTTAAATATGCAAATAAGTCTATGGAACAGTTTTTTTCTAAGTGCAAATATGTACAGACTGATTGGCTTTTATCTATGTTATGTTCTGTGTTAACTATGTAAGGTAAAACTGTATTAACTTCAGTAGTCAGTGCTAATAAAGCATGTTATACAAATTCTTTATAAAACAAATAAACTGAAATAGAGTCATAAAGTATTTGGTTTTTGAATTAAACAATTGTGCATTACTTCTTTAATAGACTTATCAGATATTCATATAACACATATTCAATTGTTCTTCACCTGGAAAAAATATGAAAGTAGAATGTGTTTACTAGGTCTGTGGTTTTCAAAGAAGTGGCTATATTTTTAAATATAT
Organism: Macaca nemestrina; assembly: GCF_043159975.1. NCBI lineage: Eukaryota > Metazoa > Chordata > Mammalia > Primates > Cercopithecidae > Macaca > Macaca nemestrina. Next base: position 27,817,496 of record NC_092127.1, read on the forward strand.
AAATTAAATTACTGATTTAGATGTATCTATGTATATTAAGGAATCTTTTTGCCTCAACAAACTTTATTCTCTTCCCTACCTGCCATTCCTTTTGGGTTTGTTTTCATTATGCTGAGAATTTGACCCATTTAGTACACTTGATTAGTATCCAACTGTCTGAGATGTGTCCTTGCACAAAAATTATTTGGGAAAAAAAGAAAATAAATTAATATGTATTGAACATTTGTAATGCATCCAACACTTAGCTTACTTTATTTAATTGAATCCTAATACAACCTTAAGGTCAGTATTATTAAAAATTGTAGCTCCTAAAAGGTAAGTGATATTTACTCATTCATTAAGAATTTATTGAGTGTCATTAAGAATATATTGAGTGCTAAGTATATGCCAGACTTTCCTTATTCTGGAACTTGGAAAGCATTGCCAAATAGAAAACAAATCCTGCATGCATGGATGACACTATGATGTGATATAAAATAGACAGGGTCAAGATTAGAAGCCAAGATTAAATTAGGGTATTATTCAGATATTTTGAACTTCCACTATACCATGATAGTCGTTTTGTCTTTTTTTACTTTCTCTGCTCTCTCTGTGTGTGTGTGTGTATGTGTGTGTGTGTGTGTGTGTATGACTGAACAAATATTTGATCTTTGTGATGGAAAAGGGAAAATTCTTAAGTAACTTACTCTTGTGAAAAGACAGACACAAAAGCAAAGCAGAAGAATAATTATTTATCATTTAGACATCACTATCACTTATATATGCCATATACTGTGTTATGCACCATATGGTGAACAAATTATACATGTTTTACCTTATGCGGTTTGTGGTCTAGCAAGGGAGATAGTTGAAAAAGAAACCAACACAGTAATCAAGTTCCAATACTCATTCTATCACTTTCTCTGTTGTCTCTATTACAACAGATTTACCTTGCAGTCTTAAGATGACTGTTGATATTAATCAGAGCTACAGTCTTTTTTCTTCAGTTTCAGTGGGAGAGTAGAAAATGGGGAAAGTGAGATAGGAGGAGGAAAGGAGAGGTAAAGAAATTGAAGGTGGGAGAAGAGTGGTGAAGACAAGGAGAGAGAGATTTTAATCTTGAATATGATTTCTGCATTGAAGTCCAATTATATCAATGTAAGACACATACACCCCGGACAAATACCTGTCTGTAGGAGAACGCCATATGCTAATGTATTAACACTGGCACAGTGCCTGGGACATTCATGCTTTGTTATTAGACCAAGGTTTCTCAACATTGGCACGACTGATATTTTCAGCCAGAGAATTCTTTGTTCTGGAGGGCTTTCCTATGCACTGTGGAATGTGCATCCGACAGCGACCTCTACCTATTAGATGCCAGTAACACTCACAGTTGTGACAATCAGAAAGGTATTCAGACATAGCTGAATTATCTCTAGAGGACAAAACTCACCTTTGCTTGAAAACCGCTGAAATTAGCATAATCTCTACCTAGAGCTGGGGAAGGTAGAATGGGTGGCAGGAGTCAGCCGTAATGTCAACAACAGTGATATTATTCTCATTTTGCTGATAAAGGATCTGATATAGATTAAGAACCTTATTTGTGGTCGCACAACTAGGAATCTGGATCTGCCTGAATGTGAAGCCAATATTCTAACAAGTTTAATATACTTTCCCTCCTTAATAGTTACTATCACCCACTGAGTATCTTATATTTAAAAGAATTTGCATACATTACTACATTGCATTACTACATTTTTTCTCATAGATATCATAGATGTTCCCTGAGATATGCAATTTTTAATTTTTTTTTCTTTTTTCTTTTTTTTTTTTTTTGAGACGGAGTCTCGCTTTGTCGCCCAGGCTGGAGTGCAGTGGCGATCTCAGCTCACTGCAACCTCTGCCTCCTGGGTTCAAGCCATTCTCCTGCCTCAGCCTCCCAAGTAGCTGGGACTACAGGTGCGTCCCACCATGCCCGGCTTACTTTTTTAGAGACGAGGTTTCACCATGTTGGCCAGGGTGGTCTTGAACTCCTGACCTGAGGTGATCTGCTTGTCTCAGTCTCCCAAATTGCTGGGATTACAGGCATAAGCCACCGAGCCCAGCCTTTTGTTATCTTTTCACAGTAACAATATTGCTGCATTAGATGACTTAGTATATAAGGATATGGCTTTCTAACTATGCCCAAGAGGCATAAACAAGATGGTTAAAGAAGATGATAGTTTATGAGACTAGAGGAATGAGAATGGCCTGGAACATATCCAAGGATGGCACATCAAATAACTGGTCTAACTTTTACAAATAAAACTGTGAGATAATGCAGCATTAAGAAACTACAATGATTTAGGTGTTATTGTGGGTAAAGTGGCTGGAAGTGACAGAAGGTACAATCACTTATGCTAATGGGTGTATATACAGTCGACGATAAGTAGTCATTGAAAAACTGTGGCCAGAACAATTAATAGTAGTACAAATTTGTGAGAAAGATAATTCTGATAATATTCTGGAGATCAAATTGACACAGGGTGAGGAGATTACTTGAGACAGAGAGATGAGTTGGCTCGGGCAAGGCTGGGTGAAAGACGCGCACCTAAACTAAAACAGCAGCTTGAAAGGGAAAGTCAAGTTCCGTAGAGATTCAGCAAATGAGATCTACAAGAGATGTTAGCTGATTTGAAATGGTGAAAGGGAAGGTAACAACCATATTTTTGTCTTGGCCATTTGATTAGTACAATACTGATAAATGGAAAGTCAGGAAAAAAATAAAAAGAGGAAAGGTTCAGGAGAGTGTAGCGATTGTAAATGATGAACAGAATGAAGAATTGGTAGACTAAATTCGACAAGTATTTCTATTTCATTTCAAAGCTATGTTTATTTATTTCCCTAATTTTTAAAAAAGTCCTGTTTTAGTTAAAATTATGCTATTCCTCAAACATTTAAATATTTAATTAAATTCCTAATTGGTTATCTTTATATTTCTGATGCAACTTTTATCTATATAATGCAGCTGAAAGCATACTGTAGATACATTTGTATCATGCTTCTCTCATTTTTAATTTTTTATGTGTTCACCTATGTTCTTTTTACACATACATAACTGAATGTCTCCATAATATTCTATTAAACTGACTTAATTGAATTAAACCCTTATTGCTCAATAATCAATTATCTATAATTTTTTATTAAAAAACTCTGAAGTGACCATCTTAGAATGTGATTTTTTTCTCTATATTTAATTTTTTGGTGAGAATAAGTTCTTGTGAGTTTGTTTATGGAATCAAAGTTTATGAATATTGAATGTTCCTCTTGGGTGTTTCTTTCTTTCTTCCATAATGGACTTTACTAGATTATTTTTACACAAGTAATATTTAAGTATGCTAGTTTACTTGGATCTTGTCAAACATTAACACAATTATTTTTCATTGCCCATATAATATGCAAATAATTATATATGTAACCTTCATATAATTTTGATGTATTTTATTAGGTCAAAAGTTAACCATAATATTCATACACATTTAAATATTTGCATTTCTTTGTTTTTATATTGGCTATTTATGCTTTGCCTCAAATATCAACTTCCATCACCCAGAAAGTGTTTATTTAATTATTAATTAGTAATTTGAGATACTGATAAAAATATTAATACCTTGTACTACTTAAGGCATTAACTTTAAGAGAGTAATATAGTTTATTTAAAGAAGCAATTTTAGTCAAAAGACAATTTCAAGATAGTAGGTAAACATGCAAATGTAATAATATTGTGTAACCTGCAATACATATGTGCATGAATATAAAATGTATATGTATGAAACTGAAAAAATTTGATAAAAGCCCTTAATAGATGAAGCAGGAAGTTGGAATTTGAACTGATGCTCCGAAATATATCATTCTATTTTACTATTTGAATTAACAATAAACCTAAATATTTCCATAGGCAAGTATGTGAGAAAGAGAAATCATTTTACTAGCCAATTACAAATTACATTTGATGCTGTCTTTCCTGCTTTTCTCTTGTGGAAAAACTTAAGGATAGGGTGAAAAAGTTATCACTTAATTGTTGGATACAAATTAATAAATGATAAAAATCATTTATTTCCTTATTCCTCAAGGGTACTTACTTCCAAATGAGTTCATCTCTCATTAGTCTTATAAGACAGAAAATAACAATTCTATTTTAGAAAGCAAACTACAGAAAAAAATTTAATATGCAGAAAAATGTGTATGTATTTCATATATTTTGTATTTTAATTTGATCAATAATTTAATCAGAATAAAATATAATTGTATTAAACTTATAATTGTTGTTAAGGCTACACTGAATAATTCACTCAGTATTTAGGTAATATGTGAGGGCTAAAATATTGAAAAGACTTAGTCCCTATTTTAAAGAGTTGATACTGTAGTAGGAACCTGAGGCAGGAGTTTTGGAGAACTGAGTGAAGAATTGAAACCACACACGCGCGCGCGCACACACACACACACACACATACACTACAGCTTAGAACACTATGAAACATCCAAATGAAAAATTTAACACCTAATGATGCATCAAATCAAAAGACCTATGAAATGTCTCAGCAGGTATACACGTTCTACAGACATCTAGGCCTGGAGAGAGAACAAAGGAAAATTAGGAAAGGGATGTATCACAGACACCAGGAGAAGAAAGAATTTTTCCGCAGAGGAAAAAAAAAAAAAAAAGAATATATATATATGTGTGTGTGTGTGTGTGTGTGTGTGTGTGTATGTGTATATATATATTGAGTTTCATAAAAATAAATAAATATTTCTGGTGAAGTTCCAGAAAGTAATTTCACAAAAACTGTCTAAATCTTGGGAATATTGTATTGACAATGTTGGGTCTGGAGTGTAATTTTAAAAAGGGAACCTTCATTCTGGAGATAAACTAATAACAACTCCTAAAATACCTTCCAGGTAAGATGTGAGCTAGAAGTAAATCCTTACTCCAGTAGCCAGGAAGAATTTCTGGAAGCACTTATAATACTTAAAGAATTTACACCAATGCGCAGTTCTGCTCCCTCTTTTCTAACTACAATATTTTCTGTGACCTGTACATTTTGTGTAGGATAATTTCTTTGACATAGCTGGCTAGGAAAAGTATATGCAGCAGCTGGAAAGAAAAGTCCACTAAATATTCTTGTAAAATAATTCTTGTTTACATTTCCAACATGTTTCAAGCAATAGCAGCAAAGAAAATTAAAGTTTTTTAAAAATTGCTATTTTAGAGATAGTAAATTTCAATATAATATAGAAATCTAAGGAGAATATGCAGCCCAATAGGCCAAACCAGCCTATTTTTTTTTCCATTGTAATTAAAATCAAGGCAGAAGGTCTTTAAGACTTTTGAAAGATTATGGAAATGTCTTATAAATAAAGCAAATCTGAATATTGGAACGTTATTGGAACATTATAGTAACAAGGTAATATTTCACTGCTTTTATGTCTTATCATGATTTTTCTGACATCCCAATGTATTATAAGTAGGAGCTTTCAAAATTATACTGTGGTTGGAATATGATTAATAAATGAGAAGAAATAGTATGTGTTTTCATGCACATCACTGATTGCATGTTTTTATTTACTTTTGTATGTACTTCATGGTGATATTCTTTAACCTATGATTTCCTTCAAATTATTCTGCAACTGACTTATACATCGAATAATAATCTTTGAAACAACGATTAATTTTAAACTGGATAAGAGATATGTAAACTTTCCCCTTATAGTGTTTGCAATTATTTCTCTGTGGAAGTATTTAAAACTCTTGGTCACTTTTTATCTCTGGACAATCTCTGATTGTTTTCTGCCATTTTGTGGTTGTCTTCTGAACATTGTATATTTTATTGGTGTCTCTTCCTCTCTTTTCACTTGATACCTACAAGTGCTCTCTAGGGAAAAAAAAGAAAAACGGACCTTGTTTTCATGTTGTGCTCTATCCTTTGGTCCATTTATATAAATGTATAGGTTTTGTTTTTATCACTCTGCTTTTCTATGTAACTCTGTGTATCTCTGATTATTACAACATTTCTCCCTTTACACTATGTCCCATAGCTAGGTATCTATTCCAAGATAGTTCACTAACATTATAAACATAATACAGTCAAAATTGCACTCATTATTTTTCACTATCATTAATGCTTTATTTATTTATTTATTTTTTTTTGAGACAAAGCCTCGCTCTGTCGCCAGGCCGGAGTGCAGTGGCACAATCCCAGCTCACTGCAACCTCTGCCTCCCGGGTTCAAGCGATTCTCCTGCCTCAGCCTCCCGAGTAGCTGGGATGGCAGGTGCGTGCCATCACGCCCAGATAATTTTTTTGTGTTTTTAGTAGAGACGGGGTTTTACCATGTTGACCAAGATGATCTCAATCTCTTGACCTCGTGATCCTCTTGCCTCAGTCTCCCAAAGTGCTGGGATTATAGGCGTGAGCTACCACACCCATCCTCATTAATGCTTTTAAAGTAATTTCACTCTAATATTGCACCAGCTTCCCAACTTTCCCACTACATTTAGCTTGGCTCCTCACATTATTAAAAACTGCCTTTAATTTAATCTATTTTCCCAGCTCTAGACTAAGTGCTACATTTATTTTTATGTTATTTGATCCCTGCAACAACTGGCGAGGTTAGTCATAATATTCCCATTGTACAGATTCATAAACTGAGCTTCACAGGATTTAGATACATTGTCTCTAACCACACAGCTCTTAAGAATCAGGGATGCTGTTGGAGCCCTGATCCACCTGACTTCAAAGCTAGTGAATAAGTTATAAACCTGGCCACCACTACACATTGCTGTGAGAATGAACCTGAAATGTGTTATGTTACTTCCTTTATAACATCCTTTGTGGCTCCTCTCCAGATGTTAGTATAACTCCTCGGATTACAAAATATTTCAGGATCGAGCTTGATGTATTCTGTTTCTAAAGGATACGTTTAAAATAATGTGTCCAATACCAAACTAATCCACAAGTCCGCAGAAGAAACAAAAGTTGACACTACTCTTGGAGCTTTATGGAGGTTTCAACTAAATAGAACACCTTGAGTTATAACAAATGTCAACAAAAACATTGGACAACTACAAGAACAAACAAGCACCTTTTTTTTTTTTTCACTGATAAAATCAAGGTTGGAAGACATGGCTCTAAATTTTTTAGCCTATCAGCCTCAAAAACTCTGACTGCAGAAGTGGCCAGACCCCTCCCAGCAGTGTTGAAGTCCTTCTCTAGAAGAAACAAGGTTCCTGGAGAAATGGCTGTTGGCTCACTGGTGGCAGGTCTGCAGCCCTCAAGGGAAAGTTAGGCAGAGTTGTGGCAAGGTTATCAAATTATACTTTGCAAATTTTCAAACAAGGTAAATAACTATTAAGTGTGGAACTTAACAGTTGTACAAGTGAGGGAGGGTGAGGAAAATCACTTCTTGTGGAAACCAGGAACTGGAAAAGGCAAACTCTTTTATGCTATTTACACAGGTTGAGTTTGTGATGCAGATATTCTCTTTTTTTTGCCCACATCATATCCAGTCTGTCAATTCTGCTACCATCATGCCTGTCAATGTTCTCTATTTCTGTTATTGTAACTATTGCAACAAACTGATTCTCCTGCTGCTTTATTTTCCTTTTTGTGTTGACTTTCCCCATGACCTGAATAAAAACATTCACCCTCCTGCATATCTTTGATGATAAAACCTCTCTTGCCTGAAACTAAACAGAACGAATATTTTACTGTATACAGTAAAAAGTAGTTGGCAACACAAGCTCATCTGTCCTCTTAATTAAACCTACCTTGTTCATCATGATTATACACTGTTTACATCTAACAAGATCATTTGCCTATCCCTAAGCAGAACCATCAATTTCCTAACACCACACTCTTATTTTTCTTCCTTTATACCTATAACAATGATAGCTATAAATAGAATGCGTTTGTTCATTGAAATATGAATGCTTAAATGTTATAACTGATAGAAAAATGAAATGTTCACTGTTACTGATGAGTAGAAATTTCTGCAAAAAAATGGGCTTTCCATATATTTAAGTATTATTTTATATTATTTGTTGCCAATTTGATCAAATCAGACTGCAATGTTATCATTGATATTTGATGAGGAGAATATTTTATACTTGATGGAGAACTAGCAATACATATATTTTTTACTCACTCATACATTTACAGCTTATATTTTTCAGATAGTTTGCATTATAACAAAAGTATATTTGTAAATTCTTAACCTTCTTTTAGAAAAGAGAGAAAGTACAACTGTTGAGGATTTCTAGGTTCTTTATCATTTCTTTCTCTATTTTTTTTTTTTTTTTTTGAGACGGAGTCTCGCTCTGTCGCTGTGCTGGAGTGCAATGGCGCGATCTTGGCTCACTGCAACCTCAGCCTCAGGAGTATCTGGGACTACAGATGCGCACCACCACACCCAGCTAATTTTGTATTTTTAGTGGAGACGGGGTTTCACCATGTTGACTGGGATGTTCTCTATCTCTTGACCTGGTTATCCACCCACCTCAGCCTCCCAAAGTGCTAGGATTACAGGCATGAGCCACCACGCACGGCCTTCTTTCTCCCTTTTAGTGACTTCTTGTAGATCATTCCAGCCTACACTGAATATGGCATCATTTCCAATATCAGGACTTTGCTTGCCTAATTTTGGTAGTGATGCTATTATTGCTTTAAAATTGAAATTGTAAAAGCAGCTCAATCTTGTATATTTTGCTATAGGAAAACCATTAATTGCTGAAGTATTACAGGCTCACAGTCTTTCTTATTTACTCATAAATCTAATAATTATTTATGTTGGTTTAATTATTATGTTGGCTTATTACATCTTATTTTAACAACTAAAAAGCAATGGTGAAGTATCACAAGTTAGTAAAAAGTATTTCTTAAAAGATTATCAAAGACATTTTATAGAGTTTTAAAAATGTTTTTCTACAATTTATTTATTAAATTGCAAGTATTAGCACAAATAATTCATTCCCATTGAGGGTTAATTTGATCTCAATATTACAGTTTCTCCCAAAGAGGGAAACTGAAGTCTTTTGAGTATGCTATGTCAGTTTTACAAGGTGAGGAAAGAGTAATGATGTTACATTACTTTTCAGTGAGATGGAATGAACTAAATTTGCATCAAGGGAAAAATGATTTCTTAGCCACAGACACATGCATTGATCAGATTGTCTGTGAGTAGTTTATTCTGTGTATTTATATATTTTCTTTCCATCTTGCTGTCAACTATTATTATGCCACATTTATCATCAGAGAATTAAAGTGGAAAAGCAACTTCCAAAGATTGCTTGAAATAAGTTGAACCTTGCCTAGTAAACTCTTTAGCTGCTTCTCTAGCAAGAATCTGAAAGAGAGTCAGCCTCTACCTATCAAAAAATATAATGCTACCTGGAATTTTTATTTTACCCAAAATTGGCCTGCTGGATCTTTGTACCATATTCAAATGAGGATCAATATCAGAATAATTCCTGTAATTTGAGTGATATTACTCAACAAGCATTTAGTTCCCCTCCCCTCCCCTCCCCTCCCCTCCCCTCCCCTCCCCTCCCCTCCCCTCCCCTCCCCTTCCCTTCCCTTCCCTTCCCTTCCCTTCCCGCTCTTTCTTTCTTTCTCTTTGATGGAGTCTCACTCCCAGGCTGGAGTGCAGTGGCGCTATTTTGGCTCACTGCAACCTCCACCTCCCAGGTTCAAGCGATACTCCTGACTCAGCCTCCTGAGTAGCTGGGATTGCAGGCACGCACCATGAGAGCTAACTATTTTTTGTATTTTCAGTAGAGACCAGGTTTCGTCATGTTGGCCAGGCTGGTGTCGAACTCCTGACCTCAGGTGATCCCTCCGTCTCAACCTCCCAAAGTGTTGGGATTACAGACGTGAGCCATCACGCCTGGCTGCATTTAGGATTTATGACAAGAAAAAAAGGATATAATACACTCTAGTAGAATAATATCAATACAAATATTTACAATATGTAACACACAATTCACTGAATAAAGATATGTAAATTATGTTTTAACGTGTTTTCTTGTAAAGAAACACAACGTATTTTCTCATAAAGGTTTTTTTTGTGAAATATATGCTGTGCATTTTGTGTGTGTGTGCGTGTGTGTGTGTGAGAGAGAGAGAGAGGGAGAGAGACAGAGGGTGGCGGGGGGGAAGTAATACTTGTCCAATATCCTTCCAAAATTTATTGGGCTACGAGGTGAGCACTTGCATTACAGGGTATACACCTAGGCATTTACCCATAACTAATCAACACTTTGTTCAGCATTTCTTGCAAGGTGGACCATGTAAGTATAGTGTTATGAGATGATCTATTAAAAAATAAATAAAGGCTTTACTCCCTTCTTAGAGAATCACCAAATAGAATATAAATGTAAAAAACTAGGAAAATGGTTAAATTAATTTTTATATGTCCATAGGATAGACAGTTGTAGAGCTCCAGTGTCTATACCTAGATGTGTGTTACCATCACCTGTACATAGATTCCTCCTAATTCAGCAACTTGCTTTCAGTTTTAAGCCTCTGGAAACTTTCTCTACCCTGGAAGCAGATTGATATGAAAACTTTAAGTCTGACCTATTACCTTTGGATTATTCAAAGCTTTCCATGCTTCCTTTATAATACCCAAGTTCCTTAAAATGGCATATGATAACATTATTACCAATTCAACTGAATCTCTCACCCATAGTTATCATTAGCTCTATGTTTCAGGCAAACAAGATTTTAAATTCCATGCTCACTTTTACCGCTGAGAAAAGCATTGTGTTCTCCCTACCATGTCTCTTTCCATTTAATATATTCATTTAATACTGTAGTCCTTAATTTAATTGTTACCTAATCTTCAAAGCCTTCCTTGAAACCCCACCTTAACACTTTACTCTGAGTCCCACTTCCTTCTACCACCCTCCAGCTGCCCTCTGCACATGAACATAATAGCACTTAATCCATGGTATTCAACTCTCTGCTCCCTCACATGGGCTGCTATACCTCCCTTCTATTCCTCTAAGATAGAAATAAGGCAGTAGGGATGTAGTGATGGTAAGGAACAGGCTTGCTTGATTCATTATTTTTTTCCAGCAGTTAGTGCTATAACTTTTACATAGCTGACCAGTTCGAATTCACTTTCCAAAAATTTGGAAATTGAGCAAGTATAATTTTTTTTAAATAAAGAAAGCTGCAGAATGTTGGGAAAAATAATCTATAAAGTAGTTCATATTTTAGAATAACAGTTATTACCATTGAGTTATGTCTCAGAGAGCTTTTAGCAACCAAATGAAGAAATTGGAAAATACACTAACGGCTTAAAGAAATTTTTGGAAGTCTTTGGAAGTGGATATAACCCAATAAAATGGGGTTTTCTAAGGCTAACCTGGTGGTGAAATGTATAACAAACCTAAGAGAAAAGATCAAGTGCTGGGAAAGGTTTGTAAATTAGCATTGGTTTAAACCACAGGAGGGTGATAGGATGTGAGACATAGTAGAAGTTCCCATCTATTCCTCTAAGATAGAAATCAAATAAGTAGGGAAGTTAGTGACTATACGTAACTTTCCAGGCACTACAGTACTAAGTCAAGGGTTTCATTTTTGATAGAATAAATGTTTCTAAAAGTGGAAGTACTATCATCTGCTAAGGAACTAGGAAACAGTACTAAGAGAGCTGCCTGGAGAAAATGGAAATGGGAGAGAGAGCTGACCAGGACCACATAAGAAGTCTACTGAGACGTTTTCCCAGTGAAGGTGTGAAACCATAAATTGCAAAGCCACTAATTAAGACATACGAGTTTTCTTTTTCCCCCAGCAATATTGAACTATCCTCATAGGCATAGAGAATGCAAGATACATAAATGTATTACAGAATGGAGTTTAACAAAAGTTTGTGGCTGAAAGGAATTGTTAAGGGAGATAAAGCTCTAGGCAAGAGAGAGGCTCCATGGAATGCCAAGGAAAGAGACAGGAAGGAGTAAACGCAGAAGCCAGACGCGCATTTAGAAATAAAAGACATGGTCATGGGTTGGAGTCTCTGTATTCACAGTGCAGAGCTAATATAATGAGAATGGAGCAAGAGTCAGATTTGTAGTCTGAGAAAAAGAATTAGAATTACCATTTCAAAGGTGGAGAAGTTCAAAATAGTATCTTTAGAAGACGTTAGCTAAAGTGGACTGAAGATAAGTGTATTTTATGGGATTGTAGGATTGATATCTGTCTCTTCCATTGGATTTTGATTTGCATAATGGAGAGATCATGTCTGCTTTTGCTCACTACGTTATCGTCAGTGTCTATTATCGTGCCTGGTTATAGGAAGAGCTCTCTAAGTACACCTTTCATGAATTTAATGATACAAGTAAGTCAAGGACCTTCAGGGTGGATGTCTTAATCTATTCAGGCTGCTATAGCAAAATACTATAGCCTGGGTGGCTTATAAACAGCGGAAATGTATTTCTCCCAGTTCTGGAGGTTGAAAAGCCCAAGATCAGGTGCCAATACGGGCCAGTTCTAATGAGGGCCCTACTCTGAGTTGCAGACTGCTAACTTCCCATTTTATCCTCACATGGTAGAAGGGGATAGATAAGGATCTCTCTGAGGCCTCTTTTATTAATATAAGGGCCCTTATCCTGTCCATGAGAGTTCTTGTCTCATGACCTAATCATTTCCCAAAGGCCCCACCTCCTAATATTATCACCTTTTTGGTTAGGATTTCAACATATGAATTTAGGGTGGGAGACATTGACATTCATATTTTAACAGCAGGGTACTCAGATTATTGCGCAGAACAACTTTGAATTTGGTAGTTTGCCGAAAGTTAGGCTAAAAGCCTCTTCCCCTCAACAATTAACAGACTAGTAGTTAACCAAAATAGGGAAAAGCATAAGGTGACGAAAGAAGATTATATAAACCCCCAAATAAAGGACTGGGGAAAAAAGAGACAAGGAAGAAGAAAAGAATTAGCTACTCAATAAAAACTTACTCTTTCCATAGTCTGCCAGGTTGTAGTGGTGCAAATAATCTGTGAATAAAACAGACATAGCCTTTGCCCTTCTGGAGTTTTCCTAATGGGGATGCAATAATTAAATTAATAAACTTAACGTTAAATAATTAAAATTGAGATAAATTTGTTAAAATCTACTTATGTAGGCTTGATGGAAAGATAGTCTATACTGAGTAACAAAGAATGAGTAGCAGTTAACTCCATGGAAAGGCTGAGTGATAAGCTGGAAGGGGTAGCATTCCAGCCAGGTAAGTATAAGGTAGCAGGTAAGAATATTACAAATAATTGATCCCCAAGAACTGTATTTTGGTGTTAGAAAAAAATTAATTCCAAATGGATATAAATACATTTTCACTTGGTTACTCAGACCAAATCACAGACAATACTGATTTCTCCAATTCTTTCCCTCCTATTTCACATGCAATCTGTCTGCAAATACTGTAGTCAACACCTTTAAAATGTATATCTGATTTGAGAATCTGATCAATTCTCAGTATTTTCCCCATGATCACCTAGTCCAAGTCACTTCCACCTCTCACCTTTTCTTATGATGCTTATTACTATACATATTTACATTATTTGTTTACTTGCTTGCCATACACATATACATATATGCATATATATACACACACACACAAATATGCAAATAAATGAGTCACAGATGTAAATAGAAATACATATTCTTCTCTATTAAAATAGAAATTCTATAAAGAGAGACAGTCATTTGTTTTTCACTTTTGTATCTCTAGGTTGAGAAGAGTGCCTAGCAAAATACATGCCCAATAAATGTTTGATGGTTCCATATAAGTAAACCATAGTATTGTTTCAAAATGGCTTTTTAAATATGACCACACTTTGATGCTATACAGATGCTCTTAGAAATCATTATTTATTTAATTTTATAATTAAATTGTTAATATTTCCCTTGAAAAATATCATAGAAAACTATAAACTACTTGTTTGTGATTTTTCTACCCTTTTTTACAAACACATTTGCCCTCCTCTATGCCTTTTCTCATGCTGTTTCTTCTATGTTCAATATCAACAAATTAAGCCCAAGTGGTCATATTGCTTTGGGTACACAAGAATTGTCTAATTTTCAAAATTGAACTAGGATCACTGTTTCCTCAACTTCAAAATATTATATTCTTGCTTCCATTGGTAATTAGTACTTGATATTATTGATATATTGCTAATTATGGTTTATATTTTATCCCTATATGACTATAAGCTCCTGGATGGCATGATGCATATAAACCCTTAAAAATAATAGAAACACAAATAAAGAGCAAAGTTTTAAACATCTTGGTTTTATTCCTTTTCCTTATTGCTTTTTCAAATTTAGATGATGTTTCTTTAGTGATTTTTCCTCCCCCACTTTGAACCAGTTTTTCCAACTCAGCCCGAATAGTATGCACTCTTTTAATACAGGTTGGAAAAAATGTCCAGTAACATTTTTTCTGAGATTTGCAATCCCAGAAAAAATAATTAATGCAAACACTGGGATAGCATTTAAGTCTGAGGTATGGTATTTTACCAGTCAAAGTGAGAAAGCTAAATGTTATAAAATTAACTTTAGTGCAACATGATTTGTTTCTCTAATAGTACAGTATTAGATTCCATATAAAATGACTTAGCTACCATATGAAGAGGAAAAAAGCCGACAATTAAACAAGATTCAGAGAAGGTGGATCTTCTTACTTTTTCTGTAAATTTCAAGTATAGTCCAAGGACCAAATATAATACCTACTTAACTGTTTCCTGCACTTCCTATATTTTGGGCGTTGATATAATTGAATGCTTAATAGCAAATTTCTATCTTTATGTGAATTTTCAGTTTAATGATAAATTCTGTAACAAATTATTATTTAGTATTCTGATTGCAAGCAAGAACACTGACATTATATTGAAATAAATGTGTCTGTTTTATGCTCAAAGGAGAAGTTTGTTTTGTTTCCGTGTATTCCTATGGACCTGAATATATAATTTTCTTTTCTTGTGAAATTTCAATGGAATACAGAGTAGCTCTGAATGTGCCAATTAGAAAACGCTCCAAAGACACCTTATGGCAGTATTGCCCCATGTTTACACAGCCCAGAGCATAAAACTTTGCTAATCTTAATTTTTATAGTTATTGCAATATAATTAATTTACCCCTAATACCACAATTAGAGCTTAATCAGACTTTCTTCTCTTTAATATTACCACCTGGAGCCACATTTCTGAGTATATTCTCAATCTTTGTTCCCAAACTGTAGAACTTAATGGTAATAAGGCTAGAAAGCCAATAAATAAATAAATAAATAAATAACCTCTCAACCATATTCCTCAGAAGAAATGTAAAGATTGACTTAACCAATATTGTTGTACACATACTATGATTAGGTTTATATTTAGATAAAAATGATTTTTTAATATTATTAAAATAACTTTCTGAGTTTGGGTAATATATTTGTATGAATGTACAGTAAATATATGTTTAACCTTAAAAAAGTGTATATATATTATATAACACATACTGAATTTTGTACGTTATAGTTTATATAGTTCATCCCTTATTATATATTTTGTACATTTCTCATGACTCCTCAATTTTCATGAAGCCAGCTACTTCTTTGCACAGCAATTTAACCTGCCTTATTTATTCCTGACATTTCTTATTTGTGTCACACTCTCTGACTAAAGAATCTACAAAATTATTTTGTTCTTGTTGTTGGATTAACAGCAGTAATCCCTATGGATAATTAAAACCCCATCACCCAGTATGTAATAATGTATCTTTTGTTTTCTTGGGCTGGTGAAGATATATGTAATTGTTCCAACGATTGTGAATGCTTACCATCAAAACCTCTGTCAAGAGGCACTATCATGTAGGGACTTCACAGTAGTTCACAACACTCATTGAGATAACTGATATTACTCTTTCCTGTGTAAGCAGCCTCTATGCCGAGTGCTCAGTTTATCTCCTGGAGGACTCATTGCATGGCAGAAGCCCTTTCTAAGGACAGAATATACTTTACTGAGCAATGGTTCTCAGTTGGGAAGTGGATGTTAGTCATCTTTTTTCTTTCCTTAATGAAAACTATAACCGATGAACTCATCACCAGAAGTCCTTCCTAAGATTCCAGTAGAAAGCTTTCCCTGTTCCTCCTGGGCAGTCCTATACTCCTCCAACTTTGAGTTGCAGAGTAAACTTGCCTTTAAAGTTATTACTACAAAGCAATATATATAGGTTATGATCTACATATATAAACAGATGCTGTGATGATAGCTTTTACTATTTACTATGGTGGTAGATGAATTCTTTTAGTCAACCCTGAACCTGAGCCTATGAAACAGAGATTATCATCTTTGTTTTTTTGGTAAGCCACGTGAGTCTAAAAGCCACAACTTATCTAGTTTTGCATAGCAAGTGAGTGGTAGACTCTAGATAGTCTTATCTAATTCCGGAATGCTAATGTTCCCCTGTCTGTTTTCTGTCAGAACCTGGGTAAACCATGTTTAATAAATAAGAATATCTGAAATCAGTTTTACTGTATTTTTTTCTGATCAGGATAAAGAGGAGTAAATACCTACCCAAGAAAGGTTAACATTTTTCTCTTGGTTATGCCAGTAGTATCAAACTATTATAGTATGAAAATTCTAGCAGAAACAAACATATATCCAAACAAAAAGCAACAAATAAGTAACTAACTTTTAGGAAAGTTTAAAACTTCCCCTTTTAAAAGTGGTATGTTCATTAAAAAAAATAAATAAAAAAAAGAGTCACTTGAGAGGCCAAGGCAGGTATATCACCTGAGGTCAGGAGTTTGAGACCAGCCTGGCCAACATGATGAAACCCTGTCTCTACTAAAAATACAAAAATTAGCTGGATGTGATGGTGAGTGCCTGTAATCTTAGCTACTCAGGAGGCGGAGGCACAAGAATCACTTGAACCCAGGAAGCGGAGGTTTCAGTGAGCCGAGATCATGCCACTGCACTCCATCCTGGGCGACAGAGTGAGACTTCGTCTCAAAACAACAACAACAACAACAACAACAACAACAACAACAACCAAGTCACTTAACATTTATTAATCTACATGATCTACGTGATTACAGCTTTCATTACAACTTTCCTGTTGGATAATTATATAATACTGATATTATTTTTAGAACATAGATAAACTCAACAAAATAAGACTCAAGTATTTCTATGTAATTCTTAAGGGAGGCTATTAGGAAACCATTTTTGCTCAAGTAAATGATAAAATAATACCTAAATGAAAAATGTGAGAGAAGAACAAGGCAAGAAATTCTTTTTTTTTCCCTTCAACTTTTATTTGAAGTTCAGGGGTACATGTGCAGGATGTGCAGGTTTTTTATGTAGGTAAATGTGTGCCATGGTGGTTTGCTGCCCAGATCAGTCAATTACCTTGTTATTAAGCCCAGTATCCATTAGCTATTCTTCCTGATGCTCTCTCTCCTCCCATGCACCTCGACAGACGCCAGCTCCATCTATGTCCCTGCAAAGGACATGATCTCATTCCTTTTTATGGCTGCATAGTATTCTATGGTATATATGTACCATATTTTCTTTATCTAGTCTATCATTGATGGCCATTTGGGTTGGTTCCATGTCTTTACTATTGTGAGTAGTGCTGTAATAAACATACACATTCACGTATCTTTGTAATAGAATGATTTATATTCTTTTGAGTATATATGCAGTAATGGGATTGCTGTGTCAAATGGTATTTTTGCCTCTAGATCTTTGAGGAATCACCACACTGTCTTCCACAATGGCTGAACTAATTTACACTCCCACCAACAGTGTAAAACCATTCCTTTGTCTCCACCACTTCACCAGCATCAGTTGTTTCCATATTTGTTAATAATTGCCATTCTGACTGGTGTGAGATGGTATCTCATTGTGGTTTTGATTAAGGCAAGAAATTCTTAATTTCACCTTGTTTATTCTAAAGAGTAGGATGCATGCAATGGTTTGTTTACTTTTTGAATTTTTGTTATTTATTTGCTAGTTTTTCAGTAAATTCCATTATCTTTAAATATGCTATTTTATATCCTTTAATAGTTGGCAGTCATTTTCCTTTAGAACTTAAATGTATGATTTCAAATAAATATATATATTTTATATCTACCCATGTTGAAAGAGTGTATTCAATTAGTACTTTGAAAGGGTGAGGGTCAGTGTCACTAACCTCATTTAACAAGATGAACTGTGGTGATCCTTAAACAATAGTCTTCTGGAAGATGGCATAAGTAAACTAATTTACAATGCATTTTCTGATAATGTTATGACTTACAAAAGTAACCAAACTGTCATGAAGATAATTACTAATTAAATCAAAATGCAATTAAATTAAATGTGATAAAATGTGTTTACGTGTGTGTGTGTGTGTGTGTGTGTGTGTGTGTGTGTGTGTAGGGATGAGATCAACTGGGTAGTCCTTTATTCTATTTTACTTTAACATTTAAGATGGTTGTAGAATTAACTGAAATTATTCTTAACTTACATAACTTTAAGAGAAGCCAAAGTTATAAGTAATATATTATGCAAAGAAAAATATATTCTCTAAATAACAGAGGAAATATCCATGAGTCTAACATTTATTTTCAGAGTTACTATAAAATTTCCTATTAACAACAAAATATTCTAATAGTGTTTAAATATCCAGAATTAAATTATTTCAGATGTGGCAAAATATAACAATGTTATAAATTATGTATACACATATTTCATGCATATCTATTAAATGTATGTATATATGTATGTGCATATATTTAGTGTATGTAGACACATACTTTTTGTTTCATTTTGGCAGTTTATCATTATGAAAGATACCTGAAATGGTTTCCAAAATTGGTTGTATGATTACGTGCACCTGTGTTTGTGTCGTCAGGTAGTTAACCAGACACAATTGAGAATAAACAACTGAACAGATTAGTCTAGTAGTGGCACTATAATAACAACACAAACCCTGAAAGAAACACACATTTAGATTTATGTTGTAAAGTTTTTGGAGAAAGTAGCTTCTATCTTTATATATTTCAATCAAAAGAGAACTGTGGTGTCAGGATAATCAACTTCCAAATCTTGGCTCTGATTAGGTATTAGCTAATTACCATGACCCAAAAATTTAAGTTTCCTAAACTTTGTCATGTGTAATTAATAGGAATAATAATTACTAGAGAAGACCAGATTTTGCTTAAATCCTTATTATCTTTAGAGATATGGGGAAACTTAAATCAAACCTCAAAATTTTTGTCCTTGTTTCTGACCTTATTTGCTTACTGTCATCTTTGTCTACTTTTACGTTAGTAGATAGATGCCATTGTGGTTTGTTGCACAGATCAACCCATTACCTTAGTATTAAGCCCATTTGCTATTCTTGCAGATACTCTCCCTCCTCCTACCTACCCCAACAGACCCCAGCTCCAACCATGTCTCTGCAAAAGACATGATCTCATCCATTTTCATGGCTGCATATTATTCCACAGTGTATATGTACTGCATTTTCTTTATCTAGTCTATCATTGATGGGCATTTGGGTTGATTCCATGTAATTGTTGACTCCAAATGAAAATATTTTTTTTCTTATATAACTTAATCCTTGAAGATCTGCAGGTTAATGGAGAGAAAAGTCACTTTATGGGATGCACAATCAGCTCCCATCAGGCTTAGACAACAATTCCTTTTTGTTATCTAGTGATAATTGCCTGATGCCCCATACTTTGCAAATGTGTCTGGGCTGGAAACATGATTCTTCTCCACTGGGAAGAATATTGCTAAGAATATTGCTAACCTCTTTGCCCTCACCCAGCATACGCGCACCTGCATATGCACAAGCACACATGTATCTTTTGCATGAGACAATTCAACTACGCTAAAAACCAGTTTTCAGTACCTTGTCTTATCATGCTGAATGGCTACTCCAATCATTAAATGGCTGAATGTTTTAAAAATCCATGACAGTACACAGTAATACAATCAAGGAGTTTTAGTTTCCTTCCCTTTCGACATTGCAATTTTGATTCAACAGTGCTGATTCTAAAAACCCACAGTTATTATTCTGTATAAAGAGTAACTTCTATCATTTTCTGGCTAAAATTCCTCTAAACCTTAGCATCCTTTCCCTAAGTTATAGGCTACTTTTTAACTCTTTGTTTGCTGGAACTAAGTGATTACATGCTTCAAAATAATGATAATTAGAGCCTTCATTTCGATAATACATATTTTTCCCAGTCCTCAAAAGGGTATAAAACTGTACCATCTTTCATGAACTATTAACATTTCCTTTGAGATCTTGGTAATATCAAGCAATTCCATTTTGATGGAACAAAAAAGTACATATTTGTTAAGACATAAATGGATTTCCTTGATTTTGTCATATTAAGACCTAGAAGATCTGATTTTGCCTAGAGATTATCTATGACAGCAGTGGTGCTATCAAAGCAAACAGCAATACCAATTTCATAATCATTAAACAAGAAAAGCCCTAGAAGGTTATAGGTTATATAAGTTAAATGTAAGTAGATTGACAGTATCACTAAAGACATTAAGACTTCATATTTTTCATTATTAGTAGATAGTATTTGTCTCATATTCAGTCTCTACTTGGAACATTTTTACTCCTAAAGTTTATATAAAAGAGGTTATCTAATCTATTCACACATTGCGCCATTAAATATTGCCATTCATTTTTTAGCAAAGAAGATGAACAAAAAAGACAGGGAAAATATCCAATAGAATTTGAGAATTCTATGTGTGTGTGTGAGAGTACATCGAGGGCATTGATGAAACATTTAAAGAGGTTTTGAGCCATTAATAACCATTCTGTAGTGTTTCTCAGCCACAGATACTGCTAACATAGAAGATATGCCAAAGCTTTAGAGTCTTTTTTTTTTTTTTTTTTTCCCGGCCTTAGAGGCTATTATTTTTTCTGGCAGTTTTAACCAGTGTGATTCGCTTCCATGGTGTTGTTATGGCTAGCTAACACATAAAATTCAGTGTATTGATAAGGACTCAAACAGGCCACACCTTGTACCGGCTGATACCATAGGATGTGCAAGGAGGCAGAAAACCAAAAACACAATCATGCCAATGGTGGTTATTGTTGCTTCTTTCTGAAGAAATACTCTGGTTTCTACTTAGTTTCAGATTTAAAAGTGAGTGAGCAATCTTTTTAAAGATCTGCCCAAGAAAATTTATTTAATTTTGAAGTAATTTTACTTTATTTAAAATTCATGTAAAAATGTTTATTAGCAACTACTATGTTCAGTAAAGTAAATTATTGGCACTAATCCCCTTGTAGAGACCATGATAGATCATAATACTTTTCCCATTTTCTCATTCCTTCCCCAAGGGAGCCATATTCGCCCCTGCCTCACTTATGGCAGATTTTACCACGTGGCTTGTAAGACCCCTCAAGTATAGATGGCTGTATTTTCCCATCCTAATGAACTCAGGGTGCCTATATGACTTACATTGGTCAATTGAATGCAAGCAGAAGTGAGATGTGCATCCCTTTTAAGTGTAAGAACCAGTTGATGGTTTGTCAAGACTCTTTTCTTTCTTTCATGAGGATCAGAAAATTTCCAAGTAGAGGCAATGAAAACAGGTTGACTCCCCAAATGACAATGATGTGGAGTAGAGTTTGAAACAACACATTGTAAACGTGTAGCTAGGGCTACATTTTTTTAATTATTTGCACTGCAAAGAAAAAGTATGCTTTCCTGGCCGGGCGCGGTGGCTCAAGCCTGTAATCCCAGCACTTTGGGAGGTCGAGGCGGGCGGATCACGAGGTCAGGAGATCGAGACCATCCTGGCTAACACGGTGAAACCCCGTCTCTACTAAAAAATACAAAAAACTAGCCGGGCGCAGTGGCGGGCGCCTGTAGTCCCATGTACTCGGGAGGCTGAGGGAGGAGAATAGCGTGAACCCGGGAGGCGGAGCTTGCAGTGAGCTGAGATCCGGCCACTGCACTCCAGCCTGCGCGGCAGAGCGAGACTCCGTCTCAAAAAAAAAAAAAAGAAAAGAAAAAGTATGCTTTCCTGATTAATCCAAGAAAAAATAATGCTACATATAATATGCAAATATGCAGCATAATATATTAATTTCCTGAAACTTCACATGTTATCATATTAAATATTAAGAATTATTTAAGCACTGTTTATCAACATCTTTTAAAAATCATTATAGAACATTACTTCTTTTTTGGTAATTCTCATGACAAAAAATGAATTTAGGAGACTATTAGTTTAGAAGAGTGATAAAAGACTTAAATAGTGACAATATAATTTCCAAAATAGTAACCATCTCTCTCCTAAATCAAAGCTAAAATAATCAAGAAATCAGCCTCCTGAAAATTATAAGGCTGATGATCCTTTCATTGTAGCTATTATATTTATGAAAAGCCTAATTATGTCTGAGATGATTTTTATGGATTATTCTTGGAAAATCATACGCTTCTGATAAACAGTAAGTCATTTTAGTATTCTGAAATTACTGAAAGTTTGCAATTCTTCAGATGATTACCTTTTCTTAAAACAAGACATCACGAAAAAAATTCATGTGTTGGATTTTTTTTTTTTTTTTTTGAGACGGAGTCTTGCCCTTGTCGCCCAGGCTGGAGTGCAGTGGCACTATGCCGGCTCACCGCAACTGCCGGCTCACCGCAACTGCCGCCTCCCGGGTTCAAGCGATTATCCTTCCTCGGTCTCCGGAGCAGCTGTGATGGCAGGAACGCACCATCACGCCCGCGGTAATTTTTGTATTTTTAGTAGAGATAGACCTCACCATGTTGGCCAGGCTAGTCTCAAACTCCTGACCTCAGGTGATCTTCCTGCCCCGGCCTCCCAAAGTCCTGGAATTACAGGCATGAGCCACTGCACACGGCAGTGTCTTGGATTTTTTTAACTAGAGAGTGATCTTAATATTATGTTGAAATTAAAATGTTAAGGTTATAATTACAAATGCTAAGTAAACTTGAAAGTTATTTTATTGTTTACTAGAACTCCACTCAAAGAAAGAGGGAAAAAAAGACAAAAGCAGAAACAAAAAACTGGAAACTTGCCTTTTGAAAAAACAACTACAGGTGATTCTAAAGGTGCCTTCGCTGTAAAGATGCAGTAAATCGTGCTTCGGAGAGCCAGCTCTGGAGCTTTGTTAACCGGCATTAAATCTCAGCTCTTCCACTTTAATACATATGTGACTTTGAGCAAGTTACTTAACCAACCCATGTATGCTTTCTTATCGGTAAAATAGGGATAGTAATGGTTTCTCTCTAATCAAATTGTTGCATTGTATTCATTAAAAACCCTTAGATAATGCTTTTATATTGAAAACACTCAACAAAAGTGATTTAGTGTTATTATAAGAATAACCAATTTATCTTTTTCTTTCTATAATGATCCTTTATAAAACTTTGGATCAAACTTTGTATGGAATATTTGGGTTTATTTTACCCTGATATTGATTTTTTTCTAAAAATTATATTAATACATTTAACATGTGACTTAAACGCAAATAAAATATAACTATTCTGACATTAAATATTATTTATTTTTCTCAGTTTTATATACTATCATTTTAAGGAGACAATTCTATAATACTATCATGTAACACCAAACACTTACTTGAAATAACAGCAGAGTCAAATATAGATTATTAGAACATCACATGTGGTCTAGACTTAAGGGTTAAATATATGGTTTGTATTATATTCAAATTACATAGTTGCAAACATATGCATATTTATCAAAAGTATTTATTTTTTTTCCTAATCAGCTACAAAAAAATATCATAGCAAATGCTTAAGTCAGAAATACATGATTGCATGGTTGCACAGAGAAGTGGTAATGGTCCTGGAGCAGGTCATATGTTGGTTCTAATCCTCCATTCAACTTTGACAAACCTTTTGACCTAGATAAATGCGCTAACTCCCAGTGCCTCAATTTTCTTATCTGTAAAATGTCAATGACATAAAAACTACTTGATACTGTGGTTTTAAGAAAAACAAAAATGAAGCAATGACAATAAAATCATTGGTAGAGTGGATTGTGATTGGTTAACGAATGTGCATTCTCTTCATAAAAATTTATGGATTGAGTTAATATTCATATAGTATTTTCTCATGTAAACATATAGCATTTTAAATAGTCATTACTAATATTTAGGTACCTGTAAAACTGTATAATGCCTCAAGAAGTTATCTTAACTAGTAACTCTAAAAGATACATTCAAGAATTATTAAGTCACTAATATATTGTCTATTATTTTAGTAATGAGAAGAATTTGTAACACAAATCTAAGCACTAAATTGTTAATTGTATGATTATAGAATTTTAATATATGGCAAAATTACATAATTTTGAACAAAGAAGACATTTTGAAAATACAAATATGTATACAAATACATACATTTATTTTTTAATATTTCACTTCATTATAGAAAATAATTTAAAGATTACCCAAACAATAATATTATAAACCAGAAATGTCTCATCCTTTGGTTGAGTACATGCACACACACACACAAATACACATACAATTCACAATTCTTTTTTTTTTTTTTTTGAGATGGAGTCTTTCTCTGTTGCCCAGGATGGAGTACAGTGGCATCATCTCAGCTCACTGCAACCTCTGCCTCCCGAATTCAAGCAATTCTCCTGCCTCAGCCTCCTCTGTAGCTGGGAGTACAGGTACCTGCCACCATGCCCAGCTAATTTTTGTATTTTTATTAGAGATGGGGTTTCACCATGTTGGCCAGGCTGGTCTCAAACTTCTGACCTCAAGGGATCCGCCTGCCTTGGCCTCCCAAAGTGCTGGGATTACAGACATGCACCTGGCCCACAATTCACAATTCTTGACATCAGATAAAACACTTAAAGATACCTGCTAAGAATAACATTACAAATTTGTGAAGCAATTAAGTAACGAGTTACATTATAAACTAATATCAAATATCAAATGAAAATCTAAAGGTGTTGGCATTTCTGAAAACATGTCTTGAGCTTCTTTGTAATTACATTTGTATTCTAAGGCAAAAGTTTCCAGTGTATTCAGAGGTTGTAAATATGCTCTCTTTGAAGGCGGAACTCTTTCATATCTAATGAATAAAATGAGTAATCAACCTTGTTAATATCACTTGCAGTAAGAAATCCAGTTGTCTATTAAACAGTGAGATGGATTTTCCTGTGTGATAGTAAACTGATTCTGAAGGCAGCTCCCAAGTACTCTGAAGCCTGAAAAACAATATCCATGCCTGTTTTAAGAGCCTGTTATATTTCTGAAACAGGAGAGATAACATAAGTAGAGAGAAGCAACAGTACTAGTTGAAACAAAACTCAAACGAAAAAAACGTTTTATTTGGTTTTAAAAATATTTAGCAATCAGTTATGAAAATTGAGAAGAGTACATTAATCTAACAGCCAGTAATACTAAAGTACATTTTAAAAGTTTCTTGGGTATGCAGTTTGAAGATCTGAACAACTCAGGAAAGAAATAGTGTAGCATAGTGGAACTCATCGAACATTGTTGTTTCCTGTTCTGTTTTGTTTCTTTTTAATTATTTTTAATACCAAATCAAGCAATAATTTCCCAGGTACACTAGTATCACCTAACTTTTTAAAAACTCTTTGTTATTTTGATTTTAATTTTTTTGGTATAGTTTTTAAATTATTATTATATTGTAAGTTCTGGGATACATGTGCAGAACCTGCAGGTTTGTTACATAGATATACACATGTCATAGTGGTTTGCTGCACCCATCAACCCATCATCTACATTAGGTATTTTTCCTAATGCTATCTTTCCCCTAGCCCCTCACCACGCGACAGGCCCCAGTGTGTGATGTTCCCCTCCCTTTGTCCATGTGTTCTCATTTGCTCAACTCCCCCTTAAGAGTGAGAACGTGCAGTGTTTGGTTTTCTGCTCCTGTGTTAGTTTGCTGAGAATGATGGTTTCCAGCTTCATCCATGTCCCTGCAAAATGACATGAACTCATCCTTTTTTATGGTTGCATGGTATTCCATGGTGTATATGTGCCACATTTTGTTTATGCAGTCTATCATTGATTGGCATTTGGGTTGGTTCCAAGTTGGTTCTTTGCTTTTGTGAACAGTGCTGCAATAAACATACGTGTGCATGTGTCTTTATAGTAGAATGATGTATAAACCTTTGGGTATATACCCAGTGATGGGATTGCTGGGTCAAATGGTATTTCTGGTTCTAGATCCTTGAGGAATCGCCACACTGTCTTCCACGGTGGTTGAACTAATTTACATTCCCACCAACAGTGTAAAGGCATTCTTATTTCTCTACATCTTCTCCAGCGTCTGTTGTTTCCTGACTTTTTAATGATTGCCATTCTAACTGGCATGAGATGGTATGACATTGTGGGTTTGATTTGCATTTCTCTAATGACCAGTGATGATGAACTTTTTTCATATGTTTATTGGCTGCATATATGCCTTCTTTTGAGAAGTGTCTGTTCATATCCTTTGCCCACTTTTTGATGGGGTTGTTTGTTTTTTTCTTGTAAATTTGTTTAAGTTCCTTGTAGATTCTGGATATTAGCCTTTTGTCAGATGGATAGATTGCAAAAATTTCCTCCCATTCTGTAGGTTGCCTCTTCACTCTAATGATAGTTTCTTTTCCTGTGCAGAGGCTCTTTAGTTTAATTAGACCCCATTTCTCAATTTTGGCTTTTGTTGTAATTGCTTTTGGTGTTTTAGTCATGAAGTCTTTGCCCGTGCCTGGGTCCTGAATGGTATTGCCTAGGTTTTCTTCTAGATTTTTTTTTTAATGATTTTAGGACTTACGTTTAAGTCTTTAATCCATCTTGAGTTAATTTTTGTGTAAGGTGTAAGGAAGGGGCCCAGTTTCAGTTTTCTGCATATGGCTAGCCAGTTTTCCCAACATCATTTATTAAATAGGGAATCCTTTCCCCATTGTTTGTTTTTGTCAGGTTTGTCAAAGATCAGATAGTTGTAGATGTGTGACAGTATTTCTGAGGCCTCTGTTTTGTTCCATTCCATCTATATATCTGTTTGGGTACCAGTACCATGCTGTTTTGGTTACTGTAGCCTTGTAGTGTAGTTTGAACTCCGATTCACAATTGCTACAAAGAGAATAAAATACCTAGGAATACAACTTACAAGGGATGTGAAAGACTTCTTCAAGGAAAACTACAAACTACTGCTCAAGGAAATAAGAGAGGACACAAATGGAAAAACATTCCAAGTTTATGGACAGGAAGAATCAATACTGTGAAAATGGCCACATTACCCAAAGTAGTTTATAGATTCAGTGCTATCCCCATCAAGCTACCATTGACTTTCTTCACAGAATTAGAAAAACTACTTTAAATTTCATATGGAACTAAAAAAGAGTCCATATAACCAAGACAATCCTAAGTATAAAGAATAAAGCTGGAGGTATCA
Organism: Macaca nemestrina; assembly: GCF_043159975.1. Lineage (NCBI taxonomy): Eukaryota > Metazoa > Chordata > Mammalia > Primates > Cercopithecidae > Macaca > Macaca nemestrina. The sequence goes on from NC_092127.1 coordinate 27,844,944, forward strand.
TGCTATCACCTAACTTTTTAGAACCTGTGACAAGGAGAATAAGTAGCATAGTAATTTATATGAATAATGTGATGGTTATTCAATCCTGTATTCACAAAATGTGTAAATAAAGTCTCTGGAAAAATGATACTGCTCAGCAAACAATAAAGAACAGGTCTCATATTGCAATAGCTTAACAATTTAAGAAAGAAATACTAAATCACATGAAATAATTTACAAATGTTAAAAAATATAGTGGGGCAAACATAATCAAAATAGCAAATTTTTCTAATTTTTCTCATTTCCTTAAGGTAATAAAAATTATTTATTACCTTAGAATTTATTACCTTAGAGCACCAGTAATTCTTTTGGAGAATTCATGATGAAGATCTCAAAGGATTGTCATGTCTTATAAAATATGTCGATGTTTGATACTAATAATACTTGAACTTCAGAGCAGAGAAAATTATTAGAATAAATGAAATGACTACTTATTGCCTACAGAAAGATATTAAGAAGCTACTTATATTTGCCAAAAATCAATAATAGCAGATTGCATATTGTTTCATTTTGACAGGATGACATTTTGATAGAGAAGATAAATAGACTATTTTTTAAAGATTTTTGGGACATAGGAAATTGTTACAGTAACATATAATCATTCAATTTAGTGACATTAATTAGGGGTAAGTTTATAGCTAGACTTAAAACAGATGATAGACTTGAAATAAAATGCATGGCAATTATTAAGTAGTGTAATGTTCAGTAGCATATTTATCCCATATAAAGAGATACCAATTTTAGGTGAAAGTGTTTGTGCTTTGTTATTGGATCATTTGTAATTTGAAAAATAATCTGAAAGAATGATTATACTGGTGTTCCCTTTTAGAAGATCACTCTTAGTTTCATAGTTAGTTTGCTATAACTGTAAAATGAACTGTATAGAAGAACAGATGTTTGAAATTATATAAGCAAGCACGAGGCCAACTTGGTACAATCATAGATATGGGCTCGAATGAGCCTATAGCATTTATAATGCAAACAGCCTTCTTAATTACACACAGAAAGGTTCACAGACTGTACCTTCAAAATACAATAATCACCATCACATTTCAGTTCAAATTTAGCCACCTGTTTTTGATTACGCGGTACCAGCTGTCAATTTGCAGCTATTTATATTGATGTCACAAGGTGTCCTCGCTCTGCTGGAGTCCTTCAGCCAACACCCTGCAGAAGCCCTACTAATGTTTTCCCTGAAGCTCACTGTAAAGACGGCCTCACATCCTTCAATGGCAACACACACTCAGATCTGAACAGACAGGCAGCCCAGCTGGGAGCAGATCTTAAGGCCCATAGAGAGGATGCCAAAGCCTCATCAGCATCAAGAACAGTTGTTAAAGAGCCAACTAGTGGAATAAACAGTAAAATATTAATTATGCTCTGATTCACTATGCAACTACTGCACGGGCCACCTTTCTACTCCTAAAATAACTTCTTTAAAGAATTAGGATCAGCAATTAATACTACCTAATTAAACACTTAACACTACCAATGATTTTTATATATTTATTTTTATCTATTTGTTGCCTGCCTTCCTTTGCCTCAATATAAGCTCTGTGAGAGCCATGGCTTTGTCTGTCCTGTTTAACAATGTATTTTTATCTCCTAGAAAGCTACCCAATAAATATTTGTCAAATAAATAAACAGCATCCCTCATGTCCATCTATGGGATTTTGGTTCCAAATATTATATAAGGAGCCTTAAAGCACATTTTGCATGTACCTAATGGGACTGAAGAGTTATTTTAATATCATCAGACGAAAGTGCGTACATTCTACTGTATTTCCTGTGGCCCTACAGATATGTATTATCAATATATTTTGTACAATACTTTTTATGAGACATGGCTAAGAAATTGCAACAATAACATATGGTTTTCCTTTTCTATTTCATTTAGAATATTTTTAATCAATGAAAGAGGTGAATCAATCAGATTCTGTCAGGAAAAATAAATGGTGCATGCACTTTGAGCAATTTCATGAGCGTTTAAATAAGGAACTGTTTTTAGAGGTGTGAACAGAGCCTACTAACAGTAAGGTCCTATTCTCAATTTTAGGCCTGAAAAAGCTGAAGAAAGCAGCTGTTATCAGAACACTGAGAAAGAGAGACAGGAGAAGAGCACCCTTGACAGGAAATGTGATGTTAGTTGAAGGGATGCAGCTGACATCCAGTAATGCTTCCTGGTGTTGAGGGGACAAATAGCGCTATCTCTATCTAATTCATATTCTATCTGTATCTCTCTCTATCTATTATCTATCCCATCTCACTATCCCTCCTCCTTCGATTTCTTGCTTATTTCCTTGAATGCTGAACTCTACCAGGAATCAAACGAAAAGGCAGCTTCTTGAAGTCATTTCATACATACAAGTTAATAAAAGATCTGGAAAAGGCCCCAACTTGGGGGATAAACACATCAATTGCCCAGTTTATCCTGTACAGTAATTTTAGGAATACATTGAATGAAATTTACAACATTTGGTTTACCAGATATCACAGATTAGGCTGGAGTGAGATTAGTTGAGGAGAAATATCCCGGAAGAGATAGAGCAGCTAAAATTAAATTTGAGGGTTGCCCAAACAGTTCTCACTTTTAAAACTGTTCACGTCTGTAGATATCAACAGGGTTTGGGACTACTACCTGAGGATTAGTCTTGAGAATGAAAATCTTGCCATTCATGCTTTTCAATTTTTATGCAAATAAAATTATATTATACATTGAGAAATAAACACTCTAATATAACCCTCTAAACAGAGTATAATGGTTGTTTTAGATATGCAGATAAAGTATCGAATCGAATTTCTTCTAAATTTTTCTCAAGTCTGTTTCTTTTTAAAACGTCTCTCTTCTTCCCATTTGAATTAAGTCATTTGAAAACATAAATTCCACTTTTATCTTCACCCTTTTCACCCTTCATTTCCCAGTCACACCTCAATGCTGTGTCTGAGAGTACATGAAATCACTTTCCTTTCGATCAGCCATATCTGCCAAATGCAGTAACACTTTTCATTCATTCCCTAACAGGGCTTATACAAATAACAGGTAACACTGGTGAACAATCAGAACTACCAACATTATCAACAGTATTAAAAATCTATAATCCCCTGGCTTTAGTAACATCATACTTTTCCTGTAAGTATATTTTGAACTCTAAAACATTTTTAACAGTCTACCTGTCACTCAAAATTCCAGTCTTCGCTTAATGCTTTTCTTTCTACATGCTCTCCTGAATCAAACTCACTCACACTTATGTTGTGTGAATTTCTTTTAATCTATATGAACTTAACAATGACACATACACTAGCTTTAAGTGTTTAGTTCTTTGAATTTTAGCAAATGCATACACTATGTAATCACCACTCCAATCAAGATATAGAATATGACTATCACTCCAGAAAAGTCTTTCATTCCCTTTTTTAGTTAAGCCTCCTTTCTCAGCCAAAAATACCACCACTTTTTAAATGTTGAGCACTTAAAATAGATTATGTTTTTCTGTATTGGAATTTCACATAAATGGAACCAACAGTAAATACACAGTTTTTGTCAGAATTATTTTATTTAAGTATTGTTTGTGAGATTCACGTATGTTTGTGAGATTCACGTATTTTTGAGTGCTTCCGTAGGTTTTACCCCCTTTTATTGCTGAACATTAGTATATTGTATGATTATACCACAACTTATTACTATTCATACATTTGTAGACATTGGGTTGTTTTCCATTTTAAAGGATTAGAAATAAGATCTTTGGCAAAAAAGTGGTTCATAATAGTACCTTATCTGAAATGTCTATATAGTCTGTAGAGCGTCTTCCTTCATTTAATTACTAAATATTATTAAGTTGTGGTCACTTTCTTTCATTAACCCTGTAACAGAATCAATCATTGCATTAATGTTTTCAAATAACTTTTGACTTTTAAATTATACTGCATGTTGTCTATATTTCTGATGTTTGCTTTTGTCCTTATTATACCCATTCATTTTTCGTTTTTATTTCTAGCATCAGAAAATAAAATTATATCATTTACATTAAATCTCTCATTTATTCTCATATAAATATTTAAATATCCAGTTTTCTACCATAATCACTACTTTAGCTGCATCCTACATATTTTGTTTTATCTCCATTATCATTTAGTTTGAAGTTTTCTCATTTTGCTTTTGTTTTATTTTTTGACCTGTGTTTTTAATATAAAACATAGGTCAATGTTTAATTTATAATTATTTAAGAGTCTTTCTATATATTTTATGTTTAATGTTTTCCAGTATAATTCCATTGCATTCAGAGTAAATACTTGCTATGATTTCTTGCTTTTAAATTGATTGTGATTTGTTTTACAGATCAACATGGTTTCTTTTGATGAATATTCTATGTGCTCTTAGATATAAGTTTATTACATATAGCATTCTTAAATTGTTTAATTTGGTCAGACTGTCTCTCTCTCTCCCTATATATATAAATACATTATATATATAACGTAAATATATAACATATAAATCTATATATCCTCATATAAATACAGCAATATAATTTATATATAAAAGATATAAATTGTATATAAATATATAATTTATAATTATATATTATAAAGTCTATAATTTTATATATATATAAAGTCTTGCTCTGTCACCCAGGGTGTGGGTTGCAGTGGTGAGATCTCGGCTCACTGCAACCTTCACCTCCCAGGCTCAAGCAAATCCCCTGCCTCTGCCTCCCGAGTATTAGGGACTACAGATGCGCACCAGCACGCCCAGATAATTTTTGTGTTTTAGTAGAGATGGGGTTCTACCATGTTGTCCAGGCTGATCTTGAACTCCTAACCTCATGTGATCCACCTGCCTCGGCCTCCCAAAGTGTTGGGATTACAAGCATGAGTCACTATGCTCGACCTAAGATACATATTTTTAACTTTAGATATTTCAGCATTTGGGGGCTTTTAAAATTTTAAACAAAGTTATTAATCTATAATTATGTAGATTTGGTTATTACACATTTCATATATACTTCAAAATGTTGTATTATTGCATACCATTACTCAATAACTATTATTTTGACTAGCTATGTTATCAGTTTTTGAAAGAGAAGGTGTTAAAACATCCAGCTATGATTGTTGTTGTCTATTTTTACCTTTGTTTCTGACAGACTTTGTTTTGTATATTTTAAAACTATTGTTCGTGAAATATACATTAAGTAGTGTTATACTTTTCTTCTTGGTCTTGTAATATTCCTTGTCTTGAAATCAACTTGTTTTATATAAATATAAATTCACCAGATTTCTTATGCATACACTTTATATGTTATAACCTTTTTCTATATTTTTACTTTCAATCTAACTTTCTCTTTGCATTTAAAGTTTTTGTCTTGTAAATAGCAGGACTGTGGCCTTGATTCTTTAATCAACCCAGTGATCTTTTTTGGTTGTTGTTTTTTAAATTGGAGTGCTTAGCCCATTTATGTTTAATATAGTATTTTAAGTTTGTGTGCAAGTCTACCATTTTGTTTTTTGTTTTATAATATCTCATACATATTATTTACTACTATCCTTTTGTGACATTTTTTGAGATTTCTTTTTATTTCTTCTATTGGCTGTTTCACTAAACCTGTATATTATTTTCTGTTTAGCCTTGGAATTTCAATATACATCTTTAACTTATCACAGTATACTTAGAGATAAGATACTACTATGTATAAATGTAGAAATTGTACAACAGTAATGGTTCACTCCTTATAGTTATATCATTATTATGTTAACTAAATTAGACATATTTGGTAAATAATAATACAGCTATATATATACAGCTATTTTTATATTTAACATGTTATACAGCTATATATAGCTGTATAATTACATATAAATATATTTATGTATGTATATAAACCCATACACACACACAAACACGTATAATGTTGAGACACACACCACAAAATTATGTATTCATTGTCTAGAATTCAGATTTAATTGACTACTCTTGTTTATCCGGCAACCTTATGTGTATGTTCCATTCATTTATATATTGTAACCTACAATACTTTGCAGTCTTTTGTATAACCCACAATAAAAGCAATCTTTGGATTTCAGAAATGTGAAGATGAGAAAATAAAAGTTAGCCAAGGATTTTCATACAGAAATTATAAAAATGTTACAGAAATTAATATTAATTATAAATTACCACTTTCTATTCCTATAATCATCACTCTGATTAAATTTGTAATACCTTCCAGTTTTTAGAGTAGCATTTCCAAAACACCTCTGTATAATTCAAAATCTATTCTACTCTTCTGACATTTTAAATTTATCTGATATTTTTAATTCAATTTTCATATGCAGATTTTTAATTTTTCTAACAAGTCTACAGTGTTTATTAGAGGCAACATTATGCTTTATATTATATTTATATTTATATTTGGGCACCTAATATTTGATATAGGTAACTCTAGTTTCAAAGAAGGATCATAATGTTCATACATGCCAATCTTTGATACTCTTTTCTTATATGGATAAAATTTAGGAATAAGAAAACATTCCAGTCCGGTCACGGTGGCTCACGCCTGTAATCCCAGCACTTTGGGAGGTCAAGAGGTCAAGACTAACTTGGCTAACACGGTGAAACCCCGTCTCTATTAAAATACAAAAAAAACTAGCTGAGTGTGGTGTCGGGCGCTTGTAGTCCCAGCTACTCGGGAAGCTGAGGCAGGAGAATGGCGTGAATCCGGGAGGCAGAGGTTGCAGTGCTCCGAGATCGCACCACTGCACTCCAGCCTGGGTGACAGAAAACATTTTAATATAAATTAAAATGTTTACTTTTAATACATAGAGGTAAAGAGGTACAAACACCAAAACATATACAATTTCTTACCTTTGTCCTTATTTTTTAACACCAGTGAGTCAGTATTATTTTAGTGTTTTGATTTGCTGTCTCATTTTGCTTTAGTTTTATTTTGACTTTTTGCTTCAATAATTAGCTATCATTATTGTTTATTCATATGTGTGTGAAAATTCTGGATATATCTTGTTGAATCCACCTTTACTTGTCAAAATAGAAGAAATACATAGAACTCTAAAATAATACAATAAAGTCAGCTCTTTAAGCATAGAAACCCATTAAGTCAAATGGTGATCATTACATGATTTCCTTAATGATTTACTAACATTTGTATTATTGATCCCGAAAGTCAAGTATGTATATTTTATAAATAGAGGTATTCAAAATTCCAAGAGAGTCAGCATTCCTTTATGAGTAAAGGGTATTAAATGCATAATAGAGAAGATGCATCCACTTCATAGGCCATAAATTTTATTTTTGAACTTATTCCAAGCCTTAGTAAAAGCTAATCTTTATAAAGCATTTTGTTTTTATTTAAGTATATCAAATATTAAGGTTTGTTCTGTAATTGGATTTCCTTTTGCATGAATCATGAACAGGTTATGATAGAAGACACCTCATAGATTAACTAGTATATTACTTTTCTTTTATTAATGATTTTAAAGTGCTTCATCTAGTTGAAAGGCCTTGCTTAATTTCATTATTTTAAATTTCTTGCTATCTTTTCACCTCAAACTAGTGGAATGCCCTCTCCTCAAAAAAATTCACTGAGACACTTTCCCCTAATTTACTTCCCCTAATTTACTCCCCAATACTTACCAAATATAATAGGCATATTTTCAGAATTTATTTCATTTAACTTTTATAGTATTTGAGATTTTCATGCTTTCATATATCTTTAAATTGTCAATAGTTTCGTTTTCTAGATTTCCCTAACACTTGTTAGTCAATTTCAAGGACTCCTCTTTCTCTTTAGTCAATTTCATGGAATCTTCTTTCTCTTTAATTGTTTTTAAGAAAGTGTCTTTCAAATCTCATACTTAGTGCTCTTTTCTAAAATATACTCCCTCTTTCGATGACCTTAACATCACTTCTCTTGATGTTCTAAAGAATTTCCATTCTTTTTAAACCCTATTGTCAATATAAATACTTTTCTCTATGACTCCAACTATCACTACATTTTAACAAACTCTTAAATTAAAAACCTGTTCTGAGCTTTTAGATTCATAGGTCCAACTACATGTTTAGTGCCTTCAATTGGATGGCACATAGATGTCTCAAACTTAATACACCCAAGCCTAACTCATTACCATTTCACAAAACTGTTCTTCCTCTTTTTGTTCCTATCTCAAAGAATGAAGTCAACATCCACTCAATTATTCAAATGATAAAATATGAAAATAGTCAAGATTTAAAAAAAATATATTTTCTACCCTCTTAAATATCTATTCATACATCTCCTTTTTTACATCTCCATTCTTGCCCTCTATTTTAATATTTAAAAATTTTATTTTTAATCCAAAATTTCACAATATCTTTAATTTTGCTCTTCAACAACCTATCCTCAACATTGTTTTCAGAGTGTTCTTTCTAATACCCAAATTTGGATTTATAATAACCTTCCTTGAAACAGCTTCCCTAATACACTCCAAACTCTTTAAAAGAGCATGCAAGAGCCTCCATGACCAGCTCATCACCACTAGGCCCCTTTACCAGCCTCTCCCTGAGGGATGCTGCACTGTGTGTTGGTGCAGGAACATTTCTTACTTACAATGAACTCCACGATTTCTTGCAGTTCTTGCTATCTGGAAGGATCGTCTCACCTCCCAGAAAATACCACTGCACTGTCCTATTGTACAGCTCATTCATTTGGTTCAGTTTTCATATCATCTGTGAATTCTTCCCCTGTCCTTTCCCTTGGAGCTTCGTTAGTCATTGTTCATTTGAAGAGTCCTTAAGTCGTATAAATGTACACCACACATAAAACTATCATAACATTTACCATGCTGTAGGAAAATGGTTTATAGGTGAGAATTTTCTGTAACCTACTTTCAGGCATCCCTCATCTCTGTATTACCTGTCCCTAGCACATAGCAAGAAACTGTTCAGTGAATTCATGGTTTTAACTGGTCAATATCTCTTACTAGTATCTGAATCACTTAATAAGGTTAAAAAGCCACAAGTCATTATTTTCATTGATCTTGTGAAATATAGTTTTCAGCAAATTTTCTCTAAAATACTAAGAAAAAATTAAAAAATTAAAAGTCTTTAAATTTTTCATAATGGCATATATATATATGCTGTTATATATTATTATGCTGTTCAGAAATATGGTATATTACAAATACAACAGAAATTATTTAATGAGTGACATTATTTTGAGAGGTATTCCTAAAAAGTTCTTGCTTTTTAAAACTAAAATCTTGTGGAAAAATATATTAGAATAAAGATTCTATTTAATTTCAATAGCAAGAAATTGAAATTTATTTAATCTCAAATACATATAATGTAACACTTTGAAACTGGGAATTAAAATTGATGAGCATGATATGTTTTTATATTTTATATGTTTTTAATTTTTTTTTTCAAGCGAGTAACCTTGGATATTTAAAACTTTCAATTTTATTTCTAAGTTTTATATTACTGCCTCCTCAAAAATGCCACAAAAATGCATTCGGGTGATGAAAATGTCAATTTAATAACCAGGCAGATGGTGTTTGCTTGTCCTATCAGATACATAATTTGAGGTATGTTTCATATGAGAAAAAATTAAAGTTTAAATATCCAAAGGAAAATTTACATTATATCTATAAATTGGATTTTTAGAATGACTAAAAAGAGTTAAAAATTGCTTTAAATAAAATTTATTGTATAGATTTAAGGTATACAACATGATGTTATAAAATATATATATGATAAAATGGTTACTATAGTGGAAGAATTAACATAGCCATCATTTCACATAGTTACCAATTTCCCCCACTGTCACGGCAAGAGCAGCTATGATTTACGCATTTACCAAAAATCTTGAATACAAAAATATTTCTAATGTGAGGACATGAAAGTTTCATTTCAGCTTCTAGGAGAACATCTGAGCTGTAATTTTCAAGTATTCTAAGTATCATAGCTAAATATCACTAATAGGGACCCACGCGTCATTTAATATCACTATTAAAATAACAATGGGGTCAGGGAGATGGCAATACATTCTAACTCTACCACCCTCCACCCCCAATTGTTTTTAGTATATTCTGATCAAACAATTTGAAGAAATGCTGGTTTTATTTATCTGTTTTCATATTTTTTGTTTTGCTGCAAAATTCTGTGACATGTTTAATATTCTGGGGTTCATGATGTCTCTGTTGAGAGGCAACAGAATAACGTTCACAAGCATTTCATCAAGGGACACTTTTCATTTAATTGTATGTTTTGTTAAACAGGTAAAAGCATGTTCAGTTTGCAATAGTAGTAATACTTATGGTAGACAGAGAATCTGAAGTCCCAAGATGCTGAGTATCTTTCCTAGGCCACAACATAAATGAACAGAGAAACTAGGATTTTTCTTACTCATAATAAAACGTTCAATAAAAAGTATGCCTGCAAACATAATTTCATTTTTAATCAAAATCTTTAAGCAAGGCAATGCAAATTTGATCAACTTAAATGTTAAAAAAAGAAAAACACTCATTTAAAAATCCAATTATAAGTATGTTTACTGTTAATCCTTACTATCCACATAAGAATTTGGAGATTACATCATAACAGGAAGCAAAATCTCTGGAATTTGTTGGCAGCCTGATCATTGACTGTTGAAATGTACCCTCTTTATAACATGCCAGGTGTTCCAGCAGTGCAAAGAAAAAAATGTGTCTGATAGTGATTGGCCAATTGTTTTGTATACCATAAGTGAAGACCTTAAGTAACTATAAAACATTTTATTTGCACAATGTCAAATATTTTTACCTAACAAAAATCCCTTTGAATTTTATTACAAAAGCCAGGAAGTCCATATTTTTTTGTTGTTTCTTTAATCAGTTATTTTAAAAACAGTAAGATGATTCTGATATTCTATTGGATCTTTGCATTCTAGTATATACATCTCAAAAAATGGTTCTGATTCTAGACTTTCCCTGTTAAAAACTTAAGCGTTGTTCCTTCCTTACAAACAAAATTGCAAAATGTGTTTGTTCCTTGTCATTGACACATACAATCATTTAAGGAAAATTGGCGGGATGTGTCTGAGATTTTGGCTCTGTGATTTGAAGACATCCTGCGTATGCTTGTGTAAAGGCAGGTGGCAAAATGTGAATCCAAAACTATATCCATTATGTTCATTTATTTTACCATTTAGAAAGCACAGATGTTAACTATATAACAAGGTGGTTTTTATTGTAATCACCTGCTGTTAGGGTCCCTCTTGGCATAGTAGCCAAATAGATTCTTGTTTCCTTCTCATTTACAAAGTGTTTGCTATTTGATGGCTCAAAACAAAACTGGAAATTATTTTTCATTCCTAAGAACTACTTAAAACTAGACAATTTTGAAGTGAAATGATTATAAATTTGAATTGCATACTATTATAGGTAAATATATACATTAATTATAATATGATATGTGTAGATTTTTAGCTTAAAAATCTGGTTTTCCAGTAGTTTACTTTTTGATTTACTATTGTTTAAGCAGAGCTCCTTCTATTCACTGAAATCTTGAAAAAAAATTACTTCAATTTTTTTTTAGTTTTTACCCATAAAAGGAAATAGTTTAATATTTTTCCATTTTTGCTAATTAAAATTAAAACTTTAAGAGTTTTTCCTCTTGAATACCAGATCATATATTTAAATATGCACTCAGATGAATGTATTTATATAACATAGACTATAGTTTATATATAGTGTGAGTGTGTACATATATATATTTATATAATGTGACTGAAGCCCTTTTAACTTTGTCCAATTTTTCCTCTTTGGAAAAATTACATTTATCAAGTATCACCTAAATTCACCACCATTGACCCATATAAAGCCCCCAGTCTTAAAAGTTAATTCCTTGAATAACTTAATTCTTAACCTGAGACTCAGTCAAAGACAAAACTCCATGTTTGCTTTACTACCACAGCCTTGGGAAAAAATCTTCTTTAGTGGTTTTATACCTGTTTGTAGCAGAGCAAATCAAAATAGTTACCTCTATCTCTCTGTTCTTTCTTTGTAGGCAGGTTGCATTTGTAAAACACTGTAAAACTAATAAGCATGTGTTGTACTAATAATATGTAATAAATATTATAACTGAAATTTAGAGACAAAGTACATACATTTATTCAAGTGTTTAGATCATCTATTATTTATTAAATATCATAAAATCCTAGCCTAAGTTAATGATATTTGACTCCATCCCCAGAGGAAAAAATATAGTAGAAGAATTAAATTTTCAGATACTGTTCTAAAACATCAATGACATTTTCCTATAATTAAATAATAGCTTTTCTGAAGTATAACACTTTAAAAAATATGAATCTTAATATGATCCAAAAGAACTTATCAGACTACTGAGAGAGTAAAATGGTGGATAGAAGGCAGGACTGAACTGCAGTTCCCGCTGGGACAGATAGAGCAACATGTGGAGACACATAGGTCATGAACTTTTACTCCAGGAACTGCAGGAACACACCAGGAAGGCTGAGAGAATCCACAGACTCTTGGAAGGAAGTGGATTGCTCCTGCAGGAGACAGTCCCAAAACTGAATGCTCGCTCAAAGTTTGAAAGTAAAAGTGAGATTGTCCACCCCCGAACACACAGCCTCACTGCGGAACCTGGAGGTCCAGATCATGGAAAAAGGATTTGACCTTACCAGGAGCTGAGACAATTTTAGAGAGCCAAGCAAAATACGGTGATAGAAGACCTGACGGGAAGCCCCCTTGTGGGCTCTTTCAGTCCCCAGGGAAGCCATTTCTGACTTCATCTCACAGAGGTCCTCCCGGAGGGCTACCAGAGGAACTGGGAAAAGTCCACAGGAAAAAGGAAACTTCCAGCTGAACTTTGTAACAACTTCGACTGAACTCAAAGATTCCTGGACAGAACTCAGGGGAGGGTGTGAATCCAGAGTGTAGACACAGCACAGAAGCTGCTGCAGGCAGGGTGGTGCGAAATCTGAAAACCCCACTCGCTTTCACAGCTGGGAGGCTGGTGGCCTGGGGCAAGTTCTCAGCATTCCCGGAAACAAACTCTATGCTGTTGTGGGGAGAATGATGAGAGTGAGACCAGTCTTTTGGGCTGTGTAGAAGCTGGATGAGGCCTGTAGCTGCCAGCTTTCCCCCACTTTCCTGGTAACCTGTATGGCACAGCAGACACAGCCATAATCCCCCTGGGAACATAACTCCATTAGCCTGAGAACCAGGCCTCCATCTTCCACAGCAGCCACAGCAAGCCCTGCCCAAGGAGAGTCTGAGCTCAGACGCGCCCAACCCTTCCAGAACCTGATGGTCTTTCTCTACCAACCTTGGTAGTTGAAGACAAAGGTCATGTTCTCTTGGGAGCTCTAAGCCCCCACTCACCACCTGATCCTCCCTGTGCTACCACAACTAATGCACTCTTGAAAGTGGCATCTCCTGGCAGGAGGCCAACCAGCACAAAACTAGTGCAATAAACAAAACTACAGCTAAGGACCTTCACAGAGTTTTCTTCATTCCCCTGCCACCTCCACCAGAGCAGATGCTGTTATCCATGGCTGAGAGACCTGAAGACGGTTAACATCACAGAACTGTGCAGGCACTCCCTAGAACCACCCCCGAGCCTGGTAGCTCTGCTGGGTAGCTAGATCCAGAAGAGAAATAATCACTACAGTTCGGCTCTCAGGAAGCACCATTCCTAGGGGGAGAGGGAGAACACCACATCAAGGGAGCACCCTGTGGGACAAAAGAATCTTAAGAGCAGCCCTTGAGTCCCAGGTCTTCCCTCTGACATAGTCCACCCAGCACTGCAAGAACTGCTAAAAGGAGCTCTAATTCTTGAAACACATCCTTGAAATACACCAAAATACACATCTTTAAAGCATAAATCTCACAGGAACTATAAAACAAAAACACAATAAATAAATCTAAAAAAAAGTTACTCAGGAAATAGAATGATGAATAGAATAGTACCTCATATCTCAAAGTTGAACATAAATGACCTAAATCATTTACTTAAAAGATAAAGAATGGCAGAATGGATAAGAATTTACCAACCAAGTACCTACTGTCTTTGAGGATCACCTAACACATAAGGACTCACAGAAACTTAAGATTAAGGGGTAGAAAAAGATATTCTATGCAAATGGACACCAAAAGTGAGCAAGAGTAGCTATTCTTACGTCAGACAAAGCAAACTTCAAAGCAACAACCGTTAAAAAGACAACGAAAGACATTATATAATGATAAAAGGACTTGTCCAACAACAACAGCAAAATGACAATCCTAAATATGTATGCACCTAAACATTGGCACTCCCAAATTTATAAAACAACTGCTACTAGACATAAGAAATGAGACAGATGGCAACACAATATTAGTGGGGGACTTCAGTACTTCACTGACATCACTAGACAGGTCGTCAAGACAGAAAGTCAATGAAAAAAAAACAATGGATTTAAACTATACCCTAGAATAAATGGACGTAATAGATATTTATAGAACATTCTACTAAACAACTGCAGAATATATATTCTATTCATCAACACATGGGACTTTTTCCAAGATAGACCATATGATAGGTCATAAAATAAGCCTCAATAAATTTAAGAAAACTGAAATTATGTTACTCTCTCAGACCACAGGAGAATAAAAGTGGAAATCAACTCCAAAAGGTACCCTCAAAACAATCCAAATATATGGAAATTAAAAAATCTGCTCCTGAATGATAATTGTCTCAATAATGAAATCAAGATGAAAATTAAAAAATTCTTTGCATTGAGCAACTATAGTGACACAGCCTATCAAAACCTCTGGGATAGAGCAAAGGTGGTGCTACGAGGAAAGTTCACTGCTTTAAATGCATACATAAAAAAGTCTGAAAAAGCACAAACAGACAATCTAAAGCCACACCTCAAGGAACTAGAGAAATAAAAACAAACCAAAGACAAACCCAGCAGAAGAAGAGAAATAATGAAGATCAAAGCAGAACTAAATGAAATTTAAAAAAATACAAAAGATAAATGAAACAAAAAGCTGGTTATTTTAAAAGATAAATAAAATTGACAGACCATTAGTGAGATTAACCAGGAAAAGAAGAGAGAAGATCCAAATAAGCTCAAATAGAAATGAAACAAGGGATATTAAAACAGATACCACAGAATACAAAATATCATTCAAGGCTACTAAGAACACCTTTATGTGAATAAACTAGAAAACCTACAAGAGATAGATAAATTCCTGGAAATATACAACCCTCCTAGATTAAACCAGGAAGATATAGAAACTCTGAACAGATCAATAACAATCAGCAAGATTAAAATGGTAATAAAAAATGCCAACCAAAAAGAGTCCAGGACCAGACAGATTCACAGCTGAATTCTATCAGACACTCAAAGAAGAATTGGTGCCAATCGTATTGACACTATCCCATAAGATAATAAAAGAAGGAATCCTTCCTAAATCATTCTATGAAACTAGTATTACCCTAATACCAAAACTAGGAAAGGACATAACACAAAAAGAAAACTACAGACCAATATGCCTGATGAATATAGATGCAAAAATCCTTAACAATGTGTTAGGTAGCCAAATCCAGTAGAATATCAAAAAGATAACCCACTATGATCAAGTGGGTTTCATACTAGGGATGCAGGGACGGTTTCATGTACACAAGTCAATAAATGTGATACACCACATACACAGAATTAAAAGCAAAAAAATCACATGTTTATCTCAATGGATGCAGAAAAAACAGTTAACAAAATCTAGCATCCCTTTATGATTAAAACCCTTAGCAAAACTGGCATAGAAGGGATATACTTTAATGTAATAAAAGCCATCTATGACAAAGCCACAGCCAACATTATACTGAATGGAGAAAAGTTGAAAGCATTCCCTCTGAGAATTTGAACCAGACAAGAATGCCCACTCTCCCCAGTTCTATTCAACATAGTACTGGAAGTCCTAGCCAGAGCAATCAGACAACAGAAATAAATAAAGGGCATCCAAATAATATACCTAGAAAACCCAAAACACTCATGCAAAATGCTCCTAGGACTGATAAATGAATTCAGCGAAGTTTCAGGATACAAAATTAATGTGCACAAATCAGGAGCTCTGCTATACACCAATGGTGACCAAGCTGAGAATCAAATAGAGAACTCAATCCCTTTTACAATAGCTGCAAAAAATGACAAAATAATTAGGAATATACCTAACCAAGGAGGTGAAAAGCCTCTAAAAAGAAAACTACAAAATACTGCTGAAATAAATCATAGATGACACAAACAAATAGAAACATATCCCATGCTCATGTCTGGGTAGAATCAATATTGTGAAAATAACCAAACAATCCTAAAATTTATATGAAACCAGAAAAGAATCCACATAGCCAAAGCAAGACTAAGCAAAAAGAACAAATCTGAAGACATCACATTACCTGACTTCAAACTATATTATGAGCCCATAGTCACCAAAACAATATGGTACTGCTATAAAAATAGGCACATAGGCCAATGGAACAGGATACAGAACCCAGAAATAAAGCCAAGTACTTATAGCCAACTGACCTTCAACAAAGCAAACAAAAGCATAAAATGGGGAAAGGAAACCCTATTCAACAAAGAGTACTGGAACAATTGGCAAACTACATGTAGAAGAATGGAACTGGATCCTCATCTCTCACCTTACACAAAAATCAACTCAAGATGGATCCAGAACTTAAATCTAAAACCTGAAAACATAAAAATCCTATGCAATAGCATCACAAAAATGCTTCTAGACATTGACTTAGGCAAAGACTTCATGACCAAGAACTCAAAAGCTAATGCAACAAACAAAGATAAATAGATGGGACTTAATTAAAACAAAAACTTTCTGCCCAGCAAAAGAAACAATCAGCAGAGTAAACAGACAACCCATAGAGTGGGAAAAAAAAAAAATCTTTGCAATCTATATATCTGACAAAGGACTAGTATGCAGAATCTACAAGGAATTAAAACAAATTAGCAAGAAAACACAAACAATCCCATCAAAAAGTGGACTAAGGACATCAATTCTCACAATAAGATATACAAACGCCAACAAACATATTGATGGCAGCAGTGGCCCATCTGGAGCAGCTGATGCGAAGACACCAGCTGCAGGAGTGGGGTCGAGGCTGGAGTTTCATGCTCTGCGATGCTGGTGGGAGCCCTGCTCCTACCAAGTTTGCAGGGTGGGAACCCCATGATCCTGGGTACAGTTGCAGCCACCCAGCCATGGATCCAGACTTGGGCATCCCTGCACTCTTGCAGGCCTGCGAAGCCCCTTCCCCTGCAGGCTCGGATGTCCCTGCTCCCAAGATCTGGTGTCTCCCCATTGCTGAAACCTGCTCTGTAGTGGAGCAAATTTGCGGCTAAGCCTGGATGTTGTCGTAACCTGGTTGAGTGTACATGAACTCTGGGTTGTGCTGACATGCCAGCCCCACTGCTGTCTGACTCCCCTCTGAAACTTTTGGCACTGACGAGCTCAGGGAGGGAGGCCAGTGGGCTCTGAGGGCAACTTGGCGAGAACCTGCAGATGCCCCTTGGGATGAGCAGCTTGGGCCCTGTGGATGGCATGTTGATGTTGCCAGGAAGCCAACAAGGTCTTGGGTGAAAATGGGTGGGTCCCTGGTGAAACAGCACCTTCAAGTGAGGGACAGCCTAAAGCCTGGGGGCTGGGCTGCCATTTCTGGGTGGAGTCAGTGAGCCAGGGTGAGAACTTATGGTGCTTTTTTTTCTGGCCTGCCAATGGCCAGTCATGGATCAGTCAGCATCCACTTCCTCCCTTCTGAGACCATAAAAACCCCAGAATCAGACAGATGTTGGGACAACCAGCTGTGGAAAGGAGCTACCCACAGCAGGTCTCTTCTCTGCTGAGAGGTGGACACTCATCAGGATGGCCTGCCTATGGTAAGGAGCTACCCACTATAGGTCTCCTTTCTGCTGAGAGCTGGACACTTATTAGGACAACCTGCCTGCAGAAAGGAGCTAACCACTTTTGGACTCCTGAGAGCTTTTCTGTCACTCAATGAAACTTCTCTCTGCCTTATTCACCCTCCAGTTGTCCATGTACCTCATTCTTCCTGGATGTGAGACAAGAACTCAGGACCTGCTGAATGTGGGCCTGAAAGAGCAGTAACACAAACAGGGCTGAAACATGCCCCCCCACCCCCCGTTTGCCACACTGTGAGTGACAGTGAGAGAAGAGAAGGAGAGAAGAGCTATGGCCCTTTGGGGAGCTCAGACCTAGAGCTGGGCCAGGGCTGTGACACCCTCTTTGCAACTCTGCAGTTCTTGGTATCTCTAAGATTTTAGGAGTCACCTCATTCTCTGGTGCCCACAGTGGAAGCTGTTTGCAGTACACTTGGTCTAGCTGAAGTCTCACATTTAGCCAGTTCCTGTACCAGTGCCTGGAGCTGCCTGCCCTGCTACAGCCAGCACATCTGGCTGTGCATAGTGGCCACACTCCACGCTCACTCACACACCTCTCATTACTCTGCACCTGGCTCACCCTTGGCAGGCATGGGATCTGAGCTGGTAGTGCGAGCCAAGTGCAGCCTACAGGGCCTGTACAAAACTCAGGCAAAGGCACCTCCATCCACAGAGGTTTCTGGCTGGAAAAGCAACACCCCTAAGGATCCTGTGACATGAAAGAATGCTCAATATCACTAATGATCAGAAAAATGCAAATCAAAATCATAATGCAGTACCACTTTACTCCTACAAGAATGGCCATAATGAAAACAAAACAAAACAAAAGTAGTAGAAGTTGGCAGGGATGTGGTGAAAAAGGAACACTTTTACATTGCTGGTGGGAATGTAAACTAGTACAACCATTATGAAAAACAGGGTGGAGATTCCTTAGATAACTGAAAGCAGAACTACCATTTGATCCAGCAATCCCACTGATGGGTACCTACCCAGAAGAAAAGCAGTCATTATATGAAAAAGATAGTTGCACTTGCATGTTTATAGCAGCACAATTTGCAATTGCAAAAATATGAAATCAACCCAAATGCCTGTCAATCAACAGGTGGGTAAAGAAACTGTGGTATTCATATATATATACATACACACCACGGAATACCACTCAGCCATAAAAAAGAATGAAATAGTGGCATTAGAAGTGACCTGGATGGAATTGGAGACCATTACTCTAATTGAAGTAACTCAGGAATAAAAACCAAGTATTATATGTTCTCATTCATAAGTGGAAGCTAAGCTATGGGGATGCAAAGGCATAAGAATGATACAATGGGCTTTGGGGATTTGGGGGTAAGTGTGGGAGGAGGGTGAGGGATAAAAGACTACAAATTAGTTACAGTGTATACTGCTTGGGTGATGGGTGCACCAAAATCTCACTAAAGAACTTATTCATGTAACAAAACACCATATGTTCCTCAAAAACCTATGGAAATTAAAAAATAATAATAAATACCTTTTTTTTTAATCAAATAAGAACTTAGTATAGAATCTTCTCCATGTAACTTGTCATTGTCCTTCAAGAAAACCTGTTTTTGGCCATGTGCAGTGGTTCACACCTGTCATTGCAGCAATTTGGGAGGTCGAGACAGGCAGATTGCTTGATCCCAGGAGTTCAAGACTAGTCTGGGTCACATGGTGAAACCCCTTGTCTACAAAAATTACAAAAATTAGCCAGACATGATGTAGTGTGCCTGTAGTCCCAGCTACTTGGGAGACTAAGGTGGGAGGATCACCTGAGCTAAGGAGTTCAAGACTGTAATGAGCCATGTTTGCACCACTGCACTCTAGCCTGGGTGACAGAACGAGACTCTGTGTCAAAACAAACAAACAAAGAAACAAACAAAATTTGTTTTTAATTAAATACCATTTTAAAAAATTACAAATATACACATTTTTTATTTGTAAAGAGTTTGGTTTTTTTTGACAATCAATCTTTGAAATCTGATTAATAATTTTTGAAATATTATTGTATTAATTAAAAAATGCTAAGTGTTGTAACAAACATACAAAATCATTTTTATGGTGCAAATTACCATTGGCATCTTTTTAATGCTCATTTAAAAAACCAAAACATATTTCTGTAGAGCTGGTGCATCTCAAGTAGTAATACAGGGACTCAGATTCCATCTTCTGGCTCCTTTGTTCTCAATACATGACTTTAAAATCTCCCCTATTCATCTATACCAAGTCCATGAAGGAAATGAGCATTGAGAATCACCTCTGGATGGCTCTCATGGTTCAGGCCTTCAATTTTCATGCATCACTACTGCTCATTTTCCATATGTTAAATATCTGTGATTTGACCATACCCTACTATAAGAAACATTGACAAATACACATTCACATTGATCTAGGAAGAAAAAGAAATGGATTTGGTGAGCAGCTATTCATTCTATGTTTCAATGACATATTTTTGAATTAAAATTAGTATATGTGTATATATGTGTGTGTTCACATACATGTAATATCAGAGTGTCTCTATGTTGGAATTAATCCTTAAAATATACCTATACCTATTTGAATTCAGCAGTTCCCTGGAAGTTCTTAGTGGTAATTTTGAATTCTTACATTTTTCTCCCCTCATTGTTTCCATTTGTATTTAACTTGAATATAAGTGGAAAATATGGAATATATGACTTCCTGTAATCTTTGTCTTCTAATACTACATTCTAGCTTATTTTTATTTCAATTAGAAAATATTTCTATCAATTGCTATTTCTTGAAATAGTAGACAATGCAAAAATAAAATTCTTGTGAATTTTGTGAATGGGTTACTCTTCTGTTATACTGCAAACAAATTTTGGAAAACATCACTGGACAAATGTTTTCCACTTAAAAACTTTGCATAATAAAGTAAAAGTTTAAAGAAACTAAAAAGAGTCTTCAACATATTTTAGAGAAAATTACTGAACAAGTTAAAAAAACTTAATTTTTTTACTTTTTCCCATTATGTTGTGGCAAAACCCAAAATATCAGTTTTTGATATAGGCATAATATTTTGAATAAAAATACTTGATGCAGAAGATGTCAACAAAATTTTCCTTGGAATTACTATTACTAAAGATCAGTTACTCATCCACTTTTTACCCCAGTTTTATTAGAATATGCTATTTATGCTTAAATTTCAAAGGAGCTTGCAAAGGAGATTATTTAAAATGATCAAGCTGATTTTAGGTTTCATTCATAAATTTTGAGGTGGATTGTTTTTTCTAGCCCCAAATTTTCTTTATTAGATTAAAGAACCATATGATGCAATAGTCTGAAAATTAGTTATAGTATATCTGATTGATGCACTTCTGTGAAAAAGGTCACATTCTGTGTCTATTTCAAAATACAGACAGTGCATTTTGGTAATGTTTTAAATCCACAGAGAGACAGTTAGAAGGTGAAAACTGGAAACTGAAGAATTAAGAATGCTAAGCTCTCTGCTTTATTTATGTAAGTTACATGACATAAAATCTCAGAGAAGTGTTTTGACTATTACTGTACAAAATAGGAAGAACCAACTCAGTGAACAAATTGCCTTTTGTTTGCTGAGTCAGTTATTTTACAAAGAAAACTATTGCTTATTTTCAGTAGACATTTTTAGCTTTCCATAAATACTGAAAAATTGAAGTCTTTAAGTTCTGATCATGAAAAACAAACAAATTTATTTCACCAAAAATATTTTCAACTTAGCTGTTATGAAACATATAACTTCACATATTAAAATAGCAGAAAAGTAAGGTTAATAATATATTGTATTACATTAAGCAAATTAATGCATATATGCCATAGGCATGAATATTTAGAATGTTTAAATAGCACTACTTTTAATCATTTTATTTATTTCAGCTTATGAATTTTCTTTTACTTACTATCAGAAATTAAGCATTTATTAAAACTCCAGAGAGTAAGGATCAAAGTTATTAAGATGGATTTAAAAGGAAAATAAAATTACACCATTTAAAAAAGTCACAATTTGTCTAGTAAACCAAATACATTCAGAAAATCATAGCGCAAAAACACTTTTTAAAGGCACCTATCTGTAGATGCAGAAATCATACTATGAAGGTTGCTATAATTGCTGAGGAGAGGTTTTTTTCAGTATGGAAGTTTCCCAATAGTTCAAAATACATTAAGTTATAGAAGCCTCTTAAAAGAAATCGTTCCTTGAATAGTAATCAAAAGTATTATTGAAACGGGAAAAGATCCCTTGTCTCCCTCGCAGTGCGTGCAGTGGGGGTGTGGCTCACTTCTTCAGTGCCCCACTGCTCAAACCTCTAGGGGAGCATATAGATAGGTAGGCTGTGGGGCTCCCAGCCCATGGTGATGTCTAGAAGTGGATGTTCACAGCTCCTGAACCCCCACTGGGCATGCGTTTCAGGGTGCTCTTTCAGTTTTACAGTCTATAGGCGGCTTGTGTTGACCAGCTCAGTTAGACCCTCCATCTTGTTGCAAGGACAGAGGACTTTCTGTATCCCGGGTTCTCGCCTTGATTATGGAAAGAATCGGATCACATGTGGGCTTGGAGAATGAGTGCAAGGTTTTATTGAGTGGAAGTAGCTCTCAGCAGTTGGGGGAGCCGGAAGGAAGATGCTTTTCCTCTGGAATCGGGTTGCTCAGCGGCCTGGGCTCTCCTCTGACTGTCCCAGTCAAACTCCGTATCTTCTGCTTCTATTGGTCAGGTGGCCTGCCAGCGTGCTGGTGCCTGTGGGCGTGCTGGTGTCCCTCGTTGCATTCGTCTTGACATCCAGCTGCTTATGTGTGCTCCTCCCCCGATGTGCTCCTCTAGACATCCAGCTGCCTCTGTCTCTGCCTTCCTAGGGTTTCAGGTTTTTATAGGCACAGGATGGGGGCATGGCAGGCCAGGGTAGTCTTGGGAAATGCTACCCTGGCAAGGCATGCCTGTCCTCACTTAGGTCCGTAGGGGTGGACCCCTAGCCAGGGACCATGCCTTTCTCTACCCAGCACTTCCTTTCCCATCCCCACTTCCGTATCATTTGAGGGGACCACGCTGTTTCCTTCCCAGTACTTCTATATCGATATTACTCTGAGATTTACAATACAAATTAAGATCCAATTGTTTGAAAGAATTGCAATAACTAAAGAATGCTTATGATCCCACATATTTTAATCTGAAAATAACACACATGTGTGCATGCACCAGGCACACTTTCACATACGTGACTTCACAATCACGTCTCAGGTATACTATATGACTATCAAAATTGAAATCTCTGTAAAACTTAAAAATTGTGCGATAAAAATAGTATTAAATACTCAAGAAAAAAATAAAACTGCTAAGAATTGTTGAGGGTAGTTTGGCAAAAACGAGAATGCAAACCATGAGAATGCAGGGTGATTTTTTTTTTTAACCCTGAGGCGCCATTAATTTATTTTTCTGTAGCTGAACAACACACTTTAACTTTTGTGCAGCCTCTCCACCAGTATATTGAGACCCTTGAAAGAACAGCTCAAGGACTGAATTTTCTAATTAACTTTTGGATTCCAAATTTGTTCTTGGCTTTGTACTTCATCTTCCACATTTTCCAACTTCATCATTGCCCCCAAATGTATCTTATCTTCCTTGTTATGATATAGGCCTTTGACTTAATTATTCAACTTGTTGCATGTGTTTGACTTTTGAACTCTTGCTTATAACAATGACACACTCATGTTTCAGCTATGAGTTTTCCACTATTAAAATATCATTATAATTTTGGCTTGTCTTCTTACATGACTACTCATATTTGGATAGCCACAAAGTTAGAGCATCATCCCGGACAGTTTAGAAGCTTTAAAATTAATCATTGTTAGTATATATGTGATATGTCAATTTACTTACTTGATCCTGCAATATACTTGATAATTAAAAATTTTTTTTCGTTCAGCTCTATGAAAAGTCAGTCAAAATGTATTTACAATGTTCAGTGCTCTAAAAGGCCCTCTGAGGGGAAGAAAAGGAGGGAGATAGACACAGATTAATTACGCAAAATATAAGAAATCACAAATAACATTGGACAATGTTGTTGCTAGCAATTCTCCCTTTTCATCAGCCTTTTCATAATTGTAGCTCAAGGAATAGTTTGGGGTCCCTTGAAATCTGGAGACCAGTTACTGCCCTTTGACTCTTGTCCCAGGCTTTATCTCTCTCTGTCCTGTTTGGAAAGGATGACTCATTTTCACTTGGTTTGCCTTTTTA
This sequence comes from Macaca nemestrina, assembly GCF_043159975.1. NCBI lineage: Eukaryota > Metazoa > Chordata > Mammalia > Primates > Cercopithecidae > Macaca > Macaca nemestrina. The sequence goes on from NC_092127.1 coordinate 27,869,160, forward strand.
ATTTCTAAAATTGTATTTCGTCTGATGTCTTTTAGTCTGGGTCAAAAATTTTTTAAGTCTTATTCACATTTAATTTCTCAGAAAGAGTTCCTTGAGCTTTTAACCCTTTGTGAAGTGGAACCAAGTAAGGTGAATGATATCAATTTTAGGTTGTACTAGCAAATTTATAAGCCACCAAGTAAGTTTAAAAGAAGTCTCTATATGATTATGCATAGATGTTACATTGTGTGGTAGGGAACACCAGATGACTACTTCAACAGTCACATGAATTTTTATACACGAAGATATAAAACTATGAAAATTAAATTTTAAACATTAACATCAGTAGCATATTTAAACTTGTTTTTCACCCAATGAAGAAAGAAATATGTAATTAACTACATAGTGCTTGGTAAAATTAAACATTCTATAAAGCCCAAATATGAAACATTTCAAATAAGTGCCCATCTTCATCTGCACATTAACTAATATCTGTACCTGTGTAGAAGTGAGTGACAGCCTTGTGGTATGGTATTATCTCAGTTTATTTGCCAGGGTCCAGAGTCAGAGCCCACCCTGAAAGTTCTTCTGCCACATTTAGCCCTGCACTCCAGTGGATGCATGTATAAGAAAATAATTCACATTAATCTAGCCCACAGGACTGATGCCAATTTTCTAATGTTCTGTGTAATTAACTGTGTGTTCCATATAAGCTGCTGCTTCAGGTAAAGCATCTGCTTTCAAGACACTATATTTTTTATTTTTTAAATTTTGGTGGGGCAGAGGGAGAGAAGACTTGCATTTGACTTACTTATCCTTATTCAAATTAATACATTTAACAAACTATCCTTCAATAGCATATGAAGTAATTGTAGCAAAGTCAATAAATAATGAAATTTAGTAATATTTTAAAACTGTTATACATATAGAAAATACATTACTAAGGATTATGCTAAATTATTCACCGAGTATACCATATCTACCTTTTAGAAATGTGTAAACTATAAAATGATGCCTGGTCACAAAATTATTTTTTAGTAATACTGATTGTATAACTACTGACTTAACTTATGTGGGTAGCTGAATAAAGAGTCACTTAAATTAGGATGAAAATAGGTGATAAATAGATCTTTCTTTGGCAAAATCAGATTACCAGGATTACAAAATTTTTAAAGTGAGAAGACAATTAAGGTCTGTATTTGCAGAGTGAAAATTCTAGACAAATATTTTGCTGTACATAGAATAATATATAATTGAAATGGCTATTTTCATTTTTAGGATATAAATATTTTCCTAATTAAATATTTTCTCTCTCTCCAAGTAGGTATATCTCATCAATGAAAATGGGCAACACACTATTTTCCAGATATTTGAAAATAAATATCAGCTGAAATTATTATCTATCACATAATATTGTGAACAATATGCTGTCTATACCATTCTATTTATAGTATCCAGTATTTATAATACCATAATATGTGTGATTATTTCATAAATTCTATACAATAATATATCTGAATTTAAATCTTAAAAATATATTTAAGAGCTTAGAAATGATATGGACTTGTTGACCTTGAATTTTAGTATAAAGATTTTAAAAATATAAGCTATTAGATGTAATCTAAAACTTCTTCAGACAAATAATTTTTAAGATGCCATTCTAACATATTGCACGATGGCAATGAGTATCTGCAACAGCAGTCTTTAAATTAAAAAAAATAAAATTCAGTCAGAATTGTATGATCCTATAAATGTATAGTTGGCATCTATGCACCTAGATGATAGTTATATGTATTATAAACCTACCAAAATCAGGGCTATATCTTCTTTTTCCATTGAGACATTCTACAGTGTTAGGAATGTATTATCTCATCATGGAGAATTAATAAAGGCCTATCTTATAAAGTGGATAAAGTATAGAGTATATATTTGGCTCAAACCTACACATTTTTTGGCAGTAGAGTATGAGATATTATGCTAAACATAGGAAGACAAAGGCTATTAAGGTGGGAAGTGTTTCAACATTTTAATCCAGAGATTGAAACATTTTATCTTTAGAAAACCAATGCCATATGTACCAAAAATTCCATTATCTAATGTAAATGATTCTATTGCACAGGAGTCCATCACAGGCTAAAGTTCATTGTGAGGTTTTATCTTAGTTTCCAGTTGTTTTGTAGAAATAAAACCTGAAGCTGAGATTAATTAGCACATTATATACATTTAAAATAAATAATGCCAATGTAATCAGTTCAAACATTGAAATGTTAATGAGCACAATAATGTATCAAGAACTGAGCTCAAGAACTTCCTTTTCAGGGCAGTTTGAGCCCTTCCCTGTATTTGTTCCATGAATTGTAGGAGAATAATCTTGGCTGTAATTTAGTTGAAGAAATTTATTTATACCAACTTGACCTGAGACCCAAGGTTTCAGGATTAATTGTTTAATCAGACTTTCATAGAGCAGCAAATGTCCTGATGTTTTATGTACTTGCTAATTTTCTCTCTACTTTCATTTTCTTATCCTTCTCTGTGTAATTTCTTCCCCTTCTTTCTGTTCATCTTCCTGCATATTTATGTCTTCCATCTTTCTCTTCCCCTAACTTTTTACTCTCTTTCCCTCTCACACTTACTTTCATTTTGTTAATGGAATTTGCATTTTCTCTTTTCCTCTATTCTTTTTTCTTACTGATTCACTTGCTGATTTGTTTTTCATCTTTGAATTCCTTCATTAAGTCTTCATTACACAGAAACACATTTCCTTATTGGTTATGTTTATAAAATAAAATTTCCCTTTTCTATTTAACTAAAATTTTAAAAAAGAGACACAGAACTATTATAAAATATGCTCTGTACTTCATCTTTCTTTTCATTTCCAGTTTTTGTTGGAGTTAGAGAACTTTGCCAAGAACATGTTCTTTATCTCCCAATTTATCATATAGAATAATGAAATAAACATAATTAAGAATATGCTATCTTCTCTGTACTCTGCTAGCAGTAATTTTCAAGGAGATCATTTAGATAAAATAACTAAGGCAAAGAAGTCAATTTCTAGAGATGCTCTGTTTTTGAAACATAAGCCTGTGGCCGTACAACACACCAGTACATAGCCCACAGAATGCTGACTGTGTGTAAAGGAGAAATGTCAAGTAACATTCTCACAACAGACTGAAATTGCAAGTTAGAATTCAAAGAAATTAAACAGCTTTTCCATGATCACTTCATAATTAAGTGGCTGCTTCAGAATTCTACATTATCTTTCCATTACAACATGCTGCCCCCCAAAATATTTTATTTATTGTAACGTTTTAAAATTATTACCAGGTTAGTATGTTGATTAAATGTGGCAATAGAGTTGGCCTATGTGATTCTAAAGAATCTTTCAGCCATATGCGGTGGCTCACGCTTGTAATCCCAGCACTTTGGGAGGCCAAGGCGGGCAAATCACGAGGTCAGGAGATTGAGATCATCCTGGCTAACACGGTGAAACCCTGTCTCTACGAAAAATACAAAAAAAAAAAAAAAAAAATTGCTGGGTGTGGTAGCACGCGCCTGTAGTCCCAGCTGCTTGGGAAGCTGAGGCAGGAGAATCACTTGAACCAAGGAGACAGAGGTTGCAGTTAGCCGAGATTGTGTCACTGCGCTCCAGCTTGGTAACAGGGCAAGACTCTGTCTCAGAAAAAAAAAAAAAAAAAGAATCTTTCATAGTCTCATGTACCCATTCCCTTAACTGCCAGAATCTCCATGATTTATGTACATGTTATCAGTGACCTGAGAAGAGATTTCTTACTGACTCTTACTTATTCTTCTAAAACATAATCTTTTTTTTTTTTTTTTTTGGTGGGATTTAGTATCTTGTTTGGATAAAATTGTTTCCTTATACCTTAAAGATTTACCTCCACTCTCAGTCAATAAATACCTAATCAAGGTTTCAGAATGGGCGGCGTAAGGAATAACAAATACTGAGCTAATATTGTTGAAAATATAGACTAGGATAGTGATGAAATGTGCTAAACTGGCACTTCCCTTTGGAATCCTGCTCAGGAGAGGTTATCTGAGAAGTCAGTGACAGCAGCCAACAATTGATGGGGCCTTCCTATGTTCCAAATACTACTTTAAAGCCTCAAAATACTACGTTTTAGTCTTAATTAGAACCACATGTGGTAGTTTTATTTGTTTCATCTCTCTGTGTGTTTTTTTTCTTAACTACAGATGGGCTATTGAGACATAGAGAGGTTGAGCAATTTGTACAAAGTCACACAGCTGAACAATGGCAGAGATGGGATTTCTCCCTAGTCAGTGTGGTTCTCTGCAGTACTTGCACAGACACTTCTCTGCAGTACTTGCACAGGGGACTATACTTGCACAGGGATTGTGATCCTATACATAAAATGGGAAAGGTTTCAGCTAAGTGATTCTCTCTTGAAAATTCACAGTGCTTTTTTATTTTTATTTTTTTTTTATTTTATTTTTTTTTTTTTGAGACGGAGTCTCACGCTGTTGCCCAGGCTGGAGTGCAGTGGCGCGATCTCGGCTCACTGCAAGCTCCGCCTCCCGGGTTCCCGCCATTCTCCTGCCTCAGCCTCCTGAGTAGCTGGGACAACAGGCGCCCGCCACCGCGCCCCGCTAATTTTTTGTATTTTTAGTAGAGACGGGGTTTCACTGTGGTCTCCATCTCCTGACCTTGTGATCCGCTCGCCTCGGCCTCCCAAAGTGCTGGGATTACAGGCTTGAGCCACCGCGCCCGGCACCACAGTGCTTTTTTAAAAGACCTAAATATCTCTAAGAATGTTTTCTTCAGTATTTCCAAATACATTTGTCCCACAAACTATTTTTTAAATGAAACATCTGTTAATATTTTATAGAACTAATGTTGCCTAAAATGCAATTCGGGGACCAATGTCTATAACCTCTATTGAATTTCCAGCTACATTGCCATTTTATGTACTTTAATATAAACAGAGGTTGTGGGATTCTGGGAGAAAAATATCTCTCATTAATATTTATATATATTCACATATTTCCCAGCTATTATTGTCAAGTATTACTTCAATGCTTAACCCATTGGTTAGAAATATTTTTTGAGTAGCAGTAAAAGTCGTTTCGGGAATAGTGATCCTCGAACATTCGATGTGCATTCATTCATGCAGACCTGAGATCCAATTGGAAATGGCTGCTTATCTGAGATAAATTCTACTTTATATTTAATTCCTAAGATAAATATTTGACACTAAGGCACACTGAATGTAATATTAAATATTTAGATGAATTATTGTCCATAAAATTTTCTGATTTCACACAGAAGAATGGCATCTCAGTACAGTATTGTGTTTTTAATGGTTTGATCGATTTAGCCATGATTAATTACACATTTTTTATTTTTTTCAAGCCCTGTCTATATAATCAATAAGTAGGCTTTTGGGTAAACTATTCACTTGTGATTTCATTTCTATGCTTTCAGACATATTGTACACTGTGCAAAATCCACTCACTCCTTTCTCAGTAGAATCATTTTAAGATTAACTCCAGCTTTTTTTCAGTGAAAGTTGAGTGAGGGAAATTTAGATTCAATTTTGATGTGTGTAGAAAGTCCGTTAAAATGCTGTCACAAGGTACAAGTCACTCAATAATTCAAATGCTTGGTGTCTACATGAAAGGAAAACATTTTAAAATATCATTATAAAATAATCTTATAGTTTGATTATCCAGCAAAGCAAAGTCGTATGATTTGTATATTTTTAACTCTCTCTTGCTTTGGCGTCCATGAAATTGTACTTCTGTATTCCTCCTTTGGCACTCTGGTTGTTTCTTCCTTGATTTTTTTGTTGTTGTTGTTCCTCTCACTTTTCCTTTCAATCAACAAAAAGTGTTCTCCAATGTAATGCCACTTTTCTCATCTCTTCATTTAGTCACTTTGTTTATATTTGTTTTTATTTATGTTTACTATTTATATAGTCACTATCTATAATAATGGTAGGGGGTTGGGAGCAGAGGGATCTCCCAGAAGTTTTTGGAAGATTAAAGGAGGAAATTCATGTGAAACATTTAAGGCAAGGCTGACACATAATTACTTTGTGAGTGCTCCTTGCCTTAAAAACAATAGATCTTATTGGTGGTGTTACTCTTTTGTTTGTTGCTGTGGTTGCTTTCATTATTGGATGCTTAGGTATAATATCTATGTCACCTGATTTTAATAATAATGACTATTTTTGTTATAGCTACAATGCCTGGATATCCTCTATATGTTATATATCAATTATATAATGTTTAACATTATTATAATTAATTATATAAACAAACTTCAGAACAAAGCTATGAAGTAAGTGTTGTCTTTCTCACTGAGACTTTAAGTAACATGCCCAAGGTCACATTGACTGCAGAGTTGAGTTAAAGTCATAATCTATTTCTTCCAGCTGCATAGCCTAGCTTTGTAGGAAATGAAAACATTTTATTGTACCAATTACCAAATTAATGTCTCTTGTCAGGAACTTTCTCTCAAAAGGTGGTCGTCAATTCTCAATTTCCTGTTCAACATTTCTACAGCCTTCCCGGCTGCTTAAAGTGAATATACTCATTATCGTGGCCATCTTTTATAACATTCATTTTTCCCCTCTTGCATTCTCTAATTATGTTAGTATTTGTTATAATCTTACTCATCATTGACCTTAAAACTTGAAATATTAGTAGTAATACACTAATCATTAAATTTTGATGACGATTTTCTGTGTGCCACAACTTAGGCTATATACTTCATACATATTATCTCATTCTATCTCACAATACTGTCATGATTTAAGTTTTAATATTGTTCTTATTTTAAAATGCAGTAACTGAGTCTTTTTTGCAACTACTCATTTTTAGTGTTTTTTTTTAATATACTTGTGATGACATTTCATCACAACTACAGGTTCATATAACCATCATTATAATTAACATCTAAAATTGTTCCTGTCTTAATGAGACTATTTAATTTGTCTAGGCTCACCAATTTGTGAGCAATGAAATTTTGATTCAAACCATGATATCCTGACTCCAGAGCCTGTTACTCAATGACCAAAATATTCTGTGGTATAAGTACATTTACATTGTTGTGTGACTATCATCACCACTCATCTTCAGAGCTTTTTATCTTACTCAACTGAAACTCTATATCTATTAAATATTCATTTCTCATTTTCTTTCCCCCACCTATCCTAGCTGCAACCATTGTACTTTGTCTTTATGAATGTGAACTATTCTTGGTAGCTTATATAATTGTAATCATACAGTATTTATTCTTTTGTGAATGGATATTTCACTTAGAATAGTGTCATCAAGACTTTTCTGTGCTGTAGTGTATGTCAGAATATTCTATCTAAGGCTGAATTATTTACCATTGTATGCATATACCACATTTTGTTTATCCACTGACCCACTCCCATTGATTGCTTTCATCCTCTGGCTGTTGTGAATAATGCTACTATAACTGTGGGTATACAACTATCTCTTTGAAATCTGCTTTCAATTTTTTTGGAAATACTGTATGGTCAGAAGTGAAATTGCTGGATCAAATGGTAGTTGTATTTTTAATTTTTGGAGAAACCGCTATAGTGTTTTCCATAGCAGCTTCATCATTTTACATTCTAATATGCGTGTACAATGACTCCAAGGATTCCAATTACTTCACATTCTAGACAACATTTATTATTTCACCCCCCTTGAAAAATAGTGGTCATTCTCATAGAATTCTAATGGGTGTGATGTTATAGCTCATTGTATTTTCCATTTGCATTTTGTTGTTTTTGTTTGTTTGTTTGTTTTTTGTTTTTTGAGACAGAGTCTCGCTGTGTTGCCCAGGCTGGAGGGCAGTGGTGCGATCTCAGCTCACTGCAAGCTCCGCCTCCCAAGTTGATGCCCTTCTCACGCCTCAGGCTCCCGAGTAGCTGGGACTACAGGTGCCCACCACCACGCCCGGCTAGTTTTTGTTTTTGTTTTTGTTTTTGTTTTTGTAATTTTAGTGGAGACGGGGTTTCACCGTGTTAGCCAGGATGGTCTCGATTGCCTGACCTCATGATCCTCCCACCTCGACCTCCCAAAGTGCTGGGATTACAGGCGTGAGTCACCGCGCCCGGCCTCGATTTGTGTTTCTTTAGTGGTTAATTTGTTGAATACCTTTTTATAAGCTTGCTGGCCGTTTATATGTCTTTTCTAGGGAAATGTGTATTCAAGTCTTTTGCTCACTTTTTAAATCAAGTGGTTTAATTTTGTTTTTGTTCTTGAATTGTAAGACTTCCATATATATTTTGGATATTAACCTCTCATCACAGAAATGATTTGCAAATATTTTCTCCCATTCTGTATATTATGTTTTCACTTTATTGACTGTGTCCTTTGATGAACACACGTTTTCAATTTTAATGAGTTTCATTTTATCTTTTTTTTTTTTTTTGGCCTGTTTTTTGGTGTCATATGCAAGAAATAATTTCCAAGTCCAATGTCACACAGGTTCTTGCCTGTTTTCTTCTAAGAGTTTTACAGTTTTAGCTCTTATGTTTACATCTTTGATTCATTTTAAGTTAATTTTTGTTTATGGTGAAGGTAAAGTCAAACTTTTTGTTGATTGTTCCATTAATGGACACAGGTTTTCCTCTTTTGGCAATTGTGAATAATGCTATGAACATGAGTGTACACATACCTGTACAGGGACACTGTACAGTTCTTGCTTTCATGGTTTTTTGGAGGGTAATGTATGTTTAGAAGTGGAGTTGCTGGATCTTATGGTAATTCTGTTTGTTTTTTTTTTTTTTTTTTAGAAATCTCTGTCTAATTATTTTTATTTTGCGATCATACATTGGCCATCCATCACTCAATCATCTATGTATCCTATTATTATTTTCTGTCAATAATATTTTAATTTTCTCACAATCTTTTCTCTAAAAACTGTATCACTTGGTTTCTTTTTTTCTACATTGCCCTCAAAATATTTTATCCTTTACATTTGTTGAAAATTGCTATAACCTGGTCTCAGTATATTACATTTTAGCCAGTTATTTTTTCTTCCTTTTCTTCTACTTAGTAACTACCATACCACAAATGTTATTAGTGCTCTTTGCCTTTTAATTTCTCTAATTTCTCTCTTCATTAGCTTCCTGATTTAACTACCTATCATTCCCAGGATAGTCTATCCAAAATGGTTTAGGACTTCAAGCACTATTTTTCCATTATTTTCAACCACCATTTCTTCTTACCCAACCTGTCCACTGACTGGGAAATTCAAACCAGGGACAATACAAGTATCTCTCTTCTTTATTGCAACCAGACGAATATACATTCCTGCAGCCCAGTATCTGTAAACTTTGGCTTATGGGCCAAATCCAACCAATCATTTATATTTCTAAATAAACATATTTGAAACATAGCCATGTACATTTGTTCATTCATTTATGTATCGTCTATGGCTACTATCATGTTAAAATAACTATTCACTATAGCAAAGACTTGGAATCAACCCAAATGTCCATCAGTGACAGACTGGATTAAGAAAATGTGGCACATATACACCATGGAATACTATGCAGCCATAAAAAAGGATGAGTTTGTGTCCTTTGTAGGGACATGGATGCAGCTGGAAACCATCATTCTTAGCAAACTATCACAAGAACAGAAAACCAAACACCGCATGTTCTCACTCATAGGTGGGAACTGAACAATGAGATCACTTGGACTCGGGAAGGGGAACATCACACACCGGGGCCTATCATGGGGAGGGGGGAGGGGGGAGGGATTACATTGGGAGTTATACCTGATGTAAATGACGAGTTGATGGGTGCTGACGAGTTGATGGGTGCAGCACAGCAACATGGCACAAGTATACATATGTAACAAACCTGCATGTTATGCACATGTACCCTAGAACTTAAAGTATAATAATAATAAAAAAAAAATTTACAGAAAATATTTGCTAATCTCTTCATGCGCAGTATTACAAATACTGGAAAAAAATAACATCATAATTTCAGCCACAACTTGAATCTCAATTCTATCCAGCAACGATTCTACATTTTTCAGGTCAACTCTATCTCCCATACTTCACAATGACTATTTAGAACATTCTCCTCAGCTGGGAACCACGGCTCATGCTTATAATGCCAGGAGTTTGAGAGGCTGAGACAGAAGGATTGCTTGAGCCCAGGAGTTTGAGACCAGGCTGGGCAATCTAGTGAGACCCTGTGTGTGTGTGTGTGTGTGTGTGAGTGTGTTCTCATGTGTTCTTCAAATAGTCTTAGTAGATGGCTTTGATTTATCATTCAAATTAATCAACTTTATTTCTTTGAAAAATGACCAACCTGTATCCAGACCCATTTTTTTAGAGTACCTCTTATTGTAATAAAAGATATTCCTCTAGCTCATGCCCCTTTCTGGTTGTTTATATGCTTTACTCATTACTGTATTCATTAACTTTAACTTCTTCCATTCTTCTTCCCTTTAATAACCAAACATGTTAATAGGTTTTTATGGTTATTATGGTTTTCATCTCTCTATCTATCAATCTATCTATCTATCTATCTATCTATCTATCTATCTATCTATCTATTTATCTAATCTACATGTATGTGTATGTATGAGAACTTTCATGAACCTACCTCTCTATTGCCTGTCAAACTCTTTTTCTTTTACTTTGCAGTCACACACTGATTTTATCTATCTTTCTATCTCTATTATTATTATTCTGTCCACAATATTTAAATTTCTTAACAATTCATTCTGTGAAAGCTATATTACTTGATTTCTTTTTTCTCTTCTGTGTTGCAAAAAGCATAATTTATTTCCTAATTTTATAGCCACTGTCTTGTGTTTCTACTGACTATCTATCTCAGGGATAACTTGAATTTAGCTTTACTTAGACTACATAGGCATTTTTATTGTCAACAGTGACTTGCTTATTGCTGTATCTGACAGCCATTTTCAGCCTTTTTCTACTTGTACTCATAATATTTGCCCTTCATTGTTGGATAATTTTCTTTTGCACTTATCCCGTGAATTTTAATTTAACACGTGTCTCATTTTCCCTCCAATTCCTCTTGATCCTTCTTAGGGTGCTTGAGGCACTATATGCCCAACAATGCTATATTGCTGGGAGAAATGGACACACTCCAAGATACTCTGCAGAAAGATTCTATGTAACTTAATGGGAAGGCTGTTTATCCAGGTGCTACCATAACTTACTCTCTAACTCAAACAACTCTCTCAACTTCTCTTTGACTCAGTTTTGCCATTTATAAAATATTCTTTAATAATTTAACCTATCTCATTTTTTTAAGACTAAGTGAATTAATGTGCATAAAGTGCTACAACATTGCTGTGAATGTAGAAAAGTAGTCCTTTCTTACCCATGGGGCATACGTTGCAAGACCCCCAGTGAACGCCAGAAACCCTATGTGTACTGTTTTTCCCTATATGAACATACCTATGACAAAGTTTAATTTATAATTAGGTATGCTGAGAGATTAATAACAATAACTAAAATAAAATAGAATTGTAACAATATACTATAAAAAAGTTATGTGAATGTAATCTGTCTCTGTCTCAGAATATCTTATTGTATGTAATATTTTTGGACGGGGATTTACCATGGGTAACCAAAACCATGGAAAGGGAAATGATAGGTAAGAGAGGACTACAGTAATAACTATATACTGTAAATGGTAGGAATGGTCTCCAAAACCTCCCTCTGAGCACTTCCAGGTCAATAGATCTTAAAGTTTCCATATTTTATGGTGATAATTCTTCCATCAATATTTTTAGTTCAGTGACATGTATTGCCTCTGACGGTATTGTGAAAATACTGTCCTGATGCCCCAAACAGAGCAAAGCCAAGCTTGAATTCATCACCTGCTGCTACAAGGTTGCCTCATTATTCTGTCATTCTCCCAGTTGTCTGAGGAAGGAATCCGGATGTCATTCTTGTCTTGTTTCTCTATATCAATGCAGTTACCAAACTCTGCAACATTTACGTGCTACATATCTCTAAGATGCATCTCTTTTAATCTATTACCATAGTCATTCTCCTCTCTATGACAAACATTTCTCTTATCTGGAATGCTTCAGTGGTTTTCTAACTGCATCTGATTTTATAATCTTCCTTTCTTGGAATAATTTTCTCAGCAAATAAATCCGATCAGAACACATTTTTCTTTAGAATATCTTGAAGTATTACTATTTATGTCTTAGTTATTGTTTCTTGGAAAGTTTTCTTGCAAACTCATGTGAAAACTGTATCAGGAATGCCCTCAGTATAAAGAAAGTAACTATTGACATTGGAAGGCATTGAAGTGTGAGTCAAACACGTTAGGTGAACCAATGGTGAGCTGCTGAAATGGGATGGTCCTATATAATTGTACAGTTTTGAGGCACAGGGCATGGGACTTTATTTTTCCATGCTATATTCACTAGTCATTAAATGCAGGTTGCCTCAAAAGAGCATGTGTTCTGGGATGACATATCTGTCTTTGGCAACATATAATTCTTAAAGAAGTAGTTAACTGAAAAATCAGTAACAGCATTTCCAGGGGGCTGAGACATTGTTGTTTCAGACCTTAAGGATCTTATTGGCCAACTATATCATGCACAACAATGGCAATTTAGATAATGTTCAAAATATTTTAAAGGTCTTAATAGTCCCTGCATAATTACATACATTTCCTTCCCCAGTCTCATCTTGTAGTTAACTGAATACATGATTAATCTTTTTATCTCAAGAACTTGAATTTGATTTTTAAAATTTTCATTTAGCACATCTCCTCAAAACCCTCCTTATTAAATTTCTATTAATTTTAATTTAAAAGATAATATAAATTCATCCATATTTTAATAATTATATCATAAATAGGGAAAGTATCATAGTTTTTTAACTTTGAAAAAAAAATGGTTGTACAGAACATATTTGATCATATAACAAATTGCTTAACATGTTTTGCACACAATTTTTTTAAGAACATCAGAGTTTCACTGGAATTTGAAAGTAAAATGGAATTGAAATAACTCAATATTAAGAAAAATAAGATATGAAAATAAGTCAGAACACATCTGTGGTAGGCAGAACCTGTGTCTCACTCCCAAGGATGTCCTTATCACAATTCTTGGCATCTGTTAATACGTTATATTACATGGCAAACAGGCATTGTAGATAGAGTTACAGGTAGAGACCTTAAGATAGAATGATTACCCTGTATTATCTGAGTGGGATTAATCTAATCACAAGAGCTCTTAAAAACAAAGAGCTTACTCTTGTTGAAATCAGAGAGATGTGACAGAAGGGAAGGTCACAAATATTTGAAGGATGAGAAAGATTTGATGTGCAGATACTGCTTCTGAGATGTGCCACGTGTAAGAACCGCAGAGAAGCTAAGGATGGTCCCCAGCTGATAGCAACAAAAAGAGACTCCACAGCGAAACAAAGGGACTTCAGTTCACGATCTCAAAGACTGAATTTGGCTAACAACCAGAATGAGCTCAGGAGAAGATTTAATGCTGAAGTCTCTAGAAAAAAAAATGCATCTCAGCACATACCTTATTTTAACTTTGTGAAGCTCGAAGCAGAGGACCTGGCTGTGACACAGTGCAGCAGACTTCTGACCTTGAGAAACTGTCAGATAATACAATTGAGTTGTCTTAGACCAAGCGAGCAATAATTTGTAGGGCAGTAATCAGAAACTAATAAGCATCTAGTTATTACAATTTTTGCGTAAGTTTTGGTCAGTATCTTTACATATAGAAAAACGTCTGTGCAAACTTACTCAATGTAGTAAAAGTGATATTTATCACTATGAGTATTTTGGGTAATCAGATAATACAGTTGAGTTGTCTTAGACCAAGCTAGCAATAATGTGTCGGGCAGCATTTGGAAACTAATAAACATCTAGTTATTACAATTTTTACATGAATTTTTGGCCACTATCTTTACATATAGAAAAACATCTGTTTGCACAAACTTACTCGATGTATAAAAGTGATATTTATCACTGTGAGTATTTTTAATATTTCAAAATGGGAAACTTTGAAATTATGCTGAGTCAGTAGAGAATATATTATCTTCAAAGTTTTGCAGATTTATAGATATTAAAGACAATATAGATTGTATATTATTTGTCTACAAGAACCTGTAAATGCTTAAATGCCAATTTTTAAATACGGAATCTTTTAGATATAGTCGTAGCATGAACCTGAACCTATTATGCTAGAGGATAAATTTTACCCAATTAATAAATCACAAAGCCAGTGATACACATTGAGTTAGTACCATGCACAGAAACAGAATAAAAGTTTAAGTAAGTTTTGGCCTTATGCAGAAATCATGTAGTGTTTGTTTGTTTGAACGCAGCAGCAATATAATTCACTTTTAAAATTTTAAACCAAGTATACTAAATTCCAGAATCCCAAAAAGCTCAAGATGTGTGTTTTAGATCTTAATTATTTCTGTAGTTTTGTATCATAATAATTAGACAAAATTACTTTTCAAAGATTACTGTTTCAGAAATTATTTTCAAGTGATTGCATGAAATATATCCAGCTCAACTATCTTCAAGCGCAGTTTCAGGAGGCATTCTTTTATTCTATAGCATAGCAAATGCTGTTGTTGATGCAACAGAATAATTTTTTTCAATCTTGTCAGTCCATATAAATGGAGCTCCGCTGTTCAATAGCTGCATAAATATTCTTTGTCTCCTACTTTTAGCAGCAATGATAAATAAATTGAAGATATTCCGAGACATAACACCTGCCAACCATTAAATTGTATTCAAAAGGCAGAAGAGCATCCTAGGTATTAACCTAATACTAAATACAATTAATTCTATGGGATTGGGAAGGATGAAATATACAGACTTAAGAAGGCTGTTCCTATAGTAATGTGTATTATCCTTCTTTCCTTAACTAGATGAATGTATATGCGAGTAGAACAGAGTTCTACGTCAGTTTCCCTGAGTGCATTTCCTATCTCATCATTTGCCAGTGTCCTCTGGATTGGATCATTATAAAGGCACTCACTGTGCTAGATTCAGACAAACATACATGCACAAACATATACCCCCATGTATATTACCTTTATATTGACTGGTTAGACAAATGTAATAACTAAATGTAATAACTAAACTAAACTAGATGTAATAACTAAATTGTAATAACTTAGAGTGGTTATAATCAAAGTCCCAGAACTAACTCTTATGGGAGATAGTTAATTTTCTTTCATTCCATGACCAATGAGTGCACTTATTTTAGACATAACTGAAGCAACTTAAGTATGATGTGGTTTCATCTTCAGGTACATGTGAAGGTAAATTCAAATAATTCATTGTTTTTCAATGGAGAAAATACTAAAAGAAATCAAAACAGGCTTTAATGATTTTTAAAAGAATACAGAGACATGAGACTTTATAATGACTAAATAATTCTATCCACTTTCGTGGCTTGAGTATCATCATAAAATTAGATTTGGTTCTTAAATACTGTGCAGACCAGAAGAAGGACATTTTCAAATAATTCTATATTCTGCAGTTTATTTGCTAAGAGAAAGGAAGCATAGTATTAATAGAGACACAACTGGAATCTCCTTTTAATGTGTCTTTCATACATTTCAATCACAACTCATCAGGTGTTCCAGAAACTTGATAGAAAGCCTGCTACGTAGAGAAAATTTCCTCAAAAAGCTTTATTATTATTATTATATGTATTAGTTAGTTAAAATGCTTATAAATATTTATATATCACACAGAAATAAAATAAAATATTCACCTACAGTTTTACAAGAATGTATCAGTCATCTTGAAAATTCTAATTAGAGTGTTATAGTATGCCTAGGGCTACATAAGAGATAAGAGATTTTAAATGTAGGACCTGAATTTCTAAAAAAGAGGGTTTTGCTTTCCCATTATGAACACAGAATGATAAAATAGAAGGCTTTCTTGAAATTGCCAAGATGATTCTTTCTCATACTTCTCTAAGGAGATTTTTCCTTAAAGAAAATCCCAGACCACATGAAGGCATTAAGCTGAGAACAACTTTGTCACGCCCCATTCGTTCTTCTACAAAATAAATATGCATTGAATGAATAAATAAGCCTAAATACAACCCTATTGTTTGCCAATTATGCTAGATACTAGCCACAAAAAGATTAAAGAGAGAAAACCATATAGTTAATATAGGAAATACATAGCTTTGTATTATTTTTATCCTCCCGGAACCACTTGCCCCCTTACAATGAATGCATGAACAACAAAAATGCAGACATTGAGACACTTGCAACAGTATTTTTTAAGACTGAGATTGCAAATGCTGTTTTATTAATTTTTTTATCTTTATAATATGACAAGTGTAGCACTTTTTACCATCTAATACCAACCTCTAAGCTGCTAGTGAAACATATTTGCTATCATTTATCATCATTTTGTAATGGTTCTTAGTACTTCCAAACTCCCATTGAAGGAAACTGATATTAATCTATTCACATAGACTATGACAAACTTATCAACTACTTAAAATATGACCTAAATATATTTCATAATACTCACCTGTGGGCTCTTATAAGAATTCATAAAAATATTTGTTCATATGAAATATATTTATATTTCCTGAAGCACACTCTATTATAACTACTTACACAGTTTTTAGTTCATATTTTTTAAGATAACAAATTTCCTGGTACTTTCTGAATTAAAACATCACTAAACTTTAATAGAAATGAAATTCCTACCTTTCCAATTACTGTTTCAGTCACTTAGAAGGGGTAATTTATGAAAACTGTAACCTAACAAAATCTAAATTAAAAGTTAGCTTTACTTAAGAGGTAAAGAAATCAGGGCAATTCTATCTCAATTGAGAACAAAAGGAGGTCTTTGTATATTCATTTCCATCTGCCAGCTTGAGGAAGATTTTCTCTTTTTAAAGATTCTTTAAAAAATTAAATTTAGACCATATGAAGACTCTGAAATGTCCTTTGACATAAATATTGAAAGGTGAAAATTGGCCAGGCCATGTGGGGAAAGCTGCTGATAGTGACAGTCGTTGTAATTCTTATATTCTAAAGGAGGCATTAACTGTCATATCAAAATTTTTCTCTCAGTCTTTTCTAGACATGCTTCTCTCCGGTTTGAACTGGTTTTGTGTGTCTGTATTTATCCCATTATGTGAAATTAATCATTAGAGGCAAGATTTGTAACTTAGGTTCTTTCTAATCACTTACGGAAAAATAAGAGATCACCTGTTTCCAGATCCTCAGAGACTACATATGGAAATTAAACATAGAACCAAACAGTCAGGATGAAGATGGGAAAGGAATCTTACCACAGTGTTAAAAAGAAAATGTATAATGAGTGCCTTAAGAGAGGACAACACTATCTGAATAATCAGTTAGCTAAATGTAATCTTAGCATCCATGGCATTCTGTACTACATCTGTGTGATGCGGTAAACTAAATTTGAACAGATGCCCCGCATGTTATGTCAATATTTGAATTGCTATTATGGCTATGAATCAATATTTCTTTGTAAACATGCTTATTTCAAGTGGCTTGAATCGCAGCCCCATGGTTAAATAAACAGGCTCTAGTTTAACTTCCTGATTTAATAACCAAACTCCAGCATTCACGAACTATATCTTTGGTTACTTACTCAACAACCTATTGTCATAGTTTTTATCCCTTCGTAAAAGAAAAGGTAGCCATTGTCTTATAAAATGGTAGTGAGGAATACATATATTAACGCTCTGCTTGAACATTAATTTTAATTGGCTGTTGTTATTTTCTTGTATACATTAGATCTTGCTTTCCCATTTCTTTTTGGAGTCAGGCAAGTCATATTACATTAAAATATAGATGTCAAGTGAAAAATAGAGATATAAAGTAAAGTAATTTGAGTCAAAAATCTCTTTGCTTCTGCCATCAAAACAGTTCAGGCAAAAATCTTTTATTTTTTTTCATGTGTCTTTCCTTTGCAAACATCAGAACATCATAAAGGGATATCTTCAAACTGAATTGATATCACTTAATATTAAACTCAAAACAGTTGTAAGTAAAATATTAATATTTTATTGG
The DNA here is from genome assembly GCF_043159975.1 of Macaca nemestrina. Lineage (NCBI taxonomy): Eukaryota > Metazoa > Chordata > Mammalia > Primates > Cercopithecidae > Macaca > Macaca nemestrina. Next base: position 27,887,203 of record NC_092127.1, read on the forward strand.
ATCTCTCATAACTCACTCATCACTATGGTGATGTGTTATGTTTACATCAAAAGGAGGATCTAATGCTTGAGGGCAGGGAGGGGACAAACTAGCTATGTGCCATAAACTGCGGCAAGCTTTTCACATATAATTTCATCATTTCAAAAATGCATGAACCAGGTTTTGATATCACTGCATTAAAACACCAAGTCATGGAAAGATCAAATGACTCCTCCACACTTTCACCACTAGTATGTATTACAGTTAGTTTCTAAATCTAGGGACCTTGCCTTTTGGTAACTGTGAACAATCATTTAATAATACGTAGTCGTTATCAAAACTAATCTAGGGTTTACCTTTTGATCTTTCAGTAGGGCTTTACTATAACGACTTCTTAGCCCCTCATAATTTCCTTCGGGCCTCAAATGTGTCTAAATTCCCCCTCACCTTTACTTTTCTTTCCATTTCACCCAGTTTAGAAATTCTAATGTTTTAGGTTTTTCTTTTCCTTTATTAAATCCGATTATTAAAACAAAACACTTTGCGTTTGGCATGAAATGCTAAAAATTAGACTTGGCTCATCTTTAAGACAGTTAATTTTTTTTTTTTTAGATTTCCAAATGGGTCCTATCACCAGGTTTTACTGTTGGAAGTAAAAATCAGTTGTTGTCAAATTTGAGTGTTCACCTGAAGAGCTTTTTAAATCAGTTTGTTGGAGCAAATACCAGGAGCCTGTGATTGATTAAATCTTGATTGGGGCTGAGAATTTGCATTTTAACTATAATGTGAGAACTGCAGATGTAGACCGATATTCCAGATTTTGAAGATAGTCTCAATTTATGTTTTCCCACAAATACTAAATATTTTTTTAAAAAGTATTATAATGGGCATTTCTTTATTTTTTAACCCTGCAAAAAAATTCTAAACTAACAAAAAATCTATAAAGATAGGGGTTGATAAACTTTCCATATTAACTCAAGTGTTTGTTCTTTCTACATTTTTTAGTTATATTTCTGTATTTCATAGACTAGAAAGTATGTTTTTGTGGAACAGGAGGCTGTAATAGAAATTGTAAGTTACAATGATTAATATTGTTCACTCTCCCTTGGCAAGCTGGAAAGTTAGCCAAACTACCTACTTTCAAATTCTAGCTCTATAATTTCTTAAATCTATCAACCTATGATTAAATTAATTAACCTATATGCCATGACTTTTTTCATCTGAAATATAGAAATAAGAATAGAACTATTCCATTAAGTCATTTTAGTATTATATAGGTTAATATATTGAAGACACTCAGAGAAATAACTCAAACACAGCAAGGGATAAATGAGGTCTAACTTTTAGTTTGATGATGAGCATTACGCTTTCCACTATGTAAATGTTTTGCTTGGTGGGTTTATTAACTGATAAGATGTTATGGACATAACATTCACGGGTCAAAGTGAAATTCAAATTCTGGCTAAAGATATTTTGCATTTATTTCATATATTTTAGTTCAGTTATAATATTCCTGGCTGCTTTATAATTGAAATATTTCTAATAGAAAATCTTCAAAAATACCATATTAATGAAACATCAAATAGACTGCTATTTATGAGAAAAATGATGTCTCATTCTTACTAGAAATAAATTTGAATCCTTTAATAAACAGAGGACTTGTGAAATAGCCTACATAATCCACCTGTGTTTTAAAATCCATTTTTAATAGTGGTTCATGTACATTATAATTGAAATATAATCATCAAAATAAATCAATTGTTTGACTGCATATATATTTCAATTTCTAATTTTGGAGAATACTTGTCATTTTTCTGCAAGAATGGCTAAGACTACAAGTGTAGTAAAGAGTAATGTTTTAAGTGATTAAAATAAAACCAATATAAACAAACTAGGAAGATTAAATGCTGTACTGAATATCAATAAGCAGTTTTCAGAATGTTATGTTTCTAATATATTGTAATTGTATTTTGTGTATGGCCATTTAACCCAATTGAGAGAAACATACTTAATATGAATCTTCAATATTCTTTTTGTACCATAGATAGGAGAACATCTTTGCTAAAATAGCCAGTAAACAAAGTCAACCCTCAGCAATCTCAAAGCATTTGAAATAAATACATTCGAAATAAAGAGATAGGTAGTTGTACATCCTGTGTTTATGTTCAGAATTAATATAGAAAGGCATGGTGACCCATTCAAAGGTTTAAAACAGAAAAGAAATATTCTAAAGATGAATTAGCAATAATATAGAAATTAGGTTGAAGTTGGCGAGACGGAAAGAAAGGAGTTAAGAGTTTCACAGTTCAAAAATTAATGTTCGAATCAGATGAGGTATAAAAGAGTCCTGAGTTAACTTATTTAGTAGCAATATGGATGGAGAAGAAATACAATAGATATTAAGATAGCAAGATAGAAGACCACAAACTGAAATTAAGGATTTACTTCCCCACCTTACGACTTCATAAAATGAGAGTATTAAAGAAATAAAAGAATAACATGTATTTCTATAATAAATATGTATAACAAAATATTCAAGGTATGCATTAAAGTAAGCAAAAAAGAGCACATAAATTTCAAACTGGTTAATAGAAAAATGAGGAATTTTTAAAATAAATGAAAAACAAAAAATGTCTTTCTGGAAAGGAACATTAGAAAGACAACAGCAAACAAAAGTACACAAGTAAAAACAATTCCAAAGATATCAATAATCAAAATGAATATAAATGGGCTAACTTTATCAATTACAAGACAGAAGCTCAGATGTTAAAAAATCTGTTTAGGATTAAGATAACACAATTTACATGATAGCAATATATTCATCATGTTTTCTCACCTTACACAATATCCTTCATATTATACATGCCTTCTTTCACATTTAGACCTCAAAGTATAGTCAACCACTGAGAAGACTTCCTAGGGAGTCTTGGGATTCCTTCCATTCTTCAATAAAATTATTCATCTTTCTTTTTAATAACAAGAATTTGTGCTGATCAAGGAGTTCGGGTGAGGGAAACTTTGACTAAGTTTAAAGGGGATTTAGAAAATATATGCTTTATCATTTAGTTCTATAACATATTCTACTTACAATTAAATCCGAACTTGAATGAGTAATTTAAACAAAACATTGTTGAGTTTGGTGTTAAAATAAGGTAGAGGACTACACATTTTCAACTATTTCCTCAAGAAAATGACCTGTGAGACAAAATTGATTTTTGAATGAAAAAAATCTGATATTGTATTTTTGCTGTGCATATGTAGGTTTACAAAGAGGGTTTACAACACAAAGATTTCTAAAATTTTTATGGAACCAAAAAATACCCTCAAAAGCCAAATCAATGATGAGAAAGAAAAATAAAGCTGGAAGCATTACACTTCCTAATTTCAAACGATAGTATGAAGCTTTAGTAATCAAAACAATATGGTACTGGCATAGAAACAGATACATAGACCAATTGAACAGAATAGAGAACTTAGAAATAAATTCAAACATATATGGTCAAATAATTTTTGGCAAGAGTATCAACATGACACACTGGAGAAAGAATAGTCTCTTCAACAAATATTGCTGGGTAAACTGAATTTCCTCATGCAAAAGAATAAAATTAGGCCCTTATCCTACATCATATACAAAAATAATTTCATATCTGTGTGGGATGATGGATCGTTTATTTGCTTGGCTATAGTACTGATTTCAGTATGTGTATATCAAAACTTTATATTGTACACATTAAATATATACCATCTTTTTTTAAATGGAAGGAAGAAACTGGTCCACTGACAGGAAATAAAATCTCTTTATTTCATTCAGCTCAAGAAAACAGTAGGGTTCTTCCAGGCCTTCCTCTCATGAAGTGCTCAGCCTGTTGGTGTTTCTTTTCTTGGTATTATTTCTGGTCTTCAAATTACTTAGCCCTTTTGAATACAGATAATTTAGTGCCATTTTAAATAAATTTAGACAATTTAGGGCAGGTAAAACAAGGATTGTCAGATGGAATACAATGTAATTTTGTGAAAACTTTATACTAAAAAATTTATTATTGTTTATCTGAAATTTTAAAATGTCTTCCATTTTTATTTTCTAAATCTGACACCTTAGCAATAAATGAAATGCTCATTTTTCTGTATTCTTTTAGTCATTTGTATGCTTCTCTTTTAAAACTACATATTAAGGTATTCAATAAATATTTAATAAGAAAATAGGTGCCTGGCACTCAGATAAGTATTAAAAATACAAATATATTGTGTATATATATGTACATAAAATATATATTCATGGTTATATACATAGATGATTGATAGGTAGATACAGATATGGGTATAGTTTCTTCAATAAGCTAGTTAATATGTTTATGTAAGTATAATAATATAAATAGATGACATATGATGAGAGATTAGAGAAAGGTGTAATGGTTTTTTATCTTGGTATTTAATTTGTGACTACGTATTAAAACTTAATTGAGTACAAAATCCAATTCAAGAAACTGCAGATAATATATAAATGAATCATAAATGGTTCTTACGATTAACATGTCATGGTTTAAAAGAAGGGGAGCACACATTCTAAAAATTAAAAGGTAAAGACAGAGAGAGATGAAATGTGATTTAGGAAAAGAATTTTAAAGGGAAGAACAACGTGTTGCCCTCTGAGCCCAAATGGAGGGGGCCACTGACTAGTTTGTCCCTATATATATACAGGGCATTAAAAGTGAATGAGACCTGTGAGGCAATTCATTGATAAAACCATATTTTTCTTCAGCTCCTCTAATTTAACTCAGATTTACAGTTACTTTAATATACACAAATAATAAGCCCTAAATGCTCAAGATTTGTTTTGCTACATAATCTACTAGGCTAATGTGAATGAGGAAGCAAACGGGAAATCGTGGTCTAGATTTAACAACCAAACTAATGTCAAGTCTCAGCTTTTCCTCTTATAGGGAAATGACCTGAATCAACATATTTAAACTCTGAAACAGTGGGTCTCCATCTTGGCTATACAAATAAACCATCTAGAATGCTTTGAAAAAATACTGATACCCAGGCCCCACCACAGATCAGTTAAATCAGCATTGCTGGGAATGCAGCCAAGGCATCACTAGTTTTAAAGCTCCTCAGGTGACTATAATGTGAAACACAGGCTAAGAACCACTGCTTCTGAGAGACCTATTTTCTCATCAGTATGCCTTTAAAGCAACTTCCAACTGTGCCCAAAATACTCTTTGTGGTCTGAATTTACCTGTTTGTCTTACTTTCCTGACCACTCTCACTAGGTAACTGATAGGCCTTTCTTATATTTACCAGGTAATGTAATATCCGTATTATATCCATATTATAAATGGCTTCTTGGCCAGGCACAGTGGCTCACACCTGTAATCCCAGCACTTTGGGAAGCCGAGGCGGGAGGGTCACCTGTGGTCAGAAGTTCGAGACCAGCTTGGTCAACATGGTGAAACCCTGTCTCTACTAAAAATACAAAAATTAGCTGGACACAATGGCACGCACCTGTAGTCCCAGCTACTCGGGGGACTGAGGCAGGGGAATCGCTTGAACCCAGGAGGTGGAGGTTGCAGTGAGCTGAGATGGTACCACTGCACTCTAGGCACTCTAGCCTGGGCAACAGAGTAAGACTCCATCTCAGAAAAACAACAACAACAACAACAACAACATGGTTTCCCCAAAAGCAACCTTATTTGACAAAATGTTATTTCAATAAAAGAAAACAATTCCATGAATTCTTTCATCACATTAGAGAAAAATCAGTGACTTTCCCAGGATATCAGTGTTACATCAGCCCTCCTTTGTTCTGACACTAATATATCCTGAATTTACATAAAATATTAATTTCTTACAGTATATTTGAAATGTATTTGTATGAAAAACTTTAAAGTGTTACAGGATAATTAGAATGTTACTTCGACAGCTGAAAACCTCTGTGGTCATGGTTTGCTCAGACCTGCTAGGCTTGTTCCACCCACTAGGACCAGCACACTTCCAGCTTGCATCACATACCTGCCAAGGGTGAGCCACGCGTGGAGTGGTGAGGGGTGTGTGGGTGAACGAGCGCAGGGTCTGGCCCCTGGGCACAGTCATGCACACTGGCTGCTTCAGCAGGGCAAGCAGCTCTAGGGGCTGGTCCAGTTGCCGGCTCCCTGCAAGGCTGCGGCTGCACCAGAAGGACTGCGCACAGCTTCTGCTGAGGGCAACTGCATCTGGATGAGGGAAATGCCATAGCACCCAAAAGCTTGGAGGCACCAGGAACCGCAGAAACCCAAAGAGGTTGTCACAGCCCTAGCTTGGGGAGCTCCTATGTCTGGGCTCCATGAAGGGCCACAGATCTTCTCTCCTTCTTATCACCAGCAACGTGGCAAATGGAAGAGGGGATGTTTCAGCCCTGTTTGTGTTACAGCTCTTTTAGTCCCTCCATTCGGTGGGTCCCAAATTCTTGTCCCACATCCAGGAAGAGTAAGGTACATGAACAACTGGAGGGCAGGCAAGGCAGAGAGTAATTTCATTGAGCAGCAGCAGAATTCTCAGAGGAGGAGAGCAGGAGTGGGTAGCTGCTATTCACAAGCAGGTCATCCCATTGAGCCTGCAGCCCTTAGGGCAGAGGAGACCCACAGTGGGTAGCTTCTATATGCAGGCAGGCCTCCCTTCATCTTCTTGCGTTTGCCTGAGTCTGGGGTTTCTGTGGGCTTCAGAGGAGAGAAAGTGTGTGCTAATTGGTCCATTGGCAGCCATAGGCAGACCAGGAAAAAGCACCATAAGTTCTCATTCTGATCCATGAGACTGGCATCCCAGTCCCCAGGCTTCAGGCCATTCCTGGGTTGAAGGTGGCGTTTCACCAGAGACCTGCCTCTTTCCACCAGGAGCCTGCCTTTTGCCGTCATCAACCTGCCATCCATGGTGTCCATGCGCCCAGGCTATTCATGCTGAGGGGCACCTACAGTCCCATGCCAAGTTGCCCTCAACCCCCCATCCCTCCCAGCCTCTTCCCTTGCTTGTTGTTGTCCAAAGTCCAGAGGGGGCTGAGGCAGCAGGGGGCTGAGGCAGCAGGGGGTTGATGTGTCAGCACTGCCTTGGACATGCACACACCCAACTGGGTAATGACAGTGCCTGGGCTCAGCCTCAACATTGCTCCAAAACCATAGTGGACACCCAGAGTTGGGAGAGCCCAGGCAGCAGGAGCTGGCATTTCCAAGCCTGTGGGGGATGGAGGAACTTCTTGGGTCACCAAGGGTGCAGGGATGCCTGGGTCCACAGCTCTAGCTGGGTGACTGTAGCTGCACCTGGCAGGGTGGGGCATCCAACTGGCCATCTTGGAAGGGGCCCTGGTTCCTGCCTGTTACTGGTTCCCACTGGCTCTGTGGAGTGCACAGCCCCTGCCTCACCTTCTCCATGCAGCAAATGTCTTTGCAGCTGCTGCTCCAGGTGGGCTATCGCTGCCATCAAAAGGATCTTTTCAGTCAAGACAATAATGAAAGTAATGCTGTCTTGGAATTCAGCATTGAATGTATCTATAGCTACATGATTTTCACTCATTCTCAGAAACTGTACTTAACATGTCAGCAAATCAGATCAGACTGCTCCCACCAGAGAATAACCCAGGAATAATGTTAATGAATTTTATACTGATACCCACCGATGTCCTACCATTATTATATAAATCTGAGGTCAGAAGACTGTGCCCCACAGCCTGCTATTGTAAATAACCTATTATTGGAACACAGCCATGCCCATTGGTTGATGTATGATTGATGGCTGTTTTTGCCCTACAACAGCACATCTGAGTAGTGGTGACAAAGACGATGTAGGCCAGGAAGCCTAAAATATTTACCCTGTGATCCTTTACAAAAAGTGTTTGCCAAAACCAGCTATAGATTAATTTTGTTTTAATCTGTAATTTAAGATACTTAAAATTTCTAATTGTCTCAAATTGTTCTTTACCAGTATGTCTTATAAACAAAGGGAGAAAAACACATTATTTGTGAAACAAGTTTATTCCTTCGTGTGTAGATGATCTCTTTTGCTCACTTTCTTTTCTCTCCATCACCCTCCCTTCATTTTTCACTTCCCATTTTTTTTTCTTCTATGGTACAATTTTCCTATCTCCCTAATTCTTTGGACTTCTCAAATCCTTGCCATCTTTTCACAAATTTAGTGCTAATTTCACAAATTTTTCTTTGCTTCTCTGGGACCAAGTCTGGGAAAGATCATTTAAGGATGATTTGTAGGGTTATTAAAATATGATACAAATGCAGATCATGCCTCATGTATCTTGCTGTTTTGTCTCTAGATCTGGCAAACTTTCAAAAAGATGGACTCGTGCTAGGGACATGGTCATGAGTCACATACTGAGTATGAGCCCAAATACTGTCAGTTTTTTAGGGTGCCTTGATCAGATAATAGCAGGAATTAGTCTGTGGGATCAAGTGCTCCTGTCTTGAGAATGTTAGTACAAAATGCATGCTATGAATGAGAAAAAAGTGAAATATACAAAAAGCACTTTAATAAGTCAGCACGATATTGACTAAATCTGACACCATTTCCATTTAAACTGTGTCTCTGGTTTACTTGTCTATCATTTTTTTTCTTTAATAATTGTTTTAAAGCAGGATGTTCACAATATTTTCATTACTATTTTAAATGTTGTTAGCTGATCTCTTTTCATTAGCTATGCAACACTATGGTACAATAATATATATGGTCATATAAAATATTAGATGCATCCTCATGAAAAAGCCCTCATTAGAATTCATAATAAAAAGCTTTCTTCCTAGTATGAAAATGATGAAGGAGGATTACTGTAACACTGTACACTGTGCAAAGGCACCTGGTCAAGGCAGCACATAAGTGGCACTGCAATCCAGGCTGCCCTGCACTTGTCAAGCTAGACACCCTAGGGTAGGTTTGTATTCACTGGAGGGTAGCAATGCTTTCTTCTTTCCTCAAAGGCTGTACTTGATCCCATAGCTTTGGACCCAATGTTGTGTGGACTCAGGTGGACACCTTTCTTAATTCACAGGAAGATGCTGTAAAGTCTTACCTACCATGTTAGAAGTGCATGGCAATTTGAAAAAGATATTTTGAATCTAAACAATCAAAACATTGTGTCTTCAGGAAATAGCAGAAGCCAGATCCTAATATTTCTGTTTACTCTATGGCCTTGTAAAAATTCCTACTTATAATTTCTCCATCATAACACAAAGTGACAGCATTTTCTCCTTGAGAGGATGTTGCAATAATAAAAATAATAACATCCTGTTTAATGTAAACTGCTAGTATAAATATACATGTTTAGAAAGGTGGAAATTAATTCAGTTACTGAACTGCACTTTTTTGAAGCTTATTTTGTGTAGTAATAAAGAATGAAAAAATTAAAACAAAAATGTACTTTATATGCTTTCTATCTGGATTACCTTTTCATTTTACATACTTTGCTGAACTTACTGAAAGTATATTCAAATTGATCTTTGTGAATTCACTTCTGTACATTTACTTATATATAATGTAATAGCAGTTTGACTATTAGGCCTTTGTTCTTTTCTTAAACAAAGGAATGATGTATTTAGAGTGGCAAAGAATAATTTTTAAGGAAAATCATGACTATCATGTGGATACAAAGAACACACGTTAAATATTAAATGTGCTCATTATTTATAAAGCAACTAGGCAGATGTTATAATCAGCTCAAAGAAGGCAAAGAGCCACAAATGTATATGGAAAAAATAATTGTGGTAATGAATTTCCAAATAGATATGAACCTGGCTTTTTCATGGAGTGAGGGAGAGAAAAGTCAATCGAATTTCTTCCCATCAGAATTTGTTTGTTCATCTATAGACAATAATTTTTTAATTTCTATCTGTTATTTGAAATTTATAGGGTAATAAAATACCTCAAAGGCAACAAAAGGCTAGAATGGGAAAACCCAGAAAGCCATGCTATAAATAATGATTTTTTTTTTATTGGCAACACCTAGTCATCGCTTCGCTTGCTCCAAACTTATTTACCAAATACTAAGAATCAGTATATGATCTAAACAACATTCAACTAACACAAAATGACAATCATAAGCTACCATATGTTATTTTAATTATAGAGCCTAAGAAGAAAAAAATGTAATTTAAGAAAATAAAAGATTACTAAACTATGTATTTTTGTATTAGTGTATAGATACAAATACATAAAAAATAGGTATATGAATATTAATCTGTCATCTTCAAAGATAAGATATTTTTGTTTCCACTGTTCATAAACAGGTAACTAAATCAATAAATGAAATTAAATAACAATTCTGGTGTATATGTGAAGAGAAAATCTTACTTTTTCTGTTTCCTCAGAAACTTTTGAAATCCAGGCATTGTTTTGTTTTTGTTTTTATTTTTGTTTCTTTTAGAGACAGGGTATTGAACTGTCACTCAGGCTGGAGTGCAGTAGCACAATCGTGGCTCACTGTAACCTCAAACTTCTGGGTTCAAGTGATCTTCCCACCTCAGCCTCTTGAGTAACTTAGACTACAGGTACACATCACCACATTCAGCTAATTTTTTTTTTATTTTATTTTTGGAGTGACAGGAGCGGGGTCTCACATTATTGTCCAGGTTCGTCTTGAACTCTTGGTCTCAAGAGATCCTCCTGCCTCTACCTCCCAAAGTGTTGGGTTCATAGGCGTGAGCTGTGATGCTCTGCACAGGTATTGTTTCAAAGTGTTTTTATTACGTAATTCTTCAACTCACCTATGGAACTGAATTACTAACAAAAGCTTTGTCACAGAAGACAAAATACTGCATGTTCCCTCTTACGTTATCCTTTAAAAGTTGAGCTCATAGAAGTAGAGAGTAGAATAGTGGAATAGCTGTCAGAGGCTGGGGAGCATCAGGCTTGGAATGGAGAGATGGGAAGATTGGTTGATGGGTATAAGTTACAGATAGAAGGAATAAGTTCTGGTGTTCTATTGCACAATAAGGTGACCACAGTCAGCAATAATGTATGGTATACTTCAAAATAGCAAGAAGAGAGGATTTTGAATGTTCACATCATAAAGAAATGATATGTTTTTAAAGTGATGGATATACTAATTACCCGGATTTGATCATTACACAATGTATATATGTACTGAAACATACCCATAAAGATGTACAATTATTATGTGTCAATTAAAAACCAATAAAACTTAGAAAGAGGCTCTGCAATTCATTTTCATCTGACAACATACATGAAAAGGGCAAATACTTAAGTAATTATCCTCTACTGTTGATACACAAGGTGAAAATTAGAAATTTTGCATCTCCCTACTGACATTAGAAATTTCACACATTTTAAGTGAATGTTCTTCTTAAACATATTCATAATTTGTATGCTTTTCAGTTGCAACAAAAGTGACTTGAGAAAAGGCAAATTAATGAAAAATCAACTATTCATAGTACAAGTTATCTTGAACCTATCTTTGTTAATGTAGCTTATAAACTATTTCTGAACATGTCAATACCATATCAAAGGAATATATCTCTACATGAACTGTCACTACTATTATTAGCATAACCACAGATTTTGTTCTATGTATGTATGCACACACAGGCACTCAAACACACATCCTTGCATATGGTAAAAATCAAAATGTCAGCTAGATTTTACAGAAAACATGTTTTATTTCAAAGAAGAGCAACATCTCTTTTCATCATATTTTTCCATCTAATTTGCAATAGTTATATCATATTTTTCCTTATCAAGAAATAGACTTTAGCATCTAAAGTTGAACGACTAAACCATCTTCATTTCTTCTTCCGTCAAACTAATCAATGTTTTAGCAACCTCTTTTTAAGTAGTCTGTGGAATATTACTCCTTATAAAATGTGCATGGTCATAATTCAACCGTAATGACCTTCACTTCACACTTTACAAATGTTCTCTTTTATCAATCTCATTTACAATCATGACTTCAACTGTCAAGCACTCACCAATTACTCACAAATTCAATTCATCAAGCACTTCCTTTCTTCTAAACTAGAGCTTCAAAGCTACCAAATTATATTTTCTGTTCTCTTATCAAGGCTTCTACCAGGATATTCCACAGTTATCTTAAACATCTCACTTATAAATTAATGTGTCATTTTCATTATATTTATCTACTGAATATATATTGAATATCAACATTAGAAACTGAATTTCTATTGATGGCATCACAGTCATTTAAAATAGAAAATGTCAAGTATCAATTTACTCTATCTCCTATTATTCACCTCTACCTTTTCTACTTCCTTAATATCTTTGGTCAAGGTCATGATAAGCTATTGTTAAAACATGATGCATATTCATAAGAAAGTGCACAATTAAACATTTATTTGTTTATCTTGCAAGTGGGTGAATAAAAAATATGAAGTATGCAATGTGTAATACTGATGTGTAATACTGATAAATTAATGTTGGCATTTATAACCTTCTAGAAAAAAAGTGATGGACATTGGCAGATAGGTTATACACACTAGAGGTTCTTAATACATAGTATTTGTATGGGTAGTGTTTGAAATTTCATAGGAAAATAGAGGTTACTTTATTTGGAAATATTGCAAAGAATCATCCTATAGTAGAGAATGGTAGATACATGTCTAGCGGAAGAAATCTGCTCTTGACAATTTAACTATATACCAGAACCAAGTCTTACTTGAGAACACTGAATAATCCTCTTTTCTGGAGGGACACAGATTCGTAGAATTACTTGTATTTATTTGGTTGGTTTGGGGACAATTAGGAAGAATTAAGGCTAGTATCCAGGCTATGACTGATTGAAATGAAAACTCTCATAGGACTCTTACAGGACAACGTCTCTCAAAGGTTGACTGTGCTTAAGATAAGTAATCACAGTTAACAAATAGTTGTGACAACCTAAGGGACATGGCTGTATGCAGGTTACATCTATTCAGATTGCTCATTTATATGTTATTATTGAGTTGGTATAAGGCCTGATAAGGCAACTTTGCCCACTTACATACAAGATATTTCTTCCCACTGTAACATGCTATGAATTGTTATATATATGTTAACCCACTACAAATATTGAGCCTACATAAAAGCATATAACATAAAATAATGACAATGCTATGAATGTTGATATTATGTTTAATATGATATGCTAGTATTTTAATATTTATAATTATATAGAATAAAATAATGCATTTTGGAAATAATTGTTTTGGTGTTAAATCTGATTGAATAAAGACAAGGCCAGAGGTCAATACACATTCATAAATATGTTATCTCTTGTTTATTTGGTCAAAGAGAATGAATGGATAAGGAATATAGATGTATAAACTGTAGAGGAAATCCTGTATTTCATGACCACTTTTGCATTTTTCTTGTGATAAATGAGACAAAGCATGACTGAGATATTGAGGCAAGGCACATGTAAACTCTTGACAGATATATTCATTGACAAGAAAAACAAAATATAATTTTGTTCATAAGCAGGTACTTTTAACACCAAACTGGCCAAAAGTCCCAGAGCTTTGGAAAACACTTCAGAAAAAAACGAACTTGAACCTCAACCTTTAACTATATATAAGGTCAGCATTAAACTTCATGCTGAAGGAAGAGTGTAAAAGTACATTTCTGGGTTTAGTATAAACCAAGGCATTATGCCTTATGGCTGCTTGATATACATTTCTCATATAGCTGCATTGCAGTTTTCCTCTATGGCTGTCGTTTATCAAACTTGCCTTGTAATTGTGTCATCATTTGATTTGCAACTTTTGAAGCTATAAATTATATTGTTAGATGAATACGAAACCATGAGATTTAGACAGTCTTGTTGAGTCATCCCTTTCATTATTATTTACTTGCTCTAATAATTTTTGGAGAAATTAAAAAACCTTATCAACCAAAGGTTCTTTCTGTTCCAGTGTAGAGTGATAGAGAAGATGGGATTTATTGTTGAATATGTGTATCAGATTACATGTAGGCAGGCTGTCCTCCTGAAACTGAATCCTGGACAGAATTTCAAGTAAATTTGCAGAAAAAACAACGGTAAAGCTCTACTTTCACGCAAGACAAATGGATGTACCTTGTAGCTTCCGTACCTCATGAGAAGCTTTTGAATTTATTTTTGAAATATGTGCTTACGATTCTATGGTGAAAAGTTCCTCAGATCTTCATGTAAAGTCAAATGTTGAGTCTATTTTGGGTCTATTGTGTTTTCAAAGATATGCTATGGCAAATGACATTTACTTCTTCGTGTCATAAAGATTAAATGAGTTAAAATCTGTAAAACACCTACATCAGTGGCGGCAATATGATTACTGTGTAAGTATTGCGTTAAAAATTTGTTTTATGCCTGTGATTTCATAGATGTGGATAGCATATCTTTTTCTTTTTTTCTTTTTGTTTTTTGAGACGGAGTCTCGCTCTGTTGCCCAGGCTGGAGTGCGGTGGTGCAATCTCGGCTCACTGCAAGCTCCGCCTCCCGGGTTCACGCCATTCTCCCGCCTCAGCCTCCCGAGTAGCTGGGACTACAGGCGCCCGCCACCACGCCCGGCTAATTTTTTGTATTTTTAGTAGAGACAGGGTTTCACCGTGTTAGCCAGGATGGTCTCGATCTCCTGACCTCATGATCCACCCGCCTTGGCCTCCCAAAGTGCTGGGATTACAGCCTTGAACCACCGCGCCCGGCCGGTGGATAGCATTATCTTCTATAACATGAATAGAAATAATAACTTTCTCATTGGCAGTCACATATTTGAATGATGTGAAAAATTAGTGGAGAAAATAGATTATTTGGTGTTAAAGAGCACTAAGAGATTTGTTCTTAATAGAATCACATGCATCTTTTGACTATATTTGATGCTGTCATAGATTTACTTTTTTGTAATCTGTTTTTTCTTAAAGGTCAAATTTATTTACAAAAAAGTATTTCATTTATTTTTACTCCCAAAAGTAATATAAATTCACAGAATTACAAATCAACATTAACAATGTCTATAAAGCACATGCTGCTACAATCAAAACTGTTAAGTCCTATGAAGCATAATATACAAGACATAATTGGCAAGGCATGGTGGCTCACATCTGTAATCTCAGCACTTTGGGAGGCTGAGTGGGGCGGATCACTTGAGATCAGGAGTTCGAGACCAGCCTGGCCAACATGCAAAACCCCGTCTATACTAAAAAGACAAAAATTAGGCTGGCATGGTGGCATGTGCCTGTAATCCCAGCTACCCAGGAGGTTGAGGCAGGAGAATAGCTGGAATCTGGGAGATGGAGGCTGCAGTGAGCCAAGATCATGCCACTGCACTCTAGCCTGGGTGACAGAGTGAGACAGCATCTCAAATAATAATAATGATAATTAGCCAGGCATGGTGGCACACACCTATAATCCCAGCTACTCAGGAGGCTGAGGCATGAGAGTCCCTTGAACCCAGGAGGCAGAGGTTGCAGTCAGCCAAGATCATGCCACTGTGCCACTGCCCTCCAGCCTGGGTGACAAGAGTGAAAATCTGCCAAAAGAAAGAAAGAAAGAGAGAAAGAGAGAGAAAGAGAAAGAGAGAGAGAAAGAAAGAGGAAGAAAGAGGAAGGAAGGAAGGAAGGAAGGAAGGAAGGAAGGAAGGAAGGAAGGAAGGAAGGAAGGAAGGAAGGAGGGAAGGAAGGAAGGCAGGCAGGCAGGCAGGAAGGGAAGAAGGAAGGAAGGGAGGGAAGAAGGAAGGAAGGAATAATGCATTTAAATTTTACCAGCAATTGTAGTATTGTGAGAAGATGGAAGGCCTTGCATGTCATGTGCAAATTAATTATAGGTAGGTTACCCAGAAAAAAAAATAATTATTTAGGGAAATCACTTAATTTACAAACTGCTTAAGAGCATTAGCTCTCATATATTCTATAAAAGGCATATCTTTTCATATGAAGTGTATTATATTTTCCTGAGTTTTACTCTAAGGATAATGATTTAACAGACTATTAAATTCACTAAACATTAAAATAATGCATTTGACCAGTTATGATAGCTAATATGTTAAATTGTATTTTGTGGAGGGGGGGATAAATTTATGTTTTTTATTTAGGTTGCTACACATTCTAGATCATCAATTTCACCATTTTATCATGCTTTGTTTTATTTTGTTGTGTTTTCTGCTAATGTTCGCTGCATCTTTATGATTTGCTTTTGTGTTTGTGGCAGTGTTGGGAGGGGATGAAGAAAGGAAGTAATAGCTAAGCTGCACACATGATCCAAGTGTGTTGTATTTGATGAAAATAATTGCAACCCTCAGAAACATTTTAATTAACATTCTCTCAGGGTTAAAAGAGCAAAGTCACCTGGATACTAGAGCATCTTTATTGAAATTCTAATACATAATCACATTTGCTGAACTAGAGTATCAAACTATTGTTTTTACTACTGCTTAGATAGATTGGGAGACAGTTGCCAATTACAATGTGGCATATAATTGACAAGTTATATCCTAAGTAGCAAAGTGTTTGGGGAATTAATTTTTAACTCACAATACTTCCCTTTTATTTCCAGTAAGATTAATTCCCAAAATTAATCAGTAAGCGTGTCAATTAAATTAATCATGTTTTCACTCACTTTTTATTTAACTATTCAACAATGCTTAAGGCCATAATAAATTAAGTCAAATCAAATGTTCTGTGGGTAGAAAGCGAGGGCAGGATAAAGGAACTTAGGTCTTGTAAAATATAATCACTTACAAACTAAAATAATCCCCTCTAAACAAAAGGAACTACCACTACACACTTACTAGACTGATGAAAACCCAAAACACTGACGACATCAAATCCTGGCAAAGATACGGGGCAATAGGAAGTTTCACCCATTGCTTGCTGGAATACAAAATGGTACAGCCACTTTGGAGGAGACTTTGACAGCTTCCTACAAAACTAAATATATTCTTACCATATCATGCAGCAATCATGCTTTTTGATGTTTATTCAAATGAGTTGAAAACTTAAATCCATACACAGAAATCTTCACAGAGATGTTTATAGCAGCTTTATCCACAATTGCCAAAACTTAGAAGCAGCCAAGTTGCCCTTCAACAGGTGAATGGATAAACTGTGGTACATTCATACAATGGAATATTATTCAGTTCTAAAAAGAAGTGAGCTATCAAGCCATGAAAAGACATACTGGAAACAAACATTCATATTACTAAGTGAAAGAAGCCCAGTTTGAAAAAATCTCCATACTGTATGATTCCAACTATATGACATTCTAGAAAAGGTAACACTGTGGAAAACATAAAAAAAAAATCAGTGGTTGCCAAGGGTTACAGGAGAAGGAGTGATGAATAGATGGAGCACGGAGGATTTTTAGGCCAGTAAAACTGTTCTGTAAATTATAGTATAATGGTAGATAAATGCCATTATACAATTGTCAGAACCCGTAGAATGTACAACACCAAGAACTTTAATGTACTTAAAGCATCATAAGTTGAACTATGGATCTGGAGTGATAATGGTATTCAATATTTCTTCATCGACTGTAACTATGATGTGGGATGTTGATAGCTGGGGAAGATCTGCATGTGTTGGGGGAAAAGGGTCTATGGGAACTCTATAATTTCTGCTCAATTTTCTGTAAGCCTAAAACACTAAAAACCAAAGTCTTTTAAAAAATGCCCCTGTATTTACAATAATCATGGCTCTTTAAACGCACTATGTTCTAATGTGGTGTGTGTAAGTGTGTTTGTACCAGTGAATATCGAGAACTAGACTAGTACCTGAAAGATAGGAAGCTTACATTACTATATATAACTGTAGTACACTTAAGTAAAGTTCAAATAACACAATACAATTGACACTTTTTATCTTTTTGAAAATTAGGTAGATATCACAGTTTAGTTTTAAAGTTTTTTTTTTTTTAATTATGTTCAGGCTACCTTTAACCAAGATAATTTGGATTCCTTTGTATACATAGTTTCACTACTTATAATTAATATAAACATGATAGCTTTCCACATTGAATTTGATTCATATATGCATATTACATATGCATATTAAATACAACTGAAATTTTTACATCTTTTTTATGCTTTAAATACAAAATATTTGTCTAAAATATTTGTGTTTATTAGCAATTATTGAATAGTTTGAGAAAAACAGTTTCTACATACATTATAATATACAAATGGAATTTATTCTAAATAAAAACAATACATTTTTATTCTTTGAGTTTCTAAGATTTCGGCTTATATTGGAATCAAACTAATCAAATTCTAAGAATAAGTGTCAAAAAGATAAAACATGGTTTCCTTTTATGCTTTTGAGTGAATCTTTTGTGTTGGAGGGAATTGGTACTTTTTACTGGAGGATAGGAGGAAAGGATAAAAGTGTAATTTCAAAGAGATGAGAACAAATTGCAGCCTTTACAAAAACATATTATACTAAGCATAATTGATATAATCTATAATTTTTAGCACTTATCATGTACTCAAAACTGACGGTTGTACTCTCAGATGTGTAAGATGTCATTGTTCTCAGTTCTGTGTGACTTGGAGAGGCATTGCCAGCTACACAGGTGCAGGCATTTGGGCGTCAGTGATTCCGCATCCTTGCAGGCCCTACAAGGCCAGATGAATTTTCCTTGCCCTTAGAATGACTCTGAGTCAAAAGTCAGCACAGCCCTAGTGACGCTGCATCCATGGGAAGAAAGATAATGTACAGATACCAATAAGTAAGGATTTTTGTCACGTTCCCTAGTATATTCTTTGTGCCTAGAACAGGAACAGCAGAGGAGATTTCACACTGTTCTCCCAGAGCATGAAGTGAAATCGTTTCTTTTGTTTAGCTATGCTAATCTCATGCTGTCAATTAACTTGAGAAAATGATTCTATCAAAGTAACCACATAAACAAACAAAAACTTATTCCCTTCCTGCTTGCTGCTATTTTTGGACTTGGGGAGGGAGCACAATTTCTAAATGTCTACTCTTCTGTGTTAACCATGCTAGTTGTTTTCCTTTTCTATCAATAATTATTAAAAGGGTAATACATATTTAATATTTCTAATTTGGAAATTAGAAATTATTTAATAATTTAATATTTAATAATTATGTATTACCCTACACAACCCATTGTAATGTAAAATTTGCACCATTTAGTTACTAGCATTTTTCTTTAAAGTTTAATTTTTTTCTTTAAAGTTACTAATTACCTCCAGTTTAAGGACTCCAATGGACACGTTTTGTTTATCTTGCTTTTACTCTCAAGTGTTTTACATTTCATCACACTCTGTTTCTTGAAAAGTTCTCTCCCTTTGGCTTTCTATTCAATACATTCTGATAGTTCACCTGTTACCTCTTAGATACTACATTTGTGTGTATGTGTGTGTGTGTGTTCTTTCTCCTTCTGTAATATAAACAGTGATATTGCCTAGGTTTTGTTATTATATCTATCTCTTACTTTACAAATAATCATTAGACAAATTACAGAATTCATGCAATATTTAAACTATTAAATAAAATAGTTAAAAAGAAAAACTCAGTTCTGAAAATGAGAGAAGTAAAGTCAGTGGATAAAAGGGAGATACGGCACGTATGTAAAAGTAAATCTGCCCTTCTAGCTCTATAACCTTGAACAAGTTATTTCACATCTCTGTGCCTTAGTTCCTCATCTGTAAAATGGTAGTAATCATAATGATTTTCTTTTTGGGTTGTTGGGAAGATTCAATAAGTATAAAATGACTTAATATGTGTAAAGCTTCTGACACATGGGAAGCCTTCCTTACATGTAATCTGTTATTAATAACAGATATACCTATTTATAACTAAAAATTCTATGACAAAAAAAATTTAAACTAATAAATTTTTACAGAAATTTAAATAATTGCATGCACATTGTACATATTTATAGAATATGAATGCCTTAACTGCAATGATTTTTATGGTTATTTTATTTGGATTTCCAGCAACTACCTCAATTTCTGGACTGGAGAAGAAATTTACAACTATTTGGGGAATGAAAGCATTAATGAGAGTGTTATGATGATCACACTGATTAGATTAGGTCAAAATTAGAGTGGGGCAACCCAAACTCTATCCCTTTCTCCAGTTTTAAATATTAGTTAAAGGTTTTCAGTGTTTAACTCCTATTTCCCATCCATCTCTCGCCAACATTCAGATCTCTCCATTGCCATTGGTCTAAAGGTCAGCCCCCAGTTTCATATGGCATCCACTGGCAGTTGATAGAAATGAAGGCACTACAGACCCAGGGTCATATACAGAAATCCAAGGAAAGGCTATTGGAATGGTGTATGATCCTTTTCAGTATTTTTTTCATCACACATTTCTCTCCTTCCTGATGCACACCTGTACACACAGATAAACACACGTTCACTATTTGAAGGCTCCCTTTGTGCTGCTTTCCCCGATACCAAAATTGCTAGCAATGGCTACGGATTTGATTACTTCTCTCTTTTGTCAATGAGTTTCTTGCTATTATGAAAACATATTCTTCTTCTTCTTCTTTAGTGAGAACAGGATGATACAAAATTGACTTAATCTGCAGCACAAAGTTTACATTTTGTTGTGAAAAAGAACTTGTTGACAGGATAGGATTGCTAAAAACCAAAGTGCTGAACAGCAATAGTAATTTCACTGCCTTGGAAAAATAAAGACAGTCTATCATCTCTTTGGAAGAGATTGTTTTCCATTTTGTCTCAAAAGAGAATGAGATTCAAATATTGTTTTGTAGCCCCATGCTTCTCTGACACATATTTAAATGTCTTTAGACATTTTCTTTTAACATTGTAGATGCTCTTAAGCCTAATTGTCAAAATTGATCATAATTATAAAGTTAGGATTTTTTTCCTAAAAATATGTTATAAAAAATCTCAACTAATATAAAACCTATTATTTAATTTTCAAATTATTTATGCACTGATTTTTTGTATATTTCATATCACATTTGCTATCAGCAATATACATACCATTTCAATATGGCATTTATAAAGATCTCATCATGAGGCCATTGTAAGTAAAATTATTTCTTCACGTAAAATAATTATGTGAAAATATTAGAGAATTTTTTCTTTTTCCTTTTCTTTTTTTTTTTTTTTTTTTTTTTTTTTTTTTTTGATGCAGAGTCTCATTCTGTCATCCAGGCTGCAGTGCAGTGGTGCAATCTTGGCTGACTGCAACCTCCGCCTCTGGGGTTCCAGTGATTCTCCTGCCTCAGCCTCCCGAGTAGCTGGGATTAGAGGCACATGCCACCATGCCTGATCAATTTTTTTTTAGTTTTAGTAGAGATGGGGTTTTACCATGTTGGCCAGGCTGGTCTTTAACTCCTGACCTCAGGTGATTTCCCCCGCCTCAGCCTCCCAAAGTTCTGGGATTACAGACATGAGCCACTGCACCTGGCCGTTATTTACTTTTGAGAGACAGTAATCCAAGAAATTATTTTCACTAACTATGATGTTCCCAGTATTGTCCTGGTTATTACATGGCAGATACTAAATATCTGTAATGCAATCTTGCTTCAGTAAGCTTATGATTTAGCTGTGGAGAGGCAAACTTAATACTGTAAAATAAAAAGTGCAAATATATATCACATTATATACCAGGGGCCCTAAACAAAGAGATGAATGAATATCAGAACAGTAAGAAAACACTATGAGAAGAATACTAATATGATCTTAGTGTTATTAAGAAGTCAGAATTAAGAAAATGCATTTATTTTTAGTTTTTTGAGATGCTTCATACTGTTCTTCATAGTGTTTGTACTAATTTACATTCCCACCAGCAGTGTACAGGCAATCCCACTGCTGGATATATAGGCAAAAGATAGTAAATTAGAATATCAAAGAGATATTTTCACTCTTATGTTTATCACAGCACTAGTCACAATAGTCAAGGTATGGAATCAACCTAAGTGTTCATCAGCAGATTAATGGATAAGGAAAATGTGGCTCATATACACAATGAAATATTAGTCAGTCATAAAAATGAATGAAATCCTGACATTTGCAACAACATGCTGGAACTGGTGGATATTATGTTAAGTGAAATAAACCAGGCATAGAAAGACAAATATCACATGTTCTCACTCATATATGGAAGCTGAAAAAAAATATTTGAACTCATGGCTTTAAAGTGATGGTTACCAGAGGTTGGGAAAGAGTGGCGGGGGTGATGACAGGAGAATAAAGATGGATTGGTTAGTTGGGTACAAAATACAGTTAGAAGGAACTGGCCTTCTAATATGATCTAATATTCAGTAACAAAACAGGGCAATTGTAGTTAACAATAATTTATTGTATATTTCAAAATAATTAATAGCTGGGTTTGGAAAGTCCCTAACCTAAAGAAATCATAAATGTTTGAGGTGATAGATATCCCAATTACCCTGATTTTAATCATTGCATGTTGTATGCCTGTGTCAAAATACCACATGTAACCCATAAATATGTGCAGCCATTGTGTATTTGTAACAACTAAAAAATTTTAAAAAATAATATAAATGTAAATATATATGTGCGAATGTCATCAATGCAAATCCAAATCTTTAAAACATATCTCAGATTTAAAATGTGGTATCATCTCTTGGAACCATATATATACACATATATACATATTTAGTATATATGTTTAAACACATATATTTCTATATGTATTTCTATATACTTATTTCTCTCTATATATATGTTTAAGTACAAAATCCAGCACAATCTGATCCTTTGCCTTCAGCAATTGATTTCACCTGCTTATATCTCATTTTCTGCACTTGTAAAACTATCTAGAGAGTTTTATAGAGACTTATCTAGAGACTTATAAAGAGATCTAGAGTAAGAATAAAAACTAAAACAATACATTTAAGCTTTGAAATAAGTTTCCAGCTGGAACTATCATTTTTTTTTATGTCTGTCATAGCATCTATACCTTTCTCATAAACAAACCACACAGAAATATGTTGTTATCAGATGTAATAGAGATAAAAGTTTTCTGTCCCATCATGGAAATAGCCCATTTCATTTTTCTTGTACAAGTCGTAAATTGTGCAACACTAAAAAAGTAAAAATTATGTACATAGAATGTTATTCATAAAATAGCCTCTAAACATGAATTAAATAAACTATTTCTTTTCAATAATATTGCTTTGAAAATAACTAGTTCTTTTGTTACAGGAGATAAGTGCAAGACTACTGAATACAGCAAGATGAAAAATATGCTATTAGATTTACAAAACCAAAAATATATTATGCAAGAAAATGAAAATCCTAATGACGACGACATATCTCGGAAGAAGCTATTGGTGGATCAAATGTTTAAATATTTTGATGCAGACAGTAATGGACTTGTAGCTATTAATGAACTAACTCAGGTATGATTAGTGACTATATTAACAAACTTACTGAAACATAGCATGCACAGTATATTTACTTTTTCTGAATTTACTCTATAATGAAAAAAATGTATATTTGATCCATATTATTGAAAAGTATGTGAATAACAACATTTTATAAGAAATTTGACTACATCATCAGCAATATTAATTTCAAGTAACATTATATGGTGTTTCACAGTTTAAAAAGAGATATCTACTTCTGGTAGATATCTATACCTTAAATACCTAAAGGAATTACAAGTTCTTTATCTTGTAGAATTTATATTCTCAGATTATATATTCCTAGTATATTCTGGAGCTCACACACTGTTTAACTTTCTATAAGTCAATAAAAGCTGATTTATCCAATATTCATGGGAACTAATGAACAATAATTGAGCGCATTTATAACAAAGTGTATATAAATAGTTTAAGATAGTGTTGAGTCACTGATGTGTTCCAGTATTTCTTCAATAATTAAGGACCAATTACAGCATATTCAATTTGGTTTAGTAGTAGAAATATAAAATAAGAGACATGGGATTTCTTCAAAACTATGCACTGATTTTAGGGAATAATGAAGAGAAGAAGCCCAATTAGGCAATAGAACAATGATGACAGCACTGATGGATTTTGCTGACTTCTTGATGATCCCTATGATATATCTTGAGGTAGATTTTGCTCCTACCCTTAACGGTGGGATATAGGTTTGATATTTTTATAATATGGTATGCATTTTTTTCTGGTGAATATTACCACTTATTTAAAAAATCTGGCATTGTCGAGTATTGGTCTTCTTAAACAAGTATTTCTAAGCTTTGCAATAGTGTGACTTACTTTAAAAACTTTATCTCAAAGTAACATTGTGAGCAAATTGATGATAGTTATCATCATTCAAACTAATTAAGATTCATGTCATTTTTATTGTTTTTTCTAATGCAGCCTCACATTTATTTTGTAGTTACTAAGTCATAGGCATTAGAATTTAAGGAATTCAGAGTAAAATTGGAAGATACTTTGATTAAGATATCTATGCTGTCATACACCTCATGATTTATTTTTTAAGAATAAAATTTATACTTTAGTAATAATAATATATAACTAGTTAATTACATTAAAATAAGTTTATAATTTAAGCATGCCACTTTTATCTATGTGTGACTAACATATATACTGTTATTTTGAGGGTTTTTTTGCTTTTTATATTTTTAATTTTTATCAATTTTTTTGTTGTTTTTGTTGTTGTTTTAGTTTTTATTAACATATCTGCATATAGCCACTGATTGAATTTAAAAAAAGAGATCAGATCAAATCGATCTGGTCTGGATTTGGACATCTAAATCCAAAGGAAAGACTGCTAGTTACTGGTGAAAGACAGTACACAGCACTTTACTCATACATGTTTCAAGCTTCTGCCATGTTCAAGTTTGTATTAGTTTCTGAGGGCTCCCATAACAAAATAACAAAAACTGTGTGGCTAAAACAACAGAAATTTATTCTCTCAATCCTAGAAGCTGGAAGTTCAGAAACGTGGTGTTGACAGGGCCATGCTTCTTCTGAACTTGGAGGTTGGGGTGAGAGTCGTGTCCTTTCTTGCTGCTTTCAGCTTCAGGTGGCCCTAAGCCTTCCCTTGCATTTGTGGTGTTGTAGGAAAATCACTTCAATCTACCTCTATAGTCCTCCTGTTGTCCTCTCTGTGTGTTTATCTTTACCTAGTCTTGCCTCTTCTTATAATAACACCAGTATCATTGGATTAAGGGTTCACCCTAATCTATTAGGACTTCATCTTAAATTGTCTGGTTACATCCGCAATGATTCAATTTCCAAGTAAGACCGAATTCTGTGGTACTGGGGCTAAGGACTTTAAAGCCCCTTTGGGAGACACAATTCAACCCCTAATAAACTTTATTAGCTACAATGTTAGGTTTTGTTTCCTCAGCTATCTCTAATTTGACTTGAATTATGTCTGAAAAGTGTCCTTTCAATTCATGTGAAAGCTATGTTGTTGTTGTGAGAGCAGAAAATGTCTTCATAATCATATTTATGTTTTGGCCAACCAAGAAATACATGAAAGTAACAGTCTGGGAAGGTTATGTTTAGTGACTTCCTTCTGCATACATCCCATTCACCTACAGAGGGCCATTCTGATTACTTCTAAGTTTTGGCAATTATGAGTAAGGTTTTTATAAATGTCCATATGCAGATTTTTGTGTAGAGATAAGCTTTTAACTCCTTGGGATAAATACCAAGGAGCATGACTATTTAGTCATATGGCAAGAGGATGTTTAGTTTGGCAGGAAACCGCCAAAATGTCTTCTGACGTGGAAATACCATTTTGCATCCCCGCCAGCAGAGGATGAGAGTGTTCCTGTTTCTCCACGTCTTCATCAGCGTTGATGTTGTCAGTATTCTGGATTTCGGCCATTCTATTAGATGTGTAATGATATCTCATTGTTGTTTTAATTCTTATTTACCTGGTGAGATGATGTGGAACATCTTTTCACATGTTTATTTTCCATTTATGTATCTTCTTTGATGAGGTATCTGTTAAGGTCATTAACTTATTAATTGATTGGGTTATTATTATTATTACACTTTAAAAGTTCTCTGTATATTCCAGATACAGTCCTTTATTAGGCGTGTCTTTGCAAATATTTTCTCCCAGTCTGTAACTTGTCTTCTTGTTCATTTGATGCTGTCTTTTATGGAGCAGAAGTTTATTAAAATTTCAATGAAGTCCAGCTTATCAATTACTTCTTTTATAGATCATGCCCTTGCTATTTTATCTAAAAAGTCATTGCCATACACAAAGTAATCTAGGTTTTCTCTTACTTATATTCTAGGAGTTTAGAGTTTTGCATTTTGAAATTAGGTCCATGATTCATTTTAAGTTATTTTTTGTGAAGGATTCAAGAATGTATGTTTATGCTTACTTATTTTTATATGTGAATATCCAATTGTCCTGTACCATTTGTCAAAATAACTATCTTTGGTTTTTTTATTGCCTTTCTGCCTTTGTCAAAGATCGGTTGACTGAGTTTATGCAGGTCTCTTTCTAGGCTTCCTATTTTGTCCTATTCATCTGTTTGTTCATTATTTCACCAATAGCACAGGGTCTTGATTACTGTAGCCTTATAGTGAGTCTTAAAGTCAGGGAGTGTTCATCCTTCAACTATGGTTCTCCTTTAATATTTTTTTGACCATTCTGGGTCTTTTGTGCCTCCATATAAACTGTATAATCAGTTTGTTGAGATCCACAAAATAACTTGCTGGGATTTTAATTGAAGTTGCATTGAATCTGTAGATAAAATTGTGAAGAACTGACATCATGACAATATTTAGCCTACCTATCCATGAACATGGAATTTCTCCCCAATTGTTTAGTTATTTGATTGTATCCATAACAGTTTTTTAGTTTTCCTCATGTAGATTATATACATGTGTTATTAGGTATATTCCTATCCCATTTTGGGGGTGCTAATGTTAATGGTATTGTGATTTTAATTTCAAATTCCACTTGTTCATTTATGGTACACAGAAAAGCAATTGACTTTTGTATATTAACATTATATACTCCAAACATGCTATAATTGCATATTAGTTTCAGAAGGATTTTTGTCAATTATTTTATGTGTTCT
This sequence comes from Macaca nemestrina, assembly GCF_043159975.1. Taxonomy (NCBI): domain Eukaryota; kingdom Metazoa; phylum Chordata; class Mammalia; order Primates; family Cercopithecidae; genus Macaca; species Macaca nemestrina. The sequence continues at coordinate 27,914,140 of NC_092127.1, forward strand.
ACATAGACAATCATGTTATTTGTGAACAAAGCAGTTTTAGTTCTTCCTTTATAATCTGTCTTCCTTTTCTTTTCTTGTCTTATGACATTAGCCAAGATTTTAGTACAATGTTGAAAAGGAGTGGTTAGAGGGGTTACCCTTGCCGTATTCCTGATTTTTGTGAAAAGTTTCAAGTTTCTCACTATTAATTATGATGTTAGCTATAGGTTTTTTTTGTAGATATACATATCCTTTATCAAATTGAGGAAATTGCCTTCTACTCCTAGTTTCCTGAGAGTTTTTGTCATGAATGATTGTTGAATTTTGTCAAGTGTTTATTCAGCATTCATTGATATGATCATGGAATTTTTCTACTTTAGGCTGTTTGTGTGATAGTCACACTAATTCATTTTCAAATGCTGAAACAACCTTGCAACTCAGGAGAAATCCCACTTGCTCATGGTATAAAATTATTTTTATACATTGTTAGATTCAATTTGCTAATATTTAATGAGAAGTTTTGCATCTATGTTGATGAGAGATGTTGGTCTGAAGTTTACTTCTCTTGTAATCTTCTTGTCTGTTTTTGAAATTAGTGTAATGGTGGCTCTACAGAATAAGTTAGGAAATATTCCCTCTGCTTCTATCTTCTGAAAGTGATTGTAGAAAATTGATACAAAGTATTTCTTAAAGGTTTGATGAAATTCACCTATAATCCCATCTGTGCCTGGTGCTTTCTGTTTTGGAAAGTTATTAACTAGTGATTCAATTTCTTTAAGAGACATAAGTCTATTCTGATTGTTTGTTTCTTATATGAGTTTTCGAAAAATGTGTCTTTAAATAAATTGATCCATTTAATCTAGAATATCAAATTTGTGGCATAAAGGTGCTCATAGTATTTCTTTATTTTTTGTTCAAAGTTCATAGGACTTTTAGTGATATTCTTCTGCATCCATCCCACACCACACAAATCACTTATTCTTATAGCAGTATATAATAGAAATGTCAGTATCTTATCCTTCAGTAAGAATTATGGAAAAAATGTAAGTCTTTAATAGACACCCTGTGAAACACATAAAAAATTTTTGGATATTTATAGCAAAAATATTTTTGACTTGTGAGATTTTATGTTGCAGGTGCTTTTTTAAAAACCTTGTGTTAGATATTATAAATGTTAATACTTATAATTTTATTTATAAACTTGGAAACATATCGTAATTTAATATTACATTTTTATTTCAATAGGTTTTGGGGGACCAGATGGTGTTTGGTTACATGAGTATGTTATTAAGTGGTGATTTTTGAGATTTTGGTTCACCCATCACACAAGTAGTGTACACTGAACCCAATGTTTGGTCTTTTATCTCTCAACCCTGCCATCCTTACCCCTGAGTCTCCAAAGTCCATTGTATCATTTGTTTGCCTTTGCATCCTCATAACCTAGCTCCCACTTATGAGTGAGAACACACAATATTTGGTTTTTCCATCTGTGAGGAGTTACTTCAATTAGAATAATGGCCTCCAATTCCATCCAGGTCGATATGAATACCATTATTTTGTTCCTTTTTATGGCTGCATAATCTCTCTCTCTCTCTCTCTCTCTCTCTCTACATACATATATATATATATATATACACACACACACACATATATATATATATATATAGTCTGTTTACTCTGCTGATTGTTTCTTTTGCTATACAGAAGCTATTTAGTTTAATTAAGTCTCATCTATTTATCTTTGTTTTTGTTGCATTTGCTTTTGGGTTCTTGGTCATCTAGAAGGGTTTTTCTGATGTTATCTTCTAGAATTTTTATGGTTACAGGATTTAGATTTATGTCCTTGATCCATCTTGAGTTGATTTCTCTATAAGGTGAGAGATGAGGATCCAGTTTCATTCTTCTCCATGTGGCTTGCCAATTATCCCAGCACCATCTGTTGAATAGAGTGTCCTTCCCTCACTTTATGTTTTTGTTTGCTTTGTCAAAGATCAGTTAGCTGTAAGTACTTAGCTTTGTTTCTTAGTTTTCTATTCTGTTTCATTGGTCTTTGTGAGTATTTTTATACCAGTACCATGCTGTTTTTGTGACTACGGCCTTATTGTATAGTATGAAATCAGGTAGTGTGATGCCTCCAGATTTGTTCTTTTTGCTTAGCCTTGCTTTGGCTATGCAGGCTCCTTTTTGGTTCCATATGAATTTTCGGATTGTTTTTTCTAGTTCTGTGAAGAATGATGGAGGTATTTTAATGGGAATTGCATTGGATTTGTAGATTGCTTTTGGAAGTATGGTCATTTTTGCAAAATCGATTGTACCCATCCATGAGCATGAGATGTGTTTCCATTTGTTTGTGTCATCTATGAAGTTTTTCAGTAGTGATTCATAGTTTTCCTTGTAGAAGTCTTTCACCTCCTTGGTTAGGTATATTCCTAAGTATTTTAATTTTTGCAGCTATTAAAAAAGGCATTGAGTTCTTGATTTGATTCTAAGGTTGGTTGCTGGTGGTATATAACAGAGCTACTTATTTGTGTACATTAATTTTTGTATCCTGAAACTTTGCTGAATTCATTTATTAGTTCTAGGAGCTTTTTGGATGAGTCATTAGAGTTTTGTAGGTATACAGTCATATCATCAGCAAACAGTGACAGTTTGACTTCCTCATTGCCATTTGGCATGCCTGTTAATATTGAATTTTAAAATAATTTGAATTAGAATAAAAAGAGAAAGGATCTTAACAGTGTCTGTTAATAATTTAGAAACTATTCTTAGCAAAGAATATAATATTTAACTATAAGTTACAGCCAGTCATAAGTAAAAGTTAAAGAATATAATTTTTCCCTGGGTTTTATAAATGCAGCAGGAAAGCTGGCCACACACATTCTATACTTAGTCCACATAATGAAGATATATTCTTGAATTTCTCTTCAAGATTTTCAAGTAAATTAGAACCTAGAGGCCTGCCTATTTGAGAGAAAAAAAGACATAAAAAATCAGTAGATAAAGGAGGTAGGCTCTTTAGAATCACAGCTAGCAGGTTGTCATAGCAAAAAGGTCTGCTAAAATGAACTGACCAGTTATAGAAATAGATCTCATTCAGTCCACCTCTTCATCATTCCAGCTTGACAGAATTGTCCATAATTGCACAGTTAGTCTTTCAGTCTGAGACCTATTTTTGTGTTTGGAGAATATCTAACATAAAATGCAAATGTATATCAAAGTGAAATTTAAACTCCCAAAGTGCTAGGATTACAGACGTGAGCCACAGTGCCCAGCTGAAAGTTTAAACTTTTACAAGAACTGTGTTCTATGATGTTGACGATATTGATTTTTAAAACACGTAGTATCAATCCAACATATGGAAGAGTTAAAACTGGTTATAACTGAAGAAGAGACATCAACAAAGATTAAGATAGAATATACATTTCATTTTCAAGACCAAAAGATAATGTTTCAAGTAGCAAAAGAGTAGTGGCCCTAAATTGATGAAATCCTAGGATATTTTTTAAAAGTTATCTTTTTGATGATCATAGCATAGTAGTTAAGAACTTTCATTATAAAGCCTGGGTTCAAATCACATCTCTACTACGTTCCAAGTAGTATGGCAATTTACTTAAAGTTTCTGTGTCTTTGTTTCTCTCTATATAAACTGGCAATGATAATAGCACCCAGTACATAAATTTCATGTGACACTATTGTTGTTTAGAACATGTAAACTTATTGGAAACATTGCTGGCACATAGAAAGCATGATGTACTTGTTAGTTATAATTATATTTTCATATCATTTGTGAAGATGTGGTAGATTATAATAGAGATAAAGGGAAGACATATTCTTGAAATAGTGGATGAGTGATTGATAAATATTTTGTAATGCTCATAGTTGGATAGTAGGTAAGAATAAAACAAATGCTGTAAGCAGCCATTATAACCCAGAAATCTATGTGCACAACTTTATGCTAGTAAAAACTTTGACATTGATTTTTATAATAATTGTCCTGCTGTAGAAAAGGGATAATTTTTCTTATTTCAAGAAATTAGAAAAATAAATGATAGTATATTTGTTTTGCTCATCTCATTTAAGGAGCTTATCTACCTGTCTCAAATAGCAAGCATGAGTGTTCCTAATCCTAAGAATTCTCTCCTAGAGACAACTAAACATTGACATTCTGCAACCACTGTAATATTGGGCTGTTTCCCCCCAGACAACATAGTGTCTATGCCTTTATAGGTAAAATGTTAAATTGAACTGAACTTAAATATTACATATATTGTGTTTTAAGATGCTAATAAATATTACATTATATCTACATATATTGAAGTATTATATACTTAAATTCATGTGGTTTTTTTCTTGCCCATAAAAGTAAGTTTTAAAAATAATGAAAACATGGTCTTGAATAAGAGGACATACATATGTGATGAAAGAAACAATACATTTTCATTAATTATATTTTACAATTTAAATACTTAAACATCTGGAAGTCCTCAGGTATGCATGACTATAATCAAGATTCTGTCGCTTCTTTTTATTTATTAATTTTTAATTTTTGTGGGTACATAGTAGGTATATACACATAAGGGTTACGTGAGACACTTTGATATAAGCATGCAATATATAATAATCACGTCATAGAAAATGGGGTATCCATAACCTCAAGCGTCTATCCTTTTTGCTACAAGCAATTCAATTAAACCCTTCTAGCTGTGGAAAATGTACAATATTATCATTGTCTATAGTCACTCTGTTGTACTATAAAATACTAGTTCTTATTCATTATCCATTGACCATCTCCACTCCTCACCAGCCTACACCCACTACCCTTCTCAACCTCTGGTAATCATCATTCTATGCTCTATCACTGTAAGTTCAATTGTTTCCATTTTTAGCTCCCATAAATAAGTAAGAATAAGTGAAGTTTGTTTTTCTGTGCCTGGATTATTTCGTGTAACATAATGACCTCCAGTTCCATCCATGTTGTTGCAAATGACAGGATTTCATTCTTTTTTATGGCTGAATACTACTCCATCATGTATACAGGCCACATTTTCTTTATCCATGCATCTGTTGATAAACACTTAAACGTTGCTTCTAAATCTTGGCTATTATGAATAGTTTTTTGGTGGAGTCTTTAGGTTTGTTTTGAAATATAAGATTGTATCACCTGCAAACAACAGTAATTTTACTTCTTCCTTTCCAAATTTTATTTCTTTCTCTTTTCTGATTGCTCTGGCTAGGACTTCCAGAACTATTTTGAAAAGCAGTATTGAAAGTAAGCATCCTTATGTTCTAGATCTTAGAGGAGAAAGGCTTTCAGTTTTTCTCCATTCAGTATGATACTAGCTGTGGCTTTGTTGTATATTTCTTCTATCCCCCATTTTTTTATACTTTTTATGATGAATTGATGTTGAATATTATCAAATGCTTTTTCAGCATCAAATTGACATGATTATATGGCTTTTGCTCTTATTTCTGTTGATATAATGTGTCACATTGATTTATTTAGTAAGTTGAACCATTTTTGCATTACTGGGATAAATCCCACTTGATCATGATGAATGATCTTTTGAAGTTATTGTTGAATTCACTGTGCCAGTATTTTGCTGAGGATTTTTGCATCAGTTTTATCAGGGATATTGGCCTATAGTTTTCCTTTTTTTGCTATATCTTTGTTGTCTGGTTTTGGAATCAGGGTAATACTGGCCTCATGAAATGAGTTTAGAAGTTTTCCTTCCTTGTCTAATTTTCAGAATAATTTGAGTAAGATTAGTATTAGTTCTTTAAACGTTTAGTAAAACAGCAGAGAAGCTTGGGTCCCAGTCTTATTTTTGCTGGAGGAATTTTTATTACAGCTTCAATCTCATTACTTGTTATTAGCCTGTTCAGATATTGGATTTCTTCCTGGTTCAATATTGGTAGCTTTTATGTGTCTAGAAAGTTATCCATTTCTTCTAGGTTTTCCAATTTATTGGCATATAGTTGCTCATAGGAGCATCTTATGAACCTTTGGATTTCTGTAGTATCCATTTTAATGTCTAGTTTTTCATCTCTGATTTTATTTATTTTGGTTTTCTTTCTTTTTGCCTTAGTCTGACTAAAGGTTTGTCAATTTTATTTATCTTTTTAAAAGACCAACTTTTCATTTTGCTTATCTTTTGTATTGTTTTCTTTCTTCAACTTAATTTATTTCTGTTCTAATTTTTATATATTTTTTCTTCTATTGACTTTGGGTTTGGCTGGCTTTTACTTTTCTTTGAGATTCATTAAGTTCTTAAAATGCTTTATAGGTTGTTTATTTAAACTTTTCCCACTCTTTTGATGTAGGCGCTGTTGTTTCTTTTGTACTTCCCTTTGAGCTCTGAAAAAAAAAATCCATTTGCAAAATGGCATGGATATTTGATTGAAGATGTACAAGAGAGATAGAGGGTGGGTTTACATTACATATTACACAAATCACACATTGAAATGCAGTTTAGATTGAGTCCATCCTTTATATTTTATTTCCTTGTATTCTGTATAGAATGAGCCTTGCATTCTTTATACCCTAGATATAATGGATAATTCTGTCTCTCAACTCTAATTTCTGTACTTTTCCTGGGGCTCTAAATTCTTTATTATGCCAAACAATATGATTGTATTTTAGATCCTCCTCCTAAATTTGTATAACCAAATATATCACACTTCACAGTTATCAACATCTACCTTCCTTGAAAACGAATGGCAAGGTATATATTCTGTAAGTTGCCATTCATTTTTAAGGAAGGTAGAGTTGATAACAATATCAAGATTAATCGCAGTATCTATCATAGGCTTCCCAAAGGGGCACAGATATCTGCAGTTCTAGAGGCTAGTGGAAATTCCTGGTCTCTGTCTTATGCCATATATTTTACATCTTCAGAGCCAGGTAAAATCCTCATATTTTTCGGGCAGCGCGCAGTGGCTCAAGCCTGTAATCCCAGCACTTCGGGAGGACGAGGAGGGCAGATCACGAGGTCAGGAGATTGAGACCATCCTGGCTAACACGGTGAAACCCCGTCTCTACTAAAAACTTTAAAAATCAGCCGGGCGAGGTGGCGGGCGCCTGTAGTCCCAGCTACTCGGGAGGCTGAGGCAGGAGAATGGCGTGAACCCGGGAGGCGGAGCTTGCAGTGAGCTGAGATCGCGCCACTGCACTCCAGCCTGGGCGACAGAGCAAGACTCCGTCTCAAAAATAAATAAATAAATAAATAAATAAATAAATAAATAAATAAATCCTCATAGTTTTCAATTTCCTCAAGTATGTATCACACCCACTTTTACCCCTCTCTTGAGGGGTTCTGCCTCTCCAAAAAATAGAGCCTTACATGATAAGATAGGGGGTACTTATCAAATGTGTTTTTTGCAGGAATAGAACAGAACTGTTCTCTCTCACATATGTGCCTTAATTACTATCTGAAAAAGTTAAAGTTTTACAAACACAGATTTTTTTTTGTTTGTGTGTCTTTGTTTTCCATTGCTTATTTTCTCTTTATTGAAAATGCATATATAATAATTTGATTCTTTAATTCTGAGTGGCTCTCTTTTTTGTTGTTGTTGTTTAAATCTGTGCTATATTGTCTGAATACTATTCAGAATGAGGATGTGGAACTCTGAATCGTCCTATTTCGTCTACCAGTAACTGATTCTGGTACTCAAAGAAGAAGCAAAAGTACTTGCTATGCCATTTGCATAAGGTGTGAAATCTCTACCTTAGTTTTTCCCTTTAAAATATAAACAGGTGTCTGAGGTTTGTCTTTATTATCTGGATCTTTGTATTCCTTCTCTTAAGCCATCTTCTCCGACAGTAAGAATTCAGTATTCTCTTTGGGGCTGTTGTAAAATCTGAGCTTCAATAATGCTTGCTTAAGTGAAAATTGTGGTTGAAAAGCTATGGTCTAAATTGACTTAATTTTACAATGTATGTCTCAGAGAATAAATCCCTGAAAAGCCTGGACAAACATGTAAAGAACTTTCTTTCTTGAAAGAATGGTCACAAACTTGACTAAGGCATCTTAGTTTCTCCCATAAGTATTGTAGGTATGTTTACTGTCATCAGCCACTTAGCCACACAACACATTTATGGTTTCAAGAACATACATTATCACTAAAACAGACCTGGATGTGCAATTCTTGAAAACAAAATTCTGAGTGATATAACTTTAGGTATAGGAATGTTCTTTCTGACAGGCTGACATGTAGAAAAAAAGTCACTTCAAGAAAGAAGGTTAATGATAATTTCTTATGAAAAGGAGCATAGAGCTCTTCTGGGTGGTTTATTCACATTATTATTTAAGTCTCCGGGAATATTGAAAGACTATGGGTAGACAGAAATACTGAGAAACAGGAGCTAAACTTTGGGGAGAGAATAGGAGAGTCATGTAACTGAATGGCCTGAGATTCAAAGGAGTGAGGTCTGTCTATCTATCTATCTGTCTATCATCTATCATCTATCTCTATCTATCCATCTATCTACTATATCTATATATTTCTGTTTATCTATGTGGAAAACGACTTGCTTGGGAAACATAATCCAGAAGTGCCTATACAGCAGTTATCTACACGTTTCTTACACTGAAGTAGAACAGATATGAGAAAAAATAACCTCTGATTAAATTCATTAAAATTACTGAACGAATAATTTTAAGGCGCAGTCAGATTTTTCTAAAGTCAGTATGGTGAAGAAGATATTTGTATAAGAAATTGAGGACAAAATAGAGTTTTCTGGTCAGAGAGCAGGATTTCCAGAGGACACAATGATGGGTTTAGGTTGGAGAAGCATGGGTTTGGGGCCACACTGGGAACTATGCAAAGCAATATGGGGAGCCATAGATTTCACTGGGTCACAGAAACAAACCAGGGTATGAAATACAAAAGCATTTGTCCAGAGTGTTCCTTAGAGGAACATAGGCAACTATTTCTGGCATTGTGGCCCTGTATATTTGGTTCACAGTGTCAGATGAGGGGAGGCACAGCAGGCTTCACTTGGTAGAATGGAGGCCTTACTTTGTCAGCAGCACACAGAGGACTTGAAGTAAAATGGTGCTAACAATATGGAAAATCTTCTTCTTGGCCCTTTCCCCATTTGATAAAATAACACTGATAGAATTTAAGTGAGCAAAGTCATTCCCTTGTGATTATGAAATAAGCTGCTGTATAGAGTATATTGATTTAGGTTTTTCTCCATTTAGATTCTGTCATCTTCATAAGCGGATTTACATTAAAAATGCATATCAGGAGCCGGCGCGGTGGCTCACGCCTGTAATCTCATCACGTTGGGAGGTGGAGGTGGGTGAATCACAAGGTCAGGAGTTCGCGACTGGCCTGGCCAAGATGGTGAAACCCTGTCTCTACTAAAAACACAAAAATTAGCCAAGAACAGTGGCAGCCACCTATAATCCCAGCAACTGGGGAGGCTGAGGCAGGAGAATCACTTGAACCCAGGAGGCAAGCGTGCAGTGAGCCGAGATTGCACCATAGCACTCTAGCCTGGGTGACAGAGCAATACTCTGTCTCAAAAAAAAAAAAAAAAAAGAAAAGAAAAGAAAAGAAAATGTATATTAGAGTAAAATACTTCCCTTATATACACGTATGTCAGCTGTTTATTAAAATAATGAAAAGAACTACTTATTCACAGGATTTAGATTATTATGTTATACATATTTGATTTTAAATACCATTTGATCAATGACTGCCATATGTGAATATACTTACAGAATTAAATTAAAAGTGAGCATAAATAAGAGTGTATATTTTCAAGCTTACAAGATGGGACTGCCAATGAGGTTTTTGCAGCATGTGTATAAATTAAGTATTTTTCTTTAAAAATCATTAGAAATGTTACATGGGGAAATGAACACTTGATCTTTCATTGAGTTCGTAAAGCCTTTCACAATTATAAGTATTTCTAAAAAGGTTCTGGTTTAGTCAACATACTTATTTGCTATGAGATTTATAATAACCATTTTATCTCACAGATAAAATGCTGTTTCAGTGGGACAAACTAAATACAAATAAATAAACACTTGTATGGATAGAAGATTGAGATTAAGTGAGAATTTCCAGGGAATGCCATGGTAATTAATCCTATTTAACATCAGCGAGTATAAAGAACAACGATATTTGTCCAGATCATCCCTTAGAGCAGAATGGACAACTATTTCATGCATTTAAATGCCCATAATCCCATCAGTAATACAAAATAAGGCAGCAGAAACCAGGTGTTTGACTTAGAATGACGTTGTCAATGCCAGGACGTGGATCTTAGTAGTGCTGGCAATTTCCTTGTCATTAGCTAAAGATTGGAGAATAATAAGAGGAACAATGATCACTTAACAGAGAAAGATAAAGCCTGTAACTGTTGCTATGTGCCCAGTTCAAAGCCACAATTAAAAAATTAGTGCTTTCAATTGTACCTGAAAATGTTAGTAATTAGTTTCAGTTATTTTTTAAGTGCTGTTCATAACATACACAAGATAACTATAGTATTAACATTTAGGCTTTAAAATATTAAACATATTGTTTGTAGTATCTTTACATTGTCAAGATGCATTTAAAAACTTGGTATTCATGTTCAGAAAATCTTTGTGAGCCATGTAGGACACCTTAAAAATAAAATACTTTTCTTTCCACCAGTGGTTTAATAAAAATAATGATCTCTCTTCAACTGGTCTTTAAAAAGAATTAAAGATGACTATATTGATTTGTTTTAAATGTTATATTAGGCACTTTAGAAAACCTAAAAGAAAATTTAATTTAATTATTTCCATTCAAATCTTTTAAAAAATACATCTCCAGGCCGGATACAGTGGCTCACACCTGTAATTCCAGCACTTTGGGAGGCTGAGACGGGTGGATCACCTGAGGTCAGGAGTTCAAGACCAGCCTGGCCAACATGGTGAAACCCCGTCTCTATTAAAAATACAAAAATTAGCTGGGCGTGGTGGCAGGCGCCTGTAGTCCCAGCTACTCAGGTGGCTGAGGCAGGAGAATTGCTTGAACCTGGGAGGCAAAGGTTGCTGTGAGCCAAGATCGCACCACTGCACTCCCGTCTGGACAACAAAAGATCGCACCACTGCACTCCCGTCTGGACAACAAAAGTGAAATTCCCTCTCAAAAACAATAACAACAAAATACATCTCTTGTAGGATAGCATTTGTTATATATAATTAAACACATAAAATGTGCAATATTAGTTATTAACTCTCTGTCCTTTCACATGATCTATTTTTTAGAGTACTGCTGATAATATGTAATTATCTCACTTAACAATTAGATTGCATGTTTCCAGTCATCGTCTCTAGAATAAAAACTCCATGAGAGCAGGGACTGTGTCATTCTTATTAACTCACCTTCAGCACTTAGTATAGTTTGGGGCAAATATTGATTGAAAATAAGGGAAAGGAAAGAGAGAGGGAAGAAAGGAAAAAGAAGAGAGGAAGAAAGGGAGGAGACAAGAAGCTGTTCAGACCAAGTAGCCCAGGAACCAACTTATATTGACTGTATGAGAGAAGCATACATCTAATACCTGGAAATGTACATTCTTACCAAAGGGATATACTTATTTTCTTACCTTTGGTCTTTGAAGTAATGTACATGTTTGCAAGTAAAGTAACAATATATCTTCCTCTCCTCAACTTGAATAAGACTCAAATGGGCTTTCTCTTAATTAGAGGAGCACTGGGCACTGAACATATGACTTCAACATGATCATGATTAGTTTGGGGAAAATATTTTTACAAAGGATGGAGAAGAACTCAAATAACTTCAACTTATGAGTGGTGCATTGCTCCTGGGGTTCACGATTGCTGTTTCTCACCTGACCCCACCAAAGAGTAAATAAGTGAACATAGAACTAGAAGATCCTACTTTTCTGTCCTTCTCTCCCCTACACCCATAGCTTCATAGCCATGGCTTGCCTTCACATTATCGAAATCAATCCCATGTCTTGTATATCTTCCATGAAAGTCAGCATAATAATCCTGTACTTCCAAATCTTCCCCTAATCCTAGAAATCTAACACCCATACCTCTCTACACTAGGGAGACAGTACCTTTACATCCACTTCTGGCACATTCAATTCTTCTTCTCACTTTTATTTATTTTTATATCACTTTTCATTCTATGGCAAAATGTATATATATTTACTACTATATTTCTTTGCTCTCCCTTCACCAGCATATGAGTTTCATATGGAAAAGATTTTTGTCTATCTTGTCTGCTGTATTTTCAGGGTTATGGACAATGCCTGACACATAGTAGGTAGTCTGAAAGAATTTGTTGAATGGATGATTAAATAAGTGAGTGAAGGCGAATAGTAAAAACAGTAAAGAGAATAGTTCATTTTGAGGATGTCCAAGGTTTTTTTATTGTTTATTTTGGAACAAAAGAGAATACAGTACCAAGACAGTGAGTCATTCCTGATTTGTTACAGTCCTTGTGCAACTCTGACAATTCTATTACATTGAAGTTCAAAATATACTCCCTCTTCCATGCTGTGTGTCTGAGCTCCCCTGAGGCCATCCATTCTGCTAATACTTCTATTTTTTCACACTGAACCAAACCATTGGGAGGCCCAAGAGTCATATAACTTGACCTCTGACCAGTGAAAAAAAAAGTGTAAAAGATTTTATTTTGATAGCCTTAAGGCTATCCAACTCCTTAAGGAGTTTACCAACTTTGGTAGGTTTGGGAAACATCCTCACCATTTTATCAGAGGTAACAAGTGAAAATCTGCTTGGTCTTTTTGACCAATCAAGATCATAAGATGGTATCTTGTTACCTCTTATACCACTTATTATCTCATATCATTTTATAAGAGGTAAAATGGTATGAGATAACGAATAGCATGAGATCATGAAGTATCATCACGAGATGTTCGAATATGTATTCAAATATATTTAGTGAATCTGGCAGTGTCATGAATTGCTAGTCAAGGATTAACATGTGCCTTTTGAGACATCTACAGTGAGTTTTTTGGAATCAGTGTCAAACACTAAATGAAAGAAGTGCAAGGAACTATCAAAGTCCTACAAGTTTGGATCCCCCGTGCCAAAGAGTGGTTACTGTGGACTGAGGAAGGAAGTCCACTTGTATAGTTTTTCATACTTTCTTTCTGACCATCAAACACTCATGACTGTAAAGCTATAAAAATTCTGGGTATCCGGGGGGCGGAGGTTGCCGTGCGCCGAGATGCGCCACTTCACTCTAGCCTGGGTGACAGAGCAAGACTCTGTCTCAAAACAAACAAGCAAACAAACAAACAAAAACAAAAACAAACACACAGACAAAAATTCGGGATATCTAAACCAATTTTTCCATGCTGATTGAAATGCCCTCTAAACACATAAAACATTATATGTTAAATATGTGGCATTTTTATATCAATTATACCTCAGTAAACATGGGAAAAAAACAGAAAAGAAGAAAAGTCATAGGAAAGTACCTCCCTCACTAGTAGACACCAGAATGTGACAAAGCTTCCCATCAGGACACACGAAGGAGAGAAATAATTACTAAGAATCATGTTTTAAGTGGGGTATTTCATTGACCACTAAAATGAGACAAATGAGCAGACACATATTTGAAATATTTAGAATAAGAAAATTAATCTGCTTTGTCCTATGCATGGATACGCTTCAGTATAGATGATAAGGGCTTAAAAAAATAAGAAGTTTATTAGCCAGGACCGGCTTCTCAAGGTCACACGCATTAAAATGGCCTGCCCAGTGTAAGCTGTATCATCATGACCAAGTCAAGGCCAAGATCAAATCAAGATCAAACTAGTCTTATGCAAGAGCCAGTGGTAAGTATAAAGTGAGAAGTCCAGTATCTTGGTCTAATACATTAAGTTTGTAAAATATTAAAACAGAAATAAACATGAGACAGAAAATGACAAAAGCTTTGCCCCCATCTTTGTGCTCCTCTCTATTTACAAATAAATAAGAGACTAAAAGTCATAAAATGTCTGAACAAAGTCTGGTGCCACTGCATCCCAAATATTACAACGCTAACATCGCACATCTTTAATGCATAAAGGGATAGAATTGTGCACACTGCCCCTACTCCTAGCCCCCAGGAAAAGTCAAAAGGCATTTTCTATGATCTAACCAGTAACAAATGGAGAATGACTGAGAGCTCTGTTGCTTTCTAAATAGAAAAATGGTTATATATTATATATATATATATATAAAACATATATTATATATATAAAAATATATTTTATTAAGCTTATAGAAGAGATGGCTTCAGCATTAGGTAGTTTTGTTAACCCAACCAGCTGGACTGTGCAAAGGTTTAGGTCTTGCCATCTACAAGTTCTATGTATATGGGTCAGTTAAACCAGATAAGCTTTCTGCCTTTTTTCTTCTTCAAGGTAACAAATAATCAGCTTAACCAATATAATTTTAACACTGGTACATACACAAAAATAAAGAACTCACTGAGTTGCAAAAGTTCTATTTAGCACCGCATGTGCTAACATTACATATCACTGTTAAGCTGGCTAGAGAGGGTGCTGGAGGCTCCTGTGACCCAGATGCTTAGCTCCATTTTCAGAGTTATCTCCTCAGCCTATCTACACTCAGACATCATGAAACGTTCAACACAGGAGTGTTCCAGAAAAGGTGAAAAAATAGCTCAAAAGCATCTGAGGATTTTTAGAAAGTAGCATCGCCAATCTGCCTTTGCTGTACTAAAGAAAGTCCAAGACATTCTGCTCCACCAAAAGAAACGATAATTCATTGTGAATGTGCAACCATAACATGCACAAGCCAATGTCTGGAAGTCTGCAGTGAATTATTTAAAGAAGCAATGCATTATGTAAAAATTACTATTTTTAATGTTAAATGATCACTTTTGAGTATATGCTGTATGTTACGTCTTACACCTGACTCTATGTGTGTGTGTGTGTAAATCTTCACATTCATTTTCTAACTGAGGAAAGCTTAAATGATTTGCCAGAAATTATTGAGGTATTAAATGGCGTTGGCAGGTCCCGAACCCAGAGCCACCTGATTTTGAAGCCTTCGTTTTCTGATTATACTGCACTACCTTTCAAACAAACCAACCAACCACTGTGATGCACAGCTTCAAGCAATACAAACCCCTGCCTTTGTATGTGAGAGAGTATGAAAAACCACGGACACAGCTATGCAGCTACCACAATAGAAATGTCTGAAAAATCTTGGGAAGCTCTGTTATATGACAGGAAATAGTCAAAATCAGTAGAGTACCAAAAAGCTGCAGCCACAGTCCATAGACTAGAGCACAGACTAGAAAAGAAGTTTGATGATTTTCTTCACTCACGCCTGGATAGATTTTCATCATCAATTGGTGCATTAATTCTATCTGGCTCCTGGAAACAGTCATTTGCTTAATAGCTCTTTTGTGACCGAGGGAATTCATGCACAATCTCAAATGACTTAACTTCCAGCTGGGGAGGAGTTTAGGCAGAGAAGAAAAAAATAACCTAACTTCATTATTTTACAAATCGTACAAGCAAAAAAGTTGGAAAAAACTGTCTCACTATTTCTGTTGGGAAAGACCGCTGTTTTATTTTGACATAGGTCACCGAGACACAGGAGGCAATTTTCATACAGAAGTATTTCCTTGAGGCAGTATAAATGGAGCAAAGAAAATGCATGAAATACAAAATGTTCTTTAAATGTTCAGATGTGTTGCATCTCACTGTGAAACTTTTATATTAGAACATTTGAACAAAATTGTAATTACCTATCTTAACATCATAACTTTATATCTTTGAAAAGGTTAAAAATAATTGTTCAATAACTAAAAACCTGGATTTTTCCAAAATTGAGTTCTTTGCCCTGCTGCAGACATGAAATGATCTATTATGTGATTATTACATATAATAAATTATATTATAGAAATTTTAAGATACAAATATAAAGGTATGGTTATAATTTTCTTGTTAGGTGATAAAACAGGAGGAACTTGGCAAGGATCTCTTTGATTGTACTTTGTATGATTTATTGAAATACGATGATTTCAATGCTGACAAGCACCTGGCTCTTGAAGAATTTTATAGAGCATTCCGTGAGTACAAGATTCATTCTCCAATTTCTCTTTGTTCTTTTTCCTGTTGCTTTACACAATATGGTCTGTTTGCTTGCTCTCATAGTACAAGCTGTTTCTTAAGCAAAGTTATATAATTTAGTGAATTTAAGTTTCAAGTTGTATTGAAACATAGAGAAAAGCTAAGGGATTCAGTAGTTCTGAAATGAACAGTTAGAAATATTTGATAACTATGAATATCATCAATTCTCATTGATTATAGTTTAAGACATTAGGTTCTCAATGCTGCTTCCAAGATTATTTTAGAGCAGGAGGAGCTTTTCACCAGTTATCACCATGTATCAAAAACAATTATTTACACAGTCAAATTTTTTAACTTCATTGGAAAACCAAAATGGATTAACAGATGTAGTTTGCATGTATTTGAAGGGCAATGATTGACATTCGAATGAAGAGTTTTATTTTTATTAAAGTACTTTGGAAAAATTGATACATGTTTGAATTGCCAAAGTGTGTCTTCAGATTGACTAAATGTGTTTTTTAGAACAGCGTCATAAAGATGACTTGATTAACCAAAATTACGTACCAGGTTATTCTTTAAAAATAATTCAAAGAGGCCACTAATGGGTGGCTTATGCCTGCAATCCCAGCACTTTGGGAGGCCGAGGTGGGCGGATCACCTGAGGTCAGGAGTTCAAGACCAGCCTGGCTAACATGGTGAAAACTCGTCTCTACTACAAACACAAAAATTAGCTGGGCGTGATGCCACGTGCCTGTAATCCCAGCTACTCGGGAGACTGAGAAAGGAGAATCACTTGAACCCAGGGGCGGAGGTTACAGTGAGCCAAGATGGTACCATTGCACTCCAGCCTGGGTGACAGAGCAAGACTCCATGGCAATAATAATAATAATTAATAATAATAATATAATTGAAAGAGAAAGGACTAAGAAACAATCAACAACAACAACAAAAACAAAAACAAGGATTTAGAAGCTATGTGTAAAAGAAAGACAAGTAAATTTACTAGTTGGTATTAGAAAATCACCAAAAATTCAGAACTCGAAACCAAAATTCTTTTTCTTTTTTTTTTTTTTCCAGAAAAGATAGGAAGTAGAATATGTACTTGCCGGTAAAAAGGTCTTTTTTGAATTATGCCCCTGACATTTAGCCATTTATCAGCTGTCTGATGTTGGAGAAGTTACTTAAATATATTTTTCTTCTTAAAAATTCATATAAATAAAGATAATATTTTTACTCTATGATAATTTTTATTTAAGCACTGTATTATATTTTATGTGATCGTTTATATAAGCAAAATAATATATGAAAAATAGTTGTAGCTTATAAATTTTTAAATCATGATAAAAATACACTCTTTGGATATGGTTAAGTTGTATTTTCACTTTAAGTTACTAAGCAGAATACAACACAGGATGATCCCGTAAACTGTTAGTTCTTTATAAGGGTATTGTTAGGTTAGGTACTTTTCAAAAATGATAAAATGAAAGCAGCATTGGCAGGATGTGGTGGCTCATGCCTGTAATCCCAGCACTTTGGGAGACTGAGGCAGGCAGATCACCTAAGGTCAGGAGTTTGAGACCAGCCTGGTCACCATGGAGAAACCCAGTCTCTACTAAAAATAAAAAAATTAGCCGGGCATGGTGGCAGGTGCCTGTAATCCCAGCTACTCAGGAGGCTGAGGCAGGAGAATCGCTTGAACCCAGGAGGCAAAGGTTGAAGTGAGCCAAGATCATGCAAATTGCACTCCAGCCTGGACAACAGAGTGAGACTCTGTCTCCAAAAAATAAAAAAAATAAAAAGAACGCAGCATTATTATTCTACTTTATATAAAGGAGGTGAAATACACAGAAATTAACAAATAGGTGACTGAGTTTCTAATCAAACTCACGTTGTCCTAATTATGAAGTCTATGTGTTTTTCTCTGTGCTTCCTGCTATAGTGGGCATTCTTTTGTGTGCTCATGATGGCAGGATAACAGGGAGAAAATGTGGTTTGTCAGGGAAAAACTTATGTGTGCATATAATCGTGTGTGTGTGTGTGTGTGTGTGTGCATATGTCTGTATGAATGATACTATCATACAAAATAGAAGGGAATAGGTGTTATTTAAAAAGCCTATAAAATATTACGTAAGTTGAAAATATGATATTTAGTTTTGGAAATCAGGGATACCTTATGAAGGTGGTGGAAATTAAATAATTAAATTAATCTTAAGGACAAGTGAACTTAAACTTTTGGAGATGCGCAAAGGGTAGTGAACAGAAAGAACAACATAAATAAAAAGGCAGATATTTGATATATCAGAGTATTTAGAAAAAGCTAACCCAACTGCACTATCTGTTGCAGTTTGAAATTTTATGAAAATGTAGAAATTATTTTGGGTATTTGACCAGTTTTAATAAATAAGCAGTCTAATCTCCTAACCGCTACCTCCATCTCTCAACAGAAAGATACCTAGACTTGACTAATAAAAGTAGTCAAAATCTACAGCCGTGCTTGGAAATCATTTCAATAGTATATAGTTTACCCAGCATCAACAAGAGTATTAAATGGATATGTTTGTGTAAGATATTTATTCAAAATAGAGTTATTGTTGGTGGTGTGATAGTGGAAGAGAAACAATAAAAATACATGAATGAGTAATATGTTATTTTTATGATAGCCAGCAAAGACGCTGAAAAGCGATCCCTGGCCCGATCAGTAAAAATAATCTTGCCTAGAATACTACTGCTTGCACCTGTCAAGGGGAAAAATAATCCTGTGTTTTTGGATGTAACTTGATGTTGCTAAAGAAATAAGGTACATCAGAACATTGTCCTTATAAATAACATTTTACAAGTCAGAAACCTAAATAATCAATAAAAAGCTTTGATAAAGATATAGTAAAACACATTACATATAAAGTACTAGGGAATATTGAATTTGGATAGAAGGCAATCTATGTGGATTTCATTAACTATTAGAAAGTAATATGGTAAAAATTTTATGGAAATTATTTGTAGTAAATACAATGAATTTAGTGAATATAGTAATGATTCTACCATTAGGTCAAATTTATGTATAATACGAAAGGTCATAAAGAGATGTCATAAAGAGATGTTAGTTCGGTAATGAAATTGCTTGGCAATCAGCAATCATGAGATTGCTTTTTCTTTTTAGATAATCAAAACTATTCCATAACAATGATAAAATGATGTTCACAACATCATTTAGTGGAAATAATGTTTTTCTAAGTAATGCTGCAATTACAGGAAATATTTTAATATTCTTTTTGGTCTCACTGAGCAAACTTCTTCTAAGGTATTACATTTTCAGTGCTTCACCCTTATTTAAACTAGGCATCAAACTATATAGTGATTCCTCAGAGATACAGAACTGACCTGTGTGGATTGTGTCTGCATTAGTGAGAAGATATTTATACTTTAATGAGAATTATAAACACACCCATTTCTTTCTCTCCCTCCATAAAACTACCTGATAACTAAATCCACTTGGGTTTTGTGAATTTTAGTGACAGGATTTGTATAATGACATGATTTTACAAAGTTGTAAAATACTAAGGTATCATGAATAAAAAATGTATAACACTAATGGGAAAAGGAATCTATTCAAAAATCATGTATTATGTACCTTTGTGTATAGGGTGTTGTGATAGTCACAGCTACTTACAAAGATAAGTTTCCTTTCCCCTAGGAGTATATAATCTCAGACGGACAGTGATCAAAATGACAGATGTAGTAAGACTAAAAAGGAGGCATTTTTTCCATATCCAGGATGCATTCCTCCACATACTTTATAAACAGAAGCTCAGAAAGCTAAAAAAGTCTTAAGTGAATATCTAGAGGGATAAACTAAGGCAGAAGAAGTTAGAAACCTATCATGATCTATTAATTGTTTTCTGGTGGATACAAAGGTAGACAGATTTCTTGAGTTCCAGGTTCTTACTCTCTGCCATGATATAAAATGGAAGATAGTAAAGGGTAATCTGCAAACAGGAAAAAGTTAATGGCAAAAAAATAGCACATTATCAAGTATTCTTATATTATTGCAGTGTTATTACAGAAGATATAAGGTGTTTTTCAAAAATACCTTTTTTCTTTGTGGATTAGATAAATTATTTTAATATTTTACCATAGGTATTGAATGGTCAATTATTTAATTTTTCTTCATATTTTTGATATTGTTAATAATTTTTAAAAATTGATTTTTACTAACATATTTAAAATAAATCCTTATAGTGTGCTTCAAGTATTTCATATCATGCCTTGTTTGATTAACAGACTTGGAAAGCTATTTAACAGGATCCAATAAATAGTAAGTTTAGTGACATACTTTTGTATATAGAGAGGAAATAGCAAATTCTCTGGTAAGATGGGAAGGTGGTGTACATCCTTCACCCTGGATTTTGTTGTCATGAGTATATTCAGTAAAGTGTGTTCATTTTCCGGTGCAAAAGTTTCTCGTAGAATTAAAAATGAGTTAATAGTCCTATTATTCTATACCAAGTGCTAAATATTTCCTTGTCTTCCAATTCAAATTTAATCGAATTATAACATTAAGTATGATTTGCATGGGATACTATACTTCTGATTTAAATCTGTCAGTAAGTACAAGTGATTTGCTATCACACAAGATGACCACACACTAATTGAGGCATTTAACTTCAGAAGTGATGTTCAAAAAAATGCCTTTATTTGCTTAGGTTATGAAACTCAATTGAAATGATGAAGTGATGTTATATGCTTATTGCTTTTAGAAATGAATTACTTCATTTAGAGTTTCTAGATAATCAAGAGTGGTATAATTGACTACTACACAGAGAAAGAATTTTTGTTTTGAAACTGCTTCCTATGTACTTCATTTCCTGAGTTAAATAATGAATTACTTTGACTGTAGTACTAAACCTTAAAATTTTGTGAAGTCTTATGAGGAGTAAGAACTTTTAAAACTGTATGAGATGTTTTGGTAAATGTGATAGATTTTTGAAGTGTTATTAAACTGTTCTAAGTTGCAGCTCCCAAAACCATATACATATATATGTACTTTAGGATGTGTATGTATTTTTGTGTGTTCAACTTCTAATGTTAAACTATTAAAAATTTCTGTTAATTCAACATGATCTTTATATATACAAATATCCAAAAGAAGATATGTTTCTAGTAGGCATAAAAATAATTAAGTTTTTGTCAGTAAAATACATCAATTGTGAACATCATATTAACATCAATTAATATGACATTAATTGTATGAGTTCTATTGTTCTTTCTTTAAAAGAAGTAACTATAATTCTAAAATTCTAAAATATTTTAAAAAATTTTAAATCACCTAATTATTAATGCTTGTATTCAAAATGTTATCACTCTGTATGAAACACTTCTTAGTGCAATATAGATTTGATAATGACATTATGAGGAAAATAAAACCCATTTTCCAGGGAAAGCAGAACTGCTACACTAAACTATTACATATTGAAATCTTCTAATAATTAGAAAAATAAAAATGAATATTACATTACCATTCATAGATATTAGATCATTAGTATATGAAAACCTTTATTTGAGAAAAATAGCAGACGTTAGTGAACAAAATTAAGATGTTGCACTAATGTAGGCTAAAAGTGATGATGGGGCCAGAACCAAAGAAGCAACAGTAAAAACGAAGGAATGTGACCGTGTCTGCGAAATAGCTTATAAACAGAATTAACTTGAATTGCTGAGTGATTAGATATACATGACAGGGAGAGGACTTGAGTCAAGGATAATGCCCAGATTTCTAGCTTGCCTACTAAGGTGAGTGGTGTTTCTGTTTATTAAAGCAGGGGTCACAGGAAGAGATGCAAGTTTAGGGAAAGACATTGAGTTAAATTTTGGACATGTTGGTATATTTTTTAAAAATACACAAACTTCTGTTTGGAGAATATTGTGATTCGAGTAGGTGACCTCAGCCAGAAATAAAGATAGGGAATATACAGATAGAAACTGAAGCTCTGTCAGAAGGCTGGGTCATTCAAGATGAGCATGTAAAGAGAGAAAGAACAAGCAAAAGTGGAGGAGTTGAGAACCATCTTAGTGGCTATCATAACAAAATATGGTAGACAGGTGGCTTCAGCAATAGAAATTTATGTCTCATAGTTCTTGAGATGGGAAAGTCTAAGATCAAGGTACCAGTCAATTCAGTGTCTGGTGAGGGCTGTCTTCCTGGCTTGTAAGCAAATGCCTGCCTTCTTGCTGCATTGTCACTGAAGAGAGAGAACGCTCTCTGATGTCTCATTTTATAAGGACACAAAACCTATCAGATTAGGACCCACCCTAATGACCTCATTAAACCTTAACGTTATTTTAGGTCCTATCTCCCAATATAGTCACATTGAGGGTTAGGGCATTAACATATGAAGTTGGAGGAGACACAATTCAGTCCATACCAGAATTAAAACTGAAATGCATTTTAACGGGTGGTGTCCAAAGCAGGGCACCACCATGACATTTTACTAAGGAAGAATTGATGAACATTTTTCAAAGCTGAGTCCAAGGCAAAAAATAGTGAATTCTTCTTGGCCACTAGGTTTGGCAGTAAGGAACTTAATGGTAGCTTTGGTAATGAGACTTTCAATATAGATGTAGGGGCAGAAGCAAAAGTACTGATGGTTGAGAGGTTGGATGTAAGAAAACTGAAAAAACAATAATGCTGGATAAAGGAGCAGAGAATATAAGCATCCATCAAGTATGAATGTATTTAGGTAAAATCCAAAACAGCTAAAACTACTCTATGGTTTTAGAAGTTAATATGATGGTAGCTTTTGCAAGAAAGGAAAAGGAATGGGATGAAAACATCAGGTCATCTATGGTGCTGGAAATCTATCATCTATCATCTATCTATCTATCTATCTATCTATCTATCTATCTATCTATCTATCATCTATCTATCTATCTATCATCTATCTATATTTAACATCCATAGTGGTTTCACAGGCATCCTTACTTTGTTCAAATGTACTGATTTATACATCATAATGTGTCACTATTTTGTATCTCTGCCATTTAAAAAATAAAACAACAAAATTTGCCAGGGCAACTGAGCTCATGAATTATCTGGCATAGAGCTCATGAATTATCTCTGAAAGACTAAACCTTGCATTCAAACACAAAGGCATCAATAATTCCAAGCTTACCCTGATTTGGGAATCATTGTGTTAGATGTTATAGCTACTACAAGATAATCCCATATATACAGATTATCGTAATATGAAATCTTGCAGCAATTGAATCACCTGACATATTTGGAGAATAACTCTTCTATTACATAGTAGCATTACAAAATTAATAATGTGCATGTTGGTTTGCATGATTATCCTTTTTTTTTTTTTTTTTTTTTTTTGAGCTAAGTTTTCCCTCTGTCACCCAGGCTGGAGTGCAGTGACACTATGATAGCTCACTGCAGCCTTCAGCTCCTGGGCTCAAGCAATCCTCCCATTTCAGCCTCCCAAGTAGTTAAGACTACAGGAGTGTGCCACCTCATTTGGCTAATTTATTTATTTATTTAGTAGAGATGGGACTTTTCTATGTTGCCCAGCCTGGTCTCAAACTCTTGCCTTCAAGTGAGCCTCCCAAAGTGCTGGGATTACAAGTGTGAGTCCCTGTGCTAGGGCTGATTATAACACATTTTATGTTAGAGTTCATAGCTATTCCCTGGCTATTTTGGGAAATACCACTCAGCATCATTTCCTTGCTTTCTACTCTGTGTTGCTGTTGCTATCTGGGTTCTTAGGGAAAAGATTTTCCAAAATGATTGCTGAGACCCAGCCTATAGACATGTATTCCAAAAGGACAGTTTTTTGCTCCTAAACATAGGAAATTATTTTTATACGCCAACTGTAATGGAAAGAGAGAAAGAGAAGCAATACCAATTTCAACTAAATTTTTTTTTAAGTTTTAGGTTTTCCCATTGTAAAATAACCCCATCCTTCATTATGTCCTTTAATCTCCCATTTGTAAGGTTATCTTAATGGGTTGCCGCTATTGTGCCTTTAGGGTTCTTTTTTTCACCTATAGTATCTGGCATTCCCCACACTCTGATCTCTAACTGGTACATTTTGCTTGCTAATGTAATGGTTTATAATCCTAAAAGCAGACACAATTAGACAGTTCAAGTGAAACATTTATCGTATTTATTTCTTTAAGTATTTACTTATTTGTCATACACATATTAATAGAGTAAGGTCTTTTCTGACTCTAAGTGTAATTGCAGTACAATACAATGAGAATTGACCAATCATTCTTATTTTCCACACTGTACCATATATTGTCAGTCATAACTTACTGCATCTAACCTAAAATTTCTTTCCACTGATGACAGTATAGTTATCTTAGGTAGGATTTGCCCGAGGATTATGTTTCAGACCTTTTTAGATTCCACGTATAAGTGAGACCATACAGTAATTTTTTTAAATGCAAATGAATATCATCTTTTAATGGCTGCCATTGTTTGAAAGTATCATAATTTTTAAAATTTTGAAGGTAATACTCTATTTATTATCATGCCCAAACTATCACTTTTATACCTAGAGAAACACTGTCTATTGAAACATAATACAAACAAAAAATGCTGGCCATCCTAATAATTTGACATTTTCTAGCAGTCACGTTAAAAAAAGAAAAATCAGGCAAAATTGATTTTAATAACATTTTACCTCCTTAAACACATCCAAAATATTATTATCATATCAACATGAACATTAAGTGTATATTATTCATTCTTTTTTCTTACCAAGTCTTTGAAACCTGGTGTATATTTGACATTATTACAGTACAACATATCTCAATTGGATAAGCCAAATGTTCAACAGCCACATGTAGTTAATTACTGGCTACCCTGTTGGACAGTGGAATATTAGAGTGTCAAATGATAACAACTTCCCTATCTAAAATTTTATTCCAATTATTTTAAATATGAATTTAAGTGCACATTCCATTTGTACATGAATAACATGGTGTGAACTTTGTATTAATATTTATTTTTCAGAAATTCAGAAAAACATATATTAAAATGAATGTAATTTCATCTAAGGGACGAACATACTTGTATATATCCTCAACATAAATAGAATATTTACTTCAGAAAGAGTTACATCAAATGTATTTATTGTACCGTATTTTTTGGATTCGGAGATGTGTTTGTCACATGGGTATATGCTGTAATGGTGGGGACTGGGCTTCTAGTGTACCCGTTACCTGAAGGGAAGATTTTACCAAGTAAGTAATTTTTCAACTCTCACTCCCCTCACACCCTCCGAGTATATTATCTTTCTCCATCTTTTTTTTTTTTTTTTTTTTTGGAGATGGAATCTCGCTCTGTTGCCCAGGCTGAAGTGCAGTGGCCCAATCTCAGCTCACTGCAAGCTCCGTCTCCCGGGTTCACGCCATTCTCCTGCCTCAGCCTCCCAAGTAGCTGGGACTACAGGCGCCTGCCACCATGCCCGGCTAATTTTTTGTATTTTTAGTAGAGATGGGGTTTCACCATGTTAGCCAGGATGGTCTTGATCTCCTGACCTTGTGATTCGCCCGCCTCGGCCTCCCAAAGTGTTGGAATTACAGGCGTGAGCCACCGCGCCTGGCCTATTATCTTTCTCTTTATGTCCATGTGTACCCATTATTTAGCTCCCACTTATAAATGAGAGCATGTTATACACGATTTTCTGCTTCTGTGTTAGTTTGCTTAGGATGATGGCATCCAACTGTATCCATGTTGCTGCAAAGGACTTGACTTCATTCATTTTTATGAAATACTGCATAGTATTTCACGGTAAATATGTACTACATTTTTTTAAAATCCAGTCAACCATTGGAGGACACTTAGGTTGACTCCATGACTTTGCTATTGTGAATAGTGCTGCAATAAACATAGGAGTGTAGGTGTCTTTTTAATATAATGATTTCCTTTCTTTTAGGTAGATAGATACCAAGTAGTGGGGTTCATGGGCCAAATGGTAGTTCTACTTTTAGTTCTTTGAAGTATCTCCATACTGCTTTCCATAGTGGTTGAACTAATTTACATCCCCACCAACACTGTATAAGTGTTCCCTTTTCTCTGCATCCATGCCAACATCTGTTGTTTTTTGACTTTTTAGTAACAGCCATTCTGACTGGTGTAAGATGGTATTTTATTGTGATTTAAATTTGCATTTATCCAATGCTTAGTGATGTTAAACATTTTTTTATGTATTTCTTTTTTTGCCACTTGTATGTCTTCTTTTGAGAAACATTTTTCATGTCCTTTGCTCAGTTCAATAAAATATATTTAATGCCACCATGTACAAGTTTTTTCAATAAGGGCATTTTTCAAATGCCCTTATTGATGGTCATTTAAATAATGTATTTTCTGTCCATAGTTAGTACCTTAAAAATAGCTTTTCTAATTTTTAAAATAATCTTATTTTAGTAACTAATGACTCATGTCTTTCCCTTCCTTAAAAGAAATTCACCAATCATGTAAGTCTATTGATGTGAGATACTGTTCAGTCTGAGAAAAAAAAAAAAAGTGTTTCCTTTCTGCGTTATTTCAGTCCCGCAATTAACAGTGAAACAGCTTGTAGGGAGCTTGTACAACCTTATATATCATGTGGATTAATGTTTTACGTTCAATGTTTTGAAGTTTTACAAATAGCTCTAGAATATTCTTACCTCTGAGAACTCTAGGGAAATTACTATGATACATGAAACTTAATAATTATTTAAAGATTTGAAAAATGCTAAAATACTTTTTCAGGGTCATCACAGTAAAAATAAATATATGTACATATGTACATATTTATATTTAAAAAGGTATGTTCAAAATACTTTTAACATGTCTTATAGTAATTCAGTGCATAATACTTTTTGTGGCAATTCCTTTTATAGGTATTTCAAAAATAACAAATTTGTTTTTAACATTTTTTACAAGGAACAGAATAAATTGTTAATGCACATCCATCTTTATACTTTTATACAAGTAATTAGTTTGATGATTATTAACTATTTATTGCATATATGCCTGATACTACTCATCAGTACTCATCAATGTTTTTATTGTTTTATTCTATTTTGTTAATAAACAAAGTTGAATTTCTTAAGGATATTATATTATACATTCTCTTTTTAATTTATAATCTACCTCTATCCATGTAGTGTTACTGGGTGAGTAAATTTTTAGCACCATCTACCATTGCTATCATCCTTAGTAAATTTCGAAATAATTTTTATATGATAATTATATTTATGTTAAATTTTCAATATATATTTGTTATATCCTTAGGTGAAAATTAAAAATAGATTGAAGTTAAATAAACATCAACAAATATAGAAACCAAGTGTGTACACCAAGTGCTGTGTAGTTGCCTGAGTGAGGATTTTGTTAGGGCCTGAGTGCTGTATATCATCTGAAATGCACTCGTAAAATGTGTTCTTCCTAATGGAAATTGTTGCTATAACAAGGAAGGAAACTGCAGTAAACTTGGTACTAATCATTCAAGTAAAGTAAACAGACCCTGTTTACCGCTGTTGTTACCGCTGACCATATGGGACAAACAAAAAGCATCTCTGATGTTTAAAGCTTTACTGAAGTTGCAGATTACAAATCACATTGAGAGGATATGCACATTTGTAGGTACTGTCTAGAGAACTTTGCAAGATTACCCTCTTTCTTTTCAGTGTTGCTTAATTAATATTAATGATAACACTTTATTGAATAAACAAATAAATCAGACATTTTAGTATACGACATATTGTACTTGTCTATTCCAAAAGAAGGAAATTTTTCAAATAAAAAATACACAAAGTATGTTGGAAAGGTGGGGAGAGACAGAGAGAAAAGAGAAGGAAAAAGAGGGATTGAAGAGAGAAGAAAGACAAAGAACAAATGTGGTATATTTTATGTAATATTTTGAAGTTTAAAATTTATCAGCTGTGCAATGATCCACTTACATGATTTTATCCATTTAAATTAATATTTCAAGTCACATTTAACTTCATAGTAAACAATCAACATTTGTTATGTTCTTATTACATGACATTATTAAGGCTAGTTGCTACAAGTACAAAGATGGATAAGAAATCATTTCTGTTCTTTACTCTAGGAAATTAAACAGTAAAAGGCAATTACAATATAGTATCTCGAGGGACAATTTAAAAGGACCACCCACAGAGATGAATTCTAAGCAGAGATAACTTTTGAATTACATATGCCCCTGAGTAAGAGTCCTTGGGGACAAAGTCCAAGAGGCCAGGTGCTTTTCTGCTAAGGGGAGCCCATCAGCAAAGCCTAAAGTGTGGGAAATTGCAAGCATTTGGGGGACTGAGGGGGAGACAAAGGTGCAAACTAGAAATTAGTGAACAAAGAGGCTTCGGAGGGAGGGGTTAGAGTTCGAAACTTAGTGAGCACAATCATGAGAAACTGGGTCATTCACGTAGGTATAAGCAAGACACTGACAGTGATACAGGGATTGTCATTTACATTTGAGAGATCATTTATGAAACTGAGTGCAAAATGCCTTAAGAAATAAGATGAGAAGCAGAAAGAACTGCAGATAGTGCAATCAGTTGTATTTTGGGGTCAATGATTTCATTTTCAAGAACTCTGCTATCATGTTGATGTCACATTAGTAACCTGAAATTGGCCCATGGTGGGAAACTTTACAGCACAGATATTGTCAAATGCTACAATCATGTCCCTTACCCCAACACAGTACCACCACAGCTTAGAGAGCTGGCTTGCAAACATTCACCAGGGCACTACTGACACAGGCTGCAATTCTCTAAGTGATAAATTTTGAGGGATTGAACAAGGGCATTTAGGTAAATCAGAAGTTATGGATTTAAGGAATATTTAGGAGAAAAGACTCAACAAAATTGGTGATGGGTAAGGCTAACAATGTCTAGAAAAGATTCTTAGAATATTTACATTGTGCAATCCAAAGCAGATTCAAAGTTAGAAATAATCCTGTCAACAAGTTTGTTGTGACTTTTGAGAAAGCACCTAAATGAATTGGTGACAACTTCCAACCTCAAATTTAAAAATAAATTCACACTATCTCCAGAAATTTTATTTAACAATGTATTATAGCAGAAATAATTTATATATGTGATGGGAGAGATTTTGGTAAATAAGATAATTTCTGATGAATTTGTGAAAAATTTTCTGAGCTACTTAAGGATAAAAAATTGAATTCGTCAAAGGTTTTAAAGTTAAAATTTAACATTTTTTTTTTTTTACTGATGAAAAACTTAGATTAAAAGATTATCAAAGTTAGTTGAGCAAACTAAATATTCGAGCCTCTAGTCATGTTTAATGTTATCTGTACAACTCATATTTCCATTGACCATAATTCATTTTATTATAATCACATTTTATAAGAACTATCTATATTAGCATTCTGAAAATGACATAGGTGACAGGTCAACATGTTTTTATGATTACATCTTTGCTAGGATACATAAAGTGATAACCCTTCTGAGATCAGGAATTTATCTTATTGCTACAATGAGTGAGTTTGTTTTCTTTTTTACTTACAGTTTGACACATTTCTTTTAGAAAGAATATAATTTTTGTGGAGTACCATTAAAAGTGTAGATCCTTTTCCTGCCCTTTGTAGACATTTTACACTCAACTAAAAAAGTGTAATTAAATATTTTAACACCTTTTAAACATGTTTAAACAACAGGTGAAAATGCTATATACACCACTGCCTATATATTGCACTGTTTTTATCACCCCATTCTAAACAAATTTATCCTAATATGATGTTAGAAAAAGATTTTGTATTAGCACTGTGTTTCTGGTATTTATATCTAAGAAAGTAGCACATTTATCTATATAGTTACAGATGTTCAAAATAAAAAACGCCAGTAAAAGGTATTCATATGAGATCACATTGCCTCTTTCATCTGTGTTTTCTAATCCTTTGGGATGTATGAATATTTTTAAATGTTGATTTCAAACTGAACTCATCAAGTTATTACTTGCTGAAATATTAGAATTTTTAAAGGCATTTTTTATAGTTTATGGAGATAGTGGAATTTATCAGCTTCAATCAAGATTATTTCCCCAAAGCCAGGCTATATTGTCACTGTTTTTTGTTGTTGTTGTTGTTTTTCTTTTTTGTTTGTTTGTTTGTTTGCCTTTTTAGGAAAGTATTTCTTTTTTTTCCCTCCAGAAACTATTCACTTTTGCTTCTGGATCCAATAAAGCAGAATAAATTGATTTGAGATTACCTATCCCTAAAACTCATTTTATAATTTGTATTACATGGCCTTTTACCATTTTTTCAATGCATAGACAGACACTGAAAAACTACTAACACCTGAAAGCATTAAACTTTGGTTCTATATTATGTAACTGTCACCACAGAAACAAAATATCAGTTAGGAAAGTGTCTTCACATTTGCATGATAATATAATTCTAAAAGTGTTAGTTTGAACCAAAAAAAAAGTTTTCTGAGCAATTTTATCAGGCTTTTCCTCTGACTTAAGCTGAGACATGATTTCAGCGTGTTGAGAACTGATCTATGACAACTTAGTCATTAAGAGCCATTAAGTTCCTTTTAGTGACTATTAGAGACTATAGATAGTTAGCAGTGGATGAATTCCTTGTCACATCCCCAACAGAAACTGCTTCTGCTGCCAGGTGGTATTATATGAATATTTATATATGCTGGAATTAGGTGTAAGACTTGCCTTTCTCATTTACCACACCTTCGTAAGTATATAGACATAAAGTTAGGGAAAGATGTATACCACTATTGGTGCTAAGCCATCTTATAGTAAGTTATAGAAAATACAATTCAACATTATAACAATGTGGGGATGGTACAACTCATCTCAGCTTTGACTTTACCAGTTCATTGGGCCCTGAAATCTATGTATAAGAGTTGAATGCATAATTAAATCATATTCATAAATTTGTGGTGCAGATAGATTTCTTAAGTTAGCTGGACGGGAGCCTCAGAGAATGTTACTGTCCAAAAAAGTCGTCATAGTGATGTGTTCATTCCTTATGCATCCCTGACCATACATACGCTCAGTATTCTTGTTTGTAGTGTGCACAAGGATCTATCTTTGAAAAAAACAGGATGATTAAAAAAAAATCACCTTGTATTGTTCATGTTCTTGTAATAGTGTTAGAATTTGCAACTGGTTGAGCATAACTGATTAAATGTTTCTGAACTTGTCAGCAATCTAGCAAGTAAACTCATATTGAATTCTACTAGAAGGAAGAGTGCAAGCATATTTGAATCTAAAAATTCTGCTACATTTTGTTTAAAATAGGTTTCAGCTAAAACACGATCGCAGATGCAACTGCATAATTCTTCCTGTTGAAAACTTGTGAAGCTTATTATACTCATGTCTTAGCTTAAAATGATCTATGAATATATAATTTTATGACCAAAGTATATTTATATTATTTTTAAATTTGTAAGCATCTCTGATCTATGCCAATTTTTTATTTGTAAGCATTTTATGGAGTAAGAAGCTGCAAATGTGGCAGATTTAAAATATATCTGCAAGACTTAATATTTTAAAATGACAATACTATTCAACATAATCTACAGATTAAATGCAATCCCTATCAATATCCTAATAGCGTTTTTTCAGAAATAGGAAAAAAAAAAAAGTTCATATGGAATTGCATGGACTCCTACACAGCCAAAACAATCTTGATAAAAGAAAAACAAAGGTGGAGGGGATCTCATTCTTTCTTATTTTAAAGGTTAGTACAAAGCCACTGAAATCAAAACAGTATGGTACTGGCACTAAAACACATGTAGACCAATGGAATGGAGTAGAAGATAAAAGAAATTCTAGAAATAAAACTTCCTACACGTTGTCTAATAATTTTCAACAAGAATCCCAAAACCATTCAATGGAGAAATAACAGTCTTTTCAACAACTAGTGCTGGGAAAACTGAATATCCATTTGCCCCCAGAACCAAAAACAAAACCCTTAAAAATCGATCAATGACCAAAAAGTAAGAGCTGAATCTATAAAACTCAGAAGAAAACATAGGAGGAACTCTTCATAACATTGTCTTTGGTAATGTTTTATGGGCTATAACAACAAAAACACTAGTAACAAAAGAAAATATAGATACATTAGACTTCATCAAAATTAAAAACTTTCATGCATCAAAGAACACTACCAACAGAGTGAAAAGACCACCCAAGGAATGGAGGACACTGCAAATCATCTACATAATAACAGATTAATATAAAAATTGGCAAGGTACTTAGATAGATGTTTTTTCAAAGATATACAAATATCTTCATTTTATATACTTAAAGATATATTAATATATTATTTGAATATACATTTTGGTCATCTACCAAAGAAGATGGCCATTGACTTTTATTTTTATTTTTTTCTATTTCTGCAAAAACACCACTAGGATATTTTAGGATATTTGAAATAGGTTGCAGCTAAAATATGATGGAAAATGCAACTGCATAATTTTTCATGTTGAAAAGTTTTGAAACTTATCATACTCATCTGCCAGTCTCTTCAACCCATCCTTGGCCCACTGGACACTCTCACGTGGATTCGCTTCTGGCGCTTCACTGCCATTTGTTCAAACCTAAACTCACTGTTTACCACATTTCAAAGACTACTCATATTTCTGTGTTTCTAACTGAGAGCATTATATTACCCTATTTATACCCAGTTGCTACAGCACTAATAAAATTTTAAAAATTCTGTCCCTTGACTTCATTTCTGGAGGAATGAAAAGTACATCTTGAATCTTTCCCCTTAAGAATTTAAAAACTGGTGCCCTCTCTCTGTCCTCAATATGATTCCTCATAGTTCAGCCCAGCATCATTTCTAGTTAATAATGCAGCTTTGTACATGATCCCACTACATTCATTGTTGTTGACTCTTAATCCAGTCCCTTTACAGGGTAGCAAGAATATCCTTCCTAAAACGCAAAGCTCAACCTGAAATCATTTTAATGCTCCTTCAGTCCCCTCAGGATGTTAAGTGGGCCCTCCTTAACAAGTTTGTCTCTCAAATAACTAGTAGCTTACTTCCTCAGTTATTTTGTTTGCATTTTTTTTTTACTCACAAACTACAAGCTTGCCATACCAAAGTATTATCCAAAAATGCCACATTCCTTCTTGCTTTTTGATCTTTTTACTAGCTGTTTACTCACCTTAAGTCATAACACTAACTCACACTTTCCATAAGACACATTCTTCCTTCTGGTTTCACTTCCTTTTCAGTCTCTAGGCTGCATTTAATGGACTTGTCTAGATATTCTTATTAAAAAATCATACTTCTTGGGCAACACGGTGAAACCCCGTCTCTACTAAAATACAAAAAATTAGCCGGGCGTGGCAGCGTGTGCCTGTAGTCCCAGCTACTCAGGAGGCTGAGGCAGGATAATTGCTTAAACCTGGGAGGCAGAGGTTGCAGTGAGCCAAGATTGCACCACCACATTCCAGCCTGGGCGACAGAGAGAGACTCCATCTCCAAAAAAAAAAAAAGATCATACTTCTCCACTCTATCACGTATGACACTCTTTTGTAATTTCCTGTGTATTTTGCTGTATTCTTCTTTAGGTTGGAGGATTCCTTAGATCTGGAATGCAATCTGTATTCACTCTCAGTTGCTCCCATAATAAATTTCTACCTTGGCTTAAAACACTAAGTTATTAACTTAGAGGCCTTTAGGTCAGAAATAAGATTTAAAAAATCAAGGAGTCAGTACCAGGGCTGCGTTCAGCTTCTGGAGGCCACCACAGAATTACTTGGCTCAACCCTGTACCTTTAAAACCAGTAACATTGTGCCAAATCTTCCTAAAACTACTATCTTTCTGGTTCTCTTCCTTCTGCTGCCCTCTTTCACTTGTAAGGACACTTATGATTACATTTGACCCACCTAAATAATCCAGAATAATCTCTCCATCTGAAGGTCAGTTAATTAGCTGTCTTAATTCTATCTGGTAAGTTTAATTCCCCTTTGCTCTGTAACTGCTGTTTACAAAGATTCTGTGGACATCTTTTGTTGGGGGTCATTATTCTTCCTACCACACTGCTATAGTCTGAATGTGTTTGTCTCCACCAGATTCATATATTGAAACTTGATCATCAGTGTGATGACAATAGGAGACAGGTCTTTTGGAAGGTGATTAGATCATGTGGGCAGAACCCTCATGAATGGGATTAGTGTCCTTATTAAGGAAGCCCCAGAGAGCTGCTTTGACTCTGTCATCATGTGAGAAGACATTGAGAAGGAGCATCTATGAATCAGGAAGTGGGCCCTCACCACATGTTGAGTATGTCAGGACCTTGATCTTGGAATTTGCAGCCTCCAGAGCTTTGGGGAATAAATTTCTGTTGTTTATAAGCTTCCCCATTTATGGTGTGTTGTTACCACAACCCAACGGACTAAGACATACGCTATGTGAGTACACAATATGATCTAAATACATATTTTATGAATGAAAAAATAATTACTGAATTCCAAAATTATGTCAAATTTATAAGTGTAAAACTGAATGTTCATTCAATATTTATGAAAATTATTGCACAGACATAGCTTTACCATGTGTCAATACAATGTGATATAGTATAAATAACATGGAAATTCAAAGCAAGAGATACATTTTTGTCTCAACTATGCTTCTCACTGTTCTTTCCTTGAAGCATTTAGTTCTTGAAGAATCATGTTTTTTTTTTTTTTTTTTTTTTTTCTTTTATAACATGGGGGTTGAAATAGGGTCAGATATATTTATCTCACAAAAATACACTACTCAAATTAGGTAGTATATAAAAATTATTCTTAAACCTCCACAAGCAATTAGAATATTGTCAATCAAATACAAAAAGCGATACTATAGTATTTTAGGCCAGGCGTAGTGGCTCACACCTGTAATCCTAGCACTTTGGGAGGCTGAGGTGGGTGAATCACTTGAGGTCAGGAGTTTAAGACCATCCTGGCCAACACGGTGAAACCCCGTCTCTACTAATAATACAAAAATAAGATGGGCACGGTGGCACAAGTCTGTAATCCCAGCTACTCGGAAGGCTGAGGCAGGAAACTAGCTTGAACCCGGGAGCCAGAGGTTGCAGTGAGCTGAGATTGCGCCATTGCACTCCAGCCTGGGCAACAAGAGCGAAAATCCATCTCAATAAATAAATAAATAAATAAAGTGATACTAACCTATTTTGAACACATTAATTACTATCTGGGATTATTTATCCTCAAATTACCTTTTGGACTTAAATATAAGGATGCTTTCAGTTTCAGAATAGTCTGCAAAAGAAACCAGATATTATCTCAACAATTTTTTTTTTTTTTTTACTTCTATGGAGTCCAATTATGCCCAATTTTAAAAACAAGTGTATTCATCTGGCTACTCATGTTTTAAACTTGCTAGATACCACAAAACAGAGATAACTTTTACATATTTCATTCTACTGCCATTCCTCCCCTCCTTTCACATTTCACTGGACATCTTACTAGGGCGTTTACCTTTGCCTTTGGGTTCTCATCCTGGTATGTTCCTAGAATCACGTTGGGCACCAAGGAGTCCTCAGTTTTTTACCTCTGCTGTATACAAGTAGTCCCCATATA
This sequence comes from Macaca nemestrina, assembly GCF_043159975.1. Classification (NCBI taxonomy): domain Eukaryota; kingdom Metazoa; phylum Chordata; class Mammalia; order Primates; family Cercopithecidae; genus Macaca; species Macaca nemestrina. The sequence continues at coordinate 27,949,783 of NC_092127.1, forward strand.
AGACAGCTTTGTCCAAATATTTGATTCAGTGTGTAGAAAATATGCAGTTCTGGCCGGGCGCGGTGGCTCAAGCCTGTAATCCCAGCACTTTGGGAGGCCGAGACGGGCAAATCACGAGGTCAGGAGATTGAGACCATCCTAGCTAATACGGTGAAACCCTGTCTCTACTAAACGATACAAAAAAACTAGCCGGGCGAGGTGGCGGGCGCCTGTAGACCCAGCTACTCAGGAGGCTGAGGCAGGAGAATGGCATGAACCCGGGAGGCGGAGCTTGCGGTGAACTGAGATCCGGCCACTGCCCTCCAGCCTGGGCGACAGAGCGAGACTCCGTCTCAAAAAAGAAAAAAAAAAAAAAAAAAAGAAAAGAAAAAAAAAGAAAATATGCAGTTCTACAAATGTTCTAAATTTGTGGAAATTGTATTAATTTGCTAGGGTTGTGCCATAACAATGTATCACAGACTGGCTGGCTAGACATTCAAAATAAAGGTGGGTTTCTTCTGAGGCATAAGTGAAGGATCTGTTCCAGGCATCTCTCTTTGACTTGTAGGTTACCATCTTCATGTCCACATGGCATTCTCCTGATATGTGTGGCAAGTTTCTGTGTCCAAATTTCCCCTTTTTATAAGGAAATCAGTCATACTGAATTTAGGTGCACCTTAAAGACTTCATCTTAACTAATTACTTCTGCAACAACACTGTTTTAAATAAAGTCACATTCTAACATACTGTAGATTAGAATGTCAACATATGAATTTGGGGAGGAATGTGTTAAACACATAACACAAGTAGTCACATCAAACATTTTTAATAATTGAAACAGGAATTATGTGTACAAAAATAAGATGAAACAATTGTTGAAGTTTTCCTTTACAAATACTGTCTTATAAAAAATTGGACAAGAATATTTTTCTTTGTAAATTTTAGAAATAATAGAACACTTAAAAAAGAGCTTGATTGCAATCAGTATAATTAAGAAATTGAGCAAGTGATTTAACCAAAATATGTAAATATGTGAGAATAGCCAGAAGAAACAATGAAAATGCTTTTAAGTATTATCAAAAAATGTGAGTAAGTAAAGATTTATTTTGTAGTTGAACATTCTGTTAGGCCAAACAGTTTTGATTTCCCATGCAATTTTCCAAGTATGTGAAGCATTATTATTTGAGTTTCATCAACACCGATTAATGTGGTTACCTTTCAACTAGGTGTCCCTGTTATATCTTTATTTATTTCAAAAAGCTTTGACATAATTCAAGCTACAATTTGATCACAGTTTATTATATTAATTATCCTGGTATGTGGGTAATTTTCAATGCCAGCTTTTCTGATTTTTATTTTACTCTTATTTATAAATGCATTTTTTCAGTTCCTTTTTTTGAATGTTTTATCTGTAAGAATGAACATCCTTGCTCTATAACCGTTCTTGACCTTCTTATTTTGTCATTGGGAAAAATTATTACTAATTATAGGATGAGCAATTATTTTGCAATTATTGAGCTAAATCATATGTATTGTAAAGGCTTTTCAGGCTTCTTAAGCCAGCACCATAAGATGATGCATTGTTAGGATTATTTATAGGTTAATGGCTACTTCTGAGCACAAGAACTTGGTTTAATGAGCCATCTCCATTTTCTTTTCTTTTTTTTTTTCTTTTTTTTTTTTTTTTTGAGACGGAGTTTCACTCTTGTTGCCCAGGCTGGAGTGCAATGGCGCGATCTCGGCTCACTGCAACTTCCACTTTCCGGGTTCAACCGATTCTCCTGCTTCAGCCTCCCGTGTAGCTGGGATTACAGGCACCCACCACTACACCCAGCTAATTTTTTGTATTTTTAGTAGAGACGGGGTTTCATCATGCTGGCCAGAGTGGTCTCGAACTCCTGACCTCAGGTGATCCACCCGCCTCAGCCTCATTTTATTTTCTTTATGTAAAATTGACACTCTGAAGAAAATTAAGTGTTGCACAGAAAATGTAGTTTATTAATCATAAAATAAGATACATTCCTACTCAGTGCAAGAAGAGAAAATGTGCAACGTAATTATTATTAGACAATAGTCATCCTCTTTAAGTTATTGTATGTATAATCACTCGGAAAAAACAGTAACAGACGGACGTCCCCATTTTTATTCATGATCTTAATTTATATGATCATCCTGCTCATTCTATCTTCAAAAGCCCTAAAACTCTGAAAAGTGTTGGTCTTAAATTTTTGATTCTCAAAATGCGTAAGAATGTTTACATTGAAATACATATTTGACCTTTTAAAAAATTTAAGTTATAAATCTTACTATAAAGTAGTTGATTCAGTAAGGTCTGAAAACTGCTCCCCTAACCTTTTTTTTTTTCTTTATCTCTAAAATCTATGCAATAAATGGGGGTCAACAGTGGAAGTTATCCAACATAAGGAACTAAAGGTTAATGGTGTTTCTCAGTTAGGAAATGATTTACATACACAGGTTTTGCTTATTTGTGAAGTTAAATTGTATTTGACTGTTGATTTTCCTTTCACTCTTAATTTAATATGAAATACGTCAAAAATAATGAATGAGAGCTACTTCACATTTGTGCTCAACTGGTGAGAAATGGGCATTAAAATGTTGTGAATTAAGATTAATATATATATTTTGAAATGCACATTATTGTTGCACAATAAAGTTATAAAGTAGGATAGCTGATCTAAAGAAGGTGAACTATGTGATCTTCTTCCCTACATTATGTGATCCTTCCTACTTTTTCTGATCTATTTTATAGGATCAAATTTCCTTTTCAGCTCATCATTACAATTGCATGTACATTCCTCTGTACGAGACCACAATGATTGTGGGCCAGGTTTTATTTCCCTTTCCTCTCCATTTTCCTCATTTTCCGTAAAGCTAAACCACCCTGCTTTATGGACATGTCAGATATTGATAAAGGGTTAGGTTTACTAAAGAGAACTTTGCACTGGAATAGAAAAAGCAAAAATCTGAACTTTAAATTTGACATTTCTCATAAACCAAAGCTAAAGTACCTGGAGTAGATTCTTTCATGGCTTTCCCTTATCATTACCCTTCCTTGCTTTTCCTGTTTTCTAACTGATGTCTCTCTGGGAAGCTTCCTCATTCTTCTGAGATCCGTTTTGTTAATCCTCACTCAACATGTGGCAATCTACATTTCAAATATCATCTAGGGTAAATATGGACATTGCAAATCCAAGTTACTTAGAGTATTGCTCATTAATTTGAGGTACAGATATGATTCTTTATTATTTACAATTTCCAGGAGTAGCAGTTTAATTCAACACACACCCACACACCCTAGATAGACATACAGAATCACATATCCACAGACATCTCCTGCAAGTACAATTTAACCCCATATAGAGGAATCTGTTTTTAACTGCCTCTAGTCTGCAGGACAGATTTTCATATTATCCCTCTTCAGATTATGCAGCCCCCTCACCTGGCTCTCTAGAAATATTAAAGGAGCTCTCATAAGGACAGTTCCCAAGCTATATACCAGAGAAAAATGGAAAATTAATTTGCATGATCATTCTTCTTTCTGTTTACTCCTGGGTGGCAATGTGAAGTCACTTTTTCAGTTACATTTGATTATCCAATACTAAAATATCATCTACAAGGTTTAGAAAGGCAATAAAATGTTTGTATTTTATGTAGTGCAAATGTATTAGACAGCATTAATAGAGTCAAAACTGCTTCTTAAATGGTAGATTTACTTCATTAAATAGCTGTTGTGGGAGCTTCATTTTATTACTCTAAATTCAAATTTAGAGTAAATTTATGTAATAATACTACATTTTCTTAAGCAAGAAAACTTAATAATGTGTGCTTTTATTAATATAAAATGGTAATAAAACAATGAGCTAGAAGACATAGTAAACTATCTTCTAAAGAGTCATATAGCATTAAACATTCATTTTGGTAATTAAGAAAATAACATTCTGTAATCAAATGTGCAGTTACAAATATTGGGATAGGATTCAATTCTGAACTTTAAAATATGTTAAATTTCATAAATAAAGTCACACATACTCATCTAATAAGCTTACTGAAATAATGTAGAAGTTTGACCTCTATGATTCCTGAACATGAAAATAGAACAGCCCATAAACAGTTTTCTCTCTCAGTTTACACTGATTTTCTTCTCTTCTCTTTTTTCTCTTCCTTTTTCTTTCTTTCTATCTTTTTTACAAAGCTGTTTTGATTAATCTATTCTATTCAAAAATAAAGTAGTTTTAAGGAAAAAATAAGATTTATAATCTGCACTCTTTATAAGAATCAATATATAATACCACGTGAATCTCACTTCATTGCAAAGTATCCTGGGGAGTCTGTACATTTAATTAAAGGTAAGCACAAACAAACTACAATCTCTTAAGTATTCATAAACCAGTAGTTTAAAAATATCTTCTGATTCTTTTACTGAAGTTATATGTGCGTTAATAACAAATGAAAGTATTTATACTATATGAATGATAAATTCTGAATAAAATGTAAAATTTTCTTAATTAAAACATGTCTGGCATTAAGTGATCCAATTAGACCTTAGCTAACTGATCTCAGAAGAATCAGATGATAATGGAAAACAGGATAACATCCTGGTTTTTAAAATTATGTATTTAGCTTCATTTATCTAGGTTTAATTTGATAGACTACCTGTCAAGGAAAAGCCTCTGGGGAGGAGAAGAGGGGCTAAAGCTCAATTTGATCACCAATGGTCAACGTTTAATTGATCATGCCTCAATAATGAAGTCTCCATAAACAAAGGCACAGGGTTCAGGGAGCTCATGGATAGTCAGACACTGAATGTTCCTGGGGAGCGGTGTGCTTGGGAAGGCATAGAAGCTTCTCGCGCCTTCCCCATACCTCATCCTACGCATCTCTTCATCTGCATACTTTGTAATATCCTCTATAATAAACAGATAAGCATTAAATAAGTTTTTCCCTGAGTCATGTGAGCTGTTCCAGCAAATTAATTGAATCTAGAAGAAGGTTATGGGAACCCAGATATATAGCCCGTAGGTTAGAAGCCCAGGTAAAACAAAGTGGAGCTTATGATTAGCATTGGAAAGTGGGGGGCCCGTCTTGGGGAATGAGCCTTCACCCTGTGAGCTCTGCCACTGTCTCCAGGTAGGAAGTGTCAGAAATCAACTGAGTTGGAGGATACCTGGCTGGAGTTCACAGAGTTGCTTGCTCTCTTGGTACATGGGGAAAAGCCCGTAGACATTGGACACAAAGGTCTCCTGTGTTGATTGTTGTGGTGTGACAGCAGGGGAAATAGTTTGTTGAAGTGCTTTTGTTTTTTGTTTATATTGTCCCATTTAGACTCAAAGGATCAAAAGGAATTTAGCTTAAGGGTAATAAAACAACCACATTGATTTGAGGTACACATTAATGTATATTCTTCAGCTGTCTAATCAGAGATTCCAAACATTTTGAACCAAAACATCACTTACATTGACATCTCTATTAAAATATTTTCAAAAAATTAAGTCCCAGAGATAAGAGACATGTTGTCCAAGACTTCAGAAGGCATTAGTGTCAGCCAGTGAAACTTGATTACAGCTGTCTGGACACTAAGCTCATCCTTTACTTTGATACTACAATATGGCTTCAATGTGGTGTATATTTTATGTGTCTCAATTATAAATTATATAAACTACAACTGCTTTGAAAACATTTTATTTCCATTTTTAAAGGAACTTTAAGTACTTGGAGCTACATTTTCGGCATCTAAATTTTACTTATTTTTATTTAAAAATCCCATTAATACTCACAGAATGAACATTTATGAAAGTGTTCATGTGCAGTGTATTTAAAACAAAAATTATTTCCCACCTATTAAAATGCTTTTGTATTAGCATTATTTACTTCTCAAAGATCTTTTCACACTTTCCCATTGAATATGAAATGTAACTTAGTAAACAGATTAAATATGTAATTCAAAAATATTATTCATGTATTTTAATGAAAGGAGGAAATGAAGAAAGAAGAAAATTCTGTATATCTACTTTTTAATTTTGAGTGACCTTGAGACAGTCATTTAAACAAACTGGAAATCACAATCCTATTCTCTAAATACATGGTTTAGACTAGATAACTCCTACAACTCCCTACATTTCAAAAGGATGTACCAAGTTTATATACCAGAAAACATAATCAAATATTTTAATAAGTTTTTATTATAAAAGTAAGTAAATACCACAAAGTATTTTATAATTGTACTAAAGTAATTAGCCGGGCGCGGTGGCTCACGCCTGTAATCCCAGCACTTTGGGAGGCCGAGACGGGCAGATCACGAGGTCAGGAGATTGAGACCACCCTGGCTAACATGGTGAAACCCCGTCTCTACTAAAAATACAAAAATTAGCCCGGCGCGGTGGCGGGCGCTTGTAGTCCCAGCTACACGGGAGGCTGAGGCAGGAGAATGGCCTGAACCTGGGAGGCGGAGCTTGCAGTGAGTGGAGATCGCACCACTGCACTCCAGCCTGGGCAACAGAGCGAGCCTCCGTCTCAAAAAAAATAAATAAGTAATAAATATAAAAATAATTTTAATATGTCAACGTGCATTACTGATATAAAGTGTCAGCAAACTTAAAAAAGGAGGAAACTTCTTAACTTGTTAAAAGACATCAAAGCAAGACTTTAGAAATCGTTGTACTTGAAGTTGACAAACTCAATACTTTCTTTCAATAACTGAGAAGTAAGCATATGCTGTCACCACGTGTATTTAGCGCTACAAAAGGTTCTATAGTACAAAAGGTTTAATAGTGCAATAAGAAGGCAATGAAAAGGGACATGAAAAGCATACGGATTCAAAATTAAGCAAAAATGTTTTTATTTGAAAATAACACTCTTATCCCAACAAATCTACAAAAGAAAAGCAAAATAAAAAGCTACTAGGAATTATAAGTTCTGCAAGAGCACAGAATATAATGTCAATACAAACATTAATTGCTTTCTGTAAACTGTCAGGAAACAACTGGAAGTTAAAAATTTTTAAAGCACCAACAAGAACACAAAAAATGTTTACAACAGCAACAAAAATATAAACTATATTAGGGCAAATCTGACCAATGATGGGTAAAACCAGTGCAATACAAAGGCCAATTTTTATGAGAGAAATTAAGGAAGAAATAAATAGAGAAGTAAATCATGTTCAGGAAACAGAAGACTCAATATTACTCAGATATCAATTCTACAAAAAATAATCTATGGATAGATACAATTTTGAATAAAACCCCAGGAAGCTCTTCAGCAAAAACCAATGCTCTGACTATAAAATTACATGGAAATAGAGAGTATATAAAATAGCCAAAGCTATTTTTTAAAAGAAGAAAAGCTGAAAAATTAATATTTAATTTTAAAACATTATAAAACTGCAGTAATAAAAAGTGTGGTATGTACATGAAGATAGACATATAGAATAATAGAAGAGACTAAAGAGTCATTAAAAAAACACATAAGGTCAGTTGATTTTGACAAAAGTGTGAAGGCCATATAATGAGAAGGGAGCCATCTTTTCAACAAATGATACTAGAACAAAATGACTATGCATAGACAAAATAAACAAACACACTTTAATCCTTACTTCATATCATAAACTAACAGTAACTCGAAGGAAATTATAAAACTAAATTCAAGAACTAAAACAATCAAACTTTTCAAAGAAAACATAGAATACAATTTTGCTTGCCTTGTTTTGGCTGAACTTTCTTAATTGTATATAAAAATTACTAACTATAGACAACAAAATTGTTCAAATGTATTTTATCAAAATTAAAACTTGTTTATTGAAAAGCATCATTATAAAAATGAAAAGGTCCCTCATAGAATGAGGGCACATTTTCAAACCATGTATCTAACAAAATGCGTTATTTAAAAAAGAATAAAGAATTCTTCCACCCAGTAACAGGGGAACAAAAACACTTAATTTTAGAAATGAGCAAAAAAATTAAAATTTTTCTAAATAAGCTATTCATAAAAAATGTGCATATAACAAAATTCTCAATACCTGTATGTATTAAATAATTGAAAATTAAAACCATAATGAACTATACAATCCTACTAAATTATATACTGGCTATGCCTTTTGTTGGCAAAATATGAAGCAACTGAAATTATTATGCACGGGTGAAGGGTGTAAAATGGAATAACTACTTTGGAAAACAGGTAGTTTCTCAAAAGTTCAGTATAGAACTGCCCCATGACACAGCCAATCCACTCCTAGGATAATGAAAGAAAAATGAAGATGAAAAATGAAAGTAAATATCACACAAAACATATGTTTATAGCAGTTTTGTTTTAGTCAAAAACTGCAAATAGCTCAGATGTTCCCCAGATGTTAAATGGATAAACAAATTGTGGTATATCTTTACGACAAAATGCCACTAATAAAAAGGAACCAACTACCAATGCACACAACAAAATGGATTAATCACAATTATTACACTGAGTAAAAGAGGCCAGACAAAAATTAGCACATACTAGATTCTATTCATAAAAATTCTTTTAAAATGCAAAGTAAACTGTAGTAATTGAGAAAGAGTCAGTGTTTTCATTAATCTATTGTCATAGTGCTGTAAAGAACTACCTGAGACTTGGTAATTTATGAAGAAAAGAGGTTTTAATCGACTTCCAGTTCTGCAGGCTGTACAGGAAGCTTAGCTAGGAAGCCTCAGGAAACTTACAATCATAGTAAAGGTGAAGGGAAGCTAGTACATCTTACCATGGCAGAGCAGGAGAGAGAGAGAGTAAAGGGGGAGTTGCCACACACTTCCAAACCATCAGATCTCGTGAGAACTCATCCACTATCATGAGAACAGCAAGGGGGAAATCTTCCCCCACGATCCAATCACCTCCTATCAGGCCCCTCGCCCAACACGTGGGGATTACCATTCCAGATGAGATTTGGGTGGAGACACAGAGCCAAACCATATCAGTGTTTGTCTGGGAGGGTGTAAGGTTGGGGATAAATAGTGCAAGGAAAGGATACCTAGGGGCACAAAAATCTTTGGTGTGACAGATTCATCATCTTGAGTGTGTGACGTTTCACAGATATGTATACACACCAAGATTCATCAGCTCATGCCTTTAAACATGTGCAGTTTAGCCTACATCGCTTTTGCAACCTAAAGGTGCAAAATAGGTATACTGATTAAAAATAAACAGAAAACCTCATTTGACAGTGACTGGTAACTATAAGTGTTTTAAAGATCTACAACAAAAAATACATAGTCTTAAATATTTTATAGATTTATATTTATTGCCTTTGCATGGGCACTATCAATCCGTTTTTGTTTGTTTTGGGAATAGATACATCCCAATGAATTCTCAAATTATACTCTTTTGATAAAAGAATATTCGTGTTTTTATTAAGAATTTCCACTTAGCACGCATGAGATAATTCGTGTTCCAATGTTCATCTGTAAATCTAAACTACTTTCAAATCTCTATGCTTTAAATATTCAGCTGCAAGCAAGGACATGTAGAATAGTGTTGAATCAAACTATATGGTCAGTAGAACCTGCATTCTGGGTAATGGGCACTGTATCATTTCAGAGAAAGGACTAGATTTGTGAGAATCTGGCTAAAAAGGGAAGTGAAAAGTCAGCAGTTGAACAGAGATTCCAACAGCAGCAAATGTTCTGATGTTCTGTACTAGCTTTTCATATGAAGAGTAGAGGCCATTTACTGTAGACACCATTGCAGGAAAATCTTGATATGTTCAATGCATTTTTATGCAGCATTATTTAAAATATATAGTAAGCAAATAAAATTTAAAAGAATTTTAAATAAATAATTATATGTTAAATAAAATAAAAGACAAATAAAATAGGAAATACCTTCTTATATAAAATATTTTTGATTAAATAATAATACTTTCTATTTCATATTTGTTGTAAATGGGTTCAGAAGAGTACTGTATAACTGAACAGTGGATCAAAACAACTCATATTTGTAATTTCTTTGATACTATATTTTATTACCAGAGTTTCCAAAATAATAGATGTTCGCCAATCCTCAAAGGAAAATTACTTTCATTCAAAGCTCTTCTGTCATATGATTTAATGTGAAAACAAGCTTAAATACACACAGAGAAGAGTTGAAGTCCCAAAACTCAGAAACTTAGACATGCATACGACTGTCATGAAATACAAGCATTCATCTTTAAAAAATGAATAAAACACATACACATACACATGTCCAATAAATGCTATTTAGAACGTTCTACACTGACATCACCTATACTTTCATGAATAATATATATATATGCTTATATGTTTATAATAATAAATTACTACAACTTTATATTTACACATAGACAGAAGTAGTGATCAGCATTGCCTAGTATGTATTACACTGATGGAGTCTAGCTGCAATTTTTCTCTTTGAATCCTCTGCGAAGTACAGAAAAGCATACAACACCCCTCCATCTTTGCCATCTTCCTGTACCTGAAATTCCTTGGAGTTCAGTTTTAACCATAGCTGACTGCTATTGTCCACCTTCATCGTAAACACTTGTGGAAGTCAATGAATAGTTGTACACAGAAGGGTCAGATTTTGCTTGCTTTATTTCAAAGCTGAGGGAAGTAGTGTCTTTCATATTTTTCAAGAGATTTTCATAATTCAGAATCGTTTTTGCTTAAAATATCTACTTTTGTTCTTCCTTCCAAATCTTTAACTCACTGAAAAGAATAAAAAGGAGACAGAAATCATGTATCACTGAACATGATGAAGTGGTAATTACCATCTTTTTTAAGACTGCTGGGCTAGAAAGGTCAGGTGTGAGGGCAGAATCATTCAGAAGTGTGTGTTTAAAAACCCATAGAGCTTAAAACTGGACATGATCAGCATCATAAAATGTTCTCATCTGCCTATGCATCTTGGTCCCACACACTTCCAAACTCACAGAAAAATTGATGGGAAGAAGACAGTATGACATTTATTTTATGGGAATTATTGAGGGGGTTCTAATAATGGAGGTTGTGAGCTAGATTATGCTCTAAAACTTTCTTAAACGTAAATTGAAAAAAACCATTTGTTATTCTGGCCAGACTCTCTAAAAAGATATCTTGATTTGTAGGGGAGGCAGCAAGGCTTCAGTGTTACTGAAAGTAAAACCACAGGAAATAACAAGTGAATACATATGCTGGCCTTTGAGTTGAGAACCAAGAGGGAAGAGGCTCAGCTGCCTCAGGAAAAGTGGGCCTCTGTTGCAGTGCTTCCAAAACGTAATCACGGCTGCACCCTGCTTTTGCGATGGATTTTCAGGGCTTTTGAGGCCATTCTCAGATTAGTGATAGGGTAGCTACATTTGGTAGCCATTAATAAGTTGTAGAAGTGGTAACGTTAACTGCAGGTGGTAGCGGGATCTTTCATCATCTCACAATGTTAAAGAAGACTTCTAAAATAATACTTATTAATTTGAAAATTTTCATTGGGAGATCTGAAAGGACATGATGTACCATCACATACCCGTCATATTCTACTCACTCCCAGGGAAGTTCTCCAAGTCTTTATTACATTGTCACATCTTAATTACACCTAAAATTTTAATTTTATTATATAATTTTCCTAGGAAATAACTTTTGCCTGCTGTACATTACTATATTATGTATTCAGTATTAAGGTTGAATATTGATTATCTTCTTTGTCATCATATATATATATATATATATATATGATTAGATGAATCCTCATGTATGTTCCCTCAAATGATCCTGTAAACATTTTAGCTCAAAATAAATCAACATTATCATCACTCCATGCTGTCATTACTTCCTTTGTTCCTTTATTAGGTAAGCAACAATTTTCTGGGCCCAAATCTTTGCACAGCCCTTAATATCTTTTTCTCCTTACCTTTTACAATTGGTTATCAACAGTAAAATTCTACTTAGCTAAATATCACTCCAAATGCCCCTGTTTCCATCTACATTTTTACCAGCTGGCTAGATTTTGAGCGTTTTTGTCTTTATCATTAAAAACATTCCATGTTAATATTTATGTTTCAAGAATTCTCAACTTAATTTCTGTTCTTTAAGCTGCTAACCTGGAGATATTTTTAAACTTCAAAACTGTTATTATTCTTTATATATCTCTCCATGGATCCCTGTGACTCTGGGAATCAAGCTCAGAGTTCTTATCATCTGAATTCTGCTAACCTTTGGATCATCACTTTGTTTTTCTTTCTTATTTATAACATTTTCCATCCTCATAAATTTTGATTCAATACATTTGGACCTTTCCATGTTTTTTTGTTTGTTTGAGACAGAATCCAGCTCTGTCGCCCGGGCTAGAGTGCACTGGTGCGACCTTGGCTCATTGCAACCTCCATGTTTTGTTTGAATCCGTGGTTTTAAGAAAGCCACTCTTGAACACCCTTTCCTCTCCTTTCTCTAGTTCTAGTTAGTGCAAAACTAAGAAGTCACCTTTCCAGAAAGCCTTCTCTTATATTTACACTTTTTATTTGTTGCCACTTTCCTACTGCTGCTTTCTTTAAGGTCAAATAGAGGCATTTCATACAGAAGTGTGCAATGGTAGGGGTGTAATTGTATAAAGGCCTATGTTTCCAACCCAGTAGAAAATATAGCTTATATTAGGAAAAAATGGCACCAAAATCCCTAAAAATGCAGGGTTAGGGTCAGGGATTAGAGCTGGTCAAGGAATACATGAAAACTTTGAGAAGCCTCTTCAGCAATTTTGCAGGTTAGACATTCAGTAAAATGACTAAGGTGAAATGGTATTTGGCAAATTGACCAGCTTCACTCTATTCAATGATTTGCCTCCCTTTTAAAACTACTGAAGCAGAATCATAGCTGTCTGCCTGGGAATATAGAAATATATCTGATTCTTGTTGAATCTAAATTAGGAGTAGATTAACACATAATGTTCTTGCTCTCTCATTTTGGCTCCCTACTTGTGAAGGACTAACAACAATTCAAATCATTTTAGAATATATTCAGACATAGAATAATGAAAGGCAACTCTTACCTCAAAGAACTTAGTCTAGTGATAAAAATAAGGAAGTCAGTTGTCAAAAAATGTGTATAAGGTCAAGCAACAGCAGGATTCTTCACCTGGGTAAATGTTCAGCCATTGCAATTTTCACATTTGATGTAGCACAAAAGAGATATATTTCTTTCCCAGTTCAGCATCATCATCAGCCGATGCTGCTGCTGACCATCAGAATCTATCTTTAAAATACCTCATTTTTCTGAAAGTTTTAAACTAATACTTGCACATGCAATTTTAGAAATTATACTTTTATTGTATTTTAATGCTTTTCTTTATCAGTAGACAATGTAAATTACATAATTTTTTTTTTCTTTGTGATATCTTGCTAGAGCATTGAGTGACTCTTGATAGGTTAGAATCTCTTAATCAATAACTACTGTACCTTAATCTGAAAAATTATTAGGTTATCCACTTTCAGAGGAAATATATATATATATATGTATACAGTTAGTAAAGTTGTTAGCTAATTATTTGTTTTCAAATAATGTACTTTTAACATTTCATATAGTGAAAGGCATTACTATACTTTTTAGTCTTTGTAATAAAATGGTGTTTTACATAATAGTCCTATGTGATGCAAATACAGTAACCTCTGTAAGTATTTTCTTCCAGTTAATTTTGTGTGCATAATGCACATGTGATCTTTTTTCAGAACTAGGTTTATGGTATTGAGGGTTTCATCTGGGCCAGGCGCCGCGGCTCACACCTATAATCCCAGCACTTTGGAAGGCCAAGGCGGGTGGATCACTTGAGGTCAGGAGTTCCAGATCAGCCTGACCAATATGGTGAAACCCCATCTCTACTAAAAATGCAAAAATCAGCCGGGCGTGGTGGCATGCGCCTGTAGTCCCAGCTACTTGGGAGGCTGAAACAGGAGAATTGCTTGAACCCGGGAGGCGGAGGTAGCAGTGAGCCGAGATCTTGCCACTGCACTCTAGCCTGGGTAACAGAATGAGACTCCGTCTCAAAGAAAAAAAAAGAGTTGCATCCTAATTTTTTTCCAAAGATCCTCACATCAACACATTTCATGTTATAATAAGGTTTTTTGATTTGAATTCATTGTAGAAGCAGGATAGCTTAGTGCACTGTGGAGCCAGATAGCTTATGTTTACATTTTAATTCTGTTCCTCACCAGCTTTTTTACCATAGGCTAACTTCCTTAACCAATTAGCGTTCCTCTTTCTTTAGCGGTGATATGGGGATTTTTATATTAGGTTGATGAAAAAGTAACTGTGGTTTTTGTCATTAAAAATAATGGCAAAAACCTTTCATCATTAAAAGTAATAGTGAAGATGGCCGAATAGGAACAGCTCCAGCCTCCAGTTCTCAGTGCGAGCAACACAGAAGATGGGTGATTTCTGCATTTTCAACTGAGGTACCACGTTCATCTCACTAGGGAGTGCTGGACAATCGGTGCTGGTCAGCTGCGGCAGCCTGACCAGCCAGAGCTGAAGCAGGGCGAGGAATCGCCTCACCTGGGAAGCGCAAGAGGGAAGGGAATCCCTTTTCCTAGCCAGGGGAACTGAGACCCACAACACCTGGAAAATTGGGTAACTCCCATCCCAATACTGCACTTTACCAAGGGCCTTAGCAAATGGCACACCAGGAGATTATATCCCACACCTGGCCGGGAGGGTCCCCCCTTCGCAGAGCCTCTCTCATTGCTAGCACAGCAGTCTGTGATCTAACAGCAAGGCAGCAGCGAGGCTGGGGGAGGGGCGCCTGCCATTTCTGAGGCTTAAGTAGGTAAACAAAGCCACTGGGAAGCTCGAACTGGGTGGAGCCTGCTGCAGCTCAAGGAGGCCTGCCTGTCTCTGTAGACTCCACCTCTGGGGACAGGGCACAGCTAAACAAACAAAAAAAAAAGCAGCAGAAACTTCTGCAGACTCAAACGACCCTGTCTGACAGCTTTGAAGAGAGCAGTGGATCTCCCAACATGGAGGTTGAGATCTGAGAATGGACAGACTGCCTGATCAAGTGGGTCCCTGAACCCTGAGTAGCCTAACTGGGAGACATCCCCCACTAGAGGCAGACTGACACCCCACACCTCACGCTGAGGGGTACACCCCTGAGACGAAGCTTCCAAAGCAAGGATCAGACAGGTACAGTCACTGTTCAGCAGTATTCTATCTTCTGCAGCTCCTGCTGCTGATACCCAGGCAAACAGGGTCTGGGTGGACCTCAAGCAATCTCCAACAGATCTACAGCTGAGGGTCCTGACTGTTAGAAGGAAAACTAACAAACAGGAAGGACACCCACACCAAAACACCATCAGTACGTCACCATCATCAAAGACCAAAGGCAGATAAAACCACAAAGACAGGGAAAAATCAGGGCAGAAAAGCTAGAAATTCAAAAAAGAAGAGCGTATCTCCCCCTCCAAAGGAATGCAGCTCATCACCAGCAACGGATCAAAACTGGATGGAGAATGACTTTGACGAGTTCAGAGAAGAAGACTTCAGTCCATCAAACTTCTCAGAGCTAAAGGAGGAATTACGTACCCAGTGCATGATTGGGGTGCCTCAAAGTGAGGGGGAAAATGTAAGCAAGTTGGAAAACACTCTTCAGGATATCATCCAGGAGAACTTCCCCAACCTAGTAAGGCAGGCCAACATTCAAATTCAGGAAATACAGAGAATGCCACAAAGACACTCCTCAAGAAGGGCAACTCCAAGACATGTAATTGTCAGATTCACCAAAGTTGAAATGAAGGAAAAACTGTTAAGGACAGCCAGAGAGAAAGGTCAGGTTACCCACAAAGGGAAGCCCATCAGACTAACAGCAGATCTCTTGGCAGAAACTCTACAAGTCAGAAGAGAGTGGGGGCCAATATTCAACATTCTTAAAGAAAAGAATTTTCAACCCAGAATTTCATATCCAGTCAAACTAAGTTACATAAGTGAAGGAGAAATAAAATCCTTTACAGATAAGAAAATGCTTAGAGATTTTGTCACCACCAGGCCTACCTTACAAGAGACCCTGAAGGAAGCACTAAACATGGAAAGGAACAACTGGAACCAGCCATTGCAAAAACATGCCAAAATGGAAAGACCATCGAGGCTAGGAAGAAACTGCATCAACTAACGAGCAAAATAACCAGTTAATATCATAATGACAGGATCAAGTTCACACATAACAATATTAACCTTAAATGTAAATGGACTAAATGGTCCAATTAAAAGAATCAGACTGGCAAATTGCATAAAGAGTCAAGATCCATCAGTTTGCTGTATTCAGGAGACCCATCTCACATGCTGAGACATACATAGGCTCAAAATAAAGGGATGGAGGAAGATCTACCAAGCAAATGGAAAACAAAATAAAGCAGGGGTTGCAATCCTACTCTCTGATAAAACAGACTTTAAACCATCAAAGATCAAAAGAGACAAAGAAGGCCATTACATAACGGTAAAGGGATCAATTCACCAGGAAGAGCTAACTATCCTAAATATATATGCACCCAATACAAGAGCACCCAGATTCATAAAGCAAGTCCTTAGAGACTTAAAAAGAGACTTAGACTCCCATAAAATGATAATGGGAGACTTTAACACCCTACTGTCCACATTAGACAGATTGAGACAGAAAGTTAACAAGGATATCCAGGAATTGAACTCATCTCTGCACCAAGCGGACCTAATAGGCATCTACAGAACTCTCCACCCCAAATCAACAGAATATACATTCTTCTCAGCACCACATCGCACTTATTCCAAAATTGACCACATAATTGGAAGTAAAGCACTCCTCAGTAAATGTAAAAGAACTGAAATTATAACAAACTGTCTCTCAGACCACAGTGCAATCAAACTAGAACTCAGGACTAAGAAACTCAATCAAAACTGCTCAACTACATGGAAACTGAACAACCTGCTCCTGAATGACTACTGGGTACATAATGAAATGAAGGCAGAAATAAAGATGTTCTTTGAAACCAATGAGAACAAAGATACAACATACCAGAATCTCTGGGACACATTTAAAACAGTGTGTAGAGGGAAATTTATAGCACTAAATCCCCACAAGAGAAAGCAGGAAAGATCTAAAATTGACACCCTAACATCACAATCAAAAGAACTAGAGAAGCAAGAGCAAACATATTCAAAAGCTAGCAGAAGGCAAGAAATAACTAAGATCAGAGCAGAACTGAAGGAGAGAGAGATGCAAAAAACCCACCAAAAAATCAATGAATCCAGGAGCTGGTTTTTTGAAAAGATCAACAAAATTGATGGAGCGCTAGCAAGACTAATAAAGAAGAAAAGAGAGAAGAATCAAATAGATGTAATAAAAAATGATAAAGGGGATATCACCACCGACCCCATAGAAATACAAACTACCATCAGAGAACACTATAAACACCTCTATGCAAATAAACTCGAAAATCTAGAAGAATGGATAATTTCCTGGACATTTACACTCTCCCAAGACTAAACCAGGAAGAAGTTGAAACCCTGAATAGACCAATAGCAGGCTCTGAAATTGAAGCAATAATTAATAGCCTACCAACCAAAAAAGTCCAGGACCACATGGATTCACAGCTGAATTCTACCAGAGGTACAAGGATGAGCTGGTACCATTCCTTCTGAAACTCTACCAATCAATAGAAAAAGAGGGAATCTTCCCTAACTCATTTTATGAGGCCAACATCATTCTGATACCAAAGCCTGGTAGAGACACAACAAAAAAACAGAACTTTAGGCCGATATCCCTGATGAACATCAATGCAAAAATCCTCAATAAAATACTGGCAAACTGAATCCAGCAGCACATCAAAAAGCTTATCCACCATGATCAAGTGGGCTTCATCCCTGGGATGCAAGGCTGGTTCAACGTATGCAAATCAATAAACATAATCCAGCATATAAACAGAACCAAAGACAAAAACTACATGATTATCTCAATAGATGCAGAAAAGGCCTTTGACAAAATTCAACAGCCCGTCACGCTAAAAACTCACAATAAATTCGGTATTGATGGAACGTATCTCAAAATAATAAGAGCTATTTATGACAAACCCACAGCCAATATCATACTGAATGGGCAAAAACTGGAAGCATTCCCTTTGAAAACTGGCACAAGATAGGGATGCCCTTTCTCACCACTCCTATTCAACATAGTGTTGGAAGTTCTGGCTAGGGCAATCAGGCAAGAGAAATAAATCAAGGGTATTCAGTTAGGAAAAGAAGAAGTCAAATTGTCCCTCTTTGCAGATGACATGATTGTATATTTAGAAAACCCCATCATCTCAGCCCAAAATCTCCTTAAGCTGATAAGCAACTTCAGCAAAGTCTCAGGATACAAAATTAATGTGCAAAAATCACAAGCATTCTTATACACCAGTAACAGACAAACAGAGAGCCAAATCGTGAATGAAATTCCATTCACAATTACTTCAAAGAGAATAAAATACCTAGGAATCCAACTTACAAGGGATGTAAAGGACCTCTTCAAGGAGAACTACAAACCACTGCTCAATGAAATAAAAGAGGACACAAACAAATGGAAGAACATACCATGTTCATGGATAGGAAGAATAAATATTGTGAAAATGGCCATACTGCCCAAGGTAATTTATAGATTTAATGCCATCCCCATTAAGCTACCAATGAGTTTCTTCACAGAATTGGAAAAAAACTGCTTTAAATTTCATATGGAACCAAAAAGAGCCCTCATTGCCAAGACAATCCTAAGTTAAAAGAGCAAAGCTGGAGGGATCATGCTACCTAACTTGAAACTGTACTACAAGGTTACAGTAATCAAAACAGCATGGTCCTGGTACCAAAACAGAGATATAGACCAATGGAACAGAACAGAGTCCTCAGAAATAATACCACACATCTACAGCCATCTGATTGTTGACAAACCTGAGAAAAACAAGAAATAGGGAAAGGATTCCCTATTTAATAAATAGTGCTGGGAAAATTGGCTAGCCATAAGTAGAAAGCTGAAACTGGATCCTTTCCTTACTCCTTATACGAAAAATAATTCAAGATGGATTAGAGACTTAAATGTTAGACCCAATACCATAAAAACCCTAGAAGAAAACCTAGGTAATACCATTCAGGACATAGTCATGGGCAAGGACTTCATGTCTAAAACACCAAAAGCAATGGCAACAAAAGCCAAAATTGACAAATGGGATCTAATTAAACTAAAGAGCTTCTGCACAGCAAAAGAAACTACCATCAGAGTGAACAGGCAACCTACAGATTGGGAGAAAAATTTTGCAATCTACTCATCTGACAAAGGGCTAATATCCAGAAACTACAAAGAACTCAATCAAATTTACAAGAAAAAAACAACCCCATCAAAAAGTGGACAAGGGATATGAACAGACATTTCTCAAAAGAAGACATTCATACAGCCAACAGACACATGAAAAAATGCTCATCATCACTGGCCATCAGAGAAATGCAAATCAAAACCACAATGAGATACCATCTCACACCAGTTAGAATGGCAATCATTAAAAAGTCAGGAAACAACAGGTGCTGGAGACTATGTGGAGAATTAGGAACACTTTTACACTGTTGGTGGGATTGTAAACTAGTTCAACCATTATGGAAAACAGTATGGTGATTCCTCAAGGATCTAGAACTAGATGTACCATATGACCCAGCCATCCCATTACTAGGTATTGCTATACTACTCAAAGGATTATAAATCATGCTGCTATAAAGACACATGCACACGTACGTTCATTGCGGCACTATTCACAATAGCAAAGACTTGGAATTGACCCAAATGTCCATCAGTGACAGACTGGATTAAGAAAATGTGGCACATATACACCATGGAATACTATGCAGCCATAAAAAAGGATGAGTTTGTGTCCTTTGTAGGGACATGGATGCAGCTGGAAACCATCATTCTCAGCAAACTATCGCAAGAACAGAAAACCAAACACCGCATGTTCTCACTCATAGGTGGGAACTGAACAACGAGACCACCTGGACTCGGGAAGGGGAACGTCACACACCGGGGCCTATTGTGGGGAGGGGGGAGGGGGGAGAGATTGCATTCTGAGTTTTACCTGATGTAAATGACGAGTTGATGGGTGCTGACGAGTTGATGGGTGTAGCACAGCAACATGGCACAAGTATACATATGTAACAAACCTGCACGTTATTCACATGTACCCTAGAGCTTAAAGTATAATTTAAAAAAAAAAAAAGTAGTAGCAAAAACCGTAATTACTTTTGCACCAACCTGATAATAACTCCTACCTCATAATGTTGTAATGAAAAATAAATGAATTAATATATAAAGTTTTTAAACCATTGTCCAATGCATTCAGCAACCATAATCATTATTTCTATAATTGGGGTGGTCTTTCTCCTTGAATATCCAGATGACTCGCAGGATTAACGAATTGACTCTTTCATGTTTTTTAGTCAAAAATGATGACTTGTCTTTTTACAAATGCACTGAATGACAATACTAAAATGATTGCTGTCACTGAAGCTTATGAAGAAAATATATTTTTTCAAAAATATGTTTATGTCAATTATATCTAATATTTTTATATATTTCATATTTTATTTATATATTCAATTTTCCCTTGCAAGTAACTTTTAATATAGTAAATGTTTTAAATTCTATATTTGGATTTAACTATTTTAAAAAATTGACAGTATTTAAAGACAGTCAAGTTATTATAATATTCTCAAACTAGATTTTCATTTATTTTTAAAAACTTAATAACTATATGCACATTGTACAAAATCAATAATACTGAAGAATTTGTAGAGTCAATGGTATTGAAGAGTTTTGCCCTTAACCCTTTTTCCCAAATCATAATTCACCTTCCTGGAGGCATCCACTTTCAAGCCACTTAAGTAAATTTTCAGAGTTACTTTATTTTTATTTTTATTTTTTGAGATGGACAGGCTGGAGTGCAGTGGTGCGATCTCAGCTCACTGCAACCTCTGCCTGCCCGGTTCAAGTGATTCTCCTGCCTCAGCCTTCTGAGTAGCTGGGACTACAGGCATGTGCCACCACGCCCAGGTAATTTTTGTATTTTTAGTAGAGACAGGGTTTCACCATGTTGGTCAGTCTGGCCTCAATCTCTTAACCTGGTGATCTGCCCGCCTTGGACTCCCAGAGTGCTGAGATTACAGGCGTGAGCCACTGTGTCTGGCCAATTTTCAGAGTTCTTCTAAACACACCACAAGCAGTTATGAATTATGAGCATATGAACTATAGGGGTTTATATCTTGATTTTTGCATTAAGTGTATTGTGGAGATGTTTTGTATTAAATCATATGTTTCTTCCTCACTTAAAAAATGCTCAATATTCCTTTGCCCAAATGACTAAGCATTTAATTTTGATTTATACCATTTAGCAAGGGTGCATCTTTAAGAAGTTTTTATAGCTAGGACTTGTGATTGATATCTTTCCTGAACAATTGTATATGTGTGATTGTCTTTCTGTTGCGTTCAGACAGACAAACTAAGGCAAGCAAAGAAACGTGAAGATATAAAATCATACATCACAGGCATAGTATGCACATCCTTCAGAGCAGTCCAGAAGAAGTCTTTAGAATGATTCATAATTTTATTTCTTCATATTATATATTCCTTCATATACATGTACAAACATTTTGTATATATACATGTACATTTATGAGTGAATGTTTTGGTTATATGTCTTTTTAGTCACTCTTCCATTTATTTTGACTAGAACATGATGCATATTCTTGATCTATGTACATAGGCCTATTAATTCCAGGAGATCATTTTTGCTATTAATAATGGCATTAATTGCTAACAATGCTAATTTTATTATTCTGGTGTTGGCTCAGAAGCAGGAATAATATTTAACACCTGTTATCGTTATCTATCACCTCTCTTTGTTTGCATTTTCTTTTGTTTTTTGTAAATATTCAGAAACATTTTTGTCATTTTTCCTCAACATTATTTATTTTAGTTTTGCATTATCAAATCTATTCCTGTGCCTTGCATACAGTTTTTAATCTACTAATACGATTTAGCTCTTTCTGTGATCCTTTCTTTCTAAGACCTTATTCATTTTAATCTCATCCAGTTGTACTGTCATTTTACCTTTTTATCCTTTCAAAAAGACTTTATGCTTCTTATGGCTTTCAACATTTAATAGTTTTAATATTAATTTAAATTTCATTGAGCATCCCAAACAGTACATTTTTTGTGTAGAATTATTTTCAAACATGTGTTTCTTCTTCTTGGGTATCTCTTCCCACTTATTAAATACCTTTTCTCAAATCTGGTGTTGGTTTGTTTTCTTTTAGGTTTCGTTCTTCAATTTACTCTTCTTAATGAAAACATCTGTGTAGATATCAGTCCTGTGCAATGGCACTGGATAGTGTTAGTTTCCATTTTCAAATCAGTAGGTGTACACACTGATCTTCATAGCTTTAAGCATACTTCTCAGTTTGCTGGCATTGTTCTAGTTCTGAAGACATTCCATCTCCTAGGATGCAATGCACATTTAATATTCCTCTCCCCAAATTTCTACTTAATGCATTTTTAATGTACCTTTCATAAAGGGATATAGAAATATGAATGGGGAGCAAACGAAAATAAAGTCTAAATATTCAGCTTGCCCTAAAGACATTGTGCCCTGCCTAATATTCTGTTCAATGTAGACTGTTGATGTCCTTGAGGACAGAAAGCGGGAGAGCAACCAATTGCCTATTTTATAAAAAGCCTAAGTTGTTCACTGACGGGATTTTTTTTAAATTTTTTTAAATCAAGGGTAATACATTTATAGTTAATGAAAAATTCCTCCATACTCTGACAACAAATTTCTTATTAGTGTAAGTTTTGATTTAGATAATTTTAACTTCTCAAATATTTTAGTGGATGGAGAAAATGTCTAATCAAATCAATTTATAAAGCCTGACTTTTAGCTAAAACTCTTTAAAGATATCCATACATTCCCTCATTTCCTTACAAGTAGCATCTCAGCAGGCAAAAAATGCCTTAAATGTGCACATTAATTATAAAGATGCATTCTTATTTCAGAAATGTACTTTCTGGCTGGCCCCTTAGATGACTTGGCCTTGCCGATTTCTGCTCTTTTAAAATTGTATATCCTCCAGAAAGAAATGTAGCTGGTCCCCTATAAATGTAAGGGTGACATTATAAAAAACCACATATAGCTTTTACTGAGTACTTTTAATAAAGACATGTTTCAACAATAGTTATTCAAGGCCCAGAAGTCTCAGTGGCATTCTTAGTGGCCCAAAAGTATTATCATGCCTCCATGAACCTTCTAGTGACATTTAGCATATTTAGTTTCAAAAGGTAATCAATCATGCCCTATGAGATATGCCATTTAAAAATAGTTTGGCTAAGAATATAATTCAATGTATTTAAGGGAATAAGAGCTGTGAGAATGATTAAAATGGAAATTGTCTAGATTAAGGAAATAGCTAGTTAAGTGCCACAGGGTTAGTTCTGCATATAGATAGATCGGCAGTGCCATTATAAAGAAATACATCATTGCAATTTACATATATCAGAATATTCAAAGGTGCTAGAAACTCACGGGTAGGGTAAATCACCTAAAATAAGTGAACTGAAAGAAGATATAGGAAATGTGAGCTGAACATCAAGTGAGATTTATCTGTAGAGTAGGATTTAAAAAATTAAAATTCAGTAATGTGATAGCCAAAGACAACCTGGAAATAATCATTCTGAAAAGACTTAGATGACCTCACTCTTTATTTTGAATCAGATCCATGTTGTGAATTAATTAAAACTTAATGACAAATTTTGAATAGTATTCAACATTAAAACAAATAGATGCAAGAGGTTTTTTACAAGAGTAGAAAGAATTCTGCTAAGGAAAATGTTTGCATTTGCATTTAATTCCCCAGCTGTGTTTTCACATCATTGAGAGGATGAAAATAAAGTAATATTAACATTTCTGGGAACTAATCCCAGACATACACATAATCCTTAAGGCAAGGATATAGAAGCTAGGCATGTAATTCCAGAGAGAAATGAAATAAAAAGACATCTTCAAAGTATTTTTTTTCATTTGTATTTGCATTCATATTATGTATAAGAAGATGTTATCACTCTCCAATTATAATTTAATTCACCAGATATCCTTTGTGTCATTTTACAATTTCAATTACTTTGACCTCTGGCTCACCACTACAATGATACCTGGTTATGCTTCTTTAAACTATCCCTTTGCAAACTATTTTAAAATTCACTCACTAATTTCTTGTATAATCTTTACCAAAGGGAGCGTTTGAAGAATTTCTATTAAGTTAAGCAGTGTTATTCCAAAGAAAAGCTTGCCTATATGGGATGGTGTCTTTAATTCTTTCTCTCACTTCATTTTTCTGACACAGTGTGACTTATATCCTCGCCCATGAGGTCAAGATTTTCAAAATTTGACCCCTGGAGGCCTTGCATTACAAGGAAAGAATGAAGTGGTTGACACAGGAAGTGGGGAAGCCTGGCTTGTGGGGTTTGGGCCCCTATTTTCTGCCTCAATCTGAGCAGTTCAGCATTTTTGAAACCTCTTTTTCATGTATGATTGACATTCAAAAAACTGTATGTATGTAATATACACAACATCATGAGTTTGGAGATAAGTATATATGTGTGTAACCCTCACCATAACCAATCTCATTAATATATTAATCAACTCCAAAAATTTTTTTCAGGACCTTTTATTTATCCACTTGTATTTATTTAAGTATTTTTAAAACCTTTTGTGATAGGAACACTTAACATAAGATCTACCCTCTTAGAAAAATTTTAAGTATACGGTGTAGCATTGGTAACTATGGGTGTTATGATGTACAGTACATCTCCAGGACTTATTCATCTTGTATAACTTAAGTGCTGTACCCTTTGACCAATAACTCCCTGTTTCTTCTTCCCCACAACTCTTGGCAATCACTATTCTACTTTCGGCTTCTATGAGTTTGACTATTTTGGGTTTGTGTTATAAGTGGAATTATATAGTATTTGCCCTTGTGTCTGGAATATTTAATGTAGCATAATGGCCCCTGGGATCATCCATCTTGTGGCAAATGGCAGGATTTATTTATTTATTAGGGTTAAATAATATTCCATTGTAAGAATATACCATATTTTCTTTATTTACTCATCCATAAATGATGAACATATTTATATTGTCTCCATGTCTTGGCTATAGCGAATAATACCACAATGAAAATAGAAGTACAAATATCTTTCCAAGATCCTGATTTCAATTCCTTTGGATATATAGTGAGAATTGGGATTGTTAGATCACATAGTAGATCTATTTTTAATTTTTTGAGTAATCTCCATGCTTTTTCCTAGTGACTACACCAATTTACATTCCCACCAATAGTGTACAAATGTTTCCTCTTCTCTATATCCTTGCCAACATTCTATCATTTTTAAAAAATATAATGCTATCACAACAGGTATAAGGTGATATCTCATTGTAGTTTTGATTGACATTTCCCTTATGATTAGTGATCACAAGCATTTTATTCATATATCTGTAGGCTATTCGTATGTCTTTTAATTGGATTTTTTTTGCTATTATGTTGTAGGGGTTCATTATATATTTTGGATATTAACATTTTATCAACTATGGGTTTGCAAATATTTTATTCCATTATTTAGGTTGCCTTTTTCTATTGTTGATTCTTCCCCCTGCTTAGGGGAACTTTTTGGTTTTATGCAATTCCACTTGTCTATTGTTGCTTTATTGCCTATGGTTTTGGTGTAACAGCCAATAAAGTTTTGCCAAGGCCAATGTCAATAAGGTTTTTTCCTGTTTTCTTCTAGGAGTTTTAAAGTTTCAAGTCTTATGTTTAAGTCTTTCAATCCATTTTGAGTTAATTTTTGTGTTTTGTGTAAGATAAATTTCTAAAGAGTCCCAAAAACGTTGTTAGAATTACTAAACAAATTTAGTAAATTTGCAGGCAACAAAATCAACATACAAAAATTGTTTGCATTGCAATACACTGACAACAAAGTATGTGAAAGGGAAATTAAGAAAATGATCCCCTTTACAATGGCATTAAAAAAATAAAATTAACCAAGGAGGTGAAGGACTTGTAAACTAAAAACCATAAAATACTGATGAGAGAGCTCAAAGCAGACACACATAAATGGAAAGGAATCTTATGTTCATGGATTGGAAGAATCAATATTGTTAAAATAGCCATACTACCCAAAGTGATCTACAGATTCAGTGAAATTTCTATCGAAATTCTAATGGCATTTTTTATAAAAATGGAAAACACAATTCTAAAAAGTTCCTAAATAGCCAAAGCAACTTTAATCAAGAGCAAAGCTGGAGGTATCATATGTCCTAATTTAAAATCCATTTCAAAACTACAGTAATCAAAACAGTATGGTCTTGGAATAAACCCACGCATATAGGCCAATTAAATAAAATAGAGATCTCAGAAATAAACCCACAAAGGTGTGGTTAACTAAACTTCAACAAGGCTGCCAAGAATACACAAGGAAGAAAGGATGTTGTCATCAATAAATGTTGTTGAGAAAATGGGATATCTGCGTGCAAGCAAATGAAATTGGACTCTTATCTCATGCATTTACATAAATTAACTCAGGTTTTAACCATTTAAAATTTCAGAATTTTGTTAGATGAAACTACAGATGAAAGTTTGTACATTAATTATTTCTATCAATATATCGCAACTGTTACCAATGGGTTTCTAGTGGTTTCCAAACAATTTTGAAGAGTTTTCTTCTTCCCATTTAAAGCAAAAATTGTGACCTTTAATTTGTTTATCAAGTAAATATCTGTGTTAGTTAAAATAAAGTAAGTATACAATGATTCAGATCCCCCTTGACATTGTTGTTTTTTTCAGTATAGTTGCTGTGGTGTTAATGCATTAACATGTTGTGACTTATATGATATATATAGTAAAACTTATACTTTAGTTAAGCTCCATAGTTTATATTAAAATGTGTATTTCAGGCAGGGCACAGTGGCTTACACCTGTAATCCCAGCACTTTGGGAGGCTGAGGTGGGTGGACCATGAAGTCAGGAGATGGAGACCATCCTGGCTAACATGGTGAAACCCTGTCTCTACTGAAAATACAAAGAAGTAGCTGGGCATGGTGGCACGTGCTTGTAGTCACAGCTACTTGGGAGGCTGAGGCAGGAGAATTGCTTGAACCCAGGAGGTGGAGATCACAGTGAGCTGAGATTGCGCCATTGCACTCCTACCTGGGTGACAGAGTGAGACTCCGTCTAAAAAATATATATATATATATTTTTTTATCATTTTCTCCATCTCTACACACTCCATGATCTAAAGTGAAAATTAATATAAAACAACTTAATGAATAATATAAAAATGCTAATAATTCTTCCAAATTGCCCCAAGATGCTGTTCATAAATTAGTAAAAAATATTAAGAAAAATTAATTCTTTACTTAGTATATAAAACTATCTCTTAGACTTCAAACATTACTGACAATAAACTGAGAGTATAGTGAAGATCATTTCTAATTTCTCTTTTCAGTTATTGAGTTATAAATCAGTCAAATTAACTATATGTAAAGAAAAGTACTTTAAAATGGTAGTAAGAATTTTCCAAATTTATATTATTATTTACAAATAAAACAGGAACATTATTGTAAAAGTAGGCCAGTTGAATTTTATAGACACAAAATGCAATCTTTTCAAATATTAGGTGACAAATATAAACTACTTTTTCTTTTTGACTCCATAACATATGGTAAGAGACTGCACATATTACAGAATGATTATTTCCCAGACCTAGTTGTGTTGCACTATCAAATATGTGATTTTAATAACTATAACCCATTGTATAGGAAAAAATGATATATCTTTATACATGTAAATATTATGTCATTGATTAAATAAATAACCTTTATGCAAAAACCTAATTATAATTACTTTATATAAAGTAATTTTTATCAAAAATGATGTGATTTATCAATATTTCATGCTAATATTTTGATTTATAATGAAAACACATTTTAAACTTCACATTAAGAACAAAAAAAGATTGAGTTTTTTTTTAACATAAAAGTTTACTTCACCCACATCTAGCTGAGCACAAGAAATATATCCTTCCATCAAGTGGACACTTTTGCACAATTCAAAGACCCCAAAGATTCAGCCCTCTCAAGAGGTCAATCTTGTTTATTTGATCCTACTGGAGTTTGGATGTGAGGATGACAAAAATGTCTTCATTTATGCAAAGGGTATGGTTTTTAGTGTTATGGCAGTTGACTTCCAGGCCCTATCTACTGTGGTATACCCCAGAGTTGCGAAAGCCCACTGCCACTGGAAACTCTAAATTAACATAGACTTGCCACTGACACTGAAACCAGCTATAGTTTCACCTAATGAAAAAGAGATGACCTTTCCTATTGATCTACTCGGATGTGGGAGCTCCACAGTCAAAGTATTTCACCCAGTCTAAATATTTGCTCAGGAAATAAAATCTCCAAAGAAAATATAATCTGCATACCTGTAGATTTGCCAATTTCCCTTAATAAAAAGATCATTTATCTTTTCAGTTTGAATTAAGGGCATTTGGGTCTTGTCATGTCAGTACATTTGTGTCTTAACCAAGAATCACTGGCTACCAAAAACAATTATCTAAAACAAAAGGAAAGTCTGTCCCCTTCAAAAATGAATTGAAATCCCAGATAAAAACAAACAATATTTGTATATCTAACCGAGGAGTTTTTCTCTTGTCTAATCATAAAAATTTTCAAGCTATTTTTTAAGTCTGTATTGAATCTAATACACAGATATTTTTATCTAACCACTTCTCTCTATCCCTGCTGCCCTGACCGGGGTAAAATTAACGTTATCTCCTTTCTAGACTTTAGCAATCATCTCATTCATTCATTTCGTGAAGAAATATTATACCTTAGTCACTGTCCAGGTTTGTACTTGGCACTGAGGATAAAAGAGTCAATTAAATATGTAAAGTCTCACATTCTACGGGAGGGTGGAGAGTGTGAAAGAAACAAATAATCATGTAAAATATCATGTGGAAATAATATGAAGAGAAATAAAGTAAGGCATTTGAGAGTGATGGAAAGTGTTATTTAATATTTATTTATTTATTTATTTATTTATTTATTTATTTATTATTTTATTTTTTGAGACAGGATCTTGCTCTGTTGCCTAGGCTGGAGTGCAGTGGCATGATGTTGGCTCAATCTCTGCCTCCTGGGTTCAAGCGATTCTCCTGCCTCAGCTTCCCTAGTAGCTGAGACTACAGGCACATACCACCAAACCCAGCTTACTTTTGTATTTTTAGTAGAGACAGGTTTTCACCATGTTGGTCAGGCTGGTCTTGAACTCCTGACCTCAAATGATCAGCCCACTTCAGCCTCCCAAAGTGCTTTGATTAGGGTGTGAGCCACTGCACCTGGCTGGAAGTGCTATTTTATATAGGGGAATTGGGAAAGGCCTGTCAGAGGTGGAGACAAACAGAGCTGAATGCTGTGAAAAAAGCCATACACACATCTAGGATGTTGAGGAGGAGACAGCATTATCAGATAAAGAGAATAACAAGTATGAAATCCCTATGGCAGGATCTATTCCCTGTATTCAAGGATCTGCATAGTGATGGAGACCGTGCACGAAGGAGAGTGATGGGGGAATTTTGTCAGAGAGGTGGACAAGGCATAGTGTTATGGAAGACTATCACAAGGGTTTTGGATTTGATGCTGTGTGTAATGAGCCAATTATTTACTTTTTATTGTGGAATTTATTTGGCTGTAATATAAAGAACGCAGTCCATGGAATAGGGAGAGAGCAAGATTGGCAGTGGGCAAGCAAATGCTGGTTTTTGGCACTACTCCAGGCTAGAGAGATTATTCAGATTTTTATTTCAAAGGCAGAACATATCTTTTGATTGGATGTAGAATAAGTAGGAAAGGAAAATGAAGGATGACTTAGAATTTTGCTCTAAACACTTGGATGAACATAGCTTCTGTACATCACGGGAGGCTAAGGAAGGAGCAAATTTTGTATCTATTATGTTCAGATGCCTATCAACATCTAAGTGGAGCTACTGAGATGGAACTCGGTTGTAGGAGTTAGGGGTTCAGAAGAGGAATTGACATTGGGATTCTAAGTTGGAAACTTATAATTCCTTTATGGGTGATAAACCATGGAACAGGAGACAGTGGAGGGTGGAGAGCTCACAAGCTTATTCTCAGATGTGAGTGCTGCTTCTCTCCACTGTCTAAAAGTCAGGAAGATGAAAAGCACCCAGCAAAGAATATAGGCTAAGTGACCACAGAGACTGGAAACAAAACGACAGGGTGTGTCATTTAAGAAGCCAAATAGAGTATGTTATTAAAGAGAGAATGATCCACTGTTATCAAACATTTAGCCATTAGACTAATATGCTTCGATTTCTGAACTATGTGAAATTGCCTTTTTTTTGTATATGAAAAATATGGGCATACATCAACAGTATTGCATCGTTCACCTTAATATACTTTCTGCACTTTGGTTTCTATGTTCAAATGGAGTGTAAAACCTACATATATGGTAAATGCTTCACAAGTAGTGTTTATTCAGTATTTTTTTTCTTCTTTTCCTTCATCCCCCCCTCCTTAAAACATGTGTTTCTCATCATAGCAATTTTGGCTTGATGCATAATATAGCCCCTGTTATTATTTTAAATAATCAAAAATTTTTAGTTGTTCAAATATTTCATATGGTTTGTTTTATATAAAATAGTCCTGCTCTAAATTGAGTAAAACTTTAAAATTTACTATTTGTTAAATTAACTTCAAACTTTGAAAGAAAAAAATGTATATTAAGATTGATACTGAAATGCTTACTTTTTATACCTAGTATATATTGGATAGAGAAAATAACCCCGGGCTTTTATGAAAAAAAATCTCAATTAATCTACTAAAAGGAAGCTGTGCCTCTTTGCTTCTATAATCAAACCAGTACAAAGTAAAGTTTCTTTCTGTGCAAAAACTATGGCTTGTATGTAAAAAATTACTTTAAAATGAGCTGATATATTGCTGTTTGCTTCTTTCTAGAAGAGACTGGTTAGTATGTAAAGGTGACATTGGGATAACTATAAATCTAAGCAGATGACAGTGTCAGACTGAAAGTAGGAAGCAAGCATCCAGTTAGCAGCACAGCAAATCCAGCTTACAGAGTGAACATTCATTACAAGAGACAGGCTAATGGATTAGATTTGTTAAAGGATTAGGAGATTTGAATCCCATTTTTAAAATTATTTTTCTATTACTCACAATAGCTCTCCCTGTGTATATTATTTCTGGAATGTTTTATGTCTGAATATTAAGTAGAAAATAGAAGCAGAATTAAGTAAAATGGAGTTCACTTTTAAGTGAAACAAACAAAACTCATAATACAATACTCTGATGTGCATACTGGTTCTGAGGTAAATGAATATGAATTTCAGGTTTTGATTCACATTCTCCTTGTGTGAGAAAGTGTGTCATGAAGTGACCTCAGATCATTCTGCACACTTTAATGAGTTTCTGCATGTCCTCTGAGTCATCTAGCCAGATGGAAGACTCCCGAAACAGCTCTTCACAAAGAGTGTTTTGAGAAAGGAAACAATTCAAAAAGTAAGAACGTAAGTGACCAACAAACAGGAAAAGCTATTAGCCTACTAGTAAACAGTGAAAGAAAATGAAAAACAATGAGATTGTTTCAAATATCTACAAATATAATAGGTTTTAAAAAGTGGCAGCACAGGTTTCACAGTTGTGGGTAAAGAATATTAATTGGGAGTGTAAAGGGCATATTTTTGAGCAACAATGTGACAATAGATGTCAAAGAATTAGAATGCAATCACTTTAATAAGCAAAGTCTAAGTGGAAAAATGTAAAACAATCCAAGTTTCATCATTAATGAAGTAGTTAAAATATATTGCAGAAACCTATGAGGCTACGAAAAATGAAAATATGATCACAGAAAAAAAAGCCTATTTTGTAATGTTAACAAAAATATTAATTATAAAACACCATATAGAGAATCATGTAATTAATACAAAACCCTAAATATACATAGAGTTACCTGCAGGGGTGCATGTGTGTGATTTTGAATGGATAATACATTTTTTGTCATTATTGTGTGATTTCAGGTAATACTTTTTTCATTCCTTCTGGAGGGCATGTACTGTTTTTGCAACCTGAAAACAATTAAAATGTGTTCTGTGAAAGAAAATTTTATGATTATATGTTGTACACCATCACCTTCTTAGAAAGTTATGGTGAATATTAGCTTTTCAAAGTAAAGTCACAGTATGAAAACACATTTTACCTTGTGTTACCCAACTTTTTCCTATGTTACTTAACCAGGAAACTCCTTGTAGCTTACAACTGTTTCCGCTGAGCATGGACTGGGAAACACTCTCTTAGACGCCTCCATTGTTTATGCAGTGCCCAGCACATTTCCAGGCAAAATTATTAATAGCATGTATATGTGTAAAACATGTTTTAGTATTTTGTTTGTCTGTCAGACTATTAACTGTTATTGACAATTCTTTTTGTAGCAAGACTAGAAAGGAGACATTCATTTAAATCACAAAGTTATTTAGGAAGAACTCGGACTTACTACCTGTACCTGGATTAATTAACTATGCCCTCTACCTCTAGACACTTACTTTATCTGAACATAGCAACTGTGTTAGTCTGTTTGTGTTGCTATAAAAGAATACCTGAGACTGGTTAATTTATAAAGAAAGGAGGTTTATTTGGCGCACAGTTCTGCAGGCGGTATAATAAACATGGCACCAGCATCTGCTTGTCTTCTGGTGAGTCCTTAGAAAGCTTACAATCATGGTTGAAGGCGAAGGAGGAAACAGAGTACCATATGCAAGAAAAGGAATGAGAGAGAGAGGGCGGGGTGAGGGTCAAGTTCTTTCAAGCAATGAGATCTCCAGTGAACTCACAGAGTGAGAACATATTCAGTGATGTGAGGACAGCACCAAGCCATTCATAAGGAACCTGCCCCCATGAGCCAAACCCCTCCTGCTAGGCCCACCTCCAATGTTGAAGGAGAAAACATCAAAACCATCTCAGCAACTGTGTATCATTTGAAAACAACATTTTCAAAGTGTCTAAATATCAATATAGGCAACTACTTTGCATTGATTACCTGATTTTGTCATTCAAACCCCCTTAGTCTTGATTTACTTCCGTAGATAAGACCTTCCTTATTTTGTGAAATTGGTACTTGCTTTTAACAGAGTCACTACTGGGAGGGTTAATCCAATGGTCAAATTTGACCTAGGTGAATTTCACAATGTTTACTAGCATTAATTTTTTTCTACATAACAGCAGGTCTTATCTCTATGTTATTTATTCTTTTTATTGTTTATTGTTTTTAAATACGTTTATTAATATTTGATTTACATAAAATTGTATTCACCCACATGAAGTGTACAAATTCAATGATTTTTAGTATATTTAGGGTTGTGCATCCATTCCTACAACCAATTTTAGAACATTTCTACCCCCACAATGGAAGTGCCTTATGCATTGACAGTCACTCCTCATCCAACTCAACCTTGCTATAATATGGAAGAGAGGTGGTGACAAACACACGTTTTCTCTTATTCTTGATCTTTGGAGGAATGCACTCAGCCTTTCACAGTAAGCATGCTGCTGGCTTTTAGTTGTTCATAGACGACCTTTGTCAGGTTTAGGAAGTTCCCCTCTATTCCTAGTTGTTGATTATTTTTATCACAAAGGTTTTGGATTATGACAGATGCTTATTTGGCATCTACAGAGATAGTGGTGTACTTTTATTTTTCAGTTTATTGATATGATACACTATATACTAATTGCTTTTAAGATGTTGACCCAATGTCAGATTTATGGGATGAATCCCACTTGTTCATAACATATAATCATCTTTATATATTTCTGATTTCACTTTGTATTTTGTTGAGGATTTTTACATTTATATTCATAAGGGATGTTGTTGCTAAATTTTCTTTTTCTTGTGTTGTCTTTGTATAGTTTTGGTATCAGGGTAATATTGACTTTATAGAATGAGTTAAAAATAGCTTCTAAAGAATTGGTGTTAATTCTTTAAAATGTTTGGTAGAAAAATTTTTAGTAAAAATATCTAATCCTGGGCTTTTTATTGTATGGAGTTTTCATATGACTAATTTAATCCCTTCACTTTTGATGGATCCATTGAGTTTTTTTGTTTCTTAATTGGTCAGTTTCTGTAGTTCAAGTATTTCTAAGCAATTGTCTATTTCACTTATTTATCTAATTTATCGGCATATAGTTGTTCATAGTACTCTCCAGCAATGCTTTTTGTTTTCTTTAAGATTGATAGTGGTGTCACTTCCTTCTATTAGTGGCTTGAGCCTTTTCTCTTTTTTTCTTGTTAAGTCCAACCTAAAATTTATAAACGGTATGGATCTTGTTTAAAAAATTTTGTCTTAATTTTTTCTCTTTTTTCCACAGCTATATTATTTATATCCTCTTTATTCTAATTTCCTTGTATTTG
The DNA here is from genome assembly GCF_043159975.1 of Macaca nemestrina. Lineage (NCBI taxonomy): Eukaryota > Metazoa > Chordata > Mammalia > Primates > Cercopithecidae > Macaca > Macaca nemestrina. Next base: position 27,984,297 of record NC_092127.1, read on the forward strand.
TCCCCTTGCCCCCCAGGACCTTTAGGCAGAATATTAGGTTATTAATAAAAAATATTACATATATAATATGTATTTCATCAGCATTTTACAAATATAAATTTCTCTCTAAGCACTGCTTAGATATCATCTAACCCATGAGTTTGATATGCTGTATTTTTGTTTTCATTCATCTGCAATTGTTTTCTAGAAATGTTTTTTTGATTTCTTCTTGAATGCATTATCTATTTAGGACTGTGCTAATTTATACGTATTTGTGAATTTCTCAAAATCCCTTATGTTGTAGAGTTGTAATTTAATCCACTTGTGTTCAGAGACCATATTTTGATAGTTATTGATTGTTCTAAGGCTTATCATATACATATTAATTAATCAGATTATACTTCAGTTTTATAACTAAATTCCAGTAAGATAGAAGCATTGTATTCTTCCTCCACAATGATGGGAACATGACTCAATAAAAGCCAGAGGAACAATGGGAGATTTTTTTTCTTTTGCACAATTGGAAGAAAGACAAATGTTGCTTTGATGCTGAGTCTTCTAACACTAATAATACTATTAACCTGGAATGGCTGACACTGCCTAGTTCTAGGCTGACACTGCTTAATGATGCCAGATAATGCAGATAATACAACAAAAAAGGGAGCCATAAAAAGGAACAACTCAGATTAAATACCATGGTTTAGAACCTTTGAACATGCAAAATCTAAAGCCAAACCAGATCTCATCCTGACGTGCTTTGTAAAAAGCAATTCTTCCTATTTTTATATGCCATTTTGAGTTAATTCCACTATAGAATCAAAACTGATATGCTGATGTTCTTAACCTAACTAATCATCTTTTACTTGTAATATTCTAAAAAGCATATTATTTAAACTATCAAAAGTAGCTCATACCTGTAATTCCAGCACTTTCCAAGGCCAAGAAAGGCAAATGGCTTAAGCCCAGGAGTTCAGGACTAGCCTGGACAACATAGTGTAACCCTGTCTCTTCAAAAAGATAAAACTTAGCTGGGCATGGTGGTATATTTCTGTGGTCCCACCTACTGGGGAGACTGAGGTGGAAGGATTGCTTAAGCCCAGGAAGCAAAGGCTGCAATGAGCCATAATCATGCCACTACCCTCCACCCTGGGCGACAGAGGGAGACCCTGTCTCAAAAAGCAACTACCACCAGAAAAATGTAAGTTTTCCAAACATGGAATACTAAAATGGTCTTTGCTATTACTCCCATCAAAATTCCCATTTAAATATTAATACTCTTTTTTATTTTGTGTTCCACTCTAGAAGTTCAAAAAAGTAAATCAATAAAATACCAACTTTTAAACTTTTTAATTTTTTTATTTAATTTATTTTTTTTAAACAGGGTCTTGCTCTGTTCAGGCTGGAGTGCAGTGACGTGATCATGGCTCACTGAAACCTCAACCTCCTGGGCTCAAGTTATCCTCCCACTTCAGTCTCCTGAGTAGCTGGTACCATAGGTGTGTGCCACCACTACTGGCTAATTTTTTGAGTTTTTGTAGAGATGAGGTATCACTATGTTGCCCAGGGTACTGTTGAACTCCTGCATTTAAGCAATCCTCCTGCCTCGGCCTCCCAAAGTGCTGAGATTATAGTTCTAAGCCACTGCACCCAGCCAACTTTTAAACTTCATATGCAAGAGTATCATCATTTCAATCATATCTATTTGGGAATTTATTGTATCTCTCACTTGACTTTTTACCTCTTCTGAATTAATACCCCATGAGAAGAGCTTTAAACAAACTAAAACTTATAAAGTTTAAATAACTCATTTCATAATTCAATATGATTATATTAGAAATAGAATATGTCCAATACAATTCCCCAAATTTATATTCACTTATGCCTTTGAAATTATGTATCAATATTGAATTTTAAAATTTATGTCATATATGTTAAGTATTAAATGATTTTATATAAAATAACAAAAGAAGAATAATTTTTTATTTACAAAATAAAAGTTGCCTCCAGTCCACTAAAAGTGTTCCAGCTATGTAATAAAAATAGCACCACTAACATAAGTCCACTATATTAGGTCCATTTAGGACCACTAAAATTATTCAAGCTATGTTAGAGGCAAAATAATACCAACTTTTGTGTTACTTTAGAGTTTAAACAATCAGTACATATTAGATTTTGCATAAATTTAAATGGCATTATAACCATTATGATATAAAACACTAAAGCAGAAAAGTATCAAATTAGTGGCATTTTATTTGACATTTCCCTAATATTTTGTATATTATGGGACTGTTTTGTAAATGCCTCATGTGAAAAATATTTTTAGAATAAATACCCCAAACATATATTTTCATAGATCTAGAACTAGCATCACATTTGTGCCTGGCAGGCAAACACTAAGATAAACTAGTGTTTTCTAAAACATAATTCATCTTTGTCGCTCCAATTACTAAAACAATGTGTATTCACTAGAAATGGGTAAAAATATCATGCAACAAAGTCACAGTCATGGAAAGGAGGGAAAGATAAATTGAAAGTTTTTTTTTTAATTTGAAAAGTTCTTTAAACAATTTATATAAACAACTTTAATTTAGCATAAGTAAAGACTGAAGGTGCTAAATGATGCATATAACATGAAACATGCTTTAAGGGGGATATCCAAAAATAGAACTGTTTTCCCCTGACTCACAGTGCAGGTTTCACACTTGTTCAAATATTTGTGGATTTTTATTTTTGATTGTCCATGTATTTATTAAGGTATTTGATTAAAGTATAGCTATGCATTACGGAAAATATACTGAGGTTATTTTAGAAAATGTTTAGTGTAAAAATGTAAACTATAAGTGCCTCTCATTTTAGGTAAAATGTAAGTAAAGAAGTGAGACAGGGCAGGGGAATAATTTATTTTATAAAAGCTTTAAAGTAAAGAGAACTGTGGTTTTCAGTCTGAAACAAACGAAGGTGGAAAAAAACATAATAGAGAAGAGTTCTTGGACGTCCTACAAGGAGACAAGATTTACAATGTTTTATTTGCCTCTTATTTAGGGACAGGACGCTGGGTACCTTCTTTGCCTAAGTTTTAACAGAGTAAAGAAACATCCAGCTTTCCACATTGCATATAAAATTCCATATTGTAATACATGTACTTACTAGAATCTTCTACAATCTGTACCTTTGTGGGCAGTCATTCAATTTCTATAACTGATAATCAATGCCTTTATAAAATGTGGAAGGTATTTTGTGGGGAAAAATGAGTATCTGTTAATTTATAATATTTTCTCCTTTTTTGTTTGGTTTGTCTGTTTTAATATTATCAGATTTAAATCCCAAATATCAATGAAACGAACACATTATCTAGAGACCAAATGCTGTTAGTTTTGTTGTTTTCTCTATTCATGATGTATCCTATATTGTGTATCACCATTAAAGGATGATTAGTTATATAACAAAAATTAAATTTACAAAACAAGAGGAAAATGTCCTAGCAAATTAAACAAATTATTTGTTTATATCAATATATTTGGCAGAATAATACTAAAATAGCAAGATTTTGTGATGAAAATTAGAAGAAAAATTTTAGTAATAGACATGTTAAATGCCTTCAGTTTCAGTAGTAAGCTTCGTTAATTTATAAAGAAGTATTATATATAGTGCATCCTCAGTTTTTATGCCATAACAAATTTTGTGTCATAAAGATGTTTGTAGCATAATAAATGATGGATGATTTCAAAGTTTTATCATACTTTCTCTTTTCAACGTATTTATCTTCTAATAAAAGCATCATGCTGATTTTTACATTTTTTAATAATAAAATAACTTATGCATTAATTGCATAAAAATAGTTTCTCAATAGTGCATATCTTGTTTCTATAATAGGAATTTGTCCAAGAAACTATATTTAAATTTCATTTCAATGTTCTCATGATATGTGAAAATTAAAAGTGAATGCTATCATGTAACTCTTAATGTAATTCTTTATACAAATTATAAACAATTTGTATTTCTAGAAAGATGTTTCTCTCTGAAAACATTATTTTATAGAAAAAACAAATTTATGTTTGATTTAGATATTTTTCCTGAAATAAGTGCATTACAACAGGTACACAGTAAAATAAATTATATTGTAACACTAACTACAGTCTAAATAAAAGTAACGATAACTTAAGAAGAGTTGGCAAATAGTTCTACATATGTAAATAGTTTGCTGTTATTTCATGGCACTTTTCAATGAAATATTGTCCTATTAGTTGGATTATGTTGTTAATGAAATTATCCCAATCAACAAAGACTACTTTTGAGAGCATAATTTAGAATCTAGAACTGGATTACTCTGAAATATGATATTAACTGTACAATTTCAACAATCTAGTTCGTGCAGCTTTCTCTTTTAAGTAGTGATAACTGCAATCTCCTAAAAGGTCGCTAAGTGTACATTTTCTTATTTAACTCTAAAATATCACTTTTGTTAGAAGAGAATAAATATTTATAAACTGCTTTTAATCTACAGAAATATTCAAATGACATACATTTAAAGGAAGAATAAAAGAAGAGAACACCTGAGTATTAACAAATATCCTATAACAGCTTTCATTAATTTTCCTTTCTGGATTGTTAGAGTTATCCTAATGAAAAAAGCATTTGATAGGCAATTGGACATTTAGTTTCCAGTCTTCTTTCTAACACTTATTAATTCTGCAAGCGTGGATAAATCAGTAACATTTTTATATATAAACTCTACTATTAATATGAATTAAAATATTGAGGATAAATTATTTCTGCATCTAAAGTTAAATAATTTTGTTAAATAATAAATGACTTAAAAATCATGACATTTCCCTCCTTTTTACCTACAAAAGGAAATTATTATCAACTGCTTTCATATTTAAAGCATACAGACAGTGGCTTCCTCCTACTTACTACAAGCTAATAGGTAAGTTCTAACGCTAATGTATTTGCTAAATGATTTTATAGAAATGCAGTTAAGTCTCAACAGGCACCAGTGACGTGAGATATATATTTTTTACTTGTTCTTCCTTGTTTGAATCCAAATTAAACTCAACTTATTGGCATAGAGTCAGTGGTATATGCTAGATAGCTCCATAAACCTATTATTAAAATATAAAAGGTATAGTCTGTGTGTGTGTGTATATATGTATATATGTGTGTGTGTATATATATGTGTGTGTGTGTGTATATATGTGTGTGTGTATATATATATATATATATTTTTTTTTTTTTTTTCTTTTGGAGATAAGATCTCCCTTTGTCACCCAGGCTGGAGTGCAGTGGCATGCAGTCTTGACCTTCCCGGGTTCAAGTGATCCTCCCAAGTTTACCTATATTACAATAAAATTATCATTATAGTAACCATTTTAAAATATTTTATAATGATGAAGTCTCTTCTGTACCTTTTAACTTTAGGTATTCACAGTAACTCTGCACGGAAGATTGGTGAACCAGTTATTAATAATTTTTAGGCGAGCAAACTGAAATTTAAAAAGGAGAGTTTGATCAAATCACAAAGTACAGAGTAGCGCAGGCAGTAGGCACTTGACCCGGAATTCAGACCATCTTTTGTATTTAAGCAAAAAAGAAAAAAAGAAATTTCCTTAATGGTTGTCTAATATTGTGCTTATTCTCCTTTCTAATTTGAACTGAGGCTACTTTAAAACACAGATATTTCTTAGAAAGCACTAAGGACATATTTTTCCTCTGATTTCCTAAAAGGCTTCTCATTTCTTTTAAATTCAAAAATCAGTGCTACTGTTATTTTTGGTTGACTTTTTTTTTTTTTTTTAGGAAAAATATTTCCCAAATCTCCTCATTAAAATAAATATGTCATCTTCTCTAATCAGTTGTCATAACCGGTTTAGTCCATTTTAGTGTTTATTTAATGTCTACTTAAAATAGACTACTTTGTGTTGATGTAGTTGCCAATATAAATATAAATCCATAAATGTATATGTACATTTATAAACATAGAATTGCAAATATGAATAAGATGTTATTCCTGTATCTGAGGACTATATAAACTATTTGGAAATATTATTTCAAAATAATATAATTTAGAATGAAAACACAATATTTTAATTACTATAATAGAGACATAAATATGATGCTATTAGAGAATACAGATGTATATACCCAATCTGGACTCCACAGGAGACTTTTTTAAGTAACAGATGTCATGGTTTGAAAAATAAATCATATATGAATTTTAGGAATAAAAACCAGTAAGGCAGAGAAGAAAAGTGCCAGAGGGAATAATGTGAGCAAAACACAGAGGAATGCACCTCTAGTGGCTCATCATCGGAAAGAAGATGGTCTCAAACCAGAGAAAGATAATGTGGAATGGACCTCTGTTATCTCGGTATTAACAGTCCCTTCTAGGAAGTAGGCAGCGTTTCTGAAACTAGAGTGAAGCAATTGACTGATGGACTTAATCTTTAAACTGCTTAGGTAACCATCAATCTGTAATGAGTTTAATACTCTTAACTAGGTGCTATTTTTCGTGTGTGTTACTTTGACAGTGTTTTTTAATCATCCTTTCTTTCTACGAAAAAGTCTTTATCAGAAAAAAAAAAAATTGGAATGACCTTTCTTGGAAGGTGGTCCCTTGTTGCAAGTTTGTGATCAAACTTTGACAAGAACTAGTAATCAATTCTTCTAAGAATTTAACATTCTCATAGTGTGCTTTAAGAGTGATAACCCTGAACAGCTGAGACAGATCTCAGTTAATTTAGAAAGTTTATTTTGCCAAGGTTGTGAATGCACACTTGTGATACAGCCTCAGGAAGTCCTGACATGTGCCCAAGGTGGTCAGAGCACAGTTTGCTTTTATACATTTTAAGGAGACATGAGACGTCAACCAACATATGCAAGATGAACATTGGTTCAATCTGGAAAGGCAGGACAACTCGAAACAAAGGCAGGAAGAATCGAAGCAGGGAGGGGGCTTCCGGGTAATAGGAAGATAAGAGACAAATGGTGGCATTTTTGTGAGTTTCTGATTAGCCTCTCCATCGGAGGCAATTAGATTTGCGTTTATCAGTGAGTAGAGGGGTGACTTTGAATAGAATGAGAGGCAGGTTGGCCCTAGCAGTTCACAGGTTAAGTTTTCCCTTTAGCTTAGTGGTTTGGGGGACCCAAGATTTATTTTTATTTCACAAGAGGTTGTTAATAAGTAATATGTAGAGATGGGGTCTTTATGGTTGAATATGCTTAAAAATTATTTGTTGGATAAAACAAAGTTTATTTTCTATGAAACTTTATTTGTGTTTTTAATGTACAATGCTAATACTACATTTCCATGTTCAAAGAAAAAGATGAACTATAAATGGAATAAAGGTAGAGCTAGATTATGGTATATATCATAAGTCCCAATATTATAGCAGGTAAATAAAAAATTAAGAAATTTTATGACTGTTCTATAGACTCATCAGTGAAATATTAAAAGTTGTATATCACTTTTCCTATATGTTGTTAAGCAACATTGGATCTGAGATTTTCAGAATCAATTTCATGGTTGGAAAACGGAGTAATTGCCAAATGTGGGTCATTGTCCCATAAGGCAATTCATAGAAAGGCTGTTATTATAAAGGTCCACATATATGGAGGGAATAAAACTACATCAATGGAAAGTGAGAGAGAGTGTAAGTTTTTGGCTTCAAGAGGATTTACCTGAGCTCAAGGGTAATTTTGAATCTCAGGAATTGGATGATAAAGCTCATCTCTTAAAGACCACCAGGAACAAATCTTGGGTCAAACAAATTTAAATTTACTAACTTGGTGCAACAAGGAAGAACATAGAAGGAGAACTACAAAGCATCTAAGTTAAAGGGAGAGAGGCATGAGTGGTGAAGTTTGGACTTTGGATGAATGATTCTGGGAACAGGCTTGGGAGAGGCAGGGATCAAGTATTGCAAGTTTGCTAGTGCTGTTGTAACAAAATGCCACAGACTGGGTGGTTAAAATAAGAGATATGTATTTTTCTCAAAGCTCTGGAGGCTAGAAGTCCAAGATCAAGGTATCAGAAGGCCTGGTTTCTCCTGAGGCCTCTCTTCTTTGCTTGTAGATGGCCCTTTCTCTCTGGGTCCTCATATGCTCTTTTCCTTACCTGTGCATATCTCTGTTGTCTTTTGTTATGTCATAATCTCCTCCACTTGTAAGGACATCAACCAGATGGATTAGAGCCCACCCTAGTGTCTCATTTCAACGTAATTACCCTCTTTCAAAGCCTTTTGTCCAAATACAGCCTCATTCATGAGTAGTGGGGATTGGGACCTTAACATATAAATTTTGTAGGGGACACAATTCAGTCCATAGCACTCGTTATCAGTTGTTTCTTGAGTAGGGAGAGGGGAAGTGGAGCTCAGCTTTGTACTAGTTGCTGTCATAAAGGAAGGGAGGCTCAGCAATAAGTGAAGTCAATAATCTTTTAAGGAAAACCAGAACACTACAGTGCATCTGGGGACATGAGTGCTATGACAGGAGAAATCAATCAACAGAAGGTAAACACTTATAATAGCATTCTACAGCTGTGGCAACCTGGGGGAAAAGTGTGTATTTGTTAGCTTTGGAGCTAGTCATATCTGTTATTATCACAGTGATCACAGTCTGATGAAGGGCAGGTGGTAAAAAGCATTCTGAGTTTACACTAAAGTGACAGCCTGGTATGGCACCCGTTTTTGGAGGATGACTGTATGGCTGCTAATAGAAAAATGGCCATTAATGTGCCATTATCTATGGAAACCTCCTAAAAGCATCCATTAACTATGCTTAAGACAGAGAAATTAGAGTTAGAAGGAATATCTTCGAAGAGATTTCAAATGAACTAAATTGACCTGGTAATAATTTTAAAATGTGGTTATCAAAATGCAATGTTCCATTGACCCTTCCCTTCATCTTCATGCAGACCTAAACCTTCATTTGATTCAAAAGATTTTTAAATTTTAATGTGGTTTTACCTACAACTTGAGTTTCACTAAACAATTAATTTCAATGACATAAAGTAGCTTGTGTTTCATGTTGTAAATCAAGAAAAAACCTTAATAGTTTTAAGTAGGAGAATGCTATGGTTAGATTTTTACGGTCTCATTAATGGTACCTATGTCAGAACATATTTATATCCCTTTGAAATGTGTTGAAAATGTGTTGAAATGTGTAGTAAATAAGTACATAATAAGATATACTATGAATAAACCACATCATATTTATAAAAAGTGTATCATTATAGTGAAGTAAATTAACATATTTGTATGTAGGTAATACATGGAAAGATATAAATCTAATAACACACCATTGCAACTGACTATATCAAGAATCAAAACATAAGTAAAACCATTTTTGAACTGTTTCATGACATTTTGTTTTTGAATACACAATCAAACCTAGTGTGAATGTAGCATCTGAATAAACCACTTGACAAATTAAGTCAAATCAGGAGTCTTCTAACTACACGTACGTTTGCCGAGACCAGTTCGGTCGGGGAGACCATAACTCAGCAGAGCTAGAGGAATTAAAGACACACACAGAAATATAGAGGTGTGAAGTGGGAAATCAGGGGTCTCACAGCCTTTAGAACTGAGAGCCCCAAACAGAGATTTATCCATGTATTTATTAACAACAAGCCAGTCATTAGCATTGTTTCTATAGATATTAAATTAACTAAAAGTATCCCTTATGGGAAACGAAGGGATGGGCCGAATTAAAGGAATAGGTTGGGCTAGTTAACTGCAGCAGGAGCATTTCCTTAAGGCACATATCGATCAGGCTATTGTTTGTGGCTTAAGAATGCCTTTAAGCGGTTTCCTGCCCTGGGTTTAAGTGGTTTTCCGCCATGTGTTCCTTGCCCTCATTCCGGTAAACCCACAACCTTCTAGTGTGGGCATCATAGCCATCGTGAACATGTCACAGTGCTGCAGAGATTTTGTTTATGGCCAGTTTTGGGACCAGTTTATGGCCAGATTTTGGGGAGTCTGCTCCCAACATACTTTTGACAAAATCTTTAACATATTTTGAATAATAAGGAGCATTTGTTTAGAACATTACCATTGGTCAGGATGAATGGTCACTACATAAATACAGATATTATTTAATAAATTGGTCATAAAAGTCACACTTCATTTTATCAAAAACTTGTTCTGACTTTATACTAGATTATCAAATTGTAACTAACTGGTTTCTTTTCAATTCTTATAACCAGATATTAAGATAGTTCTGTTTTCTTTTTAGGGAAAAACAGCATCCTTAGTTTTACTTGTGAAAATTACTTTGGGAAGATGTTTTAACCTATATTTACTATCTTCTCTAAGTGAGAATAACATTTTAGAGAATGCAAAATATTAATTTCAGTGAGTATCAAGTATCTTTGTCACCCACATGAATGAAAGTGAAGCCATTGAGAACCAATATTATCTCTTAAAGTACATATTATTATTTTTTCTTTCTTGATACTTGAATGCATCAAAATGCATCAAATTATGCATAGGCATAGGATGAAATACTCATTAAATGTGAAACATAGGCTGTAGACTGAAGGATGTTTTGTGTGGGTTTAAATGCTGATTGCTTTGAAATTATATTCCAAAGAGAGAGAAAGAGTAAAAGCTTAATTCAGTTTTAATTTCAGATATAAAGAATATGCCTCCACAGTTGTTATTAGTTTAGACTTATTAGTTTAGAATTTCAGCATCATTTTTGGGAAAACTGTGAGCCAGAATTTGAAGAAAAACGAGAAGCTCCAAACTACATTATTGTTATGAAAACATATAATTGAAACATATTTTGAGTAGAAATCTTTCTGTCTTAATGATATTGTAATTTGTAAATGCTATATGCATTATAAAAATACAGACATAAAAATGTACCAATTAAAATAAACGTATATTATTGTTCTCTACAGACATTCAGTATAATTTTTTGAGTTCATCATTACAAATTCTTAGTCGATTGTCTTAATTCCTGCTGCAGATAAGAAAATTTTACTCTTGGCCAGGCACAGTGGCTCATGCCTTTAATTCTAGCACTTCGGGAGGCACAGGCGGGTGGACTGCTTGAACCTAGGAATTTGAGACCACCCTGGACAAGCATACCAAAACCTCATCTCTACCAAATATACAAAAAGTAGCCAGTCACGTAACCCTGTCTCAAAATAAATAAATCGATAACATTTTATTACAAAAAGAAAAAAAATTACTCTCATTCTCCCCCCAGAAAAATGAAGATATTTGACAAGTAGGCATATAATTCTTTTTTAACACTTGATTTTATATTATTATTATCATTTATAGGAAAAGAGGAATTATAGCCTAGTGATGATGAGCACAGACTCAGGAATTGGACTACCTGGAATAGAATTATGGCCTCAGCATATATTAGATGTGTGTGACTCTGGGCAAGATACTTTACCTCTCTGTGCCATAGTTTCTTTATGGCAGAATGAGCATAAGTATAGACCACCTTGTCAGCATCATTTTAAGCATTAGATATATTGACTTTCACAAATATTAAAATAGTAACTAGCATATAGTAGTAAGGAATATATACTCATGAGCTATTAAATTAATACTTTTTGCTCCATGCAACAAGAACTGTGTTGTCAATGTTTATGAAAAATTCCATAAAGTGCCATAAAGATAATGACTCTGCTGTTAGAAACTAGAAAAATAATTTAGGAACTGGAACAATTAAACAGATAACAGAAATCCAGTGATCAGGATTCTACTTAACATTCTGAATGTTGGTAGATTTTGACATTTTTAAAAACAACATAGAACATAAAAAAGAGTAATAGAGGATCTTGGTTGCTGTTTCATTTTCTGTTCTAGCTTCTAAATCATTCTTTGACCCCATCAACTCTGGCATCAGATACAGGCCCCAAGTCCCACCAAAACAATACGTGGTAACACCGTGGCAATGTTCTCAGGATACGTAGTCTGGAGTGAATAATGCAAAACTAATTTTACCCTAACATTTAAAACTTTGTATTTTATGCCCAATTAGAAAATGGCAAAAAAAAAAAAAAAAAAAAAAATACATTCTCATTGTAATTCTTAAATGAAAGTTAATTAATGTGTGTCTTATAGTTTAATTTTCTATGAAATAATGAAAAGCTGTACCTGAAAATAGCCTGCAATTCATACAACAAATTCCAAGGTATCACAACACAGGCTGCTACTTGTGAAACACAGTGGTCTCTAGAAAACACAAGGAATGGAAGTCGTTGGAATCTGAACACAGGCTGATTTTGTCTTGTTTTTGGGCTGAAAAGACTATGAATCCATGTGACTAGTGAAAAATAAGACATGTTCAATGTTCAGCAAATGTTAAATATTATAGAATTGATAGTGAAAATATTTCTACAGCCATTTGCATGAAATCTTTTTATGTATACATCATAGGTTTACAAAAAGGCATAATTTAATAGGAAACGTTTTTTAAAACAATACTTTTGATTTTTATGATTGTAAATTTCAAAATTTTAGAGGTAAAAAGAATCATATAAATCATAATTACCTTATTCTAAAAATAAAGAAACAAAGTGTTCAAATATTAAATGATAAGTCAAAGTCACCCAGATAGTTAATTGCAGGCCCAGGAATTGAAATTATGTTTCCCTTTCATTTCTCTATGCTTCATGCTTTTCACTTTTTTTATTGCTGGTAATTAATTTATTCATCAAATTATTTCTCTTGTTTTGTTTTGTTTTGTTTTGTTTTGTTTTGAGACGGAGTCTCACGCTGTCGCCCTGGCTGGAGTACAGTGGTGTGATCTCGGCTTACTGCAACCTCCGCCTCCCAGGTTCAAGCAATTCTCCTGCCTCAGCCTCCAGAGTAGCTGGAATTACAGGCACATATCACCAGGCAGGCTAATTTTTTTTTTTTTTTTTTTGTATTTTTAGTTGAGACAGGGTTTCACCATGTTGGCCAGGCTAGTCTTGAATTCCTCACATCAGGTGATCCACCCGCCTTGGCCTCCCAAAGTGCAGGGATTACAGGCGTGAGCCACCGCACCCGGCCTTCTCCTCCTCTTTGGATTCACTCTCTCTTACCCTCCACCTTCTCCAAAACTTTCATTAATGTTGTGAATTTCAATTTTTAGGTTTTGTTATCAGCTATTGTTTCTCCACACAACTTTCAAAACAGCCCATCACATCAAATCACTCAGCGTTTTTCAAGAATACAATACATCATCATTGACTATAGTCACAAGTCTATGTAATAGCTCTGTTGAACTTATTCCTCCTATTTAACTGTAATTTTGCATCATTTAACCAACATCTCCCCAACTCACCCTCCAGCCACTCCAGTCTCTAATAATCACCATTCTGTTCTGAATTTCTATGAGATCAACTTTTTGTTTGTTTGTTTGTTTTTGGCTTAAACGACAAACATTTATTTCTCACATTTCTGGAGGATAGAAGTCCTAGATCAGGGTGCCAGCAGATTCAGTATTGGTGAGGGCCCACTTGTTTCACAAATGGCCATCTTCTTGCTGTGTCCTCACATGGCAGAAGGCAGAAGGGGTGACAGAACTCTCCAGGGTGTCTTTTATAAGGGCACCAATGTCATTCATGAGGGCTCTGTTCTTATGACCTAATCACTTACTAAAGGCCTCATCTCCTAATGCCATCACTTTGGGGGTTAGGATTTCAACATGTGAATTTTGGGAGAACACAATCACTACATAAAACACACACACACACACACACACACACACGCACCTTCCCATATTGTGTAACTCAATGGACAGTGTCCTCATTCTTGATAAATGATGGCAGCAGGGGTTGCGGGGGCAGTCATACACTTCAAACCAAAGAAACTCTAAATAGGCTCTAGAGATTTGTTTCATCAGAAGAGATCAACCTTTTTGACTTCCACTTATGAGTGAGAACATGTGGTATTTGTCTTTCTGAGTCTGGCTTATTTTACATAACATAACGCCCTCCAAGTTCATATACATTACAGCAAATGACAGGATTTCATTCTTTTTATGGATGAATAGTATTCCATTGTGTTGATACCACAATTTCTTTATTAATTCATCCATTGGCAGGCACTGACGTGGATTCTGTAACTTACCTATTGTGATTAGTGCTACAATAAACGTGGGAATGCAGACATCTCTTTGATATGTTATTCCATAATGCATATATACTTCAAAACTTTATGTTGCACACAATAAATATATACAATTGTGTTTGTCAATTTAAAAATAAATAAATAAATCTGGAAAAAATAAATGCCCGCTAAAATGTCACAGAAGATGGTGAAGTACAAATCTCCCATAAATATTTTTTACCCTGAAGCAGATATTGAGTTGACAAGAATTGTCAGAATCATCTATCTCACAACTCCAGAGTCTATTGTAGTGATCAGGACAGGGCTTGATTAAAAAAAAGTCTGGTAAATTTTAAGGAATTTTGGCATTTCTGATAGCAGTTCCCATCCCCATTCCTCAGTCCAATGGCAGGCATTGAGGATGGCATTGCACATTCCTGGTGTGACTCACAGGTGCCTAGGTGGGCAACAGCACTTTGTGTTATGGAGATGAGTTGTGTGTTGATAGGGCTGTTTGTTTGCTGATGCAGAGGCTGACTTAATGGCTTCCTAGGCAGCATTTGTAAGAAACAATTGAGGAAATCCACCCTCACCACTTCTCTTCAACATAGTACTACAAGTCCTAGCCAGAAAAATCAGACAAGAGAAAGAAACAAAGGGCATCCAAATCAGTAAAGAAAAAGTCAAACTGTTGTTGTTTGCTGATGAGAGGATCATTTACCTAGAAAGCCCTAAAGACTCCTCCAGAAAGCTCCTAGAATTAATAAAATAATTCAGCAAAGTCTCAGGATACAAAATTAATGTACACAAATCAGTAGTGCTTCTATACACCAACAGCAACCAAGCTGATAATCAAATCAAGAACTCAACCCCCTTTTACAATAGCTCCAAAAAATATAAAATACTTAGGAATATACCTAACCAAGGAGGTGAAAGACCTATACAAGGGAAACCATAAAACACTGCTGAAAGAAACCATAGATGACACAGACAAATGGAATCACATTCCATGCACATGAATGGGTAGAATCAATATTATGAAAATGACCATACTGTCAATAACTATCTATAAATTAATGCAATTCCCATCAAAATACCACCATCATTCTTCACAGAATTGGAAAAAATCCTAAAATTCATATGGAACCAAAAAGTGCCTGCATAAACAAAGCAAGACTAAACAAAAAGAACAAATCTGGAGACACAACATTACCTGATTTCAAACTATACTATAAGGCCATAGTCACCAAAACAACAGGTTACTGTTATAAAAATAGTCATAAAGACCAATGGAACAAAATAGAGAACCCAGTAATAAACCCAAATACTTACAGCCAGCTGATCTTCAGTAAAGCAAACAAAAATATAAAGAGGGGAAAGGACACCCTATTCAACAAATGGTGGTGAGTTAATTGGCAAGCCACATATAAGAGAATGAAACTGGATCCTCGTCACTCACCTTATACAAAAATCAACTCAAGATGAATTAATGACTTAAACCTAAGACCTGAAACTATAAACATTCTACAAGATAACATTGGAAAAACCCTTCTAGACATTGACTTAGACAAAGATTTCATGACGAAGAACCCAAAAGCAAATGCAGTAAAACAAAGATAAACAAAGACTTAATTATACTAAAGGGTTTTTACATGGCAAAAGGAACAGTCGGCAGAGTAAACACACAACCCACAGGATGGGAAAAAATCTTCTCAATATATACATCCAACAAAGGACTAATATTCAGAATCTACAAGGAACTCAAATCAACAAGAAAAAAAAATCACATTGAAAAGTGGGCTAAGGACATGAAGAGACAATTCTCAGAAGAAGACATGCAAATGGCCAACAAACATGAAAAAATGCTCAGCATCACTAAGGTCAGGGAAATGCAAATAAATCAAAACCACCATGCAATACCACCTAACTGCTGCAAGAATGGCCATAACAAAAAAGTCAAAAAACAATGGATGTTGGTGAAGTCATTATACTAAAAAGATACTTGCACATGCATGTTTATAGCAGCAGAATTTGCAATTGCAAAAACATGGAACCAACCCAAATGCCCATCAACCAACAAATGGATAAAGAAACTGTGATATATATATAATATATATATTAAATACACACACATACACACACACATGCACACCATGGAATACTACTCAGCCATAAAAAGGAATGAATTAATGCCATTCACAGCGACCTGGATGAGATTGGAGACTATTATTCTAAGTGAAGTAACTCAGGAATAGAAAACCAAACATCATATATTCTTACTTATAAGTGGGAGCTAAGCTATGAAGATGCAAAGGCATAAGAATGACACAGTGGACCTTGGGGACTCAGGGGAAAGGCTGGGAAGGGAGTGAGGGATAAAAGACAACAAATACGGTGTAGTGTATGCTGCTTGGGTAATGGGTGCACCAAAATCTCACAAATTACCACTAAATAACTTACCCATGTAACCAAACACCACCTATTCCCTGATAGCCTATTGAGATTAAAAAACAAATAAAAATAAAATAAAAATAACAATATGTGATAAAATTTTAAAAAATAATTTAAAGAGAGAAAACACATTTTTTCTATTTTTTAATAGGAGCTATGCATTTAAGAAAATCTCTGTCAGGTTCATTGGTTGACTGCAGTGATAATTGAATAAAGACTTCAGTGATTACATGTGACAGGGAATACTACTCCTTTCTGCAAAACAAAACAAAAAATAATAAAAGCATTTAGGAAACTAACACTAAGCAAATGAACAACTGCAGCCATTAACAAGAACACCAGCAATCCCCGGGAAAAGAGAAAAATTCGATTTCCGGAGATACCACATTGCAAAATTAAAGATGTTCTGTTGTTTAAAAAATTATAAAACATAGAAGAAACATAAAATTAATGCCAATTCACAGGAGAAAATAACAAAAATCATCTTTGAGAAAGCCTAGCTATTGAATTCATTAGATGAAGACTTTAACATTCTTAACTATTCTAAAGGTAACCATGAATAAATATTTTCAGAGCTTAAGTAAACTATGGATATATAAATAATGAAAAGCAGGGTATAATGTAAGAATAAGCAGAGAATATCAATAACAAACGGAAATTAAAAAAAAAGAAAAACACAGAAATTCTGTAGTTCGAAATACAATGCCTAAAAGGAAAAATTTACCAGAGTGCTTTAATAACAGATTTGATCAGGCAGAAGAAAAACACAACATTCACTGGGGAAACAGAAAGAAAATAACAAAGCGTAAGTTATCTGCCATCAGATGTATTAGAGTAAGATTTATAGGAATTTCAGAAAGAGAAGAAAAGATAAAGGGGCAGAAAACATTATTTCTTTCTCTATATAGTTCTAAATACCTACATTTAAAAAGAAAATTCTCAGTTACTTAACTTTACACCTTAAGTAAGTGGAAAAGAAGCAAGGGAATAATTAAGATTAGAGAACAGATAAATGAAATACAGAACAGCAAACAATAGAGAGAACAGATAAATCTAAAAGTTGGTTCTTTGAAAAGATTAATAAATTAGACAAACCTTTAGCTAGACTAAGAAGAAAAGAAAGCAACAAATAACTACAATAAATAAAAATGGAGACATTACCACAAAACCTTTACACAGATTAAAAAGATTACAAGAAAATACTACCAACATTTGTTTATCAACAAAATAGACAATCTAGATGAAATGAACAAATTTCTAGAAACACACAAATTACTAAAACTGACTCAAGAGGAAACAAAATTATCACAGATCTGTAACAAGAAAATATATTGAGTGAGTAATCATAAATCTACCAACAAAGAAATGCCAACGCCAGTTGCTTTCATTGTTGAATTCTTCCAGACTTTAAAAGAAAATTCTCCCCAACCTTGAAAGAAAAATGATCACCAGACCTACTCAAAGTCTTACAAAAATATAAGAGGAAACACATCATAAAATTTTCTATAAGACTAGAATTAATCTGATAAAAAAAGCCAGATAAAGACATCAAAAGAAAAGACAACTACAAGTTAATATTCCTTATGAATGTAGGCATGGAAATCTTTAAGAAAATAGTAGCAAACCAAATTCAACAGCATGTTTGTACACCATGAACAAGTGGGATTTATTCCAGGAATCCAACAGTGGTCAAGGTTTGTTAGAGCTGCCTTGATAAAATACCATACACTGGGTGATAAACAAACGAACAAAAGTTGTTTCACAATTCTGGAGGCCAGATGTCTAATATTAAGATACAAGTGGCTGGGCGTAGTGGCTCACACCTGCACTTTGGGAGGCCAAGGCAGGCAGATTACGAGGTCAGGATATCAAGGCCATCTTGGCCAACATGGTGAAACCCCGTCTCTACTAAAAATACAAAAATTAGCCAGGTGTGGTGGTGCATGCCTGTAATCCTAGCTACTTGGGAGGCTGAGGCAGGAGAATCACTTGAACCATGGAGTTGGAAGTTGCAGTGAGTCGAGATTGCGCCACTGCACTACACCCTGGTGACAGAGCAAGACTCTGTCTCATAAATAATAAATAAATAAATAAATACATAAATAATACGAGCAGTGTTGATTTCCCCTGAGGCCCCTCTACTTCACGTACAGGTGACTGCCCTCTTGATACCTCCTCGTAGGGTTGTACGCCTGGACACATCCACCCACGGTGTCTTTCTTTGTGTCCTAATATCCTCTTTTTATAAGTACACCAATCAGATTGGATTAGGGCACATTCTAATAACCTCATTTTAACTTACTTTTGTAAAGGCCCCTTTTATAAAGGTACTAAGGGTTAGGGCTCAAAAGTATGAATTTTAAGGGGAGATAATTTAACCCATAAAAGGCGATACAAGTAAAAGAATAAACCAATGTCATACATTATACTAGTAGAATTAAGGGAAAATACACACACACGCACACACACACACACACTCCATATCTCAGTAGACGTGGAAAAAGCATTTGATAAAATTCAACACACTTTTATGATAAAAATACCCAGCAAAATAAGAATGAATGAGAACTTCCTTAATGTGATAAAGAATATTTATGAAAATCCCACAGTTAACATCATACTCGATGGTAAAAGATTTAAAGCTTTTCTCCTAATGTCAGAAAAAAGACAATTATGCCCACTTTCACCACTGCTAGTCAACATTATACTGCAAGTCCTACATGAAAACAGTCAAGAAAATAAAACATACAAAAGTAAATAAATGACTATTTCTCTATTTTTGAGTGATTTGATTATATATATGTATTTTGTATGTATGTGTATATGTTTATTTTGAATATACATATTGTGTATATAAATATATGTGTACATATATAGTCCAAAGAATGTGCGCGCACACACACACACACACACACACTGCTAGAGATAATCAACAAATTCAGCATAGATGCAGGATAAAAGAACAACACCCAAAAATTAGTGGTGCTTCTATACACCACTAATGAGCAATCCACAAAAGAAATAAGA
The DNA here is from genome assembly GCF_043159975.1 of Macaca nemestrina. Classification (NCBI taxonomy): domain Eukaryota; kingdom Metazoa; phylum Chordata; class Mammalia; order Primates; family Cercopithecidae; genus Macaca; species Macaca nemestrina. The sequence goes on from NC_092127.1 coordinate 28,003,811, forward strand.
AGATTCCATTCATGGTAGTAGCTAAAGGAATAAAATATCTAGGAAATAATTGTATACAAAGAGCTAAAAGACTTGTATGCTGAGAACTACAAAATACTGCCCAAAGAAATTGGAACACTACCCAAAGTAAATGGGAACGACATCCACTGTTTATAAATTGGAAGACTTCAATATTAGTTAAGCCCAAACTAATCTGCAGATTAAATAGAATTCCTATCAAAATCTCAATTCAATTTTTTCCAAGAAAATTATTCAAATTCATATGGAATGTCAACATTCCACCAATAACCAAAATAATATTGAAAAGAAAAACAAACTGGGAAGATTCACGTCTCAATTTCAAAACTGCAAAAATATAGCAATCAAGTGTGGCACTAGTAGAAAGATAGGCATGAAGAACAATGCAACAGAATTAAAAGTTTAGAATGAACTGAAATATCTATGCCCAATTGATTTTGAACATGTAAGCTGAGAGTATTCAATAAGAGAAATAATTGTCTCAATAAATATTTCTGGGACAACTGGATAGGCACATGTGGAAGAATGAAGTTGAATACCTTACCTAACTTAATATTCAAAATTTGACTCAAAATGAGTGAATGAACTGAATAATAAAGTTAAATCTATAGAACTATTAGAAGAAAACATAGGGGCAAATATTCCTGACCTTAAATTTCACAATGTATTATTTGATTTTACATAAAAAGCATGAGCAATAAAATAAAAAAAATAGATAAATTGGAATTTGATAGACTGGGTAAAGAAAATGTGGTACATAAACACCATGGAATACTATGCAGCCATATAAAAGAATGAAATCATGTGCTTTGCAGGGACATGGATGTAGCTAGAGGTCATTATTCTTAGCAAACTTGTGCAGGAACAGAAAACCAAATACTGCATGTTCTCATTTGTAAGTGAGAGCTAATAATTAGAACACATGGAAACACAGAAGGAACAACACACACTCAGGCTTTTCATAGGGTGGAGGGTGAGAGGAGGGAGATGATCAGGAAAAATAACTAATGGGTACCAGGTTTAACACGAGGGCAATGAAATAATCTTTACAACAAACCCCCATGACACAAGTTTACTTATGTAACAAACCTGTACTTGTACCCCTGAACTTAAAATAAAAGTTATGAAAACCTAAAAATCCTTTAATGATCCAATGTTATTAAGACAACCTGCAGAAAGGGAAAAAGTATTTACAAATCACATTTCTGATAAGTTTTATATCTAGAATATATAAAGAATTCTTGCAGCTCAACAACAGAAAGACAATCAATCCAATGAAAACATGGGCAAGTGACTTGAATAGTTGAATAGAAATTTACAAAAAGAAGATATGCAAATAGTCAACAAGCATATAAAAATATGCTGAGCATCATTTGCTATTAAAGTTCAATTCAAGGCCGGGCGCGGTGGCTCACGCCTGTAATCCCAGCACTTTGGGAGGCCGAGGCGGGCGGATCACAAGGTCAGGAGATCGAGACCACGGTGAAACCCCGTCTCTACTAAAAATACAAAAAAATTAGCCGGGCGCGGTTGTGGGCGCCTGTAGTCCCAGCTACTCGGGAGGCTGAGGCAGGAGAATGGCGTGAACCCGGGAGGCGGAGCTTGCAGTGAGCCAAGATCGCGCCACTGCACTCCAGCCTGGGCGACAGAGCGAGACTCCGTCTCAAAAAAAAAAAAAAAAAAAAAAAAAAGTTCAATTCAAAACCAAAATAATGCACAACTTCACAAGATGGTCAATTTTATATGTGTATTTTACCTCAATAAAAATAAAATAAAGTATTATCTAACAACATGTTAAATACAAGAAGAAAACAGAACATAACAAGTATAGACAAGGAGGTAGAAAATTGGAACCCTATTGCTATTGGTAGAGTAAAATGTTACAGCCACTGTAGAAAAAAGTTTGGTAGTTTGTTAAACATAGATTTACCATATGCCCCAGCATTCGGCTTCTACTCCAAAGAATTAAAAACAGGAACTCAAGTAAATACTTGTTTATGGATGTTCCAGCCAAAATCTGGGTATAACCCAAATTTCCACCCATCAGTGAATGGAAAAAGGAATTGTGGTATATATGCAGAGTGGAATATTATCCAGCCATGAAAACAAATGAAATACAAATACATATTACAACTTGGATGAATCTTGAAAGTATGATAAGTGAAACAACAAAGACAAAAAGGTCATATATTGGATGATTTCTTTTATATGGAATATCCATAATAGGTAAATCGATAGCGACATAAAGCTGACTAGTAATTGCCAGTTAATGAGGGAATTGGGAAATAATAAATAGTTGCTTAACGGATACAGGGTGTTCTTGTAAAGTTATACAGAATTTTTGAAACCAGAGTAAGGTGGTGGTTTCACAGCATTGTGAATGTAGTTAGTGTACTAAATTGTATAGTTAAGATCATAAATTGTACATTATATGGATTTAATTTCAGTAAAAAAAATCCTCTAAAATAGTGCTGTCAAATAAAACTATACTGCAAGTTGGAAGTGTAATTTCTGATTTTCTAATAGCCATATTAAAAATGTAAAACAGAATGTATGAGATTAAATTTAAAATGCATTTTACTGAAACTCACATATCAAAAATTACTTAGTATATGATTAGTATAATAATTTAAATAAGATTTTTATATTTTTGTATTGTCTATACGATTAAGTATTTATTGTATACTCACAGCACATCACAATTTAAACCAACCACATTTCAAATGCTCAGAGATTTGAGCTATTGGCTACTGTCCTGGATTATGCAGCAATAGAAACTAAAAACCCTTTCTATAGAACTGAGCAAAAGTCATCTCATAAAGAAAAAAATGCTTTCTTTTGTAGAGTTTGTTCTGTATAGAGTTTATTAAAAATGGAAAAAGAATAATCTGTCCTTCTATCCCAGGAAAGTGAGGAGGGCTTTCTTAAGCAAACATTTCTTTTTCCTACTCAAAATAGTACCTCCCTCTTTCTATAGTCTTCACTTACAAAATACCAAAAAGGGTGTTGTATGAGCAGAATATATATAGCTGTGTATAGCAACATAAATGCTTCCCAACAAAACTTAGTGCTGCATGAAATGAAGTAATTCATGACTTCAAGTAATTTGTTTGTTTTGAAATTAACTAACCATAATAGGACTAATAAAATCAGTCAGAAACAAGGGCAGAAAAAGTCAATTATTATTTGCAAATGATGTAATTGCATATTTAGAAAACTTAAAATTCCAATTAAAAAGGATTATAATTGAGAAGGCTGTTGGTTTCAAGGGGAATAAACAAGCAGTAGTATTCCTGATTCTGGCAATAAACATTAGAAAACATAATGAAAGATGCTATTCATTGTATAAAGAATATAATTAAATGTTTTATATTAAGTTATCCATAAAAAACATATTAGCTATAATAAGAAACTTAAAATTCTGTGGAATTGTAAGCGTGTAGTAATATTTCTATAAATGAGAAACCATAACACACTTTTTAAAGGCATGGTGAAATGTAAATGGCCCTAATCTCTTTGCCAACCTTTCTTTCCAGAGGAGTAGTATATTTCTTTTTCCATTGAATAAGGGCTGGCTCTGACCCACAAAATGTGGTAGAAATGATTCTACATAGCTACTAATGCCAAGCCTTTAGAGAACTGCAGTTTTTGTTTTCATCTATTTTGTGCGATTATAACAGAGTATCACAGACTGGGCCAGGAGGCATGGTGGCTCATGCCTGTAATCTCAGCACTTTAAAAGGCCAAGGCAGGGGGATCACTTGAAGCCAGGAGCCTGAGACCAGCCTGGGCAACAAAGCAAGATTCCATCTCTATAAAAATTAAATATATTAGCTGGGTGTGGTGGCACGCACCTGTAGTCCCAGCTACCACGGAGGCTGAGGTGAAAGGATCACTTGAGCCCAGGAGCTATAGGTTGCAGTGAGCAGTGATCACTCCTCTGCATTCCAGCCTGACTGACAGACGGAGACAGTTCTCTTAAAACAAAACAAAAACAAAAATCACAGATTGGATGATTGATAAAGAACAGAAAATTATTTCTGACAGTTTAGGACATTGCAAAAGATCAAGGTGCCAGCCTCTCCTTATGGCCTTCTTATTGTGTCTACACATGGCAGAAGAGCAGAAGGAACTCACTTCCATAAGCCTTTTTATAGAAGCATTAATTCACGAGGCGCTGCCCTCATGACTGAGCCACCTCCCATTAAGCCCCACCTTCCATCTCTGTTGCATTGTGGATTAGGTTTCCAACATGTGAGTTTTGGGGAACACATTCTAACCATAACACTTTCCATCTGTTGATATTCTCCTTCTTGCACAACAAGCAAGGTGTAAGAAGTCCAAATACTGAGAGATCACTCTGTTGTGAGGAAGCCCAAGGTAGAGAGAGAATGGCTCAGTGGAAGAGCAGTGAGGGGTGACACACATGCCCCCATTAAGATGTGAGTGAGGCTTTCCTACACCTTCCATGCCTAGTGTATTTACCAATAAAATGCTACAAAGTGAAAAAGTTTAAAGTGAAATAATTGCCTAGTTGAATTGAGGCTGAAATACTGACTTACACATTCATGAGTGGATATGTTTGCCTCCATAAGTCACAAGTTTCAAGGTGGTTTGTTATGCAAAAATTATAATAACTTTAAAAAGATATTTTTTTGTCAGTTAAAAAATAAATTTATAAAAATACATGCATAAGGATAATAAAAATGTTGAACAGGAGAATAAAGTAATTAAAGAAATATTATAAAGATGGGCTTTATATGAGAAGACCATCAATGGACTAAATCTTAAAGCACATATGTTAAGTGAATTGCATTTTATTAAATATGATTGTATAGTATAAATGAATGACAAAATTATTTGTGACATTTAGGGCAGATAAATGTCACTAGACATTGTACTTAAATCATCATGGATGTAATATAAATTATTTAACCATTATTATATCTTTGTATATTTATTTTCAAATCTTTTATTTTAAATAGTAATGCAATGAGGCACAATTTTTCACTTATTTAATTGTCAAAATGTATGTGTGTGTGTGTGTGTGTGTGTGGTGTTTGTTGTTTCATGATAATACACAACGTTGGCAGGAGCCAGATAAACATAGGATCATTGTCCAGTTTGTTAAACTTTTGAATTCATTTTAACAGGTCAAGTGTCAAATATAAATTAAATCATTAAATTTGGCACAAAATTTGTTTCACATATTCTACCTTTAGGAATTTAATCTATAAAAGAATTTTATTTTAAAATTGTGCCTGTTGCACACAAGTTACAATTAAGTTAGAATAAAATGTAATAGAGATGGAAATGAGAAAAATACCAAAAATATGATATTGATTAAATAAATTATAAATATTTTGCATATACAGAAGGTAATATAATGCAGTTATCAAAAGAGGACAAATAACTTTTGACAATGATACAAATATATGTCAAAGGAGAAAGAGGGAATCCCTCCTAAATCACTCTATGAAGCCATATCATCCTACTACCAAAACCAAGAGAAGACATAACCAAAAAAGAAAACTACAGACCAATATTTCTGATGAACATAGATGCTAAAATTCTTAACAATATAATACCAAACCAAATCCAAAAACATATCAAAAAGTTAATCTATCATGATCAAGTGGGTTTCATACCAGGGATACAGGGACAGTTTCACATATGCAAGTCAATACATGTGATAAAACATATAAACAGATTACCAACAAAAATTACATGACCGTCTCAATAGATGGTGATAAAACACATAAACAGATTAAAAACAAAAATTACATGACCATCTCAATAGATGCAGAAAAAGCATTTGACAAAATCCAGCATTTCTTTATGATTGAAACTCTCAGCCAAATTGGCATACAAGGGACACACCTCAATATAATAAAAGCCAACTATGACAAACCCACAATCAACGTAATACTGAATGGGGAAAAGCTGAAAGCATTTCCTCTGAGTACTGGAACAAAACAAGGATGCCCACTGTCACCACTCCTCTTCAACATAGTACTGGAAGTCCTAGCCAGAGCAATCAGACAGGAGAAAGAAATAAAGGGCACCCGATATGGTAAATAGGAAGTCAAACCATCATTGTTTGCTGATGATATGATTGTTTACCTAGAAAACCCTAAAGCCTCCTGCAAAAAGCTTCTAGAAGTGACAAAAGAATTCAACTAAGTTTCTAGATACAAAATTAATCTATGCAAATCAGTATTTTTTCTATACACCAATAGCGACCAAGCTGAGAATCAAAACAAGAACTCAACCCCTTTTACAATTTACAATAGCTGCAAAAAATAAAAAATGAAATAAATAAAACACTTAGAAATATACCTAACCCAGAAGGTGAAAGACATCTACAAAGAAAACTACAAAACACCACTGAAATAAATCATAGATGACACAAACAAATGGAAATACATTCCATGCTCATGGATGGGTAGAATCAATATTGTGAAAATGACCATACTGTCAATAGCAACAAATTCAATACAATTCCCATCAAAATACCACCATAATTCTTCACATAACTAGAAAAATCAATCCTAAAATTCATATGGAACCGAAAAAGTGCCTGCATAAACAAAGCAAGACTAAACAAAAAGGACATATCTGGAGACACCACATTACCTGATTTCAAACTATGCTGTTAGGCCATGGTCACCAAAACAGCATGTTACTGCTATAAAAATAGGCATAAAGATCAATGGAATAGAATAAAGAACCCAGTAATAAACCCAAATACTTACAAACCAAACCAAACCAAACCAAACCAAACCAAACAAAAACAAAAAGGGGAAAGGGCCTATTCAACAAACGGTGCTGGGATAATTGGCAAGCCACATGTAGGAGAATGAAACTGGATCTTCATCTCTCACCTTATACAAAAATCAACTCAAGATGTATCAAGGACTTATTTCTGAGGACTCTGTTCTGTTCCATTGGTCTATATCTCTGTTTTGGTACCAGTACCATGCTGTTTTGGTTACTGTAGCCTTGTAGTATAGTTTGAAGTCAGGTAGCGTGATGCCTCCAGCTTTGTTCTTTTGACTTAGTATTGTCTTGGAGATGCGGGCTCTTTTTTGGTTCCATATGAACTTTAAAGCAGTTTTTTCCAATTCTGTGAAGAAACTCATTGGTAGCTTGATGGGGATGGCATTGAATCTATAAATTACTTTGGGCAGTATGGCCATTTTCACGATATTGATTCTTCCTATCCATGAGCATGGTATGTTCTTCCATTTGTTTGTGTCCTCTTTTATTTCACTGAGCAGTGGTTTGTAGTTCTCCTTGAAGAGGTCCTTTACATCCCTTGTCAGTTGGATTCCTAGGTATTTGATTCTCTTTGAAGCAATTGTGAATGGAAGTTCATTCCTGATTTGGCTCTCTGTTTGTCTGTTACTGGTGTATAAGAATGCTTGTGATTTTTGCACATTAATTTTGTATCCTGAGACTTTGCTGAAGTTGCTTATCAGCTTAAGGAGATTTTGGGCTGAGATGATGGGGTTTTCTAAATATACAATCATGTCATCTGCAAACAGGGACAATTTGACTTCTTCTTTTCCTAACTGAATACCCTTGATTTCTTTCTCTTGCCTGATTGCCCTAGCCAGAACTTCCAACACTATGTTGAATAGGAGTGGTGAGAGAGGGCATCCCTGTCTTGTGCCAGTTTTCAAAGGGAATTTTTCCAGTTTTTGCCCATTCAGTATGATATTGGCTGTGGGTTTCTCATAAATAGCTCTTATTATTTTGAGGTACGTTCCATCAATACCACACATCTACAGCCATTTGATCTTTGACAAACCTGAGAGAAACAAGAAATGGGGAAAGGATTCCCTATTTAATAAATGGTGCTGGGAAAATTGGCTAGCCATAAGTAGAAAGCTGAAACTGGATCCTTTCCTTACTCCTTATACGAAAATTAATTCAAGATGGATTAGAGACTTAAATGTTAGACCTAATACCATAAAAATCCTAGAGGAAAACCTAGGTAGTACCATTCAGGACATAGGCATGGGCAAAGACTTCATGTCTAAAACACCAAAAGCAACGGCAGCAAAAGCCAAAATTGACAAATGGGATCTCATTAAACTAAAGAGCTTCTGCACAGCAAAAGAAACTACCATCAGAGTAAACAGGCAACCTACAGAATGGGAGAAAATTTTTGCAATCTACTCATCTGACAAAGGGCTAATATCCAGAACCTACAAAGAACTCAAACAAATTTACAAGAAAAAAACAAACAACCCCATCAAAAAGTGGGCAAAGGATATGAACAGACATTTCTCAAAAGAAGACATTCATACAGCCAACAGACACATGAAAAAATGCTCATCATCACTGGCCATCAGAGAAATGCAAATCAAAACCACAATGAGATACCATCTCACACCAGTTAGAATGGCAATCATTCAAAAGTCAGGAAACAACAGGTGCTGGAGAGGATGTGGAGAAATAGGAACACTTTTACACTGTTGGTGGGATTGTAAACTAGTTCAACCATTATGGAAAACAGTATGGCGATTCCTCAAGGATCTAGAACTAGATGTACCATATGACCCAGCCATCCCATTACTGGGTATATACCCAAAGGATTATAAATCATGCTGCTATAAAGACACATGCACACGTATGTTTATTGCGGCACTATTCACAATAGCAAAGACTTGGAATCAACCCAAATGTCCATCAGTGACAGATTGGATTAAGAAAATGTGGCACATATACACCATGGAATACTATGCAGCCATAAAAAAGGATGAGTTTGAGTCCTTTGTAGGGACTTGGATGCAGCTGGAATCCATCATTCTTAGCAAACTATCACAAGAACAGAAAACCAAACACCGCATGTTCTCACTCATAGGTGGGAACTGAACAATGAGATCACTCGGACTCAGGAAGGGGAACATCACACACCGGGGCCTATCATGGGGAGGGGGGAGTGGGGAGGGATTGCACTGGGAGTTATACCTGATGTAAATGACGAGTTGATGGGTGCAGCACAGCAACATGGCACAAGTATACATATGTAACAAACCTGCACGTTATGCACATGTACCCTCCAACTTAAAGTATAATAATAATAAATAAATAAATAAATAAATAAATAAATAAATAAAAATAAAAAAAAAAAAATAAAAAAATTGTGTCTATAAAAAAAAAAAAAAAAAAAAAAAAAAGATGTATCAAGGACTTAAATATAAGACCTGAAACTATAAAAATTCTAGAAGATAACATTGGAAAAATCCTTCTAGGCATTGGCTTAGGCAAAGATTTCATGACCAAGCAAATGCAATAAAAACAAATATAATTGCTGGGTCCTAATTATATTAAAGAGCTTTTGCATGGCAAAAGGAATAGTCAGCAGAGTAAACAGACAACCCACAGAGTGAGAGAAAATATTTGCGAACTATGCATCTGACAAAGGAATAATATCCAAAATCTACAAGGAACTTAAACAAATCAACAAGAAAAAAAACAAACAATCACATCAAAAAGGGGGCTAAGGACATGAATAGGGTATTCTCAAAAGAAGATGTGCCAATGGACAAAAAATATGTGAAAAAAAATGCTCAACATGTCTAATGATCAGGGAAATGCAAGTTAAAACCACAATACTATTCAACCTAACTCTGGCAAGAATGACCGTAATCAAAAAAATAATAGACATTGGCGTGGATGTAGTGAACATGGAACACTTCTAAATTGCTGGTGGGAATGCAAATTAGTACAACCACTATGGAAAACAGTGTGGAAATTCCTTAAAGAACTAAAAGTAGAACTACCATTTGATCCAGCAATTACACGAGTGGGTATCTACCTAGAGCAAAAGAAGTCATTATACAAAAACGATACTTGCACACGCATGTTTATAGCAGAACAATTTGCAATTGCAAATACATGGAGCCAACCTAAATGCCCATCAATCAATGAGTGGATAAAGAAACTGTAGTATACCATGGAATACTACTGTATACCATGTATACATGTATACCATGGAATACTACTCAGTTGCAGTAAGTGATGAATTAATGGCATTCACAGCAACCTGGATGAGATTGGAGACTGTTATTGCAAGTGAAGTAACTCTAGAATGAAAAGCCAAACATCGTATGTTTTCACTCATAAGTGGGAGCTAAGCTATGAGGATGCAAAGGCATAAGAATGACACAATGGACTTTGGGGACTCAGGGAAAGACTGGGAAGGAGGTGAGGGATAAAATACCGCAAATCGGGTGCAGTGTATTCTGCTCGGGTGACGGTTGCACAAAAATCTCACAAATCACCACTAAATAACTTACTCATGTAACCAAACACCACCTGTTCCCCAATAACCTATGGAAATAAATATAGTTAATTTTAAAAAGTTACTAACCTGTAGGTAAAATGTTACTCATGTAAGTTTTATATTATATGCATGCATGTAATGATATAATTGTTTATACTCACACACATTTAACAAAATTTAGATTTTTTAATATAATTTTTATACATATATATCAAAATATTTTGGTAGAGGATTATGGATGACCTTTTTAAAATGTAGATTATTTTTCTGTTTTTTTTCCAAGTATTATAAAACTTATATACAGAGTATATTTAATTTATAAAATTATTAAAATGCTAATATGGAAAAAGTAATAAATATGATTAATACTGTCGTTCCTAGGGAAAAATAAATAATGCCAACTCCAAAATCACATATATATATCATATATTATGTTTTTTGTATATGTTAATATCCAATCATGCACCACATAACAATGTTTTGGTAAATGATGGACTGCATGGACAGAGATGGTTCCTTAAGATTACCAGGGATCCAAAAAATTTCTAGCCCCTAGTTGTGCATCACAATGCATTACTCATGTGTTTGTGGTGACATTGTTGTAAGTAAACCTACTGTGCTGATCATGATATGAAAATATAGCACATACAATTACGTATAGTACATAACACTTCATAAAGATAATAGATGTATTACTGATTTGTGTATTTACTATACTTTTCATTTTTATTTTAGAGTGTACTTCTACTTATTAAAAAAGAAAAGTTGGTTGGGCACGGTGGCTCAAGGCTGTAATCCAAGCACTTTGGGAGGCTAAGGCAGGCGGATCACGAGGTCAGGAGTTTGAGAATGGCCTGGCCAATATGGTGAAACCCCATCTTTACTAAAAATACAAAAATTAGCCAGGTGTGGCGGTGCGTACCTGTAGTCCCAGCTACTCGGGAAGCTAAGGCAGAAAAATTGCTTGAACCCAGGAGGAGGAGGATGCAGTGAGCCGAGATGGCACCATTGAACCCCAGCCTGGGCAACAGAGTGAGACTCTGTTCCAAAAAAAAAAAAAAAAGAAAGAAAGAAAAGTTAACTGTAAAACAGCCTTAGCCAGGTCTCTTAGGTCGAAGAAGGCGTTGTTATCGTAGGAGATGACAGCTCTATACCAGTTTTTGCCCTTGAAGACCTTCCAGTGGGACAAGATGTGAACATGGAAGGTGGGAAGATGGTGATAATGTTCCTGTTCCTATGTAGACCGAGGCTAATGTGTGTGTTTGTTTCTTATTTTTTAACAAAAAGGTTTCCAAATTTTGAAAGTAAGAATAAAACATTTTAAAATTGGAAAAATGCTTATAGGTTAAAGACATAAATAAAAAAAAATATGGTTGTGCAGCTGAACTATGTGTTTGTCTTTTAAGTTGTGTTATTACAGAAGAGGCAAACAGTTTAAAAAAATTTAAAAGTTCACGAAGTAAAAAGTTACAGTAAGATAAGGTTAATTTATTATTGAAGAAAGAAATTTTTAATCAACTTTGTGTAACTTAAGTGTATTGCAGTTATAAAATCTATGGTAGTATACAGGAATGTCCTAGGCCTTCACACACACCCACCACTCACTCACTGACTTACCCAGAGCAACTTTCTGTACACAAGCTCCTTTCGTGGTAATTTTCCCATACAAGTACACCATTTTTAAATATTTTAAATCATGTTTGTATTGCTCCTTTTCTATGTTTAGAAATATTTAAATACACAAATACTGTCCATTGTGTTACAATGGCCCACAATAGTACTCGTTACCATAACATGCTATGCAGTTTTGCAGGTTAGTAGTAATTGGCTATGCCATCTACAGTAGGTGTACAGTAGTCTGTACCATCTAGCTTTGTGTAAGTATACTCTGTGATGCTCACACAAAGATGAAATTACCTCATGTTGCATTTCTAAGAAATGCTGACATTAAGTGATACATGACTAAACATAACACCTTCCCGCAATTATTTTTCTTTTGTAAAGCAATTTGACAACATATACCACGCCTTAAAATATTCTAAAATTTAACCTTTCAATTTATCTATTTTATTAAATTAAATTCGGGTGACATAATATGAGGAGAAAATATGGTTATAAGCATATAACCTGTTGGATTATATTTTATTGCCCTAAAAGATAAATATTTAAATAAATTATGTATATTCTTTACAATATGTTTCAGGTATTTTTAAATGATGATTATGAATAAGATTTCAACATTTATGTAAATCCTGATTACTGCCAGGGCTATTAGGAAACTGGCATGAGCAGACCTTGGAATATCCTTTGCACTGCCTGTTATTATTGGTCAGTGTCAATGCTGTATATATGTTTAGTATACCCCTAATTATAATCATGGAAGATAACCACAAACATATTTGAAACCTAAAAACATCCATCCCGTTAAAAAATAGCTAGAAAAAAATTGACAAAATGCTAGTTATGCCTGCTAACTTGTTTCCTAATTAGATTTTATATTTCTCAATTTTTCATTGATGTCGTTTTTTGTTTTTGATTTCCCTCTTACAACAGAGAAAACAACAAAAACCAATGGTGATCTGAGATGTCTGTTTTCAGTCACAGTATTTAAACATGTTTAGTTTAATAATTTATGTTTTATAAGATTATATTCAAATCACACACTCACATGCACATTCAGAGGCTATTTTTCTCAATTCACATGACCTAGGATTAAATTTATCTGCTTCATTAATTGATTTCCATAGCTACTCTCTCATGTAATGGAACTTTTGCTTTGACTCTAATTCAGTTTGATTTCTAGACTGTATCTTCACATCATTACCATTTGCAGTGTTGCACTTCACTGAACTGAATGATTTATTATGTTTTCCTTTAATGCCAAAAAGGAACTTACAAACAGTAAAGAATAGAAAACATGGAATTCATTTGAATCTTGCTAGTTTCAGTCTTTTAATGTGCCATAGATTTTTAAGCCTCCATAAGGCTACTGTTACTGTGTGTTCTGAAATGTTTACTTAATCTTTCATAAATTTGTTACTTGACAAAATGTTTTCCTGATATTTTCTCGCAGGGAAAATTTAGAATGACATATGAAAAAATATATTTTACTATAAGTGTTTCTCTAAATTATTCCTTATGTAACAGAAATTAAAAAAAAAAAACATTTAAAATAAGATCCAAGTCTAATCTCTTAAGAAAGGTGGCATAAATCATATCGTTTGGGAAATGGATGTGTATACCACATCCTCGTTCTTCCAAAGAAAGCTAACAGAGGGAGAAAGACAAAAACAAACAAACAAAAAAAGAAAAGTTAAAGTGGTTGTCACTTTATCTCAAGTGCTTTGGGATAACCCTTTATTAAACAGATAAAATAATAAGTCAATCTAACCTTAGTGGACCTAAAACTGAATAGGGAGATGGAAAGGTTGTAGGGGTGAGGAAATGCATAAGGGAAGTAATAAAGAATAGCTTAGATTGAGACAAGATGACTAGGTAGTCCCAACACTGATCTCGTTAAGCAGATTCAGAGCTCAGGATGCAATGTAATAAGCAGAATACATGACATTGCACTTTGTATCCTGTTAAGTCATATTAACTTGAATTTAAAAGCACTAGGTACTTAAACTGAGACTTGGGTTATATTCATGTTTAACATATTATTTTATTCTATAAACAAATACTTATGTAAACAAATGTACAAAAATTGTATCTTTTAATTATCTTTGGTATAATAATAGACTTGACTTTACATGGTGAAATTATGTTTTGATTTAAAGATAACTGGAAGAATACAATTAAGAATAAAAGTGCAAATGTTTGAGACTCAGTTTAATATTGTTTTGTACTTTTTGGAATATAAGCTCTGTGAGGGCATAACCCTTCACTGTTTCACAAAATGGATTCCACATGTCACAAGAGTACCTAGCACATACTATGTGATCAATTAATATTGTCAACTGAATGAAGAAAGAGATCATATTGGCTTATTAGTTTTCGTTTCTCAATGAGATGTTTATCTCAAACTTTACCTAATTCACATAGGTTATTTTCGATGTATTCAATAAATACCTATTAACAATTATAATGTGTACCAAGCACATGTTTTCAATAATCCTAATTTTGCCTATTTTTATTTCTATACTTGTATTCTGCTTTATTTTTCCCCCTTTTCCAATGCAAGAGCCAACATAGTGTAGGAATAACTAGCACATATTCATGGGGTTGGACTGGCGAGTGTGGAATTTGAATCTCTGCTTTACCACTTAATAGTTACGTGACCTTACGTAAGTTACATACTTTTTTTTTCCTGCTTCAGTGTATCTACTATTAAAATAGAATAATAATCTTAATTCATATGATTTTTGATTATTAAATAAGTCAAAACCTGCAAAGCATGAAAAACCAGTATGTAGCTTATAGTAGATACTCAATGTATGTTAGCTATCATTGTCGTTTGTGAACATTGTATTTCAATGAAACTCTTTATTCCTATATATTAATTTCCAATGCTTTTGCAATTTTTTTTTATTTTTCTTCTTTAAGTTTTACCCTATAAGTTTTCCAATTTTGCATCATCCATGATCCTCTCTTTATAATTGTACAACCTTGAAAAATTACTTAAGATCTTTAAGATCTAATTCTCCATCAATAAAATAGGGATAATAAGAGTATTTGCTTCAATATTTATTAAGGTGTTGAATACTAAGATAAAGAATTTAATATATCTAGCACATATGTAGTGTTTAATACATTTTTGCTATTAAAATTACTATTGCTTTTAATGATATTGCCGCTTGATAAAAATGGACCCTAGGTATATAGATAAAAAAAATTAATACCCCTTCATATGCTAGAACTAATGTTTTATTTAGCATTTACTTCACTCTCAGGCATCAAAATTCTCTCCCAAAATAATCTACAATAAATCAAATGATGTTCTCTTAACAATACTCTTCAACTTGTTTCTTTCAACTTGTTTCTTTCTTTTGGCATTCCTTCTGTGTATTACCTTACATTTATCTAAATTAAATCTCCTCCTGTATTGCTGCTTTCCCATTTCTCACTTTTCATCATGCTGAAACTTTTTCCACCTTCACTGAGTTTGCAGTTTATTTTGAAAATATATCTGCAGCTGCGACAAATGCATACTCTTCTTTCTGTTGATCAAAAGTGATGATAGAGCTCCCTCTGAAATCCAACTGGACTCTTTTAACTGTAATATTATCTTTCTATATTTTCAGTAATTTATTTGTGTAGGTTCTATTATCAATAGCAGTAGTAATGCTGAAAACAAAACTTGAAAGAATGTGGGCCTTAAAAACCACAAAGATTATTTCACTCTTCTTTTGTCTCATTTCTCGAAGCTAAAATGTCAAAAAAATGTTTGACACTATATTGTGGGATCTGGCCAGCAGCCTGCAATGCAACGGGGCTCTCTCTTTGTTCCCAGGCAGATCGGCAGGTCGAGAAGTAATAGACACACACAAGATAGTGAAAACTGGGTCCAGGGGGGTCACTGTCTTCTGATCCCATGGTGCCACCAATGCACTGGATATGCCAGCATTTATTATTAAGTTTAGTGAGGGCGGGGGTAGGTTAGTGAGGGATTTAGGGTCATTTGATTATGAGGTGAGATGGTCACATGGGGATGAAGTAATTCTTTAACATAACATCTGTATGCAGAAGTACAGTGTACAGAGATAAGAATTTACAATATAGTGTGTGCATCAGTAATTTCTAACAGAGCCTTAAAACAGAAACACCATCTTTCCATAACCTATGATTAGCAAGATATTAATCAGCAGTAACGGCTGCAGCAAAAGCTGGTTACAAACAATCCATAGTAACAGGATGTGAAGCTAGACAACTGGTTAGACCAGGAATTCTCAGAAGGGAGTATGCCTTAACCCTAACAGGCCTAGAAGAGCCGTGGCAAGATGAGGGCGTTTATAGCCCTATCTTATCCATATGGACAGGCGACCCCATGCGTCCATTTATAGGCTCTCCACGAGGGTCACATTCCATTCCCAGAGCTATGAACATCTGCTTTTCTGGGATAGGAATCTTGGTGATGTGAAACCTTCCTGACTGCACACCAGTTCATAGGCTCTCTGCAGAGGGAAGCACATCATATGCTGTTGGCTCATTCTGGCAGTCCAACCTGGCATTGTCTTTACACCATCCTGCATGCAATTTTGTATTTACAATAATCAGGAGCATTTCATTATTTATTCCACAGCAATAGTTTCAGGGGGTCTCCCTACAACACTATTCTGTTATTCTTGATGAGGGAAAAAGCACACCTTTAATTAATTTAATTGTTTTCTATGAGGGTGGACTCTGTGAGCTTGATCACTGGGGTTTATTTCTAAGTGCGCAGACTGTATATGTACACATACACACATATGTGTTTGTACATTTATATATTATATAATAAGTATCATATATACTACATAAAAATATATCATAGAGTATACATATTTATATGTATAATATATTAAATTATTGCATTCATCACAGATATGTATATTTACCAACCTGCTTATGGAAAGTGAAGTTTTGGTTTATTATTTTTTCATCATTCCATTGCAGTCTTCTTTTGAGGAGTTAATATTTTTAATTAATTCGCATGTTTTAATTGACAAACAAAAAATATATATCTATGGTGTGCAGCATGATATTTAGACTATGAATACATTGTGGAATGGCAAAATGAAGCTAATCGATATATGCATTAATTCACACTTTCTGTGGTGAGACTGGGGAGGTGTTGGTCAAAAAATACAAAATTTTAGTTAGGCGAAATAAGTTCAAAAGATCTATTTTTTGTACAACATGATAATTGCAGTTAATAACAATATATTATATACTTGAAAATTCCTAAAGAATACATTTTAATTGCAGTCTTCTTAGTCTTGAGAAAAGTAAAGTGCAAACTGTAATGTCAGTTCTTTAGAAAAGGGGAACACCCTTTCAGTTCTCACACGGAAGCAACAAGGGCCAGAGTTTGGCACTGATATCCTGGAAACTTTGTAGCTAATTTTTTTTTTTTTTTTTTTTTTTTTTTGTCCTATGACTCTCCAATAGTACTAAGATCATGAAGAGAAGGAATAAGATTTCCAAATGCGTGATACACACAGACAGGCAGACACTCAATACTTGTTAATTAAATTATGGCCATTAAAAAGAAATAAAAACAACATAGTATAAAGTGGTACCTATTGATTTCAATCTTAGATTATGTAGTTTTCCCTGAGATGCCATGCTTTGTTCATTCTTGTTTTCTTTTACTCTTCTAACTTCTTCTTTCTCTTTGTCTCTATCTGCCTCTCTTTGGCTCATTCCCTCTCTCTCTCTCTGGCTCTCTTTCTGTCTCATTGTATTATTTCTTTACTTGGAAATATATGCAAATTAAATGTTATAAATGACCAAACATTTCTTAAAAGAAATATTCTGTAGTTTCAAAAGAGCATTTTGTAATTTTGTGATCAAAATTCAGTGTCAGTTACATATAAATCCCCTAAATTGGGATCATTTATTTTAATTCAAGGGATGTTTTAACATTTATGAAATTGTATTATACGCGAAGAAAGAAGAATTGTACATATAGATTCATTCAGTAAAAATATATTGTTATTTTTAACAATTTATTTTTAATGTGTTTTAAAAATTGCTATCTTAATATAGTTTTAATATTAAAAAGTATTTTAAATGTTTAATGTTGAAATTAATATGTGGAATAAAAAGTGAATGAATTGATGTATGGTTATTGATATTCTTGGAAAACCTGAAAATAACCTTAAAAACTACATTGATCTCAAGGAAAGCAATTATTTTTGTATATTACCCTCTGTGTGTGTGTGTGTGTGTGTGTGTGTGTGTGTATTTTCCAAATACTGATGTGAATAATTATAAGTTTTTTTTTTGGGGGGGGGCCTTTAATTTATTTATTTTATTATTATTTTTTAAAAGTATTATACTTTAAGCTCTGGGATACATGTGCAGAATGCGGAGATTTGTTACACAGGTATACACGTGCCATGGTGGTTTGCTGCACCCATCAACCCGTCATCTACATTAGGTATTTCTCCTTATGCTATCGCTCCCCCAGCCCCCAACCCCCGACAGGCCCTGGTGTGTGATGTTCCCTTCCCTGTGTCCATGTGTTCTCATTGTTCAACTCCCACTTACGAGTGAGAACATGCAGTGTTTGATTGTCTGTTCTTGCGTCAGTTTGCTGAGAATGATGGCTTTCAGCTTCATCCATGTCCCTGCAAATAACATGAACTCATCATTTTTAATGGCTGCATAGTATTCCATGGTGTATATGTGCCACATTTTCTTTATCCAGTCTATCACTGATCAGCAGTTAAGTTTGTTTTAAGCAAATAAGATATCATAACATAAGACTGGAATTACTTGAATTGGTAATGTTCAGTAGTTTAATCATATTAATAACTTTTTGTTATTTTTTGTTTGTGGAATGCCTACTAAATATTTTATATCAATCAAGGTTTCTATGATATAGCTATTACCATTACCTTTAGTTTCCAGATGATGAAACTAAGATTCTGAAACTAGGAAGTGATAGAATTTAAATTCTGAATTATACTAGAAGCCAGCTTGCAATTATCTGATGTGATTTGTTTCCTACAGTTGTATCACACAAATTAGTTTATATTGGGTAATATGCCACATTGCAAGGTAATATCTCATTTATAATAATAATTAATGCAGTTAAAATCTAGTACATCCTTTGTAATATTTCTTTTTCTACAAAAATATGACTTTTTCATCCATATAAGTTATACATTAACAATTTTTAGAAAATGTCTATGAGATAGCACCTCATTAGCATAAATTATATTATGGTTCCAGGTTTAAGTAAAAAAAATTTCCTTTAAAGCACATTGCAGAAGTATTTCTTAGTAATGTATTAAAATCTAATTATGAAACATGCCTTCAGGAGAAAAATACAGTTACTTGTCTAACTAGAATTTTAATATTTGAATTCTAGTGTAAATTAATGCATCCAAATGTATGCTTTCATGATAATACAGTACTTCTCTGTTTTTTAAAACTACTAAATGAGAATTTTGATACATAAAAAATGAATTATATAAAGATATAATTTCTCTGAACTCAATATGTTCTTAAGTTGTTATTTTAGCAAAATGGTGAACTTAATATCTGAGTGGTATAATATTAAATTGATAATTAAGCAATATTAGATAAATATTGTGTTGTGTGTTCATTTGTATTATGATTTTGAAAATAAATAGAATATTAGCTGAGATGCATTTATTAATAGAATATGATGTTATACTTTTTATAGCCCAAATTCAGGATAAAATAACAAATGTATGTATTTATCACTTTTATAGAAAGAATAACACTAGTTAAATATGTTCTCACATAATTTTGTGTGATATTTCTTAATGAGAATGAGTAGTTAAATAATCATTGATCAATTCTTATGTTTTTTAGTTTTTATTGAAGAGATTCAAAGGATTCCTATTAGAGTCATGCCTATCTGGTGAATTGAAATGCTTATGAAGTATCCTGCTTTATCTATATTCTTTTTTTTTTTTTTTGCCTTTATGTCTATTGGTATGCTATTAGTTTTGTAACTGATATCTCAACTGAGTCAATCCAGAGTATAAAGCCAATCTCAGATACTGATTCATAAGACCTCTGTGTGGAAGAGAGGGTCTCCATCCCCAGTGGAGCCCCAGAAATGTGGCAACACTGCACATGAAAGCCCAGGAGAGTTCTCCCGGGGAGAGAATTTATATGCAACTCTCTGCTAAACAGAGAGTATGGTATGTCTTGACTGAAAAGCATCTTCTTCGTTTCTCTCTGTGGCTACTGCACATTGACAGACTTTGTTACATTTTTCCTGATAAACTGTTAAGTTACAGACTTTAACTCCTAGCATGGTCATTGTACCTCTTAAATGTGTAATGTCCCAATCAAACAAGCCAATTCCAGAGACACTTTGCAGTGTGACATAGTCATATGACTGCAGTGTCATGCCTCAGTGGGACTAGAGAACATCCAAAATATGTTGATAGACTATGCAGTTCTGACTGTTGAGTCTTGGAGTGTTTTTCTTCTTTTCTGCCAAGAAGGGATGTAAATATAAAAGTGATGCAGACAATCTAATATGTTTAGTATGTTTTACATCAAAGACCAGGGCAGCAATGGGGAAAAGAAACCAATGGGTGATGTGATTCTTCACAAGATATTTTTCTGTCTTTTATTCTTGTGTGATATTTCTTAATGAGAATGAGTAGTTAAATCATCACTGATCAATTGTTATGTTTTTGAGTTTTTATTGAAGTGATTCAAAGGATTCCTATTAGAGTCATGTCTATCTGGTGAATTGAAATGCTTAGGAAGTATTCTGTTTTATCTATATTCTTGGTTTTTGCCTTTATGTCTATTGGTATGCTATTAGTTTTGTAACTGATATCTCAACTGAGTCAACCCAGAGTATAAAGCTGGATATAAAGATATTTCTCATTAAGAAATATCTTGTACATAACTTGCATTGAATCTGCTGTATCAAATCTTCCCTTTTTTCCCCCTCATTTCTATTCTTTCCCACGTAGGCTTTCTTGGCAAATATTTTCTTTTCATTACAATGTAAATGCTTTAAAATATTAAATTTTAGCTTCTTACACATGTATGTGTATATCTTTGTGTTTTTAATATGTTTTTACATCTATATATCTGTGCTTTTAAAGCTTCTTACTAAAATATGTTTTTAAGTATGTTATCAAAATACATTTTTAAAAACACTTCTATTAATAGTGAAAATCTATATTGTTTATATTTTGCAGTAACCCCTCTGTTTCCCTTAATGATATGCCGAATAGTAACTAACCCAAATAAAGTCACTCTTATTAACAATTTTATATGTAATATAGTATTTGATTGTGTCTTCAAATGGCCTTAATTTTAAATGAGACAGATTACAAAGTTTTGAATGCTTTTTTATTGACATTTTATGAATTTATATTGAAATATCCTGTTAATTCTACATGCACTGTATCATTTAAAACAAATTTTAAACATTTGTATTATTAATAATTTAACATGAATATAAATATATATCCTTAAAAATAATCATTTAAAAATGTAAACAAA
This sequence comes from Macaca nemestrina, assembly GCF_043159975.1. Taxonomy (NCBI): domain Eukaryota; kingdom Metazoa; phylum Chordata; class Mammalia; order Primates; family Cercopithecidae; genus Macaca; species Macaca nemestrina. The sequence goes on from NC_092127.1 coordinate 28,025,280, forward strand.
ATCTGTCTGGTAAAATAAATTATGTACTCCATATCACAAAATTAATAATACAAACTCAGACTTAAATATAAAAATAATGACATTTGACACTAGATCTACACTTTGTTAACATTTATTTATTACAAAAAGAAATTAATATAGTGTCAGAGGCTAGAATGGATCTGCATGTGAGTTGTACTCATTCTTTTGTCTACTTAACCGAAAATAACTGTTTGGTTTGTTTTTCACAAGATGCTATAACTAGTTTAGATTTTTGTTACTCAAGGATTACTACAATCCTTTTGGATTTGTCTCAGTAGCTTATTTAAGGAAGAAATGTATTTAATTTTTCTAATAAATACAGTTAACAAAATTACTTCAAATGAGCAGGATACATTACCATAGTCAAGTATTTACGAAATTGAGTAACTTACTACAGCTATTGAATTAACATAAAGTTGGAAAACTTTTACATGCAAGAAAAAGACACAAAATGTCAACGCCCAAATGTATTGTACTGAACTCCTCTTCTAAATGATCAAATGTCCCATAGAAAATCTGAGATAGGTACAGCCAGAATCATGTGAATTATAATTTATATAAATATATTTTCAATGCATGTAATTTAAATTCAGTACATTATTTTTAGCAATAAACATACAGAGCATTTTTCCCATTGAGTTAACTGCATAATTGTTCACATGTCTTCTTTGTTTTAATGATAAAGATAAATTGCCCAAAACCTGAGTTCTCAGGCATTTGTGTAGCATTTAATTTCATGGAAATCTTCCAGTAGTACTGTATTACATAGGATATTTAAAGACCTGCAGTTTCAAGGCAGTGATATTTTTTAAAAATTATGTCTAGAAGATGGTAAGATAAGTACATATTTAGAGTAATTAAAAGTCTATTCATTTTCAGAAAAGATGCATTCCTGGCCTTATAAGTGATATAAAATGATCACTGTATGGCAACAATTGTAGGCTTAAGAAATGCTTAGTTTTTAATTTAAAAAATTATATTAAATCAATCAACACCTTACTTTTTTTTTTTCAGTTTTTTGGGTTTTTTAAAAATTTCTTAGATAAAATCGAGAGAAAATTTTATGTTTATGGCTTTTTACTTTGGGACAGGTGAAAATAAAGAGAGGATAATTTGTATTTTTCTTCAATTCTATATATCTCTAGAATTATAAACCATAAGTAGATGTTACTGGTAGTCTCATTAATACTTTGTAAACTCTCTCTTAAACATGAACAAAATGAATGTTGGAGAAATGCAAAATTTGGCCATTCTTCCTGCAAAAAAACAAAACAAAAAGCTGATTTCTAATTGTGTTTGTTAAGTGGCACCTGGTGAATTTAGGCTCCTGTGCTCTCACAGAGACTGAGATGGGGCATTATCTTCCTTGTTGACTCCCAGCACTCTTTGAGAAAGGGATTCCTGGCTCTTAAACTGTCAAGAGGCTGGGTGAAGATTTATATCTTAAAGGGGCACAGAAAGTATTTATAATTGCACGTTTTGTAAACTAAATACTCTCGGAGGTCAGAGGAGCAAACCTGTCTGAAGTTGAGTCAGGCAGAGGGAGACATTTAGGCAGTCTTGGTCAGATCTAGGTCCCTCTGATTTCTTGGAGAGAAAGTGGTGGCAAAGAGTTGACAATAATTACTTGGTAGATTTCCTTCTCAAAAGTATTACTGTGTAAGCAGTTTACTGGTTAAAGATACATTTGAATTAAAATGTTCCCTATTAAAATGTAAATACTCTCTTGAAGAATCAAACTTATTCACGGATTAGTACTGTGAATGATGTACGTGGGATAATCAGATTGCCTTCCTTCTGGCTGAGAATGTGCCCTGAGAATTCGTATTTTGATTGGATGTTAAAAAGAAGAGAGAAGGAATGATAATTCTTCTACATGACAGACTTGGGAAGTCAGACCTGGTAGGATGCTACTGTCACGGACTAGAAATTCCATTTGGACAAGACAAACAGTACATACTTTTTCATGTTGTTTTGGATTCTGGGTGTAGCAACTGTTATAGTTGTAGAAATTCATCCTGTGTCATTATTTGCGGAAGTCTCAAATATTTATTTTTTTAAGTGGTGGGGTGGTTTATGAACTCACTCATATCTAAATGAGAGCAATTTTCATGCACTCTCTATGTAATTATCTTAGGTTTAGCGTTCTGAACCAAGAGAATGAGAGAATGAGCAGAAATAAACAGATCATATTTTAACAACTTGCATGTGTCTAAGGAATGTAAAAGCAGCAAAGTAATGTTTCAATGAATAGGCAACTTTCTGTAAAAACCCGGAGAGTAAATATTTTAGGTTTTGCATACCATAGGTCTTAGTAGTAACTGCTAAGCTCCGCATATATACAGCAGAAAGCAGTCATAGACAGCAACAGAGGCAATTCAGTAAGAAATGGGTATGGCTATGTTCCAATACAACTTTATTTTCAAAAACAGGTGGCAGAACAGATTTGATCCAGGGGCATAGTTTGCCAAGCCTAGGTCCATGGGAACCTTTGCTGATGTAAAGAAGGTTCTAATATATACTTAACTCTTCTGCAATCTACCTGAGTTAGTGCTCTAGTTGCACACATATGATGGATGATATGAACAATGTGAAAAAAGGAGCTAAGAATTTGTCAATAAACTTGAAAGTGACAAGAAAAGAAAGGCTCTCCAGACAGAAATGTCTTTAGAGTTGAAAAGGGCAATTCATTAGCTGATTAGAGCTTGACTGCCTTGAGAATAGCCGACTCTCTTTTTTGTAATTTTCTGTTCATCAATCCTGCAAATCTTTTGACCTGTGCATTAGAAGGAAGATTCCCAGGCTCACAGCTGACATTCATTACTAAACCTGATGCTTTTCCCATTGTAAATGAATAAATTGGTATTCCAGTATAAACAAAGGTATCCTGTGATTCTGATTAGCTGAGTTAATCCCCAGTAGCCTAATTAATTCTGGATGAATTGTTAAATTTGTTTCTAGATTTGCATAGCTAAAGCCCAGTCTTTGGACCCTGTGAAGAATTGCCAAAATGAACAGCCAGTGTTCAATTCCCCATATTTTACATCTGCTTGTTGCAACCTGCTAAAGGGACATTCACTGTAAAACTTCATAGTTAAGGCAAATTCTCTGGATCCTAGTTTCAGTTTTATCAGTAGTAGCAGTGTGTTATTAGGCAGATAGCAATCTCTTTTAGCTGAATTGTTTTAATTAGGCAAACAATATTAAAGTCTTTTTTAGTCTGAAAGGCCCAAATTCTATTACACATGGAGGGATTACTTCATTAATTTAGCTTTGACTAACTGTCATCTAAACCATAGTGAAAAATGTTCGATTTATTAAAGACAGAGCAAATAATGTGTCATTTGATTGACGCCAGCATTAATTTCCTGGGGTTTCCTTGAGATAAGTTGAAGAAATGCACACAGGTTAATATTCTTCTCTTATATCTGTAATAGCTTTTCAACATGGCACTGAACACATTTGTTAACATATAGGAAATGGGTATTGATTAACTGATTGCTTTATCCTGACTGACAAATGAAAATTCACAGTGAACTCTTCTGATTAGATTCCTTCCTTCATATGTATATGCAATTTCTCTTCCCAATCTACCACATTGAATTTCATTAGTAAGTGAAAATACCAAAACTTAAAAAATATATTAAAGATAGTAAGTTAATTCTGTATTTCATGCATTCAATATTTCATAAATTTAGAATATAATGTCATTTTTTTTTCAAATCAAACATAGTATTTACACCAACAAATCATACAGAAAAACATACCTGACATTTTTTAACATTTAGTTGATATTTTTGTAAGTAAAACAGTGATCATCATTATGTTTGATGTCTTTTTTTTCTTGTGTACATATATTTAAATACAACCTTAAGGACACTTAATTTTTATGTAATAATATAACCAAAGTATAAACACCTTATGATCTACCTTACCTGAGGTTTATAAATGGTCTTGGTTTTCCTCTTGTTATTAATTAGCATCTATGAAAAATAAACCAGTATTATTTTGTGTATGTAATATATGGTCATCACCAAACCTAAGGTCATTTAGTTTTCTCCAATTATCATCTAGGATTTTTATAGTTTTCTGTTTTATATTTAAGTCTGTGATTTAGTTTTAGTTAGTTTTTCTGAATGTGTAGGGCTTTTGTCTAGTGTCATTTTTTTTTAATGTGAATATTTATTTGTTTCAGAACAATTTGTTTAAAATGTTACTTTTCTACCTTGCATTGTCATTTCTCTTTGTCAGAGATCAGTTCACTATACTTATTTGGGTCTATTTCTGGCCTCTCTACTCTGTCCCACTGATCTATTTGTCTATTCTTTCACCAGTGCCACACTGTCTTGATTATTGTAGCTTTATAGTAACTCTTGAAGTCAGGTAGTATCAGTCCTCTAATACTGTTTTTCTCCTTCAACATTGGTTCATCTTGATCTTTCGCCTCTCTAGACACCTCAGGATTCGTTTATTGATATCCACAAAATGACCTGCTGGAATTTTGACTGTGATTGCATTACATTTATAGATGAAGTGGAGAAAAACTGGCATCTTGGTAACACTGAGTTTTTGTTTTCATGAGCATGGATTATCTCTTCTTCTTCTCCTTCTTCTCCTTCTCCTCCTTCTCCTTCTCCTTCTTCTTCCTCATCTTCCTCCTCTTCTCCTCCTCCTCCTCCTTCTCCTTCTCCTTCTCCTTCTTCTTAGACAGAGTCTCGCTCTGTCACCCAGGCTGGAGTGCGGTGGCACAATCTCAGCTCACTGCAACCTCCGCCTCCTGGGTTCAAGCAATTCTTCTGCCTCAGCTGCTTGACTGGCTGGGATTACAGGTTCGTGTCACCACGCCTAGCTAATTTTTGTATTTTTAGTACACACAGGGTTTCACCATGTTGGTCAGGCTGGTCTCAAACTCCTGACCTCGTGATCCACCTCCCTTGGCCTCTCAAAGTGCTGGGATTACAGGCGTGAGCCACCACGCCACCCTCTTTATTCACTCCTTTAATAAATTCATTCAAGCTTTAAATTTTTTTATATAAATCTTGCACATGTTTTGCTTTCTTCTTTAGCTTATTGATGTGATGAGTACATTTAATTGATTTTAAAATGTTGATTCATTCTTGCATACCTGAGACAAACACCAAAGTTTCATAGTGTATAATCATTTTCATATGTTGTTGGATTCTATTAGCTAATATTTTGTTGAGAATTTTTGCATCTATGCCTAGAAGAGATATTTTTCTGCAGTTTTCTTGTAATGCTATTGTCTGGTTTTGGTATTAGGGTAATAATGGTCTCAGAGCATGAGTTAGAAAGCATTTCTTCTTCTATCTTGTGAAAGAGATTGTAGAGGATTGATACAATTTCTCCCTTAAATGTTTGGTAGAATTCATCAGTGAATACATCTGGGCCTGATACTTTCTGCTTGGGAAGGTGATTAATAAGTAATGAGATTTCTTTTATAAGTATAAGCCTATTCAGATTGCCTGTTTCTACTTAAATGAGATTTAGCAGATTGTGTCTTACAAAGAATTGGTCCATTTAATCTAGGTTATCAAATTTGTGGGCACACAATTTTTTGTGCCACTTTTATTATCCTTTAAATGTCTATGGGATCTGTAATAACACTGTATTTTATTTCTGATGTTGGTAATTTTGCCTTGTTTCTTTTTTCTGAGTTACTCTGCTTTGAGGCTTATTGGTTTTATCTTTCAAATAACCAACTTTTGTTTTCATTGATTTTCTGTATTGATTTTTTGTTTTCAATTTTATTTCTTTCATGTTCTAATTTTCATTCTTTCTTTTTCCCTGCATACTTTGGATTTAATTTGTTCTTTTTATTTATTCCCAAAGTGAAAGCTTAGATGATTGATTTTCAATCTTTCATCTTTGTTGATATAAGTATTCAATGCCTGACTCTTTTTCAAATGATTGTTTTCTCCCTTCTCACCTATTATAATGAAGGACTTTAAGTCCTTCCATCTTTGCATTTTTCATCTCTAATGCATTGAGAATGTTCCCATTCATGATCACAAGATGGCTATTAAAGCTTTAACTATCTCTTCTTCACATGAGAGCATCACAGGTAGAAAAATAAAAATAAAAATCAGAATCAGTATCTACTTCATAGGGCAGTTAGGAAAGTTAAATGAATCAAATGTTTGGAAAATGCTTAGCAGATGATATGTATTCAGTTAATACTCACAATTATTTTCTTTTACCTATGTCCTACAAGGAGTAACTCACTTATAATGAGGTTTTAAACTTAATATAACAAACCTTGCAAAGTCAATACCTTACTATTCCAACCTACATACTTGTAATGTTAAAGTCATTCTGTTATCTGCATCCTTGAATTTTTCCAACTCATAAAGTTAAAATTAACTTGACCACTTTAAGTGGCCACCCAATTCTCTCTGTTAGTACAGTTTTTGTTAGGTCAGGTTTCACATGGAAACTATTCTGCATAAAAAAGAATTGTTTTCCAAGTTGTGTGTGTCACGCATATCACTGAATAAATAGACTGCTCCTTTATTATTTTAGTTTAAAATTCAACTTTATATAATTCATTTGAAAGAGAAAAATTAAATGAAATTTAACAGAACCCTGAAAGACAATTGTATATTTATAAGACCACTAAAAGAATGTCCAAGTAATGAATTAAAAAAGAAAGTGAGATTCAGTATTGTCAATATGTAAAACTGCTTGAATTAATATCAAACTATAGTTTTGTCTGTAGTATTGTACCATCTTTATTATAGAAAGAGACTATAATGACAATAAAAAAACAAAATTTCAATTTTTCACAAGAATTTTTTCTTCATTGTTTTACAGAAAAACTTTCATTGAAAAGTCTTTTGTTCATATATTTCTATAACTTCTCAATCTCACTAATAGCATAGGAAGAAACTACCATTTTGAACTAGTTGCTAAATGCTTTTATTTATATTTGTGATTATAAGTTCTTCTAATTACTTTCAGAACTTTTGGCAGAAATAATTATTTTCTCAATTTTATATTCAGAACTTTTCTTTCTGCTGGCCTCTTTTCCTTAGAGTAAACTCCAGATTCTTTTATCCTATTTCTTATCATACTGTTTTCTCACCATATAGGGCTCTTCTCTTTTCTTCTATGTCCTGTATATTAAAGGTGTCCTTAAAAATTACGTGTTATTATTTCTGTCATCTCTTTATAACAGCTAAACTCTCTGCGTTTTCTATGTCATAACTCTAAGCTTCTGCAAGGGATGTGGCTAACTTGGTCCTTGGAAATGGGTTGGCCAGGAAAGGTTGCTAGATGAGGCTTCCTTTACTAATGGAGCAAGTTTATGTATACATTTATACTCTTGTTCATGAGTGTGTAAGAATTTATAGATACATAAATTTCATATATAAGAATTTATGTTGCTTTGTATTTTTCTCAACAGTTATTCTCATTAGACTTTTAAATTCAAGCCACTGAAGGGTTTTGGCTTAAATTTTCATCTTCCTAATTGCATAGTTAGTTCAGCAATTTTCAGATTTTTCTTAGTCATATAGACTAATTCATAAAGCACTTGTTCAAGTCTTTTATTGATTTCTTGATTGGTTTGTTAATGAGTTGTTTAAATTTTTCTTAGTGATGTGTAGAATAATTTATTTGAAATACAAGATTTTTGTCAGTTTTGTGGGTGGCAATTATCTTCTGCTTGGTGACTTGTGTTTTTGGTTTTTTAATAGTATCTTTTGAAGAATAGATATTTTAAATTGTAATGTAGTCAAAGTTATAAATCACTTTCTTTATGGTGAATTCATTTGTATCTTGTTAACAAAATCTTTATCTACCCAATGTTATGTAAATAAAATTTTATATTATCTGGCATTCTTGAACTATCAAAGTTTACTGTTAAACTTTAACATTCATATTTAAATTCCTCCTCCTCCTCCTCCTCCTCCTCCTCCTCCTCCTCCTCCTCCTCCTCCTCCTCCTCCTTCTTCTTCTTCTTCTTCTTCTTCTTCTTCTTCTTCTTCTTCCTTTCTTCTTCTTCTTCCTTTCTTCTTTTTTATTTTATGTTTTTGCTTTCCACTCCTTGCATCTGTGAGTGTTCATCTAGAATCATTTTTCTTCTGTCTGAAGAACATTTTTAGAATTTAAGGCACGTTTCCTAGACATGAACGTTCACTCTTCTATTTTTTGTAAATATGTTAATTTTATTATAATATTTATGTATTTCTATAAAATTCTAAGATCAGTTTTTATTTTGTTGCATAATTTCCAATATATCATCCTACTGTTTTCTTGTTTCTACTTTTGCTGATGAAATCAGTTATGTGTCTAACTCTCCTTACCATATAGGCAGGCTGTATCTTTTAATTTGCAAAATTTTAAGATTTCTCTCTGTCTTTGATATCCGTTTTAAAAAACAAACAAACAAACAAAAAACTTTTGCTTTAGGTTCAGGGGTACACGTACAGGTTTGTTACATTGGTAAATTGAGTGTTCCTAATTTTCTTTAATTTCATTGTTAAGTGACTGACTGACATGGCTTGACTGTGTCTGCACCCAAATCTCAACTTTAATTGTATCTCCCAGAATTCCCGTGTGCTGTGGGAGAGACCCAGGGGGAGGTAATTGAATAGTGGAGGCCGGTCTTTCCCATGTTATTCTCGTGATAGTGAATGAGTCTCGGGAGATCTGATGGGTTTGTCAGGGGTTTCTACTTTTGCTTCTTCCTCATTTTCTCTTGTGCTGCCATGTAAGAAGTGCCTTTCACCTCCCACCATGATTCTGAGGCCTCCCCAACATGTGGAATTGTAAGTCCAATTAAACTTCTTTTTATTCCCAGTCTCAGTTATGTCTTTATCAGCAGCATGAATACTAATATGGTAAATTAGTACCAGTAGAATGGGGCATTGCTGAAAAGATACCTGAAAATGTGGAAGCGACTGGCACTGGGTATCAGGCAGAGGTTAGAACAGTTTGGAGGGCTCAGAAAAAGACAGGAAAGTGTGAGAAAGTTTGGAACCTCCTAGAGACTTATTGAATGGCTTTGACAAAAATGCTGATGGTGATATGAACAATAACATCCAGGCTGAGGTGGTCTCAGATGGAGATGAGGAACTTGTTGGGAGCTGGAAAAAAAGTGACTCTTGTTAGGTTTTAGCAAAGAGACTGGCAGCATTTTGACCCTGCCCTAGAGATTTGTGACACTTTGAACTTGGGAGAGATGATTTAGAAAATCTGGCAGAAGAAATTTCTAAGCAGCAAAACATTCAAAAGGTAACTTGGGTGCTGTTAAAAGTATTCCATTTTAAAAGGGAAACAGAGCATAAAATTTGGGAAATTTGCAGCCTGACTATGTGATAGAAAAGAAAAACCGATTTTCTGTGGGAGAAATTCAAGCCAGCTGCAGAAATTTGCATAAGTAGCAAGGAGCATAATGTTTTTTCCGAAGACAATTGGGAAAATGTCTCCAGGCCATTTCAGAGATCTTCAAGGCCACCCCTCCCATCACAGGGCCAGAGACCCAGGAGGAACAAGTGGTTTCCTGGGTCAGGCCCAGGGACTCTGTGCTGTGAGAAGCCTAGGGACTTGATGCCCTGTGTCTTACCGGCTCCAGCCATGGCTGAAAGGGGCCAATGTACAGCTTAGGCTGTGGATTTGGAGAGTGGAAGCCACAAGCCTTGGCAGCTTCCATGTGGTGTTGAGCCTGCGGGTGCACAGAAGTCAAGAATTAGATTTGGGGAACGTCTGCCTAAATTTTAAAGGCTGTGTGGAAATGCCTGGATGCCCAGGCATAAGTTGGCTGCAGGGGCAGGGCCCTCATGGGGAAACTCTGCTAGAGCAGTGTGGAGGGAAAATGTGGAGTTGGAGCCCCCCCACAGAGTCCCTACTGGGCCACTGCCTAGTGGAGCTGTAGGAAGAGAGTCACTGTCCTCCAGACCTCAGAATGGTAGCTCCACTGACAGCTTGCAACATGCACCTGGAAGAACCGCAGAAATTCAATGCCAGCCTGTGAAAGCAGCTGGGAGGGAGGCTGTACCCTGCAAAGCCACAGGGGCTGAGCTGCCCAAGACCATGGGAACCCACCTCTTGCTTCAGCATGACCTGGAAGTGAGACCTGGAGTCAAGGAGATCATTTTGGAGCTTTAAAATGTGACTGCCCCCTCCCCACCCCCACCCCCACCCCCGCTGGATTTTGTACTTGTATGGGCCAAGTAACCCCTTTGTTTTGGCCAATATCTCCCATTTGGAATGGCTCCATTTACCCAATACCTGCACTCACATTGTATCTAGGAAGTAACTAGCTTATTTTGATTTTAAAAGCTCATAGGAGAAAGGGACTTGCCTTGTGTCAGATGAGACTTTGGACTGTGGACTTTTGGGTTAATACTGAAATTAGTTAAGACTTTGGAAGACTGTTGGGAAGGCATGATTGGTTTTGAAATTCGAGGACATGAGATTTGGAGGGTCCATGGGAGGAATGATATGATTTGGCTGTGCACCTACCCAAATCTCATCTTGAATAATATCTCCCAGAATTCTCATATGTTGTAGGAGGGACCCAGGGGAAGGTAATTGAATCATGGGGGCTGGTCTTTCCTGTGCTATTCTCTTGATAGTGAATAAGTCTCACAAGATCTGATGGGTTTATCAGGGGTTTCCCCTTTTGCTTCTTCCTCATTTTTCTCTTGCCGCTGCCATGTAAGGCATGCCACTCATGCCTTTCACCTCCTGCCATGATTCTGAGGCCTCCCCAGCCATGTGGAACTGTAAGTCCAGTTAAACCTCTTTTTCTCCCCAGTCTCGGGTATGTCTTTATCATCAGCCTGCAAATGAACTAATACACTGACTCAGTGTGAATTAGTCTAGTTTTTTGTTTGCTTTGCTTGAAATTTGATGTGCTTCTTCAATCTATTGATTGGTGTCTTTTACATTTATGGAAAATCGTCAGCTGCTATTTCTTCAAATATTACTTCTCCTCCATTTTTTTTCTGTTTTCTCTTTCTGGGATTCAAAAGAACCCTGTTTTCATTAACCTTTTCTGGTTTTTGCTTTTTATTCTGTGAAGTTTCATTTAATCTCTTTTCTAGCTTACTATTTCTCTTTTTTGCTGTGTCTAATCTGACCTTAAGTACATACATTTAATTATTAATTTCAGTTAGTATAGCTTTTACTTTTATAATTTCTAGTTGATTTTTCACAAACTTGTAATGTTTATAGTTCTATTTTTTATGGTCAAAATTTCTAACCTGGAATTTTGTTTTCATAAACATAATACATCTTACAATCTTATTGGATTATTTTTACTGTTATGTGTTGTTTCTGCTCCTTCTCATCATGCTGTCTTCTCTTTTGGTGGGCCATATTATAGTTTATAATTTTTTGGGTATTATAAATAAAAAATTATTTATAGCAAGTATTGGATGAATACAATGATATGAACTTACTCCAGAGAGATTTTGTTTAAGATATGTAGGTAACAGGGTGCTGCAGTCCATATTTTCAGTTGTAGATGGTGGCATCTTACAGTCCTAGCACAGAGATGGAAACACTCCATTATTTTCCCTATCCCATATGCCTGGAAAACAATAAGCCACATAATAACATCTAAGTATCGCTGTTATCTCTTCAAAATGAAAAAAATCCTCAACGGAATGTGCAATTCCAGGTGTAATCTCATCTCTCAGTTACAGTTCTCTTCGGAACATAGACTGGGCAGTTCATCACTCTCCTGATATTTCTCTAATGCTTTTAAGAATAAATTATTTGTATTTAGTTCATACTGTTTATATGTTTGTTTGCTGTGGTGTCACTTCTTCTGTGAGTGTCCAATTTATCCAGTCCATTGTTACCAAAACAAAATTTCTAGACCTTTTAAATTTTGTTTTGTTTTAATTTTATAAGACTAATTATAATAAAAGCATATAATATTTAATAAGTAGATACTTTGTCTTGAAGATTCTAAGCATTTCATCATAATAACTTTGTGAATATCTTGACATGTCTACATTATGTAAGCATTACCATTTATTTTGAAGTCACCTATTTCCTGACAAAATATGCCATCAGAATTTTCTTGTTACTTAAAAACCTTGTTATTAAGTAATTGTGGTTATCTTATTATGAGAGTAATTAATTTATTCCATTTCCACTTTCTAAGTGAATTTCTTTTTTTGATCTATTTCTGGCTTAATATTATATTACTATATGCATTTAATTAGCAATTTATTTACTGAAGTAGAGAAAGGTAAAGTATCCGTTATTAGGAAACATTATTGACAAAATTTAGACTTCATTCCTATAATAGGAATAATAGGTGTGATGAGGATAATAAGATGATGAGTCTAGTGTTTAAACAGATTTAATGAAATATTTAACATAAGTCTATAGTTAGGGACTTCAAAGATATCGATATTTAGAAGAGCAGAATTTTGGTTATGTAAAGCTTGCTCTTGCTCTTCTTACGATTTTAAAAGATATCTTTAATCAAAGCTTCTAAAATCATCCTTTTTAAACTAGTGTTTCACAAATATTCATAATATTTCACTTTTTCTATATGTGTTAAAATCACATAATATTAGGTATTTGAGGAATTGCCATACTGTCTTCCATGATGGTTAAACTAATTCACACTCCCACTGATCCAGCAATCCCATTACTGGGTATATACTCAAAACAATATTAATTATCCTGTTACAAAGACACACGCACACAAATTGAAGTTCATTGCAGCACTATTCATAATAGCAAAGACATGGAATCAGCCTAAATCCCCTTTAATGATACACTGGATAAAGAAAATGTGGTACATAAACACTATGGAATACTATGAAGCCATAAAAAAGAACAAGATCATGTTCTTTACCAGGACATTGATGGAGCTGGAGGCCATAACCCTTAGCAAATTAATGCAGGAACAGAAAACCAAATACCACATATTCTCACTTATAAGTGGGAGCTAAATGATGAGAACACATAGACACATAGATGGGAACAACACACACTGGGGCCTATTAGAGCATGGATGGTGGGACGAAGGCAATGATCAGGAAAATAACTAATGAGTACTAGGCTTAATACCTGAGTAATGAAATAATCTGTACAACAAATCCCCATGACACACGTTGACCTATGTAACAAATCCATACATGTATCCCTGAACTTAAAAAAAACTTAAAAAATATTACATATTTTTACCCAAATTTATATTACTACTGGTAGGATCTAGTTGCTATTGAAATCAATGCCTTATAAATACCCACTAATCATGCTGCAAGTTGTACTAAACTGTACTTGTGTCTTTGGCTTCAGATTCTTCTAGCAGACACTTCAAATATTTCATTCCTTTAAAGCAAGCTCTTAGTTTTTCTCTAAGCCAAGTAGTAAAAATGAGAAAGCATAGAGAAGCATTCACAGTGTGAAACTATTTTACTTGCCTCTTAACTTCCCTAAGTAATCAAAAACAAAAGCTGGATTAAAAAGGTAGTAATAGTCCTCATAGTGTGAGATCAGAAAAAAAAAAATCATTAAAATTTTGCTGTAAATACTTGAGAGGGCTTCCAAGAGGAGGCAAAGTTTATAAAGGAAAGAAGTGCCGAAGTGTGTCAAAACACTCAGTACCGTATGTTATACTTAGCCTATATGTTTTTACCTTTTGCTAGGGCACCAGGTGACTCTCCACACATGATACATGTTGAGGTCATTAGAGCAGAAAGAATGCAGAGGGGCATAAAATGATTGGTGCTATTTGTTGCAAAGATAGTTTCTGTACGTAACTAGCATAAGCTGTTTGCATATAGAAGGCTATAAAATGAAACAAGTCATTATTAATGTATATCCAAGAAAACATGGATTAACTATAGTTAATAAAAGATTGTTTTCAATATTTTGTTTCAAAATTCTTGTTTTTAAAGTAGCAACTATAGTCACTCCAATGCACACACACACTCAGAAGCAATTTAAAATAATAGATAAAAAATCATTTTTGAATTGGATTATAGCTTGATTCATAGTTATTGTTTTACATAGTAGTGCATTTCTAGAAATAATGATCATGTATCAATAAAACTTATAATTTTGGCATTTTATAAGCATTTCACTCAACATTAAAGCATTCTTGATATAATTTAAGAATAAAAATGTTTAACATTTTTAACTTGTAATATTAAATCTGTGCTAATCTGTGCTTCTTAATAACTATTACAAGACAAGTGAAGATGGGGATGGCAATTCTGTAGCTAAAATAAAATGCGCTGCTAAATTTATTTCAGGAAAAGGCCATTTGATTTTGAGATGTAACCAGTGAACATGATTGGCTTGGTGTAGTTTTTCTATACAACATAGTAGTGAAGAGGTGAAACATACAGCATGAAATATGCAGAAAACAAATCTAAGAAATTATCAAATATATAGTTATTTAATAAGTATTACCAAGAAATATATTTAAAGTCATTTTAAAATGTAGCCATAAAATTAAAAAGTAAGTTTTTCTGTGCATGTTAATATTCCTAGTGAATAATAATCTTTATTCTAATTACACATCTTCTAAAAAAATACATTTTAGAAAGATTGCCCACATAATGTTATGCCAAATCTCAGCATTTATTCTAAGATGATTATATTATCTAATTACCATTGTAATATATAACTATAAAAAGCACAACTAATTCAAATGGCCTAGGACTTAATAACAGATGCGGAAGGTTAGTGAAGAGATTCCAGGGTAACTTAGTAGCAATTGTATTTCTAAATGGCAGAAGAGCCAATGTTCACATGCTGTTTTTAGAACCAGATGTCCCATTATCTCCTCTGTAATTTAATGAGGAACCAGAAGCTGAAATTCAGGAATGTAAATGGGAAATTATTAATAATTCTTACATGATACTCTACATGATGCCATTACTTTTATAATGTTCTCATTTTCTGTTAGTTTGTAACATTAAACAAAGAAATAAACACTGTGTCTGCAGATTTCAACTTTTAGTGTTTCGAAGTAATTGAATAATTTTTAACTTATTTACAGATATATATCTGTATGAATGTATGTGTGTGTTTATGTTTCTGTGTGTGTGTATGTGTGGTTTTATATGTGTACACCTATGTGATGTGTAACAGAGACATGTCGTATGTATATGACAGAATATATATTAATCTAAAACAGACTGAAAATATTCCCCCTTTTTTTTTTTCTTTTTTGAGACGGATTCTCACTGTGATGACCAGGCTGGAGTTCAGTGGCATGATCTTGGCTCATTGCAACCTCTGCCTCCCAGGTTCAAGAGATTCTCCTGCCTCAGCCTCCTGAGTAGCTGGGACTACAGGCATGTGCCACAATGCCTGGCTTTTTTTTTTTTTTCTATTTTTAGTAGAGACGGGGTTTCACCATGCTGGCCAGGCTCGAACTCCTCACCTCAAGTGATCTTCCCGCCTCTGCCTCCCAAGATGCTGAAATTACAGGTGTGAGCCACCGTGCCTGGCCTTCCCTATGTTCTTATTACTCAGGAAGCATTGAAATAAATGGTAATATGGATAAATCTGATTCAAGGTTAGATTCTCACACAAAGGAATGGACAAGATGTTTGTTACCCATTTCTGTCTGATTTTCTGTCTGTGTTTTGGGTGATGTAACACACCAAATAATGAATCTGGGCCGAGTCTTTCTCTAGTAGAATTTTACAATTTCAAGAGCATTCCTGTTCACTTTGACAACACAAAACAACGATAACTTAAATAAACGTGACTTTAGGTTTAGAGGTGAGATGCTATATAACAGAATAGGAGTGTGAGTATATTTCTGTTTCATTTTATCAGATAATGAGGTGTCAGCCAGTGGTGATAACACCCCAAATCACTCAACATTTAACGTGTGTGTGTGTGTTGAGGGGATGGTGGATTATATGTTTAATCCAGGCCCTTAATCCAAACACATATGTCATGTTTGGCATTGCAATTTGTGATGATACCAAAAACCAAATAACTCTTTATGAGATATTTATGTTCTATAACACTCACTTGATTAGCATCTAAAAGGGAAGACAGGATTAAGAAATAGAGAAAATGTGGTAGAATGCTGAGAGGGAGGGAGGGGGCTTTCTCAAGAAGAATGCAGTCGTTGCACATGATCATATTAATTACAAGTTAGGGCACCACTTTCCTCACTCAACCCCAGGGACAAATATCACAACCTTAACAAGGGGACAAAGGACAATTATTTCACTCATCTACATCGACATTTAAGTCAGAAATTGTGGTATTTCTAACGTGGTCAAGACTGTGAGCAAAGTCAAACTACAAGACTCAAATCATAATGTAGAAAACTTCGTGTCTGTGAATGTCAACAGGAAATAAAAGGGCCGTTTTTACATGGATGCAGAATTCATAGACATTATCCTAGTCATCTCTCATGAAAATTGACAATGATACAGTTGATAATTCTCCTAGTTGGTAAGGATTATCTGAAAACCAAAAAGGAAAGCCAGATCCAGATTTCAAATAAAGTTGTCCAGCAATAGACAGAAATGTGTACATTGGCAGAAATTACCAGCAGAAATGTGTATACTCATTAGTTAAAATATGATATTTGACTTTAAGAATCATGAAATAACTATTCAATACTAATGCGATCTGGTAAAGACAGCTGATAGAATTCTACTTAATTGCTGTTTGGTCGGTGGACTTCAGATTTTTACTTCTTCAACTTCCCAAACAAATCTTATGCCTTCAGAGTCAACATGTTTTCCAGCATAAAGATGCCTTTTACCCAGTCTACGGTGCTAGTGTTCTCTGAAGCCAGCCAGCAATGATCTCACCTAACCTACAATATAAATCTATCAGTGAATAAACAGCATCATTTTTATTTCAATGCCAATGACACACTACATGTCGATTTGGCAGTTAAATAATTTATCTCTCTTTTGGGTGCAATCTGCCAGGCTTATTATAACTCTACTTCTGATATTCATTTCATGCTTAATAGTTCTGTGCCTCATGAGGATGCTTGTCAATCAATTAAATTGAAATGTCATTCTGACCTTTTATTGGAAACAATTTTCTCTTTTTTCATTTCATCACAAGCTTTTTTCCCTTTCATTCAAATTAAAAGCCTTAATTACTAGTATTCAGTAGCTTTATACTACTTAACCTTACAAAACTACATGTTCATCAACATTACTGACACTTTATCTTCACAGAAGTGATCCAGTTGAGTCTGCCGGAAGATCAGAAACTAAGCATCACTGCAGCAACTGTGGGACAAAGTGCTGTTCTGAGCTGTGCCATTCAAGGAACCCTGAGACCTCCCATTATCTGGAAAAGGAACAATATTATTCTAAATAATTTAGATTTGGAAGACATCAATGTGAGTACATAAATAGAGTTGCTTTATAATGTATATATTTCATATATATGCTAGACTTTGTGATGTCAGGGGAGCTTAATGAAAATTGGATGTAGAGTACAAGAGAATTATTGGAACATTGCTATATCTAATCTACTGACTGAGAGGTTTACTATAGGTCCTTTGGACCTTTATGTGTGTTCAAGTACATATGTATGAAATTGTTCACCTTCACAATTTTGTAAAAGGAAAAATTAAGATGCCATCAACAGGAAATGTGATTGTATGTATAAGTATATGTTTGTTTTTATGTAATAGGAATCTACAGCCATTAGAAATCAGTGAGGCGGATTTATATGTGCTAACATGAAAATATAATATTTATATGTGTTTATGTTAAAATATCCTATTATCTTTCAGAATACTTCTATGAACCTAAAAATATATGTTGTTAATTTGTAGAAAATTTCTAAAACTATTTATATGAAATAATTCACAGTGTTGGTTCTAAGGATAAGGATAGGATCAAGATAGAATTGGACTTACTTCTAATAGATACTCTTTTTCACTTTTTGCATTTCTGACATGTACATATATTAATTTTCAATAAGAAAGGATTTTAAAAACTAATACTTCACATAGTTACTTACTAATAATGTTCTAATACTTATGAAACAGATTCTAGAAAGATCACAGATTTGTATGGCATCACGTAGCTTTCACTGAAATAATTACAATAAGTACAAGAATGTAATTCTCTGATTGGTTGATCTGGGGTCATGTGTTCACTAGGCAATAGGAACTATACCAACTCCCATGAAATCATCTATATTATTATTGAGTAAGAGTTGGATAGTTTCTCAATAAATGAGTAGGTCAAGAAAAAAAAAGTGCTCAGAAGCCTTTGTACTCTACTACTCTTGGTTAATCATCTCTGAAAATAATGTTTGCAGGTCAAAGGTCTGACTGTCAGAATATCTATAATTATCAATAATATGTATTTGATGCTCTTATGGTTGAGAAACAGCCTATAGCTTGTGAAAAATCAAAAGACAATAAAGACACTTTTTGCTTTCAACATGTCATAATGTATTAGAAATGAGAAATATTAATCAAAGGAAAAATATATTTTCCTAGCATGAAAGAACATGTTTTTCTACTCAGGTTCATTTTTAGAAATTCGGAATTTAAACTCAATTCAATAAAGTATAGCTTCAAAAGTGCAACAAAAACAGAAACAAACTCAAGGGCAATCACCTGTTCCTTCCATGCTTCTGTTTAAAGTGAGCATCAAAAAGTGAACATTATCCTACAAGATGAAAAGTAAAAATTGTGTGCTTATGGGGTATCTGTGGAAATGAGGTGGGGCAATCCCTTGCTTTAGTGATTTTGAAGTTTTATATTCTCTTTCATATTTTTTATCCTCATTCAAGAAAGCCATCACTTGTCCTCTTATTCTTGGCTGCTTCATAAAGAACCCCTAAAACACAGGCCTGAGATGGAAGCCCAAACTCCTATTGGTTACATCTTCCTAATGTTTTTGTTTAATGTCCTAGAATATATCAAAAACACAGAGCTTCTTCAATTTTTATCATTTCTTATTTTGATGGAGTTTTCTGAGTTTGCATATATGTGGAAACTTTTCTCAAAGACTATCTGGAGAATAATGCTTAATTCTCTAAGATGCCAAGAAGATTGAGCACATTTCTCAGGCGCATTTAAGATACTTTGAGAGAAAAAGGCCTTGACAGAATCATTGTGGATTTGCTTTATGGGTTGTCATTTCTACACTTTATCTTTTCTTTTTTTTACTGCCATCCATACTCTTAAGCTTTCCACGTTGTTTTAAATAGGCCCAGGGTATTTGAGGGTGCTGTGGTCTGAAAACCGTCATTATAAACTCCTTTAAATTATTTCAAGAATAATTTGAAAGTGTATGCTATGATTGATGTTCTCTGGCCAACTTGCAAAAGTGGACACATTGTTGTATATGGATCTGAGAAATTCTTTTGTTTCCGTCCTAATACTTCACTCTGTTTCAGAAATTCAAAATTTTTGGAAAAATGATCACTGGATAAGTTAGGTCTCTAAAATATACATAAATATTAGATAAGTTCTCGCAAAATACATTTATTGGATAAAGTTATTTTGTATAAACTTTATAGAATGGATACATTTTGAGAATTTAAAAAATGTTTTCAATATTTAGAAAGTTTCAGTTTCATTTTAAGCCGTATTTAGTTAAGCTGAACAAACATTCCTAATCTATCGTGTACATAGAACTATCAGCTTCTCAAAATTAAAACAGCAGAGTGCAAAGATATCTTTCAAAGAGGAATATTTATTCAAATTTCCAGTATATTCCTGGTGTTTTTGTTTAAGTACTATAGTTTCAAAAGTCAAATTATGAAAATACATTTTGATGCATGTTTCAATATAACTATATAATGTGACAAATGTAAAATACCACTTAAACTGTCTTTCATTTGATATTTATGCTTAAAATATGCTAATAAGGACTTTACTATGTAAATAAACAACATACATATATATATATATAGATTTATTCATTTTTCGGCACTGTCTAGTGGATATCTGATGTGTTTTCTTGTTACCCCAACACATTTTGAACAGCCCTTCAATGTTTTGGCAATTCTTACCCCACTATTTTTGCTGGCTAAGTTGGAAACCAAAAATCGTACTTATTTAGCCCTAGGGAGCAGATATGTAAATAAGGCTGTAACACGGAAACCAAAGAACAAGATCTCATTTCATGAATAGGAACAGGAAAATGCAGGTGTTCTACAAAATTTATTCTTCCCACCATTCTTCCTGTGACAGAGGACACTATTTTCAAGGACAACAGTGACAAAAGCTGTGGCTTTTTCAGTGTTCAGCTACAATGGGGTCTCCAATAGGCCAATTTCAATATGTGCCTTGGGCATCTTTGCTGGCATTTTAGACCCCAAGCCTGATACTCAGATCTCTTGAATGTTCTACAAGCTTCCTAGTAGTCTTTATTAAATTTCTTGCCTGCTTAAAACTACCTGGAATGGGTTCTGTTGTTTGCCACTAAGAATGTTGTCTAATTAATTTTGGGATTTAATTACATTAAGAAATATCTATAATTCTATTTGCATAAGATGAGTTTTTCATTGTTCGATATGGATTTCTGATATGCTGAAAGACTTTCAAAAAGGTCATATGTGAGTCAGTTTATATACCCTGTAAGTACATTATCTATTTTTACAAAAATGAATTTAATTCCCATTAAATTATATAACATTAAATTAATAAGTGCCTTTCATGTCAAAGGAAAGCAATGACAATTTTCAATACCCTTTCTGACTTTTGAATATGTATATTAGGTAGGATTAAATGTATAGTCACCTAGACAATACATAAATACATTCTAATTGCAAACAGTTAAAATAATATAGATGCATTTTAAAAACATAACTGCACCTCATTTTTATATCCCCTCATTTTCATATTTGCTATATTTAATTAAAATATATTTTTATTTAATTCTTGAGTGCAGAAGAAATCCCGTGTGTATACATGTACTCCTTTCACGCATTGCATATATAATTTTATTTCTTTAATAGGATGGGCTAATATTACCTCATTATCTCACTAGCCCTAAGAACAACAACTCTATGAAACAGGGAATCTTATGCTCATTTACATGAGTGAATTTTTGTTTGTTGTTTGTTTGTCCTATAGATGGTCTGGCTCGTTGTCCAGGCTGGTGTGCAGTGGTAGAATCACAGCTCACTGTAGCCGTGAACTCCCACCTCAACCTCCCAAGTAGCCAGGACTACATATGTGAGCCACTGCACCTAGCTATTTTTTAATTTTTTTGTAGAGATGGGGTTTCTGGGTTGCCCAGGCTGGTCTCAAAATCCTAGCCTCAAGTGATCCTCCTGCTTTGGCCTCTCAAAACTCTGGGTTTACAGGCATGAGCCACCACGAAAATTGATGATAAAAGAGATACTTAACTGTTTACCCAAGGTCTGCTGAACTAAGTGATATCAGGTGCTGGTATTTTTACATAGCCCGATTGCCTCAAGAGCAGGAGTTTAACCACTGTGTGCAAGTGAGGTAATCCAGTTTTCTGGTGCTCTTTGAACTCTAACCCTTATATGTTACAGCTAGATTTGCTCTACTGTGCTCTTATGTGTGGGTCTAGTTGATATTCAATTGATGTTTGAAGGTTTTCATTTTGTCTGTTTTATATTTTGCATCAAATGAATAAAAGCATACTGCCAAACTACAGGAGCCATTATGACACTGGTTTGCAACATGGGCTGTGGATTCAAACTGTCTGGATTCCAATTAATCTTCAGTCACATAGGAATGATGTGATCTCAAGAAAATTATTTAAACCCCCTGTGCCTCAGCACCCTCATCTGTAAAATGAAGATAACAGTAACATTAACTCATATTTTTTGGTGAGAATTAATGAGAAAAAACACTTTAAATCTGTTAACACCGTATGAGGCACATTGCAAGTTTTCTATGAAATGACATCTGCATTTTCTCTTCTCTTTCTTTCCCTTTCTTCTTCCTTCCCCTTTCTTCTCTTCCTCCTTATATATGTTTCAAGGAGTACATATACCCTTAACCTACCTAAAACAATAGGAATTTACTATTAGATTACATATACTACCAAGAAAGATTGGAAATTCACAGGAAATGCTGGAAGCACATTTTATCTAGTTATAATAGCCACTGGAAATGGAGACATGGAGGAATTTCTTTCGTTTTTTTTTTTTTTTCAGTTCAAGGAAGGTTTAGGAATCATGCTATCTTTTCTCTTGATTAGCAATCTTTTATTAATCCCTGCTCTAAAAAATCTGCCATTATGTTCACTCAGCTGGATGAATCTGCCTGCATCTGTGTCCTCTGTATGCCCACATTTCTGAAAAAGCTAAACGCCTTATTTTGATTTGGTTCCTGGTTTGTGAGTTCCTTTGGTAAAGGAAACTGAATTAAGCAAGCCGAGGCGAGCATAAAGACAAATATAGAGTATTCAGAGAAACCTGGAGAGGAAATAAAATAGAATTGGTTGTCAGGATTGGCAGTCAGGAGTGAAAGAAAAAGAGAAGTTGAAATGCGGAACCGTTTTGGATGTGTTAACATGACCAAGAAAGTTGTCAGGAAGGAGTTGCATGGCAGAATTTGTTTTGCTTTGTTTGTTTTTACTTGAGAGAAACCAGGTCTAAAAATTTTAGACATTATTGTCTACATTATATTTATAATATCTATAGTTGCTCACCGTTCAGTAGCTCATATAAAGTCTAGTCTAAATTCAACACATAAGTCAAATTATGTCATATTAAACTATATTTCAATTTTAGTTTTGCCACTTCTTAGCTACATGCCTACAATGGATTTATAAAATAAATTTGAGCATTAGTTTCTTCATTTGTAATAAGGAGGTTGTCATAAAATTCAGTGGTATACCATGTGTTCAGTGAAATGTATGTCATTTATTCTATTCAATATGGCATTGTTGATCATGTTCGATACCAAATGTGAAGCTCCCTAAAATATTATTTCTTTGAAGAAAGCATTATGTAATTTATATTATTATAACTTAACCACTTTACAGGTAGGGTTGCTAGACAAAATACAGAACTCCCAGGTAAATTTGAATTTCAGACATACTATAAATATTTTTATTGTATTATACACTTTTACAAAAATCATGTTGATCTGAAATTCAACATTAATTGAATTTTCTAATGCTATATTTTGTAAGTCTGGCACTTATTATTTACATGAAACTCAATGGTTTGAATACTGTGTATTTTAAGCGACTTTCCTACAAATTTTAATGTGGCTTATACCATTGGGATCAATTGTTTGAATTGTTAAGATATCATGTGAATTTTATCTATTATGTTTGTATATTTCTATTGTTTTCTTATTGTTCATCTTAGTATTTTCTTCTCTCCATCTATCTAAACTGTGTTACTATTAGCTTCCAGCACAGAGTGGAATAGATTGGGGGAAAATAAGTTAAAGTTGTAAGACTTCACTGTTTTATAAAACATACTGTATACAGCTTTCATTATTTTTGTTCCATAAAGCACCTGGATCTCAATTACTTATCTTTTTCTCTAGCATTCCAAGACCATGGCTTCCATCCACAAGGTAATCTCAGGGTTCAAGCAGGCTGCTGGAGTTCCAGCCATCAAACTATATTCCATCAATCTGTATTCCAGTTCCATAGCAGTACAAAGCAGGTGAAAGATAAAGGAAACTTATTGTTGCTCTTGTAAAGAGTCTTCCTGGATATCCCACAACTATATATAGATCTCTGGCATGCAGTAACTACAAAAATCATAGCAGGGAGGTTAGTAAATATAATCATTTAGTTAGGCACACTACTCAGCATTCTGTTACAAAGGAAGAACAGAAGAATGACTATTTGGTGACAACAAGCAATGTTTGCTACTTTATTTAAGGCCATCTAAGACAGTATAAAATGTTATTTGTATTTTTCTGAATTGATTAGATATGATTATCCATTGTATTTCAAATTTAACCAACTCTGCATATCATTTTTATACTTTTGGTAAACTGAACCAGCCTTCAGTTTGTTTGTTGTTTGTTTTACTTTTAAAGGCCTTTTCTTAATTATGCTTTATTTATTTGTTTATTGACATTCAGATTGATGTGTTTTTATGCCGAGCGTTTCTTTTTGTAAAGATTGAGTTTATTTCTGCTGTCAAAGAAGAAAAATTCAACAGGTTTCATAAGAACCTCAACCATCTTAAAAAGAAGTATAAACATCAGTTTCGTAAACAGTTTGAGAAAAGGAAATTTGCAGGCACACTAATTTAAAATTGAAATGCTGCGTCCGCATGTAAGTTACAAGATCCTGAATTATCTTTCCCATTATATAGGTTTTAAGAGTTGGAATTAGACCAAATTTTTGCCTCTAGTCATCTGAACATCTGGTTCAGGTGTTCAGTTGTGTAGTTGTTTGGGCTGACTGTTAACAGGTCAATACAGTTGTTTTAGAAATTTTGTTATTTGCATATCTTACTCTAGTAGCTATATTTTACCTGCACTCATCAGCTTGCACCTGTTGATTTCTCTGTGCTTATTGACATTTTCCACAAGCTGTAGAAGATCTGAACCATTACCCGAAGAACATGTTCTTCTTAGATTTTCTCCATAAAATGTACTGTTATCTCCACATTCAGGAACCAATTAGTATCTGAAAAAGATGTGGCATGTGTGAATTTAGACCCTCACTTTCCAAGAAGTCATATCTCTAATACCATAAGACAGGCAGCTTTTTAGTATTGCTAATAGAACCTAAATTCAGGGCCCTTTGGTGCACAGATTGTACATGTCACAGGAGGGGCACTAGCAACTTTGTATTCAAAGTTTTGCATTATTTTTCTTAAAGAGGACCAAACCCAAATTGTGTAACATTAGACCTGACAAATCTTGGATTTATTCCTGTCTTACAGAAAGTTATTGTGTACTAGGTGCCGTTTTTAGAACCATGAGAATCAGTAAATTCATGAAAGAAGTACTAAAGGGATGTTTTTCTCCCCAATTCACTTCTTCTTTCCTTTTTAAAAATTGAGATAAGAACACTTAACACACTTTCTGGCCTCTCATGAAATGGGAAAAGTTCCTTTGTTCCCTTCACAGGGCATGTGATGGGGCTGTGGCTCACTTCTTTTTTTTTTTTTTTTTTCTTAGTAATTCCTTTTCTTTTATTATTATTATTATTATTATACTTTAAGTTCTAGGGTTCATGTGCACAACGTGCAGGTTTGTTACATGTGTATACATGTGCCATGTTGGTGTGCTGCACCCATTAACTCATCATTTACATTAGGTATATCTCCTAATGCTAACCTCCCCCCTCCGCGCTCCCCACAATAGGCCCCGGTGTGTGATATTCCCCTTCCTGTGTCCAAGTGATCTCCTTGTTCAATTCCCACCTATGAGTGAGAACGCACGGTGTTTGGTTTTCTGTTCTTGTGATAGTTTGCTGAGAATGATGGTTTCCAGCTGCATCCATGTCCCTACAAAGGACATGAACTCATCCTTTTTTATGGCTGCATAGTATCCCATGGTGTATATGTGCCACATTTTCTTTTTTTTCTTTCTTTTTTTTTTTTTTTTTTTTGAGGCGGAGTCTTCACTCTGTCGCCCAGGCTGGAGTGCAGTGGCACCATCTCGGCTCACTGCAAGCTCCGCCTCCCGGGTTCGCGCCATTCTCCTGCCTCAGCCTCCCGAGTAGCTGGGACTACAGGCGCCCGCCACCGCGCCCGGCTAATTTTTTGTATTTTAGTAGAGACGGGGTTTCACCGTGTTAGCCAGGATGGTCTCGATCTCCTGACCTCGTGATCCGCCCGCCTCGGCCTCCCAAAGTGCAGGGATTACAGGCGTGAGCCACCGCGCCCGGCCCACATTTTCTTAATCCAGTCTACCACTGATGGACATTTGGGTTGATTCCAAGTCTTTGCTATTGTGAATAGTGCTGCAGTAAACATACGTGTGCATGTGTCTGTATAGCAGCATGATTTATAATCCTTTGGGTATATACCCGGTAATGGGATGGCTGAGTCAAATGATATTTCTAGTTCTAGATCCTTGAGGTATTGCCACACTATTTTCCATAATGGTTGAACTAGTTTACCATCCCACCAACAGTGTAAAAGTGTTCCTATTTCTCCACATCCTCTCCAGCACCTGTTGTTTCCTGATTTTTTAATGATTGCCATTCTAACTAGTGTGAGATGGTATCTCATTGTGGTTTTGATTTGCATTTCTCTGATGGTGAGTGATGATGAGCATTTTTTCATGTGTCTGTTGGCTGTATGAATGTCTTCTTTTGAGAAGTATCTGTTCATATCCTTTGTGTGGCTCACTTCTTGATGCCCCGCTGTTCAAACCTCTAGGGGAGCATACAGATGGGCAGGCTGTGGGGCTCCAACCCCCTGGCAGTGTCTAGGGGTGAATGCTTACAGCTGAATCCCCAGTAGGCATGTGTTACAGGGTGCTCTTTCAGTTTTGCTCTTTCATTTTGCAGTCTATAGGCAGCTTGTGTTAACCAGCTCAATTAGACCCATTACCTTGCTACAAGGACAGAGAGCTTTCTGTATCCTGAGGTTCTTGCCTTGGTGTACCAGAAAAATTGGATCACACATGGGCTTGGAGAATGAGTGCAAGGTTTTATTGAGTGGAAATAGCTCTCAGCAGATGTGGGAGCCAGAAGGGAGATGGTTTTCCCCTGGAGACGGGTCATTTGGCAGCCTAGGCTCTCCTCCAATTGCCCCAGCCAAATTCCCTGTCGTTCTGCGAGTCGGTGGCTGCTAGTGTGCTGGTACCTGTCGGTGTGTTCCTCTCGATGTCCAGCTGCCTGTGTTTCTGCCTGCTGGGATCTAGGGGGTTTTTATAGGCACAAGATGGGGGGATAGCAGGCCAGGTGGTTTTGGGAAATACAACATTTGAGCAGGAAAACAAAAATGCCTCTACTCACCTCGGTCTGTAGGAGTGGAGCCCTAGCCAGGGACCACACCCTCCTCTACCCAGCGCTTCCTTTCCCACTTTCGGTATCATTTAAAGGGACCATGCTTTTCCCTTCCCATCACTCCCATATCGTTAACACATTTTGAAGTGCACAATACAATATGTCAATTATCAGCATGATGTTTTATAGTAGATCTCTAAAACTTATTTATCTTGCATCACTGAAACTTTATATCCATTAAGAATAGCTCCCTGTTTTCCCTTCCCGCAGCCCCTGGAAACCACTATTCTACTCTGTTTCCATGACTTTGATTTTTTGAGATTTCTCTTATAACTGGAATCATGCAGTATTTATTTTCTATAACTGGCTGATTACCCTCAGCATTATATCTTCCATGTTCATCTATATTGTCAATTATGGCAAGATATTCTCTTCTTTTTTAAGACTGAATTATTTTATTATATATAATATATATATCTCCATCTGTTGGTGGACATTTATGTTATCTCCTTTGTTGACTATGGTGAATAATGCTATAATAATGTGTGTGTAGATATCTCTTTGAGATTATGATTTCAATTATTTTAGATATGCTGGAAGTGGGATTATTGGATTATATTGTAGTTCCACTTTTAATTTTTTGTGGAACCACCATACTGTTTTCTACAGTGGATGCATAATTTTACATTTCCAACAGTGTGCATATCCTTGAAAACACACATACTTGCACACACACACACATGCACATGATAACAAGTGTTTCAAATAGAGATAGATAGATAGATAGATAGATAGATAGATAGATAGATAGACAGACAGATAGATAGACAAATAGATAGATATCCCTTCTAACATGTGAGGTGATATTGCACTGTGCTTGGGACTTGGTTCCACTGATAATTAGTGATGTTGAACATTTTTTCATACACCTGTTGGACATTGGTATGTCTTTTTTTAGAGAAACGTCTATTCAATTCTCTTACTCCTTTTCAATTGTTTGTGTGTGTGTGTGGCTGCTGTTGACATACAGAAAAGGCATTTGACAGAATGCAATGCTCTTTCACCATAAAAACTCTCAGCAAACTAGGTATAGAAGAAATTAACACAATGAAGTCATATATAAAAATCCCTCCCCTAACATCATACTTGATATTGAAAAATAAAGCTATTTTTCTATGAGCAGGAACAGGGCAAGAATGCAACTCTCAACACTTCTATTCAACATAGTACTGGAAGTCTTAGCCAGATCAATTAGGCAAGTAAAAGAATTAAAAGGCATCCAAATTATAAAAGAAAAGCTAAAATATGTGTGTTTGCAGAAGACATGATCATATGTGTAGAAAACCCTAAAACTACACCTGCATCCCCCCAACTCATTAGAGGTAACAAATGAATTCAGTCGAGTTGAAAGATACCAAATCAACATATATCAGTTGCTGATTTGAGTGAATCTATTCACTATCAATTATCTAAAAGGAAACTAATCCATATTTTCCAAAGCAATGTACAGAACCAGTTTAATCCTTACCAAAATCTTGACATTTTTTTACAGAAATGAAATCAACAATCCTGAAATTTATATGGAACCACAAAGAA
Organism: Macaca nemestrina; assembly: GCF_043159975.1. Taxonomy (NCBI): domain Eukaryota; kingdom Metazoa; phylum Chordata; class Mammalia; order Primates; family Cercopithecidae; genus Macaca; species Macaca nemestrina. The sequence continues at coordinate 28,053,722 of NC_092127.1, forward strand.
CCCCGAATAGCTAAAGTAACAATGAAAAAGAAGAAACAAAGCTAAAGTATTTCATTTCCTTATTTCAAAACTTACTACTAAGCTACAGTATTTAAAACAGCATAGCACCAGCATAAAGACAGATATATTGACCTATGGAACAATATACAGGGTCTATGCATAGATGTTCAATTGATCTTCTAGAAGAGTGCTAAAAATACACAATGGAGAAAGTATCATCTCTTCAACAAATCTTGTTGAGAGGACTGGATATTCACATGCAAAAGAATCATGTTGGACGTTAGTCTTACACCTTATACAAAAGTCAACTCAAAATGAAATAAATACTTAAATAAAGACCTGTCACTGTAAAATTCCTAAATGAAAACATAAGAGAAACTCCTCATGGCATTTGTCTTGGCAGGGATTTCTTGAATATGACATCCAAAGCACAGGCAACAAAAGCAAAAATAGGTAAGTGGGAATACATCTGCATAGTGAAGGAAACAATAAAGTGGAAAGGCAATGTATGCAAGTAGAGAAAATATTTGCAAACTGTATATCTAATAAAAGGTTACTGTTAAAATAAATAACTCATACAACTCAATTGCAAAAAGAAATAAAAATAGTAATAATAAAAACAGTAGTAACCTGATTAAAAGATGATCATTTGTACGGTAATTCTCTTTCTGAAATTTATGTGGAGTGGCTCATTGCATATACAGTTGATCTCTATTTAGAGCAAAGTATTCTGTTGAAAAGAAAAACACAGACAGATAATATACAATTGAAATTATAATTTTAATTCAACCAAAATTCAATTGCAGGTGTGGCAGCTTGCCATATTATTTTTTTGTTTGTTTGTAAAAAGATGTTCTACAGTGCATAGCTAGCAAAATTATCAATGGGAGAAAATATATCAAAATATAAAATTTTCATACTATGTCTGGGTTTTAAATGTCATTACAATCTTAATAGAGAATATTATATCTTATAAAAAAGATTTCAGAATACATACTATACTTCAAAAGTATAAGTAATATACTCAAATCATATCTAAATTTCAGAGACAGATTTTAATGGTTGAGGCTTCTAACTAAACTACTGAATTTTTAATATTTAAAGTAGTGAGAAAATACAACTTTTCTACTTAAAAGTATAAAGTTAAAGTGTATACACATGCAAAAATATATGTAATATATGAGATATATATTATACAGAGAAACTAGAAAAATATATATAATATATGATATATAATACATGATATATATTATATATAATATTTATTATACATGATATATTTTTATATATATATGTGTATATATATGAGAAAGGGTTTTTGTTCTTTAGGCTATTCATTGCTAACAGAACCCAAATTTTATATCATTGATAAAAATAATTTAATCTGCAAAATTGTTTTTTAACACTTTAGAAAGCTAGAGTGTTATTTTTTAATATAGTGTATATTAGAGGATACCATCAAACTCAGATATTTAAAAATACAGCTATTGACTTTTTTCTTCTCAAGACTATAAACAATACACTTCTTATTCCACTTCAACTAAAAACTTAGAAATTTAATATTTTTAATAGAATACATCATTCACCACATAATTTTTATCACTGATTCATTTTTAATATAGGCCTAAGGACATTGTGGCTCTTAAAATCCGGGTGGAATCAGAGAATATTTATGATCCGAAAGCTTCTAAGCCAAATAAAGCAGGGAGCATTGGCATAGCTGAGGAAGTTGGATTTCTTTCACAAATATAAAACATGGAACTTGCATTAATTTTCTGCCTAAATACAGAAAATTAACACAGGTCATGTAGGTTCAATAGTAATTATTAAATTAGAGACATAGCATGTAATCATAAGTATTGTCGAACAGTACACTGGTTTAAAATGAATATTCTTTCTAAATAACATTTTACTGCTGATTTATTAGAGTACTGCATATTGTAATTCACTTCACAAACAAGTCTCAAAATCATTAGTTTAAAACATATTTTTAAAAGTCTTTATTCATATTCTTTTGGAACTTATTGGTGGGATAACAATATATAAAAATACAATGTTCACGTGTAAGTGAGTGACAGAAATATTTACAAAGGAGTTTGTCATGTAACTGGTAATTTTTAGTTTCTAAAATTATTTTTAAAAATATTATTTACATGTTCATAAGGAATATTAATATAGAAATATCATTTTACCATGACTTTCTTTAAGAATCTTGGCTAAATATGTATTCATATTTATTTTTAAATGTATAAAGCGTGTGTTTTCAATTTTTTTTTTTGGCATCATCTTTCTAACCTCATGGCTACAACTGCTATGTTTACCTTGAGAAATTCCAAAGTTAAGTTCTACTTGCAATTTGCCTTTTGAGTCTCAAATTTTTTTATTTGAATATGCAAAATTACTAGAAATATTTTTATCTTAAAACCTATATACTTGCAGTGTTTCTTAGTTAACATAGATATAGCTAGAAAACCAAGTCTGGCTAAGTTTTAACCCTCATTTATTCCTCAAATCTAATCTGTCATAAAACCTTGTGAAATTAACTTTCATTTATCTAAAATTTATTATGTCCTCTTATTTCCACTGTAGCTGCCTTAGTTTAAGTCCTGTCATTTTCACCTTCAAACTTTTTCCTTGCCTATTGAGATTGCTCCTTCACTTTCAACCTGCACTTCATATTATAACCAGAGAGGTCTTCATAAACTTTGCATGTGACCATTTCACGTTCCCTTTAAAATCCCTTAATGGCTTCTTCTAACTTTCTGAGAAAAAAAATAAAATCTTTAGCTCATTCTAGAAAACTTATGTTTCTATTAATTCTTCCTACTATTCTCCCATGTTCACACTTTACTACAAGCTCTCCATAACACAAGCTGTTCTCTGATTGCATTGTTTTATTACTACTGTTCTTTTTTTTGAGACAGAGTTTCATTCTTGTTGTCCTGCTTAGAGTGCAATGGTGCGGCCTCGGCTCACTGCAACCTCCGCCTCCTGAGTTCAAGCGATTCTCCTGCCTCAGCCTCCAGAGTAGCTAGGATTACAGGCATGCACCACCATGCCCAGCTAATTTTGTATTTTTGGTAGAGATAGAGTTTCACCACATTGGCCAGGCTGGCCTTGAACTCCTGACCTCAGGTGATCTGCCCTCCTTGGCCCACCAAAGTGCTGGGATTACAGGCGTGAGCCACCGCGCCCAGCCATAACTACTGTTCTTGAATACATTCTTCTCTCCCTCTCTGTTGAAAAACCGCTTGTCATTTTTATCTACCTAAATCCAGTGTGTCCTTTAAAAGTAAACAAACACCTCTTGTGCCTGAAGTTGCTCTTGTTTTTTTTTAAGTTCTTCATCAAAAAACTAGAGTAATTGCTGCATCAGAATAAAACTATTGCTGTTCTCACTTTTCTTCTCTGGACTACAAACTGTGCAAAGGACCTTTACCAATTCAACTTTGTGTTATGTTGCTTGCGCTGTACTGACACATAGTAGGTACTCAATATCTTTTAAATGTGCAAATAACAAATCATGTAATGATGGTTCTTATATTTGCAATTATACATTGTTGAATTTTTGCAGACTATTTTATTTAAAATTTTGCTGAAGATTTTATTTTCTTACAGTAGCCACGTGCAGAATTATCAATCAGCTGATGTTTATTGGCAATCAATCATTTAAACCTAGCACAGCTCAACAATTTCTAGATTCAATTTCTTTAATAGCAGTTTTCATTAAGCTTATTGATTTTTTACTGCACTTTCAATTTAATCTCCCATCATATGCAATAGAGTAGGCAAGAAAAAGATGAGGGGAAGTACATACATGATCATTGTTTAATCTTCATGCATTTAACAAATATTGATTTAACTGCTATGCTTTTCTAGGCATTCAGCTAAATACTAAAGATATAACTGTAAGAGATAACATTCCAGTCTTCAAAATCTTACTGGCTAAAAAATGAAAAAAAAAAGAAAAACCTCCATTACATTTAATAATGCAATATAAAATAGTTTCAGAAATATATACACTATGAAATAACCAGAAAGGGAAGTCAAATATAAATGCTGAAGGCCATAGGACACTTCTAAGAACACACTGGTCTTTCAGTTTAGGTGACAGCCAGGTGAAAGAGTGTTCTCGGTAAAGGGAACCACAGACTTGAGAGAGAAAGGTACATTCAGTGAAGTTCAAAGTCCCTTCTTATATCTAAGAATCAGCTAAGATAGTGGAACAAGAATGGGCTTGAATATGAGAAATAAACTCATTTTTGCATCTGAGTATTGAAGCGTACATTTATATTTAAAATATATAACATAATAATAGCACTTAATGAATACTTATTGCTTTTCAGGCATTGTAAATTGCCATTTAAAAAAATATTTACTCATGTATTTAGCAAAACAAGACTTATATAAACCAACATGTTTATACCCATACACAAGATGAGGTTTAAATTGATTTTTTCTAATTTTTAAATTGTGGTTGAATACACATAGCATAAAATCTACCACTTCATCATTTTAATGATAGAGAACAGTGTTATTAAATACATTCATAGTGTTACACAACCATCTTCAGCATTCATCTCCATAGTACTTTCCATCTTGTAAAACTGAAGCTTTATACCCATGAAACACGAATGCCCCATTCTATCTTCCTCTCCACTCCTGGAAACCACCATGATGCTTTCTGCCTGATTTTGCATATCTAAGTAGTTCAAATGAGTAAAATTATACAGTATTTATCTTTGGGTACTTATTTCACTTAGCATAATATCTTCAAGGTTCATCCCTGTCTTATCAAATATACATATTTAATTGTATCTCCTTACTGTATTGAAACTTTCACTAAAATATAATTGTCTTCCTTATATATTGTAACCTTTGTAAATTTAATGTCTGTTTTGTCTGATATTAGTATATCCATCCTGCTGTATTTTGGTTACTATTAGCATATCTTCTTTCATATTTTCATTTCAATGTATCTGTGTCTTTCTAAAGTGAGTCTCTTGTAGAAGGCAAATAGTTATCATGATTTTATACTTTTGCCAGTATTTGTCTTTTGATTGGAAAGTTTAATTCACTTCCATTTAAGGTAATACTTACATAGTAACAGGTATAAAATTTTACTTATGCAAGATAAGTTCTGGAAATCATTTTTGTATATTGCCAGAACAATACGCTTACAGTTAACAATATTGTATTGTATACTTAAAATTTGCTGACTGTCTTAGCAAAATTTAAGAGGCTTTATGTGATCTCACTACACACACACGCACAAATAGTAGCCATGTGAGGTAATGGATATGTTAGTTAACTTGATTGTGGCAATATTTCACAGTGTATACGTATATGAAATCATCAAGCTGCATCCCTTCAATATATAAAATTTTTATTTTTAACTATATTTTTGTAAAGTTGAAAAAATTACTGGTAAGGAGAAACTTTGTTTCTTTCATTTTGTTATTTGTTTTCTATATGCCTTAGTGCTTTTTTGTCTGTCATTTCTTGCATTACTATCTTTTTTTGTGGGTAATTGATGTTTCGTACTGCAAAGTTTAAATTCTTTTCTCATTTTCTTATATATGTGTTCAATCGTGTTTCCTTGTGGATACCATACGAATTCCATTTAACATCCTCAACTTAAAACTCTCTAATTTGAGCCCTGCGTGGTGGCTCATGCCTGTAATGCCAGCATTTTGGGAGGCCAAGGCGGGCAGACCACGAAGTCAGGAGATCAAGACCATCCTGGCCAACACAGTGAAGCCGCGTCTCTACTAAAAATACAAAAATTAGCTGGGCGTGGGGGCATGAACCTGTATTCCCAGCTACTTGGGAGGCTGAGACAGGAGAATCGCTTGAACCTGGGAGGCGGAGGTTGCAGTGAGACGAGATGGCGCCACTGCACTCCAGGCTGGCGACAGAGTGAGATTCCGTCTAAAAAAGGGAAAGAAAAAGCCCTCTAATTTGGATATTTACCAACTTCAGTAACATACAAAATTCTGCTCCTTTAACAGCTCCACCTACCTTTTTGGTTGTTGATGTCATAAAATCACATCTTTTTACATTGTGTGCCCCAAAATATAAACTCATATTTAATTCAAATGAAGTAGTCTTGATAAATTATATGGAAAACAAAATGTGGAGTTACAAACAAAAGTTATAGTAATTCAGCTTTTATCATGTAGAAATTGAAAAGTGGAGCTACAATGCCCTTCCATTTACCTTCATTGAGATTCTTATTTCTTTTTATAGTCTTCAGTTACTGTCTAGTAACCTTTTTTCACCCTGCAGAGCTCCCTTAAGTATTTCTAGCAGAGCAGGTGAACAGGTATCAAATCCCCACAGATTTTGTTTATGTGAAGATGTCTTAATTCTCGCTTAGTTTGAATGAGCTAAGCCAGATATAGAATTACTGGGCAGCTTATTTCTTTTAGCACTTTGAATATATTAGCCTACCACCTTCTGGCCTCCAATGTTCCTGATAAAAATCGCTGCAAACAATTGTACTAAGGATCTCTTGTATGTGATTCATTACTGCTCTCTTGCTGTTTTCAAAATTCTCTCTTTCTTTGGCTCTTAAATGTTTGATTGTAATGTGTTTAGGTATGTGTCTCTTTGAGCTCATCTTACTTGGAGTTTGTGGAGACTCTTGGGTGTTAAGATTCATGTCATTTATTAAATTGGGAGAGTTTTCAGCCAGTATTTTTTCAAATATTTTCTCTGCTGCTTCTTCTCCTTCTGGAGATCCCACAAGGAATATGTTGGAACTCTTGATGGTATTCTAAAAATCATATAGACTTGGTTCACTTTTGTTCAATCATTTCTCTTTTGTTCCTGAGGCTTCATGATTACTACTATCTTAGGTTCAAGTTCACTGATTCTTTTTTCTTTCTGTTAAAATCTGCATTTGAATCCCAGTAGTGAACTTTTCATTTTAGTTGCTGTATTTTCAGCTCCAGAATTTCTTTCTGGTTTCTATTTAGGTTTCCTAATTCTTTATGGATGTTTGTTTATACACGCTTTTCTTCACATTCTTCACATCTTTCTTAGTTCTTTGAGAAACTAGGAAACATTTGTCTAAAATCTTTGTTGAATAGATCTTATATCAGGTCTTCTTTAGGGACAGTTTCTGTTGATTTACTCTATTCCTTTGAATGGGCCAGGCTTTCCCATTTCTTCATATACATGTTAAGTTTTTATAGAAAACTAGACAGTTGAATCTAATACTGTAACTCAAAATCAGATTCTCTCTCTTCCCCAGAATTTTCTTCTTTTTGATGTATTTATTGTTTTAGATTTATTTATTGTTGTAGGTGATCTGTGGGCCAAAGATCTGTCTGAGATGAAAATTTAAGATTTTCTAAGAATTTTTCTGAACTTGTGCATTCTCCTAGGCACATCCAGTCACTTTCTAGTTTTCTCTGTATGTAAATTTCCTTTGAAAATTCTTATCTTTAAAGTCTTGTTCCAAAAAGGTAAAAAAGAAAAAGGAAAAAGGGCATTGACCCTTTAAATTCTCTGCAAATCACTTTAGCTGAGGAAAGGGGAGCTTGCAACACGGAGGGAACAGTGGCCATCCACTTCTTCATCTAAACCTGTGGGATCAGAAGCACCAATCAAAGTACAAATCCTCAATATTTCAATGACAGGATGCCCTTTCCCAGCCATGGCTCCTGCAAGCTGTGTGCAAGCTGCTCCTAGTAGAAATGCTCAGCTGCCTACCAGGGAACGGGTGGCTGCTATGCCAATATTAGCTGCAATTGACTGAAATTCATCTCAAATTGCCTTCCAACTCTTCCATAGACTCTAGAATTTACAGTTACATCAGACAGAGGCTGCCAATGCAATTGTTGTCTAGGTGTAGAGACAGGTTCCTGGTGCTTTGTACTCCACCATCTTCTCAGAATCCATTTAAATTGATTTTTAACTGTGTAATTGCAATAATAATTTATGTTTTGGTAGCTTATCTTCCTCTAGATAGTTGGGTCATATATTTAGATGAAAATGTAATTAAATAAATAATACACCTATAACATTTTAAGCAACTTTTCGGTTCCATGTAACAGAACAGCAAGCACCATGGGAGGATATGTAGCAAAGTGATCTTGCCAGTCCCATCAAGTACGCAATAATCATTTCACAATAGACTTTTCATTATCCTTTAATTACAGTTAGCTTTCTGCCTCACATTTTTAATAGTACCTAGATTGGAAGAGATGTATCTGCTCCAATTTTTTTTTTAGAACTAAGAGGAAAATTATAGTGGTTTAATTGCTTAACAACCACCAGAATTCAAAAAGTCAGAATCTTCTCACATGAGTGAAGGGGTAAGAGATTATGGATTATGTTTAATATAGAAAGACAACCAATTACTTTGACAGTTATATTTGATTCTTATTTGCCTTATCTTGCTCCTTTGGGTACAGTTTGACTCAAAATAAAGAAACAGTTTCATAGATTTTTATGTTCTTTAACAGTATCCATATACACCATTAACAGTATAATTCTGAGTGTTTGATGCTTTGAGACAGAAATTTAAAAATATGATAGGTGATTAATCAGAAGAGAAAATAAGTTACATAAAAACATCCAATTTTACCTTTACTTCAAGGATTTTTTTTTTTTTGCTGTCAATTAGCCGAGTTTTGGAAGACGTTGGATACTATCATATATTTTTTCCCTAACTACATATGTTACTAAAATTATACAAGGGAACAAAAACACAATTAACAGAAAAAAGGATTGTTTTCCCCAGTTAAGGAATTTGTTGATGCAGAGGTATGTGAAATCAAAGTTGTATTAGAAACATGTTTGTTGGCAACTGTTTACAAATGACTGCTTTTTACTCCTGAAAATGAATTTTATTTACAGTGGATATATCTAGTAAATTTTCTCAAATTATAGCCAATATTCAAGAATCACTGACATTGTCATGATGCATAACATTTCTTTCAATGGAGAAAATGCAATATGATTTTGTTACAACTTTTGTCTAAACATTATGAATCAGTCGTTGTTCATAAGAAAGATAGCCATCCCTCTTTTACTTATTTCTATTCTACCATGCCGTAGTTAATCCTAATGAGTTAACTTGAATGGATGTTTTAAATAACTTTAGCAATGAGTGTTTACAAAGAGTCGACAGATATGTATAAGTTTGTGGTGTGGGAAATATTTTTTATTATACGATGCTAGATTTGCTAGATGAATTTTTTTTTTAATTTGTAACAAGAACAACTCCAACATCAAAAATGAAGCTAATCTTCAGTGAATTGACATTTTGTGTAGGAGGTAGATATAATTTTTCTTTCTTTCTTTCTTTTTTTTTTTTTTTTTGAGACAGAGTCTCACTCTATCGCCCAGGCTAGAGTGCAATGATGCCATCTCGGCTCACAGCAACCTCCGCCTCCCAGGTTCAAGTAATTCTCCGCCTTAGCCTCCTGAGTAGCTAGGATTACAGGCGCCCGCCACCACACCCAGCTAATTTTTTTGTATTTTTAGTAGAGACGGGGTTTCACCATCTTGGCCAGGCTGTTCTTGAACTCCTGACCTTGTGATCCACCCACCTCAGCCTCCCAAATTGCTGGGATTACAGGGGTGAGCCACTGCACCCGGCCAGTAGATATGATTTTTCAGAGAAAAACAAACTGAGACAAACATAGTTTCAATGACAAGATATTTTTTCAGCTTTATTGAGGTATAATTGACAAATAAAAAATGTAGTATACATTTATGACATACAATGTGATATTTTGTTACACATATACATTGTGAAATTATTACCACAATCAAGCTAATTAACATATCCATTACCTCACAGAGTTACCATTTTGTGTGTGTGTTATGATATAATTAGCATATTCTCTTAACAATTTCAAGTATACAATAAAACATTATTACCTATAGTCACCAATCTGTTCATTGGAGCTCAATAATTCAATCATTCTGCGTAATAGAAACTTTGTACCCTTTGAACGATGTCTTCCCATTTTCCTCATACCCAATTCCTGACAACCACCATTCTATGCTCTCTGATTATTGGTTCAGTTTTTTTACATTCCACATATATATACAATCATGGGGTACTTGTCTTTTTGTATCTGACTTATTTCTCTTAGCATAATGTCTTCCAGGTTCATGAATATTGTCACAAATGGCAAGTCTTCCTTTTTTTTAAGATTGGATAACCTATCATTTCATATTTATACTACATTTTCTTTATCCATTTGTCAGTTGATGGATATTTTGTTGGTTTCCATACCTTGGCTATTGTGACTAATGCTGTAATAAACATTGAGGGTGCAAATACCTTGTCAAGATACTGATTTCGCTTCCTTTGGATACAAATTCAGTAGTGAGATTGCTGGATGATTGCTTTATAGCTTAGGTTAGAGCAAATAGAGGGCTATCTTTTGGCTAATGCCTTAAAGTCAATAGCTCTAAATAATGTCTCTCCCTTTCTTTAGGAAAGGAGGTCTTGATACTTGAAGGTTTTGTATTATTCTCTCCTGTTCACCTGCAAATGTTACTGAGAAAACATCACCACTTGGAAATGAATAAATGGGTGATAAAGCTTTCAAAGTCATATTGGAGCATGGTCTAACATTCCCATCCAGAAATTATTTAATTGTCCGGGGATATAGCTTTGTTTGGACATTAGCTTTTGATTAGGGAACAGATTCTGTGAATAAAAATGTTGATTCGTGTGTACGTTGTCCAACAAAGATTTAAATGATTCCTATTCTATAGAAAAGATAACTCCAAAGTAATTGTTACATTGCCCTGTAGGACATTAACCAGCTTTGTGTTTAACATAACAAACTTATTTTAGCATATATTTTTCAAATTACATACATCTCTGCTCCTCAAAAAGACTTTGAACTAGCTTTATTATCTTGCTAGTGTTCTGATTAATAAATTAACTGTTGTCTTATGCTCATTTTATATTTGCTTTGCATTAATGTTTTTACTGTTTGAAAATTTCACTTCAACAATGTTTTCAGCTCCATACATCTACAATTACTAAACACTCTAGCATGATATTTTAGAAAGATATACTTTATGCTTCCTGTAATTTAACTGAATAAAAGGGCAAGCTAGGCTGGGTGCAGTGGCTCACATCTGTAATCCCAGCACTTTGGGAGGCCGAGGCAGGCGGATCACGAGGTCAAGGAATCGAGACCTTCCTGGCCAACATGGTGAAACCGTGTCTCTACTAAAAATACAAAAATTAGCTGGGTGTGATGATGTGAGCCTGTAGTCTCAGCTACTCGGGAGGCTGAGGCAGGAGAATCACTTGAACCCGGGAGGCAGTGGCTGCAGTGAGCCGAGATTGCGCCACTGCACTCCAAGCTGGTGACAGAGGACAGAGGGAGACTGGGTCTCATAAAACAAAAATAAAAACAAAAAGTGGGGGTGGGTGGAAGCTACATAGTTTAGTAATAAAATTAAGTATTGGGAATAGTTTTGAGGGATGCTAAATATTTTTACTATTTTAATGCATTTGGAGACCTCAACGTGATCCCTGGCCTAAAAGAGACATGCACCCATGAAATACCTATATTAGAAACACTGTGCTATCATTTGCTAGGTAACAGGATGCTAGCAAAAGAAACAATCACTCTAAATAACAACCTTCTTACTTATAAGGAAAACAAAATTCATTCTAGCAACTTACCTTAGAGATTTGTGAACAAAAAGTATATTAAATGAAACATGCATCTTTAGAATAAAATCAGGTAGATAGTGAAAATTTAATAAGATTTAGTTTTTCGTCCCTCATGAGAACTTTTACTCTCTTTCTTTGGTCCTCGTTTAAATTCCCTTGTTTATTTTCTAAGAGTTTAACCTGTTATGTTTGAATATTTTATTAATGAAAATACTAACAAATCAACTTGCAAGCAAATTAGAAAGAGTGTATATAACTCCAATACATATTTCAAAGGAATGTGGAATATTTACCTTCTAATTAAAAAACAGAAATCAATAAAAAACTCTTTCTTTTAACTCAGACTATTAGTTTTAGAGAATATATATTTTATTGACATAAATTCACAGAGTTAAATGTACAAGCTATAATTGTAGAAGAATAGTCAATAGAATACAATTGCATTTACAGAAAGTTATATGTGGCCAGGTTATTTACTTAGAAAGCCATGTTATTGGCCATTAAATGATAAATATTTTTAGGACTTTGAAAAACTACACACCAATATCTAAATGTATTATTGCCTCCATGTTAACTTGAATCTATTTTTCTTTTTTTTGTTGTTTTTTGTTTGTTTGTTTTTTTGAGGCGGATTCTCACTCTGTCGCCAGGCCTGGAACACAGTGGCATGATCTCTGCTCATTGCAACCTCTGCCACCCGGGTTCAAGTGATTCTCCTGCCTTAGCCTCCCGAGTAGATGGGATTACAGGTGCCCGCCACCACGCCCAACTAATTTTTTGTATTTTTAGTAGAGACGGGATTTCACCATGTAGGCCAGGCTGGTCTTGAACTCCTGACCTCGTGATTCACCTGCCTCGGCCTCCCAAAGTGCTGGGATTACAGGAGTGAGCCACCTTGCCTGGCTGAATCTATTTTTCTTTTAAAAAATTAGTTCTGTGCAGTGGAAAAGTCACTAAATTGAAAATAATTGTTAAATTTGGAATTGATCTTTCTATATGCTAAGTTTTACATGAACCAAATATAGCTTCAGTGTACTTCTAAATTGAAGGAACTTTAAATGAGAAATGGTAGGAAAATGCTTTGCCTGCGTTCCCAGATAAATAATATACTAGAATTTCTTATAAAATGTCATCTAATTACCAACTGTATTTAGGTACTTGTGCAGATTTGAAACTATTTTTCTTAAATGAATAATAAAGATGTAGTTTAAACCTTTTCATTTGTTATTACTGTTGTCCAGTCAAAATTTTGTAGTAATTTATGTGTCAAAGGAGGTTCTATGACACCCTGAATACTAGTCATATTACTAAATAAATTTAATAATATAGCATCAAGTGCCAAATTAGTTTTATGTGTCACCTGAATTATTTGTTTGTTTTTTTATTTGGAGACAGAGTCTCACTATTTTGCCCGGTCTGGAGTGAAATGGTGTGATCTAGGCTCACTGCAACCTCTGCCCCCCAGGTTCAAGTGACTGTCTTGCCTCAGCCTCCTGAGTAGCTGGGATTACCGGCACCCGCCACCACTCCCGGCTAATTTTGGTATTTTTAGTAGAGACAGGGTTTTGCCATGTTGACTAGGCTGGTCTTGAACTTGTGACCCCAGGTGATCCATCTGCCTTGGCCTCCCCAGCTGCTAGGATTACAGGCGTGACTCTGCCTGGCTGAGTGAATTATTAATAGAAGAACAGATTATGAACTGGGGACTAAAATATTTAATGAAGAAATTCAAATGTTATTCTTGAAAGACAAGGAGAGGTAGAATAATTCTAAAGGAATATGAGAAAACTCTAATTTTAGGGTGTTGTTATGAAGGTAGAAATGGGCAAATATTAGTTGCAGAGCATAGAATCAACAATTACATCGCTGTAGTGGCTCTAGGTATAAGGCACCAGTGAAGAATAAATTTTCTTGAACCTAAATCAATACAAAAAAAAAAAAAATGCCTGGTACTTTGAATCAATTAACATGGCATATAATGAATTAATTTGCTTATATTTTGCTTGATGGTTTATTATTGAAAAAGTACATTATGAGAATATTGGAAAAATGCAGAAGAGCATTTGCATCAGATTCCTGTTAAGAAAACAGATAAAGCTTATAAGAAAGAATTTGTTTCTATGACAAGTTCATATAAAGCAAAGTTCTGTCAACAGATGAGGACAAAAGTGGACACAAAATACAAGTAAATATTTTGAGGCCGTGTGACTCAAAGAATGATAGCACCATTGGTAGAAACAGAAGAATTTTGTTAATTGGTTTTCTGTTGGAATTATAATATAGTTTTCCTACGCATACATTGACTTTGAGGCGATTGAGTAAACCATGTGTATCTTGAACTCATAATATTTATTATTCATCTTTGTAGAGACATACTTAACCAATATTTAAAGTTATTGATATAGCCAATCACTGTCATTAACTCTTTTTCTGATCCTTCAAATTTCTAGTTACAATTGTGGTTTTGAAATGACTACTATTCAGTGCCAGTTTTAGCCTAGGAAATTCACATACATAATTTGTTACACTAATGATGAGAAAGTTATTGCTGTCTCTGCTTCACAAACAAGAAAGGCTCATAAAAGCACATAATTTCAAGGGCTTGAGCTGACCTGGACAGAACTGTACTGCCAGGTGCCATAGTAGTTGATAGAAACCACAAACCAAAACGAAAGCAACAGTCGAGACTGTGATCACTTAGTACAAAAATATGAGCCAGAGGCTAAATGAGAGCTGGCACTAACTCACCCCACTGTTCATTTTCCCACATGAAACAGCACCAGTAAAGGGTCAGCTGCATTAGCACAAACATGGTGAGTCAGCTCACTGCACAGTGAAGCTGAACAGAAAGGCCCTGCAGTTTTATGGACCTAGAGTGGAGTGGCAGAAAGGGGAGGGGAAGAAGGAGTAAGGCTAGGAAAGAAAAAGTACTGGAACGTTTTGGAGTAAAGTGTCTCCTAGTTCTCCCCCATTCCCCAATTAAGAGGCCTCGGCTGAGGTGTCTGAGGAAAGACTCCACCATAGGCTTCTGGGCTAGGAATGAAGCTATGCATAAGAGAATGGCCAGCCAGGAACTCTGAGTCTCTGATTGCAAGTCTCATCATAGACTGCCTCACACTGGCTGTGCACCAACTCTTTTGTGCAGGGGATAGTTTCCTGTCTAAGACCTGCCAGGTAAAGCCTTTGTAATTGCCCATAGTCTGGCCTAAAAGTTCGCACATGAGTAATTGTCCAAGAGCCCAATAATTTTGGGCTGATAATAATTTTGGTATGAACTGACTCAGCCAAAAACATATATAGATATGACTTGGGGAAAAAAAATCCCATTTTCTTCCCTCCAAGATGCTTCTTTCATTAAAAACATTTTCTGGGCCAGGCGCTGTGGCTCACGCCTGTAATCCCAGCACTTTCGGAGGCTGAGGCTGAGGCGTGTGGATTACCTGAGGTCAGGAGTTCAGAACCAGCCTGGCCAACATGGTGAAACGGTCTCTACTAAAAAATGCAAAAAGTTAGCCAGGTGTGGTGGCAGGCTCCTGTAATCTCAGCTACTTGGGAGGCTGAGACAGGAGAATTGCTTGAATCCAGGAGGCAGAGGTTGCAGTGAACCGAGATTATGCCACTGCACTCCAGCCTGGGTGACAAGAGCAAAACTCCGTCTCAAAAAAAAAAAAAAATTATTTAATTTACCATAACTTCATTGATTTTCATTTTGTCTCTTGTGTTTTCACTCTTCCTTATAATAAAATGTATGTTTGGAAATGTTCATTGTAACTTGGAACAGAAAATAGAGCTGGAGTTAGAGTAGTATGCGGTACTAGGTCAGTCAAAACATGAAGGAAGCAGAAACAGCTTGTGATGAGACTTCTGTTGAACAGCCACAGGATTCTGCTGCCTGTGTGTACCATGAAAACCACTGCTCTTCAGGGACAAAGCAAACTTAGTATTGATGTCATTTATTTCTACTTTGTCTAACACATATCCATAGATGTGTTGCTTGAGCTCCCCCACTAAATCTCAGGCTCTTTGAGAAATTGTAACCCCATAATAAATACCACAATGATACATGTATAGAAAATTTTTAATAAATATTATTGAATTGAGTATGCTAACCAATTAATAAAATATAAAAACCTTTATTATTCGTGGAGATCAGTGACTTTCATGGTACAGCCAAGCAGCAGAATTTCATGGCTGTCTATTAGTAGTCTGAATCTTGACATTAGAAATGAGCAAGTGAAAAATTGTGATGAAGGGAATAAGATTGGCAAGGCCAACCTGATAGGAAGTTAAAAGGAATAAATTACCAATTAGTAATGGAGGTTTCAGATTGAGATGCATTGTAAAATTCAAACCTAAATTTCATTGGGATTTAATGTTACACTTAACAGGCTAAAGTGATCTCAGATGTCCTTTTTGGCATCTCTCTGCACATTAAAAGTAATATGACTATCATTCATCTTTGGTTAATCTGAGAAAGTAAAATAATTATACTCTGATATTATGTTTTATATATTAATTTTTAGACATAATTTTAAAAAGGGAGCTGCAATTTGTGTGTTTCCTTTAAGCAGTTTTTATCAATGCTGTCATATTTCTGGTTGGAGTGTAACATATTCGTCTAAGACCTTTAGACTAATCAGGACCACACTGATACTTTAATTTCAATTTTTTCTTGCTTTTTAAAATAATTTTCTACAACTAGAATAATCTACACAAGTAAAAATATAGAGATTATAGATTTTTCAATTAGATCTGTATAAAAATATTAGAAACTTATGGGGAAGAGAATTAACATTTTTGAGTGCCTATCACATGCCAGACACAGTGTGAATGTGCTATATTAATTTGTTCATTTAATTATCATACAAATGTTGTATGGAAAGGGATATCTTTCCCCATTTATGTCTGAGAAAACTGAGGCTCAGGGACTTATTTAACCAAGAGGAAAGCAAGAGATAAAACAAGAATTAAAAGCTATATTTGTTGTTTCCAAAAGTGTACTATTTTGTCTGTGTGGGAATGTTTCCATTCATGGCTAATTCTTTTATATGTATTGGATTTAAATTAAAAATGAGTTCTATTGGCATATGTTACCGTCATAAAACTATTCCAAAGTCTATGTCTGTACGACTGTGACAATACAAATCAAAATTCTTCTTAATAATAATTTTATATCAGAGGTAAAATTATATGATTTTTTAAATTTTATTTATAAAATAAAATGCTTTTATTTTAGCCAACTTTCATTTGAAAATTCCAGAAAAATATTTCATGATATTCAAAATTATCATATGGGAAATTATCTGGTTGTACACTACTTTTGACTTATGCAATATAGTAATGGGTAAAAATATATGGTAAATTATTAAAAGTTAATATTATGTAATAAACCATTAAGGTTTTTGAGTTTCTGTACTTTTGTAAAAAGATATCTAACAAAAATACATTTTCTAGACTTTCAGGCATACCTCGGAGATCTGGAAGGTTTGGTTATAGACTGTCCCAATAAAGCAAATATTGCAAAAAAGAGAGTCAAACAAATTATTCTGGTTTCTCAGTGCATATAAAAGTTATATTTATACCATAATGTATTCTATTAAGTGTATTAAGTATAATGGCATTATGTATAAAATACAAATGTAAATGCTTGAATTAAAAGTATGTGATTTCTAAAATGACTGACAATCATCTGAGCCTTCAGCAAGTCATACTCTTTTTGCCGGTGGAGGGTCTTGCCTCAGTGTTGATGGCTGCTGACTGAGCAGAGTGATGGAAGCTGAAAATTGGGGTGGCTGTGGCAATTTCATAAAATAAGACAACAGTGAAGTTTGCTGCATCAATCGACTCTTTCTGAAAGATTTCTCTGTGGCATATGATCCTGTTTCATAGTATTTTACACACATTAGAACTTCTTTCACAATTGGAGTCAATCATCTTAAACCCTTTATCAACTAAGTTTACATAATCTTCTAAATCATTTTCTGTCATTTAAACAATTTCCATGCATCTTCCCCAGTAGGTTGCATCTCAGGAAACCTCTTTGCTCATCCGTAAGAAGCAATTAATCTGTTCATCTTTTATGGTGCGACTCTAGCAACTCATTCACATTTTCAGGCTCCACTTCTCATTCTAGTTTTGCTATTTGAATCACATCTGTAAGTCTTGTACCCTTTGAAACCATTCATGAGGATTGGATGGTTTTCTTTGGTGTTAATATTGTCACCAAATATTATTGTCAACTTCTTCCAAACTCCTGTTAACATAAATATTTGACCTCCTGGCATAAATCATGAATGTTCTTAATGACATCAAGAATGGTGAATCCTTTCCAAGAGGTTTTCAATTTATCATGCCCAGATGTTTCTGTGGCAGCTGTAGCCATACAAAATGCATTTCTTAAATAATAAGACTAGAAATGAGAAATTCTTCTTGATCCATGTGTTGCAGAATGAATGTGGTGATAGCAATCATAAAAGCAAGATTTACATCCTTGCACATCTCCATCAGAGCTCCTGGATGACTAGGTGCATTGTCTATGAGCAGTAATATTTTGGAAGGGATCATTTTTTATTTTTTTATGAGCAGTATGTCTCCTCAATAGTGGGCTTAAAATATTCAGTAAGCCATGCTTTAAACAGATGTGCTATGATCCAGGCCATTGTTCCATATTTAAGAAGCACAGGCAGAGTCGATTTAGAATAATTCTTAGGGCCTTGGGATTTTCAGAATAATAAATAAGCATTGGCTTCAATTCAAAGTCACCGAGTGCATTAGCCCTTAATAAGAGAATCGGTATGTTTTTTAAAGCTTTAAAGACATACATTGTCTTCTCTCTAACTATAAGTCCTAAATGGTATTTTCATTCAACACAAGACTGTTTTGTCTACATTAAAAATATTTTGTATAATGTAGCCAGTTTCATCAATGATCTTAGCTAGCTCTCCTTGATAACTTGCTGCAGCTTCTACATCAGCATTTGCATCACTATGCCCTTTTATATTATGGAGGTGGCTTTTTCCCTTAAACTGCATGAACCCACCTCTTTCTTACAGAAGAAACGCTTCCAAATTTTCTCTGCACTTTCTTATGTCTCAGCCTCCATAAAGTTGAAGAGATTTAGAGCCTTTCTCTGGATTAGTTTAGTCTTAAGGGAATGTTGTGGATGGTTTGATCTTCTATCCAGACCACTCACACTTTCTCTGTATCATCAATAAACCTGTTTCGTTTTGTTATTTTTTGTGTGTTTACTGAAATTGCACTTTTAACTTCCTTCAAGAGCTTTTCCTTTGCATTTAAAACTTGGATGTTAGGCAAAGAACCCTAGCTTCTGACCTGTTTCGACTTCCAACATACCTACCTCCCCCACTTACCTTCATCATTTCTAGTTTTTGAATTATTAAATTTTGAATTTTGAAACTCATTTTGAATCTCATTAAAATGAGAGGTGTGTGACTCTTCCTTTCACTTAAGCACTTAGAGACCATTGTAAGGCTATTGTTGGCCTAGTTTTAAAATTGTTGTGTCTTAGGGAATAGGGAGGCCTGAGGAGAGTGAGAGAGATGAAGTATTGGCCAATCAGTGAAGCACACGTTTATCAATTAAGAGCACACACAACATTTATTAATTGTTTGCCACCTTTTAGGTGTGCAGTTCATGGCAGCCAAAAACAATGACAATATTAACACCAAAGAAAACTGATCATCATAATATAATAATAACAACAAAGTTTGAAACATTGTGAGACTTACCAAAATGTGAGACAGAGACATGAAGTGAGCACATACTGTAGCAAAAATGGTGCCTATAAACTTGCTCAAGGCCGAGTAACCAAAACCTTTTGTTGGTAAAAATTGCAATATCTGTAAAGTATAATAAAGCAAAGTAAGCTTGCACAGTGAAATACACTGATATTAAACTAGTACATATAGAAACATTGTTAATTTATTGACTGTAAATTTGCATATGATTAAAAGGATCTTTTTGAGTGCTATTGTTCCATATGATAGATATTTTGTTCTGTTATCCCATTAGTGAAAAATACCATGTACTATTAATCATCATAGAATCCTAGAATGGAAAACTGGTATTTCCTAATACAACACCTAGTTCAACTGCTGTTGATGCTGGACAAAATGGTCCCCAAAAAAGAGTTTATATATTGTTCACCATAACACCTGCTTCTCTGCTGCTTCCGGTAGGACTTCTGTATAGAATCTGGAACTAAAGTTTGACATACAGCAAATATATCTAAATTCAACAGTATCTACAAAAGATATACTGATTGATAAAGATAAAAATACCTGCACTAAAATGCAAAAATATATTAGAAAAGATAATACTTATTTTAATCTTGGAATAGTATCGTTCTTCCTTGTTCTAGATGCTTAACTTATTGCAGAGTGGTAGATAATATTTTATTTTCTCAAACAGCATAAGATTTTATATTTTGAAATGGAATATTTTAAGGTTTTAAATATAAGGAGCATACAAACATAATAAATTTACACTGACGTAAAAAGATTTTAGTGTTATAATTAAAAAATATACACCTATAATCTGTAGCTCTATAATATAAAGCAACTTGTAATACTATGAATGATAAATATACATTTAATCAAAATTGTCAAATTTTAAGTTTACATAATTTTGTGTGTTCTCAAATTATTCCCTGAATTATTATTCAGAACACATCCTAAACTCTAAGTCTTAAAATCAAATTACATTATTATCTATGGATACATACATAAAGGGAAAAAATAAAATGTCAAGAAAAAGTGATCCTCTTTGGTTTTTGGAACCGGAAGTCACTTAGGTTTTCAAATTTGGCGTGTATTTCTATGATATAAGAAATTGTAATAATAAAGGAATGTTAGGGCAGTACAGTGTAGAGGTCCACACTTCAATTTGGTAGGCAAGCAAAATTCAGACTATGAATAAAGTGACTGTTGTTATTCTTTACTAATTGCTTCAAATGTAATTTCTTTTTTTTCTTTTTATTATTATTATTATTATTATTATTATTTATTATTATACTTTAAGTTCTAGGGTACATGTGCATAACGTGCAGGTTTGTTACATATGTATACTTGTGCCATGTTGCTGTGCTGCACCCATCAACTCGTCAGCACCCATCAACTTGTCATTTATATCAGTTATAACTCCCAATGTAATCCCTCCCCCCTCCCCCCTCCCCATGATAGGCCCCGGTGTGTGATGTTCCCCTTCTCGAGTCCAAGTGATCTCATTGTTCAGTTCCCACCTATGAGTGAGAACATGCGGTGTTTGGTTTTCTGTTCTTGTGATAGTTTGCTAAGAATGATGGTTTCCAGCTGCATCCATGTCCCTACAAAGGACACAAACTCATCCTTTTTGATGGCTGCATAGTATTCCATGGTGTATATGTGCCACATTTTCTTAATCCAGTCTGTCACTGATGGACATTTGGGTTGATTCCAAGTCTTTGCTATTGTGAATAGTGCCACAATAAACATACGTGTGCATGTGTCTTTATAGCAGCATGATTTATAATCCTTTGGGTATATCCCCAGTAATGGGATGGCTGGGTCATATGGTACATCTAGTTCTAGATCCTTGAGGAATCGCCATACTGTTTTCCATAATGGTTGAACTAGTTTACAATCCCACCAACAGTGTAAAAGTGTTCCTGTTTCTCCACATCCTCTCCAGCACCTGTTGTTTCCTGACTTTTTAATGATCGCCATTCTAACTGGTGTGAGATGGTATCTCATTGTGGTTTTGATTTGCATTTCTCTGATGGCCAGTGATGATGAGCATTTTTTCATGTGTCTGTTGGCTGTATGAATGTCTTCTTTTGAGAAATGTCTGTTCATATCCTTTGCCCACTTTTTGATGGGGTTGTTTGTTTTTTTCTTGTAACTTTGTTTGAGTTCTTTGTAGGTTCTGGATATTAGCCCTTTGTCAGATGAGTAGATTGCAAAAATTTTCTCCCATTCTGTAGGTTGCCTGTTCACTCTGATGGTAGTTTCTTTTGCTGTGCAGAAGCTCTTTAGTTTAATGAGATCCCATTTGTCAATTTTGGCTTTTGTTGCCATTGCTTTTGGTGTTTTAGACATGAAGTCTTTGCCCATGCCTATGTCCTGAATGGTACTACCTAGGTTTTCCTCTAGGGTTTTTATGGTATTAGGTCTAACATTTAAGTCTCTAATCCATCTTGAATTAATTTTCGTATAAGGAGTAAGGAAAGGATCCAGTTTCAGCTTTCTACTTATGGCTAGCCAATTGTCCCAGCACCATTTATTAAATAGGGAATCCTTTCCCCATTTCTTGTTTCTCTCAGGTTTGTCAAAGATCAGATGGCTGTAGACGTGTGGTATTATTTCTGAGGACTCTGTTCTGTTCCATTGGTCTATATCTCTGTTTTGGTACCAGTACCATGCTGTTTTGGTTACTGTAGCCTTGTAGTATAGTTTGAAGTCAGGTAGCGTGATGCGTCCAGCTTTGTTCTTTTGACTTAGGATTGTCTTGGAGATGTGGGCAAATGTAATTTCTTAATTGGATATAGCTATCTTTTCTCTTATGTGGAAGCATTTTTCTCCATTGTCTTTGTCTTATGAAAACAGTATATAGACAGTATTGGAAATTTTTACTTTCATGCATTCATTAACATGGTGTTCTAAAGTTTGCCTTGCAAATTTAACTGCTAAGAATTATATAAATTCCTTTAAAAATAATTAATAAATTATCAAATGTATAAGCAAGTCCTGGAAGTTTTACTATGTCAAATATTTTAAGTATGCTAAATTAAAACATTTTGAATAAAAAAAATGCAAGATATTTCACACAACTCTTCTCTGAAGTATGGTTGCTACTTAATGAAAAAGCAGTAGGTTTTTTAAGTAGAAATAAACAGATATTTATCACTGATTTGAAGTATCATATCATGCCAGAAATAGTTTTAGATAGTAAATACAATGCCATAATTTAATTTTTTTTCTTTCATGAACAATGTGTCACAGAAAAAAATAAAATCACTGATAAAATCTAAACCTAAACTTAGAGTAAAATGTCATCAAAGATTACATAGGGACTGACTTCATTGAAAATGTATCACTTCATTGTATAATAAAATTCTAACAAATAGGAAAATTATTTAACCAATATGAAAATTATAAATAATATTGACAACAATAATCATAAAATATTTTATACAGTACAACAAATATTTCATTTAAAAAATTAAAATATAGGATAATTTATGTAATCTAATTCAGCATAAATGTCAAAATAAAAATTGTAATGAACATGTGTTTTTAAATAGTGATAACATCTGCCAATACTAATATGGTTGTTTCTTGCCTGTCTCCATACTTTTATTTATTTTCCTTGACTTACTGTACGACCCAGAAAATCCAGTACAATATTGAATGAAAGTGATGTTAATGGAAACTTTTTTCTTACATATCTCAAAAGTAAGCTTTCAGAGTTTGTCCATGAAGTATGACATATACTTTAGATGTTTTGAATATGCCTGTTGGCAGATAAAAGATGTTTATTTTATTCTGAGTGTGGTAGGATGTTATCATCAATGATTCTTTTCTATCAAAAGTATAATTGTTTTCAGCAGTCATTGAGACAGTTTGTGACTTTTCTAGTCTTTTATTGTAGTTAATTATTTTTATAATACAAGGCAACCTTGGTTTCCTGTATGAAAATGAGAAAGCCTCACATCTGTTCCCAGCTTTATATATTTATTATTCTGATGTCCTTCACAGAAATGTCAAGCATCACAATGTGAGGGGTGGGGCATACAAATTACACTACTTAAACACACACACGTATACTCAGATGTAATGTGGAGTATATCTGGAACAGACTTTTAAATAAAAATTTTCTAAACTTTTTGTCCAGCTTTTTGTTTTTATAATGTATTGAATTACATAACAGATTATATCAATGAAACACCATTATCGAATTATTTGCCTTCATCTGCTAGTGTAGTTAAATCATATTTTTAACTTAAAAGATTAAATTGTACAGTTTTCAAGGCTTAAACTACTTTTCACCTCAAAGGGTAACTCCACTTGGTCATAATATGTGTGTGTGTCTGTATATATACATATATATATAAATATATATATATATTTACTTACGTATTTTGGTGCTTTTAATTGCTAGTATTTTATTGATGACTTTTTTTCTGTATTCAGGAGAGTTATTCAGGAAGGTCTATAATTTTCTATTGTAATATGTTTGTTATGTTTTTATATCAAGGCTTTATTGGATTCATAACATATGTTCAGAGGTGGCCCTTCTTCCTCTGTTTTACAAAAAATGTTGTGTAACATTGGTATGAATTAATTTCTTAACCTTTGCAGGATTCACCAGTGTAAACCTCTGAAATTTTTGAGGGGAAAGATTTTGATAATTAATACAATTTATTTAAGAGATAAAAAGCTGTTAAGATTTTGTATTTAACTGCATGTTCATTGGTTTAACTTGAACTTTTCAAACAATTTGTCCATTTTTCCAAATTCCTGTTCACAAATTTATTGATATGAGTGTTTATACCGTAAATTCATTATCAACTTCTAATGTTTTTAGCATATGTAGTAATCGCACCTATCTCAATTCTAATACTAATATTTTTGTTTTATTTTATTTTATGTTTTTGAGAGGGAGTTTTGCTCTTGTCACCCAGGCTGGAGTGTAATGGTGCGATCTTGGCTCACTGCAACCTCCACATCCTGGGTGCAAGGATTCTCCTGACTCAGCCTCCTAAGTAGCTGGGAATACAGACATGCACCACCACAGTCGGCTATTTTTCTTTCTTTCTTTTTTTTTTTTTTTTTTTCGATTTTTAGAAGAGACAGGCTCTCACCATGTTGGCCAGGCTGGTCTTCAACTCCTGACCTCAGGTGATCCACCCGTCTTAGTCTCTCAAAGTGCTAGGATTGCAGGTGTGAGCCATTGCGCCTGGCCTGATATTGATAATTCCAACTGTCTTAATGTTTCCTTTACGAATCTTATGGGAGTTTATCAGTTTTAACAATCTTTTCAAGTAAATAAATTTTGCTTCATTAACTTTTCTGTTTTTATTCTATTTTGTTGGTTTCTTCTATTGTCATTGTTATTTCTTCTTCTATTTATCATGGGGTTAACTTGCTGATTTGTTCTAAAACTTTGTTGAGAGGCGATCTTAGCTAATTTAGGTTAAATTTCTCCTGCTTTCCTGTAACCATTTAAATTTGTATGTACCGTATTAGCTGCTGCTCAAGTATTTTGAAATCTTATATTTCAATGATTATTTAGTTTGACATATTTTCTAACATCACTTTAATTGATTTCCTCGTTGGCCAAATTGTGTGTGTGTGTGTGTGTGAAATCTTTACATCCCCATATCCCTAATATTTAGAGGCTTTTCAGATAGTTTTCTGGAGATGATTCTTCATCGAATTCTTCAGTGATCAGAAAATACCCTTTGCAAGATTTAATTTTGTTAATGCACTGGAATTGCTTTATGGCCTCTATATGGTACATCTTGTGAATGTCCCATGTGACCTTGGAAGAGTATGTTTTCTCCAGTTTTGTGGTATATCGGTCAAACTGGTTGAGAGTGTCATTTGATATTTTATATTCCTAGTGTGTTTCTTTTTTCTTTTCCTCTATTACTCGTATTATTCTAGAGGAGGAGTGATACCAATTATTGATTATGACTATGAATCTATTTCTCCCTGAGGTTCTGTCAGTTTTTTGCTTCATATATCTTGAATCTCTATTGTTAAAGGTTTTCATATATTTGTAATTTTAAATCATTACATCTTTCTGTTATATTCATCATTTTAATATTTATAATTTATATTTACTTACATATTTACCATTTTGAGTGTCTTTATTCATTTCTGTATATCTGAATTATCACTTGGTGCCATTTGCTTTCATCCTGAAGAACTCTGTTAGCACTTTTTTTTTTTTTTTTTGAGACGGAGTTTCTTTCTTGTTGCCTAGGCTGGAGTGCAAGGGTGTGATCTTGGCTCACTGCAACCTCTGCCCCCCGGGTTCAAGCGATTCTCCTACCTCAGCCTCCCAAGTAGCTGGGATTACAGGTGCCCACCACTGCACCTGGCTAATTTTTTGTATTTTTAGTAGAGACGGGGTTTCTCCATATGGTCAGGTTGGTTTCGAACTCCCGACCTCAGATGACCCACCCATCTCGGCCTCCCAAAGTGCTGGGGTTACAGGTGTGAGCCATTGCGCCCGGCCTCTGTTAGCATTTCTTAAAGTGCAGGCCAGCTGACAGTAAATTCTGTTTTATCTAAATATGTCTTTATTTTACCTTCATCTGCAACAAATATTTTCACTGGATATACAATTCTACAATCACAGTTTTTCTTTCCTTTCTATGCATGATTTAAAGATGTCATTTCATCATTCTAGGGTGTTTTTTGTTTCTCCCTAATGGGAATGTGGTGGTCAATCTCATTATTGCTCACTATATGCAATGTGTCACTTTTATTTCCTTCTGGTTGTTTTAAATATTTTCTCTTCATCCTTTAATTTCAGCAGTTTGATTATGATGTGCCTGGGTATGATTTTCTTATACTGTTTATCCAGTTTCAATTTCCTTCAGCTTCTTGGGTCTATAAGTTGATGTCTTCCTTCAAACTTGAGACCAAGAATTACTTTTCTATCTCTATTTTATTGTTTTCTCCTTTGGTATTATGATTACATAGGTTTTGTCACTTCAGTATTTTTCCTCTGGTCTCCAGCACTCCATTAACTTTTCTTTAGTACTTTTTCTCTTTGTAAGAATAATTTATTTGTGGTATAATTTCTATTTATCTACCTTGATGTTTACTGACATATCTTTGTGACATCACCAATCTTACACTAAGTACGTCCAAGGATATTTAAGTTCCCTAATTGACTTTTAAGCTCTAGATTTATTTAGCTATATATGAGTTTATATGTATGAATTTATATGAATATGAGTTTATATTTATTTATTACTTATTTATTTTTCAGCTGAATCATCCCTCTGTTCTTTATGACTATATTTCCTTTAAGTCCTTGAACCTATTTGTAATACTCTATTTAAAGTCTTTGGTACTTATTGCAATAGCTAAATCATCAAAAGTTAAGTTTTTATTTACATTTATTTTGTTCTTTTCCTCCTGAGTTTGCACACATTTTCCTGTTTGCATGTCTGATTGATTTTTAATTGGATACTAGACAATAAGAACCATATATTGTAGTTACTCTGGTTTCTTTTTTTTTAATTAATTTAATGTTAATTTCCAGGATATATGTGCAGGATGTACACATATGTGGTTTGTTACATAGGTAAACACGTGTCAGAATGGTTTGCTGCACCTATCCACTCGTCACCAATGTACTAAGCTCTGCATGCATTACCTATTTATCCTGGTCCTCTTCACCCCACTCCACCCCTCTCCCACCCCCAGCAGGCTGTTTAGAGGTCTGGAAAAGTTAGATTTCTGTGTTTTTGCATTTCAACACAACTATTCTGTGACAATAATAAGTTAATTTGGTGCTTTAAATCCACACTATTAAATTCAACTATTGCGCTCTGACATTCGTTAGCCTCCATTAACACATTAAAATAGACTTGTGATATAATTTTCTAAATTATTTTAACAGAGACAAAAAGTCATGTAATTCACTTGGGGATGAGAAGTATTAAGAACCAAGTTCCTTCCTTAGCGTATTACTTCAGTGAGGCCATGTGACGCTATAAAACTTCAGAAGAAATTTCTTTTGTGGACTGAGAATCTGGTTAACATGAAGTTTAGGGATTGGGAGTTGTAGAGAAGAGTATTGAAGTAGGATACACAATAGAAACAATTATGTGATTCTTGTCTCAGAATTACCTTCTATAAAATAGGGACCTCAGTGGCATCAATTATGTTACAAGATTGAATGGTTTAATTTGCATAAAATACAAATGTGTCTGTGAACGTAAATGTAGTGGTATATTAGTGTTCTTTTGTTACAAGTTTAACAGTTGTATCTTAAGATAGGTCTAATACTGGAATTCAAACAAGCTTGGAACAGATCTTTTAGCCATCTCAGAGGGTGACTAATCTGTAATGAACCCCAAAGATAATCACAGCATTTCTTGGATTCCAGGACTAATGCATGATAATTCACTAATGCAGTACCTCACGTAATACTTCCAACATTTAACAATGATAGTGGCCAGGCGCCGTGGCTCACGCCTGTAACCTCAGCAATTTGGGAGGCCGAGGCGGGTAAATCATGAGGTCAAGAGATCGAGACCATCCTGGCCAACATGGTGAAACCTCGTCTCTACTAAAAATACAAAAATTAGCTGGGCATGGTGGCAGGGGCCTGTAGTCTCACCTACTCCAGAGGCTGAGGCAGGAGAATGGAGTGAACCTGGGAAACGCAGGCTGCAGGGAGTCAAGATGGCACCACTGCACTCCAGCCTGGCGACAGAGCGAGTCTCCGTTTCAAAAAAAAAAAAAAGATTGTCTAAAAATTTAATAAGTACTCAATAGTTGGTAAGACTGATGATGGTTAGAGAAGAGGCAGGAAGAGGGCGATTAGATAGTGTAGGATGGGAGTGGAGGACCAGGAGACCTCTAAACTGCCATTAACTTTATTTTCCTTGAGTGAACAACACAACAATGGATACTTTGATTGAAATAAATCTTTGTTATTTTATTACTTTGCCATTAAGCTACATTAGTAGGAATAAATTTTTATTTATTCGTATGAGTACAGTACTTCCATTCATTAATGCAAAATTCATTTCCTCTATATTTTATTTTATTGCTTTCTCTTTATTCTAAAGTAATGTTAAAATTCCACTTTGCTCTTTGAATGACTATTCACTTGTTTTGCAATTAGTCGAAATTCTGCAATGTAAGTTGTTAATTATTATAAAGAACACAATGTGAAGAAATTCTTTTCTCTCTGGGCTTCCCACACATGGCTGCTTTAATTTCTACTCTCTAACTTTTGCCAGTGGATCCTCCACTAACAACCACTGGATTTTGGAGGCTTTAGCCTTAACCCTCTTCACTTCCTCAGATGAACTCATCTAACCCTGAATTAAGTGCACATGACATCCACAGTTTTAACTACAGCAGCTTTTCATTTGCTCCCTTTGGGGCTTTGGGGAGAAAATGACCTTTTCATTTGCTCCCTTTGGGGCTTTGAGTTTGGAGGGCTTTCCCCAGGTCTTTACTTTCTGACTCCTCCCATAGCTGTTTGCTTTTCAAGATTTCTATTTCTGTTAGAAAGTTACCTCCTGATAGAGAGACATTTTATCACCATTGCATCTAAGGTAACATTCCTACCCTATTTTTTTCCTACTGTAATTGTTACACTACAAAATTCTCATTTCCATGTGTTCACTGTATGATGCTCCTCCCTGGAATATGCCTCCTGATGGAGGTAACTCATTGGTCAGTTGGTTCACTTCTATACACAGTGCCTTGAATAGTGTTTATTCCCAAATAGGTATTATATATCATATAATTATTTAGGAATTGATGTTAAAACTTCATGCATAAATGAAAACATTAACACATTGCTAAATGTTAGCTATTTAGTGATAAGGCTTTACTATAAGAGTGTAGGTAGGAGGTTATAAATTAATATTTGTTAGGTGTGTGCATAATAGATAAATGAAGAAATGTAAAGAAATAAAAATATCTCCATTTTATTGATAAATTAATGTAAAATTGCAGGCAAAAACAGGCCTTTATGTAATAAATGACATAATCTACTGATTCAGGAAGTTACATATATATACACACACATATACACATATATACATATACACATATATACATATACATATACATACATATATAGGAAGTGAGGACAAGTAAAGAAAAAATATATATATTTATATTATATGCTAATGAAGGAACTTGGTCCTTCATTATATATATTATATATATAAATATATATTATATATAAAATATATATTATATATAATATATATAAAATATATATGTAAAATATATATAATATATATTTTTTCTTTTCTTGTCCTCACTTCCTCTGAGACCTTGGGCAAATTATGCAGATCATCCGTGTCTCAGTTTATTCTCTCATAAAATGAAGAATGCTGAATTGAGTAACGTTGCCATTAATTATATATCCATCTTCTATAAGCTTAAGATCTAATTGTGGTGGCCATTTTACCTTATGAATGAGAAAAGGGGCTTTGGAAATTAGATATAATAGCTTTGAGAATCTAGATCTAGCATAGTCGATTGTTTGTTGTACCTGCACCTGAAATTACCAGATAGAAATTATGGCACATAAAATCTCCACAGAAAAACTTCATCAACAACCAAAATATAAAAAAAAAATTATAAGGGAAATTGACTTAAGTATGTTAACAGTTTCATATCAATGTGTCAGCAGGCTCCCTTTATCATTTCAAGAAAGAAATTTGCAGCAGAGTCCTAGTTTTCAATTTCAACATCTCTCCATTTGATTTTTAATTTAGGTTTCCACAGGAGAAGGAAAGTGTTGCCTGTGCTGAAATGATGCTCCCCACTTTCTTGTTCAGCTCAGTCTTGCATTAGATCTTAGAAACCCGGGTTTTATGTATTGGCCTTGGTCATGCAATCACCACAGGTTCCTCAAATTTAAAGCAAAGTTGAGCTATAACTTTGCCGTAGCAAAGGGATAGAATCAGTTTCCTTCTTAGGCCATCAACACCTGCTGGGAATGAAAAAGCAATATAATTGATTTTCATTGCTATACACGGTGTGCCATTTTTGACTAAGTCATCTTTATCACCGTTGCTAGCTTAACGATTCTATAATAAAGACTACAGTTTTGTGGTTTACAGCATGCTTTGTTTTTACACATACAACAGGGCACTTTACAAGTTTGTGCAACATATTTCAGAAATATAATCTGAAAGAAGTAAAGCCAACGTTCAATTTTTTAAAATCTTATATATTGTTATCCTTTTTTTACTAGCAAGAAGAGTTTCAATAATTCAGTATAAAATTTCTTTAGTACAGTATTTAGCAGGTTCAAATTTACTCTATTGAACTTAAAAATTTTAATTGACACATACATATACTACTCAGATAAAATGATTAAAGTGATTATTCCAAAGTATAAACTGCAAAATTTACATTAATGTCAGAAGAGTACATTACGAGACAAATTTCTCTGAGTCCCTCATGTTTTTGCATGTATGGTGAGCAGAGCATTGACAGTTTTAGTTCTGGACCATATTTTTGAGAATATACATGTAGCAAACAGTCTTTGAAAACAAAAATAGTATCTCCCTGTGTAACAGAAGACAGGTTTGTTTACTGTCTGCAGCATTCACCTGAGCTGTTTGCATCGCCCCAAAGGGACTTAGGGGACAAAAAGAATGATACAAGTATGAAGCACATGCTGCTTGCTGTACTTTGTCTCTGATCCATGAATCTCGTGTCTTCTTCTAGTATTCATGAAACTGTGTCAGGATGAATTATTAGCTTAAAAGTAAAAAATAAAATTAGAACATTCATGTTCTTGACAATTTGAACTGATTTAATTTGGAAAATTAACCGTGTGAGTTATTAAAGTGCAATTTAATTTGATAATGATCTCTAAATAAAATGTTTGCTATATAATCCAATGAAATACATAATTTAAGTGTTTACATATATTTGTTGGTTTGGAAATTGGAATGCTACAGCATGGTATTACATAATAATACAAATAACCACATACATCTATGGAGGTGTTATCCAAGGAAGTCTGATAAATCTAAATGGCAAAACTTAATGATATATCACTTAGTAATATATCTAGTCAAAGATAAAAATAGGCTTATTTTCAGCATTATGTATTCTTAAATGTTCTTAAAGAATACTTTTTCCAAATAAATCCGTGTGAGCTAAAACAATAAGACATTATAATTAATGTATTCATTAATTTGTTAAAATTCCCATTGAACACTGTGTATGTGCCAGGCATTGTGCTGCATGCTGAGACTAACACAGTGAACTAAACAGCATCTACCTACCTTTGAGACAATTAACAAATAATCACCCAAAATTTAAAAGTTAATGTAATTATATTAAAAATAGAATAAAATTGTAGGTTAATATGATAAAATATACAAAAGGGACCTAATTTATGTTAGGCAACAGAAGATTCAATATAATATCACAAGGACATAGAAGATATTCTGGAATGTATATACCAGGCAACAGGTATGAAAACTGCAATTTGGAAGACTGTGGCTAGTTGAAAGATTTGACAGAGACCACTTTGGGTGGAGCCTACTTTCAGGAGAAAAGTCTAGGGAGTCATCAGATATGTT
The DNA here is from genome assembly GCF_043159975.1 of Macaca nemestrina. Taxonomy (NCBI): domain Eukaryota; kingdom Metazoa; phylum Chordata; class Mammalia; order Primates; family Cercopithecidae; genus Macaca; species Macaca nemestrina. Next base: position 28,085,704 of record NC_092127.1, read on the forward strand.
TTTTAATGTGAAATTTAAAACTCTCATATGACATTTCTATTATTACACCACATATACTCTCTTCTCCTTCAAACATTAAGCTGAGGTGTAAAATATTTTTATAGATATTTACATTATTGTGGATTATACTACATTTACTCTAGAAACCTATTATATTATTTTTAAAGATTCATAGTCATGATTTCTCTTCATCATTTTTTGTAATTTTAGAAATGTGTGGAAAATTTCCAAACTATGAAATATAACTTATTTACAATTACTCTTTTTACACATTTTTCTTAACAAAGAAGGTTTCTGAGCCTGTTTATTTCCCCCCCAAAAAAAAGACAATTAAAAAATAGTCTTTTCATGTGGAAGCAAGAATATCCACTTTCACTTATAAAAGAACTCCAGAACATCTTAAATTTACCAGTCACATTAAAGAAAACATGTTGACCATTGGGACTGAGGTGAACTGTTAGAAGCAATTATCAAACGTTACCCCTTGTTACTTTAACAAGTTTATTCCCATTGAGAAATTTCTAATATATGCAAAATTAGATGTGCTGATATACAAGTTATTCATTCCTTATGATTAAGAGTCTTCTGCTTCACATTTTATTGTAATTTACAAAGCATTTTCCAAAATATCATTTAATTTACTCCTGATACCTACTTGTGAGGTAGAGTGAGCAGATGTTTTCATTTCCATTGGGCATATTTGGAAATTGAAGCTTAGAAAAAGGAAATAAACTGCTCCAATTTTTAAAAATGGGTCAGTATCAAAGCTGTGTTTCAGATTCAAGTATTTTCAAATACTTGATAACCTAAATATTTATATTTAAATTGTTATAAAGGTAACAAAAGCAACAACGACACTTCTTTAAGAAGCACAGTATTCTTTGGGAGACCGAGGCGGGCGGATCACGAGGTCAGGAGATCGAGACAACCTGGCTAATACGGTGAAAACCCGTCTCTATTAAAAACACACACACAAAATTAGCCGGACATGGTGGTGGGTGCCTGTAGTCCCAGCTACTCTGGAGGCTGAGGCAGGAGAGTGGCGTGAACCAGGGAGGCGGAGCTTGCAGTGAGACGAGATTGTGCCACTGCAGTCCAGCCTGGGCGACAGAGCGAGATTCCGTCTCAAAAAAAAAAAAAGCACAGTATTGATGGAAAAAACATTATGCATTATGCACATATGCCCATGTGGTTATATAATGTCATCCACTATAGCTTAAGGCAGCATAAATAATAAGAAAATAAACATTTAATGATGACAAATATTCAGCATCCAGTGAATACCATAGATAACTTTTGTTTGACATAAGCATATATTGAACTGGTGAGTTGACTGATTTAAGATTAGAAGCGGCACAAGAACCAGCTTTCTTTATTCAGGTTTTCAAAACCAATTATATCTTTCTCTCTGTTATTAGTTAAAAGAAAATTATCCATTCCCGTAGGACATCTGAAAATATAGCCACGCAGTCTTCATTAGTGACCAGTAAAGAACAGGTGCCCAATAAACCTTTTCTGACAAAAAGCAAATTGTGTTAGAGAAAGTTTTTAATACTCTACATTTTTTAAACTTTTAGATATTTTTATCTCGAGACAGATAACATAAAGATGAAAAGAAGCCATAGTTTTATAGTATGATATATATTTCAGCTGTCATGTGTTGCAATTAGCAAAGCAAAACTCCCAATTCTCTCCTGACTTAAAAATGGCAGCTGGGTCAACAACAGCAGTATCATCTAGCTGCACGCAGGAAAAAAAAGAATTAAAAAATTTAGCAATATATTGCTCATATATAACATATTTATGGACTAATCATCACATCTTAAGATTTTTTTCTCTACATTTTCATAATAATGGAGAACATGGATAGTACAGTTTTCTGCAGCTGTTTATCATTGTTACTTAATTGACAGTCATCAAACTCATTATATGACTAATAACTTGTGGGTTAGCACACTCTTTGTGAAACCAACTGTCAGTATGTATACATTATTGAGTTATCACCTTTTTTGTTGTAAAACATTTCTGAATAACCTTCAAATCATTTCATTTAACTCTTGCAACCTCTCTTAATGAGGAAATTGAATAGTGTTACTTCAACCCTTATTTTTTAACCAATTATGTCATTTAGTGGACTCAACCTTTATAAAGTTTTAAATTTAAATTTTTATCTCTTCCCATATAACCCTAAAAGTTTATGGTACATGATATTCTGTATTTTGCTTGTAATGCAATTTAGATTCACAATCTTCCATTGCTGGTATGAAGAAAAATGGTCTCCAGATATTCAGAAATCCAACTGACCATCTCATATTAGAATCTTAGGTTTTGGTTCTTAATTCAATTTTCCTGTGAATTGTTCTGAACATTATTTCTTAAGAAAACGAAACAAAATTTAATACAAAACTAACTTTTAAAAAGTGATCAAGTGAGAAAGAAAACTCAGCTCAAGGTAAAAAATATACATTAGTTTTTGCTACATACATGACACATTACTTCAAAATTTAATGATTTAAAATCACAGATAATCGAGCCGGGCGTGGTGGCTCATGCCTGTAATCCCAGCACTTTGGGAGGCTGAGGCGGGCAGATCACGAGGTCAGGAGACTGAGACCATCCTGGCCAAAGTGGTGAAACGTCATCTCTATTAAAATTAAAAAAAAAAAAAATTACGCCTGTAGTCCCAGCTACTCGGGAGGCTGAGGCCAGGGAAGCACCTGAAGCCAGAAGGCAGAGGTTACAGTGAGTCGGGATCGCGCCACTGCACTCCAGCCTGGTGTCAGAGTGAGACTCCGTCAAAAAAAAAAAAAAAAAAAAAAAAATCACAGATAATCATTATTTCTGGAAAATTTGGGGGTTAGCTTGGAGGTTCTGCTGATCTGGATTGAACTTCACTGGTCTTGGCCGGGTTTACTCATTTACTCATTCCTAAACCGATGGGTAACCTATGAGCCAGCTAGTCTTGGATGGCCTCAGCTGAGATACCTTTGCTGTACTCCACGTGGTTTCTCATCTTTCTGTAAGCTAGTCTGAATTGATTTTCATGTTGATGGCAATCGTCCAAGAGAGAGCAGGCCATGTCATGCAATAATAGAACAAGGAGAAATGCACACTTTTCTTTTTCCAAGTGTCTGCTTGCATTACGTTTGCTAATACCACTTTAGCCAGATAAATTAACACAGCACAGCACATAGTCAAAAAAAAAAAAAAAAAAAAAAAAAAAAAAGACCGGAAAGTTACAGAACAAATGACATGGTTTAGAAAAGCAATTAAGACCATCAATGAAATCAGTCTACCACAAAAGGTAATTCATTTGTTCACAACACTGTTGAAAAGACTTATCTTTGAAGACAGGAAATGATGATTCTCCACTGAAGGGTGAAGACATTTCAATTTTCAGTTATTTGGGGAAGAGTTGGATCTCCAATGAGTAACTTTCATGCAAGGACAAGAACTTAGAAATGAAATAGAGGTTATTTGGTTTTTTATCATAAACTAATTAATAATCTTGGAGGCAGTTTCCTCATAGCATTTATTATGGCAATTGTGTTCATGTACAGGCAAACTGAGAAACTCTAAGATGTTTTTGGAAAAAAAAAAATTTTTGAAAGCTTGCAAATGTTAACTTCCACAATAGATATTCTCTTCAATTTTTTTAACAAACATGTATTTAAGATCTACATATCTTTAGGGCCTAGAAATAAAATTATGCGCAATTAAATCATTGCAATTAAATAGACAATTACACCATAAAGAAATAAGTATATCAATATGGCTCAGTTCATGGATACTGTGGAAGGCTATGTGCTATGGCATGTTTTACTTTACAAGTTTTTATTTAAGTATGAAAACAATACAGTCATATGAATAAATGAATTTTCACAAATTGAAAAAACTCATGTAACCAGCTCTGGCATACTTCTGAATTTATTTTCTGTATGCTAATCCCTTTTCTGTCCCCTTCTTATTGGTGGATGAGTAGGATATAAAATGAGTACAGAGCAAAACATGTGGCCTGCAGTAAACCACATAGTTGACCATTTGTTTTCTTAACTTGGCATTTTCCCTGCCATGTACTGAAAATTTAGGTACTGGTTATAATGCATTGCCTCTATTCTCTAAATCACCTTGAAATAACTCCTATACAATAATACGTAAGCATAGATTCTGTAAATATTTCACCTATTTAACCATGGATGAGGAAAGGAGTTTCTCTTTCTGGTTCTGCTGTGTTCTTTTAGGCAGGCTCCCACACTGTGTGCAACTTCCTCAATGCTCAGGGTTTCCCAGTGAAGGGTTTCCAACGGGGCTTCTCCCATTAAAAATGTCCTCCTGTACCACCTTGGGTGGTTTTGTAACCCCTGTGACTTTCTCTACTGTCCAGTGAGTCATAGATATGCCCACTCTCATCAAGGAAGCCTGGATCTCAATAGTGCTGGAGAAGAGCCTGTTCCTTGGGAGTACTATGTCATTCCAAGGGGTGGTGGTTTGCTGTATATCTGTTATTTTTATATTTTTTAGACTACCCTTTACTCTTTAGTAGATAATTTTCCATTATTCCAACTCTCTGTTATAGTTAATAATTTATTTTTATTTAAAATTTTTATGTTCAAGTTACTGTGTGATTTTTATCATCTGATTGATTGGTTCCTAAATGATGTGCTTGCTTTATTCAGGGCCCCGAGTTCTTCTGATTCAAAACTGATGATCCATGATAACAGTGCTAAGAGTAGGTTTTTGCATGATAATATATTTATAATTTATTCCATGACCCTTAAAATATCTATTAAGAGAACTGAATATTAAAATCAACCCAATAACATGTTGAAAAGATGATTATCAAAATGAACATTGAAGCTAAGAAGCAAATGCTATAAAAAAAATGAGAAATTAAATTATTGGAGCACAAATATCAAGAGTTTGTTAGTTTTATGATTTGAAGGTATAATGACATCAGAATCTGATTATTTTTAAAATTGCATTTATTTGTTATTGATCTATTCCTGTACAATTAATTAATTGTTTGACTAGTTTTTACGAAGGCTATAGATGACCGAGTGTTCCAATTTCCCTTAGCCAGGTAAAAAATACATTATACTGGAGAACTGACATTGTTGTCCCACATAGTGATTTTTTGTGGCATATCATTGCTTCTTCTAAATTATAAGCAATATTTTTCAGGTATGTTGACACCTTTGCTTTGGTTATTGTCTGGAAGACATTCTATCTTTTGAACATGATTCTGAATTCTCTGCGTCATCCATGTTGTGTATATCGCACAATCTAAGTGAAGTTCTCTCATTCTTCCCTACACTGAAAAATACTTTAAAAAGCAAATGTATAATCTTAGTTTGAGCTGCATAACAAAATAACATAGACTTGGTGCCTTTAATAACAGGTCTTTATTTTAGACTTGGTTCCTTTAATAACAGGTCTTTATTTTCTCTCAGTTCACTAGGCTGGAAATCTTAGATTAGGGTGCCTTCATATTAAGATTCTGGGGAGGGTTCTTTTCCTGCATGGCAGAAAGCCACCTTTTCTTTGTTTTTTCACATGGCCTTTCCTTGGTGCTTGCAAGTAGAGAAAAAGAGAGAAAGAGAGAGCTCTTCCTCTTGTTATAAAGCCACTACCAATCCTATCCGATTGGGACCTCATCCTTATTTTTAAACGTAATGCTATTGTGCACTTAATAAACTATCATATAGTGCAAACATACTTTTTATATGCACTAGGAAACCAAAAAAAAATTGTGTGGATCTCTTTATTACCGTATTCACTTGATTGCAGTGGTCTGAAACTGCACCTGCAATAACTCCAAGGTACGCCAATGTGTGTGTGTATAATTGCTATTTATTTTCATATACTATTCCACATGAAGTGACATGTCAGCTACTTAGAACTCTGTACCCTCAAATACTTCTCTCATCTTTTTTCCTGTTGTTGTTATGCATTTTACTTTCACATTGATACAGGTACACAACTACCTTTTTTTTTTTTGTTTAATATAGTAAATTATAAATATACCAAAAAGTGAAGTTGTTATTTATTTGTACACATCCAACTTTCTTTCTGGTATTACATTCCTTCTTCCTGAAGGGTTTCCTGTGGGATTTTTTACAATGCAGATTTGCTGTTAATGAATTATCAGTTTTTGGCTGAACAAAATTTTATTTTCCCTCATACTACAAAGGTCCTTTTGCTGTATATGACATTCTGGACTGACAGTTCCTTAATTCCCCCCAACCCTGCTTCATCCATACCCTAGCAGTTTAAAGATGTCAGTCTTTATTGTCTTACGACTTTTGTAACTTATGATAAGAAGCCTGTTGTAATTTTTACATTTGCCCTTCTGTGTGTAATGTGTGCCTTTTTTCTGAAAATCAAACATTTCTCTTTATCTTTGGTCCTCTGTAGTATAAATATATTTCTGGCTTGTTAAAGTATTAATTTTTTTAAAGAAAATTCTTGACCATTCATTATCAAGAATTTCTAATCTCTAATCTCAAATATTCTAATCTCTATTCTACCTCTTTTGGTGATTCCCATTGTACGTATTTTAGACTGATATTGACTGATTTCTTTTGGATACCCTGTTCTATTATTTCCCACTAATTTGCCCTTTATGTTTTAATTTCAATAATGTCCATTCACCTATATTCAGGTTCACTGAGTCTTTTCTTCAATGTGTCAGGACTACTGATAAGTCTTCCAACAGTATTAATGCATTAATCCTCTCTCTCTCTCTCTCTCTCTCTCTCTCTGTGTGTGTGTGTGTGTGTGCACATGCTTTATTTTTTTTTTTCTGTGTGTGTCTTATTTATTTATAGCATGTCCTTGAACACTTTTTTGCTTTTTCCATTTTTCTGCTAACATTACCCATCCATTCATGGATTTCTTCAGGCCTTTCCGCTAGAAATATTAACATTAATAATAGTTATTTTAAATCCACTTTCTAATCTTTTTCAACAATAGGATTATATTTGAGATTAGTTCCATTGATTGTTTTGTCTCAACAGCCTATTATTTTTTCTCTCTATTTTGTGTGTCTCATAATTTTTAGTTGAAATGTACATACTCTGTGCAAGGTAGGGGTGACCAAGTTTAAAGTGTTTATGCCTGGAAGTAGGCATGCCTCTTTTTCTGGGAGATCTTTATTGAGAAGCTAAGCTTGTTTTAGTTTTATTAGCCACTATGATTACAATGTACTTACTCCTTTAGTGTTACTTTGTGCTTGTGGTGGGAGCTGTATTGATTGATCAAATTCTTCATTGTGCCTGGTCCATCCTCTGTTTTAAGTGTTCCCTGTGAGCCTGCACCCAAGAGAGGTTGTTTCTCATGCTCTTGTCCCTCTACCAGCAGTAGTTTGCTGTTGCTTGTTTGTTGGTTCTTTGCAAGCATGGGTGGTGCAGGACAAGGGGGTATAATACATTTTTTTCACTCAGTATCAACCTTAGGTAGTTATATGCCTCTAAGCCTTTTGAGTAGAATTTTCTTAGTGTTCCTACCTTGTTCATGTTGGTAAGGGGTTTTTTTTGTTGTTGTTGTTTTTGTTGTTGTTTTGTTTTGTTTTGTTTTAGTTTTCTGGAACGAGGAGGGTCTTTCTCTTTTTTTAAAACTCAGTGGGTTTTCACCTGTGTTTTGAAAGGGACAGGATTGACAGCCTTTTTTTTTTTTTTTTTTTTTTTTTTTTAAGCAGTTGAATACTTTATGTCACTAGGGGAAAGGATGCAGGTAAGAATTCTTTTTTCATTTTGTTTTGTTTTGTTTTGTTTCTCACCTCAGCATCAGCTGTTACTCAACACCAGGCCTGTATCATGAGGAATGCCTCTCTTGCCCCCAGTCTTTCTGAAGAGCAAATTGCAAGGTCTATTAAGAAGAGACTGCAAAAGTGACTGTCCTCTATGTCTGTGCTCCCAGGGTTTTATACTCTTACAACTTGTGCAAGTTCAGCTTTTAAGCTATTTTTAAAAAATTCGTTGTTTTTTTTTTGTGCCTACTTGCATGGTGCCTTGTTTTCTTCCAGTGCCCTACTGTAGGTGGATAATTGCTGGTGTCTTGTCTCTTTTTAGAGGCTCCAGGGTTCCTTGAATTTGGGGATAGTTAGTTGATCTGCAAATCTAGCACTCAGATGGATTCCAGAAAGAAATTATTATGTAGATTATTTAGCTTCATCTCATTCTTTGGATAGAAATTCTTTCCATTTATATACCAAGATAAGGCCAGAACTCTGGAATCTGTATTTGTTTACTAATGATACAAGAGTTACCAGGATTTTAGGTTCTTTGAGCCATTCGGATAAGAATATTTTTGATGAAGGCCGGGCGCGGTGGCTCACGCCTGTAATCCCAGCACTTTGGGAGGCCGAGGCGGGCGGGAGACCATGGTGAAACCCCGTCTCTACTAAAAATAGAAAAAATTAGCCGGGCGCAGTGGCGGGCGCCTGTAGTCCCAGCTACTCGGGAGGCTGAGACAGGAGAATGGCGTGAACCTGGGAGGCGGAGCTTGCAGTGAGCCGAGATTGCACCACTGCACTCCAGCCTGGGCGACAGAGCGAGACTCCGTCTCAAAAAAAAAAAAAAAAAAAAGAATATTTTTGATGAAACCACAATAAAAGTGTTTTCGCTTTCAAAACATGGCAAAATATAGTTTAAAACCTAAATGAGATTTTTTTTTGCATTAATTTTTAAGAAGTACAATCTAAGTTGATTTAGGAAACAAGAAACTGGGATATTCTGCATATACATAGGGGAAGCTGTTCACTTTGAGATACTTATGTAAAGCTTACTTTGATTTTTTTACTAACTCAGTTTTTTTGCATTTCAGTATTATACAAAGGATTTATGTAGGTCCCTTACAATTAAAAAAATGATACATCTAGACTTTACGACCATTTAGAAAATATGCCCTTACCAATGAATCTGAAGCCTCCTATAGGCTTCTCTTCATTACACTCTTCTTCTTCTCCTGTGCATATGACTCCTACTGTGAATTATATGTTAACCCTTTTTTTGCTGCTCTTCCTCTTTTTACCATAAATGTATATATCCCTAAGACATACAGTTTATTTGTTACTGTTTTTGGATGTTACATAAATGGAGGCATACTGTTTGTGTGTGTATGTGTTTAGTGACATTGTGTTTGGGGATTCATTCATATTGATGTCTCTAGCTATGTAAATATGGAATTTCAGAGTATGAAATGTAGAGCTAGATGACCTAGTTTTGAATTTTGTGCTGTGAACTTAACCTTCGTAGGGAAGTTACTTAAACTTTCTGAAATTCGTTTCTTTATGTGTAAACTATGGTAGTGTCAATACGTAAATAATATAGATAGGAATGATTCAAGGTTATGTGAGTCGTCTTGAATTTTTTTTTTTATTGTTATACTTTAAGTTGTGGAGTACATGTGCGCAAGGTCCCCTACATTTTGGAGAAAGAATACAAATTATAAAGAACAGTTAGCTATGTAAATGGATGTTTACTTCCAAAGAGGAAAGAAATTACAGCAAATCATAAATATATTTGCAAATTTTACAGAAATATATGGCCATATACACACATTGCAAAGCTACTATCAGATCTTTGAAACGGGCTTGTCCAAATGAGGAGCTCTTAATAAACTTGGACATTATTAGCTTCATGGCAAATCTGACTCTGCATATATTTAAAACACTTGGAATAGTGGTTTTGTAAAAGCAGTGTTATTATTCACCATGATTGTGTTGTGTGCTTAATCTGTTGTACCTGGGAGTTATTTGCAGATTTTTATTATTAAAATGGATGCTATAAACATTACTATAGCAAAATTTATGTGTGTACATTCTTATGTCTGAGTTGTATAATATGCTCATATTTGAGTTTATATTTTACAGACTGGTTTTGCCAATTTACAATTTCACTATGAGTTTATGCGACTTTCCATTGCTCTACATCTCAGTCAGCACTTGGGATTAGGCATTTTAATTTTGTAAATCTAATAGATGTTTAAATGGCATCCTTGTTGTTGCAGTAATGTAATTGTAATGATTAGTAGTGATATTGAACATCTTTTTACAAATATAAGTGATATTTGTGATTTCGTTTTCAGGACATGACTTTTCACATCTTCATTTTTCTATTGAATTGTCAGTCTTTTGTTTTTTCCTTTATCAGTCACAGATAATGGGTTGCTTTGTCCAATTACGGCTTGTATTTTCATTGCTTTGATAATGTAATTTTACAAATAAGAATTCCTAATTCTGACATAGTTTAATTTGTAAACTACTTTTAAAATTATTTCATTTTGTCTCTCAATTTAAAATGTCATCCAATATCCAAATACCTGAGATTATAAAGATATTTTCTTACATTTTATATGAAAATATTTGAAGTTCTGTCTTTTACATATTTGTACTGTTTCCTTTGCTCTTGATTTTTGTGTATGCTGTGAGGTAGAAGTACAGTTGAGAATTTTCTGTATGGCTAAACTTATCTAGTTGCTTCAGCCCTGTATACTTAATAGACTAATCTTTCTCTGCTAATTTGCCATGCTATGTCTGTCACATATCATAAATGTGGCATGGCTATCTATCTGTCATCTATATACTTGTCATTTATCTATTTCTTGGGACAGAGAAAGAAGAGAGACCTGAGAATATTGGTTGTTTCCAGAGAGGCTTTATCTGAATACACCACTTCATCTTAGTTTTAATCTTGTAGATGAGTCTTGATATATGGTAGAGGGAAGTCATCTTTGTTTTCTCTTTCTGTTTCAGGATTGTCTTGGCTTTTCATGCTCTATTACACTGTCTTACAAATCTAAATCAACTTTCGATTTCCTCAAAAAATGTGTTTTTTGTTTGTTTGTTTGTTTTGAGACAGGGTCTAACTCTGTCACTGAGGCTGGAGTGCAATAGAGCAATTTTGGCTCACTGCAACCTCTGCCTTTCAGGTTCAAGCTATTCTCCTGTCTTAGCCTCCCAAGTAGCTGTGATTACAGGTGCACACCACCACACCTGGTTTTAGTAGAAACGGAGTTCTGCCATGTTGGCCAGGCTGGTCTCAAACTCCTGACCTCAGTTGATCTACCCACCTAGGCCTCCCAAAGTGCTGGGATTACAGCCATGAGCTACTGTGCCCAGCCAACATGTTGGTTTTTATCAATTGAAGTTGTGTTGAGATTTTGGATTTAGTAATAATTGATACCTTTAAAATATTGAGTTCTAGTCATGTTTTCCACTGAGTAAGATATTCTTTAATACCTTTCAATAAACTATTATCATGTTCTCAATGAATATTGTTCATGTTGTATGTTGTATTTGTGAACTTTTTGTGATCTCATAGCTATTGTTACAAATCCTACTATTCTCATTTTGCCTACTCTACTTTCCTTTACCTTCTCCACGCTAGAATTTGAGGGACACCTCTTACCCTCTTTGTGTAGCTTTTCATAACCTATGAGCACTCCATAACCTATTGCACTGGGTCTACATATTGTACAAGTGTCTACTCAGGACAACTGCCATAGGCTTCTTCTGCTTGTCTTCTTTTTATTCTAACAAGAGAAATACCTGCAGCTCATCTTACTCAATTCAAAACTCTTTCAAGAGTGACTGTAGAAACTTCTATATTTCTAGGACCCTTTTACTTTTTTTTTTTTTTTTTTTTTTTGAGACGGAGTCTCGCTCTGTCACCCAGGCTGGAGTACAGTGGCCGGATCTCAGCTCACTGCAAGCTCCGCCTCCCGGGTTTACGCCATTCTCCTGCCTCAGCCTCCCGAGTAGCTGGGACTACAGGCGCCCGCCACCTCGCCCGGCTAGTTTTTTTTTTTTTTTGTATTTTTTTAGTAGAGACGGGGTTTCACCGTGTTAGCCAGGATGGTCTCGATCTCCTGACCTCGTGATCCACCCGTCTCGGCCTCCCAAAGTGCTGGGATTACAGGCTTGAGCCACCGCGCCCGGCCCCCCTTTTACTTTTAACAAATTACATTGTATTCCAAACCGCATTTATAAAACTTCATGAAACTTAACAACCATTTAGAACTTGTAGGTGTTTTCATTAAAGTTTCCCTTTTCCCTGATTATTCTGAGAGGTAGTTATTCCTAAATTATTATACTAACAGTAAGGAATTCTGAGAACTGTGGTCAAGAAGAGAACATTTCAATTAATTTGAAGATATTAGAACCTTTTTGCAGGATTATTTTCTTAAGTTTAAAAAAATAAAATTAATTATTTTACATTTATTATCTAATAATATTTTTACAAAGTTCTCATCATTTTGGCTTTGCTTTTCATACCAGAGAATGCAGCTGTTTTATTTTCATTTACTTAATAATTTTAAGCAATAGTTTCAATCCATGTTGGTTGACATTTCTTTTCTATTGCATCTTTTTAAATTGATTCATGAAACAATTTACTTTAAGGAAAGTAGTTTTTAAAATGATGTATTGACCAAATTAAACGTATTTAATTTATCATTTCACAGTGTTATTTACTGATTCTATGTTAAGTATGTTAGTAAATAGGTTACTGAGAAAAATCTGTAGTTTATAGAAAATCTTATCCACTGTGAGATAATACTACCCTAGTCAATCTCAATACGTAGAAGTTTGCTTAAATTTATTTTATTGTTATTTTATGAAAATACATTTTGTTTACATAAAAAGCTAGGAAAATAGCTTTTACAGTATTGCAAAGTAAACGCATGTACTAGAAAACTCAGAATTTGAAACGAAGTTACGTTAATGTCAGTGTATATCAAAACATGTATTTTATACAGAAAACTGTATTTAAAGTGCAAATAATATTGGTAGCATACAATTTAGAACTATAAGGAGGAACATGATATGAAAAAGAAAGTGGGTTAACATTTAAAATTTACCATTTTATAACAGATGAAACATCTTTTAGATTGAAGCAATCTAAACAATATGATTAAAAACATGTGGTTAAATACAGGCCTGAAATTCAGCTGTTATGTACTGATATAATCAATACCTGGTTTTTACTGCCTTGTACATTCTGATTAACCAGTGCTCATCATCTATAGGTTGTTAAATGTTTTGTTACTCTTACATAATTGATTATAATCAATTGGTAGTCACCATAAAAATTTCACAATTTTACATACATGCTACAGGTGTTCTTTTTTCCAAAGTTCCCATTTACACTACCTTGAAAAATATATAAGCAATCAACTCAACAAAATAAATGATTTTGTGTTTTTTTCCTATAAACTCTTTCCAGACATCAATGCCTTAAGGCAACTCTTTAATGGTGTAGAGGCTCACAAAGATTTAATCGCTGAGGAAATATTTATGGAGTGTCTATTGGCAGTCAGATTATAAAGGTATAACGAGGGTTCGGAATAAGTGGAAGATTTTGTCCCTGAATTCAGGGTGTCTGTTCTAAGGCTATAACTCTCAACTATGGCTGAGCCTCCACATCACACATTTGTTTTGATCTATTTAAGATTAGAAAACTGCTGAGAAAATAAAAGATCAGAAATGCTGTATCAGGATGGAGGTAAAGAGTAGGTTTGATATGTCTTTAGACATATAACAAAACTCAAAGCATAAATTTCAGGCTTGGCTAAAACTAATGGAGAATAAAAAAAAAAAAAAAGAATGTGTTAAGAATTATATAAAAAGAACAGCTAAATTCTTCAGTCTGTTTGGATGCTAATATGAGACCCCTCACCTTGTTTGGTGACCACAACCGAGTTATTCAACAGCAGTATATTTTAGTTTTCTTATCTGCAAAATGGGATTAATAATGGGGCCTTTTTGACAAAGTTGTTTAAATGATAAAATTTCATGTTTCATTTAAATTGTTCAGCATAGCACTCGACATATTTACATGCTCAATAAATATTTACTATTTATTTTAAATAGACTGAAATATGGTGTTTTATTTTAAATATATTGAAAAGATCTATGTTTTATTCAAACTAATAAGAGGATATTAAAGTCTAGCTTGTTCAAAAAGCTGCCTGAAAAGGTGTTTATAAAATTGTGTATTCAAGAAAATTTTGGCTGGAATCTTTTAATTCCATTTAGAGGAAAGAGATAAAAATATGAACAAACAAATATAGCTTAGAAATGGTCATGGTAATTTAGATATGCTGTTTTAGAAAGAAGAGCAGTGTAACTAAAAGAGATTTGGTGTTATGGAATAACACAGATTTCAATAAAACACCTTGAAAGTTGTAGTCTTGGATAATTTTTACATCATTGGGTGAAGGAATCTTGATGATACTAGAAAGGGAAAGACTGTACTCTCTAGGTAGCTCTATAGGACATACGGAAAAGTTGTTTATTTCAGGTTTTCAATAAATTTTAAAAGAATTATCTGAAAATATACATTAAAATAGTAATATACAGTTTGGCATATTTGAACATAAACATAATCACAAATACCATCCACATATATTCAGAATTTTCACTGTTGTTTTTAATTATTCTTGTCCAGTGAACTCATTCTTTGTTGTGATCCGGTCTCCATGATATTTTCTGGTTGTAATGAGTTTTACACTTTCTTGCCCTGCATTTATGTCTATGTTATGCAGACTAGATACCTTGCTATTATATTTCTAGTCATCAATAATTTTTTTTTTTGCTCAAAATCTTTCTAAAAATACTCGACTCTAATCTTTCTCGACTAATTTATACAAAAGTCTGGCATTCCCCCATTATACTCTACAACATGTCAAATATCTGCTTACTGTTCACGTGGGGTACAGTCTTTTGTCTTTTCATTTAGCATTTCAGTTCCCTAACAGTGTTCTGTCTGTATGACCCCTGTTTTTAATGGTAGCCTGTGGTGAAAGCTGGAGTTATATTGTGAAATTTGTATCATTAGTTTCTTTTTGTGGAGGTTCAAGCTCCAAATCCTCTCCTATTGTGTAGCTCATAAGGCTTTCCCTCATTAAATCAGTGAGAGTAGCACCATGACAGTTTCCTCTGGGAGTTGTAGAAATGTGGTATGATTGATCTTATATAATATGATATTGAGGATTCATATTTTTTGAGAGTTATGAAGGAAATATTCAGTTAAACCGTATGACAGCCAGAGTGTACAATATGGTTCCCCTTCCCTCCTCTTCCTCCCCTTCTGCCTCCCCTCTCCTCATCCCTTCTTCTTTGACTCCTCCTCCTCCTTCTCCTCTTCTCCCATTTATCTCTTTCTCTCTTTCTCTTCTCTGATCTTTTTTTTCTTGTCAGAAGATTTTTATCATTTTCAAGGCCGGATTCAATAGCTCCATAATCATTTTCTTGTTTTCAATAAATCTGTAGTGTGTGTCAGTTTGAGGGAAGCTATTTTTAACAGAAATTCACCTAGCATAAATATAGGTAAAGTCAGAAATTATATCAGATGTGGTTTTGGAATACTATCATGTGAACTTTGGTAAGTCAGTGGATACTATCATATTTTAAAGATATAAATATTTTTTAAAAATCACATTTCAGAGGGAAAACAGTTTCTTTACCAAAAGATACTGACACAATTAGTTACATTTTACAAAAATGAAGTGAAGATAAATGCTCACTTTTTATTGATAAATATTGTATATAACATTAAAAACTGAGCAACACATTAAAAATTTAGAAATAAACATGAAAAATTCTAAATCCAAAATTAAAATTGGGAAGAGGTAATGAACAAAAAACTCTTAGAAAGTAAATCCTCAGAGTAAATATCTGGGAAAAAATCTTTAAGACTATTTATAGTAAAGTGTATTGAAAACTTGCCAATTACATCTTAAAAAGCTGGAGAGGATGTGGAGAAATAGGAACGCTTTTACACTGTTGGTAGGTGTATAAATTAGTTCAACCATTGTGGAAGACAGTGTGGTGATTCCTCAAGGATCTAGAATGAGAAATACCATTTGACCCAGCAATCCCATTACTGGGTATATACCCAAAGGATTATAAATCATTCTACTATAAAGACACGTGCTCACGTATGTTTACTGCAGCACTATTCACAATAGCAAAGGCTTAGAACCAACCCAAATGCCCATCATTGATAGACTGGATAAAGAAAAGTGGCACATATACGCCATGGAATACTATGCAGCCATAAAAAAGAATGAGTTCATGTCCTTTGCAGGGACATGGATAAAGCTGGAAACCATCATTTTCAGTAAACAAACACAAGAACAGAGAACCAAACACCGCATGTTCTCACTCATAAGTGGGAGGTGAACAATAGAACACATGGACACAGGGTGGGGAACATCACACATTGGGGTCTGTCAGGGATTGGAGGTCTAGGGGAGGGATAGCATTAGGAGAAACACCTAATGTAGATGACAGGTTGATGTGTGCAGCAAACCACCATGGCACTGTATACCTATGTAACAAATCTGCGCATTCTGCATGGTATGTATCCCAGAACTTAAAGCATAATAATAATAATAATAATAATGATAATAAAAAGAATTTTCTGTACCAGCACCTCATATCCTCATTCTCTGCAGCTGAGAAAAGGGGTTGAATACAGGGGTTGATATGTTTTACAATGTTGTCTTTTGACTCAAACTTCAGCGTATCTACCCAGCCTTTCTTCTATGGGCACATGCACTCTCACTACATTTCCAGCCTTTTTTCTTCAAACCTGGTAGTATATTTTACCTTTTTTGTTTTGAGCATTTTTTCTCAAATTTCCTCTTTGTTCTCTCTTCCTGTTTTTATCCCCGAGTTCAACTTATGATTGACAGGGAAGGCAGTGTGTTGTGGGCGCATGAAACACAGACTCTGGAGTAAGCCTACCTGGTTTCCAATCCTAGCTCTGCTAATTAGAGGCCAAGTGGAACTAGTAGCTTACTTGACATCTTAGCATCCCTGGCTATAAAGTGAGAGAATATTAATAGATCTTGTTTTATAGGTTTAATATACAGATGAAATGTGTCCATTTTTGTGAAGTGTTTACAGTAATGTCTGGCATACTGATAACTGCTTTATAAATAAAGATTAAATGCATTGAGTTTTGTCTCGATAATTTGTAGTTAATTAGCTTTCTGTTGCTGATAGCAATGTTTTGGAATGCAAAAGTGTTTCTTCTTCATATAAATATGTCAATTATTCTTTCTTTTTTGATTTCTAATTTTTGTCATACTCAGTGAAGATTTCATTAACTAAGACTATATATAGTTTTATTATGGCTTTTTTTTGTATTTAAGTATTTCATATAGATTTTAGTTTAACAACAGCTTTACTCTGCTATTCTCCACAAACCGTAAAATTAACCCATTCAAAGTGTGCAATTCAGTGCTTTCTACTGTATTAGCAAAATTGTGCAGCCATCATGGCTGTCAAAGTTTAGAATATTTTCATCCCTCCAAAAAGGACTTCAGACTTATTAGCAGGTATTTTCCCCTCCCCCATCCCCTCAGTCCCTGGTTACCACAAATCTGTCTTCTATGTCTATGGATGTGGTCATTCAGGACGTCATACAATTAGACTCAGACAGTTTGTGACTTTTTGTGTCTGGCTTCTTTCACTTAGAATATTAATTTCAAGATTCATACAAAGGCCCTAAGGCCGAAAAGAAAGGTTTATTCATGTTGCAGTATATATTAGTACTTTATTCCTTTTTATTGTCAAATAATCTCTACTCCATTGTATAGATATACTACATTTTATTTATCCATTCATCCATTGATAGACATTTGGGTTGTTTTCACTTTTTGCCTTTTATGAGTAATATAGCTATGCACATTTGCATACAGAAAGTATCAGACATGTTTTCAGTTCTTTTGGGTATGTACATAGGAATGAATTGCTAGTCCTAGGTAACTTAGTTTAGCTTTTTGAGGAGTGGCCAAACTGTTATCCAAAGCAGAGGCACCATTTAATATTCTCACTAGCAATGCGTGAAGGTTCCAAATTTTCCACATCCTCTCCAACATCTGCAACTGTCTCTTTTTTATTTTAACCAATGTAGAGTATATGAAGTATCTGAGGTTTTTATTTGCATATCCTTAGTGACTAGTAATGCTGAACGTGCTTTTATGTGCTTATTGTTCATTTGTAAATCTTTTGAGAAATGTTCGTTTGAATCCTCTACCCATTATTTTAATTAGACTATTTGTTTTATTTTGTTTTGTTTTGAGACAGAGTTTCACTCTGTCACCCAGGCTGGAGTGCAGTGGAACGATTTTGGCTTACTGCAACCTCCACCTCTCGGGTTCAAGCAATTCTTGTGCCTCAACCTGCTGAGTAGCTGGGATTATAGGCATGTGCCACCATGCCCAGCTAATTTTTGTATTTTTAGTAGAGACGAGGTTTCCCCATGTTGGCCGGCTGGTCTCGAACTCCTGACCTCAGGTGATCTGCCTGCCTTGGCCCCCCAAAGTGTTGGGATTAAAGGTGTGAGCTACCATGCCCAGCCTATTTGCTTTTTGATTGTTGAATTGTAATTACTCTTTATATATTCTGAATAGAATATCCTAATCAGATAAATTTTCTTCAAATATTTCCTCTTTTCTACAGGGTATCTCTTTACTTTCTTGATGTCTTTTGAGCAGCAAAAAAATTTTACTTTTTATAAAGCTGAATTTACCTATTTTTCTTTGGTATGTTGTGTGTGGCTGTTGAGATTCACTCTTAGTGGTAAGCTAACGATTGAACAGGGATTTAATTAAATGCCTTGCATCAGTAAGTCTCCCAGGCTTTGTTGAGGTTCTCTATCTCTGTTTTGTGTTACAATATGAGTGTTCCTATATAGTTCACGACTCTGTCTTAGCCTTCAATTTCTGCTTGTGTAGAGCCTTATGTGCAGCTAGAGATGAGAGAATAGGGATTCACACGTCTCTGCTGAGCGTGCACACAGTCCTGCACATTTGTGTGGCCTTCTAGACGCCTAGGAATTTGTGGAACTCTACAAATTTCTCTACGGAGAGCCCATTCCTCAGGTTTATCTTGTAATGTTTATTTAGTCAAACACTACTGTTATCTACAACTAGTATCTCTGTTGCAGAAAGTTGTAATGTTAAACAACTGCTGTTGTTTCCTTTCATAAAGACTTTAGGGGGCAGGTGTGGTGACTGATGCCTGTAATCGCAGCACTTTGGGTGGTTGAAGCAGGAGTTCAAGACCAGCCTGGCCAACATGGTGAAAACCGAGTGTCTCTACTAAAAATACAAAAATTAGCTGGGCGCAGTGGCTCACTCCTGGAATCTCAGCAATTTGGGAGGCTGAGGCAGCTGAATCACCTGAGGTCAGGAGTTCGAGACCAGCCTGGCTAACATGGTGAAGCCCTGTTTCTACTAAAAATACAAAAAATTAGCCAGGCGTGGTGGCACGTACTTGTGGCGCCTGTAATCCCAGCTACTCGGGAGGCTGAGGCAGGAGAATCGCTGGAACCCGGGAAGCAGAGGTGGCAGTGAGACGAGATCATGCCATTGCACTCCACCTTGGGCAACAAAAGCGAAACTCCATCTCAAAATAAAAACTAAAACAAAAACAAAAACTAACCGGGTGTGATGGCGTGCCCCTCTGCTCCCAGCTACTCGGGTGGCTGAGGCAGGAGAATTGATTGAACCCGGGAGGCAGAGATTGCAGTGAGCCAAGATCATGCCACTGCACTCCAGAGCCTGGGAACCCTGTCTCACACACACACATACACACACACACACAGACATTAGGGAAGGGATGGGACTCTTTACACTGAGTGAGCTTTAAGTGTTGCTCAAAGCTCAAATAAAAAGAAGTCATGAAAATGTATATTTTTGAGGAGCTGCTAATCTATCCAACAGGTACAATTCTCTCAGGATGCGGTCTTGGAGGAGCTTCAGACTTGCTCTTTCCCTTCCAATGTCTTCTAGGATGATGATTTTCATAGCTGGCATAATTTCAGGGAGCCTAGTTCAAGGCCACCATGCAGCTGTGGAGAGGTGTTGAGGAAGTAAAGTTAAAATGCCACATAAATTTTGCCATTCTTATTAGGAGCCAGCCACTTTTTGAATAAATACTCTGTGGGCTATTGTGAGCCTTTCTCTATTTCCAGAATTCTGAAAAAAAAAAATGATTTTGGCAATGTTTGCCAGAATAATCATTATTGTAATGGAAGAGAAAATTTTCTGATCTTTGCTCTTCTGGAGGTGCTTCATGGATTTGATTTTAACAGTGCAAGTTTATTTCCTTTCTTTTTTTTTTTTCAAAATGATTATGCATTTATCTCCATTATTTTGAAGTGGTATGGTTATTTTATTCAAATGTGTTGATGGTATTTGGGCTTGGAAAATAAATGCTATTCTATGTTATGTCTATAAATGTTATCACCGAGATCACACTGCTTTAATAATTATTTTTATTGGTAAATATATAATTAAGTAATATAGAAGTAGTAGATAACTACCAGGGTGAAGAATGCAGTTAACAGGTGTTTGTTCTAGCCATTCATAAGAAGAAAACACCTTATAGCTGTGCTAATCTTTTTTTAAATTTTTTTATTTGTAATTATTTATTTATTTAGAGACAGAGTCTCACTCTGTTGCCCAGGCTGGATTGCCGTGGCACGTTCTTGGGTCACTGCAACCTCTGCCTCCCAGGTTCAAGCAATTTTCCTGTCTCAGCCTCCTAAGTAACTGTGACTACAGGTGTGTGCCACCACACACAGCTAATTTACATATTTTTAGTAGAGACATGACTTCATTGTGTGGGCCAGGCTGGTCTTGAACTCCTGAAATCAAGTGATCCACCTGCCTTGGCCTCTCAAAGTGCTGGGATTACAGGGGTGAGGCCACCGTGCCTGGCTGGCCCGTATTAATCTTGAAAATGGGAGCTAAATTAGAGCACATATGTGGAAACTAACTAACTTTATATATTAAACACACATTTCAAATAAATATTTAAAAGCTATATTTATGAGTTGAGATGATGCTTTTCAAACAAAACACATTGTTAGAAAATTGTAATTACAGATCCTTTACACTTATACACCCAACAATGCTCATGTTGATAATTTTAAAACAATATTTGAGTCTATTTGTTTTGCACCTGAATATGCCTTTTAAAAAACGAAATTGTTGCAATTAATTCAAAATGCAAACACCTTGTTTTATTTTATTTTTTAATAGGATTTTGGAGATGATGGGTCCTTGTACATTACCAAGGTGACCACAACTCACATGGGCAATTACACCTGCTATGCAGATGGCTATGAACAAGTCTATCAGACTCACATCTTCCAAGTGAACGGTAAGAAATGATTTTTGTTACCCTGATGATTCAAAGAATACCATAATTTATTAGGAAGGGAAGCCTTCAATTTTTTTAATTTTGCAAGGTACTAATAATATTTCAAGTTTTGTGACTCAACTGATAATGTAAATGTTTTTTAAGTAAAAAACAAAACAAAACAAAACAAAAACCACACACAAAGTTTCCAAGTGAATAAGCACTATAAATTAGTACTATTATTATTATCATAAAATGTTAAAGTAACTCATTTTAATTGGAAAATTAGAACACAAGAAATTTACATTGTTTTAGTTTAGAATATTAACAACTAGGGAAGCATAAATTTTTAGAAACAAAAATTTTAAATAGATCATCTATTTAATTGATTGCATTAATGATATAGACTACTATTATTCATGTATAACAAATTTTATACTCTTGATGGTTAATTTACTGGCTGTCTATGAAAGTGGACCAGGTGGGCTGATATCACTCCTACAATCAGAGCTTTTCTTTATTTCTGATTTAATTTAAATTGTAGTTATTTACTAGCATTAATCATTGCATATGTGACTTATTAGTAAACATTTCATTTCCATAATTTATTGTAATATATATATGTTAATATACTCTACGATTTATAAAAAGGAGGCAGAAACTTACTTGGCTTTCTGTCGGAAAAGCAAGATGGCTAGTGTGATGAGCATGAATTTAGAGGAGAGTGGCAGATAATGAGCTTGTAGAGGTAGCCTTGGGGCAGATCACATGGAGCCCTGTGGACCTAGGTAAATATTTGGATTTCCATTCTAAGTATAAGGGGATGCTATCAAAGTGTTTAGTATATGAAGTAGCACATTCTGATTTTTTTTTACAAAACAAATGAATAGTTTAAAGACTATTTTAGTGTCCAAGTAAGAGATAGTGGTAGCTTAAAATATAGTCTTAATGGTGGAGTTATAAAGAAGTGGTCACATTTGGAGTATATTTTCAAAGTACTTCTGTGAGTATCACAGGAATAGCATGTGAGTGTGAGAGTTAAAAAATGATCTTAAGGAATCTGAAGGAAACAGTTAGGTATATAGGTGTGCCATTTACTGCTTTGAAGAAGGAACACATTTTGGGATTGGGTGAGATTACAGTTTAGCATGTCAACTTAAATATAATTATCGATGGAAATGTCAAGTATTCAATTGAGGAACATGAAAGCCCAAAGTTGTATGTTCAGGTAATATCAATATGTATAAATTGCACTTAAAGTCATAAATCTGAGCTTAATTAGGTCACGTTAGAAATAAGTATAGATGGATATGAAGTCAGAGGATTGAGTCTTGGATCTGAGGTTAACAAGTGGAGAAGACTGAGAAGGAGAACCCTGTGATGAGAAGTACGCGTACTGGAAATCAATTAATAAAATGTTCCAAAAAGTTTGAAAATATTGGGCAATCTGATTTAACTATTGTTGACACTCCAAAGGAGCAGATCTAGTTCTTGGTTTCTGGTGAAAATACAGTTGGCATCTAGACATAATCAAATCTTTGAACCCAACTTTCCATGAAACCAGGGAAGAAAGCAGGCAAGACGCAAAGTTGATTCATGCTGTTCCCAGTGGCCTCAGATGTTTGGAGATGGACTTTCATATACAGAGTAATTACACCTGCTGATACACAATCTTGAGGGAGTAGGACAAGTGTGTGCTGAGGATGCTCCTCCCTCTATGTAAATGCTGCATCCATGGGGAAATTGTTCTTGCACATATGGCCCTCACTTTCTATTTTGTGGCGAATGCTTACTGACTGTTTGCCTATTCAACAAGATTAGTGTCCTGCCTTTTTTTTTTTTTTTTTTTTTTCCAACATTAGAGAGAGAGAGTCTCCAATTGTGTTTTTGGCTAACAATTAATTCTGTTTTTTATCTCTTATCCTCACTCCCAGTCCTAGTTCTTTCATGTAAGAGTTCCTAGTAGTTTTTAGAGTGTATGGTGCATGTTCCCCACCTGCATCAGAATCGCATAAAAGAAAAGATCACAAGTGCAGAACCCTGGCCTTCACCAGCACTCTCAGGAAGTCTGATTTGAAATCTGCATTTTGAAAAGCGTCTCAGGAAATTAGGATACGTGGTAAAGTGTGACAACTATTCTAAACGGCTGCTCTTTAGGAGCTGCTGCTCCTCATTCATGTCTGATGTAGGTTTCTTACATAACTTACTCATTTGCCATGCCCCAGCTGAGAAACCCACGGAGGAGACTTTGAGCCAAACTGTGGGCTTTCATGTTGCAAGGTTGCACTGAGCAGCACTGGTGAAGGGCAGCTTCCCTATTTCATCCCCTCCCGTGAATGAACTGCTTACTCTCTGATCTCAGGTTTTTCTGAAGACGGAATATGGGAATAAAGAAATAATGAGGTCTCAGAAACAGAGTGCTCCCCATCAGCCTTAGCATTATGAATTAATGAAAAGGAATTCAATATTAGCAGTGATTTCTTGTGCTGAACTCCAATGCTTTTCCTTTTCGAGGTACAAGGGTCCCTGAACCAATATCCCACAGGGAGCAAAACCAGTTTCTTTCCATTACGTCCCATAACATTTAAACTGCTCTGACTTTCTTGGTATAAAGATTTTCAGGAAGGGATGGGGTTTGGAGAGAAAACCAATGATATTATCATTGCTGAGAGGGCAAACAAGATGAGGAGTATAATTTAAGCACTAGATTTCAGTACTTGTGTGCAATTATTGACCTTTCCAAGACCAGCTTTTGCCAAGTATCGGTGATAAAACTATGATTATAGTCAATTCAAGAGAGAAAGGAAAGTGAAAAAATAAAGAACACGTCTATCATTAACTCTTTTAAAGGAGAACATTTGCTGAAAGTTAAGAGAGAACTTTGCAGTAGCTGCAAGGCACCTGCATTCAAGGGAATGGATTTTATAAAAGTTATAGATATGATCATCTTTTATGCTGATGGGAATAATCCAGTAAAGATGAAAAGCAGATAATTTATAAGACAAAAAGGATAATTATAGTAACAAATCAATTAAATTTAAAATTGATGTGATCTAATTCACAGAAGGACGGACTGATCTTTGGAAGATGAATAGTTCCTCTGTTGAAACACAGAGAAAGACCCACTGTTTGGGAAAACATTCACGGTGCAGGAGCATGAGGACGTCCTTTTTGCATTACCTGAATTTTCTTAAGGGAAATGAATAATACCAATGGTTGAAAGTGAAGAGTTTATAATAGCTTTAATGGTTGTGAGAGGGAAGGAAATGTCAAATAATTATCTTGCATTGCAGGAGGGTGATTGAAATAACAATATGTAGTTGGTATGTTGGGGAGAGCTTGTAGTATTCATGAAGCATGTTTTCCTTCTGTTGTGGTTGACTGTAAAGTAGCCAAGAGAGAAAAAAAAAGACTGATTTAGCGAGCGTTTGTTTGTCAGGTGAGTAAGTGGGGGATAGTTAGGAGTGAAGAAGTTAAATAAGTTTACAAGGGATTGATTACGGTAGGTCACAGACTAAGTGTGAGATAAGGACACAGGTGAGGACATGATAAATGTGACATGAAAATTGACTGGCATTCCCAAGGATCAAATATTACTAGAATAAGGTACTAGAGAGGAAGATATGCAATACCCTCACTCGAAGCATTTTCAGTTTCTAAAAAAATGTTTCTAGTTAGGTCAAGTCTATATAAAGGACTCTGTGGACCACTAAGGTTTGCTAGGGTTTTAAGCAGCCCAAATGTCCTAATCTAATTTGCCACTTCTAGTCTTAACCACTAGGAGAAATAAGGTATAAAATATCACTGATTTATCAAATTCAACTATCATTGATCAAAAACTTGTTCTGCTGCATTTATATCAACAAGGGAAGGCAATAAGTTTGTTTCAAAGTTCATTTTATATTTGTTTTTAACAGTGAGGGATTAACTTTAATTGCTATAACATAGACCCAAAAGGCCAAGGGCTCAAAGGAGATATGAGTGTATTCTTCTAACATATAAAAAGATAGGGCGGTTTGGGGATGGCAGATCTATAATGTCTTCAGTATCATAAGCTTCCCCTATTATGATTAGCAAACAGTTTCTACCTTCAGTCTCATCCTCTGACTTCAAAATGGCTGTGAAAATTCTGTAGACCTTTCAACAAGGAAACAGGAAGAGGCAGGAAGGGGGAAATGACACCTGGCACATGAGAAATAACTTTTTTTTTTTTTTTTGAGACGAGTCTTGCTCTGTTGCCCAGGCTGGAGTGCAGTGGCGCGATCTTGGCTCACTGCAAACTCCGACACCCGGGTTCAAGCAATTCTCTGCCTCAGCTTCCCCAGTAGCTGGGATTACAGGATTACAGGTGCCCTCCACCACTCCTGATTATTATTTTTTCTTTTTTTTAGTAGAGACAGGTTTCACCATCTTAGCCAGGCTAGTCTTGAACTCCTGACCTCGTGATTCACACGCTTCGGCCTCCCAAAGTGCTGGGATTACAGGCATAAGCCACCGCACCCAGCCGAGAAAGCACTTTTTAAAAAGGTTTTAATGAAAGCACCAGTCGTAACTTCCATTGATCCTCCCTAAACGAAAACACATGGCACAATATATTTTTCTGACTGTGATGTATTGCCACCCACGACAATATAAAGATTATGTTATCTAAAAGAAAAGGGAAAATAAATATCAAGTAGGTAACCATCCACCTTATTTACAAAGTTTCTGATCTATCAAAATATTTCGACAAACAAAAACTAGAATAATGACACTTTATAATAACATATCTAGAAATGGTGGGATAAGTTACACAACCACAGCCCTAAAATGAGTACTGTCTCTTTTTTGGGGTGTTCCCCTCCTTTGGTTTTATGATGTTTTGTATTTGGCATAAGAACTTTAAACGCATGTTTTTTATGTCAAGAAGTATAGCAAACTTGGGATTACTCAAGTGTTATAAGTCAATAACAACAAACAGTAGTTGGGAATGAGGAATAATACTGGATAAAATACAATCAAAATGCAAGAAAATGCAAATTATCTACCAAATAGCACATTTATGGAATCCAATAAATCTCTAAAACTGGTTTAACTCATCTTATATTTTTCATTCACTTTTAGAAAAGCTTAAAAGCACCTTTAGAAAATCAGGTTTCAGAATTTAAAATATTTATCTTAACATATTTGTCAATTCTTAATAAAAATAAAATATGTCATTGATTACCAAAACAAGCCCTGAAAATACCACAAGTTATTGGAATTAGTAAAAGAGTCTTTTTGAAGTTCAAAGTCTATTTGAATATCCTAGGGCATAAGCCAAATAAAAGTCTATCTATAGCCCTGTTCCTTTTCAAATAATGCAAAATTAGATTATTGAAATATGAAAGTGCTTCTGTGCCGTTGTCTGAAGAAACATTAGGTATAAATCAAAGTAGCTTGACTCTACCAGTGGATTTCATTTCATGCTTTTCCTTCTCTTTTTACATAAAGCAAATCGTCTTTAGATCTTAAGCGTACAGAATGTTTCATACAGAATGTTTGAAATTTTTAAAAGTCATCAGTGTTTACACTCCCCTCTGGGCAGAAAGCGTGTCCGTATTCACAGTAAAACTATATGCACACTGTTACTTCTCTCTCATTCAAATTATTTAAGCCCTCATACATAATATTGTGTGGATGTTTTTTCTACTGAAATAAGAAAACTTCTGCATAAAACGGTTGTTGTTTGTCGGTTTTACAAGATGTCTATATACAACACCCCGATTTTTCTCCTTCTAAGTTGGAAACATCTGTAAGAAAGACACAAGAATCAGATATACAGATATAAAGCATGACCTTCATTACTGAAAAAGCTATTATTTAGAAAACCCAGCTTAAGTCTGGGGCAACAATAGCTTTCTTTTTTGCATCATAGAATTCAGCTTCCTCATTTGGTCATAGGCAACACTGGAATATCTGCCCTGGGTCTGCTAAAGCTTCCTATCTAAGTTTGGCCAGACTGCAGAGAAATCTAGAAAGTGAGACAGTGAGATCTACAGAGCAGGAAGTAAGAGGTCTCCTTCACCCTCTCTTCTCCTCCCACTGAGAGTTAATACACGAGAGAGTGAGAAACTAGAGGGTTACCCTTGCTCACAGATTGTCAAACAGTGGTTCGTGCACAAGGAGCAACAGCAACATGTTTTAAAGGCAAATTCTCAGGGCTCATCTGTGGCTACAAATCAGAAACTCTAAGTAGGGTGTAGAACAATGTGTGTTCTAACAAACATTCCTGGTAATTCTGAAGATAAATTTTGAGAACTACAGTTTCCCTCCTAAAAAGATAACAAGTGGGAACGTTTCCCTTCTTCATATTCTTCAACTCTTTTTTCTTTTAATTTTGATTTAAAACTTTCCGTTGCTTGTCATCTAGGCGATTGGCTCTTGCTTGGCGGGTGGTATTGTCCATGTATCATTTCAGTCTTTTGCCACATGAGGCCCCACAGCAGACAATATTCATGTCTTGCTCCACAGCCCACACAGGCCTCCTCATCTATGGTGAATGTCCCTTGATAACTACTTGCTGCCAAAGCTTGTCTGTCTGTCACTGTTCCTTAAGATTTTATTTATTAGGTAGGTTAGTGCAAAAGTAATTGCTTTTTTTTTTTTTTTTGCACTTACTTTTAATGGCAAAACTGCAATTACTTTTGCCCCAACCTAACTGCACAAGAATCTTTATCAACTACACTCAAGGCAGCCCTAATATTCCAGAGATTTGATGTCCTCAGGAATCCTCATTAACCAATGAGGGACACAAATCAGTGAGTAAGAAGCACAGCTACCCATTCACTCAATGGGAAACTCCTGAGGGGCATTCAACATTGTTCAAGGGGTCCACACTAGAATCCAGTCCTTTTTTCCCCATAGTTATGAATCTCATGAATGCATCCCCCTTTTCCTCTTACCTTTTATTGTAGTTTTCCTTTCCATTGTCTAACTTTTCCCATTTTCACACTTGTGCCTCCTGGGATCACTTCTCAAATCAAAACTAGTGGAACCTAGGGTCTTTTCTCAGAGCTGCTTTTGGAGATATTCATATTTTAAATAAATTTCAAGTCCTTAACTCAATAACAATTGCTTCTCTATTGTAGCTTCCCCTAAAAACTACTAGTGGGCACCATGTTTGTTTACAGAAGACTTTGAACTATAATAAAACAGTACATTAATTAATTAACTTCAAAACCTCAAAATTCCCTCTATATGCTGTTTCTCATGTTAAATTATGTTCAGTTACACTGTTCAATAGAGTTCTTCAGAGGCTCTGTGATTAAATTAAATCATGATGTCAAGATACTTCAATTATTCAATAGCAAGAATTTGGACATGTTCAAAAATTAACACATAAATATTCTAATTATTAAATTCCCAGAGAGAAATAAAACTGAAGAAATTAAAGTTCCAAAAAATTAGTCCAGAGTACTTAATATCTAAAATTAAATTATTCTGCCCTTATAATTTAACATCTAAAGAAAGTCCAAAAGTTTAAACTACATGTAAATTCCAAAGAGCCAAGTTTTTCCCTGATTTTTTATTATGGTCACTTTCAGGGAAAGAAGTCCTTGAAAATTGATGACTTTGGGGTAACTTAAACATTTGTATCCTGGGCTTATTCTCGCTGGGGTTTGCAATTCATTTTCAAATGATCACATCCATGTTTTCTTTCTTTTCTTTCTTTCTTTCTTTCTTTCTTTCTTTCTTTCTTTCTTTCTTTCTTTCTTTCTTCCTTCCTTCCTTCCGTCCGTCCGTCCGTCCGTCCTTCCTTCCTTCCTTCCCTCCTTCCTTCCTTCTTTCTTTCCTTTTTTTTTTTTTTTTTTGAGACAGTCTTGTGCCACCACCCAGGCTGGAGTAAAGTGGCACGATCTTGACTCACTGCAACCTCTGCCTCCCAGGTTCAAGCAATTCTCCTGTTTCAGCCTCCCAAGTAGCTGCGATCACAGGTGCTTGCCACCATGCCCCACTAATTTTTGTATTTTAATAGAGAGGGGGTTTCACCATGTTGGCCAGGTTCGTCTCAAACTCCTGACCTCAGGTGATCTGCCCACCTCGGCCTCCCAAAGTGCTGGGATTACAAGTGTGAGCCACCATGCCCAGCCTCATTCATTCTTTATTCAATATTTCCTTTTATACTGACTTCTGGTGTGTTCCATAACATTTAGAATGCCATTTTATCTCTATTACTGACTTATTAGTTATACCTTTTTAAAAATTTTTGTTAGACATTGCTATAAGCCACACATGCAATATGAAACTTAACATATTGTCATGTATTTTAAAATAATGTTTTACCACTTCATGTATAAAGTAAGAACCTTAAAACAGCACTCCTTGATCTCTGCCATTATCATCCTTTGTAATAATATTATCAAACATTTAACTTCTACATAGGTTATAAAACACACAATATGTTGTTCCATTTTTGCTTTAGAAGTTAAATATCTTTCAAGGAGGTTTTTAAAATTAGGCAAGAGAACAAAACAACTGCATTTCTGATCCTCCTCATTCTCTCATGTAAAACTGAATTTCTGAATTTTCATTTACCCTAATAAACATGCTTTAATAATTTCAAGTTCAGATCTGCTCCTAATACATTTTCTTGGCCATTGTTTGTGTGAAGGTATTTTTACTTTTATTTTTTAATTGAATAATATTTCTGTTGGATATTAATTTTTTTTTTTTTTTTTTTTTGAGACCGAGTCTCACTCTGTGTCCCCAGGTTGGAGTGCAGTGGCATGATCTCGGCTCACTGCAAGCTCCGCCTCCCAGGTTCACACCATTCTCTTGCCTCAGTCTCCTGAGTAGCTGGGACTACAGGCGCACGCCACCACGCCCAGCTAATGTTTGTGTATTTTTAGTAGAGATGAGGTTTCACCATGTTAGCCAGGATGGTCTCGATCTCCTGACCTCTTGATCTGCCCACCTCGGCCTCGCAAAGTGTGGGGATTACAGGCGTGAGCCACCGCGCCCACCCTTAGAATATTGAATTTCAAGTAGATAGTTTTTGGTTTTTATTTTTCTTTCAACAATTTATAGATGTTCTATTGTCTTCTGGCTTGTACTTGCATGGTTTCTAACAGGACATCTCCTATATTTCCAGTATTTCTAGTCTTTTTTTTTTTTTTTTTCATCTGACTGCTTTTAAGATTTTCGCTTTATCATTGGGTATCAGTAATTTATATATGGTAAGCTTTGGTTAGTTTTGCTTTACTTGGATTTTTTTCTGCCAGAGATAACCCAGCTACTTGGAATTTGGGATATACATTTTTAAAACCTTTGAATAAACATTTCGCCATTATTTTTTCAAATAAATTTCTGTTTTCTCCATCCATTTGGATTCAAATTATGGGCATGTGTGTATGCTTGATATTTTCCCATAAATCACTGGGTTCTGTTCCTTTTTTTTCTCTATGTATCTTCAACATTTTTACTTACTGTACTTCACTTTCAATAGCTTTTATGCTCTGACTTTAAGGTCATATTTTTTTCTTTTAACTGTATGTCTAATCAGCTGTTATTCTCTACCAGAGGTTTTTTTGCTAAATCTATTTTAGATATTATATTTTTCCATGATATAAATTCTATTTAAAAATAATTTTTACTTATTCTTTCATTGTATTTGTGTTTTCCTTTAAAATTTTAAACATATTTATACTGGCTACTTAAAGTCCTTGCCGGCAAATTTTATCATGTCTGAAATTTATTGTCTCTTTGTATTCACTGACATTTTTCTTGCATGAGTCATATTTTCCACTCCTTCTCACATCTGTTAATTTTTTGATTGAATGCTGAACATTGTTGACAGGATAGATTTGCTGAACTCCTTTGAGAAGTATTGAGTTTTGTTTAGGCATCAATTTAATCTTTTTGAGACTTAAAAAAAAAACTGTATTTGAGTCTGTCTAGAGTAGCCTTTACAGTGGGATTTGTTTCACTCTTCTTCTGATATGCAGTATGAGGTGTTTTATGAAATCTCCCCAATCTGCTTTTTTCAGTTAAGTCTCTCCACTCTGCTTAATCTAACTCATATGGCACCTATCCTTGTCTAAGCTCTTGTAGCTTTTAAGCGTAAGCTCCCTGATTGTAGTTGTTTCCTTAGTCATAAAATTTTGCCTGATTTTGAATAGTTTCATCCTAGGCATTAAGCGAAAGCCTCAGCAGATCTGTATTTAGATTCCGTAGCTGTCTCTGCAGAGTTCTCTACTTTATGCTTTTCTTCTCTACAAATTCCAGCTGGCAACTTTTTGAAATTCCAACTTCTCTGATCTTTAGTTCAGTGAGAACCTTCAGTTTTCTCTTTCTGCATCAATGTCAACGGATGCCGCCAAGAAGAAAGCCAAGACAATTATATGCCTCATCTTTCTATTGTCTTTTTTTTTTTCTTTCTTTCAGGGATGGCCATCCTTTGCTGCCGGTTTTCCAACATTTCATAACACTCATTTCCTATTTGTTCTGTTTATATATGGCAGATGGCTTACAAGTTTTAAGTTACAAGTTTTCCACCATAACCTTCTCTATCATGTCAATTTTTCTTAAAGGTCTTGAAGTTGTACGGGTTAGAGGAAAGTTTTTTAAGACCTTCATTTGTAACAAGTTCTGAAAGTTAGCACACATGACTAATATTGACAGCATCAGCTCTATATACAATAAATTTAGAAATTTTAAGTAATACCTATTTTGTTCTCTGAGTCCAGTACGTAATTCTGCCAAAAAAAAAAAAAAAAAAAAAAACATAGCAAATACTCACTAGAACAAGAAAGGAGAATGAATTCCTATTCTAAAAAGAAGTGTTATTTTTGGCTGTGCTAAAATATCGATTTCCTATAACAATTGCACAAATTTAAAGAACTTATATGAATGGATCATAACTTCTTATAAAAAGGTTAGTTTTGTCACTATGTATGGAGAAAAGACTATTTGTGGTCTATCACATAAATGTTGATAGTTTTCCTCAGAAACTGAAGTTCAATATTAGCCAGGCTATGGACACCTACCTAAAGATTACCTTCCTCAGTCCT
Organism: Macaca nemestrina; assembly: GCF_043159975.1. Taxonomy (NCBI): domain Eukaryota; kingdom Metazoa; phylum Chordata; class Mammalia; order Primates; family Cercopithecidae; genus Macaca; species Macaca nemestrina. The sequence continues at coordinate 28,117,894 of NC_092127.1, forward strand.
CCTTGAACCTTTTTACTGTGACAACTTTTTGACCAATGGATTTCGAAGGTAACTATTGTTTTTCATATCTCAATTATGATGATAGAAAAGATATATGTCATCTACTCCTCTTTTTGTTTGTTGAAAAGTGAATGTGATGATGATAGTTGGAGGAGCTATTTTGAATTTGAAAATGGTGAGTCTAATGTGTAAGAAAGGGATCCAGTTTCTATTTTCTGCATATGGCTAGCTGGTTTTCCCAGCAACATTTATTAAATAGGGAATCATTCCCTGATTGCTTGTTTTTGTCAGGTTTGCCAAAGATCAGATGGTTGTAGATGTGTGGTGTTATTTCTGAGGTCTCTATTCTGTTCCATTGGTCTATATATCTGTTTTTGGTACCAGCACCATGCTGTTTTGGTTACTGTAGCCTTGTAGTATAGTTTGAAGTCAGATAGCATGATGCCTCCAGCTTTGTTCTTTTTGCTTAGGATTGTCTTGGCTATATGGGCTCTTTTTTGGTTCCATACGAAATTTAAAGTATTTTTTTTTCTAATTCTGTGAAGAAAGTCAATGGTAACTTGATGGGAATAGCATTAAATCTATAAATTACTTTGGGCAGTATGGCCATTTTCATGATACTGATTCTTCCTATCCATGAGCATGGAATGTTTTTCCATTTGTTTCTGTCCTCTCTTATTTCTTTGAGGAGTGGTTTGTAATTCTCCTTAAAGAGGTCCTTCACATCCCTTGTATGTTGTATTCCTAGGTATTTTATTCTCTTTGTAGCAATTGTGAATGGGATTTCACTCATTATTTGGCTCTCTATTTGTCTATTGTTCGTATATAGGAATGACTGTGATTTTTGCACATTGATTTTGTATTCTGAGACTTTGCTGAAGTTTCTTATCAGCTTAAGGAGTTTGGGGACTGAGTCAATGGGGTTTTCAAAATATACAATCATGTCTTCTCCAAACAGAGACAATTTGACTTCCTTTCTTCCTATTTGAATACGCTTTATTTATTTCTCTTGCTTGATTAACTCAAGATGGATTAAAGACTTAAATGTGAAACCCAAAATTATAGAAACACTAGAAGAAAACCTAGGCAGCTGGGCACAGTGGCTCACACCTGTAATCCCAGCACTTTGGGAGACCATGGTGGGTGGATCACAAGGTCAGGAGTTCATGACCAGCCTGGCCAAGATGGTGAAACACTGTCTCTACTAAAAAATACAAAAATTAACCAGGTGCAGTGGCAGGTGTCTGTAATCCCAGCTACTCAGTAGTCTGAAGCAGGGGATTTGTTTGAATCTGGGAGGCAGAGGTTTCAGTGAGCCAAGATGGCACCACTGTACTCCAGCCTGGGCAACAGAGTGAGACTCTGTCTCAAAAAGAAAAGAAAATAAAAGAAAAAAAAGAAAAGAAAAGAAGGAAGGAAGGAAGGAAGAAAACCTGGGCAATACCATTCAAGACATAGGCATAGTCAAAGACTTCATAACTAAAACACCAAAAGTAATTGCAACAAAAGCCAGAATTGACAAATGGGATCTAATTAAACTAAAAAGTTTCTGTGCAGCAAAATAAACTAATTAAAGTGAACAGGCAACCTACAGAATGGGAGAAAATTTTTGCAATCTTCCCATCTGACAAAGGTCTCATATCTGGACTCTACAAGAAATTTAAACAAATTTACAAGGAAAAAACAAACAACCCCATCAAAAAGTGAGCAAAGTATATCAGCAGACACTTCTCAAAAGAAGGCATTTATGTGGCCAAAAAACCTATGAAAAAAAGCTCATTATCACTGGTCATTAGAGAATTGCAAATCAAAACCACTGTAAGATACCATCTCATGCCAGTTAGAATGGCGATTATTAAAAAGTTGGGAAACTGATGGACATTTGGGTTGATTCCAAGTCTTTGCTATTGTGAATAGTGCCACAATAAACATACGTGTGCATGTGTCTTTATAGCAGCATGATTTATAATCCTTTGGGTATATACCCAGTAATGGGATGGCTGGGTCATATGGTACTTCAAATGTGGCACATATACACCATGGAATACTATGCAGCCATCAAAAAGGATGAGTTTGTGTCCTTTGTAGGGACATGGATGCAGCTGGAAACCATCATTCTTAGCAAACTATCACAAGAACAGAAAACCAAACACCGCATGTTCTCACTCATAGATGGGAACTGAACAATGAGATCACTTGGACTCGGCAAGGGGAACATCACACACCAGGGCCTATCATGGGGAGGGGGTAGGGGAGAGGGATTGCATTGGGAGTTATACCTGATGTAAATGACGAGTTGATGGGTGCTGACGAGTTGATGGGTGCAGCACACCAACATGGCACAAGTATACATATGTAACAAACCTGCACGTTATGCACATGTACCCTAGAACTTAAAGTATAATAATAATAATAAATAAATAAAAATAAAAATAAAAATAAAAAGTTGGGAAACAACAGATGCTGGCAAGGCTGTGGAGAAATAGAAATGCTGTCACATGTTGGTAGGAGTGTAAATTAGTTGTTCAATCATTGTAGAAGACAGTGTGGCAATTCCTCAAAGATCAAGAACCAGAAATACCATTTGACACAGAGATCCCATTACTGCATATATCGAAAGGATTATAAATCATTCTACTATAAAGACACATGCACATGTATGTTTATTGGAGGATTATTTACAATAGCAGAGACTTCAACCAACCCAAATGCCCATCAGTGAAAAATGTGGCACATATACACCATGGAATACTATGCAGCCATAAAAAAGGATGAGTTCATGTCCTTTACAGGTATATGGACGAAGCTGGAAGCCATCATTCTCAGAAAACTAACACAGGAACAGAAAACCAAAAACTGTATGTTCTCCCTCATAAGTGGGAGTTGAATAATGATAACACATGGACACAGAGAGGGGAACATCACACACTGGGACCTGTCACGGCTTGGGGGCAAGGGGAGGGAGAGCATTAGGACAAACACCTAATGCATGTGGGGCTTAAAACCTAGGTGACGGGTTGATAGGTGCGGCAAACTACCCTGGCACATGTATACCTGGTAACAAACATGCATGTCCTGCACATGTATCCCAGAACTTAAAATAAAATTTAAAAAAAATAATTAAAAAGAAAAAGAAAAGTCATATATTCTAGTAGCAGAAAAAGACAGAAGGTGCCTAGGTGTGGTCTGGTGAATAGTCTCTCCAAAAGATATCCACATCCTAATTCCTGGAACATGCGAATGTTACCTTATATGGCAAAAGTGGGGGACTTGTACATGTATATAATTTAAGGATTCTGAGACAAGAAAGTTATCCAGGTTAGTGATAAATATAATTATAAGGGTCCTCATCAGATGAAGGCAAAAAGGCAAAAGAAGGAAGCAGAATATGTGATAACAGAGCAAAATGTTGGAGTGATTTGATGAATGAGTCATCAGCCAATAAATACAGACATCTTCAAGAAGCCTGAAATTGCATGAACATGAATTATCCCTTGGACTCTCCAAACCCAACTAACTCTACCCACACCTTGACTTTAGTTCAGTGAAACTGATTTTGGTCTTCTGGCCTCCAAAGTGTAAGAGAATAAGTTTGTGTTGCCGTAAGCCACTAAATTTGTGGTCTTTTATTCTCTTCTTTTCTGCCTTTTCTTTTCTGTCTTTTCTCTTTCTTTTCTTTTCTCTCTTTTCTTTCCTGTCTTTTCTTTTCTATCTCTCTTTCTTTCATTTTCTTTCTTTTTTTTCTTTTTTGAGACGGAGTTTCACTCTTGTTGCCCAGGCTGGAGGGCAGTGGCGTGATCTTGGCTCACTGCAACCTCCTCCTCCAGGGTTCAAGTGATTCTCCTGCTTCAGTCCCTGGAGTACCTGGGATTACAGGCATGCGCCATCACGCCTGGCTAATTTTGTTTTGTACTTTTAGTAGAGACTGGGTTTCTCCATGTTGGTCAGGCTGGTAGGGAACTCCCGACCACTCTCCTTGGCCTCCCAGAGTGGCTCACTGTGCCGGACTTTATTTTCTTCTTTCTTTTTTTTTTTTTTTTTTGACAGAGTTTTAGTCTGTCAACTAGGCTGGAATCAAGGACAGTGGCACAATCAAAGCTCACTGCAAACTCCACCTTCTAGGCTCAAGCAATTCTCCCACCTTAGCCTCCCAGGTAGCAGGGACTACAGGCATGTGCCAGCCCATTTGGCTAATTTTTGTATTTTTAGTAGAGATGGGTTTTTGCCATGTTCACCAGGCTAGTCTGAAACTCTTTGACTCAAGCAATTCACTTGACTCGGCTTCCCAAAATGCTGCGATTACAGGCGTGGGCCACCACGCCTGACCAAATTTGTGATATTCTTAAGGCAGCATTTGGAAACAAATACACTAAGTTATGCAATCAGATCTAATTACTAAACTGTCCTTTGCCCATCTCTAAGGGCTGGTTTACTGGCGTCTTGTTTAGGCCACCCTTCTAAGGGTCTCTTGGTTGTAACAGCTTACCCCATACCCACACCATCAAGCCACCATACCACTTTTTGATTAATGTCGGGATTTATGTCTTTTTAATGCTCTATGTTTTTACTTTCTTTATTGTAGCAGTTTAAACCATATTCTACCTTTATTTGTCAAGTTTATTTCTCACTTCTCTTACAGTCTGATTGTGGGTTGGTAGAGTTCTGTTTCATTCAGTCACCCAGTGACGCAGGCATCTTCTCTCTTGAGGTCACAGTATCACATAGGACAGTGCCATGCCATGTTCTTGCTCCAGTCTGTGCACTCCTTGTTACCTGTACATGAGATAAAGTATAGAAATTATAAGCTTTAAAAATTTGTTAGAAAATTTATATTGCTATAGTATCTATGTAAGTCATCTTATTTTCTGGGAACTATAAAAATCAGAGGGAAAAAGATTCCCACCACAAATCATTTTAGCCTCGCTTCTCTAAATCCTTGGAGCCCTTCGGTGAGTCTTCTGTGACTGTTTGGAAGACAGCAGAACAGTGTGAAGGAAGGTGTGCGAGGTTTTATTAGGAAGACCTTGTGACAGTCAACAGCACTTTTGCCTCCTTGTCAGGGGTCATAAGCAGTGCATTCTTCTTCTTTTTCTTCTCTTTTTTTTTTTTTTTTTTTGAGACAGAGTCTCACTCTATCACCCAGGCTGGAGTGCAGTGGTGCAATCTCAGGCTCACTGCATCCTCCGCCCCAACCCCAGGTTCAAGCGATTCTCCTGACTCAACCTCCCTAGTAGCTGGGAATACAAGTGCCTGCCAACATTCCTGGCTAATTTTTGTATTTTTGGTAGAGGCGAGGTTTCACCATATTGGCCAGGCTGATCTCGATGGTCTTGAACTCCTGACCCCTGGTGATCCACCCGCCTCGGCCTCCCAAAGTGCTGGGATTACAGGGGCGAGCCACCATAGCTGGCTCATAATCAGTGCATTCTACTGCAAGAGAGCTAGTTGTGTATTTAAAAAAGAAGAGGAGATACGCTTATTGTGTCTCTAGCCTAATTTTGTCACAAGATCACAATGCTCAGGAGCCTTTTGGTGGAAGGAAAAATTATGCACAGAGTCAATTCTCTGAGAAAACATTAAAGACACTCATGATGCCTCTTGGGAACCATCAATTTTGGACCCAGCACCACAATAGAATTACCTGTGTTTACGAAATGCAGTCCACAGGGATGTCACCAAGACTCCACATTGTTTCAGTTGCCATATAATCTTTAGCTGATTCTGAATCTAAAATTGAGATTAATGTTTCTGAAGACTGTATCCTCCAGGAGATCCTGCAGACATATACCTTACCAAGAAGTCGATAATGCATTATTTCCTCTATTTATAAAGGTTTGCAATCTTGCACAGTATTCAGTTTTTTGTTACATTTTCCCCCTCCTTCTAATGTTGTATTTTTTCTTAATTGTTCCATTCTTTGTTTTGGGAGAATTCAGTCACTTTCTAACAGTTTAACCTTCTTTTTGATGTGGACTTTTTCCTTGTTTTCCTTTGGGAGGGCAATCTGCTAGACCTTTGTCTTCCTTCCTTTTTATTTCTCCCTGCTTTCTGCCACAAACATGTTTGTTCTCATGTATTCTCCTCTATATTTTTCTATGGAGTTTGTCACAGTGAGAGATATGAAAATATGATCTCTGTCTGCCAAAACCATCCACTGTTCAAATATTTTCCACCTTTTCCTTAGTGATTTGGCAGATCCCACCTAGGGGCTTTTCTCCCATTAGAGAAACATCTAACCTGTGCCTTGAGATAATCCATTACTTTCTTCCCCAGATTATTTTTACTGTGTTTCATCTTGGCTGTGTCTTCTCTCGGAGTCTTTTGTTGTTGTTGTTGTTGTTGTTGTTGTTGTTGTTGTTTGAAACAGAGTGTCGCTGTCACCAGGCTAGAGTGCAGTGGCATGATCTCAGCTCACTGAAACCTCCGCCTCCTGGGTTCAAGCAATTCTCCTGCCTCAGCCTCCCAAGTAGTGGCTTGGACTGCAGGCGCCCGCCACCATGCCCGGCTAACTTTTATATTTTTAGTAGAGACAGGGTTTCACCATGTTGGCCAGGATGGTCTCGATCTCTTGACCTTGTGATCCATCCACCTCGGCCTCTCAAAGTGCTGGGATTACAGGAGTGAGCCACCGCACTCAGCTCCCTTGGAGTCTTAACTCCATAGATTTCCTGGTCATATGCCTTTAGGTCCAGAACAGAGCTGCTCGCTTACCTGCAATCACTGCTCCTTTGAAATACATTCAGAGATGCCATGAGAATGTTAGCGTTCTTTGTCTTTCTTACACAATTTTATCCACAATGTTTGTAAACACTTGATAGAGATCTCTGAACTCTATTAGGACTTTTTCTTAATTATTCTTATTTTTATGTGTCCCCAACTTCATGCTTATGAAGTCAAGTCACATCCCTCCTCTACTTAAAATCCCATTGACTCCCAATGTCTCTCAGATTAAAGCCAGCCTTTGAATCCCTTAAATAACCATAAATGTTCTGGTTTCTCAGTTTCCGTGGTATTTTCCTACCCTAATTCTCTTTCCTTTTCAGAAAAGAAAGGGTAATCCAGCTGCATTCAATGTACACTTCCTTTTGGACCTTATACATAACAAGCATTTGCACTTGGCTATTTCCCCTGACCAGAAGATTCTTCGCCAGATCTCCCTAAGTCTCAGTTTCAAACTCTTTCAACTCTGCTTAAATGTCACATTTTCAATGAAGCTTACCCAGACTACACTATTTACAATGTTAACTATGCCCCCACCCGGCTCTTCACTCACTCACTGTCCTGCCCAGTGTTCTCCACAGCACAGTTTTTTCACCTTCTACAAAACTGCACATAACCTAACATACTCTTTACACACTATTTTTCTTCCTGTATTAATGTCTTTGGAATAAGGATACATTCCACTGTGTTGTTACAAAAAAACAAGGGTATGTGTTAAAGAGGCAGCATTTTTAAATGCACATGAGTAGATAAATAGATGTTTCTCATTAGCTCCTGGTTCTGGAAAGCTTTGACATATCCACCTTCTACTCCCTGAGTTTTTTCACGTTTTCCTGTTGTTAGATTGCTAGGCCCCGTCTAAGGTTTTATTCACTAGACAACTAAAACATTTCCTCATTTTCTTTTTTTTTTTTTTGAGACGGAGTCTCGCTCTGTCGCCCACGCTGCAGTGCAGTGGCGCAATCTCAGCTCACTGCAAGCTCCGCCTCCTAGGTTCACGCCATTCTCCTGCCTCAGCCTCCTGAGTAGCTGGGACTACAGGCGCCCGCCGCCTCGCCCGGCTAATTTTTTGTATTTTTAGTAGAGACGGGGTTTCACCGTGGTCTCGATCTCCTGACCTTGAGATCCGCCCGCCTCGGCCTCCCAAATTGCTGGGATTACAGGCGTGAGCCACCAGGCCCGGCCTCATTTCCTCATTTTCTAAGGATACTGTCCTTAAAAGAAATTAGTCCTTGGGGGCGCTCTGTGGGGGTGTGTGTGTGTGTGCGCGCGCGCGTGTGTGTGTGTGTGTAGTGTGTGTCTTGGACTTAAAGATCTCATTTTCCTTTTCGTATCTGGCTGCTATGTCCTCCAAGATGTCCTCTTAAATAAACTTTATCCAGCATAATCAGTCTTTCTTCCTGTATTTTCCTTTCATTTTCTACTATATATGTTGTGATGGAAAATCAAAGGTGTATGTTTTCAAATCACTTCAGTTGCTACTTGGTATCTTGAGCAAACCCAATTCTCAGAGAGGAGGAACAGAAATGTAATTGCTGTCTTAGGCTTTAAGTTGGCAACACCTCCTTTTAGTTGTTTTTCTACCCCACCCTTGAAATTGATTTCTCTAAAATAAGACACTTTTTTCTTGGTGTAATGGTTTGAGACATTCCTTGGCTTAATGGTGGCCTTCAAACTTCCATGATGTAATTCTTGTATTTGAAACAGGTAACCCTTGGGCCCAGATCTTGGATACCAAGACATGTTTATAGCAGCCATGGCTTTTTACTTTGTATTTGTTCATTAATTGCTCATGCTTGTAATCCTAGCACTTTGGGAAGCCAAGGAGGGAACATTGAGGCTAGTTTGAGACCAGCCTGAGTAACATAGTGAGATCTCATCTCTACTAAAAAATAAAAATATATATATATCCAGGCATGATAACACACACCTATGTTTCTATAGTCCCAGCTACTAAAGAGGCTTGATCCCAGGAGGTTGAGGGTGTAATGAAATATAATATAATATATAATCTTTCTTTGGGTGAAGACACATTGTAGAAAGTCATCATAAGAAAATACATAAATAACATAACCGGGGCACTTGCTACCTTTGAACAAGCCTCTCTTTATAGAAAGCTAACCCTGCAAGATTCCTTCTGTGTAACTAAAGATAGTATATGTAATTTTGTTAGTCAGTTTAGTACTGCTTAACTATAGCTGCTATTAAAAATTTAGAGTAATAACCTATATTTTTGCTTTGTATTACTAATGGAAATTAGCTGCCTATGCATTAGGGAAACAACAACAATGACAACAACAAAACTGCTTACAGACCTGGTTAAGAAACATAGCAAAAGTCATTTACTGATACATAAAATAACTTATCCCTGCCTTAGCCTTGATTTTTAAACGAGACCAAACTTGATCTGTGTCATTCAAAGCTGAATAACGACAGCTCCTACATAGGGTGACCTGCTTACTAATGTGTGTATCTGTGAGACACAACTCTGCCTGCATAAACACAGCTATTCATTTATAGGGAAACGTTACCCAATAGGATAACATTAAATTATGCCAGATTTAATAAAGCTTAAGACCCAAAGCCACCTGCCGAGCCTGCAGCATATAAAAGCTAACTTCCCTACTATAAAAAAAGATCAGCTCTAAGGCATATACCATCAGGGCTGAGTTACCCGCTGAAGCAATTTCAAAAGCTTTGATTCCTCCTGGTGTTACTGTGTCAATTGCACTTTATTCTTTGTAAGTTTCTAGAGAGTTCTCAAAGCATCAAATGTTGTGCATATAGGAGATGGGTAAAGAGCACCACTCTCTTCTTCCTCTTGATCCTTGTCTTCAGAACCAATTAAGAGAAAGATGCAATAGTGATTGACATAAAGGACAAAATATTACCTGCATTGTGGGCAAAGCTGCCTAGAGAAGGTGGTTGAGATACATGGCAAATGTGGACTCCAAAATTTACCAAGTCATGGGCATTGCTGGGCAACCCTAGACTTCAGCATACAGAGACAGAGCCAACACTGCTGATCTTGTATTGCCAAGAGAGCAGAAGAGAATGCATCCTCTTTTCAGGCAGATTCAACACGTGAGAAAGGATGAGTTCCATGTGCTCAATCTTTCTAAAAACACATCAAGCCGATGATTCTTTCCTCTTCCTTCCTTGACCAAATGGGGAGATCATTTTAGAAATTAAGTTAGCAATAAAAAAGAACATCATTTGTGAGGGTTGAAGGGAGAAACAGTCCTCTACATGAATCAAAGTCATGTATAGATTCTCTTGTTTATAGGAGCAAACCTCAGAGAGGTGACTCATTCTCAGTTACTATTATTTTGTATTCCCCTATGATTGACTTAGACTTAAATTCATTCAGCTAGAATTCTTTTACATAGGTAATTGAATGTACTGCATCTTGTTTTTGATATTACAAAGTTGTTTTCTTCACAAAATTATAATTTGGTTATATCTACACACAGATATTTAACTTAGCATGGTATGTTTTACTGGACTAGGAGTGATATATCATAGATTACTTCTGTGTATACAGGTACTGGGTAATGTTACAAAACACTCATGAGGTGGCCAGCACTTAAAAAACAGTATAATGACTAATTAATGTAATGACACTTGCATAACAAGAGAGTGGAAAGAAGGTTAATGTGATAATGAGGCTTATTTGATCTTAAAGATTTAACATGAGGGCACTCTCAAGATAGCTTAATTAGATTTTAAGCACCTTTTGCATGTGTACTTGTTAATCCATATGTTTTAAAAATAAATTTTACTTTATTTAATGAATTTATCCAATCTCTTTCTCCGTGTTGTTTTACTGCTAGATGCTTTCTCAAATCTTTATTGTGTGAAATTTATGATTATTTCTTTCATATTATGTTTAAATTGTAGTTCAATTTAAAATAGTACAATGACATTTCTAAAGTTCAAAACAATAGCTTCAGATGATTCAGGCAGTGGTCACAAGTTATGACTGGAATTATCTAATTAATCTTTATGTTATTTAGCATACTTTGTTGTATCATGTAATATATAGCAAATTTGATTTCATTCATTGACATCTGTGTCATTTTTAAACTTTACCAACTGGGAAGAATGTTTCAGAAATTAACAGTAAAGCAGAGCATCATATATAATAGTAATTCAGAAAATAATATGCTGCCTCTAGGTGCACTGGGAAAATGTAGAATACATTTTCACATGCTATACATAGGCTTTTATGAGTTCTCCAGATTAATACATTTTAATGCTTTTCTTATACTTATGAGTAATTATTATAATTCCTTTCCTTGATTTTTGCTACTCCCTCCCTCCCTCCATGAGATACGAAAATATGTTCATCATCACTAATCATTAGAGAAATGCAAATCAAAACCACAATGAGATACCATCTCACACCAGTTAGAACGGCCTTTGTTAAAAAGTCTAAAAACAACAGATGCTGGCAAGGCTGCAGAGACGGGAATACTTACACAGGCTGGTGGGAATGTCAATGAGTGCAGCCACTGTGGAGAACAGTTTGGCGATTTCTCAAAGAACTAAAACTTGAACTACCGTTCAACCCAGAGATTCCATTACTGGGTATGTACCCAAGAGAAAATAAATTGTTCTGTCAAACGATATATGCAGCCCTATGTTCATTACAGCACTATCCACAATAGTAAAGATGTGGAATCAATCTAGGTGCCCATCAACTCTGTATTGGATAAAGAAAATGCGATACATGTACACCATGGAATGCTATGCTTAGCTTCCACTTATAAATAAAAACATGTGGTATTTGTTTTCCATTTCTGAATAACTTCACTTAGGATAATTGCTTACAGTTCCATCCAAACTGCTGCAAAGGACATTATTATGTTATTTTTTCATGGCTGAGGATCATTCCACTGTATGTGCATGTGTATGTATACATATATATATATACACACACACACACACATACATGACATATATATATATATATGACATTTTCTTTATCTCTTCATTGGTTGATGGACACTTAGATTGGTTCCATATCTTTGCAATTGTGAATTGTGTTATGATGAACATATGTGTGCGGATGTCTTTTTTATATGATGACTGTTTTTCTTTGGGTATATATCTAGGAGTGGGATTGCTCGGTTGAATGATAGATCTACATTTAGTTCTTTGAGAAAGTGCCACAGTTTTCCATAGAGGTTGTACTAATGTACATTCCTACCAACAGTGTATGAGCATTCACTTTTTACTGCATTTGTGCCAACATCTATTGTTTTGTTTGTTTGTTTTGGACTTTTTAATAATGGCCATTTTGACTGGAGTTAGTATCTCATTGTGGTCTTAATTTCCATTTCCCTGATGATTAGTGATGTTGAGCATTTTAAAATAGGGGTTTGTTGGCCATTTGTGTGTCTTTTAAAAAAGTGTCTGTTTATGTTATTTGCCTCCTTTTTAATGGATGAGATTTTTTTTTTTTTCCCTGGCCAATTGGTTTGAGCTTCTTGTAAGTTCTGAATAACAGTCCTTCGTCGATGTCTAGGTTTTGAATACTTTCTTCCATTCTGAAGGTTGTCTATGTACTCCATTGATTATTCCTTTTGCTATTATAGCACACTAATTCTTAAAGTTATCAGGACACAAGTATTGGCATGTGTGTTTCACTTTCTCTGGCCTAAGTAAGGTCATTTTTGAAGGCCCAAAATTTATGTTCCATGTTTTACCTCAAGACGCCAATGAACATTGCAGTTCACAGTAATCTATTCCACCTCAGACATCTTGCATTACTAGATCCTTTTCCATTTGTAGTAATTAATTTGATAATCATGTCGCCTTTATCAGGTTTTTAATGTATATGTAGTCTTAATGAATAATTTCCAATGTATCATAGCCATATCTCATAAATTTTTGTTTTATCTCATAGGTTTAATTTTGTGAATAGTAGACAGTAAACAAATGTTTAATGATCTACTTTGTTTATTAAACTAGAATTTTAAAAAATATATACTAAAATGATTAAATGGTTTGTGGATAGGTAGAAGTTGGCCATTCTACATGAAATCATTGCATTTATGTCTCAAGTTATATTACCCTCACAAAAAGGAAATCAGCACTGAGACTAATCTTATAACAGGATAGGTTACCAATTAAATGTTTTCATGCCATAACAAAGATATTGTTCTGACCCACATAGGATTTTTGAAATTTAAGGTGTCAGGCAAACAGCAAGCTGTATGTATATTCCAAAAGGAAAACAGCCTGAAAAAGTACCAAGATTTCATTTCTGGCCTGCTTAAATTTTCTTTTAATGATCAAGATTGCCACCATGTAAGATAAATAATTATATATGAGGATCAGAGAGAAAAATGTGTTAATGCAACTAGCATTTTTCCCTCAAAAACCTATATATGTATTTATTCCAATGTATTTACTGAGATTATATTAAGTTTATGTGGATTTTCATTTACTTGACATTAACTAGGCAAACCTACTTCTAAGAATTTAATGCCAATCAAAAATTTCATATTAATCAAATGCAAAAAGATGTTGTTCTTACAGCTAATTCTAATAAATATGATGATGATGATGATGATGATGATGATGATGGTGATGATGATAGACAAGATATGTCAAACGAATCCCAGAAATCTGTATAGATGGGAGGGCTTTGATTAGTTTGATGTTAATAAGGAGGTCTGAGAGGCACTTATGAATTTTTGCTTTCGGCCCCACATTTTCAGCTAACACAAATCATTTTAAGTAAACTTTGCCAGAGGATAAGTAGAAGGTTCCCTATACTGTGACTTCTATGATAGTGATTTGGGAGTGTGTTTTATAACAAAATACATATAATTTTGTTCATCATATAGTTTTATAAAATATTATCATAGAAAATACGTCATTTGTGGCTATCAGCGTTCTATCACTATTATAGATCATTTATGCTATTGAACTGGAAGTTTCCTCCAGCTCATTTTTTTTTTTATTTAACACCAGTGAAATTTTAGAATAAAAACAAATAATATGCAAGTAGAACACCTAGTGATAACACCACTCCTGACACCCGCAATAGGCATCTCCCCTACAAATGCTACTCTGAGTTAGAAGGCCTTAAATAATAATAATAATATATCTTAGAAAGTATCTAAAAGTGTATAGGTAATAAAAATGCAATTAACAGTAATTATCATGTATTAATAAAAGATTAAAGATTATAACTATCATTTTGAAAGTGAATATTTACACATGATATATTACTATGTCCAGGAAATAGTAAATTGTTTATTGAAAGCAAGTTTTTAGGAATAAAAATTAATAAATTAATTATATGAGTTAATTAAATAAATTATATTAGTTATCAATTAATATATTTCAGCAAATATTGTTATATTTTAGCAAAAAATATAGTAAATAGTAGTGCCATCTATTGATAAAACTAAAAACTGCAGTTTCTCCTTAAGAAAACTTAACACTTTTTTATTTATAGGAATGCAATTCCAAAACTAATGATTCCTTATTGTTATGATTATTATTATGTTATTATAGGATCAGGTCAAATACTGGAACTGTGTTAAAAATGTATGTGTGTGTACATGCATGTGTAAATATGTATGTATACACTATATATGATTTATAATTTGATGGTTCTGATAATATACATCAGGTACTGTTGTAGAATTAATTAGGCTGGTTGCGATTTATCTGAATAATGTAAATTTGAATACAAATATATTATTCACTCTGAAGAAAATTAATATCAAATGCTTATAAAAAGTCTAGACAACAGATACCCGTGTGGTGGATGAGGGACATAATTTTACTTTTATTCCTTTTATTATAATATGCAGATAATATTTAACACATAAACATTTGCATATCTTCTTTTTAGCCTCCTACTATGACAATTTTTGTGTTTTTTTTTCTTTTCATTTTCACTTAATTACATATAATAGTGAGCTACTACTTAGAAAACTTTCAAAACAGGTTGGCACTTCCAACCAATTTAGATTATAGTAATGTTATTCCCAATAATTCTAAATTATACCGTAACTTTTCCAAATTTGCCTTGGTATACCTAACAAGAACAATCTGTGCACTGTCTGGCCAAATTGTTGGGGAGAGATAAAGCTACAGAAAAGACAGGAGTAGAGAGCAGTGGTAATATCCATTGACTCCTATGGTGTGGTTAGATTATTTGTTGCAGGGACATATATGCCACAGCATTAACAGGTACCATGGAGGAAGCAATAAGATTGACAAAGAGCAGAAATAATAATAAAGAAGCACAGGCTAAATAGTGAGGCACAAAAATAGAGGCTGACATGAATTAGAGCCAACTTTGAGGTATTATGATGGTGACTATCATAACATAAAGTGGTTGTCAAGATCTCATTCATTCACTTACACATCTGTAATTTATTTTCTAGTACATATTTATGTATTATCTACTATACTAGATGCTGAGGATCCAATAATGGACAAATATTATTACAGTTGCCCTTACATATTAGTGGATTCCACATCCATGTGTTCAACCAACCACGATTCTGAAATATTTTTTAAAAATGGAAGTTTGTGCCTGTACTGAATATGTACATACATTTTTCTTGTCATTATTCTCTAAACAATACAATATAGCAACTCTTTACATAGCATTTGCTTTGTATTAGGTATTATAAGTAATATAGAAATGGTTTAAAATACATGGGAGGATGTGCATAGGTTATATGCAAATATTATACCATTTAATATCAGGGACTTGAGCATCCATGGATTTTGGTGCTGAAGGTGGAGGGGTCTAGAACCAATTTCCCATGGATACCAAGGAATGGCTTTATATTCCTCAAGGAGCTTACTATAATTCTTGCTGCTAGCCCATCCTCCCATATGTTTGAATAGAAACTACCTTTTCCTCAAAAAACTTTGCTGTCTTCAGTCAGATATTATAATAAATACAGATATTTATGGTAAACAATAATATAAGTGGGACTTTTAGGTTTGCAAAGTACACAACCTGCACAGCCATGAGTGATGGTTCTGCTTGGAAGTGAGTAGGAGAAAGATAAAAGGACAGCTGACCAGACATCAGGACTCAGGGGAGACATAGACAAGGGAAAACCAGAGGAAATTTATGCTTTTAGTCAGGAAAGGAATGAGATTAGGGTTGTTTCCACCAGAGGGTGCAGCATATACAAAGACTTGGCATCAAGGAAGAGTAGGAGAGCAGAGACAAGAGGCAAGGCATAGTAAGGAATACAGACTGCAAAAGAGCCAAAGAGAAAGGAGTAATAGACTAAAAAACACGAACCATATGATCATCTCAGTAGATAAAAAATTTGACAAAATCCAATACGCTTTAATGATTTTTTTTAAAAAATGCAACAAACTAAGAATAGAAGGGAACTTTCTCAACCTAATAAGAAACATTAACAAAAAACCCACACACTGTAGTTGAAGACTTCATAGTGAAAGACTGAAAACTTCCCTCCTAAGACCAGTAACAAGACAAGGATATCTACTCTCACCAACTCTAGTCAACATTTTATTGGAGGTTCTAGCTGGAACCTCCAGTTAGGTGAGAGAAAGAAATAAAGGTCATCCAGATAGGAGAGGACAAAGGAAGACTTTATGTATTTGCAGGTGACATGACATTTACAAAGAAAATACTAAGTTATCCAAACACAAAGAAACTATTAGAATTAATAAATGAGTCAGAAATTTTGCAGAATACATACAGGAAGCAATTGGATTTTTAATACCTGAAACAACGTAGAAAAAAAAGCTGAAGGGTGCACACATTCTGATTTCAAAACCTACTAAAAGCTACAATAGTCAGAACAGTATGGTACTGGCATAAGGATAGACATATACTCCAGTGAAAGAGATTAGAGTGTTCAGAAATGAACCCTTGAATATATACTTAAATGATATTTGACAAGGGTGCCAGGACCATTCAATGGGGAAAAACAGTATTTTCAACAAATTATCCTGGGGACTCTGGATAGCCATATGCAAAATAATGAAATTGGACCATTTTCTAACACCATTAAAAATTAACTCAAAGTGGATCAGAGGCCTAAATGTAAGACCTAAAACACTGCAACTTTTAGAAAAAAAAAAAAAAGGACAAACTTCATGGTATCAAAATTGGTAATCATTTCTTAGATATGACACCAAAGGCACAAGCAAAAAAATAAAAACTAAGCAAATTGGACCGTATGAAAATATACGAATTTTGTGCATCAAAAGATATTACTAATAGAGTAAAAAGAAGACCCACAGAATGGGAGAAAATATTTGCAAATCATTTTTCTGTTAAGAGATTAATATCCAGAATGTAGAGAGAACCCCTAAAACTCCACCACCAAAGCAAGTAAACAACCTAATGCCAAAATGCTGCTTGAATAGATATTTTTACAAAGAAGATAGAGAAATGGCCATAATCACATGAAAAGATTTTCATCATCACTAATGATTAGGGAAATGCAAATCAAAACCACAGTCCAATACCTCATGTCTGTTACAATGACCACTATCAAACAAACAAACAAAGCCCAGAAAAATAGTAAATGGTCAGAATGTGGAGAATTTGGAACCCTTATTCACCATAAGTAGGAATGTAAAATATTAGTGCTTCTGTAGAAAACAGTACATTTATTTCTACAAAAATTAGCAATAGAATTGCCATATGATAAAGCAATTCCACTTTTGGATATATAGTCAGAAGTATTCAAAATAAGATCTCAAAGTAATATTTTTACACCCATGTTCATAACAGTATTATTTACAATAGCTAAAATATGGAAGCAACTCAAGTGTTTATTGGTAGATAAATGGAGAAGTAAAATGTGGTATGTCCAGAAAATATGTTTCCAGTTAGGGGGAGTCATATTTAATATTGCTCATGGTTTGGAGGGCAGAAAGAAATCAAAAGCCACTTTCTAATGCTGGAGCACAGCCACCTTGTGACCATGTAGCCCACACATATTGCTGCTAATCTAGGGCTCATGTTGTTGTTACATCATTCAGACTTAAGAAAGAAGACCATTATGCAATATGCTACAACATGTATGAACCTTGAGGACATTATGCTAAGTGAAATAAGCCAACTACAAAAGACAAATATTGTATAATTCTATGTATATGAGGTACTTTCAAGAGTCTAAAATCATAGAGGCAAAAAGTAGTTATTGTGTAGTAGTTACGGAATTTCAATAGCAAGAGTTATGGAGATGGGTGATAGTGATGGTTGCACATTATGAATGTGTTTAATACCACTGCACTGTATACTTAAGAGCAGTAACAGGGTACCATCTTTTACATTATCTCTTACTTTTACTTCACATTTCATATGTTTAGATATATAAATACCATCATGTTACAATTGCCTACAGCAGGGGTGTCTAATCTTTTGGCTTCCCTGGGCCACAATGGAAGAAGAATCATCTTGGGCCACATATAAACTACACTAACACTAACGATGACTGATGGGCTAAAAGAAAAAAAAATCACAAAAAAATCTCATAATGTTTTAAGAAAGCTTACAAATTTGTGTTGGGCTGCATTGAAAGCTGTCTTGGGTTGCATGTGGCCTGGGGGCTGCGGGTTGGACAAGCTTGGCCTACAGTATTGAGTACACAGTAAGATACTCTACAGGTTTGTCGCCTGGGAGCAATAGGCTCTACCGTATAGCTTAGGTGTGTAATAAGCTATAGCATCTAGGTTTGTGTAAGTACAGTATGAACTTCCCGTGATGACGACATCACCTAACAATACATTTCTCAGAACGTATCACCTGTGTTAAGTAAGGCATGACTACATTATACATGCATATTATATATTTATTATGCATAATTGTAGATATCAGTTTATAAATAAAATCTCCTTCAAAATGCATGAGAAACCATTAACATAATAAGTTGCTTCCAGGAAGAGAGAGAAGTAGAAAACAAGAAGATAGAGATGAGAGGGAGACTTTTCACAGTGTACTTTTTGTATGTTTTAACTTTTCAACCATGTGAATGCATGTCTGTTCAAAAATAATGAAATTAGAAGTGAAAATTTTAAAACTAAAACATACATTTAAAAAGTGGAAAGAGTAGAGGATGAATATAGAGATAAAGGACAGTGAAGAAAAGTAGGGAAAAAAGAGAAGAAAAGGAAAGAGAGAGAAGAAATAGGAGAAAGCAAAGGAGAAGAAAGAACAGGGAGGAGGACGGAAGGAAATAGAAGGAAACGAGTTATTTTAGGAGTCATCAGAAACTTAAGAGTTATTAGAAAAAGAAGTCTAAGTAGGAAGAGAAAAAAGGAGAGGATATAGACTAGAAACATCAATGGAGGTTTTTATGAAGGGAATCACCATATATAAATCTTGAGAGGCTAATGCAGACCAGGTAATGAAGGATATTTTAGGTTGAGTAGTTTGGATATTAATCTGAAAAATGGGGAATTCAGTAACAGATTTTAGTTAGATTAGTTGCAGCATCATACTTTCAATTTTAAAATAATTTTGTCAGCAGTATGAAGAATGGATTTGTGCAGGGCTGTTGAGAAGAAGAGCAGTTTACAGGTTTTGCACAAAGGCTAGAAATAGTGAAGCCCTAAACTGAAGGAAGAAAAATGTGAAAAATAAAGATAAAATTGAGAATAAATATGTTGCCATAAATAACTGGATTGGTGTTGGTTGTGAGAGTTACTAATGAGTTAGAGTGAAAAGTCTCAGAGGGCTACGAGTTTTCTAGTTGGGCTAGATGAATAGCGACTTCACTGCTTTCAAATGAACTTATAGGAGGCATGCTATTTTTAACTAGAGGGTGGCTTATTGAGAGATGACCTCTATGAGTTGTTGGTGCCAGCAGTCACTTTTCCACTAGTAGTGGGGGAAAGCAGTGAACTATATTAAGTATAATCAGAGGGAACTGGAACGGTGTGGATGCAGAGAGTATCTAGGGACCAGGAACAGAGGATTGAGTGAGAAAGTTAGAGTAGCATTTTGAGAGTTCCAGTGGAGTGGCATTTTTCTTTGAGCTACTCAGGGTGGACTTCTCTTTACTACTGATATAAATCATGCTTCTTTAAAGTAGACCAAAAACATTTAATTACATTTTAATTTTGAGTTAACTGTAAATTCTTATGCAGTTTTAAGTAACAATGCAGAAAGATAAAACTGTAGCACGTTAGACCAACATATTGACATTGATACAGTCAAGTTGCAGAAGAGTTTCATCACCACAAAGGCCCTAATGACACCCTTCTGGAGCCACACTGAGCTCTCTCCTACTCCCACCCACTCATTAGCTGCTGACAACCACTAATCTGTTCTTCCTTTCTATCGTTTATTATTTCAAGAATATTACATAAATGGTATCATACATTGCATATCCTTCTGGGATGGTTTTATAAAACGTTTTTCACTCAGCATAATTATCTGAATATCCATCTGCATTGTTGCAAATATCCACAGTTCATAGCTTTTATTGCTGTGTAGTGTTATATGGTATGTATGTAAAAGAGTTTGTTTAACCATTTATTTACAGAGGAACATATGGGTTTATTCTGGTTGTCTTTTATAAATAAAGCTGCCCCCAAAAAAACTTTGTATGTACAAGCTTTTGTGTGAACACAGATTTTCATTTCTCTGGGACAAATGATCAGGAGTTTAATTGCCAAGTGGTATGGTAGTTGCTTTTTTTTTTTCCTTTAGAAACTGAAATACCTGGATTATTTCACATTACGCTAGTAATGTATAAGTAATTCGGTTTCTCTACATCCTTGCCAGTATTTGGCATCATCTCTGTTTTATTTTAGTCCTTCTCATAGGTGTGTGGTGATATGTTATTGTCATATATTTTACATTTGTCTAATAGCTAATGAAACTGAACATCTTTTCATGTACAAATTATTTGCCATTTGTATATCTTCTAGGGTAAAATGCCCCTTCATCACTTTTGGGCATTTTCCAGTTGGATTACTTTTTTATTTTTTTTCTGTGAGTTTTGGGAGTTATTTATATATTCTAGATACTACTCTTTTGTTGTATATGATTTACAAATAATTTCTCCCACTCTGTAGCATGTCTTTTGATCTACTTCATAGGGTTTTTTCCAAGACAGAAGTTTTTAATTTTGGTGAAGTCTGTTCTTCATTTTTTTTTTCTTTAATGGATAGTGCTTTGTTGTCAGTCTGAGTCCTTTTTTTTTCTTTTTTTTAATACTTTAAGTTCTAGGGTACATGTGCACAATGTGCAGGTTTGTTACATATGTATACATGTGCCATGTTGGTGTGCTGCACCCATTAACTCATCATTTACATTAGGTATACCTCCTAATGCTTTCCCTCCCCCTCCCCCAACCCCACAATAGGCCCCAGTGTGTGATGTTCCTCTTCCTCTGTCCAAGTGTTCTCATTATTCAATTCCTACCTATGAGTGAGAACATGTGGTATTTGGTTTTCTGTTCTTGCGATAGTTTGCTGAGAATGATGGTTTCCAGCTGCATCCATGTCCCTACAAAGGACATGAACTCATCCTTTTTTATGGCTGCATAGTATTCCACGGTGTATATGTGCCACATTTTCTTAATCTGGTCTATCATTGATGGACATTTGGGTTGGTTCCAAGTCTTTGCTATTGTGAATAGTGCCACAATAAACATACACGTGCATGTGTCTTTATAGCAGTGTGATTTATAATTCTTTGGGTATATACCCAGTAATGGGATGGCTGGATCAAATGGTATTTCTAGTTCTGGATCCTTGAGGAATCACCACACTGTCTTCCACAATGGTTGAACTAGTTTATGGTCCCACCAACAGTGTAAAAGTGTTCCTATTTCTCCACATCCTCTCCAGCACCTGTTGTTTCCTGACTTTTTAATGATCTCCATTCTAACTGGTATGAGATGGTATCTCATTGTGGTTTTGGTTTGCATTTCTCTGATGGCTAGTGATGAGCATTTTTTCATGTGTCTGTTGGCTGCATAGATATCTTCTTTTGATAAGTGTCTGTTCATATCCTTCACCCACTTTTTGTTTGTTTTTTCTTGTAAATTTGTTTGAGTTCTTTGTAGATTCTGGTTATTAGCCCTTTGTCAGAGGAGTAGATGGCAAAAATTTTCTCCCATTCTGTAGGCTGCCTGTTCACTCTGATGGTAGTTTCTTTTGCTGTGCAGAAGCTCTTTAGTTTAATTAAATCCCATTTGTCAATTTCGGTTTCTGTTGCCATTGCTTTTGGTGTTTTAGTCATGAAGTCCTTGCCCATGCCTATGCCCTGAATGGTATTGCCTAGGTTTTCTTCTAGGGTTTTTATGGTTTTAGGTCTAACATTTAAGTCTTTAATCTATCTTGAATTAATTTTTGTATAAGGTGTAAGGAAGGGATCCAGTTTCAGCTTTCTACATATGGCCAGCCAGTTTTCCCAGCACCATTTATTAAAGAGGGAATTCTTTCCCCCTTTCTTGTTTTTGTCAGGTTTATCAAAGATCAGATGATTGTAGATGTCTGGTTGTCAGTCTGAGTTCTTTGTTGAGTCCCGGATACTGAAGAAGTTTGTCTATATATTCTCTTAAAAGCCTTATAATTTTGCAGTTTACATTTACATTTGTAATTCATTTCGAGTTTTTTTTTTTACAAGGTGTGAGACTTAAGTTAATAACTTTCTGATAGAAAAATAACATATTAACATTAACAAAAGGTAAATAGAAACTTATATGCATGAGCATGACCTTAGGGGTAGAAGCAGTAAGACAATGGCTCAAGTCTGTATGGCCACTTATAATCACTTATTTACCTCAGACAACTTGTAGACCTCAGTTCTGATCCCTAGATAGGCAAGGAAAATAAAAGAATTCCCTGGTCCATATCATGTGATTGAGCCAGAGTTTTTGCTACTTCTGTTTTCACTATATATATACTTTAAGTTCTGGGGTACATGAGCAGAATGTGCAGATTTGTTACATAGGTATACACGTGCCATGGTGGTTTGCTGCACCCATCAACCTCTCATCTACATTAGGTATTTCTCCTAATGCTATCCCTCCCCTAGCCCCCCACTCCCTGACAGGCCATGGTATGCGATGTTCCCCTCCCTGTGTCCATGTATTCTCATTGTTCAACTCCCACTTATGAGTGAGAACACGTGCTGTTTGGTTTTCTGTTCCTTTGTTAGTTTGCTGAGAAGGATGGTTTCCAGCTTCATCCATGTCCCTACAAAGGACAGGAACTCATCCTTTTTTACAGCAGCATAGTATTTCATTATGTATATGTGCCACATTTTCTAGGTTTTAAAAGTGGATGTGAGAAGCATTAAGTGAGAAAGCAAAGATATAAAACTCAATTCTGGATGGAGATCGTCTCATATCTTTTGTGGAGAGTAGCTGCTACTTAATTTCTTAATATAATTTAAAAATTAAGCTTTTATATATCATAGTTAAAGAGGAATTACACAAAAGCAGAATTGAAAGGGAAGGAATAAAAGGAACTTTTATCAGTGCAGTATAGGTAAGAAAAAGTAAATAAAAAGAATAGCAACAATGTAAACTACATTATGAACATAAAGTACATTTAAAAAGCAAATATATTTATTATAATTTATATATGTGGTTTGAATTTCCTCCTTAATTAAATGATTGGATTAAATTTTTTTTTTTTTTTTTTTTTTTGAGACTGAGTCTTGCTCTATCGCCCAGGTTGAAGTGCAGTGGCCCTATCTCAGCTCACTGCAAGCTCCACCTCCCGGGTTTACGCCATTCTCCTGCCTCAGCCTCCCGAGTAGCTGGGACTACAGGCGCCCACCACCTCGCCTGGCTAGTTTTTTGTATTTTTTAGTAGAAACGGGGTTTCACCGGGTTAGCCAGGACGGTCTCGATCTCCTGACCTTGTGATCCACCCGTCTCGGCCTCCCAAAGTGCTGGGATTACAGGCTTGAGCCACCGCGCCCGGCCTGGATTAAAATTTTTATGTGATATTTATCAAAAAATATCTAAAAATAAATGAAAACTATTGGCAATTAAATGCTGGGTCAATATACATGGAAAATACATGAAAAGGAATTAATAGTAGTATATGGTCATGCATCACATAATGAGGTTTCAGGCAACAGTGAAACATGTAATGGTCCCATAAGGTTATAACACTGTATTTTTTATACTTTTCTTATGTTTCAATATGTTTAGATCCACAAATACCATTATGTTATAGTTGCCTGTGGTATTCAGTGCAGTAATATGTACGGGTTTGTAGCCTGGGATCAATAGGCCATACCATATAGGCTAGGTGTGTAGTAGGTCGTGGTATCTGGGTTTGTGTAAGTCCACTCCATGATGTGCACACAATGCAATCTCCTAAGGACACATTCTCAAAAAACATCACCATCTTTAAGTGACACATGACTGAACCTTAAGGTGTACCTCTATATAAGTTATATGCGCACATATAACACATATGCACACGTTAGTTTCTCAAATATGGGCTCATTCTCTATAAATTACTCGGGATTTTTTTTCTTTTAAGATATCTTAAATTTATTTTTGGGCAATATATGCAATATATGTAACTTAGCTCATTATTTTTAGTTGTTTAATAATATTCCAGAGTATGATAGTATGATGATCTATTCATCATTTTTAATATTGATGATTCAGATTTCCCGTTACTATTATACACAATTGTGTAAATAATCATCCTTGTACTTACATACTAGTACTTTAATTTCTTTAGATTAGCTTAATCAAAGAAGAATCTCTACATTAAAAATCACACACATTTAAAAATGGGTAGATAATGCTATATTGCTACACTAAAATTTTATAGCAAATTATTCTCCCAAAATTAAGAAATATATGAAAGTTCATTTTTCCATAAACTCACCCAAAATACCTTCTATTAATCTTTCTTAATTTTGAAACATTTTCCTCATTAAAACAATTAATTTCACTGATTATTACTTGAGTATGTTTTCATGTACTCAGCCATTTTGATGTATTCTTTGAATTGATTGTTCATAACCCTTGTCCAATTTTTCTTTTCATATGTAGCAGTACTTATTCAAGTGGAGAAATGTACAATGATTCTTTATTTCACATATTTTACATATGTTATCTAATATATTTCTGTTGAATAATCACAATGCAGAATAATTTTATTTAATGCCACTTATCAAACATTTCTTTTGTCCCACTGAACTTCTTGTCTTACTAAAGAACTATTAACCCCAACATCCAAAGTTGTAGGAATACATTCCCAAATAATGAACTCTGAATGTTGAATGTTCATTTTACTTTTGCATAATTTTGTTTAGAATTAGGTTACAATCTAATTTACAATCCCTTTGCCAGTAAGATTTATAACATTTTTGCATACTGTGTTCTAAAAACTAATCTTATCTAAGTAGCGTTGACTATTTCTCTCTCTTTTTTTCTTTTCTTTTTTTTGAGATGGAATCTTACTCTTGTCACTCAGGCTAGAGTGCAGTGGCATGATCTCAGCTTACTGCAACCTCTGCCTCCCAGGTTCAAGCGATTCTCCTGCCTTAGCCTCCTGAGTGACTGGACTTACAGGCCCGCAACACCATGCCCAACTAATTTTTGTATTTTTAGTAGACATAGGGTGTCACCATGTTAGCCAGGCTGGTGTCCAACTCCTGACCTCAAGTGATCCGCCCTCCCCTCCCAAAGTGCTGGATTACAGGCGTGAGCCACCGTACCTGACCTATTTCTCTCCCTCTCTCGTTTTTTTTTTTTTAACTTTTATTTTATTAAAATAAAATTTTAATAATATTTTTGAAATTTTATTTTGAGCTCAGTGGTGCATGTGCAGGTTTGTTATATAGGTAAACTTGTGTCATGCGGGTCTGTTGTACAGATTATTTTCAACCAAGTATTGAGCCTCTTACCAATTATTTTTCCTGATTTTTGTTTTCCTCCCACCCTCACTGTCCAATAGGCCCTATAGCCTGTTGTTCCCCTCTGCATGTCCATGTATTCTAATCATTAGCTCCCACTTATACGTGAGAACATGTATTTAGTTTTCTGTTCCTGCATTAGTTTGCTAAGGTAAATGGCCAACTATTTCCTACATACTACCCAAGAATAAAATGATATATTCTCCATAGTTTGATATTCTCTTTTCATCACACATTATATGTAATATTTTAATAATCATTGTCATATTTTATTATACATCTTATGTGTTTATTTTTATTTTCTGTGTTATATACAATTATTATATGTTTATATATGAAATAATTTCACAAGTATACAAATTGCATCCATTTCTGGTATCAATTCTATTAACTCCATGGATCTGTATCATATATTTTGGTTAACATCGCTTTAAAATAAGTCTGAATCCTTTACAACAAATGCACTCAAACTATTCGTTCTATCAGTTTTTTTCAGTACTTTTCCCACATTTATTCTTTTCTCAGAAGAAAATGTGGGCAAGCAGAGAGAAAAAAGGGAAGAAGAGAGAAGTAGGGAGGAAGGGGAAACGGAAAATAGAGAAACAAAGGGAAAAGGAAAGAAAGATAGACCCTATTTTGGTTAAAATTGCATAAAACTTATTATTTAAGAAAGTGTGCAATTATTTTAAATTAAGACATATGCCAATCACAAAACACCAGTTGATTCATTATTTTATTTTCTAAGACCTTTAATATGATTATAGTTTTAAAAAAATGGAATCTGGATCTTTCTTGCTATTTTTTTCTTGAACTTTTATTTTGCTTTTAATGGAAAATGTATGTTTTATATATACTCATAGATAATAAAGTCTGTGAACCCTAATTTGCTGTTGGTTAAAATACTTTTAGATTTTGGTCTTCTGGGTTTCAGAGGTAAGCCATCATGTCTTCTGCAAATAAACTCTTGCAAAGCTGTCTGTTATGCAATATTTATATTTTTAAACTTCAAAGCGATTTTGAATAATAGTGAAAATTGATAGTAGGTCATAACCCTGTTTCATCTTGTTTTGATGTTTAAAAAGATTCTTTTTTAAGCTTATTTAAGTTCAGGGGTAGAAGTGCAGTTTGGTTACATAGGTAAACCTGTGTCATGAGGGTTTGTTGTAGAGATTATTTCCTCACCCAGGTATTAAGCCTGGTACCCATTAATTATTTTTCCTGACCCTCTCTCTCCTCCCCTCCATCCATCAAAAGGTCCCAGTGTGTGTTGGTTCCCTCTATGTGTCCATTTGTTTTTATCATTTAGCTCCTACTTATAAGTGAGAACATATGGTACTTGGATTTCTGTACCTGTGCTAGTTTGTTAAGGATAATGGCCTTCAGCTCCATCCATGTTCCTGCAAGGGACATAATCTCATTCTTTTTATGGCTTTATAGTATTCTGTGGTGTATATGTACCACATTTTCTTTATCCAGTCTATCATTGATGGGCATTTAGGTTGATTCCATGCCTACACTATTGTGAATAGTACTGCAATGAATATATACATTCATGTGTCTTTATAATAGAATGATTTATATACATTTGGGTATATACCCGGTAATGGGATTGCTGTGTCAAATGGTATTTCTATTTTTAGGTGTTTGAGGAATTACCCAGGGTCTCCCACAATGGCTGAACAAATTTACACTCCCAACAACGGTGTATAAGCATGCCTTTTTCTCCACAACCTCGTCAGCATCTGTTGTTTTTTGACTTTTTAATAGTAGCCAGTCTGACTGGTGTGAGATGGTATCTCACTGTGGTTTTGACTTGCATTTGTCTAATCATCAGTGATGCTGAGCTTTTTTTCATATGATTGTTGGCCACATGAATGTCTTCTTTTAAAAAGTGTCTGTTTGGTTCATTTGCCCACTTTTTAATTTTTTTTTCTTTAAATGTCTTTTATCTTATTAGTTAGTATTTTAAAACTAAGCATCATAAAATATAGTTTGATTCCCTTTATATGTAATTTAGAATTTTTAAGAATGGTAGCTGAATTTTTTTCAGATACTTTTCAGAACCAACTATTATGAAATTGAACAAAACCCCACTCTTACTGGGACCAAATATGAATTTTAAAATGAATAACATGAGATCACCGGTATAATAGCCATCCAGACATCTGTCTATCTATAGTGTATCTCAAACACACTGACTGAGTTAAGATCTTCTTTATTCTTGCTTAATTCTTAATTAGTTCATTTGTTAAATTCTTTTTAAAGCATGTATTAAAATCTTCACCACTGTTACAGTTTCAATCAGAAATCCTTCAGCTTTTACATTTTGCATATGAAGTTTTATTCTATTCATTGGGTACATACTAGTTTTTGACTTATATGTTCTTCATGAGTTATTTACTATAGAAAAAATATTTTTCTTTATTCTTTACAATGGGTTAGAATAAGTAAAACTTTTGCAAATATAAATATATTTGCATATTAAAGGATTAAACCTGGTTATTTCCAAATCTATGGTGAAGGAAGACAATATTTTATGTAGTCTATATTATGTATTTGTAACAAATATGAGATGCCTTGAGAAATTAATAACATAGACATAAACAAAGAAAAAAGTGATAACCCACATGAATAATTTCACTTTTCAGCATCGTTTTAATGACTTCTCTACAAGCATGATTTGTCTTTTTTTTTCCCAACTATCCTTAGACTACTGTTATTATACTGGCTTTATGATAGTTTATTCAGACTCAGAAAGCTTAGGAAGTTTCCAGGTGTACATGACTGAACTTTCTAAGGCTAAATGTTCTAAGCTTTCTGAGTTTGGACCTCCAGCCTTGATTGGTCTGGCTTCATGTGACCCATGATTTTAGATGAAGCAATGACACATGCTGATCTTTGCCTCATGCCTCTATAAGATGATAAAAAATACTAGGTTTTGATTAGGGAAAATTAACTATGCTAATGTCTGTCAATTTAGGAATATTCTAAACATTTTTAATTTTACTAAGTGTAAAATAACAGCATAACTCTCCTCTATTTAGCGTTAGCCAGTTTAGTATGCTTGTCATGAAATTTTCTATAGATTTGAAGACTTAAGATGAAAAGTTATAGCATTCTTAATAATAAAAAATGAGAAAAAAATACATAATAAATTGTGTAAATAAGGTGCAGAAATATTTTATCTTTGTTTAGCAACTTTTAGGCTTATTATAATTTATACGTATTTTTAAGGCTGCTCTTTTATTTGTAGTTTTGTAATTTAAAGATTTCTTTTGAAAGTTGTTTTTGATTAAAGTATGAAGTGATGATACTCAAACAAGGGAACTATTGCTTTATTTAAGAGTGCTTTCTCAAAAATTATTAATACACATGACTTTATTAAATTCATTTTATAGTTCGGTATTACATGACAACTTCCAAGTACAAGTAGATTTCATGTACAATTCCCACTATGAAGCTCATTCTGAAATTAGGAAATTATATTTATAACTCTCAGCTGATCAGTTTATATAGAAATTGTTCTAAGACAAATTAGGCAGTTTCTAAAGAAATTACTTCATTTTGATAAAATGAACTTAATCCAGGATAAATAGAATATATAATCTCTTACAGAGAATTACAAACTAAGTTTGTATAAATATGGATGATATAACTCACTAAATCTTAGGGGTTTTTTTTGCTTTTTTACCTATGTTAGTTTGCAATAAAACTTCCTGAGTAAAATTATCTAATATTATTAATTTTTATCATTTACTCTGTTGAAAAGATCTTCAACAATATTGTCGTGAATTCATTTCTATCTGCATAGTATTTTATATTTTAAAGTGTTGTCTTATTTTTTCCTCCTAATGTTCATTTTACAAATGAGTAAATAAGCACTCATAGAGTTAGAGTGAGTGTCCCAAAATCACATAGCTAGTCAGTTACAGGTTTTAACCAAAATCTTCCTCTTGAGTAACCCTGTCTGATTCATGGCATGTTATATTTTATAGTCTTACATGTTGTTAAAATTATTCTGTTTCTTATACAAATGGTGGTAGAAGATAAGGCTAGCTAGAGAAGTAGCTGTGAGAAAAATTATAAGCAAAAGCTTCCAGAATCATATATATTTTGCAACACATTTTAATATAATATTGAAAGACAATTTTTTTTGCTTAAGCCCTAATGCAATATTTTCATTACCTTCTAGTTTGCAAACATTGCCTATGTATAGGGTATATATACACATGCACACTACTGAGGTGCAAATGTGACTAAAAAAGAGTTGAGAAGGTGTTTGATCTGTTTAAAATATGTTTAGATACAGTTTTGAATAAATCTATTCCTACATTGTATTTAGATAGGGTTTACATTTACATCTGGAACATTAAACCAGTTTGGAATATATCATGCTTCCACTTCCCTCCCTCTAGTCCTGATAGACATTGCTGATCAATTATAGTTTTCTTTCCTGTTGAACCAGTTCATGGGCTTAGGCAGGTTCAATTCCCATCTCTAAGAAGTTCATTTCTACTAATCAGTTGGTATTGACAAGTGAAATTAAACACATTTTCCATTCCTCTTATTAAGTCTTAGACATTCTCTCTGTAACTGGCAAAAAAAACAAAAACAAAAACAAAAACAAAAAACTTGTATTTTCAAAACCAACAAAACATGTGAGTAGACACCTAAACTTTGCTTGCTGACTCGTGCCTAGCAATGGGCTGGGAATTTACCAGAGAGTGTTTCCTTTAATCCATTTAATCCTCGGAAGAGTTTCACATTTTACAAATGGAGAAATCAGGACTCAGAAATGGGATATTTTATCCCTTACAGCATAGCAGAAAGTGTTAGGGATGCATTCAAATTTTCTGCTTAGGAGGAGGTTACTGTAATATATCAGCTACACAACTCCTGCCTCAAATAATCACTTTGAGAATTCCTGATCTCTAAATTAGATATACATTAAATAAAATTAAATAAAATCTGTCAAAAAGAAACCAGCATCCAGCATGTGCCAGGCTATGTTTTTTTTTTTCCTTATTTATTCTTTCTTTTCTTTAGATTTAGAGAAACAACATCTTATGTATTATCATCTTAAACGCTTTTGTTATATTTTCTTTTGTGTTTCAGAGAGAATTTCTTAAAATGGTGACTTCTGAGACTTTAAAATTGAGGATTAAAAAGGCCACTAACTTTAAAGATTAGTAAACTCCAACTAAGTTAATTAAACTAGGGTGAACTGTCTCTTTTAAACTAGGTTAAAGTATTGTCATTTCTTACAATGTCATAGGATAAATAAGAAGACCTGATAAAACAACTCACCAAAGTTTATGACCCTAAGAATGTTGCTCTTAATTTATATTTTGTCTCCAACATTTGTTGCATCCTCTACACTTTCATGAAGACTGCAATAATGTGATCAGAGAGTTTTGTAATATTGACGAGAGGTAGTGTGAAAATCATGAATATAAAAAGATTGCTTTGGGACAAAGTTAAAGAGAAATTGATGGCTTTAATAATGTCAGAGACAAAAGGCATTGGACAAGCTCAGTAGCATTTAAAATATTTATTAAACCGAGTCTGTAATTTTTCATAGGAAAGTTGCTTTAATGACAAGGGAAGTCATAATACAAACAGAACCATCCAGCTGCTGCTGTGAGTCAGCACTACTTCAGAGACATTTATATTCTTACCCTCAAGCTTTCTTAGAACCTTTTCTAACAGTTGCAGCTGTGTGAATAATTTGTGGAAGAGCCATGATAGAATTCTTCAAAAGAATACAAGATAATAGCACCAAGAAAAAGGAAAAAATAGTCAGTGCTTAGTTGTTTACTTACCAGTGACCTGACGATTCACCTTAAATTCATTTTTGTTTTCAGTTAGAATGAAGTCACTGTATTGGGTCAGTGATCTCTATCTCTTGACTAAATTCAGGCATCCAAAACAGCCAGGTTATGCTGTCTCCATACTCTCCAGCAATAATGCAGAAACTTCTAAAGAAAGATCAGTGTATGAAGGTATGAAGAATGAGAAAAAAGTAAGACTTAGCCTTATAGAGATTTTTTTTTTTCACATTAGAATCTTCCTAATACTGGATCAGAAGCATTATTACATTAAATGAATTCTATTAGATCCTTCCTAAAGTAGATAGAAGTACTGGTTTAGTCTAATGCAGTTAAGTTGCTATGGGCCTTTGAGAAATATGTATCTATCTACCTTTCCTTTTTTTCCCTACTATCATCATAAAACACATAATGGTTTTCAGATGATAAATGTTTGCAAGGATTCCATATAAACACAAAAGTTTCCAGAAAGAAAAGCCTGTGTAAATGTAAATATATTTTATTTTATTTAGTTTCCTCCATTTTCCATTTCTATTTTTTTTTAAGTATCAGAACCTCACCTTCATTTCTGAATTTGTGTAACGTTAAAAATGTACTAGTCTTATGTATTATTAGAACAATTGGTCATCTGTATATAGTATCTGATTATTTACATTTGATGCTCTAAGAACCATCAGATGAACTAAATAAAATTTTATTAGATTTGTTTGATTTATTTAAATGGTGATGTCATTTTTAAACTGAGCAATAGTTCAGTTTCCTTGAAAAGTTACATATATTTGAGATGCATTATTAATACTGCTGTGAAATACTATAAATGCACTAATTTATTTGACCTTTCCTTTTAAAATATGATTTTTTTCCAGGATCTCTGATGTGCCTTATATATTAGAGCTAACAATCTAATTCATAATCTAATGAATGTGGATGCCAAGTAGTCAAATTCCAGTAGATACTTTCATAAAGACATTTATTATATTATTAGGACCATCTGAGACAATTTAAGCTAAGAATGTATTTTTTTTTTCAATGCTCCACTTGGCTAATTTCAACTTGAACCTATCACTCATTGGATGTGTAATATAGAAAAGAGAGCAAGTGAGTGATGGAGAAAGTTACCAGCACAATGTACTGTGCTCAGGAGTTGCTCAGTGAATAGCTATATATTATTATCTTAAAACTCAAAAATAAACAAATCAAATTTTATACTTTACCTAATTTTTGAATAAAGTATATACATTTACATCCTTTTGTATCTCCTTCCATTTTAGGTAATAGAAGTTTACTTGATTACATTTTTGTAGAATAAATTGTAGTATGTAATGTCAACTTTTTATAATGTTTCTGTATTAATATATACATAATATTATATTATTTGATGTTTATATTATGTGATTGTATTGGATATTATTATATAAAGTAACCCAATCAGTTTAAACTATTTAAGTTGAAGGCATTTCCTGAGCTGTGTTAGCAAGACATCAAATACCATTTGGAATTATTTAGTATATAGAAGCTTATCTTTAAATATCACCTTTTTCATAAAATACTAGGAGCCTATTTAAAGCTTTTCTTGGTAGTCCATGCAAATTGGATCCTAAATCCAAAGTGACAACAATTTGGTAGTCTTTATCAGTTTCTTTTTTTTTCATGCGTTGCCAATAGAAGGAAAAAGACAAGTTTATAGAGTGCACTTCCTAACTAAAAATGACTGTAACAAATGGTTTGAAATGTTCTCTGGAGGATTATTGACTTTTTAATTCAGGCTGCCATCAATCCTCATTTATATTTCATAATATGTATCCTGGGAAAACGAAGCTACTTTTAAATGTGTAGCTTGTCACTGAGGTTAAATAGTTGTTATGCCAATCACTTATCTTTCAATTCTATGTGAGTTAAGAGACACTTTTCAGAAAATCACTTAACACCAATAAACTAAGTGAGACACATGTCAATTACATAAAAGTATTATTTTTTCATATATATAATCTATATGAGAATTAACATTTCATGTGACAAAAATTATTATTCACTAGTTTTCTTTCTGTCCCTTCATAAGTACATCAATAAAATAGAAGCAGCTTGGAATGCAGAGGAAATTGAACATCTTATCTAAAAAGGTTTCCTTTGGGGAGTATCGATGACAATATAAGTGGCCCATGTAATATGTATATTTCCAGTATGAATAATGTGTCATCTGTTGCTCTTATTGAGGTGATTGATGTGCTTCCTTCCAAACTAATTCTCAGATTTAGGCTGTTTCAATTTTTTGCTACTCCAAAGACTGTTGTAACAAGAATTGATCCTTACAAATCCTGTGGCCAAACTTTTTGTCTTACTAAATACTTATTGAGAGTTGTTGTTAATATCTATTCTGATTCCCTGTATGTCTTTTTTAAAATCTCATCTGCTAACTCTAGTTGTTAAGAGATTAGAGATTAGTCAGATTAGTCTAAATATTTTCAAGAGTTTTTTTACTCCACCCCTTACAGTGCCATAAGTACATTAACATATCTCTTTAAAAAGTTATTTGTTTTAACCTTCAATAAAATAAAATGCTGCAATAATTACTCTGTTTTAGATACATCAGGAGAGCCTAAACATGTGCTTTATGTCACCAGGAAAGCAGGCACAGAAATACTAGGAGAATCATTTTTGAAAGTGTATTTAGTATTTCCAAAAAGAAATCATTTAAGTAGTCCTCAAGGAAAAGAATAAAATCAGAACTTGGTTTTACCCCTGTCACTGTGCAAGCATGTGTATGTTGTAACACTTTTGAATGAGGAATGTCAGGAAGGGTGCAGCAGATTTCTTGTTGTACTTAGAGCTTTGAAAGTTTATTATTTTTCTGCTTCTAAAAATATTAAAGGCGATGTACAGGATACAGACCCAACTATGGACACTAAGGGTTATTGGGGCCTTTCTGAAGACACCTTCCTCTGCCTCATTTTTCTCTGTGTAGTTAACATGAATCTAGTTTAATATTTCCAGAGTATAGCTGGGAAAGGGAACTAAGAAGCCAGTGGGGTGATCGGCTGTAGTCCTGATGTGGTGGCTTTAACTAGTCTTGGTTTGCATTACTTTTACAGTTTTAGTAAATCTGGAAGATTGGCACTTATTCAATAGTCAATTAAATTTGTATATACAAAGGATCCTCCAGACAATAAAAAATAAGAGTGGTGAAATTAACTTTGCACTATATTTGAATCACCAAATAGAGTCTCAGATTGTTTTTGGACCTTCAGGTTTTTTATTGTCATTCTGATGGCTGAAAGAAAAGGATATCAGATAGTTTAAAATACATGCATTAACCAGAGAGCAAATGGTCCAGGTGAACAAAACTTTTATGTCCTGTTCTTGTCTTTTGATATCTCCTGCAGAAACTTCTTTGACAGAGAGCTAGAGTCCTCTGCTTTATTTACCAAGTCATAGTCTTATTAAGGACACTGTGTGTTACATATACTCTCATGGCCGTTCTAAATAGCAAATGCTAAATTGTAAATCTGAGAAAGGAATCAGTGTGATAAGCCTGTAACATACATCGTGTGGAACTTTTCTTTTTTTTTTTTTTTTTTTTGAGACGGAGTCTCGCTCTGTCGCCCAGGCTGGAGTGCAGTGGCCGGATCTCAGCTCACTGCAAGCTCCGCCTCCCGGGTTCCAGCCATTCTCCTGCCTCAGCCTCCAGTAGCTCGGACTACAGGCGCCCGCCACCTCGCCCGGCTAGTTTTTTTGTATTTTTTTAGTAGAGACGGGGTTTCACCGTATTAGCCAGGATAGTCTCGATCTCCTGACCTCGCGATCCGCCCGTCTCGGCCTCCCAAAGTGCTGGGATTACAGGCTTGAGCCACCGCGCCCGGCCGGAACTTTTCTTCATGGTCTTCATTACACCAGTCACTCAGCTACATCAGGGAATTTAATGATTAAATAAGGCAAAACCTCTTCTCTCAAAGAGCCTATTATTAATCATATATATCATATCCTATATTGCTGGATTATATATATTGTTTGACTATATATTGCTTTGCAATATACAACTCTTTATTTTTACAATTCTGTTTGATTTTCAAAACCTTAAAATATGGTACAATGTTTATTTTACATATAAGAAAACAAAGACTCAAAAGTTTGAAAATGACCTCAAGATCACATAACTATTAAGTAGCAGAATAAAGACTCAAAATCATTTGTCTCAGTCAAAATGTCTTTTAATGACAACAAATAAACGTATTTTCATTAGCAGGGAATTTTCCAAATCTGAGGTCTAGAATTCACTTGAGGAGCACTTTCATAAAAACGATATGCATTCTCAATATTAAGTATGGAAAGGTAGCACTCTCTACAATTAAGAAAATTCAGCTGTCCAGAACTATTTGCTTTCAGTGTGAATAGATTTAATATTTATAATAAAGATAGCTTGCTATTTTTTCTTGGAAAGGACAGTATGCTTTTTGATATTGGGATTAAAATGTCTAAACCATTTGTTCAAGTGTATTCAAATTCTTATCTAACCTCAAAAATTTACATAGCATGATCATCTGAAAATTATACAATTAATAGTCCATCATTGCATAATTCCTGAATCATTTCCTACAGAGTTTAGTACATTATAATGACAATTATAATGTTCTTGGAATGCCTGGCACTTGTAGGTAATTGATACATGTAGATTTACTGAATGAATGCAGGATTTCTCTCACAACTTTTTTGGTAGTAAACTGGGTAATTGACTGTCCATACAATTGCATGTGACGTATATCTAACTACCTATAACATAACTCAAGTTCAAGAAGTACACACTCATTGGAAAAATATAAAAGATTCAGCATGGTGCATATGCTGAAAATGTGTCTCCCACAACCATATTCACTACACTGCGTGTCATACTCCCCTAAACACTTCAAAATTCAGCTCATTTTCCTTTAAAGCACTTTGTGTTGATAACTCCGGTTTTTCTGTA
The DNA here is from genome assembly GCF_043159975.1 of Macaca nemestrina. Classification (NCBI taxonomy): domain Eukaryota; kingdom Metazoa; phylum Chordata; class Mammalia; order Primates; family Cercopithecidae; genus Macaca; species Macaca nemestrina. The sequence goes on from NC_092127.1 coordinate 28,154,282, forward strand.
ACTACCACACCTCTTTCAACTCTATTACAGGACATAAAGTGTTCTGTTACAATTATTGTTTCCTGGTTTTCATTATTGAATAGCACATACTTTGAGAGTATGACACATATGTTGTCCATCTGTGTCAACCTAACAGTTTACAGTTTATCACAGATATTAAGTAATCAATATATGACTAATTAAATGAACAAAATGAGCATTTTGGTAAGTGGTACTGTATTTGGATTGTTTCTACAAAGATGGGTTTTATCAATTTTGTGGAATGGGAATGCAAATGAAAAAAGATTTGATGGCTGAAATTAATATAATGGTAACTAGAGGCAATAATAACTAAAGGTACCATGAACATGGTTTATTATTCCATTGATTTTAGTCTTATTTCATTTTTATCAATCACATTTTAAATAATGTTTCAGGATGTTTTATAAAGGGTTTGTGTACCATGTGTTAAATATATTTATAGTTAATATATTTGTTCCTTTATTAAACTTAAAATATTTGAAATGTTTTGTTACTGTTATTTACAAATATGTGAACTTGTATCATGCAAATTTACCAAATTCCCTTATTATCACAATTCATCTAAAGAATCTTTTGTATTTTAATTTACTCTATGCCATCTACAAGTGCTTAAGATAACCCTTATCATAATAAAGAAAATATTTTCTTTTTTTGTTTTCTAAAAGTAAATGAGTTTTCTGCAATTATGGAAAATATCACACTTTTTACTTCTTTAAACTGTTAATATGGTGAATTAAATTCAGTGATTTTTTGAATGTCTATAATTAACTCAATATATTATGGTATATTACCATTTTAGTATTCTGATAAATTTTGTTTGATAATATTTTGTACGGGAATTTTTCATCTATTTTCGTAAGTGACATTGACCACTAATTATTCTTTCTTCGAATGCCTTGTCACATTTCGATATCAAGTTTATGCTGACTTCGTAAAAAAGCTGGGGATTTTATTAGTTATCTATGCTGCATAATAAATTAGCTAAAATATTAGTGGCTTAAAACAACAAACATTTATGCTCTTAGAGATAACAGGAAAATTGAGATGTGCAGTAATAAACAGGGAAATGATTTAATAATTAAAAAATTTATTTAAATAACCAAATAATTTGAGAACAGTTTAGCTAGGTGATCCTGGCACAAGGTCTTTTCTGAGATTTCAATCAATATGTTGGTCAGATCTGTAGTCATCTGAAAGCTTGATTGGGGCTGGCATATCTACTTCTAAGATTACTCACTTACATGGCTATTGGCAGGAGGCCTTAGTTTTTTGCTGGCTGTTGTCATGGGGCCTCTCTCTGCCCCTTGGTATACAAGCATCCCCATAAGACTGATTCAGTATCTTATGACATAGCAGTTGAATTCCACAAGAGCAAGAGAGCAATGAAAATATTGCAATACCTTTTATGACCTAATCCTGGATATTATGCACAATTACTTTGCCACAGCTCTGTTCATTAACAGTACATCATTAAATCCAGCCCATAGGTCCCATGTGTAACGTGAGAACAATTAGCCTCTACCTTTTGAAGAGAGGAGTGTCAACAACTGATAGAGATATTTTAACACTACCAAAGAGATGCCTCTAGCCCCGTTTTATTCTCTAAAAGAGTTTGTATAAGATTGGTGTTACTTTTACTTTATTTTGGGAAAGTTCTAAAGTTTTCTTTGATTAAAAGTTTTTAAATAAATTAAATGTATTTAAATGTTATAAGACTTTTTAGATTTTGTACTACTTTTTGTGTAGGTTCTGCTAGATGCTTGCGTTTCCAGAAATCTGTTCATTTTATTTAAAGTTATGTGTTGGCATAAAGCTGTCTATAATTTGTTCTCTTTAGATTTTACCATTTCTGTAAGAATTTAGCTATCAGTCTGACTTTCTTGGTATGCCATTTTGTTTCTTGGGGTTGCTTTTTATGATTTGTCTTTTTTTCTTTGGTATTCTATAGTTTTGCTGTAATGTCTATATATGGCCTTTTTTAAGAAAGTCCAACATCTTTAGGCTTTTGGAATCACTGGTTTGATGTCTTACACAGAACTGAGAATATCACAGTGGTTACCTCTTCAAATACTGCTCTCTTCTTTTACTTCAGTAAGGTATTCTTAATCTATTCTGTATTCACTTACTCTCTCATCTGTATTTTCTGTGTTTTGTACCTCTGTGCTTTATTGTGGATATGATTTTTTTCTGACTTAACTTTCTATTAGCGCCTTTCTTCTTCAGCTGTATCTAATCTGGAGTTAAATACAAACATTCAGTTTATAATTTCTGTTTTTGTCATTTAAAAATATTATAGCATTTCTAGTTGATTTATTTTAATTACAATATTATGTTGTATAACTTCCTAACTTTTTATGTTTAGCTATCAACTCTTTAAACACAGGAAGCATAGAAGAGTAATAACTCCAGTTACTAGAATTTGGTGGCTTTTTAAAACTTGACTGTTGTTTTTATTTTTACTGGTTAAGTTTGTATTTTCTTGAGGCAAGCCTTGAGATATTTTGTTGCATTCAGCAAACTTGATTTCATAAACCATTTTCAAAATTATTTTAATTATAAAGATAATAGGTTCTTTAAGAGCGGTATTCCATCGATGACTGTCAGGCACTGGGAGGTACCAGAGATCTTGCAATGAATCTTTGGACATTTTGTGGCCAATTAAATACAATGCAACTAGTGACCTAGTACAGAGAAACTGTTACTATGCCAGGATTTCCAGCCACAATTATTGTGGGACCACAATACTAAGCCCATTTACTTTACTTGAGACTGCATACCAGAATCAGCTGATTCCCTGATATTGGCATGTATTTGTAAACCATAAATAAATACATAATCCTGGCTTCCCAGAAATTTTGGGGTCTGGTAAGGTAGAAGAGATAAATCACTACATTTGATTCAATGTAGCAACAGGGCCAGATCTTAAAGAAACACACACTGAATTAATTAATGGCTAAAAGAAAAAAAATACAAAACCTCTCAAGATGTCTTATTATTTTTTAAATTACATGTGCACACACATGCATATGTGTATATACATGGGAGAAAAAGACAGAAATAAAATACCCTTGATTAGTAATCAACTCTGACTTCAGAATCTTCACCTGCTTTGGAAACCACTCTTGAGGGAGAAACAGCTGTAGCTCACTTCCATGAACCTTAAAGTTTCTTCTGTACTCATTCTGCCATTCCTCATTTTATCCCTAAATTACTTATGGTTTCTGAAAACGCTTTCCGTAAACTTTTCCAGGATTTTAAGTCCTAGTCAGGAAGATAATCAGAATCAATAATTATCATTTTTTTTCAACATTACTAGAAAGTTATCAATTAATCCACACCTCACTTTTAATTGTTGAGTGTTTCTATAATTTTGCCTAATGCTGTATTTAAGACATCTCATTTTAATATCAATGATTTTATATATATATATAAAAGATTGCAAAAAAGTTTGAGATTGTATTCATCACTAGTTAATTCAGTGAGTGACTTCTATAAAGAAAATTATTTTACCTAATCAAAATGCAATTATCAAATCAGCAAATGTAACATTAGTAGTGTCTCAATATATAATACAGGGACTATATATATATATAAAACATATATGTGTTTGTGTATATATATTTTTGTTTTGTTTTGTTTTGAGGCGGGAGTGCAATGGCACAATCTTGGCTCACTGCAACCTCCACCTCCCGGGCTCAAGCGATTCTCCTGCCTCAGCCTCCCAAGTAGCTGGGATTATAGGCATATGTCACCATAACCAGCTAAATTTTTTGTATTTTTAGTAGAGACGGGGTTTCACCATGTTGCCCAGGCTGGTCTTGAACTCCTGATCTCAGTTGATCCACCTGCCTCGGCCTCCCAAAGTACTGGGATTACAGGCGTGAGCCACTGCACCTGGCCAATACAGGGACCATATTTAAATTTTGTCAATTCTCTTAGTAATACACTTTAGAGCTTATTTTTCTGAGTCCAGGACCCAATATTGATTTGCATATTTTATTTATTTCTTATAACTCATTTCTTTTAGTCTAGAGTGTTTCATTGGCCTTCTTTGCCTTTCCTTTTTTATTCAGATAAAATCCACATGCCATTTAACTGTGCCTAAATGAACCATATAGTAACTTATAATATATTTACAGTGTTGTGTAACCATCACCACTTTCTAAGCCTAGAACATTTTTGTCACCCCCAAATAAACCTCATATCCATTAAGCAGTGATTTCCCATTCCTCCCTTTCCTCAGTCCCTAGCAACAACCAATCTGCTTTCTGTCTCCATGGATTTGCCCATTCTGAAAGTTTTATAAATGAATTAATATAATATGTAAACATTTGTGTCAAATTCCACTCACTTAGCGTAATACCTCCAATATTCATGCTGTAGAATGCATTAGTATTTAAAAATGCAGTAGAATGCATTTTTATGGCGTGGCTGCATCATTTTATATTCCCTCCAGCAATGTGAAAGAGTTCTAGTTTCTCCACATACTCAACCAACAACATGTTATTTTCTGATTTTTGTTTATTGGTTTAAATAGCCATTCCAGAGGGTGTGAAGTGGTAACATGTAGTGGTTTGGATTTGCATTTCCCTCTTTTTTATTTTTTTTTTAATTTTTGAATCTTTTCATGTGTTTATTAGCCATTTATATGTCTTCAGTGGAGAAACGACTATTCAATTTTTTTGTCCCAAATTTTAATTGAGTTGTTGGCTTTTTAGTTCTGATTTGTAACATTTCTTTATATATTCTGGATACCGTCAGACTTTTCAAATATCTTTTCCTATTTTGTGAGTTGTATTTATACTTTTTTAGAATAGTGTCCTTTGATGCACTACAAAATCTAATATATTTATTATATTTTTGTTGTTGCTTGTGCTTTCAGGTCATGTCTAGAAGAAACCATTGTCCACTCCTAGGTCAGAAACATTTATTCAATGTTTTCTTCTGAAAGTTTACTGTTTTAGCTCCTATATTTAAGTATTTGATTTATTTTGAATTCAATTTTTTTTTATGGTACGAGGTAGGAGTTCAGGTCTATTTTCTTGCATGTGGTTTTCCAATTGTCCCAGAATGATTGAAAAAGAAATTGACCATCAATGTATGTTTATTTCTACACTCTCAAGTCTATTCCATCTTTGTGTTAGGATTGCACTGCTTTGATTACTGTAGCTTCATTGTATGTTTTGAAATCATCAGGTATGAGCCCCACAGCTTTGTACTTTTTCAAGATTTTTTTTCACCACTTGGAGGTCTCCTGTAATTTCACATTTATCTGAGGATAACTTATTTAATTCCCCCCAAAAAAATGCAGTTAGAACTTTGATAAGAATTACCCTGTACCTTCGTTTTCTCTTTATTTGTCTTTGTCAACTTAGCAGTATGATCACTTTACCAAAAGCCTTTGCCAATTTGTACCATGTTACCAATCAGTTCTTTCAATCCAGGAATACAAGGTGTCTTTGGATTTATTTCAGTCTTCTTTAAATTCTTTCAACAAAGTTTCATAGTATTTAGTATGAAAGTTTTGCATCTCTTTGGTGAACTTTATTCCTAAATACTTTATTTTTTAATACTATTGTAAATGGAATTATTAATTTCCTAACAAGCTATAATAAAAAGAGTTTATTTTCCTTCCATTTTATACTCATTCATTTATTTATATAACTGAATTCATAGTTTTATTTAATTCCTCTAACTCCCTTGTAATTACTAATTATTTCAGTGCTCAAATTGTCCCATATTTAGCAAATTGGAGTCTCTTTTAACTGGTTTTTGTATCCTTTTGGTATGCCTCATCATTCTTTGAGGACTTCTTTAATTTCTGAAACAAGGTATTCCAGGCACACCTTATATTTTCCCTAGCAAAATCCCAGAATAGTTGTTATCCAGTTAACACTGGTATATTTCAGTGGATAATACTATTTGGAAACTACAATCTGTAGAAATGTATAGCATCATTAAAATATATAATATCTTATTTATCTTTTTGCAATTTTTGTTTCTTTTGGAAAATTAAATAGAAAATATGAATCACTTTCTCTTTCATTTTTTCCTTTAGTTCCTCCAGTCATCCGGGTGTATCCAGAGAGTCAGGCTAGAGAGCCTGGGGTAACTGCCAGTCTTAGGTGCCATGCAGAGGGCATACCAAAGCCTCAGCTTGGCTGGTTGAAGAATGGAATTGATATTACACCAAAGCTGTCCAAACAACTCACGCTTCAAGGTGCCTTTTACTTGCATTTTTTTCTCTTAAATGACCATGTTGAAAATTTATACTAAAATTTATAACGTTATTTGGAAAATAAAAGAAAAATGAGTGTTACTGGCAACAGAATGTCACAAACATGAAAAAAATGCTTATGTCTAAGAAATTATATGGGAAAGACTCTTTTAACATTTTAATGTTTTTAATAATAGTCTTGTCATAATGATTAATTGTGTCATTTTGGTGATAAGTAGAATATTAAATTATGTATCTTTAAAATACTTGTCCTGTGAATTATAGCAGTTATGCTGAACAGAATAATTAGATCCTTTCACTGAAATTCATTTCTGAAGTTAATTTTTAAATGTTTAAGTAAAACCTTGAATGTGTATTATAGAGGATTTCAAAACAGAATTTTTAATGAAATTTTTAGCATATTTTCTAAATGAAGGGAGAAAAATATCAAAAAGTTACTAAATGTTTTCCATTTACATTTTTTAAACTTTTGTATTACATTCTAATATACAAAATATTGTACATATTCTAATATTCTAATGTGTAGACATGAATAAATTACTGTATGTTAGATAATAATAATCCCAAATATGTGGAAAATAAATAAAAGCAGGCAAGATTTGCAAGATCAAATCATTTAAATAGTCCAAAAGCAGTTGCATATAATATATTAATTATATTAGCGTTAAAAAAAAAGCACAAATTTTTTTTCATTGTTGGGGTAACAGACAACACTCATTTTACTGGATTATCTTCTTCGTGGGCATTATAGTTCTTATTTTATAACTTTAATTTTCTTTAATTTATACTATTAAACATGAACATATTTTGTCACTTTATTACATAGATTTCTATTATTATTCCACTTTAATAATGAATATATATAATTATACATTTTTAAATAAAACTTTTTAAAACTTTTACTTATTCTTGCAAGTCAATAGAGACATGTCTGTGAAACTGTCCTTAAACTTTAAAAACTTTAACCCTAGAAATCACTAATGTGCATACATAGGTCAGACACATTTGCACACATATCTAGTGATTACCTCGAGCGGTCTATAATGTGAGAGGAGAAGACTTATCCGATTAACAGAAATGAAATGAATAAAAATCTAAATAGCTTCTGACTTTGTCTCTTGTCCATTTAATAGCAATAAACCATATTATAAAAGTATGTCAAATTTTTCTCTCAGGAACATACATGACAACGCATTTTTGAAGTTGTTACACTCCAGACTGCGAAGAAATTACTGTCAGTTTTTACAACAGGGAAAAATAGCTAAAGTTTTACGAGAATATGACAAAAAATAAAAGGAGAGAAGAGATAATTCTAAGCACATGGGGTATAAACGCCATGTGGCTTAATAACTATTTAATTATCTACTTATTCATCAGATGCTTCTTTAGTGTTTGTATGTGAAGTCCAAGTCCAGACACTAATTTAATATCTATGGCAATGGCTGGGATAATATGTGAATTAGAGAGAGTAAAATCCTAAGAAAGCACAAATATTTTATTAACAGACAAGTGAAGAAAATAATAGAAAGAGACTAAAATTCATCAAAAGACAGGAAACTAGGTGATAGTATGGAAGAAGAGAAAGTTAAAAATAAAGAGTTTGACAATGGCAAATGCCTAGAAAGTTCAATAAAAGACATTGGTAAGTGTTTACTTCAAGTGATGAGCATGTTCTTGTGATATTTAGCAAAACAGTATCAGTAACAATCAGTTTTCAATGTGTTTAGAAATGAAAAGGAGACAAGAAATACAAAAATCTTTTTTGGCCAGCTCCTGGTGGGGAGGCTTAGAACTGACGGAGATATTTCTTCTTGGATAATTCATCAATCTGAGAAGGTTCAGTAGGGAGAAATGAGAAAGTTGAAGGCTGCAGGAAGAGTCATAGAAATCAATAAGAAATAAGGGGAGATTTGCCTTGGAAAGAAACAGAAAATTTCCTGTGAGAAGTAAATCAAGGTGAAACTAGGAACAGAAAGTTTTGAGGCTGCTTTCTGATCACTTCTATTTACCTCACGATTGAAAGAGCAAGATCACTTGCTGAGAGTGAAGTTACTATTATGATGGGAAGCATCAAACAAAGAATATAAAGATTTGAAGTAAAAGTAGAGGTGGATATGAAAGGCATCTAACTGGAAAGGTCAAGTGAAATGAATAGCAAGTAGTTTTGAATGTCCTAGGAATTGAAAACTGTGAATCTGAAAATTATAAACTTGCTTATGCAATAGTCTCATAACTTACTCAAAGAACTAGGTGCAGGGACACCAGATGCAGAGATGGGTTAGCTTACTCTAGTTCTAGAAGTTAGGAAGGCAGATGTGTCAGGATGGTAAATAGATAAAGGGAATGGTAGTTCTGGCAATAGAGTGGCAACATCTAGGAATGCTAGATCACATAGGAAGAGAAGGAAAGACAACAGGACATATAGGTTAGGAGAACATGTAAAAATATTGGGAGACAGCATTTTAAGAAGGAAGAAATTTATTTGATATTTCAAAACAAAACCCAGAGAATTTAGGCTGTTAAGTGTGTGGATCCTGAGAAAAAAAAAAAATAGGTGTGATTTTGGAGGAAGCCGTATCTTATATAAAACAAGAAGGTGAAGCAAATGTAAATACATTGTTTACTACCTATCTTTAGAGCAGGTTCCTATAAACTAAGACCCACAGACCATATCTAGATAGCTGTCTGTTTTCTGAAATAAAGGTGGGTTCTGTTTTTGTTTTTGTTTTTGCTTTTTTTTTCTCCTTGTTGTTGTTGGTTTGTCTTTAGAATACAGTAGCACTCATTTTTCAAAACATATTGTGTAGCTGCTTTAATGCTGCTATGGCAGAGGTTAGTAGTTACCGCAGAAACTGTGTGGCCCACAAAGCCTAAATTATTTACACCTGGCCTGTTGCAACAAAATGAAAACCTGCCAATCCCTTTTTTGGAGTAGTGATTCTCAATGAATGATGCGAGGAATGAGGGTGTGTAGTAAGCATTTGCAAATAAAGAAAGAAGTTCAAGTTATTCAAATGATTATCTCTCTCAAATATCCACATCCACTGCCTCTCCATATCTCACATCCCTTGGGAGCTACTGGGCTCCTAGCAACAGCAATCAAGCTCTTTTCTCATTGGCTTTCTACCCTTGTTTTCCCAAACCACACTGATTACGTTGCCTTCTACCTGTCACAGATAGTCATGTCCCATTCTACTGTATGTGTGGTTCTTGTAACTGAACAACATGGAACACACAGACACAACTATGTACACAAACACACACACACACAGGCATGCACACACACATACACACAGAAAGAAAACAAAAAAAAGAAAAGAAAGAGAAACTTAAACAAATGACTACAACAAACACTCAACTGCCGGGTGCGGTGGCTCACGCCTGTAATCCCAGCCCTTTGGGAGGCCAAGGCAGGCAGATCACCTGAGATCAGGAGTTCGAGACCAGCCTGGCAAACATGGTGAAACCCCATCTCTACTGAAAACAAAAAAAATTAGCCAGGGGTGGCAGTGTGGGCCTGTAGTCCCAGCTACTCGGGAAGCTGAGGCAGGAGAATTGCTTGAACCTGGGAGGCGGAGGTTTCAGGGAGTCGAGATCACGCCACTGCACTCCAGCATGGGCGACAGAGTGAGACTCTGTCTCAAAATAATAGTAATAATAATAATAAGCTTGATGAATGGCAATAGTATACCTGTATGATTTAGCTCAGTTAATTGCTCTTTGAAAACATCTTTCATATGTATTTACCTGCAAGCTAATCATATTGGTATTATTAGATTTCCGAAAAAGCTTAGGGGAATGTAGGTTCTGAATATTATAAGTAAATATATAACTGAAATTATACTTATCAATATGAAATACCTCATATACAATGTAGAATATAGGAAATGATATGAAACATAAAATATGCATTTGATATAGAGTATTGGGCTGTCTTATAGGATGACAGCATGGTTTATGAACACTTGTATGCTTCTGGAATAATTTGGCATGTCTTCAAAGTATGGAAGTAGGAAGGGAAACAGTTTAATTAGGACAAGCCAAGAGAACTGTTTGACTGTGTAATCAGAAAGCACTGTTCCAAAACTGAAATTGTCGTTTACAAGTTTCATTTCCCTTCTTTTTCAGCAAATGGCAGTGAGGTTCACATAAGCAATGTGCGCTATGAAGATACTGGAGCATACACTTGTATCGCAAAGAATGAGGCAGGAGTGGATGAAGACATCTCTTCTCTTTTTGTGGAAGACTCTGCTAGAAAGACCCGTATGTATTGAACCGCCCCCCGCTAGCAGACACACACCATACTCAACATACATTTTTACAGCTTTTTTAAAAAAGTAAAGGCACCAGAAAACTGTGAATTGCACAATGCATTATAACAAATAGATTTTATATGTAGGAAGGATAAAAATCTTGAAATACTAAAAGCAGATTTAAAGATGAAAAAAAGTTGTGAAATTTTCATTACAACACTAGATTTTATTTTTTTGCAAGTACATATGGTGTTTCAGGTCCTGTCTTCCCATTTGCTCTTGGAGGAATTTATATCTCTTGCAAAATCCCTCCCCTCAATTAAATGTGAGGAATTCAAGGCCCCCAAATGTATCCAACATGTATCGTCTAGGTAGAATACATTACTATATTTCTTTTCCTGTCAGTTACATTGAAGTCACTGGATTAAGACCTCTACAGCATCCTTCTCTACAGAAGGTTCAGTGGTAACTGCCACTCCAACGCACTCACTGCCCCGACACAAAAACCACACTGTGGCTGTTCTTGGTTTAGTGCTAAAAATCGTTGCCATCATGGTTCATGTTGTCTGATTGTCTCCTGGAGTTATACCCAAAATGACTTGTTCTCTTTTATTTTCTTTAATTACTTGGCAAAAGGGATACAGATAGGGTGAAGATGCTGAGGATGGATTGCTTTTTATGATAGCTGAATTGTTTGGAGCTCAAACTACTATTACAGCATGTATCAAGTGCACTCTTTGCAAGCAAACAAACAGGCATTTTCTTCCCTCGGTCCACACATGCCACAGTGTGACTGTTTTGGGATAGGGTCTGGATGTTCTTGAAACGACTACTTCCCTTGCTCTCTGCTCTTCAATCCGACTTGTTACGCTGCTATTAATATATGTTTTTCAAGAGTCTGATGTTATTGGACCCTCTAACTTGACAGGCCCATTTTTCTGAATCCAGTGTTTGAACAAGGTTAAAGCATTGACCCAGCCAGTAGTCTTCCTATTCTTTCTTAAGTCTCTTAGTGCATATTGACATGAGTGGATCCGTTGAGAAAGGAGGACCTTACCCAGGTCCCAACTACTAACGTATCATTATCTTCATTTTTTCTGGTTAGGACAACCATCATTATAAAGAAATATTTTAAAAAGAAAGTCTTTAGGTAGAAAAAAGAAAAAAAAAAGCTGGATTTAATGGCCTGCATAAGGTCCACCATAATTCCCTTACTCTATTCCTTTTATGTGGTACAGCCAATACTAAGTTGGAATTCACTTTCTGTGAAAAATTAATTTTAGGCGGCAAGGAATTAAAAATGTTTGCCTTCTTTGTCCTTATTATGATGTTTGTGAAACAGATTTTAATATCAACTCTATATTCTTACTTTATTTTAATGTTTGTTATGTACTTTTAAATTTATTTCCCTAGTTACAACAGTAAAACACCTAGCCAAAGCTCCCTTTATCAACTATCATACAACTTTTTAGTGTGTGAATTCTAGAAAAATTTTAGGAGAAGATTTAACAGGATTAAATTTTCAACAAGGTTTAAATCTTGTTGAAGTAAAAGTGCCCGTTTAAAAAATAATAATGCACGTAATTAAAATCAGGACAATACTAAATAAGTAAACCAAATAGAATATTAGCAACTGTGGGAAAGTATAAACAGAAAATGTAATAATGTAATAATAATATTATTATGTAAAAATGTAACAATGTAATAACTTGACAGAAGACAGTTTCCCTTAGGATGCCTCCTAATAGTTAGATGCCAGAACTCTGTATAACAAAAGAAAACCAAAATCTGGTGGATTTCATAGTAGTGAAAATTACCACCTTTTGTAACCCCCATCTTAAGGATTATGGATCTGGGTTCTTTTCTAGTAATTTCGTGGAAAGAGACCAATACTAGATACACATGGCACATTTGTATTTTGGAATGCTAGATATTTTCCTTCTTTTTTAATTTTATTTTTTCAATAATTTCAAATTTTATTATAAAGAGTGCATGTGCAGGCGTGTTATATGGGTATATTGCTTGATGCTGAGGTTTTCGGTACAAGTGATCACATCATCCAGGTAGTGAGCACAGTACCCAATAGACTGTCTTTCAGTCCATGCCTTCTTTCATACCTCACTCCTTTAGTAGTCCCCAGTATCTCTTTTTCCCATCTTTATGTCTATGTGTATTCCATATTTAGCTCCTACCTATAAGTGAGAACATGTGGTATTTGGTTTCTGTTCTTGCATTAATTCACTTAGGATAATGGCCTCTAGCTTCATTCATTTTGTTGCAAAGACTATGATTTCATCCTTCTTTAAGGCTGCATAGTATTCCATGATGTATGTGTACCACAGTTTCTTTAACCAACCCACCGTTTATAGGCACCTAGATTGATTCCATGTCTTTGCTATTGTGAATAGTGCTGCAACAAACTTGCAAGTACATGTGTCTTTTCGGTAGAATGATTTCTTTTATTTTGGATACAAACCCAGTAATGGGATTGCTGGGTCAAATAGTACGTCTGTTTTAAGTTCTATGAGAAATCTCCAAACTGCTTTCCACAGTGGCTGAACAAGTTTGCCCTCCTACCAACTGGATATAAGCATTCTCTTTTCTCCATAGCCCTGCCAGCATCTACTGTTTTTTGACTTTTTAATAATAGTCATTCAGACTAGTGTGTGATGATATCTCATAGCAGTTTTGACTTGCATTTCTCTGATGCAAATCAGAGTGGTGATGTGGAACATTTTTCATATGTTTGCTGACTATTTGTATGGCTCTTTCAGTAAGTGTCTGTTCTTATGCTTTGCCCATTTTTAAACTGGATTATTCGATTTTTGCTTATTGATTTGAGATCCTTGTAGATTCTGGATATCAGACTTTTATTGCTTGCATAGTTTACATGTTTTTTCTCCCATTCGGTAGGCTGTCTGTTCACTTTGTTAGTAGTTTTTTTTTTTTCTGTACAGAAGCTCTTTAGGTACTCTTGTCAATTATTATTTTCTTACGATTGCTTTCGGGGACTTAGCCATAAATTCTCTGCCAAAACCAATGTGGAGAAGGGTATTTTCCATGTTTACTTTTAGAATTCTTGTAATTTAAGGTCTTACACGGAAATCTTTAACCCATCTTGAATTAATTTGTGTGTACGGTAAGAGGTAGTGGTACAGTTTCATTCTTCTGCATGTGGCTAGCCAGTTATCCCAGGACCATTTATTGAATAGGGAGTCCCTTCCCTGTTGCTTTTTTTTGGTCTATTTTGTCAAAGATAAGATGGTTGTAAGTGTATGGGTTTATTTCTGGGGTGTCTGTTTCATTCCATTGCTCTTTGTGTCTGTTTTTATACCAGTACCATGCTGTTATGGTTACTGTCTCCCTGCAGTATATTATGATGCCTATGGATTTGTCCTTTTTCCTTAGGATTCTTTGGCTACTCATGCTCTCTTTTGGTTCCAAATGAATTTGAGGATAGATTTTTCTAATACTGTGAGATATGACATTGGTATCTTGGTAGGGACATCTTTTAATCTGTAAATTGCTTTGGATAGCATGGCCATTTTAGCAATATTGATTCTTCCAGTACGTGAGCATGAAATACTTTTCTGTTCATTTGTGTCATCTCTGATTTCTTTCAGCAGTGCTTTGTAGTTACTCTTTTAGAGATCTTTCACATCATTGGTTAAATAAATTCCTAGGTATTACATACATTTTTAGCTATTATAAATGGAATTGTGTTTTCAATTTGGTATCAACTACAATGGTATTGGTATCTAGAAATGTTGCTAGTTTTTGTACATTGATTTTGTATCCTGAAACTTTACTGAATTTGTCAGTTCCATGAAGCTTTTTGCAACATCATTAGGGTTTTTTTTTTTATGTATAGGATCATATTCCCAGCAAAGAGAGATACTTTGACTTCTTCTTTTCCTATTTGGATGTCTTTTATTTCTTTCTCTTTCCTGATTGCTCTGGGTAGGACTTCCAGTACTATGTTGAACAGAAGTAGTGAGAGTGGGCATTCTTTTCTTGTTCCAGTTCTCAAGAGAAATGCTTCTATCTTTTGTCCATTCAGTATGATGTTGGCTGTGGGTCTGTCATAGGTGGATCTTATTATTTTAAGGTATGTTCCTTTGATGTCTATTCTGCTGAGGTTTTACCCTGAATGAATATTGGATTTTATCAAAGGCTTTTCCTGCATCTATTGAGAGATCATATGATCTTTGTTTTTAATTCTATTTATGTGGTGAATTGCATTTGTTGATTTGCATATGTTGAACCACCCTTGAATTCAAGAATAAAACTTACTTGATCATGATGAATTAACTTTTTGAGGTTCTACTGGATTCAGTTTGTTAGTACTTTATTGAGGATTTTTGCATCTGTGTACATCAGAGATATTATCCTGAAGTTTTCTTTTTTGTGGTTGTTCTTATGTCTCTGTGAGATTTTGGTATCAGGATGATGGTGCCTTCATAGAATCAGTTAGAGAGAAGGCCCTCCTCCTACTGAATAGTTTCAGTAGGATTGGTATCAGTGCTTTTTTGTGTCTGGTAGACTTCGGCTATTCATTCTTCTGGTCCAGGGCTCTTTTTGGTCGGTACATTTTGTATTATTTACTTACTCAGTTTCCAAACTTATTGGTCTGGTCAGGTTTTCACTTTCCTTCTTGTTCAATCTTGAAGGGTTATGTGTTCCCAGGAATTCATACATTTTGTCTTGATTTTGTAATTAATGTGCATAGAGGTGTTCATAACAGTCTCTGAGGATCTTTTGTACTTCTGAGGGATCATTTGTAATGTTATCTTTGGCTTTTCTGATTGCACTCACTTGGATCTTCTCTTTTTCTTTTCCTTCATTAATCTAGCTATTGGTCAATCTTTTTTATTCTTTTAAAAAACAAACTCTTCCTTTCATTAATCTTTTGTAAGGACTTTTGGTTCTCAATTTTGTTCAGTTCTCTCATTCTAGTTATTTTCTTCTATTAGCTTTGGAATTGGATTGCTCTTTTTTTTTTTTTTCTAGTTCCTCTAGGTCTGATGTTGGAATGCTAACTCGAGGTCTTTCTAACCTCTTGATGCAGTTGTTTACCACTACATACTTTTCTCTTAGCACTGCTTAAGCAGCATCCCAAAGATTTTAAGTTGTGTTTCTATTTTCATTAATTTCAAAAATTTTTTTATTTCTGCCTTAATTTTATTGTTCACTCAAGAGTTATTCCGAAGCAAGTTTTTTAATTTCTCTGTATTTGTGTTGTTTTGAGAGATCTTCTTGGTATTGATTTCTATCTTCTTTGCAATGTGGTTTGAGAGAGTGCTTGATATTATTTTGATTTTTTTTAATTTATTAAGACTTGTGTTACAGCAAAGCATGTGGTCAATCCATGTGCAAATGAGAAGAATGTATATTCTGTGGTGATTTGGTGAAGTATTCTGTAGCTGTTTATTAGGACCCGTTGGTCAGTTGTCAATTTTAAGTCCATAATTTCTTTTTCAGTCTTCTGCTGCAGTGATCTGTCTAATGTTGTCAGTGGGGTGTTGAAGTCCCCCCACTATTATTGTGTGTCTGGAAAGATATTTTCAAAAATGCCAAAAGAACCAATCAAAGACCCATTAGTAATAAATATACTCTTCTTATTTGCACATATTAGGAAATTATTGACCTGTATAAATCTACCAAAAATAATTTTGGAGATTGTTTTCAGTAGTGATAGGATACAATTTTTAAATGAAAAAGCAAATTGTTGTAACAGAAGAGTATAAATTTATTTTTTGCAAAATTTGGGTTGGAATCACGCAACACCTCTCTGATGTGGGGGTACTGCATGACTCTCTGAGCTTTAGTTTTCTTATCTCTAGTATGAAATAAATACTAATACATCAAGAGATTTCTGTTTAGATATTATTTATAAGGCCCTTGTCATAGTGTGAGACATAAAGTAGCTCTTCCTCTGACTCACATTTGTTTTCTAAAAATAATTTCTTGCTGCTAAAAACATTGACAAAAATATATTCCTCAAAAGCCTAGAAAACCCAATGATTGCTAGAAATCAGAGTTTTATAATAATACATATAAATATTGATAACATAGCTATAGGTAGACATGAGTATGTAGGGGCATCTATTTTTATGCATTCAAATATGAAATATTATCTCAGCATTTAAAAAATGGACTCCACTGATTGAATATACATTTTATTATTAGTGTAGATATTAAGATACTTTAAATAAATTTCAAAATCTTTTTCTAGAGTTCACTTTTGTCACAATCAAAGCAGAAGCTACACTTTAGTCCCCTTTACATTGAGTCAATTTATACTTCTATTATATATTAGAGAATTATTCTGTAATGCACTTTTCCTCTGTTTTTGAAAGATGCAGAGGAGAGAGGTATTGAATCCCATGTAGACAGCAACAAAAATGGGGAAAGATTTGTAACTTTGGGGGCAAATAACACAGCAAAGACTTACTTTGTTTGGATACAGCTTCAGAGTAATCATCCAGCTATTTTTTTCATAATAGAGAGCTCAGAGTAGTATGAATCACATTTTTTCCTACACTACATTTGCCAGAAATATGATACTATTGAGAGAACAATTCATGCAAAGCATCATATGGCTAAGGAGTTTGTGTTTTGCTTCTACCCTAATCTTTGAAGTGGGAAACTTTGATTTACAGTGTCTAACTTTGTCAACAAATATCAATGGAAGTTTTCTCATGTGAGAAATTGAACTACAAAAAAAAAGTGCTTCAAAATAATATACTCTACAGTTACATTAGGGATAGGTTTTCATAACTAAGATTTAATAGAGTGATATACAGGGAGAATTTAAATGCAAAGAACAGTAGAAGTGGACCATAGGGGATTGTGTGGTTGCTCACAACAGGGAGTAAGAGAAGATATAAATTATGTAAAGGGATTTAGATAATGGTAACACATTATTTATTCGAAAACGTCTTGTACATAACATAAGCACTTGACACATTTTCATTCCCAAGGGAAGTCAATTCCCAGGTAATAATGATTCATCCTCAATATGAAGGTAAATAAAAAGTGGTGTGAACATAAGCTTCTATAGAAAGCTTTTAAGCTACTGGCTGCATTAAGTGCTAAGAACCGACTGACTCATATCTTGCTATGATTTTAGTAAGGAATATGACTAATCCAGCTGTTTGAGAGTATCAGAGTATATCTAAATATACTATAATAGAATTTTATAGTCTAAATATAATAAATATACTATAAGGATAGATACACCGTTTTTAAATTATTGTCACAAGCAATTGGAAATATTACCTTATTGTAATAATTCTTACTTTAGAATTAGCTCCAATAAATTAACATTAGTTGGCTGTATGTGTAAAAAATTAATATTTTGATGGTTCATAATTTATTATAAAATACAACAATTTGAAGATTTTTTAAAAACACGTTTCAAATGGCTAAAACAAGATTATTTGAATAAATAAATTATTTAAACAATATTTATGTATGTTAATAATTATTATTAAAATGAAATAAGCATAATTGCTAATACTAAGATTTAGCAATATTGTAAAATCCAGCCATTTGTTTCCTACTATCTTGAAAAGAAAATTTGGAAAACATATGAATGGTTATGAGGTATCTTCCTATTTCAGAAGTAGAAAAAAGGGTCTTAAAATAGATTAAAATGTGGTCTTTTTACCTATAAAGATAGCATGAATATGACTATCATAAACTTTAGAAATAGAATAGATTCTGATAACATAAACAAATTAATTAATCTCTTTAGTCTTCATTTACTTTCTATTTCTATAGAATGGGGAAATACTTCAAAAGGCAGGTTGCATGGATTTAATGAGGCCACTTACATAGGATCTTATTAATCTCTACAGAGGCTAGGAAGATAATATAAACAGTTGAATAATATAGTGTATAAAGAACTATAAATGAAGCCAAATGCAAAAGTCATCAATTAGTAATTATTTCTAGACTCAACCAATATTAGGTGCAGCAGTCATCAGATTAATAATTGTTTTGTTTTGTTTTTACACTCAATAACTGTGAGATAGGTAGAATAATAACAGACACCAAAAATCCATAAAGATAAAGTGCAGATTTCACAGCCTGATAGGATTTTATCCTGATAGACATGAGCTAAGAGCTAGAGTCAAATAGAACCAAATAAAAACAAATATTTATGGAAAAAATAAATCAATGTTTAAAAATATTAGTTTTCATATATTTTATTAAATATAATTCAATAGAGGATATATACTAATTATAATTTAAATCAGAAATTAATAATTTGTATTTCTTTTTGAAAAGCCCCAAATTACTTGTTTAATATTTGATATAGACATTTATGTAGCGATAAGGTTATTATGAAATAAAATGTCTTAAGATGAAGAGTCATCTCGAGGTTAACCATGCTTGATAAGCATTTACTATTTTATAAGCTTTAATTATTTATAATAAATTCCAATATTCATGCATCTCAATTTGGTCAATGTCATTGTCACACCCTGTGAGGTAACTTGTTCTGTAAATCTTTTCATCTTTTGACCCAGAACATACTGAAAATACTTGTCTTGTGATTTCTGTATCTGAAGACTATATTTTTAAAATAATACCCTTCAACGTCATAAAATAGATCTGTTTCTAACATGTCGCCACTTTTTGCACAAAAGCAGAGCTTTATTATCTAACAAGATGCTATGTGATCTGAATGTCACTAAATTGACAGGTTTTCAGCAGCCATAAACTATTGAGCATCTTTATTGTCTATACAACAAGATAAGAAAGTAATGCTTTCTTATTTTGATCTATTGCCTAAATTTTCTCCACAAGGCATTATATACCTTTAATGGACCTCCTATCTCATATTACACAATGCCAGTGTGACTAATTTATTTTAGGATAAGTTGACAATGGTGATGAAATCTTATTTATATAACTTTAGGCATGTGGACTGAATACACTTACATATAGCGACAGTGCTGAGTATACAATCTCTATGAAACTTAAAAATATTTACATACTAGCGTTGTATTGCTTGTGTTCAGGAGAAAATGTTAGGACTCTCTTTGAGGTTTTATAATTCCAAAGGTTTCAAACCTAGTTAATTCTTTAACAAATAACTGTGTTCTTAAGTTTAACAAAAGTAGAATTATCATTGCTTTATGATTCTCTTAGTGTTCTCTGTTATAGGAATTCGGTCAGATAATGGCATAAATGTTCAAAGAGTTAACGAAACAAATATATCTTTGAAATGCCCAGACTCTGGGGTAAGGGGGTGAAGTGAGGTGTTTTCTCAAAGTTTTGTGAAGTCTAATTTATGCCATATATTTTTATTAACTGTGTGCCAACAGCCCAGATTATACAACTGTGTTTCCTTTGTCCTGTTTACCCAAATACCTGAATTCTGATAAAGGCTGACTGTGTCTGAATGAGTCAGATAGAGTAAGTCAGACAGTTTGATTATTGTTCTTCCTCCTTATTTGCTTTATATCCCAACTATATGTGCATTTTATATTTATGTTAAATATGAAATGTTGTTAAATAGGAAATGTCTTTAAAGATACTTTTCTATCTCATGCAGTAAAATGGTAGGCCCATTTGAATATCTTTCCCCTAAATTGATGTACTGTCTGTTTAATACATATGGTCATACTCAACTCTGGTATAAAGAATAATACCTTTGGAAACATTCTACAGTAGTGAAATTTTAATAGAATCAGATTATTAATGAATAAAATATTTCTACTTTTATCTCAAACATGCCCTAACAGGTCAAAATGTGTTTGTAAATATAATTTCTTACTATAAAGTAAGGATTCTGCGTGTGTATAATATACATAGTTCAGCCATTATCGTGCAAGTTATAATTATACTAATATTAATGTCAAAATGTAATTTCAGAGTTATGTTTCACAATGCAAAATAAAACACCAGAGGACCCTGTATGATTAAGAAGTTGTAATCCTAAAAATTTGCCTAAAGTTATTGTCAACACAAATAACTGACAGAAACTCATTATCATAAATAAATAAAGTCAACCCCCCAAAAACTAGCCTATAAGTTTAAGAAGGCATTTCAAAGACAAGGAAAAATGAAGTATCACTACGAATTATGTAAAGATGCTAATCCTCGTTAATTATGAAGAAAACGTACCTTAAAATAATAGAGAAATATCTAAAATACTAGAGAATGCTATTTCACATCCACTATAATACCAAAAGTTAAAAAGTTGCATATTACCAAGACTTGGTGAGATATGAAAACATAGGAATTGTCCTACATTGCCAGCAGTAGTATTCGTTTTACTGCCCTTTGGAAAGCATTTTGGCATTATCCGTTAGAGTTAATTTTGCCTTTGCCTTGAGAGCCGGCAATCTCACACATTAGAGTCACATTAAATTCCCATACATACAGAAACTGTTTAGGAAGAACCTCCCATGGATTGAATATTTTGCTGTATATTTTTTTTGTATTTGAATTGAATATTTGTATTGAACCAAACTGATTTAATTTCATGCATACACTTTGAAATGGCTATAATTATTTGACTTCTGTAATTCAAATGTGTGTAAAGCTAGTTACCTTACAAAGTAAGTGAATACCAAGGGAGTATTACCCTTGACTTAACTATTTCTTAATTGTACATTAGAAGAGAGTAATTTACATCGTTTGGAAGGTGACTAAGAGCTTTTATGGTTAGGAGAATAAAAATTCCACAGAGAACAATGGGTTTGTTCATTTATGCTTTCACCTTTTCAGTATTTCTTGAGGAACAAAGAAACAGGTGGCTAGCATGTGGTCAACACTGAATACATCAATTCTCTATTTTCAGAAATTCTTGAAGTCCTTCTTTCAGAAAGGAAGTTGAGTGCAGGTAGTAGTGAAGGGCAACAATAATACATAGTAGAATAAAATAATTGCTGTTATATGCACATAAGCGAGGCGAGATGAGACTGCAGACACAGAAACAAGTCGTCTCTATTGAGGTAATGAACATTGAGCTGATCTTTGATGGTTGTAGTGACACTTCCATAGCTGGAGATTTAAGAGAATATCAAGCCTAGGAAACATCCAGGACATTTTTTTTTTTTTCTTTTTTTGAGACAGAGTCTCGTTCTGTTGCCCAGGCTAGAGTGCAGTGGCGTGATCTCGGCTTACGGCAACCTCCCCCTTCCAAGTTCAAGCGATTCTCCTGCCTCAGCCTCCCTAGTAGCTGGTATTACAGGCGTCTGCCTGCCACCACCTCCGGCTAATTTTTGTATTTTTGGCAGAGACGGAGTTTCACCATGTTAGCTAGGATGGTCTCGATCTCCTGACCTCATGATCCACCCATCTTGGCCTCCCAAAGTGCTGGGATTACAGGTTTGAGCCACCACGTTCGGGCCAGGAAATATTAATACATGATGGGTTTGGTTAACTTTGTGTAACATATGATTATAAAAATATTTACAGTACTAGACGAGAATGTATTGTGATGTACAATCTGATTAAGAAAGACATTGAAGTGTATGAACGAAAAACAGCCAAATTAGAAAACATATACAAGCTATATTTCTCTGTCAGTGAAAAGAGTCAAACTCTGTAAAATATTTGTAGAGATTTATTCTGATCTAAATATGAGTGACCATGGCCGTGACACAGCCCTCAGGAGGTCAAGAGAACATGTTCCCCGGGTGGTCAGGGTACAGCTAGGTTTTATACATTCTGGGGAGGCGTGAGACATCAATCAAACACGTTCAAGAAATACATTGATTTGCTCTAGAAAGGCAGGACAATTCAAAGTCAGGGTGAGGGGGGTTGGTTACCAGGCTATATAGGTAAATTTAAACATTTTCTGGTTGTTGGTTGAGTTTGTCTAAAGACCTGGGATCAATAGAAAGGACTGTCTTGGTTGCGATAAGACGTTTTAGAGACCAAAGTTTTACTATGCAGATGAAGCTTTTAGCTAACAAGCTTCAGAAAGAATAGGATGTAAAATTTTTCTTACCAGACTTAAAGTCTGTGTTGACATTAATGTCAGAGGGTTATAATGAGGCATGTTCCATCCCCATCTCCCATCATGGCCTGAAACAGCCTCTCAGGTTAAATTTTAAGAGTCCTGGCTGAGGAGGAAGTCCATTCAGATGGTTGGGGACCTTCGAATTTTATTTTCGGTTTACCCTTCAAAGGTAAAAGTTATTTTCTACATATTCATTATTTAGTTTTTATCCTGGAGATACTACAATAAGCATTTTTATGCTGGATTTTATTTTTTACATATAGTAAGCATTTGAGTATTTTATTTATTACCAAGGTAGGCTTAATTCAAATTTCAATTCCCAGGAAAGTTTATAAGACAAATTGTCTTGTAGTTTACTATTTAATCTTAAGGGGAAATATGTATTGTGGAAACTCATTACACCATGCTGCTGGAATTCAGTTAATATGGGTTTTCAATTATCTTCCTTTATCCATCTGTTGAATATTATTTTGCACAATAGAATTTCCTAAAAGATAGTGTTACCTGGCTTATCAGCCTATGTGAACTTCCAGGAATAAAAGCAGTGCATTCACAAAATCTTATTTTTCATAGTATATGATTATATCAAAATAAAGACTAAATTATGCCTTAGGCCTCTTATGCCTATTAAATTATAAGCATTAAATTGGAGCAAAACTGACACTGGAAAGAACTTATTATAATAGATAGAAGATAATCTGCTGTCCGTTTTTCATGCCTTTGTGGTTCACTGAGCATCCTTTCCTTCCTGCCTATATATACATAAGATTGGTACAGATTTGGCCAGAAAGACAATTTTGGCTACAGAGCCTGACCCGAAAATATTTCATGTAGTACTTAAAAAAAGTAGATGTTCTGCTTGTCAATTTACTTTTAGAACATTATTATCTTACTATACAGTGTTTGATTACTCTCTTATACTTTTTAACACGTGCTTGCTTTATTTTGCTTTTGTATATTAAGCTATTTTAGAAATTAACTTGATTAGAGACATTTATACAAGTGAAATTTTAGTAGATCCAATGTTCTAAAATACTTGGCAATGTCTAGCACAAAATGAGGGCTCCATAAATGTTTCTTCTAGTTATCATTATTGTTATTATTCCAGGTCGATGATTATTAGCTTTAAAATTTTCTCAAGTGTATTAAATAGTGGATAAAACATATTCAAATGGGTAAAAATAATAGCACAATATTCTAGATATAGGACTATTTTAGAAAACATAATAAATGAGATATTTTATGTTTGTATTTAATGTAAAAATATTTTAAACTTCAAATATTTTAGGAATCATTTATACTTTTATTAGCACTATGGCAATCAACCGCTTGACTGTTTATTCTTGTATCTAGGTATTATTTTACAATGTCACATTCACATGAAACATTTCATCCTCAAGTTTGAAAGATTCTCCAAGAGCCTAATATCTATAGTTTTTTTTAATCTGATAATTTTTCTTTGCTGTTTGTCTTGTATAGTAAGTGTGGGAAAGATATGTTTCAAGGAAATGTTAGTAAAAAAATTATATATATATACAATATATATTTTATTAGTTATATATACAAGCAAAATATATTTTTATTAGTAAAATATATATTTTATTAGTAAATATATATACTTAATCAACATTACATAATACAGGAGGAAAAGCCTTTTTATATCCTATTATCAAAGTCTTTCTTGACCACATTTTATTTTCAAGAGTGAGCAGTAATTAAAGTTTACATGTGTGTGGAGTCTCTGTGATATCAGAAGGTGTCAGCTGGAAATGCTCTCACATTTCAGTGCCTACGTTCATTCTTATCACAGCCACAGTTGGCTACACTGCTGCTACTTGGCCTAATTTTCTTGCTATCTCTGTCATTTCTCTGCTGAGCATCTTTGACCCCATTCTCTTTTTCTCTGTGCCAATAACTGCAGCTGCTATCTGTTGCTTGTTCTGCCCTTGTTTCAGTGTTGACAATGGAAGGAAGAACAGCTGGCATCGCTCTGTCTTATTAATATAGTAACCTTATTGTATGGGGGTGGGGACTGAAATGAAGAGGAGAGAGAGGGAAGGTAGGACTAGGGGAGAACAAGCATATTTGTCATATTCCAGTATTTGTTTTTCCATTGTAACAATTTGAGTTAGTGAGACAGCCCTTAGCAGGAGCAATAATGTTTCAAAAAAGAAGACAAGAAATGATAAAATAATGTTGGCACTACCTCCAAATTCATAACCTGTTTTTCTTTGTCCAGGCTTAGATATTGATGTTACTTTTCTATGCTTTAATTTTTCCTTCTAAACTAAAGAGAAAAATTGTGATTCTCAAACTGGTTTACAGGCACTTAAGAATATGAAGAAGACTTAAGGCTTGTGACAGAATAGAGATTTCAAATCAGGTAGCATTATGACCAGAGGATTTAATGTATTAATATTAATATAAGATGCACGTGAGTAATTACAGGAAAAAAAAAACATTGTGGATGACTTGAGACATTTTTATAATTTCAATATTTTCCTCTGTCTTTAAAAATATTGAACTGATTTGTAATATTCAAATCACCATGAGTTTCACTTAATTCATCTAGCAAGATAGGTAAATTATACTAACTACAAGCCTATCCATCAAATTTTTTAGGGGAACAGATACTGTAAGTGGTAACACTGAAGAGTTGGGATCAAAACATCTAGAGCTTATTGGGTAATTTTAAGCAGAAGCTGCCATTCCCTCCCTACTAATGCAAGTAAAACAAGGAGATTAATGTTTTTTTGAGTAAGTGCTACTTTCAAAATTAAATCACAGAGAAGGAAAAAATACCCAAGGATAAAAGATTTAGAGACACCCCAGGCTGAAGATGAGTTGGCCAGTGCCAAATACTCTGATTCAACAGGATGACTTAACAAATAAATAAAATAGCAAATTAATTCTACAATTAATCCATCTTCTTGGGATCACCAGGATACATTTTAATTCAAGATCCTAAATTCTGCCATGTTTAAACTTTGTTTATGAAAGAAATTATTGTTCTGTAATTCTTCAATTTTTGATATCAAAATTCTTACTGCATAATGCAGATGTCTGGGTTCCCTATCACAAACTTGTTCAAGAACTAAGATATATTTTAAGTACTTTAAAGAAAACTTCAGTTCTAGGTTAGTTTTTCCTTTGTTCCAAGCACATATAATTAGTTGGTATGGTAGAGTATAGGATGTCTTTACTCCTATATGTCTTCAAAGATAAGCCAATTTAGTTGAATTATAAACTATGTATTTACCCAGAATACCTACATAGCAGCATATACAATATCTTTGATGTTTTTTGTTATAATTTATAATTTCCCTCACAAAATATCTAGCAATTTTTATCCTGATAATAAATATTGTTTTAAAGTAGTCAATTTCCTTCAAATATGGGCTATTTTATTTTATATTATAAATACAATTATATTTATATGTTAACCTATATATATTATATATTCAAATACACTTAAATAAATATTAAACAGTGAGGAGCTCAGAATATGTAGTAGGAATACAATTATTTGAAATAATGTCCTTTAAAAAATTTTTGTGGTATATTACAGCAACTTTAAAGAAAGCTTTAAACCTTTACCATCTTAATTTTTTTCTTGAGCATATGCTAATTAATATCTAAGCAGCCTTCTACTTCTCTAATGATTCTGTTCTCTGCAATGATAAGGAGAGTTCTCATATAGCCCTAACTAAAGGTTAAGGTGTACATTTTTTGCAATGTTTTATTTTGGATACTTTTCTATTAATTTAGCTTTACATGTATGATCATCTTGAGTTCCACCTAGGATATATATGGCTGCATAACCAACATCTATTGAACAACTGATTATGTGCCAGGCACTTAATATATATTATAATCTTTTCATTTTTAAATTGTCTTATCCCTATGGTATATTTTCTAAATGAAGAAGTTAAACCAAAAACGGAAGTTACTTTGCTGGCCACAAACTTAAAATGATACAGTATGAGTGAGTCAGAAGGCAACATTTCTTCCCTATTTTTCCGCAGCTAATTACCCACTGTTCTTTTATTATGTCACTGTTTATCATTTATTATGTAAAAAAACACACTCATTTGTGTGAATAATGATCAAAATCAAGTCACTTTCTGACAGTGGTAGGCTTAGTATGTATATATAATGAGAAGCTTAGGTGTTGCCAATCTGGCTAGCAAGATGTTAGCTAGAAAAGTTGTTTTGAAGGTTATGTTTTCTTATTAGCAATTTCTTACTCTAAGACTATGGTGTCCAAGATTAACTAGTTACCATCATCTCCTGCAATACACACCCTCGCAATCTCTTCCCACATTGAAACAGTAAATGTCTCTATCATACATAAAGCAGGATGGAGGTGAAGGTGACTTTCTTCTGACACCAGGTTATAAAGGGCATGATGGCCTCTGCCTCAATGTTTTGAATCACACATTCTGGGAGAAACCCATTGACAGAATGTGAGGACACTTAAGCAGCCTTGGGCAGAAGCCCAGGGAGTAAAAAACTGAGGCCTCCTGCTAACCACCAGCACCAAATTGCCAGTCACATAAATGAGCCCCTAAGAAGTGGATCTTCCAGCCGAAGACAAGCCTTCAGATGAATGTAACCTCATGAAATACACTGAGCAAGAACCCTCCCAGCCAAGCTATATTTGCGAAGACCATAAATGTTTATTGTTGTTTTAAGCCACTAAGTTTGAGACAATTTGTTACATACTATGATGTAACCACTGCATACTTTCTGTTTGCTTGGTTTGTCATTGGAAGGAAGGAAAGATGGATGCTGTTTTTATTTGTTTATTTCTGTGGTGGCTTTAGTCTTTTGACCTAACAACAATTCTTACCTTGTCGTGGATTCAATGAGACTAATTTGATTGTCAGGAGTAGACTCATATTGTTTGATTGAGTAATGGATTATTTGAAAACTGAGGTGAACTTGAAACTGGCAATGTGAAGCAGTCAGAGATGCATCCACATTCAGAACACGGAAACCTGCATTACGTAGACAGCTTCTGACTTTTCTTGCCTCTCTCCTGGGTTGCGTGGACTCTTCTTCCGTGTCATACCTTCTTGAGTCACAAGTTACCATAGTCCTGACTATACCACGCTATCGTGCCTGTTGCTATGCATTCTTAATGCTCCTGTTCCCTCTGATCTCTGCTTTTCAGGTGTCATTTCTTGATTCCAGTTACCTCCCCCAAAAATCTGATTATCGCATCTCATCACTTTTTCAAAATTAAGGCCACAGTTTTCTGGCTAATTTCTGTATTGCATACCCTAATGCAAGCCAGGCACTACAGCCTAATCAGC
Source organism: Macaca nemestrina (assembly GCF_043159975.1). NCBI lineage: Eukaryota > Metazoa > Chordata > Mammalia > Primates > Cercopithecidae > Macaca > Macaca nemestrina. Next base: position 28,182,098 of record NC_092127.1, read on the forward strand.
TTATGTTAAGACATTAGGTTAAAACCCTGTGTGGTCGCAGGGGGCAACCATCTTCAATTAATTTCCAAAGAATGACAGGTTCATTTGAAAGTGGCTTTGAATTTGGCATATGACAGGCAATGTACTTGACATATCAAATGTTTCTAGCCTAAAAATAGCATAGTTTAAATGTCTTAGTTCATTCTCCATATGTATATTCAAAGAAATTTCAACTACCATAGCAGTATCCATACGTTTTTTACAGATTACATTTTATCCAAATTTTTCTTTAAAGGTTGCCCTTTTTTATTTGCCTGCTGAAGTTAAGTCAGTTTCTTAAATCCAAAAAGAAAGCAGTCAATAAAACGTCTACTTTAAATGTTATCATTATATAAATTCACTTTATAAAAAAATGATTTGCAATGGTGAAAACCTGAAACTTTCAGACAAGGAGAAGCACAAGCAAAAAAAAAATATATATATATATATATATTTAATATAAAATTCAGATGATTTGCACATGAATAGCCAAGAAAAGTAGCTCTGCATAGTACAGCATGCCGTTATGTAGGTAACTACCTTATTGCTGTTGCTTATATAACATCATTCAGCTCTCCACATACATTTCTTTACAGTGAAAGCATATTTAATATGAGATCTATCACTTTGAAAGTAAGTGTAAGATTCTAACATAGAAAATAAGGCAATTTGCTAAAAAGCACTAATAAAGATTTCAGTCACTCCTGTCAGCCATCTATTCCACTGAGCCACATTTTCATTATAAGGTGTATATTATCTTCAAAAAAAACTTTACATTTCAGTTATGTAGTGAATACATATTAAATTAAGTGGTTTATAACTTTGACGGTTTTATTGTTCAATTATGAATAAAAGATACCAAAGCAGATAATTTTTATTGTATATTGAGTACATTAGTTGTTTCACAGAGCTCCATATGTGAAAGGAAAGGTTCTTTAGTCCAAAGTCTTGGTTCCAGACAAACTAACTATAGTGTAAAAACTAAGCTGGGTCGGCCAGGCATGGTAGCTCATGCCTGTAATCCCAACAATTTGGGAAGCTGAGGCAGGCAGATTACCTGAGGTCAAGAGTTCGAGACCAGTCTGGCCAACATGGTGAAGCCCCATCTCTATGAAAAATATAAAAATTAGCCAGGTGTGGTGGCACACACCTGTAATCCCAGCTACTCAAGAGGCTAAGGCACAAGAATCACTTGAACCTGGAAAGTGGAGGTTGCATTGAGCAGAAATCACGCCACTATACTCCAGCCTGGGCAACAGAGCGTGGGCCTTAAAAGGTGACTGGAGAGAAAACTAGGTGGAGATTTCTGGTAAGGATATCCCTTAAAATAAAGAGATTCAAAAAGTCTTGATGTTTGGAATGTGAATTGAAGATGACAAGGACATATCATGGAAGCCCCTATGTGCTATCCTAAGGACATTGAGGAAAAAAACAAGTGTAAGAGTGTGTGTGTGTGCGTGTGTATGTATGTATATATTTACATATAATAAATTCACTATACATATATACTTAGTGTGTGTATATATAATTTATTATATGTAAGTATATATAATTTATTATATGTAAATATATTTATATATGTGTAAATATATATAATAAATTACATATAATAAATTCACTATACATATATACTTTGTGTGTGTATAAATACACACACATACTAAGGACATAGATAAAAATATGTAAATATATATATTTACATATAATAAATTCACACACATATATATATCACAGTAGTGGCATATTTAAGCCTGAATTTATTATATGTAGCTGTTTTTATTGTCTAAAGGATAAATTAATGTGGTGAAACAAAGCCATTCCAATATATAAGCAGCTGTTAAAAATGTAAAATGTATGTATGGCAACACCCTAATAGAAACAAGGAGCTGAGGAGATAAGCAGAAGGTAAAAGTTTTCTCCAAATATTTCCAAATATATTCAATATCACTGATAACCAAACTAATATATATTTACAAATGTAATATATAATACATTATGATTTTAATTTATATATATAACACATATATATATTCACATTTAGTAAACTTGTTCACACGGTCATGCACACACACACATGCATACAATAATAGTTCACCTGAAGTGTTCGAAATGAATAACTTCACAGATTGCTAGTGATGCTGGTAACAATCTTTTGGAAATCAACCTGACGTATATCAAATGTTTTAAAGGTTCTCATACCACTTGCAGGGACATGTACTACTGGAAATAACTACTTAGCGGGATGGTCATCACAGTAATCACATACACACACACACGCGTGTGCGCGCGCACACACACACACACACACACACCCCTGTATGACTGATAAATGTCAATGATATTTATTGAGCTTCTATTACTTATGCTAGCCTCTGATATTGGTACTAGGTTAGAATTAATAAAGAAGTAAATCATAATATGTTTAAAAAGCAGAAATTCATATGATGAAACTATTTAAAACCATGTATAAAGGCTGGATTAGGCATGTTATAACAAATGAATAAAAGGCATGGAAAATTATATTTATATATCATATATTTATATATTTTATCAGATACATTTCCATATATGTAGGCATTTATATGAAAATCAGAAAAATAATGAAAAGACATGAAAAAATGCATTATATGCTTGTAATCCTAGCACTCTGGGAGGCCAAGGTGGGTGGATAACCTCAGGTCAGGAGTTTGAGACCAGCCTGAACAACATGGTGAAATCCCATCTCTACTAAAAATACAAAAAAAAAAAAAAAAAGAAAAAGAAAAAGAAAAAAAAGCTGGATGTGGTGGCGGGAGCCTGTAATCCCAGCTATTCGAGAGGCTGAGATAGGAGAATCTCTTGAACCCAGTGCGTGGAGATGGCAGTGAGCTGAGATCTCACCATTCCACTCCAGCCTGGGCAAAAAACAACCAACTCCCAAGCAAACAAAGAGAGAATGTATTATTATACCAGGGCAATTAAATTTGAGGTATTTTTAAATTTAATACACGTGCTAACTTTGTATATAAAATGGAATATGTTTTAAAAAGACAATAACAATATATATGATTTTTAAGTTAACTAATTGCAGAATACATTTTATCTACACAGTATTTGTTACCTCCATCTAGGAATAGTTTATATTCCCATCTAGCTTATTTTTAGTGGCTGTTACATTTAATTTTCTACAATTTCTATATTCTAGTAAACCATCAATATATTATGCTTTTAAGCTATTGTAAACAAAATTTTATTTTGCGTCTTATTCTTACAAAGAAAAATATAGAAATTGGATATTTATCTTGTATCTTGCTAAATAATAGATCTTATGAACTTCATTTGTACTTTTACTTTAATCTTTTGTGACTCATTTTGACTTCAAATTTTGATTGTCTTCTATTTATACTATCTATACAATTTATATTTGTTTCTTAGATTAATGAATTGCTCAACCCATGAAAAATTCATTTTAAATAATCATAATTCAATATTTTGATTCTCCATTTAGTAATTTATCTATTTTTAAAAATTAACTTTTAAAGATTTAGGGAGTACAAGTGCAGTTTTGTTACATGGATCTATTGCCTAGTGGTGAAGTCTAGACTTTTAGTGTAATTGTAACCTGAATAGTAAACATTGTACCCAATATGTCACCTTTTATTCCTTGCCCATTTCCAACCCTACCACTAATGTCTATTATTTATTTTTTATGTCCATGTGTACTCATTTTCTAGCTCTCACTTGTAAGTGAGAATATTCAATATTTGAATTTCTGTTTCTGGGTTATTTCATTTAGGATACTGGCCTGTGGTTCCATCCATGTTACTGCAAAAGACAAGATTTCATTTCCTTTTATGACTGAGTAGTATTCCATGGTGTGTGTGTGTGTGTGTGTGTGTGTGTGTGTGTGTCATACATTCTTTATCCAATCATCCATTGATGATCACTTATTTATTATTCTGGCATATGTTAGTTTTTTATTAATTTATTTATTAATTTAAATTTGTTATTTAAATTAATAAAAAAAACTCTATTCTTAGTTCATTAGTTTACTAAGAGAATTTATATTATACTTAGTAATATGCTATGTATTTTATCAGATTGAATTTTTATTTGGTTAAATTATATTGACAGTCCTTAACTGACAAACTAATATGATGTATTAAATTAATCTCTTTTTGTTAAAATTTTAAGTTCAGGGGTACATATTCAGATTTGTTACATAGGTAAATGTGTGTCATGCGGGTTTGTTGTACAGATTACTTCATCATCCAGGTATTAATCTAGTGCCCATGAGTTACTTTTCTTTATATTCTCCCTCCTCCTATCCACCATACTCCAGTAGGCCTCAGTGTGTTCTCTTTTATGTCTCCATGTGTTCTCACCATTTAACTCCCACTTATAAGTGAGAACATGTGGTATTTCTTTTTCTGTTCCTGCATTAGTTTGCTAAGGATAATGGCCTCCAGCTCCATTCAAGTTCCTGCAAAGGACATGATTCCATTATTTTTGATGGCTGCATAGTATTCCATGGTATACATATTCCACATTTTCTTTACCCAGTCTACCATTGATGGGCATTTAGGTTGATTCCATATCTTTGCTATTGCGAATAGTGCTGCAATGAATATTATGTGTGCATGTGTCTTTATAATGGAATGATTTATATACATTTATATACATTTGGGTATATACTCAGTAATGGGATTGCAGTGTCAAACAGTTTTTCTTTTTTTTAGGTCTTTGAGGAATCACCCTGGTATTAAGCCAAATACCCATTAGTTATTTTTCCTGACCCTCTCCCTACTCCCCCCGACCCATCAAAAGGCCCTCTTTCTCCTCCTCCTCCTCTTCCTGTCTCTCTCTCTCTGTCTGTCTGTCTTGTTTGGTCAGTAGTGCTTCAGTTCAGTCCATGCATTATCCTTTTTCTAACACTCTTTGGGCCCACATCGTTAATTTTCTTTTTTTGTTATGTTTTATATAAATTGTGGTTATATTTGGTTTTTAAAAATATTCAATTTATTGATGAATTTTGTGGGTTTGAAGATTTGTATATTTGCATGTTTACTTTGTTGTCTGAAAATGCAGAAACAATCTCTGCTTACTGGAACATATTTGCAGAGTAGAGCCAGGCTTTTTGTTTTGTGGTTTCCTTTGTGGCCACCCTTGTAGATCTGTCAATAAAACTGGCAAATGCTTTCTGTTTGTGTAGTAAAACAATCATTGTAAATACCATAATTCAATCTTGATAATTGTATTTTTGAAACTTTGTCTTTATTTTTCTTCATTTTTCAAATACTGAGAGTGATATGTTAAAGAAACAGCGTGATTGTGGATTTATTTATTTTACATCCAACCTTAACAGTTTCTGTCTCCTATTTTCATACTATGTTTCAGCTTATGTAATTTTAAATTCAGTATGTAGGGCCTTGAATTTTATCTTATCTGATATTAGTATTACAAAGTCTGTATTTTTTGGTATTTATTCCTAAATGACTGCCAATCTTAAAAATGTCTCTGTCCTTAGTTCTAATGTCCTTACTCCTTTAAAATAATGATGCTTTGATATGCCACTAGAATTTTTCACATGCTTTTTTTTCTATCTGGAAATTGAATCATACCCTTCACTTAGTTTATTCTTACTTATTTCTTAGACTTCACCTTGATCATAATTAGAGAAGTTCGCCCTGTTTAACAATGTCTAATCCACCCAACAAATGCATTCACATTACTATGTTTTTCTCTTCTATAACACACTAAATTCATAACTTTGAATTTTTTTCTGTCATCATTTGATTACTTTTTGTCTGCCCGATTAGAATATAGGCTCTATGGGCACAGAGATTGCCTGTTCTAACCTGTGTATGGTAGTGCTGAATGCATCTAACACATGCTAGGTACTCAATTGGTACTAAGTGAGTGGAGGGAGAATAAGGAAATACATGCTTTGTTGTTTTTTTATAGGCCAGAGAAAGATGTATAAGACTAATCATAGTTCAACCTTTCCTAAAACTACAAAAAAGTCCATTTCTTTTGCATTGTGTGTGCAGACTTACTTGATTTTATCATGAATAAATTATCCAGCTTTATCTTTTTAAACCAGTCTTACACGCCAAATATACCAAATTATTTGACACGTTCTCTCAATATGTTCTGATGTTTCTGGTTGATATACCTTGAACATATTTTCTTTTCGTCATGTGTGGAATAACCTCTCTAGCCCCCTCCCCCACACAGCACTCTTGAAAGCTTTGGTAATATTACATTTCTTGTGCATCCGCATCCCAATGAAGCTGTCCCTCCAGTATCCAACCTCTTTTCATAGATGATCATTCTGTCTTGTCTACATTTGCTGAATTTGAAATTTGCTTCTTCCCCCTCATTTATTACATGTTTATTTCTATTTTCATGGTTCTCTTTCCTCCTGTGTCTATAACCTCTCCTTGAGAATAGGATTTGTCCTTTCATCATTTTATAACATATTTAGTTGACAAAGATTGAATGTGTTTAAGATGAAAAGATGATGTATATATTATGTAATGATTATCACAATTAACACATCCATCACCACCCACATTGTACATTGCATGTTCAGAACTTATTCATCTCATAATTGAAAGTTATACTTTTTTCTTATTTGTTCAAAGTGCACTGCAGGCATAAGAACAACAGCACAAAATGTGCTACAGGAATGCACACATCATGTATTTAAGTTTGAATAAATGCCATTAAGGAATTAAAAAACTAAAAATTGTAAATGTTTACCATTAATAATTATTTTTTTTAAAGAAATATAGCAGATGCTGAAAACTGCATGACTCGGGCCTTAAGCCTAAGTGAGGAGTGCGAGACTTCATTCTTGGCTCTGAAACGTACACATGTGGGTTCAGTTGAAAAAAAAAAAAGTCATTAAGTTTTAATACGGTCAAACTGCTGGAAGTAATTGCTGTGTATGGGATTTTCTATTAGTTACACTTTTATGATTTTGCTTTAAGAACTTATAGTGTTATTGTAACTTTGAATTATTAAAGAGGCAGGCATCTCCTTCAGAATAATTTCAATTGGATTTTTTTCTTAATTTCTATCTTAATATATTAGCTGTTTACTGATTAAGTCGCTATGTAATATTTTTAAAACCTGTTGTTCAAGAACAATTCAATATGTACTGAAAGAAGCAAAGTATACTTAGATCTATTTCTGTCTGTTTTAAAACAGTAAAAATATATACTCCTTAAAAATAGTCCAATTTGGTGTTCAAGATCTTGGATTTACAAGAACTCTTCTTGTTCAGGAATATTTCATATTATGTAAAAATATTATATATTGTGATTATTGCAAGATTTAAGAGTATAACTTTTTCTATTAGTAGCTTAAACTGTCAGTCTAATAGTTTTAACTACCAAAACTTGCTCTAAAAATACATTTCAATTAAACTAACTTAAGCTTCCTGTTTTTTTAATGCAGAGTAAAATGTTCTTTATTAACAAAATCTGTATTCCAAATAAGAATTGTGTATATCAAAAAATGTACAAAGCATTATTAGTTAATTCCAACATGCTATTGTTTTGTTAATTTAAAGTAGCTCACTGAATTAACTTCACTATGTTTATATACACATTCTATCATAGATACTTTGACCTCTTTAATAATATTTATATTACTATATAGCAAAAGCTCTCTTTACTCATTTTTCTTTTTCTTTTTCTTTCAACATGCTGCAGTAGCTAACATATTATGGAGAGAAGAAGGTACTAAGTTGAATTATTTTTACGTTGTTGTGACAATTTTGCTTGATGATTATTAGATTTGTTGATTATCTTTTGTATCATTAATTACCTTTTTTATTTTGATTCAATATTTCAGTTGATGGTATTTCAATATTCTTGTGTAAGCCTGCTACCATTACACATTTATCACTTCTCATCAGCTTGATTAATTACTGATACATAACCAGAAAGTTTCATTGTGATATATTGAAATGCTTTAAGAGTATAAAATTACATCAAAGAAATAAAAACAATCTCAGTTAAACATAATTTACATAATAAACTCTGATTAACATACAGTAAGAATATTTATAAAAACTGTGCCTTATCAAGGGAATATAATAAATTATATTAAAATCTGGGTTACATTTGAAGGGCCTGGATTCAAATGTAGTCTCTCAAGTTTACAAACAATAGGGCAAGTTACCCTGCACAATCTTCTTATCACAAAAAGGAGTATAGTAGTTGTTAATACTCAGTAGGGTTGTTATCAGTTCTTTAGTTATTATCAGCACTCAATAAACAGTATCCATTTTCATATATTATTGCAATTGTTATTGGTTTTCTTCATCTAGTCACAAAGGCTGGGAAGAATGCGTTTGCCCAGGTACTTAAATAGTCCATCAATTGTGGTTAAATGAAATTAAGAGAAAAATGTCTAAAAGTCATCATTACACTCCTGGTGAGCAACGGCCAAAAATTGTCTTCACAACCCACCTTAGACAAAATTTCTCTTCCCTGATTATAGCTTCCTGTAGGAACCCAAGTCACTGTACCCTGTGAAAGTCAGTCTCAAAGCCTCAAGTAATTCTGGAATTTAGCCATCTCAATTCTGTACTCAAGGATGAAGCAGTCCACTTACTTTCTTTTTTCTCTCTTAGAACTTGTTGTTCCTTAAATATTTTGCATGAGCTCCATTAAAACCTGGGTTTATTAAAGAAGTTCCAGTGTAACTATACCCTCCATTTTTATTCCACTTCAAATATTTCAACTTTAAATATAATAATTCAGTCGTTAATGAAAGTAGTCTTGACGTATCAGTACTTACTTATTTATATATTTATTTATTTGAGATGGAGTTTCACTCTTGTTGCCCAGGCTGGAGTTCAATGGTGCGATCCCGGCTCACTGCAACCTCCGCCTCCAGGGTTCAAGCAGTTCTCCTGCCTTAGCCTCCCGAGTAGCTGGGGTTACAGGGCCCGCCACCATGCCTGGCTAATTTTTGTGTTTTTAGTAGAGACAGGGTTTCACCATGTTGACAAGGCTGGTCACGAACTCCTGACCTCAGGTGATCTGCCCTCCTCAGCCTCCCAAAGTGCTGGGATTACAAGCGTGATAATATCTATTAAACACATTTAATTATATTGTCTTCCCTCTGGGCAAGAGTTCTCTGAGCATTTTAAAAATTGATTTTATTTTATCATTGTAATGGAAGGAATAACACCTAACGAGTCAGAGACCAAATACTACAGATCTGGCTCTGATGGTTAATTGCTGGGAAAATTTGGATGAGTTATTTTACCTTGCTGAGTCAGATGCTTCCAATACAATATTTGAAATAGAGTTGGCACTCACCTCACAATTCTGTGCTATGTAAATCAATTTAAAGTATATGGAACAACTTTTTCTTATGTATTAACTTCGATAACCACCATGAACATTATTAGTTTGTAGTAATTTTTAATACATAATAACAACACTCCAGGCCACCCTCAAAAGTATAGAATAGAAGCTTCCAAAATAATTAAAATCTTGATGAAATTCATTATATAAAACCACATTATTTTCTCTCTAAAAAGGTATTCTATTAGTTTTTGGAAATTTATACCCTCAGTAATTATTCTCCATCAAGAATAATGTTCTTATGAGTCACTGTTTCATTTGACACATAAAATGTGCTTGACAAAAATAGATATATGGTATATTTTGCAGATACTTGAAGTCACATAAAACAAGTGTGTGTCTGGGTAAATTATTAAAGTCTTTTTTTCTATATACAGTTATCATAAGAGTACTTGTTTCTTGTAATAGGAAGCATTTTAAAAATAGATCAAAGAAGACAGCATATTTGATTTTGATTCATAGACATCTGTAAGTTATTTTATAATGCCGCAATTATTGTCAAGGCATTACAATAAAAATGAATGCATGTACTAATAGTAATAATGGTGACCAGAGAAAATAGACTGGCTTGAGGAATCATGGAACCCCATCATTGGGTATAAATATCTCATACAAATAATTAAAATTATAGGTAACTAAATATTCTAAGAAAATTCTCTCCATTTTTATAATTTAGAATAAAACAAATATGAACTACATATTTCTGAGATACACTTTTATTTTCATTCTAGCAGTGTTTTATATTTATATATTTACCTCTTTATCATAGCGAAGAAAAATCTATCTCAGAGAGAACAAATTATAGAACCATAGAATGTAAGTCGTTTGGGGCCAATAATGGAAAGAGTTGAAATGATCGTTTCTCCCATAATGCCATCTAACTCATCTATAAATGGTAAACCTATGTTATTTTTACATTAATAATTATAAAATTATTTTTTAAAACATGAGCATCAGAATCTAGTGAAGAGTTTGTAATCTAAATAAATTTAACTGCATTTAATATGCATTGTCTTACCAATCTCGTCAATATATAATCTTGGAACGCAATGTCCTCTACATCTCTGGGTTCCACTTTCAGCTTTTCTACTCATCTTTATGTTTTACAGGAGTATAAAATGACAATATTAATAGAGGAAATATCTCACTTACTTGTTAACAAATGTTTTAAAGAGCATATTAAATTAAAACACTTTGAAAACATTGGAAATTCATAGATGAATAAGATCTAATATCTGCTCTAAAGAAACTTTCAATCTAGAAGGTTCAAGCGTGAACCATTCTTACCGAAAAGTAGTTTTACTATATATTAAATAATAGATATAATACATATAAATATACATGCATTAATGTGTATTTTACATACACATTACAATATTCAGTGTGATCGGTTTTCATTTTCAGTATATTTATGATATTTATAATTAAATATAATTTAATAAAGTATTTTCTAATGTTTATTTTGTGGGTAATTAGTTTACGTTATGAGGTCTAAGTTTATAATATATGTTTTCGATCATATAGGCACTGAATGACACTAATTTAAATTATTTGATTCATTGAAGGATTTAATAAATTTTACATATGCCAGTTTCAATCTCCAAAGAGAGGTTTGGGATGAGTCAGTATATAACATGGAATTTTAAAAATTTATTAGCACATGAATTACTTTGATGAATATCCCCAGGATCAATATTGAGTAGAATACAACATACTTTGGGAAACACCGGCTTCATATATTTGAATAACTTAAAGGCAGAAAAAAAGTTTCATATTCAAGAAAATTGCCTTTTTATTCTTTATAAATATTTATGTATCTATTCACACAAAAATGTGTTATAGAAACATTTAAAATAAATCACTATTTAGTTGGGCTAACACTGAACCAAAAAAAATACAAATAGAAATGGAGTGAAATTGTACACCAAAGTTAATACATTACATTACACTTCATGATTAGTTTCATAATCTGTAATACAAGGTTTCCAGTGTCATCCAATTGGGGGAAAACAGATTTAAAAACAGGCCAGCTTAGCTTCTTCAGCCTAAAATTATTTAAAAATTTCATTACCCACAAAAAATTTCATTACCACACTGCCAGGGAGGTTGGGAAATACAGAAGAATATACGGCTACTAAGTGTGGTTCAAAAACCTCTAGTATAACTATTTTTTTACAGAAAAAAAATAGAAGACTACAAACTGGGTTCAGTGTATACTGCTTGGGAGATGGGTGCACCAAAATCTCACAAATCACCACTAAAGAACTTACTCATGTAACCAAATACCACCTGTTCCACAAAAACCTGTGGAACTAAAACAAATAAAACAATTACTACCTCAAAATAATACTGAAATAATATTTAAAATCAAAAAGGTCAAGATGTGGTGGCTGATACCTTTAATCCTAGCAATTTCGGAGGCCGAAGAGGGAAGATTGCTTGAGGCCAGGAGTTTGAGAAAGCCTAGGCAACATAGCAAAAACCTGTCTCTACAAAAAATTAAAAAAAAAAGATTAGCCAGGCTTGATGGCTCATGCCTGTAATCACAGCTACTCAGAAGACTGAGGTGGGAGGATCTCCTGAGCTCTGGAGCTTAAGGCTGCAGTGATCACTCCACTGCCCTCTATGCCACCCACACCACTGTCCAGATTGAGTGACAGAGCAATATCCTGTCTCAAAAATAACAGAGCCTACAAAAGTAATAATATAAAATAAATAAAAAGAAAAATACTTTTTGCAGAATAAGTCTTCTGAATACATGAGATTTAGTCATAGCGTTTGGGTGGAGGGGAAGACTATGCTTTCTAATGGCTAGTACATGATGCCAGTTAAATTAAATCACAATCAATCAGTTGTTATTTCCACTGGCCATTTCACTAACCTGTCTGCTAAAAACTTAAGTCAATCTAAGCTTTCTAAATCATTTTACAATTTTTAAATAAAAAATGTGATCTTGCAAGAGGTATCCATTAGCAGCGATATCTATACATGTGCACATGTACATACAGGCATATGATGACATTGGCTTAAATTATATACATGCATGTGTGATACACATGGTGTGCATTGATATAATTATGTATGATTGCAACCAATGCCATTTATAATGCAAACAAATATTCTATTATATTATAACATTTGCCCTGCTAATTAGTGTGTGAAGTTAATAATGAAGATGTCCATTCAGTTTTTTTCAGTACACTTTTAGAAGTTAAGGAGATTGTATATTTACTCAAAAGGACTGGTTTTATATAATATCACTCTGGCCAATATACATAGTGGTCAGATGGTGCCCACTTCCTGGATTAACAGGGCCTAAAAAAGAGCTGGACACACTCACTCCCAAAAAATTTTTTTAGCAAAAATGAAAGGATAATCTAGTTTTGTTATAGTTGAACATAATATAAAGACTTTATTGTGGTGCAATGATATGATTTTGCTCTGTGTACAAAGACAATTTTATCTCCAAAGTCAGGATATAGTGAATGAGAACTTTCATGAACCAAAAATCTATCCGTGCTGAGTTATTCAGTGAGAAATGCAATGCAGACAATCTATTCTTGCCTAAAGAATATTCTTTATCTAAAGAGGGGAGATTTCTTCTATATTTTAAAATATGCATACCTTTAGGATCACTTGAAAGTAAAAAGGATAATATCCACCAATGAAGGATTTTGTGTAACACCATAATTTATTGAAACACCTTTGATTGGCTACCAAATCACTACATCATACTTACAACTTCTCATGGACTATAACATGAATGCAAAACTAATGACAATTAAGTCAGAGGAAGAAAAACATCACAATAAAATCTTTTTTATGATGCACATAAACATGCATCCAATAATCAGAAATTAATCAAATTGTATTGCTGAAATAAATTACATGGTATATATCCACTGTATATAATAAGTAGTATAACTATATTTCACAATACACTACTGTTTTTGAGTGGTTCCCATTCCCAAAGGATCGAGATAGGAATGTGCAGTATATCCATTTTTTTTCAGTCCATTTCATGTATTTCAGGGTACAATATTGATTAGAAAATCCTCTGGGAAATACTTCTGTCTTGTAAGACTGCAGGAGTAATTCTTGCTTATGTCTTTTCTGTGTATAGAAAGAAAAACCAGAAAGAAAGCTCTCAAGGAACAAATAAATTATGGATAACATCTGGAGTCACTATACTCTGTTAGATTAACAACCCCCGCCCAAAAAAAAAAAAAAAAAAAGTGTTTGTGTCTGCCTTCACTAGAGCCTGAAATAGGAAAAAAAAAAAAAGTGCACATGTTCCCGATCTTTACTGTGGCTAGAGTAGTGTAGAATCTTTCACTGAAGTCACTGATGTCTGTAATATAATTCACCACAATGCATTCATGAAGACAGAAGTAATGTTCACCACTACTCAGACTGTTTGAGACTCAGGATCCCTTTACACACTTAAATATTGAGAACTTAGAGACCTTTGTGTTTGGCGGGGGAGGGGGCATTTCTGTCTACTAATATTTAGTATTAGAAATGCAAATAGAAAAATTTAAAATATGCATTTATTAACTTGTTAAAATAGCCCTAATAAACCCATTACATGGAGCCATAAATAGCATATTATCATTTTAAAGCTATGTTTTCAAAAAGCTAAAAGGTAACACATTGTTTACATTTTGCAAATCCTTTAACTTTCTGACTTAATAGAAGATGCTGGGTTCTTGCATCTGCTCCTGCATTGAATTGTTGTGATATCTTACATAACATTATACTTCATGTAGCCTGTTGAAAACTAAACCCTACATTTAAAAAAATAATAATGCAAGAAAAACTGTGAATGACATCTTAGTAGTATTAGGAAAACGGTTTGGGCTTGGCAGACTCCCTAAAAGGGCCAAATTTAAGAAATGCTCCACAAGAAAATAAAGTTGATCTTCTAGCTGGCTCAAGGATTCTGGGAAAACAGAACTTAACATTTTATATCATAGAAAATTTAAATAGCATTATATTCCACAGCATGGGTTTGAGGAGAAGTGAGAATAGTTATCAAATTCTGGTTATATACCATGTCACCATTTGCTTTTTTCAGTAGTGTTATAAGGAATAGATATCCACAAAAAATAAATAAATTAATAAGTTACCATTTCTTTGAAATCTTGCTGTGTGCGAGTTACTCTCCTAAATATTTTACATTCTCTACCTAATTGAAAGCTTACAACAGCTGCATGACATAGTATAATTATTATCTTTAAATTTGATATGGGGAATTATCACACAGTCTAATTAAGATTCTCACAGTAAAAGCGCAAGTGCTAGAGCTATGATTTGCCTCTGATCTGTCTGAATGCAGAGTATGAAATTTCTCATCTCTCTTTGTCTTATTTTCTTATCCCTACACTTGTCAAAAATATAATATATATAAATTTGGTAGTTAGTAAAAATATATACAAATATATTATTTTATTTTTACACATAAAGCTAATGAATGTCCCAAATGAAAATGTGCATACTTGTCTTCAGTTTCCAACATCTCCATCATCAGGTCATTTATATTCCTCTTTGCTGAGGATAATCTTAATAAATTTATGTGTGCACAATATCAAAGCAGCAAATTGAAAGAGAAACATATCAGGTCATATGTTCAGATCATAAATTCTGCTGCAAAAATTCTAAATAAAACTTATGAGGAAGAAAATAATGCCTTGCAAAAATGTAAATGGCAAAATATCAAGTCTTGTGAATGAGTCTTATGAAAAGTTTTATTTCATAGGCTGAGTTACCAATATATAGGCATTTATTTTATAATTGCTATTTTAATTAATCTAGTTGTATTTAGTAATTTGTTGGCATTACTGTTTCATAAGCACTAAGAAGTTATAGTCTCATTGAAAAGAGTCAAATAAAAAAACTAAATCTTAACTAATAGTATCTGTATTTCTTCAGTAACTTTTAACCTGAAAAGTGGTTTATGCTTTGTAAAAATGTTCATGTGTAATTCATATTTTAAAAAGCAAGAAAATATACTCTAGAACCTGAAAGAGTGATTTAGATGGATTAAGTGGTATTTAGTGCAAAATATAGCTCACAAATTCCACCAGTGCAACAAATTATAGTGGAATCCCACTGACTCTTTTCTGTGTAGAATACGGTAAAAAAAAAACTAATAAAAGTATGCATAGCAGTAAGGGAAGGAAATATTTCAAGAAACATGACAAACAATCTGGACTTTAAAGTAGCTGTCAGGCCCAAACACATTCAAATTCATAATTGTCGAACAGTATTTTGGCGAAGTTAAAGAAAGGTAGTCACATTCACTGAAAAATGTTAAGAGCTTAGTAATAAAAATCAAACATAGTATGTAACAGACACAAATGAAAATCAGACACCACATTATGGCTTTGTTACATTTATAAGTTTCAACAACAGTATTCAGAAACCAATAACGTTAAATTGATAGTTATTGATTTGTTAGTGTTTGCATGGAGGCTTTGCTGATACAAATGAAAAAGCTTTTGCATAAATACTTAGGTGCTCTGTTTCGGCTTTCTCTTTTGTGCATATAATATTTATATTCCTTTAAACAAAGCTATGATTATAAATAATAGCTGACTACTAAACTTTATTTTATAAAAAACGTGATGAGTTTAGTTCTTGCCACTTCCGCTACTTTTCAGGAATATTCCATATTTATGTATTGCTCTCTGGAATTATAATGGATAATTACCTATTAAAGCTTACATCTATTAAAATAGAAGTACTGAGAATTATTTATAAAATAATAAGGTATATCAAACAACCTGGAGTCATTTAAAGTATATAGGTATTATTATAAATAATTTCATGTGCCAAAAGAAAAATTGTATGCAGACTATGTATAAACATGAATGAAGTAATAGTTCAGTTTGTATACATTTTTCTCTAAATCTTAGGAATATATGGATACATAGTTATATGGAAAAATAAAATAAAATTTAGTAGTCAGCTATTATTTATGATCATAAGTATTCCCTAGAAACATATAAAATGTAAGATGAAATATGACTTAAGTTCAATAAACACACATGTTTTACAAATCAACAAACTGTTATTGTGTTTATCAATAGATGGAAAGCCCAGGCTGAACCTTGCAGGAGATCACAATTGAAAAAAATAATAATAATGCTTAGAAAATTATTTTTTATTTAAATAAATTATCTTTCCCTTTACAGATGTTTTTAGAATGTAAACATTGTAAGCAACAATGGTTTGATTTTCCAATCAAGATTTTAATATTATTGTTATCTTTTAAAGAAAACATGCTATCACTGAATTATGTAAGATATAATTATATTGAATAAATTTGACTGTGTGAACCAATACAACAGGTCAAAAGAGCTATATAGGCGAGGATCAGAAAAGGAAGGATTACAAGAGCTCAGGACTGACCACATTGGAACAGAGAAGAAGCAGAGGAAACAGAGAGAACAGATGTTCATGAGTATGCAGAAGTTCCCTGGGCTCAGGCTTTAGTTAACCTACACATGTTTCAAACACGCCTCCTGCACCCATTTGACATGGATTTAGAAAGTCGGGGGAGATGAATTTCTGCGATACCACACATCCAGATCTGTAGTGTGAAAAAGAAAAGTGTGATTTAAACATTAAATTAAGATTTTTCAAAGACCTTCGTTTGGTTTAAGGTATAGAAATAGACCTCCCAAATTGTCAATATTAAAACTAATATGTAAGATCTCTATTTAGAATTATTTTGACAAAAATTAGTTTAAGAAAACATTTATTCTACAAAATCTAGGGCATTTGGTCTTTTTCTTCCTAAAAATCTTTATATGAACTAAACTCCTGCAAAGAAATTAAACTTTTCCTAGTGAACTCTAATAAAAGTAGTAAGATAAATTTGATTCTTCAGAAAGTGCTTTTATTCCTTAATCAACACGTACATTAAGTGGGGAAGGTATCCAACATAATCTATGTATCAAGAGTTTATATCCCTATTTATAATTGCTTTAAACTATGAAACATTTATTTAATTATATTAAAGAAACCACTGAATTGCAGCTGAGGAAGAATGAAGTGTAATGTCTGCGTAATATCACGAAGTGGTGTGGGTATACAGTAAGGGTCCCATATGGTTTGCTTTATTAACATCACACAACTTCGAAAACTGATCCCCTGATAAAGATATGAGAGGCACTGAATTTTGATTGTAAAGGTTTATGATAATTATATTTTGAACATTTAAATGTGTTTTTATTCCTAAGGTCTGGGAATTGGGAACATGTTCTATGTGTTTTATGAAGATGGAATCAAAGTGATACAACCCATAGAATGTGAATTTCAGAGGCACATTAAGCCTAGTGAAAAGCTCCTTGGATTTCAGGCAAGTATCTAAAAAGTTCCTTTGACATTTCATGCAGAAATTTTGTTAAGTAGAATTATATTTTGGAAATATAACAAAACCTATACATATATGAGACTTGTGTTGGAAAAAAATTATGAAACCCATGATATTCGGTATTATTCTTTTTAGGTTTTATATCTGAGGAGGAAAATAATATATTATGTATTCCTAAATATTTGCTTGTAATTAAAATGAGAGTAAGAAAAGCGAAATAACAGGATGAACACGACCTGCAATAGCTTTGCCTGCTCTCCAGTTTAGAATACCTCCTGTATTTATAGGTAATATTTACTACAAGAAAATAAAATAAAATAATCTGGTGGGAAGCTAGTATATATTAGATGCTTTATAAATGTAAAACCATTTTTATTCTTCATCTCATTCTTCATGAGGTCCCAATGGAATGGACAATTCAGATAAATAAGGGAAAATATCAAATGTTTTCAACTCCTCATTTCAGCCTACCAGTAGGCAGTGTTGCTGTCATATACTAATACATGGAGACAATAATTTATACTGTAAATCCATGCCCTAGAATGAAAAGAAGGAAAAAAATTATGAGAGGAGATAATATAGGTCAGTTTCCTCCTAGGTATTATGTAGGACAAACAAATATAATGTCCTTTTATTTAAAAATATTTCAGCTATAGGCTAAATTATTAAGTAAAATTTTTACCATTTTGGTTAAGTTATAACTTAATTATACATACAAAAAAATCTTAAATTGCACATTTTATTTTATTTTATTTTATTTTTATTTTATTTTATTTTAAGACAGAGTCTTGCTCTGTCACCCAGATTAGAGTGCAATGGTGCGATCTCGGCTCGCTGCAACCTCTGCCTCCTGGGTTCGAGCAATTCTCCTGCCTCAGCCTCCCAAGTAGCTGGGATTACAGGCATCTGCCTCCACACCTGGCTAATTTCTGTATTTTTAGTAGAGACGTGGTTTCAACATGTTGGCCAGGCTGATCTTGAACTCTTGACCTCGTGATACACACTCCTTGGTCTCCCAAAGTTCTGGGATTAGAGGCGTGAGCCACTTCACCCGACCCTATTTTTTTTTTAATAATCTTACGTTATCGTTATTAAGTCAGTCTTTGAATAAGTTGTGTTTTGTGCATATATGTATGCAATACATAAACACATGAATAAAAACAAATTATTGCTGATAAAAGAAATAATTTAAGCCACACTCATATTTTTACAAAAACATTCTGAATAAGAAATATAGACTAACATGCAGATATAGGTAGTGTGGTGTTCAATATAAATATTATTATTTAGATCAGAACAAAATAATTTTATAGGAGAGTGTTTCTGATTTCTACAGGAATAGCAGTTTTTCAGCTAATAACACATCTGTCTTGGCTATATCACAGAATTTGAAACTTCAATTACTAATACTAATAAGATAGGCTGTGAAATTCATACTTTTCATCACAAAACTATCACTTCAGGTATTTGATTTGCAAATTTAGAGACAAAGAATGTTCTTCCTGCACCACATGTGTGCTATTTCAGGGTATCAGTAAATGCTTCATTACTATGTGACTCAAGTCTTAAAGAGCATGCTTTGCTTTCCCAGAACATTTCTTGACAGCTCTGGGTGAGTTAATTTAATAACTTGGAATCTCAAGTTAAAAAAAACAAGCTAAAATTTGATGTGACAGTTTTGTAACATGTCAAGGCAACAAGGATGTGAGCGTTATTTACCTGAATTTCTCTCTCTTTAAAGCTTTATAATACTCAGATGTCCTCCTAAAACAACTAAAGAAAAACAAGGTAGAATTGTGTATATTTATTTATCTATGCATACACGTATTATTTCTCTATGTATCCAATTAAATATGTATATTTGTCTATGTATACATATATATTTATATGTATATACACAGACATAGAGACATAGAGATGTAGGACAAAGCAATGTGATGTATACAGCTCTCTATGTATACATATATATTTATGTATACCTACATAGATAAATAAATATACATAATATATAATAGATACAGAGAAAAATTACATATACAAACTATGTATAATTTTCTGATAAGAAATTAAATATTAAAGAGGAAATAGAAACCAAATATCAATGATGACATCTTTAGCTTATTTTCTTCAAACAATGAACCCTTATCCACAAACATACACCAACAGTGACAAAGCAGGGATAACTAGTTACTAATAACTAATCTGCTATATCAGATTATATCAGTCACAGCCCCTGGAAATCTACAGTCATATTGTGTGTGAGACAAATATTAGAGAATATGAAGTTATTCTGGAAATGTATGCTTCTACATAAAACTACATGCAAGGATAGAAAGTTTGCATTCCTATACTATATTAAAAAGTTTATAAAGGTTTCTGTACTCTTATGGAAGAGTAATGAAAGGAGTAAAAAAAAAGCATGTTTGCATTTTTAAGAAGGGAGAAAACTATCAAATAGTGTTTTGGTTTTGAAAACACATAATATTTTTACTGCATTGGATGTTGAAATTAAAATACAGCTCAAAATTTAAGGTGACCAACATTTTGTAAAGCACCAAGAATAATATAAAAAAGGGAATTGTTATAACTTATTTCTGCTTACGATTTTTAAATAACAAAATATATGGAGAAACACTCATGACATAAAAGAAATATATTTCTTATGTAATTATTATATGCCATATATATGAAAAGAGGCTAGAGTAAATTAAATTCCTTTTATATTACTCTGCCATTTTTCATTCCTTAATATAAAATAAGCTTAAATAATTGGAATATATATATACACAAATACTGTCATGTACATACAAGTATATCCTAATAGAATGAGAAGTGCATTGATCATGTTATGCTTTGAGAATAAGTGTTGAAGTAAATAATTTTTACTTGAAGGTAATATTTTCTACATTTAAAAACAAGATAGATGGCAATTTCAGAGTATGGAAGCTATTTGGTGCTACATTCTCTTAAGAATATATTTCTAATTACAAAGTAATTTCATGAGAAATTTGTTGAATATTATGCAATCAGAAAATATTTATCCAGAAAAACAGAATCAATAGGCTCTCCATTTCTCTCTCTGTCTCTATCTCTGCTGCTACCATTACCTCTACCACTACGTTTCCCTCTATTTCTGTCATTTGATTTCTACCTCTATCTCTATCTTTTTCTCTATCTATCTCCTATATGTTTTATTTTAAGGAATTGGCTCACACAATTGCAGGTGGGATATGTCAAGTCCAAAATTTGTAGAGTTTGCCAGCCAGAAGGAAATTCAGATAAGAGTTGATGTTGCAGTCTTAAGTCCAAAATCTACTGGTCTGACTGTCAGTCTGGAAACTTACACAGGAGTTAAAGTCATAGTCTTGAATCTTAAATTCATAGAGCAGGCTGGAAACTCAAGCAGGATTTCTATGTTGAAGCCTTAAGGTAGAATTCCTTCTTTTTTAAAAAACCTTAGTCTTGGCCGGGCGCGGTGGCTCAAGCCTGTAATCCCAGGACTTTGGGAGGCCGAGATGGGCGGATCACGAGGTCAGGAGATCGAGACCATCCTGGCTAACCGGGTGAAACCCCGTCTCTACTAAAAAAAAAAAAAAAAATACAAAAAACTAGCCGGGCGAGATGGCGGGCGCCTGTAATCCCAGCTACTTGGGAGGCTGAGGCGGGAGAATGGCGTAAACCCGGGAGGCGGAGCTTGCAGTGAGCTGAGATCCGGCCACTGCGCTCCAGCCTGGGCCACAGACAGAGCGAGACTCCGTCTCAAAAAAAAAACAAAAACAAAAAACAAAAAACAAAAACCTTAGTCTTTGCTCTTAAGTCCTTCAACTGATTAGATGAGGCCCATAAACATTATGGAGGGTAATCTGTTTACTTATAGTCAACTAATTATAAATGCTAATCACCTCACAAGCATCTTCACAGCAACATCCAGACAAGTATTTGACCAAACAAGTGGGCATCATAATCTAGCCATGCTGACGTATAAATCAACCATCACATCTTCCTGTCCCTTGTAGTCAAGGATTAAGTTTGGTTAGTGTTTGTATTCTCAACATGCTCGGTACAATGTCTTACATATGACAGGCCAAGAAACATTTGTTAAATGAATTTAACAAAAATTCCATTGCTTTAAGCCTTAGCTATTCATTGTTTTATGCATTCTCTAAGTTTAAAAATGTATACATCTAATTCTCTCTCTACATTAATACTTCTCCTTAATTTACAATTGCCATGAAACAATATTCTTCTTTCAACGTGTTTGTGAAAAATGTTTCATAGAGTAATTTATCATTGAATTGTTTCAGAGTGACTATAACCTCATGGATCTATTAATTCAGGATCACGTAGTGATAAGTTCCTGTGTAAATGCACTGTATATGAGTTTTTAGTACCGAAAAAAGCACTAATGTGTTTCATTTTAGAAGACAGATTTCTTGAGTACCGGTGGTGGAAATGAGTCTTTTGGAATCATTTTTTCCCATGAAAAGGGATTAAATATGAATATAATATTTTTCAAATTCATGGTCTCCATTAAGAGAGAGCAGCAGTGTACTTCCCAATATAACTCATTGATCAATAAAGTTTAAATAAGACCTGATATATTTAGAGTGTAGAATCAAATCTCTCAGAAAATGGTGTTGTGCTTGCTGAAATAAAAACTCAATTTTGATGTAATGTCAGATTACGTTAGGTTTCACGTTTTGATAGTGAGTTGGTGAGGATATGTACAACAGACTTTTAGTTATTTTTCGTCTTTTTTCCATCTTGTTATGTAGCTTTACTAGATACAATTATTTCTATATTTATCCCAGTTGTACACATGATTTCATCATGTCACCTAGAGTATGAACTTCAAGCAAATAGAATTATATTTCAGACTTATGGATTCAGGACTCAAACTGAAAAGGAGTTTGGAAATATGTTTAAAATTACAGGCTCAAAAACAAGCTTTCCCAAGATCACCAACTTGGTTACTCCTCTGGTTTTCTACCACGGTTCCATCCTTATCTATTACTCTTTTATTCTTTGACACTTCTTCATTCAGTCAGCTTCTTTGCTTGTTACAGATCTAGCTGCTGCTCTTCACATATGCCATGGTATTACTTATTATTTAATGGATCCTGAAATAAGTTTAAAGAAAACCATGTGTCTTATTATGCATATGTCTTATATTGTGGAACCTGAAAGATCTATTACTGATTTGTTGTTGTTGTTGTTTTGTTTTGTTGAAACAAGATCTCACTCTTTCGCCGAGGTTGGTGTGCCGTGGTGCATTCATAGCTCACTGCAGTGTTGAGTTCCTGGGCTCAAGGGATCCTTCTACCTCAGCCTCGTGGGTAGCTGAAATTACAAGTGCACACCACTGAATCCGATTAATTATTTTCAATTTTTTTCAGAGACGGGGCCTCACAAGCTGCCCAGGCTAGTCACTAATTCCTGGGCTCAAGAGATTCTCTTGACTTAACCTCTGAAGCTCTAGGATTACAGCCATGAGCCATCTCAGCCAGCCTATACCCGGTTTTAATGCTAACTTAAATTATACTGAACTGTAGAACTGAACTCATTATACTTTATACAGGGAGTCTGATGTAAGTCTCCTCTAAAATGTCTGTTATCCAGGTTTGGAGTTTCCACAAGCCAAAATTATTTTACCTTTATAAACTACTGTTACCAGTCTGTTAGAAAAGAATTCTTGCATAGGAACAGGTTGTTTGTAATGTCCAGAATACTTACGTTTCAAGAAATTGAAACTGAGATTAGAAACTGGGAAGCTCAATGGTCCACATTTCTTTTTCTGCTATTGTTGACCTTTATCTCAAGCAAAGCAACCTTCAGGGTGTTCATCAGTTCCCTTGCTCTGTTTCTAGTCCAGTTATACTTCTGCAAACTTGGTCCTCAAAAATAGTCGTTTGAAATACCAGCCCCTTTACATGATGCAGACAATCCATTTCCCCATGAAGCCAGTGAGTAACCTTTTGAATACAACACCACCATCTTTCAGAAGGGGAATCAAAATGTTTCCCCACTTATTTATTTATTTTTTTTCCTCAGGGTGTCTCTTTTCAAACCTGGCTTAACTTACAGAGTTATAGAATGATAACAACGTGAGCCTTAGTCCCTTTGTGGTTACAGTGATATCCTGCAAAGAGCTACCTGAAGAGAGGAATGTAAACTACTTCTAACTATTCCTTAGAAGATTATTCTGTAAATTTAAAAAGAAATGAATTTAACAAATCAGTGCTTGACATCGTAGATGTAAAGAGGTCTTATAAAGCTTCCTTAATAATCACACTGTTTTATAATTCTCACTTTGTGTTTCTGTTAAGCTTTAATATGTAAGCCTAAAATTGGGGAGAACAACAGTGGAAAGCTCATAAATGTAATGGAGTTGTATAGCATTATTAAGTGGGCCAAGCAGCATATGAAGTCCTTTCAAGAGATTATCGCTAATAAGTAGCCAAGGTATTTGGATGAATGTGATCAGAATGATGTGTGTTTCAGACAATCCATTGACAACATTTTTATATGATTAATAAGGACTCACTTACACACATGTAAAAGTGCATTCCACACACTTTACAAATAAACGTGTTTAAGGTTATTTAGATTTTTCAATATAAACTTCTTAAAGGTAAAATTGAAGATTTTTACAGAAAAAATATTGATACAAATATATTTAAACATCAAAACCTTTTACTTGAGATTTACAAAATCACACAAATCTATCATATTAGATGTGTCTTAAAGAATACTTAGTCTTTTCATATAAGATATATTTTAACACAAAAAAAAGACCTATTTTTTCCAGGTAATATATTTTCATGGCAAATATAAAATAAAACAAAATATTTTATTATAAAATACAATATATTATTCCTTCATGTTTCCCTGTGTCTAGTGCCAGCTCGATCAATTGCTACATTTAATCACTAAAAAAGGTAGTTAGCAATGGTATTTCTTGAATTATCAATATTAAATATTGTCTGTTGGTGTTCTTCTATGAAAGACAATAATTTTGCTTATACAATTCTAATAACTTTTTCTTCCTAAATATATTGAAAATTATATAATTATTTTGCATACTCATGGGTTAGATTTACAATATAATGATTACATCTTTAGCTTTTATTTTTCTCAACATTTCTAAAAATTTTCATTTAACTATAAGTTTCTGAATACTGGCTTCATTTCTCACTGTTTACTTTTGATATTTCAACAATAGTTCTCACAATTTCAATTTAACAGTGAAGACATCCATTTCTTTAAAAATTTTTTCCATATTTTAAAAAAGTCACAAATATCAGTCTGGAGGTGGTGAGGGAAGGAAAGTATACTATGAGAAACTGTGTTTCAATTTTATTTTACTAAATGTTTCTATTGGTAAATATTAAAAATTAACTCTTCAGTATTTAAAAATACATTTACATTTCTCCATGTACTATATAATTATTTTATATACCATGTTGTCTGCATGGAAATTAAGAAAGAACTATATAATAAGAATTACAATGAAAATAGCTTAAACTTCAAAATTATCATTCATATTTTAGTGTGTAAGCTGCCAACTTATTGCTCATTATAACTCGTTTTTTTCTATCTTAGTCATTTATTTTCAAAATGTTGTTGATCCCATTTTAGAGGACATATTATGGGTTGCTTGGCAAATTAATGGCAGAGTCAATATTTCATCTAGAACTTGCCAAGCAAAAACATAGTTGCGCCATGAGCTATGCTGTCCACCTATTTTTTAATTTTAGAAAACAACAGAATTAAAGCAGCTGCTGTTTTCATGTAAACACATATTACATATATATGCATATATACATGTTAACAGAAAGGTGTACTAGAAGTTATGTTCTGGCTATATTTTAAAATAAATATTTCATAGTATGCCTCTACAGTAGTTTATAGATGAGATCTAAATTTGACCCATTTAATATTGACTTCCAAATTATCACTCATGCACGGAGGTTTGTTTACTTGTTTATCCATATTTGGAATTTGCTTTGTGTCAAGCATTGTGATAGGCAGGGGAGAGAAAATAATAACATAACAGATACAGAAATTTTAAGCACACTCAAGTGTAATGGTTGCTCTTATAGACAGATGTACACTGAGGGCACAAAAAGAGAAATAATACTACTGAATTTCTCCTAATTTAAATATTTTTCAAAAGATCAGGAAACTACGCTGTCTTAAAGATATAGAAGGGTAAAAGGAAGATGAAATTGATATGTGGCTGCATATTGTACAACCCTATTATAAATCTCATTTGTATAGCTTTAAAGAAAATTTAACATAAAACACATTTCAAGGGTGCAACTACTGGCAGCATAACTATATTGCTTGAAAACTCTACCAAGGTGTTTCTGCTGGAATGGGGAATGGGATCTATTTGTTGGCTGTCTCTCTCTCTCTCTCTCTTTTTTTTTTTTTTTTTTTTTTTTGAGACAGAGTCTCACTCTGTTGCCCAGGCTGGATTTCAGTGGCGTGTTCTTAACTCACTGCAACCTCTGCCTCCCGGTTCAAGCCAGTCTCCTGCCTCAGCCTCTACAGTAGCTGGGATTACAATCGCGTGCCACCACGCCCAGCTAATTTTTGTATTTTTAGTAAAAACGAGGTTTCACCATGTTGACCAGGCTGGTCTTGAAGTCCTGACCTCAGGTGATTTGCCCACCTGTTTCCCAAAGTGCTGGGATTACAGGCATGAGCCACCACGCCCGGCCTGTAGGCTCTCTCCTAAGTGTTATTGCTTCCACCCTGAAAAAGAAGCAATCAGTTCTATCCCATCTCTATTTTAAAGTAAAAAATTAACTCCTTATGATAGGAGCAAAGGAGAAAGATTACATGTTTAAAAATGTATATATCTAGTATCATTTACATTCAAAACTTAACTCTGTAATCTGTGATTTTCACTAAACAGTAGCTAATATAATTTCACAAAAGATATCTAATAGCTGATAGCTCCCTTTTGAACTTACTTGAAAAATTAAAAGATAGGATTAAATAATAGCATACTGATTATATAATCTGTATATATTTCTAAGGATTTACACTGAACTAAATCACCGGGTCAGGTTTTGTGAATTCCCAATATTGTTTTCAAGTTGTTACTCTGAAGAATTTTCCTAAAATGGATAATGTGGCCTGGAACCCTATTTAAATTTTCAGTTAAAAAAAAAAGAGGCCAGATAAAATGTAATATTTTATAAATATGATAATAAATGTATAGTTATCAATGTAATGGACAAAGATAATGTGCTTTTTATTTCTATGTTTTCATATCAAATGAAGGTAGGTACAGAGCCAAAGTCTTTAAGTAAATGATGCTTTTTAAAAAACAAATCTTTTGGCCAGGCGCGGTGGTTCATGCCTATAATCCCAGCACTTTGGGAGGCCGAGGCGGGCGGATCACGAGGTCAGATCGATGCCATCCTGGCTAACACGGTGAAACCCCGTCTCTACTAAAAATACAAAAATTTAGCCAGGCGTGGTGGCGGGCGCCTGTAGTCCCAGCTACTTGGGAGGCTGAGGCAGGAGAATGGCGTGAACCCGGGAGGCAGAGCTTGCGGTGAGCTGAAATCATGCTACTAGGAGCAAGACTCGTCTCAAAAAAAAAAAAAAGTCATTTTTATGGGTTTCCTTTAAATGATAAAACATAGCAATAGTATACATATATAACAATCTTTGTCCAATATTACTTTACCACGTAACTGTATGAAATCAAATGCAAAGCTCTTTTAGTCATTCTTATGTAGCACAAATTTATGTGTGAATTACAATAACGCTTAAAAATTAAACACATATAATTATCTCTGTAAAACATTTATAGTTTTTAAAGATAAATTGATTTCATTTCAGAGTAATTTTTTCAGTCAACTGTAGTTTTGCAAACCCTATTAAGCCTTTGTTCCATGTAAGGCACTTCTGTACCAGACAATATGGAAAGATGGAAGAACGAAGCACCAGCTGTATTGTGAGATTATGTGCCACAGGGAAAAAAAAGTTTAATTCCTAAGTGATATACTGTACTGAATCAAATGTGGATAATCCAGCAATCACAAAATCCACCTGATTTATCCTTCCATGTCAACATTTTTTAGTTAGTAAACAGAGTGAGATAATCACAGGGAAAGCCTACATATGCATATCTAGAATAGTAATTAATAAAATCTGTCTCACTCCTCAATTAAGTTTCCCAAAAATAGAAATTGTACAACATGTGTTATCAGAACTCGTGTGTCATTACTAAAAGGAGAGAGAAACATTTAAGAGGGAGAAAGGAGAACTTGTATTATATCAGATGTTCCATCTTCAAACTGTATGACACTTTTCGTTAAAAGTTTGTTTTTGATTATTTTATGAATTTGTAATAAGAAATAATGAAATTAATTCCACAATAATATTAGAAATTCAGAGGATCAGAGTAAATTAAATCCAACTAGAATTCATATAAAATGTCTTTTAAAAACTAGAATTTTTATTTCAACAGAATTCATGTCTCTATTTTCTGGTCATATGAATAAAACGAATATAATGCAGATTTTGAAATTAAAAAAACCTATTACATGAAAAATCCAGCTGAGAAAATGAATTCTACATGATAGGACTGAAGTACAAAAACAAACCAAAAAAAATTACATTTTAATTCCTGCAGCCATGTTTTAAAAGCTGCATTAAGAAAGTATCCCAAACTCCCTCTTTTCAATGTTTAATAAAAAGGCTGGATATCTATTGTCAGGAAAACTGCACAGAAAGATGTATACTTTTGGCACTTAAAACAAATATTTTATTGACTTTTTCATGATAAGAATTTATTAATCAACAGTTGGTGGTCACTTAACTTCATGTGTTACGTGGTAATTATTTTCTTTAGTTTTATTTTTTTTTTCCCTCACTAACCAACCCACTAACTGTGCTGTGTGCCACAAGTTAAAGAAAGAATATCACTGCTCCTATACAATTCAAATAGTCATCATATCGAGGAAAGTTTAAACACATCTAATTCTTTAATTCCAACTTACCCATACTAGGTTTAAATTAGTTTGATCCATAAACCCTCATTGTTCATACAATTTGCAATTACCAATATCCATCCAGTCATTTTCTATTATTTTTGCTTTAATATTGTTTCAATTCCAACACCTTTTTGTCAAGCTCTATTTACTATTTTTTGGATCTAACTCTAGACCTTTTGTCTTGATATTTAATTTGCTTTCCCTACTATTCAAATATATGCCTTTCCCAACAGACATTAAATGCCTGCCTGCCTCTCCTGTTCTCAGTGTCTAATGGCACCTGGACCTTCCCCCTAGCTAGGATTTCAGCTCCTTTAAAATAACTATAAAAGCCAGAAAAGCTACCACCTAGTCCTACATTCACAAAGCATCTAGAATTTGGTTTTTATGTTCTGTAAGCATTTGAAATTTAACACCCTACAGTTGTGTCTTTTTAAACCAACTTTTCTTTTCTAATTCAATATTTTTATAAACCACTATAACATTTTACATTTAAGCAGAGTTGAAATAATTCAAATAAATTGTTTTTTTTTTTCATGAAAAAAAATTGACAAACTTCTGATTTAATCCTCTCAATTTTCAGGTAAAGAAATGAGAAAGATCAAGTGATTTGTTCAGTCATGGAACTGCCAAACACCAGACAGAACAAAATTCTTCTTGCCCTATATGCAATAATCATGCCACATTTAAAGTAGCTCTCTAAATCTCTTGAACATGCACAGCAAACTTCCTTCCAAAACATTTGGTAATTTTTTTTTTTACGTTTGCATCAAAAACATGTAGACTGTTACAGTTTTTGTCAAATGTAGCACATCGATAATTTTCTATATGAAAATAGGAGGTAACTTTTATTGATCACTTGACCTTTTCAAATATGATTGTATGTACTTCTCACAATAACTCCATGTGATAGCTAATATTATTATACCCAATTTACCAATGAGGTAACAAGCCTCAGCAGGTCTACTTGCACAGACAATATAAGTACACCTTTGGACATT
Organism: Macaca nemestrina; assembly: GCF_043159975.1. NCBI lineage: Eukaryota > Metazoa > Chordata > Mammalia > Primates > Cercopithecidae > Macaca > Macaca nemestrina. The sequence goes on from NC_092127.1 coordinate 28,211,883, forward strand.
ACACTGAGGTCTCTTTGGCCTCAAAACCTGTTATTTTTAACCTCTCTAATATGCTATCTGTAAAGAGAAAACAATGCTCAGCTTATGATAGCATAGTGTTATAAGCTTTGTTTTTATTGTATTGCTGAAAGACATAATATATTAAAAGAAAGAAGAAACAATTCTGTAATGTAGCCTTTGGACCTTGATATCCTAAAGCAAAATCATGCTACATAAGTGTGTCCATGTAGCACAAAGTAGGCAAATACAGCCCCCAAGTTACCATGACTACCTATATTCTGACTAATATGAGAAAGACTGCTTATGATATTATAAATGAAATCGGAAATGGAATGGGATAAATTTAATATATCTCATTTTAAAAAAAAATATATTGCTTTGGTTATAAGCAATTAAAAAATAACTGAAAGTATTTTATCCTCAGTGCTTTAAAAAAATGGTCAAATGAGGAGACTATTCAATGCTACTACCAAATCGTTCAATGCATTTTTGTAAGATTGATTTTTTCCAATATTGCAAAGCGATATTGAAAGGAATTTATATCTAGCGTATTCACAAATAGTTCAGTCTTGATCATGTGTGTATATAGACAAATATTTCTACATGACTATAAATAATCCTAGGAATCCAAACCTGAATATTCTAATTCAGTACAAAAGTAACTGTGTTGTATTTGCCTTGATTTATGACAAACTGAATAAATCCTCATTCAGAATAATTATTTATATTCCTTGCATTTGACAAACTGAACATTTTTTTCTCCAAGTATTTTATTATTCACTTTCAAAATTTACAGCAATAGACTCAGATTGTGACAGCTTCATTAAAAATATATACTTAAAAGAAAGACTGAAAGAGAGAAAGAGAGAGAGCTACAATAAAAAAGCATGAAATCAGTGCTTCCTAAACTCTGTGGGAGAAAAAAAATCACTGAGTTTTGCTCATTCTGTTTTTCTCTTGTAAAAACCAGTGGATAGTTTTCACTACATGAAATCCTCCAGGCAAATTTGACAATACTCAAACTGGTTTAAATACTATTAAATTAGATAGGTCTACTGATCACATACAGGGAAATTACGGCAATGTCAAATTGCTATAAAAGGTTCTCAATGGTTAATTTCAATATCTATGCAATCCTCAGCTTGGTAGCAAATTGTATGTCAACTGGTAGCAGTTTACAGACCACATTTTGATTAGTACTACTCTAGAATTCAGTTTCTCAATGATTCTGCATGACATTGCATAGTGTTTAATATAATGATTGAGTAACATACACCACTTCTTGACTCTTTTTTTTTTTTGGCTATTATAAGCGACATTTAAACACGTATTTACTAAGCAAATATTGTACCTTCAGCATTATGTTTGGGAAACGTAGAAATACAGGAATAGCAAAGGCTAACATTTTAATTGGAAATATAATATATGATTCATTGCCAAATTATAAGTCACAAAATAAAAATTCTGTGAAAATTCAGACAAGAAGAAAATCAGTGAAACACCTCGAAGCTAGGAATGAATTATGTAGGTGTTGGAAATTTGGCTGCCAAAGATAGATTGAAAATAATTTGACAAAGTATTTTGGAGTGCTTTTCAATAGCTGTGGAAAATCATTGTTTTTCACGAAATATTAAGTAGAATGTTCTAGCTGATGGACAGGACATTTGTTGATGAACAATGGATAAAAAAGTTATACATTTGTAATTAATTAAAATTCATACTAAAATGTATTAATTATTTTTTTACAAAAGAGGGGGCACTGGGAAAGAGTAACTAAAAGAAACTCTGTAGAAAACAGAAAGGATTATGTTGACGGCTCTATTTCCTATGAGGCAATCTTATACATTATTTGTGGCAGGAAGGAACAGAGAGAGTGGTTAATTTACACACATCAGCAACCAAGAGAAAAATCCCAATTCAATTTTCAATTACAAAAAGTGGGTAGGGACTCTCTGCCTGTCTTAGGAACCTGATTGGTAGAGAAGCATAAAAGTAAAACAATGCGAAACTATCATAACTACTAACTAGATCAGTGAGAGACCCAGGCCTGCAGTGTTTCCAGAAGTTTTCAGACTTAAATACCTTTATTTAATGATATATTAAGACACCAAACCCTTTCTCCTCTCCTTTGTCTCAACATCTGTTTTCTTTCAGTACTTGTCTAATAGTGTCTACATAACAAACATGGGTGGATCTCCAAGGCTCCCTAATTCGGGACTCAAGTTGTATATATACATGTTAGACCACCTTATTTACCACATTTGTATTTCTGCGTTCTTCATGATACCAGAGACAGTTTGTTTTTATTCACATAAGTTACAGAATGCATTGGCAATCCAAATTATGCAGAGAACCAGATATTTACTGGGTTTTTTGTTTGTTTTGTTTTGCTTTTTTTGAGGCGGAGTCTTACTCTGTCGCCCAGGCTGGAGTGCAGCGCTGCGATCTCGGCTCACTGCAACCTCTGCCTCCTGGGTTGAAGCCATTCTCTTGCCTCAGCCTCCTGAGTGCCTGGGATTACTTAGGTGTGCACCACCATGCCCTGATAATTTTTGTATTTCCATTTTTAGTAGAGAGGGGGTTTCACCATGTTGGCTAGGCTAGTCTTGAACTCCTGACCTGAAGAGATCCACCTGCCTTGGCCTCCCAAAGTGCTGGGATTACAGGCCTGAGCTGCTGCGCCCAGCCTCATTAGCATTTAACTAATGGCTCTTTCAGTGCTTTAGTTTCCCATCTTCCAAAGTCCATACATTTACTTTTTTTTTTTTTCTAAAAGACAAGACATTTGACATATAAACTATACTTATGTTCAATATATAAGTTTGGAATATTTGTATTGTGAATTTTATTTTGTTACGTTTCTATTCAATAGTCTCCTACTATATAGAACTACTCAGTTTTTTAAAACCTTTCTAATACAAATCACTTTCTTTGTGTTCAGGAATGCAAGTATTCCATCCTTTCTTTGGTTTATTTCTTTCATTAAGTTTTGGATCAACTTTAATACTTCCTTTAAGATAGTATACTTTTTTGTTCTGTATTATCTCTCTGTTTGAAACCACCTGTTCAACAATTTTCCTAGAAGAAGACAGCGGAGGAAAGTCTGGTGAATGACAAGGCCATAGATTAGTGTCTGGGTGTTACCTGACCATGATAGTAATTAGGCAATCAGAATGGATGAGTTTTCAGAGGAATTTAATGTAAAGGAAATAGAGCAGAAAACTAAAGTCTGAGCCTTGACTTTTCTGAAGCCACATCCAGGGAACTGAAGATAAAGTAGCTGCCACAGGCAGAAAGAATTTAAATAATATAACAAAAATGATAACTAAGGTCAGAATGTATACTAAAATGGGATCAGCAGCTTTTTTTCTTCTGCAAATGGCCAGATAGTAAGTAAATATCTTAGACTTTTCAGGACATATGTCTGTCATTATAACATGAAAGATGCCATAATATTTAAATGAATAGGTATAGTTGGGTTATAATACATCTTCATTTCTGTAAATTTGAATCTCATATAATATTTACTTGTCATGAAATTGTACTCCTTTTTAAATTTTTTTTCAACCATTAAAAGATAAAGAAAACATTCCTAGTTTCTGGATCATACCAAATTAGGCAGTGGGCCAAATTTGGCCTGCGGGACCATTATTTGAGAATCTCTGCCTTGCAAGAATGAAAGAACCTTTTATGACAAATCAAGTGTCTGAAACAGCTAAATGCAGCCGAAATTACAAGCAACTTGAAAGCGAACATTCTCTCATATTCATGTTTTTATTTTCAAGCATAGCTTTGCACAACATTCTTCACATAGTAAGCTCTCAATAAATGCTTTCCAATGAGAAATAAAGGATAATAATTGGAAATTCTGAGGCCACTGGTGACTTTGAAAATATATCTTTTAAAATAGATGATGTCATGAAAGCCTGTTTGAAGCATGGTCAGTTTAGAGTGAAAAGTTGGGAAATGGAAGAAAGGTTGTTCAAAAGTCTGAAGATAATTAGATGGATGATTGAAATGGAAATATTAATTCAATTGAAGCTGTTTTATGAAGTGTTTCTTAAGTTTATGGGGCAATGTTAATGTCTGAATAATTGAATAGTTAAAATTATAAGAAAAATTGAGGGCAGGTCTTTCTGAAAGTAAGGAGTAGTGGACGTATCTTTTAAGATTAGATAGAAGGATGAGAGGAGGTAGTCCTGACAACAACTTATTGAGGTGGAAGCAAGGAAAATAGATGTGTTTGTGAGAAATATTTGTCTTTAGGAATGATGCAGGATGACCTGAGAAGGAGAATATGAAGAGGAAGGAAGGAAAGATTGGAATTTAAAGATTTTAAGGCAAAGTATTTTTAATAGGTAATTAGTCTAATAAATGAAAATGGCAACATCCTAGTAGAAGACAAGTGTATATATGATTCTGTTTGATTTACCTTGGCTTAGCAAATCAGATATTAGTAACATTATTTAAAATGCTAATTAAAATTTGTACCATCAGTAGTGATATAACTTGTACTCTTTAACATTTTGGGAAAGTATAATACATGTGTAGGAAATATGTGATTAAATATGGAAAAGATCCAAAAGAAATAAATTCTAAATATACATTAGAATTGTCTTTTCCCGGACTCTCATCTCCGTTAGTTTATACCTTATTAATTCTGTTCACTCTAAATGTTAGTATACATTTCTGTAAAAGTGATTTAATAATACTCTTTGATATAATCCCTGGCAGCTTTCCTCATCAGTATGTATTATCTTAATCTTATTTTTCATCTCTGGATTCTGTGTCTCCTTTTTGTCCCATTAAATCTCTAATTCATGTTAAAAAACATTCCTCTACTATTTTTCTTCCATAGAAATAAATATTAATATGAGAAAATAAAAGAGTGCTATTGTAAAGTGAGAAATAATATAATTAGAAATAATATCATAAAGCAAAGCAAAGAAAATCCAGGATTACTGTCAGGAAACTTTTAATGGCTTTGTAAAAATGATTGTAAGTCTGGTCAAGGATGTCTTATTGGGACAGCATCCAAATAGAAACTAATTCCCAGCAGAGCAGTGTATTTTACTGTTGAATAGTTCTGTAGCAAACAAAGGGGTGGAAATCGTTCGTGGTTCAGCAGTTGTTTGGCTGACAGTTATGTGTCAGGTCGCTCACACTTTTCATTACTTTGGCAGGTTTTACACAACAGCGAAGAATTTGTAAACAATTTCCCTGTATTCAGAGCCTTTCACCAACCTTAGTTCCCACTTTTTTCCCACTTCTTCATGCCTCTCAAGTACATATTTTTATCTAGTGTTTGTTTCTCGCAAAATAGATTCTTGTCCTTGACATTAAGTATACTTCTGAAGAAAAGGTTGTCTTAGAAAACAGTGTGTCAGTAGGAATTGGTGAATGAAAGTATAATACTGCATTCTAAGCACGTAGTGAAGACAGACTTCTGCCTCCAGGTTTGGGTTACCTCCTTAAGAGTGCCAAGGACTTTACTCAGGTTGACCTCCCGAATAGTCACCTGTAATGGCCGTGGTACACAGAATTAATTTCATAAATCCAGGACTACCTGAAACACCATACGATACGTGCTTCATTTTCAGTCATTCCGCTTATGCCTTAGAAGCTTAGAACAATCTCTGCTGTTTAGAGGAGAACACTATTGTTTTATGTTCCTAAACCATGCAACACTGAACCAGATCTTAAAAATTAATGGACACTCCAGAGCCTTCCTGAATTAGATCTGACATTTGGAGAACATTAACCGCAGGCCACACACTGGATGTCTCATTGCAAAGTGCTTTGGTATTTACATTAGTTACCAAATTTTATGCAAAAAGGAAAACCACCTACAATGGTTATACAGCCTGAGAAAAGTTACATTTTTTAGTTGTTCAATGTGGTTACTCAATGTCAAATATGGTATACTGCTATCAGTGTTATCTTTAGAAATAAATGCTTAGTGATACTGATAATGAGAATGTGGTTGATTTTTGTCTTATGATTACTAAATACATATGCTGAATGGTATGTCTGTTGAAAAACGAATGTTTTTATATAGATTAGAATAAATAGTCTTATTGTAAGTTAGCTTAGAGATAATAACTGGAGTATACAAAAAAATGAAATTAGACATGAGTTGCTAATTATCAGACAAAAAAATACTGGAATAATTGTTTATCATTTTATTATTATTATATAAATAACTCTTTCTTACTGCACAGACTTTTCTTTTTTTTTTTTTTTTTGAGACAGAGTCTCACTATGTCACCCAGGCCGGAGTGCAGTGGCGTGGTCTCAGCTCACTGCAAGCTCCACCTCCCAGGTTCAGGCCGTTCTCCTGCCTCAGCCTCCCGAGTAGCTGGGACTACATGCACCCGCCACCTCGCCCGGCTAATTTTTTTGTATTTTTAGTGGAGACAGGGTTTCACCATGTTAGCAAGGATGATCTCGATCTCCTGACCTCATGATCCTCCCGCCTCACCCTCCCAAAGTGCTGGGATTACAGGCGTAAGCCGCCACACCTGGCCTGCACATACGTTTTATGTACATTTTAACCAGTCTCTCTTATCTGTGGTTTTTCTAACTGTAATAGAACAGTGCGTAAAAGAAAACTCGAAAAGACTTCATACGCTTTTACTTATGCTGTGACTCCCAGGATAAATCACAAGGGCTTGCGTATCTCTTCCACAATCATTTTTTGACAATATGAAGGAAAAGAGGAAATAGAGGGAGGGGCTTTTTTGGCCTCATTTACAGTCATCTAACACAAAGTATGCAATCTTCAACCAGAAGGCAGTTCTAGGGTAAGGAAGCATAATAAGAAGCTTTGGGAATATTGAAAGATTTTTTAAAATTTGACCTTGATTGAAAAATAAAACAACCATTGAGAATAACTACCTTATTATAATTTATTTAATCTTTGATTTACTAGAAATTAAAAGAATCCTGAAATATTTTCCAGAAGATTATATGACTTAACAAAACTATGAATTTGCTATGAGGACAGCCACTAATGTTGTGAAAAACTCAGAATATACTTAAAGTGTGACATTTATTCTGTTAAAGAAACTTGAGACTGGGAAAATTTGGGGAAAGATGTTGGACTTTTTGAAGTTGCTGAGTTATAACCAAGTAGGAAAAAAATGAAAGAACTGCATTTTACTAGAAAAATAAGTAATTAAGAACATAAAATGTACTTTAAAGGAATCTCATTTTACATTGCTTTCCATACATATTTAATGAACTGAAATATGTTCTATTAATTAAACTTTATATATATATTTAACATTTGATGCTGAAAGTTGTAGAGAATGAAACATTAATTTTACCCATGATATTGTCAGGTATGTGTTATAATTTAAGATATAAATTTCATTTTATCTTTCCTAAATTACAGGATGAAGTCTGTCCCAAAGCTGAGGGAGATGAAGTTCAGAGGTGTGTGTGGGCATCAGCTGTTAATGTCAAAGACAAGTTCATTTATGTTGCACAGCCAACTTTGGACAGAGTCCTTATTGTTGATGTGCAGTCCCAAAAAGTTGTTCAGGTATGAATAATTACTACTTGTGGACAAGTAAATCTTTAAAAATATTTATATTATTGCAGTAATCTTTTCCAGGTAACTTGATTGTCACTGATAATATGTTTCCTTACTTGGATAACTAGAAAATTTACGTAATTTCTGCAAACTCTTCTCTCATTCTGTTCCTTAAGCCTAATGAATTCAGGAGATAATTTAAGTTTTTTGTTTTCAGAAATTAAATCCACCAACACTTCATAATATTAACCTGCCTAGCTCCACACAAATCTCCCTCCCAGCTGCGTATTCTATCTAGAGCAAGGAAGGCACAGTCAGAGCAGGCAGAGGCCAATTAAGACATTCCTGCTTATCATTATAGAACTGGAATGGAGGCCTCCTCATTTTATTCTTAATAAAGACCAAGACAATCGTAGGCTTCACTAGATGACTGTAACCTAGTAGAATTTGCTAGGTAGTAGTAAAATAAATAATATGTAAGTATGTTAGAGATAGAGAAAGCAATCTATAATAAACATTGCCATGGTCATTCTTTCACAATTCTCTGAATTCATACTTCAAGTTTGAGCCACTAACTGTTGCAGCCCATGCTCTTTACCTGAAATCAGTTGCAGAACAACCAAGGTGAAGTGCAGGGTTGATGTCCAGTCAGTCTGGTCCCTTAATTATTTTCATCTTTTGCTTCTCAGCTCAGAGAAAAGTAAGTTAACTAGCTTTATGAGATATGTACAATCTGGTAAATGGGAATAATAAATATATGTATCTTGTGAAGTTATTTTAAGAATTACATGAATAATGCATGTAAAGCATTTATAGTAGACCCTGGCATCTTGAAGTGCCATATGCCTGTTTCCTATCAAAATTTCTCGGGAGACTGGACCCAAAACATTCCTTCATTTACAGAGAATGTTTTCAGTCAATATTGGTTTGAAGTTAAACCTCTAATTTTGATTTCTGTCTAGCACTACAAAAAGTGTTAAGATGTTCAAAGTAGGACTAAACATTCTAAAAGTCATTAACAACTTCACATGAATTCATTCATCCATCCATCCATCCATCCATTCACCCATTCACCCATGTAGCACTTCATCCATGTATTCTGTATTTATTTAATAATTGCTTATTATGTGTTTCTTATTTCACAAATGCAAACATGAAAAGTATTTCTGCTATGAAGAGCTGGCACTTCCAGGTTTACAAATTGACGGTGAATAACTGGCCTAATGGTTCACTTTCTAATATGAGAATGAGCAGTACAATCATGAGTTAAAGGATGAATAGTTACTCTAATAGAAAACCCTAAGGCCCTAAGGTTACACATTTATTATGAATGTACAATCTAATGGTCTGATATTTATCGTGAGAAAAAATTTTGCTGTATATTTCACTTCTTTGTTTCTGATTTTTGGGACTGTGGGATTTTGACTAGGCTGGATTTTTATTTCAGCTACAACATAGGCCAACACAAATTACAAGCATTCGATTTAGAATTATCAAAACTCCTTGCTGGTGAATTAAAATTGGAAATATATTTTAGAAATAATCAGGCTGGTTTTTAAATTGAGTTTTCAAACTAGAGAACTATACTCACTGAATATAAATTATCTAAGTGATGTTCAAAAGTGGGAAGAGCTAACATCACTTATTATTCATATAATTCCACCTTCAAATAATGGTGAAACATTTAAAATAGAAAAGATTAATTAAAAATGTTCAAGTGATATGGTAATTACATAAACTGTATTATTTTTCAAAATACCTATTATTACTATGAAATATTAGGGGAACTTATAAAACTTCACAAAATGAAAAGCAGATAATAATATGATACAATCATGATTGCAGAGATTTTTCAGCTTAGTATCTAACACATTTTTATAGGTTGATAAATTGGGGCACAGTCCAAATGCGTTCTCCTTATGACCATGTTATTATAATAATAATTACTTATATTACTCATTCTAGATACTACCTGTTTGAAGGAAATTACTATGTAGATTTCTATTACCACATATAAATATTGACTGATTTTGAGCATAAATGGATATATATGATATTCATGATCTGAATCTGGCTATCTGTGCTTTACGTTATGATTGCAAGATCATTTTGTTCGTAGCTGTTGCTAGTGTAATTCTTTGTTTTATTGCTGTGAAGAAACTGATTACAGTTGATTCTCATTGTTGTGGATTCTGTATTTATAGTTACCTACTTGTTTAAATTTATTTATAACCATGGCATTTTATGGTCATTTGTGGGCATACCTAGATGTGAAAACTTTTTTATTGCTAAATATACACATGCCCCTCTGTATCTGAACAAAAAGATATTCTGCCTTCTTGTTTTAACTTTCATACTATAAATGAATATTCTTTCCATGCTCAATTTAATACCTTTAAAAAAAAAAATCCGTGCTTTTGACAATTTTGCTGTTTAAAACGGCCTCCACACATAGTGTTGAAGTGCTGTCTAGAGTTCCCAAGTACAAGAAGATTGTGATGCACCTAATGGTAAGTTTTGTTCAGGCATGAGTTGTAATGCTGTTGGCCGTGAGTTCCATCTTCATCAGTTAACAATGTGTATTAAATAAGGTGTTTTTAGGCAGATACATACATAAAGCAAGGTGATGTATTGATTGGTTGATTCCAATAATATGAACAAAAGCTCAACAGATCATAACTCTTCACTTCCTTTATGAAATCAGTATTCAGTAATTCGGTGTTAGTGATGATTTATAGAGGAGCTATCATAAATAATTAGAATTTACTATATTTGAGTATCAGACTTGTATTTATCCATTCTACTGCTAACAGACATTTAAAGTGTATTTAAATTTGTACTATGGTGAATAATACTATTTGCTACAGTTTTGTACACTTTTTGGGTGCAAAATATTCAATTCTTTTCATATATGCATATATGAATTGAAATGTGAGACCAAATATTACATGTGAGTTTATGTGTGTGTATGCATGTTAAGCTATCCAAGGTGCATCATTTTCCAAATGATTATATTTAACTTCCAAAAATAGCATATGTGACTATCAGTAGTGATAAATTTTTAACTAATATTACATTTAATCTACTGATGAAATTAGGGAGCTGTGAAATCTTTACACTATTGAGACTTTTTCTATATTTCTGCATTGATGATCATTTTCTTTGTTAACATTTTACTTTCAAGTTTTATAATAACCCTGTATTTCTAGAATAAATTCTTAAAATTGAAAAAGCCAAAATATATCTTCTAAAAATTCAAAGTGAATTATTAAAATTTAAATTGCTATGTATATGTTAAACAATAGTTTAAATAAAAGAGGAGAATGATTAACTAAGTTCAGAGATAGACCTGAATTACAAATAATGCAGTCAATCAAATAATGCAGTGTATTGAGGAAAAGAGAAGGAAAATTTTTTTTTTTTTTTTTTTGAGACGGAGTCTCGCTCTGTCACCCAGGCTGGAGTGCAGTGGCCGGATCTCAGCTCACTGCAAGCTCCGCCTTTTGGGTTCACGCCATTCTCCTGCCTCAGCCTCCCGAGTAGCTGGGACTACAGGCGCCTGCCACCTCGCCCGGCTAGTTTTTTGTATTTTTTAGTAGAGACGGGGTTTCACCAGGTTAGACAGGATGGTCTCGATCTCCTGACCTTGTGATCCGCCCATCTCGGCCTCCCAAAGTGCTAGGATTACAGGCTTGAGCCACCGCGCCCGGCCAAGAGAAGGAAAATATAAATGAGGAATTAAGACATAAAGTCAGAATTAACATATGTGCAATAGTATTTCCTAAAATAGATAATAGAAAGAAAAGGGAAAAGTTAATATTTCAGTCAAAATGAATAATAATTGCATAAAGTATAATAAACTATAATAATAATTTATATAACATGAAACAATATAAAACCACTTATGTAAACCCTCAGATTTAGAAGGACAAGGAAACTCAATTGGAAAACAAAAAATTACACTTTAAAAAGGCAGTAATTTATCTGCCTTTTTAAGATCTTCCTTTTTCCGTTTGGTTGTGTCACTTCAAAGAGGAAGATCTTAAAAAGGTGGATAAATTACTATGAGATAGTAGCAAATTTCTCAGTGGAAATAATGAATATCAAAATAAAGTAAAATATTACAAAAAGACTAAGTGGAAATTTAAAAAATAATTATAAAACTAGGGCACGATTTGTTTATTGTGTCAGAAACACAAAAACATAGACTTTATCACCAACGTAAATGGAAACAACATGGAAACAAATTGTTTACTTCAGGAATCAGGAAAATTAGTCATAAGTTTGATCTGATAGTGAGCAAGGGAATTGATAAACATATGATCTATTAAAATATTAATTGTAGAAAACAACAGAAACAGGAGCAGCTTGCTTGCAGAATGCAGGAACCAAGGTGAGCAAAAAGGATCCTGTCCTTTAAATTTGGGGTATCTGTTTTTTGATTGTTGGTTGACACTTCTGATTACAGAGCTACAGACAGAGGTGGGTGAACATTGTTGTTACACCTTGCCCATTGTTGCAAGCTTCTTTTCCTTTGGTAAAAGTGACTTCCAGGACGTGTAAAGCCTAGTGCCTGTTTATACTCCTCTTTCATTTTTCTCCAGTTCTTCATTTTAGAACCAGACATTAAGTACTAGTTTATTTAAAAACAAGCACATATAGGAGAAAAATTAGAAAGTGACCAGTTGGTGCCCAGAGGAAGGCTCAGAAAAATACCTTAGAAGACTTTAAGTTTACATTAGGCTGAACCTTGGAACAGAGACAGCCTACAGTAATAAACAAAAGCAAAAATTGCAATTAAAAAAACAGCAGTGACTGGGCACAGTGGCTCACGCCTGTAATCCTAGCAATTTGGGAGACCAAGGTGGGTGGATCACCTGAGGTCGGGAGTTCAAGACCAACCTAACCAACATGGAGAAACACCATCTCTACTAAAAATACAAAATTAGCTAGGTGTGGTGGTGCATGCCTATAATCCCAGCTACTTGGGAGGCTGAGAGGAGAATCGCTTGAACCCAGGAGGCGGAGATTGCTGTGAGCCAATATCATGCCATTGCACTCCAGCCTGGGCAACAAGAGCAAAACTCTGTCTTAAAAAAAAATGGCAAACAAGAGGATGGGGAAGAATCTGATCTCTAGAATTATCACAGTTATTAGATTTGAATGCCTAGTCTTCAAAAACAAACAAAAAAAAGTCACAAGGTATACAAAGAAACAGAAAAGTATGGTCATTTAAATAAAATAGAATCGCCTGTAATCCCAGCACTTTGGGAGGCCAAAGCAGGTGAATCACCAGGTCAGGATATCATGACAATCCTGGCTAACATGGTAAAACCCCGTCTCTATTAAAAATACAGAAAAAAGTATTAGCTGGCTGTGGTGGTGGGCACCTGTAGTCCTATCTACTCGGGATGCTGAAGCAGCATAATGGTGTGAACCCAGGAGGCAGAGCTAGGAGTGAGCAGAGATCATGCCACTGCACTTGCACTCCAGCCTGGGTGACAGTGTGAGACTCCCTCTCAAAAAAAAAAAAAAAAAAAAAAAAGAAGAAGAAGAAAAGAAAACAAAAACAGAATCAACAGAATGTATTCCTGAAAAAGACCTGAGGCAGATTTACTAGATAAAAACATTAAAACAACTATCTTAAAGATGCTCAAAGCACTAAAGATAAAAAGAAAGTTGAGGAAATAATGTAAAAACAAAATGGAAATATTGAGAGGTGAAGCCAGCTGGGCTTCTGGGTTGGTTGGGGACTTGGAGAACTTTTCTGTCTCGCTAAAGGATTGTAAATGCACCAATCAGCACACTGTGTCTAGCTACAGGTTTGGAAAAACAACACTCAGCACTCTGTCAAAATGGAGCAATCAGCACTCTGTAAAATGGACCAATCAGCACTCTGCAAAATGGACCAATCAGCTCTCTGCAAAATGGACCAATCAGCTCTCTGCAAAATGGACCAATCAGCAGGATGTAGGTGGGGTCAAATAAGCGAATAAAAACAGGCCACCCAAGCCAGCAGTGGCAACTCACTGTGGTCCCTTTCCATGCTCTGGAAGCTATGTTCTTTTGTTCTTTGCAATAAATCTTGGTGCTGCTCAGTGTTTGGGTCTGTACTACATTTATGAGCTGTAACACTCACAATGAAGGTCTGCAACTTCACTCCTGAAGTCAGTGAGACCACAAACCCACCAGGAGGAATGAAAAACTCCAGACGTGTGGCCTTTAAGAAGTGTAACACTCACTGCAAAGGTCTGCAGCTTCACTCCCGAAGTCAGGGAGATCATGAACCCACCAGAAAGAAGAAACTCCACAAACATCTGAACATCAGAAGGAACAAACTCCAAACACACTATCTTTAAGAATTGTAATACTCATCATGAGGGTCTGCGGCTTCATTCTTGAAGTCAGTGAGACCAAGAACTCACCAATTCCAGACACAATATTAGTAAATAATAAAAAATCTTTAAAAATTTGAAAGATGAAAAGTTACAATAATTGAAATGAAAAATATACTAGAGGTATTCCAAAGCAGATTTCAGCAGATAGAAAAATCAACTAACTTGAAGATAGTACAATTGAATTACTGAGTCTGGGAACCAGAAAGAAAAACAGTTGAAGAGGAGTGAACCAAGTCTAAGGGACCTGTGAGACTCAGTCAAGTGTACCAACATATGCATTGTGGCAGTCCCAGAAGGAGAAGAGCAAGAGAAATGGACAACAGAATATGTGGAGAAATCATGGCTAATAACTTTCCAAATTTAATGAAAAACATGAATATAAACATACATGAAGATCAACAAAGTCCAAGTATGATAGATAAAAGTGACCGACATCAAGACACGTTAGAATTATACTCTCAAAAGCCAAAGCCAAAGAAAGAATTATGAAAGCATCAAGAGGGAAACAACTCTACGCATACTGTGTATCCTCAATAAGATTATCAGATTTATTACTATTACTAGAAACTATGGAGGCAAGAAGGCAGTGGATCCATACATTCAAAGTACTACAAGACCAAATAAAAAAAAAAGTGGCCGGGTGCAGTGGCTCAAGCCTGTAATCCCAGCACTTTGGGAGGCCGAGATGGGTGGATCACAAGGTCAGGAGATCAAGACCGTCCTGGCTAACACTGTGAAACCCCGTATCTATAAAATACAAAAAACTAGCTGGGCGAGGTGGCGGGCGCCTGTAGTCCCAGCTACTCGGGAGGCTGAGGCAGGAGAATGGCGTGAACCTGGGAGGCGGAGCTTGCAGTGAACTGAGATCTGGCTACTGCACTCCAGCCCGGGCGACAGAGCGAGACTCCGTCTCAAAAATAAAAATATAAATAAAAAAATAAAAAAATAAAAAGTCAATCAAGGATCCTATATCAAACAAAAATTGTCCTTCAAAAGTGAGGTAGAAATTAAGATATTCCCAGATACACAATAGCTGAGTTTGTTGCTATTAGACTTGTCCTGTAAGAAATGTTCAAGGTAGCCCAGCAAAGTAAAAAAACACAGGAGTAAATCAAAACAGTACACAGGCCGGGCACCGTGACTCACGCCTGTAATCCCAGCACTTCAGGAGGCTGAGGTGAGTGAATCACGAGGTCAGGAAATTGAGACCATGCTGGCCAACATGGTGAAAACCCATCTCTACTAAAAATACAAAAAATTGGCTGGGCGTGGTGGCAGGTGCCTGTAGTTCCAGCTACTTAGGTGCCTGAGGCAGGAGAATCACTTAAACCTGGGAGGCAGAGGTTGCAGTGAGCCGAGATCTTGCCACTGCACCCCAACCTGAGTGAGAAAGAAAGACTCCGTCCGTCTTAAAACAAAACAAAACAAAACAAAAACACTAGATAGTAACTTGAAGTCATATGAGGAAATAAAGATCTTTATAAAAGCAAATATATGGACAATCACAAAATCTAATGATTATAGTAAAATTTGGTAACTTCACTTTTTGTTTCTTACCTGATACGAGAGTAATGCATAAATATTATTAGTCTAAAAGTTATTGTAACTTTGTTTTGCAAAAACTCTTTTGTTTTCTACATAATTTAAGGAAATAATGCATTTAAAAGAATTATTTACTTTTTTGGCACATGGTGTACAAAATTGTAATTTGTGACATAAACACCTAAAAGAGATCAGAATGGAGCTATTAAAGGAGCAAAGTTTTGTATGTTATTGATGTTTAGCTATTATAGAACTGCTATAACTTTAAGCTATTAAGTGTAATCCCCATACTAACCACAAAGAAAATAGCTGCAGAATATAGACAAAAGAAAATGAGAAATTTAAACATTTCATTACAAAAAAAAAACTAAACATGAATGAAGACAATAATGCAGGAAATGAGAGGGGAAATCTGTAAGGCATATTAGAAGACATATAGCAGAATAACAAAGGTAAGTACCTTATCACTAAGTACTTTAAATATAAATGGCTTACATTATTTAATCAAAAGACAGAGATTGACAGAATGGATTAAAAACAGGATCAAACTATATGCTGTCTACAAGTGGCTCACTTTAGGTATAATCACACTAAAAGTTTGAAAGATAAGGGATTGAAAAAGATAGTCCATGCACTGAGTAACCAAAAGGTAGAGGTAACTATACTAGTATATGTCTCCATAGACTTAAAATATCACAAGGGCCTGGTGTGGTGGCTCGCACTTCTAATACCAGCACTTTGAGAGGCCAGGACAGGGGCAGTGTGTGGCCCCAGGTGTTCAAGACCTACCTGGACAACATAGTGAGATGGTGTCTCTCTATATACATATTTTTTAATTTGTTGGATGTGGTGGCACACACTTGTAGTCCCAATACTTGGGAAACTGAGTGATGTGGGAGCATCACTTGAGCCTGGAAGTCAAAGCTGCAGTGAGCTTTGGTTGTGCCACTGCACTCCAGCCTGGGAGACAGAGTGGGACTCTGTCCCAAAATAAAAATAAAAATAAATTACAAGAGACAAAGAGGGAGATAATTTATTAATAAAAAATTCAATACAGCAATATAGCAAGCAGATTTAAAAATTATAAAGATGCGTATACTTAATACTAAACCATCAAAACATGTGAAGCGAAAGCTGACAGAATTGAGAAATTTGGAGTTCTACTATGATAATTGAAAGCATCAATTCCTCACTGTCAACAATTGATAGAAATACCAGACAGAAGATAGATAATAAAGGGAGTAGAGACCTTATCACAATAAACCAACAGATCTAACAGACAAATACAGAATACTATCCAATGACAATAGCATATATATATTTTTCTCTCAAGAGCTCATGGAACATTTTCTAGGATAAATGATATGCTAGGCCAGAAATTAAGTCTCAATAGATTTTAAAAGTTAGACATGGCTAGGCGAGGTGGCTATAATCCCAGCACTCTGGGAGGCTGAGGCAGGTGGATCACTAGATCGGGAGATCGAGACGACCCTGGCCAACGTGGTGAAACCCCCTCTCTACTAAAAATACAAAAATTAGCCAGGCGTGGAGGTACACTCCTGTAATCCCAGCTACTCTGGAGGCTGACGTGGGAGAATTGCTTGAACCCGGGAGGCAGAGGTTGCAGTGAGCCGAGATCGTGCTACTTGCACTCCAGCCTGGCGAGAGTGAGACTGTCTCAAAAAAAAAAAAGTTACATATAATAAAAATTATCTAAGCATAAAGGTGTGGAAGTAGAAATCCATAATAGAAGTAAAATTGGAATTCTTTTTAAATTGTGGAAATTAAAACGACCTTAAACAATCCATAAAAAAAAAGTCACGAGGAAAATTAGAAAATACTTAGAAGCAAATGAAAATTAAAGCACAACAGACCAAAACTTATGGGACATAGCAAAACCAGTGCTGAAGGATGCGAAGGGAGTGGAATTTAGAATGATAAATACATTTAAAAAAATCAAGGAGTATCTCAAATCAACAACCTATCAAAAAACTGAAAGAAAAAGAAAAGTAAAGTCAGAGCTAGCAGAAAGAAGGAACTGATAAAAATTAGACGAAAGATAAAATAGAGAATAGAGAAAACTATTGAAATCAAAAGTTAGTTCTCTAAAAAGATCAAGAAAATAGCCCGTGCGGTGGCTCACGCCTGTAATCCCAGCACTTTGGGAGGATGAGACAGGCAGACCACGAGGTGAGGAGATTGAGACCATCCTGGCTAACACGGTGGGACCCCGTCTCTACTAAAAATACAAAAAATTAGCCAGGCATATTGGCACGCACCTGAAGTCCCAGCTACTTGGGAGGCTGAGGCAGGAGAATGGCGTGAACCCCGGAGGCGGAGCTGGCAGTGAGCCAAGGTCGCGCCACTGTACTCCAGCCTGGGCAACAGAGCGAGACTCCGTCTCAAAAAAAAAAAAAAAAAAATCAAAAAAAAAATTGACAAGCTATTAGCTAGATGGGATAAGAAAAAGAGATTTTAATTAATAAAATCAAAAATGAATGTGGGACCATTACTATTATACCAATGCTTTAGAAATGCAAAGGATTATAAGAGAGTACCATGAACAATAGTATGTTGTCAAATTGGATAACCTACATAAAATGGACAAGTTTATGGAAACACAAAATGCAGCAAGACTAAATTATAATAAAATAGAAAAAATAAATATACTTACAAATGCTAAGAAAATTGAATCAGTAATCAAAACTAACTCAACGAAAAGCACTAAACCTGATGATGTCACTGCTGAATTTTACCAAACATTCAAAGAGAACTAACACCAATATTTTTCAAATCTTACTAAAAAAATTGAAGAGAAGTAAATTCTGCCTAACCCATTCTATGAGGCAAGCATTGCCGTGATACTAAAGCCAGAAAAAATTACTACAAGAAAATACACCTACAGCCCAAGATGCCTTATGAACACTGATGTAAAATTACACAACTAAATATTAGCGAACCAAGTTCAGCAGCACATAACTACATCATACCCGTGACCAAGTAGGATTTATTCCTGGAAGGCAAGGATGATTCAACGTATAAAAACAGATCATTGTAATAAACAACCTTAATAAAATGAAAAGTTACATGACCATCTCAATTGATGCAAAAAAGCATGTGATAAAATTTAACACTGTTTCATAACAACAATACTCAAAAAACTAGGAATGGGAAGAAGCTATTGCAACATATAAAACCCATGTGGGAAGAACTCAAACGTGAAAGACTGAGCTTCTCCTCTAAGTTCAGGAAAAAGACAAGGATGTTCACTTTTGCCACTTCTACTTAACATTGTATTGGGCTTCCAGCCAGAACAGTTCAGCTAGAAAGATGAATAAAAGCCCTCCAGTTAAAAAAGAATAAGCAAAATTATTTGCAGATGGCATGATCTTACATGTAGAAAACCCTAAAAGTTATGCAAAACACTATTAGAACTAATGAATGAATTCAGTAAAGTATCAGGATAGAAAGAAACATACATGAATCTGTTGCATTTCTATACACTAATAATAAACAAATTGCAAATAGAATTATGGAAACAGTTCAACTTGTCATAGCATAATAAAGAGTAAAATACATAGAGATTAATAAAGAAGGTGAAAGATATACAAGGGAAATTACAAAATATTGCTGAAAGAAATTAAAGGAGATGTATAAATGGGAAAACATCCCATGTTCATGAATTGAAAGACTCAATATTGTTAAGATGTCAGTACTACTCAAAGCAGTCTAGAGATTCGGAGAAATTCTTATCAGAATTTCTTCTTCAGAAATTGTCTCAATAGATTTTAAAAGTTAAACATGGTGAGGCACAGTGACTCATGGCTATAATCCCAGCACTTTGGGAAGCCTTATCAAAATCGCTAAGGCTTTGTTTTGTTTTGTTTTTTGGCAGAAATAGAGAAGCCCATATTTCCTAAAATTCATATGGAATCTTAAGGGACCCTAAGTAGCAAACATAATGTTGAAAATGAAGAACAAAGCTGGAGTACTCTCATTTTCTTATGTCAAAACTTACTGCAAAGGCTACAATAAACTGTAGTACTAGCATAAAGACAGGCATACAGAATAATGGAATGGAATGGAAAACTTGTGAATAAACATATATAGTCAATTTTTTTTTTTATAAGGGTGTGAAGACCATTCAGTGGGGCAATGGCAGTCTGTCTACAAGTGATGCTGGGAAAACTGATGTCCACATGCAAAAGAATGAAGTTGGAAACTTACATAACACCATAAATAAAAACGAACTCAAAATTAATAAAAGACCTAAATTTCAGTTGCAAATTTTAAACTGTTAGAAGAGAGAGCAAAAAGTTTATGATATTGGATTTGGCAAGGATGTCTAAGATGTGACAACAAAGGCACAAGTAACCAAAGAAAAATTACATAAATTAGACTTAATAATTTTTTTTAAATCATTCATTCACAGATAATAGTAACAGAGTGAAAAGTAAAAGGGCAACCCACAGAGTAGAAGATATATGCAAACCATGTATCTGTTAAGGGATTACTATCCAATGTATATAGATAACTCCTAAAACTCAACCACAAAAATAACCAAAACTGGATTCAAAACTGGGCAAATGTAATCCCAGCACTTTGGGAAGCCGAAGCGGGCGGGTTAGGAGATCAAGGCCATCCTGGCTAACACAGTGAAACCCTGTCTCTACTAAAAAAAAAACAAAAATTTAGCCGGACGTGGTGGTGGGCCCCTGTAGTCCCAGCTGAGGTAGGAGAATGGCATGAACCCGGGAGGCAGAGCTTCCAGTGAGCCGAGATCGCGCCACTGCACTCCAGCATGGGCAACAGAGCGAGACTCCGCCTCAAAAAAAAAAAAAAAAAAAAAAGTGCGCAAAGAACTTCGATAAACATTTTTCAGAGATGTTATACATATAGCCAATATGCGTGTAAAAAGATGTCCGATATCAGTAATCCTAGGGAAATGTAAATGTGAGTCAAAACT
Source organism: Macaca nemestrina (assembly GCF_043159975.1). NCBI lineage: Eukaryota > Metazoa > Chordata > Mammalia > Primates > Cercopithecidae > Macaca > Macaca nemestrina. The sequence continues at coordinate 28,232,326 of NC_092127.1, forward strand.
ACAATGAGATGGCACCTTATACTGATTAGGATGGCTACTACCAAACAAAAAATAAGTTTTGGCAAGGGGTTGGAGAGATTGAAACCCTTGTGCATTATTGTTGGGAATATAAAATGGTGGAGCTGCTTTGAAAGACAGTTTGGTGGTTATTTAAAAAATTAAAAATAGAATTATCATGTGGAAGTAACTCAAGGGTCTGTTGACAGATGGATACATAAAATATGCTTTATACATGTAGTGGAATATTATACAGCCTTACAAGGGAAATAAATTCTGAAATACACTACAACATGAGTGTAATCTGAGGATATTATGCTAAGTGAAATAAGCCAGTCATAATAAGACAAAAACTGTGTGACTACATTTATATGAGGTAATTAGAGTAGTGAAAATAATAGAGACTGAAAGTAGAGTAGTAGTTTCCAGGGCTAGGAAGAGGCAGAATTGAGGAAGTATTGTTTAATGACTGTAAAGTTTCCATTTTACAAGGTAAAAAGAATTATGGAGATTCATAGGGGTGATGATTGCACAGAATTATGAACATATTTCGGTACACTTGAAAATGGTTAAGATGGTAAATTTCATGTTAAATTTATCTATCAAAGTTTTTAAAAATGAATAAAAAATACTAATTAAATAGATAAATCTGGGAATTTTGGCAAACAACAAGAACAAAAGTCACAATTAATACTATCAGAATTGAATGAAAAAGAGATATACATGCAGTCTTACAGAGAATAAAAGCAGCTAAGAAAATATTAAGTTAAAATCATGCTGGTAAAATTTGAAAAGAATATGAAAGACCAAATTAAAGAGAAAATATAAGTTAATGGCATGAAATACAAGAAGAAATCAAGAAAAAATGATTTTGTGACTGACCAAATGAATTAGGAATGCTGAAACAAAAAACAATTATCAGGTTAATCTAAAAATGTGTATCTTCATTAACTAAGCAGTTGATTTCCCATTTTTTCTCTCCACATGCTCTGGGAATAGCAGTACATTCCTAACTATCCTGAGGAATATGCTGGCTGGCAGCAATCTAAAAAGCTAGTGTAGATCTGCTGCTGTAATTCAGGTTTTTCTAATAGTCACTGTATATTCTCAGATATTCTACTATCAAAGACAAATCCTAGCCTTTTCTTGCTACATTTTGTCCCATGCCACCCTTTATCAGCCTTATTACCTCACTTTCTATAGCTGCCCTCCATTTGGAGAATAGAATCAAAAGCAACATATCAAATATGTTCCAATTGTGAAAAAAAAAAATGTAGGCACTTAATCCTTGGAGCAAAACACAGAGGCAGCAGTATGTAGTGGAAGTCACTCACTCAGCTCTGGAGAGGTATATGATGGGATTATTACCTGTCAATTATAAACAAGGGTTTTCAATTATGAGAGCTATTAAATACCTTGCTACAAAGAAGGAGAGTGAAAGAGCAACTGCAATTATGTGGGCCATTCTGGACAAACTATTCTACAGAAATGTAGTGATCACCTGAGTATATGGAATGAAAATTTCCATACTGGGTACATCTATGCAGTATTCTTTCTGAGAGGGTAACTACTTTTTGCGTCATGTTGTTGACTGTAAATATCTACCTCAAGTTTTATATATATGCTACCAAAATACATACATTTATCTTTTAAAAAATATGTTTTGCTATTTTTGAATTTACCTAAGCCTTCTTTTCTGCAGCCATGTATAATTTCATCCTGTGCACCTCTTTAGATAATGAGTTCCATAACTCTCCTACATGCTGGGTGAAATAACACTCCTTATATTTGTCTTAACATTACCTTAGGAGTATGTGAATTTTAGTCCTCAGAGCACATGCTTAAAGTTGAATTATGAATATGCCAATGACTCCATTTTTATACTTGAAAATAATTCATCTTTTAGAATTTTAAATTCTCTTGAGGTTTTTTTTCTAATTTAAAACAATATGTAAAATGGTTGATTTTACAGACAAAGATATCAACTTTTATTTTATAAATTAATCATCCTAGTAACCTAAGTGTATAAAGACATCACACATTTACATTTATGGTGAACTGCAAAGTACAAAGTTAATTTTGTAAAAAGTAAAGCATCGATTCTCAATTTGACCATTTTTGTCAAATGAGCCCAGATTCAAAGTTAGAATTTTTTTGTGTCCAAATGAATGTTTTACTTCTTTACTGTATGATGTGCTTTTATTTACCTATTTTTTCTAATCTGAGCATATTATACAGAGGCAACTAAGAATACTAATTGTAATCAAATTTTAGTTAATTTTCCCAAGCATTATAAAATGGTATACATTATACATAGTATGGATATAGAAATAAGGCAGTGAAGTCCAAAAATCAAAATGCCTTCTTGAAAAAAACAACAGTAAAGGAGATAATGTTACACTTATTGAAATTTAAACCTTGAAGTTTTCTTTTTCAGTCCAGTCAAACTGAGCACCTAGTATTTCATGCTATCCTCATCCATGAAATTATATTTCTGATTTTTGCATGTGTTTGACTGTGTGGACTGGTATTAAATGTGTATTTTGGGACTAAACATTCTTTAAAATTTAAACCGAATATTACATATTATTATTAAAATGATAAATATTTTCATGACAATATAAGATTTTTAAAACTATAATAAATTATTAGCATTAGGAGATCGTTGGGATATTTGTTTTCAGTAAATACATCAATATCATTTTTATCTGCAGCTAAAAAGTAAAGGTCATTTTTTTTAATGGAATCTATAAACTTGGTGTTGCTTTAAATGTCAAATTGTTTCAATTATTGCTTTTCACACCATCAAAGTTTTTGTAAGAATGTTATACAGGTGATGTTTTGTAGTATAAAAGATTAACTAGTAAACAACTGACCTCATTTTGTGGTCTATGGAGTACGATCAAGTTCTGCTTGGATACGGAAAGGGCTTATTGTGACACCTTGGGAGTATTCTTAAGTATCATCAGCAGTCTTCTCCATCATTAGCGTATTATCTTGAGAACTGCATCATTATTTTAAATTAGGTTCACTTAATTAGCCAGCTGGTACTTTCCTTGTCAGACTGATAAACAAGCTGTGCTTCACTGTTCCTTCATATCAAGAACAAACCACAAGTTCTGTGTATCTTTGTTGCTATTGTCAGTATTTCATGTTTAGAAGTTGATACAACTGGTCCATAACTAGGACATCATGTGTTTTAAATTTGTTTTATATGCACCCCCTCAAGAAATATGAATTTTTAAATACTATGTATGTTGAGATTGTGAGGGAGTTAAGTTTAGACAGCAACAAAAGAAATTTTAAAATCTCATAATATAAGTAAATTGCGTATCCTTCAACAATGTTTTAAAAATAGTAAAGAAAAAATGCTTTTATCAATATGTGTATAACTTTTTTATTATTTATATATTTTATGTTAACATATTACACAAAGCAATAAGGTAAAAAGTTCATTCATCATGACAATATAACACTGACAACAGTACTTGCATGAGAAACTGAGAAATGTAGATTCTAGAACTCATATATAAATCACGACTATTGATTGAGTACAATTTTAAACATTATTATTTGAAACATTTTTTTGAAAACGTTTAATAATTCAATAAAACTGCAGAAGAGAGATTGTAAATTAATAATGTCAATATCACCAGGTTAAGCAAAGTCTACTGTGTGAACAACATTTATTTTAGTGATTATTATGTAGGAGAGAAATTTCCAATATAGAATTGGAAGCTATCACTTAAATAAAATCTTACAGAATCATTCAGTAGATGCAAACTGATCCCCTTTGTTCTGTTATGATGGTTCCAATTGCCAGCTACAAGTAAGTCTCATTTCCATAGGCTTCTCAATACAGTTTGAAAACAACTTTTCTAGCAAAATAAATTCGGGTAGTCAAGTGTAAATTATGCTGCTGTTTGTGGTGGCACTTGTCTGTAGCTACTTGGTAAACTGAGGTGGGAGGATTGCTTGTGACCAGAAGTTGGAGGCCAGCCTGGGCAACTAGGAAGATCCCATCTTTATTTTTTTAATGTAAATTACAGTAAGCAATACATGAGCATTATATAGGTTAATTTTGAAATAAAATATGAGCACATAACTAATGCTTTTTCCTAATTACATATTCCTGAATAATGAATTCGCTTCATGTCATTTTTCCTAAATTAAATGAATGGTGACTGCATAAACAAAAAATGTGCACACCAGTGGTCTCCAAAGTGGAGCATGTGAAACCCAAAGAACTTACAGGTGACTAGTTATGGGAAGAGAATCCTGTGACATCAGTTCACAATTTTTTCATCTTAAAAACATCATATTGTATTTAATAAAAAGCTACTATAAGGACCAATATTGAAGGCCTGAATTTATCTGTATGTTGGATGGTCAGGTAACATATAGTGAACTCTAGTGTCTTGAGAAGAAAGTGGGAATTTTACAATATGAAGGGATCAACATTGGTACTCTTAGTCTTCTGTTTACTTTTATCCGTATAAAAGGAATAACAATAGTGCATACTTCAACAAAAAGATTGGTATGAAAAGTAAATTTTTTAAATTTGTGTCTCGTACAAATAAGGTCTCTGTAAAATACCTCATTAAAACAGCCAGGTTGTATAAGCTGAGTGCAGGAGTACAATTATTTTTGTTACATAAAATAATAATCTCAATTTCAACATCAGAGGAGAAATTTTTTAAGAAAATAAATAATAGTAATAATGATCATGATCTTAATAATAATAATTAGTTGCCATGCTACAAAATGTTGCAACTTACTTTTTATAATTAAGTAGACTTAGAAGTTGATTAATTATAAATTGAGAATACTATTTCACTAAGTATTATTCTAAGTGCATGGTTTATATCATTGACCTAAACAAACACAAAAAGCTTAACTTCTGGGAGCGTAGAATCTATTAGATGTAGGCAGATGATAAATAAATATAGTAAAATACAAATTATGCCATATGTAAGGTGGTAAGTGCTTTTGGAAAATGTAAAAGTGCAGAGCAAGGACAGGAGGGCTTGGGAAAGCTGAGGAGAAGGAGTGTGCACACAGGGAAGGAGGGTTTGATCATTAAATAGGGTGATCAAGCTGGCCGTGCTGAGAAAGTGAATTATGAGCAAAGATCTTGAGGAAGCAGGCATTGGGATTCTACGGAAGAACTTTTCAGGGAAAGACCCTCCAAAAGGCAGAAGCATGGATGACATATTGGATGAACAGCAATGGAGGCCAGGAGATTCTGTATCAGAGATATCGAGGAAAGTATAGTTGATGTTGAAGCTGGAGAAGACTGGGGAGGTGTCAGTTCAGGTAAGGCCAGGTGGTCATTATAAAGACTTTTGGCTTTCAGTCTAAAAGAAATTAGAAGATCCTGTAAATTTCAAGAGTATCTTAGCAGGTATTTTGTAAAATCCAACACAAAATTTATCTCTTCCAGAAACTGATATTTTGAAGCTGATTACTGTCATGACTTGTCTGATGCTTAAAGAATGAAAAAAAAAATCACTCAAACAAATTTGTGAGAAAGACTGATGAGTATAAGGTTAGAAGTTAGACACCATGTGATAATGATAATGGTGACTGTGTTCATGGGGATAGTAGAGCTATTGCAAAGGGATCATCATTTAGAAGGTAGATTCAATTGCTTTTCCTGAGGATGTGAAGTATGGGAGGAAGATGGCAGTCAAGGATGACAGAATCTTTGCAATCCTTTGCATAACAGGTGGAGAACCATTTCAACTCTTTCGTGACAAAGAAGTTCAGAAGTTGTCTTGTGGCAAAAACAAAATTTCTTATGTGTCAAAAATATTTCCCTTCTGTTCTATAAAAACCAATTGGTCTAAATTTACTAATTCTTTAAAGTCAATTTCAAGGGCATACGAGCAGGTATTTTGTAAAATCCAGCACATTATTTATTCCCTTGCCAAAGCTGATAGTATTAATAGTAACATATCTGCTTTTCTGACTGAAAATTGGGTCATGAAAGTATTATCCTGAAGGTAGCCATTTGGAAATATTTTTATCATTAATGTATGATTCTGTTGATGAAAATCATATAAACGTTTCCTGTATAAAATGTGTTATTTTATACTTGAAAACTTATAAATTTTCTTAAAATTGCAATTTTTCCGAATAAAGTATGTTACATTTTTTAATTTTGATCTGCATATATTTTTCAATTCTGGTGAACTTTTATAACCAGACAGCAAAATAACTGAATTTAGTGCAAAACTTTTGAAAAGCTGAAACAAAATGTTCAAAACTTTTAGAAATCATTGAGTAGACATTTTTCAAAGTCCAAAGTTATTTTGAAAATTGGCTGATATTTTTCTCCTCCAAATACATATATCCTAATTTGTTTGAAGGCAATTCATCATGAACTGCCTTCTGACACTTCCTGTAAAATATTTCCATAAGTTAACTTTTAAAAACATTCTCTTTCCATTCATAAAAATATTCATTCTTGAAGGCTCAATGAAAGCCTTACCTCTTTTCCTTATATTTTATCCTGCATTGTACTGCTTCCTCTGAGCTTTCGTAGCATGTGGTCCTTTTTATTTTTATTTTTATGACACACATCAAGTTATTTTAAGTGCTCTTTTCACCCTCTAGTCTGTAAATTCTTCAAGGACAGAAACGGGTTTATTTTCTCTTCTAGTCTCAGTTCTTTCACTTACATGAGAAAACATTATGATGCTAACAGTCACTAAATCATCTAGCTCAATTAGTGTTTCTAATGGAAGTAGTAGTAGTAGTATGAGTGGTATTTCCATGGTACTTAATACTCACCAGGCACACCCTAAGTACTTTACTATCTCACCTAATACTCACAATAACCCTTTGAAGTAGGTATTATTACAGTCTCCATTTTATTGTAGAGAAAACTGAGCCATAGAAAAATTTAGTAACTTCCCAAGGTACTATTATTATTGTTGTCATTATTATTTTAATGTAAGTGAAAGAATTAAAGTTTGAAATTGGCTTCAGAATAAATGCTCATAAACATGATCTATACTGACTTACAGTGATTCTCCATTAGGACTGTATTGCTTGCAGACATGATGGCATGTATTTGAGCCCCTTAGGTTTCTTTTTAACCTCCAATAGAGGAAAAAGACCCAAAGCAATGTTTTTTATACATGAGGCATAAATAAGAGAGCAACATATCCACACATTCCCAGGAATAACCAATCAACTAAGAGGGAGTGTCTTTCATATGCAGAGAGGTTCCCACATTGGAAAGGAACATAGACTATCAGATCCCATCTGTCCTTGTTACTGGCTGGACAACCACCAAGGAGTCTGATTCCGTTTCCTTATCCCATTAAATGTGGGTGTTAGCCTAACCTATGGTTTGTAGTATGTCTCTGTAAGATAATACTTATGAAAGACCTGGTGAAAAGAAAAGCAATTTGTGAGAGCTGGCAAACTGGAAATTTTCATTCAAATTGTTCCCAGATCCTTACCGTTACTTACAGACCTTTGATATATTCTTACAATTAAATAACAATGAGGTTTTTTTTTTTACTGTTGCTTTTGTCATTTGTGTTGACTATCTTATCTTTAACATTTTAAAGATCTAAAGATTATTCCATTTAAAGCTGCATACAAAATAGGCTATTACATTCACACATAGATTAAGTTTAACATATAAAGGGAAAAATATGAAAAATCAAAGGAATCTTATGGCTTTGTTATTAGTGTATTGATTAATGATGACTTTTTAGGGCTATATATGCACTGAAATTATTGATTAGTACATGAAAAAATTTAAATGAAACATCTGGCATTCTAACACAATTAATAGAATCCAGATTAACTGTTCCTTAAGCAATAAAGCTATGTAATTACCTAAATAACATCAAGTCTGGGAATAGCTGTTCTATTTTTGTGTAACTATTCAAGGTTATAAAGAATTCAGTTTCCTTTTATTTTTCTCCTCTGCACCCTCAAAGTATTGGGTTTTCCTCTTAACCTAATAGCTTCCTGGCCTCTAAATGACTTTGGAAACTAGAGGCTTAATATCCTCATAGAACAGCATTCAAAGTGGGAAATAAGAGAACATGTGGTGGAAGGAAGCCTTCTATTATCTCTGTTGATGGAATGGAGTATTATTCTCAGAAATCATGCATCATATTAATCTTTACAATACAGAACTAAAATATGCAATGTGACCACTCTTAGCCTCTGAAGAGTCTGGGAAACTCAGTATCAGTCAAAAGGAAATAGAATTAGTAATTTCCTTCGATCTATGGTGCTTGCCAAGTGAGCTACCTTCCCTGAGGACATTGCTGTCCATCTGATCCCCAAACAGTATACTGACTCTCTTAGCCAGGAAAAAAGGGGTAAAGACACTAATATAAAAAATGTTTAAGTGAGTTTGCTCCAAAATCCAATAATTATTCCAGTAATGCAAGAATATTGAGAATTTTAAATAGGCAAAATGAAGGGCATTATTTTATAAAAGAGATGCCTTAATAAGACTTAATTGCTAACATTTAATTTAAAATATGAATTTCCGTATTTCCAACCACAACTATAGTTTACCTGTTACTAATGCACTGAGAAGAACATTGCATTATGGGTAAGTACTTAGAAAATTCTCTAAGGATAGTTAATAGAGCTTTGGGAAGAAATGCTTTCACTATTGGATAAAGTTTGCTTTATTGGATACCATTTGTTTTATGTTACATAGTTAGAAAATATATAAGTACCTACTCCTGGAGATTAATTTTAAATGGTGTTAGCTTGTAATATGAATAGCATAAAATTAAGGTGAGTGAAATAACTTCCTAGCATCAATTTGTTTTCTGAGAATTTTATTTTAAGTAAACGCTAAATATTATAAATATTAGCAGAAAAACACATTTTCATACCACACATGGTGCATAAAAAAATAATTATTTTTTCTTCTGTGGTTTTGAATTTCTCATTAAGGAAACTTAATTAGCTGATCATTCGTTAGAATTACAGCCATATATCAGATTGTTGGCATTTTAACATTACAGATAGTAAAATCTCGTAACCGGAATTGGGATAAAATAAATCTAATAGTGTAAACATAGTTTACATTCAACACTTAATTAAAATGAATATATTAATCTTTTATATCTTGAGTTTCTAAGTAGCTTCTCCCACCTCACAATGTGCATAGGTAATAAATGAACTGAAAGCCATGTACAGTTGTGCAAATGATAAACAAAATGTTTATCATGTATATGATAATTGTGATCATGATAATCATATATTATAAAAAATTTAGAAAGATAATACTTTATTAATTTATATGAATGTATATGAATAAAGGATGATATTTTCAAATATCACATAAGGGCTTAGGAAATTATATATTTGGCAAATTAAGTTTTTAATCTGACATCTAAATTAGAATCTTCATAATTTCTGGCCTAGCTTTAAACTAATAGTTTAGTCTAAAACATTTTTTTCAATTCTTTATTGTAGGCAGTGAGCACAGACCCTGTCCCAGTTAAATTACACTATGACAAATCGCATGATCAGGTCTGGGTGCTAAGCTGGGGTACCTTGGAGAAGACATCACCAACACTACAGGTAAGTGCATCTCTGTATATTAGAGAAAATAAAGATCTTTAAAGCTTTCAACATTTTGTTGGATATTTGTGATCATTTAACAATGACATTTTTCCATCTGAAGACTACAGCTTTGATCATAACTAGATAGGCACAGAAAAGGGCAAAAAAAAAGTTGGCACTCATGTACTTTTGGACGGGGGAAAATCGTAGGTTATATGTATTAAAGGTTATATTTATATGCAAAAAGAATAACCTATAGTGACAAAGCTGATGCCATTTGGAGGAAAAGAAAGTCATAATTTACTTTTCAACAATTTTGGTAAAGCATGTATGATAGAGACAAAGAGAATTCGACAGCAAAAGCCTCAAAGCCATTTCCATTTTTCTCTAATCAGGTAATATTCTATTATCTGAGGAAAGGCTTATTTCTAAAGGAAGAATAGAGGTGTTATTCTTAGGGATTTTGCCTCTGCCTTGAAGTTGTTTATGTGAGAACTTGACAGATACAGAAAAAGAAAAATCTGCATTTTGGTTATGACCCTTTGGAACAGTCTTTAGACTTTTATAATTACAAGTTTAAGCAGAAACAGAAAGGGAATGGGAATGAGTGTTTGGTCCTGGAAATGTGTTTTATATTACAGTATTTTTCAAAATGCTTTGCGATTTTGCTACTGCCTCTCTTAACAAGACCCCAAATTATTAACTTTTGGACATTTTAAAATAAATTCTTTTAAATGAAATAATTTTATTTTTAATCAGTTGTCACTACCAAGACTTTTAATGTTTCTGAGTTATTTTCGGTATGGCAATATTTAACTTACAAATGACACTTTTATGTAAATAGAATATTTTAATACAGCTAGCATAATGATGGATCATTTTATACTCACTAGAAATATGTGTCATTTGAAACATTGAAAATATATTATAGTATTTTAGTTATTGAGTTTGCAAATCAATCCACTCTCAAAATTTGAGGTCTTAAAATTAAAGGATGACTCACAATTCTGTGAGTTGGCTACCTGGGCAGCTCTGCTGATATGATCTGGCAGCACTCATGGGCTCCAGTTATCTGATAACTTGGCTAGAGGTGGAAGGTTCAGAATGCCCTATAGCTCTCACGTCTATCGCATGGTGGTAGTGCTCAGCTGGATGCCTTGTGTCCCATGCATGTGACGCTCACCCTGCCTCGTCACAGCATAACAGTTTTAGGTTACAAAAGTGGAAGCTACAAGACCAGCTGAGGTATGGGCTTCAAAATGCACGTAAAGCCAATTTTGCTACATTGTATTCATCAAAGCAAGTCACATTGCCTACCCAGATTCAAGAGGATAGAATGATAGAGCCAATTTCTTGATGGACAAAGCACAATCTTCACAAAGGGCAACTTTTAGAATCATCTATCACAATATGGTAATAGGTGCTTGCTATTTGAGATTTTGTATTCATGCATACTCTTTGCAAGATGAATAAAACAGGTCAATATATATGATTTTTTAGAAAATATTATTATAAATTATTTTAATACACTATTAACCTTATGATTAGCATAGCTTAAAAGTTTAATTTTTTTATGTCTTTCTTTTAAAAAACTAAAGCTGCATATATTTTTATTATACAGTTTTCTTCAGAATTGATCCCATCCTCTCCCCTTTGATTCATGCTACTTGGATAGATTAACAACTTTCCCAGTGTTGCAATTCTGCCACAAAATAGTTTAGACAAATTCCTTTGACACTGTACACAGAAAAAAGCCTTCTGGAGGTGTTCTTCACACACATTATTCAGCCATCTAAAAATGGGTTCTTCATTTTTCTCTGGATGCCTAATAAAAATATTTTGTGCGAATAGAATATGGTAAATTTTAAAAATATTTGCTGGGTGGGAGTGGAAGGTGTCACAACTGAAAATACAAAATAAAGTGTAGGAATTCAGAAATATCCTTTAAAAAGGTATATACAAGAAGATTTATTTACATAAGATTTATGTGTGTGCATATTATATGAATATGGATATAAGACTGATTAGATAGATAGGTAGATGGATGGATAGATAAATAGATAGACTGATTGATAGATAGGCAAACAGTATGATAGGAAACCCAAGATCTCTGGATCAGAGAACAGGCCATTTCTCACTCATGGAGCATGTTAGTGTTTATGCCCCAGCCCTAATCAACTTTGGGTCACGTGGAGAGCCTAATGCTGCCCTGCATGTTCAGCACAGTTGCATGAAGGAAGTGGTACCCTAGAATTATGTCTCTACGGTTTTTCAGGCTGCTGTCATATCAGCCTATCCTCTGTCTGGACAGATAATCATCATTACTCTAGAATGTATGAAAATCTTCCCCTGGAAGAGGAAGAGTAGGTCATTTCCCTTGAATGTCAGTAAATGGTTCAAAGGAGATAATTCTCTAAATCTCTCAGGAGCAAGACACTATCACTAGTCTCCAAGGCATTTTTGCTGTGCCATTAGCCTTAACCCAAGTTTGCCAATGCTCTTTGCTGTGAAAGACCTGACTCTGCAGAAATGTCAAAATATTCATGGATAATCGTCTCCCAAAAGATTATCAGGAAACATTCACAAAGGAAATGGAAGTCAAGACATGCTTCCTTTGGAGAAACTGAATTCACAAAACCAAAAATACGGGCAAGCCCTCACTTGCCATTTAGTGTTTCCCATGCCATCATGTTGAAAGATTAGGCTGGAAGAGAAATCAATGCTGAAGTATATTCTCAAGGATCAGAAAATTATACTTATCTTTTTCTTTGTGTTTTAATTTTTATTATAATTTAATCCATACATCTTTGTCAAATATACAAGCAAAATATGTATTTTCTGAGATATTTATAATAAAGACTAATGTCATAATTGTAGATATATGATAATATTTTCCAATTCATGTCCTCAGATGGATTCTCAAAGATTTATCATAATTTATTTTACTTTTAAAAGTCATATATGTCTTATAAAAAATTCAAAATACTGCTTTAAAAATTATAATGAGTCTGTAATCCACAAATTTCACAATTGGAGTATAATTAATGTCTTATCAACTGCACAATAATTAAAGAAAATATTCCCAGGAAATAACTTGAAGTAGAGGCCTTCCGTTTCGCTATTGTTCAGGAAGTGGGCCCCAGCCAGGAGGAATTCCAATGAAACTCAATGGAAGTATATTCATTTAAATGAAGAAAAATTACCCTTTGGGAAAAACAAACTAACTCTAAAACTAAAAATGATAAAATAAAATCTTGTCATAAAAACCAAGGAGAAGCTTTAGTCATGAGGGAGAATCACTATTTAACTTAGTCAGTAATTTAGGAAGTTATTTTGATGGCCATATGTAGAAAGTATTTAAAAGGGGATAAATTAAAGGCAGGAAAAAAGCCCTTTAGAAGGCCACCAGAACAACGGTTGTGCAGTAGGAACGATGAAAGGTAACAGGAGTGTAAACAGATGTAAAGAACTAATAGGATTTGGTAACTAACGGAATAAGGGAAATAAACTAGTTTAAATGTAGTTGACCTTTTCTTTAAAGGACTATAAAAGTTTTTTAAAAATTCATTATGAAAGATGAAATATCTTTTATTAAAACACTTAAACCCGCTATTTTTCAATGATAGGAGGAAAATTTTTTAAAATATGGATTTATGTATTCTAAGATTTTAAAAATTTAAAATGTTTCACATGATTTAATTTGGAGTTTTCAAAACTATGTTGCCAGTTATGTTATACTTGAAGGGATTTTGTCCTAATATCACGCATTACATGTACGTTTGCATTTATTTTTCTCATTATAAGAAAATTAGGATTTTTATAATAAATAAGTTGCTTATATGCCTATTTATTTTATATTTTAAGCTGAAATTGTTCAAGACAAATATTTTTCTATTTTTTCTTTATAGAAACAACAGTTTCTATATTGAAAATAAGCAAAACATCACCGAATTGTAATTTGTGTAATAATATATTAATTTTAAGGATGGCATAAAGTCTATGCAAACAACTGCCAGAAACATTTATTTCATCTCTAAATAAAATTAAAACCTATACTACGAAGTGACTGCATTGTTGAGGTCTAACCGAGGCGTGTTCTGTTTAGGTAATTACCCTGGCCAGTGGTAATGTGCCTCACCACACGATCCACACCCAACCAGTGGGAAAGCAATTTGACAGAGTGGATGATTTTTTCATTCCCACCACAACACTCATTATCACCCATATGAGGTAAGTGCTAAGTTGAATGATTGACTTTTTAAAGATTTATCCCCAATTTAATAGAAAGCCATGTGAAACTTAGTTATAAAACAAATACACTTGTATAATTGCACTCGCTTTAGCTTTGTCGTATCGGCTTACTGAACCTTTGTTTATCAACATTAGTGATGAGTTTCCCGTCAAATCTTTCTCTTTATGCCTAATGGAGGTGTGAATTTGTGAAAATACAGTTTTATTTTTAAAAATTACTTTAACGATGTTTTTGTAAATTGTCATTAAGATTTTTCTGACTGGGCTCTTACAAAATGCTGGCATATCCCCCCAAAATAAATAATTTAGAAGATAAAATCACTTCTCAAGTGGAGAGAATGTTAATTGAAACTTGGTATGGAGAAGCAGCCACAGTCATAGAAATGTATTCAATATAAATATTTTGTTCACTCTCTAGTCATTTTTAGATCACATTGTAATTAATATAAAATTGTATTAGGAAATACAAGAAGTTGAAATGAAATGTTTGAGGTCTGCACTTTCAGAAAAGATGCTAGTGTGTTTTATTCTTGATGTATTCACAAGAGGCGAAAAAGTAATATTAACTTCTAGTGATAAAACTGCAAAGCTTTATAGAAGAGATTTAAATGCTAAAATGAGAAGGTTGGCATATCATGATATTTAATATTATGTATCTTTAAAATCTATTGAAACAATTTAAAAATATTTGCTTAGCAATGTTAAAAATGAATTTGGACCAAACAAAGATTTTGACCTTTTTCTCAAGTGAATTCTGATGTGTAGGAACTGCTCCAGCTAAGTTATGTGAGCCATTATTGGATTATTGTGCGTATTTGTTTCCTTATTTAAATTAAAAATTGTATCATCTAAAAATTGCAGTTGTGAGAATTATGAAAGACTGCATAATTCAACTTTGCAAGAAATAAAAAGGGGGATTAATAAATCAGAATTGTAACTCAAAGACAGAATAAACTATTCCTTGCAAAGTCAAGTATATTTTCAAAGCTTGATATATTTGTCAATCAATTAGCCATTATTTTCAGAACGCCTATTATGTGCTCTGCAAAAAAGTGATTAAATAACATCATGTGCAGGCGGGGCATGCTGGCTTACCCCTGTAATCTCAGCATTGTGGGAGGCTAAGGTGGTGGTGTAGCTTGAGTACAGGAGTTCAAAACCAGCCTGAGCAATATGGCAAAACCCTGTCTCCATTAAAATTTCAAAAATTAGCTGGCACGGTGGCGCGCGCCTGTAGTCCCAGCTACTCATGAGGGTGAGGCAGGAGGATTGCTTGTTCCTGAGAGGTGGAGGTTGCAGTGAGCTGAGGTCACACCTTGTGCTCCAGTCTCTGTAACAGAGCAAGACCCTGTCAAAAATAATAATAATTATTATTATTTCAAATGTTTATGGAAAATAAATTATTGAAACTACAGACTATCTGATGAAATTAATAATGTTTGGGTTCTGATTGTAATAGCTCAGGGACTTAAAAATCAGAGTTGGACTGAAATGGCACTACTTAAAATGATATCTGAAAAATATATGAAGCTTTTATACATATTTAATGAAGATAAAATTTCATTTGTCATTGGGTGTTATGACTAATAAATATTCCTTTGCTATTTTCAAGTTATTGACAAAGTATTAATAACCAATAATTAGATATGTAACCTTTGTTTTTATCTCACTTGCTTATTCCCTATTACTGTATTTAATATACTATTATCAATCCTCCTTATTTTTTTTAAATGTACTATTAGTACAATTTCTTTGAGAAAAGTTTTAGTGTGTATGACACCGCTAGGTATAATTGTGTATAGTTGAGAGTGTTTTCATCCTATAATATGTGAAGTTATCATTATATTAAAATACCTACTGGGGTCAAGAGGATAGACTTTGGTGTCATGCAGTAAGTATTATTTGTAATTCTGTGTTTGTAGATATAATTTATATTTTGTCAGACCATAGTGTCTCTTTGGGTTCTAAATGATTACCTCAGAGCTGGAGGTGGAGCTAATATTAATTCAAAAAACATCTAAATATTGTGAAGAAGTGTAAGGCACACATTTATTTTAGTTCTATATATTATGAAAAAGAGTGAAAAGTATAATCAAGGATATTTTTAAGCATCTTTATATTCTTTTGAGGAGTGTGCAGTGAAATGCATGGGTATTTTGTCACTACTTTATTTATATGTATTTAATTTAGTAAGAGTAATTTAGTAAAAATAAAAATTAAATTATGGCAATCCTACCTGCTTGTAGAATCCCATTTTAATGAACGTGGATGATCATCAAATTTCTTAGTGCAGCTCGAAGTAATTACTCATTTTACTACAGTGAATGCGAGGAGTAAAAATTAACATGCGTTTCCAAAAATAAACTGTTAACTATGTAAGGTAGTTTCAACATAATGAGAATTTATTCCACATCAGGAACACCTGAGTGATTGGATATGGTCTTTCCTCTTACCAATTTCATATAGTTTCTTTCTTTCTTTCTTTCTTCTTTTTTTTTTTTTTTTTTTTTTGAGACGGAGTCTCCCTCTGTCGCCTAGGCTGGAGTGCAATGGTACGATCTCGGCTCACTGCAACCTCCACCTCCTGGGTTCAAGCAGTTCTCCTGCCTTAGCCTCCCGAGTAGCTGGGATTATGGGTGCCCTCCACCACACCCAGCTAATTTTTGTATTTTTAGTAGAGATGAGGTTTCACCATCTTGGTCAGGTTGATCTTGAACTCCTGACCTCAAGTGATCCACCTGCCTTGGCCTCCCAAAATGCTGGGATTACGGATGTGAGCCACAGTGCCCGGCTTATATAGTATACTTCTAAGCAAATTCAGCATGTATTTAAATATGTGCTGCTGAGATTGAATCGTTATGAATTGTGTTTTTCAGAATTTGACACTACTTTCTGACTGTTGGGCTTAGTAGAAATTTCCGTACCAGGCAGAGGGTGTGAAACATATGTGTTGAATTAATATTAGTTTTCTTTCTCTGACTCTACATCACATTAATCTGCTTTTCTCTCATGCTGGTACACTTATTTCATATAATTTATATCTTCAGTGTCTGAAAAGCTTCTGGACAAGTGTCAGGCTTTTATATTCTTAGTGCCTAAAAACCACTGGACGCTTAATTTATGTTTCTCATAGGAATGGAAGTAAAGAAGGAAGAAATTGGTACACTATTTTCTAAACAAGATTATCTGGTACTGAGGGAAGAACTGTGTTTCCTATATATGGATTTCTCAGCCTCCAACACATTATCAGCGTTAAGCAAATGCTGTGTTCAGAGCACACAAATTGTGTGGAACCAGTAACTACGGTAATAAGAATTTACATCTGCTGTCAGACAGATCTAAGCCTGAATATCCCAGCAACACCATTCACCATTGACTCTGGTGACCTTAGCCAATTTACTTCATTTCTTTCTAAGGACTGGAATAAAATAATGCTTGAGTATTCAGTTGCTCACTAGTTGTTGTCCAGACTTCATAATCTTCACTGGGACACTGGCTCCCCATGGATTATTTACCATTTTCCTGAAAGTCTGTACTTTTCCCTGCCTGGCTTCATCTCATTTTTTCCTCCAGTTTTTCTGTTTCTGTGCCTATGATTTTCAGGCTTCTTTAATCTTTAAGCGTATCAGATAAGCATGCAGTGTCATAAAGTAAATCATGACTGAGGAATTTAAGAATACCATTTAAGACACATTTTCAGACTTGAAGTTAGTAAAAAATTTTCTTTAAAAATTTAAACTTAAGCAAGAAATTAATAAATCATGGAAGCCATAGTTTTAAAGTTGAAGAGATTATGCAATGCAAACGGAGTATATTTTGGAATGACATAAGAAGTATAAATTCGTTATAGGACGAATTTCAATTTAGATTTTTATTTCTATAAATAAACATATACAGATACATAAAATTAAAAGTGACTGTTAAAAATGAAGATGAATGTAATTCTCATAATAGTCAATTATGTCTAATAAAATTTGAAATGATAATACGTTACCTTCAAAATCAATTGTAGACAAATATAAAGCAACGTTTCATTATTCTATGTGTAATTTGTATCCAAAAAAGTAAGTTTTATAACTCAGTTGTCATATTAAATTGAAATTACAATATCATTACATGTAACTAGATATATTTGAATATTTGAAGAATATTGTAATTCTACTATTGTTAACTTTTTAAAAATTTCATGGCTAATGCATAGGAGATTTGGTGAGTTTTCACAATGCTTGTGTTAAACTTCAAAACAAGTAATTCTCATAAAGCATGAGGATTTACATAATCAATTATTTTATTTTTGATGCCATTGTGAAGAGAAAAATTAAATATCAGTTTCTTATGTGTGAACATTTTAGCTTGCTGTGCAGGTGCAAGTAGAATTTGCATAATAAAGATCAATAGGTTTGGCAGTTACATGTTATATTTTCTTTTATACGTAAAGATTCTAGAAAGGTAAGGAGAATTGAGAAAAGAGGAGGAGAAGCTAAGAAGGTGGCAGATATTAGGCAATGAGTAATTTCCATGGAATTTTTCCATGAAACCTCCCTGAAAAAATCTTCACTAATCCTTCCTGAGAATTATTTGTTTGGGGCAGAAGGGGGATGAAAGTGAGAACTACATGGAGACCAAAGTGGTGCAGAGCAGGGAAATATAATAAATCTGAGTGCAGGATACCAAGAAGGCCCGAAAGTGTAACCTACCAAAATGCAAGAATTAGCAGAAGTCTTTCCTAGAGCTTTTGACATAGCAGGAATAAAATGTGTTGTCAAGAGAATAACAGCAAGATATCTTCACCTAGATTGCAAGGGAACAGCTAACATTTGGCTTATTTGGTGTTATAAGTAGAAATCCTTTAACGTTCTCACTGACTAAAATAATACCTTTGATACAATTTAAAACAAGCGCCAGTTGATTAAAAAAAAAAAACAGATGTATTATAACTGGCCCTTTGTAGCACCTGCAAATCATTCTTTTCCCATTTCTTCTCCTATCTCTCCCAGTTAGAGTTCAAGTACAAACACATTTAATCCAATCTCGCTGAAACATGCTGATGTCAATTGGCACACAGGGCACTTAGAGTAAATTCAAGGAGATGACTTATGATTTATATATCCACTCCAGGGCTAGTCCTGTGAATAATAAGAGAAGGCATAAACTCAAGTGATGTTATTTGAGATATCTTGAAAGGCTTACCTACTCTTGAAACCATCCCCCCCAACCCAAACTACTATTTGATTATATTGTTTGGGATTTCAAACCACTTCTCTCATTTTTTGGGTTATATTTGTATAGAAATCAATCTCTAAATTGCTCTTATTTCTTGAGAGGAAAATGCAGCAGTTAGGAAATTGATATGCTTATTATTGCCATTTTTGTCTAGGGGTTGATTGGTTGATTATGTAGTGTCTTAAAATGAATGTTTGTACTGGGGAGGGTGTGCGTGTATGTGTGCATGCACATTTATTTATTTCAGTCAGTGATTACATGATAAGCAATAAGATGAACAGAGATATTTGTAAATCACACTGACAGGGAGACTTTAAGCAACAGGCATTTATGTAAAATCCTGAAAATGCCACTTCCCACAACTTTTTCCTCCTCTGTTAGCTTGGTTCATTTGGCATGACTTGACCTGCTAAATGAAACAAGTAAACAAACAACTAGTGTTCAAAAAGTTTCCTTATAACATTCCCCCCCTCCCCAGCACCACACCCCAAGATGATATTGGTTTGGACTCGAATATCATAGGGTAATTCAGGAATTCAGTGAAGTGGACCTCAGTGTTACTCTTCAATTTGAATGTGCTGGAAAGGACAAGGGTAGCTGGAAGGCGCTCCTTTAGGATCCTCAACGGTGAAATAAGTGCTAAGAGTGCAAGAGTACTTGGAGCCAAATGGGGGTAGTAAGGGGTAAGGATTTATCGTGTTTCCGATCAGTAGTAATCCCTGCACAGCCAAAGGCTATGGCTCTTCTACACAGATGAAGTAAGATGAGAGAATAAGTAGCGGACACCACTCTGGCAGTCTGGAGAGTGGTCTATAGCACTCCTTTTCCATCATAAATTACAGCGAGGAAATGATTAAGAAGGGATTGAGTTTGATATATGTTTCCTTAAAGCTCCTCCAAGGGAAAAATAAACATTCTGTGAAAGTGAAAGTTAAAGTATATCATTCTCCCCCATATTTTATCAAATCCGTTAAAGCAAAAATTATATGTATGGCTAACCATATATCAAGACAACTCATCTTATGACTTGATTCATGGAGAGGCCGGGTGTATGGAGATACAATTTTAGCACTAAAATGCTGTGGTTCCGTTGAAATCCTAGCACGGAAGAAATTGAAAATACCTTTTGTTCCATGGCATTTAGAGAAAAGTACAATCTTGGGATGATGAGCTGCAATTAACATTGTTTCAAAAAATGTTTTGTAGATGAAAATCTCACAAAAGTCACAATTCAGTGAGGTGTGTTTTAACTCCTTTCATCCTCACATGCTAATTCCTCCCACAAAGAGATATAAACTAACAAAGAATTCTAAATATCCCAGGAGCCAACTCTGTCTATACTCTCTCAAAAAGTGAATATTGAAATACACATAAGTTCTGAAACTGTGACCTTCCCTTTCCACAGTTTCTCTTACCTTCTTTACTCCCCCTCTTCACTCCAAATACAAACTATATTTTCAGAACCTGTTAACTCATGGGATCCTTAGATCCCCAGAGCTACTGCACTATCTGAAAGCAGAAGATATTCATAAATTATCAAAGTATATACATATACTTTTATATATGCCTGTGTGTATACATATGCAAACCGTTGTTAGCAAACCACCCAGCATTCTTATATGTGTGCAAAGTTTCATCTACATAAACACTGGATAACTTTCCTTAATCTTATTTCTAGTGAAGTAAACACACTGTACCCGTCAAGCTTTGATCTATAATGCCACTCTTTCTTTTTCGTTGTGGTTACCTGGTTTGCTTTTATTTTAAGCAATATGTTCAACTTTGTTTAGCATATTAATCCAGGCCACACATTGAGTGTAAAATGCTTAGACAGAAAAAACAGAGTGCTTTTCAGTGTGTCACCTTTATTATTTCTTGAGTTAGAGAAACCTGTCTGCTACCCTTCTTAGTCTATGTTCTGTGTTAACTGTGCTCTGCTCTGACACTTGTAAGAAAGGAGTCTTGTCTCCGAAGTGGGTGAACATAATAGACCTGCACCTCTTTCCACAGAGTATTTTGTTAGTCATATTCCTAGCCCACATTTGCTATGTAATGTTTTTGTTGTATGGGTGAATGAGATTGGATTTAAAGAACAAGTTATTTTTAACATATGCATATGTAATTATTTTAAAAAGGAAGATTTTTTATGGGTATTATTGGTAGACTCTAAGCTCTAGAATTTAATAAAGACTCTAAATAAACTTATGCTACAACAATTTTTACTGAAGAAATCAATGGAGCACTAATAACACATAATTTAGAAACACTCCACATTGCAGATTTGACTCTTGAGTTTTATTATGCAAAGTAAAATAGCTCTTGCTTCTTCTCTCAGAGGTCCTTATGCTAACTCATCAAAGTGTTCAGTAAAACAGGATTGTTGATCTCACAGGATCCAGTATTCTCTTAAGAGACAGCTGTGGTATACATATATAAGCGAATATATATGCATATATAGGTACTTTTTTCTTTATTACATATGATTTTGGGTTTGCTGATAATGGTAAATCACACTTACTTTACCCTAAACAAGTCAATTATGTGGTTGCAGAGATTACTCTGTTTGCTCATTAGTAAAAACACTCCCAAATATGAATTAAAATGCATAAAGAAATATGTCAGTAGTTAAGACATAATGAATACATCGAGAGAGGGGCAGAGTTCATTGTAAGAATTTAAGAATTTTCTTATATGAATTTAAAGTGTACATTGCATGGCCTATTAATACATATATCTAATACATGCAATATTTTGAATCAATCATACATAGCATTAGCTAGTTCTCATAAAATTTTGGTAAAGAAAAAGATAATGTACATTGAGGTTTTTAATTCTTTGTATAATTAAGTGGATATATTACTTTTCTGTCAAAAGAAAAGGGCGCATTATATATTTTATCATAGCATCTTATTTTATGAATTTATATTTTTCTTGATGCAACTGTTATTAAAATGATAAAACTTCAAATACAGGAGTATATAACTTAACAGAAACTCTTAAAGCATTCTACTGTGGCTTAACAAAGCAACACCATTAAATAAATAATTTTATCTTTGAGAATACATACATAAAATAATGGTAAAACATTTTGGAAACTTTCTGTGAATGTGACTAAATGCTTATTTTATATACACATCACTTTTTATTTTGTTTGACCATAAAAGCAAGATTAATTTACATGTAAAATTAGTGGTGGTGGCTGTGCAGGCAGTTGTGGGTGGGCATCAGTGATGGCCCTGATGTGCTGTATCTTCACAATGTTCAGTGGCTGTAAAAATTATTCATTGTGAATCCAACTGAGGTAATATTTTGTATCATATTATTTGAGTTATAAATCTGCTGATATATCTTCACTATAGCTATCCATGTACAATAAAGAAATTACTGGTTATTTTGAGTCAAACAAATAATATTCAGACAATCACATTCCTGTTTTCATTTAAATTAAATTAAATTTTTATTTTATTTAATTCAGGCATTATTTCACGTTTACTTTTTCTGATACAATGTTTTATTTCTTGCTTTTCCTTTTGAACAAGAAATAATGCAGTAAAATGTCAGGTTTTAGAGTTCTTTAAGATATGGTTCAAACAAAAATGAAGTACATGAAAAGGATGACACTGAGCCTTTAAAATGAACCATAACAGGGAAATCCAGCAAAGTAGTGGATATGTGGAGAAACTGTATTATATCTAAATTGTCATCTGTCATGGATGAAAATGATGTGTTGATAATACTTTTGATAGTACTTTTGATAACACTACAGATCAATTTTAACAGATACATTTGAAATTGATGTGTTTTAAAATATCTTAATATTTTAAAATACTTGAGAACAGTTTTTGGACTATCATAATATTTGGTTTACAGAAGGAGAATAAACAAGGCTTATTCTTATTAAATTCATTGTCAAAATTTCAAATTCATTAGGGAAGCATGTTTTCTTACTATATTTATGCAAGTAAAACATTAAAAAATTCATTTTTTATTTGAAGTCTTTAAGGTAAATAATTGAAAGAGATTAACTTTTTTATTATGGTAAACAGTGACTTTATAAGTCAAGAATATAAATTTTAGTAGGAAATAAATGAATGACAATTTTAAAGAAAAGCGAACTAGATATATGAGAAACTGAAAGTAGAGGTGCTATACTACCATTTATTCATATGGTCCAACATAGAGTTTCAGTAATAATTTCTAACTTTCCCTTTGTCCTATGCACAATAATCATTTGTAGTGTTTCTCTATAATTTCCTTATTTTAATATTGATTTTAAAGTCTGAATTTATAAATCAAGTTCGAGTTTACCATACCACTTCCATGCCTTCAGGCTGTATTGCTCAATTGTAGATTTTGTATTTATTGCTAAGGTTATTATATATGTTAATAGTGATTAACAAACATTGAGTACTTACTCTACACCAGATACTGAGCTAAGCAATTTTTATGCTCTGTCTCATTTAAAACTAGCAGCAACATAAATTTGTATTCCTATTCTATAAATGGTGAATCATTTCATATGTATTAGAACCAGCTATAAACTCAGTTCAGTCCAAATTTAGACTTACCACTCAATACATTCTAGAATTGAAGTTATTTCCTCATTCTTGGGGTAACACCTAAAGATTGATGCACTCTACAAGTTATCCCAACCTTTGCAACACTCCCTTTTCTCCCATTTACCTGCTATTACTACAACAAAACTTCACTCCTCACAACAGATCTACACCATATTTTTGTGCCTATCTGTATTTACTTGCAGAAAACTTTGTTTCTTTATCCTCTCCCTAATATTAATAAATCCTTCAAGGTCTACCTTAAAGCCACTGTTCATAAAATTTGTTGAAATTTCCCTAATTGAAGTCTTCTTGGCATTTTGAATTTTCATTATTTTTCATTTGTATGAGATACAAGCAGAAGCGAGAATTTGAGATCACACAGACCTAGGCTGGAAACTAGATTTCCAGCTCCTTTGAGACCTTTAGCACAGTATTTAATATCTCTTAGATCAGTTTGATTTTCCTCTTCCAAAGGTAAATGATTTCAGAAGGGAGAGAGAAAAAAATATAGTGTTGTGTCAGTGGTCCCTGCAGACCCTGCAGTAATTTTTGCTGTCTGCTCATGTCTAACTTCATAAAGTCTGTTCATTAATCTATTCTTCCCCAGTCTCACAGACACAGCCCTAAGCTGAGGCCCCTTGCCTCTCAACTTCTAAACACAATTTACTCTTTCCTGTTTTCTCTATTTATCATTTTCTCCATACTTCAGTTCACCAAACAGAGAACTACTAGATTCCTCTTTCTACGTTAGATCTAGAATGATATAATACTCCAAAGGAAAGAAAGAAAGAAAAAAAACCTCAAAACTCAGATTTTGTCTTATTTTGCTACAGTGCTATATAAATAATATTATAGTTTTTAAAAAGCTTAAAAATAAAAGATTTTTTTCTTGTTGCTTATAGATCATGTCCCAACTACACCGAAGCTCCCTCTTTCAGCAGCCTTATATTCTAATGTTGATATGTGGACATCATGTGATCCAGCCAAGAATAACCTGAGTAGCTCCCGCACTTTCCGGCTTTCACATCATTACTCATTTTGTGTAAAGTGCCCTTTCCTATTCTGATTTAGATCCTCTTCTTATCAATCTGCTGGCCAAACTCAGTATCACTTTCAACTCATGCAACTTTCCTGCTCCTCTAGTCATTTAAGACAGCACCCCCCTCAGAAGTTACTTCGTGTTGAAGGCATTCAACCTTACATCAGTTGTAAACACACTTCATTGATTAAATAAGATTGCATTAAATAACCAACTTTTCAAATACCAGACACAATTCCAGGCTCCAATAGGAAATGGCGTACAGATTCTGTCTTATTTTGCTACAGTGCTATATAAGTATTATTATAGTTTAATAAAAGTTTAAAAATGAAAGATTTTTCTTAAACTCATACTTTGGAGTAATAAGGATATAGATCCAAATTCATGTTCTGCCACTTACTACAGTGTGATTCCAAGTAAATTAAACTGTGGAATAAGCTTTAAAAAAATTAGTCTGCTAAGGATTCACCCTCCTTTTTTGCAGATGTGTCTTTTGCATAAGTTTTTTCACTTATCAAATGAAGGAGAGCGCCTGACATAATCCTAGGCAGATTTGCCCTTTGAACTCTCTCTGACCACAATGAGTAGTTCAGACATGGGCATCTACTCCATTCAGAGACCAAATGTTGCAGTGAGACTTTTACTGGGACTTTCGGAAAGAAACTTGCTTCTTGTGTTTACTGCCCTATACCCTCAAAAGATGGCAATCTAGAGCTGAATAGCTATTTTCACAGCACTTGAAGCCTGACTTTGAAGCTAACATTGAAAATGCAGGAGCCATTTTTTCCCTCCAGATTAAGAAAAAAATAAGTTATGATTACATTACTGTAGACCAAAAGCATCTATGATTTAGCTAGTCCTAACTCCAGAATTTCCACCGGTGAGCCCCAAATTCCATTTGGCATTAAAAAGTTTGGAATGGATTTCCTATTATTTACAAGAGAAAGAGTCTAAGATTAGTTTTTCTTATTTCTAAAGCATGCATATTATCCACTTCACACTTGTTTGGTTTGATTGCATCCTCTTGTACAGTTCCTGGCATACAATGAGTGATTAACAAATGCTATTTTCCTTTTCCCTTGGAATGATGAATTGTCGTCATAGTATTTTTCCTATAGTGGTTATAATAATTAGCACTCAGTGAATTTTCATCGAAAAATAATGTACTTAGGAAAGTTTCTCTGAATATCTGGCTAGCATGGTAATTCTTCATAAAAGAAAAATTTACACTGAGCCAAGTCCCACTTTTTATCTTACAGAAAACTTCGCCATGACCTTAGGTGTTGTGGACACAGAATTGCCAGTTATCAGCCACCTGAATAACACCATATGATGATAGCTCACTTTGCAGATATTTGTGGCACTTGAGTTACCTCAAAAGTAACAATTAAACTAAGATTGCAGTTTTAGAAGTTTTTTCAGTGTCTTTTAAATTATAACAGTTATTGACGGGGCCACAGGTTTACTTAATCTGGGCATCCATCTTTATGGCATATACAAATTCACGTTTTCTATAAATGCTTTTAAAAGGTAAACTAAGGCACAATGAAATCTTTAAAGAGTTTATTTAAGCAAACGATGAATTAGGAGGCACCAAACTGAAGGTGGTTTTTGGCCTCTGCTGAGGGAATTAAAAAAAAAACAAAAAACTTTTTACAGAGTGAATGGGAAGCAAAGCAAAGCAAATACATGATTGGTTACAATTATTTAGTTACCTTTTTGGTCTATCCCATTGAAAGTCCCTAGTTACATAACTACAGATTAGTTGGTAACTATAAATTAGTTGGTTAAGCTGAAGTTTCACTTTTCTTTAATATAAGAAAGCATTTACAAGAACTAGCTGAAGTTAAATTTCACTTATGTTAGCGAATAGCCCTAGTTAAGTTGTGCTTATGTTTGCAAAACGTCAAGGTTGCCTCCCTGGCTTAACTGGCCATAATCTGCTCAGGGGATTCACCCTTTTATTGTAACAGTGCTACCAAGAAGAGAAAGTTCACTAGGACTTTCCTCAAAGGGAAACATTTTATTTCATTTAGGATTTGATTGAAACTTTTGATTCAAAAAGCTTTGAACCCTGGGAGTAATAAAATTCTTCTAGGATTTAGACAATCTAGTTTTTCCTCAGGTAGATTTTATTTTAAATCTCCTGAATTGCTCGTTCAAACTTTGTCTTTCACGCAATTCTGAAGATGCCCGAGAGATTTTACTCGGTGAAATTTTCCCTGGTTCAAAGCCATGTATATTGAAGGGAATAATTTCATTAGGCTTCTCAGTTTTTATTTAGCTTTAACGTAGTTTACAGAAGTATTTGTTAATTGGTGAAGTTTGTAAGTTGGAACCTCAACCACCTCATGGCTGATATTTCTGCACAAACTATAATGCTTTTTTTTTTTAAATTGAACTTTATTAAATTGTAACAATGAAGGGCAATATCATCTGCAGCTGACATTAAATATACGTATTAAGTAATTTATAAAGCTCAGGAAGCCTTGCTCGTTCGTTTTAATTTGGAGTTGTACTACTGGTGTTGTAGAGAAAGCAACTCACAGTCTTCAGCAAACAAAACCTGGAAGAGATTCAAAATGTTGGATAGTTTTTGTATGTCTGTTTGTCAATCATGAGCACTGATGATTCACACTACTCCTGGGGTGTTCCTTAGCTCCACCGAATGCCTTATATCTTACCGGTAATATTCAGAGAAAAAACATCCTGTAACAAAGATGAGATGGAAGGTTTCTAAATAAACAAATATTAAATGGAATGCTGGAGGATTTTTTCTAAATGTCAGTAATCAAATAATAAACTTGTATGCTTATCACCTTATAAGAATCAGGCAGGTAAATGTTTAGACCCTTAAAATTTATTAGGCAATTTAATAGGAATATCAATATGCATGCAAAATAAATTAGTAATGGACTTCACAATGATATCTATCATGCTCAATGAGTGCCACTGGTCTAAAATGTAAACATCAATCCTATAGTGTAATTTATCTCAGCCCTTTGAGGAAAAACACCCTCAGAGGTTGAAATCATAGCTGTGATGGAGAACTTCGTTTCCTCAAGGCCAAAAGGAAAATGTAATAAAAACAAAAATGTCTAAAATAAGAAGTCATTGAGATGTGTGATATCTGGCAAATCCAGAAGCAGGTCAGGACTACCAACAGAACAACCAAGTCAGCATCCTAGTAGGTGTTCATTAGGAAAGTCAGGAAAGCATGAGGAGAGCAAGACGGAACCACATTCTTCTGGAAAATGAAGTTGTCAGAGACTTTCTGTAGGTGTAAAACAGCCGTGCCCAACCCTTCGAATGCAGGACTTTTTTGCTTCTCTGTTGTAGTAGATATCACAAAAATTATGCGCAGACTTTTTTTTTTTTTTTTTTTTTTTTTTTTTTTTTTAGCTCATCAGCTGTCATTAGTGTTAGTGTATTTTATGTGTGCCCCAGGACAATGCTTCTTCCATTGTGGCCCAGGGAAGCCAAAAGTTTGGACACAGTGGTGTAGGAGGAAAAAATACTCCATCGAGTCCAGATACGTGATATTGGTCTCATTATGTTCTGTACAAAAATTAATGAAACTAAGCCCTGTATGTTGGTGAATCTCTTACATGTTTAATGATGATATGTCCATTTTTCGTGCCTTTTGTGGAGGATTAAGGCTATTCTTTTTTCTGCTCAAAAGGGAAAAATAAATAATAGCATTTCGTTGTGAGGTGACTTGTAAAGTCACCTTATTCTTCTCTATGACTCTAGTAATACTATCAGATGTCATATTGTTTGGCATTATCTGCTTCTGTCAGACCCTGCAACTTCTAGAAATGGCAATACTCTATCTTCAATTACTTATAGAAAATGTGCCTGACCAGGGGATGAGAAAATGCTTAACTCAGACCCCAATCACTTTGGCTGTTCAGTTGGGGAACTACCTGAAACAATTCTTAGATGCACAAAAATGTACCTCTGTAACTTGATATCTATATAACTTAATTTTGAGTAAAAAAATTTTTGAAAGTGTCAGTTGATTTCAAATCATGCTGTATACACATATATTTGTAGAAAGGCACACGTGTGCGTGTGGGATGTGTGTGTGTGTGTATTAAATAATCAGGGCTTGTCGTAAGCGATGTATACCAGATTTTCAAAGATTCTAATTCCTGATGCTTGCTACCTATCAATGGTCAGATCCTTTTAATATAATTTCACAAATAACTAGTCATAATTAAGTGCTTTATCTGTGTTTGTAATGATGATGTTGTTTATTCTTTGCATATTTTAGCCTGTTTTTAATCATAACAACCATATTAATCATAGCAGTCTGTTTTATGAATTAGAAAACAGACTCACAGATAAATTAAAATGATTCACACAAGAATATATGGTTACTGAATTGCGGAGCTGGAAAACAAACCATAGTCTGGTTGGAGTGCCGCACGTCAGTTTTCTAAAGCGCTTGGCTCTGCTGTGGGTACTACATACCTTCAACTCACTCATCCACAAATACCAAACATACACACTCGCCACCATTTAAAATTTGCCTTTCCTTCGCTTACATAGCCACCATTTGTTTGTTCTGTGGAGCCATGTTGAAACTATTATTTGGTAAGATATATTTCTGAAATAATGGACAGGGTTTTGAGATCTATTATTAATGTGCAATAAATATTACATCATTTTACAAGACACTAACTGAATAAAATTATATTGATTATGTGTTTCATAATAATTCAGTAGTTACTGTGTTCTGATATTTTCAATGCTTATATTATTTCCAGGAGAAAATAAACATGCTCATTCATTATTTTCAGTATCATCTAAGGTTGTCCCTTACAGTTGTCAATGTGTTAAAAAAAAAAAAAAAAACTACAATCATCAATATTTGTACTCACTTTCATATAATACCAGCATAGGCTTTAGAAGAGATATAATCTATACTTGCATTTTTGCTATAAGGGAGAATAATAACTGTAAAATATATTTTCATTTCTAATCTAGTATATCAGAGTATATTGCTTGTCTCTTTCAAAATGTTACTTCATATATAATAGTTTGTAAAAAAAATTAATCATTTGCAATATCATAGTTACTTCATTATGTTTGATTCATCAATTTAATTTTACTTTTGAATCCTTGTACAGTATTGATATACTTTAGTTCAATTCAATTATATATCGTTCATTTACTTTTATGAGTTGTAGAACTGAAAATAATTTTGGGTGTTCTTTAGAATTTTATAAATACTTTTATCATGAGAAATTGTAAAAACATGATTCTGTAGCTGTATGAGAAGCTAATTGGGCAGCTTATTTTTTTATCATCAGCAAGAGATAAAAGGGAAAATTAAAAGGCAACAGATTTTAGATAAAATACTTTCGTTGAGTGGAATATTCATTTTCACTCTGAGTGCGTCTAGTACAATGAGCTGCTCACTTATTTCTAAGTAGCAGTTTTTATTTTCTCTCTAGTATATGAAGCACATAAAAGAAAAAAAAATGGTAAGAATAAGCTTTGGCCCACTTATAGATAAATAGGAAAACCTCAAATGGCCAGATGGGCTCATAGGCAGAGAATCACTTCAGATGGCTCAACATTATCTCACTTTTATAGACAGCTATTTAAGTTAAATTTCTTTACATCCACAGCCTTTTCCCAGTGTATTTCTTCACCCTTCCTGCCTTTAATGAAATCCATTCTTCTTATCAAAGGCTTCCTTTTGCACATATGCCTGGTATTCTTTTCTAAGCAGCTTTGACTTGTGCAGGAATGAGGGGAGGAATTGTTTGCCTTGCCCATCTTTGCCTACACTGTCATTTATAGACCATTAATCCTCTGCCAACATGAGAAAAAGACAAAAGCATCCTCTTTAGAAGAGCAAGTCTTCGTCTCAACTGTATCACTCCTGGCTCTTCTTACGTCTTGTTATCTCGCAACATCCGAGCTACCCCTTTTAAGGAAATCCTCTTGAGGACTTCAGGAACTTCCTTTTTCTCTATGCCAAGCCCTGCCAAGTGACTTCTGCTTCCATGTGGAAAATTCATCCACCATCTCACTTCTCACATTCAGAATATTTCCAAATGCGAACAATTCTATCACCAACATGTACATTTTAATTTGTCGAATTGCCTTATTGCTCATACTGCATTTGTAACTGTCATTGCTTCAAATATGATAAAGTACCCATTCTCTTTAAAAGGAATAACAAGATACTTTCATGGGATTAAGACCTTTTCTGACCTCGTTGTTTTCTTTCTTCTTTTTCTTTTTCTTTTTTTTTTTTTTAACGGAGTTGCCCAGGCTGGAATGCAGTGGCCCGATCTCGGCTCACTGCAAGCTCTGCCTCCGGGGTTCACACCATTCTCCTGCCTCAGCCTCACGAGTAGCTGGGTCTACAGGCACCCGCCATCAGGTCCGGCTAATTTTTTTGTGTTTTTAGTAGAGACAGGTTTCACTGTGTTAGCCAGGATGGTCTCGATCTCCTGACCTCGTGATCTACCCGCCTCAGCCTCCCAAAGTGCTGGAATTACAGGCGTGATTCACAGCGCCTGGCCCGTTGTTTCTTTTCTTTCTTTTTTTCCCACCCTCACTAGCTGTTACCTCCTACTGTCAAACTCGCAGTGATCTCTCCTTCCACCAAACTGCTCACAGTGCCTCTACCATGCCAGGCTTTCTTATGTTCCAATGTCTCTTCTCTTAACCTTGCCTCCTCTGTTGAACCTGTTCCAATCCCTCCAATTTCTATTTTAATAGAATTATATGCAAGCTTTTACAATAGCGGAACTCGTTCTTTCAAACATTTGTTCACAGATTTGCCTTCATTATGAGAATAAGGCCCTTAATAACAAAATTTCAATCATTGTATTGTTTTTTCCAATACATAGTTTATTGCCTGGCATATGGTACAAATTCAGAATGTTAAGTGAAGGAATTATTGAATATACTCACTAGAAGTTACTTGCTAACTTCTTTGAAAACTTTCCCCTGCAATCTTAAAACTACTGAAGATTTTCTTTTGTTTTCTCTATTGCAGGCAAGAGCTGATAATCATAATTATTCTGAATGATACAGATGTTCCCAAGTTGTGACAGGCTCAATCTGACCATCTGCAGGCATAGATGGGACATAGGCATAGATGAAGGATTTTGATACAGATATAACAAATACCTATATTTTAATGAATATTATCCTTCACTATTAAAATGGCTTAATACATAAACAGAGTTTAATACATTATGTTTTGTTATAATACATGTATCAGTGAGACACTTCATACAGAAGTGAAGGGGGGACACATTCTGGAGAAGTCAGAAGAAACGCAGCTGAAGCAGTGATGCACAAAATGGATGTTGGAGAAATGGAAGAAAGTAAAACTTGGCACATGAAAATGTCAAGGGATAGTTTGCCAAGAAAATTGAACATTAATTCACCAGTAAATACTCAGGAGCGATTATGGTTTTCACACATTAGGCAGGCAAGCAAGCAACAGCCAAAACCTCCCTAAAAGTTAGAAGAAACTAGGAAAGTATGTAAATCTCCTCAGAAGGGGAGGAAGAAAAATGTGTCTAGATTTTTTATCCTATTTAAAGGCTACCATGAGTAGTAGGGTGCTTTTACGGGGACTTGAGGGCTAGTAAAATTACCCCTCCAATTGGAAGTATTCTGCTGTGTCCCCTGCCTGAATTGGTGACTACACAGCGATCTCTTAAATATTTGGCCTCCTTTAAAAGAATAAGTATATTTTGCTTGGTTCTCTTGGAAAATTTTTACTCTATGACAACCACAAAAACTTGCACAGTAATAGATTGTCAATCAAGGCAAGAAATGTGAGGAAACTCATAGGTATAGAAAATAACACATATAAAGGCTAGTTTAAATGAAAAAGCATGGTGTACTTACTTTATAATAAAATAAAATAAACTTTAAAAAAAGATTTGGTTCTTTGCAGGGAAGGCCAGTTGTTTCTTTGTGGTAGAATTATAAGTGCTACATTTATTGACAAACCTGACTAGTGTTTTTGAGAGTTACCAAGGGACCATCTGGTTTTGATTGCTTACTATGAAGACTCAACTCCTTTTACAAAAATATTTTTAATTTTTGTGAATGTATTTTATATATATATATATGGAATTACGTATATAATATGTACATATATATGGATTACAGGAGATATATTCATACAATGTGTAATAATCACATCAGGGTAAATGGAGTATCCATCACTTCAAGCATTTGTCTTTCTTTATGTTACAAACAATCCAGTTACACTCTTTTAGTTATTTTTACATGTGCAAGAAATGATTGTTGACTGTAGTCACCCTGTTGTGCTATCAAATACTAGACTTTATTCATTCTAACTATATTTTTGTATACACTAACAATCCCCACTTCTCCCTCTTCCTCTCCCCAGTTACATTTTTTGGCCTCTGTTAACCATTATTCTAGTCTCTATCTCTATTAGTTTAATTGTTTGAAATTTTAACTCCCACAAGTAAGTAAGAACATGTGATGTTTGTCTTTCTGTGCTTGTCTTATGTAACGTAGCGTAATGACCTTCAGTTACATCCCTGTTGTTGCAAATCACAATATCTCCTTTTTTAATAACTGATTAGTACTTCATTGTGTATATGTACATTTTCTTTATACATTTGTCTGGTGATGAGCACTTAGCTTGCTTCCAATTCTTAGTTATTGTGAACAGTGTTGCAAAAACCATAGGAATGTAGATATCTCATCTCTTCAAAATACTGGTTTCCTTTTTTGGGGATTATATACCTAGCAATGGGATTTCTGGATAATATGGTAATTATACTTTTAGTTTTCTTGAGGGACTTCCAAACTATTCCCCACAATGGATTTTCTAATTTGCATTGCCACTACCTGTCTACAAGGATTCCCTTTTCTTCCCATACTCACCAGCATTTGTTATTGCCTGTCTTTTGAATAAAAGCCATTTTGACTGGAATGAGATGATATCTCATTGCAGTGTTGATTTGCGTTCCTCTGATGATCAATGTTAGCACCTTATACTCCTAATTGCCATTTGTATATCTTCTTTTGAGAAATGCATATTCACATCTTTTGCCCAGTTAGTTTTAACTGGATTATTAGATTTTTTTTTTCTTATAGAGTTTTTTGAGCTTCTTATATAGTCTGGTTATTAACCCCTTGTCAGATGGGTAGTTTGCAAATATTTCTCCCATTCAATACATTGTTTCTTCACTTTGTTGATTGTTTCCTTAGCTGTGCAGAAGCTTTTTAATTTGATGTGATCCCATTTGTTCATTTTTCCTTTGGTTGCCTGTGCTTATCGGATACAAAAAATCTTTGCCTAGTTCAATTTCTTAGTCCGAACTCAACTCCATTGAATTACCTCAGTGTTTTATTGTAGTAGTTTTATGTTTTGAGGTCTCATATTTAAGTCCTTAATCCATTCTGATTTGATTTTTGTGTATGGCAAGAGATGGGGGTCTAATTTTATTCTTCTACATGTGGATATCCAGTTTTCCTAGCACCATTTATTGAAGAAACTATTCTGTCCTGAATGTATATTCTTGTCACCTTTGTTGAAAATGACTTTACTATATATATGTGTATGGATTTGTTTCTGGATTCTCTATTCTGTTCCATTGGTCTATGTGTCCGTTTTATGCCAGTATCATGCTGTTTTGGTTACTACAGCACTGTGGTATAATTGGAAGCCAGTTAATGTGACTCCTCCAGTTTTGCTCTCTTTGCTCAGGATTGCTTTGGCTATTCTGGGACTTTTGTGGTTCCATATACTTTTAGAGTTTGTTTTCTATTTCTGAGAAGAATGTCATTGGTATTTTAATAGTGACTGCATTGATTCTGTAGATTGCTTTAGGTAGTTTGGAGGTTTAAAAACTATTGATTCTCTCAATCCATGAACATGGACAACCTTTTAT
Organism: Macaca nemestrina; assembly: GCF_043159975.1. Taxonomy (NCBI): domain Eukaryota; kingdom Metazoa; phylum Chordata; class Mammalia; order Primates; family Cercopithecidae; genus Macaca; species Macaca nemestrina. Next base: position 28,266,870 of record NC_092127.1, read on the forward strand.
TTTTTGTGTCCTCTTCAATTTCTTTCATCAGTGCTTTACAGTTTTCATTGTTGAGAGCTTTCATTTCTTTCATTAATTCCTAGATTTTTAATTTTATTTGTAGCTATTGTATATGGGATAATTTTCTTGATTTCTTTTTCAGATTGTTTGCTGTTGGCACATAAAAATGCTACTGATTTTGTATGTTGATTTTTTATCCTGCAACTTTCCTGAATTTGTTTATCAGTTCTAATAGCTTGCTGTGGAATCTTTAGGTTTACCAAATATAAGATTATATCATCTGCATACAAGGATAATTTGACTTTTTCCTTTGCAATTTGGATATCCTTTATTTCTTTCTCTTGTCTGATTGCTTTAGCTAGAAATTCCAGTGCTGTATTGAATAACAGTGGTGAAAGTGGGCATTCCTATTTTGTTTCAGCTCTTAGAGGGAAGACTTTACCTGTTTCCCCACTCAGTATGATGCTAGCTGTGGGTCTGTTCTATGTGGCTTTTATTATGTTGAGGTATGTTCCCTCTAAAAGCAGTTTTTTCAGGGTTTTTTAAATCATAAAGGGATATTGAATTTTATCAAAAGCTTTTTCAGCATCAATTACATGATCATGTAATTTTTGTCCTTCATTCCATTGACATGATGTATCACACTAATTGATTTACATATTTCTGGGATAAATCACACTTGGTCATGTTGACTAATTTTTAAATTTATTATTGAACTTACTTTGCTCATATTTCATTGAGAATTTTTGCATCAATATTCATCAGGGATATTTGCCTGCAGTTTTTTGCTTTTGTTTTTTTTTTTTTTTAATGTGTCTTTGTCTGGTTTTGGTAACAGGATGATGCTGGCCTTATAGAATGAGTTTAGAATTATTTTCTCATCTATTGATTGGAATAGTTTGAGTATGGTTGGTATTAGTTCTTTCAATGTTTGGTAAAATTTAACAGTGAAGCTATTGGGTCCTGGGCTTTTCTTTGCTCAAAGACTATTTATTACAGCTTTGATCTTATTGCTTGTTATTAGTATGTTCAGGTTTGAATTTATTCATTGCTCAATCTTGGTAGATTGTGTGTATCCAGGAATGTATCCATTTCTTTTAAGTGTTCTAGTATACTAGCATATAGTTGCTCACGGTAGCCCCTAATGATCCTTTGAATTTCTGGGCTATCAATTCTAATGTCTGCTGTTTTTTAAATCTCTGATTGTATTTATTTGGGTCTTACCATTTTTTTTTTCTTGGTCTGGCTAAAGATTTGTTACTTTTATTTATATTTCAAAAAAAGCAATTTGTCATTTCATTGATCTTTTCTATGTTTTGTTTCAATTTATTTCTGCTCTGATCTTTATTATTTCTATTCTACTAATTTTGGATTAGGTTTGTTCCTGCTTTTCTAGTTCTTTAAGATGCATCATTAGTTTATTTGAAGTTTTTCTACCTTTTTTGATATAGGTGCTTATAACTATATACTTCCCTCTTAGTACTGTTCACATTGTGGATTTGGGTATGTTGTGTTTTCATTATCATTTGTTGTTCCAAACATGTTTTTAATTTCATTCTTAATTTGTTCATTGACTCACTGGTCATTCAGGAGCATATTGTTCAATTTTTATGTGTTTGTTTAGTTTCCAAAATTCCTCTTGTTACTGATTTTGAATTTTATTCCATTGTGGTCAGAGAAGATGTTTGACGTTATATCAGTTTTTTTTGTTTGTTTGTTTTAATGTTTTAAGACTCATTTTTGCTTAAAATATAGTCTCTCCTTAATAATGATCCATGTGCTGAGGAGAAAAATGTGTACTGTGAAGGCATTGGATAAAATATTCTTTAAATATTTATATTGTGCTTTGGCCTATATGACAGATAAGGCCAATGCATTTTTGCTGACTTTCTGTCTGGATGATCTGTCCAATGCCGAAAGCACAGTGTTGAAGTCTCCTGCTATTATTAGGGTCTATTTCTCTCTTTAGATCTAATAATATTTGCTTTATATATCTGGGTGCTTAACTATTGGATACATATGTATTTACAATTATTATATGCTCCTGCTGAATTGCTCCCTTTGTTATTATATAACAATCTTCTTTGTCTTTTATGGTTTTTGTTCTGAAACCTATTTTATCTGTCATAAGTTTACCTACTGCTGTTCTTGTATTGGTTTCCATTGGCATAAAATGACTTTTTCCATCCCTTTATTTTCAGGCTATGTGTGTCTTTATAGGTGAAATATGTCTCTTGCAGGTAATAGATTGTTGAGTCTTGTTTTCTTCATCCATTCAACCACTCTATGTCTTTTGATTGGAGAGTTTAGTCCATTTACATTCAATGTTACTATTGACAAGTAAGAATTTACTTCTGCCATTTTATTATTTGTTTTCTGGTTGTTTTGTGGTCTTCTCTTTCTTCTTTCTCCCTTTCTGTCTTCTTTTTAGTGAAGGTGATTTTTTTCTGGTAGTATGTTTTCATTTCTTGATTTTTACTTTTTGTTTATCTGTTGTATTTTTATTATTATTATTTGAGGTTACCATAAGGCTTACAAATAATATATTTTAACCCATTATTTTAACCTGATAACTATTTAATACTGACTACATAAACAATCAAACTAGCAATCGTAGAGAAAATTAGTAAAAGCCTTACATTTTAACTTTGTTTTCCTTTTTTAAAAAAACTTTTTATTGTTTCTATTTATATCTCATTGTACTATGTCTTGAAAAGTTGTTGTGCTTATTATTTTGACAGGTTCATTTTTTTAGTCTTTCTAATCAAGATTAGAGTAGTTTATACATGACAATTACTCTGTTACCAAATTTTGTGTTTTTCTGTGTACTTACTATTACCAGTATAGTTTGTTCCTTCAGATGATTTCCTATTAACATCCTTTTATTTCAGATCAGATAACTGTCTTTAACATTTTTTGTAGGGCAGGTTTGATGTTGATTAAATCCCTCAGCTTTTTATTATCTGGGAAATTATATTTCTCCTTCTTGTTTGAAGGATATTTCTACTAGATATATTATTCTAGGATAAAGGGTTTTGTTTTGTTTTGTTTTTCAGCACTATGAATATGTCATACCACTCTCTCTTAGCCTTTAAGGTTTCCACTGAAAAGTCTGCTGCCAATATATTGGAGCTCTACTGTACATTATTTGTTTTTTTCTCTTGCTCCTTTTGTAATCTTTTCTTTATCCTTTTCCTTTGGGAGTTGAATTTTTTTTTTTTTTTTTTGATGGAGTCTCGCTCTATCACCCAAGTTGGAGTGCAGTGGCCTGATGTTAACTGACTGCAAGCTCCACCTCCAAGGTTCACGCCATTCTCCTGCCTCAGCCTCCAGAGTAGCTAGGACTATAGGCACCTGCCACCACGCTGGACTAACTTTTTGTATTTTCAGTAGAGACAGGGTTTCACCATGTTAGCCAAGATGGTCTCGATCTCCTGACCTCATGATCCACCTGCCTCGGTCCCCCAAAGTGCTGAGATTACAGGCGTGAGCCACCACGCCTGGCCGGGAGTTGGATTATTAAATGTCTAGAGGTAGTCTTATGTGGGTTAAATATGCTTGGTGTTCTATAACCTTTTTGACTTGAATATGGATACCCTTTTCTAGATTTGGAAAGTTCTCTGTTATGATGCCTTTGAATAAACTTTCTAACTGGATCTCTCTCTCTCTCTCTCTCTACCTGCTCTTTAATGCCAATAACTCTTAGATTTGCCCTTTGAGGGTATTTTCTAGATCTCATAGATGTGCTTCACTCTTTTCATTTTTTTTCTTTTTGCTCCTCTGTGTATTTTCAAATAGCCTGTCTTCAAGCTTACTAATTCTTTCTTCTGTTTGATGACTTCTGCTATTAAGAGACTTTGATGCATTCTTCAGTATGTCATTTGCATTTTTAAACTCCAGAATTCCTGCTTGACTTATTTTAATTATTTCAATCTCTTTGTTAAATTTACCTGATAAGATTCTGAATTCCTTTTCTGTGATATCCCGAGTTTCACTCAGTTTCCTCAAAACAGCTATTTTGAATGATCTGTCTGAAAGGTCACATCTCTGTCTCTTCAGGAGTGGTCCCAGGTGACTCGTTTAGTTTGCTGGATTAGAACATTTTTTTCCTGTGTGGTATTCATACTTATCGATGTTCTGGGCATTGAACATTCAATGCAGTGTCTGGGCATTAAAGAGTTTTATATTTATTGTAGTTTTCACAGTCTGGGCTCTTCATACTGTCCTTCTTGGGAAGGCTTTCCAGATATTAAAAGGGACTCATGTGTTGTAATCTAAGTTTTTGTTCACTGCAGCCATATCTGCATTAGAGAGAACCCCAAGTTCAGTAACACTGTGGCTCCTGCAGACTCAGAAAGTTACTGCCTTGATCATCTTAGATAAGGTCCTGAAGAATTATCTGATTACCTGGCAGAGACTCTTTCTTCCTTACATTCTTCCAAACAAAGTCTTTCAGTGCTGAACTCAGTGGAGCTGGGGGAGGGGTGATACAAACACCCCTGTGGCTAACACCACTGGCACTGTGCTAGGTTAGAGCTGAAGCCAGCACATTACCGGGTCTTGCCCAAGGCCTGTGGTAAGCACCGCCTAGTTAGTACCTATGTTTGCTCAAGGCCCTTGGGCTCTACAATCAGCAGGTTGGAAAGCCAACAAGGCTTATATCCTTTCCTTCAGGGCAGTGAGTTTCCCCCAGCCCTGGGTAGGTCCAGAGATAGCAACTGAGAGCCAGAGTCTAGAGTGGAAATCTCTAGAAATCTACTTGGTGCCCTATTCTACTGTGACTAAGCTGCCACCCAAGCCACACACAAAAAAGCCATTCCCACTCTTCCCTCCCATTTTCACTCTTCTCCCTGTGATCCCCACTGCCCCAGGCCTGCAAGGAGCACTGTCTGGCTACACTCAATCCCAAGAGCTCTTCAGTAAGTTTGTGGTAAATGCTGCTAGACCTGGGACTCTTACTTCACATCAGTGGGCTCCTCCCTGGCCCAGGGCGGGTCCCTAATGTCATCCAAGGGCCAAAACCTAGAATCAAAACCTCCAGAGCCTGCTTGGTGCTCTGCTCCACTGTGGAGGAGCTGATCCCCATGCAGCAAAAATTAAGTCCCCTTTACTTTTTCCTCTCCTTTTTGCAAGCATAAGGAGTCTCTCCCTTTAGGCACCACAGCTGGGAATGTGCTTGGTCACACTTGAAACCAGCACATCTGTGAGTGTCACTCTGAGCCCATGGTGAGTATTGTCCGGGTATCGCTGCTGATTATTCAGGACTCAGTGTCGCTTTAGTCAGCAGGTGATGAGTCTTGCCCAAACTGGGTTCTTCCATTTAAAGCAGTGGTTTCCCTTCTGGCCCAGCGATGTCATCCAGGAGCTAGGGCCTGGAATGGGGGCCTGCGAGCTCTGCCCATTGCCCTGTCCTACTCTGGCTGAGCTGGTATCCAAGTTACAAGACAAAGTCCTTTTTAATCTTCTTTCTCCTCTCCTTCATTAGAGGGAAGGAGCTGTCCGGAAGCTGCGGGCTGCACTGCCTGGGGTTGGGGGAGGGGTGGTGCAACCACTCCCTAGGTCGCATAGGCCAGTGTCTTACTAGGTCACGTGCCACCCTATTCTGCTGGCTCCAAGCCCAACACAGCACCCAGACTTACCCAAGAGTTGCAGTCCTTGCAGCTTAGACTGCCTTTCAAGTTTATGTAGGACCCCAGAGCCCTTTAGCCCATGGGGATGAGATTTGTGGAAACCCAAGTTCTGACCTCTGGGATGGATGAAATATTGGGTTCAATGGTCCCTCCGTGGGTGGCATCTGTGTTCTGCTTGGTGTTGCTTTCTGCTCTGACAGAGCAGCACTGAGTTCCAATGCAAAGTCCTAAAACCACAGAACTCTCCTTTCCCAAGAACACTGATTCTCTCTCTGTGCCATGAGGCTGCTGCTATGGGATGAGGAAGGAGCTGCCTTGGAATTCAAGACTGTCTGTTCTATCCTCTTCAGTGCCTCTAAAAGTAGGTAGAGTGATCACTCATCAGATTTTTGACTTTTGTGAAGGTTGTATTTTGTATTGATAGTTGTTCAGTTTGGTGTTTCTGTAGGGAGGACAGTTGGTGAAGGCTTCAAATCGGCCATCTTGCTCTGCCTCCTCAAGCTGATTTCAAGCAGTTTATTGAGAGACGCGTCTTTTTGAGAAAAAATGGAGAAGAAGCTGAATAATTCTCGGGGAGTTGTGTGACCATGGTGCCAGTCTGACCCTGAGTGAAAAAGATGGTAACAAAGGAAGTTAGTTTGGGTGAAGGCATCTTAGACTGACATAGAGTCTGAGGAATACTTAGCAATGCTGTTGGAAGCTCCAGAGCCAAAATCCTTCTGCAGTGAAACCTCACATCATTCTCTGCTTTAGTATCAGCACTAGATTCAGCCACTGGCTCAGAGCAGCTTGTGAAAAACAAGGTCATTTCACAAATGCAGCTATAGGTTTCAAAGCAAAGGTGTAGGATCCTTGTCAAATTAAGCTCTCCAGAGGAGAAGATCTGTTGGACTCATTCCCATGGCTGCCATAGCATATAATGTGGCTGCTACAGAAGTTAAAATTCAGCAGAAGTTTAATAAAATAAAGTTAATTATACTGAATTAAAAGTAAGAATAAAAAGGGAGAGCCTTTTCTAAAGAAAGTTATTAACATCTGGATGAAACTGTAAAGTTAACTTCTATTACGAAACATTAGTGTCTAATGTAGAAGTTCTCTAACTCTAGCTAAATTCTGTTTTGTACACTTATAATATCTGCATATTAGTAACACTTGCTTTTCTACGTTAGATAATATATTATTTACATTTTAAGCTCAACAATTGATTCGGACCATTAAAATCTGTTGTCATAGTATTGATATAATTTATATTTAAATGATCTTTGGTAAAAAATATGTGTATTTTAGAAAACCGTATTTTGTTGTTTTCTCTGAGACAGTTGGCAAACGTTTTAAGTGTGGCTAGAGACCATTAGGTAAACAAATAAATATACATAAAATTATTTTAAAGTCACTCATAGCAAGAGATCAGACAAAGTAAGGTTGTTTTACTTTTCTTCACAGTTCCTCGGGAGGCTGAGGCAGGAGAATCACTTGAACCCGAGAGGCAGAGGTTGCAGTGAGCCAGATCGTGCCACTGCACTCCAGCCTGGGCAACAGAGTGAGACTCCATCTCAAAAAAAAAAAAAAAAAAAACCTTCTATTAGATGATTTGTTCCCTCAAGCTTTGAGAGGAGGAGGGGCAAGTGGCAGAAGTGGACTCTGAATGATTTCTGTACCAAAACACTCACCTTCCTATCTGCTATCTGCTTACAAGCTCTGTCTTTTATTTAAAATTCACATTGAATCACGTCTGATTAATATTCTGAGAATCTTTCCAGATTTCTCCTGTACCATTGCCTAGCTACATCTATATTACCTTGACTCTTTCTTAAATTCTCAAGACTTATTATGATTACAGCTATTGCAACATTTATCATATTGTTTATCTTTGCACTTGTTTAGATATTGAGATTCTAGGTATTAGAATTTGTTAAACTGTTCACACAGTGCAATAACTAGCAGACAATTATTGTTAAATAAATGTTATTTGAACAGAATTACTACATATAATTAATTCAAAAATTTAACCATTATATATAGTGAATAATATGCAGACACAAAAATGTTTATGAATTACACAACATAAATAATATTAAGCAAGTAGCATGGATTGAGATATAAACTAGAAGATGTTCATTTTTTTATTAAGCATTTTTTCCAACCCTTTTTAAAGTTTAGAACCTTTGATAAACTCCCAAATAATCTGTCCATTTTTTCTACGTACTAATTTAAAATAATAATAATAAAAAAAAAATCCTTATAGCACCTTTAAGCTCTACCCTTGACTGCCTCACTACTGAGAGAGAAAAAGAGAGAGAACAGCATTTGGGAACATAGGATCTAATCCAAGCTCTTCAATAAGTGAGCTGTGTGATTTCAGGTATATCCTTTAATCTCACTGGGTTTCAAGATTTTCATCTGTAAAGTGAGAGGATTGAACCAGATCATCTCCAAAAGTCTCTCCAGCTCCAAAGAAAACTCTAGGGTCTTAAGATTGCCTCAGACCAGAACATCCAGCTTTTTGTGCTATTCTTCACTCTAAATGCCTTGTGGTAGTGCAAAAGAACGATTGAATGTTGGTTATTCTCTTAAAGGAGGCAACAATTCTTCAGAATAGCAATTTCCTGGGCAAAAAATAGCTATGAAAATGTGATACACGAATCATTCAAAAATCTACTATATCTAAAATATAGCTCTATTCACCATACTGCCAAGTGTACCCTTAAGTATAAATAAATTCTAGGCTCTGTAAAATTGTTCTATTGACATTCTGCCAGAGACCGACACACCCATATTCTTTGGATCTGGCATCTAACATGCCTCGATATGGCTAATATCTAAATATAGAAAACTTGGACATTAAATCAAGATGGTATATTTTCTGGAGACCTATATATATATTCTTTCCTAGCTCTCAGTTTATCCTTAACTTTAGTGTCAGCCTCTGAAAACTTTTAACAGCATATAATCTTTTTTTAAAAAAATTCTCAAAATTGAAGCTCATTTGCGGTGTGTTACTTGCAAAGATCCAAAGTAGTATTCTACCACATTCTGACAATTTCTGCAAAAGACAAAGTTACAACCAATTTATTTATAGATTTAATGGCTTTTATTTGCCGTCATGAATTGAGGCTGGCTCCTTCCAACAAAATGTAATGAAGAGCTCACACTGGGCAATGACAAAACAGTGAATTTTTTAAGGTGGGAACAAGGAAACAGAACAATGGGGAAAAAGCCAGTTGGTTAACATTCAGTTATTTGAGTTTGCTTTTCTTTGTAAGGGTTAAAGCAGAGAGGACTCCCTTATTATACTGACTCTGATTTCAAAACAACTGGTTAGTTCTGAAATCAATCTACTTCCATAAAGTTTGAGTTTGATGATCTGACATTTAGCATAAGTGACTTCATTTTCATTTGGACTGGTCTGCTAGGACCTAGTACAAGAGCTCAGTCCAAAATAATGACCTCCCAGAAGTTTTCTTTAACATTTCCAATCTCTCCATTTTGAGTCTGGTTATTTGCAAAATCTTACCAGCATAATGAACTTTAGAGAAAAATAAAAAGCAATATTCCCTTTCTTTAGAAAAAAATATAAAAAGAGGTAGATGAGGGAATATTAAAAAAGAACACCTTTTTTTTTTTTAAATTTAAAGAAGGAAAAGGAGATGTAAGCTTTTATTTAAATAAACAAAAACGCAAATCTTCTACAGGAAACATTTAAGAAATTATCTTCCCGCTCCTCAAAAACTAAAACCTTAAAAAAAAAAAACTAATTGCTTTCAAAACATTATATCATTTAACACTATGCCTTATGTTCCCACTAAACAGTAAATGATTATTTTAATGAAATGAACAATATATATCCAAAGACAAAATAATTATATTAAAACCACTTCAAGAGTTACTCTTATTACATGGATAATTAGAGCAATCTTTCAAGATCGGCACAAACCCATTTCCCCTCCCATTGTGATGATAAGCAATGTAAAATACTAGGAAAGGGCGGGGCCCGGTGGCTCACGCCTATACTCCCAGCACTTTGAGAGGCCTAGGAGGGCAGATCACGAGGCCAGGAGATCGAGACCATCTTGGCCAACACAGTGAAATCCTGTCTCTACTAAAAATACACACGGAAAAAAAAAAAAAAATAGCTGGGCGTGGTGGCAGGCGCCTGTAGCCCCAGCTACTCGGGAGGCTGAGGCAGGAGAATTGCTTGAATCCAGGAGGCGGAGCTTGCAGTGAGCCCAGGTCACGCCACTGCAGTCCAGCCTGGGTGACAGAGTGAGACTTCGTCTCAAATAAAATAAAATAAAATAAAATAAAAATACTAGGAAAGATCAAGCCTTGTCCACTGCCTCAAGCCACTTTCAAGTTGGCTTTGGATGAACTGCTGTTATTTCATTTGCACGACTAATACATCACCCTGGAAGAAGGTATTTTCATTATGGCCTGTATCTGTCCAATTATCTCAATGATGAAATGCACAGTGCTTTATTTCAGTAATGTCTCAGTCTCTGGAAATTCAAGCTAATACTGAATGAAAAATATAGTAGGCCTAAACAAATAAAGTCCATAATTAACTTGAAAAAAAAAAAAAGTGAGCTATCATGCCAAAAAAAAAAAAAAAGATATGAAGGAAACTGGAATGCATAAGAGAATTATCAGAGAATTATCCCATTTCAAAAAACATAAAGAAAAATTTTAAAAAATCAAAAATTCAAACACATATAGTCAATGAAAGCAATTGAGAGGATTTTTCTCATTAAAGACTCAGTCAGTTGTTACTTTCAATAGCCAGCATTTCTGAGATAAATCACAATGTATTTTACTAAAAATTACTCTTCATGTGATATTTTAGAAGACTATTTCCAGGAAACATTTAAGGAAGGATCAAAATACTTTATACTAAACTCAACACTGTTTTTATTTATTTTTTATTAGTCAAGTCATGAACTTGGAAAGAACTTTCTGTATGAGGGAAATGGTGATTGTCCCATATGCTTTGAAATCTGTTTCCTGTAAAGAAATGGAGTTTTAAGCCTCATCAATTTTTAAACATAAAGAAAGTACTTGACATAATATAGTGAAAAAAAGTTATAGTCTCTCATTATTAATTCACAGATCAGCTGTTCAAGCAAAATTGTTTCTGAATTTATAGCAAACTAAAAGAAGCATAAAAATTATTTCTTCTTGTGGTCTCCATAAACAGCTTTTAACAGGTAGTAGGTAATAAGTGCAATATAAATGCCTTTCCAAATAGATAAGTGAAGCTGTGATCGGGTTGTATTATGCTGTAATGTGTTTTCAGTCCATAGGCCCATTGCAAAGCAATGCTGACTTCTTTTGTATTCTCTTTTGCTAAGGAAGAAATGTGATACATTGTGGTATGATTTATCTCAGAAAAATAAAGCAAATTCCCTAGGGTACTTTGAAGAGTGGTATTTAGGTGTCCTGCAGGGAATGCTTAAAGCACTTGCTATTTTTGGTGTTGTTACACACAGTCTGCTAGAAGAAAGCCAGGGTTAGCAATACAGACAGCCCTAAGGTCCAGCGTAGATGCTCAGGTTCTCTGAGACATGCTAGCACTTCCATGCTTTTAGATCTCTTGGGCGCTGTCATCACCTTCTCTATGATCATTCCAAAACTTCCTAGTCTCCAAAATATTCAAAGGTAATCAAAATAAGAAAATTGGTACTGGACTTTTAAAAATATTCTCATTAGCTCAGGAGAATCTGTTTTTCTGTTTAGAAATATCATGACTCTCATTAGAATATCATATCAATAGTAGTAATAGTAGACGCTCTTTACATCGAAAGACATTTAAAGATATTTTTGAAACACGCACAGACACACACATTATTTTGTACTAGGCAATCTACTGGGTACTTAATTTATAACATTTGCAGTGTTCTAAACAATCCTTTACAACAGAAATTTATAGATATTAATAAAAAATGAAACATGGAAATTATGCAATGCCAACTATATTAGTCTGGCTTCTCTAAAGAAACAGAAGCAATACCATATATCAAATATTGTATATATATCATGGCCTATATAATATACATAGTAAATCTCTTCATATATTCATATATTCAATACATGAAAATATATATGCCATATATAGTATGCTTAGCACATATAAGGTATTGAATATATGAATATATGAAGAATTTATTATAAGGTGTTGGCTCATGCAATTATGAAGGCTGAAAAGTCCCACAATCTGCTGTCTACAAGCTGGAGACCAAGAGAAGTTGGTGGTATAGTTTGAAGGCCTGAGAGCTAGAAAGCTGATGGTGTAGATTCCAGCCATTTTCTAAAGATTTGAGAATCAAGAGCATTTACGGGAGTAGAAAACCAATGCCCCAGCTCATGCAATCAGGCTGAAAGCCAATTTAAGCTCTCTCCTCCTTTTTTGTTCTATTCAAGCCCTCAACAGATTGGACGATGCCCACCCACATTAGGGAGAGCCATCTGCCTCATCCAGTCCACGAATTCAAATGTGAATCTTTCAGAAACACTCTCACAGACATCCCCAGAAATAATAGCCAATCAGATATCTAGGGATCCTGTGTTCCAGTCAAGTCAACACATCAAATTAACCATCACAGATCCACTCCTTTTCAACTTGGAACCCATACACATCTCCTTAAACCCTAATCTCCAAATAAAGGCAATAACAAAGTCCCAACTCACCTGATACAACTATCTTGTGTACAACTGAAAATGTAGTAACCTTACCCTAGAAGAAGAGATAATGTCCTTGATACACGCACATTGTTTTGTGCTAGGCTATCTATGGAGTACTTTCTTTATAACATTTACACTGTCCGTAATAATCCTTTACAACAGAAATGTATAGATATTAATAGAGAATGAAATATGAAAATTATGTAATACCAACTATATTAATCTTGTTTCTCTAGAGAAACAGAACCAATACCATATATATATGTTTATTTATTTATATTTAATACCATACATATAATATATATATTATGGCCTATATAATAGATATAATAAATCTCTTCACATATTTATATATTCAATATTCATATATTCAATACATGAAAAAATATATGCCATCTATATAATATTATGTATAAGGCATATATATGATATTGAATATATTCAATATGAATGGTATTCATATACTCAATACATGAAAATACATGCCATTTATATAATATTGCATATACAGCATATATATGGTATTGAATATATGACTATATGAAGAGATTTATTATCAGGTATTGGCTTTTACTCTTCCCCTTTATATTCTTTTTTTTTTTTTTTTTTTTTTTTTTTGAGACGGAGTCTCGCTCTGTCGCCCAGGCTGGAGTGCAGTGGCGCGATCTCGGCTCACTGCAAGCTCCGCCTCCCGGGTTCACGCCATTCTCCTGCCTCAGCCTCCCGAGTAGCTGGGACTACAGGCGCCCACAACCGCACCCGGCTAATTTTTTGTATTTTTAGTAGAGACGGGGTTTCACCGTGGTCTCGATCTCCTGACCTTGTGATCCGCCCGCCTTGGCCTCCCAAAGTGCTGGGATTACAGGCGTGAGCCACCGCGCCCGGCCCCTTTATATTCTTTAACTCAAATACTATACTGTGATATAAAATTGACAACACTTAAATACTTAATATTGTAATAAAGTCAATATATCTTATGTTGCATGATAAGGAAATAAGAGAGGAAAGAAAACAACCCTCTCTTTAAATCAAAAGATATTTAAAGATATTTGCTTCATATACACACTCACACTCACACACACACACACACCTTACATACACGCACATTTTCTTAACAAACTAAGGAGGAGATACTTATGACCATTGATAGTCCTTGTTTTTGTAACTGGTCACATGGCTGTAGCTAGTAATTATAACTACCTTCTTCTACTAGTCATTCTGTATCCCCTTTGCCTTCAGTAAGTACCTTAGCTGGTGTGGTTCTTTACCTGGTGGGGTTACCCAAACTTCGATTCCGGGAGAGTCTGCATCTTTAGTATGCCTATCAGGAATAAATTGTACTTTTCCATTGACCTTAATCTTAGGGTACTGTAATACTAAGGGATGCCCCAATGGGTCCTCTTTGTTCCAGACATACTCTTTCTTACCTCCATTGCAGAGTAGCAGTTTCCTGTTGGTGATCAAACTCAATTACCCCAGCCAACACCATAACTCTCTTCTTTGCCTGTTGATTCAGAAGCATGAGGAACTCAAACTGGCCTTGTGACAGTTTTAACTTCCTCTTCAACGGAATGCTTGTTGTGTCTTCTGGTGGAAGCATTCTTCCCTCTGCAATTAAGACCTCTAGGCCAGCAGTGCATAAAGCTGCAGAAATAGGAAATTCTACTAATGGATCACTGGTATAATAGTGACTGGGGCCACTCCTATTTCCACCACTTGATTCTTGAACCTATGAATCTCATCCTTAGAGTTAGGAGATGACTTTGGAGAGACAGGGCCAGTTGTATTTTATTCTGAGTGAGGTGAAAGCCATTGGAAGTTTTGATCAGAGATGTGATAGAATCTAATTTTCATTAGAAAAGTGTCATTACTGGTTGTGGAGATTCGATTCTCAGAACACAGAGGATTGACCAACTGTAAGGTAATGTAGAAGTCGAAATCTAAGGACAAGTCCTCAAGACAAGAGATTCCTTAAGGACATGGTAGTGAGAAACAGTATTCAGAAACATATCTCTTTTCTTTAGGAGTACTTTCTTCATTTTTTCTTTCTTTTTTGGTTGGCGCTTTGCCTGTTTATCTCACTACTTTTTTTTAATGTCGTTATTTAAAGAATGCTATGCGAAAATACATATGTGATTGTTAGGAAAATCATGTTTGTTGCAACTATTGGGCAAATATGTTTGATTTAGACAGACAAAAAATGACTTAAATGATTACAAAGGCTGGGCAAATAATAAGGAGGACAGAAACTATGATAAAATATGACTAGTGCCAGAAGAGAGACTATGACTTCAATGCCATTGGTAAAAAACAACAACTGAAGTTCTTCAGTCTGTTCTTCTTTTGAGGGATGATGTGTGTATTGTAGGTTATCCTGGAAGCCCTACATGAGATGGATTGAAATGTGATTGAGAAGTGTGTTTAAGATGTGTAGGAAGCTGTTTTAGGAATAATGCATGAGATGGTGAGTGACTCTTATATTAAAGCTCTGTGTTTGAGACTACAAGTACTACAGATGGGCTAGCCGAAGACTTATATCTCAAGGAGCTTAAAAACAAGAATGAAATACATCTTTGCTGTACACATTTCACTTGTATAATGCAAGACAACTTGTTTTTGATTTTACAGACTATGTTGCCTATTTTGTTCCCAACATTTGGATGGGTTTTATCCTTTTTTTATCTGACTAATGTTTTTCAATACAGTAAGTCTTTACCATCATGAATAGTTCTTGGAAATTGTGACTTTAAACTAAATAACATGTAAACTAATGACATAAACCCAGTTTTACCATAGACAAGTTAATATAAACATCACCAGTCTTCTAAATAAAAACCCAAGACACTTTTAATAATAAACATTGTATTAAATGTGAGCTATACATGAAGATTAATAGAAAAGAGCAATATAATTATTTTATTAAACTTTTGGCAAATTAGTGAGTGATCACTGTCATAATGGTGGTGAGTTAAATCAAGAAATAAATATTTGCAGAGCAAAAATTATGAGGAGCACCACTTCCCACCTTGCAGTAAAAAATAAGCCGTGACAAATATGGTGGGCTCACTGAGTGCTTTTGTACTGTATCATTTATTGTCGTGCATTTGTATGATTATCATCTGCTTTACAAACTTTGTCAATACTTTATATTCATTCATTTATTTACTTTCTAACCCACTTATTCAAGTTCAGGGTCATGGTGGACAGAGATTTTCCTGGCAGCTTGGAGTGCAAGGGAGGAACCAGCCATGGACAGGATGCCATCCCATGGCAGGGCACACTCACACACATGCACCCACACTCACACTTAAACTGGCGCCATGTAAACACACCAGTGAGCCTAATGTATGCATCATTGGGCTGCAGGAGGAAAACAGATGAATGGAGCTAAACCCACCCAGACATTGGGAGCATTTGTAAGCTTCACATAGTCAGTAGTCCTGGCTGGGAATTGATTTTTTTTCTCATCAATTTTATAATGAAACGATGTTGGACTAAACAACATTTTTGAAGGACCTGCTGTACTTAATTTCCTCCAGAAAGGCTTTCATAATCTCCATCAGTCTGTGTAAAGTGTTCATGTTCCAGTGGAACTTCATGACTAATCCTAACACCAAGTACATGGTACTAAAGTAATTTATGTATCCATTAGCATCTCTTTTAAGTGTTTATTTAGCAAACAAATGTGGAAGTATGTTCAAGATGCTGTTTAATTTGTGTTATGTGATTTAACTAATTTCATCTGCACAAGACCCCCATGAGTAAATGTTATTAATATTCTTATCTTACAGATGAGGAAACTAGATCCCTGAGGGATACATAGTTAGTATTTGGTAGGATTTGAAGGCCGGTAACCTGGCCCCTGGGCCCAATTCTTAATTCTTAATCAACTGTAAATTCCTCAAGCATAATGACATTTCGCACACAGTGACCTATTTCTAGTATCTAGACTGTTTGATAAACAGGACACTATGAAAAGAAGAAATTGTAAATGCCAGGAAAGGATAAAGCATATTAAATAAAATAGCAACTTTATAAATGTAGCTGAAATGTAAGGTGACATTACTGCAAATTAGTATGAAATAATACACACAAATCGTTTCATGGGTGGCACGACTACGAGAGGGAGTAGTGCGCTCAGTTTGCATTACCAGGAAGAGTTATTGGTTGTGCAAAATTAACTAGAGTTAAAGCAAACAGACAAACACACTTAAATATCGATTCCATATGCTACTTCCGAATTAGGCTACTCTTGAAGTATAAGATGGTGTTATTTATGCTTGTTAAATAAGCAACATAAAAAGAGGCTTTTGAATGCAGAGATTTTAGTATAGCATACTGCATATGTGACTTTAAACTAAATAACATACAAACTAATGATGTAGACCCAGTTTTACCATAGACAAATCAATATAAACATCACCAGTCTTCTAAATAAAAACCCAAGACACTTTTAATAATAAACATTGTATTAAATGTGAGATATACATAAAGATTAATAGAAAAGAGATAGGTAGAGATAAGGTTCTTTTAGAATATGGTCAATTTATTTACATAGAGTAGAAATTGCATCAATAATGGGTAATGCTTTTATGCAGAATTTTTTTTTTCTTTTTCTTTTTTCTTTTTTTTTTTTTCTTTGAGACGGAATCTCGCACTGTCGCCCAGGCTGGAGTGCAGTGGCACGATCTTGGCTCACCACAAGCTCTGCCTTCCAGGTTCACACCATTCTCCTGCCTCAGCCTCCCGAGTAGCTGGGACTACTGGCGCCTGCCACCACACCTGGCTAATTTTCTGTTATTTTTAGTAGCGATGAGGTTAGCCAGGATTGTCTCGGTCTCCTGAGCTTGTGATCTGCCCACCTCGGTCTCCTAAAATGCTGGGATTACAGGCATGAGCCACCATGCCCGGCCCATGCAGAGTATTTTTAAAACTTATAGAAATTAATTCAGAAAAATGTGCTGATGGACTAATACATTGTATGTGTCTGAAGCTCTCATGATGACAGAGCAAGTAATGATTTTATTCATATTTAAAATAAAATAGCCAAATAGTAGGGAAAGAAAATCTTGCACAGAGATAAACACAACAAACAGAAAAAGCCTGTGAAAGGTATATTATGACTATTTTAGAGTTGTTAATGGCACAAATAAATTAAAGAACTTGAATGAAAGGTCACTGGCTCTGTCAACTGTCTAAACTAAATTGTTTATTCTGATGAGCCATGGCAATCTGACAATATATTTAACCTTTCATACTCATCAGAGGAAAAGAACAGCATTTGGTGACCCATCTATCACATGGAGCCTTTTAATTTTTCTCTTGGGATAATAATGATAAAATTATGTGTTGTACTAGATCATTTTGCTTTAGGGAAAACACTTGCCATTCCATCTATATAGGTTGATGAATTGGCCTCAAAAAGCTCATCAAAGAATAAAGATGTGGAATTAGACATAAAGTAAACATTGTCTTATATATTGACTGTGCTAAGCAGAAATATTTCTCCATATGGCATTTTTTAAAATCTGAGTGCTGTGAATAAAGAATTGTTCTGCGCAGGCTATCATCACTCACTTACCATTGTAGACATAAATTAAAGAACAATGTCAAATAGCAGCTGGTGCTTTGAAATGCTCTCTCTCTCTCTATATATAGAGAGCACATATATATCCCCTATAGGTTTGCTATATATATATATATATGTATCCCCTATAAGTATGCTAGATAGATAGATAGATAGATAGATAGATAGATAGATAGATAGATAGATAGATATCCCCTACAGGTATGGTGTGTGTATATATATATAGCAAACCTATACATATATATGTATATATATATCCCCTATATATGCACACACTCTCTCTCTCTTTTATTTTTATATATATATATATATATATATATATATATATATATATATATATATCCCCTGTAATACAACATATCTCTTTTTGAGTAGGTAAAAGATGAGAAATTATTTTAAAGCCAAAGCAGCTAAGTGAGGCTCAAAAGTGAAAAGACAGCCGAGCATGGTGACTCACGCCTGAAATCCCAGCACTTTGGGAGGCTGACGCGGGTGGATCACCTGAGGTTACAAGTTTGAAACCAGCCTGGCCAACATGATGAAACACCATCTCTACAAATCTACAAAAATTACCTGGGCATGATAGTGGGTGCCTGTAACCTAAGCTACTCAGGAGGCTGAGGCAAGAGAATCGCTTTAACCAGGGAGGCAGAGGTTGCAGTTAGCCAAGATTGCACTATTGCACTCCAGCCTGGGCGACAGAGCGAGGCTCCATCTCAAAAAAGAGAAAAAAAAAAAAAATGAAGAGACAAACAATGGTGGCCCAAGCTGGGGGAGGCAGCATTGTATATTGTAACTCTTAAATATATTTATGTATCTTATTTTCTCAGTGATATGATATAAAGCTTTGAAAAGAATAAGCTTGAGTGATATCTGCATTTTTGTAATTTTAATGTATTTTCTTGACATCATACAATTATTCTTAATGGTAATAGCTATAATTTACTAAGCACCTATAGTATATCAGATTTCAAACATATCTTTCCCTAATTTTCACTGGTTATGCGTTAGTAGAAAGGAGTCAAAGAAACATTATTAAGAGAGAAACAAAGAAAAGCACTAAAGTTCAGATAAAGTCACTTACTCAATACGTCACAAACTAAGACATAGGAGAGCAGGACTCAAAGCCAGACCTAACTCCAGAACATGTATTTTCACCGTACAAAGAATCATTAGAAACCTGAGTCAGAGTATTCTCTTTTGATATTGGAATTCATATCATTATTTTAAAAAAGAAAGAAAATAATAAGTCTGTTAATTTTTTTCCAAATGCAGAAGGAAATGAACTGCCAGTTAATTTGCTTTTGGGATTGCTGGTTTGTTGTTGTTATTCTCATCTTTTATGTTTTTCTGAATCCTGTCTTGCTTTTGTTGCTTCTCTACCTGTAATTTTTTAACATTTTTAATGGGTTTAAATGATAAATACTTTCATCTAGGTTGGACCTACATTGATTTTCCTATGTCAATTGTTAAGGATAAAAAGATCCACGACACTTGACTGATGTTCTAATGTTAAATAAATGACCCCTTTGAACTCAATACTAAAATTACACCAAAGATTCTAGAGACGTGACCCTTTGACGCTGGTAGACTCAGAAGATCTCTAATGGCACACATTTTAATTTATTTCAGGTGAATGCTCTAAATTGTATGAAAAATATTTTGTCTCATTTTATTTCTACTCCTAATGACTATTATGGTCTTCTACAGATGATTATGTTTTTTTAATCTATTAATTAAAATTAAGGGTGGATTGAAGATGTGGTAAAACTACTATTCAAATGTGCCACAAGACAGAAACAGGGTTCTACATCATCAGTGTTATCTTGAGTTAAAATTGAACATTGATTTCTACTTGCTTTCGCTATGAATTAGTTTTAGCTTAATCATTAATTAATATTTAAAATTAAATTATTTAATTTTTTATATTGAAGTGAAATTCACCTAACACAAAATTAAGCATTTTATTTATTTTTATTTTAATGTTTTATTTTAGATACAAGGATTATATCTACAGCAGATATTTTACATGGGCATATTGAGTGATACTGAGGTTTAGAGAATGGGATCCTGTCACCTGCAGCTAGCATGGTACTCAGTAGGTAGTTTTTCTAACCCACTCTTCCTCCTTCCACCCTCTGGTGTTCATCAGTGCCTATTGCTCCTGCATTTATGTTCATGTGAAATGCTTAGTTACCACTTACAGATGAGAACATGCAGTATTTGATTTTCTGTTTCTGGATTAATTTGTTTAGGATTATGGCCTCCAGCTACATCTATGCTGCTGCAACGTACATGATTTCATTGTATTTTATGTCTACATAGTATTCCATGGTTCATATTTACCACGTTTTCTTTATCCAATCTATCATTGACGAACACCTGGGTAGCTTTCATGTCTTTGCTATTATAAATAGCACAGTAATAAACGTATGAGTTCATGTCTTTTTGGTATGATTGACTTATTTTCTCTTGAGTATATGCTCAGTAATGGGATTGCTGGTTAAAATGGTAGGTCTGTTTTAAGTCTTTTGAGAAATCCTGCTGGACTAATTTACATTCCCATAAAAGGTATATAAGCATGCCCAGTGGCTGGACTAATTTACATTCCCATAAAAAGTGTATAAGCATGCATTTTTCTCCACAACCTAGCCAGCATCTATTGTTTTTTGGCTTTTGAATAATAGCCATTCTGACTGGTGTTAGATGGTATCTCATTGTGGTTTTGATTTGCATTTCTGTGATGATTAATGATGCTGAACATTTTTTTCATATGCCTGTTGGCCACTTGTGTTTCTTTTTCTTTCTTTTTTTTTTTTTTTTTTTTTTGAGCAGTGTCTATTGATGTCCTTTGCCCATAATTTTTTTCCTGTCGATTTGTTTAAGTTCCCTATAGATTCTGAATATTAGGCCTTTGTCAGATGCAGAGGTTGAGAGATCTTCTCCCATTCTGTAGGTTGTCTGTTTGCTCTGTTGATAGTTTATTTTGCTGTACAGAAGCTCGTTAGTTTAAAAAGGTCCTACTTGTTTTTGTTTTTATTGCAAGTGCTTTTGGGGACTTAGTCAAAAATTATTTGCCAAGGCCAATGTTGAGAAGAATATTTCCTAGGTTGTTATCCAGTATTTTTATAATTTGAGGCCTTATATTTAAATCTTTGATCCATTTTGAATTAATTTTTGTATATGGTGAAAGTTAGGGATCCAACTTCAATATTCTGCAGATGGCTAGCCAGTTATCCCAGCACTGTACATTGAATAGCAAGTCCTTTCCACGTTGTTTTTTTGTTTTCTTGGCCTTGTTGAAGATCAGGTGGTTGTAGGAGTGTGGGTTTATTTCTGAATTGTCTGTTGTCTTCCATTGATCTATGTGTCTGTTTTAGTGCCAATACCAAACTATTTTGGTTGCTGTGTTTTTTGTTTTAATTATACTTTAAGTTCTGGGGTACATGTGCACAACCTCCAGGTTTGTTACATAGGTATACATGTGCCATGTTGGTTTGCTGCACCCATTAACTCATCATTTACATTAGGTATTTCTCCTAACATCACCCCCTACGGTGTGTGATGTTCCCTGCCCTGTATCCAAGTGCTCTCACTATTCAGTTCCCAGTGTGAAGTCAGGTAGTGTGATGCCTCCAGCTTTGGTCTTTTGCTTGAGATTGCTTTGGCTGTTTGGGCTCTTTTTGGTTCTACATGAATTTTAGATTAGTTTATTTCTAATTCTGTGAAGACTGATATTGGTAGTTTGATTGGAATAGCACTGCATTTGTAAATTGCTTTGGGTAGTTCATCCATTTTTATGACATTGATTCTTCTTATCCATGAGCATGTAATGTATTTATATTTACTTGTGCCATCTCTGATTTCTTTCAGCAGTGTTTTCTAGTTCTCTTTGTGGAGGTCTTTTACCTCCTTGTTTAGCTGTATTCCTAGATTTCATTTTCTTTTTGGCTATTGTAAGTGGAACTGTGCTCTTGATTTCACTCTTAGCCTGGATGTTGTTAGTATATGGAAATGCTACTGATTTCTGTACATTGATTTTGTATTGTGAAATCTTAATAAAGTTCTTTATCAATTCTGGGAGGTTTTTAGTAGGGATGTTAGAATTTTCTATCTGTAGAATCACATCATCAGTGAAGAGAGATAGTTTGAATTATTTTCCTGTTTGGATGCCTTTTATTCCTTTCTTTTCATTCTCTTGCCTGATTGCTCTGGCTAGGACTTCAAGTACTATGTTAAATGGGAGTGGTGAGAGTAGGCATTCTTGTCTTGTTCCAGTTCTCAAAGGGGATGGTTTGAGCTTTTGCCCTTCAGTATGATATTGGCTGTGTTTTGTCATAAATAGCTCTTGTTATTTCTAGGTATGTTCCTTTGTTGCCTAGTCTGTTGAGGGTTTTTAATCATGAAGGGATGTTAGATCTTACTGAAAGCTTCCTCTGCCTCCATTGAGCTGACCATATGGTTTCTGCTTTTGATTCTGTTTATGTGGTATATCACTTATTTATTTGCATATGTTGAAGTAGCCTTGCATACCAGGAATAAAGCCTACTTGATCATAGTGTATTAACATTTTGATGTGCTACTGGATTTTATTTGCTAGTATTTTGTTGAGGATTTTTGCATCTGTGTTCGTCAGAGATATTTGTCTTAAGTTTTCTATTTATTTTTTTTTTCCGTCTCTGCCAGATTTTGGTGTCAGGCTGATTCTGGCTTTATAGAATAAGTTAGGAAGGAACCCCTCCTTCTCAATTATTTGGAAAAGTTTTAGTAGGATTAGTATCAGTTCTTCTTTGTGCATCTGGTAGAATGTGGCTGTGAATCCATCTGGTCAGGGGCTTTTGTTGGTTGGAGGATTATTTTCTAATGATTTAATTTCAGAAGTTGATATTGGTCTATTCACGCTTTCAACCACTTCCTGATTCAATCTTGAGAGATTGTCTGTTTCCAGGAATTTATTCATTTCTTCTGGAATTTCTGTGCATAGAGTTATTCATAGTAAGCTCTGAGGATCTTTTGTATTTCTGTGGGATCAGCTGCAATATCATCTTTGTCATTTCTGATTGTGCTTATTTGGATCTTTTCTTTTTTTCTTTGTTAATCTAGCTAAGGGTCTATCAATCTTATTTATTTTTTTGGACAACCAACCCTTGGTTTCATTAATCTTTTATATGAATTTTTACATTTCAATTTCACTAAGTTCTTTTCTAATTTTAGTTATTTATTTCCTTCTGCTAGCTTTGGTCTTTTTTGTTTTCTTTTTTCTTCATTCCTTTAAGTGCAAAATTAGATTTTTAATTTGAGAATTTTCTAACTTCTTAATGAACATTGAAGACATTTTAGAGCCATAAACTTTCTTGTTAACACTCCTTTGGCAACATTCTAGAGATTTTCATAAGCTGGGTTTCTATTTGCATTAATTTCAATTTTTTTTTTCATTCTGTCTATTTTCTGTGTTCACCCAGAATTTCTTCAGGAGAAAGTTGTTTAATTTCTGTGTTTTTATGTAGTTTTGACAGATCTTCTTGGTATTTATTTCTACTTTTATTTCACTGTGATCCAGAAGTGTGCTTGTTACAATTTCTATTGTTTTGAATTTGTGGAGGCTTGCTTTATGACTAAGCATTTTGTTTATCTTAGAATATGTTCCATGCACAGATAAGAAAAATGTATACTCTGTGATTGTTGGGTGGAGTGTTCTGTAGATATCGACTAGGTCCAGTTGCTCAAGTGTCAAGGTTAAGTGCAGAATTTGTTAAGTTTCTTGCCTTGGTGATCTTTTTAATGCTGTCAGTGGGGTGTTCAGGTCTCCCACTCTTATTATAGGGTTGGCTAAGTTTTTTCCTAGGCAGAGTAACATGTATGAATCTGGGTGCCCCAATGTTGTTTGCATATATTTTAGAATGGTTAAGGCTTCCTGGTGGATTGTACCTTTTATTATTATGTAATGTTCTTCATTATTATTCTTAATTTTATTGGTTTAAAGTCTGCTTTATCTGATATAAGAATAGCAACTCTGGCTTTTCTTTTGTTTTCTGTTTGCATGGTAGATCTTATTCCACTCATTTACTTTTAGCCTGTGGGTATCATTAGATGTGAAATGGGGTCTCTTGAAGAGAGCAGATGGTTGGGTCTTGTCTTTTTATGCAACCTGCTACTCTGTGTCTTTTAAGTAGCCATTTAAGTAAGTCCATTTACATTCAAGGTTAGTATTGATAAGTGATTTTGACCCTGTCATGGTGTTGTGAGCTGCTTGTTATTTAATATATAGATGTGATTGTGTAGTTGCTTTATAGTGCCTATGGGCTATGTGTTCAAGTGTGCTTTTGTGGTAGCTGGTTTGTTCTTTTGAATCCATGTTTAGCACTCCCCTAAGGACCTCTTGTAAAGCTGGTCTAGTTAAAACATATTCCTGGCTGGGTGCCGTGGCTCATGCCTGTAATCCCAGCACTTTGGGAGGCCGAAGTGGGTGGATCACGAGGTGATGAGCTCGAGACCAGCCTGGCCAACATGGTGAAACCCCATCTCTACTAAAAGTACAAAAATTAGCCGGGTGTGGTGGCACGCGTCTGTAATCCCAGCTACTCGGGAGGCTGAGGCAGGAGAATAGCTTGAACCTGGGAGGCAGAGGTTGTAGTGGGCCAAGATCATGCCACTGGACTCCATCTAGTGACAGAGCAAGACTCCATCTCAAAAAAAAAAAAAAAAAAAAAAAAAAATTCCCTCAGCATTTGCTGTCAGGGAAAGGCTTTATTTCTCCTCCTTTTAAGAAGCTTAGTTTGGCAGGATGCGAAATTCTTGATTGAATTTCTTTTCTTTAAGAACACTGAAAACAGGCCCCAGTCTCTTCTAGCTTATGAGGATTCTGCTCAGTGGTCTGCTGCTAGCCTGATAAAGTTCTCTCTCTAGGTCTCCTGGCCTTTCTCTCTAGCTGCCTTTAAGATTTTTTTCTTTTGCATTGACCTTGGTGAATCTCATGACTATGTGCCTTGGAAATAGTCATCTTGTGTAGTATATGTTTGGGATTCTCTGTGTTCCTTAGGTTTGCATGTTGACCTCTCTAGGGAGATTAGGGAAATGGTCATGAACTATATCCTCAAATATAAATTACTTATTCTTTCTCCTATTCTCTCAAGAATGCTGATGTGTCATGGATATGGTCTCTTCACATAATCCCATAGTTCTCTGAGGTTTTGTTCATCTTTGTTAATTCTTTTTTATTTTTGTCTGATTGAGTTGATTTGACAAACTGGTCTTCATGCTCTGAGATTCTTTACTCAACTTCTGCTGCTAATACTTCTGATTGTATTATACAATTCTTGTAGTGATTTTTTTAGCTCAAGAAGCTCAGTTTGGGTACTTCTTAGAAGGGAAATTTTCTCTTTTAGCTCTTGAATTATTTTACTGTATTGATTGGCTTCCTTGGACAGAGTTTTAACTTTCTTCTTGATCTCCATGAGCTTTCTTGCCATCTGGATTCTGAATTCCATATATGTCATTTTAGGCAATTCGTAATAGTTAAGAATTATTGCTAGGGAGCTAGTGGGCTCATTTGGAGAGAAGGAGATACTATGACTCTGAATTGCCAGCATTCTTGTGCTGATTCTTTCTCATTTGGGAGGACTGGTATTTCTTTAATTGTAGTTTAAATTGAGTATCATCTTTTGATATACTTTCTGAATGTTTTCAGAGGACTAAAGGTCTGTACTGGGTCTTCACTGATTGTAGAATTCTTGTTCTTGGTTTTGCAGGAGGGAGAATTAGTAGGGTGATTTTTGGTGTTGAAGTTTAGGCTGTGATGCAATAAATACTGATTGAGAGCATTGGGCAGTAGACAGGTTCTTACTCAGTCACATGGTTCCTTTGTATGTCTTCGCATTTGAAGTTGTGTTCTGTGGTGTGAGGAGAAAAGAGGCGAACTTCTCACCAGGTCTGTTCATGGGCCTTGGGAAAGCTACCTCCAATGCCACACTGTTAGCAAACAACCCTGTGGAGGGAGGGACAGTCAGGTCCCACGCCAGCCCACAAACCTGTGTGACTCAGTCCTCTCAGTTTTCTGAGAGTGGGGGCTCTTCTTCCATTCAAGTGTCAAGCAGAGCTCTGAGTGAGGCCCTTCTGAGCCACAGGCCACAGCTCTGGGGTACTAGGACCTCCTCATGGTTACCCCCTCTGGCTGCTCGGGACTGGGTTCTTTGTGTGGTGTGAAATCTGAAGGGTTCTTAAGCCGTTGGAACACATTCACATGGAGCAAAGCACTCAGGCTGGGCCGTGGAGGCTGCACTATACACATGTTCCGATGAGGCAGCTAGGATCCAGGGAGGGCTGGAGGGTAGGTGGGCCTGTGGGATAGGTGTGTCCCAGCCCCATGGGGAAGCAGGCCCTACTTTCTCCCTGGAGGTTAGCTGGGGCTAGAGCCTCTCAGAGATATATGGTCAGCCCTGGCAGGTGACCACTTATGGGCAGGCTCTGCTAGAGCTGACCTATGCCTAAAGGTCCCTGCCTCTGTGCCTCTGCAACTCTGTCTCCCCATCTAATGTCCAGGGAGATCCCCTTGCCAGTTCATAGGTCTGTGAGGGTGTGGGGTCCCTGCAACTAGGATTCCGGAGGTCCACAGTGAGAGGAGGCAGTCCTCCATTCCCTTCACTCACCCCTTTTCCAGGCACTGTTGAGGAGGGGAACTAACCATAGTGTTCAGGTGTCTCATGCTAGGTTTCCAGCCTCCTCACTCTTCAGAATTGGCGACCGCATCTTTCCCCATCCTCATTCAGTGTTCTCTCTCTAAAGATCTGTTCAAATTATGTTGGTGTAGTTGAAATCTCTCTTTTTGTGGGAGCAGCACTTCCTGACTGCATCTACTTGGCCATCTTGCTAAATAATACAGTGTATCTGCTAGACCATCATGTGGTCTCCTTCTCCAAGGAGATTCTGGAGGGCATTGTTGTTAAGTCTGAAATCCAAAATCAAAAATTTTGAAGTGTACAATTCATGACAATAATACATTCACAGAATTAGGCAACCATCATCTCTATCTAGTTTCAAAATGTTTTGATTACCTCCAAAGGAGGACCTGTATCAGACTAGCAATTACTTCTCATTCCCCCTGGCCCCAATTCCAGGAATTTGCTACACAAAAGGCAATACTGGAGGTGAAAGGAGGAACAAAAATGGCATTAGACATATGAAAAACAATGAATATAAATGAATTGAACACTGTAATAGGCAGATATTTACTTGTTCCGGAACTTTAAAAGAAGCAGGTATGGGCAAAATTGATTAAAATTAAACACACTAGCCACCCTATTCTATGTATAAGAGGCTGACATTAGATGTAAAGACATAAATAGGATGAAAAGGAAAAGACGGAAAAAGATATTCCATGCATATAGTAACCACAAAAGAGATGATATGGCTGTGGTAATACCAGACAAAATACATTTTAAGTCAAGACTGTTAAAGAGTACTAAAATATGTCAAGCAAATATTGACAGCATTGAAAGGTGAAATAGACAGCTCAACAGGAATAGAGACTTCAATACCCTTTTCAATAATAGATAAAAACTCCAGACTGTTTTTTAATAAAGACATAGGAAACTTGAATGACACTATAAGCTAACTAGACCTAACAAACATATTTAGAAAATTTCATCCACCAAACAGCAGAATATACATTTTTCTCAAGAAAATATGGAACATTCTCCAGGATAGAACACTTATTAAGCTACAGAGCAAGTCTTGATAAATTTTAACAGATTGAAATTACACAAAGTATCTTCTTCATAAACAATGGAATGAAAACAGAAATCACTAACAGAAGGAAAGCTGGAAGATTCAGAAATAAGTAGAAATTAATACACTCTAAGTAAAAAATGAGTCAAAGAAAAAATCAAAAGGAATTTTGAAAATACTTCAAGGCAAGTGAAAACAAAACACAACATAATAAAACTAAAATACAATAACATTGACTTCATTTTTTACCCACGTAATTACATTTACATGTGTTTTTATATACTCATATTGCTTTACATGAATTATATAAGTTTGGGAGTTTCTGTTTTTGTAGGATTTTGTCCAAATTCTATCGAGTGTCTTTTCACTTCAGTCTTCAGGACAGCTTTAAGAATTTCTTATGTGGTAAGTCTAGTAATGTGAAATCTCTCAGTTTTTTAAAATCTGAGAATGTCTTGATTTCACCTTAATTTTTGAAGGATGGTTTTGTAAGTTATGGAATTCTTAGTTGACATATCTTTTCTTTCTGCACTTTGAAATTATCATCCCATTGTTTTCTGGCCTTCAATGATAAATGTGTTGTTACTCTTGTTTAGGATCCTTTGTTCATGATGAGTCACTTCTTTTATGGTGCTTTGATGATTCTCTCTTTGTCTTTAACAGTTTGGGTTATAAAATGTTATCATGTGGATCCCTTTGCATTTATTCTTCTTTGAATGTTTGAAGTTCTTAGATGAATAGATTCATGTACTTTAGTAAATTTGGAAAGTGTTGGCCATTATTTCTTCAAATACGTTTTCTGTGATCTCTCCTCTCTTTTTGGAAAACTGCATAACTGGTATTTTGGTACACTTGTTAGTGTTTCATAGGTCTTTTAGGCTCCATTTATTTTTCTTCTTCCTGGTCTTCAGAGTAATTTCATTTACTTCTGCAAATTTGCTGATTCTTTCTTCTGCCTGCTCATATCTGCTACTGAAAGCTTCCAGTAAATATTTCATTCCAATTATAATTTTCAACTCCAGAATTTTTGTTTTACTCATTTTTATATTTATAATTCTTTTTTTATTTTTTTATTATTTTTTTAAATTTATTTATTATTATTATACTTTAAGTTGTAGGGTACATGTGCATAACGTGCAGGTTTGTTACATATGTATACTTGTGCCATGTTGGTGTGCTGCACCCATCAACTCGTCATTTACATCAGGTATAACTCCCAACGCAATCCCTCCCCCCTCCCCCCTCCCCATGATAGGCCCCGGTGTGTGATGTTCCCCTTCCTGAGTCCAAGTGATCTCATTGTTCAGTTCCCACCTATGAGTGAGAACATGCGGTGTTTGGTTTTCTGTTCTTGTGATAGTTTGCTGAGAATGATGGTTTCCAGCTGCATCCATGTCCCTACAAAGGACACAAACTCATCCTTTTTGATGGCTGCATAGTATTCCATGGTGTATATGTGCCACATTTTCTTAATCCAGTCTGTCACTGATGGACATTTGGGTTGATTCCAAGTCTTTGCTATTGTGAAGTTTTTATATATCATTCTCCTAGTTTCCTTTAGTTATTTTTTGTTGTTCTTGTTGTCCTTTGATCCATGTTTTTCTTTAGTTCTATGAGCAATATTTTCTGGGGTTTTTTGAGACAAAGTTTCAATCTTGTTGCCCAGGCTAGAGTGCAGTGGCATGATCTCAGCTCGCTGCAACTTCTGCCTCCCAAGTTCAAGCGATTCTCCTGCCTCAGCCTCCAAAGTAGTTGGGATTACAGGTGCCCACCACCACACCCAGCTAATTTTTTTGTATTTTTAGTAGAAACAGGGTTTCACTGTGTGGTCAGGTTGGTCTTAAGCTCCTTACCACAGATGATCTACCTGTCTTGGCCTCCCAAAATTCTGGGATTACAGGCATGTGCCACCACACCCAGCTATGAACAAATTTTTAAAAGTCTGAGTCAGCTTTTGTCTAGTAATTCCAATGTTTGTTCTTCCTCAGAAAGTTTTTGTTAATTTCTTTTTTTTCCTGGGTGTGGTCCAGACTTTCCTAGTTTTTTACATATCGCATAACTTTTTGTTTTAAACTCAACATATTTAATATATAATGTGGAAACACTAGAAATAATTTTCCCCTTCTTAAAGTTTATTGTTATTTGCTGTGGGTTATCATTGTTGTTTGGAGTTTTTTGTTTGTTTGTTTGTTTGTTTGTTTGGTCACTTTTCTTAAACACTTTTGTAAATTTTTTTTTATTGTTACATATTGTCACTTAAATCTTAGTTTCTTTAGCTTTTGGCCAGCTTGTGGTTTAACAAATGTTTTCTAAATGCCTGAAAGCCAACAAATAAATAAAACAAAAAAATCGTCTGCTGTCCAACACAGGATTGGTCCTATGTTGAGGCACTCTTTCCATTGTTAGTGGAAAACTCAGAACGCTTCCTTAGCCTTTACTTCCTGTTTACATGAGTCTACAGGATATTGGGAGATAAAAGCTTAGGATCTTTGAGGTCTCATTGAACACGTGTCCTGCGTCATTTATCTGGGATCCCCACTATACATTAAGAATTCTCAAAGCTTTCATTTTTTAAAATAATCCTCTCCTGAGAATTTTTTGTCAGGGCTTCCAATGTGTCTACTGATTGGCCCAATTGTAATCAATTGACCCAGGCTTCAATAGCTTTTTCATTTGCCTCTTGATGTTTTTCAGTAACACCCTCTGCTTAGCTCTTTCTCCTCATTAAGAGAGTTCTATTTTGGTGAGCAAAACAGAGGCAAGCACCTTGCATTATTACTTCAGGGAACTTCAAGACTAGTAAAAATGCACAAAAACAATCATTTGGGAACAAGTTCCACTCTGCAAACTCTGAAATCAGGTAACCACCCTGGGAATGTGGGCTTCTATTTTCAAGACTGCTACTGCTCAGGAGGAGGGGTGAGGCAAGGCTAGGCTAAATTGAAATGCCACAGAGTTCACTTAACGTGCTTAATTAGCCTTTTTCTTGACTCACTACAGGCTTTGTTGCTGTCAACCTTTGACTGTTTTCCCAGATTCCAACAAAGTTGACTCTGGCAGTCTTTGTTCCATTTGTGTGCAGGGATAGACCCTTGGCATTCACTACCAGATTGTTTTTGCTGGTGTCATTTAGTGAAATCTGTAGATTTCTTTTTTAAAAATGGAATGGGTAGTGATGTGCATTTGCTTTAATCATATTTTTGGCATATGATTTTTCCAATAACTAGACCCTTGAAAAATGCTTTGGCTCCTATATAGGTTATACATATCCCTCTTGCTGTAGAAGACATATGTGCAGTTTTCTATTATAAAACCTGAATTATTTTTCTTATACGAGAACAAAAGGTGGAATAAATTCTATTCCCAAACACAGATCAACTATAGAATAAAAGCAGAAAAATTTCTGGTGAACACTGTAGAAAGGAAATGCAAGAGACTAGCCTCCTTTATATACATTCCCATAGTGATAAAGTAGTTCATATCTACTAGATTAATTGGTAGTTCTTTAAATTTTTAAAAGTCTTTTCAGACTTTTTATTTTTTAAAAAGGTTCCTCTTCTTTTTCGTTAAAAAACAAAAACAAACACACACACAAAAAAATGACGTTAGTCTTGTGAAGGCAGCAAAAAATTCTAGTGCCTAAGAAGTTTGTAAATCAGGAAATCCTATAGGAAGAATTAAGAAAAATGGTAGTGATTTTTATGGTGTTCAAGTATTTAAAGTTTTAAGTCAATATTTTGACTGTTAGTAATAATTATTAATAGTTCTAGGAAGTACTAACTACTATTCTGATGTTCTCAGAAAAACAAATGGGGTTCAAAGAAGTGCTAAATCCCTTGCCTATGATTGCATAGTAGATGGCATAGGTGGGATTTTAATCTACATCTTCAAAGCCCTATAAAAGGTCATGCAGCTGCTGTAAAAGTGATCAGACCAAGTCCAAGGACCTAACATTGAGTGTGTCGTGTATGTATAGCCAACACAAGGAAGAACACTAGATTGAGAATATAAGCAAAGAGAAGCTCAATAATTTCCTTACAGAAACAAACCTTACCAAATCCCATCACTCAAAGCAAAAGGAGTTACATAATCTATAGATGCTACAAATATATTCTGAAAAGAAAACACAATGTGGCATTGTTTCAAAAATGCACTGCTCAGCTCCTAATATTTTGAGTATTATCCATTAGAGCTCAGCTATGTAGATCCTTCAAGGGAGGAATTAGTCCAAAGTGATGAATGATTTATATTATTAATAATTCAGATCATTAGTGATAATTAACATTCTTTTTTATTTGAAATAACTCTAAAAATATGTTTTACACATAATTCATTAAATGATTGCTTTTTGTTGCAAATGATGTACTTGTTGCAAATGATGCAACTGAAGTGTGTGTGTTTGTTTTTCATTTTTTCTGCCAGGCTTCCATCATAAGTGTTAGCTATATCCCTCTAGCTAGATCCCTTCTAGTAACAGTTCCTTTGTGACTTTCATCTACGTTTAATTGACTGATGGCCATATAGAGATAGGAAAAGCACTTTACAAATCCTGTGGCTAAATGAAAAGATCAAATCTAATAATTATAAGAAATTTAAAATCAATTAGCAAAATAAAAAAAACCTTTCATTATTGAGTTTTAAATTAATTAACATTGATTACGTATTTTAAACATGTAACAGCAATGTAATTTCCATCCAAGTGAACTGCAACCAATTTTCAGTTTGCTTTTATAAACAATCTAGGTATAGGCCAGGTGCGGTGGCTCACTCCTGTAATCCCAGTACTTTGGGAGGTCGAGGCGGGCAGATCATGAGGTCAGGAGATCGAGACCATCCTGGCTAACATGGTGAAATCCCCGTCTCTACTAAAAAATACAAAAAAAATACAAAAAAAAAATTAGCCGGGCATGGTGGCAGGCGCCTGTAGTCCCAGCTACTGTGGAGGCTGAAACAGGAGAATGGTGTGAACCCGGGAGGCGAAGCTTGCAGTGAGCCGAGATCGGGCCACTGCACTCCATCCTGGTCGACAAAGCGAGACTCAGTCTCAGATAAATAAATAAATAAATAATAAACAATCTAGGTATATGTACTTTTCCATTCATAGAAATGTTATGATTTAAAACACTGAGATTCTTAAAACTAATTTATTATCTGAGTATTCTCGGATTTGGCATAATCACCATTATACACACAAAAACCAAACCAATGAAATTATAGTATTGAGGTAGACTTACAATGTAAGTATCATCAACATACTTTGGCTTTTCTATTTCCACTTTCTTCCTCATAAAATTTCTCAACATGTTTCTCTAGAGCATCATTGTGTTAATTAAAAAAGTAGTCATCAGAGAAAGGCTACTAAATTTAATAAGATTAAGTTTTCAAGCAGAATTGATGAAGTAGCTATAAAATTCAACTACTTCAACCTTGTTTGTCCTCACCTCTGTATTTTGTATGCTTAGTTCAGTCTCTAAAATAACTATGCCTTTTCATAAGTCTTCAATAAAACCACATTCAATGTTAAATTCTAAAGTTCAGTCACTAAATTGCACATGATAAAATTCAAAATGGAAATCATCAAATATTGTTGAAAATGAGAGTCAAGACAATTATCAAAGGTGTTATTTTGAGTACAGAAGTTGGAAAAATAATTAGTTAATGCGGATTGGAATTCAAAACAGATTTTCAAAGACAGGATAGTTTAGGGAACTATAAAAAATTATCTCTGATTAACATAGTAAAATAATGTCCTCAGAGGAGTAATAATTTATTCCAGTTTTACCATAGAATTGTTTTCTCATATACACTTCTATTTACTAAAATAATAGCTGCAAGCATTTTATCCTGACAAACATTTAGTGTTATTGTACTACAAAAATTCTTTGATGATATTATATAATAGATTATAACGCTGTCAATGGTTCCCTATGTAATATTTAGTAACTATGCCCTTTCTTATACTATTTACTTATAGTTGTATCATTACCTCATTGATTCATTTATACTATAAGGAATCTTTTTATTTACAAATATTTTTTATTAAGTTTTATATCTAAACATATTCTGATATTTTTTAAATGATTCATCATGTCTATCTTGGTCCCATACTTCCTTGAAGATGGGTCTTTATATGGATGAATCTTTTTATTGAAGCATCAAGTACAGTCTGTATTTACATCTGGATTCTTAGAAATGTATATTTAAGATTAAAATGATGATAAGCAATTCTTATGAGAACTATCTGAAATTTTTATCTAAAACTCATATATATTTTTATATACCTACTCATCTATTTATGGACCTATCTATGTATTTTTTCTCAGTATGAAAGTAATTTATGTCCACTGAACAAAGACTGCAAGTGTAAACCAAACAAGACAAAATGCACTTGACCTGAATAATACAGGTTTGCACTCCATGGGTTCACTGATTTCCTTCATAAATATATTGAAATTTATTTTGGAGATTTGGACAATTTGAAAAAATTCTCAGAACAACCATGTAGTCTAGAAGTATGAAGAAATGAAATAAAAGTTATGTATATTATGAAGCATATAATATATTTAGATACTAGCTTATTTTATTATTTACTATTATTAAATATACACAAATCTATTATAAGAAGTTAAAATTTATCCAAACTTATGCACACCGTCGCTTACATACTGTACATAATGCCATTCACAGTCCAGAGAAATGTAAACAAACCAAGATGCAATATTAAATTATAACTGCATAAAATTAACTGTAGTACATACTGTACTACTTAATAGCCACCTCCTATTGCTCTTGCAGTGAGCTAAAGTGTTGTGAGTATCCTCATAAAACGCAATCATCTCCACTCCATGTGAGCAGTTCATCTCTCCAGTAAATGTTATATCACAGTAAAAAGTGATCATTCACGGTGCTCAAGTATTTTTGACCATGTTCCATGCAATGCCATAAACTTTGAATAACAATTTGAGACACATACAAAGTACCACTAAGTGGTGTGGAAATGCTCCCAAGGATCAGAATAAAGTCACGATATTAAAAGAAAAACTTGGTTTGCTTGATATGTACCATAGATGGAGAATAGCCTGTGGTTTATTTTAGCTTCTTCAACCTCTGCTTTGGAAACAGAAAGCTTCAAAGTACTGTCATTTCTCAAACACATCTAAGCATTAAGACCATTCAGAAACTGTCCTTGCTCTTGTAATAAATCTTTACTAAATGTGGCAGTTCTAGTTCTCTCTGCTTCCCCTCTCACAAACATGAATGTGACCATGCTTTATAAACAGGTATGTTTTACTGAACTATTTATGTGATGATGTTCAGATAAAAACTAAATCCTCTGGTACTTACGTAGGAAGGGCATTCCATCTTTTCTTACAAGGGTTGGTGTGGGATAATATAAAAAACGAAATATAAATTCCTTTATGTTCGTTTATTCATAAACAAATGAATGATAGCTCATGTCAGATTTATGGTTTATGTCTACGAAAATACTGTGTCAGCTATAACATAATGGAAGATGTCATTGAAACAGCATATTGTGAGCGGGTTTACTTATTAATTATGTGTAGGGGAAGAATTATGATAACAGTAACTTATATGTTCAGCATTTCTTACCTTTCAGTTAGAAACATGACATTTATAATCCAATTAGAAAAAAAAAGAAAAGCTAGATATTAATAATCCTACCCGCACTTATTTATAAAACACTAACCACTTAATCATGTGTTTTGGATTTAAGCCTTCACAAGTAAAATTCCTGTAATACAAATTCCTATGGCAGTTCAATTTCTGTGGTTCTGGAATTTTTTTTTTTCAAAGAATATGACTTTAATAATTGGGACATCGGAACAACTTTCAAAATGCTTTTGTTTTAGAGGCGAATTGCAGCACAGTTAGTTTTTATAACAGAATAGAGTGTCTTGCTAACCCATTCCTCAAATACAGCCAATCACCACTCACTACTTTTCATTTGCAAAATTTAATGTGCATGCGAAGGCTTGTTTTGAAATCTGAGGTAGTGCAGATGATGGTGTTTGAGGAAGAAGATCATGTAGGAATGGAGAAGAATCGTTTGGTCCTTTCCCAGCTATTTGTGTGGAGATTGAGCCTCAGTGGTTAAACATTGAAAGTCAGTAGTAAGAACTGTTGAGATGACAAGTTCCAAGGACTCTGGAGACAGCCAGTGCTATGTTAAGCCAGGAGACAGAATACTTGTCATTCTGCAAATCTTACAGAGTTCTTGACTTACGAGCTTTAATGTATCTGGGACCATATGAGGACATTGCTCTTGGTGGTGACCATGACGAATTTACACATGGAATTGCTTGCAATCATGAGATTTCTTCAGTAGCATCTCAGGTGACTACTTTGAAAAGAGAATAGGAGCCTTGTAACATGCAAGTAGTCTGGTGACAATGCCTGGGGAATACTGTTTTATGAGACTGTGTGACTAGGGACTGAGTCAAGGACATGGGAAACCATTCATTACTCCATTGCAAGAATTGCTGCCTGGCTTTTGGGGATGTAGAGACCTTCAAGCACTGACTCTATCAGGCTTTGTGGTTTTCAACCATGGATCCCTAAATACTGTTCTCTTCCTTCCTCTGCCAAATAACTTCCCTTACAAGTCTCCTGAATTGCCGCGACATAAATGCTAACTGCAGCTCTCCATATCCTTTGATATCCAGGTCCTAAAGTAAGCTAGAACATTTTCTGTGACTTTTAGCAAAAATTCTTGGGTAAGCCAAGGATGTATTTCAAATCCCATCATCTGTGCCCAGCTCAGGTTCACCTAGCACGCCATAGCCTACTGCTCCATGTTCTCAGTAAGTACTGAAGCAGTGCCGCTAATGAAGGTGGAGGTAGAGTGAGCTAGGCTGTCTTTATTTTTAACAATGTGAGATATTTGGTGATAAACCAATATGTGGACTGGAGATAGACACTGTTGGTACAAGTGAGAGCAAGAATAAAAACATGTATTTTTATTGTCAGTGTGATCTCTCTAATATACCTGAATGGAAAATCATGGCCACACTTGGGTAACACTATTTTTAACATTGTGAGAATATTATCTGCACAGAAAAATTGATAATAAGTTTATGTTGTTTTTCTCGTCCTTGGGGTATAATAATCTGTTGTCCCACAGAAAAAGTTTTATGTGATTAATAATTGGAAAAAAATGCTACTCAAGGTGTAAAGGACTGGCAATTTCTATTTATTGAGAATCTACTGCATGCCTGATAATATACATGCATTTACTGTCATCCTCAGAGCAAGGCAGTACTTTTATCCTCTTCCTGTTGATGAGGAAATTGGAACTCATGGAAGTCAAGGACTTTACATAAGGTCACATTTACGCAAGGTCTATTCTTTTGAAAATCTGGATCATGAAAATAAGTTAGCTTGGAATAAAAGCCCTTACTTCATCCAAAACAAGTCTCTTCATAAGAATGATTTCAGGATCTTAGCTTAAATCATAAAAGCAGTAATTAAAGTTGAGCCTTTTTATGAACTTTGTAATGAACTACATTGATTAGACATTCAGAAAGAGAAAATGATTTGGGAAGAAAAAATTACTATAACTCTTTTCACCAAATTTGACAATCCATACAATGCTATGCTGAGATCCCACACTTTTCTATTGGCATTAATTTCTTAGAAAAAGCAGTAATTTTGAGAGTCAATTTTAACTCTCTTATTTCTCAGTCTGCAACTTTCTGTACATCTTCTGACAAATACTAGACAAACTATGTTAGGCCTAATACTGTGCAGGATTTTATTATACTAAGCAGGCATGAAAGTTGAGAGCCTCGTAAATATTAATCAGAGACTAATGAACAGTGGGAGACTTCTGAATATCAATCTGTACTAGGGGAAATTTTGAATTAGAGACATCACTTCCTAACCAATAAATCAGTGGTGAAAAATTGCAGGCGTTCTCATGCATCTGCTTATGTAGCTACATCTCCAGTCCTAAAGGAGCGTACAATGCATATGCCAAAATAGATGTAATTTTATCACCCCACACAGATCTTCTGCATTTTTAACTGGACCATTTTTTAAAATTTTTAATTACTTCCAAAAGTAGCTAGATTGTATCACAGAAAACTTGAGTACATTCGGTAGTATCAAAGTTAAAATTGTTCGGGAGTAAAGAGAGCTTGTCTCATTCTTCCTCATTAGCATTCGAAAATCTAGCTCAAAGGGACTAGAAGACTCAAGGTTAAGAGGAGAGCTGAAATGTCAAAGCTTGATTGGCTCATTGCTTTTGTTCAGTGAGCCTAGTACTGCTTTTCCTCTGAGCTCATGTACAATTTATAACAGAAAGATATTTTTCAACATAATTCATAATTTTACAAAGAATACAAATATATTTACACACCTATACGTCCTTAATGGCTGTCCATTAATAGAAAAATACTATATTTTTATTTATAGTAAATGGAGTTAGTTATTTTTTCAGACAAATCTGAGATTACATAGTGATACTTATGATGTTTATGGTTTTTTTGATGCAGAGACACAAAAATATGGGACTCAGTTGACAGTTTGAAGCTTTTTTATTCCTTACTACTCAGATAGAATTTTAAAACTACACTATGTTTATACACCAGGCATTAATATTTTAAAGAAAATATGTATAAATAATTATCAACAGTATGAATGTTTCTTCATACCATCATAATCAAGACTGAAAATGTATCCTGAATGGATATGGTATGAGCTGGGTTTACAGAAAGTACACAAACACCTTTATTAAGGATACAGAAAAAGATAAAGAGTTAGTAAATAAGCTACAAGTGGTGGGCGTCATTCAGAGATACACTCAAAATATTATTTTCAAGTATATTGCTTTATGCCATTTCGAATACAAGGAACAAGAAATAGTTATGAAATTAGGTAATAGTATAGCAGAATGCTATAATCAAGCTTTATTCACTAGCCCTGTTTCACTTTTTTATCACTCAAAATGTCTAGACTCATTAGAGACAGAGAAAGTTATGTTGATCTGCAATATATTCCCAGTGTCTTGTGTGTAGTAGTTGTTTAACAAATATTTAAGAAAGCTTTATAAAGGAGTAGCTATACATTGCGAATTTTCTTTCACATAAAAGAATTTGTACTCTCTCTAATGACAGCAAGTAGTCTCCTCATAAATTTTAAATATAGCTAAAATTATAATATGGTTTGTCAACTATATTTAATGTAAGAAGAATGGAAGCAATTATAATTTTATGTCTATTTTCATAAAACATCTGTGCTTAGGAACTCCCTTTCTTTTGCAATTGCAAAGCAGGACTGATTTTGAGAATATTTATTTTATTTTTCTATGATATTCAATATATACGTTTATTTATATTTTTGAGCCTGCTAAATGCTTACATTTAAAATTTTAAAGAGATATTACTCTGATTGCACCATATTTTGTACTATGTGTGGAAATGGCCATTTTTTTACATAAAAAAAACTATGTGTGATAATTAGCATAAAGATAATTACACAGGTGATGATAACATAATTGGCTCTCTTCAGAGTTTTTGTTTTGCTTTATCTTAATATTCATAATAAGGTAATTTCATTATAGTACTTATGAACACAGTGAATGGAAAAATATTTCTCTTTATTATGAGCTTT
This sequence comes from Macaca nemestrina, assembly GCF_043159975.1. Classification (NCBI taxonomy): domain Eukaryota; kingdom Metazoa; phylum Chordata; class Mammalia; order Primates; family Cercopithecidae; genus Macaca; species Macaca nemestrina. Next base: position 28,306,116 of record NC_092127.1, read on the forward strand.
TAGAACTATTAGGCGGTGACAATCAATATTATTAATGCAAACATAAATAAAAGTCCTTTACAATTCTATTGGCCAATATCTACTTTAGATATAATTTTATTTAATAGTTTCTATCTCATTGTATCTTGTTTAACTTATCTTTGCTAGAAAGTTGCTTGTGTTCTAGGTGAGTTTAAAAATATATTTATACTTGCCACAGTTATCACTGATAATTCTCAAGCAATATTTAGCAAATATGCTTTGAAAAGTTCTGAACTAATTTAAGGTCAACAAAACAAACAAAAATTGTTTAACTGGCTTTAATATAAAAATAAAGTTCTTTATTCAATATAGGATAACAAATAAAATGCAAGCATATCATTAAAAATCACAATATAAATATGGAAAGGTTGAAAAATGTTATACTTAAGTTTATCTAAATAATGATGAGTGTCAGATTCATTTAATGGTCAAAAAACAATATAAGAAGTAAGTGAAATGAGTGAAACCAATATATGTTCAACTCTTTTACTCTTGCTGAATTTGGCAATAGTTAACCAAGCTTATTTAATATCAGATGGTTTAGAGATGTACAGAATAATGTATACTTCTTCTTTCCCTCTATGTGAAAAGCAAAATTTGTTGCTGCAATTAACTAGATGTATTGTTTTTAATTATTTTTCTTTCTACAGCATGAGTTATGATGATTTGGATATAACAAAAGAATGACCTAGAGAAAGAAGGAGAGTGGCAAAATCTACAGACTAATTCTAGCACAAGTGTAACACAAATTGCTGCCTTGCCTGACAATTAGAGCCTGGGCTTGTGATGGACCTTTCCACCTGTATCTATGGCTAAAAACTCCATTGTTTCCAGTCTAACTCTGATTTTCATTTCTTTCAGGTTTGGATTTGTTCTTCATAAAGATGAACCTGCATTACAAAAAATTGATCTTGAAACCATGTCATACATCAAGACAATTAACTTGAAGGACTATAAGTGCATTCCTCAGTCATTGGCATATACACACTTGGGAGGCTACTACTTCATTGGCTGCAAACCTGACAGCACCGGAGCAGTTTCCCCACAGGTCATGGTGGACGGTGTAACTGACTCAGTCATTGGATTCAATAGTGATGTGACGGGCACTCCATATGTTTCTCCAGATGGTCACTACCTTGTCAGCATTAATGATGTGAAAGGTCTTGTAAGGGTTCAGTACATTACCATCAGAGGAGAAATACAGGAGGCTTTTGATATTCACACAAATCTGCACATATCTGATCTGGCATTTCAACCATCCTTTACTGAAGCCCACCAATATAACATCTATGGTAGTTCAAGCACACAAACTGATGTGCTCTTTGTGGAGCTCTCTTCTGGGAAGGTCAAGATGATAAAGAGTCTCAAGGAACCACTCAAGGCAGAAGAATGGCCTTGGAACCAGAAAAACAGGCAAATCCAGGACAGTGGCTTGTTTGGTCAGTACCTGATGACACCTTCCAAGGACTCTCTCTTCATCCTAGATGGACGACTGAATAAATTAAACTGTGAGATCACTGAAGTTGAGAAAGGAAATACAGTCATTTGGGTTGGAGATGCCTAAAAACCCTATGATACAATTGATACAATTATTGGATGAAGCATTTTACAATACATTGCACTTAATCCATTGTTTAAATTTACAACTTAACTTTCCAAGTTTATATCCTAGTCAGATTAAATTTACTTGGTTGGCCCAAATAAAATAAGTTGTTTTTGACTAAGACATACACAATTAAGAATAGTGGTTAATTAGAAATACTTAGCACACTATTGAATGAGAAATCACATCAGTCACAAGAATCAAATGTGTAAATTATGCTTTAAACAATAAAGTAGGATTTAAATCATTTAAAAAACTAAACTGCAGGGAATTTCAGATGACGTAAGCATTATTTCATTTTGAGGGTAGTTTATTTTTTTCTCTGTCCTTTTGGTATGATTAAACAAGAAATAAAAGGTGTTGTGGAACCTTAAAATTCTTAATTCAAAATATTCGGTCCTGTCCACTGTTTATAATATTTTGTGCCTTGAAGGGAATGTCACAGGAGGAAAAGGAAGACTAAAACCTGGATACTAAATGCCCTCATAACTATAAATCTCTTGTTGTTAAAAAACATCTCTTGCGCCAAAACTTGCCTTCAGTCTTTTGTTTAACCCTCAGTGAACTATCAATTGAAGGCATAAGTTGGCCTTAGCTTGTACACAGGTGTCAACCTCTACTTGACATTTACTGTATAATCTGCAGCATGCTATAGAAAGTGGGAAGGAAGGGAGGAAAATAATTACAGTCAAAATATTTCCAATCTATCTACTCATTTTGCTTTCAATCACTAGAGTGCATTATATTTTTAATGCAAGTTTGTCTGGGATGTCAACTGCCTACAGATGTTTATTACTAGCAGAACAGATTATTTATTAATAGATTGTTTCTTTTCATATAGTCCAATGGTTCATCATCAGGAACTTTCGGTTGTAAAAAAAGAAATATTACTTTTGTCTGCTAAAGTAAACCATATATAGGGAAATTAACACCTAGGAAAAGAAAACTGGCAAGAGAATTGATGAGATATTAGTGGCTTAGAAGAATTAGTAATATAAGTTGGGAATAAAGGGGTAGCCCCATAGTGGTAAGTAAAGATGTAGTTCTCCATTGTTTTTGCTATTTAAATATAATGTATCAAAAACCTTTATTCCAAATAATTTCCCCAAATGGTTTATTTTATTCATATCCTATGTAATCCTAGAAGCACCTTCTCACTAGGTGCTGTAGTTTGAAACCTAACTAATCCTCCTCCTTGAGACACTGTAGAGAAGTAAAAATTGTTGCTTCTCTTTTGTTTTAAGAGGAAATGAGAAGGCCAGCAGAAGTAGATTAAAACTAGAGAGCTGGTTTATTAAAATAAGCAGAAAATTACCCAGGCTTAAAGTAATAGCTTACCTGTTTTCAAAATCTTTGTGCTTATTTTTGTTTTTATTGTTGCAAAAAATGTTAATGGGCTGTTGAAATGACCTCCATTTACTTAAGGTAATCCAATAAGATCTTTTTTAAATATACAAATTTTACTCAAGTTTAAATTGTGTAAAACTGCTTAGAAACCTGAAATTTTATAGTGTGTAATATCTTATGTGTATATAGCATCCTGAGCTGTGTGATACAGTAGATTTCTTCTTAGCAGAAACATCATGCGAGGTGGATTTAATAAACCACAAAAATCAGCTTATGTTTCTACTTATTGAATCTGCTTTACTTTTTAGTAATTTTCTTCCTTGTGAACATGAACCATATAAAGTGTCTGTGACTTAATGATTTCATGTAAGTCTTTTGCATACATCCTTCTTTTGTAACTTACACCATGTGGATGCTCTGTCTGTAGACATTGCTTGATAAAAGGAGAATAAACCTCTTACATTTTAACCCTTGAGAGTTCAGTCAATGATTTAATATGCATACCATTTTTTAAAAATTCCTCCCAATGCTTCAGATATAGTGTGGTGCTCTGGATTATTCTGAAAGTGATGAAATCAGGTGAAGGTAAAGTAAACTGAGATCAATCAAGGAAAGAGAAGTTAGTCTTTTTATATAAAATCTAAATTGGATATCCCTTGATTATTCAATATTTGCAGCAAGGCATATGTTCTTTACATGATGTCTCTTTTTATAGAATACCTTCTTTTCTTGTGTATTCAATGAAAATATTGGACTGGAATATCAAAATTTTACTCAAAAGAGTAGGCTTTCCTTTCCATGACCTTACAGCATTAATCACACAAATACTGAGTCACTTTTAAAAACATTCTGATTGTTAAAATACTGATATTTTTGAGCTTTAAAAAAATCAGATGAATATGTATGTTACAATTATATCTGAAGTTGATATTTCTTCAAAGACAAGGTAAAAGGTTGAGTAAGAAATAGCATACAGGGAATCAGTATGATCCTATGCATACCCTGATTAAAGTGTACTGTAAATACTCATATTAGCAATAATGTGGGTGTGTATGAAAAGTGAAAGTGAAGAAAAACTAGGATAAAATTACGAGTAAACTGCTTTAAAAATAAGCTATAGGCTGGGTGCGGTGGCTCACACCTTGTAATCCCAGCACTTTGGGAGGCCGAGGCTGGTGGATCACGAGGTCAGGAGATCGAGACCATCCTGGCTAACACGGTGAAACCCCGTCTATACTAAAAATACAAAAAAAGTAGCCAGGCATGGTGGCGGGTGCCTGTAGTCCCAGCTACTGGGAAGCCGAGGCAGGAGAATGGCGTGAACCCGGGAGGCGGAGCTTGCAGTGAGCTGAGATCGCGCCACTGCACTCCAGCCTGGGCGAAAAAGTGAAACTCTGTCTCAAAATAAAACAAAACAAAGCAAAAACATGCAGAACAGACCGGGCGTGGCAGATCGCTTGAGGTCATGAGTTTGAGAACAGCTTGGCCAACATGGTGAAAGCCCATCTCTGCTAAAAAAATAAAATAAAATAAAATAAATTAGCCAGTGTGGTGGGTGCCTGTAATCCCAGCTATTTGGGAGGCTGAGGCAGGAGAATCGCTGGAACCCGGAACCCGGGAGGCGGAGCTTGCAGTGAGCCAAGATTGTGCCACTGCACTCTAGCCTGGGCCACAGAGCGAGACTCCGTCTCAAAAACAAAAAACAAAAAACAAACAAACAAAAAAATTTAAAAAAGAAGCTATAACCCCAAAGAATAGATTTGTTTTGTTCGTTTGTTTTTGTTCTGTCGCCAGGCTGGAGTGCAGTGGCGCAATCTTGGCTCATTGCAACCTCCTGGGTTCAAGTTATTCTCCTGCCTCAGCCTCCCCAGTAGCTGGGATTATCAGCACTCGCCACCACGCCCGATTAATTTTTGAATTTTTAGTTGAGACAGGGTTTCACCATGTTGGCCAGGATGGTCTCGATCTCTTGACCTTGTGATGCAACCGCCTCGGCCTCCCAAAGTGCTGGGATTACAGGCGTGAGCCACCGTGCACGGCCCCAAAGAGTATATCGTTAACAGACAAAAGAAAAAAAAATGAAATCATATCAATGACAGGCACGGAATGACTAAAGGTATGAAAGCAAGCATGGAAATACGATGTGGGGTGGTCACAGAGCAAAAATGAAAGATGTAAATTATTTATTTTTAAAAATTGTTGATATAGGTAAGACAAGAAAGTAGGTTGTAAACAGTTTTTAAGGGAGAGAGGTGAAGATTGAAACTAGTTTAAAAACTTGGAATTAATCCAGGCAATAGAGACCTAACCAGAATTTTTCACTGCTTCTGTAGATACTGAATAACGAACTTCTAAAAAGAGAAATGATAGTGAAAACAATATTTTTAAAATTTATGATCCTTTTAGTGGAATGAAAATTTAACTGAAGACTAGGGAAACTGAGGGAAATGGAATTACTTAGGTAACTTTTGCAAAAATGTGAGTTTATGATCTTTAAGGCACGACAATTAAATTGAAAGCATAATAAGTCTTGTTAAGGAACCATACCTGAAGTAGCAACTGAATAAATATGGATCATAAAAGGGACAAAAATGATAAGACTAAAATATGACACCGTTGATAGAAATAAGAAAGCCTTGAAGGAGAACTAAATTCGGGTGACTGAATGAAGATCTGGATAAGGGACAAACTAAATGGAAATATAGGGCAATGGATATATGCCCAGGGAAGTGTCATCATATACAGCAAATAATGTAGTTTTTAGGGGTCATTCTACCTTCTGTCTAATTATATCCATGTAAAGTTGAAGCGCTTAAAATATTTGCGATTTAAGGCCTAATAACCTTTCTGATTCCCACTTAAAAGTTATTCACAGAATTTTACTTTACAACATCAATTCAGTTGAATTTTACTAATCAAGATTTTTACATGATAAAACAATATGTTTAATACTACCTGACAAATTATTATATTGTGTAAATATCTGAAGACAGAAAAAAATGAAAACAATATTGATATTCAGGAAAACATCTTTGTATGATGTTTTCACTATTTATGAAAACCAATAAAATGAAATAAAAATGTACAACCCAATGTTACAATTTTAAGAACTCTTAAGGGGCTCTTCTATTTTCACTTGCTACATTTAGCATGTTCCGATATGAACGGGCAAAGAGAACAAAGGAAGCACCTACCAAATATCTATGTCTACTTTTCTTTCAATCACAGTCTAATATCATTTACCTCTCCTGAGAAACTTCAGAGGCAGAAATGTATTCTGAAATTCATGCCATAGAAATTCTCATCTGCTGTCTTAAGTCCTGGTAAATTTTTCCGTCTTTCTAGAAAACTAAATCTTCACCATATGAGCATAGCTTTTTGTTTGTTTGCCTTTATAAATTGCATAGTCCTGTTGGTAAATGGAAAAGCACTTAGCTTTTCAGTAATATTCAGTGGCAAAATGAACCTGCCTCTGTGGTATTTAGTGGATACTGCACAGCTATTTTACCGTAATTTAAAGCTAAAGTTGGTGAACTGGAAAAGTTTTAACAGTTGTTCTTTTATACTAGAGTTTACCAATAATAAAATTATCTATTTTGGAACTTGTTTTCAAGGCTGTAATTAAATTTGGCTGAAATTGGCAAAGAACACACCAAAATACTAAACATATTCTGTTTTGATGTTTTGTAAATGTATTGAAAGACTGTTTCTAAATACACATTTTCCTGCTTTTTAGAAGAAGAATCAAAATCACCTCAGTGTCAAAAGAATATTGATATTTCAATTGGAAAAATGTCCACATTATTTAAGTGGACAACTAGTTATTCAAATATTCAATAATTATTCAAATATTCATTATTCAAGATACTTTTTGTATTTCAATTAAAATGAACAGTGTTATTTTACACCTGGACCCATAAACTTGTTCAAAGTTACAAAGTCCAAATAAAATATCTCATGATAATCAAGGCAGATATGTAAGAAAATATAGCTCTTTAAAAACGGTTAAATATGGCAGGATGCGGTGGCTCACACCTGTATTCCCAGTACTTTGGGAGGCCAAGGCAAGCAGATCACAAGGTCAAGAGATGAAGACCATCCTGCCCAACATGGTGAAACCCGGTCTCTACTAAAAATACAAAAATTAGCTGGTCGTGGTGGTGCGAGCCTGTAATCCCAGCTATTCGGGAGGCTGAGACAGGAGAATAGTTTGAATCCGGAATGAGGAGGTTGCAGTGAGCCGAGATCACGCCACGCCACTGCACTCCAGCCTTGTGACAGAATGAGACTCTCTCTTAAAAGAAAAAAAAAAAAAAAAAAAAAAAGGTTAAATATTGACATACTCTGCTCATACAGCTGTTTTTTGTTTTGTTTTGTTTTGTTTTTGTTTTTGTTTTTGTTTTTGAGACGGAGTCTTGCTCTGTCACCCAGACTGGAGTGCGGTGGCGCAATCTCGGCTCACTGCAACCTCTGCCTCCCAGGTTTATGCCAGTCTCCAAACACAGCCCCCCGATTAGCTGGGACTACAGGCATGTGCCACCACGCTCTGCTAATTTTTTTTTTTTTTTTTTTGTATTTTTAGTAGAGATGGGGTTTCACCATGTTAGCCAGGATGGTCTCGAGCTCCTGACTTCGTGATCTGCCTGCCTCAGCCTCCCAAAGTGCTGGGATTACAGGGTTGAGCCACCGCGCCTGGCCCCACCTGCTTTTAAACTACTTCTGCTCTTCAGTTTCTGTCCTTTCAGAACTATTAACAAAGAGTACCCAAAATATCAACATTTGATCTTATAAAGTATAATTTATCATTTTATCTTTATTAATAAACATTATCTTCAAACATTAATTATTCTGTAGGGTAATTGTTATAAGTTGAGCAAGAGTGAATATATTGATAAGTTACTAACACATAGCATGTTAATTTTATAGCATTTTTAAAAGTTGCTTGCTGATAGAAATATCATTTTTAATTCGTCTATTTCAGTGCAAATCTGCCATATGCCATGCAGTTCTCCACTTTAAAGCAAGTAAACACCTAACTGGGGGTGTGTGTATGTGTGTGTGTATGTGTGTGTTTTAATTTGAGCATATAAAAGTGAAAATACATCTAGGGACATTGGAGGATGAAGTTTTAATATTCAAACATATCCCATTAATATTTTGGAATGCATATTAAATCTAGAACCATGATAGGGAATTACATAAAAATTATTATAATATAGGATTCCTGTATAAATTTGTAGAATGACTATGAATCACAGGATCTCACATCTCTCATAGCATTCAAATAGATAAAAACACAGACTACCAATCTTGGTAAGGAGAAATCAAAGAAACACAAAGTCAGTGGATCTTCACTCTGGAGATGCTGTAAGATCAAGTAAATTAGGATGTGTACTTATTTACAGACTCTCAATAATGTAATACTGAGTTCAAATAAATATACGTATACATACACATTTATGCATTAAAAGCACTTCCCTGATATATTTCACAATTACTAAAATATATTTTACATCAATTACAAACCCAAATTCAGTAAAGGGAAACTAGAAATCAGTCTCAATTCATCAGAATAAACTGAGAAAAATTTCAATTACTTAACAAGTAATATATATGTGAACAAATATATAAGCATGTATATCTAAGAAATATTAACAAATGTCACTTTAAAGATGAAATCAAATTGAGATCTGTACAATCTGCAGATTCTCTAAATAATGAAAATGCTAACACTATGCTGCAAAAATAATACAGAGATTCTTACATTGCTTAGAAAGAACAAAGCTGCAAAGAAAGCCGTGGCCTCCCCCATACACACACACTCTAGCAGAAAAAGCTGGAAAATCCACAAAATCATATTGTTACTTGAGCCTCTTTAGACAGGTGGGGTTACAAGTTCACCGGGTAAACTAATTTCCAATGAGGGACAAGGAATAATTTCACCCTTGGCATAGCACAGGAGAAAGAAGTGGCCTACATAAATGAATGTAAAATGAAATCAGCTAACATTTTAAAAACTTCTTCAAGGGAATGTCTAGGCTAGCTTATCAGTTTGGAAAGACTAGGGGCCTCAGACACAGGAAGAGTTTATACTCACAAAATGTTTTCCACGGATCTTCACCATGTGCTTAGAAAAAGGCAGGGTGGGAGACCAGAAATGGCTAGCTTCGTTGGTAGTGTGGTGTGCAAGTGGGGATCAGCTGCTTTCGGGAGATGGGTCTTGTCCCCTTGCCCTTACTCTTCTGTCCTAAGAAGCAAAAATGTTAAGTAGCTAGGGTATGGGCAGTCACCTGTCTCACCCCCAGGGAACAGGCAAGGTTCCATTGCTTCTAGGAGGAGTAAAAGCAAAACCTGTTGCTTCTGAGGAGTGGATGGCAAATAATCTCATCTTCATCGGCAAAACATACATCAATATATTGCTGCCAAAAGAGAGTAAGACTCTCACTGCTGCGGGAGGGGCAGTGAACCATGTCTAGTGAAATGTGAGAAAAAGTACAGCACTTACTTTTAAAGAGATACACTTTAGTAACACTTTTTCTTTTTATTAAGTGTAATTTGTCTGACATTACCAGAGCTACTCCAGCTTTCTTACAGAAGCTTTTTGCATAATTTTTTTCCTTCCTTTATTATCTATTTGAATTTTTCAATCTGAAATTTGTCTCCTTTAAACACCACATATTTGGAGCTCTCTTTATACTCTCATCAGACTATATCTGTATTTTGATTGTTTACCCCATTTACATTAAATGTATTATTGCTGTAGTTGGATTTAAATCTTCTATGCTATTTTATAGAGGCCTCATGTGTATCCTGTTTCTCTATGCCTCATTTACTGCCTTCTTTGGAATTAAGTGAATATTTCCTGGGGTAACATTTCAATTCCTTTAATGATAATTTCACTTTTTAAAAATTGTTTTTGTAGTTGTTTCTCTGGGGCTTACCATGTACATCTTAACTTATTAGAATGAACTTCAGATTTATACTAACTAAATTCTAGGGAGATACAGATATGTTAGTCCTATGTAACTCTCACTACTGTTTCCTTATTTTGTGCTATTTTTGTTATATTCGAAAAAATGCCTAATACTAATTATCACTTTATATAATTTTGTTTTTCTAAATAAGAGAAAAAAGGAGAAGTACATATATTTATTGTTACAAAAAATGTCCTTATTTACTATTTCTGTTTGTCTTTATAGGTTTCTATGGTTTAATGCTTTTTCTCATTGCAATACAGGGAAATCCTTTTCGCTTTCATTGTCAAATATGTTGCATAACTATATGTGGTAGGTGTGCAATAAAATACACATTTTAAAACAAATTATTTTATTTCAGTTAAAAAGAGGAAAAGAGAAGATATAGGCATTTACAATGTCTTCTTAATTGCATAATTATCATTGTTGGCATTTTGTGTGCACCTGTGTGTGTGTGTGTGTGTGTGTGTGTGTGTGTGTGTGTGTGTATGTATGTATGTATTGAAATTTTTGCTATGGTCACTAAAGAAATTTGTTTAGCATTTTTATAAGGTGGATTTGCTATCAAGAAATTCTCTCAATTTTTGTTTCTCTGGTAAGGTCTTCATTTCACCTTCATTTACGAAAGATGAAGTTTCTGAATGTTAGATTGTTGATTGAATTTTTTTATTTTAGCAATTAGAATATGTCATCCCATTACCTATTAAACTTCATTGTTTTTGATGGTAATATGATAGAATTCTTACTGAGATTCCCATAAATGTGATGTGTTAATCTCTCACTAATTCAAAATTGTCTGTTTGGCTGGGTGTGGTGCCTCACGCCTGTAAACCCAGCATTTTGGGAGGCCAAGGTGGGTGGATCATTTGAGGTCAGGGGTTCAAGACCAGCCTGACCAACATAGAGAAACCCTGTCTCTATTAAAAATAAAAATATTAGCCCAGTGGTAGTGGCGTGTGCCTGTAATCCCAGCTGCTTGGAAGCTGAGGCAGGAGAATTGCTTGAGCCTGGGAGGTGGAGGTTGCCGGTGAGCTGAGATTGTGCCACTGCACTCCAGCCTGGGCAACCAAGTGAGACTCTATCTCAAAAAAAAAAAAAAAAAGTCTATTTGTTTTTGTCTTTTAATATTTTTACTATGACATGCCTGGGTTTTGATCTCTTCTAGTTTATGTAACTGGGGATCATTGAGCATTTTCAATGTTTAGATTATTATTTTTTATTAAGTTTGGGGAGTGGTCAGCCATAGAAATTTTTTTTTTTTTTTTTTTTTTTTTTTTTTTTGAGACGGAGTCTCGCTCTGTCGCCCAGGCTGGAGTGCAGTGGCGCGATCTCGGCTCACTGCAAGCTCCGCCTCCCGGGTTCACGCCATTCTCCTGCCTCAGCCTCCCGAGTAGCTGGGACTACAGGCGCCCACAACCGCGCCCGGCTAATTTTTTGTATTTTTAGTAGAGACGGGGTTTCACCGTGGTCTCGATCTCCTGACCTTGTGATCCGCCCGCCTCGGCCTCCCAAAGTGCTGGGATTACAGGCGTGAGCCACCGCGCCCGGCCAGCCATAGAAATTTTTAATAAATTTTCTGTTCCTTTCTTTTCACTTCTTCCTCTTCTATGCTAATGAATTATATGTGTGTTAGTATAATTAAATGTGTGTTAGTATGTATGTGTTAGTATCTCACATTTTTCTGAAGTCTATTGCATTTTAAAAATAATTCTTTCCTTTGGATTTTGGATTCTTTATCCATCTATCTTCAAGGGCATTGATTCTGTCTTCTAGCAGTTCAAATCTTCTGTTGAACTACTCCAGAAAAAATATTTTTCTTTATTATGATTTTAAAACCCAGAATTCTATTTGTTTCTTTATATCAATTCTACCTTTTTACAGATATTATATTTTTGATAAGCCATTGACCTCTTGTCTTCCTTTAGTCTTTAAACAATTTCAATTAATTCTTTGAACACATTTATAATGGCTTCTTTGAAGCTTTGCTGATTAAATGTAACAACTGGACCCTCTAATAGGTCAGTTGTTTGGGCTGCGTGATTTTTTTTCTTGTATGGGACACATTTTGTTGTTGTTGTTTCTTTGTATGTATCATATTTTTTGTTAAAAATCGGGTCATTTTGGATAAGACATTGTGGCAACTCTGAATATTCTCTCTCCCTAATCCTTTTGTTATTATTCCATTCCTGTTTATTTGTTTGGTGACTTTGCTGGACTACTGTAGTGAAATATAAATCCCACAAGTTGTGAAACCTTGGTATCACACCTCAGTGAGCACAGCATTGGGCATGTGTATAATAATCCTGGGATGACATTGGTTTTAGAAGGGCTTTCTTTGACTATTAGTTTGCCTGATCTTTCTGTTAACCTGTCTGTCTCTTTGACATTACACCCACCTGTTTGTCTCCACTAATTGCTGACTGAATTTGTTATTGGTTTCAAGAATTTTACTGTTATCCCAGACCTGGGAAACTAGTTTCTCCACAGTATGCTCCAGTTAAATTCAGACTCCTTTGCAGATATCATTTTGGTCTCCGCTTTACAGATTTGCTCTGACCTTGCTTTATTTCACTGTCTCTTTTTCTGCTTATCTCTGGCAAATTGGCTGCCCTAAGATTAAACTTTTTGCCCGCATAGAGCCACCAGCTTATTTTCACTTGACTACCACCAGAATATCTACTGTTTTAAAGCGATCATCGTAGGCTTGAATTTCTTCACCTTCTGTTTCAAATAAGGGTTTTTATAAGAATAATCTGAGTTAACTCAGTGTTTTTATAGGAATAATCTGTTGCTTTTGTTTTTTTCTTATGACTTACTTCTCCCTCTGTTATTATTATCTGCAAAATATCTGATCCACAGCTCTTGAGCTGGTGGTGAAGATTGTTGCCTTCTACTCTTGATGTGATGCTCTAGTTTTACAAGTAGGACAAGGTAGGAGATGGGAGTCTCCACTTTTCTGGGTCTACTTCTCTGATTATAAAACCTTCTTAACATGGTCTCGACTGGCCGTGGTGGCTCACGCCTGTAATACCAGCACTTTGGGAGGTCAAGGTGGGCGGATCACCTGAGGCCAAGAGTCTGAGACCAGCCTGACCAACATGGTGAAACCCCGTTTCTACTAAAAATCTAAACAAACAAACGAACAAACAAACAAACAACCTGGGCATGGTTGCAGGTGCCTATAATCCCAGCTACTCCAGAGGCTAAGGCAGGATAGTCACTTGAACCCAGGAAGCGGTGGTTGCAGTGAGTCGAGATCGCGCCACTGCACTCCAGCATGGGCGACAGAGCAAGACTCCATCTCAAAAAACAAAACAAAACAAAACAAAAAACTCTACATGGAACTATATGGTGTGGCATCCCGTTAGTTCTCCAAACACCCGATCACCTTTCTTGCATCTTTCTCCCTCACTCATCTCTTTCCAGTTATGTAACTTCCCTTCTCTTCTCTTAAAGGAACATACACACCCCTGACTTTTATATTTGCTGTTTCTTCCACTGAAAATATACATTCCCCGGATATCCTCATGCATGATCTCTTTACCTTCTTCAAATGTCTGCTTACCAGTGGGAATTCCTATTACTTTATGCAAAATTGGAAATCACCTTCCACAATATCCAAAATATGCCTATTCAACCGTGCTGCTTATTCATTTCCATGTTTTATAGACATTTAACATGTTATAGGTTTAATTTTATTACCTACATCACCCCATTCAACAAATACAAATAATGCAATTTAATAAGACGGGATTTTTGTCTGTTTCATTTATGCCACATCCAGAACAAGTCTCTGCATGTGGGAGGTCCACATTAGGCAGTCACCAAATATATGAGAGATGATTGAATTGCTATTTTTTTCAACTCTTGCCCTCTTTTTTTGTTCTCTATGTTTAACTTTTTGAGATTCTCAAATCATGGCAAATTGCATGCCTTGAATGTTATTAAATGTTATTAAACTGTGATAATTAAAAGTAAAACATTCAGGCAGGTGTTTTCTATTTAATATTCCCTAATTCTCTAATGTATTAGAGCTAATACACACATAATGAATATTTGAATAGATAATGTCTTTTTAAAATATTTGCCATTTCAATGTAAATGTAATTGCTTATGTAAACATGATGTTTGTTATGTTAAAAATTAATCTTTCATATATTATTAAACTCTAAATTAATAGACATAGTCTTTTAGTTATTTATAGAGATGGTATGTTCTTTACATATTAGTCTTACCACCACAAGAAGCATGCTTTTATGAAATAAAGAATATTGTATTTATGGTATCCTACAACAATATAGGATAATTCATATTTCTGTCTTGAGATTAATTCTTCAAATAAGAAGTATACTATTCAATGCTGAAAATAACTACAATTTCATTGAAACTTTTTGAATTGTTTGATGAATTTCTACTTCCCACATTATCTGACATGACATCTTTATCTTTGAATTCTCTTACTCTAATGTATTATGCATAAATTGTACATTGTGTTATCCAATTCTATCTAATCTCTCCATCCATTATTGGCCAATTTTCTATTTTTGCTAATATTATTAATTATAGTTATTTGGACTGAGAGTCAACAACCACAAAAATCATACTGCTTTAAAGACAATCATAATGGAAAAATGAATGTATTTATTGTGGTTGTAGTGCTGATGTATGTCATTTAGAATTTTTTTTTGAATTTCTCAGAAACTTTCTTAGTTGAATTTTTGCTCTTTAAAACATTTATTGTTTTAAAATCCTCCTAAGATTTTTGTTTATAGACCTGTTATTTTTATCTGTTCTTTCAATTTTTAAAAATCAAGTGTAGCTAAGTTTATTAGTCAAAGTCTAGAAGAATTATACATAGAACAGAAGATTGTGGGAGAAGTGAGTAAAATATGAAGGAAGGTCACTTATAGAAATTTAGGTAAGTAAATTTAAAGTTCAGAGCATACTGCTATAAAATTTTAAAATAAGCATTGTTAATGGAATAAGTTACTTCATTTTTAATAGAATGAGGTAGTAATGTGATTGATAAAAAGGTCCAATTGACAATATCAGGTGCTCTGCTACTTCACTGTTAAACCAGGCTGGAATACAGTGGATAGATCTCAGCTCATTCCAACCTCCGCCTCCTGGGTTCAAGCGATTCTCCCACCTCAGCCTCCCGAGTAGCTGAGATTACAGGCACGTGCCACCAGGCCCAGCTAATTTTTGTATCTTTAGTAGAGACAGGGCTTCACCATGTTGGCCAGGATGGTCTCGAACTCCTGACCTTGTGATCCGCCCACCTTGGCTTCCCAAAGTGCTGAGATTACAGGCGTAAGCCACCACCCCTGGCCTTACTGAGAATTTTTGCATTGATGTTCATCAGTGATATTCACCATCATTCTTAGTAAACTAACACAGGAACTGAAAACCAAATACCACATGTTCTCACTTCTAAGGGGGAGCTAAATTATGAGAACTCATGAACACAAGGAAGTGAACAAGAGACACTGGGTCCTACTTGAGGGTGGAGGGTGGAAGGAAAGAGAAGCAGAAACAATAACTATTAGGTACTAGGCTTAGTACCTGGGTGACAAAATAATCTGTACAACAAGCTTGTGTGACATGAGTTTACCTATATAACGAACCTGCACGTGTAACCCTAAACTTAAAATAAATGTTTTTAAAAAGATAAAAAAATGAACTCATAATTTAAAAAAATCCTGAAAAAGAAATCTCCAATCTCCAGGCCAAAATGTTTTCAATGGAGAATTTTACCAAATATTCAAAGAATTAACAACAATTTTGCTAATGTCTTTCACTATGCAATAATGCATAATGCGTTCCACTGGCCCCATTTTATGAGAGATCAGAATTATCCTTGGACCAAAATCAAAGGCAAAGAAAAGCAAAATGAAGCAACAAGGAAAACATTCAGAACAAAATCTGGCATGAATTCAAATCTCAACTTTTTATTTTATTTATTTATTCATTTATTCATTTACTTTTTGCCTTTTTAACACAGCAATGTACACAAGGAATAATATACCATGACTTAGTGGCCTTTATTCCATAGGCAGGACAGGTTCAGAGTGTGAAAGTCAATCAAGAGTCATTGTGCAAATAATTGTATTAACTTATGTAGACAAAAATGGACAAAATTTCTCATAACTCTCGGTAGAGGCTCTGAACACAATTTAATAAAGAGGATCTACAAAATTCTATAGCTAACATCATACAAGTAGTAAAAGGTTAAATGCCTTATCTCTAAAACAGTGAAGCAAGCAAGAATGTCTGCCTTTACCATCAGTCAACATATTATTAGAAGATGTATAGAAAACGATTAGGTAAGAAAAATAAATGAAAGGCATACAGATTGAAACAGAATAAAACTCTATTTGCAGATGACATGATGTTCTATTAAAAACTTTGAAGAAATCTACAAAGAAAGTTTCTAGAACTAACAAATTAATTCAATCTGGTCATGAGATACAAGATCAACACATATAAATCAACTACATTCTTATGTAAAGGTGCAAATAAATTTAAAATGCAAACCCTTTATAAGTGTTCCAAAGAAGATTAAATAGTAGATATAAATTTAACTGAAAATATACAGGAGCTGTATGATGAAAATTGCACAATATTTAAGAAAGAAATTGAAGAATCCCTAAATACTTGGGGAAGCATACTGTGTTGATTGACTGGAAGGCAAAACATAGTAAAGATATCAATTCTTGTATTGGTTTGTGGCTTAATGCAATTCTTAAATCTCAGCAAGAGTTTTGTAGGCACAGACAAACCTACTCTAAAATTTCTACAGACATTCTCTAGGATAGATAAAACACTTGAAAAACAAAAGAATAAAGGGGGAGGAACTATTCTACACAATATGATGGCTTATTTTAGAGCCAGAGTAATCAAACCAGTGTAGTAGTGCTGGAAGAACAACCACACAGATCAATGAAACAGAACAGAGAAACTAGAATTATTTGTTGACAGAGGGTAAAAAACAACTCAATTTAGGGGGATAGTATTTTCAACAAGTGGTGTTGAAGCAATTGTACAATTATTGGTAAAAAATAAACCTGAATCTAAATCTGACACCTTATAAAAATTAACTCAAAATGAATAATGTATTAAATATAAAACTTCTAAAAAGGTAAGGAAAATATTTAGGGCCTAGGACAAGGTAGAGATTTCTTAGATTTAGCACCAAAAGTATGATCCATAAACAGAAAAGCTGATAAATTAAACCTATGAAAGTAAATCATTTTGCTCAGTAAAAGACCCTAAGATGAAAATACAAATGATAGACTAGGACAAAATATTTTCAAATCCCACATCTGACAAAGGACTCATGTAGAAGGCGTAAAGAACTCTTAAAATTCAATATTAATAAATCACGCAATACAATTAGAAAATAAGCAACATACATGAAGATACAAAGCAAGAGGATTGTTTGAGCCCAGGAGTTCAAGAGCAGCTTGGGCAGCATAGTAAGACACTGTCTCTACAAGCAATAATTTTTTAAAAAGTTAGCTGGGCATGGTTACACATGGACGTACTCCCAGCCACATGAGAGGCTGAGGCAACAGGACTGCTTGAACCCAAGAGTTCAAGGCCGTAGTAAGCCCTGATTGCGAGCCTACACTCCAATCTGGGTGACAGAGTAAAACCTTGTCTCAAAAAAAAAAAAAAAAAAAAAAAAAGAAAGAAAGAAAAAGAAAAATACATTCAAAGCACAATAAGATATCAGTACAAACCTCACACCTATCAGAATGTATAAGTTTAAAGATGATGATAACACCACAAATGCTGTCAACAATATGTCAAAACTAGGTGATTCACGCATTATTAGTTTGCATGTAAAATGGTACAGCAACTTCAGAAAAGAGTTTGACAGTTACTTTTAAGACTAAAAAGAGTCTTAACATATGACCCAGGAATTGCACTGTTGGCAAATATCTCAGAGAACTGAAAATTTTGGTTTGTTTGTTTGTTTGTTTGTTTTTTGAGACTGTCTCTCGCACTGTCACCCAGGCTGGTGTGTAATGGCGTGATCTCAGCTCACTGCAACCTCTACCTCCTGGGTTCAAGCGATTCTCCTGCCTCAGCCTCCCGAGTAGCTGGGACTACAGGCACGTGCCACCTCGCCTGGCTAATTTTTTTCCATTTTTCGTAGAGTCAGGATTTCACTATGTTGGCCAGGCTAGTCTTGAACTCCTGACCTCGTGATGGGCCTGCCTTGGCCTCACAAAGTGCTGGGAATACAGGCGTGAGCCACTGAGCCCAGCCTGAAAGTTTTTTACATACAGTCACTTATACATAAATGTTCATAGCACCCTTATTCATAATTGCCAAAAACAGGAAACTCTTAGAATGTTCTTCAATGGGTGAATGGTTAAACAAGCAGTGGAACATCCAAATCATGGAATCCTCCTCAGCAATAAAAAGGAACAAACTATTGACACGTACAACTTGGATGAACTTCAGGAAAATTAAGATGAATGAAGAAAGCCAATTACAAAGTGATACATATTGCATGAATCCATTTATATGACATTTGTTAAGTCACAGAATTATAGAGACAGGGACAGAATGGTGGTTGCTGGGTTGGGGGCAGGCTGGAGAAGACGTGGCTATAAAGGAAGAAGCATATGAAAGTCCTGTGACAGTACCATTAAGTATCCTGATTAATGGAGAGCACATGCAATTACACATGTAATAAAATTGCACAGAGCTCCATGAGCATGCACACACACCTACACACGAGCTCATGCATAACTGCTGAAATCTGAATAAACTCTATATTTTGAATTTCTAGTAATTTCCGGGTTTTGATATTGTGCTATCCTATGCAAGATGTTAACACTGATGGAGTTTGGGTGAAGACTACACAGGTCATTACCACATATATTTTATAATTCCCTGAGTCTATATTTATTTTAAAATAAAATATTTTTAACATTTGTATTTATATTGAAACAGAATACTATATTTATATTCACATCAGGTTTTGTTTGTTTGTTTGTTTTGAGACTGAGTCTGGCTCTGTTGCCCAGGCTGGAGTGCAATGGCGCAATCTCGACTCACTGCCACCTCTGCCTCCTGGGTTCAAGAGATTCTCCTACCTCAGCCTCCCAAGCAGCTGGGATTAAAGGTGCCAGCCACCACGTCTGGTTAATTTCTGTATTTTTAGCAGAGACAACATTTCACCACGTTGGCCAAGCTGGTCTCGAAATCCTGTCCTCACCTGATCTGTCCACCTCGGCCTCCTAAAGTGCTTGGATTACATGTATGAGCTACTGCGCCCAAACTAATGTCAGTTTTTATGAATGATATGGATAAATAATACACTTGCTAATTATGGCAAATCTGTTTTATGATCAAGTTCTACAGATCCTTACTTTGTGATTTAACTCTGGATGTGTGTCACTATGTGGAAAAATATATATGTATATTTATTATATTTTCATATACACACACAAGTGCACAAACACCCATATATATTAAATATATATAAATATATGTTAGATATAATATATATGATATATTTATTAAATATAAAGTATATATATTTAATATATATGGGTGTGTGTATATTTAATATATATTATATATACCATATGATATATATACCATTATATATATAAAATATATATATTAAAGTCTATAGGAAATTTTATAAGTAACTCTTGTGGGTTGAATTTTGTCCTCTCAAAAAGATATGAAAAATTATAATCCCCAGTACCTCAGAATGTGATCTTATTTGAAAATAGGATCATTGAAGGTATGGTTCGTTAAGTTGAGGTCATACTAGTGGGGTGGGCCCTTAATCCAATATGACTGGTAGCTGAGATCCAGCCACTGCACTCCAGCCCGGGCGACAGAGCAAGACTCCGTCTCAAAACAAAAAACAAACAAACAAAAAAACCAGAGATGAAGAGGTACAGACAGAAGAGAAAAGAAGACTATGTGACAAGGGAGGCAGGGGTGTGAGTAAAGTGTTACAACTGCAAGCCGAAGAATGCCAAGGATTGCTGAGAACTACTGGAAACTAGGAGGAGGCATAGAATAAATTATCCCACTACAGGTTTCAGAGGCAGCATGGCCCTGTTAACACCTTCCTTTTAGACTTCCATCCTCCAGAACTTTGAGACTGTATTTCTGTTGTTTTAAGCTACTCAGTTTGTGTTATTTTGTTTTAGTTGCCCTAGAAAACCAATGTAACAACATACCATAAACAATCAACTAATGCAGGATAGATCATTTATAAGCAGGATTATGGGACCATCCTAGGAGAAACAGAAACAAAGTCAAACAGTTACTGTGATATTAAATTATTTTAAAATCATTTTTATGTGAAATTCTATGTGGAAATCAAATATATGATGTTTGAGGAACGTGCAGAACTACTTAATACTTTGAGATGAGCATGAAATCGAAAGCAGCAGTTACTGGCAAACAAAATCTTAGAGGTGTGATGCTCAAAATTGCCTTCTGCACTAATGGGAAAGTTCTGTGCCTTCCCTATCCTGTATTTAGCAAATGTCTAGTATGGTTATGGGAAATTTGAAATGTGGTTAAGGTGACTGAGGAATGGAATTTTAAATTTTATTTAATTAATTTAAAATTAATTTCAATTACATGACACAAGTGTCTACCATATTGAACAGCACCAGACTTCTCAAGGTTCTAGTCTGAAAGTCTTTAATCTAGAGGAAAGTATTCTTTTAATCTAACACACAGGATGTATGACTTCTAATCCACAGTCTTATTCTTACCACTTCTTATCTGTGTAAAGCTGATTAGACCATAATCCCCTCAGAATTATTTACTTATCATTGAAATATATTAGAACAGTTTAAGATCCCATGTTTCTATATATTATCTCACCTCCCACTATTACTGTTTTGTTTAAAATGTGTATGTCTGCTATGTTGCCTAATGTACCAGTCTCCCCAGTCTCAGTTGGATCATATCGCTAATACTTTTCAACACAAATCAAATTGTAGCCCAAGGGACTGGAGTACAAGGTTTTCTTCTTGTCTGGAAGCTGTGCTCTTTTAGAAGTGATGCTTTCCTAAATCAATTGATTGAATCATCAGAGGTATAAATGCTTTTTCTCTGACAAAGCCACCATCCTCTGAGAAGCTGACAGGCAGTGGGTGGCAACAGTTGTCTGACAAGACAGATTTGCAGTGCAAGCCTCAAGTGATGGGATTATATAAAGCAAAACAGTAAAAAAAAAATCAAATTAGTGCCAATGCAACCGTTCTTTAAAACCAGAGGAAGAATTTCCTAATGTTACCTGTTTTACAGAAGATTTAACAACATAACAACACTATCTTCCTTTGTTTTCACAGATTAGGAGAGGCCTTACTTGATCTACCAGGATGTATGTTTTGCTGAGAATGTTTCTTGGGATTCAGTTCAATGAAATTAATAAATGCATGGCTACTCTGAATCAGATAATGCGAACTACCAGGGAACAAAGATGAATGAGATACTGCTGTACATAAGAAGTTACTAATCCAGCAAGAAATAAACAACCAAATTAAGCAAATATTAATTGTTGTTTGATAATGTTTTAACTTTATCACTTCAATCATTTACATTTGTGTTTTGCAGCACTGTTAGTCTGGGCAGTTGATAAGAAGGTATTATATGAGTGTGATTTTATTGTGCTTCACAGAGTGAAGCTTACCCGAAATTAATACATATTTCCTATAGGAATGAGGGGCATTTCCCATATTAGCAACCAGACGCTTTTAGCAGAAGAGTTCTCAATTTACTTAGCTAAGTCGATCCTCTAATCTTCAAATTCTGCTTTTTCTGTGCTACTTTTGTTCTCTTGTTCATTGACTTATGAAATATTTACTAAGTAGCTATTGTTAGGCTCTGCTCTAGGTGCTGGTTGTATAGGAACAAAACCCATATGGCTGCTTGTATGGGAACAAAAGACCTCCCTTTAACAGAGCTTACTTTCTAGTGGGGAGAGAGGCAAGGAGACAGGAGGAGAAACTTCCTGTTATTCTTGTCTCCTAACTCTTTCACTGTACTCCCTGCCCCATCCCCAGTGTATTCGCAGGGGTTTCAAAAGCTGTGCTTCAGCCAATTCCCATTTCTACTTTCTGTGCTTTGTTATTTACCCCTTTACCAGGTGATTCTATCATCCTTTGTCTGTCACCCAGTGCACAGGGCTCCCCGAGGAAAGGGATAGAAGAAGGGAGACACATATATACACAAATGTACTGCTGCTAAGCTAAAACATAGAGAAAGCATGCCATTTCACAAAGCTAGCCTTGGCACTTTTTTTCCAGCCACTAATAATCTCTTTATCAAGATTGTCATGCCACTGTCAATTCAACTTAGAGTCACTGAATGTCTTCTAAATGCAAATGTCATAGTCATAGTTCATTAAAATCATTACACACTAATATGAATTTCCATCTTTTACTGAATTTTCAGAAATCACAGCACAAAGATGTCATTACAAAATAATTTGATAAATATATGGCTAAGAGTCTGGACGGTTTACTTGAGCATCCTGGAGATCTGATGTAATTATCATGTTATTACTCCCTCAAGCAGATGAGAATTTTTTTTTTTTTTTTTTGAGACGGAATCTCGCTCTGTCGCCCAGGCTGGAGTGCAGTGGCGCGATCTCGGCTCACTGCAAGCTCCGCCTCCCGGGTTCACGCCATTCTCTTGCCTCAGCCAGCACTGTAGGCGCCCACCACCACTCCCGGCTAATTCTTTATATTTTTATAGAGACAGGGTTTCACCGTGTTAACCAGGATGGTCTCCATCTCCTGACCTTGTGATCCACCTGCCTCGGCCTCCCAAAGTGCTGGGATTACAGGCGTGGGTCACCGCACCTGGCCTGAGAATTTTTAAGTATTAGAACTTTGTAACATGTTTTTTCCTTTTTTTTTTTTTTTTTTTTTTTTCTATTTTGTAAAGACAGGGTCTCTCACTATATTGACCAAGCTGGTCTCAAACTCCTGGCCTCAGGGATCCTCCTGCCTCAACCTCTCAAAGTACAGGGATCACAGGGTGAGCCACCATGCCTAGCCCAACATTATATTTAATAATTCTCAACATTCCTTATTTTTACAAGACCAAGTATCACTATTTCTTATGAAGAATAATGATTTTCTCTGTCACATATCTTCACTGCACTAACTTATGTATGTATAGTTTAGATGAATTGCTATGGAAACTATAGACCATTTAGGGCAAATCTCAGTAGAAAAATTCCAGGGTGATAAAAGGAATGGAGGTGGGGAAGAAGAATGTAATGCTTGGTTGGACTGATGAACTGCTTTGACTCAGATATTAAGATATATCATGACAAGTAGGATTCCCAGTGGAGTATGACAATTACACTCATCTCTTAGGGGTCTGGCTCATTAGATTACATTACAATTTATAAAAGAAAGAATTATTGCATTCTCCTGGTTACTGGTGACTGATCCGGAGAAGATTGAGACAACACAGTTTGCACAAATACCATGGATGAAACTTCTTGGTTCTGTGGTTTATGCCATTATTTCTAAATTGTGAGATAAGGCACTTGTTGTAACATTTGACAGATGTAGGGTTGTAGTAGTGAAAGGTCAAAGATGATGACGGGAAAGTTACAAAGGTTTAGCATGATATCTGTTCTAAGTGGCATGGTGATTATTATAATACAGTCATGTGGAAATTACAACTAAATGCTAAAATTTCGCTGACGTATAGGGTCCCTGCCACCTCTCAGGTTTAAGTTGTAAGATTAGTAGAAACCTTTGATCTTTTTTACTTAAGCTAAAAGCAATGGGAAATCTTAAACTGTATTTGCTTTCAGATTGACCTTAGGAAATATGACTTCCAATTAAAGGAATAGTATATACCAAAGTTTTGGGTATAAGAATAATACCAAACACTTACTCTTTTATGTTTCCAGGCTCTCTATTACACATTTTACACATTTTAACTTTTTTAATGCTCACAAAAACCCTATGAAGTACATATTATTAAAGCTCACTTTATTGATTAAAAAAAATAAAGCACAGAGAGTTTAAAGAATTTGGCCAAAGTCACACAGCTAATAAGAGGTGGAGCTGGATTTTGAATCTACAATGTCTGATTCCAGAGTTCATGCTTTTAATCATGAGAGAAGTAGAAGTTCAGTAGACCAGAGGAGTAGAATATACTGTCATTAATCCTGCTGATGCTCGCTTTTCCACTCTACTACAAAAGATAATTAGAAAGTTTACATTTACTTGGGGAAAAAAGCAAAATATCTTAGTATGTCATCTAGCAATAGGTGAATTCTACTTCACTGGTAATAATCATTATCATTAGTGATAATGATAGTGATTTAATGATAATAATACTGTATGAAGAGGAGTAGTCTGTCAGGAAAGATCATGGCAGTCACCACCTGTACTCTGACAAATTGTATTGATGACTTAATATACAAAGAGAAATGATTTTTCAATTTGCTAAGACACACGACCTACTAAGATAGACTATTAAAAGAAAAAAAGGTTATTTTAAAACCTGTCCTCACTTTTATCAAGAAAAAAAATTATTTGGACTTTGGTAAAATTATATACTTTAACTGGATATAATTTGAGGACATATGTGTCAAGTAACACATAAAAAGGATGTTTTAAAGATATTAATAAAAATTCATATTTGCTCTGTGACATTTTAAGTGTCAACCATAAAGAGTTTCACAGAAACAGAAGCCTCTGGAAAAACCTTCAGAAGTTTCTCTGTAGTATCCATAATTTTTGGACACAGTGATTATACTTGTCATTTATTCCTTTTTTGAAAGATAATTATTAGCCAGCTGCTTGGCACTGGGCGAGACTCATTACTGAAGAATATCAAATAACTGTATGAAAAGAGGTCCCAAGACTGTACTTGGTGATATCTCAAATGCATTTAAACAAGAAGGTTACTACTCAACAGAGCCAATTGTTTACATGGAAAGAGTACATGAAATAATATGATAAAAAGGGCAGAGGAAAGATCCAGTGTAGCTGGATACCAGCTCTTGACAACCATCGTTCCTTATCTTCCCAGAGTCTGTGCCCTACAGAGATGACCCACATGAAATACATCAGTGAGCACTCAGCCCTCTGGTATCCCCTGTGAGGAACCAGAATATGATAGAGAAAGCAGGAAGAGAGTAAAGTCAACATTATTTCGCTGGCTCCCCGTCTACTGCACCACCGTGAATTGGTTCAATAACTCCATCAAAGTACAGAACTTAAGCCAGTAAGGCTTCTCCATTCAGCTTTCTCTTAAATTCCAGTAAATATACCTTGCCTTGCTCCTACAGGCCCAGAGTTAGTGACAGTGTCCTAATGTTGCTACAGCTAGAGAACTCTCCATCTCTTCAAGCTGTTTTTAAACCCTGCCCACACTTTTTTAAATGGTGCAAATTATTTTCAAATTATACTAAGAAATATTTGTTTCTTAGCAGTATCCTGGCTAATATTACAAATG
Organism: Macaca nemestrina; assembly: GCF_043159975.1. Lineage (NCBI taxonomy): Eukaryota > Metazoa > Chordata > Mammalia > Primates > Cercopithecidae > Macaca > Macaca nemestrina. The sequence goes on from NC_092127.1 coordinate 28,331,550, forward strand.
TATTAGGAAATGGCTCAAGGAAAATAGAAAGTCAAGATGAAATCCTAGGTTGGTCTTCCTCATCTCAATAGAAATAATAGAATTCTTGAATGGAAACTACAAATAAATATCCTCAAAACATTAGTTAATTTTATTATCAGCAAGTGCTTTTACCCAATTTACCAAATAAAATAGTTACCACAGGAAAAGACATTATGGTTTCAAAGCAGGGCAATAATTCACAATACTTAAACTTAAGTAGTAGACATCTCTGTCCTTTATGAACCATAAATGTCACAACTTTCCAAGATCACATGTGATATGACAGTATGACAGAACTGGTATTTACATGGGTATTCCATCCCTCCTTAGAGGAGAGTACACTAGACTTTGGTACTAGAAGCAGACATAGTTAGAAATGATAATATTAGACCTTTAATTTTAGGATTGAGTTGTCTCTTTCCATGGATATTCTCTTCAAAATGTGTGTTGGCAGTACTTGTGGTACAAATTTCACTACATATGCTTTTTTAAAATTGTTAATGTTTATGAATATATAGTAGATAGATAGATATTTATGATGTACATGAGACTTTTTGATACAGACATACAATGTGTAATTATCATGTCAGGGTAAATGGGGTACCTGTCACCTCAAGCATTTATCATTTCTTTGTGTTACGAATGTTTCATTCTTTTCGTTATTTTAAAATATACAATAAATTATTGTTGATTATAGTCACCCTTTTGAGCTGTCATACATTAGGTCTTATTCATTATATCTAATAATATTTTTGTACCCATTAACCATCCCCACTTTTTCCCTCTTTCCCTTCTACCCTTCCCAGCCTGTGGTTACCATCATTCAACTCTTTATCTCCATATGTTCAACGGAAAATTATTCAACTGTAAAAAAGAATGAGATCCTGTCATGTATAACAATGTGGATGGAACTGGAGGATGTTATATTAAGTGAAACAAGCCAAGTACAGAAAGACAGTCTTCACAAATTTTCACTTATTTGTGGGAGCTAAAAATTAAAACAATTAAATATATTATATTACATTTTATCCCTGAAATCTGGCAATTTACAACTCAGACTATTTTCTTTATATCTTTGTTTTCTCTTTGTAACATAGCGTAGTTACTCATATTAATTCTGCAAATCATCAGCTATGAAATCTACATATTTAATTTATTGGTTAATTGCATACTTATGCATTGGCTATTATATCTACAGCATGGTATTTTTAACAATCAGGGAATATAACAATAAAGCAGATCCTCTACTTTCTAATAGTTTACAATCTTGGTGGTGAGAAAACTGAAGAGGGACATTTAATACTAAGAAATGGTGTCCCGAGTGCTCTAATAACTATGTAAACAAAATTCTGTGAGTGGCATAGAAGAGGTGAGATTAAAGGCCTTATATTTAAACAGCACTCTGTAGATTTCTTGGCACTGTCACACACATTCGTTTATTTAATTATTACAACAACTCAATGATGTAGTCAATGTAAATATTACTTTTAACACTTTACAAGGAAAAGAAATGCTAAGTGTTAGAAGTAGCAAGGCTCTGATGATGGAACCATATTGAATCTTTTCTGATTCCTAATAAAATATTTGTTTATACTTTTAGTTTACCTATCTTAGTTTATCTTTAATATCTATATTTAAAGCTGTAGAATATTAATGTTAGATCAATTTAAAATAGAGGGTAGTATTACTCTTGGTCATGTGAATATTTACAAGTAACAAAAAAATGATCCAAGGTAAGCATTCTATTTAGGGAGTGTCAGTAAGCACCAGGTACACAGCTTTGTACAACTACTTTAAGTTTAGAGCGATGAGAAAATGAACACTGGATCTCCAGAACAATATTAGAATAAAATCTGTCCTGGATAGTTTCAACATGTGCCTGTGTGAAGGCAAGGAACTAGAACAGATGATCTCTGATATGGTTTGGCTGTGTACCCAACAAAATCTTATCTTGATCCGTAGTTCCCATAATCCCCACATGTCATGGACGGGACCAAGTGGGAGGTAATTGAATAATAGGTGTGGTTACCTCCATGATGTTCTTGTGATAGTGAGTGAGTTCTCATGAGATCTGATAGTTTTATAAGGGGTTATCCCCCCACTTCACTCTGCGCTTCTCCTTGTTGCCACTATGTGAAGAAGGACATGTTTGCCTCCCTTTCCACATGATTGGAAGTTTCCTGAGGCCTCCACAGCCCTGTGGAACTGTGAGTCAATTAAACCTCTTTTATTCATAAATTACCCAGTCTTGGGTATGTCCTTATAGCAGTGTGAGAATGAACCAATATGATCTCCCAGAATTCTTTCTAACTCATTCTGTTATTCCTTTTCTCTGGTACCTTAGTCAGGCCCTATAAGTATTTTTGGCATCAGGTACATAATTTTTTTAGTCACTTGGGTTCTGTTTTGAACATTATTCATGCATTGTAGGTGCTAATGTTCTTCTCTAAGTGCCTAATTCACTGTCAGTCAGGGACTTGAGTCCACAGAAGAAAAAACTTGTGGCTAAAACTTTTAGATTCATTCTGATAATGGAGTGATGGTAAGTTTTTTTTTTTTTTTGAAGAAAAAAACAACTAAAAGAATCTATACAAAATAATAAGAAGGAAAGGAGTAAACTATACTAACAAAGAGTTCATATTTTTTATTATAGTCTAGAATTTTTTAAAGTGGTGATTAAACAGAATAAAGTTACATTTTGTATAAAGTAAAAATGGAGGAATGAATTTTAAAAACTTAATCTACTTTTACAGTTATTGAACATATATTGACTTATTAAAGAGAAATTCACAACCTACCAAAACAAAGAAAAAGCTTTCAAAAATACCACAAAAGGAGATTTTAGAGAAACATCTTAACATAAAGAATAAAAATTAGAGGTCAAAATGTATAAATTTGAAAGGACCTTGTGGATAGAATAGGAATGGTTTGAACAGTGACTTTGAGAAAGTTTCAATACAAGCCTTGTGATATAAAAGGGACTTTTGAACAAGAAAATTGTCAAAAGATAATAATAGTGTTTGTAACTCAAAACGTCTAGATTTGTAGCCACAAGATATGTGAGATATAATCATGAGAATATAAGATTGAGCATAGACATGTTTTTGTTTTGATCACAGATATTTACCAAATACTTTGGATTATATTCTCTTACAAAAGGTTTTACAATGAGAACTCTAGATCTTTAAAATATTTTGTGCTAGCCAAGGCACACTAGAAAAGTGCAAATTTAGTACTCCAAATGGAAATAACCTAATGAGGTTATGGTTTTTGTATTAACAAAATGAAAGTTTAAAAATAATAAGGTATTTACATACAAAGGTTTTAATGTTCATGGTGAAGATTACAAATAAATGTTTATTACACACATTTTAAAAGAAAGAAGGTTATGAAATCTGTTCCATAATAATTGACCTAAGACATCAATATTCTGAGTTATCAGGCAATAACTAACCTAGATTGTATAAAACACCTTAAAGTTTCACCTTTAGATGTTAGGATCACCACAGCATCAATCTTAGGGTTAGAAGATGGTATGTTCTATGAGAAAAAAACATTTAGAGCAGAGTGAGGAGTCAGAGTCTTGAGAAAAGTATAAAATAAAAATTAATTAGCCATATACAAATATTCCATACAAGATACATTGATACAATGAATAGAATGTAACCTAGAAGGTAAAGTTGGCCATTGATATATAAAATGTTTAAAAAACAGTATGGACTGATTGCAATAAGCACATATGAACTCAAAACTAACTCCACTTCCCAACTAGAAATCATTTATTTATAGAATAGAGAAAGTAATTTTTTTTTTGAGATGGAGTCTCGCCCTGTTGCCCAGGCTGGAGCGCAATGGGGCGATCTTGGCTCACTGCAAACTCCGCCTCCCCGGTTCAAGTGATTCTCCTGCCTCAGGTTCCCAAGTAGCTGGGATAACAGGTGCGTGCCAACATGCCCGGCTAATTTTTGTATTTTTAGTAGAGACGGGGTTTCACCATGCTGGCCAGGCTCTTCCCAAATTCCTGACCTCGTGAGCTGCCAGCCCTGGCCTTCCAAAGTGCTGGGATTACAGGAGTGAGTCACCGAACCCGACCTGAAAGCAATTTTGTTTTCGAAACGTTAGTTGAGATGTGGGGTGAACCTGAGTGTAGACAACAAGATTGAACCTGAGTATAGACAAAGATTTCTGTATACTTTTTAAACTAAACTCGCAGTTGAATGACCAGAGAGGCAATATAGTGGATAGAAAGCAGAATGTTGAAAAATCTTGTTCCAGTTATTTTCCTCTATCCACCAATAAGATTATGGAAGTCTGTTGTATTGAATTAAAATTTCCTTCTTTATTAAAGTAATTTGATTGCAGAAATATTATTCTAGAACCTGATCTCTCAATCTTTAAGTTTTATAATAATATTAACTGTGCTTTATATTATTAATCATTAATATTATAACTGAAATTAGGCATAAAAATCATAAAAATATTTTGTAAGTGTTGCAATTGCCTGTATACACATGCAGGATGCTACGTGTTTTAGAACTGTCTCCTTAGGAGTGAAACAGTACAGACACAGTAAAGACTATACCTTACTTTCTGGGCTTTTCGTCTATTATTTCCTAAAGCACTCTCTTTTCTTTGAGGATGTCAGTCTAGGGAAACTACAAGTGTCTATACTCCCACAAATTTCTATTATAAGTGTTTCAAACAACAGTCTCTAAACCTCCTATTTCTGAAAATTGAAGCTTCTGAAACTTTTAAACTCCATCCTTTCTCAAAAATTCAACATGATTTATCTCTAACAATAGCAGTAACATTTGATTGAGCACCCATTGTTGCTCAACCACTGCCTTTGATATTTGACTCACCGGGATGACTAAGACCACACTTGTATGTCCCACATAATAGCCTGTGAAGTGCAGGGATAGAGAATACTTGGCAATTCCTTAACGCCAAGAGAAGGAGATGGAAACTAGATTGAGAAAAGAAATATCTCATGACAGTTTCAAGTAGAAGACAACCCTTGAGCTTTGAAGCTAGCAGTTAAGAGGAAAATGGAAAGACTCCCAGGCACAGAGAGGAGTAGAGGTGAAGAGATTGATGAGAAAGATCAGGTTATATTTTTAAAACTGCAAGAAATTTGAGCTAGGTTCAGATTAGAGTGTCTGAGGACAGTAATAGAAAAGTTGGAAGAAACACAGCTAATTGCTTGAAGTGTATTCTATGTGAAATGTGAATTATTGTAGAAATAGATTTCAGATAGTAATTACACACACACACAAACACACCAATGTACACGTACTTTCTAAGAGTCAGGGACAGGCAAATAATGATATTCATTATTTAACATTGATTTACTGTTTTTTAAAAAAAGCTACCTAAAAATGCTTATGAGTAATTTTGCACATAAGGACTTCCTCAATATCCGTGATACTCATTATTATCACTTTACCACTATGAGCACATAAAACAGAAAAGTAGATTGGAAAGCAGAAAAAAAGACAGGCATCAGAGGCAGAGTGATCAGAATCTGAATCTCACTTCATTTCACATTTTCTACTCAGGATATACCTAGAAAAATTGACTATTTCCTTTGAATATTATAAAAATGCTTCTCATATCTATAACAATGCTGGCTACAGTAGCATAATTACTTCAGTAAATCTTTCATTAACCTATATTGTATTATTTACTGAACAATATTACTGATTTTTTTTTCTTTGTTTTTTTTTTTTTTTTTTTTTTTTTTTTTTTTTTTTTAGGTGGAGTCTTGCTCTGTCACCCAGGCTGGAATGCTGTGGTGTAATCTTGGCTCACTGCAACCTCCACCTCCTGGGCTCAAGCGATTCTCCTGCCTCAGCCTCCTGAGTAGCTGGAATTAGAGGAGCAGGTCACCATGGCGGGCTAATTTTTGTATTTTTAGTAGAGACGGGGTTTCACCATGTTGGTCAGGCTGGTCTCAAACTCCTGACTTCGTGACCCGCCCTCCTCGGCCTCCCAAAGTGCTGGGATTAGAGGTGTGGGCCACCACGCCTGGCAAATATTACTGAATTTAAGCCAAAACCAAAGCAAATATTACCTGAAATAATGTAATCTCATAGGAAATAAATATGATTGTGTGGCCAAGATAGCCAACTAGAAGCAGGTGGTGTGCATCACCCTCACAGAGAAGAATGAATGGGACAAGTAAATCCAGCACCTTGAACTGAAACATCCAGGTACATGCACTGGGATTAATCAAGAAAACAACTTGATTCATGAAGAATGCAGACAAGTAAGGGAGGACAACAGCCCGCTGGGGAATGACATGGAGCTGGGGAACCTCCCCCAGCAAGGGAAGCAGTGAGTGAATGTGTGACCTTGGAACTCATGCTTCTTGCATTGATTTTTGCAACTCTCTGATTAGGTGTTCCCCTGGTGAACGCACTCCACCAGGACCTTCCATCTGACACACCGAGCTACATGGAATCTCAGCAGAGCAGCTATTCAGGCACACTCAGAGATTCCGAGAACCTTAGATTCCCAAGCTTCCCATGCTTCTCAACAAAAGCAGCTGCAGCTCTGCCAAAATGGAAGGTTAAACTCTTGCACATAGCCCTAGGAAAGGGGCTGAATCCACTGGCCCGAGTGGCGACAGTCTGCAGGGCCCCTCACAAAATGAGGTTCCTTGGAACTCCAGCCAGCCACCCGTAGCAGCATTGCACTTCTCTGAGATGGAGCTCCCAGAGGGTGGAGCAGGCTGCCATATTTGCTCTTTGGACAACTTAGCCATTCTAGCCTTTGGCCTTTGGAGAGTCCAAGGCAACTGAAGGCTGAAGTGGTCCCCCAGTACATCACAGCTGCTCCAGGAAAATGTGGCTAGGCTGCTTTTTAAAGAAAACCCTTGATCCCATTCCCCCTCACTGGGCAGGACCTCTGAACCACGGTCTCCAGCCACTCCTCTAGATGTGCTCCAGCCTATGAAGATTTCAAACCTCCCTGGGACACAGCTCCCAGAAGGAGGGGTAGGTTACCTCTTGGCTGTCTAGGTGACTAATGCCATTCTGGCCTTCTGGTTTTGGAGAGTCTGAGGCAACCAGGTGCTGAAGTAGACCTCCCGAGAAGCACTGTGGAGCTGCTCTACAAAACTGTGGCCAGACTGCTTTCACAAGTGGGTCTCTGATCCTGTTCCTCATCACCAAGTGGGACTTCACAACTGAAGTCTCCAGTAAACCCCACTGGTGTTCTCCAGCCAACAGAGATTTCAAACCTCCCTGGGATGGAGCTCCCAGAGGAAGGGGCAGGTGGCCATCTTTGTTGCTTGGCTGACTTAGCCATTCCACCGCTATGCCAGCAGAGTGTAGTGGTTTTACAAAACCATGGTCACACTGACTTTTTCAGTGGGTCCCCAATCCCATTTCCCCTTTCTGGGCACGACCTCCCAACCAGGTCCACTCATCTTCTGCAGGTGCATTTGGGCAGGTAACAAGTCTGTACCTCCCTGGGATGGAGCTCCCAGAGGGAGGGGCAGGCTGCCATCTTTTCACAGCCTTCACTGGTGATACTTCCAGGCACAAATTCAAGTTGACTAGGGACTGGAGCAGACTCCTAGCATACCACAGCAGCCTTGTGGAAAAGTGGCCAGACTGTTACGTCGGGGCCCATTCTTGTATCTCCTCACCAGGCTGGTCCCCAGGCCTGGGCTTCCAGCCATCTTCCATCAGAGCTATCAAGCCAACAGAAGCTCTGTAATGCAGTGAACAAAACCCCCAGGGGCAACTAAAAGCCTCTCTGCCACTGCCTCTTCTGTGGAACTGCCCTTGCTAGCCCCAGACTAAGAAAAGAGCAAAGACCCAAAGGGCCTTATCCAAGCCAAACTTCAGTCAACTCAAGAAAATGAGTTTCAGGGGTTCCATCTACCCCTCCAACCTTTGTCACCAAACAAGGAACCCCCAGCTTAGGTCCAGAGCACAGACCTTCATTTTGTGCTGGTTACACTGAGCAATTGCTGGCCTGCATCTCTCTGGGGTGGAGCCCCCAGGAGACAAGGAAAAGACCATTGGCCACAACCACTACTAAGATCCCTTCCTCTGCTGCCTCTAAGTTGAAGAAGAACATAAGCCCTGAGATCAGCCCAGAGCTGTAGTGGGCAGCCCAGAAGTGCCAAGCTGCCATCTACAACTGGCATTCAAGGGGTTGAGGGACCCACACTTTCAGAGCATTGAGAGGGAACACAGTTGAAACTGTGAGGAAACATAGGGGTGCCACACAACCAAGCAAGTGTCTACCAACTGACCAATATGCCTACATGACACCTACTGGATCATATCCCAAAGCTTTGACAGCAGAAATACATCACTAACATACCTCCCTTTAAAACCAAAGATGTCAGCTTCAAATAAAGACCCTACACAAAGCCTCAGTCCTGTGAAAACATCCAGAAAAGAAGTCTATGACTGTACTCAATCTACACTGCAGTTAACAGAACACCCACATGCAGAGATGAGTAAGATCTGCTGCAAGAACTCAAATGGCCAGTGTCTTATGCCCTCCAAACAACCACACCAGTTCTTTGACAAGAGTTCTTAACTGGGCTCAGCTGTTTGAAATGACAGGAATAAAATTCAGAATATGGATAGAAATGAAGATCACTGAGAGTCAGGAGAATGGCAAAACCCAATAAAAGGAAACTAAGAATCACAATAAAACAATACAGAAGCTGAAGGATGAAATAGCCAGTATAGAAAAGAACCTAATGAGTCTGACAGAGCTAAATAACACAACACAAGAATTTCACAATGCAATCACAAGTATTAACAGCAGAATAAACCAAGTGAAGGAAAGAATTTCGGAACTTGAAGACTGGCTCTCTGAAATAAAATAGACAAAAATGAAGAAAAAAGCATTAAAAGGAATTGATAAAACCTCTGAGAAGTGTGTGATTATATAGGGGCTAAAGCTGTGAATCATTGGCCTCCCTGAAAGAAGGGTTCTTGTTTAACTGAACCCTTTACCATTATACATTGCCCTTCTTTGTCTTTTTTAAATCTTTGCTGGTTTGAAGTTTGTTTTGTCTGAAATTAGGATGATAGCCTTTGCTTTTTTCCCCCTCCCCTGAAAGGGAGGGGGAAAAAAGCAAAAAATTGGAAAACATATTTCAAAATATCATCCACGAAAACTTTCCTAACTTTGCTAGAGAGGATAACAGTCAAATTCAGGAAATACAGATAACTCATACAAGATTATACATAAAGAGATAATCTCCAAGACATAATCATCACATTTTGCAAGGTCAAAATGAAAGGAAGGATGCTAAAGGCAGCTAGAGAAAAGTCAGGTCACCTACTAAGGGAACACCATCAGGCTAATGGCATACCTCTCAGCTGAACCCTAACAAACCAGAAGTGACTGGGGATCTATATTTAGCATTCTTGAAGAAAAACATATTCCACCACAAATTTTATATTCAGCCCAACTAAGCTTCTTAAGTGAAGGAGTAACAAGGTCCTCTTCAGATAAGCAAATTTTCAGGGAGCTCATTACCACAAGACCTGCCTTACAAGAGATCTTGAAAGAAGGAATAAATATGAAAAGGAAAGTCTGCTACCAGCTAATGTAAAAACACATTTCAATACACAGACCAGGGACACTATAAAGCAAACACACAAACAAGCCAGTATAATAACCAGCTAACAACACAATGACAGGATCAAATCCATGCATATAATACTAACCTTCAGTGTAAATGGGCCAAATGTCCCCACTTAAAAGGCATAGAGTGGCAAGCTGAATTTTAAAAAAAGCACGACCCAATGTTGTGCTGTCTTCAAGAGACCTATCTAACATGGAATGACACCCACAGGCTCAAAATAAAGGGCTAGAGGGAAATCTACCAATCAAATGGAAAACAAAAAAGCAAAGGCTGTAATCCTAATTTCAGACAAAACAAACTTTAAACAAGCAAATATTTTAAAAAGACAAAGAAGGACAATGCATAATGGTAAAGGCTTCAGTTAAACAAGAAGACCTAACTATCCTAAATATATATGCACACCAAACAGTGCAGCACCTAGATTCTTAAAGCAAGTTGTTAGAAATATATAGAGACATAGACTCCCACACAATAATAGTGGGAGACTTCAATGCTCCACTGATAGTATTAAACAGATCATCAAAGATATTTAGGAACTGAACTCAACATTGGACCAAATGGATCTGATCGACCTCTACAGAACTTTCCACACCAAAACCACAGAATATACATTCTTCTCATCACCACATGGAACATACTCTAAAACTGACCACACAATTGGACATAGAACAATTGGCTGAGGACAACAAATCCTCAGCCAATGCGAAAAAACTAAAATTACACATTAAAACTAAAAACACATTCTTGAACTACACTGCAATAAAAAGAGAAGTGAAGATTACAAAATTGCCCCAAACCATGCAATTATGTAGAAATTAAATAACATGTTCCTGAATGATTTGGGATAATTAATGAAATTACAGCAGAAATCAAGAAGTTCTTTGAAACAAATGAGAATAAAGATATAACACATCAGAATCTCTGGGACAAAGCTAAGGCAGTGTTAAAAGGGAAATTCATAGCATTAAATGGCCACATCAAAAAGTTAGAAAGATCTCAAATTAACAACCTAACATCAAAACTGAAAGAATTAGAGAAGCAAGGAAAATCAACCCCAAAGCTATCAGAAGACAAGAAATAATCCAAATCAGAGCTGAACTGAAGGAAATCAAGACACACACACACACACACACACACACACACAAATTCAAAAGATCAATGAATCCAAGAGTTGTTTTTTCTTGAAAAAAATAGAAAGATAGATATGCTGCTAGGTACACTAATAAAGAAGAAAATATAGAATATACAAGAAAATACATTTAGAAATGTCAATGAGAGAAATAAAAATAACCATCAGAAACTATTACAAATACCTATATGCACACAAACTAGAAAACTTGGAAGATATGGATAAATTCCTGGACATATAAATTTTCCCAGGAATGAGGCAGGAAGAAATTGATTCCCTGAACAGATCAATAACAAGCCTCAAAATTAAATCTGTAGTGAATATCCTACCAACAACAACATCATCATCAAAAATGCCAAGACCTGATGGATTCACAGCTGAATTCTGCCAGATGTATAAAATAAAGCTGACAATAGTCCTACTAAAACTATTTGAAAAAATTGAGAAAGATAGACTCCTCCTCACCTCCTGATACCAAAACCTGGCAGAGACACAACAAAAAGAAAACTTCAGACCAATATCTTAGATGAACATCAGTGAAAAAACCTCAACATAATACTTGCAAACTGAATCCAGCAGCATATCCAAAAGCTAATCCACCATGATCAATAGACTTCATCCCCAGGATACAATGTTGGTTCAACATGTGCAAATCAATAAAAGTGACTTATCAAATACACAAAACTGAAGACAAAAAGCACACGATTATCTCAGTAGTGGCAGAAAAATGCTTTCAAAAAATTCAACATCCCTTCATGTCAAAAATTCTTAATAAAATAAATATTAAAGGAATGTACCTCAAAATGATGAGAGCCATCTATGACAAATCCAAAGTCAACATCATACTGAACGGGCAAAAGCTGGAAGCATTCTTCTTGAAAACTGGCACAAGACAAGGATGCCCACTCTCATCACTCCTATTCAACATAGTACTGGAAGTCCTAGCCAGAGCAATCAGATGAGAGAGAAATAAATGTCATCCAAATAGGAAGAGAGGATGTCTAACTACCCCTGTTTGCAGACAACATGATTCTATATCTAGAAAACTGCATAGTCTTAGCCCAAAAGCTCTTTAAGCTGATAAATGACTTCAGGAAAATATCCTTTACAAAATCAATTCACACTCTTGTATACTAACAACAAAGTATCAGATATAAAATCACTAACACTCTTATATACTAACAACAGTCAAGCTGAGAGCCAAATCAGGAAGGCATATTCATTCACAATTGTCACAAAAGAATAAAATATCTATGAATACACCTAACCAGGGAGGTAAACATTCTCTACAGGAAGAACTGCAAAACAAATGGAAAAAACATCCCATTCTCATAGATAGGAAGAATCAATATTGTTAAAATGGCCATACTGCCCAAAGCAATTTATAGATTCAATGCTATTCCTATCAAACTACCAATGACATTCTTCACAGAACTAAACAAACAAACAAACAAACAAAAAATATTTTAAAATTTATACGGAACCCAAAAACAACTCAAATAGCTAAGGCAATCCTAAGCGAAAATGACAAACCTGACTTCAAACTATACTACATTCTTCACAGAACTAAACAAACACACAAACAAACTGTTTTAAAATTCATATGGAACCCAAAAAGAACTCAAATAGCCAAGGCAATCCTAAACAAAAATAACAAAACTGACTTTGAACTATATGACAGGGCTACAGTAACAAAAACAGTATGGTACTGGTACAAAAACAGGCATATAGACAATGGAACACAATAAAGAGGCTAGAAATAAGGCTGCACACCTGTTACCACTGATCCTCGACAAAGATGACAAAACAATGGGCAAAGGACTCCTTATTCAATAAATGGTGCAGGGATAACTGTGTAGCCCTAAGCAGAAGATTGAAGTTGGATCCTTCCTTACACCATAAACAAAAATCAACTCAAGATGGATTAAAGACATAAATGTAAAGCCCAAAACTATAAAAATCTTGAAAGACAACCTAGGTAATACAACCTAGGAACGAGCAAAGATTTCATAACAAAGACACCAAAAGCAATTGCAACAAAAGCAAAAATTGACAAATGAGGTCTAATTAAACTTAAGAGCCTCTGTGAAGCAAAAGCAACTATCAACAGAGTAAGGAGATAACCTACAGAACTGGAAAACATATTTACAAACTATGCATCTGACAAAGGTCTAATATCCATAGTATTTAAAAAACTTAAACAAATTTACAAAAGGAAAACAACTCCATTAAAAAGTGACAAAAAGGCCGGGCGCGGTGGCTCAAGGCTGTAATCCCAGCACTTTGGGAGGCTGAGATGGGCGGATCATGAGGTCAGGAGATCGAGACCATCCTGGCTAACATGGTGAAACCCCGTCTCTACTAAAAATACAAAAAAACTAGCTGGGCGAGGTGGCGGGCGCCTGTAGTCCCAGCTACTCCGGAGGCTGAGGCAGGAGAATGGCTTGAACCCGGGAGGCGGAGCTTGCAGTGAGCTGAGATCTGGCCACTGCACTCCAGCCCCGGGCTACAGAGCAAGACTCCATCTCAAAAAAAAAAAAAAAAAAAAAAAAAAAAAGTGACAAAAAGACACGAACAGACACTTTTCAAAAGAAGACATACATGCAGCCAACATGAATATGAAAAAAAGCTCAATATCACTGAGCACTAGAGAAGTGCAAATCAAAACCACAATGAGATACTATCTCACACCAGTCAGAACGGCTGTTATCAAAAAGCCAAAAAATAACAGGTGTTGGCAAAGTCATGAAGAAAAAGGAACATTTATACACTGTTGGTGGGAGTCTTAATTAGTTCAAGCATTGTGGAAAGCAGTCTGGCAATTCTTCAGAGAGCTAAAAGCAGAACTACATTTTACCCAGCAATCCCATTACTGGGTATATAATCAGAGGAATATAAATCATTCCACCATAAAGACACGTGCATGTGAGTGTTCACTGCAGCACTATTCACTATAGCAAAGACATAGAATCAACCTAAATGCCTATCAATGACAGGTTGGATAAAGAAAATATGGCACATATACACCACAAAATGCTATGCAGCCACACACAAAACAAAGAATCCAATCTTTTTTTGTGGGAACATGGAGGGAGCTGGAGGCCATTATCCTTAGCAAACTAACCTAGGAACAGAAATTCAACTATCACATGTTCTCACTTATAAGTGGGAGCTGAATGATGAGAACTCACGAATACAAAGAAGGGAACAAAAGACACTGGGGTGTACTTGAAGGTGGAGGGTGGGAGGAGGGAGAGGATCAAGAAAAGTAACTATCAACTAATAGGCTTAATACCTGGGTGACAAAATAATCACTATAACAAATCCCTGTGACATGAGTTTACCTAAATTACAAACCTTCACATGTACCCACGAACTTAAAATAAAAGTTAAAAAAAAGAAAATAGGCCGGGCACGGTGACTCATGCCTGTAATCTCAGCACTTTGGGAGGCTGAGGCGGGTGGATTACGAGGACAGGAGATCGAGACCATCCTGGCTAACATGGTGAAAACCGGTCTCCTCTAAAAGTACAAAAAAATTAAGCAGGCGTGGTGGCGGGCGCCTGTAGTCCCAGCTCCTCGGGATTGCATTCTCCTGAGGCAGGAGAGTGGCGTGAACCCAGGGAGCGGAGCTTGCAGTGAGCCGAGATTGCACCACTGCATTCCAGCCTGGGCAACAGTGCATGACCCCGTCTCAAAAAAAAAAAAAAAAAAAAGAAAATAGAAAATAAATATGATTGTGTGCCTGCATATCCTACACATAAGAGTTATGTATGAAGAAAAATGTTTGATGAGTGTGATAAAATGGTGTGCTAGTTATAATGCAGTGTGGTCCATTAATAATTAAAATATATTAACTGAATTCAGTATATATGTGTATATCTGTGTATATTCAAGAGACTACACACTATTCTCACCTGTTATGTCAACCCAAAATTATAACAGAAAATCTTTCCTTCCCTTCACATTAATTAGGATGGAACTGTGTGGAAGAAAATTAGGAAAAAAAAAATTATTAAGGAAACATATCCAAGAGTCAAATGTTATATTCTAAACACTTTTTCTAAGAATAAACATTAATGTTTTAAAGTGAATAAAGTCACATTTCCCTTAACTCGTCATTTATATTTGTATACTTATTAATGAAGAACTTGTCTAAGAAACATAGTTATGTTAGTTTCTAATTAGCTCCCACAGGAATGGCTTTGAGTAGATAGCACAGACATTCTATTCAGGGCATTTTGAGAGACATGGGCGTATTACATCACAGATTTTCTCAAGCAGCACATTCTCTAGTAGAGCGAGAAGCACGAAGAGTAACTGACAATCCGCAAGGCAAATCTTTGTGTAATTTAGTAATCGGGAGCTATAAAATAGCAAAGTATTAGAATGGTGGAGGCGGTGAATGTTTATCAGGACTTCAGTGACATTGGGATTTGAACATGTAGAGCACAGAAAGCTTAGCACTTCAATCAAGCAGTAGGTCACAAGGAATCTGGTCTGAATAATGACTGGGAAGGGCGGAGCTATTAGGAAAGTGGGTCCACAGCATAGAGAACTTTAAAAGACTAGCTGACAAAGTTAGATTAAATGTGATAGAAAACAGTGGGGCAGATTACAATGTGTGAGGAAATGCCTTAAGAAATTCGGTGTGTTTTCCTGGCAATGCTATTCAGTATGGATGGAGGCAGGAATCAGAGTCCAGAGTCCAGAGTCCAGACAAAAGCTCTCTCTAAAAAACAAACAAAAAAAAAAGATCTAAGCCCATTATGATTGTTAGTAGTCATCTAGGAGCATATAGTTTGAGAGATTGGCAGTTCTTATATAAACACAATTTTTTGTCTCTACTTACAAGTTTACAGGATATTGTTTTTCCTTATTGCTTACCTCTAACAATGTTTACTTCACTCTGCTACAGCTTTGCTATTTTGATTCTGCCTGACTCAAGTTTTTATTCTTAGATTGTAAGCTTCAGGGCAAAGACTATCAACTTTTCATTTTCCACAGCGTTCGGTGCACTGTATTCCAGTGACCAAAAAAAAAAAAAAAAAAAAAAGAGAGAGAGAGATAGAAAGAAACGGAAGATGTAAACTAAATGAAAACTGAATTTCACCTTCCAAAGCATCACAAATCATTACTTTTTTACACATATGAAAAATAAAAAGCTTATTTTAATTCATTAATGTAAAAATAACTATTTTGTTTACTGCTATCAATAAAGTAAAAGGTTATTGTTATTGAGAAAACGAATGCATGCCCCATAAAGACAGTAGAAACACAGTGATAGAAGGATCTCCAGAGACAGATTTTCTAACTGAAATTGGAGAGTATGTTTAACCAAAACAGATGGATGAAAAACTAAAAATAAAGAAAGGAAATAAAGATTTTCTTGCAAAGTGACTAGTTCTGTGTAAGTTGATAATTTGTCATTCTTCCCCCCTTAATAAATTGTACATATCCATTAGCAACTCATTGCAGTAGGACAGATTTAAACCACAGTATGTTTTGCCACGCAGAATGTGTTGCTACTTTTATGATTCCAAAATGTACTGTGCCCTCAGAACTGCAAATGTTGTCATATTAAAGCAGTTGTCATTTGGATTTGCTGAAACAATAGCTTTTGCCAGAATTTGCTCTTTCTGGAAATGATTGCCTTTTAGGAGTTCTCACAAATAGATTTATTAGCTTTCACACTGAATAAACAACCAAGAGTTTGCTATGCAGATCAGCCCCAGAAGCTGTTATAGAGGATATATTTCCAACTTTTATGGCAACATCCCTTACTTTTATGTTCTACCCTCTCTTGAATTGATAAATTGAGTTTTGTTTAAAAAATACAAGAAAATGTAACAGAATGAAGCAGGACAATTTCTTTTGTTTTTTATAAAGCTAACTCTTGGAGTTCTTCGATTTTAATATATACAATATTTTACAGGAGCAGAAGTTTTTGTTATAATATTTCTAGAAATGGAGATTCAACAGGGATGGATTAAGGCAAATGTAGAAATTAGTAACAAACAAGAATTTAAACATCATTTAGGAACGTAGCTTCCCTGTAACTTCCTCTTCCCACTGGTTTTTGTTTGTTTTTCTTTTGAGGGTGTTGGTTGCTGTTCTTAAAAAGTAAGTAAGCATAGAAAAATTTTATATTTTGGGAGAGCATGCTTTTTTGTCAATTAAAATATTATTACATTTCATGTGGAATAAAAATACACTTAAAATACAGAGAAAATGTTAGATACGTAGAGAACAGAAGAGGAAATCAGTGAGAGAAAGAATGAAGACTAGAGAAAGGAGAGATTTTTAGGATCGTGGTAACTGATTTTCACTGTGAAAAGGAAAGGGATATTAACTCCAGTGATGATTACATTTCACACCAGAGAAAAATGCAAGTATTAATAAGTCACATTGTGATATTATATGTAAGTAGGTTCCATACATATGCCTCTTCACACTTCACACTTTTTTTAATAACTAGGAGGAGTCAGATTAACTCCATATGGGAGCACATGTGATGCTTGCCCTTCACGTACTGTGTTGTCATAGCTGCATGCTCCATGGCATAGCTCTGCTCTGAATTAGAAAGGCTTTTCATGACTAGATATTGATGGCCCTACTTCTGCATGTTTTATATTTCTCTGCAATATATTTTCCTCAAGGATAATGTAGCACACTCAAGTAACTATTTTCCATATTTTTGGTTGAAAATGTTTCTATTAAAACAAACAAAAAAGCAGTCTCCTATTATTAGGATCAAATTGGCAAAGTTGATTTTTTTTAACGTTTTTTCTCTGATCTCTGTTTTTCCACAGTCAAACATCACAACAATAGTCATTCTGAACTAAATGTTCATCATTTGAGAAGTCTCTGATGGGAGGATCTGCACAGAAAATGGGGAAATATGAAAAGCCCCTTTTAACCTGAATTATTTGGATCCAATCTTACAGGATTAAGAAAATGGTCTAAATAAAACAAATCTAGCATTTGTAGTTAATACGCAATCATTTTCTACAAGTAGTATGAAAACTATCCATGCTGTGGGCATCTGCCTTCACATTTTTCCTGAAAACATATGGGACTGATGAAATGAGGGGTATAAAGTTGAAGGAAGTGTTTTCACACTTCCTTTGACCTGAGGCACTCTCTTCTCCCAGAGTGTGAAATAGTAAATGGGTTAGTTCTACCCACTAGTAAACCAAGCATAAGGCAAAAATTTGATAAATTTATACTTTCTATATTTTTGAGCAAACTCTTTATAGCTTGAGGACATTTTCTGCATGTGTTTTAGAGTACACTTTTTTTTGTAGTTCATATTTCTTCAGGCTATGGAAGTCTAGGGTACAGTATAAATAATAGTTGACACTCATTTAGTAATTGTCATATAATAAATCCACTGTAAGCGTTTTATGTTTATTAACACACTTAACTTTACATTAATCCTGGAGTTGGATACTTTCAAAATCTCCATTTTAGAGATGAGGAAACTGAGACACAGGGAGTCTGAGTAATTTATTCAAAATTCAAGGACTAGCAAATGACAAAGCCAATTCTGTCCACCTGTCCAGTGTGGTTAAGTCACATAGTTCAGCCAGGATGGACTTAAAATTGGAGATTATCCAGGCATGTGGGATCACCATCAACACCCCCGTCACCCAACACACACAAACATGCACACAGACACATTCGCTCTCACTCTGCTCTCTCGTCTATCTATCTCTCTGCCATATCATAATAATTTGCTATCTTAATGTCTCACAATGGAGTCACTCATGTCCAGTAGCATGTTAAGTTCACAGTGAAGTTGTTTCCCTCCTCCATAAAACAACAAACATACTTGTAATCGACCGAGCTGACAACACCTGCAGCTGCCTGGTACCATCCTAGACCTGAAATGAGCCCACAGCCAGTGCAAGGTGGCTGAGATCATAACAGACCCACCTGGGAGGATCATAAAAGCAGCCAGGACCCAGCTGTGTTCGTGATGCCTTCAGAGGGTCTGCGCGGGAGAACTCCTGAGCCATAACTTTGGTGTGTTACCCCCCTTTAATAACTGCCAGTGTATGTTGAATACCAGTTGCATGATTTGGTGCTGTGTAAAGGCCTCTCAATAAACCGCAAATTCACACATTGCTAATTGGCCACTGAGTCATTCTGAAACCTCCAGGGTTTGGAGTTGGCATATCAAGCCCTCAGGAACACAATTAACATAACACACACCCTCTCTCTATTTGTATGAGTTAATATGCTTGGTAACGCCTAACTTCTTTTAAATCTTAGACATGGGTTCAGATTTTTAAAATAAAATGACATGGAAAGCTAAGGAGTTGATGCAGGGACGACAGATATTGGCATAATTTTGACTGATGGAGAATTGCACTTTTGAAATATATTAGCAGGTTCTAAGTACAGGTAATGCTGGTCAGAACCCAGGAGGCCAAAGACCACACAGAAATGAGCGTGTGGGCATGCTATATACCCTTTCTAGCTGGCATGGACCTTGGCACTGTGAGCTGTCAGGTCACTCCCATTACTTTGTTGGTTG
Source organism: Macaca nemestrina (assembly GCF_043159975.1). Taxonomy (NCBI): domain Eukaryota; kingdom Metazoa; phylum Chordata; class Mammalia; order Primates; family Cercopithecidae; genus Macaca; species Macaca nemestrina. The sequence goes on from NC_092127.1 coordinate 28,350,867, forward strand.
TTATTCTTAGCCAAGATATCAGAAACATTTGCCTTTGTTTATACCAATAATTATTCAAAATAGCATACAACATACAATTTACTTTTCACCACACAAGGTACTTGAATCAGGAGTTTTAACATTAAAACGAAAGAACGGTGTCACATGTCTGTAATTCCAGCTACTGAGGAGGCTAAGGGAGGGGGACCTCTTGAATCCAGGAGTTCGAGGCTTTAGTGATCTATGATCGGGCCACTGCACTGCGTGACAGAATAGGACACTGTCTCTAAAAGTAAAATAAAATAAAATAAAAAGAAATGAACCAAGAGAGTTTATCAACCAGGAGGCTGGTAGGGAAGACAGAAATCCTACTATATTTGAAATGAAGGAATTTTACAGACAGTTGGTTATATAGGTGCTGAATAAACTAAATGAGTAAAAAAGAAAATACTAAGGTGAGTCAGAGATAATAATTTCCAGGAGAATCTATCACCCTTAAATCTGGGGGAGTAAAGAGAAAAAGTTTAGATTATCGTAATGCAGATTGTCAAAAGAGTGGTCCTGCAGAGCTGGAGATCAGACCTCTAAGGAGGGAGTGTGAACCGATTGCTACTCATTCCAGGAAAGGTTTCCAGGATGCTGGTGCTGGAGAGCAGAAAGGATCTGGAGGCTAGAACTAACTGCTAGTGCTGGGGTGGACTGCTTTCGTTCAGGTGATGGTGACAAGAATAGAAAGCACACAGGAAAAAAAAAATCTTTTTTTCTTTTGTTTGCCTTATAGTTTATTTCTTGTGTTACCATCTATTGTCAGAATGTAATAAGAAGTCAGTTGCAATGAGAAATGTTTGCAGAGCTTCAAACTCAGGATCGATCGTAAAATAGATTAGCAGGGGACTTGAAATAATGAGACACTAGCTTAATAACCAGGAAAATAGGCCAGTAGGTGTTAAATTTCATTATAACTCAGTTTTCTTATTCATGAGCTTTGGAATTTAACAGCATCCACCTGAAAGTGATATTATAAATATGTAATAAACATCTATATCCTTAGAGCAATAATGGTATATAGTAAGTGCCCAATAAATGTTAACTATTAAAGTAATTTTTATTGAGTTATCTAAAATACATGAAGATATGAGAGAGTTAAGAAAGAAAAAAAAGTTTTAACTGACACTGTAGAAAAGGAACAGATCAGTATTAAAATTCTAAGCAAACTCACAAAGAAACTTTAATCCGACAATGCCTATAGTGAGGTAATTAACCATCTTCCTACATGTGAGTATTCAGCCAAGACATCAGAAAAATCAAATGTATGAAATTTGTTGAGCAGACATTTCTCTGGTATTATTAATTCCTGAAGGTTCTGTTAAACTCCAGGACGAATATTTACATGACATTCCTATTCAAGTGACAACTCACCAATTGTGCCTCTGATTATTTCTGTTAATTAAAGTTTGAATGTGGAACTGACACTATGTTTCATACATATTATATCATAGATAAGAATGTTATACATAATATAAACCCTATTTTCAAATACTGCCAAGTTCTTATTACAAAAAATAATATTTATTAACATTTTTCATTGAAGGTCGACCCAGGATGATGAAGAAAAACAAAAGAAAACAGAACATTCCGATTCACTATCATGCATATTTGGAATGAACATGTGGCTTACAAATATGAAAAGCCACAACTATAACAAATTAGTCAAGTGGTTTTACTAAACACATTAAGCCATATTTAAAATAAATGCTTTAAAATAAAGTACTTATTTAGTGTCTCTAGTAAGCAGGGAAGGCAACTGATGTTTATTATGTCTTACATTTTATATAAACTATTGCATTTAATAAGTATAACCACCTTATAAAATAAGTGTTATTCCAATTTATAGATTAAAATTGGTAACTTACAGAATATGAGAAAATGTTTACAATCTAACCATCTGACAAAGGGCTAATATCCAGAATCTACAAAGAACTTAAATTTACAAGAAAAAATCAAACAACTCCATCAAAAAGTGGGCAAAGGATATGAACAGACACTTCTCAAAAGAAGACATTTATGCAGCCAACAGACACATGAAAAAATGCTCATCATCACTGGCCATCAGAGAAATGCAAATCAAAACCACAACGAGATACCGTCTCACACCAGTTAGAATGGCGATCATTAAAACGTCAGGAAACAACAGGTTCTGTGGAGGATGTGGAGAAATAGGAATACTTTTACACTGTTGGTGGGACTATAAACTAGTTCAACCATTGTGGAAGACATTGTGGTGATTCCTCAAGGATCTAGAACTAGAAACACCATTTGACCCAGCCATCCCATTACTGGGCATATACCCAAAGGATTATAAATCATGCTGCTATAAAGACACATGAACACGTATGTTTATTGTGGCACTATTCACATTACCAAAGACTTGGAACCAACCCAAATGTCCATCAGTGATAGACTGGATTAAGAAAATGTGGCACATATACACCATGGAATACTACGCAGCCATAAAAAAGGATGAGTTCATGTCATTTGTAGGGAGATGGATGAAGCTGGAAACCATGATTCTGAGCAAACTATCGCAAGGACAGAAAACCAAACACTGCATGTTCTCACTCATAGGCGGAAACTGAACAATGAGAACACTTGGACACAGGGTGGGGAACATCACACACCGGGGCCTGTCGTGGGGTTGGGGAAAGGGGGAAGGATAGCATTAGGAGATATACCTAATGTAAATAAGAAGTTAACAGGTGCAGCACACCAACATGGCACATGTATACATATGTAACAAACCTGCACGTTGTGCATATGTACCCTAGAACTTAAGTATAATAATAAAAAATAATAAAATAAATTAATAAAAAAGAATTTGAGAAAGAAATTTTTCCAGGGTAATTATTATTATTATTGAGATGGAGTCTTGCTCTGTCGCCAGGCTGGAGTGCAGTTGGGCAATCTCGGCTCACTGCAACCTCTGCCTCCTGGGTTCAAGCAATTCTCGTGCCTCAGCCTCCTAAGCAGCTGGGACTACAGGTGCCTGCCACCACACCCAGCTAATTTTTGTATTTTTAGTAGAGACGGGGTTTCACCATGTTGGCCAGGATGGTCTCGATCTCCTGACCTCGTCATCTGTCTGCCTTGGCCTCCCAAAGTTCTCAGGCATGAGCCACCTCACCGGCCCAGTGTAATTATTTTTAAGTGACAAAAACATTTACAACCAAAATTAGTTATCCTCTAGTTTATTCTGCTGTTGATGCTAGATCATACTGTAATATATTTTATGTTACCAATCAATAAATACTATCTTATGAAAGTAAGTAACTAAAAGTCTTAGCTATTGAAACTCTAAATTTTTTGAGCCTTGAAGTCTCATGATAGACAGCTATAACCAAGGAAGCTGTGAACTTTGTCTGATTGCAGAGTAATCTTTCTCCTTTATCTGTATCATCTTGTAAGATGTAAATGACTGAAGGGTACCAGGGAAGGCCCCCTTCCTTCTACATTTTTTACCTTCATAATAGATTAAACTCCCTTTTACGTTTCTCACAGGAAGACTTAATGGCTATCACATTGTCTTAGGGTGAACGATAAATACACTCTTTAATCTGGAAAGAGAATGAAAACCAGCTGTCAAGAAACAACTGGTAGAGAAAAGAAAATGAACTGTAACTAATTTGTTGCAACTCTTAAAGCCGCCGTGTCTAGAAAATGATGTAATCCTGTTAAACATCTTTGTTTTCTGCCAATATAAGCAATAACTTAACTTTTAACTTTGGGGCACTGACCCCATTTTACTGGAGTTTTTATGTCCCGGGTAGCCATTCCCAGGTTTTGCTTGAATTAACTCTTTAAAGTTGGATTCTGACCCTTTTTATTATTTCAGGTTGACAACTTGAACGTGTATTCATTTTCTATGAATTGATATGCTGAGGAATTTTAAAAATTTAGGCTTCATTGTATTAGTCCATTTTATGTTGCTATAAAGGAATTACCTGAGACTGGGTAATATTATCAAGAAAAGAGATTTAGTTGGTTTATGGTTCTACAGACTGTACAGGAAGCATGATACCACCATCTGCTTCTGCTAAGGCCTCAGAAAGTTTCTAATCATAGCAGAAGACAAATGGGGAGCAAGCATGTCACGTGGTGAGGGGGAACAGGAAGCAGAGGGAGAAGTGTCATGCTCTTTTAAACAACCAGCTCTCATGTGAACTAATAAAGTGAGAACACATTCATCACCAATGGGATGGCAGCAAGCCATTCATGAGGGATCCACCTAGATGACCCACAGACTGCCCAATAGGCCCCGTTCCCAATATTGAGGGGTCACATTTCAGCATGAGATCTGGAGGGGACAAACATTCTAATCATATCATTTATTCTTTGGAAGACGCATTTCTATTTTTGAGAAGCTATGCCATCTAACATAAAGCTAAGTAAACATTTAATAAAACCATTTAATTTCTAATACAGATACAGTGTATTGTCAGATAGTCTAGAGATCAGTGTTTACCAAATCTTGTAGTATGTAGTCTGCTTATAAAGAAGAATTTGAATTAAATATAAAATATAGATTGCATTTGATATATACTACTAAAGAGGGGAGCTCTCAATGAGTTCTTGTTAATTTGTTTGCAACTACACCTTTTGAAGTATAGAGCTCCTTGCCTTAAGTCTGAAAAATTTTTATAGTGTTTTTCATACATGCTGTTCAGACATGTGGAGGCTAGTGAATGACACTCATATTTCTTGGCTATCTCCTGGACACACTGAAATACAGTGCCTAAGACATGTGGACTCATATATAACATCAGTTTGGTTACAGAGAGAAAAAAATGGGCAGAATTGTCTGGGCTATATGAGGTCCGCAGGCAGGTCCAGAGAGACATCAGTATGAGACTACAGTCATGCTCCTGGTACCCATGCCATGGGCAATTGTTTAAAGCCATTTTGTTCCTGACCAGCTGCCTCACCCATTATCTTCACGGTCCTGGAATGTGTGATACAAAGAATGTAGAGTCAATAAATAGCTTATGTTATTTTAATACAAATTCTTGGTAAATAACTCAGGAACTGCCTTGTCTTTGCCTTTGTAACTGCCACTAATTAGAGGGTATATTCAGGGCAACTTGAATCTAGGATCCCTGGTTGCAATTCTCAAGATTGGCCTATATAAACTCTCTACTTGCTGGGTGTGGTGGCTCACACCTGTAATCCCACCTCTTTGGGAGGCCAAGGTGGGCAGATCATGAAGTCAGGAGTTCGAGACCAGCCTGTCCAACATGGCGAAACCCAATCCCTTCTAAAAATACAAAAATTAGCTAGGCATGGTGGCAGACGCCTGTAATCCCAGCTACTCGGGGGGCTGAGGCAGGAGAATCATTTGAACCCAGGAGGTGGAGGTTGCAGTGAGCCAAGATCGCACCATTGTACACCGGCCTGGGTGACAGGGCAAGACTCCGTTTCAAAAAAAAAAAAAAAACCTCTCTATTTATATTAATTTTTCCTCAGCCTCCCCGATTTAGGTCAACAGGATTATCTGGTGTAAATCAACAGGATTCACAGAGACTCCTCCTGTAAACCTTGTGTTTCTCTGAAGTTGGGGCTTGGTACCAGCAGGAATTCTCCATCCTCAGAAGTCCCATGGGTTGTTTTGGGTGAGTTATCCTGAATTTGGACCTCCCACTCTTTGGCTGAAGGTCTAGACTTTATTTGGACTGTTTTTCAAACCCTGTATTTCCTTTAAGAGTGAGGGCTTCAGTCTCTGTCTTTGAACAGGAGAATGAGGTAAAGGTCTTCGCAGAGAACTGCCTCTGTTTCCACCTTGGTCTCACAGCAGAGGTTCCAGTCAAAGGACTGGCAATTAGGCATTGTTGGTTTTATTTTATACAACATTCTTTTATGACTACAGCTGTTTTCTATCGCTGGAAAATTCAGACTTAGTTTTTAACTTGTGACCCATTCCTGTTAGTTCATAACTGAAATGTGTACCCTGTTTTTTGCTCTTCTGGAGACGTATAATATTGGGGTCTTATCCGCCATACTTTGAGCACTCTGCCACCACTTGGCAGTTAGACAAAGTCTGAGACATGTCACACTTCAACCCGAAATACATTCCCACCCTCGATTACTTTCCCTAAATTATGGAAAAAGCAAGCCTTAAAACCTTCACGCTCTTTGTAGAAACACCAGATGGATTTAGGTATACCACTTATAAGGCAATCTCTTGTAAATATCTAGGAAAGTGGCCCTACCCAACCTGGACAGTCACAATCAGTAGTAGCCAAAACAGGGATTCTTTGAAATATTTAAAATAATCCATTTGCATGCATAATTTTTAAAAAAAGTTTGTTTTAGAACCAGGAAAACTAAATGAGAAACCTACTTCCTGTTTGTCCTTGCTGAAATCCAGTAAGTTGAGATTTGAAATGATTTCTTTTTAGAGTACTGTGGCCAGAGGTCAGCTTAATTAAAAGTTGATACTTAGAATATCATAGATAGATAGATAGATAGATAGATAGATAGATAGATAGATAGATAGATGATAGATAGATAGAGATCTTCCAAATGTCAACTTTAAATACATATATTTATTTAAATAATGAGATAAATGCCAGGATCCCAAAGAAGGCCTTAAATATATTAAAAGCCTTCTTAAATATATTCTTGGTAAACAATTCCGGAACTGCCTTTTATTTCTTGAAAATTCTACTTGTAACTGTCACTGATCAGAGTGTATATTCATGGCAACTTGAATCTATGGTCCCTGACTGCAATTCTCAAGCTTGGCCCAAAACTTTTTTTATTTTATTTTATTTTATTTTATTTTATTTTATTTTATTTTATTTTAATTTTTTGAGACAGAGTCTCACTTAGTCGCCCAAGCTGGAGTGCAGTGGCGTCATCACAGCTCACTGCAGCCTTGACCTCAGGTGATCCTCCCACCTCAGCCGCAGGTAATCCTCCCACCTCAGCCTCCTGAGTAGCTGGAATTATAGACATGCACCATCATGCCCAGCTAATTTTTGTATTTTTTGTAGAGAAGGGGTTTCACCATCTTGCTCAGGCTGGTCTTGAACTCCTGGATGCAACTCAGCCTCCCAAAATTTTGGGATAACAAGCCTGAGCCACTATGTAAGGCCTAATATTTTCTTATCCATAAAAGCAACAGGGACACTGGCCAAAAAAAAAAAAAAAAAAAAAATTAAAACTGATTTTTTCAGATCTCTGGAAATTTGCCAAAAACTTTAAGCAATCTGGTGAGCATTTATTCAAGGAAAAAAAAAGAAAACCTGAATCAAAAAAAAACACAACTAGCTTTGTGATGTTTTAACTTATCCTCGTCCCAACTTCCCCTTCTCATCTCTGGTTACTTTGAAAAAAATCAATGGATCACAAGCACAGTAAAAGCCAGTAGCCTGGCATCCACTAGAGGTTATAAAATTGGATTAGAGCTCCTTCAAAACCACATTTTAAGAGATTTTAAAACCTATTTTATATGTCTAATGCTCTCTGGAAACTCAATTCACAAAGCTGGCTTTATTTAAACTCTCTGAGACTTTTCTAGTGCTAACAAGCTGGCGGCAATATGGCAGCTGCCCAAAGTGGTGAATAACAGGAGGGGAAACAATAGGCTGACCAACGTGTCGAAAAGAAATACACAGGGAATTGAGTGTAAGAATCACTAACTGCTCTGGGACTCAATCAACTGGAAGTCTCTCCTGGTGGACAGAGTCCATGAATGTAATTAAACCGTCTATGCAGAGTTGGGGATGAGTACGGCAGAGGAGAAGACTCTTGCTTTCATGGACAAAATAGCCCCAGTGTTGCATCCCATGCCCCCTCCTCCAGATGTTCCAGTTGACCCCATTGCCACCATCTTTGATAGAAGATCGTTGACATTAGGAAGGTGTTTTATCTCTTCAGTGACAGAGCTCTGTTGCAGTAATTCATCAGGTCTAAATTAGTAAGGTTAGGACACCTGGGATAATAGAAACTTCTATGGCCAGAGAGATGTCCATTTGTGATATACAGTGACATAGTCATCATGTTTACCTGCAGGATTAGGCAAAGGTGGCATCCAACAATTCATCAAATTCAGGGTGGTGGTAACTGTCTAGAATAGGCAGACCAAGAAATTTGGTAAGACACATGTTACCTGGGCTACCTGTCCTGTGGGAAAGACAGAAGAAATGTTTGATTTATTCTTTTCCCTCAGAGGTGAGCTCTTCAGTATGAATGTGCTCGTACCCTATCAGCTGGTTGGGGTGGGGATTTTCCCCACTGACTGTGATGTGGGCAGTCTGTCCTGTACCATTTGTAATGAGAGAATCCTTGACCTAACCTCCAGGGTGGCAAATTCATGTAATTAGGCTTACATTCTCTTATGTATTGCACAGTAAAACTTTCTGTTTTATATATTTGCCTCATGGGGCTATACTGGGAAAAGTGTAAGGGCCACATTAAGGAAAATGCTTAACTAGGGCTTTTCAATATACTCATAGTGATATAAATTTTTGATTACACAGTCTATTCTAAATAGCAAGGGGCCTCAAGTTGATGGTCTTTATTTTTGTAGTCCATGTGAAAAAAAAAAAAAAAAAAAAAAACCTATGCCATGCACCTGGGGGTAAATGAAGAAGGAGTTCATTGTCTCCCACCTTGTAGACAAAAACCTATGCCTTGCAACTGGGGGATAAATAAAGGAGTTCATTGTCTACCACCTACTGCTTCTTAATGTCCATCCTGATCTCCTTTCAGCAAGGGGCCAAATGTAATAGAAAGTCCTTACAGAGTACCCCATGGAGACTGAGATGTCAGTAACTGTGAAAGAATGATGTACGAAATGAGGAACAGGGACGACAGCCTGATCAAACAAGGGGCACAAATAAGAATAACTTTTTCAGGAAATCCCTGCTTTGAGATACAAGGATGCTAGCTTGAGATGTGTAGTTCAGGCCATGGTTATCTCATTCCCTCTTAGCAGCAGCTTAAAGCCTGCCCTTCAATTTTTCATTCACATGTTTAACTATACCTTTTGCTTGAGGATAATATGGCACATGTAGAATTCATTGTATGGCCCATGATTGGGTCCAATGTTGTGTAGCTTGAGCTGCAAATCTAGGGCCATTATCCGACAATAATATGCTCAGGGCACCTGAATAGGAAATAAATTTGGCCTTGTAAGACCTGGATAATTTGGCCCCAGTCAGAGGACTATAGAGGACTGACTCTATCAATTATGGAAAATTTGTCAGCTGCAGTCAAGACGCAGTGAAATCCTCCGGATGGGATTCAGGGCCCAGAAAGATCTATCTGTGAAGAATGCCCTGGCCCACTGGCTGAAGTCATTTTTTCCTTGGACTGTATCTTGAGCTTTAGCTAGGTTTTCCAGGTAGGACTGGTTTTTCATGCTGGTTCAGCATCTTCTGATGACAGTATCAGTCTGTACATGTATTCTTAGCCTAGGACATTGTCAGAATATCTGTGGCCTCTCTCTCACAGATCTAGAAGCTATGGCTCTAAAGGTATACTGCAACGCATTACACATCCAGCCAAATTGATCCTAATCATTTAAGTGCAAAGAGATGTCAAAATAGTGCATTTGCAATATCAGTGGCTGCATACCAAGTTCTCTCAGTTTGGGCAAAACCTCCATAGAGTCACAATATCAAGAGCTGCCAGTGCTAAAGGCAGGAGAATAATGTTGAACTGCTAAAATCAGTGGTGGGTCTCCAGATACTCTATGCATTGCACTGAGGTCAGACAGGACTATGGAATGGAGAATAAAGTAGATAAAAGGTAATTTCACATCAGAAGGAATTGAGTAAATTATTGTTATTATAATTTTTATTACATTAATTGTGTATGACTATGTTTTACCCTAATTTAATCATTCATATCTTATTGTTGTTTTAAATCAATGAAAACCCCTCTGATGTTAATAAGCTTTCAGTTTGAACTTTAAGAGTAAGTTAAAAAGTGGTGGACATTTGAGTTGGGTTAACTTAATCTGTAACGAATGTGCTCATGCTGGGAAGATACAGAGATATTTATACAACACAGCAGCAAACTAAGGAGCTGAGAAATAAGATGTGCTTCTATAACATTATAGTGCACAACCAAATAAAGAATGAGCATTATTATTAACATTTCCCTAGTGAAAGTGGCATCTTTCTAGAATGAGCAAAAGTATTTTTTAAATATACGAAAATTTTTGGGGACTTATTGTTAAATTGAAATCTATTTGTCAGATATAAACCGACCTAGTAGCCAACCAAACCACAAATTTAGATGATATTTACTCCTTGCTAATTAAAGGGTTAAGTGTGTGTGTATCTATCTATATATCTATATATATATCAGTCTCGTATACATTCACATTCACAATCACCAATTACACAACTCACACTCACAAAAACATAATTATACTCATAGACAAACTTAATAGTTAAATATCCACACAGAGACACACATGCCTATGTCTTCTATGGAAGTAATCTGAATAAGAATTACTGAAAAGTTAGGTTATTATTGAAAATATGCTTATTTATAGAATATTGATTTTTTTTCTGTAAAGAGCTACAATATAGAATTTCATATATGGAATGAAGTTAAGGAAGATTTCTTACAGGATTTTTTCAATATACTTAACAGTGGTTTAAATTTTTGTTTGCACAGTCTATTATAAATAGCAGGAGGTCAAATATACAAAGAATGAAATAGAATAAAAAGTATCTTGAGAGATGAATGATAATACTTCTAACTGCAAATATTTATTTTTCAGAGCTTTTCTGGCCTAATGTTCAACTAGGTAAGAGGCATACTGATTTGCCCAATGACATAATCTTTTATGTAAAGTAAACTCTAATAGTCAAATTTTACTACGACAACATTTAAAATCAATAATTATTATAGTAATCCTTTCAGACACCTCATTCAATTTCTTTCATAGAAACATATTTGCTTCTAAAAGGGTTTTTATTTGAAGCATACCTTCAAGAACGTATATAAACAATACATAAAGTACAAAAGTTAGAAAAATATACAGCCTGTTTAGATAATAAAAGCATGATAAAGTAGTAAGCTCTGTGTTACAGCTACATTAGAAAATATTGATTAGGATGAAAAAAATTTACTCTGATTTAAAACAAGAACAGATGTGACAGACATGTTGTTACTGGAACAACTGTTACTAAACACAAAACTATTTGCTTTGGCAATTTTTAATGTATGAGAGGAAAAGTACTGGTTATAAAGAAATAACATATTGAAATAATCAAACACAAAGAAAAGTAAAAAGGAAGTAAATATCAAAGTGGAAAAAAGTTTCAGAATGTTTAAAAACATTTTCAAGTGGGGCACAGTGGTTCACGCCTGTAATCCAGCACTTTGGGAGGCCGAGACAGGCGGATTACCTGAGGTCAGGAGTTCAAGACCAGTCTGGCCAACGTGGTGAAACCCTGTCTCTCCTAAAAATACAACAATTAGCTAAGCATGGTGGTGCGTGCCTATAATCCTAGCTACTCGTAGGCTGAGGCAGGAGAATCACTTGAACTCAGGGGCGGAGTTTGCAATGACTGAGATTGCGCCACTTCACTCCAGCCTGGGAAGAAGACCAAAACCACATCTCAAAATAGAAATAATAATAATAAAATTTCATTTACTTTAATAAAACTCAGTATTTATTGATGTAAGAAAAATGACACAGTGAAGATTGCTTCTAGGAACTGTAAGTAGAACATCACACACAAATGGCCCAAGCCAGTGGTCAATGATAAGAGCTTGGAGACATCTCTCCCACCTGGCCAGCTGGGCTTTCCCATCACTTCCTTTAAATGGACCATTCAAGCATTTGCCCGTGAACTTAGAGTGACCTGCACCCTGTCATATACTGCTAGTTGCCATGGGCATTTTATCTCTTTTCTCTCTCTGCCTGACTTTTCATTCCTGCCTCATGTGACCCGGATAGAAGACTATCTTTCTTATAATTATGCCCTCCCTGTCCAAGATCTGTAAGTAAAAATCTTTGAACTTGTTTCCTATTGTGGTGGTGTGTTGAATTTGTGCCTTCCATCTGAACAACCTGGGGATATCCCAAGCTGAATTTTCCCTGGACTTACGGATCGAGGAGACAAGACAAGGCTTCTCACACCAGAGCCATGGTCAGGCAGGCTTAAACTGGTTATGGGTAGACAAAAGCTATAAACACATCTGCCAATATAAACAAGTTACCTGGTCAAGGACCCACTGGTCACTAGTTACACTACTATACACTACTAGGCATTAGACTGTCCACTTGATAAAAAAAAATATATCCCACATAAGGCACACAGTAAAACACTCATATCTAGTTCTCTTTTATTTTCTGTCAGGGCAGGTTGCTAGCCACTCTGATACTGGAACCCCAATTTGGCTGGGTGCTCTCAAAACAACTGAGTACTGAGATAATTTGCGAGAGGCAAATGAAATCACCATCAGTATAATTCTGACTTCAAGTAGTTTTCTGTTGGGAAAGAAGTTCCATGTGAGTTTCCTAATGATAATAACAAGAGAGCAATTAGAGAATTTGAGAGAGACAAAATCCTAGAGGCCTTCCTTCCACAGCTAAAGACCACATTTTAAAGGATCTGGAAGACCTCCAGAAGGGAGTAGAAAACTAGGGAGCGTCTGAGATCTTACACTACCTGCAAGTTAACAAGTGGGCCTGTCACGGTTTTATATAGATATACGGAGAAAAACTAAGAAATCTGGGTCATAGACAAAGACCAGTTATAACTCATGATAAAAGCATCAAACAGAGCTATATCTTCTTGCACTTGTTTCCTATGTTCCAATTTCCACACAGTGACCCTATGAGGAACAAATAACATCAACATATGCAGTGGAGTGCATAAGAGGAACTCAGAAATTAGGAAAGCTAGCAGTCTGCTCATATTTGCCTCTAATGAGATAGTGAGTCTTTATGTTTACTCTGAGAGGTAAAAAAGGATATTTTACTGTCTTGGAAAGGTTGCTGGTAGACATTGTCTATCATTGTTCTGCTGATATGAAGCAAATGTCCTCTAATCTGGAAGAAGACACTATATCTAGCTTCCAAGAAAGATTTTCCATACCCTTTGCTCACTGGAGCCAGGCCATGTACAAACATGAAATATTCATAAAGTATTTTCTCCCAAAATAGATAGAAGTTGAATTGGCTAAAAAAATGGAGAGCATCTTCAGATGTAAGATATCCTTTGATTTAAAATATTCAGTCATGCAAGACAGAAATGCATCTATTCAATTCATATAATGTTGGTTTACTCAACTGGGTTAGCTAGTAGAAGAAGACAAGAGGTAGCTGGAACACGCAGAGGTGACAATAGAATGAGGATTTATGCTTGTACTAAGGATTCTGTCTTGGTCTGATGGCTCTTCTACTTCGTATGGTTTCAGATATGATTACATTGAATTTAGACAAATGTCTAAATGTCTGGTATGAATTGAAAATGTCAGTCTGAAGTTTGAATAAAAATTAAGATTAAGAAATACAATTAAAATCTTTCACATAGGAGCTATAATTTGTTATCTGGTAGTTGATCATAAGGTTCTTGAGGCAAAAATTATATATATATATCAAGGCCTATTAGATAACATGACATTAAATGGAGACTTCATTGACAATAAAGTTGCTGCTTCTGAGTGATGAAAATGTGTTATTATCAGTGGAATCCATGAGCACAGTGTCATTGCCAGATTCTTTTGCAACACAACATGATTCCTGAATATAAAGGACACTGTGTCACACAACAAAGGAAAGGATGAGGGATTGTGATGCTGGCAGAAGCCCTGTGGAAAGGGGAGGCATGTTCTTATCTGGAATATTTTTCCATCTCTGCAGGAGGACAGTAATGTTCATCCATGATAAGAGAGAGTCAGTATAATACAGTTGATACCGGGTAGCCCTCTGGAACCCTATCAGAAGCTCAGTGGTGGATTGTGTTCTTAGAAAATTGTGCATTCATGCAATAGCTTTGGTAGACCAAACAGTCTCCTTCAAGGGAAAAGTCTGTCACTTGTCTCTGATAAAACCTCCATTTCTGCCACAAAAGTCATGCTATTTATGATGAGTCTTCTTGTCTGTAATTAAAGCCAAGAGAGTATTCTCCACAGGGGATGTCTTCTAGTGGGCAATTATTATGTGACACAAATATCTACACAATCTGCCTCACCCAAGAGGCCGATCAATATACCTTTTCTCAGACATATTTTCCACCAACTTTTCAGTTTTGTTCTTTCAAATTTCTGTCCAATTAATTATTGGATCTACACTAACTAATAGGCAATGGCTATTTGATGATAGATATTGAAATTAATATTTGGAAAGTTTTTTTTTTAACTCAGTCACTACATTAAAACTTTTCCTGTAATACTATAGTTTATCCTCATAAGTATTCGAAAGGATGCAAGAGAAATGATATTTCATTTTATAGAAGAGAAAATTGAAACTCAAGGTAATCAAATATTTTACTAAGGCCAAACATTGAATAGATGGTAGAAAAAGAATTTAAATCAACTTTTGACTCCAAGTTTCATCTTTCTTCTATAATCAACTGCCTTTAAGTGTGTTGAAAACTAACCTATTAAAATTCTTATTGAGCGTGCATGTGTATATATGCCTATGTTCTGGTATACACAGAAGCAGGCTCATACATATTAAATGCATTAATAACATGTCCTTTTGTTGTAGTATCTGCTGACATTGTTTTTTGGTTCAAATTTTATCTTAGGGAATAAAAAACGATCTGATCGTCCTAATACTGCTTTTTTATTTTAGAATCTGACTGGCCTACATGAGAGTCAAAAATAGAAAAAAAAAAAAATATATATATATATATAAAATAAAAATAAGGAATTATAAGTGCAGAGCCAGGGCTAAATGCAACTGTCTGGGTCTAAGATTTGAATGAGTAGAAGTCTGTTTTGATGCACAGTTAATCTGTGCACTATTAACTCTAGATTCATTCTCTTTAATTTACCACTGCATGACTGTTACTACTTCCCCAAGTACAGAGAGACATAACACTCAAACACACAAGTTACAGGTGGGCTTATTACTTACAGATTTTCAGCAACAGACAACAGAAGGATTCTGGGTAAGCTGGTCATCCACAGCTCAGGAAAACTGCCCAGGCAGATGGAGTCTTGTCTACAAATTCCTCACTTGCACCACAGATGAGGAACCCTGGAGAGCAACCTACCTGGCTTTTATACTGTATTAGCCCATTCTTCTATTGCTGTAAAGAAATACCGGAGACTGGGAAATTTATAAAGAAAAGATGTTTAATTGGTCACAGCTCCACAGGCTGTACAGGAAGGCATGTGGATGAGGAGGCCTCAGGAATCATGTTGCAATCATGTTGGAAGGTGAAGCTGGAGCAGGCATGTCTTACATGGCAGGAACAGAAGCAGGAGAGAGAGAGAGCGAAGGGGGAGATGCTACACATGACTCTGGTGCTAAACAACTTGATCTCATGAGAACTCACTCACTATCATGAGAACAGCACCAAAGGGACGGTGTCAAACCATTCATGAGAAACAACTCCTTGATCCAGTCACCTCCCAAGAGGCCCCACTTCCAACACTGGGAATTACAATTCGACATGAAATTTTGTTGATGACACAGATCCAAACTATATCATATAGCAAGGGGCAAAACGATACACTGCGCTGAAGCACAGAAAAACGTCTTGTTTTGGGAGGGACGGAAACGGCGCCTGAACTATTCTAACCACTCCCTATCTCAAGATGTTGCATTCCCAGCACATTCTACAGTTATTCTTAAGAACTTTAAGTGAGAAAGGGAAAAACACTAGATTGGTCCAAGGCCATCTGGAGAAATGTCCTGTAATAATCACGTTTTTATTCACTAAACAACTATATACTAATACAGGTGTTCATAATCCATACCATCTTTATGCCAGGCCAGGAGCAAACATCTATACACCCTCTGAGTTTGTGCCCTTGGTGAACTTACAATAATATGTAAAAAGCTTTTAGTAGTAACAAAATACCCTGTGGCTTTTCTGAGCTGTTAATATATCCACAATAATCAGCAGTAGAAAACTACATGAATTTATGTTTTGAAGGCTCTTAGTCTTTCTGCAAAATACTAATTTTAGCACCACTTCAAAAATAAAATTAGCATACATGCTTTTCCAGCCAAAATCATGTTTGGATCTTCAAAGATGTACTGGTAAGTTGTTTTAAGATCTGTTCATCTTCTTGGGACATTTTATCTTTTGGCTATATGGTACTCCATGTAATTCCAGAAGAAAAATCAAGAATTATCTTTTCTCCTAGTCACCTCCCTGGCGACTTCTCTATACCACTCGCTCTTACCTTCTTTACATGAAAAACCTCTACTCAATGTTAAAGTGTTGAGTTAAAAATTCCTTGGCACAACACAGTAGTCAAGCCCCTAACATTTCAGCGTTATTTTCTTCCTCTTCTCACCTCGCCTATTTTAAGTTCTAGTAGATGCAATTCATTTGAGGTCACCATTCAGTGTTCTGAAAATTTCATGCTGAAGCCATCCCTTTAACAGGCAAAAATATGCTAACTCCTTCCAATATATAAGTGACATGGAGGCAAAAGCTCTCTAGTTAAATTAATGAAAATGTGTTGGCCATATAGTGATCCTATACCCATAAATGTCACCCAGCAGAGTAAATTTGTCACAGAAAGTGATGTTACCTTCTCCAGTTTCCTCCTAGTTGCTCTTATCACCCATAATGGCAAACCTCTATGAAAGGTGGAGAAAAATTTCTTTTGCTTATTGCACAGGGTTTTTCTTTCTTTGCCATTTCATGTTTTGTAACACCAAATATGATCAATGGGCAACCTTCTAATGACTCCATGCCATACATCAAAACTTTAAAATTACCTAGAAATGTTATACCTAAATAGAATAATACTCTAATTCAACTCCCCTCAAAAAATATTTTCTTACCTTAGCAAAAGTGTTCATATAGTATTTTTACCATACTTTTCTAAAACAATAATAAAAAGGAAAAAATCACAGCAAAGCCTTTTACCATATGATATAATACATTAAGCAAATGGTATTAAACACATTGAGAACGGAGACAGAAAAAAGATTCTGAAGTTTTCTGTTAAAGTAAGTTTATTCCAATCCTGCCTGAATATTAGCTATCTTTATCATCACTATTAAGTTTTTTGACATATCATACCTCTTCACACTTAAGTTGTTAATACTCCTTTTAGACACTGTTCTTTCATATGCAATTTTGCTTCAGCACAGACTAAATTCTCCTATATTTTGCTCCTTTCCCTTCAAGCTATGTGTTCGTCATCTTTTAGATTCAGATTCAATCACATCCTCATGAAACCTTATTTTCTTGCAGGTTGATTTTGTCTTACAACAAATATTTATGGGTTATCAAATACGTGACAGGCATTGTACCACATCTTGAGGATATAAATACTAATAATGCAGACTGTGTACTAAAGGAGCAAGGAAACAGTAATCACAATGCCATATGCTAAATTCGGTGGCAGGCTCAATATGAGACAGACACAGAAAAAAGTAAAAAGAAAAATCTTACTCTTCCTCTATCAAACAATATTTTAATAACTTGTTTAAATCTCTATGTTGTCTTATGGTACAAGTAATATCTTACTCATATTTATGTGCCCAGCTTCACACAACTGTTGATGAATAAAGCTGTGTTTAATAAAAAAGGAAATGAAAACTGTTTCAGTGGAGGTCCTGAAAGAGTGTCAGGATTACTTATAAAAGATACTGCAGAGAAGACCTTTGTAAAGAATAGATTTAAAATTAGGTGATCTCTGGATTTTTACAATTGTAACAATACATGGTCCCATTTCAGAATTAAACCTTTTCCAGGTAAGTTCATTTTAATTGCCTACATTGAAAATTGTCTGACAACTTTTGTGCATGAAGGTGTAGTTTATCAGATCTCCAAAAATATTCTCAAAGCTTATAATTGCCTTAGGAGTAGTAAAAAATACAAAAGTCATTAGAAACTTTTTTTATTAGATTTGTCACTATATGTTTGGAACTAGAAGACTAAACAAAGGTAGACTGTAGTTAATGCCAGCTGTGGTCTGAATGTGTCCCCCAAGAGCATGAGATTTAACTTTTGTACTTTATGTATTGTTTATATACGTTCTTGAAGGTATGCTTCAAATAAAAACCCTTTTAGAAGCAAATATGTTTCTATGAAAGAAATTGAATGAGGTGTCTGAAAGGATTACAATCCATTTGAGATTGAAAGTTAAATCTCAAATGCAACAGTGTTGGAAGGTCGGGCCTAATGAGAGGTGATTAGGCACGAGGGTATAGTGAATGGATTCAGGCTCTTATTAAGACAATTGGTTCCTTAAAAAGGAAAAGTTTGCCTTCCTTTTTTGCCTCTCACTCTCTCTCACACTCTTTTGCTCTTCTGCCTTCTGCTATGAAACAATAAGGAAAGAAGGCCCTTACCAAGTGGCAGCCCCTTTATCTGGGAATTCCAAACCTCCAAAATGTCAGATAATATACTTCTGTTCATTGTAAATTACTTAGTTTCAGGTATTCTGTTATGGCAGCACAAAATGGACTGAAAACATTGCCTGTCACCGAAACCTTCTCTCAAAAATCCTTGCATGGTAGAAGTTAATCTATTGTTAAGTTGTAGCTCAAAAGTTATCTCTTCCATAATATATTTTCAGAGATTTCAATTTTATTTGATCTCAGTTTTCTGTGTTATCAGTACAAATTATAGGAGATGCCATAGATTATAAATATGCTCAATATAAATACATTTTACTAAGTATGCTGTTCCCATATCTATCTTCTGCTACAATGGCAGCTTCTTGAGTACAGGTCTAATTTGGTTGGATTTCCCTCTCTCCAATAATTTCTCATATAGGTATGTATATTTGGGAGTAAAACAGTTACATAATTTATTCAGTACAGAATAATATGTATCCTCATTTAAAGTGATATTCATACCATCTCAGGAAAGACAACACTAAATATGAAAATAAAAACAACCACCATAATAATGAAAAGGCTGAATGTTATTAATAAAGTCAGAGATTCAAAAAACAAATGTCTGGAGGATGTCTGTCAGTGAAAAAAGGAGACTTTAGAATGGGAGGAAATTGTCATGATGATATTGTTTCATTCAACTCCACTAGCTCTCACTGTCACTTGATAAATGAGGCTCAGCAAAGAAGAAAGTCCTCAACAAAATCACTCAACATGGTTAGCACATGGACCTCCGTCTTTTCATTCTACATTGATTTTCTTTTTCTATTATACAAAATCAAGTTTGAGAGAAGACATAAAAGAACTATTACTCTATAGTTTAGGTAATAAATAAAAGCTGGTGCCCAAACGAAAAAAGAATGTTTACAACACGGGTAAGGAAAACATTAGTGGATGAATATTTAATAGTAGTTTATTAATTTATAATAGGGCTATTTGGACATCATTTTAACTTCAGAATTTAGCAACATCTTATCAATAAAAAATTTATAATTATAACACAAAAATTGATGGATTATTATTCTAAATGTAATATAGTCATCTTTAAAATTTGTGGTATATTTCAGAATGTATAATTCAAAGACAGAAAGAATTGGAAACAAATCTTGTAGTGAAAAATAAGAAAACTATATTGATGATTGTAGTTCTCAAAGCAGTTTCAATTACTATGCCTTGAAGTTAAATAAGAACAAAGTACAAAGTGTGACACATAGCTTTCTAACTTTCATATTTTATTTTAAAATATAATAAACATTCATAATATTCGTACTTTATACTAGTTTTTAAAGCTACAAGAGTTACTTGCTGAATCTCGTATATTCCTGCAATCTTATGTAATCAGACACAGTGTGTTCATATACTGTTATTTTTAAAAATTGGACTTAATAAAAATGCTCAAATTATAGGCAACTCTACTGACGAGATATAAACAGCTATCTACCTTCCATATAGAGATCTCTTTTCATTCATGAGAAATAGAGATTGCAGAAATTTCCGCGAAAGATAGAACTGAGAAATGTCATTATTTAAGTACATATTATAGATGGAGGATCCCCAAATACAAAAATGCAGTACTTGAAAAAGCATATTTTGATAATAATAAATATATAATGATACCTACTAAAGAAATAAATAAGTCATGAAATATTGTAGGACCACATAAAATCAATAAATATTAATAGTAAACCTTTCTCCAGTATTTGGAAAGAGAGCATTCAGACAAGGAGAGAGTCAGTACAGTTCTGCCTAAACTATCTGAAAATATTCAGATAGCCGCATTACATAGGATACATTGTATTTAAACTCTTAAATGTTTTCATGTGATATTAAATAGATCTATGTATGATAAGACAAAATTAATTGATGTACTAAGCATACTTTCAGTGCCGTGTGTGGATAGTTTATTTCATGACATATAATTCAAACATGTATAAGACTATTTTTACTTTCCTTCAATTACTAGATTTCAAATCAAAATACTTGTTAGCATTTGCTGCAATGGAAAGTTCACTATTTGTCTCCATTTCCTTAATGCCTTTTAATATGAGGATTTTCTAAACACATATATTGTACCATCACTACATTTACCAAGTGTCTTAACCCGTTCCTGATGCTGTAACAGAATACCACAGAATTTATAATTTAAATATAGTAGAAATTTATTTCTCCAGCTCTGGAGGCTACAAAGTACAAGATCAAGGCAGCAGTAGATTCTATGTCTGGCGAGGGCTACTCTTTACTTACAAGATTGTACATTCCTGTTGCTTCTTCACGTGCCAGAAGAGATAGGAGGTCCAGCAGTTCTCCAAACCCTCTTTATAATGGCATTAATTCCATTTTTGAGGTCAGAGCCAAGAGACCACACTTGCCAAGAGACCCCACCTCTTAAAACTATCACCTTGAAGTTTAAGTTCCAGCACATGAATTTTGGAGAAACACGTTCAAACCATAACACCAAGTGTATCTAATCAGTAGCCTTGTTCATTTTAATTCTCATCTCACAGGATAGACAGAAAAAAACTGCACTTCCATTGATTTGCCCTGGAAGATATTATATGTAAAAATAAACAAATCTGCATCACATTCAGAGTAGATCATCCTGAACTAGAGTATAAGTGATAACATGGATGCTGACTGGGATGGTACAGTGTGGTGATAAAGCTAGCATATTTCAGGGCTGATAGTAGTAAATAACATTCACTGGTGATATTTAATGTCTCCAGCAGTATAACTGCAAATGGTCAGAAATACATAATTTTATACTGCTACATTTTAAAAGATGTATTTTGGTAATCTTTGATATTTTCAATGATTTAAGGACAGATGAATGAATAATACAGTATTAAATTTACACGCAAACTATTTCAGTTGCATGCATTTATAATGTTGATTTTGAGGATGTCAAAAATATTGCTTTACAGTATAATATATTGTGTTAAGTTTTTATGTCGTTCTCTATGCCCTTGGTGTACCCATTTCTGGTTCATAGCTATTTTCAGTCAAAATCAATTTCTGAGTTCCAGAGCAGCTTTAAAATAATTCTGTTTAGCACTTCCACAGTACTAATATGTAATTCTTCTTAATACATCCAAAACTTAATTCCAACTCCTGTTTTCCCTAATTCAATAAGTAACATCATGCCAGAAGCCAGAAGATCTTAATTAATTACATCCCACTATGAGCATATTTATCCATCAATCATGAAATAAACAACCTCATCTTACTGATATTTCCTCCAACTCTTGAATATGGCTACTTTTCTTTTTATCAAATATTCTTATCTTACTTCAGACACAAATTCTCCTGCATAAAAATGGTTCACATTTTTTTGTATCCTGAATTCAGACTCAATTCATTACATTTTTCTATTTAGGCTGCAGTAAGAGAATACCATTGTGTGAATTGATTATAAACAAAAGACATTTATTTCTCAAAGTTCTGGGAGGCTGGGAAGTCCAAGATCTAGTTGCTAGCAGATTGATTATCTGCTGAAGGCCAGCTTCCTGGTCCCTCAAGGCCATCTTGTTTTCACTGTGTCCTCACGGAGTGGGAGCAGCAGGGAAACTCTGTGGAGTTTGTTTTATAAGGGCACTAAACTGATCTAATCAGCTTCCGAAAGTCCTACCTCCAAATACATCCCATTGAGTGTTAGGATTTCAATATAAGAATTTGGGAGAGACATAAGCATTCAGTCTATAGCACTCATTTTGGTCCTCTGCAAAACAGGTTTACTATGTCCTGGCTTCTGGCTTCTCTGAGGTCAGTGAGACAGACACACTCACATGCAACAAGTTATGTGAAGCCAGTTTATTTCTTACAGATAGGGCTGTAAGGGACAAAATCATCTTAGGATCCATCGTGAGCTGGTCCCCCAAGATTCCAGAAACATTCCCAGTGTAAATAGAGTTTATCACACATATCACATATGACACTCCAGCCATAGATGCTCAATCTCCACCAGTGCCCAGTAGTGAACAAGGAGTTAACTTTTCAAAAGCTAATTCTGGCTGCCTCAAGCAATTTATGTGTTTAAGTTCAAGAGGCTTGTGCACCCCACTGGATGTTTTGTGTTGCCACAGACTCTAATCTGCAGGCATGGGGATTGCAGACATCTGTAATTTTATTGGGTTAGCAGCCTCTAAAAGCTTTAAAGGGAGTACCTGGACCACGGCTTGTTGAATGCTTTCAATACCTGCTGCTGCAAACAGCCCCATCCAAAGTTGGTGGTGTTACTGGTAATCTTGACAAAGGGTACCCAAGGAACACTCAGGGGCAGTATATGCTGGGGCCAGTACCCAAAGGGGCTTTCCCGCTGTTGGACCTCCCTTTTATTAGTGAATGCTGTCAGAGTTAACCAGAGTTAAACATTTTATTTGATTGTATCTGGAATATTTTTGGCTTCCCATCCACATAGCCTTGGCATTCAGTCTATAACAATCCATTGTCAGTCTCCATGGCCTGAAGACCTTTTTGACTAGTCAAACTGTACTGTTATGCTATGACAGAGTCATTTGTATCAAGTCCTGAGTTAACAAAGTAATGTCTTTCTCTCCACTTAATATTCAGTACCACTTTTGTTGAACAACCCTTTGAGTAACTTAGATGGAAGACAGGAGTGGATTTTCCCTGCTGTTATGACTCAAATTCTTACTTGTTAGAGGACACTCAGGTGGCAGTGATGTTCTGTGCCACCAGTAGCCAAAATGTCAATGCCTATGATGATGGTTATTGACACCTGAAATGGCCTAAAGGGCTCCACCTACTGGCAGATAAGGACCACAAGCCAGTAAATATTATGGGTCACATGTTCATCCCCAAACCTCCAGTTGTCATCATTTAATTTTTTTCTCAAAGGGGATCTAGATATAATGTCATATGGATTCCCATATATAAGAACCACAGAAAAGCCTCATTTTTTTTCCTTTTCCCTTTTCCCTTGACAAGAATATATGGTCCCCACCAGGGGCTGGGTTCATGGAAGACAATTTTTCTACAGACTGGGGTGGGGGAGATTGTTTTGGGATAGTTAAACATGTTACATTTATTGTGCACTTTATTTCTATTATCATTACCTCATTGATATGGTTTGGCCATGTCCACACCCAAATCTCATCTTGAATTGTAGCTCCCATAATTCTCTCGTGTTATGGGAGGGACCCAGTGGGAGATAATTGAATCATGGGAGAGGTTTCCTCCATACCATTCTTGTGATAGTGAATAAGTCTCATGAGATCTGATGGTTTTATAAGGGGAAACCCCTTTCTTTTGGCTCTCATTCTCTCCTTTCGTCTGCCACCGTGTGAGATGTGTCTTTCGCCTTCTGCCATGATTGTGAGACCTCCCTAGCCATGTGGAACCGTGAGTCCATTAAACCTCCTTCTTTTGTAAATTGCCCAGTCTTAGGTATGTCTTTATTAACAGCTTGAAGATAGAGGAACACACTTACAATATATAATGAAATAATTATGTAACTCAGTATAATGTAGGTACAGTGGAAGCCCTGAGCTTGTTCTCCCACAACTAGTTGGTCCCATCTGGAGGTGATGGGAGACAGTGACAGATCCTCAGGCATTAGATCCTTATGAGGAGTGTGCAGTCCCCCTCACACACACAGTTCACAACAAGGTTCACACTCCTATGAGAATCTAGTTCTGCTGCTGATCTGATAGGAGACAGACTTTAGGCGGTAGTGCAAGCAATGGGGAGCAGGTGTGAAGTGGAAGTTTTGCTAACTCACCCGCCACTCTCTCACTTGCTGCTGTGTGGCCCAGTTTCTAACAGGCCATGGACAAGTTCATGGCCCAGGGATTGGGGAACCCTGGTATAACCTATTGCTCCTAGGCTGCAAATCGGTACAGCATGTTACTGTACTCAATACTGTAAGCAATTGTAACACAGAGGGAAGTATTTGTGCATCCAACAATATCTAAACAGAGAAAAGGTACAGTAAAAATACGATATAAAAGACTGAAAATGGTACACTTGGGTAGGGCACTTTCTGTGAATAGAGCTTTTAGGACTAGGAGTTGCTGTGGATATGTCAGTGAGTGAGTGGCGAGTGAGTGTGAAGCCTAGGACATCACTGTGCACTACTGCAGACTTTCAAAACACTGGACACTTAGTCTGCATTAAATTAACGAACACTAGTTTTTCCTTTCTTCAATAATAAATTAACCTTCACAGACTGTAATGTTTCTTTTACTTTATACACTTTTTAAGTTTTTTAAATTTTTGACTCTTCTTGTAACACTTAGCTTAAAACACAATCACATTGTATATTGTACAGCTGTACAAAAAGATTTTCTCCTTTTATATCTTTATTCTGTAAGTTTTTTTTTCTGTTTTTAATCATTTTAAAAAATTTTTGTTAAAACGAAGACACATTAGCTTAGGCCTCCATAGGGTCAGGATCATCAATATCACTGTCTTCACCTCCACATCTCACTTCACTGGAAGGTCTACTTGCCCCACTGGTAGTAACACCCATGGAGTTGTCTTCTCCTATGAGAACAATGCCTTCTTTTGGAATACCTCCTGAACGACCTGCCTGAGGCTCTATTACTGTAATATTTTCTTAAAAAAATAATTAGAAGGAGTATACCTAAAAAAAAAATTAAAAAGCATAGTATCACAAATAAGTTAACCAGCAACATAGTAATTTATTAGCAATACCAAGTATTATATACAATACATAATTTTATGCGCTGTACTTTTTTTTTTGTGAGATGGAATTTTGCTCTTGTTACCCAGGCTGGAGAGCAATGGCGTGATCTCGACTCACTGCAACCTCCACTTCCCAAGTTCAAGCGATTCTCCTGCCTCAGCCTCCCGAGTAGCTGGCATTACAGATGTCTGCCACCTCCTCGGCCTCCCAAAGTGCTGGGATTACAGGAGTGAGCCACCATGCCTGACTATGTGCTATACTTTTATACAACTGGCAGCACAGTAGGTTTGTTTATACCAGCATCATTACAAATGTGTGATAATGTATTGCACTGTGATGATATTATGATGGCTATGATATTATCATGAGGGGACAGAAATTTTTCATCTCCATTACAATCTTATGGGACCACCATCATATATATGGTCTGTTAATCATCAAAACAGAATTATGTGGTGCATGACTGCATTTGCCTAAGTTCTTCTGGACCGTAAGTTTCTTCAAGACAAGATTATTGTCTTATTCACTGGTTTATCTCCAGTAGTAGCTCAGCATCACACATAAATGGTTACTCAGAGCTATTTGTTTAATTGAGTGAATTAAATTGAGATGATCTGTGAAATAACAAACTGATTAAACCTATAAATAAGAGGCAGATGTACAAATTATGTGATACATGCATAAATTATATCATATTGTTATGTGACCTATGTCTGCCCGATAAGATAAAACTGAAAGATTGCAAATAAACTCAAACATTTAAAAAGGTTTATTTTAAACAAGAGTTACATTTTGTTATGGATTAGTTTATTTTTTGAATCCTATAAAGAATAATATGGGTGTTTCTCTGAGGGATGATTCAAAGAGCAAGAAAATACCATCTTTTAGGTCAATCATCTTCAACGTGTGGTTTTTAAAGTTGCTATGCTTATCTAACTCAGCTGGCAGGGAAGAAAAATCGTGAAGAGAATATGTAGGAAGTCTGAAGTTTTTAAAAGCTGGTCCTAGGAGTGGTTCACATCAATTCTGCTTATCGTCTATTATCTATAATATAATTACATACAAATGCTAAGGAGGCCAGCATATATACTGTTCCTGGATCTCCAAGAAGAGGAGGTAGTTTTAGTAAACACATATCTTGTCTCAGCAACAGTCAACCAATCTAGTATTTTCAGATAAGATAAACCAAAGTCCTGTTCAATCACTGCACTCAACTCAGCATTCAAGATCTCTAGGCCATTTCTTTGATGTCAATGGGTTCCTTATTGTCTGAAAACCTACAAATCAAAAGACATTTTGTCTATCTCCTTATATGCCTCATCTTATATCTGTACACTTCTACAGAGGAGAAGGAGATGAATAACCTTGATAGAAAGTCCTATTTGGCAAAGTGGAGAATGATAAGTACACTGAAATCACTTTTCCAGAATAATAACAAAATGTTGGAGTCCAGACATTATAGGAACTCCTACTTTGCTGGAGAAACACCTTAATCAGACTGCCCTAATTTTCCCTCTTCATGCATTGTTCTTTGACTTCTTTTTTGTCTTCTCAGATATTCCTTCTTGTTTGTTACACTCTATAGGTATATTTGAAGTGAGTGTACTTTAAAAGGAAAATGACCAGTTTGCTGGAGTAGAGTCTTTATTGTGTTCTTCTTACTTGTGCAACTCTAAACACAAAGGATTGAAGTAAAAACATCCAAGTGTTTCTTGTACTTGATTTGTTGCTTCTTTGACAAAATAATTCCCTCAAAAAAAAAAAAAAAAAAAAAAAAGTAGTAGGTTTCTGATCTGTTTGCTGCAGGCATTTCAAAAGATCAGTAAAATCCTACAAAGTTTTCTTCATGGATGATTCTCAGGTGGGCTTTATTTATTTGATTCTTAGAGCTTATGCTTTTCTTCCCACTTAATTGTGGCTAACTTGTGGTAGAATG
The DNA here is from genome assembly GCF_043159975.1 of Macaca nemestrina. NCBI lineage: Eukaryota > Metazoa > Chordata > Mammalia > Primates > Cercopithecidae > Macaca > Macaca nemestrina. Next base: position 28,378,011 of record NC_092127.1, read on the forward strand.
CAGAAAAATATTTAGGTGGAACAGTATTAGCTTCAAAGATGTTTATCTGAGGATTAAGGCACTTCTTTAACTAAGGAATCTTATTATTTTGTATTTTTATTTATTTTATTTTGGGGATAGAGTTTGGGGACAGAGTTTCACTCTTGTTGCCCAGGCTGGAGTGCAATGGTGCCATCTTGGCTCACTGCAACCTCCGCCTCCTGGATTCAAGTGATTCTCCTGCCTCAGCCTCCCAAGCAGCTGAGATTACAGATGCGCACCACCACGCCCAGTTAATTTTTTGTATTTTTAGTAGAGACGGGGTTTCACCATGTTGGCCAGGATAGTCTCGAACTTCTGACCTCAGGTGATCATCCCACTGTGGCCTCCCAAAGGCTGGGATTACAGGTGTGAGTCACTGCGCCCAGCCTTTTTTTTTATCATTAAGTCTTTTTCTGTCTCCCATCTTCTTAGTTGGTTTCAGAAATGGCTGGTGGCTTTCCCAACCCCGTAACTTTCTTCATTTCCATACTCTCCCTATTTTTATCTATGTTTGAAAACCAATCAATTCTTGCATGATCTCATTGCTTTTCATATTTTGACTAAAAGCTGCCAGTCATAGCTAATATACAGCATGTTTGCTTTAAATCCCTCTTTCTGAAGTCAGTCTCAGTAGACACATAGTCTATTTTCAAAATTTTCAAAATCCTTATGGGTGACAGTTTTACTGAATATTTCGGTCATTGTTTAACAGAGATCTTAAGCTTTACAACATATAAGATCTATTTTCTTACCACCTGTCCTCCAACTCCTGGGCCAATGCCACATACTTTAGGTGCTATCAAGGCAGCAAGCCATTTCCAGTTACCAATTCTATTACAAGGCCTGTAGTGCTAGTTGCTATACTCAGTAAATGTACAAAGGACTCAAACGTGAGAGAAGTTCATTTATCACACAGGTAAATTCCAAATCTAGTGTTCCTAGCTGGCTTGTGGCTCACGGTGGATTTACAGATCTGGGGTTCTTCAATTTTAAGCTCTACATTTTTCAGCATGTGGGCTTTCATGAATATTGGCTTATGTCCGAAGAAAAGGAAAATAAAACATGAATAATTTTGTAGAGGAATTTTCACAAGTCAAGCTGAGAGGTAGTGTCCAACACTTGACATTCTGTTGCTCACTAACAGTGCAAAATGATGTACAAAATCATTGTAATAATCTAGCTGTGGTTACAGGAAGAAGAATAAACACTATGTATCCATTTTCACAGCAGTCTCTTATTTAATAACATAGTTTTATTTAATAACATAGTATTTAATTAGAGAGGGATTCTACCTCTCTAATAACACTCTTTTTGTGTGATACTGGGGGAAAAAGCCTGAAAGTTTGGAAAGATATTTTTATGTTATAGAATTGATGCCATTTTATATAGCTGCTCTCTGACAAGGAAACTAATAACTGGGAATATTTGGATAAGTGCTGATAGACATGTAAATTACATCCTTCAGCAAGAAAGTGTTCCAGGAGAATCAATATACTTTTCTAATATGGCTTTACATTAAACATGTCAATTCGTCTGGATATTTTATTCTAAAAAAAGTTTTAAAGCATTAATTGAGGGGAAAAAGGGGCATATTTTTGGATAAAGCATACTTAATTTGGTTTAAGAACTACTTCTTTCTCATACACGGAGGTGGTTTGCTAAGTTGAAGATGGAATGAGTAGTTCTAGACTTTGACTGAAATAAGTGAGTGATGGAAAAAAGTGTGTTGAATACTGTAACATAAATCATGCAAAACTTTAAACTTTTATTGATTATATATTTCTCAAAACTGCAAGGTGCGAATGGCATGGGAAGGATTAATTTAGAAGAATATTTTCCAGACTAACACATTTAATTAAATCTTTTTGGGTCTGAAATGCATCCCTCTTCCAACTCTACATCTAGGTAATGTCATAACTATGCACATTTAAAATTTACATAACTATATTTATGCTTCAGAGCTTTTCATTTGTTTTTATTATTACTCATTATAATTTTCAAATCATATCATCTAGCAAATCATTTTAAATTAAAAAATAATCAATGGCAAATGATTGTGTTTTCTGGTTCTCAAAATAATATCCAAAGGAGAGTAGTTTTAACTATAATTAACTTTGGGTTGCCCAAGAGAGTAAGAGATAATTAGTTCGTATTGTTTATATTCCTTTTCATATATGCTATATTTTAAATTCTGTTTTATCTAGGCACTTTTCATTAGAATAAATATGGCTAGTTTATTCTAATGAATAAATGGCTAGTTTTTAAATATGGCTAGTTTTTAAAGTTTAAATTTCCTTTATATGCATTTAGAATTAAAATATATTTTGAATTTAATTAGGAGATAGAATAACTACCTTGCCATTATAACAGTTTCTATTATTATTTTCAAGTTGGAAAATGAGCAATTATTAGAAACTTGTTTGTTTATAGGACAAATAAGGTTACATAGTCAACTGCTTCCTGCTTTTATGTTTTTAAAGTTAGTTTTTATTGGCACTTGGAAAGAACATGACAATGAAAATTAAAGTCATAAATGTAAGCCCTGTAGATTTCAGAACACTTGGAAATAGCACGATAGATCAGAACTAGCTGAGAACAGGGGAAGCAAACTCTTCCTTAGAGTGTCTTTAAATTGAAGGGAAACAAATACATAAACAAGATAAAGATAATGTGTTCCAGGTTGTATAAAGGATTCTAATATTTTGATATTTTAGAACAATTTGAGGAGCTATAATATTTTTTAAAAAGGTCCGTCATTTTGCAACCTGAAGACAAACCATCTTAGAGCCGAATTTTGTCTGGTAGCCATCTTCCCTAAAATTTATCCTTTTTCCTTTACAAAAAAGAAATAAGTAGAACAATCTCATGGTTAGGAATTTGCAATAATGGTACCAATTTTGCCAGCCTAGGCACTAAAAGGTACTTTATTCTACCCCTTAGTGGTTTTACCATCCTTTTTAAATCATTTCATTTTTGCTATTTGCAGGCTTACAGGCTTTTAGAAGCTCAGTATAACTGGCGTTTTGTGACATTCTTCAGAGTCTACAGCAATGTATCTTCATCTCTTCTATTGGAAGGCTACACAGCTGAAATTGTTAATTTTCTTTAGCGAAGTCCCTCTGTCAGCAGATTTATCCTTGGATTGTTTAGAATGTCACACCAATAAACAATTTTTAGTCAGTTGTCCTTTCAGCATTTGAGAGTTAAATGACACAATTGATGTCATACTAAATCTAATAGTTAGCGTACCAAATTGTAAAATAACTAAAGGAGGGTGGAAACGAGGCTTTTGAAATATACAATCTTGATCACTGTCAAATGATGCCCAGAGTTCAATCATCAAATCGTGATTTTCATATTAATTGATCTCACAGCATTTCTTAACAACTTCTTCCCTGTAATACATTTCCAAAGAGAAGAATAAGAGATTGAAAGTAACAAGATTATGTTTTGCATTAAGATTTTTTCCTTGATCCTTTGTCTATTGATTGATAACAGATCATATCTACAAAGAGAATTGAATCATGCTATTGTATCACATTTAACTAGTTGTATCATACTAAATTGCATCATATTTAACTATGTCCTAAATATAAATTACAAAGTATTTCATGTCTTGCTCAATAAGAGTTTTCTCCAGAATTTAGGAGGAAAAGCTGAAGCAATGTGAGAACACAAACTTTGCTAATTTTAGGAAAATACAAATAATAAAAATTGGGGTTCATGATAGATTTCACATTTAAATTGAAGTACATATGTGTTACTCTAAATGCCACAATTAGACAAAACTTATCATATGGAATTTTATCTTGTTTCATATAAAAGAGTTATTTATTATTGCACTGTGTCATAGATAATATTAGCATATGAGAGTAAAAAACAATTAATTAAAAATAAGATGTGCATAATAGAACAGCCATGATAAAGAATAGATGTGTACTGATTTTTTTATTCTTATACAATTTTAAAACACCACTGTTGTTGAGAATAGTTTCTAAATAGTAGATACACACAATATATATAATTTAATATAATGTATGCAATATAGTATGTGTTATTTTAAGTAAGTGCATCTTTGCATACTGACACATTCTCATGCACAGTCAAACATAATACATATGAAAATATCTACAGTTCCTTAGTGAAGATTGACATAGATAGCAACACTCAAAAATTGTATATGTTGGCATGATGGACACTTTATTGTTGCAATAAGTCCCTGATGTTTACTGTAATAGAACTAGCAATATATTTTATCCTCAGGAATGGAGTATTTGTGGTAGGCAGAATAATTACACCCTTTTTCCCCAGATATTTCTATCTACTCTCTAGAACCTGCGTAATGTTCTAGAGACAAAGGGGAATTATGGTTGCATGTGCAATTAAATTTGCTCATCAGTTTATCACAAAATACAAAAGTTATTCTAGATTATCTGACTGAGCTCAGTGTAATCACATGGGCCTTTAAAGTGAAAGACAGTATTGGAATTAAAAACAAGAGCTGTCAGTTTGCTGTCTCTGAAGATGGAAGAATGAGTCCATAAGCCAAGGAATATGTGCCACCTCCAAATGATGGATTAGGCAAGGAATCAAATTCTCTTCTGGAGCCTCCAGAAGGAACTCAACCCTATGAACACCTTGGTTTTAGTCCAGTGAGACTCATTTCAGACTTCTGACCTATAGACTTTCAGATAACAAATTATATTGGTTAAGCTACTAAACTCATGGCAACTTATTACAGCAGCAATGATAAACGAATATAGATCTGGACACTTTTCTACTCGGACATTTCAAAGTCCTGCTCTATTGAAACATTTGTGGCCCTGCTATTTAATTTTCTCAATAATATACTGTAAGGTCAAAAAATGTCAAAAGGTATTAACTTTTTTTGAGCCATTGCAGATGAATCAATTACTTATCAACTACATCTAGGATTTGCACACCCAGTTATTATCTATGAACTTTCAGTTAGCCTTGTTATTTATATCCAGGCACTGAGAGCTAGTATTCCTTTTATTAAATAAAGACCATCATTTGAAGTGAAATTATATAGAATTTTAGACTGTATTAACTATTGAAACTTATTTACATTTCAGATGCTTATATTCCAGGTTTATCCTAAACACATTATATATCCCAGTTTATCTAATTCTAACAACGATGTTTTAAGTGTATTTCTATCTCCTTTGCTTAAAAGAAGATCCTGCAGGCCGGGTCCTGTGGCTCACGCCTGTAATCCCAGCACTTTGGGAGGCTGAGGCGGGCAGATTACGATGTCAGGAGTTGGAGACCAGCCTGCCCAAAATGGTGAAACCCTGTCTCTACGAAAAATATGAAGATTAACCAGGTGTGGTGGTGGATGCCTGTAATCCCAGCGACTGGGGAGGCTGAGGCAGGAGAATCCCTTGAACCCAGGAGGCCAAGGTTGCGGTGAGCCAAGATAGTCACTGCACTCCAGCCTGGGTGAAAGAGTGGGATTCCATCTTAAAAAAAAAAAAAAAAAAAAAAAATTCCTGAGAACTTAACCAATGTTATTCAATTAAAAAACAGTGGTGTTAAGAATTAAAACACAGGCAGTCTGAATCCAGAGTCTGACTGACTCCCCAAAGCCTTACCAACTGTATTATCAAGCAATTACTGTGACAATATTTCAGCTCAGTGGCATACAACAACAAATATACCGTTTGACTAATCTCTGCTGGACTTACTTGATCTTAGCTAGACTCCAGGTACTCTTCATTCCAGGGACCAAAAGTTAGCTAGAGCATATTATTTTCATAGAAGGTGGGAGAAGCCCCAGTGACTGAGTCGAACAACACCCATTTTGAAATCTCTGTTTATATCACATCTGTTAATCTTTTGTTTTCCAAGCAAGTGACTTGGTCAATGGGGTGGTCATATATACTATGCCTGCTCCACTGAGGTCTACTGTAAAGCCAAGTGGCAAAACAATGTATATGTATCACACATTATGGAGAGGTAGTGAAGGATTGAAAACAACTACTAAATTTATTATAAAGTCTCCCATTAATTCTATTTTTACTTCTGACATTTTAACTGTTATTCTCTATGTTTCTTTTTTTTAAAAAAAAATAAGATTTCATTTTACTCACAAAGGAAGAAGTTTTAAGCTGAACACTTGAAAAATACGAATCTGAGGTTGTCTTTACTCAAGTCTCAAGGGAGTATAAAAACTCAAAAGTGTTTTATTGTTAGACTCCTCACAGGAGCAATATAGATCCTTCTATTACGTATTTGCAATGAGGCAGAAGAAAGTATCCTTTATATTCGTGTCCCGTATCAGTTTTTTAATAAAAGTCGACAGCTGTTAAAATGTGCTTATTTATATTAAATTTCCTTACATACTGAGGTTTATATATGCTATTCATTTTATACTTGGTTCTTTTAAATAATTAATTTTCACCATAACTGCTATTTTGAAAAACCAACACAGAAGAGAGTAAACTATTTTTGGAGAGAACATTAGTTATACTAACAACCTAATTTTAGCCTGACCATTTGAAACTTAGCTCTTCTTGTAGCCATCTCTAGTCATAGAAAAATAAAACAGAGGCCACATACGGTGGTTCACACCTGTAATCCCAGCACTTTGGGAGGCCGAGGCGGGCAGATCAGGAGGTCAAGAAATTGAAACCATCCTGGCCAACGTTGTGAAACCCAGTCTCCACTAAAAATACAACAATTAGCTGGATATGGTGGCACATGCCTGTAGTCCCAGCTACTTAGGAGGCTGAGGCAGGAGAATCGTTTGAACCCGGGAGGCAAAGGCTAGCAGTAGCTGAGATCGCACCACTGCAATCCAGTCTGATGACAGAGCAAGACTCTGTCTCAAATAAATAAATAAATAATTTGTAATGAAAACGTTTTGAGAATTTTTCTAGGTTGTATGTTAATAGAAATTTATTTTTTATTTACGTGTTTATAATTTATGTGATTTTTCCAAATGTTTACATCAATTTATGTATGTCATTTTTCTCATAAAATGTTTTAAAAATCTAAATGCAATTAAGTCATATGGTTAGCATTTCTTACATATTTTACCATATAAAATATAGTAAATAAATTTGCTGTTTAATTTTCCAGTCTTGCTAATATTTCCTTAGATGTTAAATAGAATTTTGCCTCTTTTTGTAAAGTGGAAACACTTAGTGAAAAGTAGCTTTCCAACTCTGTTTCAATGTCTGTTATATCAAAGAGTGCTCAAGGGTAACCCCAACTAGAAGTAAAAAAATGTCTTTCAAACCATAACTTAGAAGCAGAAATGGAAAGATGTAATTCTGAATGAGAAATAAATATTCATGCTAGAATGTTTTCTAGTGTATGCTTTCTAAGGATATTTTTAGTATGTGGTTACAAGAACAACATATGTTTCCATGAGAATGTATTATAATAACTTTATTTAATTACAGAAAAGACTTTTCTTCCTACGTGTACATCAGAGACAGAAAGAATAGCAAGGTATCTGCTCAGTAAATGTTCATAATTGATTATTTGATTTAAATGTTTATTTATATTAATATTTGAGGTCCTGCTAAGCATGCAGACTTCGAAGTCCCAGGAAAGTATCTGAGTGTTCTTTCAGTTGTCTTATATTGCAAATTAGGGACAATACCCTCTAGTTTTTATTTAGTTCACTGTCTAGGTTTCTCATAGGAAGAGAGATATTAAATTTGACATCATATGTGCAGAAAAAAAGGTGTTTCAGACAGTTAGGCCCTGAGCAAAAATAAAGTCCCCTCAGGAAAACATTCAGCATGACAATTTGAGAGCTCTGCTTCTTGTTTATCCTAAAAACTATCTGAGAGACTTCCTTTCCCTAGTCATATTTAACTAGCATAGGTGTTATGATAGACATTCTTAAATACTCAATGGAGCAAGCTGTTTGAGTTTATTTCATCCCAGTAATCCTTTCTTAGACACTAGAATTATGATAGGCAGAACTCTTTTGGTTTTATATGAAAGCTCTAAAAAATACCCTGTGTTGGCTGCTTCTATATATTATGAAAACAAATGTTAACTTTTACAAGTTGTAGTAGACAAGATATGTAGTGCTACAGTATTGTAAAGACTAAACATTAATTTTCCTAAGCGAATTTTAATTTTTATTCCAAAATAGCATTACTGTTTGTAATAATCAAGACTTATAAATCGTATAGGTGTGAATGTAATGGTAACAATAATGGGAGCAATATAAAATAATATTTTATATGTAGATAATCCTAGAAAATCTGACACAATTGGTCATGAAAATAATATTTAGTCTATTTAGGTTATTAATAAAATAAATTTAACCTAAATAAGATCGAAATTACAAAAGTTCAAAAGAGTTTAGAAACATATGTATACACACACACACATTTTATAGTGATACCAGTCTCAATTCTGAGTATGTTGTGTAGGGTTAAATAAACAACACTTCAGGTAGACTCCTTCATAAGTTTTTGTTTGTTGTTTGTTTCTTACCAAGGAAACTGATGGCTCAGAGAAGTTAAAATAAGATTACTCAAGGTCAAAATTTATCGGTGTTGAAGTTGGTCTTAAACTGAGGCTGCTGGTCCTCTTTAAATTTTATACACTAGACAATGTTGCCTCTCATTAAAAAAGAACTCAAAAGTAGTATTTAAAATAATTTTCATCCTTGTCCAACATTTTGTCTGTATTTTTTTTAAAAAGAGATCAAATGATAAGTACTGGTTTTTGTTTTATTTTTTAAGTAGGAGAAAAGGCATATACATTTACTTAGCATTTATACACGAGAGCCTCAGAATGAAGAGCCAAATTCTCAATGAGTTATAGAACCTTATCTAGCATCTTGAAGTTACAGAAATAATGGGTGGCTTAAATTATGGTAAAACAGGTTGTGAGAGTGGTGGACAAAAGGAATTCTCTTGCGGGGCAATCAATTATTGCTATGAGGAATGACTGAGTCGGGAAACTGAGATTAACTTGTAAATAGTTGATATGATTAGGCTTTGTATTCCCACCCAAATCTCATTTTGAATTGTAATCCCATAATTCTCATCATCCTCATATTAGGGGAGAGACAAAATGGAAGTAATTGAATTACGGGGATGGTTTCCCTCTGCTGTTCTCCTGATATTGAGTGAGTTCTCACAAGATCTGATGGTTGTATAAGGGGCTCTTCCCCTCTTCACTCAACACTTCTCCTTCCTGCTGTCTTGTAAAGAGGGTGCCTTACTTCCCCTTTGCCTTCTGCCATAATCATAAGTTTCCTGAGGCCTCCCCAGTCATGCTGAACTGTGAGTCAATTGAACTTCTTTTCTTTATAAATTACCCAGTCTCTGGCAGTTCTTTATAGCAGTGTGAAAATGGACTAATATAACAGTATTAAAAAAAAAAAAAAAAGTACTTATCATATGACCTGTTTTACTTTTTTTTTAAAAAAAAAAAATATAGACAAAATGTTGGACAAGAATGAAAATTACTTTAAATACTAGTTTTGGTTTCTCTTTTAATAAGAGGCTACATTGCGTAGTAGATAAAATTTAAAGAGCAGCCTCAGTTTAAGACCAAATTCAACATTTTTTTCTTTGGAATTTAAATGATCCTTGGAAACAATCACTATACTCATAAAAAGATCCACTTAGGTGTGGTCACATCTTGGTCTTCTTTGCTATATATAATGAGATAACAAGGAGGGTAAATGAAAAATTATTCTCTTCAGTAGGTGTATTAGTCTGTTTCATGATGCTGATAAGGACATACACAAGATTGGGCAATTTACAAAATAAACAGGTTTAATGGACTTACAGTTCCACATGGCTGGGGAGGCCTCACAATCATGGCGGCAGGCAAGGAGGCACAAGTCACATCTTATGTGGATGGCAGTAGGCAAAAAGAGAGAGCTTGTGCAGGTCAACTCCTCTTTATAAAACCATTAGATTTCGTGAGACTTGTTCACTATCAGGAGAACAGCATGGGAAAGACCTGCCTCCATGATTCAATTACCTCCCATCAGGTCCCTCCCACAACACATGGGAATTCAAGATGAGATTTGTGTGGGGACACAGCCAAACCATATCATTCTACCCCTGGCCCCTCCCAAATCTCATGTCCCACATTTTAAAATCTATCATGCCTTCCCAACAGTCCCCCAAAGTCTTAACTAATTTCAGGATTAACTCAAAAGTCCACAGTCCAATATCTCATCTGAGACAAGGCAAGTCCCTTCTACCTATGAGTCTGTAAAATAAAAAGTAAGTTAATTACTTCCTAGATACAGTGAGGTACAGGCATTGGGTAAATACAGCCTTTCCAAATGGGAGAAATTGGCCAAAACAAAGGGACTACAGGCTCCATGCAAGTCCAATATCGAGCAAAGCAGTCAAATCTTAAAGCTCCAAAATGATCTTCTTTTACTGTCACATCCAGGTCACACTGATGCAAGAGGTGGGTTCCCATGGTTGTGGGCAGCTCCACCTCTTGTCATTGCAGGGTATAACCTCCTGTCTGGCTGCTTTCATGGGCTGGCATTGAGTGCCTGCGGCTTTTCCAGGTGCACAATGCAAGCTGTCAGTGGATATACCATTCTGGGTTCTGGAGAATGGTGGCCCTCTTCTCACAGCTGCACTAGGCAGTGCCAATAGAGACTTTTTGTGGAGACTCTGGCCCCCCATTTCTCTTCAGCACTGCCCTAGAAGAGGTTCTCCATGAGAGCCCTGCCCCTGCAGCAACCTTCTGCCTGGACATCCAGGCATTTCCATACATCCTCTGAAATCTAGGTAGAGTTTTCTAAACCTCAATTCTTGACTTCTGTGCATCCATAGGCTCAACAACATGTGGAAGCGCCAAGGCTTGGGGCTTACAACCTCTGAAGTCATGGGCCAAGCTGTACCGTGGCCCTTTTAATCATGGCTGGAACAGCTGGGATGCAGGACACCATGTCCCTAGGCTGCACACAGCACAGGGACCTTGGACACAGCCCACAAAACTATTTTTTCTTCCTAGGCCTCTAAGCCTGTGATGGGAGGGGCTGCTGTGAAAAACTCTGACAAACCTTAGAGACATTTTCCCCATTGTCTTGGCAATTAACATTTGGCTCCTTGTTACTTATGCAAAATTCTGTAGCCGGCTTGAATTTCCCCTCAGAAAATGGGATTTTCTTTTCTATCGCATTGTCAGGCTACCAATTTTCTGAACTTTTATGCTCTGTTTCCCTTTTAAAACTGAATGCCTTTAACAGCACCCAAGTCACCTCTTGAATGTTTTGCTGCTTGGAAATTTCTTCTGCCAGATATCCTAAATCATCTCTCTCAAGTTTGAAGTTCCACGAATCTCTAGGGCAGGGGCAAAATGCCACCAGTCTCTTTGCTAAAATATAACAAGAGTCACCCCTGTTCCAGTTCCAATTAAGTTCCTCATCTTCATCTGAGACCACCTTGGCCTGGACCCTATTGTTCATATTATTATCAGCATTTTTGTCAAAGCCATTCAACAAATCTCTGGAAAGTTTCCTACATTTCCCTGTCCTCTTCTGAGCCCTCCAAATTGTTCCAGCCTCTAGTACCTAAGTTGCTTCCACATTTTCAGGTATCTTTTCAGCAGTGACCCTCTCCCAGTACCAATTTACTGTATTAGTCTGTTTTCACACTGCTGATAAAGACATGTCCAAGACTGGGCAATTTACAAAAGAAAGAGAAATGGACTCACAGTTCAACATGGCTAGGGAGGCCCCACATCCATGGCAGAAGGCAAGGAGGAGCAAATCACATCTTATGTGGATGGCAGGAAGCAAAATGAGAGAGCTTGTGCAGGGGAATTCCTCATTACAAAATCATCAGATCTCTTGAGACTTGTTCACTATCATGAGAACAGCAGGGGAAAGACCTGCCCCAGTGATTCAATTACCTCTCACCAGGTCCTCCCACAAATTCAAGATGAGATTTGGGTGGAGACACAGCTAAACCATGTCAGTGGGTCTGGAACTTAGGCAGATAAAGGAACTTGGGCTTCTTTGGGAGAGATATTGTGTGTTGGAGGGGGATGATTAGAGACCTTGAGGGTTTTTTGGTTCAGCATTTCAAACACCATATTTTGACATATTTGTATCTGAGCCCCAACATTTCCCTGTTTGAAACTTCCCTAGAAGTTTCACACACTAAAAACTGAACTGGTGGCCGTGGAAGAGAAAAACTGAGTTAAAAGCTGACTGGAAAAGGATTCCAGTTAACCAACCTGGGAACAGGCAAATCCATTAAACAGCTGCATCTGATTTAGGAGACAGCATTGCAGATAAGCTTTAAAAGAGGAAAAAAAAAAAAAAAAAGTTAGTATTGGGAACAATGTATAAACCAGTTTCTTTTGAGGCTGGAGGGCAGTAGTTTGAGGCTGGAGGCCAGGTGTTAGACTCAAACTGGCCTTAGGAGTTATAACAATTTTTCAAACTATAGGCTTTAAACACCTTTTCTGGTTTGGAACATGTGATAAGGAAAGAAGTAGTCTCTCCTTTTTTTTTCTTTTATTTCTTATCTGGTAAGGTTCTATAAGTAATATTGATGAATCAGACAAATATTGTTTCTTGATATCATTAATACTGGCAGAGTTAAATTAACAAGTTTGATTGTCCTATCAATAATAAAACAACTAGGTCATCTATATTTATTTTTAAATTTTATATTAAACTTAAATTTTCCTTTAAGTTATTAATTTTTATAGAAACTTTTCATGAGTTTTATCATGCACAACTTATTTAGCATCACAGGATAGCCCTAAATGAAAGAATATTGCTATGACATGCCAACCTCTGAAATGAAAATGGAAAATCCACATGTTGTTTCACAGAAATAATATTATATAAATAGAAAGATAAGACTTAAAAAGGAAAACTACTAGAATAAAACATAGAAAAAAATTATTGAGATTAGTTTTGGCAAAAATTATTTTTGATATGACTCTAAAAGCACAAGGAACAAAGCAAAAATAAACAATTGGCATTGCATTAAACTAAAATCCTTGTGTACAGCGAATGAAATAATCAATAGAGTGAAGAGACAACCTCTGAAGAGCTTGGAAGAAAATATTTGCAAACCATACATCTGATAAGGAGTTATTAGCTATATATATATATATGAAACTCAAACAACTTGATGGCAAGAAAAAAAAATCCAACTTAAAACATGATCAAGGGACCTGAATAGACATTTACTGAAAGAAGACATGTGAATGGTCAAAAGGTATATGAAAAATTGCTCAACATCACTAATTACAAAGGAAATGCAAATTTAAACCACAACAAGGTATCACCCCACAATGAATTAACTGAAAAGATAAAAAACAACAAGTCGCTGGTGAGAATCTGGAGAAAAGGGAAACCTTGTACAATGTTGGTGGGAAAGTAACTGGTACACTTATTATGGAAGATAATATGGAGGTTTCTTAAAAAATTAAAACTAGAACTACAATATGATCCAGCAATTCCACTTCTGAATATATCCAAAAAGAGTGAAATCAATATGCTGAAGGAATATTTTCATTTTCATTTTCATTGCAACATTATTCACCAGAGCCAAGATAGGTAATCAGCCCAGGAAAAATAGATGAACAGATAAAGAAAATATTGTGTATCTGCACAATGGAATACGATACAGCCTTAAGAAAGAAATTGTGACATTTGTGACAATATGGATGAACCTGGAGGACATTATGCTAAGTGAAAATAGGCCGGGTGCAGAATGACAAAAATGGCATGATCTCACTTATATGTGGAATCTAAAACATCTAAATTCATAGAAGTAGAGATTACAATGGTGCTTACCAGAGTTTGGTAGGGTGGGGAAGGATGAAAATATGTTGGTCAAAGGGTTTCAGATAGAGAGGAGGAATAAATTTTGCATATCCATCACACAGCATGATGACTATAATTAATAAAAATGTGAAATTGAAAATTACTATTAATGAAAATGTGAAATTGAAAATTACTAACAGGCTAGATTTTATTTATTTATTTATTTATTTATTTTGAGACGGAATCTCACTCTTTTGTCCAGGTTGGATTGCAGTGGCACCATCTCAGCTCAATGCAGCCTCCATCTCCCAGGTTCAAGAAATTCTCCTGCCTCAGCCTCCCAAGTAGCTGGGATTACAGGTGTGTGCCAACACATCTGGCTAATTTTTGTATTTTTAGTAGAGATGAGGTTTCACCACACTGGCCAGGCTGGTCTCATACTCCTGACCTCAGGTGATCCATCCACGTTGGCCTCCCAAAGCACTGGGAGTACAGATGTGAGCTAACAGACTAGATTTTAAGTGCTATCACCACACACAAAAAAAGGGTAAGCATGTTGGGCAATGGATATGTTAATTAGGTTAATTCAATCATTTCACTAGGTACTGCTATATCAAAACATCATATTGTGCCCCATAAACATATACAATAAAAAAGTAAACATGAATAAATATAAAACTTCTTTATAAAGAAAAAAACAAAAAGAAATAAGCATCCTACATTGTTGTTATCCACAAGCAGACTCTTTTTATGTTAAAGTTATGATATGGTAAAAAAAAAAAAAAAAAACTGTGAAAATTATAAGTCAATGACCTCGAGTTATTATGTTTTTTCAGGATACTTCTAGTTGATATAGAATGATTGGAAAGTATAGTCTTTCAAGTTTGTTTTACCAAGTTTACTTTAAACTCTAGGATTCACCTTAGTAGCTCTCACTATTATGTGAGCTGGAATGATTTGCGAGTGATTGATGTGGATCCTCACTGAGTGTCCTGCTGTCAAAGTCTCTTGAAGAAGACCATTCAAAATAGCTGCCTGAACTACAGAAACACTGCCTGTAAAAGATTCCACATATTGATTGTTGAAACTCTGAAGAATTTGATTCATCACATCAGTTTTGTTCTTGAAATGCTTGTTTGCTATAGATTTTTATTTAGAATCCATGAGACCTGTCTTTAAAAAGTAACAAACCGGCAACAGACGGATCAATGAGCAACTTTATTTTTATTGAAATATTTAATTTGAAAGTGCTTGCCTTATTTATTACTTCTTGGTTTTTGGTATGGCATTTGAAAGTTAGTTTTATTTGTATAACTCACCTATCTACATTGTTTCCATTTTGTGTAAGATATTTGCAAGTAATTGAATATGCCTTATGTTCTTGCCATCTAAGTTGCTTAAGGACAGCACTGATCGGGGAAGATGCAATTACAGCTTTATGAGAATCAGGTGAGGGAAGACCAAGGCAAATACAGAAAGCAACCCTGTAAGTAATATACAGTTTGCATTTAAGACTTTCTACTTCCCACCCTAACCTCATACCACCAAGGCAAATCTGACATCTTTAAGTAGCTCTGAGACTCCAAATTTTCAATAAGAACAGCTCGTAACTTTCTTTTAAATGTGTTAACCTTGCTTCTTCAACACTGATGGTGTCAAAGATAGCTTATCACATAAAAGTAGTTTAAAAATATAAATTTAGTTCTGAATAACTGTTTTTCAAAAGGATTATCACTGGTTTTCTTTTCCTAGATGTCTTCAACATGATATTTTACAAAGTTTTAGTGCTGCTTATATCAAGCAACGCATCCATGTAAACAATTTTTTGGCTGGGGTAAGGCACCACTCTTCAAGCTATATGTGACAGTTAATCCTTTCTGCCTAATTCTTCATAAACTAACATGCATTTAATAGTTCAGTTGAAATGCAAGACTTCAGTGATCTATAAGGTGATCCAATGTGGACTTTTAGATCTATCTACTGAAAACTTCTGCTAACACCATCACCATTATATTTGACAACATATTTTCTGAAATAACAATTCTTTGCTCATCAAAAAAAGAGGAGCATACATTTGTATAATGGAAAGAAAAAATGATCAGGCAATTTATGTAACTAAATAATAAAGCTAAACTTTATAACTAAATAAGTAAACATCTAACAATATAAAAAAGTAGGATATATTAATTTTATTCAACCATTTATTTAATACACATGTATTAGCACCTACTTAGTTCTAGGCACATTTCTTAGTGATGAAGATACAGTGCACAGCAAGATTAAATTGTGCCAGACCCCAGACATTTAAATAACTGTGTGTTGGGAGAAAACAAAAGAGACAATAAACAAAGAATTATACGAATTCTGGTGAAAGGTACTATACAGGGAACATAAATGAAGTTATATAGATTGAATTTTTGGATAAAGATCTTGTGCAGACCTATCTTAGGAAGGGACACATGTGAACAGAATTAACCTATGAAAGTGGACCAAATATGTAAAGAGTTCACTATAAAGCATTCTAGATAGATGACAGAGTACGTAAAAATGACAGGGACAATGTGTCTGATACCAGCAGGAGGCAACTGATTTTGAAGAGTGAAGAGAGGTTGGCAGGACCCAGAGCATTCAGGACACTTATAAACTGCACCTGTGGATGTGCATATGTATGTGTTTCTGTGTGTAGAGATTTTTTTTTTTTTTTTTTAGATGGAGTTTTGCTCTTGTTGCCCAGGCTGGAGTGCAATGGCACGATATCGGCTCACTGCAACCTCCGCCTCCCAGGCTAAAGCAATTCTCCTGTCTCAGCCTCCTGAGTAGCTGGGATTACAGGCATGTGCCACCACACCAGGCTAATTTTGTATCTTTAGTAGAGACTGAGTTTCTCCATATTAGTTAGGCTGGTCTTGAACTCCCGACCTCAGGTGATCCACCCGCCTCAGCCTCCCAAAATGCTGGGATTACAGGCCTGAGCCACTACGCCTGACTGAGAATTTTTGTTATATTATTTTTGTAATTAATAGTTTTATTAAAATCCAACAAATATTTATAATATTAATGTTAATACCATGTTCAAGTTACCGTTCCCTCTACATCAATGGTATAATGTATGAAGGTGAGATTTTTTTCCTCCTGAAACAATGAAAATGAACATTTATTTGGTGTATACCAGTTGCTAGTGTTCTAAATTGTTTTACATGTTTTATTTAACTTACTACTCATGAAAACTCTGATATAGCCATTATCATTACTCATTTTATGCATATGAAAAAAACACACAGAAGAGTTCAGTAACTCACCTAGTTACCACTGGAAGTACCAAAGGCGGAATGTGAACCCAGAACCCAGACTGTCTGGCTCGAATGTTCCTGCTCACTCTCCTTTTTCTTCTGTTTCTTCCTCTTCTGCCATTTTTTTGTAAATATGCATAAAAAAGAATGCATAAAATGCCTAGAAATATTTTGAGACCTAGTAATAAAATAAATACCCATAGCAGCCAACAACCTTGATTGCAATATTACTATTACAATCAAGTTTTCCATTGTATGTGTTCTTCCTCTTGAGAAAGACAATCACTATCCAGAAATTCATTTACCATGTATTATTTCACAGTGTTACGGTATATGTATGTATCTTTACTAACTTCAAAATTTTATACAGTTGATCATTATTTCAATGTAATTATGCATACTGACTTTGTGACTTGAGTTTTTCATTAAATAACTCCTTTAAAGTTCATACATGTTGAAGAATATGATGGCAGTTCATTACTTTTAACTGCTGAATATTTCATTGTATGAATTTGTAAAAACCAAATTGTACATTCTAATACGAATAGACATTTCACCTTTTGTGGTGTTTTATTTCTAGAAATAAAGCTATTATGTGCATTCTTATACATATCTACTATAGATGTGTGAGAATATTTCTAGGAATAAAATTGCATATATTGAACTTCACCGGGTAATCCATAATTGTTTTCAAAAGTGTTTGTTTCCATTTATATTCCAATGAGAGTATTGTTCTAGCCATCACTAATGCTTGGTGTTTCTCCAAGTTATTAGTTCCGGGTGCTTATTGTTTTGTTTTTCAACCTGGTAAGTATGAAATGGTATTTAATTGTGTATTTAGTTTCTATTTTTCATATTAATAATGATGCTGAAATTTCATAAAATCTTTATCAACTAGTTTTATTTTTTCTTCTGTGAAATATTTGAACATGATTTTACCCCAGTATTTTGTTGTAGTGCTTGTGTTTCTTATTAACAGATAGGCACATTTACATATTCTGAACACTAAAACATTTCTGGCTGTATGTGAAGTAAATGTTTCCTGCCAGTTTTTCCCTTTCTGTTTAGCCTTTATGTTATTATTTTCAGTTGTATAAAGATGTTCTTGATTTAAATGTAGTCAAATTTATTAGCGTTTATTTTTATTATTTGAACATTATGTTTTCTTAAGACATTTTTAGAGAAGTTTTAGGTTCAGAGTAAAAGGGTAAGGTATGGAGATTTCCCCCATGCCCTTTAGCTTATCATTATCAACGTGCCCCACCAGAGTGGTACATTCTTACAATTAGGAGCCTACACTAACACATCCTAATTACCCAAAGCCCATAGTTACATTAGGATTCACTCTTGATGTTGTACATTCCATGAGTTTGGACATATGTAAAAATGTCCATTTTACATTAGTCTAATGTAAAATCCAACATTAAACTACAAAGCAGAGCACTTTCACTGCCCTATAAATCCTCTGTGCTCTGCCTATTCAGCATTCTCTCCTCCCTAACCCCTTGGAATGACTTATCTTTTTCCTCTCTGCATGGTTTTGGCTTTGTCGTAATGCCATGTAGTGGGAATCATACAGCATGTAGTCTTTTCAGATTAGCTTATCTTGGTAATATGCATTTATGATTCTTCCATGACTTTTTGTGGTTTGATATCTTACTTCATTTTAGTGCTGAATAATATTTTATTTTTTGATGCACCACAGTTTGTTTATTCATTCACCTACAGAAGGGATCGTAGTTGCTTCCAAGCTTTGATCATTATAAATAAAGATGATATAAACATCTGTGTGTGGATTTTTGTGTGGACATAACTTTTTAACTTCTGTAGGTAAAAATCAAGCAGTGTGATTGCTGGGATATATTGCCAGAGTATGTTTCCTTTGTAAGAAATTGACAAACAGTCTTCCAAAGGGACTATATCGTTTTGAATTTCCTCCAGCAATAAATGAGAGTTTCTTCACATCCTTGCCAGCATTTGGTGTTATTAATGTTTCAGATTTTGGCCATTCTACTAGGTGTGTAGTCATATCCAATTGGGTTAATTTGCATTTTCCTGATGATATATAATGTGGGGCATCTTTTCATATGCTTATTTGTCATCTGTATATCCTTAGTTGTCTGTTAAGGTCTTTGGCGCATTTAAAATAAATAGATTATTTGTTTTCTTATTGATGAGTTTCAAGAGTTCCTTATAAATTTTAAAAAACCTTTATTATTTATGTCTTTTGCAAATATTTCCTCCCATTCTATTATTTTTTATTCTCCTAACAGTATCTTTCACTGAACATATTTTTAACTTTAATGAAATCCAACCTATTAACTTTTTCTTTTAACGGATTATGTTTTTGATGTTATATCTCAATTGTCATCACTAAACCCAGGGAAGATTACCTAAATTTTCTACTCTGTTATATTCTAGGAGATTTATAGTTTTTTGTTTTACATTTAACTTAAATGACCCATTTAAGTTAATTTTTCGAAAAGTTTAAGGTCTGTTTCTAGATTACTTTTTTGCATGTGGATATCTTCTTTCTCCAGACCATTTGTTGGCGGGGGGGGAGAAAACCTGTCCTTTTTCTACCGAATTGCATTAGCCCCACTGCCAAAGATCAATTGACTATATTTCTGTGGGTCTATTTCTGGGCTCTATTTAACTTCATTAATTGATTTAGAGCTACTCAAATTTTCTTGTGCGAGATCTGGCAAATTTTGTCTTTCAAGAAATTGATCAATTTTATATTGGTTTTCATGTTTGTGGACATAGATTTATTCATAGTATTCTTTGACTTTCCTTTTAAAGTCCATAGAATCTGTAGTGATGTCTTCTCTTGATTTCCAGTAATAGTGATTTATGTCCTCTCTTTTTTAAAAATTACCTTCAATTAAGGTTTACCAATTCTATTGATCTTTTCAAATAAGCAGTTTCTACTTTTATTGATGTTTTTCTACTGATTTCTTATTTTCAACTTCATTGACTTCTGCCTTAATTCTATTTCTTTTTTCTGCTTACTTTGAAATTAACTTTTTTCTTCTAGTTTTCTCAGAGGAAACTTTGTTTCTTACTTTCTAATATATTTATTCAATGCTGTAAATTTTCCTTTAAGTATTGTCTTTTGCTGCATCCCCCAAATCTTGATGTTATGTTTTCATTTTTATTTAGTTCAAACTTTTTTATATTTTCTTTGATATTTCTTCTTTTGTTTGTGTTACTAATAAGTGTGTTGCTTAATTGCCACATATTTTGTGATTTTTCTGTTATCCTTCTAACACTGATTTCTGGTTTAATTCCATTATGGTCTTAGAGCAGACACTGAATTACTTCTATCTTTTAAATTTGTTAAGGTTTGTTTTATGGTCCAGAATGTGGAATACATTGGTGAACATTCTTTGTGAGCTTGAGAAGAATATGTATAATATTGTCCAATGAAGTAGCCAATTGATGTCAATTATATCCAGTTGTATGATGGCAGGTTGAATTCAGCTATGTCCATTCTGATTTTCTTCCTGCTAATTTTGTTCATTTCTGATAGTGGGGTGTTGAAGTCTCCAATATGATAGGGTATTTATCTATTTCTCTTCGAAGTTTTTTTAGTTTAATGTTCTGCTTTTACACATATACATATTAAGGATTATTATGCCTTCTTGGAGAATTGTTTATTTTATCATTATTTAATGCCCTTCTTTATCTGTGATATATATATATTTTTTGCTTTAAACTATGCTCTGTCTGAAATTAATATAGCCACTCCTGTTTCCTTTCCATTAGTATTATTATGGTATATGTTTCTCCATCCATTTAATTTTAATGTATAAGTGTCATTACATTTTGAATGGTTTTTTAACAGCAGTGAATCAAATGGGTCTGTAGCAAACTCGATTCTTGCCTCCTTAGAGAAAAGAATTCAGCTGCGACATAGAAGGCAGAGTAAGAAACTAAGGTGAAGTTTAGAGCAGAAGTGAAAGTTTATTAAAATGTTTTAAAGCCGGAACAACAGGAAGCAAAGTACACTTGGAACAAGGCCAAGTGGGCAACTTGACGAATCCAAATGCCCCATCCAACCCTTGACTTGGGGTTTTAAACATTGGCACTGTTCCAGGGTTTGCATTTCTTTCCCCCTGATTCTTCTCTTGGAGCAGGCTATCTGTATGCATAGCGGCCTGGCAGCACTAGGAAAAGGCTGCATGCCCAGTGTGTTTACTGAAGTTGTGCGCATGCTCACTTGAGGCTTTTTTTTTTTCTTTCTCTTACCAACTGAGCATCCCCGGAGAAAGGTTATACACCAGTTAAACTCTGCTAGTGTGCCTCTTAGTGTGCATGCTTGAACCTGCTCGCCCAACTCCTGAGATCTTATCAGGAAGCTGATTATCAGCTTCAGGTGTTTTCTTCTCCTCTTTTTTTTTTTTTTTTTTTTTTTTTTTGAGACGGAGTCTCACTGTGTCGCCCAGGCTGGAGTGCACTGGCATGATCTCAGATCACTGCAACCTCCGCCTCCCGGATCCAAGTGATTCTTTTGTCTCAGCCTCCCGAGTAGCTGGGACTGTAGGCACACGCAACCCTGCCCAGCTAATTTCTTTTGGTGTTTTTAGTGGAAATGGGGTTTCTCCATATTGGCCAGGCTGGTCTCTAGCTCCTGAACTTGTGATCTGCCAGACTCGGCCTCCCTCCCAAAGTGCTGGTATTACAGGCAAAAAAATTTGTTATATTATTTGTGCGATGAATAGTTTTATTAAAATCCAACAAATATTATAATATGAATGTTAATACATGTCTAAGTTTCATCACAAAAATGCAAATTAACACAGTTAGATACCACTACATGCCTATTAGAATGGCCAAAATCTGAAACGTTAATAACACCAAATGCTGGTAAAGATGTGAAGAAACTCTCATTCATTGCTGGAGGAAATTCAAAACGATATAGCCCCTTTGGAAGACTGTTTGTCAATTTCTTTAAAAAGGACATATCCTCTGACAATATGATCCAGCAATCACACTGATTGATTTTTACCTAAAGAAGTTAAAAAGTTACGTTCACATAAAAAATCCACACATAGATGTTTATATCATCTTTATTTATAATGATCAAAGCTTGGAAGCAACTAAGATTCCTTCTGTAGGTGAATGAATAAACAGTGATGCATCAAACAATAAAATATTATTCAGCACTAAAATGATGTAAGATATCAAAGCACCAAAAGACATGGAGGAATCACAAATGCATATTACCAAGATAAGCCAATCTGGAAAGACTACATGCTGTATGATTCCCACTACATGGCATTACGGCAAAGCCACAACCATGGAGAGAGGAAAAAGATCAGTCCTTCCAAGAGGTTACGGAGGAGAGAATGCTGAACAGGCAGAGCACAGAGGATTTATAGGGCAGTGAAAGTGCTCTGTTTGGTAGTATAATGTTGGATACCTGCCATTTTACATATGTCCAAACTCAAAGATTGTACAACATCAACGGTGAATCCCAATGTAACTATGGGCTTTGGGTAATTATGATGTATTCATGTAGGCTCCTAATTGTAAGAATGTACCACTCTGGTGGGGCATGTTGATAATGATAAGCCCGTGGGTATAGGGGAAATCTCTATACTTTGTCCTTTTGCTCTGAACCTAAAATTTCTCTAAAAACGTAATAAGGAAACATAATGTTCAAATCATAAAAATAAATGTTGATAAATTTGACTATATTTAAATCAAGAACATCTTTATACAAGTAAACATAACAACATAAAGGCTAAACCGAAAGGGGAAAACTGGCAGGAAACATTTGCTTCACATACAGCCAGAAATGTTTTAGTGTGCAGAATATGTAAATGTGCCTATCTATCAGTAAGGGACGAAAGCACTACAACAAAATACTGGGGTAAAATCCTGTTCAAATATTTCACAGAAGAAAAAATAAAACTAGTTGATAAAGATTTTATGAAATTTCAGCTTCATTATTAATATAAAAAATAGAAACTAAATACACAATTGAATACCATTTCATACTTACCAGATTGAAAAACAAAACAATAAGCACCCCAAACTAGTAACTTGGAGAAACACCAAGCATTAGTGATGGCTAGAACAATACTCTCATTGGAATATAAATGGAGACAAACACTTTTGAAAACAATTATGGATTACCCTGTGAAGTTCAATATATGCAATTTCATTCCTAGAAATATTCTTACACATCTGTACCAGTAGATGTGTATAAGAATGCACATAATAGCTTTATTTCTAGAAATAAAGAACCCAAAAAATCAAATATCTATTGATATTTGAAGTTGGTAATAAATGACTACGTTGCTGGTTTACTTATTTATGATACTATGCTTTTTAATCATTTTCTTTAATTTCCCTCTCCCTCTACCTCTCCTTCTCCTTCTTCTGATGGAGTCTTGCTCTGTTGCCCAGGCTGCGTTATCTCAGCTCACTGCAACCTCTGCCTCCCGGGTTCAAACGATTCTTCTGCCTCAGCCTCTTGCGTGCCACGACCCCCAGCTAATTTTTTTTTTCCTTTTTGTATTTTTAGTAGAGACCGGGTTTCACCATATTGGCCAGGCTGCTCTCGAACTCCTGACCTCATGATCCACCTGCCTCAGCCTCACAAAGTGCTGTGATTACAGGTGTGAACCATTGCACCTGTCCACTTCAGGTGTTTTCTATGGATTGGGAGACTGCCTTTTCCTGGTTCTGGCTGTGAAAAAAATATTATTGTAGAGAGACAGAGTTCTGGTGGTGTTCTTCTGCCCTGCTCATGTCTGTCTTGCTACCTACTCCAACAGATTTCTAGTAGATAATATATAGTTGGGTCTTGTATTTTAATCCACTCTGACAATCTTTATCTCTAAATTGGTGCACTTATATCACTGATGCTCAAAGTGATTATTGAGCGGGCCATGGTGGCTCATGCATATAATTCCAAAATTTCGTGAGACTGAGGCGGTAGGATTGCTTGAGCCCAGCAGTTCAATACTAACCTGGGCAACGTGTGAGACCCTATCTCTACAAAAATTTAATTTAAAAAATTAACCAGGTGTGGTGGTGTGCACTCATGGTCCTAACTCTCAGGAGGTTTAGGCAGGAAGAGCCATTGAGCCCAGGAGGTCAAAGGGCTGAAGTGAGCCATGACTGCACCACTGCACCCCAACCTGGGCAACAGAACAAAACCCTGTCTCAAAAACAAATGAAAAAAAAAAAAAAAAGAAAATGATTGTTGACATACGTGGATTAATATCCACATTATCTGACATATTAGTTACTATTTTCTATTTATTTTTTCTTTCTTTTCTTTTCTCTCTTTTTTTGTTGTTGTTTGTTTGTTTTGAGACAGGATTTTGCTCTGTTGTCCAGGCTAGAGTGCAGTGTGATCATAGCTCACTATAGCTTCTAGCTCCTGGGTTCAATCAATCCTCCTGCCTCAGCCTCTCAAGTAGTTAGGAGTACAGTGTGCACCACCACACCCAGCTAATAATTTTTCATTTTGTAAGTGGTTGCCCTAGAGATTGCCATATACATTTATAATTAATCCAAGACACTTTCAAATAACCGTATACCACTTCATGGATAATTTGAATAACATAATAACAGAATAATCTTAGATTTAATGACAAGAAAATCCCTCAATTTTTGTTTGTCTGAGATAGTTTTCATTTCTCCTTCAGTTTTTGAAAGATAATTTCAAAGGATATATAATTCTAGATTGATGGTTTTTATTTTTTCACTCAATGCTTTAAATATTTCACTCCACTCTTATTGCTTGCATGGTTTCTAAGAAGAAGTTGGATGTAATTATTATCTTTGGTTCTCTATAGAAAAGGTGTTTTTATTCTCTGGCTTCCTTTAATTTTTCTTCGTCATTAATTTTATATAGTTTGCAATAATATGTCTTGGTGTAGCTTATACTAGCATTTATTCTTCTTAGTGTTCTCTGAGCTTCCTGGATCTGTGTTGTGCTGTCTGACATTAATGTGGTGAAATTTATAGTCATTATTGTTTCAAATATTTCTTGTGTTCCTTTTTCTCGCTCTTCTTCTGGTGTTCACATTGTGTGTATGTTACATCTTTTGTAGTTTTTTCTTGGATATTGTGTTTTTCTTTCTCAGTTTGTTCTTTTTACTTTTCATCTTTGAAATTTCTGTTGATAAGTTCTCAAAGTCAAAGAATCTTTACTTGGCTAATGCTCAGTCTACTAGTAAGTCCATCGAAGGCATTCTTTATTTCTGTTACAGTGTTTTTGATCTCCAGCATTTCTTTTTGAATTTTTGTAGGATTTCCACCCTGATTATATTGCTTATCTGTTCTCTCACACTATCTACTATATCCGTTACAGATAGTCTTAGCATATCAATTATAGTTGTTTTAAATTTCCAGTATCATAACTTTAACATCTCCGTCATATCCAGTCATGCTTGCTCTGTCTGTTTAATTATTTTTCCTTTTGGCATGTCTTGTAATTTTTTCTTGGTAGCCAGACATGCTGTACCACATAAAAGGAAGTAATGCAAATAGGTCTTTAGTAATGTGGTGGTAAGGTGTAGGGTAGGGAAAGCATTTTATAGTCCTATGATTAGGTCTCACTGAGGCTTTTAGTGAGTCTATGCCTCTGGACTGTGAACTTCACAAATGTTTCTGCTTTTTTTCTCTCCCTGTAGGTGGGCCAGTATAGCTAGAATGGCTGGAGTTGGGTATTTCTCATATGCAGAAAGTTACAACTGAACGGAGTCAGGCATTTTCCCTCTAGAGGTCAGTTAATCTCTCATAATATCCCAGCAGATTAGACTCTGGTTAACTTGTTTCACCTGAGGGCAAGTCTTGTTAGGAATAACATAGTGCTCTTGAGTATTTCTGTCCGGGCTTGGTGGTTCACACCTGTAATCCCAGCACTTTAGGAGGCTGAGATGGGTGGATCACTTAAGGTCAGGAGTGTGAGACCAGCGTAGCCAACATGGTGAAACTCTGTCTTTTCTAAAAATAACAAACAAACAAACAAACAAAATAGCCTGGTGTGGTGGCAGTTGTGAGCACTGGGGTAGCAGGTGATAGAGACTAGTGACAAAAATTGTATTTAGGGAGGATATGTGCCTAGTCTGAGGTCTTGAAAGTGAAATAAAATAATGAAGCCCATGGAGGGCATGACTGAGGGAGGAGGACAAAAAACTTCTGTTTCCTAATACAAATTATCAAAATACAAAATCCTTATTTATAGAATGAGTGGCAGTATCCACATACGAATTTCAATTTCTTGCTTACTATTTAATTCTTTAGATTTCTATCATGCTGAATTGATCTCAGAATGTTTCTCACATAGATCCAGAGAACTTTCAGCCATAAATGAAATAAGTTAATATAAAATAATTATACTAAAAGTTATTACATATATATGCTTAAATATTTATAGTTTATATGTATAGTATAAATTAACTCAGGGAAATACAAAGTATGTGATTTTTATAGAACTAAAAAAAATTATAATGCAATTTATAAACATGAAGAGATTATCCCTATATTCAAGAATGATTGTTAAGGAGTTGTTGATTTTACAGTTAGTAATCTATTGCTTGAAAATTTTAGAATTAAAAAATAGAAATACATGAACCATATGCTTTATTTACTGTATTAGACTTTAGATTTGATAGTTATTTGAGTTTATTTTGAATAATTAAAAAAAAATCTCTGTAGATTTGGACATGACTATTCTAGCTTTTGAAATTGTGAAACTGTGGTACTAGAGATATTATTATCTATACACTGAACTAAAATGCTGTGTATAACCACACTGTGGTATCTACAGTTCAAACTTCCTTCTCTGTTCAGCCTCTTCAACATCATTTGCATTCAAAATGTAGTGAAGATGCATGTTATAGTAACCTTCAATTCAGTAAAACTCAATTCAAACTGTAGACTGTTCTATTAATTATCATTGATCTTATCTCTTTGCTAATGTGCTATTTTAATCTTACCAACGTCCTGTAATACAAAATTTGTAATTTACACATCTGTGAGAGTTTCACACAGTCATATATTTATTTGATGCAAGAAATCTCAGTTCAAATAAATACAATCAGATAGTCAAACAAGATAACCAAATAAGCTATACGGGGTCAAGTTCTCTCAAAAAGAAAAAAACTCAAAGAAGATCTGACTGACAAAAAGAAAATGGTCATGTTTATTTCACGAGAAATTATCATTCTAATGGGAGTACCTTATCTCAAATGAGTAGAACAGAATTTACCAGAGTGTCACTTTTACTCATTGTATAATGAACTGAACTGAAATTACAATATACAAATCTAAATGTAACAAGCCTTTATTCTGGAGTGAGAATAAGCGGTCAGATTGAAATACAAAGAGCATTCCATTTGAAGAAAACCAGCGTCTGAGGAGGGGTTTCAGTAATGTCATGTAAGACCTTCCTGAAAAAATGCATAACTGTGTATTAATGGTGAAATAAGAAGAGTTTGGATAGAAACTATATCATGAAATATCATAATTATTTTATTTTGAACTCAATAGGTAAGAGTGGGTAAATATTGACTGTATTTTTAACAGGATAGGCATATAAACAGAACTAGAATTTGGAATTATTTACTGGATCAAAAGGAACAGTTGTTATTATATAGACCTGAAAATATATTTTTAAAGGGCAGACACATAATAAAGAACTGACCTGAACAAAAGTTGTTTACCATTTGACCCAGCCATCCCATTACTGGGGATATACCCAAAGGATTATAAGTCATGCTGCTATAAAGATACATGCACACATGTTTACTGCAGCACTATTCACAATAGCAAAGACTTGGAATCAACCCAAATGTCCATCAGTGACAGACTGGATTAAGAAAATGTGGCACATATACACCATGGAATATTATGCAACCATAAAAAAGGATGAGTTCGTGTCCTTTGTAGGGACATGGATGCAGCTGGAAACCATCATTCTCAGCAAACTATCGCAAGAACAGAAAACCAAATACCGCATGTTCTCACTTATAGGTGGGAATTGAACAATGAGATCATTTGGACACAGGAAGGGGAACATCACACACTGGGTCCTATTGTGGGGAGGGAGGAGGGAGGGATAGCATTAGGATATATACCTAAT
Organism: Macaca nemestrina; assembly: GCF_043159975.1. Lineage (NCBI taxonomy): Eukaryota > Metazoa > Chordata > Mammalia > Primates > Cercopithecidae > Macaca > Macaca nemestrina. The sequence continues at coordinate 28,406,197 of NC_092127.1, forward strand.
GTAAATGATGAGTTAATGGGTGCAGCACACCAACATGGCACATGTATACATATGTAACAAACCTGCACATTGTGCACATGTACCCTAGAACTTAAAGTATAATAAAAAAAAAATTCCAAAAAAAAAACCAAACAACAAAAAAAGGGAGATAAATGAAGGAATAATTTAAATGAATGTTCACAGAAAAATATACACATACAGGAAAGAAGGTGATGTTTATTTAGCAACTACTATATGCTTATTGTTTTACTAATAACATTATATACTTTATCATATCAAATTTTCATAAAAATTCATCTTGCTAGATATTATGCCCATTTTAAATATTAGGAAATTGAGATAGAATACGTATATGGGTTCCAAGTTGACAAGAAGTAGACTCTGATATTTGGTTTAGTGTGTCAATTTGGCTAAGCCATAGTGCCCAGAGATTTGGTCAAACACTAACGTGTGTTGCTGTTAAGGTATTTCGTAGACGTAGTTAACATCTACAGTAAGGTGACTTTCAGTAAAAAATATTCTCTATAATATAGATGAGCCTCATCCAATCAGTTGAAAGCACATAAGAGCAAAATTGGGGATTTTTAAAGAAGAACAAATTCTTCCTGTAACATAGCTCTTGTTAGAGAATTTTCAGCCACCTGGTCTGCATGTATATTTCTGATTCACCCACTTCCAAAACTATATAAGCCAATTCATTGTAATAAATCTTTTCACATACACACACGCACAAATATACACACACATTTTTTTTTTTTAACTGGTTCTATATCTTTGAATAACCAGATAACCCTGACTTATACAATGACTTTCTAGCCAGGAAAATTAAGAAAGAAAAAATAAAAGACATTCACATTCAAAATAAAGTAAACCCTATCTCTGTTTGTGGATAACATGGTGCTGTATAGAGAAAATTCTAAGAAGTCCACTAAAAGAATTAGAATTAATAAACAAATTCAGCAAGATGGGAGAATACAGGATCAATATACAAAAATCAATGATATTTCCATGCACTTGCAATGAATAATCCAAAAAGGGAATTAAGAAAAAAATTAATTTAAAGTAACATCAAATGGAATAAAACACTTAGGTTTAAATTTAACAAAAGAAGTGCAATGCTTATTCTTTGAAAACTACAACACCTTCTTGAAAAAAATAAAGGAGTTCTAAATAAATGGAATAAAATCCCATATTTTTGTATCAGAGGACTTAATATGGTAAACATAGTGATACTAGCAAATTGATCTATAGATTCAATGAAATCTGACAGTCTCAGCTGATTTCATTATCTTTGCATTATAATATCAATTTTCTGTATGATAAAATCTGTTTTATAAAATAGTCTATTTTTAAAAATATACCTCTTTAAAAATAATATTTTTATGTGACTACTAGAATTTAAAATCTATATGTAGCTCACACTACATTGGATCAAAAAATAGATTAAGAACAAGATGAGAGACCTAAACATTGTGGCTTTCTGCATAAGATGTGAACTCGAGAGTCCTGTGGTTTAGGTTAAGCCAGGGGATGAGTGATAGCCTATACTGCGAGTACCTGATTAACCGGAAAGAATCTGGCAAACAATTTTTTAAAAATGTTTTTTGCTTACATTGCTTAAGCTTTCCAAAGTTAGGAAGGAAAAACAAACAAAAGTATTGATAATGGATTCTAAAATATGCAAGAGTCCACAATTTGGAATTTATTTCAAGAATAATTTAATTACTTAATATACTACAGTTTCTTTTTAAAAATAATTGTGTGATTAAAATGTATTGTCCAATAACCAACTCTGTGCAAATATTAGACATACTAGAAATTAGAATGTTATTTATTTTAGGATTCACTGTTAATATCTGGTTACCTAGTAAATTAAAAAAAAATCCACAGACAAAAAATCCCTTGAGGTTAACAATTTTCAGGATTCTAATTTAGAATTTATTTTCTGTCAGTAAATTACTAATCAGTTCTAACTTATGAAGGACAGATACATGACAATGTATTTTTTATGTCAGATGATTTTTGGTTCACATGCTGAACAACTTGAGATAGTTTGCGCTGTATGGTATCTTCCTTTTAAAGGATTTAATTTCCTTATATTTGTGGTCCAAGAGCTTTAGAGGCCAGACATATTAATCATAACACTTTTATTATGTATATATTTTATTCATCCATTCTGCAAACATGAGTGGGTAAAAATTCATGGTGTTTGTTAAATGATTTATCTGCTTAATTTTGACAACAAATGAGACTCATTAATGCTAATGAGTCTGGTAGTATGACCCTTGAATTCTGAATTCTGAACTTCCTCCCATTTATTACAGAAGCTTGCTTCTTTTTTCTTTTGTACTGCTGACATTTCTTTCTACTCACTCTTTTCTAAAGTATCTTTCATTGTCATCTGTATTATCAAAATTTTTCCTTCAAATTACACCTATATCTTCAAATAATCCTACTTTTTGTCTTATTTTCTCAGCCAAGCTTCCTTAAATATTAGAATAAATTTGTCTCTGAGTAAATTCAAAAAGCAATGAAGTTAATCAAATAATTTGAAATAACTCTTTGCTCTTATCAGTACCCGGACATGGGCCTAAGTTTTAGACATGTGTAACAATAGTTTGCTATACACATCTACCTCAGGCAACTTGAACGCTACATTCCCAAATTCATCCAGTTAGAAAAATGGGACTATAAAAAAAAAGACAGTTACTTCATTCAACTTTCAGTGCTACCTCTTTAGTAAATGCATCAAAATAAAACATTTATAATATCTACATTTATGATATATGTTTGGAAAGATGATACATTGTGAGAATGAAAAGAGGTACATTAAACTAACTGCTTCTTTGGTATAATCAAGAAATGTAGCAGTATGCTACATTTTCAACCATTCGTGCTGCCAATTATTCTCACTCGAAGGTTACATCATACTCTCACCATCACTCAAAGCTCTAATAACAGCAATTTTCAGAAGAGACAGGGCAAGATCTTGCAATGTATCACATAACACTCACCAGAGAGTATAAAAAAGGCCCCTGAGTTTGAGAAAGTTCCACAGGTTATTGTGATATGCAGCTAGTGTGTTTTTGTTGAGGGTCACTTTTCAGAAATGACTGCACAAAATTTGACCACAAGAAGTTTCAGGAGTTTATATTTGCTCAGGTGACTTGTTTTTATTTTAAAAAGTATTTTCTGTCAGCCAGGTCAAACTGATATTACTTAGGATGCTTGCCAGTGAAGCAATCTTCTGCTGTTTTTGGTGCAAGATCGTATTTAGGGAGCAAATGCGTGTATAAGTTTAAAAAAATAAATAACAGGCATAGACCATGCTTAGACCAGGACACAGAGATGTCAGATGGGATCAGGGACCATAGACCAGCTACAACATAGGGACAAGTTTGCATGCATATTCCTCTCTCGCAATGTCTTCTCTTTAGAATCCACCCTGACACTTCCCCCTTCATCAAAATTTACTGTTGGGAAATCATCCTAGCCACAGTGTGGGAAGGATAGAGAGTAGGAAGCAGGGAAGCTAATATTTGCTGAGTGCTTATGATGCTCTAGGCACTGTGATACCACTCTTTCACATATATCATTTTGGCATCTCAACCACATCTAAACTGCTTCTCACAGATGAAAAGAATACTGAATTTCATCAGGAGATCACATGTCCTGATTTTTGGTCTAGAAAGCAATTCCAAAGGGAACGTCTGTACGTAGACTTATAGGAATAGAGGATTTTAGAGTTGAAGTGGGCTATGTAGCTTTTTCGGTTTATCTCACCCATTTCATGGAAGAATTGAGGTCAGACTTCTTAAAAGAATAATCAAGGTCATACAGACAATTACAGATAGAACCTGAACTAGATTTTTGTTGACTTTTCTTACACCTTATATTCCCCAAATATACCTGACTCCTCCTCAAGTAAAACTTTTTATTAGATTATCCCAGAGTCCAAGTTACAGATAATTACATTATATTAACACTGTATTTCCTTATATGACATTCATGGCGATTACATCATGGTAAAAAAATTTGTAGATTAAAGAAAAACATGTTCTCTGAATTTTAACATCCAGTTTAAACTACGTTAAATTTAGATTTAAGGACTCACACTGTGGAGTATCTATTTCTCATTATACACCACAATAGGGCAATTATTTTAATAAATTTTTCATTTGTTTTTCTATAATATATTCAAAGCATACAGCTTTTTGAAAAGAGGTTTTATTTTTATTAAAGATAATTTGATGCTTTAAAATTTTAAAACGAGAGTTTATTATATTGACTTTCAAATAAAACAGTTTTAAACTTGAATATAATGATAAGAAAACAATTTATTATTTCAGAAGGTGTTATCTTTTGAAGCATCTTTTCTCAATTAGGTTTATGAGATCTGGGCTTATTTTGGACTTATAGAACTATAGAATTTCAGTACTATAATCAAACATAATTTTTCCAATTTATTGAATTTTATGCATTTCTTCATTTATTCATCCTGCTCCTTGCAGAGCAGGGCTGTCATAGAACGTGCACCCACAGTTAGCCAATGTATTGAAATTTTAAAAATAAGAAAGGAGCACCAAGAAAATAGAATTAAGAAAGATTATTTTTAATTGTGCAAAATGTTTATGTGGTAATTGAACATTCATGTGGAACTTATAAGCATTCAGTCTATTTTTTAAAATAAAGGTACTTTGTTTTCAAGTTTTTACTTATTATTCATATGTCAGAAAAATCAATTCTCAGTATGCCAAATATAGGTTTAACTTAAACACAAGTAGCACTCATTACAATTTATTCAGTTAATACATCATAAGGGGATTTTCCTCTCAAAAAAAAAAAAAAAACATGTATAAAGAAAGCAAGGATTACACACAAGGACATCTAACACTTCTTTATCCCATGTTTTTGATCTATGTAAAACTCCTGGAAAAGCTATTTATATTGAAATAGCAGGTCAGGAAAATTTGTTGAGAAATCGACAGCAATAAAAAGAATGTGTGTTGCAGAACAGCTTGGAAGTCCTTTTAATCAATATTTCTTTCACTCCTAGAATGTGGAATAGTCTGATCCTATCTGTTGATAATTATTTAGCTTCCCTATAAACTTCCAACTCTTCAGAATCAAAAGCTACACATCCAGAAAAACATCTAAATAAGTTTTTAAATGCTTGAAAGCTGCTTATCTTGCTCTCAAAGAGTGTAAGATTTATGAGATCTGCAGAGTGTGACAGAAAAGAAAAACTGAAATGCTTTCATCGTGTGTAGCATAGAAAAGCTGAGCTTTCAGAACATTGTGTTAACAGAAGGGGAGAGAGAGGCGCTAAAGCAGACAAGATGGAGTGGCAAAAAAGACGGATCACTGTAACCTGACTAGGGAGACCATGTTCAGCAGAAACGTAGGGCACTTCAGAGCTGCGCTGCATCCAAGAGATCATGCTTAGCTCTGCCTGGGTTTGGACAGCCCTGAAGAGCTGAAGGGGCCCTTTAAGTTGGTCGAGAAACAATAAAGTGAGAACACAGATGACATGCAATTTTTGGAAGAGTACGGGTAATAGTGGACCAGTCTGCTTAGAATAGGGCCACTGCTGAAGAAACACAATTCTGGGGAAGGGGCTGGCAAAAGGAAGATTGAGGGTTAGAACTTCAACCAGCTTGCCTTTGATTGGTGAAGCGTCAGAATTTGAGCATACAAGTGTTGAGTAGAGAAATTCAAGCTGGTAGAAATCCAATTACAGAGATGCAGCAACATGATAGTGAGAGGGGTAGTGATGGAAGACACAAGGAAAAGGTGGTAGACCCGGGAGGGCCTTTTTTTTTTTTTTTTTTTTTTTGGAGACTGAGTCTTGCTCTGTACCCTGGGCTGGAGTGCAGTGCAGTGCAGTGGCATGATCTCGGCACACTGCAACTTCTGCCTCCCAGGTTCAAGTGATTCTCCTGCCTCAGCCTCCCAAGTAACTGAGACTACAGGAACGTGCCACCACGCCCAGCTAAGTTTTGTATTTTTAGAAGAGATGTGGTTTCACCATGTTGGTCAGGCTGGTCTCGAACTCCTGACTTCGTGATCCTCCCGCCTCGGCCTCCCGAAGTTCTGGAATTATAGGTGTGAGCTACCGTGCCTGGTCCAGGGAGGGCTTTTCTACACATCAAATACCAGGGCTTCAGCCAGTCTAACTGCTTAGCCTATCAGTGGCTATGTAAGAGATATCAATGTGTTTAGTACCTTGCTCAGGTGTGGTCAGATGAAGTATTTAGTTGATAAACATTATTAATTTAAACTGAAGGAAGCCAGAGAGTAAGGCAAGTGGGGACATTATAAGCTGTGTAGAAATAAGCTTATCAACAATATCAAATGAGTTATTAATACTAACCCTAAGTAAAGCACCATAGTAAAAAATATAGATAATTGACAAATAATTGATTTATTTTAAATATGTTTTACCAATTTCTTTCCTTATTTACAATTGCAGAGTCAAATATATCTACATAGTTTTTGGGGGATGAGAGGTACTATCACACTACCTTTATATTCCTGCAAGTATAATTGTTGAAAGTCACTCATAATTATTGCTTAGGAGTGTTCCAATATGTTTGCACATATCTTATCTTACTTAAAAGACAAGGAAAGCACAAGTGATTTGGGGAAATTGAGGAAAAGTAGCATAAAGTTTAAGGTGAGCCCTATTGTTTATGTTCTTAGGTTACTTTGATGTTTGAAATGTACTACTGTGTAGTCACTGTCCTACAGTCCAGCAGGACCCTTTTCCTCTCAATGAAGCAAATAATTGTGTTGAAGTATTTATAATTTAGTTTCTCCTGTGGTAGTTGATTAGGATTCCAGTTGATAAATATGTGACCTAGTAGTGATTCAAAGAGGCTCATGTGTACCTGTCAAAGTTTAATGTACGAAACTAGTGTAAGAATGTCCTTCAGGTATTTCAATCAGGAGCAAGTCAACAGAGGAAGTATTTGGTTACAATATTGGTTGAAAGATGGTGAGCCCAGATGGTAAGAAATATTCAGCTATAGCTATCACCATTGCGTCTTCTGTGTTTGGCTCACAACTATGAAACTTGTGGCTAAATACAAAAATATGGAATCGTCTACAAATATTCATATATGCCAGATCTTACTTGCTAGGCTGTTCTAAGCTTCACCTTTTTCCAAATCTCATGAGAGTATTTCTTATTTATAAAATTTCAATAGATATTGAACTCTACCCGGAAAGGAGAATGACAATGTATCATTAGTCTTCCAATTTCTGTGATAAAGGAGGGGAGGTAGAACAGTTGGAAATGTAAAAGGAAACTGCTAGTAATTTTCTAACAGTATGCAGCAGCACATATAAAATTATATTCTAAGAGAGATATCCATTATGACCAGTTCATGTTTGAGTCAGCTAAATGTCAATGAACCAGTTGGTTAGCAATTATCAATAAGTACATCAAGATTATTTTGAAATGGTTAATTAGTTCCACTTGGATAAGAGGTTTTGTATTTTAACAACAAATGGATTACTTCAAATTGTACTTCACAATTAAATGTAAATTCAAAAAATCTGTAATAACACAGCAAGTAAAATATCGTAAATTAACTAAGAGGTTAATATGGAGGGATATTTATTATAAATGTTTTTTTCAAATAATAATCTTCTTCTGTTTAGTGGCTCATTTCTCTTTATCAAGAACTATTCTGATGTTGTAGCAAAAGATAGCTAACTAGATGCCCTATGTTCTGCCAGTTGTCTGTTTTGCCATTCAGTCCATGGAATCTGTATTGTCCTCCCATGCTAGTAATGTTCTCCTCAGACAATGATATTTAAAAGTGTGTCATTCCAGGCTGAGCGCGGTGGCTCAGCCTGTAATCCCTGCACTCTGGGAGGCCGAGGCAGGTGGATCACCTGGCCAACATGGTGAATCCTGGTATCTACTAAAAAAATATACAAAAATTAGCTGGGGGTGGTGGCACACCTGTAATCCCAGCTACTCAGGAGGCTGAGGCTGGAGAATTGCTTGAACAAGGGAGGTAGAAGTTGCAGTGAGCAGAGATCGCACTACTGCATTCCAGCCTGGGCGACGGGGGAGACTCCATCTCAAAAAAAAAAAAAAAAAGAAAAAAAAAAGTGTGTCATTGCAGTCCCTCTTGAATCATCTATGCAATAATTTCTTTAAACCGTAATAGCTACTACTTTTCTTTAGTTTTTCTGTGACTACTCTGTATCTTTCATCTGTCTCAGTCTTTTTGCATTTATTCATTCATTCTTTATGTTTTCCTGCTAAATACAAGCAACTTTTCTTTGTCTAGTCAGGAAAACTGCTCTTCTTTAATCATTTGTACTTTGTTTATGTGTGTGACATCGCCTTTCCTGGAGTCAGTTTTTATGAACAACACTTTCATAGTCACAGTCAAAAGCTATGCATATATAAACACCAAGATTTTGGTCAAAACGGATTGTCTTTAGTCAAGACAAAGTGTTGTATATATCCTCTAATCGGTGTGTGCTTTTCTGCATGCATTGCTCAAGGTCGTACACTCCCTTTGGTTGATTTTCTTCTCTAAAGGTCAGTTTTAGACAACTTGATATTCAAACCTTGGTCATGTTTTGGGTTCTATTGATGTTATTAAGCTGGAACTATGTTTTTCAGAATCGTTTTCCCTGTATACTAGGTTAGAGTTGGCTAAAAGCAATGTGTTTCTAAGATTTGGAAAATGGGAGGAGAAGCAGGGATCCTTATTCCCTGAAGGTTGTCACACACCCATGGGTTCCAACTTCTCCTTGCTCTCCTCAGTTCTTCTTTCTAATTGCATCGACCAACAGGGCTCCAGGCCCACACCACATGCTTAACCATGGACCCACAGAGATGACAGCAACACAGAGCAGCCGCTTCTTGGAGATCTCACCATGAGGTTTTCTTTCTCAGTCCCATATTTGTGCCTGGACATGCCTGTCTTTTCAGATGGATTGGTTAGCAATTTGTCTCTTCTCCAATTTCCCTCCCAGCCTTTTGCTGCCCCAGCTACTTCCACAAAGGTAAAAGGTCAAATTTATATAGTGAATCTCTCATCCTAATACTCATAGTGATTCTGTTTCCTTGACTGAATCCTCACTGAAAAATCTGGCTGTAGAAATATTGTATTAAGACCTTAACATATCTCATTTTCTCCCCAAACCATATGCCTGCATTGTACTATCCTTACCGGTTTAGATACAACTACTAAAAGCATTTTTCTAATGACCTTGTATTTCCACTGTGTTAAGAGCTTTCTTGAAAAATTAGTGCTTAAGTCCAATTGACTTATTTCATCTTTTCTCTCAACATTTTTCGAAAGTCAATTCATTCTAATGCCATAGTGAGGCATAGAAAGGAAATATCTGAGAAGACTGGTCTCCCTGGAAACATTACATTACTTTCTTTGTGATTCCTTTTCTTTCTTTCCTTTTTTTTCCCCTCTAATCTATTTTCTTGAATCCATCTCACATTACTAGAATTGCAGAATAAGAAATAAGAATTCTATGCAAAAGCACTTAGAACACAAACCGGCATATAGCAAACCTTCATTGAAAGTTTTTGTTTCTAAATATATTTACCTTGACTTCCTATTGTTGTTGACACAATTTAGTTTTAGTCAACAAAAGCACTTAATTTTTTATAGCCTATTGCCTGAAAAATTTCCACACAGATACGTAAAGGAAACAATAAAATATTATCTACATGTTCATTGTAACAATATCTATATTTAACAATATCAATGTGCCATGGCTGCATTTGCTAGCTGAAATTAGCAGCAAATATTCTAAAATTAGCAACAAATATTCTAAATACATTTGATCCAGAGATTATGCTCTTTTCCTTTTTTTTTTTTTTTTTTTTTTTTATCAAGACAGAGTCTTGCTCGCAATGGCAACAGAGATTATACTCTTTTGAAAGTGAGTAGAAGCAGTACAAACATAGAGATTCCAAAGTGTAGTAATAAATTGTGTCACCAAGCTCATACTGGTACTCAGTAAATATTAAACAGTCAACCAAGGACCTATGTTACGTTTTTTCATAAGAAAATAGCAGAAACACCATAAAAATGAAATGTCTATGTCTAATTGTCATTTCCATTCATTTACTCATACGCTGTAAACCTGCCATATCTCACACGCAAATCCACTGAAAGGAGGTTAAAGACACATGTGGTTACCAACCGCTTTTATCATCATCTGAGAAAAGTGCTTTGGAAAATTCTTGATCAGAGAGATCAAATAAATAAATATAAAACTTATCTTTTATATGCTATGTTTTTTAAAAGAGTACATCTACACAACTTTCCTGAAGATGTTCAAGGAGCGTAATTTATCTCTTCAGGCCAAAAGTATTGTGTTTCTCCATAAGTTGCAAACTGTTCTTACCAAAATATATGAGACACAATGGTATTCTTCATGTGGAAATATAGCTGATGCCCAACAGGAGTGATAACTGGGTAACTACATTTTTTAAAATTCTGCATTTGACATAGGGATGATTTAACAGTGACAGCTTGGGAGCACCATCTTTAGAATCAAAACAAAGCAAAAAACTATCTTTTCTCACTTCTTGGCTCATGTTCCTGGAATTCCACATATGTTTAATTCCTCTTTTATTACACAGTGATTTTTCTTTATAAGTGCCAAAATCCTCAACCCATGTTGCTTACACAAACAGAGTATATATTGCACTACATAAACTGAAACCTCTAGGAGACTTCTGGCTTCAAGGATAGTTAAATTTTAGTCAGAATCTTGGGGTTAACTCTAGATTTCTCTTTTTGTTTATACATTTGACCAAAAAAAAAAAAAAAAAAAAAGGACTTCACTATAAATAATTATTTTGTGTCTTGACCCAATTTTTTTCCTACCCAGGAGAAAATTACTGTGACGAGGTATTCTAGATGGCTCATTCTGGGTCATGTACATACCACTGGTGCATCGGGGGGAGGGGAAGGATTACTTCAGATGAATATTATTTCTTATAAATAATATAGACTTAGAATTCATGCTATTAGACAAATTAGAACATAATCACTTTTAAGATGTTTTATTTTCCATAAAGCTTAAATGTTAAGTGTCTCCACAATTATGAGCAATGCAGTATTTAAAATATATAAAGGAGAAATGTTTCAATGAGGAGATATATAACAAGGAATGGATATTATAGAAAGTAATTCAGATAATGTAATATGAATTTAATTTATAATTATACTACCAAGTGCTTTCTGAGAAATATGCAGCTCAGAGTTTTGGATTTAGAAATATATATTACATTTTTCACCTCTGAACCATTTCAAAACAATGAGTTTCTCTACTTCTTACAAATTGTTGCAAAGACAATCTTAAAAGATTATTATTATTATTATTATTATTATTATTATTATTATTTGAGACAGAGTCTCACTCCGTCACCCAGGCTGGAGTGCAGTGGTGTGATCTGGGCTCACTGCAAGCTCCATCCCCCGGGTTCACGCCACTCTCCTGCCTCAGCCTCCCGAGTAGCTGGGACTACAGGCGCCCGCCACCACTGCCGGCTAATTTTTTTGTATTTTCAGTTGAGACGGGGTTTCACCTTGTTAGCCAGGATGGTCTCGATTGCCTGACCGGGTCATCGTGATCCGCCCCCCCTCGGCCTCCCAAAGTCCTGGGATTACAGGCTCACGTGAGCCACCACACCTGGTCTAAAAGACTATTTTAAAAAGTACTTAAAATTATTCAAATATCACTTGAATCCATTTGTTTTATTTAGTTTTCTAGAAAATATGGGCCCGTTAACTCTCCAAAGCTAAGCATCATTATTCTTCGTTTAACAACCGTCGTATTTCATCCAAAGACCGAAAACATTAACCAGTTAGATGGAGTTAAGGTTTATTATTCAACAGTTCTCTCAAAGCATCATATGAAGGAAAAATTCTTAGTTTTTTTTTTCCCCCAAAATGGAAATAAATACAGAAAACATTTACTGTAATATTTACAAAATTAAATTATCTGGTTCAAATATTTTAGTTCCAACTTCACTTCGTGCTGCTAGAATAAAAGAAAGTAACTTCCTGATTTGGCTTGGGAAAAAAATGAGCTTATTATCTGAATGCTCATTAATTTTTCAGCAAGGAGTTAGAGAAAAATCCTATGCTTATGTCTATTCTGTGAACATGCAGTAAAAGGAATTCTTGTATGATAATCTTTCATATGGCTTCTGTGAGCATGAAGTTCGCTACGAAGTGATTTACTGTCTACAGACTTCAGATTCTGAATCTTTGTATTTTGTTAATGGAATTGATAAGAAAAATGGGTCTCCACTGGCTTTTCTTTCCTATTTTCTTCCCACTTCACCTTGGCAGAGATTTATCTGTACGCAGGAAGAGGAGTCAGGTATACGAACTGGAGTGGTGTTTATCTCCCTCTGAGGTCACTGTAGTGTATGCCTTTTCTTCTACCACAAGAACACAGTAGATTGATCATAGATGCATGATAGTGAATGAGTGTTGGTGGTGCCACTACTGTTTTTTCACAAGCTATATGAAGGCTGTAGAGAAAAATTATAATGATCACTGTTAGATACTAAAAACCAAAGTAGTTTTTAATTTGAAAAGATACATAAACTTAGTTAAGTGAATATAATAAATATGTGCTGTTTATTGAAATATCCCAAACTAACTTTTAATTAACTAAGTCAGTGAAAACAAGGTTTAAAAGACAGTGTGATCTTAAACTAAATATACTGATAAATCACATTTTGCCTTAAAAATATTTATTTTACTTGTGAATGAGGACACTTTTGGATTAGCTAGTAGAATATGAAAGAAAACAGAAAAGGATGAAGCTTCCAGAAGTTACTCACAATTCTCCTTCTCATTTTGCGACCTCCATTATTACTTTCTCAATACACTTATTCCTTACCAGCCACCAGATCTAAAATATATAGTCTCCTGAATTTTGTAAGTATTTTCCTTCCTTTCTACATTATTAGTAAATGAATTATATTTTTCTCTACATATAAAATGAATTAGTCCTCTTTTGTGCTATCATATTTAAAAATTTATTCCCTTTTCTTTGGAATTCAAGAAAAACTAAGAACAGCTCTCAGGTAACAATAATAACGCAATATAAATGACTGCCATAAAATTAAGCATCTCTGTTTTTATTTCACTCAGTATTTTATATTTAAAAATACCATTGATAGAAATGTTTACATTGGAAACACAAATATTACTCATTCTTGGAATATTTAAAAATATTACAGTATAGCGATAGCTTGGAATCACACACATTCATGATTATTAAAGTTAATGTTATTAAATGCCTTGCAAAACATATACTCTTAAATGCTATGTAAAATATAAATATGCAATGTAAACTATATTATATGTATGTACACGAATCTAAAAGGTATGTGTACTTAGAATAAAGCCTTGGAAGAAAAATTGAGAATAGGCTGTAAAATTAAAATAACCTTTAATTTTCCTTTTTAGAAGTATTTTACTGATATTTTGTAGTTAGGATATGTCTTTTAGAATAAAATATAATAATTTCTCAACATTCTTGCAACAAGTGCATTAAAACAACAACAAAAAGAGTTATTTTATTTTTTCCTCTGTTCCATGTTTTCTTTATTATATACCTTATATCAGTCAATAAAATGCAGTGCGTTGATTTTGAGAGTAAAAGAAAATAAAAAGTTTAAATCAGCAAAAATTTTGACTCATTTATCTGAAACAAGTTTCTATATACCAAATTTAGTGAAAATATATTTTTAGTTTTAACACTATTATGAAGAATACTTCCTGATATTTCCTCACAATAGTGTTTCTTTTACTTTATTTTCTCAAGGCAAGGTATGATATCTACATGACATTGATTTTTTAAAGTATATATTTATTTTAAAAAATTTATTGATACAAAATATTTGTAAATATTTATGCGGTACATATGATATTGTGTTACATGGGCCTGTTAACTTGATATGTAATGATCAAGTTAGGTGTTTAAGATATTCATCACCATGTACATTTATCATTTCTATGTGTTGAGATCATTTGAAGTCCTCACTTCTAGCTATTTTGAAATGTATAATACACTGTTGTTAACTATAGTCAGCCTACTCTACTATTCAACATTAGAATTTCTTCCTTCTACCTAACTGTATGTTTGTACCCATTAACCAACCTCTCTTTTTTTTTTTTTTTTTTTTTTTTGAGATGGAGTCTTGCTCTGTCGCTCAGGCTGGAGTGCAGTGGTGCAATCTCCGCTCACTGCAAGCTCCACTTCCTGGGTTCAGCCATTCTCCTGCCTCAGCCTCCCGAGTAGCTGGGACTACAAGCACCCTCCACCACGCCTGGCTAATTTTTTGTTTTTTTATTAGAGAAAGGGTTTCACCGTGTTAGCCAGGATGTTCTCGATCTCCTGACATTGTGATCCGCCCGCCTTGGCCTCCCAAAGTGCTGGGATTACAGGCATTAGCCACTGCACCCAGCCAACCAACCTCTCTTTACATCACACCCTGATATGGTTTGACCGTGTCCCCACCCAAATCTCATCTTGAATTATAGCTCCCATAATCCCCATGTGTCATGGGAGACACCAGTGGGAGGTAATTGAATCATGGAGCAGGTTTTTCCCATGCAGTTCTCATGGTAGTGAATAAGTCTCTCAAGATCTGATGGTTTTCTAAAGGCCAGTTCTCCTGCACATGCTCTCTTGCCTGCCTCCATGTAAGATGGGCTTTTGTTCCTCCTTCGCCTTCTGCCATGATTGTGAGGCCTCCCCAGCCATGTAGAACTGTGAGTCCATTAAATCTCCTTTGCTTCCTAAGTTACCCAGTCTCAGAAATGTCCTTATAGCAGTGTGAGAATGGACTAGTACAGTAAATTGGTACTAAGAGGAGTAGGGGGCTGCTATAAAGATACCCAAAAATGTGGAAGCGACTTTGGAACTGGGTAACATGCAGAGGCTGGAACAGTTTGAAGGGGTCAGAGAACACAGGAAAATGTGGGAAAGTCTGGAAGTTCCTAGAGACAGGAAGGATTAAAAGACAGGAAGAAGTGAGAAAGTTTAGAACCTCCTAGGGACTTGTTGGATGGGTTTGACTGACATGCTGAGAGTGATATGGTTAATGAAGTCCAGGATGAGGTAGTCTCAGATGGAAATGAGGAACTTTCAAGAACTGAAATAAAGGTCACTCTTGCTATGCAAAGAGACTGACATCATTTTGCCCCTACCCTAGAGATCTGTGGAACTTTGAATTTGAGGGAGATGGTTTAGGCTATCCAGTGAAATAAATTTCTAAGCAATAAGCATTCAAGTGAGAGAAGAACATAAAAGTTTACAGAAGAACAGAAAAGTTACAGCCTGATGATGCAGTAGAAAAGAAAAACTCATTTTCGTCTGCATGCCTGTAATCCCAACACTTCGGGAGGCCAAGGTGGGTGAATCACCTGAGGTCAGGAGTTTGACCAGCCTGGCCAACATGGTGAAACCCCATCTCTACTAAAAATACAAAAATTAGTTGGGCATGGTGGCACATGTTGGTAATCCCAGGTACTCGGAAGGCTGAGGCAGGATAATCACTTGAACTCGGGAGTCGAGGTTGCAGTGAGCTGACATCTCACCATTGCACTCCAGCCTGGGTGACAGAATAACACTTCTTCAAAAAAAAAAAAAATTTGTGGAGAAATTTACATAAGTATCAAGGACTCAAATGTTAATCACCAAGACAATGGAGAAAATATTCCAGAGCATGTTTAAGACCTTAATGGCATCCCCTCCCATCATAGGACCACAGGCCTAGAAAGGAAAAATGGTTTCCTGGGCTGGGTCCAGGGCATCCCTGCTCTATGCAGCCTTGGAACATGATGTACTGCATTTCAGCTGCTTCAGCTCCAGTTGTGGCTAAAAGGGGCCAAGGTACATCTCAAGCTTCAAAGGGTGCACGCCCTAAGCCTTGGCAGCTTTCACATGGTGTTGAGCCCGCAGATGCACAGAAGTCAAGAATCGAGGTTTGTGAACCTCTGCCTATATTTCAGAGGATGTATGGAAATGCCTGGAAGTCCAGGTAGAAGTTTGCTGCAGGGGCAGGTCCCTCATGAAGAACCTCTGCTAGGGTAGTGCCCAAGGGCAATGTGGAGTCAGAGCTCCCACCCAGAGTCCTTACTGGGGTACTGCCTAGTGTGACTGTGAGAAGAGGGCCTCCATTCTCCAGATCCCAGATGGTAGATCCACTGATAGTGTACACCATGTGCTTGGAAAAGCCACAGACGCTCAACACCAGCCTGTGCAAACACCTGGATGGTGAATACATATATATTCACATACATACTGTGAAAGGAAAATATCTTGGACCCCCAAAATCGCTAAGCAAAAGGGAAAATTCAAGTTGGGAACTGCTTAGAGCAAACCTACTTCCCATTGTATTCAAAGTCATCCCTCTGCTCACTGCGATAGCTGCATATCTGATTGCCTCCTTTGGAAGGGCTAATCAGAAACTCAAAAGAATGCAACCGTTCATCTCTCACCTATCTGTGACCTGGAAGCCACCTCCCTGCTTCAAGTTGTCCTGCTTTGCTTTTACTTTGGGTAGTCCCACCTTTCTGAATTAAACCAATGTTTATTTTACATATCTTGATCGATGCCTCATGACTCCTCAAAATGTGTAAAACCAAACTGTGCTCTGACCACCTTGGGCACATGTCATCAGGACCTCCTGAAGTTGCGTCACAGATGTGTGTCCTCAACTTTGGCAAAATAAACTTTCTAAATTAACTGAGACCTGTCTCAAATGTTTGGGGTTCATAATACAAACGTATATGATATATGCACAGGACATATCATGGACTTAGAATTTATGTGAATTACCATCAGCCACTAAATTTTGGTTACCAACTCATGTCAAATTCTATGCTAATTCTTCATAGGCACTGTGATTAAAATGAGAAAAGAAGGTATACAAAAGAATAATTACAAATTGTAATGACTTTTAGAATTTGAACAGAACAAATTTTAGTCAGTGACCCTTTGCACAAACGCCAACTCAAGCAAGGATTATGTCTACCATGAAGGCAATTAGACATCAAGAAATAGATAGATTTTCCATTAGGAAAAGAATGCTAAGTGATGAAATAACATGTGAAATACATTGGGAATGGACAAGTAGGCATATGATACTCAGATGTTTAACTTACAATGTGCTATGATTTATAGTTGGTTATACAAGATGAAAATATTGATGAAGGTTTTAAATTATCTAAACTGATTATTTGGGATATTTTAGTCTAAATCTTATTTTACAAAAGATTTAATAATAGATAGTAAAGATTAGGTAAATTTTCCAAAGCCATGTTGCTAGCTGATGCCATAAGTAGGACTAGAAACTTGTTTTCAGGACTGCTTGTGCAGTTTTCCATATACTATATTCAATTTAATTTGAATAAGGTGAGGTAAGTTGCAGCCTAGAGAATAATCCTTCACAATAAGTGAGTTGTTGAATCCGTATTAATAATGATAGGTTTCTGAAGCTTAATAAGGTATCGAATTACTTAATTATCAGAATTAAATTTTTGTACTGGTGATGTAGCAAAATGTAGTGGAAAGTTAATAGGTTTGAAACCTAGCAAACTGTAATACGAAGCTTGATTATACTACTGAATATCAATGTGACCTTGAGTGAGTTACTGAGAGTCCCTGAACTTCAGTTTAGTCGGAAAATGGGCAGGGTAATTCCTATCAAACAAGATAGTTATGCATATTAAATGGCACACAAAAGAAGGATGTTTAATACATCTTGGCAGGCATTCCATAAATGTCTGTTTTCCTCCCACTTTTCTTACATTCCTGTACATTCGGTGCTTCATTCATACATTTTTTTATTCATATATGTCAAACATTTCAATAGATTTTACGGCTATGAACACACATAAAATGTAACTTCTGTCTTCCTGGAGACTATATTCTGTGTTTTGATTCTTATTATATGTTTTCTCCAATGAATCAAACTATACAGAGATTCTCTGGGTTTTCTTTTTTTTTTTTTCACTGCTGATAATAATTATAAACTTGACCTTTGCTGTAACTTGAGATAATTACAGAATAGGCAGTAGAAATAAATTAATACAACTGAATTTTAAAAATTAGCCAGTTAGGTGTAATTTGACCTTCTTAAGAAAAAAATTTTTAATGTTTTTGTCTTGTAAAAGTAGATATTTAAAATATTAATATTGTTTTATACAATTGAATTATATACATATAAAAATGAATTGAAGAAGGCTGAAATAACGTTCATAAATACTTGAAAATACTTTGGAAATAACCTGAATTCAAAGAAATTTTATAATCAGTGATATTTACTTTTTTTTTAAACCCAGTGACTTAAGTATAAGTATTTACAAATGTAATTCAACTCAGTATCTACAGAGTCTCTCGCTGCCTCCTTATTTTTCTCTTAATTTGTTTCTCCATAATTCAGTTTTTCTTATTTGTATCTGCTCTATTCTGTCTGAACCTAAAGACCTCTTTTTTGCTGTTTCTTATTCCAAGAGCTTTTATGTTTGTTTATGTTTCCTTTTATCTCTCTGTTTCTCTCCGTTTCCTGCTCTCTTAGTGTCTTATTCCACATACAACTGAATTTTTGCTCCTGATTAACTTTCTTGCTGTTCTGGTATTCTCCCTGTTCTTTCCTTTTTCTTATCTCTGCATTATCTAACAAGTAATGATAATAGTGACAAATAATGGCAGCCCCATATTGAGCATTTACTAGGTGGAACATAACTAAGAACAAATATAAAATAATATAAATTGTGTATTATTAGTTTCCCCATTTCAGAGTTCTAAAACCAAAGCTTACAGAGGATAGTCAATTGCTTAATTTTAGAGAGAGAGTAACCAAGGAAGTAATGATCTCACAGTATTGTTTTGTAACATTCAACACTATTCCTGAATTTTATAGTGGGTTAATAACAAATTTCATTTGTTAATTATTTCTTCTACCCTCATTCATACGAAAGTCAGTATCTAAGGTTTATTATGCTGTGCCTTAAAAATAGTTTCGAAATAACATTTAAAATAGATGTTTTTAATAGTCATTTACACTGCAAAAACATAATGTTCATTGTATTCCATTGGTAAGAGGAAATAAAATAAATATCAAAGAAGGAGAGAAAGAGTGGAGATGAAAAATGAAATCGGAGAAGTGATGGCATATGAGAAGAGAGGAAACGTACTAAAAATAGGTTTCCCTGAAAAAACAAGTGTATATGTCAGTATTTCAGCAGTGAAATGAAGTATTTGGCTAGTGGATAGGCAGGAGAAATCCTCAGATCAAGCCAAGGCAGATGCAAAGGAGATAATATGGTCCTGGCTTAGTAGTAGTTACTTTTGACTTCTAAAAGAAACAAATGCAAATTCCATTTAGAGGACAGAATCTGAAATTTAGACCCTGAATTTCCACTTATAAGATCAGCCTATTAAGAGTTTATAACCAAAGGACATCAAAGAGTGAAGGATGTCCTTCACTAGTGAGAATTAGTAGAACACAAATAGTGTAATTAATTGGTCGTTCAAAGATTTCAGATATCAGACTTATCAGAGAGCATAAAATTAACATTTAGAATGAATGTTTTTAAAGAATAATGTAAAAGACGACATATTATTGTAAAATGAAATTATTAAGAACAAACAGTGAGAAAGAATAGAAAGCTCTAGAAAGATTTGGCAAAAAGCCAGATAGATATTATTTTAAAATTTGGATAAAGATTTCAATGAGTTAAAGAATAGATTTCAGAGAGCTGAGGAGAGGTTTAGGGAAATGAAAAGAAAATGTGAAGAAGTTATATAGAAGTTACTCCAGGAACACCAGAAAATTGAAAATACAAAAAAACGGTAAGGAGTATTTAGAAAGCTTCACATTCTCTACTCTGAGTTCCAGAAAGAGAAAACAGGAAGATGACAAGGTAAAGAATTAATGATTGAGGAATTTCCAGACTCAATGAAAAGCCTTAATAACTAATACAAAAATCACAATTTGTACCAAGTAGGATAAATGAAAATAAATTTGTATCTAGTAAAACTGTAGAATGCCAAAAACAAATATAAGATTATGAAAGCACTTAGAAAAAAGACAAGATAATCTACAATGGGATAACAAATTACTGGATGAAAATTTGTGAAGTGTGACAAAGGAAGACCAAAGATAATTTTCAGTCAAAGGGAAATGAGAATACTAGAATTTTATATAGAGCAAGCTATCATTCAATTACATGAGGAAAAAAAAAAGACACATAAGAAGAGGAAAATAAAACTATAAGCAATTAACCAGTAATAGATCTATGTTAAAGGGAAGTTTCCTGAGTAATAACACATACTATAAAGGAGGCTGATAAACAGAGAAATTGGTTAACATGTAGGTAAATTTAAACAAACAAGCAGAATACTAGTAATAACAATTACAATGTTTAAACTATGGTATTAAAGACTGAATCAAAATACTGAATGTGGTAGCATTCGGATCAGGTGATGGAAGGGCATTAAGTTATTGTTATGCCTTAGACACTATTCAGTTCTAAATTATTTGGCAATAATCAAAATTATGGAAATAGTATATTGGTCTGTATCATAGTTAGAACAAAAGATTTTAAAAAGCACACACTCAATTCACAAAAGACTAGAGAGAGAAAGGAAGGGAGGAAATGTGGGTGAGAGAAAGAGAATAGAGCATGTGGAAAATAGCAAATAATAATCCAACAGATATCAAATAATATTCTAAGACATACTTCCAATAGAAATATTAAATAAAAAAAACCTCAAGTCAACTAAATACCATTGTAACATGCATACCTTAAACACAAGACCATGAAAATGTGTAAAATAGAAGTGACAAAAAAAGAGAAACCATGAAAATGCCAGCTATATAAAAGTGGAGTACCTATATGAATATTTGGCAATATAAACTAAAACCAAAAAGCATTACTCTCAATATAGAAAATGTTTATATAGCGATAAAAGTTCAATTAGCTAGAATAAAATCAATGGCAAAATTATTTTCTCATCTCTGATAAAGTAGCTTTGAATCATTAACTTCCCACTATCCCAAGAATTATTGATATGGGAAATATTGCCACGATCCATGTACATGAATTAGAAAAATATACACTATTTTCACGGACTTTCTTCAGTTATAAATATGGGCAACAAACAGCATTATTGGCAGTGCCTGTGACTTTATCAACTGGAAAATCAGATATTAATATCATAATAAAGTTGTCAAAGATATCGCTACTTCAAAATGAAGCAGAAACTATATTGTATTGCTTAATGTATTACAAATGAAGCATACACTTTACATATAAAAGAAATTTTTAAAATATGCATTTTAATAATGCCCTTATTTTAGCTGCATTTTGTTTTATGAATCTAAGAATGTTATTTTGAAGTAGTCCATGGGATTATCCAGACTCTAACAATTGAAAGACAGTCCATGACCGAAAACAAAAACCAAAAACTAAGAACCTGGCCTTATTACTATTTTAGACAGTGAATTTGAGCAAAATCAGCAAAACTGATTAAAAACCACCAGAAAGAAAGGAAGAAAACATATCAGATAAAAGGGATCTGATGGAAAAATTATCAACAAAATTGAAAGAGGTAAGCAAATATTATCAGTTCAACAATAAATGTATAAAATATCAGTGGTTTTTAACATGTAGTATTTGGAGTCCTGATGTAACATGGCAAAGCCTCAGAGACTAACAGGGCTCTAATGACCTCTACCCTGCTCACCCCACTTCATCAGCTTTGTCTGTTCTGAATTATCTACAATGATAGTGCTTATAATTCTATTTGAAAAAAACATAATAAAGATCTGCTGCCAAAAATAACTTGAAACTAATGTTGGAGTTAACAAATATCTCAAGAAAGCCAAATAGTTGAGAGAGAGAGAACTGAATGCTTTCTTAAACTTTTTCGGACATTTGCCTAGTTTTTCCAATTTTGGCAGATAAGAACTGTTGATTTTGCCATCTATTTTACATGTTTTAGTTATTGTTAAAATATGCTGAATAAAACAATGTCAACAACAACAACAACAAAAACAACTAGATGTAGGTGTACAGGTTGTATGTACGGGAGATTCTTTACCCCTTCACACGTAGGCACCATTCCACACATTGGGAATATAGCAGTGAACCACATGGACAATTAGTCCTGGTTAAAAGGAGCTTACATTCTGCAGGGGGAAATACAGCATAAGAAAATAAATGAGTATGATGTGTTTATGTGCTATGGAGAAGAATGAAAGGAGAGAAGTGAAGTGGGGTTGCAATTTTTAACAAGTGGCCAAAGAAGACCATATTGAAAACCAGATATTGAATAACCCTCAGAAAGCTGACAGGAATTGGCATTTGGATTTCTATGTGGGGAGTGGGAGACAATTAATTACAGAAAACAAAAAGGAGAAAGACCCTAAAGAGGAAATGTGGCTGTATTTGTAAGGAGGCCAGTGGAGTGGGAGACCACCAAGCAAGGCAAAGAGGAATAGAAGTTGATGTCAGATAGAGGTGAATTAAAGGCCAGGTCATGTAGAATTTTATAGGTGCTTGTAAGAACTTTCAAGTTATTTGGGATGAGATGAGAAGCCTTTGGAAAGTTATGAACAAAAGCCTTACCTAATCTGATATGTTTTATGGGTCACTGTTAACCCTTATGTTGAGAATGAAAGTTTAGGCATTGTTGACTAAAATAAAATATTTTCTTAATGGCATTGACATTCAAATAATATATTTTTAAATAAAATAACTTAGTAGAATTAAATGATTTTATTAAAATGCTATTTTAAGATGGTATTTTTGGTTTCAAAGGAGTCTTAACATCATTCATAACACCAAAATCTCCCAAATCACTTATTCTCTGTTCATTAGTATTAACTATGTAACATACCTCTAGCATTATTTATAGACTTTCTTCTGATTGTGGGAGGTTTGAATCTTGTATCGCACAGTTGTGCAAAATGCATGACATTTATTCCACTTCCTTTTAGTCAACATAATCCCTTTTAGTTCTCATCCCACCAAAGATGTAAAATATTATCTATATTCAGTTTATAGTTTTTTTTTCTTTTCCGAATGGACACATTTAGTATCTTTAGCATATATCAATCTCTGTTCCAGTTGAGAAATCTTTCTCTCTCTCTTTTTCTCTCTCTTTGTCTCTCTCTCTCTCTCATCTCTCTCTCCCTCCTCTTCCCCTCATTCACTTTTTTTTTCTTTTGCACACTCATACTACTGACTGCAGAAATGATGAATTTTTACTTTAGACATTAAAGCCATTCACAAAGCAAAGGGAAGACAAGACAAGTGATAATAAATTATAATTTAAACATAAATTAATCATAATTTTTAATATATTAATTAGTCATGTAATTATTTGAATATATTTATTTAACTACTTATTTTATTGATCATATATGGGAATAATTTTATCCTTGATTTTTGACACATTTTTAAGAGATAATGACTGTTCATTCATTGAGCTTAGTTAAAAAAAAGTAATAAAATCCAACATTTTGCTGTATTCGGTGGTTTCCAATCAATGTGACTTAAACAAAGGGGAGATATTGTAGCACTTCTTAATATCCATGTGTACATCAAAGGATGTCTCTGGGCTTAACTGATACTCTTACACCTATGATTTAATACACACTATTATTTTTAATGTGCTTACTGTTTTATATATTAATAAAATAAAGTATTGATACTGTGATTGTTAAAATCCACTTAAAATCATTTTTTGGAAAGCTACTACTCTCAGGTGTGACACTTCAATGTTCTTTAGTGCTACAGGGTCGGTTTTATAGTTTCATCCTGGTTTAATTATGCTAGCTCTTCCTACCTTAGCTTGAGTTCTTAGGATACAAAACCTCTAGGCATCGTTTGCATTTGAGCCTGATGTTAATTGCTTCTAGGCTCTCCTTCTATCAACTTTACATAGCTTACTTCTGTTCGAAGCTATTAGCCTAATTAAGGAAACAGACTTAATTTTCCTTTCAACTTCTGAATCAATAGAAGATCCAGGTGTTATTACTACTAAATGTCTCTTCCTATTACTGAGTAAGAAAGAAAAAAAAGGAATAGACTCATAAGTGATATCTTTAGATGTAAGTATATTACATACAAATGACCAAATTTTATCATTTGGAAGAAGGTAATATTAACTACTTCTTTGTTAAAGGGAAATAAAATATCCTAGCATTTATTTCTTACTTGTTAAGATTTTTTAATAATGATAGATGTGGTTTATAAATCTGTCATACCTATAGAAATCTGTCTTTGACACCAACTGATTTGAAGGAATCTGTAGCTGTCAACATAGATCATTATTTTTTGAGAAACATTTAAAACTAGAATTTTTTCAGTGATTTTATAATACATTGTTTTCATTAGAGATAAATACATTTACTATGTAGATGAATGGTTGCCTGATGTTCTGAATACCTTATCTTCCTTGCTATAGAATGAAGGCTACTGTGTGAAATCAAGGTAACAAAATAGAAAATTGAATTTCTGTTTCTGTTCCTGGAGTCCAAGTTTGAACACTGAAATAATGTTAGAAGACATTTATAGAGATATGACAGTATTTTAATATTAAAAGGTAGTAGATATGAAATTGACTTATTGGACAGGGTAAGGAACAGGTGTAAAATCTTCCAGAAGATAACTCCATCTGGATTTTTATAATTATTATTGAATAAGGATTTCATTGAATCTTAGATCAATTTGGGGCATTTTGCCATAATACTACGGCAGTTTCCTGATTCATGAACATATAATATCTTTTCATTATTTTGATACTTTTAGAACCACATTAAAATTATAAATTTAAAAAATATAATTAATATTTGGTAGTTTTCACTGTGCAAAATTTGCACTTATTTTGATAAGCATATTTCAAAGAAGTATAGTGCTTTTGATGCTAATAATACAGAAGTTATTAAGAAATAATTTCAGGCAGCTAGACAGGGTAAAGTTTCTTGGTGGAAACTAACAGAAAGGTGGCTTAAAGAGCCAGGCGGGCAAGCTTTGATATGCAAATCCTGACAAATAGAAACTGGGTCTACCCAACATGGCGATTCTCGCTATCTTCTCCTTGTCACCAGGTGTGCCAAGTGTCATGGCCACTCCCACATAACACCATGTGTTAAAAACATCATGGCGACCCACATTTGCATATTAAAGGACTAAGTTGGGTGGGCCAGGTTTTTTGTGGGCTATGTGAATGACACACCTGGTCAGATCAATCCCCTACACAAACCAGATGCAGTCTCCTCCAGCCTCCCAATATAATGGATTGCCTTTCCGCTGCACAGTGTTCCTCTTCGTCCTGAGCCCCCTCCCTTTGTACGGGGGAGAGGTTTACTTCTATCTTTCTTCTTTCTTGCCTATTAAATTATTTGCTCCTTGAAACCACTCCACATGTGTCTGTGTAGTTAATCCTATGGGTGCAAGACCAAGGACCCTGGTGTTGTCCAGTCATCAGAGCTGTATCATTTTGGTGTGCTGACCGGGAAATCATTTATTGAAGGGGTAGGTATGGAGCAAACCTCAACTTTGAATATGCCATTTAATCTCAAGGCTCTCATCCAGCTATCCTGTCACCAAACTTTCTTTCTCTCTCTACTGCAGCCCTTTACTCTCTCTGTGTGTATCAGATGTGTGGGAATGTTTACAGCCTAGGGAAGTAATCCTGTTAGGCAAGATCAGGAAATGCTGTAGTGCCCGGGAAACAAACTCAGGAAAATGCCATTGCAATCTTCTAGGAACAGAGTTCTCCCTTTTCCCCCCAAGGTAAGGTTATTCACTACTAATTCTCTGGCAAGCACATGGTATTTCTAACCCAACTGCCCCACCTAGTGGAAACAGAAATCCTCTTCATGAGACATGTTGCTGGCTCTCTGAGGTACACAGCAGTTTTCCAACTTGTCCCTTTGGAGCTATTCTACTGGAAAGTAGGATCTATGCTACTTCTGTAAACTGGAAAGTTTTGTTTTCAACAGGTTAGAAGTTAGATGTCTTACAGAGCCAGAATTTAGTCTCAATATTGTCCCATCAGCAGGAAAATGGCCATTCGGTTCCTACTTCTTTTAACGCACCTAATCTGCCTCCAATTAAAACAGTACTTAATTAAGAAGGGGATTTTAAGTTCGGAAGTTAACCAAAAGCATTTTGTTTCAGGATAAATGCTTTAGCATGGGCCATAATAACAGTCAATCTAGCACACTGTCTGTTAGAAGAGTCTTGCCCAAAGGTGACACAGTCTCCCTGGAGATCCGTTTTTTGGGGAGCCAGGCAAATCCACAGGTTTAGGAAGTCAAAGGGGAATCACACAAGGCAGATAAGCTAAGGTTGTGTGGGTAAGCGTGGTTAGTCCCATCACTTAGTTCATCCAGTTCCATGGCTTGCAGGACCACGCCTTCAACCACGGACAGCACATTTCACATAGTGTTGGGATCCAGAAACCAGAGAGGCAAAGCAGTCAGAGAATCCTCCCTGTCTTCTCCTCCACTCTGGGTTACACGGAAAGAAAGGAGACCAAGAGGGCATTTTTATTCTCACTTCTTTTTCTAGATGAGTAATAGATTGTCTTCAGCTTGCAACCCTCTGAAGTGCAGTCTAAAACCCTGGCACGTCCTTAACCTCAGCACTTTGAAGAGGAAAGTGACTCATTTGCTTTTGCAGAAAGGTATGGCATTGTTACTAAATCTTTGCAAATGTAAGATCAACCCAGCTCTTTTAGCAATCATATTGGGCAGGCCCAGGGGGAATGGTTCCCCATAATTAAAAAAGCAACTTCCAGGGGAACCATCTAAGCATCCCTCTTATTTGGGGCCCCCTCAAGTTCCATTCTCATTACAGAACCTTAGGCAAACAAAAGAAAACTTAGGCCAGTTTCCTAAAGACCCCTATAGGTATACAGAAGTTTTCCAAAATTTATCTTAGGTGTTTAACCTCACATAAAGGGATGTTATACTTTTCCTGAATCAGACCCTAATGGCAGTTAAAAAGCAGGCAGCTCTGCAAGCAGCAACAAATTTTGGAGATACGCAATATATCTCCTATAATACACTAAAAGGGGAAAAAGCAGATAGGAAAATAAAAAAAAAAGGCAGAAAAAAGCAGAAACACCATTCTCAATAGGGAGGGAAGCAGTTCTGGTAAACAACCCTGATTGAAACCCCAATAGCCCAGAAAACAAAGAGAAAATGAAGCACTTTTTATTATCCATTTTATAAGGCCTATGGAAGGCCAAACCTCTCAATTATTCTAAACGGTGTATAATAGACCAAGAGCCAAATAAGAATCCTGTATCCTTTATGGAAAGGCTAAGAAAGGTACTCATGGAGCACACCTCCTTATCCCCTGATTCAGTCAGGAGCAGCTCATCCTGAAGGACAAGTTTATTACACATGCAGCTCCCAACATTAGAAGGAAGCTACAGAAGCCAAGCTACAGGATCAGATAGCACCTTAAAGAACTTCTCGAAAGTGGCCCCTTTGGTCTTTTATAATAGGGACCAGGAGGAGGCCCAAAGGAAAGATAGAGCACTCAGGATAAGAACAAAGCCTCTGGTAGCAGCTTTGTAGGCTTG
This sequence comes from Macaca nemestrina, assembly GCF_043159975.1. Taxonomy (NCBI): domain Eukaryota; kingdom Metazoa; phylum Chordata; class Mammalia; order Primates; family Cercopithecidae; genus Macaca; species Macaca nemestrina. The sequence continues at coordinate 28,433,836 of NC_092127.1, forward strand.
CAAAGTCCAGTATCCCCAAGGTGCATTTACTAGTTACCATCAGTGTGGAAGACCAGGGCATTTTAAAAAGGAAAGTCCAGGCAGCAAGATAAAGGCAGCACAACCCTGTCCAGCCTGCGGTAGAGACCTCTGGAGACTGAACTGCCCCAGGGACAGAGGTCATTGGGTTCAGAACCAGTCTCTCAGGTGGTTCAGCAGGCCTGATGGATCCCAGGGCTCCAGCCCCAGCTCAAACTGCCAATGTAGCACAGAAGCCCCAAGTGATTCTGGAAATTAAAGGAAGGAGAGTAAACCTCCTTCTAAACACTAAAGCCGGTCTCTCTTTTTTCTCCTCTCTAATCCAGGCCTCACCTCTTCCCATACTATGACTGTAAGGGTCATCTCAGTTAAAACTCTAATCCAATATTTTTCTCCACCTTAGTTGCAATTATTTACACATGCTTCCAGGCCATAGTCATGATAGCACTACTAGTCAGAAAAGCCTCCAAGTTAGCCCTAAGACATAATTTAACTGTTGACACTCCACATAATGTGGCAGGATGACTGTCCTCTAGGGGGAGCTCTTAGCTAACAAACAGTTGGTAAAGCAAGCATTTGTAAGGTGGGATAAGCAGTAGTCGCTCTAAATAACATCTCTCCCCAGCCAGAAGTACTCAATTAGCTGAGCTAATTGCTCTAAAAAAAAAAAAAAAAAAAAAGCTTAAATTAAGCAAGGGAAAGGTACCTAACAGTTACACTAACTCCAGGTATGCTTTCCTAATTTTCTATGCTCATGCTTCCATTTAAAGAGAAAGGCATTTTCTTATCACTCATAAATTCCTATAAAATATCCTCAGGGAATTAACAGGTTATTATCCTCAGGTTTTCTTCCACGAGAAATAGCAGGGATGTGTTGTAAGGAACATCAAAAGGAAACAAATAAGGTAGCTGAAGGAAATAGATAGCTAATCAGGCAGCTAAGTCCGAGGCAAAAAGCCTCAAAATGTTAGTACGGTTGAAACCCCTTCTAATCTAGGAAGGCTCCATAAGAAAAATTAAACCTCAGTATCCCTTGCAAAAATAAAATAGTCCGTGTGTCAAAGGCATTATTTTAAGCCCTCAGGATGGCTATAGGCAAGATGACAAACACTATTTCCAGCCTCTGGCCAATGGAAAGTCCTTAAAATCCTTCACCTGGCTTTTCACTTGGGAAAGGATAAAACTTATCAATGTCCTCAGAGATTGTTGTCAGGCAGGAAATCTCTAAATTGGTTAAGCATGTAACCTTTTTAGCTCACTGCCAACAGAAACCACCTGTATTTAACCCAGGAAATTTGGTATTAGTGTAAAGGCTCATCTCTGTCTCCTCCCCTAACCCAACCTGGGAAGAGCCCTACACCGTTCTTCTTTCAACCCCCTCAGCAGTAAAGGTTACAGGAATGGACTCCTGGATACATCACACTCAAGTCAAGCCTGAAGAGCTTGGGAGCAACCACTGACAGCCCAGAGGAACGAACTGAATATCAAAGTAAAAAAATAGAGGATCTTAAGCTGAAAATCATAAAAAATAAGTAACTGAATAAGGGTTACTCATCTTACTCAGTCCCAGCCTTACCTAACCAAATACTTTTTATTGTTTCTACCCTTTCCTTTCAAATTCACTGCCAAATATTACAACTTCTTTTTAACACATATTTATAGGCAGATTTTTAAATATACATAGGATTACATTTGTAACTTTTTAAATCCCCTAAGGAAAATGTTGTATCTTAGCAAGTAAAGTTTTAGAGAAAAATTATTTACTATGCCATTCTTGTGGGAATGATTATAGTCACACTATAATTTGCAATAGAACTATACACTGTGGCACCTACAATGTGAAATTCTGGTTATAAAATTCTAATTGCTGTAATATTTTGCTTGATTATCATCCTTATAACAGGATTAATAATTGCAGAAAAAATTAATCCAGATTGTTTTGCTTATAGCAGAAGTAATAGTTACTAATAAGAAATAAACATAAAAGTTTTACCATCAAGTTTAATAAGATTTTTTACTGAAGTTTGGCAGTATAATGCACTCTAAGTTATGAAAAAATATTATAAAGAAATAAATTTTATGCAAGGAAAAATTTTGTGTGGTAAATATTTGTCCTAGAAAGAAATGACTGGTTGTTTAAAGAATGAGTATTTAAAACAAGTAAAAACGTTTAATATGTTATAACAGAGTCTATACAAGTAAAAAAAAAAAAAATCAATAAAGAAAAGGAATCGTCAAAATTAATGCTAAAGTTGTTTTAGCCACCCAATAACGTATCTCTTCCAATCATATTACAAGTTATAAAAATGACCTAAGCCAAAAGTTACTCTCTAGTGCCAAGCCAAGGGGAAATGTATGCTTTTCTCAAGAAAAATGTTACTTTTCTATTAACATTTCTGGTAATGCACAGCAGCATCTAGTGGAGGCAATCCAGTATTGCAATCCACTGGTATAACTAACAGCTGTCAAAATCTACTGTCAGTTATAATCTAAAAGACTCCTATTAATGGTGGTAATCTTAACGCTCATATTCAAACCCTATATTTTAAACCTTCTTATCGAATTTCTCTCTTTTCCCCTAGAAGTAATCAAACTCCAAATGGTGCTGTGAGCAGAGCCACACATGGACACAGCATTATTCCGAGAACTCTTAGATAAACCTCAGAAGGCCCAATTGCTGTTCCCCCACACAATGCCCCTTTTCAACAGGAAGTAGCCAGAAAGAATCGTCATCCAATACCCCCTAACAATAATTAGGCTTACTTTTCTTTGAGGGGTGAATAATACAGGAGTTATTAAGAAATTATTTTAGGCAGCTAGATGGGGTTAAGGTTCTCGGTGGAAACTAAAATAAAAGTTGGCTTAAAGAGCCAGGCCGGCAAGCTTTGATACGCAAACACCGGAAAACAGAAACTGGGTCTACCCAGCATGGTGATTCCCCCATCTTCTCCTTGTCGCCAGGTGTACCAAGTGTCATGGCTGCCCCCACGTAACCCCATGTGTTCAAAACATCATGGTGATCCGCATTTGCATGTTAAAGGCTGAGGTGGGAGGGCCAGGTTTTTCGGCTATGTGAATGATACACCCGGTCAAACCAATCCCGAGTCCTATGCAAACCAGACAGTGCCTCCTCCAGCCTCCAGATATGATGCACTGCATTTCCGTGGCACACAGCGTTCCTCTTTGTTCTGAGCCCCCTCCCTCTGTCTCTGTTTTCTTCTATTTTTCTTGCCTATTAAACTTTTTTTTTTCCGATTAATAATTCATTTTAATCACAGAAATTTGCCTGGGCTTGAGCACACTGTGGGGACTCAATAGATTCGGAGGCCTCCTCTCTTCTAGGAGGCCTGCTTGCTGCCCTGATGAATCCCTACCTAATTTCAGTATAAACTGAGGAACCTGAAAAACATCTGTGCACTGGGACCTCCCCTCACAGGAAAGCTGAAAGCAGCACAATTGAGTCAGCAGCACATTCAGGAGGTGCTCAGTGGGGAAGCAGGAGAGCCTATTAAACTTTTTACTTCTTGAGACCACTCCACATGTAGGTCTGTGCCATTACTCCTACTGGCACAAAACTAAGGACTCTAGTGTTCCTGCTGTCATCGAAGTCATATCACTATTGTGAGTGGAACGATTTTTTTTTTTTTTTGATCGCTAACGGTTGTCGCATGGATATAATGTGTACTAGGAATATATTGTGCACAGTTTTATTCCAGTCTTTTATTATCTTTTCTGTCTTCTGCCTACTTGTTCTACCCTTTATTAAAAGATGGATGTTTGAGTCTCCAGCTATTACTGTTAAGCTGTCTGTTTTCCTTCAGTTCTCTCAGTTATTGCTTCATGCATTTTAAAGCTTTGTTATTAGATGCTATAGGTTTGTAATTGTTGTCTCTCCCTGATATTTTGACCCCTTTATCACTTAAAATGTCTTTTCTTCTAATAACATTAGTTTCTTAAATTGTAATTTTTGTTATTAATAGAGTCATTCTAGGTGTCTTTTGGTTACTATTTGAATGATATATTAATTTCTACCCTTTAACGTTTAACTTACTTGTGCCTTTTAATATAAAGTGTGTCCTCATACATAACATATAATTGGATATTTTTTTCTCTTTCAATACATATCTTTTGATTGGAATGTTCAACAAGTCTACATTTAATAAAATTACTGATAAATTAAGATTAATTTTATTTTATAAATGTTTACCTATGTGTGTATGTATATTTATGTATCTCATGTTTATTTTAAATGTTCTTCTATTTCTATTTCTGCCTTCTGTTGTGTAAAATAAACATTTTAGTTCTCCATTTTATTTTCCTCGTTTTTCCTTGTAATATATAGTGTGAGATGTTTTCTTCATGATTGCTCTGGGATTACAATATTTATACCTACATAAAACTATATTTTCTGAGGGATTTTTTTTTTGCTGAGTATAATTATTTTAGGTGATGATCTCCCCTCCCCTCCCCTCCCCTCCCCTCCCCTCCCCTCCCCTCCCCTCCCCTCCCCTCTCCTTTCTTACTCTTTCACCCAAGATAGAGTGGCACCATAACAACTCTGGGCAGCCTTGAACATCTAGGCTCAAGCAGAATTCCCACCTCTGATTCTCAATTGGCTGTGACTACAAGCATGGGCCACCATGCCTAGTTATTTTGAATTTTTTAATTTTTTTTGGTAGAGATGAGGTATTGCCATGTTGTCCAGGCTGGTCTGAAATCCCTATGCTTCAAGAAATCCTCCTGCCATGGCCTCCCAGAGTGCTGAGATTATAGACATGAGCTTCTGCCCCCAACCTAGTGATGGTCTTTTTCTTTTTCAACAATTTGAATATGTCATTCAAAAACGACAGCTTTCTGGTCTCTGTAGTTCTTGTGAGAATGCTGCTGTTAGTGTTATTGTGAATCCTTTGTATATCATGAGTTCCTTGTCTCATGATGCTTTAGAAGGTCTCTGTTTTTGGCTTTTGAAAGTTTGACTAAAATGTGTCAATGTGTGAATACGATGGCAGCAGTTTCCTGTCTGGGGTGACTGCTGCTACCATGATGCCAACTGCAGTAAGTGAGGTGCAGTGGGGGCTGAGAATTCCATGAGCCCACAGGAGCTGGGAGCAGGTGGAAGCCCTGCTCATTTCCAAGTTGGAGGGGCAGCAGCCCGGCTCTCCCACACTTAGTGGCAGCTGCCCAGTGACAGCTGGGAAGCCAGGCATCTCTGCAGTCTCTGAGGCGTGAGAAACCCCATTCCCTTAACAGGCTCAGAAGTGTCTGCTCCTGCTGCCTGGCCTCACCCCACCCCCCGCACCTGATCCAATTTTAGAACAAAGTTGTGGCCAAGCATGAGCATTGTCATGACCTGGTCAGGTTTGCATGTGCTTGGGGCAGTGCTGACACACCAGTCCCCTGCTGCCTCAGTTTCCTCCAGACTTTCAGCACCAAGAGCATGGGGAGGCTGAGGGAGAGCTAATGTCGGCTCAGCATATGCCTGCAGGCACCCCTCGCAGGAATAGCCTGGGCACTGTGGCACTGTAGATGGCAGGCTAATGGCAGCAGGAAACAGGCTCCTGGCTGGAAAGGGGCAGGTGTCCAGTGAAGCCTCACCTTCAAGGCAGGGATGGCCTGAAGCCTGGGGGATGAGCTGTCAGTTTCATGGACCTGAGTTAGAACTTACGGTGCTTTTTCTGGACCCACCCATGACTGCCCACAGACCAATCAGCACACACTTCCTCCATTCTGAAGCCCATAAAAACCCTGGACTCAGCCAGACTTGAGCAGACAAATGGACGGCCTGCCTGTGGAGAGGAGCTTCTCACTGTCGGTGTCCTCTGAGCTGTTTTGTGGCTCAATAAAGCACCTCTTCACCTTGCTCAGCCCTCACTTGTCTGCATACCTCATTCTTTCTGGAGGCAGGACAAGAACTTGGGGCCCACTGAATGGCAGGGCTGTAAGAGCTATAATACAAACAGGGCTGAAACACCTTGCTCATCATTTTGCAGGCAATGAGATGGAGAGAAGAGAGAAGGAGAGAAGAGCTGCAACCTTTTGGGGATCCCAGGCCAAGGAGCTCTCCAACCCAGGGCTGTGACACACTCTTTGGGGCTCTGTGGTTCCTGGCGTCTCCAAGCTTCTGGGTGCCATTTGTTCTCCAGTGCTAGCCATGGAAGCTGACTGCAGTACGCCTAGTCCAGCTGTAGCCTCACAAAGAGCTGGCACCCGTGCTGGTGCCTGGAGCTTCCTGCCCCACTGCAGCCAGCGTGCCTGGCTGTGCACAGTGGCTGGACCCCTTGCTCACTCACTCAGGCACCCCTCGCCATTCCTCGCCTAACTCACCCTTGACAGATGTGGGATCCAGGAGGGTAGTGTGGGCCAAGCACAGCCTGCCAGGCTGAGTTGGCAGAATGAGCCTAGAGGGCCTGAGCAAAATCTTGAGCGAAAGTGCTACTGGCCACAGAGGTTTCTCACCAAAAAAGTGACACCCCAAGGATCCTGTGACAAATATAATTGAATTTCTATTACTTGGAATCTTTGAATTGCTTGGATGTATAAATCATGTTTTCATCATATAAGGAGCTTTCTGATTATTTCTTACTCTTCTGTCTCTCTCTCTGCTCTTCTTATATCACAATTATTTTGTATGTTGGTATGTGTTGTGGTGTCCCTCAGACCTCTGAGACTCGGCCCACTTTTTTCATTCTTATTTCTCTTTGTTCCACAGGCTGGATAAACTCTATTGACTTACTTTTTCATTGTTCTAATTCTTTTTTTAAGTAAATTTAAATCTGTTGTTGAGTCATTCTTATGATTATTTTAAGCTTCAATTAATATAGTTCCTAAATCCAAAATTTTTGGGGTGTTCTTTTTTGGAATTTCTCTCTTTTTATTGATGTATTGTGTTTGATGAGATGCCAATCTCATACTTTAGTCTTTTAGACATAATTATCTTTAGTTCTTTAAATGTATTTAAAGTAGCTAATTTAAAATCTTTGTCTAGTGAGTCCAATACCTGTTATTCCTTAGTGTTAGCTTCTATTGACTGCTTTATTTTATTGGTATGGGACGTAATTTAATGCTTCTTAAAAAAACATTTCTTAAAAGCATTTGTATTGAAAATTGCATCTTTTAGATAATATGAATTGAACTGTAAGCCTGGATCTCAGACTCCCCTTTCTTTCCTAGGTTTTATTGGTGGAGGTGATTTCCTTATTATTTCTGTGGTTGGTTTGTTTAGTAACGTCCCTGAAAAGAATCTATAAAATCTGTATTCCTTGACATTTATGGCTAGTAAAGTCTCTGCTTATTTAGCTTAGTAATTAGGGAATGTTTGGACAGAGACTTCCCTAAATGTCTTGAATCAGTAAGTCTTCCAAACTTTGCCAAGGTCCTCTCTTTCTGGTATTGGTCATGTGTTCAATGCACTTGTGAGCAGTTTTTTTACTCTGCTTTAGCCTTCATTTCCTGTTTGCATTGAGTCTCAAAATCAGATAGGAGTGAGGTATTATTGCATTCTTTGGGCTTTTCTGAGCATGCACACTGTCACACAGACTTTTTAGGTCCCTAGGAAAATGAAGAGGTTTCAAAGCCACTGTGAACAACTTATTTCTCATACAATTCTTATAAATGTTTTGAATTCCTCGTTTGTCCCAACTGGTATCATTGCGTTTGTCAGCTGCAATGTTAAATATTTGAAAGCAATTTTTCAGCAACTTCTTGGGCAACAGAACTTCTTTTATTGACCAAGCTCAAAATAGAATCTAATAACATACAGCTGTGGAAATGAGACTTTGACAGGGTGTTCCCATCCACGCCAAACAGTAAACAATTTCTAGGTATGGACTTTTGGATGGGCTGCCTAATAAGTCTTCCCCCATCCGATGGCTACTACATTGCTAGATTTTACGGCTTCGTGGTTCTGAGGCTGCTGTTTTAAAGTCTACTATGCACTTGGGGAGAGGTGGATGGGAAAAGGGCAAGTTAATATTCCCCCAAATCACTGTTTTTACAAAATCTGGCTGTTTTTGAATAGCACGTCTCAAACGATTGTAAGCTTTTGTTTAATTTCAGAGTTCTGTAAAAAAGTATGATTTTTATGCTGTTGTCAGTTTTGTAATGCCTTTTTGATTATGTTAATTTTTGAAGGGCCTTTTTCTGCCACTCTTTAGGTTCTGCCTTTCTACTTAATCTTTCATAAGGGCTTGGAGGCTGGGTAATTTCCGTTCGTGGAAAAGTAATGCCTTAAGGCATTCTCTCTATATTAATGTGCCTTAGGACATCCTCTCTATATTAAAATTGAGACAGATTTTTTTTTAAACCAAAAATATTAATGCTTTAATTCTAACACTGACTTCTCAGGTCTCCACCCAAATAATTATTTATCAAAATGTACTTCTTATAGAAGAAAAACAATACATTTACAATATGAGATAATCTGTCATTCACCTATGTATGTATTCATTCACAAATTTATTGTAAACAGATACTTACTGAACAAACAAAATTTTCTAGACCCTGGAAAAACCATGGTGAATAAATTATTACATAATTACTCTAATGAATTTTACATTGTATACTTTCATGGAGATCATTAATAATATTGGAAAACTCTTCCTTTACTAAACTTCTGTCTTCATATAATATAAAGACCTAGATATGCCCTCTTTTATTTTTAATTTTGAAATTGAAACAGTTTAAAGTGTAAAATTCACACACATTTTCCATAACTAAATGTACAGTACACAGCTAGTAGCTATCATATAGTCTTTGTTAAGACTATTTTCTATGACAATGTCTCTTAAAGCTGAATAAAGTATGGCCTCTTTTAAAGTAAATAATTAAATTATTGTGAACTCCTGGTCTTATGCATATTTTATTAAAATATTAATATAATAATACTTTTAATACTTTTAAAATCTAGATATGAACTCATGCTTATATTTTCTATGAAGCTATAAAATCAAATCAAATCTACAAATTAAATATTAACAGATCTATACAAACAATATAATTTTAATAAGCTAATTCATATTCTGAATGTTGTGCTAAAGCTTAGTTCCTGAGAGAGGCTTAATTATGATATTAATGTCGACAGAACAAGAAATTCTTTTGAATTTGTCATTTCTAGATTTATGAATGACGTGTCAGGCTTAAATTATCCTGTCATTTACAAAATTTGGAACTATTGTGGAAACTTAACGTGTACAAGATGATGATATCACTGAGATTTCACTTGATATGAAAACATTTTTTATATCACACTTTCAATGTTCAACCCGCATTCACCCTTTCAGGTTCGAGTAGGACTACTTGTCACCAAAGCATTAATAAATAGCACAGCCAACACCAACTCCAAAATTATGTGGTGATGCTCAGTTATAAGGGAAATAACCAAATGATCCAAAATATAACAAATATTCCCAAAGAAACTGTGTTCTTCTCATGCTTCATAAAACACTATGAAGCTTTTAAAAACAATAAACTAGATTTTTATTCATGGACCTGGAATGAGACACAAGAAATATTATGAAGTGAAAACCTAACATTGAATAACATTGTTTTATTTAATATATTGTATAATAATATAATACTCTACAGAATAATATACTAAATATTACATACTATATATAAATATTTTATGGCATAAATATATGTGGTATTTATAAGACAAGTTTTGTATATAAGCATATATATTGCAAATACCTGAAAGAATAAACTATTAACTGGTTAGCTGTTTTTACTATTAGTAAATGAGAATGCATGGGGGAGCTGAGAAATTGCTTTTATTTATTATTCTGCACACTTTTATATAAAAATATTTAAATCTGTATTATAAAAATATACACCATACAGATAAAACATATATTTTAATTCTTTGTGACTGGGAAATTTAGGATAATAATTAGATAAAACTTTTACAAATGTAAATTGATAAATACAATTAAGCCTCTAGTGATTGGTTAGACAATAGCAGTAATGAAGTTTGTGTGAAATTAACCCGAATACATAATGATAACCAGCATTTTCAATTCCTTTAAAAGTTAGGCTATAAATAAAATCAATTGAAATTTATTTTAGATTTCTAGTATGGTACTTTTTTTCTTTGTTTTTTTTTTGAGACAGAGTCTCTCTCTGTCGCCCAGGCTGGAGTGCAGTGATGTGATCTTGACTCACTGAAACTTCTGCCTCCCAGGTTCAAGCAATTCTCTGTCTCAGCCTCCCAAAGAAGCTGGAATTGCAGGCACCTACCACCACACTCAGCTAATTTTGTATTTTTAGTAGAGATAGGGTTTCACCATCTGGGCCAGGCTGATCTTGAACTCTTGGCCTTGTGATCCACCCACCTCAGCCTTCCAAAGTGTTGCGATTACAGGCCTGAGCCACTGCACCCAGCCTAGTATGGTACTATTGATACAGACAAGAGACAGAAAGCTACTAGGTAGAAGAGGGCAGTTCCTCAGCAAAGGCCTTACCTTCAAAAGCCTGGAAACCCGTGGCCCTAAATGGGAATAGACATTCAAGTATTTGTGCCCAAATGTTGCGTTTTGGCTTGCCACACTTTCCTATCCTGTACCCATATAAACCCCAAACCCCAGCCTCCATGAACAGAAGAGCAGAAGAGTAGAGGAGCAGAAGAACGGCAGAGCAGCAGTGTGGTGCAGCAGTGAAGGAGAGAAGAGAAGGAGTGTCGGAATGTTGAGAGGAATTCTCCTGCGGATGGTTGGAGTGGAGATTGGCCGCAGGATGAACGAACTCCAGTGGAAGATCATCTTCCCACTCCAACCCCTTTCCAGCTCCCCATCAATCCTTCTGAGAGCCACATCCATCTGGCAATAAAATTCCCCACATTTACCATCCTTCAATTTGTCTGTGTGACCTGATTCTTCCTGTACATCAGACAAGAACCTGGTACCAAGAGGGCACTGAGTTGGTTAACACTTAAGCCTATCTGCAGATGGCAGAGCTAAAAGAGCACTGTAACACACGCACTGGGGCTTTGGGAGTCACAGGCACCCACCCCTAGACACTACCAAGGCTTGCCCTGGCTCCTGCCCCTGCCTGTCTGTGTGCCCCCCCTTCTATGAGGGGTTTGACTGTGCAGTGGCCTAAACAGACAAGCCACACCCCTGTTGCATATCCCGTGAGGTGGGTCAGGGAACTCTCTCATTTCACTATAGAACACTCTAAGTATGTGGTTTAGAAATTTGAGCATTTAACCAATTTCAGGTAAAATAAACATCATTCCATACAAATAGATTTATTCAAAACCCTCAACTTCTAACACCACAATACACCATTTTATGTCTTGTATCATAACAAAAGCCAGTTGTTTTACAAAAAACAGGTAAACTCACCTATCTATTTAGTATTTTCTTCTTAAAGTACTGGTTCATTCTATTACCAACCAGATTATTTTGTCACAGAGAGAAGTCGTAACTTAACAATTTTTTTTTTATAATGTTCATGAAGATATGGAGTATCTTAGTATAATGTAACTTAAGTGTAGGTATCTTCTCCCTGTGCCTCTTTTCTCAGCAACATTAAATTTTGCGTGTTTGTTGTTTCTTGAAAAAGTATTGTGAATTTTATCTTGAAAAAATAATTCACATCTATACAATAATATAAATATTAAACATATCCATGTGCATATAGAAGAGCTACACTATTTGTATGTACTAAGGGATGTACTAAGGGATATAACTAACCTTTAGAATTAAATTATCTTACCATAATGATTATCAATGTTTATATGGTAATACTTTTCAGGGAAAAAAACACTTAATAATTACACTTTTGGAAAATAGTTATAAATATTAATTGATCTTGTTTACAAATATGTTCAAAATGACAGCGATAGTTTTTAAATATTTCCCAGCACATTTATCATATTTATTTGCTTTTAATATCTATATAATTTTTTTATTTAGGTTTAAGAATATACCCTTTTCCTAAAAGGATATATTTAGATAAATCAAATATGTAGCTAAACTATGATAGAAATCTCATTAGTTAGGTATGATAAATATAATAGAGGACCTCTTTTTACATTTAAAAATGAATACCTGGAAGCAAGCCTGTTATCTTTCTACAATTTATAAAATTACAGACAAAGGTAGTAAAGAACATTACCTTCTGGCAGGAAGGGAATATTAACAACCTTGGGATCTCAGAAAAGACAGAATATACCTTTATAGTTATAGGTACCACAGGTGAAACGTGGATGAGTTAGATTCAAAGGTTCTTGGTTTCTGATCTTTTCAGAGAAGCTGATATGGGAAATGAAATATCACTGACTCCTTGAAATAAATTACAACCCTAGAGACTTTAGACGACTGTCTAGATTCCAGTTTTGCTAACCAGAAAATAAGAATGGCTTTGCCCACTAATCAGTATCTCTTGACAAGTAAGTGTTGGCCTATTATTTAACATATTTTGTTATATCTCTGCAAATAAACCTGGGCAATGAAAAAATAATGGTAGTGAATTCCAAACATTTCAGCATCAACTTCTGTGTTTAAACTGTGCCTTAGCAGCAGAGGTTTGATCACAAGGAAGAACTGGGGAACCAAAACTGACATTTTGTTTAACTGCTATCAGGAATAAATACAAATTTCATTTCCTACAGCTGATAAAGTGCGGGATACTTTGAACCCTGAGATAAACAAACAAACAGTGTAATAGTTTAAGCATTTTCTTTTTGTTGCTGACTAGGAATTGAAAAAACAAACAAACTCAGAAGCAAACTCCTTTATCCCTGGGCTGCGCAATGCTGATTTTGGAAGACACGTTACATTCTATGTGGATATAGAAATTATTTGAGAAAGAGTCTATTTTCCATAACCGGTACTAACATGCTAACCCTGGTAATTTTGCAGTTTCTTTTGTCCTGAAATACTTTGTGTGGGTGTGTGGGGGTGTGTGTGTGTCTCTGTGTGTGTGTGTGTTATTTGATGAGCGAATCTTTCTGAGGTCTGACTTCCTTGCAAAGCATCCCTTTAGCAAGTGCATTTTTTCTTGTTCTCGTGCTTTTGTCATTGAATCTTGCTTTCACATGGGTTAGTTTACATATAGGTATTCTGATGTGAAACATGAAGTCTTGGGATCGGAGACGGTCTGTTTATTACTAACAGCACATCTTAGCACTGGTTCTCCTAGCTCCATTTCCCACAGGGCAATGAGGAAAAACATGATGTTATCTCATACATGCAGTGGGATTGTGCTGCAGGAGAATGATGATGGAATGATGAGACTTGGAGCATAAACAGGGTGGTTGGCACATTGATCCATCCTCTCCTCTAGGGAGAGAGAAACACTGGCATATAAACAAATCTCTGTGGAGGGGAGAAGGCTCTCTGGCTTCCTTATCCTGCATTGTAAACTTGTAAACAGATGGGTGGAAAACAGTCCCCAACTCTCTTCAAAAAAAAAAACACCATTGTTCCTGGACCAAACTGTGGATCAGGCTGCTTATTCTCTTGGCCCAATAACTAGATGCAGATGAACTGAGAAAGAATAGAGTTTTTATTTCTGCAAACAGGTACAAGGAGAAGGCCTGGAAAATAACACCAGGCAAACTCAAAGTTACTAAGTTTTCCAGAGCTTATGTACCTTTTAAGCTACGTGTTTATGTAGAAGTGTGCATTCATCTAAAGACGTAAGTGATTAACTTCTTGTACTCTATAACTAAGATCTGAGTCCTCAAGACCTTCCTCTGAATCCTCAGTAAATTTACTTAATCTAAATGGGTGCAGGTGCTGGGGTAATTACTTTTATCTTGTTTCCTGCTAAATCATGGAGGTTTGGGGAGTTCCTTCAGACCCCTAATAAACTTGTTTGTGGAAGTCTATGGAGTTTCTTCAGACCCCCAGTAAAACTTGTTTAATTCTAAGTGGGTCTTATTAAGAACTTCTTCATTATCTTGTCATGATTTAAGGCCCAGGAAAGGCCTAGGCAAAACTCTTGGTGGGCTTTTGTTATATTCCAGTCTTTGTACAATTGCACTGGCTCTATCATGGTTTAATATTTAACTGAACCACTCAGTCAGTGCTGAAACAGTTGTTAGGAGGCCTGCCTGTTGGCAGCCATTAGGGAGACCTGGACTGCCACACTATCTCTAGCCTTCAAAGCATTTTTCCTGTTGAATCAGGTTTCAACAATGTTTGCTAGTTTTCTTTAATAAAAAGTCTGCATGATCCTGGTGTTTTGTGTTTTATAAGCATGAAAATGTTAATGAACAATTATCTTCACTAGTTTGAAAACTAAAGATGTCTGTATGTACACAACTATGAAGAAAAAGTCATGAAAATGGGAGAGAAATATTTGGGTTTTGTCTTAGATACAGGAAAAAATATTTCAAGAATGTCATTGTCAATAAAAGTTGATTTCTCTACAAGTCCACTGTCTATGTACCTAATTAATAACTGTTATCAAATAGGTCAAACTGGATATACCATTTGGCATCACAACATAGTAAAAGATGTGTATCTGAGTGTTTCTGTGACTTGAATCCAAATAACAAAAAACTAAAAACTTTTGGATTATTCTTATTTTTGCAACATCTTAGTTTCTTAAGAAAGATCTTGTGAAGTTGACCATATCTAAAAAGTATACATAAATATTTGATAATATATTTTATACCTGTATTTACTTTTACGATTTCATAGTAAAATTATCACTTATGGGAAATAATGTCTTTTTATATGAATTACTTTTCTATGTTAATTATATATTGTGATGGCAGCAATATATGATCATGCTCATAATACTTGAATGTGGTCACATTCATGATGAAAATTCCTGTTGTACCTTTGCATGAACAATTAGTAAATACAATTTTATATTATTAGCACAGAGCAACGTATAGTTCTAGTGTCTTATTTAAGATACTACCCTACTGTGGTCTGTTTGTGTCCCTTCCAAATTCAGGTGTTGAAATCACAACCCTCTAGGTGATGTTATTAGATGGTAGGGCCTTTGAGATGTGATGAGGTCATGAGAATGGAGTCCTCATGAATGTAAATAGAGTTCTCATAAAAGAGGCTCCAGGCATGCCTTGGCCCTCTTCCTTTACGTGAATACTTAGCTAGGGAATGGCCATTTATGAACCAGGAAGCAGACCTTCACCAGACACTGAATCTACCTGCCCCTCAATTTGGGAATGCCCCACCTCTAAAATTGTAAGAAATCAATTTTTATATTGATAAGCCCCCTGAGCTGTAGGGTTTTGTGGTAGCAGCCCAAGGAGACCAACACATACGTCTTCTGTTGTATAAAAAATAATCTTTAAGGACATTGTTTCCCTTATTTAGCAATTTGAATAAGACTATGTTTCAGAATATGCATGGGAGTGTGAATTTAAGTGAAATTCCTGGAAGTCTGACAAGGGATAATCAACGTAATTGTGAATAAATTGCTTATGTGAGGCAAGTTGCTGGGGGATAACTCAGTTCTCCTAGGATTTTTAAAAGTAATTTCAAATAAAACTTGCACCTTTCTTTCAATGTTAGATACATAAAAATCTTGCTGAGTGATGAATATCATGGCTCTTTAGGTTTTTGCACCTGCTTTGAAAGGATAGTTAAGGCTCAAGTAAAATTATTGTAGGCACTTGAAGTTCCTCACCTGTGAAAGACAAAAAGCTGCAGTAAGTGAGAGTCCTTGGAGACCACTAGAAAAGATTCATTTGCAAATAATCTCAAGTGCTTAAGAGATAACTTGTAAAGGAAAGTGTTTGATATTTGGAATGTTTTTTTTTATTACTACAGCAATTGTAAGCACAAATGATTTTTGCTTCTAAAGTATGTTTTTGGGAAATCACACTTCTGTAAAGATAATGAATGTCTTTTAAAAGTCTTACATCTCAACAAAAGCTGTAGGTCTGTTAAAATGAAGATTAAAGGGGAAACATTTAGATTAGAAAACATTTATATGGAAAGAAATTTATTGTATAAGGTCATTATTTGAGTGCTTAATAGAATTCTGAGCTTCCTGATAATTTACACTCTCTCTTAATGCCAAACATCTCGGTTTTATATTTAGTCTTTATTTATTCTTTTAATCTCAACCTTATCTTATTTTTCAGACTAGTTTTCTCTAACACACTAACTCTAATTTCCATGTATGTGCTGTTTAGCACCCTTTGTTTATTTGGAGGACTTATTAACTTACTAACGCTAAATAACTAAATGCATAGCTGTCTGCTTAATGTCTGCTTCTCACCCCGAAAAACTAGTTCCATGATATTATAAACCTTTATTTTCCACTGCTTTCCTTGAAGTGCCAATGACGTTCCTTTAGATAGAATTCCCAAGAAATCTCCCATTGAGAATAGGTAGTTATATCATCACACATAAATTACCCTATAAGGAAAGAGATCCAGCAAAGTCATTAAAAATGAAGAAAGTGATAGCCCTAAAAAAACTGTCTTCTTTTACAGTGATGGTGAGTGACTAGACTTCTATCACCTTGAGTAAGAATAAAATGTCTCATTTTTCTTTGTGCTTTCAACATACTTAAGTGTGTGCATACTTTGAACACAAAGTACTTAATCAGTATTAACAAAACTAATGAATAAATAGACTTATGTTAGTTATCTTCCTTATCCAGGCCATGGAGCTGCTGATAGCACAAGGAAGGGTCAAAAATATCTTATCCGTAATTCTGACTTACTAATATTGAGGAAAAAGAATAATAGTCATGGAATAAGCCCTGACTCCTCTTTATATTGGTGTACTTTTACCTTGATAATGTACAATTGTAAGTGGGTACTTACTAAGTTTGTATTTGTTATGGATCAATAATTACACTCCTACTGGAAAAACATTTATTTATTTTAAATCGGCACAATTATAGGATCTGAATTACTTGCACTAGCTAGTAAGATATATTTTTCAATAGATAGTTTGTTATATTTATGGAAAAAGTTTGAAAATAATAAATGTTTTAAAAATTATATTAGTTCAAGACTCATATAGATAATATATTTGACTAAGTTTTACTTACTGAAATTATCATGTAAAACAGACTATACTGTAGACACCTTGATTAGATTAAGGCTATTCCAGATCCATTTTATTCCATGATTACAGATTACGCTTTATTTTTAGTTACTTTATTAGAAGGCTAATCTCATTTACTCTAAATCAGATTTTCCAATTTGCATTATTGGAAGGCAGTTTTTACCCCAGTTATTGGTTCCCTTATGTCATCCCCTGTGTACTGATTACAATCTCTACGGCTTTAAGTTAGGAAGCACGAATATGTGTATGTGCCCGCACACACGTGTGCACACACACACAAATTGCAGAAATCTACAAAGTTGACACATCACATGCTTCATCCTAATATTTTGACTGGACATGTGTTCCTTTACTGTGCTTTATTTGTTTTTATGGAGTTGTATGAAAATCTGTTAATTCAATCTGTCAGTCATCAATTGCACACCTGTTAATGTATGTTCTTATTGTAGTGACTACATTTCAGACTTTGCAAGCATGACTGAATTTTGCTTTTCTTCATAATGCTTTCTACTTTGCATTTGCAATTTGTTCAGCACCGGTATTATTTCTCAGGCAAATAAGAGGCTATTGTGAATGTAAAGGCAGTTTTTTCACTTCCACTATTCCAACAAAAGTATCAAAATCAAGTTTGCTTTTAGAAGGATATGAATGAAGCATTGCTTCATTGCTATGTGTTTCATGTCCTGAAAGTACTACTTACCAGCTCACAAATGCTGTTATTACTAACATTGTAGGTATTATATATATCTGCTGCTATCATGTATTCAGTAGTACTGCACAAACGCTTTCCAGATAAGAATGTATTACCACAATGTGTGAACATGTTTTGAATGAAATAATTAAGCCAGCAAAATCTAAACATTCCCTACTGACCACTAACACTCAGTTCCAAATTCTACTCAACTTTCAGTTACCTCTTAATGGAAAAACAAAAACGTTAAATAACAGAGTCTATAGTCTATTATATTTCATTTTGAAATGGGGCAACTAGTGCATAAAAACTAGTGATCTAAACAGTTTTGGAATCAAACACAATGAGTTAAATATTTGTATTTGGATCATGTGAATAAGTAAGTGGCTTACAGAATTTTTCACTTCACTCAAGGATTATTTCCTATAATTCAGCCAACATCTAAGAAATATATTTTTCCAGAGTTGCTGCCACCTATAAATCTATGACCTATTTTAAAAGCATGTGACTTTCAAGTTCAAGGAATTATATTCATTTTCTATCCTTATTTTCTGCTTATAATATCAACTGGACTTATGTAAATATAATAATAACAACAATGATAAACATTTATGTAGAAAGAAACAATACTGTTTCCAATAATTATTTTATTAATTTTCACACTACTCAGTGGAAGGAGAACAACAGTGCTAAATTCAGGAGGATGCCTTAGTAATATGCTGAAATATATAGTGGTCTTGCTCTTGCTACTACCTTCTGAAAAACAAGTACACAAGCAAAGCAGACACTAACTACCTAATGTTAGAGCAGTCATACAGGCAGTTTATTTTTTTTAATTAAGTAATTTTATCTGGTAAATAATATATAAATGCAGTAAAATTCTAATTATTAGAAAAGTTTACTAAATAGAGTTTCTAAGCATAAGGAAAATTCCCTTCAGTTTCAGTAAAGTTATTTATGACACAGGGTATATTTGTGATTCTGTGTTAGCTTTTACTATTTCCTGCTGTCAGATATCTGTAGATATAGGGCTGCTCATAATTTGCTTTTTAACCATACTTTCTCACCAACAGGCAGCTTCCTACAAATATGGCATGTCTAAAGGATTTCTCATTTATTCTAACTTTTCCAGCTCCTTCTTCATGGTAAATGTGTCCAAGAAAGCTCATGTTAATCTCCGGACCATGTTCCTGTTGCTTTAAAAAAGGGGTGATTATTTTTCTTTTCAACATGTGCTGCCTCCTTTAGAAAACAATTTTCAGCCACACATTCCTGAAATCTGAACCTGTAGGGGTTCTCTTTAGCCTCCTTGCAACCCTCTGTCATCTTGTTTTATTAAAGATGGATTTTGTATATCACTCTCTCACATTCCCTGTGGTATTTGACAATTTATGAGAGAAGCAGGCATTTCCCATTTATACTCTACAATGTAACTACTATAAATAAGGTGATCTGTTGTTGTTGTTATTTTGTACTGAGTCAAAAGAACTAGGTCAGTGCATTAAAATTGAACCTAAAAATAAAGAGAAAATAAATGTGTATGCACAGTGCAGAAAATATTAATAAATATTTAGATTTTTCTTACAGCAACATTAACTTCAAATATGTATGCTAGGAATATCTAATCAGATAAATAGGAGATTAAGAAGACTTGTTGTGTTTTAGAACAGAGATGGCCCAGAGATGATCCTCGGGGGTCCAAATTAGGTGTAACTATGTTATTTTTATTAATGTATTGGGTATAATTTTGTCTGTATTTTGAACAAATAATTATTGTCTAGACATTTTTGTATGGTACTGTCAAGGTAACATAGGGGATATCAAAGTGAAAATATGCAGTCTTTTATCTTTCGAGCTTGCAATTCGTAGTAAAGGTGAGCTCGTTTTTAAGGCACAAATTCCTAGTGTTTGAAACAGTAAAAGGAAACATTATGGCATGAATTTTGAGTATAGAGAGAATGCTTTTATTAAAGAGCTGGTTCTTGAAGATAGGACTTATTCAAAACAAGAAAGAGTGAAAATATTCCGGAAGAAGAAAGAGCATGGGTGATGAGAAAATACGTGGTGCCCATATAAAAAGAAAGTAAATACATTTGGCTGAAGCCTTGAAAATACAAAAGATTTTAGTTGAATAGAGGTTTTAATAGTTTTTTAGAAATCCTTGAATATCAGGCAAAGAGGTGTTATCCTTTTTCCTTAGGCAATGCAAAAACAATGCTGTAAAATACAGAGATAGTTTTTATTAACGAGGAGATTTGAATGGATGTCTTATTTGAACAATTTTAAATTTCCAAAATATTTGTGTTTCTTTTTCAAAAATTTTGAAACAAAGCAGACATGAAAATATCTTAAGTGTATGGTTTTTCTAACTTCTACATAGGCATAATTTTAGAAAATAGAATTTGCTCTGCTTTTCACATATCAACGAGGAAAATATTATATATTTTGACCCTCTTGCTAAATTGCTGTCCATTATGGAAAGATAAGTATGAAAACATGTAAACTTTTCTTCTGTTTGTACCTTCATTAGGAATTTCAACTAATAATTAGCAAATTTGACAATACTGCAATGAAGCTAACAAAGCTCAAATTTTGGAGCTTTCACTTTCACGAGATTTTTACAAAGCTTAGGCAAGGGCTCAGGATATTTGTTCATCAAGTTCTATATCTTTGTAAGATTTTCAAAGTAAGATTTTAAATACAATTACTAAAAACTACTACCTCTTAATCGTTTATCTTACTTTCTGTCACTTTTTCTCTCATACTGGCTAATACTGGACAAAATCATGGGCACTTTTGAGTCCAACTAAGGACTCCAAAGTCCTTATTGAGTCCTTGTTGAGTTGGGGAATCTTCTACTTTTGGTTTAGTGGAATGTATTTCTAAGACTTGCACAGTATGGCTGGCCACTCCCATTTTAAGAATTACTCTACACTCTGCTGAATTACCTAGCATTGTGACACAGGACCAAAGGAAAAAAAAAATACACCATACAAATTTAATCTATAGCTCAAGCATCTGAAATTATGTGGATAGCACAGAAGGAACAAAAATTAGACATAGGGATCCAGAAATTATTTTGTGAAAAAAATGCTCCAATCATGAAATCTATAAATTGTAAATGTAGTAGTTAGTTCATTGACCCTTAGGCCAAATGGATATTCTCTCCTGTCTGAGTATTTCTATAATTCAGTTTTAGCTGCTGTGCCAGATGGATGGGTGGATGGTTGGATGGGTGGATGGATGGATGGATGCATGCATGCATGAATGCATGGGTAGAAAACCAGGTAAATAATTCAGAGGAGTGGTCAGGAATTGTTTAAAAATAGAAATCATCAATGTTCATGTTTTTATAGCACAAACTGGTTTCAATACTTCACACAGTGAATGTTTTTGTGTGTGAGGATGCATATTATGTGAATCTCTGTGTATTAGGTTTTATTTAAGGGTGATTCATGGTTTTTTGTGTTTTTTTTTTTCTGATAAAGTTTGGCATTCCCAAAAGAAATGACATGCAAAATTGCCTCTGGTGTGGCAAAATGGCTTGAAAAAACAAATATTGTAGTGACAAAACTGCTATAGATATAAAGAAATAAAGCAATGTAAGTAATATTATAACAATTTAAATGTATGTTTTTGTAGTTTCATACATAGAAAATTATAAATGTTTTTGAACTATTTCATGTACGCCTTTATTTCAAAATAATTTTTAAATAGCTTTTACAATCATTCATTCTATAAAACTTAAATATAACTGGAAGACAGTATCCTGGCTGAAGTCAAAAGTGTTAAAAATAAGACCGCCAGAAGCATCAAAATATCAAATATTTGCTCAATGTGTTTGTGTGTTTTATTAGGCAATTAATTTGGTTGACTCAAACAACATAGTATCTTATGTAGAAGTTCAATCCTAAATTCAGTTCATTAGTTCTTAGCTTTAGTTGTTTGGTGTCCGCCCCACGTATGTGTGGTTCAAGGGTAACCTAGATATTTAGGCAGTGCTTATGCACACATTTCGGAGCATTCTTTCTCTGGTTCTTTTCTTCCTCAGGTTTCTCTCCCACTGTTCAGCCCTATGGTTGTCTAAAACTCAATTATTTTCTTCCTCATGCCAGAAAAATGCCAGAAAGATTTTATATTTTCTTTCAAAGATTCAGCTATCCAGGTAACACTGCCAGCAGCCTGCCTCAGGGCAAAAGTGGTAAAATCCACTCTGGGGCATTCCTCCCCTTCAAGTGTTATCCAGTTGAGTTGCTTTGTTCACTTTTGGTATCTTTAAGATTTTAGTATTTTGTCTAGAGTTGATTTTTAATTTACAAAACAGTTGTTTCTGCAGAAGCTTAGTAGACCACAGTCTAAATGGTGGTTCTCTACCAGTTATTGATTGAGAATGTGTCAAGTTTCTGATTCCTCAGAGCTGACAGATGTGAAAGACCACATTCTACCTCTTGGAGATTTTTAGTTGAGCTCGTTAGCCTCATCCTACACACTCTTGAGAATCTGACCTATGCTATGAGGGAGAGACTGTGTTTGTGTTGCCAGCACTCCTTTCCTTGTATTTCAAGCAGTGTGACACTGGGTATGTTGTATGATTTTACTTTGTCTTAGGACCCAGAGATCCAGACTGCTGTATCACTCCAGGATTCAGAATACATACAATGTACCGGGGTAAATCCAGCCTTGCTTTTTGTGTTGGTGAATGGTCAGGCCAGTCCAAGTAACCCTGATGATTTTCATCCCACCTCATCCCCATAGAGAATGTCCTGTTGGGCTAATCCTGATTGTCATGTCACATGGAGAGTTGGCAGATTCCCTCATGGGAAAAACTGCTGCTCATCATCAGGCTAATTAATAAGAGTTTTTTAATGGAATTTTAATCTAATTTTAGTTTATTTTAGTACTCATTATTTCCATAGTCTTCTGATGTTTTCAAAAATTGATTTCTGCCAGCACCCATTTATGATAACTCTTAGAAAACTGGGAACAGAGAAGAACTTCCTCAATTTAATGAAGAATATACAGAAAGCTTACGACTAACATATGTAACATCATCCTTAATGGAGAGACACTAGAGTTCTTCCCTTAAAATCAGAAACAAGAAAAAGATGTATCTTATCTCATTCCTTTTCAACATCATACTAGAAGTCCTCCTGGATACTGCATTAAGGCAAGAAAAAGAAATAAAAGACTTAGAGATTGGAAAAGATGAAATAAAACTATCTTAGTTTAAAATCAGATTATTATCTATGTCGAAAATCCAAATTAAACAATTTAAAAAGTTATAAACCTAAGAATACTAAGAATACATTATGGTAACATTGTAGGATACAAGGTAAATATACAAAGTTAATTGTGCTCCTATATATCAGCAATGAGCAATCAGAATTTGAAATTAAAATACAACACCATTTAACATGAAATAAATAAAAGTTTTAGGTGTAAATCTAACAAAGTATGTACATAATTTATATAATGAAAACTACAAAATGCTGATGAGAGGAATTAAAGAAGTTCTAAATAAATGAAGATATATTCCATATTCATGGATAAAAAGACTTAATATTGTTAAGATATCAGTTCTTCCCAACTTTATCTATAGATTCAACCCAATCCCAACATCCTAATATGTTATTTTTTGCATATTGAAAGACTGATAAAGTTACATAAAAATAAAAAAAAGAATAGCCAACACAATACTTAAGAAGAACAAAGTTGAAGAACAGACACTAAGCAGCTACAAGACTTACTATACTCTTATAAATCAAGAAAGTGTAATATTGTTAAAAGAATAGACATATCAGTGGTTCAGAATAGAGAGCTCAGAAATAGAACTGCATCAACAGAGTCAACTGCTTTCCGACAGAGGAGCAAAGGCAACTAAATGGGAAAAAATGGTATTGTAATGCCTGGACATACTCATGCAAAAACTTAAATCTAGACACTGAATTTATACCTTTCCACCCAACAGAAATTAACTAAAATGGATTATATACTGAATGCAAAACAAAGCCATAAAACATCTGGAAGATAACAGAGGGGTAAATCTACCTTTGGTTTTCAATGGGTTTTTAGATACTACAAAAAATTATTATCATGGAAGGAATACATTATGAGCTAAACCTCATTAAAAATATGATTTGTGAATAACATTGTTAAGAGAATGAAAAAAAGCAAACAACAAATTGGGAAAAATATTTTCAAAACACATTTATAATAAAGGAATTCTATCCAAATTATACAAAACATTCTTAAAATTCAACAGACAACAAACATTCCTGTTTAAATTTGGCAAAAGATGTGCATCAACACTTTACTAAAAAGATATAAAAATAAACATATGAAATGATCTTCAACATCAGGTATTATTAGTGGTTTACAAGTTAAAGCAACAGTGAGGTACCACTACATGCCTATGAGAATGGTGTATTAGTTACGGTTCTCTAGAGGAACAGAACTAATAGGGTAGATGTATATATAAAGGAGAGTTTATTTATTTATTTATTTATTTTTTAATTTTTTTTTTTGAGTACAGATTATCTCTTTATTTTTTTTTTATTATACTTTAAGTTCTAGGCTACATGTGGATAACGTGCAGGTTTGTTACATATGTATATCTATGCCATGTTGGCATGCTGCACCCATCAACTCGTCAGCACCCATCAACTCGTCATTTACATCAGGTATAACTCCCAATGCAATCCCTCCCCCCTCCCCCCTCCCCATGATAGGGCCCGGTGTGTGATGTTCCCCTTCTCGAGTCCAAGTGATCTCATTGTTCAGTTCCCACCTATGAGTGAGAACATGCGGTGTTTGGTTTTCTGTTCTTGTGATAGTTTGCTGAGAATGATGGTTTCCAGCTGCATCCATGTCCCTACAGAGGACTCAAACTCATCTAAAGGAGAGTTTATTAAGGAGTGTTAACTCATATGCTCTCAAGATCCCACAACAGGTCATCCGTAAGCTGAGAAGCAAGGGAGCCAGTTAGAGTCCCAAAGCCGAAGAACTTGGAGTCTGATGTTTGAGGGCAGGAAGCATCCGGCATGGGAGAAAGATGTAGGCTGGGAGGCTAGGCAAGTCTAGTCTCTCCATGTTCTTCTGCCTGTTTCTTATTCTGTCTATGCTGGCAGCTGATTAGTTGGTGCCCACCCAGATTGAGGGTGGGTCTGCTTCTCCCAGTCCACTGAGTCAAATGTTAATCTCCTTTGGCAATACCCTCACAGACACACCCATGAACAATACTTTACACCCTTAAATCCGATCTAGTTGACATTTGATATTAACCATTACAAATGGTTAAAATTCAGAACACTGACAACATCAAAGGCTGGTGAAATTGTAGAGCTACAGGAACTCTTATTCATTGCTGGTGGGGATGCAAAAAGATACAGCCACTTTGGAAGACAGTTTGGTGATTTCTTATAAAAACTAAACACATTCCATAAAAATCAGCAATGATGCTTCTTGATATTTACCCAAAGGATTTGAAAACTTATTTCCACACATATACCTGCTCATAGATATTTGGGAGCTTTATTCATCATTGCCAAAACTTGAAAACCACCAAGATATTGGTCAACAGGTGAACGAATAATTGAACTGTGATACATCCACATAATAAAATATTACCCAGCAATAAAAAGGAATGAAATTTCAAGCCAATGAAAGCCATGGTTAAACTTCAAATGCATAAATGCTAAGTGAAAAACAGTCTAAAACGTCTATATACTGTATAATTGCAACTATGTGATATACTGAAAAAGCCAGACAAACAGACTATAGTGATAGCAACAACATCAATGGTTTTCAGTGTCTGGAGTAGGGCTAGGGGAATGGTTAAGAGAAGAATAGGTGAAGCACAGATAATTTTTAGGGCTGTGAAACTATTCCATATAATTCTGTAATGATGGATACATGGCACTATGCATTTGGCAAAACCCACACAACAGAAAAAGTGAACCCTAATGGCAACTATGAACTTTCACAATAATGTATCAATATTTCTTCATGAATTGAAAAAAGGCCAACATTAACAAACGTTGTTAATAATGGGAGAAATTGGGCAGGCAGAAAAAGAGTATATAGAAACACTAGGTCTGTCTAATTATTCTGTAAGTCTAACACTGCTCTAAGAAATAAAATCTATTAATTAAAAAAAAGTATGTGAAAAATATGATTTCCTCTCTCAACGATTTTTCTGTTTTCAGCAGGAGTCACAACTGGTCACAGTCTTCTGCATCCTGCTCATAAGTAGGATGAAAGAAATCTCAAATGAGTGGAATTTTAAAGTAATACTTGAATAAGTTATCCTATGGAACTTTCAGGGCTTGCTCTCTGCGAACTAAATGGCTCATGGACAAGTACTGTGTAAGCACTCTTCACAAAATGAGAATAGCCATCCAGAGTACCTGAGTGTTTCACTGTTAAAGCTCTTATTGCTTGATATAGCTGGAAAATGACTTCCGCTAATCTTACTCAGTGAATGGAGCATTAGGCCATGAGTCTAGTTGTGTGTTGAATATTTGAATTCTGTTGTGGCTACAGAATATGTACCATAGGGAAAATGTTTAACAGTAGTAAGCCATAGTATTTGCAATATACTTTAGTTTTTAGAACTGTTTCAAGCATACAGAAAAAATTGAGAAAAAAAGTCAGTTCTCAAATACCTTTACAAAGTTTTCCCTATTATTAACTTCTTATACTAATGTAGTACATTTATTATAATTATTTAACCAATGACACATTGTCACTAATTAAAGTCCACAGTTTATTCATGTATCCTCAGCTCTTATTTAATGTTATTTTATTGTTCAACAGTTGCATCTAGGATACACTGCTTTCAGTTGTCCTGGCTTCTTGACTTCCTCTTGGCTGTGACAGCTTCTCAAACTTTCCTAGTAATTTTTGATCTTAACAGTTTATCTTAACTGGTCAGATATTCTGTAGGAGTGCCCTTCATTGGAGTTTCTCTGATGCTTTTCTCATGATTATACTGAGATTAGGGGTTTTGTGAAGAAGCTAGCAGAGGTTAATGTCATTTTCGTTAAATATCCAGGGTGCACTTTACCAACATTATTTAATTGTTGACATTGAGCTGGATCACCTGGCTGAAATAGTGTTTCTTAAGTTTTCTCACTGTAAAGTTATGTGTTCTTCCACCCTCACCATTTCCATATTTACTCTTCAGAAGAAAATCGGTATGTACAGTGTGCAGTTAAGGAGTGGAGAATTATGCTTTACCTTCTTGAGGGCAATTATCTACATAAACTATTTGGAATTCTTTCATAAGAGATTTGCCTTTTCTCCCTCATTTATTTCTTTTTCAGTCATTTGTTTGCATTAGTATGAATTCATAGATATGTATTTTATAATCTGGGTTATAATCCTATTCGACTACTTTATTTTTTCATCAAATTGTTACAGCATTTACTATTGGAAGCTCTTCGGTTGTCTCCTGTGCCGCTTTTGAACACACTCCAATCAATGCATTTTACTTTTTATTATTATTATTTTTTTGAGCATTTTCTTACTCTCTGGCACTACCAGATTCCCAAGGCTCATTTTGAATGTTTCCAGCTCTAGTTCAAAAATCAGCCATTTCTCCAAGGAGACCTAGTACCTTTCATTGAAGAATGTTATTGTAAACAAAGATCTGGGTGCTGAGTTTGCTTGTTACTCCTGGGGTGTCATCTCTTTTAAGTCATCCATAGCATTTTTATATCAGTAACAAAAGAGATATCCTGAATTATATTGCTACAAAAATGATATAGCAGTCAAAGAAAAAAAACAAGATTTAAATCCAAGGAGAAAACAAAATGAAAATGTATCAAAAACAAAGTTTGTAGATAGTCTAGTATTCAATGAATGAGTAGCTGGTGAGTTGATTTATATATTCAATACTTAGTTGGTTTTGCATATCCTAAATGTAGAAAACTGTAGCAATCTTTGGATGCTGTGACATAAAGATAATGCTTACCTAGAATTAGAGAACTGTTTTTTTTTTTTCATAAACAGTATTTCTAAGATGACCGATTTTACTGATAATTCTGTTTTTAGATAGCCAGGAACAGAATTACATATAACTTGGAATTCTAAAAGTCTATCAAATTGTTCTAATTGTTCCATTTTTAATGCTTATTTTTGACCTACAATATCTGCTTTAAAATTAGAATGCCTCGGTTCTCTGAAATTATTGTAATCTTTCTAATCTTTTTTTTCTTTTTTTTTTTTTTTTTTTTTTTTTTTTGAGACGGAGTCTCGCTCTGTCACCAGCTGAAATGCAGTCGTGCAATCTTGGCTCACTGCAACCTCCGCCTCCCAGGTTCAAGCGATTCTTCTGCCTTAACCTCCTGAGTCGCTGGGACTACAGGCGTGCGGCACCATACCCAGCTAAGTTTTGTATTTTCAGTAGAGACTAAGTTTCGCCATGTTGGCCAGGATGGTCTCAATCTCCTAACCTCATGATCTGCCCCCCCCGACCTCCCAAAGTGGTGGGATTATAAGCGTGAGCCACCGCGCCTGGCCTCTAATCACTTGTAAGGTATAGATGTTATCATAAATTGATAAGAAATGTACTTAAGAAATGTGTAACTCACACACTAATTTAGAAAATAAAGCAATATGGAGTGATTTTTTATGAATTACATACTACATAACAATTATTTTCAATTCTTAACTATAAGAAATTTTAGAAAGAAATAAAAAAGACATTTTTAAAGCTTCATTCAATATAATTTGGTATAAATAAGAAATTATTTATATCCTCATTATTATAATTTTTAAATCTGAAAACCACAAAAATTGATTTATCCACAATTGGATAAAAATGCAATAGAAAATCAAATTAAAGATGTCTAAAAGTACATATTCTAAAATTAGTAATTGCTTTAACAGCAGAATTAACACTTTAAGAATGAATTAACAGAAGAATGAACACTTCAAATAAAACAAATCATGAAAATGTGACCCAGAAATAATAGACTTATTTGGAAAACTTGAACAAAAATATTATTTACAATGGTACAGCCCATAATTCATCAAAATTGGCATTGACCCTAACTTCTTATTGAATATGTCCTTAAAAGTTAACATGGCAAAAAAAAAAAAAAAATTGAGTAAAATTATATTTAAAAAGTGCTGTTATGCTCTTAAGGAAAAAGGTAATTATTTTCACTTAATGAATTTTGTTGCACAAATTGTTCCCCAAATATTAAAAATGTTTGCATTATTTTGATAAAACACTTGTTTTCATATGACTCAATTTAAATATTTGGGGTCAACAAAACAGAAATGTCGAAGTGTCCACTAAAGATTAAGATAGCAAATTTTGAAATATCCTGTGTATATAGGTCAACACAAAATCTATTTGAGTTCAGATTATCTGAAGTGATTTTCCTCATTTGGAACAATTTCTTTACTTTCTTAGAGTTCTTGGGTACTGTTGGTTTCATCTGATTATTTTCTTAAGGTACTCTAGAAACAAGATATTCAGATGAATACCTTAGATACTGGCGTTCTAGAAACAAAATATTCAGATGGAGCCAAACGTTTAAAATAAGAAGAAAGTTGAATTGCCTTTCTCTTAAGGATTTTAATGTGAGACCTCTGTGAGTTAGTGCTAGAATATAACTAAATAAGGATTGTGGTGAACTGCTATGGTTCGGCTCTGTGTCCCTACCCAAATCTCATCTCAAATTACAATCCCCATGGGTGGGAAGAGGGGCGTGGTGGGGGGTTATTGAATCCTGGGGGGAGACTTCCTCCTTGCTGTTCTCATCCTAATGAGTGAGTTCTCACAAGATCTGATGTTTTAAAAGTGTGTGGCAGTTCCCCCTTCTCTCTATATATCCTGCCACCATGTAAGATGTGCCTTGCTTCCCCTTTGCCTTCTGCTATGACTATAAGTTACTGGAGGCCTCCTCACCCATGCAGAATTGTGAGTCAATTAATCCTCTTTTTCTAAATATAAATTACCCAATTTCAGGTAGTTCTTTATAGCAGTGTGAAAATAGACCAACACAGAAAATTTGTACCAGGAGAGTTCGGCACTGCTCTAAAGATACCTTAAAATGTGTAAACAACTTTGGGACTGGGTAATGGGCAGAAGTGGGAGCAGTTTGGAAGGCTCAGAAGAAGAGAAGATGATGTGGGAAAGTCTGGAATTTCCTAGGGACTTGTTGAATTGACCAAAATGCTTATAGTGATATGGACACTAAAGTCCAGGCTGAGGTGGTCTCAGATGGAGATTAGGAACTTATTGGGAACTGGAGTCAAGGTCACCCTTGCTATATTTTATTCATGATACTGGTGGCATTTTGCCCCTGCCTGAGAAATCTGTGAAATTTAGAACTTGAGAGGGATGATTTAGGGTATCTGGCAAAAGAAATTTCTAACCAGTAAAGTGTTCAGGATGTGTCATAGCTGTTTATAAAAGCACACAGTCACATGCCTTCACTAATGGATGGTCTCAAACTGGAACTTATATTTGAAAGAGAAACACAGCATAAAAGTTTGGGAAATTTGCAGCCTGGCCATGTGATAGGAAAAAAAAAAAAAATCTGAGGAGGAATTGAAGGCTGCAGAAATTTGCATAAGTAATGAGGAGTTGAACGTTAATCACCAAGACAATAGGGAATATGTCTTCAGGTCATTTCAGGGTTCTTTATGGCAGCCCCTCCCATCACAGGCCTGGAGGCACAGGAGAAAAAACAATGGTTTTATGGGCTAGGCCCAGGGCCCTACTCTTCTTTGCTGTCTCAGGACATGACACCCTGTGTCCCAGCCACTCCAGCTCCAGCTGTGGTTACAATGGGACAATGTACAGCTTAGGCCATTTCTTCAAAGGGTTCAAGCTCCAAACCTTGGCAGCTTCAATGTGGTGTTGGGTTCATGGGTTTTCTGTGCAGAGGACTAGAGTTGAGAGTTGACTCCCAAACCTCAACTATTCCTAGATTTCAGAGGATGTATAGAAATGCCTGGATGTCTAGGCAGAAATCTGCTGCAGGGGCAGAGCCCTCAGAAACAATGTCTACTAGGGAATTACAGAAGAAAAATATGGGGTTGGAGCCCTCCACACAGAGTTCCCTCCGGGGAACTGCACAGTGGACCTGTGAGAAGATAGCCACCATATTCCAGACCCCAGAATGGTAGATCTACTGACAGCTTGCATTGTGCACCTGGAAAAAGCACAGGCACTCAACAGCAGTCCATGAAAGCAGCCGTGGGGGCTGTACCCTGCAGAGTCACAGGAAAAAAGCTGTCCAAGGCCTTGGGAGCCTACCCCTTGCATCAGCATGCCCTCAATGTGAGACACGGAATCAAGGGATATTCATCTGGAGCTTTTAGATTTAGTGACTGCCTTGCTGTTTCAGACTTGCATGGGTCTTGTAGTCTCTTTCTTTTGGACAATTTCTCCCTTTTGGAATGGGAGCATGCCTCACCCCCCATTGTATCTTGTAAGTAACTAACTAGTTTCTGACTTTATAGACTCAGAGGCAGAAAGAACTTGCCTTGTTTCACATGAGACTGTGGAAATGGACTTTTCAGTTAATGGTGGGATGAGTTAAGACTTTGGGGGACTATTGGGAAGGCATAATTGGTTTTGAAACGTGAGAAGGACATAAGATTTGGGAGGCATTAGGGGTGGAATAATATGGTTTGGATTTGTGTACCCACTCAAATGTCATCTCAAATTGTAATCCCATGTTGGGGGAGGGACCTGGCTGGAGGTGATTCAAGCATGGGGGCAGACCTCCCCCTTGCTGTTCTCAAAATTGTTAGTGAATTCTCATTAGATGTAATGGTTTAAAATTGGGTGGCATTTCTTCTTCTCTATCTCCTGCCACCACGTAAGACGTGCCTTGCTTCCCCTTCACCTTCAACCATGATTGTAAGTTTCCTGAGGCCTCCCCAGCCATGCAGAACTGTGAGTCAATGAAACTCCATTTTTTTAAAATAAATTATCCAGTTCCAGGTAGTTCTTTAAAAGAGTGTGAAAGCAAGCTAATACATGAATTCTTCTATTTTTTATATTTTAAAGAATAAAATGAAAATGTGCAATGAGAGCAGAACAAATAATTAAGAAAAGATGCAACAGTTTCAGATTTGCGTGAATTGAAACCAGGTTCATCAGTTAAACTTATAGGCAGAGCCATCATCAGTTAAACTTATAGGCAGAGCCAGTTTCATTCAAAAATATTACATGGTATTTTGAAAATAATATTTTTCTAGAATCCATGAAATTGTTAGGTATTTGCATTATGCAAATGTTAAAATGCAAATACAGAACCTCTTTTATGATTTTGATTCTTAAACACTGAAAAGTAAGAAGAAATAATTTCTGAAGAAATTTGCTTTATAAATTTCTCAAAGGTAATCTCAGCTGTTGCTTGCAACTGCCACTAATTCAAGTCTTCATTTTAAAAAATGTCTTCTATTAATCTCTGGGTGCACTGTGTAACCAATTTAGCTACTCATTTAACAGAATGTTTTTCTTGTAGCATACAGAATTTCTATGCAAAATGTTTGAAATTATTTCTCCTCCCATTTTTCAAAGATTATAGGCCTTTAAGTACATATTTAGTCATTTTTGTCATCAGTTCACTCAAACATGCTTCTTTTTCTTCAGATCTTATTACTACATATGATACATAAGATCTATGGGTGTGGGCTTAATATTGGACCAGGGGAAGAGTAGTGTTTTCTTAGACTACTTCTAGACAAAGGAGAGTTGTTTTCATAGTACTTAGAATTATAGTCAATCCCTATAATAAAGGCAATTATATTTGCTGAGAATATATTTTATTGGCAGTGGTTTCACAGAGCCATATGGGTAGCTCTATTTTCTTCTTGGCTTCAGCTATGTTTGTCTCCCTTTTCCCCGTAAGATTGCCTTAGATGTCTTACTTATAATATTTTAAGCAGTCTCAAGTCCAATGAGCTATTGCAACACCATGGCCTTGACAATAACTAAAAGTTTTCTCACCTTGGAATGGCAGGTAAGTGTGGATATATATTCATGATCTAATGAATCTATAATCATGTTTATGTACCAGCTGTTTGCTTTTTCTCAGCTGCAGTGAATTTTCTCTTGCTTTTTATTAACTCTCTTGGAAAAAGAAAAGAAAAAAAACACGGGCTAAGAAAAGAGTCTTTTGATAAATATAAAGTTCTGACATTATGACTTTTCAAATATATATGTACCATGATGAAACTCAATATTCTAAGTAAACAAAATATATCTATGATATTTATTTTAATATTCTAACTTATTTTAGATGGAGAATTTAGTAAATGTACAATATGTGACTACAAATAAAACTGATTAGCATAAGGTGCATTAGTCATCTTGTTTTTCTGTCTCATCTCACAATCAAAGCCTTCCTAGATCAATCTTGCTTAAACAGGTTCTATATTTTCTTTGTTCTATTTTCCACTGAGTCTACTTCTCTAATTTTCTGATCTCAGTATAACAGTTTCATAAAATTGCTAATGTCTCAGTAGAATATGCCAAAAATGCTGAATAAATACATTAAATGTATTCAGAATTTGAATGGCTCGGAAAATAAAATGAAGATGTTGATTTCTTAGAAAGCTATTCTGAAGATTAGGAAAGTGTTTATGACCTTTAAACTAAGACTAATATGACACTTCTATGCTAGTTATAGCTACATGTAGATATATGTAAAATTTGGCTCATATTCCCATCCAGCCCAGGGATTGTAGAAATGTCATCTACTTAACCCAGGTTTCAGTAAATTCTTGGATCCTAACGTTTTCATAGCTGCCTCAGCCTGTAAAACTGTAGTGACTTAAGAAAATCCAGCCACACAAAGAATATTTTGAATACAATAGATGGCGCTTATGATCTCACAGGTGTGGTACAGTACATCACATGATCAAATCTTTGTTTCCCTGGTCAGAAAATACTCTGCTAAACCCAACAGCAAAAATAAGAAGTGGTTCTAAGTTCTTCATTAATTAATTCATTTATTTAACAAGTGCTTATGAACCCCTGCTAAGAGAGTGGCTTTCCTGGATCCTGAGAATTTAGCTGTGAGAACAAAATAGTCAATTATTTTTCCTTATGAGATTATATAGTCTACTGCATAGTTACAATGAGTAGATTAATAACAATTTCCTATGGCTTGAGCACATGCTGGAAACACATCATCTACCCAAATAACTTCCTTTACACAAAACAAATATAATTAGCCTGTGATCACATAATTTTATTTTTTTCGTTACAAATATTATGAAGAGAGAAGGGTTGATAATTCTGAAAATTTGACAAATTGTTCATTGATTTGGTTTTTATTATTTTAAACTAATTTATTAATGCAGTTCACTTTCTAAATGCATAATCTAAATTTCTTGATTGTGTAATATTTTATATAATTCTTATTTTCAAATCAAGACAGGCATTTTAAAATTGCAGATGCAATATGTAATTAATTTTCAATTATTAATATTTGCATTCTAATTTAGTCTAATTTTTTCTAAATTTCTGATTATTTACTTAGGACAGATTTCCACAAAGAGTGAATTTAAAAATGCTTAACATTTAATGCTAATTTGCTATAAAATATAAATTTTTAAAATTACAGTTTCACTAGCATTGCATGCCCATCTTATCACTTGTAGGCTCTTATTTATACCAAAATTTAAAATTTTTGTCTAACTTGAAAGAAAATAAGAATCCCATGTAATTTTTTAAATTTCATAATTATTTGATTCCTAGTATGGATAAACATGTTTTTGTATGTTATTAAATGTATTTATCATTTAATATCTTTACTGTTATTATTAATGCAATATATTTACATTTCTAAGAAGAAAAATAAAATAGCGTTAAGAAAAGCACTCCATTTCCTCCCACTATCAACATCTACCAATTCCTACTACTGTTCCCCAGGCAAGCTCCCTTGACTCTTTTAGGTCATTCTTCTGTCACTTACCACTACATCAATACTTAATACTCTTTCTCATATATTTTAATTTATGAATTTCAGATAATATCTATTTACAATATATGAGAACTTTGCTCATTTATTTGACCTTACAACCAAACATCTTCCCACCATGTGTATATCCCTGTTTTAATTACTCTATCTGTTGCATTAATTTTCTTAAATAGTTTGGCAAATATATTTATTCCATTAATTATCACTTGACTTATTATGAAGGCACTATAAACATTACTGCTCTCTTAAGTTGCTTCCACCTCTAGATAGCTGCAATCTTTATTGTAATGCTATATTTTCCAGGTTAATGATTTACGTTCTGTCCTTTGAACACTACATAGCAATATCTTTAATTTTTGTCTAATGATAAGAAAACATGATCAAGAGCTTACATTATTATATTTATGCAAAATTTTTCACTGTGAAACATAGCAATGTATTTAAGAAATAAGTCTTATATACTGTTTTAATAATTTAGATTCTTTTTTCATGAAATACATGGCTTTATAATAGTCAATTATTTTCACAAACTGTCCAGCTAATGAAGTCCTATTGAGTCTTCTTTATTGGCTAGAACTTCCCTCTCTTCACCTTCAATTTTTCTGCTCCACTGTGGTTTTGTATTCTTAGCCAATCACCTGTCATTCTGTGGTGCATTTCTACCATGGAACCATTCTTTTTGGGACCTCAGTCTTCCCTTTTCTTTATTCCTTCCATTGCTGCAACATATCCTTACTACTTCCCTGCAGCAGGTTTGTAGGATGTAAATGTTTGGGTCCATTTAAGTCTTGAAAAATGCACTTTTCTTACCCATACCAAGTGATTGATGAATTTGTTATGCATAACATTTTAAGTTATAATAG
Source organism: Macaca nemestrina (assembly GCF_043159975.1). Lineage (NCBI taxonomy): Eukaryota > Metazoa > Chordata > Mammalia > Primates > Cercopithecidae > Macaca > Macaca nemestrina. Next base: position 28,469,369 of record NC_092127.1, read on the forward strand.
TGATGATAATTAACATTTATTGAGCAGTAACTATTTTCTAGGCACCATTCTGATTGTTTTAGATGTGTTTGCTCACTTTTCCTTCAAACCACCTTATGGATTTGGTGCTGTTATTGATACAAGTATAAGAACTATAAACACAAAGTTTCAGTAACTCAATGAAAGTCACACAGCTAATAAATGGCACATTCGAACGCCGGCAGTGTCCTTCCAGAAACACATCTGCTACGTATTATACTCGACTGGCTCTGCTTTTAGAAATCTTAGTACCCATCCCAGGCAGAGATGGGTAGGGGAAACCTGAAAAGAGAACTTCACTTAAAAGGGTCCTTCCCTGACAATGGCCACACAAATGTGTTCACATGGCCAAGTATTTCTGCATGATTTGAAAAAGTAATATATATATTTAAGACCTATATTTAAAATATATGTTCGAGATCATATATTTAAGACTTATATGTCTTTCTACACTCTTAATTTTATTGATATGTTTTAAATTTCATTGTAAATCTGACAAATACAAAAAATGCACTCTTCAGTAGAAATCACAGTAAGGAAATCTAATGCTCTAAAGGACAATGAACAAGCTCCAAAATGGGACAAACCAAACCCCAGTATATTGGTAATTAAAGCAATTTAAACATAAGTGAATATGATCAAATATACTACAGATTTCAATTATATTTTGCACATAGTATAAGGCCATAAGATATTTTATGTGGGTTAGTTAAATGGTCATATTTTAATTCAGAAAACTCATTTTGAAACAATAAAGATTTATTATGGTAAAAATTCAGTTATAAATTAATATATTGCTAATTGAAATAGGCCAAAATGTCAAATAAAGCAATGTAAATGGGAATGGAGAGGAAAAACAAAGAAAAAAGAGTTTGAGACCCATTACACAGGTGGATACAGCAGCAATTAATAGATTGAATAAAGGTAGATGAGGGGCCAGAAAAAATTAGTACGTTTCATAATCTTCTTGCTTAACTAAATGAACAGTTGTGTTGTTTTGCAAAATGTTTCACTGAGGGAAGAAGCAAGTTTGAGAGGAAAGGCAATGTATTCATTTTTGTCATGGATTAGCTTAGGTTTGTAGTGCCAGAGATATACAACCCCATTTTTCTAAATACTCTGTAACTCTCTGCTTTCTTCGATAGAGCCAGAGGAGTTGACTTGGCAGGGTATACCAACTTATTTTCCATCAACATAGTTATTCGTACATATGTTTTCTGACCCGAGATGTAAAGTTTTTTTAAAAGCTATACTGTACAATCTTGCCAGAGCTGATTCAATTTGGAAAAAGAACATGTTTCTTCTATTTAAATTTAGCTTTCTTCTCTCTGTTCGTCTATTTTTATTAATACTTTCAAGCCCGAAATGTACTTTCTTGAGGTTTAGAATTTATATTATAATAAAGGAGACAAAATGCCAAAATATTCATTGTTGCTGTTAAGATGGTGCTGGGAATAATTTCTATAACGTTTTTCACTGTTTTCTTATTTTTTTACTGGAAGGTTCTCATTCTCCATTGATATTTTTAAGATCTTCTGTTAGTCTCTGACATTCTACAGATTTTTTCAATATGTTTGAGTATACTTTAGATTTATATCTTGTTTGAAATGTGTTCTTCTTGTGTCTAAGGGTTTATAGCTTCCATCAATTTTTAGTCATTAATGCTTCAGAGATTTAATAGCCCATATTTGTTTTTTCCAATTTCTTTTCCTGGAAGTTTTTTCACCATTGTTCTTATCATTGTCTTTATATATATATATTTTTCCTTTTTGTATATATGTCTGCATTCTCGACACTTTTCAAATCTATTTTACAATTTACTTTTTTCCTTTAAATGAGTGTAATCTGATATTTAAACTTAGTACTCATTTTAAAAAATAATGTGGTGGAAAATAATTTAAACGACAAAATAAAATTGTTTTAACAAATATATACACTTTTGTAAATACAGCCACAATTAAGATATAAAATATTTATCATCTGAAATTTCCCTTGCTCCCATCTTCAGTGACCTTCATACCTCACCTAAGGCTACCACTATTATGCTTGGCTTTTCTTCTCTTGAGTTTAATATAAATGAATCATAGCTATATGCTCCTTTGTGTCTGGATTGTTTTTATTCAGCATGATGATTTTCAAGTCTGTCTATGTTGTTGTAAGTGTCAGTAATAGGTTTCTTTGTATCTCAAAGTAGTATTCCATTACAGGAGTATTTGTTTGATCATTCATTAGTTAATAGACAGGTACATTCTTGCTAACTGCTATAAAAGCTGTTGATCTTTGAGTTAATATATGTTTTCATTTTTCTTGGGCAAATATGTGGGAATGGACCTGTTGGGTAATGAAATAAGTACATTTTAAATTTCCTGAGAAACTTCCAACATGCTTTTCAAACTGACAATGTCATTTTATATTACAATTATCAAAGTATTGTAGTCTCAGTTGCTCTGAATCCCTGCCATCACTGAGTATTTTTGGTCTTTTTAATTGTGCCTACTCTAGTGGTTATGTAGTGACATCACATAATGATTTTAATTTGCATTTATTTGATAAATAATGATATTGTACCTCTTTTAAGGTATATATTAGCTGCATGAATAGTCTTTTTTGAACTATCACTTCAGATATTTTACACTTTTAAAAACTGAACTATTTTTGACGTGAGTTGTAATAGTTATTTATATATTCCAGATTCCAGTCCTTGTCAATACAATGTGTTAAGAATATTTTCTTCCTGTCTGTGACTTGCCTTTTATCTTGTGGTGCATTTTGAAGAGATCCTTGAAGCTTTGAAGTTAACTGATCTCTTAATAATTTGTATATTTTTGTGCCCAATCCCCCAAATCATTGCTTTATATAAGGTCACAAAAATTGTATCCTTTTACTGTAGATATTTTACAGTTTAAGATTTTAATTTTGGTCTAGGATCCATTTGGAGTTAATTACTATACATGCTGCAAAGTAAGGGTCAAGGATTGAGTTTCTGTTTTTAGTTGTGTACATAAGCATCTGTTCCACCCCTCTTGGTTGAAAATGCTGTCCTTTACCCACTGTATCACCTTGGTTCTGTCCCTTTTGTCATATCAAGCATATGGGTTTTTCTCTTTTATTTTGCATGGATTCGTGTTGTGTGAATCTCCATCAAAGGCATCTTTAAGTCCTGGATGTAATTACTTCTAAAGAGGAATTTCTTGCTTATCTCTTAGTTGCTCGGGGATACTGTCAAATCATAAACTTTTTATAAAATTAATTAATTTCCCAGACTGCCTATATTTTGTTAATTCAAACCCAAACGTGTCTAAAGATAGAATTGTGTTTGCAAATTCCAATGCCTATGCTAAGACAGAAGTACGTTATTTGGCATTGCCTTTTGCAGGCAGTGATACTTCTGATGGTGCATACTTTAATTGAGAGTGTATCCCTGTATTAGCCTGGGTTTTCTGGAGGCTCTGAATATATATACTGTGTGTGTGAATGAGAATATTTATGTGTGTCTGTGTGTATGTGTGTGTATAGTATGTGTGTGTATATATGTATATAAATACAGAAAAAGTATAACTTATTTTATATATTTAACAAACTGTATATATAATTTTATAACACTACACATGCACATACACCCACACACATACATACATACATATAAACTGTTCCAGAGAAAAGTAAAAGACAATTCAATCTAAAATACAACTTAGTGAGTCTATATAATTTTTAATTCCATACTAAGCCATCACCATTTACAATATAATAAAGGAAAAACATTGTTAATTGTACTTTTCAATGCATGCAAGCATACTAAATAAATATATTTTTATTCATTATTTTGTATTTTAAATTAGGTATTGGTGATATTCTTTCATGACTATTATACTTAATTTGTATCTTTGAATATATTTATAGTAAGTTTTGTTTTGTTGACATGGAGTCTCACTCTGTTGCCCAGGCTGTAGTGCAATGGCACAGTCTTGGCTCATTGCAACCTCCTCTTCCCAGGCTCAAATGATTCTCCTGTCTCAGCCTCCCAAGTAGCTGGGATTGCAGGCATGTGCCACTGTGCCCAGTTCATTTTTGTATTTTTGGTAGAGACAGGGTTACACCATGTTGCCCGGGCTGGTCTTGAGCTCCTGACCTCAGGTGATCCACCTGCCTTGGCCTCCCAAAGTGCTGGGATTACAGGCATGAGCCACCACACCTAGCCTACGGTAAGTTTTTAGCATAAAAAAATGGTGAAGCAATTTGAGTTTTTGACAAGGACTTGCCATTGCCGTCCTATATCTCTTACATAGGAGGTACATTCATACTTGATAATATATCTCTATCGCTACCTTTGATGGAACATGATGAGTCATTCAACTCAGAGAAAGCAAATTCATTGATTGAATTCAGAAAATCTATTTTCTTTTTCTTTCATTTTTTTCTGAGAAACCCTTGTTAAGAAGGCGTTATCAGTGGAAAGGTGTACTTCGCTGTGCTGGGTCACATTGAGTTTAAAAAATCAAAAGAATCTGTGCCTTCTAAGTTGTTGTGACTCATCAAACATTCCATTATGGCCATAACACCTGTGACATACATTAGCTTTTAATATTTGACCAGTGATTAAAGTAAACTGAGGGTCAAGTAAAGTACTAGTCAAATATTAAAAGCTTATGTATATATAGATCAACTAAGAACCTTATTAAAATATAGATTGTGATACAGGTCTGAAATGAGGCCTGAGATTCAGTATTTCTAATAAGCTCCCAGCTGAAGTCATACTGATATTCTGAGGACCACCTTTTTGACAGAAATGTCCTAGACATGCTATTGACAAAGAAGTAAATACAGAAGAAATATTGTCAACGCTCAGTAAGTGGTGGAAGAAAATCTAAGTCATCCGTCTTTAGTGTGAACTGTAATTCAAAAATATTCTTGAAGTTTACCCGCAATCAGTGAAGGTATGGGAAGCATAGTTTATTGATTATACTTCTCTTTTAAACTTTATTTAACATAAATTCCCCTTCTAATTAAAATATTTTTTCAGAAATAAAGTACTTAAAATCTGTCTTTTTGTAGTACACAAACCCTTCAACTATTTTTAGTCATAACAATATTTCTACAAAAATATATAATTATAGATGATGTTGAAACTTACACTGGCCTTAGATTCTATCTTTTTTAATAAGGTTTGACCTGGACTCTGAGAATTTAGTGATTTAAAATTAAACTTATAATATTTATTATTAGTGATTCTCCTGCCTCAGCCCCCCAAGTAGCTGAGATTACAGGCACTAGCCACCACGCCTGGCTTATGTTTTGCATTTTCAGTAGAGATGGGGTTTCACTGTGTTGGCCAGGCTGGTCTTGAACTCCTGACCTCATGATCTGCCTGCGTTAGCCTCCCAAAGTGCTGTGATTACAGGTGTGAGCCACCACGCCCGGCCTTATTATTGTCTTAATGGCTATTATAAAAAACATACTACCTGCAAAATATCTTTTGATTTTTGCTTAGTGTATAGAAAGCTCTAAAGAACATTGCCACACATCCTATGTCATCACACTATCAAGACAATTCTAGATATTATACAAAATCATAGTTTTTCTTGAACTTATAGGGAGCTAAAGTCACAGATATGCAATTAGCCTAAAATTTCAGAAAGGATAGATACAACATAAGCACAGGCCCAGTTTACTTAGCTGGAAGCAGGATGAAGATAGGATTGTGGTAGTTCTATTTTTTTTTTTATTGGGGGACCTCCATACCATTTTCCATAATGGTGGTACTAATTTACATTCCCACACACAAAGTATAAGAGTTCCATTTTCCCTACCTCCTCATCAACACTCGTTATCTTTCATCTTTTCAAAAAAAAAAAGGTATTCTATCAGGTGTGAGGCAATATCTCATTGAGGTTTTAGTTTGCATTTCCTTCATGATTAGTGATCCCGAGCACTTTTTAAATTGTACCTGTTTGCCATTTGTATATCTTTTGAGAACTCTCAGTTTAGCTCCTCTACCCATTTTTTAATTGAGTTGCTTATTTTCTTGCTATTGTTATGGTTGTTTTTATATTTTGAATATTAATACCTTATCAGATGTATGGAGTTCAAATATTTTCTATTATTCTGTGGGTTGTCTTTTTCTTTGTTGTTTCCTTCGCCGCACTGAAGCTCTTTAGTTTGATTGCATCTCATTTGTCTATTTTTGCTATTGTTGCCTATGTATTTGGGGTCATATCCAAAACCTTGTTGCCCAGACCAATGTTGTGAAGCTTACAGTTTTAAGTCTTAATCTATATTGAGTAGATTTTTTGATGTGGTAATAGACAAGAGTACTTTTTCATTTTTCTGCATGTGGATATCCAGTTTTCCTCACACCAGTTATCAAAGAGACTACCATTTCTCTGTTGTTTGTTCTTGGTAACTCTGTCAAAAACTAATTGATCATAAATCTGTGGGTTTATTTCTGGGCTTTCTATTTTGTTCCATTTTGTGTGTCTGTTTTCACTGCAGTAGCTTGTTGTTTTGATGAGAGATACTTTATGTTTTGAAATCATTTAAATAATTCTAGTTCATCTAAACTCATCCAAAAAATTGAACTGGAGAGAATACTTCCAAACTCATTTGACAAGACCAGCATTACCTTAATACCAGAGGCAGAAAAGAACACACACACAGAAAAAAGAAAATGAAACATCAACATCCCTGATAAATATAGATGCAAAAATCCCTATTAAAATGTTAGTAAACCAAATTCAACAGCCAATTTACAAAATCATTCATCATGCTCAAGTGGGATTTATCTTTTGGATGCAAGAATGTTTCAACATATGCAAATCAAGAAATGCCATATACCACATCAATTAAAGGAAGGATACAAATCAAATAATTATCTCAAAAGATGCAGAAAATGCATTTGAAAACATTTAATGTCCTTTCATGAAAAAAAAAAATCTCAACAGTTTAGATACAGAGGCAATATACCTCAACATAATGAAAGTCATGTATGACAAACTCATAGCTAACATCATTCTCAATGGTGAAAGTTTGAAAAGTTTTCCTCTAAGATGAGGAACAAGACAAGGATGCCCACTCTCACCACTTCTTTTCAACATAATGTTGAATGTCCTAGCCAGAACAATTAGTTGAAAGAAAGAAAAGGATTCCTAATAAGAAAGGAAGAAGTGAAATTTTCTCTACTTGCTGACAGTATGGTCTTACATATAGAAAATCCTTAAGAGTATATCAAAAACTGGTAGAACTGATAAACGAATTCAGTAAATTTGCAGGATACAAAATCAACATACAAAAATCAGTAGTATTTCCAATACTAATAATGAACCATCTGAAAAAATAATAAAATAATCTTATAATAGCAACAAAAATTAAATACTTAGGTATAAATTTAACCAAGGAGGTATAAGGCCTGAATACTGAAAAACATAAAACACAGATGAAAGAAATTAAAGAAGATATAAATAAATGGAAAAGTATTCAGCTCACGGACTGAAAAAATTAATATTGTGAAAATGTACATACTACCCAAAGTGATCTACAGATCATTATGATCCCTATTAATATTCCAATGTCATTTTTAACAGGAATTTTAAAAATCCTTACATTATTATAGAACCACAAAAGGCCCTACATAGCCAAAACAATCTTGAACAAAAAGAACAAAGCTGGAGTTATCCCCTAACTTCTCAAACAGATTATTAGAGGATGAATGCCCGAGCCTGAGAATATTAGACAGAAGGGAAGTTCACATTCAACTGCAGGCTATTCTTGAATCTCACTGGGTGCTCACAAGAAAGATTAGCAGCAAGGTAGTGAGAGAGAAAGTGTTCCAGTGGTATAGGCCTGTAGAGGGAAAGAGTTTCTGCTCGGGGAAACAAAACCCTGTACAGATTTCACTTTCTTAAGGAATAAAAGCTTTGATGTTGGGTGGAAGAGGCGGAGGCTTATCCCACTGAGGAAAGGGCAGCAAATCTTGTCATGTACTTTTGCATAACACTAATGAACATTTATCATATTTGGAGAGAGAGAAAAGAAAAAGCCTGCTACCTTTGGGGAAGGCACAGGAAATCGCATTTAATCTAGAACATTAGACATCTTCTATGTTGAAGCAATGCAAGATCACTGAGAAAACCAGACTCTAAAAATCTTAAACACAGGTCTTGCCTAAGATTGAGACTGAAATAGGACAGTAGACTGTGTACAGCTACATTTCACCCTCCAATGAGGTTAGAAGAGATCTAGTGATAGAGGACAGCAGTCTAACACTAAGGGCATAACAAAAACATGGCAAGTGACCCTCTCAAATGCACAGGCTCAGAGAGAAAGTCAAAAGTAGAAGACAGAAAAGGAACATTGAAAAAAAATCTCTGTTGGTCTAACCCCAAACCCTAAGCAAAAAGTAAGGGCTAATGGAATTTGAAGCTTATGATAGACCAATGGTAACCATAGCAACAATAAAACCCTTACCCAGCTTAACACTAGTTTAGATTAACTCCCACTAAATGCCTGCAGAGAAAAATAATGCATAAATATTATTTACCTTCTTATCTACCTCCCTACACACAGTGTCATTTTCAGCAAAAAAGAAAAGACATAAGAAAATTTCAGAACATTAATTCACTAGCAAGAGACCAAGCAACCAACAGAACCAGAAGTACATAAGACCCAGATTTTGGAACTACCAAACAGTAAATCTGAAGTAACTATGATTATTTTTTTAAAAGCATTAGTGAAAAAAATCAAAAACATGCAAAAACAGATGAAGATTTTCAGCAGAGAGAGTAAAACAATGACAGAAGGTAAAATGAAAATGTAAACAAGAAAAATCATGGTAAGAAAGATGATGATATTTCAACAGGTTTGGCAAACACTCAATGCAGCTGAGGAAAAAATCAGTGAACTTGAAGAAATGTTGATGAAGTTTGAAAGATATGTGACACTGAGGAAATGACAATAGACATTATTCAAACTAAAACATAAAGGAAAAGTAAAGTGTAAAAGAAAATAATAGAATATATTGGCACTGGTCTATATCAGATGGTCCAACATACATGTAAATAAATCCCACAAGGAATAGAAAGATAATGAGGCAGAAGTAGTATCTGAAGAAATAATAAGTGAGATTCATATGAAAATAATGAGAGACACATGAAACCATAATTTAACAAAGATCAGAGAACATCAAGCAAACTATTTTTTAAATAGCAAAGGAGTAAATTAAAAACTCCTAGACACAACATATTCAAAGTGTTCAAAACCAAAATGCAGAGGGAGAAAGAAAACCTTAAAGGTAGCCAGAGACAAAAGGCACATTACACATGGAGGAACAGAGATAAAAAGAAAATATACACGCAGACAACAAGAACGTGGAAAAAAAAGCTCAACATCATTGCTCATTAGAGAAATACAAATCAAAACCACAATGAGGCATCATCTAACATCAGTCAGGATTATTAAAATGCCAAAAAAAAAAACCACCCACCAAAACAGTTGCTGGTGAGGTAGTGGAGGAAAAAGGAACACATACACTATTGGTAGGATTGTAAATAAGTTCAACCTTGTGCAAAGCAGTGTGGCAATTCTTCGAAGAATTAAAAACAGGTCTACCCTTCTAACCAGCAATCCCACTACTGGGTACATATCCAAAGGAATATAAATTGCTCTATCATAAGGACACCAGAATGCATATGTTCATTGCGGCAATATTCACAATAGTAAAGACATGTAATCAAGCTAAATGCCCATCAGTGGTAGACTGGATAAAAAAATGTGATAGACATGTTATCACTTACAAGTGGGAGCTAAATGAAGAGAAAACATGGACACATAGAGGGAATCAATGGACACTGGGGCCTACCTCAGAGTGGAGGATAGGCGAATGGAGAGGATCAGGAAAAATAACTATTGAGTACTAGGCTTAACTTCTGGGTGAAGAAGTATTCTGTACAACAAACCCTGTGACTTGAGTTTATCCATGTAACAAACCTGCGCATGTACCCCTGAAACTTAATACAAAAGTTAAAAAAAAAAAATACAACAGCCTTCTTGGCAAGAGGACAGTGGACTGAAACATTTAATGCTGAAAGAAAAAAATAACCCACCCAGATTCTATATGTAGTTTTTCTTATTTTTTTTCTTCCTATCTTCAAAGATTGAAGGAGAAAAACAGACTTTTCAGAGAAGGAAAACAAGGAGACCAGTAGACCCACATTAAAAAAAAAAAATTAATGAAACTTCTTTAGGCAGAAAGAATGTGACACTAGTAAAAAAAAAACATGAATTACTGGGCGTGGTGGCTCACGCCTGAAATCCCAGCACTTTGGGAGGCCAACGGTGGGCAGATCACCTGAGGTCAGGAGTTCAAGACCAGCCTGACCAAGGAGAAACCCCGTCTCCACCACAATTACAAAAATTAGCTAAGCATGGTGGCACATTTCTGTAATGCCAGCTACTTGTGAGGCTGAGGCAGGAGAATTGCTTGAACCTGGGAGGTGAAGGTTGCAGTGAACCGAGATTGCTCCATTGTACTCCGGCCTGGATAACCAGAGCGAAACTCCGTCTCAAAACCAACCAACCAACCAACCAACCAACCAACCAACCAACCAACCAACCACACACAAACTTGAATCTATCTACACAAGTAATGGAGCTGAAAATGGTAAATATCAAAGTAGAGATGGATTTATTTTTAAAAATGTTAGTATTTCTAAAAGTTAATTGTCTGTTAAAGCAAAATTAATAGCAATGCATTATGTATCTATAACATGTAAAAGTAAAACTTATATCAGTAATACCAAAAAGTATGGAAGGTAGAAATTGTGTGGTGGTAGAAATGTTTTGTTGTATGGTGTAATACACTACATGTAAAAAGGTATTATATTGTTTAAGGTAGACCGTGATTAAAGATTGTACATTCTTTAAACATTTAAAAAGTGTAAATAAGAAAATAATGGAGAATAATTTTGGAACGTAAAATTGATAAGACTAAATACATTGCTTTCTTATATGAAACACATAATGATGCTCACAGTAACTGTGAAATTTCTTCAAATCTCTAGTTAATCAAAGGAATTAATGAGTATTCATGAGTCATTTAGCAGAAATAGAAGAAATAGCTTAAAAGTTGTGTGGAACCACAAAAAGACCCCAAATAGTTAATGCAATCTTGAGCAAGAAGAAAAATGGTGAAGGCATTATGCTTCCTGATTTTAAATTATATTACAAAGCCATAGCAATCAAAATAGCATGACACTGGCATAAAAACAGACACACAGACCAATGGAACAGAATAGAGTTCATAAATCAACCAACACATACACAGTCAACTCATTTTCTACAAAGCTTACAAGAATAGACAATGGAGAAAGAATAGTCTGTTCAATAAATGGTGTTGGGAAAACTGGAAATCCACATGCAGAAGAATGAAATTGGATCCTTATCTTAGATCAAACATAAAGATCAACACAAAATGGATGACATACTAGAACACAAGACTGGAAACTGTGAAACTCCTAGAAAAAAAATATAGGAGGAAAGGTCCTTGAAATTGATCTTGGCAATGATTTTTGGGGCACATTACCAAAAGTACCAGCAGCAAATACAAAAATAAACAAGATGCACTGCATCAAACTAAAATAATTCTGCACAGCCAAAGAAACTATAGTAAGAGAATGAGAAAGCAACTTATGGAATGGGAGAAAAATATTAACAAACTATATATCCATGTGATAAGAGGCTAATATTTAAAACATATAAGCCAGTTATACAACTCAATAGCAAAAAAACCCAATAACGTGATTTTTAAAATGGGCGAATGACCTGAATTGAGAGTTCCCCAAAGAAGACATTGAAAAGGTCCAACAGGCATATAACATCACTAATCACCTGTTGTTATGACTATTCTCAAAAAGTCAAAAAATAACATATGTTATCAAGGATGTGCTAAAAAAGGAACTCTGATGCACTGTTGATGGGAATGTAAATAGGTAAAGCCATTGCAGAAAAAATATGGAGGTTTGTCAAAAAAGTAAAAATAGAATAGAATATGTCCAGTAAATCTACTTTTGGGTATATATGCAAAGGTAATTAAATAATTATCCCCAAAAGCTATCTGTATACCCACGTTCATTGCAGGATTATTCACAGTAGCCACAATATAGAAACAACTTAAGTTTCTGTTTATGGATGAGTGGATAAATAGATTGTACTATGTATATACAATGAAATATTATTCAGCCTTAAAAAAGGAAGAAAATCCTGCCATTTGTGATAACATGGATGAACCTAGAAGACATTATGCTAAGTGAAATAAGCCAGACACAGCCAAATATGGCATGATTTTACTTACATGTGGAATCGAGAAAAGTTGAGCTCATAGAAACAGAAAGTAAATTGATGGTTAGTTACCAGTGGATGGAGGGGGTGGGGGAAAAGGGAGATATTGGTTAAAAGATACAGTCTTTGTGTTATAAGATAAACAAGTGTGGAGACCTTATATATATCAGTACATATGTATATAGTTAATAATAACATATTATGTACTTGAAATTTTCAGAGATAAAAACTCTTCTCACCCAAAATACAACTGATAAACAGGTGATGGATATGTTAGTTAGCTTGATTGTGGTAATCATTTCACAAATGTATACATATAACATCTCATTGTGAACCTTACATATACACAGTTTTAATTTGTCAATAAATATGGAAAACATGTTTTAAAGTTTTTATTTTTTGAGACGGAGTCTTGCTCTGTCGCCCAGGCTGGAGTGCAGTGGTGCGAACTCGGCTCACTGCAACCTCTGCCCTCAGAGTTCAAGCGCTTCTTCTGCCTTAGCCTCCTGAGTACCTTGGACTACAGACACGCACCACCATGACTGGCTGACTTTTGTATTTTTAGTAGAGACGGGGTTTCACCATATTGGCTAGGCTGGTTTCCTAACTCCTGACCTGGTGATTCGCCCTCCTCAGCCTCCCAAAGTGCTGGGATTACAGGCGTGAGTCATCGTGCTCAGCCAAAGTTTTGATTTTTAAAAGTGAGAATGAAACTATAAGCAGGCTTGAATGCCCCCCCAAACCTGCCACACTTAGTTTTGGTTTAGCCACCCCACCCAGCACACACACTAGTCTGTGTTTAATCTTTCTGGTTATCTCCTTCAGTGTATTTTCTTGGCACTGACTGATGATAAATTGCTATCATTGTTCCTTTTGTTATTTATAAATGAAATTAGATTGAGCTATTTCTCCCAGTGGAAACCTTAATTGCAATGCAGTTTTCTATTCTCCCCACATGACCTGAAGGCTATGTTTTTTTCCTTAATTGAAGACTTCAGGCGGCCTGGCTTCATCACACATTTATTGAAGCTGTGTGCTCAGATGTCTATGGCTATTAGATCATAAAACAATCATTTGTTGTTTATCATGCAGTAAATCTTCATTCAGTACACATGAAAGGCACTTATATAATAATACAATTTCTTTTATTCTATTCATTCTGCAAATATAATGAAAAGTCATCACGGTATATTACAGAACCTGGGAAACACTTTATTTCAATTTTTTTTAAGTAAGCCAAATACAAAGTATTATAAGAATATAATATTAACTTCTATTTATGCCAGATATTTCTTTTATCTTCTACAAAATGAGCTCAGATCTAGCCTGACACTTGTTCTGATCAATTGAATTTTTATGCCAATATATGTTTCAAAGATGTTTGAGGTGGATGAAATACAGTGGAGAAAGGGAAGATTCCACTTGAGAGAAATGAATCAAAACAATTTGGAAACTACAGTAGTAAAGGTAGAAAAACTGAAAGTTAGCTAATGTAATGAAATGGCATATTTTCGATTTGCTATTAAATCATTTTCTTTCACTTTATCATGAAAATGGAAACATTTTAAAAATCTATATATATTATTTATTTATTTAATAACCATTCAAGAAAGCTGTTTTTTTTTTTCTCCTCCTCCTTTTTTGAGACAGAGTTTTGCTTGTCACCCAGGCTAGAGTGCAATGGTGTAATCTCGGCTCACTGCAACCTCTGCCTCCTGCATTCAAGTGAATCTCCTGTCTCAGGCTCTCTAGTAGCTGGGATTACAGATGCTCGCCACCACACCTGGCTAATTTTTGTATTCTTAGTAGAGATGGGGTTTCACCATGTTGGCCAGGCTGGTCTTGAACTCCTGACCTTAGGTTATCCCCCCACCTTGGCCTCCCAAAGTGCTGGGATTATAGATGTAAGCCACCGTGCTAGGCCAGGCTGTTTCTTTTAGAGTTACCCGATACTCTACATCTGTAGGAATCTAGTAATTATTTATATCTATATCCAAATCTAGATATACATACAGGTACACATGTGTGTGAGTACACATACCATATATATACTTAAATATTGAACACAAATTTTCATATATTGCATTATATATTGTTATATATTTTATTATATATAATTACATATGCCCAATTCCGCATGACAAATAGTCAACATTTTTAGCATTGACTACCATATAAATCAAGATTTTTAAAATTAATCATCACATAAAATCTGTGCAAAATTTGTTTGTCTTTTATCCATCATTGCTCCCAGAGCTCTGCTTTCTCTGATAATAATTTGAGACTATACATGTAATTTTTAAAAGTTTTCTTATTTTTTAACAAGCATATAAATATTATACTTTATTCATTTAGAAATGTTCAAAAACTATATCCTGGCTGACTTATATGTTCTTTCTGGATAACTCCATCTGAATAATTTTTTGACTAATACATACCAAAACTTCCAGTAATTCCAAATCTAATTCTGGTCTATCCTTTGAGCCAGTGTAGATGCCTTCTGGTATTTACCTTCTGGTATCTACAATGAGTTTTCTCAGTCAAAACTTAAACTAGGTGTGTATAGACCTGAAGATGATCTGCTTCTGAAATGTCCTCTCTCCCTGCTTTGCCATGTTCATCAATTTCCCTACTTTTGCAGTTGGCCAGCCCAGAGATTCAGAATTTCTTTCCCCTCCCTCTCAGTCATACACCTGATCATCCATCAATTCCTGTTTATTTCCCTTCTTGTAAAAGTTTGCAGCTTCATCTTCTCTCCTTTTCCACTGTCTCTAGTTGTCTTATTCCATTCACTATTTCTATCTAAATATCCAGATTTGACTTTCAATTGCATTTCTTTTTCTTGTTTTCAAGAACATTCACCCATCCTCCACACATAACCAAAATAAATTTTCTAAAATGCAAATGTGCTTTAAATATTTCAACAGCAGTACATTGTTACCATTTTAAAATGCTTAGCTTAGAACATAAAACCTTTATAATTGGCTGGTGCCTGCTGCTTTGCCTCATTTATCACCAATCTCTATCTGTCATCTTATGCCTCTATGCCATTGAACGTGCTCTTTCCTGAAATACACATGTCCCTTTCATCCAACTAACTCCAGTCCATCTTTCAAAGCACAATGTAAGCCTCATTTCTTAAAGTTCTCTTGGACTAGTCTGATGGCAGATCTTCGCTCTCCCTTCCTAAACACATAGAAAGGTGTGGACTTTTACACCCTGCACACATCATACTTTCTTGCAGGCATTGACATATTTGTCCATCTCTCTCACTGGGATATAATATTATTTAATGAAGATTCGACTTTGTTAGCTTTTTATCTCCCTAACATAGAATAGTGCTCAGCAGATAATAAGGGTTTTAAATGAATGCTGCAAGTTATAGATTGTTTTCCATACTTTTTACATTAACAATGAAAACAAACAGCTGAGTCTCACAGAAGCTAATAATGTGGCCAAGTTCCCATAGCAAATGCATCAAAGAGCTATTATGAGCCTAATTTTCTCCACGACGATTTCATAAAATTCTTACCTGTGGCCTCTTATGAACAACCTATTAAAATAATATATTTAAGAACAATTGAAAATTTTCATGTACTTATAGATGTGACTATAGAAAAAGTCATAATTTTTATCTACTTTTTATATTAAGAACATTTACATTCATCTTTAATAAAGCCACAGGTGAGGCCTGTTGGTTCTTTCACTGCTATACTCATTTAATAAAAAGTCTGTAAAATCCAGATATCCTTTTAAAACTTATTTGCTTTTGTTTCTCTGAATGAATATAATGCTAAAAAGAAGTAGGAAACTTTTTGCATGTTTTAGTCACACACATGATGATGTAGTTGATCCAGGTATGTGTTGCTTATCTAGAATTGTTGTTGCAAGAAATCAACTATTTGTTTAAAATGTAATGATATTGAATGTTAATGCTTTCTTTGAAGTTATTATATCAGTCATGGCTCTATATATTTCTTTAGTAGTTTATTTCCATTATGAATATAAATGTTTTGAGACATAAAAGTATTCTCACTTTTTTATTCATAATATTCTGCAATTAAAATATCCTATTTTAAGTCCTATTTTCATTTATAATTGTTAGTCAATTTTTTTCTGTCAACTGAAAAACTGGAAAAACTGACTATAGAAACACTTTTTTATATGTGATTCTAATAATCATTTGAGACTATACAGGTTATTTTTAAAACAATATTCTTTTTTTAACAAGCATATGAATATTATATCTTTATTCATTTAGGAATGTTCTAAAATTATACTCTGATTTATTACGTGGTGCTGCTGGCTTAAATATATTCACTTATGTAAATTTTTTTCAGAAAAGATATCGTGTTGCTATGTGTTAGCATTAAATATTCTATAATTTCATTTTTTTTATTATACTTTAAGTTGTGGTATACATGTGCAGAACATGCAGGTTTGTCACATAGGTATACATGTGCCATGGTGGTTTGCTGTACCCATCAACCTGTCATCTAAGTTTTAAGCCTTGCAGGCATTAGGTATTTATCCTAATACTCTCCCTGCCCTTGCCCCCCACCCCCTGATAGGCTCCAGTGTGTGATGTTCCCCTCCTTGTGTCCATGAGTTCTCATTGTTTAGCTCCCACTTGTGAGTGAGAACATGCAGTGTTTGGTTTTCTGTTCCTGTGTTAGTTTGCTGAGAATGATGGTTTCCAGCTTCATCCATGTCCCTTCAAAGGACATTGACTCATTCTTTTTCAAGGCTGCATAGTATTCCTTGGTGTATATGTGCAATATTTTCATTATCCAATCTATCATTGATGGGCATTTGGGTTGGTTCCAAGTCTTTGCTATTGTAAATAGTGCTGCAATAAACATGTGTGCATGTGTCTTTATAGCAGAATGATTTGTAATCCTTTGTGTGTACACCCAGTAATGTGACGGCTGGGGCAAATGGTATTTCTGGTTCCAGATCCTTGAGGAATCACCACACTGTCTTCCACAATGGTTGAACTAATTTACACTCCCACCAGTGTAAAAGCGTTCCTGTTTCTCCATATCCTCTCCAGCATCTATTGTTTCCTGACTTTTTAATAATCCCCATTCTAACCGGCATGAGATGGTATCTCATTGTGGTTTTGAGCTGCATTTCTCTAATGACCAGTGATGATGAGTTTTTTTTCATGTTTGTTGGCCGCATAAATGTCTTCTTTTGAGAAATATCTGTTCATATGCTTTGCCAACTTTTTGATAGCGTTGCTTGTTTTTGCTTGTAAATTTAAGTTCCTTGTAGATTCTGGATATTAGACCTTTGTCAGATGGATAGATTGCAAAATTTTTCTCCTATTCTGTAGGTTGCCTGTTCACTCTGAGGATAGTTTCTTTTGCTGTGCAGAAGCTCTTTAGTTTAATTAAATCCCATTTGTCAATTTTTGCTTTTGTTGTTTTAGTCATGAAGTTTTTGCCCATGCTTATGTCCTGAATGGTAATGGTGGATGCCCTTTCCCCCACCAAGCTCGATTGTCCCAGATAAGACTTCAAACTGCTGTGCTAGCAGCGAGAATTTCAAGCTAACAGTTCTTAGCTTGCTGGGCTCCATGGGAGTGGGATCCGCTGAGCAAGACCACTTGGCTCCCGGGCTTCAGCCCCTTTTCCAGGATAGTGAATGGTTCTGTCTCGCTGGGGTTCCAGTCACCACTGGCGTACAAAAAAAAAACAACAACAGAAAAACAAACTCCTGCAGCTGGCTCAGTTTCTGCACAGCCACCCACTTTTGTGCTTGAAACTGAGGGCCCTGATGCAGTAGGCATATGAGGGAATCTTCTGGTCTGCGAATTGCAAAAACCATGGGCAAAGCATAGTAGCTGGGCTGGATAACACAGTCACTCATGGCTTCCCTTGGCTAGGAGAGGGAGTTCCTCAGCCCCTTGCACTTCCAGGGTGAGGCAACTCCCCATCCTGCTTCTGCTTATTCTCCGTGGGCTGCACCCACTCTCTAACCAGTCCCAATGAGATGAACTGGGTACCTCAGTTGGAAATGCAGAAATCACCCACCTCCTGTGTTAGTCTCGCTAGGTGTGGTGGTGCTTGCCTGTAATCCCAGCTACTTGGGAGGATGAGGCAAGAGACTTGCTTGAACTGGGGAGACGAAGGTTGCAGTAAAGCCGAGATCGCACCACTGCACTCCAGTCTGGGTGACAGAGTAAGACCCTGTCTCCAAAATAAATAAATAAATAAACAAACAAACAAATAAATCATATCTACCCTATACAATGGCAGAGCAAAAATATAATAAGCCTCATAAAAATTTTAATTTAGAAAAACAAAGATGTTAATAGTTACAGATTATTAATTTGCTCTAATAAAAGATCACAAAATATAAAGGATGACTACTTCACAGATTTTAATTTTGCCCAGGTTTAGATGTTGCCCAGATACTTCAGCTCATAGTTCACTGGAGAGAAGTTTGTCACAGGTAAACACAAATAAAAGAGAGGCTGTGAAATATGGCTGGGCTGGATATCCATATTCATGTCGAATACAGATGAACAGGAATATAAGTCTTGTTAAACAGCTAGCATTCTTTACCTGAATAAAAAGCACACACCAGTCAGCTATGGACACCAGTCCATAGCAGTCTAAACATTTTGCTAGTCAGATAATTTCAAAAACCCCAACCCTGAGAGAGGAGTAAAGTCTTTGGTAAGCCTTTCTGGCTACCGCTGGCTTTGCTCTTGGGGAATAATTTTCTTTTCCATCCTTCTTTGGAGATGATGTTATTTCATTGCCTACTTCCTTCTAGTGAAACTTTTGGGGTCTCCAAAAGAGGACCTGAAGATGAGCACTTGGGTCCAGAGTGTTGAGAAAGAGGTAATCCAGCGGAGACAAATCAGGAAAGTAAGAGAATGAATGAACAAAGTCAAAAAGGCTGAATAATTTATGAAGGTAGCTCTTTGAGCAACTAGAGTTCAATTCCTCCATGAATCCCTGATAAACCGCACAGGATATATCAAAGTTGCCTCACCAGAGGAATTGTCCCATCTGAGACATTTATCCATTCAGACCCATATGTGCTCAGTGTTGCATCTGGAATCTTCTAGATTTTAACTTCAACCCCAGCCCCCATTCTCTGGTCAGCTCTTAGTCTGTGGAGGGACACAAGTGCATGAAGAAGGAGATCCTGATGGAAATTGACTTGCACACCTCCAGGTGAACCCAAATATGGGGTAGGACCAACACCATCTGTTACAACTGGCTTTTGGAATCCAGATTTGTGGTGTCTTTGACAATATGTTTTTAAAAAAACTTGTTAAGTCTTCTTACTGATTTACTTCTAAACGTTTCCAAGTTGAAGTAAACACACTGAAAACTTGTTAAGTCTCTTATTAGAGAGGCCTGTAGTCAGCCCATCTCTTCTTTCTATTTAATGGCAAAAAACACCGTGTTAGCTCCCTTTTCCGTACGTAGGAGACCATGCAACTGTTAGTTGCCTGTTAGTTTCATTGTGGGAGAGTTTGGGTTAGGTGTGATTCCTTTTTTTGCTAATAACTAATATTAACCCTCTAATTAATTCTTACTCTCTGAAGTTCCACTAATATTGAGCCATGCCTGAGAGATTCATTTTCCTTAGCATCATAACTAAGGGCTTTCTCTGCCCATGACCTTCAACTGGCGCATAATTGGGAAAATACAGAAAAAGGGATAGAGTGATTTTCTTAATTTGCCCTGAAAACTTAAAGTCTCTTGTCCAGGCAGTAGCAAAATTACCTGCATGATTTGAAGGAATAATTAGACCTAGTAAAAGCCTCTACAACTCCATGATTATATGGACACATTCATGAGAGTCCAAGATGCACAGCTATATGCTTTCATACTTCCAAAGGCCACTGTTCTACCATTTTTAATTTCTCAATGTTCCTGCATGACAAAATAAAGTGTTGTGTAAGCAAAAACATAATTTTCTAAGTCCTCCAGCTGACTGATAGATCTGCCCCTTGGCCAAGGGCATTCCAAAGTTAATCTGAAAAACAAGTTAAGGACATGATGAGAAGGAAGGTGTTGGGCATGCTTCATTATATATCCACCTTCCTTTTGGAATTCGGGCACAGTTGACTAGCATTAACATCAACACAGAGATCTTAAGACTGATAGAACAGTCTCGTTAAGTATGATTGGAAACTTTTACAATCTATCATCCCTGAAGCCTGCTATCTGAAGACTTCAGCTGCATGATAAAAGTTGGTCTCCATAACCTCCTACCTTAACCCAAACATTCCAGGTCTTTAAATAATGATTCTTTCGACCAATTGCCAATCAGAAAATCTTTGAATTGTCTTATGACCTGGAAACCCCTGCTTCCAGTTATCCTGCCTTTCTCCACCAAACCAATGTATATCTTACATGTATTGATGGATGTCCTATGCCTCTCTAAAATGTGTAAAACCAGGCTGTAGCCTTACCGCTTTGAGCACAAGTTCTCAGGATCTCCTGGGGCTGTGTCGTGGGTCACTGGTCACACATACTTGGCTCAGAATAAATCTCTTCAAATGTTTAACAGACTGATTCTTCAGGTAGACAGTTGGGATATCAGAGAGATCACCAATAAACCACAGCTCTCTTTGTTGACTGAATTATGATGATATTTAATACAAGTCAAATAATTCCTCATCAAAAAACTTTACTCATTCTCCTTATCAAATATTGGTCTTCACTCCATTTACAACCAACCAGATAATGACATTAAACAAAGAAACATGATACTAAAACAAGAAATGAAAATTAAGAGGTAATGCATAACTAAATTGTTTGCCCACAATGGTAAATGCATAGCACTCATATTAATCTTGGTGTTTTCTTGATTTTTCCAAAATTTATTTAAGTTCACATGTTATGAATTCTGGACAACTGAAGAAGACTGATTGACATCCTGTGTCTGATTCTTTTTTTTTCATTGCTTCTTTTCCAGCTGTACCAGTGAATTTCTGTTGTGGTGTTTGACAGATCTAAGTACAGAGTTCTTTATATACATTTTTGATAACTTTTAACCTTCTATAGCCTGGAGATACTGTTTTTCTTTCTGGGGTGTAGGTAGGAGTTATATATAGTGTTATGTTTATAGTATCATTAGTATGACAATATATATCGTATTAATGCCATACTTTTTTAAATTGTGGGAAGTCTGAGGGTTAGGATTCTAAATTTTGAGGCCTTAAAGGACTCTCGTCTTCTCAGTGAGACAGCAAGACTGGAGCTGCTGAGCAGACTCCCATCAGACTTCTCATTTTGCAAATGTAGACTGGAGTGAATCAAGCTAAAGCTTATTTTCTTTCTACTTTCAGTTTAACTCCTTGGACTTTTAGAAGAGGAATCAGACCACAGTAAAACTGAAATAATAATTTTATAGACACTGGTAACAAAATAAGAGAAACATTAATGATCCCTGGAATTAGTTATTACGTACATCATTCAACTCATATCTGTGAATGCCATCAATTTATCAAAAGAAATGTGATTACAAAGTTAGGTGTATAGAATGAGATACTTTGCAGAGTAGAAAGTCATTGCTGTGTGGCCTATCCATAGCTAATGATTATGTGTACATTTCTCTCCAATTTAAATGTCAGATTAAATCCAACAATACATATAAAATTAAATGTACATTTGAATAAATGCAATATTTTAAGTTATCAGCCTGTCTTTGACAATGAATATTTTTCTTGTACACAATATTAAGAATTTTGAAAATAAAAAATAACACATGAGAATAAATAAGTTGATCTGTTTTCTATTTTGAACACTGAGCAGAAGAGTTTTATAATATTTGAGAAGAAAATGGGCAATAATGTAGAACGAATTGTATCAGTTGTGTTGAATAGAGATCAGCATGATTAGAATGCATGACTCATTATATAATCACTTGAGATTCTTTTCTCATCTCTAATCGCAGGCCCAAAACTCCCTTATCCTCCATATTTCCTCTCCTGTTGTGCTGTGAGTTTTTTCCACTAAGCTTAAATGAAGCACAAATTTTTGTTGCATCTGATGCTTTACTCCAAATTCAGCACACATAGGTTCCTCTTGCTTTTCAGCAATAAATCAATGACATTTTTCTCAATGTCTCTCAATAATTTGAGTTTTGTTCATATTATTCACAAATGCAACACCTGAAGTTCCCTTTATAATATGTAACTTGTATTATGAAAAATATAAGACTTCATATATATGTGAAATATATCTAAGAAATCAAAGAATGTTCCATAAACACCATTAAAAGTAAATTTATCACCATTGTTTATAAATTCCTATGCTCCTTTTCTTTTCATAACCTACTTAGAAATGTGCCTGTGATATAAAATAATTCATTACAAAAATATATAACTTAATTTTTAACTATTGATTCAGGTTCAGAATAGCATTAAGACACTACAAATATCTAACATGTAGTAGTGAATACTTGCATAGTGGTGACAGTTTAAATAGGTTCTATGCAGCTTGAATCAGAAAGGGTATATTAATCTACTAAACATCCTCAAAGAAATGGACATTATGTCTTTTTAAAATTAGTGTCAATGATATTTGCAACTCCCATAAAATGAATAAAACCAATATATTGTATTTACACTGAAAAGACAAAACAATGTACAAATAACATGTTCTGATCTGCTCAATGGAAAAAACCAGCACTTCTTTCTTCAAATAAAAGTGATATTAACAGTGAAGAAAAGGTGACTACTACTATACTTCTAAGATTTTGAGACATATTTTGATAGCATAATAGGTATGTGTGAAGTATTTGAATAGAAATTAATATTGATAGATGATCATACACATTTTCTAATTTGCAACACTTCAGCCTTTGCTGGGAATATTTAATGCCATAACATTTATTAAATGTGATTTTTGCCATAATAAAAGTACATTTAATAAAATATTAAATCTATCAAAAACATTAATAAAATTTACTACATTATTGGAGTAATTCTGACACATTTGCTAGTAGATATTAAGATTGGTAATTATTTCATCTTGTTCAATTCAAATACACTTATATCTTTAATATTTTCTGTTTTTATTTTTTCCATCTAATTTTAATTAATTTTCTGAACAGTTTTTCTCGTATTGTCTTCTTTTTTCTCTCTTTCCTTTATTACTCTTTTTTTAAATCTTGCTGCCTTCCAGAAGCAAAATCATATGTATGTAATAATGGAACACAATTTAAAAAAATTTAGTCATATGTGGTTTAAATAGCAGGTATACTATAAAAGCAGTAAAATTACATATATACATAATATATACGTACATATGTGTGTATAATTTTCTTTACTTACTGTAAGAGTAAGAAATTTTGTGTATGTATGTACATATATGTGTGTGCATGTGTGTATTAGAAAAGCAAAATAAAATCTCAGTGCCCAAAACTCACTATGCCAAAGGGAAAGTTGAGCGTGGCAATGGAGTCACGCAAAAACTGCCTCTTGAAAAATTTCAGACAGACAGCTATAATTTTACGCTTACTTCGTCTTATGTAAAATGTATATCTACCAAGCATGACACAAATGCATATTTGACATTTTTCCTCACTCCACTCTTTTCTCCTGTGAAATATGGGTTCAGTGAGCTCTAATCAAAGCCTCACAAGAACGTAACCACTGGCCTCATCGCCTATCCTTCTTTTTTTTCTCCCTCCTCCCCCTCATGCTTGGTCTTTCCCCTTTAAATACTGAAGTCTTCAAGATCCTCCTTGGAAAAAGCACAGGCCACAGATCTTACTGTAACTTGTATTTCTTTTTCTCTAGTGTGTCTTCCACTTTGGCAAATTAAACCTTTAAATTAATGAAGATGTCTCTCAGAAACTTTTTGATTTATAGTACACACACACGCATACACAATTTATTCCCAGTCTCCTGAGTCTACTCGTAGGAACTCTCAGATTGTCTCATGTGTATACATCTATTCACATGCTAATATTTTTGACTATCATGTGTTCTTTTTTTGAGACAGGATCTAGCTCTGTCACCCAGGTTGGAGTGCAGGGGCACAAACAGGACTCATTGCAACCTCTGGGGCTCAAGCTATCCTCCCATCTCAGCCTCCTGAGTAGCTGAAACTACAGATGCATGCCACCATGCCTGGCAATTTTTTTTTTTTTGGTAGAGACTGGGTCGCACTGTGTTGCCCAGGCTGGTCTCAAACTCCTGGGCTCAACCAGTCTTCTCGTTTCAGCCTCCCAAACTGTTGGGATTACATGTGTGAGCCCTGTACCTATCCTGTTTCTTATCTTGATAAACTGCTGTTCCATTTTCCAGCAAGGTTGCCGGATGCCAATGTGCCAGTCGAACAAACATGCTGCTTCTCTGTCTTCTCCTTTCCAGTGGTTTTTGAGCTTTCTAAAAAAGAGTTAGGTAGTTTGTTCCATGTATTGTCATGTAGGCAAAAAAGAGTTGCTACAGGTTAATACAATGGAGTGAAAAACTGTCCAAATAAATTTATCTGGATTTCTTTTATTTTAGCAATAAAAATGCTGCACCTTGGAAAAAATTCCTCTCCAGGATTTGAAAAGTCTTATTTTTTATAATGAATGTCAAAGTTTGGGAGAAAAATATAGAACCCATACTGCAGTCACCAATATAGGGTCTAAAATCAACACTGTTATTAGCGTTAAATGGATATGTCACTGACTATCAGCCTTCAGTAGTCTCTGCTCTTTTTGCTGAACTCTGATATTAGCAAGTCTGATCTGCAGTTCGTAGTCATAGATCACTCACTGTTGCATCCTTCCAAAGTGTGTGACTTACATGTGTGATTTGTGTTTATAATTGCGAGCATTGATATTTTATTGTTCACTTTTCCTATGGCAAACTCAATTGTAGCGCTTTGTAGCATGATAATGCTGGCTTAATTTTTATCATTTAAAACATTTTAACATATTGTGACCACATTTTCTAAGAATTAAGGTAATAATAATGAGAATGAATGATTACAATACCAATGCCAAGATGAGCCAGACATCAGTGAAAAACAGGGCTAACCAACTGTGTCATTTGAATGGCAGATGGAAGGACACATACAATTAGATCAGGGAGGTAAATAATCACAACAGAGCCTACAAGACAATCTGCAGAGAATAATTTGTGATTGGACTTGGTGAAGCAGAGCACGTGAAAGCACACAAGGAGATGGAAATTCTCACATCCAGGATGAGACATACAAATACTTTTAAACCAACCAAAAGAGTTTTCATCTCCCAAAAAGACACTAATCGTATATGGAAAACAGTGGCTGCTAAATTAGCGTGGGCAAACCACAGGAACACACACACCCTTTTCTGTTGCTCCCTTGAGTTATCTACGAAACCGAGTAAAAGACGTTTCCTGACTCAGAGGTGACAACAGAATATCCTGTGGGCAGACACAAAGGAATATTTTAATTACAGATGTTTTGGTGTTTTACAATATAGTACTAATTATGAGGATCTTACCAATAGTCATGCTCCCTAGGTTTACCAAGTATGCTGAACTGTGGTACAGTTTAATCTGAAAGGTAGTGTTTCAAATTATCTTCTTGATTTTCCTAAGGATTTTAATGAAACGGCAGAAAACATGAAACAAATGATCGTTGATACCTTATCCAAATACAAACTAGTTTTTCATCTGCATGTGTCAAAGATGATGCAAATGTGAACTTTTGCAATTTCTATTTAGATTATAAACTTCTTGCCCCCAAAATGAAAACATCTTACCTACTAAAAGCCCTGCACATCTTGGAACACAACATTTTTTAAGAAAGTGATGAGATTCGCTGACTTGAAATATTGAGGCTTTCACAGTAAAGGTTTGCCCACTTTTCAGTTTTCCTAACATATGAACAAGCACTTACTGAGATTTCAACTTTATGGAAATGGAAAGAGATAACCTCCTTAGACATATGCCTACAAGATGGTCATCATTACTGGAACTACAGAGAAGATTTTAAAATGTTGGTTTGCCATATAATCATACTTTCAAAGTGTGGGAAAATAGGATATCATTCTTTAATTTGGAGATACGTTGAGGATGACAATGGAGAAAAAATATTACAGTAAAACAGGTTAGATAAAACTGTTTATCTGAAACTGTTTGATGATCTTTAAAGAGGACATAAGGAGCTGAGAAAAGGATTGAATTTAAGTTTGTTCATTGTTATATGAATGTTGTGACAAATTTTACAGTGACCAAAATGACTAAGATTATAGAAATAAAACTGCTTTAAAACAGGGGAAAAATATATCAGAAAAGGTTGGCCAGGCTAAAGAAAACTTCTTTATGTTTTTACTAAAATTAATCCATTTGAAATTTGACTTAAATTTTATAAATCTAAATTACCTCTGTGCATTAAAATGATTTTCCCTGAGTTAAAGATGTTTAGCTCATGATGACATCAATGTGCTTCAGAGGAATTAAAAGTTATGGACATTTTAGACATGAAAATAATAAATCTGTAAGTGCAAAGAACCTGATTGACAAGTAGCGGCTCTACCAGAACCAGCCTGTGATCTAAGCAGGTGTCACTTTTGGAGAGCTGGGACCTATTTCTACAATTTGTTTCTGGGAAGTGAAATTCTAAGAACTTCAGGCTCAGTGTTTACATTGAGAGGATATATAGCTTGATGTCAATTAACTGAACTTGAAAGGAGAGATAATGACACAAAACCTTCCTTCAAGTATCAGGACCTCCTTGCCTAAAGAGAAGGAGAAAGATTTTCTCATACAGTCTACTCTAAAGCATTAGCCAGAAGATGCCCTCTAATTGCCCTTTCCCAGTCTATGAACCAATGATCCAACCATCACAATGTGAATACACATCCAAAGAAAAGTAAGCCAATACCTTGAATAGTTATCTGTACTCTTATGTGTATTGTAACATTATAGATAATAGCAAAGATATAAAAAAAAACCCTGTGCCCAATGACAAATGGATAAAAAAAATGTGGTATATATACACAATGCCATACTGTTTAGCCTTAAAATCAAAGGATGTTGTGTCATTTGCAACAACTTGGAGGACATTATGCTAAATGAAGTAAGCCAGGCACTAAAAAACAAATACTGCATGATCTCAATTATATGTGGAATCAATAAAAGTCAAAACTTATACAAGTAGAGAGTAAAATGGTAGTTATCACATTTGGAAAAGATGAGGGGTGGAGAATGGAGAGATACAGGTCAAAGTGTACAAAGTCTCAGTTATGAAAGAGGAGTAAGTTCTAGAAATCTATTATATAGCGTAGTGACTGCAGCTGATGACAATGTATTATGTATTTAAAAATTGCTAAAAGTGTAGAATTTATATGTTCCTGCCTCAAAAATGTATGTGAGGGGATGTATTTATTAATTAGATTATGATAATTATTTCACAATGTGTATATACATATATATCAAAACATCATGTTTACCCTATAGATACAATGATTGTCAAATAAAAATTTAAATAATTTAGATTTAATCAAAACATTTTGTAAATTAGTTATAAATGCTTAATTGTTGTTGTGAATGTTACTTTTAATGCATGGAAACACAAGCTTTAGAGAAACCACCTGAGAAGTAAGAAAAGGAAATAGAGATAGTGATACAGAAGATAAATTTAACACTGTATTAAGAATCCCAACAAGGCACAATATCACGAAAAATGAAAAAAAATATTACATATAATGGGTGATCAGTGACACCAAATGCTTCAAAATATCTGGGATTGGGCACAGTGGCTCATGCCTATAATCCTAGTACTTTGGGAGGCCAGGGAAGGAGGATTACTTGAGCCTAGGAGATGTAGACAAGCCTGGCTAGCATAGTGACTGCCCATCTCTACAGAAAAAAAAAAATGTTAGTCAGGTGTGGCAGCAGCACATGCCTATGGTCCCAGATACTCCGCAGGCTGCCTGGGAGGTTGAGGCTGCCGTGAGTTATTATTGTATCAACACACTCCAACCTAGGCAACAGAGTGAGACCCTATCTCAAAAAAAAATAAATTACATTAATAAAGAAAGATACTCTTAACAAGAGTTTGGACATGTTAGAAAAGAAGGGCATATTCGTAAGATAAAGCCTCATATATATTAAAAGATGATAACCAGAGACAAGATATGATTGTATGCTAATTTCACAAATGGTATATGTATTTTTACTGCTATACTGAGGTGAGATCAGGATATGAGAAAAAACTCAGGATTTTCTATTAGGTCTGAGACAAGTTATATTACTGACAGTGAGTGAGAATGAGCTGAGGTTGGGAACTTAAAGTAAAATGAATCCTTGTGTGATAACATCTGTGGGACAAACACTAGAGGGTCAATTAGAGATAGACAAAAAGCCAGTGAAGCATCAACAAGGATAAGTCTGAATCGCTATTTGACTTCAGGAATGATTATTATTAAGGCAGTCTGCACAGAGACTCAATCAAGTCTCACACAAACTAGTTTGAATAACTAAAGCCTTATGACATTTTTCTGTAAGTTCCAATATTTAGACAAATATTTTATTCATTACAGTTATACATTTTTCACTTTGTCCCTTCTTTGATTAGTATTACCTCCACTCCAGGGAAATTGAAGTAATCTATAATAAAGGGTCAAGCTACAAAGTTCTAAAGCAAATCAACGTTTGGGAAAATGTGCCATGGTTTCTGTAATGAAAAGAATGAGAATTCTAAGAATAATATTATTTAGTGCTTCTCTTCTCTATATAAATGGGGCCTTATTTGCACTCAAACAGCTAATCAAAAGGCAAACTGTAAGTATATGTCCGGAAATTCTATCCTTAAGCCTCTAAGGCCAAATGCTTTACTTTTAAAAAAATGACAGCTTTAGACAAGGGTAAATTTGACATTTACCGAAAATCTACAGAGGTAACTCTGTAGAATGTCAATATTAAACTTTCTTGACTTTGACTCTTATATAAATGCAGAAAGTCTTTTTTTTTTATCATTTGGAATTCTGAAATTTAATTTTTATTTTGTAACTATATTTAATTATTTTATGTTTAAAATTTAAATAATTTTTGAATGCTTAGACTTTACTATTAATTTTGTCCATAAAATGTCATAAAAATTTTTAGTGACTAGATATAATAATATTGGCAGGAGCATTGTGATTATATGATGAAAGGGCTTAGAAATTCAAATTGTAGGTGTGACACCTTTAGAAGAGTGTAACATAGATGAATATGACAGTATGCTATGCTGACAAATATATTCCAACACTGGTATTAGTAAATTTTGATGCAAATATATAAGGAAGAAGTTAAGAAAAGTATATATAAGACTTCTATTTTCTAATGTCACAAATTGTTTTTGTGACAAGATAAAGACAAAATAAAGGCAACAAATGAATGGTATGAATGGTAGAAGCAGCCATGGAGCAAATTAACGATTATAATAACTGGACTGTGATATAAAGAAAGAAAAGAGAAAATTAACAAGTTTCATAAAATACTGAAATCTTTGTGGTGGTAACCACATTAAAAACATTTGAAGTCCTTTTAAGCAGACTTAAATGTGCATAATAAAGTCTCATTTCTGAGAAGTGCAATGAGAGATGATTAACACTGTGTATATTTCCTGTGAAACTTCCAAAAAAGGTCACCCAACAGGTAAATGCAAACAGAACCAGTATTGTAATAAAAATGAATTCTCAATATTCCTGTGTATGCTACTGACTGCAAACAAAGCACTCAGCATCACCGTTATCTAATATATTTTTAAAAACCCAGTCTCATTCATGGATACAGTAGGCACCATATTTGTTCCCCAAAAATGACACTCTTTAGTTCCAAGTATTCCACTAAACTCAAGATAAGAGCAAATAATGGACTGAGTCCCATTTCCTGGGAGTTATGCTCACAACATCAACAAATAGTGTGGACATATTTTACTTCTAAACATCTTAAAGTCATTTTATTTTATCCTAACAAAAACTTGTCTTAAAAATGTGAATATTTGTCTATGACATCTTGCACTTAGAACACTATGGAATAGTTGTAAGGAAAATAGAAGTTTCTTACATTGTATTGTAAAACTGAGGAATTGCACATTGTGCATAATAAAAACCATAAAGCTTTATGAGATCCATTTATGAAAGAAAAATAATGATCTCCCCAAGCACAGTCATAGGTGGTCATGCAATGCATAGCAAAAGCATGATATTATTAGGAAGAGGTTGTTGCTGTGCTTGTTTTTCACATAATCTTGAACTTAGGCTTTTATTGTCTTAACTTCCATCAGTTATACCAGACAGCAGGTGATAGATACAGGCAGTAATTGAAAAGCTTGCATGTTAACATTGAGGATTGTACACCCTCTTTTGATCTCTAACATCACTGCATTTATCTGTTTTTCTTTTCTTCACTGCATGATACTCTAAATAGAATATACTCTTAATCAGTGGAAGAGAGAGGCTAGGTTGCTCCACTTAAACAAAAAGTTCAAAAAGGAGAGAAAGGCAGAGAAGAAAAACCACGTTGTGAGATGCAGATAGCTGAGTTGTGGTTTAACTGCATGAGAAACTACAGAAGAGATATGTCAATAAAATTGGGTAGAAAAACAGGAATTTTGAAAGATTTGATATAGATTTTGAATTAGTTACCTTTTAGTAATCTTTTACAGATGCAGATAAAGAATATAATTCCATTGTAATTGCTAATTTTCTGTAAGCTGCTTTAGAAATAATTCAGTGTAGAAGTTGAAACATTTGTCACCTGAATTTATCAGTTTTTTCTTGAGCTCATCTTAGATTTTGAAATTTAGCTGTTATATTAACCTATGGAGTAAACGTATGTAATTCAATAAATTCAGAAATCTAAACTGTCTCCTCCAGAAAACAGCAAACTGTTTTATTCCCACACAATTGCAAGGAAACTACTTTGCTTAAGAATTTGAATTCCTTTTTGGTTGATGAAAGAGAGGCAATATTTAAAATTGTTTTAGTACCTCTGCCTGGCAATCAAGATCAGAACTTCTAGGATCTGAGGTTGCTGCTATGAAAAGCATGAGTAAGTTGCTAGTATAGTCAAATTGCTATTAGAAACTTGAGTAATTTTATTAGATAATGTTTCACTAATTGGTATATTTACATATATAAATGTTTAATATATTTATACACACGTGTGCTATGGTCAGGACATCGTTTAAAATTGTTTACATATGAGATAATTTAGGGCAGAAAAATTCACTGTGTGGGAATATGTAAGGTACACATTAAACGGTGTTTCCAAATTCAAAGCCATAGATATGCTTTATTATTTTATGCGTAAATTATTTTACTCACTGTCCTAGAAAAAAATGTCCATGTGTATATGTATATGTCTGTGTGTGTGACATTGCTAAGGTTAAAGTACATACCAAAAAAGTGTGAGGAGGTATATTATACTGTACATCACCGTTGGCCTCAGTTCCAATGCCTGATTGTCTAGAAATGTGTTGAAGAGCTGAGAATAGTGATTGCAATTTTGGTGTCATTTGTATGCTGAATTTATTGTCACATGCTGAGGGATGGGCTCAGGCAAACACTATTAAGTATCATATTTGTTAACTAGAAAGAAGAAAGATACCAATGGCCCCCTGTTCTCTTGGCATCTTTTGAAAAGAAAGTCATGTTTGGACTAGGCACAGCTGGAAATATCACGGTTCTCCAGGGGAAGAATTTTCACCAAAATATGTTCAACATTGTTATGCAAAAAGCATTTGAATGAACTTAAAAATAGCAACTTGAGATTGGGCACTAACTGCTTAGTGTAGTTGCACTGAGGTCACTGGAAAACCTTAAAGAATGCTAAAACAGTTCATAGATTCTTCTGCCACCTGGCATTGGTACATACTGGCTCACTACCAAGTAATGCAAACACAATTGTCATAGTCTTTAATCTTGCAGAAAATCCTGTTTGTCTCTGCCCAGTGTACTCCTGCTCTTAAGGAATAATCAAACATAATCCTTATTTATCAGGATATACAATTAACTGAATCAAGAACAGGATAAAAGAGAGAGGAAAATATCCTTCTGATCCCACTTCCAGGGTTTAGCAGTGTTTATGACTAATCAGTCGGGATTTTCATCCCCTTGAGTGTGAAACTTCTCTCTTACATAGCAGAAAACATTTTGCCACCATATGTGATCTCTGGCAACACAAGAGAGTATCTGCGGAACCCCCTGAAATGAAGTCAGTGCCTAAATTGCGTCCATCTAGCCGCCCTTCATCTAAGCAGTAGGAACGGCCTGCTAAGGCATCCATCCATCTGCCTGCTAAGCTCAAAGCTGTTACAAAAACAAAGAGAGATCACCAAGATTCTCCATCCTCCACTTACTCATAAATTTCCAGTTTTGTCACAATAGGGGGTCTGAGTATTGATTGCCTTTCTTTTGCGGACTTTTCTATCAGCAATTTTGTTTCCAACAGTTGCTGTTTTGAAGCCATCGGTAAAGGTCACAATAAGCAATTCCAACTGCTATTTTGACACAGAAAGTCAGTGAACAAAAGTCACCATCCAGTCAAAGGAACTTTATATGGCAGACATTTGGAATGAAAATTAACAGTTTTAATTTGTAACTGTCCTCCCACTAGGGAACTTTTTCCAAACTCTTAGCTTGTTATTTCTTCTAAAAACTATGTAGCCCGATACTACCTTTCAGGACATGCCTCATCCTTACAAAATGTGTGCTTTTAAGTTTTATTTTCAGTTTTCTGGTTTCCCTGCATCTCTGCCCCAAATTATTAGCCATTGGCAAGCTCCTTAGGGGATTACTTCACCTTCAGGACAAAACTGGAAACTTCTCTTCATCCTATCCAGCTTCCTTAGGTATCTTTCCAGGCCCATTGGCTTCCATGTGCTTTCCCTAAAAGGAAGGCTCCTGCTAGCCTGGGGAACATATCTGTGAAGAGGAGGGCAAGCAAGTGGGAGCAGGCAACCAAAGGCACACAGTGCTCAATACCACCAGCTTTGTGGAGTGCAGCTTGTAACTGGAAAGCTTAAATATTTGGCTAGACTTGTATAGCTAACATTTTAAAAATCGGGTGTGCTCACTCTCATATTTTGGGCTGTCCAAAAGCAAAGAACAAAAATAGGATGACTCAAAAGAAACTACACATTTGAAAAGGGAAATAGCATACGCAACTAGACTGATGAGATGGTGGCCTCAGTGATCATCAGGAGAGAGTGCCATCCACTATCCCCTACCCAGTAAAAAACTATCTGGAATCTATTAGTACCAAACTTCTTTATAATTTGCTTTCTCTAATCAGGAAGTTTTAGCTGCACCAGAAAAAGTTAGTTGTATTGGGAAGCATTCAACCAGAGAAGCGGAACTAGTAGCATACATATTTATGTTATTTATGAGTGAGCTATTCAATTTTATACGGATTTATTGCAGGGAATTAGGATACATAATTGTAGGGCCTGGCTAAGCAAATCCAGAATTCCTAGGGCTGGAATGTTTTTAACAAAAAATCTCTACTTTATTCTTCATGCATGATAATATCCCAAAATATAGGCTTAGATTTTACCTTGTATGGATCATAATACTTACCTAAAAGTGTATAACGTCTAGGATTTCATACTGCTTCCATCGAAAACCTCAGGACTAGTTTACTTCAAAGCTATTCAGAAAACTGCCACTGTTTTGGCACTCCGAATACTTCCAAGAAAATAAAAGAGGAGATAGTTTGCTTTTTAAACTTTCCGCCTACCAGGTTTGTGTAAAAGTAATTGCATTTTGCCATTAAAAGTAATACAAAAACTGCAATCACGTTTGCACCAACCTAATATTTAATATTAATATTTCTGCTGCAGTCATAAAAGCTGGAAGTCATAATTGTATGTTGTATGACCTAGTAACATGCCTCTCAGAGTAGAGGTGAATGTGACATTTCATGCTGGCCAGAGAAATTCTTGAAACTACAAATCTAATCTTATTTGCTGGACGCAGATTGGGGGCAGTATTGCTTTGTAATTAATCATAAACTTTAGAATATGATAGGCATAGTTACAAGGAATGAATCTTCTTCACATTTTCGTCTGATCACAAACAAATCACTTAACCTTTGAAATCTTCAGTTTTCTCACTGCAAAATAACAAGTAATAGTGCCTATTTTTCGAGCTGTCCTGAAATTTAAATGGGATAATTACTTTTATTCTCATACTGTGCCCAGCAGGCAGAAGAAGTGAGTTTTACATGATGATTTTATTATGATATGCACTAAAATTGTAAGCTTGATGTTCTCTATGTGAATAGTTTACCTGTTTTGTACACAATGAACTATATAGTGGTGTGGGCAGAAAAAATCATTGCTTAAAAAGACACCAGAAAAATGAGAAGTGAGCATAGCATTGTTCAATGAAAAACAAATAGGCTTTAAAGATTTGTGTTAAAATTACTTTAACTAGACACGTAATTTGGCCGAGTCACGTTAATTCTCTGAACCGCATTCTTCTCATTTGTATAATGAAAATAGCAATATGTATGTCTCAAATTGGTTGTGAAGATTAAACATAACAATTATGAATTAATGACAGAAAATATTTTAGGTGCTTAAAGCTTTTGCAAGTTATTTCCTTTCATTCTTACAGAAATTACTAATGGTGGATGACAGTATTATTTCTATTTTACACTTGAGGGGATGGTTCTTGTAGAGAAGAAATTTGCTGAAGGTCATCAAACAAGTTAATCAAAATTGAATTATGTCGTATTTTAAAGCCTGTGTACTTAAGCCCTCTACTAACATTTGTGGCACTGTTCTTGATCTTTGATAAACAGCTGGCATCTGGTAAACACTCAATTATTTTTATTAGCTTTCCTCTTTTCCTAATTAACTTCATGTCCAGAAAAAAGGAAGTAACCCTCTAGAGCTTGTTGGAACAGAATTGTTCTCTCATTATTTTGAGAAAACAGCAACATCACAGGCTATTTTTCTGTGGCTAGATAAACATTCTTTTAATCACTAGCTTTGTATACAAACACAAAGATGTATGAATTAATTCAATGAACTTAAGCATCATTTATTTCTTATGCATGAAGACAAATACTTGTTTAGTTTTACTTTCCACGTTAACTGGTTATAAGACAGCCTCCTTCTGAATATAAATGATCTTTTTTTCCCAATAGTAACCAGGAATAGCACATTTTAAGACCCTCTGAGGGACCAAAAACAAAAAAAAAAGGCATAATTGTTCAACAATGGTGGCAATTATTATCTTTCTATTATAAATAATGCCAAATATTTTGCAGAGCTTCCAAGTAAACCTTAATTACAATACCTTGCATATTAACAAACCGACATAAAGCAAAATATGAACAGGAATGGAATGCATTTAAAATTAATTCACAGAGAAAGACAATTTTATTTCTTTAATACATTTCTGGAAGCCAACATAAACAAATGTTCATAATCTTTACTAACACATGAAATCTTTTTAGAATAATATAATGTAACTAACTTGTTTTTACATATTTAGTGGCACATTACAAAGTAAAGCAAATGAACAGATGGTATTTTAAAAACAGGCAATTAGGAAATATTTGACCCCAGCCTTTCATTTAGGTTTTACAGCTGTTTTATGTTTGATCATGGCAAGTCTTTGGATAAATGCAACTTTGGGAAACTAAGGTGCTGACTTTTTTTTTTTTTTGTGCTTTAGTTTTGTTTTAACATCAAAAGTGGCTCCCTCAAGTGAAGAATATAAAGTTGCTGGGCTCTCTTAGGATCCAAAGGAAATTACTTGTGGCATAAAGTGTGGTGGTAACGCAGTTACTTTTTATCAAGATGTAATCCAGTAAGTCAGTGGGGATACAACATTGCTACTGAAACATAAAATGTCAAAGTGACCAGCTATTTCTATGCATCTCTATAAAGAGACCAAAGGGAAAGACAATGAATTTTTCTGAGGTTCTGAGGTCTCTAGGTTTCCAAAATGCCCAGATACATTATCATATTCAATAGTGAAATGAAGAAATCTCCCCTGATATCTCTGTATTTTTAAAAACCCAGGTAAGAACTCACATCTGGCAAATTTAAGCTAAAATGTAACTTTTGACATTTATAAGATGCTGCATTTGAATACTAAAATTTTGATGCAATCAACTTTCTTTTGTTACAACCACAAGCAATTATCTATTTACTTCTATAGTTTCATAGCTTTTACAATACACTGCAGTTCTGTCTATATATAGTTTGATTGTATATATCTTCTGAACTGGCATGTTTAAGGGGATATTCCATTATATTCTTTATATTACTGAAAACTAAACTCCAATGAAGTAACAGATCTTTCATGAAGGTCTACTTAGTGTGCTTGATCTTCAGAAACATGATTTCAATTTCATGGTCTTTTGAGGTATTTGTGGGTTTCAGAATATATCTGCAGTTTCTAGCTACTAGGGCAAAGATGACAACAGAAACAATACTAATTGTAATTAACCATAATATCATGGAGTTTAGATTTTATGAGTCAAACGTTCATGTTGAGCCAGAGGTCATTTTAAATATTTCTTTTTGTTACTTTAGTTTACTATGAGGTAGATATTATTGTAATCTATATTTTTTAAATAATGAAATTTAAACATTGAGATTTTAAGTACATTTTTAAAAGCATACAGCAAACAACTTGTGAAACCTGCTTTTGTACCCAGCATGGGGTCTTTGTAATCTCTACTTTCCACAGTGTATGTGATGGTTGTTTTGGTATAATTTGTATTCCATCTTTCATTTTCCACATAATTGAATCTTATTTCTTGTAGGAAACCTATTTCATGGGATTTATGTGAATACAGTTTTACCAGCAATTTATACCATAGGGCTAGACAACCAATATTTGCCTAATTTTTGACAGATGTACCCTGGGCAATAAAGGGTCTCTCATCCTTTAAGACAAATACTTGTGAGTATCAGTCAGTAGGTTTCCACCCATTTTCCTGGCTTTGTGAAGATGTCAAATACAGAATAGAAAGAAAAACGTGCAAAGAAAAGCAGAATTTATAAATGGACAGAAGAAAACATGAACCAAAATGCCAAATTTTCATTCTCTAGATCCTGGTGTACCTACAGTCAGATGAGGCCATGGTTCTGTTTTATGAATAATGAATTCCCAATTCAGCTTAAGCTTAAAGGACGACTTAAAATCATCAAACTTTCCTTTTTACAAATGAGGAGGAAAGCTAAAGAAGTTTAACTTTAGCTTCACTTTCACTTCAGTTTCCTGAAGGGAGGAGTTTTGTGTTTGACGTAATTGCACATGAAGTCACACAAAAATATATGCTGATGAATGAAGAAAAGATGGGCTGCAAAGCTATTAATTACAAGCATTGTAATGGGCAAAGTAGGACCCTGACCTCCAGAGAAGTCATTGATATTTGATTAGGATGCATTTACCCTATACTTGAGTACATTTACATTTAATATTTTTATCATATTTTTAAAAAATATTGAAAGAAACCAAAATATACTAAGGGACAGCTTGATGACTTTTGACAAAAATATACATCCTTGTAACTGATGCCTCTATTATGATACTGAACATCCCCTCACGGCAGAAATGTTTTACATCTTTTCACAGTTGATTCCGATCACCAATCATCTCTTCTGAATTCTATCACGAGTTAGTTTGGATTGCCTAAAATATCATGCAGTGGGTAGGAATGTAAATTAGTACAGGCAGTCTGGAAAGCAGCATGGAGACTGCTCAAAAAACTAAAAATACAATGACCATACAATCTAACAATCCCTCCACTGAATATCCAGAGATAAGGAACAAACATGTCAAAGGATAGGTGCACTCCCATAATTACTGCAGCAGCAGCACCATCTACAATAGCAAAGGAATGGGAATCAACGTAAATGTCAATCAATGGATAAGCGGATAAAGAAAATGTGTTATATACACACACAATTAAATACTATTCATCCATAAAAATGTATACAATCATGTCATTTACAGTGACACAGATGCAACTATATGTAGGTCGAGTGAAATAAGTCAGGCACAGAAAGACAAATATTGAATGTTCTCACTCACATGTGGGAGCTGAAAAAGTTGATCACATGGAGGTAGACACCGGAATAATATTAGAGACTTGCAAGGATATGTGGGTGGAAGAAGAGGGATGTAGAGAGGTTGGTTAATGGGTACAAACAGTTAGATAGCAGAATTTCTAATCTTTGATAGTGGACATTGTATTATATTTTTCAAAATAGCTAGAATTGAGGCCCTGAAATGTTCTCAAGACATAAAAATGATGAATACTTAGGTGATGGATACTTTAAACATCTCAACCTGGTTATCACACATTCTACACATGTAATAAAATTTCATATATGCCCCATAAATATATACAAACATAGTGTACCAAAAAATAAAGGTGCTACAGTTAAACAACTTCATTTTTCAATTTTCATGCAAATAGGATCATACAATATAAACTCTTGTGTCTGACTTCTATCTAAACACTGTTAATATCCTCTTTCACAAAAAAGGAAAGATGAGAAGAATAAATAATTAGCGACTAATCATTACTAGGTGAAGGTCATCCAGACAGTAGATATCACAGCTCGGGTCCAAACTTAGCAGCTTTGTTCCAAAGTCCATACTTCCAAGGGACAGGTTTAATGTTCACTTGTTTGAATTTCATGTATTTAAATTTAATAGCTAAATGCATTATCAAAGGTTAAGGATATGAATTTTATTATAGAATATGTTTATTACTATAAAAATTCCCTAATATTAAATCGCAGTGATTTCCTTACATTACTCTAGCATATTTTATACACACAAAGGAAAGAGAACCAAAGCAATCATTTAGAAATTTAAACCATAAAAATTTGCTTTGATTGAATTATTTTACTGTTTTAAGAATTGTTTTTACCAAAGTGTTTATAATTAATTTCTAAATATTCAATTTCCATTTCACGCTGTATGTGTAGACCTGGTTTTAATTGCGGAAAAATATTACAAATAAAAAGAGATAAAAATATGTACATATATACATACATACATATATATCATATGTTAAAGATAAATTCACAATTACATACTAGGGTTATTAGTTTAATTGGTTCTGACTGAAGCACTGATATAACGGAATTATTCAACTCAACATTTCACCTTAACATAATATTATAGCAGTATTTTTTTTAAAGACTGCTATTAATCAATTGATGCTGTGAATATCAAGAAATGTATAGAGGTATTTTCTTTTTGAATTATTTGAGTGAAATTAGTGAAAATTTGGCATAACGATGCCATAAAATATTGTCTGAGAAAGAATTGCTGCAAACTCCTTATGAGTTCCCAAATGGCACAACATTCTTTATTGAAATTTAAAGCCTCTCATTAAGAACTCAGAAGAAAATTATTGACACGCTGTGGGATTTTCCAGGGTGAATAGAAAATTATCTGTTTTTCTTCAACATCGTATAAAAAAGACATATATAATGAAACAGATGTGAATAGGGATAATAATGAATGCACAAAGCTGCTTTTTAGGGGACTAATTATTCCTCTCTCAATATTATTAGGCCCTTTAACTGCTCCTATTATGGTCATTGTTAATCATATATATGCTCATTTTGATAATATTTTCCAGACATAAGCATACAAAGTTATGTCCTCCCGAGGAATAATTTAAATTTCTGTCACCTCCTCCCCAACTTGCCTTCCCACTTCCTCTTTCCTGACCCTGGTGAGCTAAAATGGCATTTAAATTGGTAAAGTAATGAGGTTTATATAAGACACATATAAATCAATTGGAAGAGATAAATTTTGTTTTTATATTAGCTGTACTATAGAGAAGAATATGATTTGTCCTTTGTCAAAAGAATGACCTGAACCAAGCATTCTCAAAGTGACTGGTAACACCTTCAAAGGGGTGAAAACTATTCTTTGGAGGTCAATATATCTAAGATACTACAATGGTTTGTGGCTTTCCAAAGGACCACAGTATATAAACAGATATATAATGAATTTGTGGTTTTAACATTTTATAGTAGCTGCTGGACAATTAGGGGAAAAAAATCTAAAAATGCTCTGTATGAGGGTTGTGATAAACAGAACAGTTACGAAACACAGAAACAATAGAATTATATGAAACAGCAGTGTTTCATATTATTATTATGAAAGTTCTCTGAAAGTTCTCCATTCAGTAATTGTGGCCACATGTATTTTCTTGTGAATGCAGTTATAGAAATAGTTAAATTGCTTGTCATGGGTGGCGAAGGGGAAATTATCAACGTCTAATTTTTTAAGTTACTGGACCACAGACAAATTAAAAACATTTGCCAATACTTTCTTAATCTGCAATAACACACCACTCCTTATATTTGACTGAATATACTTAAAATTCTTTTTGTTAGAATTTACTTATGAGCCAATTAAGAGACCATAAAGGGAAAACTCTTAACCTATGCCATTACCTTGGTCATAGTGTGTCCAGAATTGGTGGGTTCTTGGTCTCGATGACTTCAAGAATGTAGCCGCGGACCCTCGCAGTGAGTGTTACAGTTCTTAAAGACTGTGTGTCCCCAGTTTGTTCCTGCAGACGTTCAGATGTGTCTGGAGCTTCTTCCTTCTGCTGGTTTCATGGTCTTGGTGACAGGAGTGAAGCTACAGATCTTCGCCGTATTACAGCTCTTTTTTTTTTTTTTTAAATTTATTTATTATTATTATACTTTAAGTTGTAGGGTACATGTGCATAACGTGCAGGTTTGTTACATATGTATACTTGTGCCATGTTGGTTTGCTGCACCCATCAACTCGTCATTTACATCAGGTATAATTCCCAATGCAATCCCTCCCCCTCCCCCCTCCCCATGATAGGCCCCGGTGTGTGATGTTCCCCTTCCTGAGTCCAAGTGATCTCATTGTTCAGTTCCCACCTAGGAGTGAGAACATGTGGTGTTTGGTTTTCTGTTCTTGCGATAGTTTGCTAAGAATGATGGTTTCCAGCTGCATCCATGTCCCTACAAAGGACACAAACTCATCCTTTTTGATGGCTGCATAGTATTCCATGGTGTATATGTGCCACATTTTCTTAATCCAATCTGTCACTGATGGACATTTGGGTTGATTCCAAGTCTTTGCTATTGTGAATAGTGCTGCAATAAACATACGTGTGCATGTGTCTTTATAGCAGCATAATTTATAATCCTTTGGGTATATACCCAGTAATGGGATGGCTGGGTCATATGGTATATCTAGTTCTAGATCCTTGAGAAATCACCATACTGTTTTCCATAATGGTTGAACTAGTTTACAATCCCACCAACAGTGTAAAAGTGTTCCTATTTCTCCACATCCTCTCCAGCACCTGTTGTTTCCTGACTTTTTAATGATCGCCATTCTAACTGGTGTGAGATGGTATCTCATTGTGGTTTTGATTTGCATTTCTCTGATGGCCAGTGATGATGAGCATTTTTTCATGTGTCTGTTGGCTGTATGAATGTCTTCTTTTGAGAACTGTCTGTTCATATCCTTTGCCCACTTTTTGATGGGGTTGTTTGTTTTTTTCTTGTAAATTTGTTTGAGTTCTTTGTAGGTTCTGGATATTAGCCCTTTGTCAGATGAGTAGACTGCAAAAATGTTCTCCCATTCTGTAGGTTGCCTGTTCACTCTGATGGTAGTTTCTTTTGCTGTGCAGAAGCTCTTTAGTTTAATGAGATCCCATTTGTCAATTTTGGCTTTTGCTGCCGTTGCTTTTGGTGTTTTAGACATGAAGTCTTTGCCCATGCCTATGTCCTGAATGGTACTACCTAGGTTTTCCTCTAGGATTTTTATGGTATTAGGTCTAACATTTAAGTCTCTAATCCATCTTGAATTAATTTTCGTATAAGGAGTAAGGAAAGGATCCAGTTTCAGCTTTCTACTTATGGCTAGCCAATTTTCCCATCACCATTTATTAAATAGGGAATCCTTTCCCCATTTCTTGTTTCTCTCAGGTTTGTCAAAGATCAGATGGCTGTAGATGTGTGGTATTATTTCTGGGGACTCTGTTCTGTTCCATTGGTCTATATCTCTGTTTTGGTACCAGTACCATGCTGTTTTGGTTACTGTAGCCTTGTAGTATAGTTTGAAGTCAGGTAGTGTGATGCCTCCAGCTTTGTTCTTTTGATTTAGGATTGTCTTGGAGATGCGGGCTCTTTTTTGGTTCCATGTGAACTTTAAAACAGTTTTTTCCAATTCTGTGAAGCTGCGGGTCTGGAGTTGTTTGTTCTTCCTGGTGGGTTCATGGTCTCACTGACTTCAAGAGTGAAGCTGCAAACCTTCGCAGTTAGTGTTACAGCTCATAAAGGCAGCAAGGACCCAAACAGTGAGGAGCAAGATTTATTGCCAGGCGGAAAGAACAAACCCTCCACACTGTGGAAGGCAACCCAACCACGTGCGGCTGTTAGACCCCACCCACATTCTGCTGATTGGTCCATTTTACAGAGAGCTGATTGGTCCATTTTGACAGAGTGCTGATTGGTGCGTTTACAATTCTTGAGCTAGACACACAGTGCTGGACAGAAAGTTCTCCAAGTCCCCACTAGGTTAGCTAGATACAGAGTTAGCTAGCTACAGAGTACCAATTGGTGTATTTGCAAACCTTGAGCTAGACACAGAGTACTGATTGGTGTATTTACAAACCCTGAGCTAGACACAGAGTGCTGATTGGTGCGTTTACAATCCTTGAGCTAGACACAGAGTGCTAGACATAAAAGTGCTCCAAGTCCCCACTAGGTTAGCTAGATGCAGAATACCAATTGGTGTATTTACAAATGCTAAGCTAGACACAGAGTGCTGATTGGTGCGTTTAGGATCCCTTAGCTAGACATAAAAGTTCTCCAAGACCCCACCAGACTCAGGAGCCCAGCTGGCCTCAGCCAGTGGATCCCGCACAGGGACTGCAGGCGCTAGAGCTGCTCGCCAGTCCGGAGCGGGGCCTGCACTCCTCAGCCCTTGGGCGGTCGATAGAACCGGGAGTCACGGAGTAGGGGGGGCACCGGTCGGGGAGGCTTGGGCGGCGCGGAAGCCCACTGCAGAGGAGGGGGATTGGGCATGGCGTGCTGCAGGTCCTGAGCCCTGCCCTGCGGGGAGGCAGCTGAAGCCCCGCGAGAATTTGAGCGCAGCTTGCCGGCAGTGCTGGGGAACTTGGCAGCTGCTGGCTGGGTGCTAAGCTCCTCACTGCCCTGGGCCGCGGCGCGGGCTGGCTGCTCCAGTGTGGGGGCCTGCTGATCCCACGCCCGCACCCTCTGGAACTCGCGCAGGCCCGCGAGTGCGGCGCGCAGCCCCGGTTTCCGCCCGCGCCTCTCCCTCCACACCTCCCCGCAAGCAGAGGGAGCCGCTGCGGCCTTGGCCAGCCCGGAGACGGGTTCCCACAGTGCGGTGGCGGGCTGAAGGGCTCCTCAGGTGCGGCTAGAGTGGATACCGAGGCTGAGGAGGTGCCAAGAGTGAGGGCTGCTAGCACATTGTCACCTCTCAATAGGTAGGTGTGGAAAATTCTGGAAGAATAAGAAGTTTAAAATAACTCTCACACCAAGGGCAGTTGTTTTATGTTTTACTGTTGTTTTACATATAGAATTATTCCAAGAAATTTTGATTTTAGACAGAGATATTGGTAATTCTTGGCTATCAGAAGGTTAAATATGACCATACCTCTCGAATTTTAAGAAGGAAGTGTTAAAAAAAAAAATACAGACATAAACAGGCAAGGAAGACATTCAAGACTATTGCAATAGGCAAGAGAGGTTGAACTCAACTTCTTGAAACATTAACTGGGAAATTGGGGTCCTATGTCCTTCTTGATTACATTTGAACAGGATGGTGCTTAACTCATTGAGAAAGATATCCCTGGGTTATGAAACTGGCAAGAGGTTGGGAGGAAATTCACATCTCAAAAAGGCAGAGAAAAAGTTTATGAATATGTTTTGTAAATTAAATGCCCTAGGGAAATGGAGGTCAGGGGCTTATTGTCAGGAACAAATCTACCGAAAGTATAGTCTAATTGAGAGGAACATCAAGCTCTTTTAAGTAAGAATAGGACTATTCATGATCAGGATTCACCATATAATTAAATCAGGCATTCTCAGGGATTGGGTTATAATATCGGAAATAAAAAGGTTAAATATTTGTGGTTTTCACTCTCTTTTGGGGATCAGTTTTCTTGGTTAATTTGTTCCAATATGCCATTGAGGTAAAATAAGTTGAAAGATTTTTCTTTTTGTTTTTTTTGTCCTTTTTTTTTGTTTACTTGTTTTTATTTGCCTGATTTTTCTGCATATCCTGATTGACTTCCAAACTCTACTTTAGGATCTCAAAATAAATACATTTTTTTCTGTTGTGTAAAATTTTAGGTTCAGTAATTTTTGTTTACTTCACTCGGCCTTTCAGATGGTAACTTCTGTATGTTTAAGATTTGTCAAGAACCTTGCAAAATG
This sequence comes from Macaca nemestrina, assembly GCF_043159975.1. NCBI lineage: Eukaryota > Metazoa > Chordata > Mammalia > Primates > Cercopithecidae > Macaca > Macaca nemestrina. The sequence goes on from NC_092127.1 coordinate 28,514,119, forward strand.
CCATTAGGCAGTATAGAATTTCAACAGTATAGTACTACTAAAGATCTTTTATGAGGGAAAAAAAATGTAAAATAAGTTTATAAGGGCCAGGCACGGTGGCTCAAGCCTGTAATCCCAGCACTTTGGGTGGCCGAGACGGGCGGATCACGAGGTCAGGAGATAGAGACCATCCTGGCTAACACAGTGAAACCCCGTCTCTACTAAAAAATACAAAAAACTAGCCGGGCGAGGTGGCTGGCGCCTGTAGTCCCAGCTACTCGGGAGGCTGAGGCAGGAGAATAGCATAAACCCGGGAGGCGGAGCTTGCAGTGAGCTGAGATCCGGCCACTGCACTCCAGTCTGGGCGACAGAGCGAGACTCCGTGTCAAAAAAAGAAAAAAAAAAAAAAAAAGTTTATAAGAATATCACAATGAAGATCTGCAATGAACATGAGCATAAAAGTGTCCCAGAAGTTCTTCAGTTAATACAGAAAAACAAATTTTTGAAATGGGATTATAGGACCACTTGGTTGGGGTCTTAATAGGTGTGCATTTGGTATTTATGGTTTCTTTCTGATACATTTTCCTGTTTGCATATTCTGGATTTTCCTTTTTTTTTTTTTTTTTTTTTTGACGTAATGTTAGATAAAAGGAAATGTACTTTCTTTTACAAAAATTGTCACAGATTTTCTGGTGGATTCATTGTGGAGCTCTTGATTCTCCCTTATCTTTGGATGCCAAGAATCACACATCTCCAAGTCATTTCCCTCTTTAATAGTCTCACGTCATATTCTAAGAAACATTTTGTCACATTTCGACGGTAGATATCCTGAAGTTGTAGGATTCGCTGGGCTGTCACTTCAACTATTTTCCCTAATCTTTTTGGAGTCATCGTATTGGTAGATTGAGTGGGGCGAAGCTGGGAGGAGAGTCACTCGTTGCAGTCTAGTTTGGAGTACTGCTGGGGAATTTGAACTTGGTCTCAGGGCACATGTTCTGAAGGAAATGGAGTGAATCAACAAGACCATCCTCCTCTTCCTTTGCTCTTTTAGCTGCAGTCTCCACCAAGTTAAATCTACAAAATCTCCTAGAGTTCTCCTCAAGAACATGAATGGTTCCTGCTAGCTGTAACACGTCTGGAAAGTATAGATGCTTAAAATCTTTTCCTTGTCAGCAATCCATCTTTTCTTTGTCTAGCTTGAACCCAAGAATCCATAAAGAGCAAACATGTTTTCCTTCCTTTCTTAATCACATTAAAGTTTTTTGATGTTCTTTTAAAAAGTGGGAAAATGAATGTTAGTGCGTCCTAATTCTAATAGCTTCTTATTTTGGCATTATTTTCTTTTTTTTTTTTAAATTTATTTATTATTATTATACTTTAAGTTCTAGGGTACATGTGCATAACGTGCAGGTTTGTTACATATGTATACTTGTGCCATGTTGGTGTGCTGCACCCATCAACTCGTCATTTGCATCAGGTATAACTCCCAATGCAATCCCTCCCCCCTCCCCCCTCCCCATGATAGGCCCCGGTGTGTGATGTTCCCCTTCCCGAGTCCAAGTGATCTCATTGTTCAGTTCCCACCTAGGAGTGAGAACATGCGGTGTTTGGTTTTCTGTTCTTGTGATAGTTTGCTAAGAATGATGGTTTCCAGCTGCATCCATGTCCCTACAAAGGACACAAACTCATCCTTTTTGATGGCTGCATAGTATTCCATGGTGTATATGTGCCACATTTTCTTAATCCAGTGTGTCACTGATGGACATTTGGGTTGATTCCAAGTCTTTGCTATTGTGAATAGTGCTGCAATAAACATATGTGTGCATGTGTCTTTATAGCAGCATAATTTATAATCCTTTGGGTATATCCCCAGTAATGGGATGGCTGGGTCATATGGTACATCTAGTTCTAGATCCTTGAGGAATCGCCATACTGTTTTCCATAATGGTTGAACTAGTTTACAATCCCACCAACAGTGTAAAAGTGTTCCTATTTCTCCACATCCTCTCCAGCACCTGTTGTTTCCTGACTTTTTAATGATTGCCATTCTAACTGGTGTGAGATGGTATCTCATTGTGGTTTTGATTTGCATTTCTCTGATGGCCAGTGATGATGAGCATTTTTTCATGTGTCTGTTGGCTGTATGAATGTCTTCTTTTGAGAAATGTCTGTTCATATGCTTTGCCCACTTTTTGATGGGGTTGTTTGTTTTTTTCTTGTAAATTTGTTTGAGTTCTTTGTAGGTTCTGGATATTAGCCCTTTGTCAGATGAGTAGATTGCAAAAATTTTCTCCCATTCTGTAGGTTGCCTGTTCTCTCTGATGGTAGTTTCTTTTGCTGTGCAGAAGCTCTTTAGTTTAATGAGATCCCATTTGTCAATTTTGGCTTTTGCTGCCGTTGCTTTTGGTGTTTTAGACATGAAGTCTTTGCCCATGCCTATGTCCTGAATGGTACTACCTAGGTTTTCCTCTAGGATTTTTATGGTATTAGGTCTAACATTTAAGTCTCTAATCCATCTTGAATTAATTTTCGTATAAGGAGTAAGGAAAGGATCCAGTTTCAGCTTTCTACTTATGGCTAGCCAATTTTCCCATCACCATTTATTAAATAGGGAATCCTTTCCCCATTTCTTGTTTCTCTCAGGTTTGTCAAAGACCAGATGGCTGTAGATGTGTGGTATTATTTCTGGGGACTCTGTTCTGTTCCATTGGTCTATATGTCTGTTTTGGTACCAGTACCATGCTGTTTTGGTTACTGTAGCCTTGTAGTATAGTTTGAAGTCAGGTAGCGTGATGCCTCCAGCTTTGTTCTTTTGATTTAGGATTGTATTGGAGATGTGGGCTCTTTTTTGGTTCCATATGAATTTTAAAGCAGTTTTTTCCAATTCTGTGAAGAAACTCATTGGTAGCTTGATGGGGATGGCATTGAATCTATAAATTACCTTGGGCAGTATGGCCATTTTCACGATATTGATTCTTCCTATCCATGAGCATGGTATGTTCTTCCATTTGTTTGTGTCCTCTTTTATTTCACTGGGCAGTGGTTTGTAGTTCTCCTTGAAGAGGTCCTTTACATCCCTTGTAAGTTGGATTCCTAGGTATTTTATTCTCTTTGAAGCAATTGTGAATGGAAGTTCATTCATGATTTGGCTTTGTGTTTGTCTGTTACTGGTGTATAAGAATGCTTGTGATTTTTGCACATTAATTTTGTATCCTGAGACTTTGCTGAAGTTGCTTATCAGCTTAAGGAGATTTTGGGCTGAGACAATGGCGTTTTCTAAATATACAATCATGTCATCTGCAAACAGGGACAATTTGACTTCTTCTTTTCCTAACTGAATACCCTTGATTTCTTTCTCTTGCCTAATTGCCCTAGCCAGAACTTCCAACACTATGTTGAATAGGAGTGGTGAGAGAGGGCATCCCTGTCTTGTGCCAGTTTTCAAAGGGAATTTTTCCAGTTTTTGCCCATTCAGTATGATATTGGCTGTGGGTTTGTCATAAATAGCTCTTATTATTTTGAGGTACGTTCCATCAATACCGAATTTATTGAGCGTTTTTAGCATGAAGGGCTGTTGAATTTTGTCAAAAGCCTTTTCTGCATCTATTGAGATAATCATGTGGTTCTTGTCTTTGGTTCTGTTTATATGCTGGATTATGTTTATTGATTTGCGAATGTTGAACCAGCCTTGCATCCCAGGGATGAAGCCCACTTGATCATGGTGGATAAGCTTTTTGATGTGTTGCTGAATCCGGTTTGCCAGTATTTTATTGAGGATTTTTGCATCGATGTTCATCAGGGATATTGGTCTAAAATTCTCTTTTTTTGTTGTGTCTCTGCCAGGCTTTGGTATCAGGATGATGTTGGCCTCATAAAATGAGTTAGGGAGGATTCCCTCTTTTTCTATTGATTGGAATAGTTTCAGAAGGAATGGTACCAACTCCTCCTTGTACCTCTGGTAGAATTCAGCTGTGAATCCATCTGGTCCTGGACTTTTTTTGGTTGGTAGGCTATTAATTATTGCCTCAATTTCAGAGCCTGCTATTGGTCTATTCAGGGATTCAACTTCTTCCTGGTTTAGTCTTGGAAGAGTGTAAGTGTCCAGGAAATTATCCATTTCTTCTAGATTTTCCAGTTTATTTGCGTAGAGGTGTTTATAGTATTCTCTGATGGTAGTTTGTATTTCTGTGGGGTCGGTGGTGATACCCCCTTTATCATTTTTAATTGCGTCGATTTGATTCTTCTCTCTTTTCTTCTTTATTAGTCTTGCTAGTGGTCTGTCAATTTTGTTGATCTTTTCAAAAAACCAACTCTAGGATTCATTGATTTTTTGGAGGTTTTTTTGTGTCTCTATCTCCTTCAGTTCTGCTCTGATCTTAGTTATTTCTTGCCTTCTGCTAGCTTTCGAATGTGTTTGCTCTTGCTTCTCTAGTTCTTTTAATTGCGATGTTAGAGTGTCAATTTTAGATCTTTCCTGCTTTCTCTTGTGAGCATTTAGTGCTATAAATTTCCCTCTACACACTGCTTTAAATGTGTCCCAGAGATTCTGGTATGTTGTATCTTTGTTCTCATTGGTTTCAAAGAACATCTTTATTTCTGCCTTCATTTCGTTATGTACCCAGTAGTCATTCAGGAGCAGGTTGTTCAGTTTCCATGTAGTTGAGCGGTTTTGATTGAGTTTCTTAGTCCTGAGTTCTAGTTTGATTGCACTGTGGTCTGAGAGACAGTTTGTTATAATTTCTGTTCTTGTACATTTGCTGAGGAGTGCTTTACTTCCAATTACGTGGTCAATTTTGGAGTAAGTACGATGTGGTGCTGAGAAGAATGTATATTCTGTTGATTTGGGGTGGAGAGTTCTATAGATGTCTAGTAGGTCTGCTTGCTGCAGAGATGAATTCAATTCCTGGATATCCTTGTTAACTTTCTGTCTCGTTGATCTGTCTAATGTTGACAGTGGAGTGTTGAAGTCTCCTATTATTATTGTATGGGAGTCTAAGTCTCTTTGTAAGTCTCTAAGGACTTGCTTTATGAATCTGGGTGCTCCTGTATTGGGTCCATATATATTTAGGATAGTTAGCTCTTCCTGTTGAATTGATCCCTTTACCATTATGTAATGGCCTTCTTTGTCTCTTTTGATCTTTGATGGTTTAAAGTCTGTTTTATCAGAGACTAGTATTGCAACCCCTGCTTTTTTTTGTTCTCCATTTGCTTGGTAAATCTTCCTCCATGCCTTTATTTTGAGCCTATGTATGTCTCTGCGTGTGAGATGGGTTTCCTGAATACAGCAGACTGATGGGTCTTGACTCTTTATCCAGTTTGCCAGTCTGTGTCTTTTAATTGGAGCATTTAGTCCATTTACATTTAAGGTTAATATTGTTATGTGTGAACTTGATCCTGCCATTATGATATTAACTGGTTATTTTGCTTGTTAGTTGATGCAGTTTCTTCCTAGCCTCAATGGTCTCTACATTTTGGCATGTTTTTGCAATGGCTGGTACCGGTTGTTCCTTTCCATGTTTAGTGCTTCCTTCAGGGTCTCTTGTAAGGCAGGCCTAGTGGTGACAAAATCTCTAAGCATTTGCTTATCTGTAAAGGATTGTATTTCTCCTTCACTTATGAAACTTAGTTTGGCTGGATATGAAATTCTGGGTTTAAAATTCTTTTCTTTAATAATGTTGAATATTGGCCCCCACTCTCTTCTGGCTTGTAGAGTTTCTGCCGAGAGATCTGCTGTTAGTCTGATGGGCTTCCCTTTGTGGGTAACCCGACCTTTCTCTCTGGCTGCCCTTAAGATTTTTTCCTTCATTTCAACTTTGGTGAATCTGGCAATTATGTGTCTTGGAGTTGCTCTTCTCGAGGAGTATCTTTGTGGCGTTCTCTGTATTTCCTGGATTTGAATGTTGGCCTGCCCTACTATGTTGGGGAAGTTCTCCTGGATGATATCCTGAAGAGTGTTTTCCAACTTGGTTCCATTTTCCCCCTCACTTTCAGGCACCCCAATCAGACGTAGATTTGGTCTTTTTACATAATCCCATACTTCTTGCAGGCTTTATTCATTTCTTTTTCTTCTTTGTTCTTTTGGTTTCTCTTCTTTTGGTTTCTCTTTTGGTTTCTCTTCTCGCTTCATTTCATTTATTTGATCCTCAATCGCTGATACTCTTTCTTCCAGTTGATCGAGTTGGTTACTGAAGCTTGTGCATTTGTCACGTATTTCTCGTGTCATCGTTTTCATCTCTTTCATTTCGTTTATGACCTTCTCTGCATTAATTACTCTAGCCATCAATTCTTCCACTTTTTTTTCAAGATTTTTAGTTTGTTTGCGCTGGGTATGTAATTCCTTCTTTAGCTCTGAGAAACTTGATGGACTGAAGCCTTCTTCTCTCATCTTGTCAAAGTCATTCTCCGTCCAGCTTTGATCCGTTGCTGGCGATGAGCTGCGCTCCTTTGCCGGGGGAGATGCGCTCTTATTTTTTGAATTTCCAGCTTTTCTGCCCTGCTTTTTCCCCATCTTTGTAGTTTTATCTGCCTCTGGTCTTTGATGATGGTGATGTACTGATGGGGTTTTGGTGTAGGTGTCCTTCCTGTTTGATAGTTTTCCTTCTAACAGTCAGGACCCTCAGCTGTAGGTCTGTTGGAGATTGCTTGAGGGCCACTCCAGACCCTGTTTGCCTGGGTATCAGCAGCAGAGGCTGCAGAAGATAGAATATTTCTGAACAGCGAGTGTACCTGTCTGATTCTTGCTTTGGAAGCTTCCTCTCAGGGGTGTACTCCACCCTGTGAGGTGTGGGGTGTCAGACTGCCCCTAGTGGGGGATGTCTCCCAGTTAGGCTACTCAGGGGTCAGGGACCCACTTGAGCAGGGAGTCTGTCCCTTTTCAGATTTCAGCCTCCGTGTTGGGAGATCCACTGCTCTCTTCAAAGCTGTCATACAGAGTCGTTTGCGTCTGCAGAGGTTTCTGCTGCGTTTGTTATTGTTTACTGTGCCCTGTCCCCAGAGGTGGAGTCTACAGAGACAGGCAGGTTTCCTTGAGCTGCTGTGAGCTCCACCCAGTTCGAGCTTCCCAGCGGCTTTGTTTACCTACTTAAGCCTCAGCAATGGCGGGCGCCCCTCCCCCAGCCTCGCTGCTGCCTTGCTGGTAGATCACAGACTTCTGTGCTAGCAATGAGGGAGGCTCCGTGGGCGTGGGACCCTCCCGGCCAGGTGTGGGCTAGAATCTCCTGGTGTTCCCGTTTCCTTAAAGCGCAGTATTGGGGTGGGAGTTACCCGATTTTCTAGGTGTTGTGTGTCTCAGTTCCCCTGGCTAGGAAAAGGGATTCCCTTTCCCCTTGCGCTTCCCAGGTGAGGCGATGCCTCGCCCTGCTTCAGCTCTCGCTGGTCGGGCTGCAGCAGCTGACCAGCACCGATTGTCCTGCACTCCCCAGTGAGATGAACCCAGTACCTCAGTTGAAAATGCAGAAATCACCGGTCTTCTGTGTCGCTCGTGCTGGGAGTTGGAGACTGGAGCTGTTCCTATCCGGCCATCTTGCTCCGCCCCCCCTTTGGCATTATTTTCAATAGATTATCTTAGTGTGAAAAATTTCTTTTAAACACACCAAATTGAAATTGTATCTGAATATCTGCAGCCACATATGATCCAAAAAAACACACCCTTAAAATACATACTTCCTGTTATTTTCAAAAGTGTCCAAAGTCACCTGCGTGATTACTAGAGTCACAGGGTAGTATTTCTGAAAGTACTCATATTTTTCTCAGTCCATTTATGCAGCATAGTGGAAATCTGTAAAGTAAACCATTAATTAGTAATAATTCCTTTGGTTCCTTGAGCATATGTTGTGTGTCCTTGTATTTATGGAGAATGTTTGCTCATTACAAATCGCCACTTTGCCACCTCCCACCATGAGCTTCCCACCATGCACATTTTTCCATTACTCTCTTCGGGTCTTTTCCCATTCTACCAAGCCTTAATCCCTATCTAGGGAAATTTTTATTTCCATCTAAATTGCTTTAGGATTATGTTATTTACATCTGCTGTGTCCACAGACTTTAAGTAAAGCCACAGATTATCAGACTGAGCTTTTTAAATATTGAGTTGGTTCCACTCTTGCACAGCCCACATCCTAAAGTGAGAAATAGTACTTTTCCTTGTGATGTCACTTTCAAGTTTTTGAAGACTCGAAATGACCGTATTGAAAGCACAGAGATTTTTTTTTCTTGTAAGGAAGATAAACAGAAGGCAAGGAAAATGGATGGATATTGTTCCCTTACCACTGACACAATAGGGACTTACCAAATTATGAACCTAGTGATAGGTAAGCTTAAAAAGAGAAATCCGTTTGCTGAGCTGCAATTTAATGGAAATGGCTCAGAGCTGGTAGGGGAATTTTATCCTAATGCTTTGTGGGATTTATTAGCTCCAGCTAGCATACCAAGGCATCTACCAGCCAATTTAACATCTTTTGTGATATCTAGCAGGAGGTTCTTAAGTGGGTGTGGTTCAGTGAAGTGCCAGGTTGGTGTGGTGGGAGGTATCTTTCCTGGGTGTGTGCAACAAAGTAACACGTTTTCTACAGAGAATTTAAGAACCAAATAAAATCAATTGACATTTGGTAGGTTTTATAATATAAACATGAACTGGCAATTTCAAACAAAGTTAGTAATAAAATATTCCTCAATAAAAATTATATAGGTCTGAGTTCCAAAGAGTTTTTGCACTTCATATTGAATATATATGTGTGTGTGTGCACGTGCACACGTGCATGTGTGGTTTTCAAATTTCACATATTATTTATACCTTAACAAACATCGTATTCTATATGTATATTCTACAAGAAAGTTAATCTGGAAAACTTCCAGTTATATAGTTAATACCTAAATCATACAAGTTCACCCTTTTAAAGAGTATATGTAGTTTTAAGAGTAAATTAATCAAATTCCTGTTTGTTTTGGCTCACTTAAGGCTCAGTTTTGTCTCCAGCCCTTATTGTGGTACATTTTCCTACACTTAAACAGTAGATTTGAAATAAACAATAACAGTACTAGAGTGCAAAGACAAGGAAAGAGAAGACCTATTATTTCAATTCCATTATTTTATGTGATCATGTAGGATTTATGTTTAAAATCATGAGTCAGATTGTGAATTATGAAGTATAATGTTTGTTAAGTGCACATTTTAGATTGTATATAATATCATATGTAATAGATACCTATCTATCTATCCATCTAGCTTACATAAGAGTGTGTGTGTGTGTGTGTGTGTGTGTGTGTGTGTACACAATCTTGTCTCAGGAAGGACATCAATCCACATTGAAACCCCATTTCATTGAAGAAAAAGTTTTACCAGTGTATTTTTATAGCAATCCTTGCTTCTTTCACCTTCCTCCCCCTTCATCAACTTATTTATATCTATTAAATATATATGAATATAATATTTTATAAAATAAAATAGAGGGTTCTCTAAAGGGACAAAACTAATAGGATAGATGAATACATGAAAGAGGGTTTATTAGGCAAATTGACACAGAATCACAGAGTAAAGCCCCGTAATATGCCATCTGCAAGCTGAGGAGCCAGAAAGCCAGTCTAAGCTCCAAAACCTCAAAAACAGGGAAACTGATAGTGCTGCCTTCAGTCTGTGGCTAAAAGCCTCAGAGCCCCTGGTAAATTACTAGAGTTAAGTCCTAGAGTTCCAAAGCTGATGAGCTTGGAGTCTGCTGTTCCAGGGCAGGAAGCATCCAGAATGGGAGAAAGATTAGCAAAATCACGTCTTACATGGTGGCATGCCAGAGAGAGTGTGCAGTGGAACTCTCATTTATAAAACTATAACATCTCCTGAGACTTACTCACTACCATGAGAACAGTTCAGGGGAAACTGCTGTCATGATTCAGTTATCTCCACCTTGCCCCGCCCTTGACATAAGGAGATTATTACAGTTCGAGATGAGATTTGGGTGTGATCACAGCCAAACCACATCACTTGTATTTATTTAATACATTTATTCTCAGCTAAGTTACAGATGCCACAGTGGAAGGAAGCATGTCTGTTTTGTTTAGTGCTTTATCCCCAGGACTTCACACAGTGCCTACCTTACAGCAGAATCTCAATACTTTGTGAATTAATGAATAAATAATAGAAGGAATGAATATCTTTTTATTCGTCCAGGTGGCTAACCTACCCAAATAAGGTTAAAAAACCACAAGGTAGCCTGGGGGCAGTTGCTCATGCCTGTAATCCCAGCACTTTGGGAGGCTGAGGTGGGTGGATCACAAGGTCAGGGGTTCAAGACCATCCTGGCCAATATGGTGAAACCCTGTCTCTACTAAAAATACAAAAATTAACCAGGCTTGGTGGTGTGCACCTGTAGTTCCAGCTACTAGGGAGGCTGAGGCAGGAGAATCACTTGAACTCAGGAGGTGGGGGTTGCAGTGAGCTGAGATTGCATCACTATACTCCAGCCTGGGTGATAGAGTGAGATTTCATCTCAAAAAAGAACAAAAAACCAAACCAAACCAAACCAAAACAAAAACAAGGTATTGCTAGAGCTATGTGACAATTGAAGCTCATACATCTTAGTATCCATTTCATTGTTTCTAGAGAATGAGGATAGTTTACTTTGGATTCCTATGTGATTATATTGTGGGTAGCCTTCTTTGAAAGTAAATCTAAGGAAAAGAGATCTAACACTTATTTTGAGCTTGTTATTTATTTTTTGAGATAGGATCTCACTTTATCACCTTAGGCTGGAGCACAGTGGTGCAACCATGGCTCACTGCAGCCTCGAGCTAATGGGCTCAAGCAATCCTCTCACCTCAGCCTCCTGAGCAGCAAGGATACAGGCATGTACCACGACATCTGGCTTTTGTTTTGTTTTGTTTTGTATTTTTTGTAGAGAAAAGGTTTCACCATGTTGCCCAGGATGGTCTGGAACTCCAGAACTCAAAGTATCTTCCTGCCTGGGCCTCCCAAGCTACTGGAATGATAGGGGTGAGCCACCGCTCCCGGCCATGAGCTTGTTACTTTTTTTTTTTTTTAATTTTTATTTTTTAATTAATTTATTATTATTATACTTTAAGTTGTAGGGTACATGTGCATAACGTGCAGGTTTGTTACATATGTATACTTGTGCCATGTTGGTGTGCTGCACCCATCAACTCGTCATTTACATCAGGTATAACTCCCAATGCAATCCCTCCCCCCTCCCCCCTCCCCCCTCCCCATGATAGGCCCCGGTGTGTTATGTTCCCCTTCCTGAGTCCAAGTGATCTCATTGTTCAGTTCCCACCTATGAGTGAGAACATGCGGTGTTTGGTTTTCTGTTCTTGTGATAGTTTGCTAAGAATGATACAGCCAACAGGCACATGAAAAAATGCTCATCATCACTGGCCATCAGAGAAATGCAAATCAAAACCACAATGAGATACCATCTCACACCAGTTAGAATGGCGATCATTAAAAAGTCAGGAAACAACAGGTGCTGGAGAGGATGTGGAGAAATAGGAACACTTTTACACTGTTGGTGGGATTGTAAACTAGTTCAACCATTATGGAAAACAGTATGGCGATTCCTCAAGGATCTAGAACTAGATGTACCATATGACCCAGCCATCCCATTACTGGGGATATACCCAAAGGATTATAAATTATGCTGCTATAAAGACACAGGCACACATATGTTTATTGCAGCACTATTCACAATAGCAAAGACTTGGAATCAACCCAAATGTCCATCAGTGACAGACTGGATTAAGAAAATGTGGCACATATACACCATGGAATACTATGCAGCTATAAAAAAGGATGAGTTTGTGTCCTTTGTAGGGACATGGATGCCGCTGGAAACCATCATTCTTAGCTTGTTACTTTTAAGGCACTATTAAGGACATGTAGAATCCATTATTTAATTTAATTTAATTATAGCTTTAGCAAATAACCACTATAATTCTCTTACTACAAATGATGGAACTGAGACTGAGACTGAACATATCAGTTTAAAAAATGTCCATGATTTTTCTTTGTCAATGTTGAAACAACATTTTTCTGGGTCCTACTAGGTGCAGGCTGTACCAAGAAAACACTGTTGGAGTCAAAGAGGTGAAGTGTGGAGGATAAAAGAAACACCATGCATGCTTCAGCCACAGCAATTGATACACACTTTCAATTTCCAAGTGAAAATTCATTGAAGAAAGTGATAGATAGTTTTAAAAGATGTACACGATTGTACCAGGGTATTTTATCTCCCCACATCAGTGCTCAATATTTTGGACTTAATTTTCAAACCATTCAGTTTTTCCTGGGTGAATTCTCTGTCCCTAGATTAATCTCATTCATGCACTAAGACCTTGAAAAAGAAAAAAAAGAGGAGACATGAAAAGGTCTGTGTGTATGACAGACCCCAGATGTTCCAAGAAATTATCCCTGAACTTTAAAAAATATACTCAAAAACATTAATACCTTTTGAATGCTGGTTCAGTTATTCACTTCTTTTCTATATTGATAACTAAATCAACAACAACAAAAGAAACAGGAAAAAAGGCCTTGATAGAGGAATGTTTCTGAGCACGTAGACATTTGAATAAAAATCTTCCTAAGTGATGAATTTTACTGCTGTGTGTTTCTAAAATGAAGCAGTACTGATGCATTGGTGCCATTCATTTCCATACAATTTGTAAAGTTATTACCTATTTGGAATATTACCCACTTTTTTCATGTACAACATAAAAATTTATGATGGATACCCTTTAAATGTGTATCTAAAAGTATGCATTACAGTAAAGTATGATTTGTGATGGGAATAAGCATTGCATCTTCGTTTTTAATTACCTTTCTCTTGTAGATGAACTCAGGAAAATATCAAAGTAAAATGTGTCTTATCACAGTAGAATATACTAGGATAACTAGCATACTATATTAAATATTCTATATTAATAATCAGAGTTATTTTTCTACTAAATAACCACATAGGCTTGAGTTCAGTCTTTTTTTTATGGGGATGATTATTGAATTACACAGTCTATATTCTCTTTGTCATTATTCCATGATATAGTATTCCACAAGACAAAAATATTTGTAGGGATTTAAATATGCCCATTGAGTTCTGAGAGATTCTTTTATGTATTTTCTATAGTTTTAGATGACAATTATGTTCATATTTTCTAGGACACTAAATGATTCATAACTCTACTCTCCTAAGGTATTTTATTTTATGCCATAAAATGTGAAGTGGTGCAAAATAAAACTAAGCAGGATAGTCATCTTATGAAAATGAACCTTTCCACTTAAGTTTAGGAGTTACAACTTTTTGAATAATATGCCGCATCAGCAAGTTTGCAAAGAAATAAAGTTCAGAAAATATGTAGAAAATACAATACACAGGAGACAGCAGAATGTTACATATATTTGTTTATTTTATTTTGAAGTATGTTTATAACTTATGATAAAAGTCAGTGGTAAATTGTGTAAGGATAACCGTACACTACAGAAGAACAAGTGACGTCCTGTCATTGGTCATTACCTATCCACAAGGGTCTGAAGCATGGTTCAACATGCCGTCTTCCAGCTGGTATCACAAGTCATCATCTCAGAGAGTGCTGTTTTGCTTCCTTTTTCAGATGCAGAAAATCTCCCCAAAGTAATGAGGTTTCATAGTATTCTCAGGAGAATGCTGAACTGCCACACCATATTTCATGTTCATGACAAACCCAATTGATGGTAGTGGAGAAGATGGGAATTAAAATTATACCAGCTTCTTGATTCCGTAGATGCAACGGCCAGTCACCAGGAGTGTCACTTATGAGATGATTGCAGATTCAAAGTAGCAAACTTAAAGTAGGTTTAGGGTCCTAAGCTAGCTAGCTCTGCATACGGGTTGGATACGATTTTCAAGAAAAACATTTCATTTTATTTGCAGCAGATAAAACACTAATCCATGGTAAAAGCAGAGAAACTTCATTAGAAAAACTGTGGCTAGAGAACTGCGGTTCTCTACATTGGTTCTATCCAACCACGGTTGGATATCATTAGGTAGTTTAGGGACAGTAATTTATTAGGGCCCCCAGGTCACTGAGGAATGTTGGACAGACAAATAAACGATTGATAACCTCTTTTTTTTCTTTTTAAATACAAATAAACACCAGATTAAAAATACAAATGAAGCACTGTGCTTAATGTTTGCATGACTGTGTAAATTTTAAACATTAAAATAACATTCATTTAAGCATTTTTAATTATTTAAGATTATCAGGCTGGGCGTGGTGGCTCACACTTGTAATTCGAGCACTTTGGGAGGTTGAGGCGGGTGGATCACCTGAGTTCAGGAGTTTGAGACAAGCCTAGCCAACCTCGTGAAACCCTGTCTGTACCAAAAACACAAAATTAACTGGGCATGGTAGCGCACACCTATAATCCCAGTTTCTCAGGAGGCTGAGGCAGGAGAATCGCTTAAATCCAGAAGACAGAGGTTGCAGTGAGTAGAGATCATGCCATTGAACTTCAGCCTGGGAGACCAGAGCAAAACTCCAGGTCAAAAACAAACAGATAAATAAATAAATAAATAAAATAAAATAAAATAATCATATAAGGAATAAAAATGAGATATTTTCATCATATAACCCCGAATTGACCAATTATTGTGCAATAAGTGTATGTCAAAAACAATATGCTTATTGATTATACAGCATTTTATATTTTTTTAACACACATGAAATTGGAAAGGAAATTAGAAGGGAGAACAACAGTTTACTTTTTTCTATCTTTCTTCAGTAACATCTTATTCATTTAATTCATATGCAGTATTTCTCATGATGACTTTCATGCTTCTAATTCTTGATTTATTAGTATTAGACAGGATCTATTGATTTCAACAACAGATGGTAATTTATCTTAGTAACATTACTCTGTTGATCCCCCTTTTTTTTTTTACCCAATGTGGAAGAATTGCATAATTTTCAAATCCACGGTTATTTTTGACTAAAATATATACTTTAGACAATTTTAAACATCTATTGATTTATCATTGCCTTTTAAGAAGATAATACAAGTACTTATGTTCTTTTTGTCTTGAACTTATGTGAGCTTTAGGTTTACTCTTATTTTTTCAACATTGAAAACAATTTTATTTTCTTTTTTTAGGTACAATTAAGTCTCATGTGCTTTGTCTGTTATTAATAACAAATATTACACATTCAACACAGAGATTTTACTTCCAAGTATGATGGTGTGACAGTAGGTTAGATCTTCTATTGTAAACAACTGAGAAAATAGAAAAATACATAAGGCAACAATTATAAATTGGAAAGTAAGCAATGTACAACTGCAGATTCTAAATGCATAGAAGTGTATGAGGTGAGCTCCACAGTCAATCTCTCCAGCACAAAACTTCCTAATGATGGCTTAGCAAGCTGGACTCCAAGCAGAATCATGATAGTTGAATTGAGATGAGTGAGAGATCAGAATTCATAAGTGTGCAAGCAGCTAAATTCTGTAGATGAGATCACTATAAGAGAAGGAATCTTTGCACAGGTGGTTTCCAGAAATGTGTTTGAGGTTTCCTCACAAATCTAAAGCACACCTAGTCTAAAGACTAGGTCTCACATACACAATGGAAGACAACAGGTTTACCATACAACAGTGACTATAAAGTTGAGAATCAAAGACACAAGAGATTGAACAGTGCTGGGAGACATTGGTAGTCAAGTTCACCCAAGTGAAGAAATCTCATTACACCTCCTTAATATCTTGTTCGTGCAGTTGTACCAGAAAGACCATAGCTATGAGTAAGTGCCATGACCTAAAGGATACCCACACTAGCCCTTCCCTAACATAGCTAAAATCAAGCCCTGCCAGGTTCCACAAGACAGAGTTTGGTTAAATCCTACGAAATTAGAAGTGCTTGAGAAACACTTTGGACTTCCCAAAGATTCTTTGCAACAAATATTAGTAAAGCCTTTATAAATAAGGACTATTTGATCCTCAAGTAATTAAACTCCACCAGAAGAAAATAAATGCACTTCAGAGGAAGTTAACAGAATCCGGAGTCTTTACAATGTCTCCTCAAGAACATTCAGTAAAAAATAATTTTAAAAATTAGATATACAAAGAAACTCTGGACTGTGTGATTAGTAGTAAGTAAAACAAGCGTTCAATAGATATCAAATCAGCGATAACCTGTGTGTGAAATATAGAAGACAAAATGTTTACAGTAGATACTATTTAGTCCAAAGAAGTGAAATAGGTTTTATCACTATTTTCAAACTACTGAAACAAAAGTAGGCACAAAAAAGGGGATAATAAGTGCACATAGAGGAAATTTCATTAGAGAAATTAGATTTATAAAGAACAAAAATCTAAAACAAAAAATAATCACTGAGGGAAATTTTTCTGTGCTTCACAGTGCATTAGAGATTAGGGAAGAATCAGTGAACTTGATAACAAATCAATAGAAGTTATACTATCTAAATAACAGAGAGAAATACATTTGAGACAAAGATTCACATAATAGCAATTGAGGAACAAAATAAAACAGTCCAGTATACATGTAACCACAGTTCTGGAAAGAGAAGAGTATGTGATTGGGTTAGAGCATTTCTGAAGAAACAGTGGAGATTAAGTTCACAAATATGAAAGAAGTAAAGGAACTTGAAAATTCAAACACATTCAGCAGAAAAACGTAGAAAATCTGAAAGCATTCAGAGAAAAAGAAATACTACATACAGAGAAACAATGATACAAAATTCTACCTACTCATCAGAAATAATAGAAGACCAGGAAAATGATATTTTAAAAGACTGTAAGAAAGAAAGGTACAAAAATAAAACTAGATTCTGTCAACCCAAGGTTCTATATAATGGTGAAACCTCCTAAAAGCAAGAGTGAAATAAAAAAATGTTTTCAGATACGTGAAAACAGAGATTTGGTTTCCTGAAGACCCTTACAAGTAATCCAAAAGGCTGTTTTTCATGCTGAAGGTTAGGAACATCAAACCAGAAACACTGATCTACTGGGAGGAAAGAAAAGTGCCAATAGGGGTCAATAAGTCAGTGTGTATAAAGGACAGTGGGATTTTTTGTTTTGTTTTGTTTTTATGCCATTCTTATGACATAATTTGTGAAAATGAAAATATTAACTGAAATTGATAATTATGAAAGGTGAAGCATGAAATAGACAGGTTGAGGCATGAAGAGCAAAATCCAGTAGTACAATGTTGACTCTAAATGTCCTTTCATCAATTAATAATGAATATTTTAGTCATAAAATAACCAGTAAGCATATCAAAGGAGGTACACTTAACAATTATTTATAGAAAAGAAATAGCACACGAAATAATTATTTGAATATCAGCAGCATCCATGTTGGAGGGATTGGTACTCAACTTTCCCCTCTTCCCTAAATAATGAAGAAAGTGGACAAAATTTAAAATAAATTCAAAATTGGTTTTTAACTTGAGATCTTATTTGTTTTTCACCTGGGGTCTTATTATTTCTGCATGTCACTTTTTTATAGAAATGAAAGAACTGTTCTTGAACAGGGATTCTCAAGTGCAGTTATACAGATTGGCTGTGTCGAAATTATCTGCAGAATTTCTTTTTTTATCATATTTGAAATACATATTTCTGGCCTCCCAAAGAGTCTTACTGAATAAGAACTTCTAGAGACCGGAATATTCTAATGTGTAACCAGGCATGAAAACTACAAATCTAAATGACCTTCAGTCTCTCTTAAAGCTCTTACATCTGACTTACTGAATAACAATTAATTTTAAACTTATATATTTGCAGTTTTATTTCCAGTAATAACACATCTTTAAGGATTTTTTTACTACTTACGAACACATTACAGCATCATTTAAATAGGCTTACTTATTAATTTAGATATCTAATGACCTTTTCAATGAAATGTTTCATCTTAGTACCCCTTCACTATAAATGTCTCATTAAAGGGAGAATACTCCCAGGAGCTTATAGAAGCCCTGAATTTACAGGGTCAGAACTACAAATGATAAATTGTAGCAGTTTGAGTGATACTAACAAACAAATCTTAAGAAAACTAACAGTAGCACAGTTTTCAAAATCAAATAATATGGCAGCCAACATAAACGTAAATAATTACAGTCCTAGTAATATTTGTGAAATTATGGACTGTTACATAATGAACGATGGCCAAAAATTCTATGTGTTTATCATTTCTTTCTTTTTATTTTCCAGAACATTTAAGCTTACCTGCCAGTGGGATATCACCTAAGAGCCCATTATCTCTTCCAAAAATTGATTTTCAATTAATCTACATCTCCACTTCTCACCTTAGCCAATACATCTCCAGGAAACAATGCTCACTGAGAACATTAATTCATGAAATTTGATTAGATGACACTCAGTGGGCTCAAACTGATACTTCACCTCCTCTGGACATGTTAATTACACATTTGCTTTCTATAAATAAATAAAACTCAATATACCTCCTAAGACTGTTTCACACATCATTGGAAACCAGGTCACGACTATTTATAGCACTATAAATAGAGAAATGAAACACCTACTGTGTATTTGCTAGGGACATGATCTGAATAACCCTAGTTATTTCTTCCCAACTAGGAATCTTTGAAAATATTACCTAGCATTATATTTTTCTCAAGTATAAATTTTGTAAACTATAAATGAGTTCAAATAATAATGTCTGTTCAGGTGAAACAAACACAAAAGAAAAAAATTACATATCCCAATTTACTCTATTTTCATCTTTCTTTTCCTACTGCCCTGTGCCTCCTCCCATACATAACAAAAACTAATCCACAGAGTGAACACACAAACACAGATTCTCATAACTGGAGCACAGAATGAATTCAGCATTCTGAATAAAGAAAAGTTATTCAGTCTGCGTATTTTCATTGTTACACTGTGTAATGACAATGAGCATGCTTCTATGACTAACCCACAGCAATCTCTAAATAAACTGCAGTTTTTCTTATAAAAGAGCTGGATTTTACAACGCTGGAACTTTTTTAGCCATGGTCTTTTCTCAGCAGTCTTCCAAACTAGTTTTGAATGAAAAACTAGACTTATACTGTGATCTAATCAAGACTTATACTGTGATCTTCCTTTTATACGTTTTCCTCCATATACCAAACAACTACAGAATTAAATACACTTGCTATTTTAATCTAATAATTTAATAATAATTTATATTTAAATGGGCATAACATTGAAAAATATCAATAATAGGAAATATAGATAGAATAATCTAATAATTCAAGATTAAAAGCTAATATTAATGATTAATGAGATTTCTATAATTTTGGGGCAACGGATTTGTGGACTATAAACTTTTAAACTTATTAGGTCAAACTGTTCTGAAACCTGTGATTTTTATCATACTTTTCCCTTTGAAATTTATTCTAAACTTCCGTAAAAATTATATTACTTTTGTTTTAAATAGTCAATTATACTTTGGAAACAATAAAAAATTATTTTATATTTGCCTCATAGTTTTCATTTCATAGATCTTCCTTTGTGTGAATCTTAGTGTCTATCAGCTATCATACGCTTTCCACATGAAGATATTTTAACATTTTCTTTTATCACAAGCCTCTCAGCAGTTCACTCTCCCAGCTTTTGTTTGTTTGGAAATGCTTTATGTTTACTTTTCTTTGGAATAATGTATTACTTTTTCATTCATTTATTTATTTATGTATTTATTTATTTATTTAACTTTATTTAGGTTCGGCGTCCACGTGCAGGTTTGTTATACAGGTATACTAGTATCATGGGTGTTTGTTATACAGATTATTTCATCACCCAGGTATTAAGGCTAGTACCCATTAGTTATTTTTCCTGGTGCTCTCCCTCCTCCCATTCTCCATCCTCTGGTAGGCCCCAGTGTCTGTTATTCCCCTGTTTGTGTCCATGCGTTCTCATTATTTAGCTCCCACTTACAAGTGAGAATTTGTGGTATTTGCTTTTTTGTTCCTATGAGAGTTTGCTAAGGATAATGGCCTCTAGCTGCATCTATGTTCCTGCAAAGGACATGATCTTGTTCTTTTTTTTTATGGCTGCATAGTATACTATTAGTATATGTATGACATTTTCTTTATCTAGTCTTCCATTGATGGGCGTTTAGGTTGATTCCATGTCTATGCTATTCTGAACAGTGTGGCAATGAACACACATTGTGCATTGTGTTTTTATGATAGAATAATTTCTATTCCTTTGGGCATGTACCCAGTAATGAGATTACTGGATTGAAGGGTAGTTCTGTTTTTAGGTCTTTGAGGAATTGCCACACTGTTTTACACAATTGTTGAACTAATTTATACTCTCACCAACAGTGTATAAGCATTCCTTTTTCTCTGCAACCTCATCAGCACCTATTATTTTTGACTTTTTAATAATAGCCATGGAATGGTATTTTTAATGGGTGGACATTTGTAAGTCGCAGAATTTTTTAACACTTTAAAGATGTCCTGTCATTGTGTCTGCCTTCCATTCTCTTATGAACTAATTTTTATGACTTACTAAAATTCATATGTTGAAGCCCAAGCCACCAGTGCGATGGCATTTGGAGGTGAGTCTTAGGTAGGTAACTAGATTTAGATGAGGGCATGAGGGTGGTGCCCTCATGATATTAGTGTTCTTACAAGAAGAGGAAGAGAGCAGAGTGAATTCTCTCTCTCTCCTCTTCTCTCTCTCTTCTCTGCCCCCTCATTCCATTTCTCTCTTTCTCTTTCTGACTGTGTCTCTTTCTCTGCCATATAAGCATGCAGAGATAAGGCAACTGTTTGCAAGCCAGGAATTGGGCCTTCCCAGACATCAGATCTGCCAGCACCTTGAACTTGGATCCTGAAGCTTCCAGAGTGTGAGAAATAAATATCTGTTGTATAAACCACCCAATCTGTGGTATTTTGTTATAGCATATTAAACTAAGACAGTAATTGGTACAGAGAAGTGGGGTGTTATGGTAAAAACTTGAAAGTGGCATGTAACTGGATAATAGGTTGTGGCTGGAAGAGTTTTCAAGTATGTACTAGAAAAAGACAAGAAAACTGTGAAGAATTTTTTAAGGCAATTCTAGTGAGGGCTCAGAAAGAAAAGAGGAGAGTTATAGAGAAAGCTTCCATGCTCTTAGAAAATGCAAAAATAATTATGAACAACATGTTGGTAGAAATGTGATCATTATGGTGAAGTTTCAGACAGAAATAGGAGTATGTTACTGGAAGCTGGAGGAAAGGTAATCCTTGTTATAAAGTGACACACAACTTGGCTGATTTGCTTTTATGTTGTATGGTTTTTGGAAAATAGAGCTTGACAATGATGAAATTGTATATTTAGCTGAGACAATTTCTACGCAAAATGTTGAATGGGTGGCTTAGTTCCTTATGACTGCTTATATTAAATGTGAAAAGAGAGAAATGAATTGAAGTAGAGATTTTTAAGCAAAAAGGAGGAACCAGAATGTAAATATTTGGAAGATTATCAGCCTATTCATATCGCAAAACATACAAGTGTGCTTAGAAGAAAACCCCAAGGCTAACCTACCATTTGGTGAGTAGATTAACATGGGTGTGTACAATGGACTTAATCAGTCATCTCAACAGAGGCCAGGGATAGAGGTGGGATTATACCAGCAAGGGCACTCCTTGTTTAAACTAAATAAAACAGAAAAAGCATAATGAAATGAAGGAAGGTTGCCAGACTTCTTAGATCCTACAGAACTAGACTGTTTAGCTATTAAGGCTCTGAACTTGTGCTATTCTTCAAGGCAAGGGAAGAATTACCCTGACGGCAAATTCAAAGAATTGCAATCCTCCCACTCCCCTTTGAAATGGAGGAAGAAGCCCTGATGATCGCCGAACTGCCTTCAGAAATCACTTTTCTCTTGTTGCATATGTGTAGAATATATATCACTTTCACTTGTAGCCCACTTTTCAGAGTAAGATACATGTCCCCTTCAAACTCCAAATTGGTCTAGAAAGATGTGGGAACAGATTAATTAAAAAAAAAAAAAACACCATATGTACATTTTCAAAATCCTACCAGGAGAAACTATTAGCAAAATTTTTGGATCGCTTTTTAAAGGGAACTTTAAGAAAAATCTTGTAATTAAATTTGCACATGTAAAAACAATGATCAGTCATACCTAGGATCCACCTTCTTGACCTGATCTACTCTGAATTACCTCCTAAAAACCCCACTCCCAAATACAGGTATTCTACATGTATATAACTCACTCTTCACCACTTAGACCAAATAAGACTATTTTTAAAACTTTTAAATTAATTTATTTAAATTGACAGATAAAATTGTATGTACTTGTGTACGGTATGTTTTGAAATGTATACACTTGTGGAATGGTTAAGTGTAGATAACACACGTGTTACCTCAGATAGTTATCATTTTTTTTGTGGCGAGAACATTTAACATCCGGTCTCTTGGCATTTCTGAGAAATACAATGTATCATCATTAACCATAGTCATCATGCTGTACAATCAATCTCTTGAATTAATTCCTCCTATCTAACTAATTTTGTATTCTTTGACAAATATCTGTCTCATGCCTCACTTCCACCCTTCCCAACTGCTCCAGCCTCTGGTAAGCAACATTCTGCCCTCTATTTCTGCTTCTATGAGTTCAACTTTTTAAGATTTCACATATGAGTGAGATCTTGCACTATTTTTTCTTTCTGTGCCTGGCTTACTTCACTTAGCTGTTACCACCATATGATCCAACAATCCCACTACTGAGTATAAGTTGACCCTTGAACAACATAGGGGTTAGGAGCACTGAATCCCTCCACATTAAAAAAAACCAGTGTATAAATTTTGTCTCCCCCAAAAGTTAACTGTAATAGCCTACTGTTGACCAGAAGCCTAACTGACAATAGTCAATTAACACACATTTTGTATAAGTATTGTATGATGTATTCTTATAATAAAATAAGCTGGAGAAAATAAAATGTTATTAAGTTAATCATGAGGAAGAAAAAGTATATTTACTATTTATGAAGTTGAAGTAGGCCATTATAAAGGTTTTCATCTCCATTGTCTTCACTTTGAGGAGGCTGAGGGATAGGAGAAGAAGGAAAGGTTAGTCTTACTGTCTCAGATGTGGCAGGCACAGAAGAGTTGTAGGAGGTTTAAGGGTAGTCAGGAGAGTCAGTCACCCTGGGTGTAACTTTTACTAAAAAATCCCTGTATAAGTAGATCCATGCAGTTCAGACTTGTGTTGCTGAAGGGTTAACTACATATCCAAGGGAAATAAAATCAGTATGTTGAAGCGATATCTTCATTCTCATGTTTATTGCTCCACTATTACCACAATAGACAAGATATGGAATCAACCTATGTGTCCATCAAGGGATGAATACAGAAATATGCTACATATGCTCAGTGGAATACTATTCAGCTATTAAAAGGGGGCAGTGTACTGTTATTTGTGACAAAATGAGGAACCTTGAGAACATTATATTAAGTAAAATAAACCAAAGAAGCCTATTTGATATAAACTCTCTGAATAACTGTGTGAGGCAGACCCTTTTCAATGACCCTTAATGGTTATATAAGATGATTGAGATGTGATTTTTGTTGTGATAAGCAAGTCAGAGTTTACTGTTATCAATTATTGCAACATAGCCTATGATATGGTTCAACTGTATCCCCACCCAAATCTCATCCTGAATTGTAGTTCTCATAATTCCCACATGTTGTGGGAGGAACCGGTTAGGAGGTAATTGAATCATGGGAGTGTGCTGTTCTCATGATAGTGAATAAGTCTCATAAGACGTGATGATTTTATAAAGGGGAGTTCCCCTGCACTTGCCCCCTTGCCTGCCGCCATGTAAAACGTGACTTTGCTTCTCCTTCCCCTTCTGCCATGATTGTGAGGCCTCCCAAGCTATGTGGAACTGTGAGTCAGTTACACCTCATTCCTTTATGAATTACCCAGGCTTGAGTATGTCTTTATTAGCAGTGTGAGAACAGACTAATACAGCCTCTCTTACCATGACAAGTATACCCTCACACATTCATAAGCTTAGAAGTTGGTTTTTACTTATAGGAGATAGGGTATATTAAATAACTGAAAATATAAATAGAAAATGGGATTTGATTGATTGTATTTAAAATTAATATTTCATAACATGATGTACTAAGGTAGATTTTGAATAACATTTAATAATATATCCAGAATACAAAAGAATCTATGAAATTTTATTTTTGTGTTTTATACAGTGTTCTTGAAAAAGATTGTTGGTCCCAGAAAAAATTACAGTTGTATTGAAAGGAAACACTATGACTTATTGGCTCAGAAAATGGCTAAGTATTCTCTAAACTTGGCATATTGTTTTGAGTGTTCATTTCACAGCTTTCTTGCAATTAGGTGTGGTCGTGTGTCCAAATTTTGAAAGCTCATTTCAGGCTAAGTCCCAAGAAAACTTTGCAAACGTTTCTTCCTCTCCATTTGACATCTTTATTTAAAACAAATTATTTAAAGTAATATGAGATGTCAAATGTCAAAGAAGGTAGAATTCCCATCAGTATGGGTTCCTGAATAACTCTATTGATCAGAACTCCTCCCACAATAAACTTTATGTGACAGTGTTAAGCCACACTTCTCAGTGTTAATGAACTAATTCACTTAAGACACTGAGATGTCAGAGTTTATGTATCACAATGTTAAACTTACATTAACTAATTCTTTAACCCACAGAAATTCAGCTATTCTCAGTTTACTTCAGGGAAACACAGACCAAGTTTCCTACCTAATAGAGAAATACATTGCACAGACAAAGAGGGAATGCTCAAACTGTAAAAGGGCTCGAGATAATTTTGCCAAAACTGGTATTTCAAAATATGTTTCTATTTGTCATGTTTTAACATCTCAGAACAAGGTAACTTAACACAATTTCACTGTTTCTCAATAAGTCATTTATGGTCTGTTTCATGCCCATGCTTTTGCTTTGTGTGTCGCTCTCATTCTGCCTCTCTATTCCTGCATATTCTTCAGGACTCTGCTTCAATGCTATCTACTCAGAGAAGTTGTTCTAATCACCCTGCCAGAAGTTATACCCCATTATTTTATTATCAAACTTAGCAATATTGTTGTTTGTATTATGTATTATGCTTCTAGTTATTATGTTTGTTCAGTTTATTTCTGATTCCTAAATAGAAGGTGAACCACCTTGGGGAAATTGTCAGGTCTTCTTGGTTTATTAATGGAATTCAAGTGCCTAAGCTGGAAGGTAAGCTTAGAGATCATCTTTAAGCAGTGGAGAGAATGCATTGCTCAGGAGCTCAGCAGGAAGCTAAAGGGAAAGGGGGCCAGAAGGGAGCCTGTTGCTGATGAGGAATAAATGAATGCTCCACATTGCCCTAAATAGGTATAAGAAAACAAGATAAATTTAAATAATACCTACTTTAGCTTAATTGATTAGCAATCAAAGTAATGGGTGGAGATCATTCGTGAATTAATCTCTGAGTAATTGGCGAGAAAAAGGCAGCATCTAGTGATTGAAGAAATAGCAGAAATGTATCATAATTTTTACTTTTCCCCCATTACATTGGTTTTCCTGTGACAGAAATAATTTATTTAATCAATGCTCTTTCTTAAGAATAGAATCCTCTAGCTACTCAGTGAGCTAGTGTTGCTCCCAGAAGCAGCAGTAAAGTGATAAGAGTAGGAAAATTATGTACCTAAATTAAGAAAGTGATTTACAGTAGTGGCTCTGAAAGCAACAGAGTTAGCAAGGAGTGTTTGAGCTCCAGATATTTATTAGCTTAGAGCAAACCACCTCAGCAGTAGAAACAGCAGGATGGTCTGAGTAAGAAATTATAAAACAGAAGGAAACATGTGCAGGAAAATGTAGTGAGGTATAGAAAATCATTGAACACATCAAAGAAGGGGCACACACTAGTGATTTAAAAAGATTATTAAAATTTTCAAAAAATAATGACCTACCATTTATATTTCCAATGAATGTAAAATGTATTTCTATAGCCCTACAACACTATGAAAGATGGATAACACTATGACCCATGCAACAATTCTGGGGATGCATCAAGTCATATTTCCTAATTTTTTTCAAATTAATGTCTCACCTATTTCTTGATTAAATTAGCAGGAAAATTAATGTGTCTTTTTAAAGCTTTTATTTCTTTCTTTCTTTTTAACTGTGCAAACATTTTAAAGCAATATATTCATTTC
This sequence comes from Macaca nemestrina, assembly GCF_043159975.1. NCBI lineage: Eukaryota > Metazoa > Chordata > Mammalia > Primates > Cercopithecidae > Macaca > Macaca nemestrina. The sequence goes on from NC_092127.1 coordinate 28,540,280, forward strand.
AAAAAGGCTAATCTACTTTCAACAACCAGACCAGACAAAGCCCTGGAGTGACAACTCAATACTTTACAGTTGAACTCAGTATTACCTGCTGCCATTTCTGTAATGTTCGTATTGTGTTGCTTTTGTATGTTGTTTTCTTTCTCACTGAGACTTCTTTTTTCTGCCACTGTGATCTTACAGTTACTCTTCCATATCCCTCCACAAGCTAGAAAAAAAATGGTCAAGTTTGGTCTACCAAGTTAACAAATATTTATTTAACATGCATATGATTGTAGTAGTTCCCAAATTGTTAATAAAAGAAAAACATCTGAAGCCTAGGGCTTATGAATCTGGGGGATAGTGGTGGAAATAATTATAGGGCTAGAGTTAGCCTTAGCCCCAACCTAAAAAGAAACTCAGCCAGATTTGCCTCTTCCACTATGGCACATGGAAGCCAATCTGTTCTAAAGAAGCCTGCTATCTAATTTCAAATGGTGATGTTAATTAATAAGGTCCATTTAACTGGAAAAGAATCCTTAATGCTATAGAAGAGAGCATAAAGAGAAGTATAAAGAGGAGAGAGAAAAGTGAAAAGAGAAGATTACTTGTCAAATTAACAGAAAGAATAATCTTTCCTAAAAATTGTCAGATAGATAATAGATTCTTTATAAACAAACATGTTGGTTAAGCTACACTTTAAGTATAAAATTGTATATTTATTTTAATTTATTTAAATATAATAAAATACACTGAATAAACATTAAGAATAAGAAAGTAAGAGTGGCTATATTAATGTCAGATATAGTAGATTTCAGAACAAGGAATATTACCAGGCATAATAAATAGTTTAATAATTATAAGAATGTTATTTTACAAAGACCAGAATCTTCAATATATATACAGTTAACAGTAGAGCTTCAAAATACATGAAACAAAAACTGACAGAAGAGAAAGAAGAAATATACAAATCTGTAATTGTAAATTGAGATTTCAGAACTTGTTCTCTCAGTATGTGATAAGTTAAAAATTCAATAAATATATAAAAGACAGGAATAATATAATTCCTTAAACCAACTTAATTGATCTTTATAAAACACTACATTCAGTGTTTTATACATTATTTTAGGTATACCAGAGTATAAATTATTTTAGGTACATTCACCAAGATAGACCGTATACTAAACCATACAATAAGTCCCAATGAATTTGTATTAAAATCATATAGAGTTTTCTTCTCTGACTACAAATGTATTACATCAGAGAGTAATAGCAAATAGATACCTATAAAATCTCTAAATATTGGAAGTTAAACAACACACTTCTCATTACTTATGTTAAGTAAAATTTTGCAAGGGAATTTATAAAATATTTAAATTAATTAAAATAAAAAGTATCAAAAGTAAATGCTTGTATTAGAAAAGAATAAAAGTCTCAAGACAACTAAACTTGTAATTTAAGAACCTAAAAAAATAAAGTAACAATTTAAACTCGATATATTTGTTCAAAAACAGTTAGTAGTGAGGGAAACTTAATGAAACAATGAACAGGGAAAAAGGGAAAATATAAAATCAGTGGTTGGTTCTGAGAAAAGGTCCATGAAATAGTTAAAATTGATATTTATTTACATAAGAGTACATACTACATGATAAAACTCTGGATGAAACTCTAGAAATTGAGATTCCATCTATAGTGACAGTAAATGGAACATTGCTGAGTTTGAATGAAATTATTTGAGGAAAGAGCAAAGGAGAATTTTCTGGGGTGATGAGCACATTTTGTTGTGTCACATTGGACTTATAGTGAGTTTTTTGGTATATACATAATATATTCATGTTTTGTATATTTCTTATGTATATTTAATGTTTATTTCTTTAAATGAATTATATATATTTATATTTGAGATTCATTTATGTGTTAAGATTGGCTGATACTTAAAAATATTGTGTACTTGTTCAAGCAGGAAAAGTGATGTATTAGAACCTACTACGTCCAAATTTATGATCTATAAATCAAATACAAATTCAAATTATATAAATCTATTATGTCTCCATTATAGGACATTATTACTATTTTTATTGGTAATGGTAGTCATATTAATAATAAACATGATCATCACTGCAACTGGCATAATGAGATGCTATAAAATACTACATGGCATTTTTCATCGGCTGAAACTTCCTATGTTGACCTTTAAAGTTCACTTGGAAAATTACAGCTCCCCTGTGTCTACTGGGAAATGCATATTCAGGACAAGGAAAACATGGTAAATTACTAATTTTCAGAGTTTGTCTCCATATGTGTTTCTGCTTCTATTTTCATTCCCAAATTTTCATTCTCATCTCCAGTTTTTCCTAATACATAACCACACATTCTGTGAGACCCTTTATTTAAGGAGCCAGAAATCCTCAATATTTGCTTTATATTTTTAACTTTTTCTTACATATTTTTGTAAATTTTTAAGTCTTTTCATTTTTGTTTTAGCCATAGTATGTCATTTTATGCTTAATTCAGGAGGAAGTCAAATACTAAAGTATATTTATTAAACCCAACAAAACAAAAAAATAAAGTTATTTTAAGTTAAAATGAGATTTTTATGTATATAATTTATATTATAAATTCTGCGTATCAGTCCTTTGTCACAATATTTTCTTCCATCATGTGATTTGCCTTTTCATTTTCTTACTAGACTCTAACCTTTGATCTTTACCTAGTTGATAACTTTGCATATTTTTTCTTAGTTTTCTCATGGCTGAATTTCTCATTAGTTCCAAAATAAGCTTTTCACCTAAAAATATTTTTATATTTTTACCTTATAGCAAGTCCTCACAATAAACCACTTTAACCCTTTTCCTGTTTGCCCCAAGAATACTTGCTGGCGGGGCCTGTGCTGCAGCATTTACCCCAGGGTAACTTTGCCACAAAATATCTTGCTTTTATTATTATTTTTGCAATGCTCTAGTATAATGACTTTGGAAACAAAAGACATCATTCTTTTTATAGAATTCTGGTTTTAGCACTGGTATTATCATTTACAAAATACAGTAATTCCTGATCGCAGAAAATGTCAAATCCTAGAAAACGTAGCATGCTTATGTGTGATGTTAACGTCCTTCTTGAAAAGTTGTTGGCCAAAGACCTATTTGATGAATCCAATTTTTCCAAAATAGAACATTCTGATGATTCAGATGATTCTGATGTTAGCTCTGTTTGGAAATAACTCCAAGAAGGGTTTTTATATTTTATTTTTACATGGAAAATCAGGTTTGCTTCAGCCTTAAAGAACGTGTCTATGTAAAATTAAATGAGCGCTGGCAGTGGGCTGCATTTATTTATTTATTTTTCTAAACGGGAAAAGGGTTAACTAAAAAAAATAGATCCGTGAAGCTGAAGTACATGTGCTTTTTCAAAATAGAATTTTACCTAACTACCATTTAACTACTACCTTCTGTTCAAATATTTCCACATTAGTGTTTTCAAAAGCAAAGCAGTAATTTTGTTACCACTTCATTCTTAGTATTCAGCCCCATATAATAACCATATATATTATACATTTCTGAGAAAAACCAAAATATTCAACTAATGACTAATTTTTCTATATCTCAGATTCATAGACTTATTCAGAGTCCCATATTTTCACAATTGCAGCTCCATAGCAACATGTTCAACTATGTACTGAATAACAACATTTTGGTCAACAATGGGCTGCATATAAAACAATGGTGGTCCAATAAGATTATGATGGAGCTCCTGAAAAGTTCAGATTATATAAATACTTCCCATTGTGTTCCAATTACCTATAGTATTTGGTACAATGACATGTTGAACAGGTTTGTAGCCTACAAGCAATAGGCTGTCACACATAGCCTAAGTGTGTGGTAGGCTATATACTCTAGATTTGAGTGAGTACACGCTATCATGTTTGCACAAGGACAAAATCACCTAAGGACATATTTTTCAGAATGTATCCCCATCATTAAGCAATGCATGATGGTATTTTGACACCATGATATCAATTGCTCTATTAAGATTATTTCAGGCCATATATAATCCAGACTCTTCAAACAATCCAAATTCAAGATAAAAATAGAATTATAGAATTATAGTCCCAATAATGAATAGTAGTCCTCTTTCAGTAACTCTTGTCCCCGAGATTGGGAACAGTTTAAGTCACACTCAGAAGTGTCTTCTTAACTATTCATAAGAATTCTGGGCCCCTGCCCAAAATAAGTAGTTAACAGACATATTTTGGATACGTTTTCTTTTATCATTAGGAGTTTACTTGTGTTTTGTTTTAAATCCCCTTTCCCTTTATGCTTTCCATTGCAGAGGTGTTCAGTGACATGAAATTTTGAGAATCTACCTTATTATTATTAAACATTTTTTTTCTTGAGCTCAAGATCGCACACGTAAGACCATAAATACTGCTTCTTATTGCTTCATAAGGCCTTAGTGCAAGTTCCTTAGTTCCAATTGCTGTCACCTTCTATTGCTGAAGCTCCTGATACTGAGAACCAGCACTACCAACTCCCTCTTCCTTTAAAATACAGTCCAGTGCAGTGATACCCTTGAGTCTCATTCTTTGTTTCTGGATTGCTGTATGTATGTATGTGTTCATTTACTCAGTGCAGTGATAATCTTAAAATGTCACACACAGACCCTGGTTGCAGTAGTCACATTGTCAACATGACCAGAACTTACTGTTAATCTAGAAATCCTGCTTCATTTATCTTAAAATATAAAATCAATTTGTTTAAGAAAATTTTTCTATCCATTTATGGGACATCTCTAAAGGTGTATGTCCAAGTCTTAGTACTAGAACAATTTCTTTCTCTTTCACTATATAAATTTATTTTTCTTTCTGTGGATTTATTATAAAATATCATTTAAAATCAATGTTTTACTTTTATGTAAATTTTTAAATAAAAATTTATTTAATTTTAAATGCTATTTTTAATAGAAGAGGTATGACTATTTCCACAAATAAACGATCAGTAACAGCCACAAATCAAAACGAGGAAAGCCTGATAAAAACTATCATACCCTCTTCTAACAGTTTATTAGTAACTATCTTATGATGTTGCTAGTAAAGAAAGGATTTGTTTCAAGTTTCAATCAGACAATAATCTTAATGTTTATATTTCTGCTAGTAATAGGAGTATTCAGATGCTGCCTTTTCATAACAAAAATTGTTTCCCCACAGTGATTTGTGCCTCGAGTCACAGTGATATTTGAGTCATTAGGATTTTACTGCAATTCTTTCTTATTTTCACCAACACCATCATCATCAAGCCTCTAAGATTCCACAAAGATCAGCAGACTCTTAAAATTTAATTACAACCTAAAAGTTACATTGTGACTGGAAACAGAGAGAATGGGCCATTATGGTCAGCAAATGAATTCAAATGTGCAAATGTACACATTTCCAGCGTTGGACAAGAAAGTGTAAGCTAACTGATTTCAATCAATAGATAGTAATTTATCAAAAAAAAAAAAAATCCTTAAAGACTATGTTTCTGTGATCGTCTAAAATTCAGACTGAAGAAGGGGTCAATGTCTCTTAAGCAAGATGAAATATCACAGTTAGCCTAAGTAAACTTGTTTTTAGAAGGAACAATTTATATGTCAACAGAGACAGGGATTAGTGTAGTCCTTTCTTAATGCCAGCACTCCTATCTGCCAAGCCTGAAGGGTTGTAAATAAATGTATGTCCAATAAATGAGTCTGGAGAAAGAATGCCTGGCATCTTGGCTCTCATGATGAGGTTCCAGTAATTCTTGATTCCAGTATCCCTACCAATTACTATTTTGAATCAAACTAAACAGTCTACAGAACTGAAAGATTAACACTTAGAAAGAAAGCATCATACAATAATTGATCTATCTAAGCATTTGGCGCAAGTTTTACCTGCAAGTAAACAACTGGGAGCACTTGGGGGTGGTAAAGTAACCTAAATCATGACTAAACAGTACATCAAATGTTTAAAACAGATTTTGAGATGAATAGTTAATATTTTAAACACAAATGATTTTAAGGGAGCTACATGTTCTTCTTTAGTTTTGCTGACAAATCTGTCTTTGAACTGTGGGCCACTTTACTCTTCTCAATGACAATAATGTAGTATCTTGTGGGGTTACAACTTAGATACCAAATTTGTGAGTATGTTGTGTCAAACAAACTTTTAAGCAGTTTTGTAAAAAAAAAAATAAAAGAAAAATATATTTTTTACATTTATCTTTTCTTTGAGAACGTGACAATTCTTCTATTTTGAAATATGCAATAAATTATGATTAAAACAATGTATATTAAGAGACAAAATTATGCTATGAACATCAACATGTAAATAAATATTTATATGTATTTGAGAGAATTATCTCATCAATGATGAATCTAAATTCTAAAATCCTGATAAGCAAACAAGTAGAACAAATGTAGAAAGCAGAAAGATGGTATCACTCACTGTTTATTTTGGAATAGATTTTAACAAATGTGTGCACGTGTGTGCGCGCGCACACACACACACACGCAGGCAAGTGATACACTGGCAATACTAATACCAAAATAACTTGTTAAAAGTAGACCACTTGTATGGGACTGGTAGTTTTTATCTGAACTTGCCAAAATATTTTACTAAAACGTGTTTCACAAAATGTGCTGTCAGACATAGAAACAACTATTACCTGATTGCCAATGAGTTATTTAATTGGTCATCTAAATTAAACTTCACCTTCCTTACTAACAGGAGAGTAGAAAAATGAGGAATTTTGATTGGAGTAACTTGGTCTATATATTTGAAAGATTTCATTTTTATTATACACATTTTGGAAAAATCAGAGATTTTATTCATTCTGATCTAATCAAACATAGTAATTTCAGGATGATGGGATTAAGCAATACACACATGCCTTTATTTCAACGCAGGAAACTATCATACTGATATGCATTTCCTGCTGCCCAGGCTGGAGCGTGGTGGCACTATCACAACTCACTGTAGCTTCAACCTGTCAGGCTCAAGTGATACTCCTGCCTCAGCCTCCTGAGACTGGGACTACAGATGCATACCAACACACCTGGCCAATTTTTAAATTTTTTTGTGCAGACAGGGTCTTGCTATGTTGCCCAAGCTGGCCTTGAAATTCTGTCCTCAAGTGATCCTCCTGCCTTGGCCTCCCAAAATGTTGAGATTATAGACATGAACAACAATGCCCAGCCGTGATGTGCATTTTCACAGTGAGAAAATATCTGAACAAAACACATTATAATCTGCTTGTTAAGCTATATGAACAATTTAAACACTACAAAGTTGTAAAACGATCTCATTATTATTTCAACTACATTAAACTTTTTTCTCCGTCTTTATTAAATGACAGTGTTATATCAAAAGATAAACCAGAACCTTGAAGATTATCCATTTCATTTCTCTGAACTTCCCACTGCAAAATCCAACCTATTTTTATGTTACGTCATTTTCTTCCCCATGGTGATTATTTATAGCAGTGATATGTCATTTGGATGTCTATTATTTTCTTCAAATCCAGCCTTATTCCCCTCTGATTAATCTCCATACCATGACAGAGTTGCATTCCAAAATGCAAATTAGATAATATCACCTACTGGAATAATTTGTCAACAGTTATTCAAAATCTTAAGCAAAATTATCCCAGGACCTTAAAATCTCATCCATTTTCTACCTTTTCAGCCTCACCCCTTTCAATTATTCTTGTTTTTGTGTCCTGTGCTGCAGCTACATATCATGCTTTCATATTACTCAAATAAGCTCTTTCTTCTTTCATCTCTCAGTCTTCTGATATATTCAGCTTTTCGTCTGGATCAGTGCTGCTCAGAGAAGGTCTAAAGTAGTTTGCTACCAATCCATCTATGTTGCTATAAGGAGCTTGCATCAGAATATAAATCAACTATTTACCTATCCTACAATTCAGCTGAGATGGCCCTTATGTACGTGTGGCTATGCATATGCGAACTCTCTCACATACATATAAATATAAACACTTCTACATTTTATGTGGGTATACATATTTACATATGTGAATATATTAAATATAAATGTATAGGTATGTATACACACATATTTGTGTATATTTATATGTGTGTATGCATATCTTCACTGTTTTTTCCTCATATTTTGTGCTTAATTATTTTTTATTTTTAAATATTTTTGGGTGGCTACATGACATAGTTCATATTTAAAATATCTGTATTTTTAAATATTTAGGTGTGTATATTTATAGGGTACATGAGATATTTTGATACAGGAATAAAATATGCAATAATCACATAAGGGTAAATGAGATATCCATTGCCTCAAGCGTTCAGCCTTTCTAGTGTTACATTCTTATTATACTTTAATTAATTAATTAATTAATTAATTATAAGGCAAAGTCTTGCTCTGTTGCCCAGGCTGGAGTACAGTGGCATGATCTTGGCTCACTGCAACCTCCGTCTCCTGGGTTCAAGCGATTCTCCTGCCTCATCCTCCCAAGTAGCTGGGACTACAGGTGCATGCTGCCACGTCCAGCTAATTTTTTGTATTTTTAGTAGAGACAGGGTTTCACCATTTTAGCCAGGACGGTCTTGATCTCCTCATCTTGTGATCCACCTGCCTCGGCCTCCCAAAGTGCTGGGATTACAGGCATGAGCCACCAGGCCTGGCCAGTTTTAGTTATTTTTAAATGTACAATGAATTATTAACTGTAGTCACACTTTTGTGATATTAAGTACAATATTTTATTCATTCTATTTAACTATACTTTTGTACCCATTAACCATCAACACTTTTCCTGACCAACTGCATTTCACAGCCTCTGGTAAACATCATTCTACTATGTCCATAAGTTGAGTTTTTTTTAACTTTTTTGCTCCCACAAATAAGTGAGGTCATGCAGTTTGTCTTTCTGTGTCTGGCTTATTTCACTTAACATAATGATGTTCAGTTCTGTCCAGGTTGTTGCAAATGACTGAATCTTATTCTTTTTTATGGATGAATAGTACTCCCTTGTATATATCTGCCACACTTTGTTTAGCCATTAATCTGTTGATGGACACCTAGGTTGCTTCCAAATCTTGGCTATTATGAGTAGTGATGCAGTAAACATGACAGTGCAAATGTCTCATCAATAAACTGTTTTTCTTTCTTTTGTGTATACCTAGCCTTGGAATTGCTGGATCATATGGTAGTTCCACTTTTAATTTTTTTGAGGAATCTCCAAATTGTTCTCTATAATGATTGTACTAACTTACATTCTCATCAACAGTATACAAGAGTCCATTTTTCTCCACAACTTCACCAGCATTTCTTATTGCTTGTTTTTTTGATAAAATCCATTTAAATATTTGGGAAAATTCAGCATTGAAGCCATTGAGTCCCAGTCTTTTATGAAAGATATTTTATTATTGATTTGATCTCATTATTTGTCAATGATTTGTTCAGGTTTTAAATTTCTTCATGGTCAATCTCAGTAGGTTGTATGTGTCTAGGAATTTACCTATTTGTTCTAGGTTTTCCAGTTTATTGTGATGTAGATGTTCATAATAACCTCTAATGATCCTTTGAATTTTTACATTATCAGTTGTAATGTCTTCTTTTTCATCTCTCATTTTATTTCTTTGGGTCATCTCTCTGTCTTTCTCAATTTTTGTTTTGTGACTAGAGGTTAATTTTACCTTTCCAAAAAAAAAAAAACAACTTTTGGTTTCGTTGATCTTTTGTAGTGTATTCTTCATTTAAATTTTATTTTTTCTGCTCTGATTCATACTATTTCTTTTCTTCTACTAATTTTGGGTTTGATTTGCTCTTGCTTTTCTAATTCTTTAGGATGAGTCATCAGGTTGTTTATTTGAAGGTTTTCTACATTTTTGATGTAGGTGCTTATTGCTATAAACATTCTTCTAAGTACTACTTGTACTGTATCCCATAGATTTTGATATGCTGTGTTCCCATTTTTATTTATTTCTATACGTTTTAATTTTCTTTTAATTTTTTATTGACTCACTGTATATTTAGAAGCATATTTTTAAATCTCCATATGTTGTGTAGTTTTCAAAATTCCTCCTACTGAATTTTAGTTTTTTTCCGTTGTAATAAGATACTTGATTTAACTTCAATTTCTTTAATATTTTAAGGCTTTTTGTGGCTTAATATATGACTTGTCCTTGAAATTGATCCATGTGCTGAGGAGAAGAAGGTGTATTCTGTAGCTATTGCACAAAATATTCTGTAAATATCTGTTAGATCCATTTGGTCCATACTGCAGATTAAGTAACTCCAGAGGATCTTTCTTTGTTGATTTTTTTGTCTGGATGATCTGTCCAATACTGGAAGTATGATATTGAAGTCTCCAGCTATTATTGTATTAAGGTATGCATCTCTCTTTAGCTCTAATAAAATTTGCTTTATATATATGAAATATCCAATGTTGGTTGCATACATGTTTACAATTGTTATTGTAACAATTTGCTGAAATTGTAACAGTATCCTTTTGCAGAATTGTGCTCTTATCTGTAACAATATTGTAACAGTAACAATATTGTAACAGTATCCTTTTGCTGAATTGTGCTCTTATCATTATATAATGACCTTATTTTTCTCCTTAGAATTATTTTTGATATCTATTTAGTCTGATACAAGCAGCTCCAGCTTTTTTTAAAATTTCAATTTTCCATTTGCTTGGAATATTTTTTTTAATCCCTTTGTTTTTGGTCTATGTGTGTCTTTATAGGCAAAGTGTGTTTCTTATAGGCAACGGATCATTGGGTCTTTTTTTTTTTTTTTAAATCTGTTTAGCCATTCTGTCGTTTGATTGGAGAGTTTCATCCAGTTACATTCAATGTTATTATTGATAAGTAAGGAATTCCTCCTGCCATTTTTTTTTCCTGGTTTTGTGGTCTTCTCTTCCCTTTTTCCTTCCTTCCTGTCTTCCTTTTAGTGACGGTGATTTTCTCTGGTAGTATGTTTTAGTTTCTTGCTTTTTATTTTTTGTGTATCTGTAGTCAGTTTTTTGATTTGAGGTTGCCGTGAGTCTTGCACATAATATCTTTTAACTCATTATTTTAAACTGATGACAACTTGACACTGATTGCATAACAAACACACTAGCATACAAGCCGAAAGAAAACTAATAAAAATTCTACACTTTAACTTCATTCCCATGCTTTTCAACTTTTTGTTGTTTCTATGTAATCTTACTATAGTGACTATGTCTCAAAAAGTTACTGTAGTTCCTAATTTCAATTAGTTCATCTTTTATTCTTTCTACTCAGGATAGAGTAATTTATACATGACAATTATAATGTTATGATATTCTGTGGTTTTATTAATGTGTACTTATTATTACCAGTGAGTTGTGTACATTCAGATAACTTCTTATTGCTCATTAATGTCTTTTTTTTTTCATGTAGAACTCCATTTAGTATGTCTTGTAGGACAGGTCTGGTGTTGATGAAATCCCCCAGCTTTTGTTTTTCTGGGGAAGTCTTTATTTCTCCTTCATGTTTGAAGGGATTTTTATCAGATATACCGTTGTATGGTAAAAGTTTTTTCCTTCTGCATTTTAAATACGTACTGCCACCTTCTCCTGGCCTGTAAGGCTTCCACTGAACAGTTTGCGGCCAGATGTCTTGGAGCTCTGTTGTACGTTATTTGTTTCCTTTCCTTTCTCTTGCTGCTTTTAGTATCACTTTTCATCCTTGATCTTTGGGAGTTTGATTATTAAACGTCCTGAAGTAGTCTTATTTGGGCTACATCTGCTTGTTGTTCTATAACTTTCTGGTACTTGAATATGGATATCTTTCTTTAGATTTGGGAGTGGCTATCTTATGGGGCTTTTTTGTTAATTTTTATATTACACAATAATTTTTCATTAACAGAGAAATTTGGGAAGTTCCCTGTTAATACCCCTTTGAATTAACTTTCTACCCGGATCTCACTACCTCTGCTTTAAGTCCAGTAACTTTTTGATATGCTCTTTTGAGACTATTTTCTAGATCTTGTCTCCTCTGACTGTGTATTTGCAAACAACCTGTCTTCAAACTCAGTAACTCTTTCTTTTTCTTGACAAATTCTGCCGTTGAAACACTGATGCATTCTTCATTGTGTTAATTGTATTTTTTCAACTCCAGAATTTCTGCTAGATTCTTTTTAATTATTTCAGTCTCTATTAAATTTATCTGATAGAATTCTGAATTTCTTCTCTGCTTTATCTTGACTTTCTTTGAGCTTTCTCAAAACAGCTATTTTGAATTCTTTGTCTGAAAAGTCACATATCTCTATCTCTCCAGAATTGGGTCCATAGTGCCTTCCTCATTTAGTTGATTTGGTGAAGTTATGTTTTCCTGCACTGTCATGATGCTTGTGCATGTTCATCAGTGTCTGGGCATTGAAGAGTTAGATATTTATTGTAACCTTTGCAGTTTGGGTCTGTTTGTACTTGATTTTCTTGAGAAGGCTTTCCAGGCATTAGAAGAGACCTGTGTATTGTGATCGTAATCTCTGTCACTGTAGCCATGTCTGCATTAGGGGGCACCCCAAGTGCAATATGCTGTTGCTCTTGCAGGCTCTTAGATGTACTGCCTTGGTAGTCTTGGGTAAGATCCTGGAGAATTCCCTGGAGAATACTTCCCTGGTAGTCTTGGGTAAGATCCAGGAGAATTCTTGGATAATTTTTGAGAGAAAGTGAGGGAAGAGAACAAGAATCTCTGCCTCCAGACATTCCCTCAGAAAAAGAGTCTCTCTCTCTCTCTCTCTTTCTCTCTCTCTCTCTCTCTCTCTCTGCGGAGCTTCCTGGAGCTGGGGGAATAGTGACATGAGCACTCCTGTGACCACCACCACTGGGACTGTGCTAGGTCACACCCAAAGGCAGCACAGCACTGTTTCTTGCCCAAGGTTCATGGTGGCCACTTCCTAGTTACCACCTGTGTTTACTCAAGGTGCAAGGGCTCTACAGTTAACTGGTGGTAAATCCAGCCAGCCTTGTGTCTTTCCCTTCAGGGTGGTGAGATCCTTCTGGTCTCGGGCGAGCCAAGATATGCCATCTGAGATCCAAAGCCTGGAGACAGGACCTTTAGGAACAGACCTGATGCTTAGTTCTGCTGCTGCTGAGCTGGCATCCATGCCACAGGACAAAGTCCTTCCCACTCTTTCCTCCTCTTCCTTCAAGCAGAGGAGTCTCCTTCCCTGGCCACCACCATCCTAGGCCCACAGCAAGTACTACCTGGTTACCACTTGTGTTCACTCAAGGCCCAATGATTTCTTAGTCAGATTGTAGATAATGCTTCCAGGTGTGAGTCTCCCCTTTCAGGGCAGTGGGCTCCTCTCTTACCTAGGGCAGGTCTAGAAATGCCATCCAGGAGTTAAAGCCTGAACCACAGGAGCCTGCTTCTTACTGTCTTCCTCTGTGGCTGAGCTGGTGTCCAAGTTGCATGACAAAGTGCCCTTAACTCTTCCTTTTCCTTTAGTCAAGTAAAAGAAGTCTCTCCCCATAGTCACTACATCAGGGAGTGTGCTGGGTTATATCTGAAGCCAGCATGGCTCTGAGTCTCATCCAAGGCCTGTGATGAGTACTGTCTGACTACCACTACTAAATATTCAGAGCCCAAGGCATTATACTCAGCAGATGATGAATCCTGCCAGGACAGGGTTCTTTCCTTCAAGGCAGTGACTTCCTTTCTGGCCCAAAGTATATCTAGAAATGTCATTGGGAACCTAGGGCTTGGAATGGGGGCCTCAGGACTCTGCCTGCCATCCTTTCCTACTGTTGCTGAACTGGCATCTATGTTTTAAGACAAAGTCTTCTTTACTCTTCCCTCTCCTCTCCTCAAACAGAATGGTGGAATCTCTCCTTTGTGTGCGAGCTGCACTGCCTGGGGTGAGGAGAAGGGTAATGCAAACACTCCCCTGTCTGCCCTGGCTTATTTCTCATTAGGTTACATGCCCTCTATGTCCACTGGCTCCAAGCCCAGCAGAGCACCAGGATTTGCCCAGGAATTGCAGTCCTCGTGGACTAGACTGCATTTCAAGTTTATTTAGGACCCAAAAACAATTTCGCCTGCGGTACCAGGGCTTGCCAGAACTCAGGTTTCAAACACTGGGATGGGTGATTTGCCTTTGGCTAGGGCTGGTATAAATGTTTCATCCATGATTACCAAGTCAGTTCTGCCCTCTGTTGCTCTCTACTGTGACAGGGCAGCTCTGAGTTCTAACACAAAGTCCTACAGTCAGTGCACTCTTCCTACCTGAAGTACAGATTCTCATGCCATGTAGCTGCCGCTGAGGATAGGGGAGGAGTTACATAGACTATTCAATACTGATTTTTCTAGCCTCTTCATTGCCTATTTCTTTGATATGATGTAACAACCAGGTACTGTGATTGCTTGCCTGATTTTCAGTTCCTATGAAGGGCTTTTTGTGTGTGGCTAGTTGTTCACTTTGGTGTTTTAGGAAGGAACCTTCACTGGAGGCTTCTATTCAGCCACTATGCTCTACCCTTCATCTTTTTTTTTTTTTAATTTTTAAATTTTTTTTAATTTTTGAGACGGAGTCTTGTTCTGTCCCCCAGGCTGGAGTACAGTGGCGTGATCTCGACTCACTGCAAGCTCCATCTCCCAGGTTCACGCCATTCTCCTGCCTCAGCCTCCTGAGTAGCTGGGACTACAGGCACCTGTCACCACGCTCAGCTAATTTTTTATTTTTTTATTTTTAGTAGAGATGGGGTTTCAGCGTGTTAGTCAGGATGGTCTCAATCTCCTGACCTTGTGATCTGCCTGCCTCAGCTTCCCAGAGTGCTGGGATTACAGGCGTGAGCCACCACGCCCGGCCTACCCTTCATAATTTTTTACCTGGGGAATTTCTGCTTAAATTTAGAGTATTGAGTAAATTAGACATCTTCTAAATCAGACATGTATGTCCTGCCTGTTGGTGCCCTATCAGTGTGGCTATTCTTTCTGTTTATTTCTTTCATTCTTCCTGTTTGTTTCTTACAGTCTTCCTCTTTTTTTTTTTTTTCTTTTATGAAACTCCCTTTTTATATAGGCTAACCCAGTATAAACACTATATCTTCCCTCCAATTTCTTCATAAGGCTGGCAGGAAAGAAAGAGTGAAGAGAAAGGTGCTACACTCTTTTAAACAACCGGATCTCATGAGAACGCTATCACCAGACAGCACTAGAGGGATGGTGCTAAATCATTAGAAACCACCCCCATGATCCAATCACCTCCCACCAGGCCCCACTGAGAATTTCAATTCAACATGAAATTTGGGTGGCAACACAGAGCTAAACCGTAGAAGAGGGATACACAGGAGAATTCTCCAGTACTAATAACACTCTTATTTTTTTACTGTCAAGTTTTATGGGTGCTTAATTTGTAATTATTTATTAACCTGCAAATATAAGTGCCATGATGTGTTCATGAATATGTGTACATGAATACATGCATATTTTATAGTAAAATGATTAAATATGTATATATATATCATTTATGATATACTCTAAGTAATTGGAGTTTAGATAGTAATATATATTTTAGGTATAATATCAATGCCATTAGTTTAAAATACATTTTATTGAAAATAACTGACATACATTTGAAAATCAGGAGAGTACAAATAAAATCTACTAACTGATTTGTGAGAAGTTCCGTCAATGATATTAAGCAGTCTCAATTATTCTCACATTAGGCAGAAAACATGAATGCACCATGTAAAGGTTAAGTTTCAGTTATACACTAAAAAAGATTTTTCTCAATATAAGAATAAAGTCATGTGTGGTCCATTAAGTTAAACAGAGTCAATGTGAAATTAAAAAAAAAAAAAAAAATAGCCAGTATGCAGCAGCCAGACAATGAAAGAGAAGGAGTATTTTTAAAAATCAAATGGAACACAATGCCAGTGATATTTGCCAGTTGACTGAGCTATTGCTTACCCTTTTAAGCTCCAGTGATCTAAAACTCTCAATGTGGAGTTTAGATGGCTATCTAATTATCTAACCTAGTTAACAAATAGTTTCTGCTGAAGGTCTGTATTTGCCAAATAACTTGTGTAATTTTTATTACATAAGCTAAAAACTACACAAGTTATTTTGTTTTGTTTCTTTTTAGGCAATTAAACTTAATTATAAATGACATTAGAGTTATGTTATATTAATATTACAATTGATAAAACCCCAGGCAATTGATCCTAGGGATGTTTGTACTTATCTTTTATTCAGTGTACTATTTGTGAGATGATTTATTACTGCCTTAGGCCTGAGTTGATAAAATGACAACTCTGAGGTTAGGATATACATTAATATCCTTTGTGGACCTGAAAAGCTATCTTCAATTTTTGTCCTAAGATCATAGTAAAACTCACTAATGAAGGACATAGGAACAGAAAAAAAATTTTTTCTGTTAATTCAAATATGATTGTTTCTCAAATAAACAATTAGAGGTGGAGACTGGAGGAACAAAGAAAAGAGAAAAATATGAAGGAAAGAAGAGAAAGAGAAGGAAAACAAAGAAGAAAATAAAGACAGGAGTGGAAGTAGTTGAGAAATAGGTGAGAAGCATTCACAGATGAAGCAAGTGGAGCTGAAGCAAAAACAGCAGAAAAAGAAAGTGGAGAAGAAGGGAGAAGGAGAAAGAAGAAGAGGAGGAAGAGCAGGGGAATGGGGAACAGGAGAACAGGAGGGCAATAGAAGGAGAAATTTCCGATTTTCTTAAAGCTAGTCAAAAAATTAATTTACTGGAACATGTGATTTTTCCAACTAATTTCATGTAAATGGACGTTTAAATATAGTAGTTAAAACGGTTATTTTCAAGTAGCATGCCATTTCCAAATGAAGATAAAAATTCCCCAAAATCTATTTCTGATATGTGATTGTTATTAACATAGCTAAATACATCTGTTTTTTGCATGCTTGTTTGTATTAATTGATTCTTTCAGGCTAATTTTAATACATTTTACCCCTCAAAATGCATTAAAATGTGTTTTTGTCAACATATTCAAAAATTTATAAATTATTATTTCAGTTCTATAAACTCTTATGGCACGCAAATCACTAGAATACCAGTTTATTCTACAATATGAGCCCTTAAGAATCAGGACCTTGAATACAGTTACATGAACAATCCCTTGGACTTAATAGTAGCTCAATTAACATTTGTTAAATATAGAAATACATAAAGAAAAATAAAAGGAAGGAAGAAAATAAGAAAGGAATGTAAGCTTTATATATTTTTACCTAGTGGGTCTTGTATAGATAGATACATGGATATGTGTATAGTAGGTATTATTTTGGTAAATATAACATCAAGGTATATAATGTCACTGTGTTAGGCTCCTTGCATTAGTATAAAGAAATACTTGAGACTAGGTAATTTACAAAGAAAAGAGGTTTATTTTGGCTCATAGTTCTGCGGGCTTTACAGGAAGCATGATGCTGGCATTTGCTTCTGGTGAGGCCTCAGGAAGCATACAATCATGGCAGAAGACAATGGGGAGCCCATATGTCACATGGCGAGAACAGGAGCAGGATAGAGAAGGAAGATGTCTCAGACTCTTTTAAACAACCAAATCTCACATGAATTAACTGAGTGAGAAGTCACTCATCTCAAGGGGATGGTGCTAAGCCATTCAAGAGAGATCTGCCCCCATGATCCAATATCTCCCACTAGGCCCCTCCTCCAACATTGGCAATTACGTTTCAACAAGAGATTTGGAAGAGACAAACATCCAAACCATGTTATTCCACCTTTGATTCCTCATATCTCATATTCTCGTCACAGTACGAAATGCAACAATCTCTTTCCAACAGTCCTACAAAGTCTTAGCTTGTTCCATTATCAGGTTCAAAGCCCTATATCTCATCTCATCTGAGACTCATCTCTTTCCACCTATGAGTGTGTAAAATCAAAACAAATTATTTACTTCCACAATAAAATGGTGGTACAGGCGTTCAGTAAATATTCCCTTTCTACAAGGAAGAAATTGCCCAAAAAAAGGGGTACAGACCCCACACAAGTCTGAAAGCTGGTAGGGTAGACATTAAACATAAAACCTCCAAAATAATCTCTGTTGACTCCATGTCCTACATCCAGGGCACAGTGGTGCAAGGGGTGGATTCTCAAGGCCTTGGGAAGCTCTGCCCCTATGGCTTTGCAGGGTGCAGCCCCCATGGCTGCTCTCACACCTTGGAGTTATGTGTCTGCAGCTTTTCAGCAGGTAATGCTCTGGTGGAGACTCCAACTCCACAGTTCCCCTCTGCACTGCCCTAATAGATGTTCACTGTGAGGGCTGTGCTTCTGTAGCAGGCTTCTGCCTAAACACCCAGGCTTTCCCAGGCATTACCTGAAATCTAGGAAGAAGCTGTCAGGCTTCCTTCACACTTGTATTCTGTGTGCCTGTGGACGTAACACCACATGGAAGTTGCCAAGTTTTATAACTTGTACCCTCCACAGCAGTGGCTGGAGCTGTATCTCAGGCCCTTTAAGCTGCACCTGGAGCAGGGGCGACCAGGATGTGGGGAGCAGTGTCCCAAGGCTGAACAGGGCAATGGGGCCCCAGGTCTGGACCTAGAAACCGTTGTATCCCTTATATCTCTGGGCTTGTCATGGAAGGGGCTGTCTCCAAAATCTCTGAAATGCCTTTGAGGCCTTTTTCTCACCATCTTGGATGTAGTATTTGGGTTCCTTTTAGTCATCCAACTATCTAGCAAATTGTTGCTCCACAGCTGGCTCCATTCCTCCCTTGAAAATGCATTTCTTCCTCTTGGCCACATGGCTAGGCTGAGAATTTTCCAAATTTTTACACTCTGCTTCCCTTTTAAATATAAGTTCAAACCTTAAGTAATTTATTTGCTCCTGGATATTTTCATAGGCTGTTAGAAGTAGCCTGGTCACCTGTTGAATGCTTTGCCGTTTAGAAATTTCTTCCACTACGTACCCTAAGTCATCACTCTTAAGTTCGATCTTCCACAGATCCTAGGACATGTACACAAAGCATCCACATCAGTTGCTGGGGGTAACACAGGTGACCTTTACTCTATTTCTCAATAATTTTTTTAAATTTCCATCTGAGACCTTGTCAGCCTGGGCTTCACTGTCCATGTTTCTATCAGTATTTTGGTCACAACTACTTAACATGTCTCTAAGAAGTTCCAGAGTTTCCTGCGTCTTCCTATGTTCTTCTGAGAACTCCAGACTCTTCTTACCTCTGCTCGTTACCCAGTTCTAAAGTCACTTTCACATTTTCAGATATGTTATAGCAGTGCCCCGATTCTCAGTACCAGTAATCTCTGTTAGGCCATTCTTGCATTGCTATAAAGAAATATCTCAGGTTAGGTAATTTATAAAGAAAAGAAGTTTAATTGGCTAACAGTTCCGCAGATTTTACAGGAAGCATTGATACTAACATCTTCTGATGAGGCCTCCGGAAGCATAAAATTATGGTGGAAGGTGATGGATGGAAATATGGTTATTTTTATTTTTGTTTTCTGGGGAACTTCCATACTATTTTTATGTTATAATGGCTGTATTAATTTACATTCCTACCAACAGTTTACAAGGGTTTCCCTTTCTCCACATCCTCACCAACATCCTTTACTCCCTGTCTTTTCAATTAAAAAAAAAAAAATTTTAGTTGAGGTGAGATGGTGTCTCATTGTGGCATTGACTTACATTTCTGTGATGACTAGAGATATTGATCATTTTTTTCATCTACTGTTGACTAGTTATGTGTCTTCTTTTGAGAAATGTCTATTCAGGGCTTTTGCCCATTTTTAAATAGAATTATTTAGTTTGGGACTATTGAGTTGTTTGAACTTCTTATCTATTATTAATCCTCTGTCAGATGGAGAGTTTGCAAATATTTTGCCCATTTTGTAAGTTGTCTCTTCACTTTGTTGTTTCTTTTGCTGTGTAGACTTTTACCTTTATGTAAAGATATTTGTCAATTTTTACTTTTGTTGCCTGTGATTATGAGGTCTTACATAAAAATATTCTGCCAAGACCAATGTTCAGAAATGTCTCCACAATGTTTTCATTTAATAGTTTCTTAGGTTCAAATCTTATATTTAAGTCTTTAATCCATTTTTATTTGATTTCTGTATATGCAGAGAGAGAGAGAGAGAGGGTCTAGCTTCATCTGTGTATGGATATTTAGTTTTCCCAGCACCATGTATTAAAAACTGTCCTTTCTCCATTGTATATTCTTTTTACCTTTGTTGAAAACGAGGTGGTTGTAAATATAGGTGTTTATATCTGGGTTCTCTATTCTGTTCTATTGGCCTGTGTGTCTGTTAAGCCAGAATTATTCTGATTTGGCTATCATATCCTTATAGTACATTTTGAAGTCAGGTAGTACACTACTTCTTTTTTGTTCATTTTGCTCAGAATTGCTTTGGCTATTTGGTGTCTTTTGCGGTTTCATACCTATGTAAGGATTTTTTCTATTTCTGTGAATAATGTCATTTTTTTTTTAACAGGAATTATGCTGAATCTGTGAATCACTTTGTGTACTATGGTTATTTTGATCATATTAACTTTCTCAGTCATGAACATGAAATATCTTTTCATTTTGGGGTACTCTTCAGTGTCTTTCATCAGTGTTGTATAGTTTTCCTTGTGTTGGTCTTTTATTTCTTTGATTAATTTGACTCTTATGTATTTTATATTCCTTATAGCTATTATAAATAGAATTACATTCTTTCTTTTTCAGATTGTTTATTGAAATATATAAATGCTACTAATATTTCTATGTTGATTTTGTAACCTGTAAGTTTTCTGAGTTTATCAATTGTAACATTTTTTGGTCGAGTTTTTAGGTTTTTCCAAGCATGAGGTCATGTCACCTGCGAGCAAAGCTAATTTGACTGCTTTCTTTCCAATATGTATGCCTTTTATTTCTTTTTCTTGCCTAGTTTGTCTGGCTAGGACTTCTGATATTACGTTGACTAGGAATCTTGAAAGGGTCTTGTTCCAGATCTTAGAGGAAAGGCTTTCCATTTTTCCCCATGCAGTACAATGTTGGCGGCTGGTTTGTCACATATGGCCTTTATTACTTTGAAGTATGTTCTTTCTGTACTCATTTTGTTGGTAGTTTTATCATAAAAACATATTGAATTTTAACAGATTTTTTAAAGCATCTATTGAAATAATTATATGCTTTTGTTCTAGGTTTTGTTAATGTGATGTATCACATTTGCATATGCTAAACCATTTTTGCATCTCTGAGATCAATCCCAATTGATCATGGTAACTGATCTTTTTAATGTGTTGTTGAATTTGGTTTCTTAGTGTCTTGTTGGTTTTTGCATTTATGTTCATTGGTCATATTGGCTGTACTTTTCTGTTTTTATTGTGTCCTTGTGTGGTTTTGGAATCAGAGGACAGACAGCCTTATAGAGTGAGTTTGGAAGTATTTATTCCACTTTAATTAGTCTGAAGAGTTTGAGTAGAAGTATTGTCAATTATTCCTTAAATGTTTGTTAGAATTCAGAAGCGAAGCCATCAGACCCTGGGCTTTTCTTTGTTGGGAGTCTTCTTATTAAGGTTTTAATCCTGTTACTCATTATTGGTTTGTTGAGGTTTTCTATTTCTTCATGGTTCAATCTCGATAGGTTGTATGTGTCCTGAATTTTATCTATTTCTTCTAAGTTTTACAAGTTGTTGGCCTATAATGTTTCATTATAGCCTCTAATTTGTCTTTTACTTTTATAGTCTCAATTATTGTGTCTTATTTTTTGTTTATAATTTTATTTGTGTATTTTCTTTTTCAATTTTTAGCCTAGCTAAAAGTTTGTCAATTTTATTAGTCTTCATTTAAAAAAAAAGTTTTTGGCCCAGCATGGTGGCTCACACCTGTAATCCTAGCACTTTGGGAGGCCGAGGAGGGTGAATCATGAGGTCAGGAGTTCAAGACCAGCCTGGCCAACATGATGAAACTCTGTCTCTACTAAAAATACAAAAAATTAGTTGGTCATAGTGGTGGGTGCCTGTAATCCCAGCTTCTTGGGAGGCTGAGGCAGGAGAATCATTTGAACCTGGGAGGAGGAGGTTGCAGTGAGCCAAGATCATGCCACTGCACTCCAGCCCAGGTGACAGAGTGAGACTCCATCTCAAAAAAAAAAAAAAAAAAAAAAAAGTTTTTTTCCCCAAAGGAAATTCTACAGAGTTTCTCTCAATTTTATTTATTTATGCTCTGATATTTATGATTTTCTTTCTTCTCCTAATTTGGGGTTTGGTTTGTTCTTGCTTTTCTGGTTTCTTGAGATGCATAATTAAATTGTTTATTTGAACTCTTTTTAGTACGGTTTTTCTGTATCTTACTGATTTTGGTATGCTGTATTTCCATTTTCATTTGTTTTAAGACATTTTTAATTTATTTCTCAATTTTCTCATTGACCCATTGGTTGTTCAGGAAATTATTCTTTGATTTCCATGAGTTTGTGTTGTTCCCAATTTTCCTCTTCATGTTGATTTTTAATTGTATTCCTTTGTGATCAGACAAGATACCTGATAAGATTTCCACTTTCAAGAATTAGCTAAGACTTGTTTTGTTGCCTAAGATATGGTCTATTCTGGATAATGTTTTATGTGCTGATGAAAATGTATGTATTCTACAGGAATTTGGTAAAATATTCTGTAAACGTCATGTAGGTTAGACCTAGTATGTACTTTAACTCTACGTTTCTTTGTAATTTTTTTGGCTAGATGATCTGTCCTTTACTGAGAGTGAGGTGTTAAAATTCCCTACAATTACTGTATTGCAGTCTATCTCTCCCTTTATGTCTATTAGTGATTTACTATACATATTTTGTAGCTCTGGTGTTGGGTCCATACCTATTTATAATTGTTATATCCTCTTTCTAAATTGACCCATTTCCTCATTATATAGTGACCTTCCTTGTCTCTGTTTGTAATCCAATTTGTAGCTTATTTTGTCTGATAAGTGTAACTTCCTTGCTTTTTTTATTTTTTTGGTTCCCAGTTGCATGAGGTATCTCAATTCCTTCACTGTCAGTTAATTTGTGCTTTTACAGGTGAGTTGGGTTTCTTGTAGGTGGCGTATATGAACTATAGTTCAATCATATTTATTTATCCATTCAGACACTTTATTTTTTAATTGGAGAATTGAATTCATTACATTCAGTGTTATTATTGATAAGTAAGGACTTATTACTGCCATTTTTTTGCACGTTTGTAACATTTTTAAATATCTCTTCTCCTTTTTTCCTGGCTTTCTTTGTGGATGAGTGATGATTTTCTCTGGTGGTATGTTTTAAATCACTGCCTTTTATTTTTAATATACTTATTGTAGTTTATTTCATTGTGTTTATCATGACACTTATCACAATAGAGGTACACAAGTTATTTTAAAGAGATGGCAGTTTCTTTCAGATCACAAAGAAAAATAAATAGCAACAAAGAAAAAAACTAAAAAACTAAAAAAAAAATTCCACTTTACATACACTTCATTGCTATCTCTTCCACATTTTGATTTTTGGTTCTCTCAATTTACATATGTTTATAA
Source organism: Macaca nemestrina (assembly GCF_043159975.1). Classification (NCBI taxonomy): domain Eukaryota; kingdom Metazoa; phylum Chordata; class Mammalia; order Primates; family Cercopithecidae; genus Macaca; species Macaca nemestrina. The sequence goes on from NC_092127.1 coordinate 28,563,775, forward strand.
TGCCTATGTATTAACAAGTTGCTATAGTTATTATTATTTTAATAGATTTATCTTTTAGACTTTATGTTACATTTATGCATTGTTTGCATACCACAATTATAGTATCAGAGTATTTTGGGGTTGTCTGTGTACTTTCTTTTACCAGTGGGCTTTATATCTTTAAATGTTTTCTTTTACACATTAGTGTTTTTGTTTTGTTTTTGGTTTTTGGTTTTTCTTTCAGATTGATGAACTCCCTTTAGTATTTCATGTAAGACAAGTCTGATACTGGTGAATTATCTCTGCTTTCTTCAGTAAATACTTTATTTCTTTTTCATATTTGAAAGATGGTTTTGCTAGATGCAGTATTCTTGGGTGGCAATGATTTTCACCACTTTGTAAATATTATCTCACTTCCTCCTGGCCCATTTGGTTTCTCTTGAGAGGTCTGCTGCCAGGTAAATTGGAACTCCTTTATATGTTATTTTCTTCTTTTCTCTTGGTGCTTTTAGGATACTGTATTTAATCTTTGATAACTTGATTATTACATGCTTTCTGGTAGTCTAATTGGGGTCAAATCTGTTTGGTATTCTCTGACCTTCCTATACCTGGATATTTGTATCTTTCTCAAGCTCTGGAAAATTTTCTTATCACTTATTTTAACAGCCTTCTACTCCTTGCTCTTGCTCTCTTTTGAGCACTAATAATTCTTAGATTTGGTCTTTTGATGTAAATTTCTGTATCTTGTAGGTAATATTTGTTCTTTTTTTTTTTCTTTTTTCTCCTCTGACTGTATATTTTCAAACAGCTTGTTTTGGGGCTCAAATATTATTTCCTCTGCTTGATCCATTCTGTTGTTAAGAGCCTCTAATGAATTTTTCAGTTCAGCAATATCGTTTTCAGTTCTAAAGCTTCAATTTAAATGTTTAATCACTATTTAAAACTCTTTGTTACAGTTCTCTAAAAAACTTCTGATGTGATTTTCTTTGTTATCTTGGAGATGACTGAGTTTCCTTAAAACTGCTATTCTGTATTCTTGTTCAGAGAGCTCACATATAACTGTCTCATTAGAGTCAGTCACTTACTCCTTGCTTTGTCCATCTGGGAGATCATGATTCCCTGTTTGCTGTTGCTTCTTGTGGATGTACATCTATGTATTTGCCTTGAAAAATAAGTTCTTCATTCCAGTCTTTTCTGTTCAGCTTGTCTTCACTTTACTTGGATATTTTTGTTTAAAAATTCTTTGTGGTTTCCCTGTTTATTGTAGTGTTGTATCCAAGTTGTTGCTTTTCTTTTGGCACTAAACACTTCCCTAAGCACAGATTTGCTTTGGCTGTAGTGAATAACCAAAATACTGCCCATCTTGAATTGGGGAAGCTCCAAAGGCTATATGATGCAGTGTGGGATGGCTGGCTAGGGATTTGTGCCCAGGAGACCTGTGGAATGTGCTTCGTATAGTGAGGTGCTGCCAAATAGCCACTCTGATTTGTCATCTCCTTTGGCTGAGTTATAGAGTAGTTTCCAGGGCTGGCAATGGTAGTCCTACTTACCCCCTTTGTCTATCGCTGTCCCGAGGAATATTTCTCCCATCAGGCGGTCACAATACTTCCCATAAGTTAAAGAAGGCACAAGTCTCCTGCTAGGAAACCCAAGAAGGTGGGTAAGCTGGTTGTCCACCTCCATCTCACTTTTCCCAGTTTAGAAACTATGACTTGGCCAGACACGATGGCTCATGCCTGTAATCCCAACACTTGGGGAGGCTGAGACGGGCGGACCATGAAGTCAGGAGTTCGAGACCAGCCTGGCCAATATAGTGAAACCCTGTCTCTACTGAAAATACAAAAAAAAAAAAAAAAAGAAAAGAAAATTAGCCAGGCTTGGTGGTGGACACCTGTAGTCCCAGCTACTTGGGAAGCTGAGGCAGGAGAATTGCTTGAGCCAGGGAGATGGAGGTTGCAGTGAGCTGAGATCATGCCATTGCACTCTAGCCTGGGTGACAGAGTGAGACTCCGTCTCAAAAGAAGAAGAAGAAAAAAAAAGAAACTATGACTCAAGGGAATATTTTCTATGAGCTCAGTGCTGGGCAGATTGGGGGTAAAGATATCAAATATATGGAAGTCCAATTCTTTTACCATATGCTTGGACTTTTTTCAATGTTCTGTGTCCCCAGGAACACTCTCCTTCTCGTATTTTAGTTTGGGGATTTTGCTGGTGATAATCTCCCTGTGTTTATTTGGTTTTGATTTTCTTTGAGGGTGACCTTAGCCAACTCTCTTCTAAGCCACTATTTTGGAATCAGTTTCATTTATTTATTTATTTTCTACATGGTTTCTTTACCTATTCATCTTCAAGTGAAGGATCAATCAGCTTTTGCTAAAACATATTTTAAAAACATGGACATGATTTGTTTGAAAACTGCACTTGCTTTTAGCACACTATTGCTGAGGGTCTGAGTCTTTTAGCCTGAAATGATATTTCATGGCAATAGAAGTTAAAGATAATCAGTACCACAGAAGAATTCAGATGAGTGCCTCTCAGTGTAATACATAACCATTTGTTTTTCAACTGGGGAGTCCTTGGTTGTCCTTATTGAGTTAGGCCTACTGGAGTAGTGTCTTGGACATGAGTCTTAAAAAAATTTTTTTATCTACTCTCTCTGTGGCTAACTAGGTGAATTCTTTTATCAGCAAAAACATTGTTATCTAAGTATGATTGCAAATAAAAGCCACAGTCTAGGTTATTTCTGTAATCAAGCTGACATTTTGATCAAAAATGATGCCCATTATAATTTTTTATGTTTTATTAAACTTCAAGAAAGTTGATTCCCCTGCCCCCAAGTTAGAAAAGGTACACTCATGACAATAAAGAGGAATCTCAGAAAGAATCTGTATCACAGGACTAACCAAAGTGGATGTGATTTATATGAGAAAAGGCAAATTTATATAGGGAAAACAGTGCCATATTATCCATGCAGTAAAACAGTAAAGGGACATGAAATTATCACGACAAGCTAAGAAAAATGAGATGAGCTAAAAAGGCTTTTAATCACCTTTAAAGGAACACAAATACAATTTGTTAATAGAAATATGACAGAAATACATTGAAGAGGAAGAAAGATGATTAACTATGGGAGAGGGGCTTGATACAGAAAGAGGGGAAAGTTAACTTTCCAATAAATATTTTTAATACAATTTTCTTTTGAATCACACAAATGTGTCATATGAAAAATATCATTAAATTTAAATGAAAAAAGAACTAAAACATGGAAATCACATCAAGTGGTTCTATATTGATGTGGCATATATAACAATGGATGCTCCCTATTTGTATGCAAGCTTATTTAATTTTATTGTACTTACATAATTTTGTTTGCACGTCTTTATTTATGATTTTAATTTTTTTTCCTCTCTATCCTTTAAAGTATTTTTTTGAAATACTTCATTGCTTGTTCAGAAAGCAACTTATATTTAATGATTTCCATAATGGTGATGCTTTTTAATTATCTTTTACAATACTTAAGGCCAATTTGTATTTTACTCTTGTAATAAAGATTTGCCATGCATAACTTATTTTACCTAAAATAAATTGTAATTAACAGTATTTTGTTCTGCGTTTAGGTTTATCAGAATTTTAAATGTGGGAAGTGTTTAATATATTCAGTGGGGTAGGCAAAATAAATAGAAGGAACAATCAATTTGCATTGATTTTGGAACTGCAGAAAACCTAGCCTCCAAGAAATGTCAGATAGAATGTTTTTTGGCTTTGTTTCTTGCTCTTTGTATTTTCCTTGAGTTTCTCAGAGCAATGTTTGGTTTTGTATAATTAGTTTTAAAAGTTGTATGTTTGCCTCAATCTCATGCTTTTTTTTTTTTAAATTTATTTATTATTATTATACTTTAAGTTGTAGGGTACATGTGCATAACGTGCAGGTTTGTTACATATGTATACTTGTGCCATGTTGCTGTGCTGCACCCATCAACTCGTCATTTACATCAGGTATAACTCCCAATGCAATCTCTCCCCCCGCCCCCCTCCCCATGATAGGCCCCGGTGTGTGATGTTCCCCTTCCTGAGTCCAAGTGATCTCATTGTTCAGTTCCCACCTATGAGTGAGAACATGCAGTGTTTGGTTTTCTGTTCTTGTGATAGTTTGCTAAGAATGATGGTTTCCAGCTGCATCCATGTTCCTACAAAGGACACAAACTCATCCTTTTTGATGGCTGCATAGTATTCCATGGTGTATATGTGCCACATTTTCTTAATCCAATCTGTCACTGATGGACATTTGGGTTGATTCCAAGTCTTTGCTATTGTGAATAGTGCTGCAATAAACATACGTGTGCATCCAGAACCTACAAAGAACTCAAACAAATTTACAAGAAAAAAACAAACAACCCCATCAAAAAGTGGGCAAAGGATATGAACAGACATTTCTCAAAAGAAGACATTCATACAGCCAACAGACACATGAAAAAATGCTCATCATCACTGGCCATCAGAGAAATACAAATCAAAACCACAATGAGATACCATCTCACACCAGTTAGAATGGCGATCATTAAAAAGTCAGGAAACAACAGGTGCTGGAGAGGATGTGGAGAAATAGGAACACTTTTACACTGTTGGTGGGATTGTAAACTAGTTCAACCATTATGGAAAACAGTATGGCGATTCCTCAAGGATCTAGAACTAGATGTACCATATGACCCAGCCATCCCATTACTGGGTATATACCCAAAGGATTATAAATTATGCTGCTACAATCTCATGCTTTTTATAGAATATTTTTCCATCAGAGAGATCACTGCAAAATACCTTTGGAAGTGCTATAAGAATGCTAATCATAACTTGGACATTATTTAGAAAGCTCATTCAAGCATTAGTGTCTTTTTATTTTACCCCCTAGCTTTTAAGTAATTTGCCAAGATTTCTTGTTTTCCACTTTTAAAGTTTATTCACCCTTATCTTTTACAAAAACCAAGATCAGTTCAAACTAGCAGTAACTAGTAGTACTGTTAGGATCTGTTGGTCAAGAGGTGCAGACAGTAAATAAAGACAGCATTATAGCAATACCATGGATATTGTTTCATTAGTGTTTGGGAGCAGTTATTGCTTATCTGTACAGAAATATGTTTATTAAGCTCACTGATAGCCTGGTACACCTCCTTTAAAAATAGGTATTATTGTTTTTCACTTCCTAATGTATTGTTCTTCTATTTTATATATGTATTTTTAAAAGGAAAACTTTATTATAGAAGCAACTAGGTTTTTGACAAATATTACCAACTATATTGCATAATTTGGGGGATTTTGTGGCATTAAGTAATATGAAGTTACTCCTTGAAAGCAACGAGCACATTGCTGAGCTTTATGCTCCATAATACTAGAAAGAGACACAACATAGTGGACCTCTTTGAATTATGAAGGCAAAAATTGTGATATTTTGCTGTCCTGTTTTTTTGTTTGTTTGTTTGTTTGTTTTTCATTTCCTATATGCCCTCAAACCAGGTAACTTTCCATGTGGCTCAGATTAAGAGAAGATACTTTCTAGGTGAACTAAGGGGACAATAGTTTTACAGTTAAGTCTTTATAAGTATCCAGTGGATTAAACTGTCTGTAAAATTTTTTACAAACCATAACAAGTCATGAGAAGAAAATCATAGTCATGGCCTCTGAATTTTTGGAGCAAAGGTAAAATAAATGAAAAAGACTCCTTTTAAAAAAGAGCTCTAGCTATTACTCTCTGAAAGATACTAAAATAACTGGCTTTCAGGAAATGGGAGACTTGGGCAGCCTATCAAAAATTTAACATTATCTGATATGACTAGCCATGTAAATCATGTGACCCAGTGACATTTTATTATCTAGAAGAATAGTTATCCAAAAGACCTGAACACATTTGGAAAAGTGTAATTAAATTTTAAGAACAGTTTGCTCACCTTCCAACCTATCTTCCCAATCTTGTCATTCTGTTGTCTCTTTTTCAACCTACATCTAAGATTTTGTGTGTGGTTTTTTGTGACAATTAACAGATCCCCGAAGTCCGGTACATGATTTGTGTGTAGCATGTCATCAGTCCTGGCTTAATGGCTTCCAGATGGCCATGGAGAAGGAAAACTCCACCGTGGGCAGAACTTCAACTATTATATTACATTTCCTACTGTGCCTGAAAGAAGAAATACTAAAAAATAGATCCATTCCAATTTACAACAGGGAGCAAAGGTTTGTTCTGAGAGATTGAAAGTGTGTTTGTCCACTGTAAGGCTCATTGGTGATGTCAAGTCGGGAGGAGGCCCTTTATTACTAGGGAAAATAAACACAGTAAAACACTTGTGGATATTAATCAGCTATCAAGGGCTTCCCTAATAGTCTCATGAAGTGGACATGGTGGAACTGTTGCGGGTTATATATTTAACCATTAGTTTAAAAACATGGTCTTGACGCCAAAAACATTTACAACAGGAGCAAAAATTGACAAATGGAATTTCATTAAACTAAAGAGTTTTTGCAAAGCAAAAGAAACTATCAGTAAACAGAGAACCTACAGAATGGGAGAAAATTTTTGCAAACTATGCATTTGACAAAAGTCATTAGCATCTGTAAGGAACTTAAACAAATGTATAAGAAAAAAAAAACAAATAACCCCATTAATAATTGGGCAAGTGACTTTAACAGTTTCTAAAGAAGCATAAATGTGGCCAACAAACATATGAAAAACAGCTCAATATTGCTAATCATATGAGAAATGCAAATCAAAACCACAATGAGATACCATCTCATACCAGTTAGAATAGCTATTATTAAAAAGTCAAAAAATAACAGATGCTGGTGAAGTTACAGATAAAAAGAACGCTCTACACTGCTGGTGGAAGTGAAAATTATTCAACCTTTATGGAAAACAGTGGTAATGCCTCTAAGAGCCAAAAACAGAACTACCATTTGACCCAACAATCTCATTACGGAGTATATACACAAAGGAATATAAGTCATTGTACCATAAAGACATATGCATATATATGTTTATTGCAGCACTACTCACAGTAGCAAAGATATGGAATCAACCTAAATTTCCATCAGTGGTGGACTGGATAAAGAAAGCATGGTACATATACACCATGAAATAGTATGCAGCCGCAATAAAGAATGAGATCATGTCCTTTGCAGCAGACATGGGTGGAGGTGGAGGCCTTTATCTTTAGCAAACTAATACAGGAACAGAAAAGCAAATATCACATCTTCTCACTTATAAGTGGGAGTTAATGATGAAAACACATGGACACATAGAAGGGAACCACACACTGGGACCTTTCAGAGGGTGGAGGTTACGAGGAGGGAGAGGATTAGGAAAAATAATGAATGGGTACTAATCTTAATACCTGAGTGACAAAACAATCTGTATAACAAACTCCTGTGACACAAGTTTACCTGTAAAATATACCTGCACAGGTACCCCTGAACTTAAAGGTTGTTTTTAAACAAAACCAAAACATGGTCTTCTATTCGCCAAGCTGTCTTGGTTAAAAATCTTGCTAAGTACTCTCTTCCAGAAGCAAACATTAATCCTTGGCCACCTGCTGTTTAAAACCATGAGTAAATAGAGTCAGGAAAACAACCTTTTTTTTTTTTTTTTTTTTTTTTTTTTTTTTTTTTTTTTTTGGTAGCAACTATTTCAGCAAAAAGGCAATAATTAATACAAATCTGAAATTTGCATTTTTTTTGACTCATGCATGATATTCCTTTCTATAAAGATTCCCATTCCTTGATGGTCTAAGGTGATGTGTGGGAGAGTATATTACTCCATATTTTATGTAACATTAAGTTACTGGGAACCAAATTATTTCTGCTTGGACTACAAAATTTTATAGATGTTTGTTTGCTTGTTTGTTGGTGTTATGTGGAAACAGCTGCTGCAGCTGTTAATTTCAGCCTACTTTTCTCTTGGGACCTAGTTTTTATGCCCATCAGAGTTGCATGAAGGAATATTAGAATTATAGCCACCAGAATATAGTCACAATCACTACCCAATTTTGATAACTGTAGATCATCTTTTGGTTAATTGCATTGTTCAGGCTATTTTATCTTTTAGAAATACTTCTGTCTCTTGTATTTTCTATTTTTTTATACCAATAGAGTTGTTTATTCAATCTAGCTCAACCTTTAACGGATTTTCTCAGATGTGTAGGAATATCAGATAAGGCTCCAGCTGATACTCCTTCATATACAGGATTAGATGTGCCTATACCATTAAAATAATGGGCAGTAAATCCAATGTTTTCCTATTGTATTCTTAGAAAAATGATTTTTTAATTATCAAAAAGTACCTCATATTAATTTATTGAACAGCCATTTAAGTACTTACTTCATAGCTGGAATGTTTCAGACTCTAAGACCATGCCTAAATATGGATCAAATATAAATTCCATGTGTGAAAATATAGGAAATTTTCAAAACTAAAAGCAGACATGTAAAGTAAGAGTGAAGTCTAATGCGGTTATTCTGGTTTGTCATAAAACACCTATTTGAATTTTTTCTGATGTGACTTTCCTTTTCTGTAGAGGGCAGAAAACTATAAGGGAAATTTCTCCAATTCATTTTCGTTTGATAATGCAAATGTGATTTTGGTCCCACATCAGAGACAAACACATTGAAATTTGAATGGAAATATATAGGATATGGTGCAGATATTTTATCCACGTGGATTGTAGCAAATGTGGCATGGTTCTGGAGCCAAAATTTGTCTCTGAGGCTGATTTGGCAGAGATGGCTTCTTGATATTAGAAAATGTGGCACAGTATAGAACTCTGCAGCTATAATAGCAGCTTCTTGACTTTGAACGTGATGTTTCCTGATGGGAAGACAGAGTGCCTTTTGGAAGCAGTAACTGCAGCTAACTTATGCAGCTCAGAATGGATAGAGTTCTAATATTTGTATACTCAGTGAAGAATGCCTCGTGATTTGACCAGCAGCTTCTTGATCATGGCAAAAGAACCAACACGTTTGGCAGTTTGGTTCTGCAGTATAGACCTAAGAGTAGATTCTGGAATTTCATTTTAGACTCTCCTTCAGCCATCTCAATTCTGTAAGCCATTTGACATACATTTTAATAAATCCCCTATATTCGGATTGTGTTTACTAGAATCTGTTCCTTGACCAATACAAAGTCCCCAAAAGAATATAAAGAACACAGAAAAGGACAGGTTTGAAAGACTGTTTTTTACAGTAAATCAAGTTATTATGTTAAATCATAATTGGTCCAGATAATAGTGATTTCTGTCTTTTCACTTTAAGTTAAATGCTGCTTCCTTTTCTCTATATTCATCTGTTGCCTTGCCGTCTAAAGGAAAGGTAAGAATAGAAACTACATTCAGCTACAACACCTGTGAGGAAACATTCTTTTGAAATGCAATATCATGTTTCTAATTTGCATTGTTTGATACCTCCTCAATCTGGCGAATGATCTTAATTCAAACTAAACTCATTTCCCAACTGATACTCTTATGTACATGCTCTTACTTTTTTCTTCTGCTTAAAAAAAAAAAAAAAAAAACCCTACTGCTAAACTTTCTTTTTTTAATCTTCATTCTTTTTTATTTTGAAAACATGCATTTTTAGTATCTTAACATTCTTGGTTCTTGAAAAGATTAATATCAATCTCTTATTTGTTACATAAATTTTCTTTATAAGATTAAATATAGAGTTTAAGATATTTTCCAAATTCCTTTGTTTAGAAAATATTTTATCTGCTATTACTTTTCAGTGCACTATGCAAATCAAATTCCCAGATTATTGAAATCATCGTTGTAAAAATAAACTGATTAACTTTAATATATTCATAAGGCCTTTTTTATGGAAAAAATTTTTTTAAAGCCTGCATAGTGTAACTATAATACTCATCAATATTTAAACTACAGTTCTAATTTGAAAACTAGGTAAAATCTCAAGTGCCAAAATTGTGAGCCAGACTCAGGAGACATCAATTCTCTTTATGTCAGTTTTCCTGTCTGTAAAGTGAGCTCACGATAGTACACATTTTGTAGGATTGCTGTTGGGATTAAATGAACATACACGCACATAAGTGCTTGTCACATAGCATATGCTATACAAGTATCAATTGTGGTGGTGCTGCTGCTGCTTTAGGGAAGCTGCCTTTGAATAAATTCAAGGAAAGTGAATATTCTTATATTGCTAATGAGAATAAATGCATGGTTGATTGGCAGTAAATAATCAGCATAAGTAATGAAATGTGGCTTTATGATGCCTGGAGCTCTGTTCTCACCATGTCGTTTTCTTTTTCTTTAAACTCACCAAGTGCATTATAAACTAAAGCATGTGGTTTGGATCCATCACCAATACTCATTACCTAAGAAGGAGACTATTATCTCTAGAGGAAGATGGGTCCAAGCTGGAAGAGCATTGTCATAAAATAAAGATAAAGTTCAAAGAGATCACCAAAGTAGAATTGTTGGAAAAGGCATATTGAGATTATCTTGAAAAACATAATAATTAAATGCAAAGGGATAGTGAAGAGTATTGGAACAGATACATTGGAAGAATGTATTACTGAGCTAAAGAATTAGAATGAAGAACTCTCATAAAACTCATCAGAAAGCTTTCAGGAATAAATAATTTTAAGAAAATGTTGCCAAGAGGCATGGAAGTTACAAGTATTAAAATCTCAATAATAGGAATACCAGAAGGAAAGATAAGCAAATAGAAGGGAGAAAATAGTAATGGTGGCATATTTTCCATAATCAAACAATGATTTTAAAATCACACACTCAAAAGAATTAATAATGTGCCAACAGGACACCAAAAAGTTCTATACTTTGAGAAATGTGTAATAACTGTGGATCAAAAATCACATTGAGAAGGAGAAACTTAACAGAAACACTGGCTGAAAAAAAAAAAAAAAAACCAAGAAAAGAAAATAGGAAGCAAATTTTTTGGTGTTAAGACACTACTCTCCATTTAAATTGTCATTTAGTGAAAAGCAAAACAAAAGTGTCAGTTAAGCTCTCATGTGTTTCCTCAACAAGCCGACTTGAAAGAAATTTTGGAGAAAAGCTGAAAATTGAAAGAAGAACCTAGGCAAATTAAACATAATCAGCGAGCCAAACAAATGTAAAAAAATATATATATGTATCTGAAAAATCCAATATAAAATTGTAGAAAATACCAATATGGTGTTGGCCAGAGATAAGATAACATATTGAAAAACTATACTAATACTCTTGTTTTCCTTTGAAAAAATATATATTTTGATAAATTTTATAAATCAATAGTCATAAAAAGGGCTCAAATATATCTTACCTAGTTTCCAAAGAATTACAACATATGTAAATTTATATTCAGCAGGAAGAAATTTAACATATGCAAATGATAAACACATACATATACAAGTGAAAGCAGGGAAGAAAAATAAAGTACGTAAATGGAGAAGATGGAATAGTATCACAGAAAAAAGTTTGAAGTAATGAAAATATGGCTTAAATATATCAATAAAAGGGCGGAAACTTAAATTCACAAAAATAATTAGTTACTATTTTTTTGTTTACAAGAGATATGTTTAAAATAATATATAGAAATTATGAAAATAAAAGTTGAAGAGTGAGCATGTGAAAAATAGAAATAATATTTTAAAGCTGGGTATGGAGAACAAAGTAGAATTATAATGGCTTAATGTTTGCTCTATCTTTGGTACACCGTACCCCACTTGTCCCCTGGGTTTCCACCACTTGCTCAAAAGAGAGCACTTACTTCTACCAACTTGCCTCATCTTCTAATATCACCAACTGTCCCTTGCTACCCAAGACTGGAACCTGGCTTTTGGTGCAGCTTCCATGAGATCTGCCATATTAGACATTTCAGTAGCTCTGTTACCCTGCTCTCATCATTTAGACTCACAGAGTACCTGGATTTTTTGGCCGGGTCCTGATTCTGATGCAGCAGCACACCATGAGTCATGAGATCCAACACCCCAGAAGCAGCTTGTTTGGACCAGGTTACACATGATCAACACACAGAAGAGTTAACACAACATGAGGCAATATTAAAATATAAGAGGCAGAAGAAATAAAGAAGAAAGTGAATGGAGTATTCTTATTTCTTCCTTGATAGACATCTATTAGACATTTTAGTTCACTTCCTATGTTTTCTTCTGAAGCTCTGGTCAACTCAATAAGCTTCCATCGACCAGGCGCAGTGGCTCACGCCTGTAATCCAAGCACTTTGGTAGGCTGAGGCAGGTGAGTCACGAGGTTAGGAGTTTGAGACCAGCCTGGCCAACATGGTGAAACCCCGTCTCTTCTAAAAATACAAAAATTAGCCAGGCATGGTGGCGGGCACCTGTAATTCCAGCCACTAGGGAGGCTAAGGCAGGAGAATGGTTTGAACCCAGAAGGCGGAGGTTGCAGTGAGCCGAGATCCCGCCATTGCACTCCAGCCAGACAACAGGAGGGAAACTCCGTCTCAAAACAACAAAAAAAGTAAAATAAAATATAAGGTGCCATCTTGCATTTGCTTCCACTACTTTCCTGTTTCACTTTAGTTTTCTCTGTCTGAGGATTGTACCTCCAAATGAACTTATATATACATACACATGTGTGTGTGTGTATATATGTCTATGTAATTCTTACATATATTTAACATATATGTGTGTACATAAATGGCCATAGCCTTCTTTTTCAGGAAATAGAGACTAAAACACTTGATACCAGAAGAGGCCAGAGTCATATTTGGGATCTAACTTTCCCACTTGTTAAAACAAAGCAAAACAAAGCTAACAAACACAAAAACAGGAACTTACGCTTCTGTTTGCAATTTGAGTGAGCATAAAACTTGCTTGACAGATAAGGTTCAGATGAAAGTTGATACTTTGGCAGGAGGAAAGTGGCTATTGTACTTGATGGTAGAATGGCAATGATGAAGAATTTTTTTGTTTTTTGTTTTGTTTGTTTGTTTTCTATGAAGAAGCTGCTTTTAAAAGTAAGTGAAGCTTTGCAAAATAAAAAGTTTTAGGTTAAGTTGTGTTAATTAGCAACTTAAATCATGCCGTGAAAGTGAGAGTGAAAAAGATATTTAACTAGAAATTCTTATCCTCTACATATAATGGACAGACCTTGGTGAACATTAGCTTCAGGATCTAGCAATAAAGAATGAGAAGTAATCTAAAGCCAGAATAATTGTGTTATAATAAAGTCAGATCCCTGATGAAGTAAGAGAGAGAGCTTTAGTCTTAGTATGATAGCCTCAGAGTGCTGGGAAATTTGAAAACCCAAATCCCTGTAAAACTCCTTGGCAAACAGTAGCATCCTCTTCCCTTTTCAGAAAAGAAACAAAAACAAAACAAACCAGATTTCCTTGCATAGTGACCTCACCTGAAGGAGGCACCTTGCATGATAAAGTTTGTTCCTCTCAAGAATATCCAAACAAACTCTAATGTTTTTGTATTAATAACCAAGGTTCGAATTTAGCATCACTGAAATTGGAAAATACTGGCCATCCTCCAGAAAAAAAGGGGATCTAAATCCTCCCACCATAAATTGAAAAAAAAAAAAAAGCTTATTAAATGTATATTTGAAGGAACCTGGATAACATGTATGGAGATGTATTTTTAAGGAGTTATACCAGAGCAGGAATAATATAAGAGTAGATAAGGGAGAACACATTGAAAAAGGGACTTATCCCTTACTATACATTAAGTTTTCTGGCAAGGACAGACAGAGCTATCCTAATACACTGCTGTGCTATCACCTTGAATTCTGAACATAATGATGCCCTATAGTAAATGAGATTGAGATGTTCGTGTGTCCTTAATATAAAGTCTTGGAATTATCACGGAGTAGTAAGTAGGGAATGTTGGAGTGGGTTTATTGTGTTAGAAACTAAGAAATTTCCTTTTTTTAAAGCTAATATTTTATTTTATCTATATCTATATGTATATGTACATCTATATCTATATGTACATCTATTTCTATCTGTATCAGTATCTATATCCATTTATCCATTGGCAGGCACTTAAGTTGTTTCCAGTCCTTGTCTGTTGTGAATAATGTTGCAATGAACATAAGAATGCAGTTTTCTCTTGAAACAGTGATTTTAATTATTTTGAATACATAATGAGAAGTGGGAATGCTGAATTATATGGTAACCCTATTTTTAATTTTCTCAGAAACCTTCATATTCATTTCCATAATAGCTATACCAGTTTATATTCCCATCAACAATATGTAAGCATTGCTTTTCTCTATATCTTCACTGATACCTACCTTCAGACTTCTTGATAATAGCTATCCTAACAGATGTGGGATATTTTTAAATTGTATTTTCCTGATGATTGGTGATATTGAACATTTTTTCATATACCTATTGGATATTTGTGTGTCTTCTTTGAAAAAAATGTCTATTTAGGTCCTTTATTCATGTTTTTAATTGGGTTATTTGGTTTTTCACAATTGAGTTGTCTGAGTTCTTCTTACAGTTTGGATATTAACTCCTTATTAGGTATATAATTTGCAAACATTTTCTCCCATTCTGGGAGTTATTTTTTAAGTTTTTGATTGTTTCCATTGCTGTACAGAATCTTTTTAGTTTGATATAATCTTGCTTATATTTGCTTTTCCTACCTGTGCTTTTGGTGTCCCATCAAAAAAAATCATTGTCAAGACCAATGTCATAGAGCTTTCTCTTGTTTTCTTTGAAGAGTTTTGTAAAAACATGTATAAACATGAAGGACATTATGCAAAATGAAATAAGCCAGACACAGAAATACAGATACTGCATAATCTAATTTATATGTGGAATCTAAAAAGGTTGAACTCATAAAATAGAGAGTAGAAGGGTGGTTACAAAGAGTCTGGGGTGGGAGAAGAGGGAGATGTTGGTCAAAGGGTAGAAACTTGCACTTATAAGGTGAATTAGCTCTAGAGACCTAATGTACAGCATGGTGATTATAGCTAAGAATAACATAATATATCCTAGAAATGTGTGAAAAGAGTAGATTTTAAGCATTCTCACCACCAAGAAAAAAAAAAAAAAGAGAGAGACAACTATGTGAGGTGATAGATATGTTAATTTGCTTGATTGTAGCAATTGTTTTATAATTTATACATATATCAAAACATCACATTGTGTACCTTGAATGCATACAATTCACATTTACCTATTATACATCAATAAAGCTGAAAAAAGGAAATATAAATTTTCACCTTACTGTATTCTTTGGCAGGGAACAGAGATCACTATCTTTCATAAAGCAATGAATAATGGACTGGTGAGGGGGCACCAGCATCTTTTGAGACATTTGCTGTTGACCGTCCTCTTCTGGTAAAAGTTAACAATGGAAGATGTTGCCATGGAACCACATTCCCTAATTTCAGCATGTTTTATAGAATTTCATAATAGTTGAGATCAGGTTGTGGACTTCTTATTGTAATAGGTAAGATGGCTTTAATCCTTACATTATAGTAAGGCTGGAAGTCTAACAATGTGCTCTGACTCTCAGGTCACTATGTTTACCTTGAGAAGTTCATAATGTCCCTGGAGGTATGATAGGTGCGGTGTTTAATCAATATAATCAAAACAAAATGGAAAGTCAGTACGGTCAGTATGTCAGTCATTGCAATGGGAAATAATGATTTTTCAACCAGGTTCTACAAATGATGCAATGATTAAAAAGCAGAGAAAATTATATTAAGAAAAGACATTGTATTGCCATCCAGAAAATACTATTCTGATACTTCCATAAAGAAATCTGTGGCAATTTCCCCAGATACCTGTCCACTTGAGAAAAGGAAATGCCAACAAATCCAAGAGCAGAGATAAGGCAACTGAGTTTACTCTGATACTAGGTAAGCCACAAAGGCTACAAGAAATAATGAACATTTACAACTGTGCAAACTAAATACATAGAAGGGAATATATGACGGACCAAGCCATAAATCCATGTTTACACTCAAAATATGTGCCTCTATGGAACCTCGAGATTTAGAAATCACATGGTTGACAAAGGCAAGGCTTTGGGATCATGCAAGGCAAGTCGATGGAAATGAGTAGATTATAAGAACTTCCTTTCCCACCCCCGTATTCCCACAAAATGCCAACATTCTTGAAATACAGGCTTCATTAAAGGATAGTCAGCAGGTAGCTAGATTCCACTGAGATTCACTCAGTGAAAGGATAGTCAGCATTTCTAGCAGAAACACAGAGACATACATACACAAATGTGTCTATATGTCTTGTTTTGTCTGGAATTTGAATGGAGATTGCTTTTTTCAAAAAGAATTTGTATATAAAAGCCTATACCCATAATAATCTTTTGTTTTGTTTTCTTCTTGGAGTCTCTCTGTTGCCCACGCTGGAGTGCAGTGGCGTGATCTTGGCTCACTGCAACCTCCGCCTCCCTGGTTCAAGCGATTCTCTTGCCTCAGGCTCTGGAGTAGCTGGGATTACAGTTGCGTGCCACCATGCCCGATTAATTTTTTTGTATTTTTGGTAGAGACTGGGTGCCGCCATTTTGGCCAGGCTGGTCTCAAACTCTTGATCTCAGGTCATCTGTCCACCTTGGCCTCCCAAAGTGCTGGGATTAAGCCATTGCACCTGGCCTCTATCAGCAGTTAATATTTGACTTAACCACTCAGTCAGTGCTGAAACAGTTATCATGGAGGCCTGCCTGTTCAGCTGTTAGTGATACTTGGCCTGCCACACCGTGACACAAGTTTGCCTATATAACAACTTGTACATTTACCCCTAAACTTAAAAGTTAAAAAAAATAATATGTAAGTTCTAAAAACTCAGATAACAAGCCAAGTAAGAGACAAGAGAAACAGCAAAGGGGTTTGGAGACAACTTTACCATGACTATAGATGCAAAAAATCCTGAAGACAGATATAAACTAGAAATTACACAATGTACAGATTCATTAACACATTAAATGAGAGAAAATTATCCCAATAAATGAAAGAAAACATAATTTTTTCTCCTGTCATAATAATTTCTCTTTATGTGCTTCACCTACTAAAAGACTATTATCACTATCCTAAAGCAAACACTATTCTTAAGTCTGAACCATTAAAACTTTTTTAAATCACATATTAGACAAGTCCTTTATACTTTCTGCTAACAGTTATTTTAAAAAATAATTAAGAGTTAGTCAATAGTAGAGAAAAATAATTTATACTAACAATAAAATTTAAAAACTATGTTTATTCACACATGTAAACATATTTGCTACTGAGTACATCTTCCAATGACATAAAATTTAACTTTCATAATTTTCCCTACACCTTAAAATTTTATGTAATTGCTAAAAAAAAGCTTTTGATGTTGTTTCACGTTCTACCAAAATAATTTACAGTAATTCAGTTCCTGTTGTACCTATGTGATTTACATAATCAATTTCAGTACCATTCCTCTGATTTGGTTGTGTTATTTATAATAGTGTATAACTGCCTATTTTTCCAATGAGAGTTCAAAAAAATGTGTCAACAACAAAAAAATACAAAGTATTTTTGTCTAAAATAATAGGCTATTATCACAATCCTTTGTACTGTGGTTTGACTTTTTTTAGGCAATGCATATTACAACATTCTTGCTATTGGGAATTCTATAAATTAGTTGTTTGAACTTTAATTATTTCCATTTTATTTTAATCACTGAAATATAATGTGCTTAATATAGCAACAAATGTACATGTTAGACAGAAACTACTATCTTCTATCTCATATAATAGTCATATCTTTTTATTTGCCATCATAAATAAAATTTAAAACTATAATATATGAGATTGCATGTTCAATGAAATTATTTTAAAGAAACAAGAACAGAAAAATCTATAAATTTCTGACTCTCACATGAATTTGTTAAAAACATTTATTTTTAAGATGGTCAATTTATGGTCAGAATTTTTTTCTCCTGAGCTAGTACTTGAAATGAAGCTAGCACACAGGCCAATATATCTTATTATATGGTCAACATATGCATTTCTTTAGTAGACTCAAACAAAAAAAAAAACTCTTTAATTACATTAAAATATTTCATGTTAAATCAAGATATTTAAAATTGTTATTAATTACATTAAAAGGATTTTTAAAACAGTTCTGAATAAAACAGAAGTGTTTGTATGGATTAATGAAACATTTTAAATTTTACCCCAAATATTGTGTTTTTTCAGAGAAAATAGTTCGAGGGTAAATATTCAGGTGAAAGTTAATTAAAAATGGTCATAAAAATACTGAGACTAGGCTGGGCACAGTGACTCATACCCGTAATCCTGTCACTTTTAGAGGCCTAGATGGGAGAATTGGGAGAGCTGCTTGAGACCAGGTGTTTGAGACCATCCTGGGCAACATAGTGAGATCCTGCCACTACAGAAAAATAATTTTAAAAAGTAGCCAGACTTGGTGGTGTGCTAAGATAGTCCCAGCTACTGGGGGTAGTGTGACTGAGGAAGATAGCTTGAGCCCAGGACGTCAAAGCTGTAGTAAGTCACCATTGCACCACTGCACTCCAGCTTGCATGACAGAACAAGACCCTGTCTAAAAAAATGCTTAGATCATTCAAGAATTTTAGGGATTTGTGGTACTTATTTGATATCATGTCTGATTTTATTTAATATTTTTATGTAATTGAAAAATATGTTACAGTTTAGGTTGTAAGTTATGACTTAGATATTTGTTGGATTATTAGTGAAATGAAGTTAGAATTAAAAACCAAGAATTTTCCTTAATTATATGGAGAAAAATAGGAAACACTAGATGTAAAATTG
This sequence comes from Macaca nemestrina, assembly GCF_043159975.1. Taxonomy (NCBI): domain Eukaryota; kingdom Metazoa; phylum Chordata; class Mammalia; order Primates; family Cercopithecidae; genus Macaca; species Macaca nemestrina. The sequence continues at coordinate 28,582,517 of NC_092127.1, forward strand.
AAAAGAATGAATAAAATATTTGTACACATGTGGAAGAGAAATAATCTAAAATTAAATTAACTGATTCAGAGTTAAAAAAGGAGAGGAACAATTTTTTTTCTCTATTCTTTTTAACTTTCCTACAATTCTGAATCATTTATGAAAAATAATAATAATAGTTTTAAAGATAGGATCTTAAAATAAAAAAGTTACCAGTCTCTCTTCCCTGCTTCAGACCCATTTTCAGAGATAACCATTTTTTGTTTTTAATTTTTACTTATTTGATGATCAGTTATATAACTTTGAGTTATGTACATTTTTTCTTTAGTCTATTGTAAAATTTGTTAGAAATAATACTGATTTACCATTAAAAACTGTAAAGAATGCACTAAATTTCCCTGCTCCCCACTTCTGTGCTCAACTCCTGGTTTGTGTTAATTTTACTATGATTATTTCATTGTCAAATTTTACAACATTTGTCCTCCTTTCCATATATAATGAACTCATCTGTGCTTTTTCTTCAGTTTAAAATTGGAAACTTAACTCCCCACACAACATTTACACAGTTATAATAATGCAATCAATATTGTAGAGCAAGTATTGTGAATAATCCAATAGAAAATAGATGTGTCCATGCTTCAAATATTTCTTGCTCAGTGAAGACTGCCATTCATTCGGTCCATTGAATTTGCTTTTATTTTTTTTCTTTTCTTTCTTAGGTTATCTTTACTCCCATTCCTTCTGTTTCCAATTTTACCTTTTTTGAAATAGAACTTTACATTTTGCTGTCGTAACTTTTTGAGTAATTTTTTTTTCATATAGATGACTAATGTTCTTATTCTTTGGCTATTGAAAATATTCAGTTTGGATATTCAAACACTCAAAATATTTGCCTATGTAGAAGCTTGGGATTTGGGAATCAATTCGCTAACAAAAGGCAAAACTTGAGATCATTCAAAGCAAGATTCCCAATGTGACAGTATCTTGTGATGATAGCTTTCCAGTTTATGGAATTATAAGTTCAAAAATATTTTGTTATAATTTGGAAGATGTCGATTGTTTGTAATCTTCATTATTGATGAGAACAATGATATTAGTCTAATTTTCTTCACTTCTTAGTTCAATTGCTTTTTGCCCCTTATATAAATGAGAATATTTTCTCTTCAATTTTCAGTCTCTGGAATTTTATCTTAATCTGTTTCACCATGAGTCTTTGATCATTGGTTCCGTTGGACAGCCAGTGGATTCCATCAATTTAAATATCTGTTCCCTCTTCAGCTCATAGAGAATATTTTATTAAAGTACTTCATCAAATCTAAGGTGTTCTTGATTCTATGTTATGCCATAGTTTGTGTAACATTACCAAAGAAAAAATCTGCCAAATGAACTACCACATGCCAGTGATTGAATGATCTCAACTTTAGAATTGTTAAAAATGTGAAAACCAATATATGTTCTAAAGTCAATGAAAATGGTACTTCACGTTTGTCTCCAATCTCTCCCTCTGTATAGTTAGTTACATGCAGGGCCGGCCTTTAATCTAAACCCACATCTCATTATTCTTCCCATTCCATCCCTTTTCTTATACTTAGTTCTGTGAGAATAACTTTGCTTTAAAATATGAACTCCACATTATTTTGTATATTTTTTGAATTAACTTCATTAAATAGTTCACATTTTATCCTCATAAGAATCCCATTGCACCCCACACACAAAATAAATTCTAAGTGTATTTCAGGCTTAAATATGAAGGGCAAAACATAAAGCACTGTTAGAAAAAGTATATAAAGGACTCTATTTATTCATGTTAGGTAAATTTCTGTAAAGAGTAGAAATAATAACAAGAGAGTAATGAGAGACATAGGAAGCAGAAATAATAATGACAAGAGACATACAAATGGCCAAAAGGTATATAAAAATATGTGCAACATCACTAATCATCAGGGCAATGTAAATCAAAACACAATGAGATATCACTTCACACTCACTGGAATTAAAAACAGCAACAAAAGATACTTGTTGGCAAGGATGTGGAGAATCTGAAACCCTTGTAGCACTTTTGGTGGGAATGCAAAGTGGTGCAGCCACTATGAAAATAATGTTCCTCAAAAAATTGAAAATAGAATAACCATATTTGTCAACAATTTCCACTTCTGAGTATATATCCAAAAGAATTGAAATCAGAATCTCAGAGATATGTGCACTTCCAGATTCTTTGCAGCATTATTCACATTGCAGCATTATTTGTAATATGGAATCAACCTGTGTCTATCAATGAATGAATGTATAAAAGAAAATATGATATATACATAGAATATTATTCAGCATAAAAAAGAAGGAGGGATTCCCAGGCAAGATGGCAGAATAGGAACAGCTCTGGTCTGCAGCTCCCAGTGAGACCAACACAGAAGGCAGGTGATTTCTGTATTTCCAATGGAGGTACCCAGTTCATATCACGGGGACTGGTTAGAAAGTGGGAGCAGCCCATGGAGGGTGAGCTGAAGCAGGCAGGGGGGTGTTGCCTCAGCCAGGAAGCACAAAGGGTCGGGGAACTCCCTCCCCTAGCCAAGGGAAACCGTGAGGGACAGTGCTGTGAGGAACTGCGCACCAGCCCAGATACTACACTTTTCCCATGGCCTTTGCAACCCACAGACCAGGAGAGTCACTCGGGTGCCTACACCGTAAGGGCCCTGGGTTTCAAGCTCAAAACTGGGTGACAGTTTATGCAGACCCTGAGCTAGCTGCAGGAGTAATTTTTTTGTACCTCAAAGGCACCTGAAATGCCAGCAAGAGAGAACCATTCACTCCCCTGGAAACAGGGCTGAAGTCAGGGAGTCAAGTGGTCTTGCTCAGCTGATCCCACCCCTAGGGAGCCCAGCAAGCTAAGATCCATTGGTTTGAAAATGCTCCGTGCCAGCACAGCAGCCTGAAGTAGACCGGAGATGCTCGAGCTTGGTGGGGGCAGGGTTGTCTGCTATTACTGAGGCTTCAGTAGGCGGTTTTCCCCTTACAGTGTAACCAAAGCTTCCAGGGAGTTCAAACTGGGTGGAGCCCAGCACAGCACCCCAAAGTCACTGTAGCCAGACTGCCTGTCTAGATTTCTCCTCTCTGTGCAAATCTCTGAAAGAAAGGCAACAGCCCCAGTCAGGGGATTATAGATAAAACTCCCATCTCCCTGGGACAGAGCACCCAGGGAAAAGGGCAGCTGTGGGTGCAGCTTCAGTCAACTTAAACGTTCCTGCCTGCCAGCTCTGAAGAGATCAGCAGATCTCCCAACACAGTGCTCGAGCTCTGCTAAAGGACAGACTGCCTCCTCAAGTGGGTCCCTGAGCCCCTTGCCTCCTGATGCGGAGACACCTCCCAGGAGGCATTGACAGACACCTGATACAGGAGAGCTCCGACTGGCATCTGGCAGGTGCCCCTCTGGGACAAAGCTTCCAGAAGAAGGAACAGGCAGCAATGTTTGCTGTTCTGCCGCTTCTGCTGGTGATAACCAGGCAAACAGGGTCTGGAGTGGACCTCAGGCAAACTCCAGCAGACCTTCAGCAGAGGGGCCTGACTGTTAGAGGGAAAACTGACAAACAGAATGGAATAACATCAATAACAACAAAAACCCCATCCAAAGGACAATCACATCAAAGACCAAAGTTAGATAAATCCATGGAGATGAGGGAAAACCAGCACAAAAATGCTGAAAATTCCGAAAACCAGAGTGCCACTTCTCCTCCAAAGGATCACAACTCCTTGCCAGCAAGGGAACAAAACTGGCGAATGAGTTTGACAAATTGACAGAAGTAGGCTTCAGAAGGTGGATAATAAACTCCTCTAAGCTAAAGAACATGTTCTAACCCAATGCAAGGAAGCTAAGAACCTTGACAAAAGGTTAGAGGAATTGCTAACTAGAATAACCAGTTTGGAGAAGAACATAAATGAACTGATGGAGCTGAAAAACACAGCACGATACCTTCATGAAGCATACACAAGTATCAATAGCGGAATCAATCAAGCAGAAGAAAGGATATCAGAGATTGAAGATCAACTTAATGAAATAAAGCATGAAGACAAGATTAGAGAAAAAAGAATGAAAAGGAACAAATGAAGCCTCCGAGAAATATGAGACTATGTGAAAAGACCAAACCTGGTCTTTTTTGATTGGCATACCTGAAAGTGATGGGGAGAATGGAATCAAGTTGGAAAACACACTTCAGGATCTTATTCAGGAGAACTTCCCCAATCTAGCAAGACAGTCCAATTTTCAAATTCAGGAAATACAGACAACACCACAAAGATACCCCTTGAGAAGAGCAACCCCAAGACACATAATGATTGAATTAACCAAGGTCAAAATGAAGGAAAATATATTAAGGGCAGCCAGAGAGAAAGGTCGGGTTACCTACAAAGGGAAGTCCATCAGACTAACAGCGGATCTCTCTGCAGAAACCCTACAAGCCAGAAGAGAATGAGGGGCCAACAGGCAATATTCTTAAAAGAAAACAATTTTCAACCCAGAATTTCATATCCAGCCAAACTAAGCTTCATAAGTGAAGGAGAAATAAAATCCTTTACAGACAAGCAAATGCTGAGAGATTTTGTCACCAGTAGGCCTACCTTACAAGAGCTTCTGAAGGAAGCACTAAATATGGAAAGAAAAAACTGGTACCAGCCACTGCAAAAACAACCCAAAATGTAAAGACTATTGACACTATGAAGAAACTGCAACTAATGGGCAAAACAACCAGCTAGCATCATAATGACAGGATCAAATTCACACATACCAATATTAAACTTAAATGTAAACAGGCTAAATACCCCAATTAAAAGACACAGACTAGCGAATTGGATGAAGAGTGAAAACCCATCAGGGTGCTGTATTCAGGAGACCAATCTCATGTGCAAAGACACACGTAGGCTCAAAATAAAGAGACGGAGGAAAATTTACCGAGCTAATGGAAATTAAAAAAAAAAAAATGCAGGGGTTGCTATCCTAGTATCTGATGAAACAGACTTTAAACCAACAAAGATAAAAAAAGAAGGGCATTACATAATGGTAAAATAATCAATGCAACAAGAAGAACTAACTATCCTAAATATATACACACCCAGTGCAGGAGCACTCAATTCATAAAGCAAGTTCTTAGAGACATACAAAGAGACTTTGAGTTCCACATAATAATAGTGGGAGACTTTAACACCCCACTGTCAATATTAGTCAGATCAAGGAGACAGAAAATTAACAAGGATATTCAGGACTTGAACTCAGCTCTGGACCAAGCAGATCTAATAGACATCTACAGAACTCTCCACCCCAAATCAATAGACTATACATTCTTCTCAGAACCACATGGCACTTATTCTAAATTGACTAAATAATTGGAAGTACAACAGTCCTCAGCAAATGCAAAAGAAAGGAAATCATAACAGTCTCTCAGACCACAGTGCAATCAAATTAGAACTCAGGATTAAGAAACTTACTCAAAACTGCATCACTACATGCGATCTGAACAACCTCTGCTGAATAACTACTGGGTAAACAAAGATATGAAGGCAGATATAAATAAGTTCTTTGAAACCAATGAGAACAAAGACACAATGTACCAGAATCTCTGGGTCACAGCTAAAGCAGTATTGAGAGGGAAATTTATAACACTAAATGCCCACAGGAGAAAGTGGGAAATATCTAAAATCTACATCCTAACATCACAATTCAAAGAACTAGAGAAGCAAGAGCAAACAAAATCAAAAGATAGCAGAAGACAAGAAATAAGTAAAATGAGAGCAGAACTGAAGGAGATAGAGACACAAAAAACCCTTCAAAAAATAAATGAATACAGCAGCTGGTTTTTGAAAACATTAACAAAACAGACTGCTAGCCAGACTAATAAAGAAGAAAACAGAGAAGAATCAAATAGACACAATCAAAAATGTTAAACAGAATGTCATCACTGATCCCACAGAAATACAGACTACCATCAGAGAATACTATAAACACCTCAATGCAAATAAACTAGAAAATCTAGAATAAATGGATATATTCCTGAACACATACACCCTCCCAAAACTAAACATGCAAGAAGTTGAATCACTGAATAGACCAATAATAAGTTCTGAAATTGAGGCAGTAATTAATAGCCTATCAACCAAAAAATCCCGGGACCAGACAGATTCACAGCAGAATTCTACCAGAGGTACAAAGAGGAGCTGCTACTATTTCTTCTGAAACTATTCCAAATAATAGAAAAAGAGAGACTCTTCCCTAATTCATTTTACAAGCCCAGCATCATCCTGATACCAAAACTTGGCAGAGACACAACAAAAAAAGAAAATTTCAGGCCAATATAACTGATGAACATGGATGCAAAAATCCTCAATAAAATACTGGCAAACTGAATCCAGCAGCACATCAAAAAGCTTATCCACCGCAATCAAGTTGGCTTCATCCCTGGGATGCAAGGCTGATTCGACATATGCAAACCAGTAAACATAAGCCACCACGTAAACAGAACCAATGACAAAACCCACATGATTATCGCAATAGATTCAGAAAAAGTCTTCAATAGAAGTCAACACCCTTTCATGCTAAAAATTCTCAAGAAACTAGGAATTGATAGAATGTATCTCAAAATAATAAGAACTATTTATGACAAATCCACAGGCAATATTATAATGAATGGGCAAATGCTGAAAGCATTCCCTTTGAATACCGGCAAAAGACAAGAATGCCGTCTCTCACTACTCCTATTCAACAGAGTATTGGAAGTTCTGGTCAGGGCAATTGGGCAAGAGAAAGAAATAAAGCATATTCAAATAAGAAGAGAGGAAGTTAAATTATCTCTATTTGCAAATGACATGATTGTGTATTTAGAAAACTCCATCGTCTTAGCCTAAAATCTCCTTAAGCTGATAAGCAACTTCAGCAGTCTCAGAATACAAAATTAATGCGCAAAAATCACAAGCATTCCTATATACCAATAATAGACAAACAGAGAGCCCAATTATGAGCAAACTTCCATTCACAATTGCTACAAAGAGAATAAAATACGTAGGATACCACTTACAAGAGGTGTGAAGGACCTCTTCAAGGAGAACTACAAACCACTGCTCAAGTGAATAAGAGAGGACACACTCAAATGGAAAAACATTTCATGCTCATGAATAGGAAGAATCAATGTTAGGAAAATGGCCATCTGCTGAAAGTAACTTAGAGATTCAATGCTATTCCCATCAAGCTACCATTAACTTTCTTCACAGAGTTAGGAAAAACTACTTTAAATTTCATATGGAACCAAAAAAGAGTCTGTATAGCTAAGACAATTTTAAGCAAAAATAACAAAGCTGGAGCCATCAGGCTACCTGACTTCAATGTATACTGCAAGGCTGCAGTAACCAAAACATCATGGCACTGGTACCAAAACTATATATATATATATACCAATGGAACAGAACAGAGGCCTCAGACATAACAACACACATCTACAGCCATCTGATCTCTGACAAACCTGACAAAAATAAGCAATGGGGAAAGGATTCTCTATATAATAAATGGTGTTGGGAAAACTAGCTAGCCTTATTCAGAAAACTGAAACAGGACCCCTTCCTTACACCTTATACAAAAATTAACCCAAGATGGATTAAAGATTCAAACATAACTCCTAAAACCATAAAAACCCTAGAAAAAAACCTAGACAATACCATTCAGGACATAGGCATGGGGAAGAAATTCATGACTAAAACACCAAAAGCAACTGCAACAAAAGCCGAAATTGACAAATGGGATCTAATTAAACTAAAGAGCTTCTGCACAGCAAAAGAAACCATTATCAGAGTGAACAGCAACCTACAGAATGGGAGAAAATTTTGCAATCTATCCATCTGACAAAGGACTAATATTCAGAATCTACAAGGAACTTAAACAAATTTACAAGAAAAAGAACTAATAACCGCATCAAAAAGTGGGCAAAGGATAGGAACAGATACTTCTCAACAGAAGACATTTATGCAACCAATAAACATATGAAAAAATGCTCATCATCACTGGTCATTAGAGAAACGCAAATCAAAACCACAAGGAGATACCATCTCATGCCAGTTAGAATGGCAATCACTAAAAAGTTAGGAAACAATAGATGCTGGAGAGGATGTGGAGAAATAGGAACGCTTTTACACTGTTGGTGGGAGTGTAAACTAGTTCAATCATTGGGGAAAACAGTGTGGCGATTCCTCAAGGATCTAGAAATAGAAATACCATTTGACCCAGTGATCCCATTACTGGGTATATACCCAAAGGGTTATAAATCATTCTGTCATAAAGACACATGTGCACGTATGTTTATTGCAGCATGATTCACAATAGCAAAGACTTGGAACCAGCACAAATGCCCATCAGTGTTAGACTGGATTAAGAAAATGTCACACATATACACCATGGAATACTATGCAGCCATAAAAAATAATGAGTTCATGTCCTTTGCAGGGAAATGGATGAAGCTGGAAACCATCATTCTCAGCAAACTAACACAGGAACAGAAAACCAAATACTGCATGTTCTCACTCATAAGTGGGGATTGTACAGTGAAAACATATGGGCACAGGGAGGGGAATATCACACACCAGGGCCTGTTGGGAGATGGGGGGGCTAGAGAGGGATGGCATCAGGAGAAATACCTAATGTAGATGACTAGTTGATGGGTGCAGCAAACCACCGTAGCACACATATACCTATGTAACAAACCTGCACGTTCTGCACATGTATCCCAGAAATTAAAGTATAATGAAAAAAGGGGAGAGGAAAAAAAAAAAAAAAGAAATCCTGTCATTTGCAACAAAAGGGATGAACTTGGATGACATCACAGAAAGACAAGTACTCCATGATTCCACATCTATGAGGTATTTAAAATAATCAAACTCATAAAAAGAGAGTAGTGTGGTAATTGCTAAGGGGTGTGGGGAGGGGTAAATAGCTAATTGCTCTTCAATGGGCACAAAGTGTCTATAGTTAAACAACACTATTATTGTGTAGTAAAAATTTTGTTAAAAGTGTAGATCTTATGTTAAATGTTTCAACCACAATAATAAAAAATAAACAAATAAATAAAAAGGACAAACAAAAAGCTGGCCTCTTGCCTCACCTCTGGGCAATGTGGGAACATTTTTAATGAGTAAGCCCTCTAGGGAAGACAGTGAGCAGGGGAGTGTCTGGGCTGTATAGGCACTTGCAAGAATACCCACAGCTACTAAACAGTTCATTTTCTTTACATCCTTAACATTACATATTGTTTATATCACAGACACACACACACACACACACACAGCTCTCAGAAGACCGTTTCTATAGTTAGTACATTTCCACTTTTGTGTCTTTGCTTATTCTCTCCTGAGAAGCATGCATCCTTCTATTATTAGCTGGTAAAGTATCTGTATATTTTAAAGATGTTCTTGTCTGTAAAAGACAGAAAGTGACAAGTTAATCTTCCTTAAAACTAAATTAAAATACAGGTATATATGCATGACCTAATGTATAAAAAACTAAAATACAAGGGCCAGTATGAAATGATACGTTTATATATATCAAAATTAACAAAGAATTAGTATTGAGAATAAACAAAATATACATTTAAATGTAAAAAGTCCACAAGCTTATAGAAAACTGGTGAAAATATATGACTAACAAATTCACGTGTTGACATTAAATATACATAAAACTGCTTGTCCAACTTGGTATTTTAAGAAGTGAAAGTAAAAGTCATGCTAATTCAATCTGCACACCATTGTGATGGTAGAAAAAGAAAAAGTAAAAACAATGCCAAGCATTGTCCAGAATGTGGGCAAATAGGATCTCCCTGGAAATACTGGTGATAGCATTAATTAGTAAAAGCAATTTTGAAAATGTTTTTAAAATACTTAGAAAACTGTAAAAGGAATCTGTTTTACCAATGATCATTTTTATTTCTAGGAAAATAAAACTTATATTAGAACCTGGAGATTAAATATAATGTTATATATTGCAGCATTCTATCTGCTATCCACTAATTATTATTTCATTTTTTTTCTCTTTCTTTTTTGAGACTTAGTCATACTTGCTATTTGTATCTCTAGCTGGTGTATTTTCCCACCTAATTACTCATGGAATGTAGCTATTTAAGATTATAATTCAATTCCCCACATCAATAAATCATTGTTGATATAACTTTGATGAACTATTTTATATTAAAATATATTTATATTATAAACATATACATCATATGCAAATAAATAATAGACATTGTTATATTATAAATAAAAATCAATATGTTTATATTATGTTACAGTAAAATAAATTAACAAATATGTTAAAATATGTATTAAATATTAAAATATTTTTATGTATCATTAAATGCAAAGCAGTCTCTTTATTCATAATTACATTTTAATTCAGTATTGCATTTATTCTCAAATTACTATTATAGATGACATGTACTATCTCCTCCACACTGGGTTACACAAAGACATACTACAGATTTCAAAACACGTTAGCATAGCTATCTTAAGCAAATCTGATTTGTTTCACTTAGATTTATTCAAAGTCAGTGCTATGAAACTCTGCTTACAAATAATACTAGCAAACTTCACAATTATCACTGTCTCCTGATACAAAATGATACCAGTTAGAGAGTTTTCAATCTTTACCAACCTGTGAATAAAAGAATAAAAAATTGTATGGCTGACCCACTCTGGAAACAAATATATTTTCCTTCCATATCTATTTTTCAGCTCATGAGAAAATAAGTTTGTAACATATTGTCCTACAGAACTAGCCTAAAACTTGTTCCAAATCCATTTTAACTTTTAGATGTAAACAAGTTACAAATAAATACATGTTTATATTTATGTAAGAATAATTATTTTTACTTATAGCTTTGCCTGAAATCTCTTTAAACTATTTCCGAAAGTGAGAAATGTATCTGTGCTTGAAAATTCTCAAATTTCTTAAACTCTTAAGTTCTGTCACATCTGATCATATTTATACCTATTGACTGGTTGGAGCCCTATTTTTGTTTGCACTGGGGAGCACTTCATTTATGACACTTGGCAAGTTTCATCTGAAATGGTCTAGATCCCTGATTATCTTGTAACTACACCGCCATTGCTTCACTCAGGTTTTCTACTTCTTAGTCCAATTCTCATAATTTATAATTTCTTAGAAATTTATTATTTCATTAATAATGTTCTTATCAGTGCATTGGCATAAGTTAATTTTATAATCTTAGGCTGGGTGTAATTTGTTTTTGTCATCATTGCTCAAGTTATTTTTTTTCTCTCTTGATTCTGAAATTCCATTTATTTTTATGCATTTCAGATAAATACCTTTTAATATTAAATATCTTATATATGTTAACACATTTTTCAGGAATTTAGAATAAATATTTAACACTCTTTAGAATATGAGAAAATAATCATATTTTCCTTCAAGATACGGAGATGTCTTTTGGGGACACTGATGGCAGGATGCTACTTTGGTATTATGGCTTTTTGTTTTTTGTGGGTTTTATTTCTAGAAAATATAAGGCGGAGGGGTCTCATTACATATGAGGTACTTTGCTCTCTAGTCATTGAGTAGGGGATGCTTTATTTATTTTTGATATATAAACATTATATATATATGCATATGTATATATATTTCTCTCACAGGCTACATGAATCTTGGCTGTCTTTCTCCCGCCCCAAATCACATATTAATTTACCTGCAGCTATCAGGAGCAAGGAGAGTGTGGATTCACAATATGAAAGATGTGACTCTCTTGGAATCATACTGTATACACTTTAGTACTCTTGGTCTTGAAACCTTTTCTCTTTCTTCTTCCACACCTACTTATGACAAGAACTATTAATGCCTCTGGCACACACTGCTAGTTATCAATCTAATATCCATTATAGCTTCCTTCATTACTAATAGAAACTATAAAAACTTCAATTTAGTCCAGAGATACAGTGGGTAAAGCTAAACAAAGAAAATGAAAACTATATATCAAGGACTCTTTTCTGAGAAATATTGCCATAGGACAAAATTTTGGCCACAGAGCTGTACAAAAATTGAAAACCTGTTTAAAATAGGGTCAGCTGACAACTCTCTTCTATTTTCATTTCCTTTTTCTAACTGCCAGTAGCATGCTCTTGATTCCTGGAGGTAGAGGTGTATTCCTGAGCCCATAAAGCAGAGACTCAACACTAATGACAGTGGAACAGAAAATGGAAAAGTCTACCACATTAATGAAATCATGAAATCCTGGGGTTGCTACATCAGCCTTATCTCTGAGAGCTTTGTCTTGCAGAAAAATAAAACCCTCATTTGTTTAAGCTATTATTTGTTCAAGTTTTCTATTAGTCATAGCCAAATGGAATCCTGCATTTCCATATGTACTTTTTTTCTTATTGTTTTAAAAGTTTTCTTAAGGTGTAATTGACACGAGTTAAACTGTACATGGTCAAAATATGCAATGTGATATTTGTTACATATGAAACCATCACTGCAATTGAAATACATGCATCCATCATTTCCAAAAGTTCATTCACCTTTTTTATTCCCACTTACCCCTGCAAAATCCCCATTCCAAAACAATAATTGATCTTTATGTCACCGTATAAATACTTTCCAAAGCAATTGTACAATGATACATTCTCACGAGTAGTGTATAAGAAGTTGAATTTTACCACATTCTAGTCAAAACTTCCTTTTATGTTTTCTTTTTCCATTTTGATTTTCCATTTGGTTATAGGATTCCTTTCAATTTAATTGTTTTATCTGTTGTGAGTTATGAAACAGTGTTTATTTTTCAGTATAGAAAAATATCATTTCCCTGAACCGTTTATAGACAAGATTATTATTTCCCCCATTGAATTTGCTTTGCACCACTGCCAATGATCAGTTGACTATATATGGGTGGTTCTATTTCTGTACTATTTGTACTGCTGTACTGATTGCTAAGATTTTAATTGGGATTGCTTAGATATTAATTGGGATTGCTGAAATCTATAAATCAATTTGGGAAAACTCTCCTACATACCTTTGCACAGTATTTCCAGTTTTATTAGCCTTTCTGAACTTCCAACTTCTATCCTTAATTTAGAGAGACTACAATACTGCTTTCCTAGTAGTCTGTCTACTCTGTCTGCTCTATTTTCCTCTCTCAGTGAATACTGTTCTTTTGTATACATTTTTTATACATTTTATACACAAAATACACAACTGCAACTAATTACACATTTTGTCTCTCTTAGTGTTGTTTTTGTAGGGAGGGTAATTTTAATCCCTGATCCTCTGTATTCATCCATTATACATACGTTTCATTCAAGCATTTCATATTGAACTTTCATTCTCAGTAATAAATTATCTGTTTTCTCTATTTCCAGGATTCCCCCAAATTTCTTGTCCAGTAAGCATTGCATTTATAGCTTTCTGAAAAAGCTATAGATATTTAAATTAAAAAAAATTAATACCATACATTTGAGTAGGCCAGGTAGAGCTAAGTTATGTGCTCAGTCCATCATTTTGAAAGTGTGTATATTACAATGAACATATATATATATATATATCTGTATATCCACACACACATATTTGTAAATATTCATAGACATAACATTCTGCTTTTTTGACAATTATGACTTATAGTTCTCATTTGATTCAAAACTCAGTCAAGTGACATTTTTACTGTATGTTTCAAAATCAAAACTTAGCAAAGAATAAGAGTTTGGATATTTTAATTTTAGTTCTATATCTGCTACTAATTATCCGTGTGTATTAAATGGTTCACTTAAGTGCTCTGGATCTATATTCCTGCTTATGAGAGTTAAACAGTCACTAAATTTCTGTGTAGCACTAAGTCACTAATTTTCTAACAGGAAATGGTTGATGATCACTTTAGGGGTGAGATCCATCTGCTTTATATCCTCCAACTGTAAGATACTTTCCTTTATAAAGATATAGATCTGTTGTTTAAATTGAGAGCAGGGACACTTTCAGAGTTTCTTCACAACAGGCTTATATTTTTGTTCTTTTTTCAGTTTATCTGATCCATTACTTTTCCTTTTCAAGCTTTTACTGCTTTAGAAGTACTTGTATTTAATTTTACTCTATATGAATTGAACTCAACATATTACGTCTCCAAGGAAAAATTTGAAGTTTTAGTTCTCATTGTGGTATAAAAGATTGATCTCCTGTTACAGGGATTTCAAATATTGGTTGGAGAAAAGTTGCTTTGGAATTAAAGTGGTTTTCCAGAGGCCACAGAAAACATGTCATGTAGATAAGAATTTACTTTACTTATATGCAGTATGATTCTTTTCTGCTGGGGATACAGAAATCATGGTTTGCCTTATAGTGATACACTATTTTAGGATTGTATGATCTCATTAAGTTAATTTGGGACTCTATAACTCAATAGATGTTTAGAAAACCTACAAAACATATAGATGATCCTAAAAATAATACTTCTGAAAGCAAACAAAATGTTAGATAAATTGGAATGACAAAAATGGAATCAGCAAGAGGTAAGCTGTAGGAAAAAATGCAGTTACATTTTAACTGCATTTTTAAAGAGCTTGGAATTAATCACTTGCATCCCCACAACAGGAGTGTATTAGTTTGTTCTCACACTGCTATAAAGACATACCTGTGACTGGGTAGTTTACAAAGGGAAGAGGTTTAGTCGGCTCTCAGTAGCGCAGGCTGTACAGACTTCTGCTTCCAGAGAGGCCTCAGGAATCTTACAATCATGGCTGAGGGTGAAGGGAAAGATGGCAGGAGAGCGTGAAGGAGAAAATGCTACATACTTTCAAACAACCAGATCCCTCATGAGAACTCACTCAATATTATGAGAACAGCAAGGGAGAAATCTGCCCCCATGATCCAATCACCTCCCACCAGGTCCCTCCCCCAACATCAGGGATTACAATTCAACATGAAATTTAGGGGGGAACACAAAATCAAACCATATTAAAGAGGAAACTGGATAAAATAAAAATCAGTGACTTGTTTGAATCCTGAATTTGTGGGGAGAATTGCCAACTGAAAATGTGAGAAACCAGCACATCTTGAAAGAAATACCCTAGATCTGCTTTACTGGAAATGAAGCAGCTGGAACTCTAAACAGGTAGGAATATTAAAAGAGTAACTTTGATCATTGTTAGTGGTTGAGTATGGATTAATATGAGACTGAGAAACTGCTGGGGGGGTGTCTCAGTCTTTCTACAAAGCCCAACATATTCTCAGGGTGAAAATATAAGAAAGATCCCCTCTTGGTTCTGGCAGGTGCAAAAGAAAGGTACTCATTATAAAATAGACCAAGAGATTTTTCCATCACAAAAGCTTAAACTTCAGGGGAAGGCATTTTTCTAATGCCTTATGACAGCTGCAGGAAGGGCATTTCTCCTACCCCAGCTCTTTCTATCCTTCCTGTAACTAACTAAAGGAAAAAAGTAGCTAATAGGAATCAAGTCAAGGAAATTGACAGTACACTGTAGACCAGAGTAGAGGTCTGTGGAAAAAAAAAATATTATACCACTGGAGAAACATTTATGAAGGTTACTATCCTGAGACACAGGGCCATTTAAACACTGGCTTAACAGGAAGATTATAAAATACTCTTCTTCAATACATCTTTTTCTACACTAACTGGGTGCCAATTTAATAACAGATAATTACAGTTGAAAGCTGTAGAACTTGAACTCTTTCTGAGGAGCAGTGCTTCATGGAAGTTCAAAACCAAGGGAAAAGACAAAAAACAAGGACACTAGAAAAAAGAAGAAAATGAAGGTAAAATAAAATATTTATTTTTCTTATTCTTATTTGATTTAAAAGGTAACTCTTTAAAGTGGTAATAGTACCTCTGTACTTGATAATTATAGGATATAGATAAGTGAAACCAATGTGTCACTATTATAAGTGACGGGAGAAAAAAGTTAGGAATACTATGGTGGAAAGTACCTACACTGCAATAGAGTGTTATTTGGAGGTGAATTTAGATTAAATAAAAATATTTATTGTAAACTCGAGGTCAGAACAAAAAAATTCCGAAGGGTGTGAAACAGGTATGAAAAAAAAGCATTTAAAATAAAATCATAGAAAATATTCAATTAAAACCAGGGAAGGAAAGAGTGAAGGAAACAAAACAAATGCACTGTATGGAAAACAAAAACATGAGCAATGTTATTCTAACTATAACAAGGATCATTTAAAAATGAATGGTCTACATACACCAACTAAAAGGCAGAGATAGTTAGAGTTGATTAAAAAAAGATTCAATTATGCTTTTTCTACATGATGCTTACTTTAGATATAAAGATGTAAGTCCAAAGTAAAGTGGTGGAGAAATGTATACCATGCCAATACTATGCAAAACAAAGCTGAAGTAGTTATATTGATTTCAGACAAGTTAGACTTTGTAAGATGGAAGGTGATCAGCAATAAAAGCACCAATGCATAATGACAAAAAGGTCAATTCTTCAAAAAGACATCATTGAGAGGTGAAGCCAGGTGGGCTTCTGGGTCAGGTGTGAACTTGGGGAACTTTTCTGTCTAGCTAAAGGATTGTAAACACACCAATCAGCGCTCTGCATCTAGCTAAAGGTTTGTAAACTCACCAATCATCACTCTGTAAAAACGGACCAATCATCACTCTGAAAAATGGGCCAATCAGTGCTCTGTAAAATGGACCAATCAGCAGGATGTGGGCGGGGCCAAACAAGGGAAGAAAAACTGGCCACCCAAGCCAGCAGCGGCAACCGACTCGGATCCCCTTCCATGCTGTGGAAGCTTTGTTCTTTCACTCTTCGCAATAAATCTAGCTGCTGCTCATTGTTTGGGTCTGCACTACCTTTATGAGCTATAACACTCACTGTGACAGTCTGCAGCTTCACTCCTGAAGTCAGTGAGACCACAAACCCACTGGGAGGAATGTGCCAACTTAACAGCTGTAACACTCACCACAAAGATCTGCAGCTTCATTCCTGAAGTCAGCGAGCCCAGGAACCCACCAGGAGGAATAAACAACTCTGGACGTGCCACCTTTAAGAGGTGTAACATTCACTGTGAAGGTCTGCAGCTTCACTCCTGACGTCAATGAGACCACGAACCCACCAGAAGGAAGAAACTCCAGACACATCTGAATATCTGAAGAAACAAACTCCAGAGACACCACTGCGAGAACTGTAACCCGCACTGCGAGGGTCGATGGTTTCATTCTTGAAGTCAGTGAGACCAAAGACCCACCAGAAGCAACCAATTCTGGACACATTTTGGTGACCATGAAGGGACTATTGCCTTTCACCAAGCAGTGAGTACCATCGGACCCCTTTCACTTGTTCTTCTGTCCTATTTTTCCTTAGAATTTGGGGGCTAAATACCGGGCACAAGTCTGCCAGTTAAAAGTGACTAGTGTGGCCGCCAGACTAAACACACCGGTGTTAGGCTTTCTGGGAAAGGGCTCTCTAGCAAACCCCAACTCTTAGGAGTTGGGAGCGTTGGTTTGCCTGGAACAAGCTTCTGCTTTTCCTGTACTTTGGGGCTGAGCCAAGGGTTGACAGGAAAGCCATTCAGCTCTGAGGTCTTGACAGCAAGTTGGTTGACTCTGCGGCCATGAATGGAACTCTCAAAGTTGTGTTACCCAAGTGAGACTCACCGTCTATCCTATTTATCCTGACCCTGGCTTCCTGGGTCCTAATGCCTGCCAGACAAACTTCCTCCTGCCTCTATTCTCCAAGGCTAGTCACACTTCAAAAAACCATTCCCTGTCTCTGGTGCTTTTCTAGTTTCTCCTGTAAGAATGATTTCTAGTATAAACTTCAAGACTCTGTTACCTTCTTTAGGCACTTGGGCTCACCAATCAGAAAGACATAATTTTTCCCCGAAGCCCCATCATAGGGGGGACTACCTGGAATTTTAGGATCCCTCCTCAGACAAACATGCCGAACAAAAGCTATTCCTAAAGCTAGGATATGGGGAGCCTCAGAAATTGTATCCTTCCTATTCATATAAGTGAGGACAAAAGGCATCACTCTTCCAACTCTGGAGATCTGGAGATCCCTTCTGTCCCTCAGGCTATGGCCCTCCACTTCATTTTTGGGGCATAATATCTTCATAGGACACAGGTAAGGTCTCAATACTAACAGGAGAATGCTTAGGAATCTAACAGGTATTTGAGAATGCATCAGTAAGGGCCACTAAATCCGACTTTTCTTGATTCTCTTTGTGGTCTAGGAGGACAGGCAAGGGTGCAGGTTTTTGAGAATGCATCAGTAAGGGCCACTAAATCCAACTTTCCTCAGTCCTCCTTGTGGTCTAGTGTTTCTGCTGCTGCTTCAGTAAGCACAACTATTCAGATCAGCAGGGTCCAGGGACCATTGTGGTTTCTTGGGCAAGAGATGTTTCTACTGCTGCATTGGTGAGCGCAACTATTCTGATCAGCAGGGTCCAGGGACCATTGTGGGTTCTTGGGCATGGGGAGAAATAAACAAAGCAAAACTGCAGGCGGTTTTGTCTTTCAGATGGGAAACACTCAGGCATCAACAGACTCACCCTTGAAATCCATCCTAAGCTACTGGGACCAGTTTGACCTGCAAACCCTGAAAAAGAGGTGGCTTATGTTTTTTTCCTGCACTGCGGCCTGTCCCCAATATTCTCTCTGATGGGGAAAAATGGCCATCAGAAGGAAGTATAAATTACAATACCATCCTGCAGCTTGACTTTTTCTGCAAGAGGGAAGCCAAACGGAGTGAAATACCTTATGTCCAAGCTTTATTTTCATTGAAGGAGAATACGCAACTATGCAAAGCTTGCAATTTACATCCCACAGGAGGACCTTTCAGCTTACCTCCATATCCTAGCCTCACTATAGCTCCCCTTCCTGTTAATGATAAGCTTCCTCTAATCTCCTCTGCCCAGAAAGAAGTAAGCAAATAAATCTCCAAAGGACCACAAAAACCCTTGGGCTTTCAGTTATGTCCCCTTCAAGCTGTAGGGTGAGGGGAATTTGGTCCAACTTGGGAACATGCCCCCTTCTCCCTCTCTGATTTAAAGCAGATCAAGGCATATCTGGGGAAGCTTTCAGACAATTCTGATAGGTACATAGATGTCCTACAGGGTCTAGGACAAACCTTCGATCTCACTTGGAGAGATGACATGCTATTGTTAGATCAAACCCTGGCCTTTAATGAAAAGAATGTGGCTTTAGCTGCAGCCCGAGAGTTTGGAGATACCTCTTATCTTAGTCAAGTAAATGATAGAATGACAACTGAAGAAAGGGACAAATTCCCTACTGGTCAGCAAGCCATCCCCAGTATGGATCCCCACTGGGACCTTGACTCAGATCATGGGAACTGGAGTCACAAACATCTGTTGACCTGTGTTCTAGAAGGACTAAAGAGAATTAGGAAAAAGCCTGTGAATTATTCAATGATGGCCCCATAACTCAGGGAAAGGAAGAAAATCCTTCTGCTTTCCTCAAGCAGCAAGGAGAGGCCTTAAGAAAATATACTCCTTTGTCACCTGACTCACTAGAGGGTCAACTGATCCTAAAAGATAAGTTTATTACCCAATCAGCCACAGTTATCAGGAGAAAGCTCCAAAAGTGAGCCCTGAGCCCTGAACAAAATCTGGAGGCATTATTAAACCTGGCAACCTCAGTGTTATATCATAGGAACCAAGAGGAACAGGCCCAAAAGGAAAAGCAAGATCAGAGAAAGGCCGCAGCCTTAGTCATGGCCCTCAGACAAACAAACGTTGGTGGTTCAGAGAGGATAGAAAATGGAGCAGGCCAGTCACCACGCAGGGCTTGTCATCAGTGTGGTTTACAAGGACATTTAAAAAAAAATTGTCCAATGAGAAACAAGCTGCCCCCTTGTCCGTGTCTGCTATGCCTAGGCAATCGCTGGAAGGTGCACTGCCTCAGAGGACAAAGGTTCTCTGTGCCAGAAGCCCCCAACCAGATGACCCAACAACAGGACTGAAGGTGCCTGGGGCAAGTGCCAGCTAATGTCATCACCCTCACTGAGCCCTGGGTACGTTTAATCATTGAGGGCCAGGAAATTGACTTCCTCCTGGACACTGGCGTGGCTTTCTCAGTGTTAATCTCCTGTCCTGGACGGCTGTCCTCAAGGTCTCTTACTATCCAAGGAATCCTGGGACAGCCTGTAACAAGGTATTTCTCCCACCCCCTCAGTTGTAATTGGGAGACTTTACTCTTTTCACATGCCTTTCTTGTTATGCCTGAAACCCCCACACCCTTATTAGGGAGGGATATATTAGTCAAAGCTGGAGCTATTATCTACATGAATATGGGGAATAAGTTACCCATTTATTGTCCTCTACTTCAGGAGGGAATCAACCCTGAAGTCTGGGCACTGGAAGGACAATTTGGAAGGGCAAAAAATGCCCACCCAGTCCAAATCAGGCTAAAAGATCCCACCACTTTTCCTTATCAAAGGCAATATTGCTTAAGGCCTGAAGCTCATAAAGGATTACAGGATATTGTTAAACATTTAAAAGCTCAAGGCTTAGTAAGGAAATGCAGCAGTCCCTGCAACACCCCAATTCTAGGAGTACAAAAACCAAATGGTCAGTGGAGAGTAGTGCAAGATCTTAGACTCATCAATGAGGTAGTAATTCCTCTATATCCAGTTGTACCCAACCCGTATACCCTGTTCTCTCAAATACCAGAGGAAGCAGAATTGTTCACTGTTCTGGACCTCAAGGATGTCTTCTTCTGTATTCCCCTGCACGCTGACTTACAATTTCTCTTTGTTTTTGAGGATCCCACAGACCACACGTCCCAACATATATGGACAGTCTTGCCTCAAGGGTTTAGGGATAGTCCTCATCTGTTAGGTCAGGCACTGGCCAAGATCTAGGCCACTTCTCAAGTTCAGGCACTCTGGTCTTTCAGTATGTGGATGATTTACTTTTGGCTACCAGTTCAGAAGCCTCATGCCAGCAAGCTACTCTAGATCTCTTGAACTTTCTAGTACAAGGGTAAAAGGCGTCTAGGTTGAAGGCCCAGCTTTGCCTATAGCGGGTCAAATATCTAGTCCTAATCTTAGCCAGAGGGACCAGGGTCCTCAGCAAGGAATGAATGCAGCCTGTACTGTCTTATCCTCACCCTAAGACATTAAAACAGTTGTGGGGGTTCCTTGGAATCACCAGCTTTTGCCGACTATAGATACAGTGAGATAACTAGGCCCCTCTACTCTAATCAAGGAGACCCAGAGGGCAAATACTCATCTAGTAGAATGGGAACCAAGGGCAGAAACAGCCTTCAAAACCTTAAAGCAGTCCCTAGTACAAGCTTCAGCTTTAAGCCTTCCCACAGGACAAAACTTCTCTTTATACGTCACAGAGAGATCTGGGATAGCTCTTGGAGTCCTTACTCTGACTCGTGGGACAACCCCACAACCAGTGGCATACCTAAGTAAGGAAATTGATGTTGTAGCAAAAGGCTGGCCTCACTGTTTAAGGGTAGTTGCGGCAGTGGCCATCTTAGTGTCAGAGGCTATCCAAATAATACAAGGAAAGAATCTCACTGTTACTCATGATGTCAATGGCATAATAGGTGCCAAAGGAAGTTTATGGCTATCAGACAAACACCTACTTAGATACCAGGCACTACCCCTTGAGGGACCAGTGCTTCGAATATGTACATGTGTGGCCCTCAACCATGCCACTTTTCTCCCAGAGGATGGGGAACCAATCAAGCATGACTGCCAACAAATTATAGCCCAGACTTATGCCACCCGAGATGATCTCTTAGAAGACTCCTTAGCTAATCCTGACCTTAGCCTGTATACTGATGAAAGTTCATTTGTGGAGAATGGGATATGAAGGGCAGGTTTTGCCATAGTTAGTGATGTAACAGTACTTGAAAGTAAGCTTCTTCCCCCATGGACCAGCACCCAGTTAGCAGAACTAGTGGCACTTACCCAAGCCTTAGAACTGGGAAAGGGAAGAAGAATAAATGTGTATACAGATAGCAAGTATGCTTGTCTAACACTACATGCTCATGCTGCAATATGGAAAGAAAGGGAGTTCCTAGCCTCTGGGGGAACCCCCATTAAATACCACAAGGAAATTACGGAATTATTGAATGCAGTGCAAAAACCCAAGGAGGTGAAAGTCTTACACTGCCAAAGCCATCGGAAAGGTGAAGAAGAAAAGACAGAAGGAAAACACTGGGCAGATGCTGAGACCAAAATTGCTGCCAGGCAGAACCTCCCATTAGAAATACCTATGGAAGGACCCTTGGTATGGAACAACCCCCTCCAAGATATTAAGCCCCAGTATTCCCCGAATGAAGCAGAATGGGGACTTTCGCGGTGTCATAGTTTTCTCCCCTCAGGGTGGTTAATGACAGAAGAAGGAAAGGTACTTATACCCAAAACCAGCCAGTGGAAAATGCTTAAAACCATCCACCAAACTTTTCATATGGGTATTGAAAACACTAATTAAATGGCCAAATCCCTATTTACAGGGACAAATCTCCTCCGGATCATCTAACAGGTAGTCAAACCTGTGAGGTGTGCCAAAGGAATAATCCCCTTGGTCCATCATAAAGCCCCTTTGGGGGAACAAGGAATAGGTCACTATCCTGGAGAGGACTGGCAGTTAGACTTCATCCATGTGCCTAAGTCAAAGGGATTTCAATACTTGTTGGTCTGTGTTGATACCTTTACAAATTGGATAGAAGCTTTCCACTGCAAGACAGAGAAGGTTCAGGAAGTGAATAAAGTCTTAATTCATGAAATAATTTCTAGATTTGGGCTTCCTCAAAGCTTACAGAACAACGATGGTCTGGCTTTTAAACCCATGATAACTTAGGGAATTTCCAGGGCACTAGGGATACAATATCACCTTCACTGTGCCTGGAGGTCACAATCCTCAGGGAAGGTTGAGAAGGCAAATGAAACACTCAAGAGGCACTTAAGGAAACCAACACAAGAAACCCATCTCCCATGGCCTACTCTTTTGTCCATGGCCTTGTTGACAATCCGAAATTCTCACAAAATGGGACTTAGTCCATATGAAATACTGTATGGATGACTTTTTCCCACAAATGACCTCCTACTTGATCAAGAAACAGTCAACTTGGTCAAAGGTATAACTTCTTTGGCAAAATATCAAGAAAACCTTAAAAACCTACCTGAAGGCTGTCACAGAAAAAAGGGAACAGAGTTGTTTCAACCAGGATATCTGGTGTTGGTCAAATCTTTCCCCTCTACCTCCCCATCTATGGATTCTTTGTGGGAAGGACCATACTCCTTAATCCTCTCTACCTCTGCACTTAAGGTGGCAGGAGTGCAATCTTGGATTCACCACACCCGAGTTAAATTTTGGACATCCCCTGAGGAACCTGTGGGACCGTCAGCTCAGGAGTCCCAAGATCAGCCAGACCAGCCTTGATACACGCGTGAACCATTGGAGGACTTGCATCTTCTATTTCAGAAGGAAACATCACAGACTAAAAAAGCTGCTACCACTGATCCTGAAGAAAAACACCTTCCTCCTTAAAAAAGATAAGTGAAAACCTATATAATCTTTAACACCTCTCTGTGCCCCTTTAATGGAATCCTTTTACTATTTCATCATATTATTAAGCAGCATACTAACCATACTCTTTGCAGTAAGGCTATATACTATAGCTCCTGCCAGGACAAAAATAATATAGAACACAGAGAGCCACTCAGTTTGTTCCCAATATCCCTTTCCAGCCACTCACCGGAGCTATCTTGGGAAGCATTCTAGGAGTATGGGAAAAGGAAAACAATAAACACACACCATTTTATCATAAACAACCAGTTCTGTCTATCCAGCCAAGGTATATTCTTCTTATGTGGAACGTCGACCTATATCTGCCTCCCTACTAACTGGACAGGCACTAGCATCTTAGTCTTTCTAAGTCCCAACATTAACATTGCCCCAGGAAATCAGACCCTATCAGTACCCCTCAAAACTCAAGTCCATCAGCACAGAGCCATACAACTAATACCCCTACTTATAGAGTTAGGAATGGCTACTGCTACAGGAACCAGAATAGCAAGATTATCTACTTCATTATCCTAACTATCACACACTCTCAAAAGATTTCTCAGACAGTTTACAAGAAATAATGAAATCTATCCTTACTCTACAATCCTAAATAGACTCTTTGGCAGCAGTGACTCTCCAAAACTGCTGAGGCCTAGACCTCCTCACTGCTGAGAAAGGAGGACTCTGCACCTTCTTAGGGAAAGAGTGTTGTTTTTACACTAACCAGTAAAGGATAGTATGAGATGCTGCCCGGCATTTACAGGAAAAGGCTTCTGAAATCAGACAACACCTTTCAAACTCTTATACCAACCTCCGGAGTTAGGCATCATGGCTTCTCCTCTTTCTAGGTCCCATGACAGCCATCTTGCTATTACTCACCTTGGTGCCCTGCATTTTTAATCTCCTTGTCAAATTTGTTTCCTCTAGGATAAAGGCCATCAAACTACAGATGGTCTTACAAATGGAACCCCAAATGAGCTCAACTAACAACTTCTACTGAGGACCCCTGAACTGATCCACTGGCCCTTTCACTTGCCTAAAGGGTTCCCCTCTGGAGGACACTATGGCTTCAGGGCCCCTTCTTTGCCCTATCCAGCAGGAAGTAGCTAGAATGGTCATCGCCCAATTCCCAACAGCAGTCGGGGTGTCCTGTTTGGGGGTGGGGATTGAGAGGTGAAGCCAGCTGAGCTTCTGGGTTGGGTGGGGACTTGGAGTACTTTTCTGTCTAGCTAAAGGATTGTAAACGCACCAATCAGTGCTCTGTGTCTAGCTAAAAGTTTGTAAATGCACCAATCAGCACTGTATAAAAATGGATCAATCAGCACTCTGTAAAATGGACCAGTCAGTGCTCTGTAAAATGGACCAGTCAGCAGGATGTGGGCAGGGCCAAATAAGGAATAAAAGCTGGCCACCTGAGCCAGCAGCAGCAACCCACTGGGGTCCCCTTCCACACTGTGGAAGCTTTGTTATTTCACTCTTTGCAATAAATCTTGCTGCTGCTCACTCTTCGGGTCCGCACTACCATTATGAGCTGTAACACTTACTGCAAAGGTCTGCAGCTTCACTCCTAAAGACAGTGAGAACCACGAACCCCCTGGAGGGAAGGAACAACTCTGGACGCGCTACCTTTAAGAGCTGTAACACTCACTGCGAAGGTCTGCAGCTTAACTCCTGAAGTCAGCGAGACCAAGAACCCACCAGAACGAACCAATTCTGGATACACCATGATCTTAAATATTTATATATCACAACAGCTTCAAAATACATGAAGCAAAACTGATAGCAGAAAAAGATAAATCCAGTATTACAGTTGGAGAATTCCACATTTTCCTATCACTAATGGTTAGATCAAGTAGGGAGAAACTGTATAACAACAGTCTAATAAGAAAAACCAAGCAAAAAGTGAAATATTTCGTTGTCATGAGTTGGAATACCTCAATATTGTTAAGATATCAGTTGTTTATAACTAGATGTAAGGATTAAAGATAATTTGAATAACTATTCCAGAAAGATATTTTACAGATATTAATAAAATGACTCAGAAAGATAAATGGAATTGCGCTTCAAAATGATTATAGTTAGGAAAGCTAAAAAAAAAAGTGAACGAGAGTCAGCATAGCATCGTGATTAGGATCGTGGATCCTGAGCCCCACAGTTGAGGTTTGAATCTGGCTCTTCTGCTTACTATTTTACCAGTGGTAGTTAGGCTTTTATCACTTGGAGGCTACCAAAACTGAGTAGACAAAAAGCTTATTATATTTTTGAAGGGACTATCTTTTCTAAAGTATCTGAAAGAAAACATGACAATTCAGGACCTAAAACAAAGCTTGTGTCTGCAGATGTCTCTGCATCATGTGAGCTTTAAAAAGTTTCACACAACCCACAAAGTAGGTGATATGGTAAGGCTTTGTCTCCCCACCGAAATCTCATCTTGAATTGTAATCCCCAGGTGTTTAGGAGGAGATCTGGTGAGAAATGATTGGATTAAGGCAGTAGTTTCACCCATGGTGTTCTCATGATAAAGAGTAAGTTCTCACAAGATCAGATGCTTTTACAAGGCAGTTTTCCTGCTCTTGCTAGCACTCTCTCACCTACTGCCATGTAAGATGTGCCTCTTCCCCTTCTGCCCTGATTATAAGTTTCCTGAGGCCTCCTCAGCCATGCAGAACTGTAAGTCTATTAAACCTCTTTCCTTTATATATTAAACAGTCTCGGGTATTTCTTTATAGCAGTGTTAGAATGGACTAATACAGTAGGTATTTTGTAAAGTCCCTTCAGATACAGCAAAAGTAATAAGGAAAAAGAAAGAAACTTCAGGAGGGCAGAGTCAGGGTCTTTGTAGAACAAGGTTTCTAGTCCCGAAAAGAGGGCCTTAGAAAGGAGTTTCCTGCCTCCTTCCTCACTAACTTTTCTGCCAAGAGACATTCAGAATTTCAAAATTTCTATAGATCAGTATTGCTCTCCTTCTTCACTTATCCAAGTGGACGTATTTATTGTCAATATATTTTTCCTGTTCCATCATTACCAAATGAATATGAGATTGACTGTAAGAAGACGGAGCAAACTCATGCCTTTATTCCATAAGGGTCTAAATCAAAGTGGTACCATCTGAGCCTAAGGAAGTGATAATCACACCTACCCAAGATTTCCTGAACTTTAAATCTGATGCAGTGATGTAGTTACTGAACTGGACTTTGTGGAGTTTTTTTTTTTTCCACTGGGGGTGAAGTGGGTATATTTTACCTTTGGTCATAAGAAAAGTGGATTGTCATTGGAATTAATGCAGTTCATCGAGTATTTTCCACTACGCTTTCTGGGTACAAGGATGATCTTCTTTATTAACACTGGGTGGTGCTGAAGATACGACATGTGCTTTAAGATATGAGAATTACTTCTTGGCCAGAATATTTAATTACTGGTTTGAGATCCTTCAGAGACCTCTGTTGCTCTGCACAGCAACCAGGAACATGCAAATTGTTTATCACCCCAAATGAATTAAATGAGCATAAACTACTCATATGTCACCAGATATCATATGCAAAAAGGCATTTGTCATTTTAAGCACTGGTAAAGATTTTGGTTTTTTTGCCACAGCATAACCTGGCCTATGTTGTTTGATACAAGAATGATAGATAGATGACAGGTAGATAGATATACTTCTATGTATATATGTGTGTGTATGTGTATATACATGTACATATTTAGTTCAATAGAACTGTATCTATATGCTTACATGTAGGTATGTTTATAGATATAGGTGTGTACATATATTTAAGATTAAGAAATTCTAATATATTTATAGCTAACCGGAATTATTTTTTAGAGACAGAACACAGAATTCTTCAGAGAAAGACCTGTAAACTGCTAGAATTGTGCCTTGCAAAAAGAGAGGGTAAGGGATTTAAAGCATAAGTGTAGACACTGGACTCTATAGCTGTCTGGAGAGTTTATCTGTAACAACATAATGCAGCTGTGAGGAAAGAGAAAAGTGGTGCATTATGAACTAAGCAGCTATTGCAGGGAGCACACAATAGCCTTGGTAAGAACAGTGAATATAGAGGTGAAAAAAGTGGCTCAAGAACTATGTGGGTGGAAATTTCAGAAGTTTGTAGAAATTGAGTCTATGTGTTGGCATAGAAGTACTTCAAAGTGCTTCTGAATTTCTAGTACGGGTAACTGAGAATTTGTAACATTGCTGATTTAGGTTAAACACAAAAGACAGGTTTGGTGTGAGAAAGAAGGAAGATAAACAGTGTACATGGAAAACATTCAGCAGCATGAAGTATTGCTGGCTGAGTAGAACCAAACGATCAAGTTATTTTGAAGGTGAATTAAAATTACTAATACGATTCATTATCATCAGGCATATCACATAAATTTCATTGATTCTTCTTTCAAATGAATGAATACATTTCTTTCTACATGTTTTACTTCTTTAAACTTATTTTATAATCATTGAACAAAAACAAATGCATAAATAAATCTAAGTATGTTACTTTTTTCTTTTCCTTGCTTTTGAACTGTTTTATACCCTCGTCACTCCTTCTCTTGTAAAGCTAGTTTTCATTCATTCACCCTTTTTTTCTAACCATCAGAACAATCACATAAGAACAATTATATTTCTCAATGTATAAAATATCAAAGAGACAGCTAACAAAGTTCAGAGGATGATTTCAAGCTCAAATCTGTACAATTCTGGATCCCATAATGGTTAACAGTAAGCTGTGCAACCAAATGCCTTTCAATACTTTGTATTTTTATCATTGAGAAAGGCTTCCACTAGCATTTAGCCATTTATGCCATCTTGATGAGTGTTTACAAGTTTTCTGCAAAGTTCTGCATCACTCTGAAAAGCAGCACATACTTCACTGGATAAGAAGCTCTTCATCTAATCACTCCAAGAGGATTACTTATCATATGGCAAGCCAGCTATTGTCTGCATAGTTTCTATTATCCTACCACAGCTGTCTTGTTGGAAACAGCTGCCTATATCAAAAGTAAAACCAAGACTGTAGCAAACACATTTACTTTTGCTCATGAAGATATCTTGTTCTCCTGTCATAATGAATGACAATTGTATTAACATTTGGATAATGAGTTTTTACACATAATGCAACTGATGTGGTCTAGGTGTTTATGTCTTCTTAATATATCCCTATGAGTGCTTGTTAAAAATAGGATTATTCTAATATCATCATAACCATTAACGCACATGACATTTTACATTGTAAAGTGTGAAGAGCTTTTTTACCATAAATCTCATTGGAGAATGTAGAACTCATAACAAACCTCTGATAGCTATTATGTAGGTAGGCAGCATACATATTTGGAGATGAAAAACAAATAATTAATTTTATCAGACAGAATATTTGCCTTTAAATTGCGGCTGTATGTGAACCATTAGGAAAAGCAATCACTCTAAGAAGACTCTTCTTTTTGAGTTAGAAGTACAACAAACAAATATGTGAATTCAATCAACAAATAATAAATTTTAAAAAAGAAAAAGAGCAGCTATATGAATGGACAGGTCAAAAATTAAAACTTCTCAAGTGTTATTCTTTTATAGAGGTAGCTTCATTTCATTTTGCCAGTTTAAAAATTAATCTTCACATTATATATTCATTCTCATATTAAACATGTTATGTTAAGCAGGCAAATATCCAATTCTCAACTTATATTAATATTGAAATTGACAGAGCTATCACAGAAGAAAATAAGTACACTATGTATAAGTATCCCAGCATGGAACAATAAATGATACATTTAAACATGAAGAACAGATAGCCTAAAGGTCTGTGTGACCCCATGCCACTTATCTCCAGAGTAAAACCAATCAATGTTACAAAGGTAAAATTACATATTTTGGAAGATAACCAGTAGTGTCATGTTTAGTTTGGTGTTTCCAAATTTAGGGAATAAAAAATAAATTCGCATATTTGGAGATTTTCTATCACACATTTTTTTCACAAAATAAAACCACAATATGGGCCGGGTCCAGTGGCTCACGCCTGTAATCCCAGCACTTTGGGAGGCCAAGATGGGCGGATCATGAGGTCAGGAGATAGAGACCATCCTGGCCAACATGGTGAAATCCCATCTAAAATACAAAAAAAAAAAAAAAAAAAAAAAAAAAAATTACTAAAAAATTTACTGAAATACTATATATATTTATTAGCTGGACGTGGCGGCATGCGCCTGTAGTCCCAGCTGCTCAGGAGGCGGGGGCAGGAGAATCGCTTGAACTTGGGAGGTGGAAGTTGCAGTGAACCAAGATCTCACCACTGCAATCCAGCCTGGAGACAGAGAAAGACTCCATCTGAAAAATACAAAAACAATCAAACAAACCTCCCCGCGCCCCCCGCCAAAAAAAAAAGCCACAAAATAATTCACAGTAAAGAATACTCGATCTTATAAGCTCAATTTCTTTTTTTCTTTTCTTTTCTTTCTTTTTTCTTTTTTTTTTTTTTTTTGAGATGGAGTCTCACTCTGTCGCCAGGCTGGAGTGCAGTGAGGTGAGATCTTGGTTCACTGCAACTTCTGCCTCCAAAGTTTAAGCAATTCTCCAGCCTCAGCCTTCCGAGTAGCTGAGATTACAGGCGCATACCACGCCCAGCTACGTTTTTGTATTTTTAGTGGAGACGGGGTTTCACGATGTTGACCAGGCTGGTCTTGAATTCCTGACCTCAAGTGATCCATCTGCCTCAGCCTCCCAAAATGCTGGGATTACAGGCGTGAGCCACTGTGCCCAGCCAGCTCAATTTCTTTCACACTATTTTTTCTAAGTTTTCCTTCTTATCATTGATGAAATTTGTGAGAAGCTATTTATTATCATTTAACTATTACTATAAATAAATTTTATTTTTTAAACTTTCTTGCTTAAATAAGAAATGATTTGCATAGTATTTTATTCAAACTTTAATTTGTAAATAATATTCTAAATCACACTTGCTGAGTATTTTCATGATATTTTCCAGTGCATTTTGTATGCTAAT
Source organism: Macaca nemestrina (assembly GCF_043159975.1). Taxonomy (NCBI): domain Eukaryota; kingdom Metazoa; phylum Chordata; class Mammalia; order Primates; family Cercopithecidae; genus Macaca; species Macaca nemestrina. The sequence goes on from NC_092127.1 coordinate 28,613,030, forward strand.
TTTACTGGTGTTTAAAGTACTTGATTTATGACACCAATAAATATAGAACACATTAGGGTTAATTTTGGGGGAAATATTCCTAAATTGTTACTATGTTGTACAATTTTATTTATACTTCTTATTGGTAAAATATTTCTAAACTTTGTTTACGTTATTATTAATCATATATATATATAGGGAGATGGAAGTCAAGTTTCATTTTTAAAATATTTATATGCAGTTAATATGGTAACACTTATTTCAAAACACAGTGACCTTCCTGGTGCTATCCAATGCTATTTTTATCACAAATTTATTCTCCATATGTGGGAAAGATAGTTTCTGGAGTTTATATTCTGTTCTTTTGGTTTCTTCATCCTGCCTTATCATGAAAAGGCACAGTTTAATAAATCTAACTTTATCCTAGGGCCTAGTAAACAATATTTTTCTCTGCAAAAGAAATTTAGCTACATTTGGCCCTCTGTCTTTTCATTTTTTGTTTGTAAATAGCTCGTCAAATAGGACCAAAAAATACATTAATAAAAACCATTAGGATTTTGACTGATTGCATTGCATCTATAAGGTAATTATGGAAGTATTCTTATCTTTACAAGATTGAGTTCCCAATAGACAATCAAATCATGGTGTGTTTTTCTATTTATTTAAGTATATAAAAAATTTCCTGCAATGTTTCTTAATTTTCAATAGATAGATAACTTAAAGAGTTTTCATTACATTTATTTCTATGTATCTTTTAAAATAACATTTAATAAATGTTTGTATATAAAAATATCATTTATGCAGAAATGTAACAAACTAAATTTCTGCTTGTTTTAATTTGTGGATACATATTTTGAATTTTCTATTCACATAGTTATGGTACCTGCTATCATGGTCCTTTTGTTTCTGTTAAAATTATAATTTTTAAAAATATGGAATGTTTCATATACTTAATATTTGGTATCTGTGATGCTAGTGAGTATCTTTGTCTCATTCATGATATCTGACAGAACGTTTAAAAATGCACTATCAAGTATGTTTGCTGTAGTATTTTCTTAATAGAAATTCTATATCAGATGAAGAAATTGAGTCTGTTAGATGATTTTCTGTATATCTTGAAGTATTTCTGATTTTTGTTTTTTAATGTGATAAATTCTCTAATTACATTTTAGCATTAATAAAAAACTTAACAGAGCATGAATAAATCCAATTTACTTATATTGCTGTGTAAATATATTTTCTCTATTTAAAAGGGACCAATTTCTTTATATTCTATTTAGGGACATTTCATCTATGTTCATGAACAATTGACCTCTAATTTTCCTTTCTTGTAATATCCTTGTCAGATTTGATAGCAAGTGCATGATGGACTGAGAAAACACATAGGGACATTGGGAGAAATACTTCTTTATATTGTCTGGAGGAATTGTTGTAAGATTTGCATTAGTTTTTCCTTAAATGTCTGTTGAATTGACCTGTGAACAAATTGAGTCTAGAATCTTGTGAAAAGGTTTTTAATTAAGATTTATTTTACTGAGGCCAGGCACAGTGACTCACACCTGTAATCCCAAAACTTTGGGAGACTGAGGCAGGTGGATCACTTTACACCAGGAATTTGAGACTTCAGCCTGGCCACAGAGAGAGATCCCATATCTAAAATAATAATGCTAGAAATGATAATAAAAAGAAAATAAAATGATTTATTTTATTTAAAACTTATAAGACTTTATCTTTTATGTTTTTGGACTGTTTTTAGTAGCTGTATTTGCTAGGAATAATCACTTTTATTTCTATTTTAAAATTTATTCATCCAATTTTCTTTATATTTTGCCTTTATGGCATTTAGGATGTATTGTGATGCCTCCTTTGTCATTACGTATTACGTCTTTTCTTTTTTTGATTCCTGATCCATATACTGCATTTTTCATTAAATTTTATTATTTTTAACAAAGTTTCTTTAGTGTTCTTTTTATATTGCTTTTATATATTTTAGTTAGATTACCTGACTATAAGCTACTTCTCCTTCTTACTTTTCATTCATTAGTGTTCTTTTTCTTATCTTATTGAGAATTATGCTTAGGTCAATGACTTTAGCCTTTCTTCCTTTCTAATATATGCAGTTAAGGCCCTAAAATTTCTTTGGGCCTTGCTTCTTCTCAACCAATTTCATTGGTTTTGCTGTATTCTATAATTTTTAGTTAAGTTTTTATTGAAGTATAATATTTATGCAGTAAAGGGCTTTGAATTTACTTATCTTTCATATAGATATTACTTTTTATAAATGTGTACATCCATGTCAATATAATACAGTTCAGAATATACAATATTTCCAGAATTGTCAAAGATTCCTTTGTACTGCTTTCTAAGCAATGGGGCCTTACAGAGATAATCAATAGTTTGATTTCTACCACTATTTTATGTGTGTGTGTGCTGGAACTTCAAATGAATATAATACACTCTTCTGACTTCATTGCAATATAAATTTTCTCTTTGTGCTAGATAATCTGTGTGGATAATGTAATCATGTGTTAAAGCTATACTCAACTACCCTAGCTCTGTTCAGCTTCCTGACCTGCATATAGCTTTGCTAAAAATGTATTTAGACTCTCCCATAAATATATTTCAAAATATGATTTTTTTAATCTAAGAGAATAAAATTCCTTTAAAACTTTTAAAGTTTCCTTTAAGGCTGTGTTTCTTTCTTTCTTTTTTTTTTTTTTTAAATCATTCATTAATTTAGAACAAGGGTCCCAAGAAGCACTTATTCCGGCCTCTAGATAGAACATTGCTTCATGGCAAATTCATGAAAACTCTGAGGTGTTCCTATTTAATTATAGGTCAGCTTTCTCCTTTTCACCTCATATTGGTCAGACTGTCATTCATATATATTTTTAGATTCACAAGGTTATTAAAGTGTTAACTGAAGCTTAGGTGGGAACTACCTTCTGTATGCAACAGTGGACATTTTAGAAGTTGCTACATGATCCCCTTGGTAAGCTGTTATGTCATCAAAGGCAAAAGTAAGTGCCTTCCCTTTTAGAACAGAGCCATTATTTGGTGATGCTTTTGTCAGAATCAAAATAAATCTGTCAAAATTGAAGAAATCATACCTGCCACGAACCAAATTGAGGGACTTATTTGAAATAAGTTGTAAAATAGGCAATGGGGAGGGGTTTGATTTCACCATCAAGAAGGTGATACACTTTAAATCACATTTCATTGTTAGACAAAAGTCAGAATGCCATTCTAAGCAGCACTAAAACCTTTTTTTGTTATTGTGATGGAGAGCTCCATGCAGCTTATAAATCAGATATAAATTTAGTGCACAAAGGCAGACCATATACCCTCTTCACGTATCCAATGTGCTGTACAAGAAGAACAAAATGCCATCAATCTTCAAAATCTATAGTACTGTAAGGTAAATTGCTAGTGCCTCATTCCTGCACTCAGATTTTTCATCTCAGGTGCCAGGGCAGTAAAGTCTATAAAGAGAGCATTATTCAGAGTCTCTTATTCCTATTCTTTGTCAGTTCTTTATAACTTTTATTCAAAACTTACTACCATCCTCCTTCTTGCCTCTAGAGTTATATTCATTATCTCTGATTCCAAATTACTGAGTGAAGGATCATAAGTCTGTGACTGAGGCAAAGCAAACTGAGATTTCAGTGACTCATCTGATAGAGCACAGCAAACACATAACCAGGGTGACCATGAGTCCCAGTTTGCTGGAGGCAGGTCTGGTGTATGCCTTTTGTTCCAGGGTCCCAACTGTCACTCTTTGTCCCACAACCCCTCAGTCTGAAAAGTGCTACCTATGGTTTAGATGCTGGTATATGTAGCCTCCCTAGCCATAACTTGAAATTTATATGGGGTCTATGAGAATTCCTCTGTCTAATATATAATTTATTAATTAGGTGCTTGGATTAATATATGGACAACCATTCTCACATATAATGTGAATCATGGATTCTATTGGAATCTTTTCTACTTTTAACAATTTCCTGTTTCCAGATGAAAGAATAATGAGACAGCGGAATGTTTTTCTTTATGTTGCATGTACTTCATTATTAATAGAAAAATCCCTATAAACTTCAGTGGGATACATTCTTAGAAACTTTTTAGTTATGCTTTACGTGTTTACATTATCAGGCATACTGAAAAAGAGATTGCAATCATGAGGAATTTTGGATAACAAGTAAATTTGAATTTTATTTTTGAAATATTGATAGTCACAGAAAAAGCCTTTATTTTCTTAAATTAATAAAGTTATTTTATATTTAAACATTATTATATTTCAAATTTGTGTAATATAATTTACATAATCAGTTATATATATTTATAGTGCTGAATAAAAATTAAACTATATCTAGCTATATTCACATAAAATATTTAAGTAAGCACCAAAGAATAAAACATTACAATTCCGAAAGTTGAATAGTTTTCCTATGGGTGTTTAATCACATACGCTGTTGTTCTTAGGAAAGCTAAGGTTATACAATAGCAAAATGCTGTAAGTGAAAAGTACATCATTGACATTCGATGATATTGAATTTAATATACCAACTAGGTATTTCTAAAACACCCATGTAACACCTTTAAGTCTTTTCTTGAATAATATACTTTCCTACCCACTACAAAGTTTTTGTTTTAATGACTTCTCTCCGGTGCCCAAATCTGAGAAAGCAGGGAGGCCTGAACGTGTGAGAGTGTGAAGCCACTGTGTACCAAGTGACAGTCAGGAGTTTGTGGACTTGCCAAACAAGGAGATGAACTTAATTGGCCAAATCTTGCCCTGAATTGAAATCACGCTGAAGTCAATGAGAATTGCTTTAACTTAGGGCGACATTAAATGCTCAATATTGATGTTTCCTCTTCATTACTGTAGCTCAAACATCAGTCCTGGAAAGTACAAGGGAGCATTTTTAACCTGCTGCATACACACATGAAGCCAAAGTAACAAAAGCTGTTCTGATGGAAGAATCAGGGCATAAAAACTTACTCTCTGAATATATAAGATAGTCCCATTCCCAAAACATATTTTTGCCTTTTGTCATGTAAAATAACATGTTTTGCTCATTTTTCTGCTTTTATCTACCACCTCTGTATATATGCATATTCAGATTTTTGTTTTTGTTTTTGTTTTTGAGATGAAGTCTTGCTCTGTCACCCAGGCTGGAGTGCAATGGCGTGATCTGGGCTCGCTGCAACCTCCGCCTTCCGGGTTCACGTCATTCTCCTGCCTCAGCCTCTTGAGTAGCTGGGACTACAGGCACCTGGTACCACGCCCAGCTAATTTTTGTAGTTTTAGTGGAGACGGGGTTTTTTACCGTGTTAGCCAGGATAGTCTCCATCTCCTGACCTCGTGATCCACCCACCTTGGCCTCCCAAAGTGCTGGGATTACAGGCATGAGCCACTGCGCCCCAGCCTCAGCTTTTATTACAACTATTACCGCTTTTTATCAGTCTCCTTGAAGTTATCTCTCTTTTATACCTACCTTCTACTCCCTAGTGGATTTTTTCTTACATTTTTAGCTGTGACACTTTCACTCTGGGTTTTCCATTTTTGTGGTGACTCAGAGAATGTCCCTTTTGACATCCTTATCCTATTCTTATCTCTCCCAGCAATATTCCACTCTTGCTTGTTACTCAGTGCTTCCTACCCAATGGCTTTTTTATGTTTTCCAGCTGTGGAGAGCATGGAAAATCCTTTCTGTTTTTCAGATTAAGCCACAGTCTGAGGCAGGCACTCTGTCCCTGGCCTCAGGGAGAGTGATCCCCTCAGTGTTCCTGCCCTTCCCGTTCGTCCTGTATTTCTAGATACAGATTTTGTTCCTGCATTTCTACCAAAAGTAGTCTGTTTTCTAATTTTGTTCCCTTGTCCCAACTGCAATAGATTTTCTTCAGTGTCCTAAAGACTGCAGTGTTTGTTTTCCTTCCCCTAACAAGATGAAGATTTTTGGCCGGGTGTGGTGACTCACGCTGCAATCCCAGCACTTTGGAAGGGCGAGGCGGGCACATCATATGAGGTGGAGTTTGAGACCAGCCTGGGCAGTATGACGAAACCAAATCTCTACTGAAAATGCAAAAATTAGCCGGGCGTGGTGGTGCACGCCTGTAATCCCAGCTACTTGGGAGGCTGAGGCAGAAGAATCACTCGAGTCTGGGAGGTGAAGGTAGCAGTGAGCTGAGATCGCGCCTCTGTACTCCAGCCTGGGAGAAAGGGTGAGACCGGGTCTCAAAAAAAGAAAAAAAAGAAAAGAAAGAAAGATTAAGACTTTTTTTTTTTTATTATTCTTTTTTTTTTTTAATTTATTTATTATTATTATACTTTAAGTTGTAGGGTACATGTGCCTAACGTGCAGGTTTGTTACATATGTATACTTGTGCCATATTGGTGTGCTGCACCCATCAACTAGTCACTTACATCAGGTATAACTCCCAATGCAATCCCTCCCCCCTCCCCCCTCCCCATGATAGGCCCCTGTGTGTGATGTTCCCCTTCCTGAGTCCAAGTGATCTCATTGTTCAGTTCCCACCTATGAGTGAGAACATGCGGTGTTTGGTTTTCTGTTCTTGTGATAGTTTGCTAAGAATGATGGTTTCCAGCTGCATCCATGTCCCTACAAAGGACACAAACTCATCCTTTTTGATGGCTGCATAGTATTCCATGGTGTATATGTGCCACATTTTCTTAATCCAATCTGTCACTGATGGACATTTGGGTTGATTCCAAGTCTTTGCTATTGTGAATAGTGCTGCAATAAACATACGACTTTTGTTCCATAGGACAGATAGGAAAGGAGGCTTAGGGTGACCTTCTTGCACCTTCCTCATTGGCTGCTTTTCTCCCTTCAGGCCTAAATCACAAAAAAACAAAACAAAACATTTTCTTTAAAAAGTGAGGAATTTGGTTTGAAAACTTTAGAAATTAACTTTTGCTTTGAGTTCCAAATTAGAAACTCTGCTCAAATTTGAAGCGAAGGCACCAATTAGTTATCTATCAAAGATAGTGATCAAATAAAGAATAGGGGTGCTATTACTTTTGTTTACACAACCCAAAAGTATTACTTGATTAAAATAAAATGTATTTTTATTTCCAGAACACTCTATTAAGTAAAATGATTTAAATCATTTAAGGAATTAGCTGGTATAAATTATAGTCTAAAATATCTATGTGTTTTGATAACTTAATTACATGAAAAAATTAGAAGTGTGATAATCAGGCTAAGTTTCTGTCCTTTATTGAAAATGTATATTAAATAAAATATTTTCTTTGTAGGTGTTAGACTCCTCTTATTCATGTATAGATTGCACATCCAAAAAATCTTGTCATTGGTCTTTTTAAAATCTTGTGAGAAATAATAGAAATATCTTTTAAAATATTTGTTCAACATGTACTGAACAAATATTTAGTGAGAACTTATAAGCCACATTTTTCTAGGTAGAAGGATTTGAATCAGTGAATAACAAGAATACGAAGGCAAAACATCTACTGTCATTTGCTCAATTATATTCTAGTAAAAACAGAGTGAAAACAACTAAATACAGAATATGATGTCATATATTATCAATATGAAGAGATATAAAAAGCAGAGTAACAAGAGTGTGAGAGTAGGAAAGGCTTCCATTTTAAATGGAGAGATGATGCCAGAACGCTCTGAGGATTTGTCATTTGAAAAGATATAAATGGAATGAAGGAACACATCAGGAGATCTGTTGAAAGAGGATCCAAATACCCTAAGGCAGGGAGGTGAATATGGCAGAAAAAGTGAGCAAGGCAAAAATTTTAGAATATAAAATATTTTAAAATATTGTACTTCATTTTTAAATAACATGTTTATCCATGTTAATATATCCTTTTGCATTTTTAGTGTGTTATTTATTTGTGTAGATTTAGGGGGCAGAAGTGCAGTTTTGTTACATGGATATATTACACAGTGATGAAGTCTGCGCTTCTGCTGTAACCATCACATGAATGCTGTACATTGTACCCAATAGACAATTTCTCATCCCTCCTCATATTCCTCCCACCCTCCTATGTTTCTGAGTCTCTGATGTCTATTATTCAACTCTGAATGTCAATGTGTAGCCATTGTTTAGCTCACACTAATAAGTGAGAACATGTGGCATTTGATTTGCTGTTCCTTAGTTATTTCACTTAGAATAATGTCCTCCAACTCCATCCACATTGCTGCAAAAGATATGAATTTCATTATTTTTTATGACTGAGTAGTATTCCATGATTTATATGTACCACGTTTTACTTATCCAGTCATTCATTGATGAACACTTAGGGTGTTTCTATATCTTTGCTATTGTGAATAGTGTTGTAATGAACATACAAGTATAGGTATCTTTTTGATATAATGATTTATTTTCCTTTCGGTAGTGGGATTACAGGAGTGAAGGGTAGATGTATTTTTAATTCTTTGAGAAATATCCATACTGTTTACCAAAGAAGTTGCATTAATTTACATTCCAGCCAACAATGTCTACGTGTTTCCTTCTTTGCATCCTCACCAGCATGTGTTCTTTTCTGACTTTTTATAATTGCCCTTCTGACTGGTGTAAGATAGTATGTCTTTGTGGTTTTAATTTACGTTTCTCTGATGATTAGTGATGTTGAGAAATTTTTCATATGTTTGTTGGCTATTTGTGTGTCTTCCTTTGAAAATGTCTGTTCACATCCTTTGGCCACTTTTTAATTTCTTTCCTTGTTTAGTTGTTTGAGTTCCTTATAGACTTTTTTTTTTTTTTTTGAGACAGAGTCTCACTCTGTCACCCAGGCTGGAGTGCAGTGATGCGATCTCTGCAAGCTCTGCCTCCCAGATTCAAGCCATTCTCCTGCCTCAACCTTCTGAGTAGCTGGGACTACACGTGCCCACCACCATGCCTAGCTATTTTTTGTGTGTTTTTAGTAGAGATGGGGTTTCAGCATGTTAGCCAGGATGATCTCAATCTCCTGACCTTGTGATCTACCTGCCTTGGCCCCCCAAAGTGCTGGGATTACAGATGTGAGCCACCGCACCCGGCCGAGTTCCTTATAGATTCTTGATAGTCCGTTGTCACAGGCATAGCTTGCAAATATCATTTTCCATTTTGTAGGTTGCCTATTATTTCTTTTTACCATGTAGAAGATTTTTAGCTAAAATGAGTCCCATTTATCTATTTTTGTTTTTGTTACATTTGCTTTTGAGAACTTAATCATAAACCCTTTGCTTAGGCCAATGTCCAGAAGTTAGAAAATAATTATTTTACAAAATAAAATATTCTCATGTAATCTTTATAACAACCCTAAGAGGTAAAGCTATTACTTATTTACAGATGAGAACACAGAGACATGTTAGACATTTGCTAAGGTTGTATATCTTGTAAATGTGTGAAGCTGGATTAAAATCCAGACACTCTGACTACACAGTCTGATATTAGCCACAATCCTATGGACTGCTTCAACTGTTCTTATGTGAAAAACATACATTCACCTATCCAAACCGAAAGAGTAGACTTGGAGATACAAAGAACAGTGGAAATGAGACTTTTAATGGCGGTCTTGCTAGATTGGGTGTCTGGTAGGCAGGCACACCTGGGGCAGTTACAGCAGGTAATTTATCTCCTAGCTCATAAGTCCCTCACCCAGTTCCTCATTGGTTGAGTACTATGGGTTTACAATCCCCCCGGACATCACCTAAGTTTTATTATCTCCCTTATAAGGTTGTACCCCTGTCCCCTTCCCGACTTAAGTTTCAATTTCCCAATGACAAAACTTTCTTTATTGGCTGACCCGTCCTCTACATTCTGTTTGCTTATCGTGACCTTCTAGGTGCATGAGCTGTGCAGTTTGTTACATCCTCAAGCTGGATATCAGTACTTAGATTTATCATGCCTTGAAAATTTAGAAATTAAAATGTTTTCTCACACGTAATCCTTTTTTCTTTCTTTCTTTCTTTCTTTCTTTCTTTCTTTCTTTCTTTCTTTCTTTCTTTCTTTCTTTCTTTCTTTTTCTTTTTTTTTTTTTTTTTTTTTTTTTTGCCTATTCACTAACTGCTCTTTTCAGGTAATTGTTTTGTTAGAGCCTCTAAGACTAAGCTCATTACTTTAATATACTTGCAATATACTCTGTAGTAACCAACCTCTTCACACTCTTTCAGGTATGTCTGAGGCCCTCGTTCTCTTTCCCAAAACAAGCATCACATTTTGCAACTGAAAATCCTATTTTTGACCAACTGAAGCAATTTTAAAATTGCCTTTTAATAAAATAAAAGGCAATTTTAAGCCTTTTATTTTGAAAGTTTACTGATTTGCTTACTGATTTTTTCATTTATTAAAATTACGGTTTTCCAAATATACATATTTGAAATTTAGTTTTTCAAATATACGCATTTGAAATGTAGTTTTTCAAATATACACAATTGAATTTTAGTTCTTTGTCATTCTAGGAAAAGAGGAAACATAGACATGTATATAATTTTTTGTTCCTAAAATTAAAGTTTAAAAGTTTCATGACACATTTGGAAAGAGTACTTCATCTAAGGTTTTATGAGCAATGAATGAGAAGTGGAAGACAGAGAAACTAAAATGGCATGGGATCATGAAGGAATATTGATACAATGCAATAAAGCAACCTTTGAAGGATCATAACTGAAGAATGAAACTTTTAAATCTGGTTCAGGCTGAAAATCATTACTGGGTGATACATGGCTTAAAAAGAGAGAAGGTTGGTTTGAGAAAATCATTAAAGTGCATTTTTGCCATATTTCACTCTTGAGATAATAGGGCTCTGACACACAAAAGCCAAGGGGACAGAGGAAGGAAAGGTCCTAAAAGCTCATGACTGCTACAATCTATAAGTTTCAGTTCCATTTTAATCTAGAGGAAAAGTGAGAAACAAAAGGTGATGTTATGTTTCTATCTGAGGTAACATGAGTGGAAAATAAATTAAATGACTTGACTAATTTTCCTTTCTGTTATACACTACATTTTCATCTAGAAATTTGGTTTTCTGACTCTATTTATTCCTGTTACTACCACCTATAAATATCACCTGTGCCAAAAATTAATGTGAAATTAATCTAGAAATGTGTTAAAATGCTTATAGGGCTAGAGTGTGTTTTTCAGGTAGTAGTAAGGAAAGAAAACCCAATTTTCTTTTAACTGATAAACTCTTGTTTTCAAACACAATATAATCCGCGACATCAGTTATCTGTTGCTATGTAACATTACTGCAACACTCAATGGTTTAAAACAAACATTTGTTTAGCTCAGGAACCATTGATTCAGTGTGGGCATGTCAGCTCTAGAACGTCCTTAGCTATGTACCTACTGCAGTCATCTGACGGATTAGCTCAAAAATATGATGAGGGTTGTCTTTGTGGAGCTTGTCTGGGCTCTTTTGCAAGTCTTGTGCCTTGGATGACATAAACCAGCTGATTGACTCTGTTCCATTTGGTGGTTAGCTCAAAGATATGATGAGGGTTGTCTTTGTGGAGCTTGTATGAGCTCTTTGGCAAGCCTTGGGCCTTGGATGACATAAACCAGCTGATTGACTCCGTACTATTTGGTTTCTCATCTCCAGGAAGCTAGTCTTTTCTTATTCATATGGAAGTTACAGGAGTCCAAGAAAGGGAGCAGAGACGTGCAAGGCCTCTGAAGTCTGAAGTGAGGAGTTACATAGCATTACTTCCGTGTCATTCGCTCTGGTCAAAGCAAATCACCCGATCAGCTCAGATTCCAGGAGTAAGGAAAGAGTCTCCACCTTTTAAAGAAAAGAGTTGCAAATCACTCTGCAAAGAGTTTGGGCATAAGGAAGCATGGATCATTTTGGCCACTCTTCTAATCCACTGTTAGTGGTCTTGCATTCTTACATATGTGTAAAGAAACTCCCCAGCAACTTGCTGCTCTGAGATTTTCCTTAAAGTATCAACTTCATCTATATCACTATAATACTGGAAGCAATTTATTACAAGAAGTTTCAAGTTGCTTGCATATAATTTTACTCTTCTGCTATCTCTGTAGCATGCTTAAAAACTTACACCCTTGGGCTTTGTCTCTTCTGGTTATTACTAACCTGCCATAAAGTGTATTCTGTACTGCCGTAATGCAGCAGTTAATTAAATTTCAGTACTAGTCAACTTCAACCAAGGTCATCTGAAGTCAGCTTCTATTTTGACAGGAATCTATTAGCATCGTGAAACACCAAGCAAGTTAATAGCTACATTTAAAGTTTGATTATTTTCATTTTTTTTCCTTACATCTTAATACATGGAAACACATATCAAACCTTAGAGTTATGAATTAGAATGTATTTCCTAGTAAATGACTTATTGATGCTGAAGTGATTAACCTTTCATTAAAACTTGATATAAAATTCTTCCCTCCATATATCTATGTTTATTACTCAAGCCCCAAAGGAAAATACATCAAACATAGGACAGCTTGGTTATTTAAAACACTTTTACATTTACAGAGACTCATAAAGTCTGGAATTTTCTAATTTCTCCTCAAGTCTTTCTGCTTCATGGTAAATTGTAATAGACTCCCCAAATGGACATATACTTTTTGAAATGTATCCCACTGTCTGCCTTTAGAATAGATAAATGAAACTAGCTTCTATTCTATATTTCCTACATGACATCTAAATAGAGAGGTGTAAATAAGTCTTCTCTTTTGGCAAAATGTTTTACCCTTTGAATCAATGCAATGTCTAACTTTATACATCTCTTCACAACAACTCTGTGACATAATTGACACATATTGTATAAGGAACCCTGTTATTTTAGGAAAGAGTAGCCTGAATGTAAATGTAGTGTCACAATTTCTGTAACTGAGAGAAGTTATGTGTCTCTATCCAGAGGACTCTTTCAAAACTTCTATCCTATTTATTCCTTTAGGTCCACAGGGGTTGTGATCCTATGATCACAGCTAACACAGAAACATCACCTTTTACCTTGTCCTCTGCTTTGACTCTGCTTCTCTTTGATAAAATTTACTTTTCCGGGCCTCTAAAGTCCAGCAAATCCCCCAGTTAATATTTCAGTGAGCTAAAGATGTTCAGAGCTTCCTGCACATCCTGCTATGCTGATATTGCAGCTGGTGCCAGTTCAATGCTGGTGACATCTGACAATATCTACTAAGAGAATATTGACCAGCACCAAGCTGTACTGAATTTGCTTCACCAATATGGAGAGAATTCCTTCCCCTGTGCCATAAACTGTTACATTTGTAAAAACAAACTAATTTGCTAGGCTTTAGGAAGTTTTCATGTGATATCAACTTTTTTGTTTGTTTTCTTTCTTTCTTTTTTTTTTCCCAAAATAACCAAAAAAAGACTAAAAGAAAATCTCTACCTCTCCACTGTGGTTAACTTTGCCTTTCCCATTCCCATTCCCTGCTCCCCCCACAGCCAACATTCTTAATAGAAGTAAGGCTGGCCTGGCAACAATCTGAATTGTGGAAAACTGTACTGTACTTAGAATCTGATGACTGATGACTACTGTTAAATGGAGAAATTTATAGTACATATTTTTCTTTCCTAGGTGATTTTGCCAGTCACAAAATCTAGAGTATTCAAGAGAATCCAAATGAGCTTTGGGAATATATTAACTTTTTACTCAAGTTTCTTGATAATGAAAATTAGTTTAAACATGATAGCCACTACCGAGGCTAGATTCCATCAATACTTTGTAAGCTGCTTCCACATGTGGCAAGAGATTCCCTTTAACTTGCAAGGTAAAAAAAAAAAAAAAAAATGAGGCTTAAAGTACTATTTTTCCTTGTTTTGAATAGAACAGAAGCAGCAGAGAAGTAGTTCAGCAAAGCACTGTTAGAACAAGTTATAATTTCCAGATATAAAATGCATTCAATAATACATAATACAAACTGGGATCTGAACTTTTAGTATGAACTGAATGAAAAAAGACAGTTATTTCATTATTAATATGTGAGGGCAAGTGATAAACCTGTCAATATGTCAGGTAATGGGACTACATCAAGGGGCAAAACAGACGTGATGCCTGCCTGCCCTTTGTACATGTACATATTAATAATAAAAACAGACGTTAATGAAATATTAGTATGCTTATTATAAATGGAAAGAGCATGCATGACAGAGGTGGGTAATAGAGATTAGATGTAATCAGTAACATTGCAGAAGGTATAGTGGAAATATACTGATGTGTTTATCAAGAATTACCTTTTCCTTTCTGCAGACCTGTCTTACCTGTAGCTCAGATAATGATCAAATGCGTGGCCATATCACCTGAAGTGGGCTACTTGGAAATTCATTGAACAATTTCTTGTAAGATTAGAGGCAGTCAACATGCTTTTCTCTTTTATACTGAATCTCTCTCTCTCTCTTTTTTTTTTTTTTTTTGGAATTTTACTTTTAGTTCTGGGATACATGGGCAGAATGTGCAGGTTTGTTACATAAGTATACATGTGCCATGGTGGTTTGCTCTCTTAAGTGTAGGGATTCAGTAAATCTGCGTTGAGGTCCCTTGAAATATAAATTTAACATGTCCTAATGGGAATAAAATGGACATTAAGAGACAAATTAGGATACAGGGCCATCAAAATGCATCATGCTGGCCCTGAGCTTCTCTTTCAAAGTATGAGTCAATAGTTTCATGAGTCAATACCTCCCATCATTAGGCTTCAAATTGGCCATCTGTCACCAGCAAACAAAAAAGTCCAACTTAATACAAAAATTCATAATTGTAAACATTACAAGTAACATCATAATACATGAGAATGGTTGTGAAAAATGCATGATTATAAATGCTCCTCCAGTGATACCATGAGATGCCATTGATGTTTGCTTTGTTATAATGAAGGATCTGTTTAAAATTTCTCTCTCAAAATATCTTGGCCTCAATTCATCTACTTACTGATGAAGGTATTTGAGGGTGATTAAAAGAAATATATCCAGAAATGATTTTGTTAGCCAATTCTTTAAATTTTAGCTGACAAAACCACTCCCTAACATAAGGTAAAATGAAATAAGGAAGAATAAACCCAGGAAAACTAATACGGAATAATGATTTGGAAGATTAGGAAACATTTTTCTGGCGGTAGAAAACAGGTTCTGATGACTAGAAGAAGGCAGACAATTGCCTTCTTCTCAATCTCCCAAGTCAGTATATTTATAAGAAATATCACTGTCTGCCACACTCCCATCTACTCCTTCCATTAAGTCACTTATCTTCAGGAAAGAAGGATTGTGTCCCTCTTTGATGAAATGTAAAAAGAGGAACACTACAAAACTTATACTTTAGTTACTCTCCCTTAGATTTCTATTTTTGAATCTACTAGATGCCACCAACATTGAATCTACTATGTGTGACAGGCTTCACTCTTCCTTCAACTGATGAACCTAAACTTTATCATTATAGTGATATAGAGACAATTATAGAAGACTTCCAAGCAATTGAGTTTCAATTTCTAGTTAATGTAATTAAAAGTAATGATTAATGTATACAGAACCCTCCAGACCCCAGAGACTGTTTTAAGAGTTTTCTTTACATTATCTTATTTAATACTCACAGAAAACCTGTATGCTAAGTACTCATGATTTCTATGTTTCACATGAGCAAACCAACGTCAAGCAGAGTAATGAGTTGAACAGACAGAGCCAAACTGTGGCAGGGCCAGAATTCATATCCAAGGAGGCTGACTCAGTAGTCCATACATATAACCATTACCTTAAATCACAACACAAAATATAAATCTATGTTATAGGATTTAAAATTCCCAATTAATTATCCCTCTGCTTTCCTAGTTCTGAAACTTTGCATAAGTGAATGTAGGAATTAACTGGAAACCAAAATGTCAATTTTGTTTTTGGGAAATATGCATTGATGTATTTCAACTTGATGCAACATGTGATCTTCTGTTTTTACTTGAATCAAGCCTATCTAGTTCATTATAAAATGCAGATGAATAGCTAACTGAATGCTTTCCTGCATAGAAAAAGGGCTTAGCAAGTCATTTACTAACATTGCCATTGTTATTATCATTATCATTATTACTTTTGGAAGATTTGTTTGATATTTTCTTTATCCTCATTATTGTGAATATCAAGAAGATATTAATTATGCTTCTCTTTCACTGAATATTTTGGCTTCCTGAGAATTTTTAGTCTAAAGACTGGTACTCTTTTCTACCATTATTATTATTACTATTATTATTTTGGATAATTTCAGACATCTATTTTCTGAAGTCTAACATCCTAGGACTCGTAGATATTTCACATTGTCAATCTATCATCTGTGTCTATTATTTTTCCTTTGACTATATGCTCTGCAATAAAGCCAAATAAATAAGCAATGATTTTAATAGAATAAATATATAAACAATATAATACCTTTCTTCTATTAATGTTCTTCTTTGCTGTTATTATTTTAATTTAAACTAGCATATTTTTAGTGTTTGAGTATTTAGGAATTTTCTTGGCTCTAGAAGCTTGGCATTTAGGCTAACTAAAACTGAAATTAGTGACAAGAATGTGGGGCTTTCATAACAAAATCCAAAAATAAGTGATACCGGTTTAATTACCAAATGAGAAACAAATAAAAAAATTACAAAAATCAGGAATTATCATATCATCTTTTAGGCATACATGACAAAGCTTAGTGATGTTTTGACTTTTCCTTCCTGGTGTCTTTACAGGTATTCTTAGGAGAATTTGGGACCTACTTTCATTGGAAATGTAAACCATGAGAGTAAGATCCCAAAAGATCTACTGGACTTTTTCATTATTTCTGAGTGATAGCCACTACATTTTGCGCTAAATGATGACATGTTTTTAAGATATTCTGTGATGAGTAGAGTGCTTTTGAAGTGCTGGACTAAACTAAAAAGGTATCAAGATTTAAAATGCACATAAAGAGATACAGAAAGAGATAATAAGACAGTCATTAACTTGGACTCTTCACTGAATCACATACCGTACATTATACTAAATGTTGTAAGAAATATGCTTTATACATTTTGTTATTTTATGGGCATACTTTTGTTTTGATTTGTTTAAACATTTTTGTAAGATATCTCAGAGCCCGTTTAATAAGCAAAGGTAGAAATAAATAGATTAATTAAATATTTACATAATTTTAATTCCCATTCAGTACTTGCTACATTGAAGGCAAATTACAAATAATTATTTTCTAGTTATAAACGTCAACCAAATATTTGGAGACCCAGATAAAAATACATTAAATAAAGGAAATTTATTAATAAAAAGTTTTAAGTCACACAAAAGTGTTTTAATCTTAAACATTGAAAAGAGTATTGCCACTTATATCAGCAGAATTGAACTTTTACTTCCATGATAAAATTATCTAACAATATAATGAAAGTTCTCAGCTTTTTACATATCCAGAATCATTCTATTGCAAATATATAGCTAGTATATATATGTACAATTTTTCTAAACATCAACAAAGTACCTTCATATTGAAAGTACTAATACCACTTTTCTGTAGGCATACTTAAGAATATATCAAAATATTATGTTTTAAAAGTCTTCAGTATTCAGATTTTTAGTCTTATCAAGCATAATTTAATTTTGAAATTACATGCACATTTTAGTGTTTAGCAATATGTAAGAAGGTAAGCAACTGTAATGATTTATCATTTTCCAACACCATCACTTATTTTTTGAAAAAAATAACTAAATTGCATAATAAAATATTTATAATTTAAATGCATCAAATATCACTTAGTATATATGATGCAACATGCTTTGAAACACTCTTATATTTTTAAAGTTTTAAAAAGCCATCAAGATACAATATTGGGATGCTTTAAAATTGCTTTTCAGAAATGTAATAAGAGGGTTTGTGTGTACAAGTATGTGGGTAGGATGTTTAGAGAGAGTTAATAAAAGGATAAATTTAATTTTTTTTAGTCACTAATCTAATATATGGTCAACTTCAGAAGCTTGTGAAATAAATTCAATGTGTCTTTCTCTTTCTAGGAAACATATTTTTCTCTGCCTTCTCTCTTTCTTTTTGGAAGAATATTTTAAATTTTATACGACATTCTCTTTTATATCTTTTTCTGCCAAATGCTATTAGTAATGCCTAGCTAAGTTTCCATTTTTTCTATGAGGATGTCACTATTTCTTCACACTTGAATTGGTAATTTTTAGTTTGCAATGTCTCTACATGTATGGCAAGCTCCATTTATTTTTAATTAATTATTTTCTAATTATTTTTATTTCTACATTTGTCTTTCACTTTATGGAAGAAGGGAATGGAAAATGTGTTGCTGTATTGATCACATATTAATTACTTAATAAATGTCCATTTATTTGTATTCTAATGAGCATATTAATAGCAGGGGTAGAAATTATTTACTGTCACCAAAATGACTTTGGATACATGTCTAGAACAATTAGTTAATAAATTATCAATTTTATAATTTTTTATTGCCTATATGTGGCAAAGACCTTATTATATTTTGCAATGAGGGAAGAGATGGAGCCTTTTCTGGCTATTTCATGGTTTGAAATTTGCTTGGAGAATGTGCTTTCCTTTTTTTTAGAATTAATGGGAATCAATATTATCACTTTATAAAATTCAGATATTGGGCAAAGTGGGTTCCAAATTACATAAGAGAAAATAAAGAATGTAACTTCTTTATAACTAAATAATAGTCATAAATGGGTGTTTCTATCATGTGTCTCTCTGTCTGCTTCATGTGTATTTATTGATTATTCCAGACTGTTACCTTTTTCTTTTCCTTCTCACTATCGATATTATTCTTGGTCAGTAGGTGTCTTTGAAAAGGTGCTTATAATAAACCATCCCTTCTTCTGAAACAGAAAAACAAAATTAGTTTTTCTGTTGGCCACATATGTACCAAGGGCAAAACCGTTTACAAAGAATTGCCTAATGTAGTTTCAGTATGAATGTTCTTACCGAAGGAAAATAAATATTTTAAGTTATTAAGGGGAGAAGAGCATTAACTAATAAAGTGGTTGTAACTCTTGTGCAATTTTATTACTCTTTTATTCATTTGGTGCTAAGCTTTAAAATTCAATTGTTTTAAATGATTCTCAGTTGGTCATATTTTCACTCTATTTTTCTTTAATATTTTGTTTTAAAAACTAAACCTATAGCAAACTTTAAAAGATTTTACTGTGGTCACTCTCATATTTAGCATCTAGAATCAACCTTTGCATTTTATTATACTTGTTTTTTCACATATCTATTCATCTACCTAATCTTCTATCAATGAATACAGTTTGCATTGTATTTCAAAGAAAATTGCTGATAGTAGTTCAATTCCACCTTAAATTCAACATATATATTTAAAAATAGAGTTCAATATTTATTTATAGGTATTAAACAAAGTTTACATTATGTGAAACACACAAATCTTTCTTTTACATTATCTTATTTTTGTCAGGTGCATATACTTTAATCCAGCTCTTCATCATTGTGTAGAATATGAACAAATGTTCACATCAGTCTTTAATCTTTAACCCATTTCATTCCAGAGACAACCATTATCATTATTTTTTCCACTGCCAATTAGGTTTACCTGTTCCAAAATTTAATGTATTAATAAATTGAATTATACATAATGTATTCATTTGGGTGAGATTTCTTTCACTCACCATAACATCTTTCAGATTTACCTATATTGTTGTCATTCTAGTAGTTACTTCCTTTTGAATTCATTGAAATGAGTAGTATTTCACTGTAAGAGTATACCACAATTTGTTGATCAAGTCCTGTTCATAGACACCTAAGTAGTTCCCAGTTTTGTGGATTGTGAATAAAGATGTCATGAACACTCTATATAAGTTTTGCGTGAAAAAATCTTTTTTGTTTCTGGTGAGTAAATACCTGCAAGTGCAATTGTGTATGATAGGGTAAGTGTGTTTTTCATAAGAAGTGTCTAGAGCTTTTTCCAGTGAGATTTTGCCATTTTACATTACCACTACCAATGCATGAGAGGTCTTCTTGCTCCAAAATATCATCAAGTCAGTCTTCTAATTGTAGTTCTTCTGGTGGGTATATGATATGATTATACCCTATTTTAAACGTATGTTTAAGAATGTTTGTGAATTTGGATTTAAATTCATAACATAAATATGTTATTATATTTTCATCTAAATATGAAACACCTTTTAAACTAATATATCAGTTCTATTTTTATTATTTTCTCTAGAAATTAGCATTCTACAAATTTTAATCCCTCATATTATTTCTTAAGTAAATATTTGTGTATTTTGCTCATATGTTTACCACTTCTTATTTTTGCAACATCTCAAAACTTATGTCAGAAATTACTTTGTTTTTTTTACATTAGACTTCTAGATTTAAAATTTTCTTTAGTGGGATTAATTTTTCTCTCTCTTTTTCTCTCTTATAATCCATAAAGATAAAAGTCATGTAATCATGACATAAAAATATTATATGTGAAATAGAAAAATCACAAGAATAGTTGGAGATTGTAACATTTCTGTCTCAACAATTGTTAGAACAAGTAGTCAAAAAGAGTAATTCTACAGATCTTAGTACTAACAACCAACTTTACCTACCGACTTTTATAAACCATTACATCCAACACCTTAAAAAATACACATTCTTTTCAGTGCACATTGCTATTTATGAATATAAATAATATATTGAACCATAACTGGACCATACCTAAGTTACATATTTCTAATTAACTTTTGGGTAAGCAGACGTCACAAATGGCTTATAAGCTATACTGAAACAAATAGAATACATGAAGAACATAAAATTCATGAGTCGCATCTAAATTATCCTTTAAGGGGGCATCGATAGCCTTATGTTCTTTTATCAGAGAAAAACTTGAAAACCAGAGATTTTTATTTCGTAAAGGTAGAAACAAAAAGGGAAATTAAACCAAAGTAAGTAGAAGTAACTAAAAAATTGAATATAAAAACAGAAATCATGGATAGTAGAGAGACGAAGAGAATAAACAAAACCAATACTTTAAAAAGGTTGGTTAACATCATGACCCTTAAATATGACTAATAGAGAAGAAGAGAGAGAACAGAAAACACTAATATCAAGGATTACAGATGGAATATCACCAAATATTCTACAGACATTGAAGGAATACATTTATGCCAATTTTTGAATAACTGTATGCTAATTACTTCAACAACTAGATGAAATGGATAAATTTATTAGTAAAGCACAACTTACTCATACTGACACAAATATAAATAGAAATTCTAAGTAGTCACATGTATATTTAATAAATTAAATTTGTATTACAAAATATCTCCACACACAACAAAATAACCCAAGACCAAGATATTTCACTGTTGAATTCTGCCAAATGTTTAAGGAAGTAACACTTTTAATCTCACACAATCACTATTAGGATACTGGAACATTTTCCAAATAATTTCATGAACCCAGCACAAAACTAATACCAACACCTGACAGAAACGGCAAGAAAAAATTTCCAGAGAACCATCCCCTGTAAATGTAGATGTAAAAGTCCTACGAAATTATTAATGCAAAGAATTTGGCAACATATTTCTGACAAAGACAAATTAATTTGTATCCCAGAAATAGAAGATTGGTTACATCCATTTAATATACCACAGTAAAACAACATATAACACGAGTCATATGATAACCTCAACAATGAAGAAAAATGTGTTTGACCAAATTCAACACACTTTCATAGCCAACAATGTCAGAAAATTTGAGAAAGATGAGCACTACCTCAAGTCGATATAGAGCTGTCACATAAAACCTCAGCTAATAATATACTTAATGATGAAATATTGAACAAGACAAAGATGCCCTTTCACACTACTTCTGTTCAATACTATATTGGGATGGTGGAGGAAAAGAGAAAGCGCTGTTTCGGAACAAAATAAATTGCAATAGTAAATATTAAAATAAAAATAATATTGATTGGAAAGAATTAAACCTTTCTGTAAGTGAATTCAATATGGATGTGATAAGAAAATTGAAATTGAAAACTAATAGAGCACAAAATCTATTGCATTTTATTTATCATAATTATACAATCATATTCAAACTTTCTCCTTTTTTTACCTGAATAAAATTTAGTTGAAAATATATTGAATATTTATTGGTTACTATAACTGTAAAATTAATTTTAGGCATGTTTAATCCTCTCATTCCATATTATATAAGAGCCTGTTTAAAATACCATTTTTCATATTGCATAACCAAAAAGAACATAACATTTTTAGGGTAAAATTATAATGCACAATGGGAAATAAATATAAAAACAGAAAGTTCAATTAATACGGTTTATGCTTATAAACTTTTCAGAGGATGTATCTTTACTTTTCATATCCTTTGTGTATATTTAGCTTGAAGAGTTAAATCATAAGAATGAGCTAAAGCTTTCATAATATTTGAAGTTTGTGAAAAGAGACAGGGAAAAATATATAATGCCCATCATAATGACAACATCGATTACAGGAATCAATGTAAAGATGTAAATATTTTATCTTTGCTATATTCAAGTTGAGTCAATGTCAGAATGCCTAATTTGGGAATCTTACAAATAATGACTTAAGAATAATTTGAGGCCGAGCGTGGTGGCTCACGCCTGTAATCCCAGCACTTTGGGAGTCCGAGGCAGGCGGATCACGAGGTCAGGAGATCGAGACCATCCTGGCTAACATGTTGAAACCCCGTCTCTACCGAAAATACAAAAAATTAGCTGGACGTGGTGGCGGCGCCTATAGTCCCAGCTACTCGGGAGGCTGAGGCAGGAGAATGGCGGGAACCCGGGAGGCGGAGCTTGCAGTGAGCCGAGATCGCGCCACTGCACTCCAGCCTGGGCGACAGAGCGAGACTCCGTCTCAAAAAACAAAACAACAACAAAAAAAATAGGATCATTTGAATAATAAGATAATTTATTAAATAGAAATAACTCTCTCTGGTCCTATACTTCACGGGATTTAGAAGATAGCTACTACAGTGAACTCACAATTGATAAGATGTTATAGGCAAAATATTTATTAATTTTCTTGAAATCGTGATTCAGATGTTGTGTATGTATGTTGACCAAAGTAAGATTTAAGTGTGACACAATGAATAAATGATATGTGCAGAATATTTTATACTTTTTTCATTA
This sequence comes from Macaca nemestrina, assembly GCF_043159975.1. Taxonomy (NCBI): domain Eukaryota; kingdom Metazoa; phylum Chordata; class Mammalia; order Primates; family Cercopithecidae; genus Macaca; species Macaca nemestrina. The sequence continues at coordinate 28,636,118 of NC_092127.1, forward strand.
GTAACAACGAGACTTTTCAGGTATCTAGCTCCCAAGAGTTTATTGAAAAAGCTTATAAATTCATTTTGTTCTTTAACGTCTGTAAATTAGAAAGAAACGTTTTACTCTTGTCAATCTTCACTTGAAATACCCTCTTTTTAAAAAAACCTTAAGTATAGAGATTGCAAATCGCATTTGAAAATATCTGCAATTGCCAAAAAGATAAAGAGAAATAATTCTGTATATAATTAAATGTTGTGTTGTACTTGCGGAAGGTCGAAGGATACTATACTGTAAACTTGCATGGATATGAAATTGAATAGGAGTGGTATTGTTAAAAACATGACACATGGTTGATACCTAATTACTTAATTCCTAGTTACCTCTTTTCATTAAGGCAAAGGGTGTATATTTGTGTGGGTTTTCCAAAATAAGCTTATATTAATATGTAATTTGAAAGTGACCAAAGAGCTATGTAGGTTAACGTTAGAGAACTATGCCTATGGATCAAAAGTAGAGAGTAGTACATAGGAACTGAAACGATGGAATTAATTGTCTCCAGATCTAGAAGCAAAACAAACAGGGAGGGTTCTGATTCCAATATAGTAATTGATATTAAAAGATCCACATATGTTTTAAGCAACTGAAGTGAGGTTCAATGCATGAATCTCTTGTATAAAATAGTAGTTGCTTATTGATAAATTAAAGCCCCTCAATGTTAAAAAGCTGCATATGTTTAATAGCACACACAGAAGAAGAAATAGGCAACACAGTGAAAATGTGGGCAGAGCCTCACAAGTAGCCACTGATTGGACATGCAATATGCAGTATATCACCAAGAAAACAAACTCACATTAGCAACATCACACAGGGAAGAAAAGATAAAACTTGGTAGGCATGGATATTAAGTCCAGAGAGAAAGAGAACTAAATTCCTGTATTAATGAACCTGAAAACTGAGGTTTAAAATGCAGGAGGACAATAGTACTAATAGTGTCAAAAATATTCAACAATCAGGAGATAAATTCTCTTTTAATTAAATGCAAATTACAGAGCCATCTCCATGTAAGAATCAGATAGAAACAGTGAGCATTTCTTTGGCAATACGATAATTTATTTTTAAATAATTTCTTGCAAGAATATAAAAGTGCCCATTGCAGGGCACTTGGGAATAAATGGAGGAAGAGGGATGAGTAGAAGCAAGATTTCAAACAACTTTCTGAATGCTTCCAATATTTTAACATTGCTTTAACCTAATGTTAAAAATAAATTGAATAGTAGGTCCAGAAACTAATATTCACAGTAGGAATTGAAAGTTTTCCTTAGTATAAGAGTTGAAATCTTAGACAATAGGATAAATATGTATATAATGACAAAACACATTCATAACTAATTGCTCATCAATATGGAACTGGGGAAAATTGGAGGTTCAGAGATTTGATAGTATATTCTCAAGAGAACCATTACAAAGCATTTCAAAAGAAGAAAAGGGGACAATCTCAGAAAGAAAAGTGAAATTATTCTTTGAGACATTTATTTGCTAAAGAAACTCTTTCATGTATGTTTATCTTATAAGGGTGTTAATATTTTCCCTGACAACTGCCTTGTCCCTGTCTTTTATGATTAGGAGAACAACACTGATAGGTTCCTGAAAATTATGTCAGATTTCCTGGAAAAAGACTAGTATTTATTTTCAATATAGAATACTTGATACGGTATTAGAAGAAACACAAATCCAAACATTTAGGTGGGAGACCAATAGGTTATATATGTATCCTGAGGGACATCTATTACTTAGAAGCATGAAGTATGTCTCAGGGAAGACAAATCTTTCATTGGGAAAGGAAGGTAGAACAACAATAAATGGATTCCATGGAGGGGAGAGATATTAAGCGGATAAATGATACCTCTTGGGTAGAATTATACAACTTAGAAGGAGAGGATAGAAAATATTTGTTTGAAAAATGAATGTTTCTATCAACGTGAGAATTTGTAGAATTCCTAGGTTTCACTATGAGGGATGCTCAATGAAAAATATGGAGAAAAATGTTAGTAAAACAAATGTCTGTGCCTAAGGGCAGGAGAGAAAAATAAAAGGACACAGATTTTGGTCCATAGCAAAGGAATGCTCTTAGGAAACAGTTAACATTTTAATAACTTTAAAAGGCTCTCTTACAGATATAGTTGAAAAATAAATGGGAAGTGGAACATAAGTGAAATATGTCACCGCTGAATAAAAATAAAGGATAGAAATGAATGCCTCTGATATTGTTGAAGTAGCACAAATCGCTCACTTATGGTAAATTTTAAAGATGAAGTAAAACAAGGTCTTAGGAACAGAGCTTGGCAAAGCAGTTGTACTCTGGGGCACAGGCACTGAGGAAGTTAAGAACACTTTCTATTTCAAATCACTTAAGGCAGATACGAACACAAAGGGATAAAATATTTTTCTTGAAGGAAAAGTCGTAGGTTAAAAAAATGCAAAGCATGAATCTCAATGGTACAATGGTAAAAATTGTCTAGGGAACCCTATGGATAGAGAAATTCAGAGACAATGAAGTCAAGACAGAGAATAATGTCCAAACCCTCTTTAGAAAGTTTCCTGCTTAAAACTGGGGTGCATTGTTCACAGAGAAGTGAAGGCTGTGCCTGATAGAGTGCACGACCTCTGTTTAGTTATAGCTTTCTAGGTATACGAGATAAGTACAAATTAAGCATATTATGCAGTTGAAAATTCACATTGACAACCTCACAGTCACTCACTCTCTTTCTCTCTTTCTAAACAGAACCCTGATTTCATTTGTCCATCTCCTGATGAAGATGAGTTTCAAGAGGAGACTCACTACTCTAAGCTAACCATTGTAAATCCATTCTCATTTTGTGACAATAATTTAGGAGCACCATAAATGTAAACCACCTCTAGCCAATGAGACATAAGCAAGATCATCTGAAATGAACTTCTGGAAAATTTTCCTCAATCTCAGAAGGAGATTTATTCCCTCCCCCTCACCAGAATTTCCAAGGCTTTACACCTTAATGAAACTGTCACAAGTCCCCAAGGGGAACCAACTGCTACTTCTAATGGGGAAGAATGCTTGCATCTATAGGTTCCATTAGGTGCCTGCTGTATGTCAAATATTTTTCTATGCATTTCACATGCATTTTTAACACTTAACCTCCATATCCTTAGGACTATCTCTAGAAATGTAGATGCTTAAGAAAATTACCTTTTACACAGAGTTTGCTAAACAGAGAGTGGAAATCAGACAGCTTGAACTTAAGAATAGAGTAAAATGGATATTAAGATACTTGAAATATTGATTAGGAATATGTATCATGTCAAATTCTGGGGTAAAAGAGAAATATAAGTCGAAATTTCCAACTTTTTTCTATTTTTAAAACTTGAATTAATAATCTGGGGTAGTAAGTTTCTTTGTTGCTGTTAAAAAATAAAAAGAAACTCTATCAGTTACACTCACATGAAGCAAAGATTCTCTGTAGTCCAGAAAACTTTTGGAATAGCTTCTAGAAGCTGCACGAATCAAAACTGCTTTGAGGTCTTTGCTACTTACATAAAGGGGAGACACATTTACCTTTAATAGAAATGGGCTTCGTGGAGAGGAAAAGGATGGAGAGTAAATTGTCGCATAAGCATTATTCGCCCCTCTTGGACTCCCAGACTGATTTTGAGCCTCTATTGTCATTTTGATGTCTGCAATCAAAATCTAGGGAGTTTTCCAAAATCCCTAATAAAATATCAAATATTTGATATCATTCCTTCCCCAAGGGTAACAAATATTTTCAATATTTGACATTGTGCAGTTAAACATATTGCTGCCTTATGTAGAAAAGTGGGTTAAATACTTCTCTCATTGTTTTAGAATTATTTCCCCTTCTTCCATTTGCTATATTTGATCTCTATAATTCTGGTACGTGTTTGACCATAGACTAGTGATCATGCCACCTAGGTCTTTTGTAACATTCAACCCTTCAGAACGTAACAATGGGAAATAACACAGGTGTTAATTGGACACAGAGAGATTTGAAGGAAACTCCCAAATTAGAGTGAAAGTTGCAATCTGTCCACTGTGAACAAGCGTGGTATTTTCTGCTACCCATGTCATAACATAGAGGCCTATGTGAAGTAAATAGACTAAAATTAGTTCAAGCTAAAGGATTTACTTTTACCAATAAAATTGTATTTCTCGAAAATGTGTAACTCTGACACAGATTTGAGATGCTGCAGGGCCCACCTCTTATGAACCTTTTTTGTTACTTGCAATGATAGAATCCCCTTATGTATTGGCAGAGTGTTGTGCCAAGGCATCCTTCTAGTTTACTTCAGGAACCTCAAGGAGTAACAAACGGTGAAGAAAAAATATTGACATTAGGAGAATAAAGACCAGAAACTTTTTCCTTGTTGTTGTCGATGATGTTACTTGTTTGTTTTCTATTAGAGACATTAACTAAAACACTGCTCAGAGTGAAATCCCAAAGCTGAAAGAACATTTAATGAGAGAATTTTAATATGTACACTGTGGCTTGGGTGGAAAAATATCAAAAATGGTTAATAAAATGTTTTCTCTGGATATGAAAAGAATAGAGAACTATTCTGACATTCAGAATTGAGATATCTGGGAACAGCACTTTTGCTGTAGACCAGAGGTTCCCAAATTTTGCAGCTAGCAGAGCCCTTATTCTGGCCTGATTTTTTAAATGGTTCCTCTCCGTAAAAGAAATACTAATCAATTTCATTTATTAAGTAGTTAACCTAAACAGTACAACTATTTTAAAACAATACCTATAAATTGTAAGAAAATATTTTATTACATCATTAAAAAACCACAATGTCGTATACGATGGATATATTTACCTTTTGCACACTTTATAGCTTCTTGAATTTTGGAATTAGATTGGACGCCAGTATTCCAAAAATCTGTTTCGTGGTAGCTTTCCTCAGTATGTGATTTTTATTATAGCAATTTCTGAAAACACAGATTTGCAAAGACATGATGCCATTGAAAGGAATTCAATGTTCATTAGTATTGAACTGTGAAGTATCATGTGATGTAGGATATTTAGTAACTCTGTTGAGTGTTGCTGTGTTTTTCTTGAAAATATAAAATGCAATGCATTATTCCATGGGAACTGGGTGAATTCACTGTTGCAACCTGAGCACCTCAGCACACATTCTGGGAACTTCTAGCACAGGCATTGCTATTAACACTCTGGATATAAACCAACACAGCTAACTCTTCCTCCAGAAATGTTCAACTGTCATTCATACCAATGCCTTGCCACAATAGATATAATATATATAAATATAAAATTGGAACAAATAATTATACTTTTAATTTTAAATTAATTATAATGAATCTGGTGACTTAGCATGTGGTTATTAGTTTTAACCTTATAAGAATAAATCACATTAGTGTTTAAACTTCTAAAAATGAATTTCCTGAATTATGTTTATTTATTTACACATCCCTTGTATCATATGATATTCCAATTCTTTATTAGAATAATTTTCAAATTCTATTAAATGTTAATATCTTCAGTACATCTAGAGCTTGCCTTGTGTACACATATACGCAAATATATACATATTTTGTTAGATGGCTAAGTTTCTTGAAAATTAACAGTCTACTGTATGATTACTGCGTGGTATATTAATTTTTAAAATAAACACATTTAATGCTTGCTATGTGCCAAGGAGTATTCTAAATGTTAATTTGTGTCTGCCTCATAACAACCTTATAAGTTACTGTAATTTACATCATTAAGCTGAAATCGAGTCAAGCCATACCTTTTGATAAGATGCAAAGATGATAACTAACAATTACTTATTTTTTGCCAGATATGAGAAACTGTCTTAAATGCTTTAAATATATTAAATACTTTAATATTTACAATTACGACCATGCACCACATAGTGACATTTCTGTCAAAGAAGGGTGGCATATACAACAGTGGTCCCATAAGATTATAATGGATTCAAAAATTTCCTACCACCTAGTGATGTCACTGGTGTCATAGTATCATAGTGCAAGGCATTACTCACGTGTCTGTGGTGAAATAAACAAGCTTACTGTACTTCCAATAAATGTACAGCACATAAACTTATGTACAGTACAAAATACTTGATCATGATAATATGTGACAATATTACTAGTTTATGTCTTCATTTTATGTTTAATCATTTTTTAGAGTGTACACTTTCCACTTATTAAAAAATAGCTAAAAATAGTCTCAGGTGGGTCCCTCAGGAGGTATTCCAAAAGAAGACATTGTTATCACAAAAGATGACAGCTCCATGCCTCTTATTGTCCTTGAAGGCTTTCCAATGGGAGAAGACGTGGAGGTGGAAGACAGTGACATTGATGAAGTTGACCCTGTGTAGGCCTATGCTAATATGGGTGTTTGTATCTTAGTTGTTAACATAAAGGTTAAAAATTAAAAAAAAATACAAATACAGATAGAAAAAGCTTATAGAAAAGATACAAATAAGAAAATATTTTTGTATAACTGAATAACGTGTGTTTTACTTAAGTGTTACTACAAAAAAGTCAGAAAGTTAAGAAGATTAAAAAGTTTGGCCAGGTGCAGTGGCTCACTCCTGTAATCCCAGCACTTTGGGAGGCCAAGGTGGGTGGCTCAGTTAAGGTCAGGAGTTCGAGACCAGCCTGGCCAAGATGGTGAAATCCCATATCTACTAAGAATACAAAAAATTAGCCGGACGTGGTGGCACTTGCCTGTAATACCAGGTACTTGGAAGGCTGAGACAGGAGAGTCGCTTGAACCCAGGAGGTGGAGGTTGCCGTGATGTGAGATCGTGCCATTGCACTCCAGCATAGGTGATAGAGGAGACTTTGTCTCAAAAAAAAAAAAAAAAAAAAAAGTATAAAGTAAATGTTACAGTAAGCTAAGATCAGTTTGTTATTACATAATTTAAAGTACTTGTACAAGTTTAGTATAGCATAAGAGCATATAATGTATTATGTCTACAGTATTGTAATGCCCTAGCTCTTCATATTCACCACTTACTGACTCACCCAGAGCAACTTTCAATCCTGTAAGCTCCGTTCATGGTAAGTGCCCTACACAGGTGTGCTGTTTTTTATCTTTTATATCATGCTTTTACTATACCTTTTTTGTGTTTTGATTTATTTAGATACATAAATATTTAACATTGTGTTATAATTGCATATAGCATTTAATACAGTAACATGCTATACAGGGTTGTAACTTCAGAGCAATAGGCTATGCCTTATAGCTTAGATGTGTAATAGGCTACACCATCTAGGTTTGTATGAGTACGCCCTATGATGTTTGTACTATGACAAATTTGCTTTAAGACCTATTTCTCAGAGCTTATCCCTGCCCTTAAACAACACATGACTGTACATTAGGAAACTGAAATAGACAGATTAATTCTGTGCCTTAGGCCACAAAACCATCTAGTGATAAAGGAAAATAAAATCAAGTAGAATGAGAGAGAGAGAAAGGGAGGAGGAGAGAGAAAAGGAGAGGATAAGAGAGGAAGGAGAAGTAGGAGCAGCAGGAGGAGAAAGATTTGTGGCAGTTGATACAAATGCATCTAATTTTAAATATTAGAAAAAATCAAGGTCACATACACTGATAACAAAAAAGATAAATTCACTTTTTAATTATTTCACTTAACCATTTGATTACTTCTCCTAGTAAAGCATGGAGTCCTTATTCAATTTTATCATGAGATTGTCCATTCTTAATTTATTGCCGGCTTTTATTTGTTGTATTTGTTTTTGCATGAAGTAATTTTTAAGAAACTATGCTTATTAGCCGTGGTGAAAGTTTGGCTTGTATGTATTATTTTATTTATTAAATTCTGAGATCAATTGTGTGAATTATTATCCCCATTTTATCAATGAGAAAGTTAATCTTTCACAGGTTAATTAAGTATTTTTTCCAAATAATTGTTGCTTTGCATTATCCGAAAACAGAGCAAATTCTTTAAGATCCCAAAGCTCAAATTGTATCCACTACAAGATACACAATACAATTTAAATTACTTTATATAGTAATATTTTTTTGTTTGTTTGCTTATTTGTTTTGAAATTACTAGGATGTATTTGTAACTGGCTATTTTATTCTAAGAATACAGTTATAATTTTCAGTCCTAAAAAAATAGAATTAAAGGATCGAAGTAACCCTGGTGAGATCATCTAATGTTTATTCTACCTTTTAAAAAGGATTCTAACAAATTTTAATATGTGACTATTCATCATACTTTCAGAACCTACAGGGAAAGACCAGGCACACCTTTCTTCGAATTGCTCTGTCATTTTTTAAAACACCACTTACATTCCAAAAACATATGTTCACTTTCAAACAAATCTCTCTCACTTAATTTTAGCTCTTTTCTTATTTTGCTTTCCAAGGACTTGAAGAGAGAATCTCTGCATCATGTCTCTTCATATGTAGGCGAAGTGTTTCCTATTAACAGGTTAAGAATTTTTCCATTTTAAAACTTTTTCTCATAAGTCTTTTCTTCTAACTTTTTAATCTACTCTGTATCACCATTTTTAGATTTATAATATCAGAAACCAACTAGAAAATTACCAAACAACGTCTAAGTGTAATGGGAGGATATTAAGATTTCTACATAATAGTTATATACTCAATGTGCTGTGCTCTCTCTCTCTTACTTTCATGTTTTCTTTGTTTTTTGAACATAGGTGGGTTTTCTCTACAAGTATTTATGTAGCACATGACAATGATAAATGATTTACTCAGTTTGAATTATAATTTTAAATTTACAGTAATAGTAACAATACCGGCCAGAATAATGAGCCATCTATTTGGTTGCTCTTTTATGTGACATATGCGTATGTTAGTTACTCTATATACATTTATTTCTCATATAAACTCTGCAAATCTCTGTTATTATCCCAATATTAAATTGGTAGGAAACAAGATTAAGAGAGGACAATAAAATAGCCCGTGATTGCACAGTTACTAATGCAGCCTGGATTTGAACCCCTTGTATCTATGAATTTAATTTCCTTGAAATAGCCATGTACTCAGAAGAGTACTCAGAATCTTTGCTTCCTGTAATGGTGGATAAAACAAGGTATAATATGGGTCAGTGTTCTCCTTGAGAACAACCAAGCTCATTCAAAAACGTATTTTAATCTTCTGAAAATACCAAAGATCTAACCATACAATGAAGAATTTTTAGGCCATGATTTGAGGAATAAATCAAGCAAGCAACAAACAAAAAAAAAGTCATACTAATAAGCAAGGATTCTGAAAGCATTTATAATCAAGGAAGAAAGAACTACAAATGAATCTGTTTTTAGTCTATGGACCTTGACAAAAAAATGGATGTGAAACCTTTTGTGATTCTGATGAACCATTCAGTATGTTAACCGAGGACCCAAAGATCTTTGTCATCAGTTAAGGTTTAACTGGATTAAAGCAGGCTGCCATGCATTAAAGCCTGACTTTATATGGTCTTTTAAGGCTTCAGCTAAAAAAACAAATCCCAAACTTACATTAATATGATCAAAGATTGCATTGGATATAAGTAAAGGATATCATCTTTGAAAGAAGATATAATCACACAAAAGTGAAATAAGCAAGGATGATTAAAAGTATTATTTATACAAGGTCTAATATGGAGTACAAATGACCAGACATAAAAGGAAACAAGACACTGTAATTAAGAATGAGCAGAATCCACAAATTGAAATATTTTCCCATGGACTATTTGGAAATATTGACCGCAGCCTACAAATGCAAATTATGATTACTATTCAGTAAGAAATGAAGGGCACGTTTTCATACTTTCACTAGACTTGAAAACAATAAAACCATTTTAAGAGGAATAAAATATTTAAAAAATAAGCCAATGCACACCAAAACACAATAACCAGAATTAAAAACTGAATGGATGTGTTTCATGGAAGTTTAGGCAGGGCTGAATGGAAAACTGGTGAACTTGAAGATAGAGCACATACAACTATCTACACTGCAGCACAGAGAGAAAACAAACATAGATTTGCCGTAAAGCAAGTTTCAAAAATTTCAAAGGACTAATAGCATAACAAATGTTTTTGCTGTATACATTGTAACTAAGTTGAAGATACTTATATTCTTAAAAATTAAGAAAACAATTTAGAAACACTATGTGGATTCAGTGAAAATCTAATAGAAATAGGAAAATATTATCGTTTAAAATACTATTTCAAAGAAGTTAAAAGAGGGTTTATGAACTCAATTATGAAAGTAGAAAAAAATTATTAAAGATAGAACAATTATAGATTATTTTATATCAGTGATCAGCCAACTTTTTGTTTAAAGGGCCAGAAAGTAAACATTTTAAACTTTCTAGGCCTATGATCTTCATTGAAACTATTAGAATGTGCAGCTGTTTCCTCAAAACAGACACAGACAATACATAAGCTAAAGAGTGTAATCGTGTTGCAATAAACTTCCATTACAAAAGTATGTGGTTGTGGTGGGCTGAATTAGAACCAAGTGTCCTAAATTAATGATTTTTGAACTTGAAGGTTCGAATAGCTATCAATCATTATGGGCGAGATTTTAGCGGGTGGAGTATTAAGAATTCAGTACTTGACATGTTAAGCGTGAGATGATGATTTAACATCTTAATAGAGATATTGAGAATGGCCTTTGGTAAAATATTATGCAATTCATGAGAGAGATTTGGCTGGATATATAAATTTGAAGTCATGAGTATTAAAATATGAGACCATGCTGGAAAGTATGCAGCTAAACAGCTAATCTTCCCTTCATTCAGTTTCCTCTTACTAAGGAAAATAAAGGAGGCAAATTACTTGGTAAATGTCATTATAAATATAATAATGATAATTTTCCTGAAAAATAAACAAATGATTTTGCTAGCTGAAGGCTCTACCTGTGATTGATTTTAAAGGGATATACCTGATTTAGAATTGATTACAGTAAACCTGTCATCTATGAATTTATGTGGGAGGCCCATGGAATATGCTGTATAAATTATTTAATAATCTGAATATAAATGATTTAATTTTTTGACCACAATAACTCCTTCTTTGTGAATAATCTCAACCTCACACATCACTTAGAGACCACTTGTGTTAATTTTTTAATTAGTTCAGAGCGGGTCAAGTGTGGAATAAAAGAACCATTGGAACTGTGTTGATAGTCCTAGAGGTCTTCCTACTTCATTTGTGCCTCAATATTTATTAATTACCCTGATACTGGGTAGTGTTTCTGTTTCATATGAACCTAGTTAATAATATGATCCTGTGTATTCTTTATAATATCATTACGTATGATAAGATTAATACAAGGGTAAATTTAGACAGAGAAGAGAACCAAGAACTGATATCCCAAAGGTACTACCATAGTAAATGTCGGACAGAAGAGAGGTAATAGGAAAAGAGGACTGATATGGAATAATCAATAAGGTAGAAGGAAAATTAACAGTTGTGCTAAGTTAGAAGCCAAGTAAAGAGAATGTGTCAAGGAGGTGAGAATATTGACTGTCAAATGTCACACATAGTTATTGCAATTTAGCATAACCTATAAAGTACTTTGGTGACCTTGGGAAAAGCAACTTTGGTAAAATGGCCAGAGTAAATGCTCAATTTAAGACATAATGTGAGAGACTATTTGAAGACAGTGAGCATAGACAATTATTTCACATGGAGTTTGGCTACAAAGAGGAGGAAGTTTATTAGAGTTGTGGGTCAAAAAGTTTTATTTAAGATAGGAAAGCGTGTTTAAATACGTTTCTATGATGACTGATATATACGTCATCAGAGAGGGAAATTTTAGTAATATAAAAAAGCAAGTAGAGAAATGTTACAGCAATATCTGTGTAAGGAAGACGAAATTTAGGACGTAGACTGAGTAATTGGCATTACATAGGTAAATGAAGATTTCATTTCTCATGAAGGGCAGAAAGTTACTTTATACTAATATGGACAATGGTTATGAATAGGTGTAGTGGTGACAGTCAGTCAACATTCTCTTGCGATTGCCTCAACTTACCAAGGGAAGTAAGAACAATAGGCATTATATGAGGGTAAAGGAGGTAGAAAATGTTGGAAATTTTAGGAAAGAAAAGGCAGTGTAAGATAACATCTAGAACAACAGGAGAGCAAATAGTATAGCTTGGTTGTGTAGCAGCCCAAGAACACACTTTTGTTTTTTGGTCATATAATTAAATATTTATGTGCATTTTCTTTAGTCGCAATCAGCAGTGCATACTTGCAAGATAAGAGAAATAAGAGATTGAATGAAACCATGATGTTATTCTGTCAAAAAATGAAAGCGTAAGCTAAGTCCCTGGAATTCAACCATAGTTACGAGCGAGTAGTAATAATGATTGCATATGGAATTGAAGTAGGATGAGAAGGATGGAGAGCACCTCCAGTAGTGCAGGACCATGGAAATGTGGAATGAACAATAGTTTGGAAGTTCTAGTTGAATTAGGGGACACTGGAACTAAGAAAGAAGGAGGTGGTATTAGGAAGTATTATGCATGAAATGGTGATTCCATAAAAGCATTACAGTTATTAGTAATGACAGCACCTCAGGGATGACTCTGGTGTTGAATGGAGGAATTTAGGGTACTTAATTCTAGTTGTTGTGAATATTATCTACACATAAACTGAAATAGATAATAACTAATATTAGAATTAGACATGGTACTTTGATCAGTTTGACTCATCCAGAAATTCCAGTGAATGATCAGTTATTCATAGATGGAATGATAGATGATAGTTGAGTTATATAATCTGATGACAGGAGAATGAAAAATGGAGTTTTTAAGGATAGGCAGAAGTAAAATGATCTGAAAGGATTAATTATGAGCAAAGAGAATGCCTGTGTTCAGGCTCAGAGTCAAAAATGCTATGACATAAAAAACAACCACAACAGGAATATGCAGGTATCTTTTCTCTCTGGAAAAAGCCAGGTGAATGAAATAGTTGGAAAGAAGAGTGAGGATCATTTTGCAGCTAATGGACTATGAATTCCAAAAGAAATAGTGAAATATTTCACAAGGTAGGACGTGAGAAAGGAAGAAAAAAATAAAGGATAAATACACACATCAGAAAAACATTAAAATGGGCCAGCACAGTGGCTCATACCTGTAACCCCAGCATTTTGGGAGGCCTAGATGGGCAGATCATTTGAAGTCAGGAGTTCAAGACCAGCTTGGCCAACATGGTGAAACCTCGTTTTTACTAAAAGTACAAAAAAAATTAGCTGGGCATGGTGGCACATACCCGTAATCCCAGCTACTTGGGAGGCTGAGGCAGGAGAATCACTCCAGTTTGGGAGACGGAGGTTGCAGTGAGCCACTGCAATCCAGTCTGGGTGACAGAGTGAGCCTCTGTCTCAAAAAACAAAATAAAATAAAATATACAAAAATTAGCCAGGCATGGTGGCAGGTGCCTGTAAACACAGCTACTTGGGAGGCTGAGGCAGGAGAACCACTTGAACCCGGGAGGTGAAGGTTGCAGTGAGCCGAGATTGTGTCCCACACTGCAACCTGGGCACAGAGTGAAACTCTGTCTCAAAAAAAAAAAAAAAGGAAAAACATTAAAATGTCTTATAAAACTATTTTTGGTGATAATGTGGAGCAATGGAAACACTGCTGTTAGGAGTTTAAGTTGGTATAGCCACTTTAGAAACCAGCTGGATGCTCTCTGGTCATCTAATAAGGTTGGTTATAGAAATAACCCATGTGCCAGCAATTCCATTTCTAAGTATATGCCCTAAAAATGCATGCATATGTGCACCAAAAGGCATGTGAAAAATATAGCAGCATTGTCTATCATTTCCCCAATCCAAAAAATTTCCATGTGTCTATCAAGACTTGAAATAATAAATTATTTGTGGTGCACTAATATATAGAATAATGTATAGCAAGTAAAAAGTACAATGAGAGCTGCAAGCAACTTGTATACAACTAGCTAATATAATATTAAGTGAAAGAAGTCAGACACAAAATAATATATACTGTGTTTGATATCTATTCATATATCATTAAATTCTAGAAAAAATCTATGCTCTTTAGGAATACATTGAAATTTGGCAAAACTATAATAAAGACATGAAAGTGATTGTCAAAAACATTAGAATAATGATTGATTCTTGTAGACAATTAGAGGGTTGTCAATGAGAAAGGTCATTTGAGTGGCTTCTGGGTTGCTGACAATATTCCATTTCTTAGACTGACTTGGTAATTCCAAAGGAATTTCTTTCATAATTATTCCTTTTACTGAAAATGCATTATGTGCTTTTCTATATGTCTGACATTTTACAATAAAATTAAACATATGAAATAGTGCTGAAATTGGGGGACCAGTGTTTTAATCCTAATTTGGTAGTTTCTTTTGAGTATAACCTGGGTAATATCACTTAAAATTTTATCTCTTCTTCTCATTTTCTCTTTTGAAAATGTGTAGATGGGAAATTGAAATCTCCATCTCTCAGTCTCATTGTCTTACTGTGTGTAATTTATACTGGCACTATTCTCATTTCATCTCATATTCATTCATTCATTCATTCATTCATTCATTCATTCATTCAAGAAACGTGTTGAACATCTATTGCTAGCCATTATTTTAAGCACTGGGTGAAAAGTGATACCTAAACACAATCTAGGAATGGTAATATTTTTTAAAGTGTGTATTTACACTCACATACAAAATACAAGAATAACATACATCTAAATCTACCTTTCTTGACTAGGAGGCTCAGGTAAGCAGACAGTTCAGCTGCTGTATGTATGCCATGAGCAGAGGACATCATGCTAGACAGCTAGATAACCCAGATATTTGTTATTTGTTTTCCTTGGAGAGGGAAAGAGAGAGAGAAGTATAGTAGGAAATAGGAAGCCAGATATTTATTTCCACATAATTTAAAGTTTTCAATAATATAATAAATCACAGACCAAATTGGGTAGATGTGCAATGGAGTTTAGAAACCATTAGATGTCATTCCATTTTATTTTTACTATTTTATTTTATTTTAGAGACAGAGGTAGAATCTTGCTGGAGTCTGACATGTCGGAGTGCAGTGGCAGGATCTCGGCTCACTGGAAATTCTGCCTCCTGGGTTCAAGGGATTCTCCTGCCTCAATTTGCCGAGTAGCTGGGATTACAGGTGCAGGCCACCATGCCTGGCTAATTTTTGTATTTTTAGAAGAGGCGAGGTTTCACCATGTTGGCCAGTCTGGTCTCGAACTCCTGGCCTCTTGTGATCTGCCCACTTTGGCCTTCCAAAGTGCTGGGATTACGGGTGTGAGCCACCGCGCCTAGCCTCGATTTTAACGATCAGTAAACTAAGCCCGAGAGATTTTATGTAACTTGTTCAAATTTTAAAAGATATGTCTCAGCAGTGCCAGGGGAAGCAAAACAAAACAAAAACCACAGAATATTGGACTTGTTGAAGCACTTTTACACGTTTTGCAGCATTCATTTACATACAAACAATGTGATAATTGCATTATTCATATTTATTTATTAGAGTAGGTCCAGGGGGAATTATAACAGGCTACATTTTGCAAACCTAATTTCCAGACTAACACAACAAAAAGCTTCTCCTTCAATTACTTAAATTAATGAGGTTTTACTCTATGTTTATAACTAACCTTCAAAACAAATTTATGAATTGCCTTACTTTAAAAATGACTTTGGGTCTTTATGTCTTTACATGAAATTATACCTTGAAATCATTCAAAGATGAAGAACTAAATTATTTCCTTTATTTCACAGCAGGTGACTAATATTCACTGAACCAGAATGCTGATTTCTGGTAAAGTGAATGCACTCAAGAGTCACTAAAGTTAAATTAAGTACTTACCATCTCGTTAGACACTTACCTGTGTGGTATCAGTCTCTCCCCTCCCCTTCCATTTTACCTACCTCTACCCGCTCTTCCTCCTGCTTCTTTCTTCTTCCTAATGAAATAAACACAGTTAATTGTGTCCTCGTGTACCTCCCATTTCTTCTAATTGCCTATGCAAAAGAAGCATCTTTATCTTTTTCTGTTTTTTTTTTTTTTTTTTTTTTTTTTTTTTTCCCTGTGAGAGGATCTTGACATCAAAACTAAAAACTCAGACTAAACCAGATTACATGAGCAGTGCATTTTCCAGTGGCAATATTTTCAAAACAAGTAACAGAATACATGAATAAAAGTAACTGGCAAAATAAGATTTCTAAAAAAATAATTTTAATTACAGACAAACAATATGAAGCAAATGGTTCAGGATTAGATAATTCAACAGAATCACGATGGTAATTTTGTGTGTCAGTTTCTCTGAGGTCCTCTTGGCTTTGTCTCCAAGACCTAATGCTGATTTCTGCTACCCTAATCAACATGATCTCCCATGATAATGGCCAATTACTTCCCAGGGCAAAAAGAAAAAGGGAGAGAACTCTTCTTAAAAGTTGTTTCTTTCTAACAAAGATCTGCAGAAAGTCCTATTGCAAATTTCTCATCGGAACTCTTTGGAAAGGATTGTGTTGTGTGCAGTACCTCAGCTCTAAACAAGGCTGTGTGGCCACCAGTTGCTGCCATGATACATTTACCAAATTTCACTCAAAAGTAGGAAGATGCTGAATATGAACAAGGAACATGCACACCAAAAGTGACTAATTCTTATCACCTGCCATTAAATCTATGTAAATCTAGATATTACTGAGGTAAATGACACAAATTTGTCTTATAAACACCATTTCCAAATGCTCTGCAGGGTAATAGGCAAGTTCACACAATCGTTCTTTTATTGACATTGGTAGTAAATAACAGAAAGTAGAAACATCAGAAAATAACCCTTTCCCTCTGATACTGTTTGGATATTTGTCCTCAACAAATCTCATGTTGAAATGTGGCCCCCAGTATTGAAGGTGGGACCTAGCGGGAGGTGTTTGGGTCATGGAGGTAGATCCCTGATGAAAAGCTTGGTGTCTTCCCCAGGATAAGGAGTTCATACAAAAGCTAATTGTTTAAACAGTCTGGCACCTCCCCTCTTTGCTCCCTTTCTCGCCGTGTGACATGCCTGCTCCCCTTTCACCTTCTGCCATAAGTAAAACCAAGTAGATGCTGGTGCTATACTTGTACAGCCTGCAGAAACATAAGTGAAATTAATCTCTTTTCTTTATAAATTTCCCAGTCTCAGGTATTCCTTTGCAGAAAGCAACACAAATAGACTAGTATACCCTCTGATTCATTTGTGCCTTTAAATTCACTGTTTTGACATTTCTCAAAAGAAGACATTCATACAGCCAACAGACACATGAAAAAATGCTCATCATCACTGGCCATCAGAGAAATGCAAATCAAAACCACAATGAGATACCATCTCACACCAGTTAGAATGGCAATCATTTAAAAGTCAGGAAACAACAGGTGCTGGAGAGGATGTGGAGAAATAGGAACACTTTTACACTGTTGGTGGGATTGTAAACTAGTTCAACCATTATGGAAAACAGTATGGCGATTCCTCAAGGATCTAGAACTAGATGTACCATATGACCCAGCCATCCCATTACTGGGGATATACCCAAAGGATTATAAATCATGCTGCTATAAAGACACATGCACACGTATGTTTATTGCGGCACTATTCACAATAGCAAAGACTTGGAATCAACCCAAATGTCCATCAGTGACAGACTGGATTAAGAAAATGTGGCACATATACACCATGGAATACTATGCAGCCATCAAAAAGGATGAGTTTGTGTCCTTTGTAGGGACATGGATGCAGCTGGAAACCATCATTCTTAGCAAACTATCACAAGAACAGAAAACCAAACACCGCATGTTCTCACTCATAGGTGGGAACTGAACAATGAGATCACTTGGACTCGGGAAGGGGAACATCACACACTGGGGCCTATCATGGGGAGGGGGGAGGGGGGAGGGATTGCATTGGGAGTTATACCTGATGTAAATGACGAGTTGATGGGTGCTGACGAGTTGATGGGTGCAGCACACCAACATGGCACAAGTATACATATGTAACAAACCTGCACGTTATGCACATACCCTAGACCTTAAAGTATAATAATAATAAATAATTTTTTTAAAAAATTCACTGTTTTGATAACAATTGCAGTAACTTACAGTGTTACATATTTATAAGTGCTTTACATTAATTAATCTTTAGAAAAACCCAATGAGATAGAGCCTATTTCCATTTTATAGATGAGCAAACTAAGATGAGCAAACAGGGAAAATAACTGTTGAAGATCATGATGGCAACCACTCTGCCAAGAATGAGAAACGACCCAAATACCTACAGAAATGCAACTTCTGAACTGGCGGCTATATTATGGTGTTTATGTATAGGTATATATATATAGGCATATATTGGCAACAAAATCACAGTTCTTTTCAATAGCAATAAAAGCAGTGTTACTCAGCTACTCGGGAGGCTGAGGCAGGAAAATGGCGTAAACCCAGGAGGCGGAGCTTGCAGTGAGCTGAGATCCGGCCACGGCACTCCAGCCTGGGCGACAGAGCAAGACTCCGTCTCAAAAAAAAAAAAAAAAAAAAAAAAAAGGAGTGTTATTATTGCTAGGTGGTGGTGTTTATTTTGTGGCCTGTTAGGAGACAAAAGATTTAATAAACATTTTGGACAGCACTTATGTAACATTTGTTAAATGACTGATAAGGCTAACTCATTTAATGTTCATAAAACATATTGAGTGGATATTGCCATAATTGCTATTTCACAGATGAGAATATTGCAGCATGAAACATGTCTAAGTGACCTGACCAAGTAAAGATGATATTGCAGTTACTCAAGAGGCAGTCTGGCTAGAGTCTGCGTATTCTTAACCATAGCGTTATATGGCCTTACATGGCTGAGGATAATTTTTGGAAGCATTGCTTTTCCATTCACCACTTGGGAATCACCTGGTGCCTTCCTTCTTTTCCCAAACTTGGTTGTACACTGTTGCAAGTTTCAGAAGTGTGATATGTCATATAAAATTTAAAGTAAATTCTTTACTTTTAAACTTGAGCCTACAACTACTTACACAGACGCCATTATATGTTTAACCTATTAAAAGCAAGTTTTTGAAAAAAAAACAAAAACAAAACAAAACTCTGCAAAGGAGGAGGTGGATAGTATATATCTGATATTTCTTTTTTTCTGAGTAGCAAAATTGTAAATTCAACTGCTTCCATGATCCATCTTGTTTCTTTGACAAATTATAAAAACATTTTGGAGGATTATTTAACATGTATGAGTTTGGATATTATAACATGAATAAGGATTGCTGATGACTGGGAAATAATATCACATAAACATGTACATTTGTATCATTATATAAAAATTGTGCTTTTCATTCTCAACTGAGCATCAATGTTGCTGTCAGTCATTCTTTACATCTCTTAGCTTATTTTGTCAGCTGATCTTTCAATTTTCCATGAAGTTATTTTAAACTTACTCCATTCTTGTATGTCCATGAGAAAGCTCCTTGTTTCTGTGATATATCCTTTAGTTCCCTAACTTTGAAATAAAGGAGAAATGGAGTAATCTACTGTGTAGAACAGGGGTTAATGTTTAGACATTTTATGAGTAATATCTTTTCAAATAATAATATAATCTCAAATAAATTGGCACTAATGAAGAAATCTATCTTCCATTTTTCATTTTGGAGTACGGAAGATTTTAAAATCATTCTCTGAGATGTGTTTTTATATTTCCCAATTAAAAACTTCTCTGATAAATACCAAATTGCAAGCAACTTTAAATTATAGCACAGAATTGCTTTACATAACATAATTGCTATTTTCTTCCTGTAACATCTCTACCCACCCATAATCTTTGTAAGCCATTTCCATAGAGTCTTCCTGAACAGCTCATCTGGACTTACACTTGATGTAATGACATTCTACTTTTCTCCCATGTCCCATGAAAATGTGTTAAGTATCACTAATATTGTTAGGTGTTACATACCTGAGGTGTAGCCAGAGTTTCATGATTGTGATGGTTAATACTGAGTGTCAACTTGATTGGATTGAAAGGTGCAAATTATTGTCACTAGGTGTGTCTATGATGGTATTGCCAAAGGAGATTAACATTTGAGTCAGTGGACAGGGAGAGGCAGACCCACCCTCCTCGGTGAGCACCATCTAATCAGCTACCAGCGAGGCTAGAATAAAGCAGGCATAAGAAATTGGAATGAGCAGACTTGCTGAGTCTTCCATCCTTCATCTTTCTGCCATGCTGCATACTTTCTGCCCTCGAACATCAGACTCCATCTTCTTCAGCTTTTGGAATCTGGGACTTACACTAGTGATTTACCAGGGTCTCTCTGGCCTTCAGCCACAGCCCAAAGGGTGAACTTTTCGGCTTCCCTACTTTTCAGTTTTGGGGACTTGGATTGGGGTCCTTGCTCCTCAGCTTGCAGACAGCCTACTGTGGGACTTCACCTTGTGATTGTGTGGGTCAATAATCCTTAATAAACTTCCTTCATACACACATCTATCCTAACTGCCCAAGGGGCTCACCTTGCCCACTACCTAAACAGAGCAGACTTCTCAAGACAGGGGAATTGCAATAGAGAAAAAGTAATTTACACAGAGCCAGCTGTGCAGGAGGCCAGAGATTTATTATTACTCAAATCAGTCTCCCTGAGCATATGGGGAGCAGACTTTTTAAGGACAACTTGGTGGATTGGGGGAAAACCAGTGAACCAGGAGTGCTGATTGGTTAGGGTGAAATCATAGGGAGTCAAAGCTGTCTTCTTGCACTGAGTCAGTTCCCTGGTGGGGGCCACAAGATCAGATGAGCTAGTTTATCAGTCTGGGTGGTGTCAGCTCATCTATCAAGTGCAGGGTCTGTAAAATATCTCAAGCACTAATTTAGGAGTAATTTAAGGAGGGTCAGAATCTTGTAGCCTCCAGTTGCATGACTCCTAAACCATAATTACTAACCTTGTGGCTAATTTTGTTAGTCCTACAAAGTTAATCTAGGCCCCAGGCAAGAAGGAGGTCTGCCTTGTTAAAGGACTCTTATCGGCTTTGTTTAAACTACAAAATATAAATTCAGGTTTCTCTCAAAGTTAGTTCAGCCTATGCCTAGGAATGAACAAGGACAGCTTGGAGGTTAGAAGCAAGATGGAGTCGGTTAAGCTAGATGTTTTTCACTGTCTGAGTCATAATTTTGAAAAGATGGTTTCACTGTTTGTCCTGTCCCTCTAGGGAACCCTGACTAATACAGATATTAGTATCACAGAGAGTGGGGTGGTGCTATAAAGATAGCCAAAAACGTGGAGCGACTTTACAACTGGGAAACAGGCAGACGTTGGAACAGTTTGGAGAGCTCAGAATAAGGCAGGAAAATGTGGGGAAGTTTGGAATTTCCTAGAGACTTGTTGAATGGCTTTGACCAAAATGCTAATAGTGATATGAGCAGTGAAGTTCAGAAGGAAGTGGTCTCAGATAGAGATGAAGAACTTGTTGGGAACTGGAGTAAGGTCATTCTTGCTATTCAGAGACTGGCAGCATTTTGCCCCTGCCTTAGAGATCTGTGGAACTTTGAACTTGAGAGAGATGATTTAGGGTATCTGATGAAAGAAATTTCTAAGCAGCAGAGCATTCAAGAGGAAGCAGAACATAAAAGTTTGAAAAATTTGCAGATTTGATGACATGATAGAAAAGAAAAACCCATTTTTGGGGGAGAAATGCAAGCCTGCTGCAGAAATTTGCATAAGTAACAAGAAGCCAAATATTACTCACCAAGATAATGAGGAAAATGTCTCTAGGGCTTGTCAGAGACCTTCATGGCAACCCTTCCCATAACAGGTCCAGAGGAATAGGACGAAAGTGGTTTTCTGGGTGGAGCCCAGGACCCCCATGCTCTATGCAGCCTCTGGACATGGTACCCTGAGTTCCAGCTGCTTCAGCTCTAGCTGTGGTTAATGGGGGCCAACGTACAGCTCATGCCACTGCTTCAGAGGGTGCAAGGCGCAAACCTTGGTGGCTTACACATGCTGTTGGGCCTGTGAGTATACAGAAGTCAAGAATTGAGATTTGGGAACCTCTGTTTAGACTTAAAAGGATGTATGGAAAGCCCTAGATGTCCAGGCAGAAGTTTGCTGCATGGTCAGAGCCCTCATGGAGAACCTCTGCTACAGAAGTGTAGAAGGGAAATGTGGGGTTGTAGCCCCCACACAGAGTCCCCACTGGGGCACTGCAGAGTGGAGCCATGAGAAGAGGGCTACTGTCCTTCAGACCCCAAATTGGTAGATCCACTAACAGCTTACTGTGCACCTAGAAAAGCCACAGATACTCAACAACAGCCTGTGAAAGAAGCTGGAAGGGAGGCTGTACCCTGCAAAGCCACATGGGTGGAGCTTCCCAAGACCATGGGAACATACCTCTTGCATCAGCATGACCTGTATGCGAGACAATGTAGTGAAAGGAAATCATTTTGGAACATTAAAGTTTAATAACTGCCCTATTGGATTTTGGACTTGATGGGGCCTGTAGCTCCTTTGTTTTGGATAATTTCTTCCATTTGGAAGAGGTATATTTACCCAATGCCTGTGCCCACATTTTTTTCTAGGAAGTAACCAACTTTTTAATTTTACAGGCTCATAGGTGGAAGGGACTTGCCTTGTCTCAGATCAGACTTTGGACTTGGACATTTGAGTTAATGCTGGAATGAGTTAAGACTTTGGAGGACTGTTTGAAGGGCATGATTGTGTTTTGAAATGTGAGAACATGAGATTTGGGAGGGGCCCAATGATAGTTTTGCTGGTGTGGAATGATATGGTTTAGCTGTGTCCCCACTGAAATCTCATCTTGAATTGTAGTTCCCATAATCCTCATGTGGGTATTACCATGTGGGAGGTAATTTAATCATGGAGGAAGTTACTCTCATGCTGTTCTTGTGATAGTGAGTTCTCACAAGATCTGATGGTTTTATAAGGGGTTTTTCCCCTTTTGCTCATTCTCTCTCCTGCTGCCCTCTGAAAAGTTGCCTTCTGCCATGATTTTAAGTTTCCTGAGGCCTCCCCAGCCATGCAGAACTGTGAGTCAATTAAACCTCTTTTCTCAGACATCCCTTCACAGCACCACGAGAACAGACTAATAAAATGATGTTTGTTTTATGACTTTTATTTCAGAAACTCACTAGTAACTAACTCGCTTAAAAGTTTTCAGCTATATTTTCTAGCATCAGTGCTAATAATAGAATGACAGATGCATTTCTTATTATATTACATTGTCTTGTACATATTTTATACCTTATTCTACAGACCAGAACCTTATCCAAGTTAATTACTTCAGTGTTTCACCCAGATCTGTTCATTCTATTAAAGTAATCTCACACCATAAACAAACATATTGATTTTGACTCTAGAGGGCTTTTGTGGTGGGTTTCCTAATATTTTCATATTCCTTTTGTAATTAAGCCTTCTTTAACTGCGGACCCACCACCTATTAATAAACACAGGTGCATATGTGAATAGAGTCACATTGCCAGCAGGTATAACTATGTATTGAATTTGCAAGTCATTTTTATGAAGAGCTCTTCTTTATTTTGTCTGCTCTTCTTATTTCTGCGATGGTTTTATTAAACAAGTAATTCAGTGTAGGTACAAAAGGGTGTATATGGAAGCATGTAGGGTACCTCAGATGCTGAATATAAATGTGCAGCTGAGAATGCATAATATCACAAAATAATAAGGTGAGAAAATTTTGCCAGCAGATATTCACAGCAAATATAGCAGTCCAGGCTTGGACTAAATCAATAAACCCCATATGTGACCAGACAGCGAATAATCTTTATAAACGCAAAGATCTTTGTTTTTATTTGCCTTGATTTTTCCCATTATTTAATAGAAATGGATTTGTGTCCTTTCCATATATAGGAACGGTTACACAGTAGACAATCAGAGCAGTGGGTAACGCAGTGGGTGAGGTAGGAGGGGTTAATCATTACTACTGGGATTTATCTCCTTGTGAATATGCACAGTATTTGTATTCAGCATTTCATCACCGTATTTCACACAAAATGGAGAATGAATAGCAATATTTACTATTCATATAAAGTGATAGACTATATTAGTCTAATCATTATATTAGAATAAGATGGTAAAGAATATATATATATATATGTTGAAGGGAAACAATAAGTACCGTCTTTCTACATTTGTGCTAAGTATTATAGTGATGTCAGAGAATGCGTGGGCTATGTGACTTTGAAGGGGAAAATCACATGCACTTATTCAGCCAATTAGAAGCTTGTTGGCAGTTCTTTGTACCTCTTAAAATAAAACTGTAAAATTCTGGTAATGATTTTGCTTTTGGGATACATGTAGTGGGTTTGGTGTGAATACAGCTACACTCTCCTTCCCACAGCATATAAACAACAGTTGGCTCCAGGCTAGGGCTCCTCTGAAGTCACTTATAAGCCTGATTGAAAGAAAGAACAAAGAAGGAAGCAGAGGTGTATTCTTCTCTCATAAATGCCTTTAGTACATTAGACATTTTGGATTTAAAACAAAAAAACAAAAAAACAACTCACTGAAGGCTTGTTTTTGAAAGACCAGAAAAGCAGAGGTCAAGTTTTAATTACTTAACCCACAATATTTCTTCCAATATACATTTTCCCACAGTGTAATCTATGTCTACCTGTCTTTTCCTCTCAATACCTAAACCCATATGAATAAATAAATCATTACAGCATAAAGTGATTCTGATTAGAAATAAAGAAGGGCTTATTTTTCTGGGATGACTTGATAATAGTAAAAAAAAAGAATTTTCAAGAAGTAATTCTACATGAAATAACCATGGCATAAATGACACATAATAAAGATAATGCCATAATTTGATAACTCTAATATTTCAGAAAATCTTAACTATTTAAGAATAACTGTCTCCAAGATGATAACTTTAAAATCAAATAATAGGGGCTTGCTGTTCATTTGAAAAGCTATTTCTTGACTTATGGCTCCCTTTTCATCTGCAATATGAGAAACGGTTCTGCCTGTTCTTCTGTTCACGAGCATAGGCATATATGATTATTGACAGCCTTACCAGACATCCTATAGACATTCTCTAATGATTGACACCAACATCTGCATTTGAAACTAACACTTGTAAAGACATCAGAATGTAAATGTTCTAGGGTAGCCAAAACCTGGTTTAAAACATCCAAACTTTTTCCTCTTTTTGAATAATCAAGAATATATAACAGTGCCATGACATTACACATGATTTCTTGAGAGCCACAGTTTTGAAAAGTAGTAGCCTCATTTATTATGTATGTACAGCGCCAGAACTTATTTTTAAAAAACTCATTGGCCATTTAGTTTTCAAATAGGAAAAGTGATTCAAGAACACAAAATACTTTCTGCTTATAGATTATTACAACTGATCACTATTTTAGTTTTGATAGCCAGTGGCTAAGTCAGTCATATGGAAAACAAATATTTATAAAAGAATGCATTTGATCATGTGAAAAATTGTTTAAGATATGACGTCAATTATAGGAGAGAAATGTGTCTATGATAATAATAGATCAAAGTTTGGGACTGATCAAGGGGAAAAATGTGTCCTGTTTACATATTTGACTATATTATTTTTATTTATTAAAATTCTCTAGTCTCAAAATTTTTATAGTGTCATTATATAATGACTGATACACACCTGTTTAGATTTCTTTACAAATATTACTATTCTTAAATATTTATCATTTTTAATGTATGTTTTCTAAGATTGTGACAGAATAACCAGCATCCAGAAATAGTTATTGATAATTTTATAACATTTTTTAGGATGAGGGCCTAGACACAACTATAATTATGGCATTATATTGTTAAGAAAAGTTTTCTTCACTGAAAACAGGCATTTTTAGGAGTCAAAAGGCATGTTTTAAATGATAAAAAAAGAAGAATGTGAACTGGAAGATCTGGCTCTCATTCTGGGAATTCGAGTATGTGCAGTTGTCTGGAGAAATCTTTCTTGACTGTCATATGGAATAAAAGTGAGGTGAACGAAGATGATAAGGAAAATATTTTGACTATTCAACTTATTTTATCATCAAATTGAAAATTGCTGCTTCTTTACAATATGAAATATCTAGATATTATAACTTTGAATTTTACAGCAAAATATGAGTCAGAACACCTTATAAAATGTTTGTCTGCCTGGGCCCAGAAATCAGAATTATTTCACGGAGCTTATTAATATGCAGATTCTAGTCATGGCCCTAGATCATGTATTTAAAAACCATTGATGGATTTTATTTTTCTAGAGCAGTTTTAGCTTTACAGAGAAATTGAGTTGAAAGGACAGAGTTTCCATGTATCCTCTCCCTCTCCACTCTATTCTTCTATTAACCTGTTACTAACATCCCATGGCTAAGATGAAGTGTGTTCTATTTGTTACAATTGATGAGCCAACATTGATACAATTTAATAATCGAAGTCCATCATTTGCAATAGGGTTCACTCCTTATACTATACACTTCCATGGGTTTTGACAAATTAGTCAAATGTGTCCAATGATACCACCATTACGAGATCTCACAGAATACTTTCAGTGTCCTAAAATTCTCCTCTACTCCACTCTCTTCTTTCCCTGAACCCCTGAAACCACTGATGGTTTCACTTTCTCCACAATTTCTCCATTTCCAGAATGTTATGTGGTTGGAATCATAAAAATATGTACTCTTAAGAAGCTCCTAGGGAATCTGATGAATAGGCAAGTGAGGTCACCAGTAGAGTTGGGTGTGAAAGAAGCGTCCTTGGGCCGCAAAGCCTACTGTTGTACTAATTAGTGTAAATGTTGCAGATGGCTGTGAGGTCTAAGAATATCAAATGTTAATGAACTTAATAAGCAGAATAGAATTTTTAGGTTAAAAATTAGATAACTGTGTCGATAAGCTTGGAGATTTATTCCAAAGTGGGGCTATAGAAGCGCACAGACATTAAAACGGGAAGGTGGATGATTGACTAAGGTGTATAAATGTAGAATAGGTTTCTATGTAATATAAACATAATAAGTCTGCCAGAATATTTCTTTTAAGCATATTCTACACTTACAGAGTAGGGCAGAAAGTGGGAGTGTGGAGTGAGGAGAGACAAATACTAACAGACACAAATGGGATCACAACATTTCCTAATGCAGTCCTAAGAAAATGCTCAGCCAGTTCATACATAAACTGTGGGTTACTTTGTTTTTTATTAACCGCTGAATATTTTTAAGGAAGGTATATTAATTATTTTTAATATTAACAACAATAAAGCCTTAGTATATACATTATATTTGCCTACCACAAATCTGCACAGTTTAAATACGGTTTTTTTTTTTTTTTTTAACTTTTGTCTGGATTGATATTAATTTAATATGATAAAACTTGAATCATTTGCTGTTCAGAAAAGTTGATTGAAAATACTTTTCAAAATATGAATTTCATGGGAATAAAAACAGAAAGCTATTCATAAATAAATGATATATCTATAAAATATGCATTGTATTGCAAAAGGAAAGAGGATGACATGAAAAATAGTAACTTGAAGGAGGAATGATGCATGAAACTTTCAACTGTTTGAACCAACAACATTTACATTAAGATCTAGAAAATAAGAAACTTCTGGATAGGCAACTAACTACTAGCAATTTCTTTTCTTTTCTTTCCTCAATGAATTTCTAAGTGAACATTAATCTTAAATTTTAAATAATATGCTTAGGTCGAGAACACTAAATATACCGACTAGGATAATAGCATGTAAAGGTGAAATAGATAATATATGTAAAATCTCATCTACTATAATCTTTTTTTTTAATGATCTCATGTCTCATTCATCCTTTTTTAATTTTTGAGATTTTTTTTATTGATACATAATATATGTACACATTTTGGGGTCTATATGTGATAATTTAATAAGTTCATATAATTTGTACAAATCAAATCAGGGCAAACGAGATATATACCACCTTAAATATTTCTCATTTCTTTATACTGGAAACATTTAAATTATGCTCTTTTAGCTATTTTGCAGTACATAATAAATTATTGTAAACTATAGTCATCCTATTTTTCTATGAAATACCAGGTCCTGTTTCTTCTATCAAGCTATATATTTGTGCCCATTAATCAACCTCTCTTCACTTTTCCTCCCCCCACCCTTCCTGGCCTCTGATAACCACCAATCTATTCTCTGTCTTCCTGAGATTCATTATTTAGCTCTGGAAAATAAGTGAAAACATTCAATATCTGTCTTTCTGTGCTTGGCTTACTTCACTTAACATAATGACCTCCAGTTTTATCAATGTTGGTGCAAATGACAGAATTTCATTCTTTTTTATGGTGAATAATATGCTATTTTGTGTATATATTTGTATATATAGGACACATAGTCTTTATTACATTACCTGTTGATGAACAGTTAGGTTGATTTCAGGTTTTGGCTATTGCAGATTGAGCTGCAATAAACGTGGGAGTGCAGATATCACTTTGATATATTGATTTTTTTTCTTTTGAATATATACACTCAGTAGTATAATTTCTGGATCATATGGTGGCTCTATTTTTAGCTTTCTGAGAAACCTCTATATTGTATTCCATAGTGGCTCTACTAATTTACGTTCCCATCAACAGTGTATGAATGTTCCTCTTTCTCCACATTCTTGCCAGCATTCCTTATTCCCTGTTGTTTTGATAAAAGCCATCTTAACTAAGGTGAGATGATATGCAATTGTGGTTTTGATCTGCATTTACCTGGTGATTAGTGGTGTTCAGCATTTTTCCACATACCTGTTGGCCATTTGTATGTCTTCTTTTGAGAAATGTCTATTCAGATCGTTTGCCAATTTTTAATCAGATTATTTGTACTTTTTGCTATTGAGTTGTTTAAGATTCATATATTCTGGTTATTAATCCCTTCTTTACAAATATTTTCTCCTATTCTGTGGGGTGCCTCTTCACTTTGTTAATTGTTTCCTTTGTTGTACAGAAGCTTATAGAACTCGATATAATTCCGTTAGTCTGTTTTTGCCTTGGTTGTCTGTGTTTTAGGGGTCTTACACAAAACACTTTTGCCCAGACCTATGATCAGAAGCATTTCCACAAAGTTTTCTTCTGATCCTCTCATAGATTCAGGTTTTAGATTTATGTCTTTACTCCATTTTCATTTGATGTTTATATATGGTGAGAGATAAAGGTTTAGTTTCATTCTTCTAGATATGGTTATGTGGTTTTCCCGGCACCATTTATTGATGAAACTATCCTTTTTCCATTGTAGGTTCTTGGTGTTTTTGCTGAAATGAATTGGCTGTAAATAGGTGAGTTAACATCTAGATTTTCTATTCTGCTTTATTGGTCTATGTGTCCATTGTTATGCCAATACCATACTGATTTTATTACTATGGTTTTGTATTTTATTTTGAAGTCTGGTAGTGTAATGCCTTCAGCTTTGTTCTTTTTGCTCAGGATTGCTTTGGATATTCAGTACCTTTTACGGGTTCATATAAATTTTAGGAATATTTTTTCTATTACTGTAAATAATGTCATTGGTACTTTGATAAGGATTGCATTGGATTGATAATTGCTTTGGGTAGTATTGATTCAGGAATTAAGAAGTTACTTAGGCAGATAGTGAGGGTCCAGAAGTCCTCAGTAAGGTTTTCCTTTTAATTAAAAGCAGCCCCCCAAAATTTTCCTTTCTAACAAAGAGCAGCCTGTAAAGTCGAGTTGCCGACATAGATGCCTGCAGTTGTGCCAATCATGTTCAAGATGGCAGCTCCATCTTCCCATCTCTTTGTCAGCCACCTGTACAGTAAGGAGCAGACAAGATGACACTGGTCAACTGGAAAGCTCATTTGGATAATAAGATTAAGCTGGGGTGGTCAGCCTTCCCTGCAAGCTACGTAAACGTCATACCTGATTGAACCAATCTGTGAACCCTATGTAAATCAGAAACACCTCCTCAAGCCTGACTGTAAAATCCAGCACATCTGCTGCGGCCAGTCTTTTCCGCTCAGCAGTTCCCTCTCACTACAGAGAGAGCTGTTTGCATTTCTCTTTCTTTCTTTCTTTTTGCATATTAAACCTCTGCTCCTAAACTCCTCGTGTGTGTCTGTGTCCTAAGTTTTCCTGGCACGTGAAGATGAACCCCAGGTACTTACCTCAGACAACGTAGCCGCTTCAGTACTGTTATTTTGACGATATTAATTCCTTCAATCGTGAGCATGAAGTGTTTTTCCATTTTTTTGTGTCATCTTCAGTTTCTTTCCTCACTGTTTTATAGTTTTCCTTGTATATATCCTTCACTTATTTGGTGATATATGTATATGTGTGTGTGTGTGTGTGTGTGTATCTATATATATGTATCTCCTGTGCCTTGTCTCTTCAGCTGGTTTTCCTAGCAAGATTTTCCTACATTATCATTAGATAGTAATAGTATATGTAAGATGAAAACATGAAAGTAAGTGTACAGTCTATCAAATTAGAGTAAATATCTCCAGTAACATATAAAAAAGACAACACGGGGGCATATAAAAAGCTTTTATTTATATATATAAATTTATACATATATTTATATATAAATATATATTTTATATAAATTTATACATATATAAAAATATATATAAATGTTTGCTTTATATACTTGGTTGCTATGATATTCAGTGCATAAATACATATAATTTTTATATATCCTTGCTGAATTGTTCCTTTTGTCATGATATAGTGACTTTCTTTGTATTTTTTTCAGTCTTTGACACATTTTAATTTTATCTGATGTAAGTATAGCTAGTCTTGCTCGCTCTTTTTTTGTTTTTTGTTTTCCATTTGCTGGGAATATTTTTTTCCTTTTATTATTATTATTATTTTTTTTACTTTCTCATATGTGTGTCTTTATAGATAAAAGGGGTTTCCTGTAGCCAGCATGTAGTTGGGTCTTGTTGCTTTATACATTCAGCCACTCTATGTCTGTTAATTGGAAAACTGAGTCTATTAACATTCAAGTTTCTTATTGATAAATAAGGAGTACCATGTTGTTTATTTTTGGGTTGTCATATAACTCCTCTTTCTTTCTTTCATTCTTACTCTCTTCTTTTGTAGTTAAGTGATTTTCCCTGGTAGAATGTTTAATTTCTTACTGTTTTAATAAAATACATGTACAGGTTTTTGCAATGTGATTTTCATGAGGCTTAGGAAAAAACATCTTATAGATGTAATGAGTTATTTTAAAGAGGTCACAACTTAGATCACAAGGAATAGAAACAAAGAAAAAAAATGAATAAAAAGAAACAATGAAAAAAAAAAACCTGTGCATTTCAACATCATGTCCCATACATTCTGATTTTATGTTGTCTCAATTTACATATTTTTATAATGCCTACTCTAAGTAGGTTACTGTAGCTATTATTGTTTCCAATTGATCTGTCTCCTGCCAGAGAATTGACCATGATGGAGAGGCTGGTTGTCCACCTCAATCTCACTCTTTTCATTGTAGTAACCATGAGTTGGGAAGGAAGTTTTCCTGAGTTTGATGCTGAGCAGTTTTGGAGGAGGAGTGTTTTGGACATGGTAGTCCAATTCTTCTACCTTCTGCTTATTCTTTTTTTCCTTTTCTATGGCCCCAAGAACTACCTCCACTTCATATTTGAGTTCAGGGATACTGCTGGTGATAATCTTGGCACTGTATTATTGGTTTGGGTTTTCTGTGGTGGTGAGTGAAGCCAGCTTGGTTCCACATTGCTATTTGGAATCAAAAGCCCCATTCCACCTTTTTATCAGCAACCTAAATTCATTTTGAGGAATCCAACATAGTATATAGATTTAGAGAAATATGAATCCAACTATCTACCCTCGCTCCATGGAAAACAAAAGGTGTCTTGGAGAAATTCTATGGTGCTTCTTCTCACACTCCTGGTATAGTCAAGGCAAAGGCACATTCAACCAGATACTTGACGATGATCTTGAGAGGATGATGGGGATCATTTTTGCTAGTACAATAGATTACACACACAGCTCCTGTTATGTGGTTGTTTCTTCCTACCCTCCTGAGCTGCCTCAATTTCATGTAATTTCCAAATCTGATTTTTCAGCCTTATCATTCAATTTCAGAGCTTTTAATCGATATATAATAATATCCACTTTGGTAAGATAGCCAGAATCATAATTTCCCTTGCTTGTACACAAATAATAATTTATATTTCTGGCTCACAATATTTCTGCCTATGTGCTATGGCAAATGCTATTTAAGAGCCTCCACATATTTACAGATATACATAAATGAAAAGCATATATTTTGTATGTAATACTGAGAAACAAAATTATTTGAATAAAAGGTGTTTATTTATTTATTTTTTTAGGAATCACTTCTCATGATTTTGGATAAGCTAAAAAAGAACAGGGTATCAAAGAGAATAAATATTGAACTTAACATTTAAGATATCAAAATTAATATTGTCATGGAGTATTAATAATACATCAAATTTCCCTTAATAGCAATAATGACAACAATAACGACAAAAATAAAATATGATTTTTGCCAAATATTAAGTCAAAAACTATAGTTATATTAAATTTCCATATAAATTACTTGTAAAGCAATGATGTACTTTGCAAAATACGTACAAATCACAATCCACAACAGTGAAAATATTAACAGTCAGCCAGGGATATAACTTTTACGGATTTACATAAATTCTGCATTTTCATGTATGTATCTGTCAAGAAGGCCACATCAATAATTTATGAATAACATATGTTCTTAAATACCAACAATTAACAGATGTCATTATAATACTAACAATTACCAATAATGCAAATGACATGTCTCTTTTATTACACATATAACTTCCACCATTTACTAGTAAAAATAATCATATTATATAAAAGTACAATATTCAATATTAAATAAAGACTTACTTTTATAACTTTGATTTCAGCAAAGAGAGTTGAGTCTCTCCCTTTATTTTCCTATTGTTCTATCAGCCTTGTTCTTTCATTGCCTTACATGCTCCAGAATTATTTATACAATCTCCTGTGTCTTGTCTCTTCAGCTGGTTTTCCTAGCAAGATTTTCCCACATTATCATTAAATAGTAATCGTATATGTAAAATGAAAACATGAAAGTGTACAATCTATCAAATTAGAGTAAATATCTCCAATAGCATATAAAAAAGACAACACAGGGGCATATAAGAAGTTTTATTTATGGAGAAAATGGTCAGAGAGGTCACAGCCTTAATGTTGAATAGTATTTCATTTGAAGCTGAAAGGCATAGGAGAATATTCTTTTTAGTGCATTGTAATATTAGTAAAACCAGTAACAGGGTAAAAGTAAAACTGAAGTCTAAGTGCTACCTATGGAAATACATCTATAAAAATGATAGTGGTACAAGATTGAGGAAAGTTTGACCACTAAACAAAGTAGGTTTTATTTTATAATGTAAGCCATGGAAACTCTGGAAACTCATTTTATCAATGTCTTCTTCCTTCGCATGTTGCTTCTCCCTTCTCACCCTCCTTGGATAATGCTAACAACTCTCAAAATATCACTTTGAGCTTTCTCATTCCCCACTGAAAACCAGCGAGATGAAATAAAGAGATGTTCTGCCATGAAGGGAGCATGCAAAACAATATTGTTAAAGAAGTTGCCCTCTGCTTGATTCCCTCTTGAAGCTCAATCTGGTCAAGCCACACTATACACTGTTTACATTTTTCATAGCATGGTAAAAATACTTTATTTTACTATATATCCAGACAACAATGTAAGAAAATAATATAATCAATAAAATCATAGTCTATTTTAGTAGGAATGTGTGTGTGGTTATTTATTATATTTATCCACGGTCACAAAAGTTGGAACTCAGAGTAATGTTTCTGTGAGTATGAAAAATGTCAATCGAGTAATATTAACTACTACTAACATTGATTCTCTGCACTATTAAATAACATCAAATATAGAAAATAAATCTCTTTTAGTAGAATTAAAATACATGAATGACCTTATTTCAAAAAGATGTGTTTGATTCTGCATTTAAATAAGTTGTCCATATACTAGTAACTTCAATTAAATATGTAATATTGTCTTAATGATTATTTTTATTTTATAATCAAGTGTGGGATTTTAAGCTCTTCAGTTACATAACTACATTAGATACAATTAATTATAGACTACCTACAATGGAGTGTGCAAATGAAAGCTTCTATTCACTCATTTATTCATAAAATATTTAGACTTGCTGTTTGACAAATGCTGCCATATGAACTATGGATACAGGGTACATATGATAGGCTAAATACCTATTCTTATGGATTTTTATTTTATAACCTTATGTTTTCTTGTCCTTATACTTCTTTATATCCAAATATATATGCATATTATTATAATGTTTCTCAGGAAAAATGACCTAGCATTTTGAAATGCATTTTTGTTTCATAAAGACTGTAAAAATGTTGCTTTCTATAATATAAATCAATCATAGAAAGAACCTTTCAAATACTCCACCATCAAGATACCTCTGTATTCCTTTTTTTTGACGTTCTTATTACTTTTGAACCCTTGGATTTCCATATATATCTTTCCATTATAAAATTATACAATGTTATTTGTACGTACTCTGTACTCGTATTTTCCTTCTCCAACAGAGTAGCACAACAGGTGCCACAAATCTATTCCTATGACTACTGCCACTACTAATAGAATAATAATTATTATCATAATAATGACAAATTCACTAACCTTTTCTATAATCACCTTCAGTCCGTTTAGTTAAAGAAGATTTGCCAACGCTACAGAATGATCAAAAACTGACTGACAGTGCATTAGAAACTTTATAGAAGCTGCCTATCTCAACCTAATATTTTATAACTTTTTCCAGGGTGGTCTTACTCAGAAATTCAATCCTGCTTGATGGAGGATGCTAGTAATACCACTTAAAAAGGGAAACAATGTCTTCCATCTTTCAAATTGTCTACATTACAACACTTTACAAACATACCTAGCTTTTATTGTGCTCTGCTTTACTGTGTTTCACAGATACAGCATTATTTCTTCTTAACAAACCGAAGGTTTGTGACAACCCTATATCAAGCAATTCTATCGGTGCCTTTTTTTTTTTTTCCAACAGCATGTGTTTGCTTTGTATCCCTGTGTCACATTTTGGTAATTCTGATTATATTTCAAACTTTTTCATTGTTAGTATATCTGTTGTGGTGAGCTGTGATCAGTGATCTTTGTTGTTACTCTTGTAATTGTTTTGGGGCGCCACAAACTGTGCCCATGTAAGACTGCAAACTTTATTTTTCAGTGCTATGTATTCTGACTACATCATTGACTAGAAATTCCCTTCTCTCTCTCCTTCTTCCCGGGCCTTTCTATTTTCTGAGACACGATAATACTGAAATTAAGCCAATTAATAACCCTAGAGTGACTTCTAAGTGTTCAAGTGAAAGAAGAGTCTCATGTCTCTCACTTTAAATCAGAAGCTAAAAATAATTTAACTTATTAAGGAAGGCGTGCCAAAAGCCAAAATAGGCTCAACGTTAGGCTTCTTGCATTAACCAGTTAGCCAAGTTGTAAATGAAAAGGAAAAGTTCTTAAAAATGATTGAATGTGCAACTCTAATGAAAATGTTCATGATAAGAAAGTAAAATAGCATTGTTGATGAACAAAGTTTTTGTTGTCTAAATAGAAGATTAAACTGGTCATAGCATTCCTTTAAGCTAAAGCCTAATTCAGAGCAAGACCCTAGCTCTGTTCAATTCTCTGAAGGCTGAAATAAGTGCGAAAGCTACAGAAGCAGAGTCTGAAGGTAGCAGAAATTGGTTCATGAAGTTTAAGAAATAATTTGTTTCATAACATAAAAGTGCAAGGTGAAGCAGCAAGTGCTGATGGAGAAGTTGTAACAAATTTTCCTGAAGATCTAGCTAAGGCAATTGGTAAGGGTGGCTACACTAATCAGCAGATTTTTAATGTAGACAAAACAGCCTTCCATTGGAAAAACATGCCGTCTAGGACTTTTCATAGCTGGACAGAAGTCAATGACTAGCTTCAAAGCTTCATAGAACAGGTTGACTCTCTTACTGGGGGCTAATGTGGCTGGTAACTTTAAATTGGAGCCAGTGCTAATTTGTCATTCTGAAACTCCTAGGACCTCTAAGAATTACACTAAATTTACTTTTCCCTTGCTCCATAAATGAATCAACAAAGCCTGGATAACATCTTTTTGCAGCATGATTTGCTGAATATTTTAAGCCCACTGTTGAGAACTACTGCTCACAAGAGAAAGATCCCCTTCAAAATATAAGTGCTCATTGACAATGCACCTTTCTCACCAAAGAGCTCTGATGGGGATGTACACAGAGATTAATGTTGTTCTTATGCCTGCTAACAGAATGTAAATTCTGTAGCCCATGTATCAAGGAGCAGTTTCGAAATCCAAGTCTTATTATTTAAGGAGTACATTTGTAAGGGCCTAGTTGCCACTGATAGTGATTCCTCTATAGGATATGTGCAAAGTAAATTAAAAACCTTCTGGAAGAATTCACCATTTTTGATGCCACTAAGATCATTCAGGATTTATGGGAGGAGGTCAACATAATAAGATTAATAAGAGTTCAGAGAAAGTTGTTTCTCATCTTCCTGGATGACTTTAAGGGGTTCAAGACTTCGGTGAAGGAAGTAACTGTAGATGTGGTGAAAATAGCAAGAAAACTAGAATTAGAAGTGGAGCCTGAAGATGTCACTGAATTGCTGCAGTCTCATCAGGTATTTCCTGATGTTATTTTTCATATAATTTGACTACTAATTTTTAACTCTTTGCTAGTTATTTATCCACATAACCAAAAGTGCATTTCTATTTCAAAACAATCTAAGAGTATTTTCCTTGTTGACTCCTACTCTGTCACATCTAATAGTTAAATTTAGGTAATTTTCCTTTGAACATAAATTTGAACTTATTATATTGTATTCCCTCTATTATGCACTTTTTGGCATCAAAGGAGAAAGGACACCTCATCTGTAAAATTACTGAACCCATGAGCTTCTTGTGCCTCACGTTGCTGAACTCACATAACTGTGGAATGAGATATGAAATTTATTTTATCAACCCTGTGGTTCACGAACCATGTCTAGTTTCCCAGATTTCCCACACTGAAATTCTCAATAGTGGGATAAAATCTTAAGTTAACTTGAATATGCTAGCATTTGCGTGTCAACAATCCTCTATAGATCTTATTCTCGAGGAAAGCTAAGGTATGTATGAAATTTGTTTTCTGGGAAGGGAGACATGGGGGAAAGAATGAAACAGAGCTAGTTTTGAAGTACAAGATGGAGAGCAATGTTTTCATCACTACTATTCTATCTCTCTACATGTTAATAACGAAGAAATTTATATATCTACTCACTGTAACAGGGAAGATTCTCGAAATTATAATTGCTGTTCTAGAAGTTTCAGTCAGTCACACGACCCTAAATCTTTTGCATGCATATTTTTGCACCAGAAGTCCTTGGGGCCAGCAAACCTTTGGATTGGTGAATGATGTAAGAATTACACAGCTCAAGGAGAACCTCCAAAAATATGAGTACATCAGAGAGCTTGTAAAACAGAAAATATTTTTGGTATCTGAGTCCTCTTGAAGGTGGTTGTAGGTGATAGGATTAGAGATCTAAGCACAATATAGATATTTATTTCCCTCATACATTATGAAAATCAGAGAAAAGTAAGTCTCACAAAGCACACCATGCCAAAATAGACTAACTCCAAATTAAAGCAGAAAAAGTTCATGTAATCAAAAGAAAATGTGAGATTGGCCCCTCTGTTGGTAGCTTCCTGTAGCTTCAGAGAGAGCCGGAGATTAGATGTAATTCAAATATTTCCAGGCTCCACATTTAAGCTGTCCATACCAAAATATCGGTCAGAACTTGGCCACACTTCCCAATGGATTCCATGGTTCAGATGAGGAAGACGTCTGGCAACTGAAGGGCAAAGTGGGATTAGCAGATTCTTTAGGTAAAATAAATATAGAGGCCAGTGTACTAAAGATATCAGTGCAGACCAGGGAAGGTAATGATAATCTAAATATAAAATTCTAAGAAATTATTTAACCCCAAGACTTAGGGTTAGAAGGATAAGGAGGAGAGAGCAATACTGAATGAACTAAAGATTAATGCCAAACAAGTCAATTTAAACCCTGAAATAACATTTTAAATCTCAGAATTGGAGTAAGGAAATACATTGAAATTGCTAGATTAAGTTATCTTGCTAGGGAACTGAGCATGAACTAAAGTTTATTATATAACCACAAATAAGGTGCTTCTCTTCTGTGAACACCTGAGTTTTTTTTGTGGGTCACAAACATTTCTACACTCTGTTTTTCAATTTTATTTGGGATTGTTCTGTCCTTTAAAATTTCCCTCTGATTCTTGCTCATTTAACCTCTACAGAAACTCATTGCTCTCCAGCTGCATGATGCATTAGCTATAACACTCTGATTCTGCCTATTCCTCTCAAAAAATACCTTGTTCTGGACCTTTCTTGCCCTTCATCATAATTGCATTTACTCCATCAAAATTTACATGCCCTGTGTGCCATTATTTCTGACTAAGAAAAAAAAATGCTAGCATCAATCAATTCCAAACCTGCCATATAAATAATTAAAAAGGTACCAGAGTTACTTACCCTAGAATACCCTAGATGTGGCCTTTAGATATTTAGACAGCAGTTATTTTGAAATGGAATTTGATAAGGTATCTTCAATTGAAAATTGCAACATTATATCGGCACTTAGGACTTAAAATGTAAAGAGGTATCATTAAACCTACTTCAGGACTAAGAAATGCTAGAGAACCCACTAACATTGTCTTATTCAATACACTTTCCACTGCCTACATGTAGGTATGATGCCTTGAAGTGTGGCAAATATTAATAAGGATCTAAATTGTTAATTTTATTTGACATGCATTAATTTCTACTTTAAAGACAGAAACATTATAAAATATTTAATAAACACAAACTTACTGTCTTGTTCACACTATATTTTATTTAAACTATTTCATTGTATATGATAGTATGGTTTTATTACACTCAGACTGGCACTTACATTTTTCTGGTAGTATACACATAAGTGCAATCATGCACCACATAACAACATTTTGGTCAATGATGGTCTACATATACAATAGTGGTCCCATAATATTAAAGCTGAAACTTAATTTTACTTAGTAACATCTTGATGATTCTCACCCTGTATTGGCATCTGCTAATATGTGTGTTTGTGTTTTAGTTTTTAAGAAAAAAGTTTTAAAAGTAAAATAAACAAATAGTTTTAAAATATAAAAAGCTTATAGAATAGAAACATAAAGAAAAACCTTTTGTTGATGTATAAAGTGGTTGTGTTTTAAATTAGGTGTTATTATAAAATACAAAAAGTTAATTAGAAAGTTTATTAAAAATTACAGCAAGCTGGCCTGGCGTGGTGGAACACGCCTGTAATCCCAGCACTTTGAGAGGCCGAGGCAGTGGATTGCCTGAGGTCAGGAGTTCCTGACCAGCCTAACATGGTGAAACCCCGTCTCTACTAAATACAAAAAAATTAGCCGGAGTTGTTGGCACATGCCTGTAATCCAAGCTACTTGGGAGGCTGAGACAGGAGAATCGCTTGTACCTGGGAGGCAGAGGCTGCAGTTAGCCGAGATCGTGCCATTGCACCCCAGCCTGAGCAACAAGAGCGAAATTCCGTCTCAAAAAATAAATAAATAAATAAATAAAAATTTAAAAAGTAAAAAGAAAAGAAAAAATTACAGCAAGCTAAGTTCAATTTGTTACTAAATAATTAAAAATATACATTATAGGCTGGGCGCGGTGGCGTACGCCCATAATCCCGGCACTTTGGGAGGAGGCGGGTGGAGCACGAGGTCAGGAGATCGAGACCATCCTGGCTAACACGTGAAATCCCGTCTCTACTAAATATACAAAAAATTAGCCGGGTGTGGTGGCAGGTGCCTGTAGTCCCAACTACTCGGGAGGCTGAGGCAGGAGAATGGCGTGAACCTGGGAGGCGGAGCGTGCAGTGAGCCGAGATAGCACCACTGCACTCCAGCCTGGGCGACAGAGCAAGACTCTGTCTCAAAAAAAAAAAAAAAAAAAAAAAATTAAACTTAGTGTAGCCTTAGTGTATCTAGTGTTTATAAAGTCTACTGTGTTTATAAAGTCTACAGTAGTGTGAAGTTCCTAGACCTTCACATTCACTCACCACTAACTCCCTGACTTACCCAGAGAAAATTTCAGTCCTGCAAGCTCCATTCATGGTAAATTTTTTATACAAGTGCAGCATTTTTTCTTGTGTATAGTTGTTCATTTTACCCTATAATGATTGTTTTTATTTCGTGCATCAGTTGTAATGCTGTCTTTTTCTGATATCTGATTTTATTTATATGAATTCTTTCATTTTTTTCATAGTCTAACTGCCAATTTTATTTTTCCGAATATCCAACTCAATTATTTTATAAAAATTATTTTTCTGTTCTCTATTTATTTAGCCTTAACCTTTATTGTTTCTTTTCTTCTCCGCATTTGTGGCATAGTTTGTCTTATTTTCTAGTTCTTTAAGGTAAGATTAGGTTGTTTATTTGATGTCCTTCTTTAATGTAGGTATTTATCATGATAAACTTCTCCCTTAGAACTACTTTTGCTATATTTCATAATTTTGGTACATTTTGTTTTTATTTTAATTTAAGTTATTATCTAATTTCCCTTTTGATTTCTTCTTTTACCCATTGATCACTCAAGAGTACGTTGCTTTATTTTAACATATTTGTGAATTTACAATATTTCTTCTTCTATTGATGTCTTAATTTTATTCAATTGGGGTTAAAGATAGTTGGTATGATATCAGTCATCTTAAATTTCTTAAGACTTGTTTTGTGATGTAATGTAATTTATACTGGAGAATGATCAGTGTGTGCTTGTGCAGAATATATATTTTGCTGCTATTGAGGAGAATGTTCTGTATATGCCTGTTAGGTCAATTTGTTCCTATAATGTTGTTCATGTCCACTTTTCTTTATTGGCTTTCTGCCTGGATATTCTAGCTATTATTAAAAGTGCATTATTAAAGTTTCTTATTATTATGTTATTGCTATCTATTTTCCTTTTGGTTCTGTCAGTGTTTGCTTTACGTATTTAAGTTCTCTAGTGTTGGTAACAAATATAATTTTTATATATTCCTGGTTGATTGACTCATATCATTATAAAATGCCTGTCTCATGATAGTTTTTCTTTCTGTCTTTTTACTTTAAGTCTATTTTCTCTCATATAAATATCACCATCTCTGGCTGTTTTTTGGTTACCATCTTCATGGACCATTTCTTTCATCTCTTCTTTTTCAGCCTTTGTGTGTCCTTAAATCTAAAACAATTCTCTCATAGATAACATATAGTTGGGTCTTAGTATTTTTTTTTTTTTACTTTATTTATATTCAGCCACTCTAAGTCTTTTAAATGAGAGTTGAATCCATTTACATTTAAGATAATTATTGATAGAGAAAGATATTCTACTGCCATTTTGTTATTTTTTTCTCATTGTAATTCTTGTATCCCTTTCCTGTCTATCTGCCTTTGTATTTAATTGATTTTCTTTTGTATCGATGTGCTTTGATTTCTTTATCTTTGTGTGTGTGTGTGTGTATTCTGTAAATATTTTCTGTGTGGTTGCCATGGGGATCACATAAAATATCATTTTCTATAGTCTATTTTACTTGATACATTAATCTCATACAAAAGCTGCAGGTTTACTTTTTCCCAATCCCATACATTTGATATTGATGACAGAATTTATACCTTTCTATGTCTTTTCCCTGAACTTATTTTTATACTTATATTTATTAATACTCTTGTTTTTTAGCTTTAATATCAGAATTAAAAGTAATTTAATCACTACTATTACATATTACAGTATTCTTTGTACACATATTTATCTCGACCAATGTATTTTATAATTTCCTATGTTTTTTGTTGCTGTTTGGCACTGTTTTGTTTCAACTTGCAACACTCCCTTTAGCTTTTATTGTAAAGTAAATCCAGGGTGATGAACTCTCAGCTTTTCTTTGTCTTGAAAAGTCTTTAATCCATCTATATTTTTAAAGTCAGTTATGCTAATTATAGTATCCTTGGTGGGCAGGTTTTTGTTTTTCCTCTTAACACTTTAAATATATTATTTCACTCCCTTCTGATCTATAAGGTTTCTGCTGAAAAAACCTGATAGTTTTAGATAACCTCCCTTATATTTAACAAGTCATTGTTCTCTTGCTGCTTTCAGAATTCTCTCCTTGTCGTTGCCTTTTGATAATTTAATTATAATATGTCTCAGTGCAGACTTCCTTTTGAGTTTTCATTTTTGGGGAGTGTCTTGGCTTCATGAATCTGGATGTCCATTTTCTTCCCAAGATATGAGAAGTTGGGGGCTATTATTTTTTGAAATAATCTTTCTACTTCTTTATCTCTTCTTCTGGACCTCCCATAATGCTATTTTTGGTTCTTTGGATGGTGCCCTATAAGACTTGTAGGTTCTGTTTTATTTCTTATGTTGTTTTAAAAAATGATTGCTTTTCTGCTTGGATAATTTAAATGATTTGTCTTCCAACTCACTGATTCTTTCTTCTACTTAATGAAGTCTTCCATGAAAAAATTCAAGTGAGGCATTCTTCAGCTCCAGTATTTCAGTTTTTTTTAAATGTATGATTGCTTTTTGTTGGTATTCTCATTTGTGTGTGTGTGCATTATTTTCCTGATTTCACTGATTTATCTACCTCTATTTTAATGCAACTCACTGAGCTTTTTAAAGAATTTTGAATTTGGAATTATTTGTCAGGTAAGTTATAGATCTCCATTTGTTTGGAGTCAGTTACCAGAAATTTATTTTGGTTCCTTGATTGTATCGTGTTTCCCTAATTATATGTGTTCCATGTACCTTTGCTTTGGTGATTGTATATTTGAAGAAAAGACCACTTTCCCAGTCTTCATGGACTGGCTTAACCAGGGAAGTATTTTCACCAATAATTTTGGCTAGAAATTCTGAATGACTATCAATCATAATACACTTTTATTTTGTTCTTAGCTCCCTCCCATAATTGTG
Source organism: Macaca nemestrina (assembly GCF_043159975.1). Taxonomy (NCBI): domain Eukaryota; kingdom Metazoa; phylum Chordata; class Mammalia; order Primates; family Cercopithecidae; genus Macaca; species Macaca nemestrina. Next base: position 28,679,221 of record NC_092127.1, read on the forward strand.
CCAGTTCTGTCAGCATTACAGGCGAGACATAATCTGGCCCTATAGGCAGCACACTGAAAAGTGGGGACTTGGGACACACATTCAACTTCTACTATTTCCTTTCTTTGGGAGAAGACTGAGGTTCCATCTTTTCTCCCAATCTTGCAAAATTATGCTAGGCCACAGAAATCTGCCACTTCCTTTTTATTTCTTCTTAGCTGCCACAGGTATCCAAAATTTTTACAGTTTCATCAGCACTTCATGTAAGGTGAACAGAAGCCCATTGGATAGCACACCAAATTAACAGGGAAGTTGAATGGATGATGATTTACTCTTTGTTTTCTCCCAAGAAATAAATTACAGGTCAGGGTGATCTCTTGCAGAATTGAGCTGTGTTGGCTTTGGGGCCTGGCTGACGTAGGTAATGTAAAATTGTTCTTTTGTTTTCTTTTTAATGTAGTGATTTTGTGCTCATCTGGTGTACTTCAACCTCTTAACTGATATCTAGACTTCTCATAGACATATTCAGTCCTCATATTATGATTAAATCAGTATTTCTGTGGTAGAGCAAGGGCTCAGACTTCCTATTCTGCCGTATTGCTAATGTTATTCTCACATACATATTGATTTTAAAATGAGACAACTCTTGTAATTCACAATAGATTAAAAATAGAAAAACTGTGACTATATCATGAGAAGTAATTTTCTAAAAACTTCAATAGCTGTATATTGTTAATTTCATAATAAGGGACATGTGAAATTTGCTGGGGTGAATAAAATGAAAAAGCAAAAGGTATTTGTTTGCCTAAAATAAATTTATACATAATAAAAGTGATAATATAGAGAAATACTTGGAAGATACATTCTTAATTTGGAAAGAAATTCCCTTCAAAAATAAAAAGAAAATTAAATAAATTAGTCACTTCCAATCAAATTTACATATTCAACAACAAAGTTAAATGACATTTAACAAGATCAAAGTGTGTGACTTTGGCCAGCTATCAAATGACCTGGTCCTTACACAAACGAAAAACTATTTTTGGATGGATAATTAATAGAATACATTATTTATTAGCTTTATGAAAGTTTTGTTAGACAATTCTATAAACGTAAAGAATATTTTCAGAAGTAAAAAATCAATTAAGCTAATTATCTACTAAATATACCATCTTTTCAACAATAGCTATAATTAATTTAAAATATTAAAATTTCATGTAATTTTGTTTAGTTTCAATTAGCTATGTGGTGCAAGAGACATTGCTTATTTGACAGTTTGAGTACATATTTTCTCAAAATATTTCTGAATTAAAAAAAATAGTTGCCAATTTGCAGCTTAAAAATTGAGGTCACGTCAAATATTTTAGAATCTATGGCATGTCAAAGAAGAATCTCAACTAAATATAAAGAATTAGTTTTTGTGATGTATGATGCTTAATAATTTTTGAATACAGTTGTTGATAGCATTCAGTATATATATGCAGATGCTATAAATCATCACTAGTTTATATAATTGCTGAATGCAATAAACATAATAAATTATATGATGTTGTTTGCCAAACCTCACTGACACAAAGAAGACTTATTATAAAGCTTTAATATACAGTTGTTAGATACTTTGTGAGATATATATATATATATATATATTTATATGGAGAGAGAGAGAGAGAGAATCTTTTTGTATGGCTTGTGATATATATGGAATTCTTTTTTTAAAAAAAAAAAAACACTAACAATAACTTCCTTAGACTACTGCAAAGAAGGTAGGCATGAGAAGAGAAGGAAATGATTGAGCAGTTTACACGGGAATTATTCTGGTATCTTTGTCAGATATGAGGGTGTATTAGTTAGTTTTCATGCTGCTGATAAAGACATGCCTGAGACTGGGAAGAAAAAGAGGTTTAATGGACTTACAGTCCCACATGGCTGGAGAGGCCTCACAACCATGGCAGAAGGCAAGGAGAAGCAAATCACATCTTACATGGATGGCGGCAGGCAAAGAGAGAGGGTGCCTGTGTAGGGGAACTCCTCTTTTTGAAACCATCAGATCTTGTGGGACCCATTCACCATCATGAGAACAGTGCAGGAAAGATCCATCCCAATGATTCAGTTATCTCCCAAAAGGTATCTCCCATAACGCGTGGGAATTATGAAAGCTACAAGATGAGATTTGTGTGGGGACACAGAGCAAATCATATCAGAAGGACTGAGAGCTATGAGTTAGAATTGTTTCCAACGTGCATTGCAAATCTGGACTAAACTATCAATAAATATTTCAATTTAGACTGCAATAACATGTTTCTAGTTGTTCAAAAATATGAATTTAGTGTTCTTAAAAATTCATGTTGTTATCATTATTTTATATTATTACTTTTACTTATATTTTGAGACTATTATTTTGATAAGTCTCTGCAAACATTTTTATATAAAAATAGCTGTACTGGATAAAACCTTAAATACCACAAACAAGATTATGTGTCCATTGGGATACACGATTTTCATTACCATATCGTGTTTCTGCAGTCTGGACTTTCTAAGCAAAAGCACTGATGATGATTTTTGCAATGATGTTTGCATATTTACAGAAATATATTCTTTTACAAGTCTATGCTGAGGTGAGTAAACATGTTGAATATATTTTTGAATCTCAGAATTTTGCTATGCATAACAAATGCATATTCTTAGAAGATTTATGTATTGTCTCCCTTTGTGTCAGAGAAGGTATTCTTTTTATAGTATAGATAAAGCCTCTTTCCTCAGAAATATTCTAGGACAGTAAAGTCTCATTCCCCATCCCGGAGATGATGCTTTTATATTCCAGAGTAAACACAAGCTCTCTCTTTCTTTCTTAGACAGAGAGGTCATCAGTAGACCTATATAAAGTCAGTGTATTTTTAATTAGGTATTCCTCTTTTGCAATGCACCCCACTGCATACGCAAGCATCATCTAGCCCTTAGTTTAGATACTGTTAAGTGTATAGTCACGCAGAATCAAGTAAGTACCACAATTAACAGCATGTTAGCTGTGCTAAAATTTTATATTTCTCTCCAGGTATATTATATGACAACTATTCGTATATTTCTTCTTTGCTACACTATTGTGAACTAAGTAAATATATATAATTTGTCTTTTGTGTTTTTTGCCCAGAATAGTAATATATTAAAAGGATAATAAAAGCACATGAGCTTTGTTGTCTATTGAGTCCACTTGTTTATACATTTAACACAATATTTTAGAGCTTGGATAAATGTGCTGGTATTTGAAATACTGGGACTATTTAAGATTTTGCAGAATTTAGTCCTGTTTAATTTATAGACTGAAGCATGTCAAATACAAGAATAGAAATGCATCTATAATGGGTATACCTATTTCTATAAAAATGTAAAGGAATTCTGTTAATCATCTTGCTTTTGAAATAATTCTGTAACAATGAACTTATTAAATTCATAATTGGCTATAATTTATAACTAAACAAATCAAATCTGGAAGAGTTTTACGAAGTGAGAAAATAAAACCAAACTATTTCTAATTGAGTATATTTTATAAATGCAAGATTTTATTAATACGATAGTTAATTTGATATAGTGTTATTTTATACTTATTTCAGTAAATATGAATTACTTTCTAATTTCCAGGCTTCTACTGTTATTACAGAAATAAAATTTGTTTTAATATTTTTAAAGATCTTTTACATTTCCTGGACCCTTGAAAACTCTAGGCCCATTTTACTTAAAGACTAATAAAAAAAATTCTGCATAAGACCTTACTTAGAATTTTGACTTACTTAAAATATTTTCAGTATAACTCTGTGATCTGCAAAGCTATCTAGATTATTTTACTAATTTTCACTCTCTGATAGCATGTGGATGAATGTTCCTTACTCCTTGAGGGTGCTATGGCTAGTGTGCCTTTCTATAGATTACTTAAGGTGACAATGCTGGGAGCACTGATTATTCACTCCTAACTTTTTAAGAGAACCTTAATTCTGCAGCATCTTTATTTCATAAAAAGAACAGCCCATAATTCATGCAAAAAGGGGACTTATTTAATTAGTTGGTGTTAAACTGGGAAATCTAGAACAAATTTATGATAGATCTAAAAAGGAAAGCCAGAGAACTTGAAGGCTGATGATAGGCTCAAGTTTCCTAAATAGCCAACATTATATTAGATGTTATGGAAAATGTACAACCTCCTAGGTGAACATGAAACTACATTAGGAATTGAGTTACCAAAGTATTTTTGTTTTCGTGGATACTTTAGTAGAAATTATGATTTGAAAAAATGATAGCACTTAGAAAATGTTGTTTGTAGTTTTGTTTTTGATATTTTTGTCTTGCTCGCCTGCTTACGTGAGAGTGTTTTGTTTTTTAGTTCTGTGTATATGTACTTTAAAGGGTCTATATAAAACACGAGTTGAAAAAATAAAAGTTTTCATGACACTTTTTGCAAAATGCTACAATTTAAAATCAAATTTCTTGTTTTTGATCCTTAAATGAAAGTAGTGTTACAGTATCTTTAATTTTCAAAATGCCCTTAAATTTTGAATACAAAATGGAAAAATTAGTTGCCTTGGAAACTAAAGAAGTTCTCAGCTTTCTAACACATTGTTAACCCATTATCATGCAGCTGTGATATTATATTTATATTAAAATGTATTGATTTTATGGTTGTATTGGTTTTCCTCTATAGTATAATATAAAGTAATTCTTACAAAATATAACATATAATACAAGATATATGTTAAAATGAAATCATTATAGCCTTTGACACACACTTGAAATTCCTTTTTTTCCTTTTACTGGAAGTATTTGTTCAGAAATGCATACAGTTTTATTTTTGTTGCTTATATTTGTACGCATTGAACTATAATTCTTTTGTGTAAAATATTTTGTACTTCTCTTTTAAAGTTATTTTTTAAAACTTTCTGAAATAACAACTTTCGATTATATTGAGTGAAACACCGTTGCCACCATTACTTCTTATCGTGCTCCACAGTCAGTATATTCTCTCTGAATGCAAAGAGTACATTTTTTTTTTCATAATCTGAGTTCTTATTGGTCATCTGCATTAGTTGGGATTAAGCTCAGAAAGTAGTAACATAATACCTCAAGTCACAGTTGCTTAAAAAGAGAAGGATGCTGCTTTTCCTTTCAATTACAAGAAAACTTCACATAGTTGGTCTAGAACTAAAATGATGTTTCTTGTTAGAGACAAAGTTTATTATTTGCTTTGTCTTTCATGACACTCATTCCCAAAGTAATGTCTCCGACTAAAATGATGTCAGAAGCTGCAGGCATAGCGTCTGTATTTTAGCTAAAAAGAAAGGAGACCAGGTGAGGAAAGAAATCACATCACTTAAAAAAAAAATAAAATAAAATGGCCGGGCACAGTGGCTCAGGCCTGTAATCCCAGCACTTTAGGAGGAGGAGGAGGGGGGCAGATCACGAGGTCGAGAGATTGAGTCCATCCTGGCCAACATGGTGAAACCCCATCTCTACTAAAAATACAAAAATTAACTGGGTGTGGTGACACGTGCCTGTAGTCCCATCTACTAGGGAGGCTGAGGCAGGAGAATTGCTTGAACCCGGGAGGTGGAGGCTGAGTGAACCAAGATTGAGCCACTGCTCTCCAGCCTGGAGACAGAGTGAGACTCCATCTCAAAAAAATAAATAAAAATAAAACAACAACAACAACAAACCATGCTCTGAAAATTATACACAATACTGTCTTTAGGATCTGTAAGCTACGGAATATAAACATGCTCACAACTAACATTATGGGTGATTGGGAAATATATAATTGTTTCTAGGTTGTTGTGTATCCTGATGAAGATCAGGAGTTTCAATACTACAGATGAAGAGAAAGAGATGGATTGAGAGAGAGAGAGCGGGAGGAGGGAAATAGTGTGGGAAAATTAAGTTTCTAGAATATTCTACCACTTTATCCATGTACATTACCCATGTGCAACTTTCACACGAACTTTCTCACCAAAAATTGTAACTACAAAAAACTGTCTAATCACTTCATCCATTTGAAAATATATTCCATAGTGATGACACAAAATCATCTTCATCAGATCCAGATGTGCTTCCTTATGGTCTAGTTATATCAGGCATACGATTAATTCAAATTGTAGAAATTAAAACAGTAATATTGGTGATAGTCAAGTAGACAAAAAATCTTAAGAAAGACCCTCACATGTATATGGATACACGTATGATAGAGGTAGAAAAATATTTATTGGGAAAATCTGTAGTTTTTAATAGCTGATGTTAGATTTTTTTAAATCCAGGTTTAAAAAGACATAAAATTGCCTCTTTATGTTGTACAACACACAAAAATAAGTCTTTAATAATGGATCTTTACGTGAATGGTATAACTCAGTCTTCACATAATGATGATGTGTTAGTCAATCAAGTTTGATTAATAAAAAGAAGATCCAGGACCTCGAGAGAATCAAAGTTTTACCATAGCTGATATATAATGCAGAGTTTATATATCAATATAAATGACACATATCTAGAGAGATTGTGGTTTCAGACCTTTGATAAAATCAAAGCAAATGGTCAAAAAATACTTGTCTTTAAATACAAACATTAATTCTTATTTAGCTCCTTAACGAAAGGTGGATCACACTCCTCATATTTTTCTTTTTTTTTTTTGGCAGAAAAAAAAATACATAATACATACCTCTGCTTCTTTTTTTTTTTTTTTTTTTTTTTTTTTTTTGAGACGGAGTCTTGCTCTGTCACCCAGGCTGAAGTGAAGTGAAGTGGTGCGATCTGGGCTCACTGCAACCTCTGTCTCTGGGGTTCAACAGATTCTTCTACCTCAGCCTCGTGAGTAGGTGGGACTACAGGCATGCACCACCATACTTGGCTGATTTTTGTATTTTCAGTAGAGACAGGGTTTCACCATATTGATAAGGCTAGTTTCGAACTCCAGACCTCATGATTCGCCCACCTCAGCCTCCCAAAGTGTTGTGATTACAGGCATGAGCCACTGCACTTAGCCCTCTGCTATTTCATTTATGCCATTATGAATAGAATGTTTACAATGTATATTTATAACTAAAATATGATCTGGCTAATCTTTAGAGGATGTGATTAATCTTTAGTAGAGAATAATTACTCCTTATCCTAAAATAATTTTAGAATTGTCAGAAAGCAAGTATTAACTACAAATTCTTAGGCACTATTTTTATTTTTTTTTTGGTTACTTGATAGTTCCGTCAATAATTTAATATTAATTTGAAGTCCCTATTCAAATTTTTGGTGGTGCTACTCTTATAACTATTGTTACTACTTTGAAATTACTTAATAATTAACAAATAGATATTCTAAAGAGCATTTATATTACACTCTGATTTCAAAAGATTGCCATTATAGATATTGTTACATGATAACACAACAGAGGGATTACTTGGCAAAACAAAATCTTAAAATGCAACAAAGGTTTTTATCGTAAAGTTCATACTTCTTGACTGAGCTGTAATTTACATAAAATAAAAATTATCCCATTTTAACTGTACATTTGCATGAATTTGCATGTTTGCAATCAAGTTTAAAATAGTCTCATTACCCAAGAAGTGTCTTCATAGTGCAGATTGAGCTATATAGTAGTGTATATGTTAGAGATCTATTAATAATAATTTGCTTCCAAGTAAAATATTAAAAGTCTTATAACTGTCTTTTGTTTGTTTGTTTTAAACAAACAGTGTCTCTTAGTGTAAAATTCTTTTTTTTTTTTTTTTTTTTTTGAGACGGAATCTCGCTCTGTCACCCAGGCTGGAGTGCAGTGGCCGGATCTCAGCTCACTGCAAGCTCCGCCTCCCGGGTTCACACCATTCTCCTGCCTCAGCCTCCCGAGTAGCTGGGACTACAGGCACCCGCCACCTCGCCTGGCTAGTTTTTTCTTTTTTTGTATTTTTTAGTAGAGACGGGGTTTCACCGTGTTAGCCAGGATGGTCTTGATCTCTTAACCTCGTGATCCTCCCGTCTCAGCCTCCCAAAGTGCTGGGATTACAGGCTTGAGCCACCGCGCCCAGCCTTTTAGTGTAAAATTCTTAGAAAATCTTCTCTATTGAAATGGTTCCATACTTCCTCTTAATTTTTTTTTTTTGTGGGATATTATGAGGGTATGAAAGTATTTGTGTGTTTCTGCAGAACAGGGACTTTCTGTATTAATTTTGTTAAGAACTTGGGATTCCGGGTTAAGAACAAGTCTTAGAAAGTTTATTTATACCTATCTATCTATGGAGAACTTCAGAGGAATTAACTCAGATGTGTGTGTGTGTGTGTGTGTGTGTGCATGTTAAAGTGAAAAATGAAAACCAGGACCATGGAGACACAATATGTTGGATAACCCTGAGCCACCAAGTTGTATCTGGTTCTTGGAGACATCTATCTACATTTCAACATTTGAGTAAGTGAACTCAGAATTCTTTCCATCTTGTATCCCAATAGAAAGGGTTTTCAATCACCTTAAAGTGGGGGAAAAGGTGACAGCTGCATCTCTAATGTATGTAATCATATACAATTTATTTTTCTCTATTCTTTGTATCATAGAATATTTTGTGTGGGACATTTGGGACTTTCATGTAATTGCCAGTGTGGTAAGAATTGATGTGTGGGTGTCATGATTTGTTTTTTAAATAAACAATCTTCCTCTGATCCCAACACATTCTGTATACTTGAAGAATGAAATTATTGAAGATGATGATTAAAAACCCCAAACACATCAAAATTCAAAACTCCACTTGAAGGAAAAGACACGAGCAAATCTGAGCATCTTTCTAAGTGAATCATATCCTAATTTCGTGTAAGTTGTGGGAAATAATATAATTAAAATATTTGAATGAACTTCTGCTCTGATATTGAAAGAATAACATCAGATTATTCTTAATTATTTAAAATAATGCAAATCTGAGCAACATATGTGAGACAAAATGTGTACAACAAATGTGTTTCAGCATTCAGTAATGCAAGACTGCAATTTCAGAAAGGCAGGAAACAAATGATACAAGCCCCCAAAACATCCCATCTCTCCTGACTGCACGGCAAGCTCTGATTTAAGTAGATGGTGATGATCTTGCTGAGCTGAGGCCAAGATTAGAGTTCAGAGCAGATGAAGCAGCTGATCTGAGCAGAGTAAAGCACTAGAGAAAAGGGTGTTTCCCAGAGGGGAACCCTAGAAGCTTGAGTAGGGGTTCTCTGGGATTTCTTGGTCAAGAGCTGGGCAATACATGCTCAGACCAACATCACATGAGACTTACCAGAGAGAAGTTGCCATGAGATTGAAAACAGAACAGAAACACTAGACATCAATCATTGCTGTGGAAATGCAGGATTTCCAAAACTGTCATAATGTACAGACCTTATTATCACCCCTAGCATTCAACTGCCGCAAGAGAAAGGCTATAACTTAGCAATAACAACCATGCTTTAGGTCTTGGATTACTCTAAACCTATTTTAAGATTAAGTCACCTGCAAAATCCTCAGGATGGAGAAAACTGAAGGTTAAATCCTACTGTGTTCAAGGGACTTGGAAGACCACCTTAGATTTTTTACAGATACATATGCCTGTGCTCAGGCAGCTTTTAACAGATGTTGAAAAATAATGGTCTTTAAATAATATAACAATTCAAATGTTTTCAGTGTATCATCAACAACGTTATTGTCCAAAACAAAAACTATGAAATGCAGGAAAACACAAACAACAACAAAAAACACTCTCAAGAATTTAAAAAATTGATAATACAGAACTAAACGCAATTACCCTGATCTTGGATATTGAAAACAAAGACTTAAAACGGGCCAGGTGCGTTGGCTCACACACGTAATCCCAGCACTTTGAGAGGCCGAGTTGGGGGTGGATAATTTGAATTCAGGAGTTCAAGACCAGCCTGGCCAACATGGCGAAACCTCATCTCTAACAAAAATATAGAAAATTAGCTGAGCGTGATGGTGGGCACCTGTAATCCCCCAGCTTCTCAGTAGGCTGAGGGGGAGGTTGCAGTGAGTAGAGACTGTGCCACTGTACTCCAACCTGGGCAACAGAACAAGACTCCATCTCAAAAACAAAGAAACAAACAAAAACAAGACAACAAAGACTTAAAAGCATTAAGTTTGAATGTACTCATATTACTAATGGAAAATAAGATCAACGAATTAAAGGAAATGAAGTAATCAAAAGATAGACTGACATAAATAGATCTCAAAAAATGGTGGAAAAAAGTAAAAGAGTACACATTGTAGTATTTCATATACGCGGAGCTTTAGAATTGGTAATACCACTCTTGTTAAAAACCACATCCGTGGTTTCCTGGTGCCAGTAGGAGAGACTGACTACAAAAGGGAACCGGGAAGCTCACTTAGAGGATTGATACACAGGTTCTGTAACTCATTAGAGTAGTGGTTACATCAGTGAGTATATAAAAGTGTGTGCTTAAAATGTTTGAATTTTAATATCATGCAATATATGCCTCAATAAAGTTAAGAGAAATGAGTGTAATCAACAATCTTCTAATTTTATAATTTATGAGTAAGTCTTCTTTGTGAAATCCTTTCTATTTTTAACCATTAATGTCTAAACCTTTTAACAAGACACATCTTTCATGTTTTAAATTGAGGCGGTGGAGTGAACCAAGTTTCAAAAACCAGCATTGCTGATTCTTAGGAAGAAATTTTGTGTCACAAACAGTCATCCTCCTTTGCTATGATCTGTTGCTTCAAACGCCCTAGGGTGTTTTTAAAGAGTTAGAGCAGATGCTAGTGTAACTCTAGTAAAATGTGTCTATGCTAACACTTAGAAAAACGTTCTCAACCAGTAGTAGTTACACCCTCATAGGCTTTCATCTGTTTGCCTTAAAATTGAGGCAAAAAAAGTCTCATCTGTATATAGTCATTCAAAATATGCCAAAATTTCCATATGATTTCTGGAAGTGATAGTAAAGAAGTTTCCTGCTTTTAATAATACTTAAATGTTTAATTTTAATGACTAAGTAACAAACAAAAAGATCAAATGTTAATTGAAGAATGCTTATTAAACATTCTGTTACATATATCTTTTGAAAGAAGATATTTTAGTCTCCTGCTTAGTTTGGAAGTAAATATTTTCTTGTTTTCTTGGCTAATTTTTGTATTATATTGAAGAGTTTTTTTTTTTTTTTCAGAAGTTCTCTTCAGATTTTTGTTTTGTGAAATTCAATCTATCAAAAAAAAAAAAAACACTTTTTCCTACTGATTGCTTCTTAAGAACTTAGTGATACTAACTTTATGACAGAAAGCAATTAAAGTATTATGATAATAAATATTTTGTTCTTTGTATTGGGTGGCTATATTGTATTATCTCTGATATCTACAATATTGTGATCTAGCTTTTTAAAAATCACCTATTTGAAATATTTGTCTCCAGATAATATAGGCTGGTTAATGTAAATGTGTTTAGATAAAAGTAAATAACATACTCGTTGAATGTAGGATATCCTTTTTTTTCTTTAACTCAGAGTAAACAAAAAAGACAGTTCCTTGTTAATGCTGTGAAGTTTGGTTAGGTTTTTTTTTTTTTGACATCATTTTTTTGGCAAAAATTTCTTTCTTTCTTTCTTTTTTTATTATACTTTAAGTTCTAGGGTACGTGTGCACAATGTGCAGGTTTGTTACATATGTATACATCTTTTTTAACAATGTCTCTCTCCAAGGCTATCATTGCTCCCCACTGTTAGTGACAGCATTGAAGCCTATAGAAATTCCTCTCCTGCCGCAGCTTTCAACTATTATACAAGATAAGCAGCAAACTACAGTATTCTGGGGCCTCTAATGAGTCTGACTCAACTTTCTACCTCCCAGTCTATAAAGGGACCCTACAAGGGATGATTGACAAAGAAACATAATAGTTTCCAGCTCGAGAGTTCTAAAAATGCTTTCACATGCATAAAGTCAACCTATCATTCAATCATTAAGCTTGAAGAGATTAATCCCTTTTTCAGTGAACCACACAAAATATCAAATGTTAAATATTATCTGTATGTAAAGAGTAATGAAATATACAAAAGATTAATAGTATATTGGTCTCAGAAATAGTCCCTTGATACAAGCGTGTAATAATAGTACCATTTTACCTGAACATGATGGCATACACTGAGTTGGACACATGACTCAAGCATGTGTCTTTCCTCTTATTGCCTAAAGCTATCTCTTTTCTGGCTGGAAACACTCAGGCTATTCACTGGCCTTCTTTCCTTACTAAACATAACAGTACGGTCAAGCAAAACTAAGTGGAAGAAAAAGAAACAACATTATTCTACATCTTTATCTTCGAATTGTGTTTCTGGTATTTTCAGTGGAAATATTATTGTTAAGATGCTTTAAATAATGTATGTGTCATAACAAAAAAAACCCCACAGTATTTGATATAGTTTAAATAGTATTTTATGTGGCAACTGTTCTTTTATTAATTTTTCTTGGTAATTTAAAGAATATGCCTTCATTAATTCATTTAACACATATTTATTGAATGCTAGTGTATGCAAGGAACATGTTAGGTTCTGCAATTGCAACAATAAAGTAAAGAAAATTACAACTTCAGCTCCCAAAGTATGGAGGTTATCTCTCATATTCAACATAATGTAAACCAAAATAAAGATGATTGCCACAATTTGAAGTAAACTTTTTCAGAGTTTGGAAATAAATAAAAAGTTATGTAAAATAAAGTGTCACTCAACAGCCCACACTGATTCTCTGTTTTCTGTGGTTAGGTCCCAGGTCTGTGGGTAGCCATAGAAGAAATGAAGACTGTTTACTCGCTCTTCCAAGTCTAAAGTTAGAAGGGCACAAAATGGACACATGAAAGATAGAAAGCAGATTAACACGTGGCTCTTATTTCCTATAAATCGGTCTTTGATGAAAACAAGACTGTCAAAGTGAAGAAATGAAAAACAATGATTACCAAATTACACCACCAAGAAATTGTATCTTAAAATGCTTCATTTTTAATCAAACTCTCCTTTGCATTGAAAACTTGAACTGAAAAGTGCCTCTGGAAAAAAATAATATAGTAAGTTTTTTTAAGAGGGTGTAAAGCATTTGAAGCCTTTGGTTACTCCAGTTCAATCCTATTTTTATGTAGTACTAAAATTATTGGTGGTAAGCTGCTTGGCCCCAGTGTGTGTTAAAAGAACAAGCATAAAACTATGACAGCTATTAGAAGAGAAAGATAAGGTAAAAAAAAAAAAAAAGTTGATGAAGAATGTAAGACAAAAGACGTGTATGTGAAAAAGAAGCAGAGGAAAAGATTAGAGTTCTCCTTGACTTCAAAGAAAATAAAACATTAAGAGATCTGGCAGCATTCCCACATGGACACATTTACATATACACACGCACAAATGCGAATGCAAGAAGCTTAACCCAAATAAAATACATCATCCACATGAATGTCACAAATATATACGTATTTTTTTTTACTTTGGCATGTAATTTTTGTGTTTTTTTTCCTAAATAAGTGTTTGCATTTATAGTATGAAACAACATGAGACTCTTAAGTATAATAATAATATACTTTATGTGCATTTAATTTAAATTTTATGACAGCACTACATACATATAAAAGTCAATTCATTTCGCAGGGCTCAAAACAAAAGCTAATATTCGCTTTCCACATCTCATCTCTCCTGTTCCCTTTTTAGAGAAGTAAACATTTTAAACCCATTCAGTAGCTTATTCTGCTTTTTTCTACGTATTTTAGTGACTTTTTATATTAATAACACTTTTTTAAAGTTCTAGATATTATCAATTTATTTTCGATCAAATATTTTAAAGATCTAGCTCTCTTACAGCAGGTGTCCATCTGTTATACCTCGACATAAATGTATGTCAACGTTCCTCTCTTTCCATCATGTCCCCATTGCTATCATATAATTTTAGATTAAATCAGAATTCAGTGTTTATGAAGAGTGCATTTTTCTCCAAACAAAAAGTATGCAGTATATTTCCTTTCAATCATGTTCACTCCAGGAGTTCCTAATATTCTCTTACATTTTCCATAATTAACATAGATTCAAACTTAAATTGTAGAATAAAATTGTAATTATACTTTTAGTAATTAACAAGTATTGAAAAATGTGTGTTTTACTTTTAAAATGACTATATCTCCTTGACCCGCTCAATCCTCTCACCCTCATCTGGAACCTACTTTCACTCAAAACATACTTTCCAGCTTTAAAAAGATATAACCTTTCTCTTGACCCTGGAAATTCTCCTCTCCATCTTCGAAGGTCAACCTCTCCTTTCTTTCTCCCATGTACTTCTTCATCTTTTTTTACCTTATTATTTTTCTTGTTATAGTTATTTTCTGTAACTAGAAAAGTAAATATTTTAAAAGGGCCCTTCTGAAGATGTTTTTGTTTTACTTTGACCCTCAAATGATGGTTTGTTGGATACAGCTATCTAGATTAAAAAGTATTTTCTCGAAGATGGCCGAATAGAACAGCTCCAGTCTCCAACTCCCAGCGCAAGTGACACAGAAGACAGGTGATTTCTGCATTTTCGACTGAGATACTGGGTTCATCTCACTAGGGAGTGCGGGACAATCGGTGCTGGTCAGCTGCTGCAGCCCGTCCAGCAAGAGCTGAAGCAGGGTGAGGCATCGCCTCACCTGGGAAGCGCAAGGGGGAAGGGAATCCCTTTTCCTAGCCAGGGGAACTGAGACACACAACACCTGGAAAATCGGGTAACTCCCACCCCAATACTGCACTTTGCCAAGGATCTTAGCAAACGGGCACACCAGGAGATTATATCCCACACCTGGCCAGGAGGGTCCCACACCCATGGAGCCTCCCTCATTGCTAGCACAGCAGTCTGCAATCTACTGGCAAGGCAGCAACGAGGCTGGGGGAGGGGCGCCCGCCATTGCTGAGGCTTAAGTAGGTAAACAAATCAGCTGGGAAGCTCGAACTGGGTGGAGCTCACAGCAGCTCAAGGAGTCCTGCCTGTCTCTAGACTCCACCTCTGGGGACAGGGCACAGCTAAACAACAACAACAACAAAGCAGCTGAAACCTCTGCAGACACAAACGACTCTGTCTGACAGCTTTGAAGAGAGCGGTGGATCTCCCAACACGGAGTTGAGATCTGAGAACAGACAGACTGCCTGCTCAAGTGGGTCCCTGACCCCTGAGTAGCCTAACTGGGAGACATCCCCCACTAGGGGCAGACCGGCACCCCACACCTCACACGGTGGAGTACACCCCTAAGAGGAAGCTTCCAAAGCAAGAATCAGACAGGTACACTCGCTGTTCAGCAATATTCTATCTTCTGCAGCCTCTGCTGCTGATACCCAGGCAAACAGGGTCTGGAGTGGACCTCAAGCAATCTCCAACAGACCTACAGCTGAGGGTCCTGACTGTTAGAAGGAAAACTAACAAACAGGAAGGACACCCACACCAAAACCCCATCAATACGTCACCGTCATCAAAGACCAAAGGCAGATAAAACCACAAAGATGGGGAAAAAGCAGGGCAGAAAAGCTGGAAATTCAAAAAATAGGAGCACATCTCCCCCGCAAAAGAATGCAGCTCATCACCAGCAACGGATCAAACCTGGATGGATAATGACTTTGACAAGAATAGAGAATAAGCCTCCAGTCCATCAAACTTCTCAGAGCTAAAGGAGGAATTACGTACCCAGCACAAAGAAACTAAAAGTCTTGAAAAAAGAGTGGAAGAATTGATAACTAGAATAATTAATGCAGAGAAGGCCATAAACGAACTGACAGAGATGAGAACCATGACATGAGAAATACATGACAAATGCACAAGCTTCAGTAACCGACTTGATCAACTGGAAGAAACAGTATCAGCGATTGAGGATCAAATGAATGAAATGAAGCGAGAAGAGAAATCTAAAGAAAAAAGAAGGAAAAGAAATGAACAAAGCCTGCAAGAAGTATGAGATTATGTAAAAAGACCAAATCTACGTCTGCTTGGGGTGCCTGAAAGTGAGGGGGAAAATGGAACCAAGTTGGAAAACACTCTTCAGGATATCATCCAGGAGAACTTCCCCAACCTAGTAAGGCAGGCCAACATTCAAATTCAGGAAATACAGAGACCACGAAAAGGATACTTCTCGAGAAGAGCAACTCCAAGACACATAATTGCCAGATTCACCAAAGTTGAAATGAAGGAAAAATCTTAAGGGCAGCCAGAGAGAAAGGTCGGGTTACCCACAAAGGGAAGCCCATCAGACTAACAGCAGATCTCTCGGCAGAAACTCAACAAGCCAGAAGAGAGTGGGGGCCAATATTCAACATTCTTAAAGAAAAGAATTTTCAACCCAGAATTTCATGTCCAGCCAAACTAAGTTTCATAAGTGAAGGAGAAATAAAATCCTTTACAGATAAGCAAATGCTTAGAGATTTTGTCACCACCAGGCCTGCCTTACAAGAAACCCTGAAGGAAGCACTAAACATGGAAAGGAACAAGTGGTACCAGCCATTGCAAAAACATGCCAAAATGTAAAGACCATCAAGGCTAGGAAGAAACTGCATCAACTAACGAGCAAAATAACCAGTTAATATCATAATGGCAGGATCAAGTTCACACATAACAATATTAACCTCAAATGAAAATGGACTAAATGCTCCAATTAAAAGACACAGACTGGCGAACTGGATCAAGAGTCAAGACCCATCAGTCTGCTGTATTCAGGAGACCCATCTCACACGCAGAGACATACATAGACTCAAAATAAAGGGATGGAGGAAGATCTACCAAGCAAATGGAAAACAAAAAAAAGCAGGGGTTGCAATACTAGTCTCTGATAAAACAGACTTTAAACCATCAAAGATCAAAAGAGACAAAGAAGGTCATTACATAATGGTAAAGGGATCAATTCAACAGGAAGAGCTAACTATCCTAAATATATATGCACCCAATACAGGAGCACCCAGATTCATAAAGCAAGTCCTTAGAGACTTACAAAGAGACTTAGACTCCCATACAATAATAATGGGAGACTTCAACACCCCACTATCAACATTAGACAGATCAACAAGACAGAAAGTTAACAAGGATATCCAGGATTTGAACTCATCTCTGCAGCAAGCAGACCTAATAGACATCTACAGAACTCGCCACCCCAAATCAACAGAAACTCAGCACCACATCACACTTATTCCAAAATTGACCACATAATTGGAAGTAAAGCACTCCTCAGCAAATGTACAAGAACAGAAATTATAACAAACTGTCTCTTAGACCACAGTGCAATCAAACTAGAACTCAGGACTAAGAAACTTAATCAAAACCGCTCAACTACATGGAAACTGAATAACCTGCTCCTGAATGACTACTGGGTACACAACGAAATGAAGGCAGAAATAAAGATGTTCTTTGAAACCAATAAGAATAAAGATACAACATACCAGAATCTCTGGGACACATTTAAAGCAGTGTGTAGAGGGAAATTTATAACACTAAATGCCCACAAGAGAAAGCTGGAAAGATCTAAAATTGACACTCTAACATCACAATTAAAAGAACTAGAGAAGGAAGAGCAAACACATTCAAAAGCTAGCAGAAGGCAAGAAATAACTAAGATCAGAGCAGAACTGAAGGAGATAGAGACACAAAAAACCCTCCAAAAAATCAATGAATCCTGGAGTTGGTTTTTTGAAAACATCAACAAAATTGACAGACTGCTAGAAAGACTAATAAAGAAGAAAAGAGAAAAGAATCAAATAGATGCAATAAAAAATGATAAAGGGGATATCACCACCAACCCCACAGAAATACAAACTACCATCAGAGAACACTATAAACACCTCTACGCAAATAAACTGGAAAATCTAAAAGAAATGGATAATTTCCTGGACACTTACACTCTCACAAGACTAAACCAGGAAGAAGCTGAATTCCTGAATAGACCAATAGCAGGCTCTGAAATTGAGGCAATAATTAATAGCCTACCAACCAAAAAAAGTCCAGGACCAGATGGATTCACAGCTGAATTCTACCAGAGGTACAAGGAGGAGCTGGTACCATTCCTTCTGAAACTATTCCAATCAATAGAAAAAGAGGGAATCCTCCCTAACTCATTTTAGGAGGCCAACATCATCCTGATACCAAAGCCTGGCAGAGACTCAACAAAAAAAAGAGAATTTTAGACCAATATCCCTGATGAACATCGATGCAAAAATCCTCAATAAAATACTGGCAAACCGGATCCAGCAGCACATCAAAAAGCTTATCCACCATGATCAAGTGGGCTTCATCCCTGGGATGCAAGGCTGGTTCAACATATGCAAATCAATAAATGTAATCCAGCATATAAACAGAACCAAAGACAAAAACCACATGATTATCTCAATAGATGCAGAAAAGGCCTTTGACAAAATTCAACAGCCTTTCATGCTAAAAACTCTCAATAAATTCAGTATTGATGGAACGTATCTCAAAATCATAAGAGCTATTTATGACAAACCCACAACCAATATCATACTGAATGAGCAAAAACTGGTAAAATTCCCTTTGAAAACTGGCACAAGACAGGGATGCCCTCTCTCACCACTCTTATTCAACATAGTGTTGGAAGTTCTGGCTAGGGCAATCAGGCAAGAGAAAGAAATCAAGGGTATTCAGTTAGGAAAAGAAGAAGTCAAATTGTCCCTGTGTGCAGATGACATGATTCTATATTTAGAAAACCCCATTGTCTCAGCCCAAAATCTCCTTAAACTGATAAGAAATTTCAGCAAAGTCTCAGGATACAAAATCAATGTGCAAAAATCACAAGCATTCTTATACACCATTAACAGACAAACAGAGAGCCAAATCATGAATGAACTTCCATTCACAATTGCTTCAAAGAGAATAAAATACCTAGGAATCCAGCTTACAAGGGATGTAAAGGACCTCTTCAAGGAGAACTACAAACCACTGCTCAGTGAAATCAAAGAGGACACAAACAAATGGAAGAACATACCATGCTCATGGATAGGAAGAATCAATATCATGAAAATGGCCATACTGCCCAAGGTAATTTATAGATTCAATGCCATCCCCATCAAGCTATCAATGAGTTTCTTCACAGATTTGGAAAAAACTGCTTTATAGTTCATATGGAACCAAAAAAGAGCCCGCATTGCCAAGACAATCCTAAGTCAAAAGAACAAACCTGGAGGCATCACGCTACCTGACTTCAAACTATACTACAAGGCTACAGTAACCAAAACAGCATGGTACTGGTACCAAAACAGAGATATAGACCAATGGAACAGAACAGAGTCCTCAGAAATAATACCACACATCTACAGCCATCTGATCTTTGACAAACCTCAGAAAAACAAGAAATGTGGAAAGGATTCCCTATTTAATAAATGGTGCTGGGATAATTGGCTAGCCATAAGTAGAAAGCTGAAACTGGATCCTTTCCTCATTCCTTATATGAAAATTAATTCAAGATGGATTAGAGAATTAAATGTTAGACCTAATGCCATAAAAACCCTAGAAGAAAACTTAGGTAATACCATTCAGTACATAGGCATGGACAAGGATTTCATGTCTAAAACACCAAAAGCAAAGGCAACAAAAGCCAAAATTGACAAATGGGATCTCATTAAACTAAAGAGCTTCTGCACAGCAAAAGAAACTACCATCAGAGTGAACAGGCAACCTACAGAATGGGAGAAAATTTTTGCAATCTACTGGTCTGACAAAGGGCTAATATCCAGAACCTACAAAGAACTCAAACAAATTTACAAGAAAAAAACAAACAACCCCATCAAAAAGTGGGCAAAGGATATGAACAGACATTTCTCAAAAGAAGACATTCATACAGCCAACAGACACATGAAAAAATGCTCATCATCACTAGCCGTCATTGAAATGCAAATCAAAACCACAATGAGATACCATCTCACACCAGTTAGAATGGCAATCATTAAAAAGTCAGGAAACAACAGGTGCTGGAGAGGATGTGGAGAAATAGGAACACTTTTACACTGTTGGTGGGATTGTAAACTAGTTCAACTATTATGGAAAACAGTATGGCGATTCCTCAAGGATCTAGAACTAGAAGTACCATATGACCCAGCCATCCCATTACTGGGGATATACCCAAAGGATTATAAATCATGCTGCTATAAAGACACATGCACACGTATGTTTACTGCGGCACTATTCACAATAGCAAAAACTTGGAATCAACCCAAATGTCCATCAGTGACAGACTGGATTAAGAAAATGTGGCACATATACACCATGGAATACTATGCAGCCATAAAGAAGGATGAGTTTGTGTCCTTTGTAGGGACATGGATGCAGCTGGAAACCATCATTCTCAGCAAACTATCGCAAGAACAGAAAACCAAACACCGCATGTTCTCACTCATAGGTGGGAACTGAACAATGAGATCACTTGGACTCTGGAAGGGGAACATCACACACCAGGGCCTATCATGGGGAGGGGGTAGGGGGGAGGGATTGCATTGGGAGTTATACCTGATGTAAATGACGAATTGATGGGTGTTGACGAGTTGATGGGTGCAGCACACCAACATGGCACAAGTATACATATGTAACAAACCTGCACGTTATGCACATGTACCCTAGAACTTAAAGTATAATAATAATAATAATAAAATAGTAAAACCAAAAAGTATTTTCTCTGTGAAGCATGAAGAACTTCTAGATATGTAGGTCCTATGCCATTCCTGATCCTTCTATAGACACTCTTTCTCTTCACATCTTTCATTTTTCTGTGTTCAAAAAATGCAATAATATTGTATTGGCATGAACCTTCTTTTTATCAATTTTTTAAGATACTTCTATCTTCATAGGTATGAAGATTTCTTCATAGAATAGGGATCTTCATGGGAATATTTCTGGGAAATATTCTTGTGTTAGCTCCTTGATCATTTTCTCCTTCCACTTCCTCTACTTTAGGATTCTGTATTTTTAAATAGTATATATTTTTAAATTTTTAAAATCCTTTTCAGTTTTATTTTCTAACCACATTATTCTATGTTTTACTTTTGCTGGCGGCAATGGCCTATCTGGAGCAGCGGCTGCGGTGATGCCAGCTGCCGCGGGGGAGGCATGGCTGAGGCTAAGAGCTCCGTGGAGCCCGTAGGAGCTGGGAACAGGTGGGATCCCCAGCCCTACATAGTTAGCAGGGCAGGAGCTCTGTGCTCCCAGGCCACAGTTGCAGCCTCCCAGCGATGGCTCTGGACCTAGGTAATCTTGAGCTCTTGGGGGCTCGGGAAGCCTCAACCTGCCCCTGCAGGCTCAGAAGTGATTGTTCCGGCTCCCTGGCCAGCACCCACTCCTGTGCAGAGCAAAGCGGCTATTGTGACCCAGCTGGGTGTGCACACCCTTGGGGTGGCACTTACATGCCAGTCCTCTGACACCTCGGCCCCCTGCAGACTTTGGGCACCAACGGGGATGGGAGGGAGGCCAGGGGGCACTGAGGGCAGCTCGGTGGGGGCCTACAGGCGCCCCTCAGCACAGACAGCCTGGGTGCCATAGTCAGCATGTTGATGATGGAAGGCAGATAGGTTCCTGGGTGGAAATGGTCAGATCCCCAGTGAAACTCCACCTTCAAGCCAGGAATGGCCTGAAGCCTGGGATTCAGGCTGCCAGTTTCAGGCAAAGTCCACAGCCTGGAGTGTAAACTTCGTTGATGACTTTTGGGCCAATCAGATAGTGCTTTTTCTGGGCCCTTCCATTGCCATCCATGGACCAATCAGCATGGCTTATTCTCTTCTGAGCCCATAAAACTCCAGACTCAGTCAGACTTAGACCTTGGGACTACTACCTAAGGGAAAGAGAACCCACTTCGGGTCTCCACTCAACAGGACAACCTCCCCGCAGAAAGAAGCTACGCAATCTGCATCACTTTTTCCCTGAGAACTGGACACTCGTCAGAACCACTTACCTGTGGAAAGGAGCTACTCACTTCTGGCCTCCTGAAATCTGCTCTTTCATTCAATAAAGCTCCTTTCTTCCTTGCTCACCCTCCAGTTGTCCATGTACCTAGTTCTTCCTGGTTGTGGGACATGAACTGGGAACCCGCCAAATGGCAAGACTGAAAGAGTCATAACACAAACAGGGCTGAAACATGCCCCCTGCTTCACATGTTGCAGGTGATGAAAAGGAAAGAAGAGCTGCTATGCCTTTGGGAGCCCAGACCTAGGTGCTCCCTTAGCCAGGGCTGTGACACAATGTAACACTCTCTTTGGGGCTCTGCAGTTTTCAGCGTCTCCAAGCTTTCAGGCAGCACTGCATTCCCCTTATCCATATGCTGGTGCCCACATCAGAAGCCTTCTGACTGAGCTGCAGCCTTGCATGGAGCCGGTGCCTGTGCTGGCATTTAGAGCTGCCCACCCCGCTGCAGTTAGCATGCCTGGCTGTGTGCAGTGGCCAGACCCCATGCTCGCTCACTCACACACCCCTCACCACTCTGCACCTGGATCGCCCTTGGAAGTCATGGGATCCAGGCCAGTAGCACTAGTAGAGTGCAGCCTGCCAGGCCGAGTGGGCAAAATGAGCCCAGCAGGCAAAAGCAAAACCCAAGCAGAGGCACTGCTGGCCACAGATGTTTCTGGCTGGTCAAGTGACATCCTAAGGATCCTGTGACGCTTTCTGAAATACATATCTTAAGACCATTCTATGCTCTCTAAATGTACTGTTTTTATAGTATAGTGCTCTGATTTTCAGAAAATAATATCTTCTTTTACTTACCTTTATTTAGGATATCAATGATCAGATTTGTTGTCATTTTTCTTTCTGCTACATGCACTACTTTGTATTTCTGGTTCCTTTAAGTTTATGTTCGTTTGTATTGTGTTTTATTGGTTCTTCACTACCTGATGCATGCTTGGGTTTATTTTTCATATTAGAGGATTTCTGCACATATCTGGTTACATTTGGCAATTTAAAAAATATTTAATAGAAAGCTATTAAAAATTTTCAGGGAATCTGTGAGCATTGCTGGGGCTTATGGACTGGAGGACTTAAGTTTAAGTTGCTAGATAGGCACTCAGTCATTTCACTTGATGAATTCCAGTCATTGGTTTATTGTTCTCCTTGGTTGCAACAGAGAGGTATCTTTGTCTAGTTACTGGTAGTAGTAGGAATGGAGGTGAGGGTGGAGTATGAGCAAACCAGGAGTAATCTGATTGTGTGTTTACTGTAGCCAAGGGAAAGAAATTGGAGAAATCGATCACCCAGACTTTCACATGATTCCCTGTATTTCCTATAAAACATCTCTGTCTTCACCAAGTTCCATGCCCTTAATCTACTGTATTGCTCTTTGAACACCTGCAAAGAGCAAGACTCCAAAGTTCTAGCAGGTAGAGAAAAGGCACCTAGTAATTTTCTTTGTAGGATTTAAACAATGCCCCTGTTTTCAGATATACTTTTAACCGCACTTTTAAATGAATATAGTGACCCAATTACTGAAACATTCAGATTTCCATTGTGTGATACACTTTATTTCTAGACTCTTTACTTCTTTTTCCTATTAGTCATTTGTATTTTGATTTCTCAGGTCTAAAATGGCAGTTAACACATATCCACATACATTTTATGTTTGTAGCTCTTTTCATTATGTATCTCTTATGCTTAAATTTGCTCATCCACAACCTTTATTCTTTGTAGGTTAATGCATGATCAAAAAAATCCCCTTACAGTTATTTTATTGAGGTTTCATCAAAGAAAAAAATGTGTTCATGTTTCTATGCTTACCTAGAAGTCTCTCTATTGATATAGAAAAAATGGGCATCTATACTTACATTTAATAATACTTCTGATCCCTTTATCTCTGAAAATAAATATAATTAAATATGATGGAATAAAATACAGTGGAATAAAATATCTGAAGTATGCAGCTGTCTCTACTATATTCCAGATATTGAGTTTTGTATTGAGTACACAAAATTTAATAATAAATCAGAATGAAGAACTTTTTAATAATATGAAATATTAAACTTTATTTAGAAAATGTTTGATCACAATAATATTTGTCTCATATTTACCCATGAATACTGATTAAATGATACCAGTTGCATCTGTCATGGAAGAATACGTCTTGTCCTTATTGATGACTCAGTACAGTTGCTATTGGTATACATTTTTATTATATAGTTTCATTTTATGTTGTTTAGTTTAACTGTGCATACCCTGGTTTTCTCTATAATAATTTACCCACTTTGAAAACAACTTTTAGATTATTATTGATAGAGATTATTGTTATTGGGAAGGAGATAAAAGCAAAATTTTACAAGTTAAAAAATATTGACGCTTTTACAGCTTTTGGTTAAATTTACCTTGTCCTTTATTTTATGTAGAAAGACAGTTTTCAGATAAACAAGCAGCATTATTTTGTCCACTTAAGTGTTTTATAAATAGAAACATATGCACTGGAAATGACAAAAGGTACAAAAATGTGTGGGGATTTGAAAATGAGAAAATAATTCAAATACATATTAATACACTGATTTTTAAGCTAATCTATGTTTAAGGTTCATTTATATATCTCCTATTTTTGATAATGAAAACAAGAATGAAAGAAAATAGTAAAATGAACTAAAAATTTATATTATTAAAATAATGATGATTCTTTGTTGACTTCCAGATTTCATGTCACTGAAAATAAAACTATATTTTCATATCAAAAGCATAACATATTTTTATGTAATTGATAAAAATAATGATATCAACATAA
Organism: Macaca nemestrina; assembly: GCF_043159975.1. Classification (NCBI taxonomy): domain Eukaryota; kingdom Metazoa; phylum Chordata; class Mammalia; order Primates; family Cercopithecidae; genus Macaca; species Macaca nemestrina. The sequence continues at coordinate 28,703,913 of NC_092127.1, forward strand.
AATTAATCATAAAACAAAATTGTAACTTAAATGGAGCATCTGACATTTACACATCCACATTTTTAGTTATCTGCAGCCATGTATCTCTTTTTAAAACTGTTCATGTAAAAGCAAATAATTAGAATGAAGAGATACCATTTTGGGAAGAAGCACACGCACACACACACATGCACGCACAAAAATAATCCCAGATGTGGGGAACATCACGCACTGGGGCCTGTTGTTGTGGGGTGGGGGGAGTAGGGAGGGATAGCATTGGGAGATACACCTAATGTAAATGATGAATTAATGGGTACAGCACACCGACATGGCACATGTATACATATGTAACAAACCTGCACCTTGTGCACATGTACCCTAGAACTTAAAGTATAATAAAAATAAAAATAAAATGATAAAATAATCCCAGAGTATTTATTTGAATGATTCTTTGTGAAGTTGAAGGACCTTATTGCAAAAGCATTCCAAGAACCGCTCTTCAGCATGAATTGCACATCTGGGAAAAGGCATATGCTTGTAAGTGATGCATGTTTGAAGGGTTCGAACATAAAACTGCCTTTGCTTTAGCAGCTTCATTAAAGAAGAATTATAATAGCCTATTATCTTTTTTTTAGATTGTGGGTTATGCATGTCAATGAAATTATTGTAAACTAAATGTACTTTGGCCTTTAACAATATGGTATCAATTTTCAACTGTATTATGTTAGGCTGGTAATTTCAAATAGAATATTTTATACTTAAAATTGTAATTAATCAATACATATTTTGAATAATGATTATCTTTAGAAGTGTTGTGAGAAAAAGGAGCATGTAGAGTTCATAGTGAGAAAAAGAAAAATAGGTATATTGCATATTTAAATCATTTGTAAACCTATTTCTAGCACATAGTGCTGTTATTCAAAATTATTTGTCAAAATAAAATTGATCAAAGTTTTATATTTTATCTAGAAATTGCACTGAAAGAAGTAAAGGTACTTATAAAGTTTCTACTTTAGGGTGTGTTTTGTTCTATAACACATAGATGTGTTATCTATGACCTTATAATACCTATATATTATAAATTGTGATTATAAAAGATAGATAAAAACTGCGTATTACAAACACTTGATGAAAGTTTTACTTTCCAGCATTATGCTATTGCTAGATTGTTTATCCCAATGTGCTATTTACTACTGCTAGTCTTCCCAATATGAACACATATAAAAGTTATACAAAATATGTTGAAAATTGGATTGAAAACATCAGAGAGCTAGAGAGTTAATGAGATATTGGAAGTTAAGAAAAAAGCAGCAAACATTCACATGTTTTCCAATGAACAATTACTAGTTGCAAAATTAGGGAATGAAATGTGAAAAATTTGAAAGGAGGTTTTCTGCAGAGTTGATACTGAGAAAATATACTTGATAAGCTCTGAATCTCAAGAACCTTCTTTCATCCCTCCATTGCTTAAGCAATTTGCTTTTTGGTTTGTTTTTCTGTTTGTTTGAATCTAGAAGGTGTAAGCCCTAAAAATAATCACTGAACAGAAAAAGACCAACCTTCAAATGAGGGCTGAACATATTAAATTATCCCTACCCCCACATGAATCTATTTGCTTTTAAACTAAAACTTTCAAAAAATTGTTTTGGAGAAAAATATTATTATTATAAACTATTTACACAAGCTGTATTTATAATGCCAAGCATTTGATGCAATATGGCTAGAAATAGAAATGTTATTTATAACCCATTGAAAACATGTCAAAAACACTAAAAAATATCCAAAAATTAGAAGATACAAAGCACCATATTTAAAATACACATGATTAAATTGTAAAATAAAGGACAAAAAGTATACTTTTGATGTAGAACTGTGAAATATAAAAATAACACCAATAAAAATTCTAAAACTGAAAAATAAAACCACATTATATAAAATTAGAAATCAGCTAAATGTGAATGGTAGTATATTAGTCACAAATGAAAGAGAAATAGTGAACTGAACTATTAGGCAAAAGAAAATTTTTGGAACAAAGGCAAAAAAATTAGAAATAAAAAGAACAGTAGTGAAATAAATATTCTACATTTATTTAATACATATACAGTTTAAATTTCACAGAGAAAATAATATGAAGGAGCAATATATAGATGTAATATGTATAATGTTTCCAAAACTAGTAAAAGAAATTAAACCACGATTAAAGGATTATTAAAAATCCCAAGCAAGATGTATATAAAGGATAGATAAATTTGTCAGAAGACCTAAAATTATGGCTGGCATCTAAACAGAAACAATGGAAGATAAAATGGAATAATATGATCAAAGTTCTAAACAATTATTAACTAATTGGAATTCTATGAAGAGTGAAAACCTATCTTAAAAGGAAATACATGAATTAATTACAAATAAAAATGAAGGCATACTGAATATTTTTCAGAGTATCAAAATTTCCAATTTGTCAGCACTACTTAACCAAGGAAAATATTTTAAATAATTGTTTTTCCTAAAGAAAAATGATCCATATAAATACATAGAACAAAACTAAATCTATATCATAAATACATAGAGCAAAACTAAAATGAGAAATATTGTGTGTTATTTTATCATGTGTCAGGACATTTTATCTCCTACCACAGATGTTAGCAAACCTCTCTCAGTAACACCGTTGTACTAGAATATGGTTGTATTAAAACATTGTTGTAACTGTTATAATAAAATAATTATTTGAACTGATTCTCAAAGAAATTAGATCCTAGCTAGAATCTCAGAGATATAGATAGAAAAAAATTAAAATCAAGACCACAAGAATGACTAAATTTGAAGGAAATATAAATCAATATCAACTAAATAGGACAAGAATATTATTTTTAAGAAATTTTAAGTGCAAAATGTTATAATCCATGACGAAATGGCTTATTGCAGGATAAGTTAATAGAATTAAAATTTTCCATCTTGTTTACGCTGTATGGGAATATGTAAAATTACTCATTTATAGTAAACACTTGTATTTCAAAATTTTATGTAGTAATCAGTAAATTATAACTTTAAAAATGCTGACAACTCAAAATGCAGCAAGAAAGAAGAGAAATGGAGCATAAAAATGATACACCAAATAAAATAAAAAAGTAATATGGTATATATAAACTAAAACTTTACATTAGACTAAATGCTCTAAATAGAGTTCAGCAACCAGACATAACATAAATAATAGTTATATGAAATGTATAAAATACAAATTTTAAGTGCAAAGAAAAATGTTGAAAGTTAAAGTATATAAAAGATGTATTAAATAAATAAAAACAAATAGAGTGATAAGGCTATAGTAAATCCTGAAAAGTACAATGTAAGATAAAGTGTCAGTGGATTGAAAACATTAACTTCATCGAGTAGATATACAAAGTCTACATTTTAGATGTACATACCAATAAACCTATAACATAAACACATAGAGCAAAACTAAACCTATATCATAAATACATACAGCAAAACTAAAATGAAAAATATTATGTGTTATTCTATCATGTGTCAGGACATTTTATCTCCTACCACAGATGTTAACAAACCTCTCTCAGTAACACTGTTGTACTAGAATGCGATTGTTTTAAAATATTATTGTAATTGTTCTAATAGAACAATTTTTTGAACTGATTCTCAAAGAAATTAGATGATTTGAAAAGCCCAGTCAATAAACTTGAACTAATTTATATTTATTGAATACCACATTAAAAATATATATATATGATGGGCCGTAGAAGAAGCCTATAAACAAAAATATTATTTGTTCTGATGCTAGATGACTGACTAATAAATACAATAAAGCCAATGATCAATTAATGTAAATAAGATAAAATTAAATCTGTAATTATGTGAAAGAGAAAGAACAAACTAATCCTAAATAAAGTAGAAAAAGCAGAAAGGAAATAGCAGAAATCACTGAAATGAAAATCCAATGCATAACACAATAAGTAAGACCAATTTTTGTGGAAAGACTATTAAATCAACAAACATCTGGCAAAACTGGACATTGATAAACAAAAACAGTAAAACCTGAATTACTCACATCAAGAATCAAAGGGTACATCACAAGATGAACATTCTACAAGGTAAACATCCTGCCAAAAATATCAAGGTCATATACACAAAAGAGTGACACAGAAATTCTTCCATATTAAAAAAAGGAAAAAGAGATGTGACAACACAGTAAATAATATTGAATTTTATTGAACTATCAATAATATTATCAAAACAATTTACAGAATCTCAAAAAGGCAGTAAATTAGATAAAATATTTTTTCTGCATTAATGTCATTGGCATATGGGCATATAAATACATATGTTTATGGACACATCACTGTGTACTTCATTTATAGCAAATAGAAACCAAAATATTTACTTGTAAATGATTATTTGATGTGTAGTTTATTCTTTAACAGTTTTGAAAATAATATTGCATGTTTATCATTATTTTGTACTATTTTACAACTTTTCTGTGGGCATATGAAATTATATAAAATTTTTTAAAAAGGAAAAATAAGTATTTATTGGATGTGACTATTTTATACTGTTCAGTTAAATTGAATTGATATGTCAAGGATATTTTGAAGACCTAAGTAATACCATTCTGGACATTGACTTTGGCAAAGAATTATAGTTAAGTCCTCAAAGACAATTGCAAAAAAAACAAAAATGAAAAGTGGGACTTAGTTAAACTGAAGAACTCTGTACAGCAACATAAACTATCAACAGAGTAAACAGACAACCAGCAGAATGGGAGAAAAATTTTCATAAGCTATGCATATGACAAAGGTCTAATATCCAGAATTTATAAGAAACTATTCAACAAGCAAAACACAAACAACACCATTAAAAAGTGAGCAAAGGACATGAATGGAAACTTCTCAAAAGAAGACATACAAGCAACCAACAAATATATGAAAAAGTCTTCAATATCAGTAATAATCAGAGAAATGCAAATCAAACCCACAATGAAATACTATCTCATGCCAGTCAGAATGGCCATTTCTAAAAAGTCAAAAAATAACAGATGCTGAAGAGGCTGCAGAGAAAAGACGATACTTATACACTGTTGGTGGGAATGTAAATTAGTTCAGCCACTGTGGAAAGCAGTTTAGGGATTTCTCAAAGAACTTAGAACTACCAAAGGAAAATAAATTGTTCTACCAAATGGACACATGCACCTGTATGTTCATCATAGCACTATTCACAATAATAAAGACATGGAGTCAACCTAGTTTCCCATCAATGGTGGATTGAATAAAGAAAATGTGGTATATATACACCATGAATAACCATGCAGTCATAAAAAAAGAACAAAATCGTATCCTTTGCAGCAAAATGTATCTAGCTAGAGGCCATTACCCTAAGCAAATTGATGCAGGAACAGAAACTCAAAAATCTCGTGTTCTCATTTTACAAGTGGGAGTTAAACATTGGGTGCACATGGACATAAAGTTGGGAACAATAGACACGGGACTACTACAGTGGTGGTGGCAGGACGGGGAGGGATGGAATGGCTGAAAAACTTCCAGTTGAGTACTATGTCACTATCTGTGTGACAAGATCATTCCTATCCCAAGTCTCAGTGTCACACAATATAGCCATGTAACGAACCTGAAATGTACCCCTGAATCGAAAAAAAAAGTTGAAACTATTAAAAAAAAAGATATCTGGCTTTTCAAGATAATTCACAGAGTCAAAAATTAGGAAAAACAACAGTTGTCTACCTATTGATTTTTGTCTATATAATTTTGTTAGCATTGCAGTTTCGGCATCAGGAAAGCAATTCTGATTATTGATTCTAATAGGTGAACCTAAGACAAGCTAACTGCTAACATTTTGTTCATATATAAGCAAACACATACAGTCTCACATCACAAATCAAAGTGACTAAATGTCCTTTTAGTGAATAGTGAAATGTACTTTCATTATTTCAGAACTGTCCTGCATTCATATGCAGTGATGAATAAAACCGGTATGAAAATCTATTTAATACAAGTTGTGAATCAAATATTGTAATAAGGAATCAATAGCAGATTTTATTTTATAAAAGTGACAATATAACTTTCAATCTCATACTGTTCTCTGACTTCTATTTGATGATATAAATTTGAAATTATTTTCTCATACTTGATAAAATATAACTTTATTCGATTGACATCCTGATGTTTTGACAGCAAAGGCTGGTGTATTGATTCAAGGTAAGAGATCTGAGAAAAGGATTTTAAAAATGAAATTCAGTGATGAAATCAATTTACTACCAGAGTTTATGCACAATGGATGTTGTCTATATAAAAAAATTGGTAGAATTGTTACTGTATACTTTTATTTAGAGGAGAACAATAACATGACAACCATATAGGTTCTCCTTTGCAAAATTGTCAATTAGGTCTAATTATCAAAAAAGTTACAGGAAACTTTGTTTTAATCAGAAATTCTTCCTTTCTCAGACAGATCAGGAAATATTTATGAGTGTTGGAAAACAAAATTTAAAAAGTCTATACTATGAATACTAACCTAGATAATGTATTTTTATAAATTAGGTTTCAAATGTAATTATTTCTGGATGGAAATCTTAGCTATTTCTTTGAACTCTAAAGCTAATACATTAAAATATAAAAGAGATAATGCCAATAAATAGTTAATCTCGTTACTTTGACCAGAAAATATTAAGAGAAAGTGATTAACATACCTTTCTAAAAATTATTGTCTTTTTTCCCTGTGGAAAACATATTGATTTATTTTAAAATTCAATATTATATATTCAACGTGTAACTAAGTAATGGTGAAGAGAAAGGACTTTTAATTTTATATGTTGTTATTAATTAAACTTACTTATACTAAAGTAATTATTAAAATTATTCCTTTACTTTGAACACTGATATGGTTTGCTTTAGTATCCCAATGCAAAGATCATTTTTAATTGTCTTCAAACATCATCTTGAATCCCATAATCCCCACATGTTCTGGGAAGGACCAAGTGAGAGGGAATTGAATCATGGGGGCAGTTTTCTCCATGCTCTTCTTGTTGTAGTGAGTGAATTCTCACGAAATCTGATGGTTTTATAAGCACCTGGCATTTCCCCTGCTGGCAGTCATTCTCTCTCTTGCTACCCTGTGAAGAGGTGCTTTCCACCATTATTCTAAGTTTCCTGAGGTCTCCCTAGTCATGTAGAACTGTGAGTCAATTAAACCTCTTTTCTTTATAAATTACCCAGTCTCAGGTATTTCTTCACAGCAGTGTGAGAACAGACTAATACAAACACATATTCAAGACATATGGCTCTTTAAAGAAATACATGCCAAGGGAAACAACTTGGATAATATTGAAACTATTAAAGTTATGAAATGCACTTAATTATTAATTATTTAACAGAAGTTGTATTACATGGATGTTAGCTATGGTAGCAGTTTGCATTGAGTACATTAATTTAAAAGGAAGTTAATATTTCATTTCTCAATACATTATGCTGAATAAAATTAACTGAATGTAGTACTAACCATAATCTTTTAAGTATAATTAAAGGTTATGTCTTGTATTTGATTATATTATTCATCATATTTTTATACCTTTCTATTCATTTATTCATTTACTTGCTCTATTTACATCTATAAAGAATTGAATATGTTAATATTTGTGGTAATATTGGTCATAATATGAATGGTAAGATTACAGCTCACATTATGAAATGGAAAAGACTTCTTAAGTAATCTGCCTCAATATTTCAGATTCTTATTTATATATATGAAAATATTAAGACATATGAAAGTTGACATGTTTGAACTGTTTAAAAAGTGAATTAAATTTAAAGACTATGATGTCCATTTATTGTCATATAGACTCAGTGGATAGAAACATCCGGAGTGTTTTACTATTTAGTTCACATTCATTGTACTGATATTGATACATTGTATCAATAGTATATCAATAACCTTTCCCCTCTCTCCTTGTTCTCTCTACATAAATACATTTGAATGAGATCAACAATTTAAAAATGGTTGTATGTTAACTCAATACACATCCATGACTGAATCTAAGTCCCCCACTCCAAATTTCAAAATAAAGTTATAAGAAAGAACCTTAGTTTTTTAAATCACAAAGTGTAATATTTGTTGTTTTCCTTTTAAAGTTGGGTCAAATAATTTTTTAAAGTTTTCTTAGAAGTTTCTTATCACTACAATTTGATATACTCTTTAATCTTAGAAGATTTAATAGTATCTTCAGTGAGTTTATTTATTCAGTCAGTATCTTTTGCTCATCACTTTTAAACAAACTTTACCATTCTAACTTATCTAATAACATCAGATTTAAACTGAATAACTGTTTCCTGATTTAAACTGAATAAGAGACGAGTTGTAGGCTTTTACAAGCGCAAGAAAAATAGCCAAGATCAAGAGCTGGATAGTATAACTGAAAGTAAACATAGTAACTCAAAGATGGAATTTTTCAAGCACTCGTTTTTCTATATCTTTCTTTAAGCAGTGAATATTTATCATAACAGAAACAGTTTAGTCAAGAGCAATTTTTATTGTTATTGAAAAGATAAACTAAGTTGTTGCATATTAACCAGAAAACCTATCAAATTGATACAATAGAATATGTAGTCACTGAACAAATCAGTTTTTAAAACTGCAAAGGCATACATGTAGGGATAAATTTTAACTTTTTGTATTATTTGACTCTTAAGTAAAGGAAATACTGGATATTTGTTCTAGTAAATGAGGATAAATGGAAAACATTGATGTGTCTGTCCTCCTAACGCCACTAAGATAACTAAAACTATCTTTCAAATATGGTACAAATCTGTAAGTTCAAAGAGGACAGGATATTGCAAAACAATAGAAACTGGAAAACACAGTAAAAAATTGAATGGATTTTTTAAGTTCTGAAAAAACTGTGTATTAAAATAGCAGTGGGAAACTCTGGAAGCAAATTGATTTGAACTCCAGAACCTCAAAGAAATCCAGAGAACTTCAAATTGAGGGTGAAGGTGGGAATTAAAATTGAAAAATTGGATGAAAATCTGTTTAAGAAGAAGATAGAACATCAGATCCTCTACCTAACCCTAAATAGCCAGTAAACATTTCATCCCACCCTGGTACAATTATATAGGGCTATTCTTTAGAAAGGTATAAGAAAGTGTTATTAAAGTGGTAGAATTGAGGGATATGAAAGGTTTGCTGAAAACAAGATGTTTAGCAAGAGTGTTCATAATAAAATGTAAGACTTCCAGGCAATGTAATACTAGAGAATGTAAAGAAGATGAAAATGTATTTTTCTGGAGATCTTTCTTACTGCTCCAAGGAGGATAAAAAAAAGATCTGAATTAAAAATTGGCTTTGAGATTTCCCAGTGAAAGAGTCCATATATCTTATTCTAACAGAAGCTGCTAGTAAACAAGAATCATCTATACTCAGGAGATCTAATCAATACTTGGAACCTCATTCTCAAATATTAACAGAACACAAGGAATCATTAGACATCTGAATTAAACCCTTGATAGGAAAGACTGAAACAAATTCAAAAACTGGAAAAAACATGGATTTTTACAGTGAGATGGCAACTTTAAACCCTGTTATTAATATCCTCTGAGTATTAATAGGAAATAATGGATCTATCAAAAAGGGACATAAATGTATATGAAAGGAATATTATGAAAGCAAAATATAACCTCTTATGTATTAAAAATATAATTTTAGAGACAAAAACACAATATAAATGTTCAAAAGGTAAGTTTGTGGAACTATCCCAGAATATAGAAAAAACAAGAGAAAGATATAAAATAGATTTAAAAAATAGATCAGCAAAGAGACTCAGTGTAAGAATAAAATGAGTTACAGGAAGACAATAGATAAAATTGAGAGGAAGAACTATCAAATAAATTATTCTAGCACATTTCTCATAGTTGAAGGAACTTTCATAGTAAAAATATTCATTGTTCCTACTGCTTGCCCAGTATTACACATAACCACATGTGTCATAATTGAAGTTTACCCAGGAAAATGGCCTGAAAAAAGAACACATATGCAAGGAATTTGTTTTGGAAAGGCTTTCAATAAACACCAGCAGGGAATATGGAAGTAAGATAATGGCTGGGTGCTGTGGCTCATGCCTGTAATCCCAGCACTTTGGGAGACCACGGCAGGTAAATCACTTGAGCCCAGGAGTTCAAAAAATAATTTTGTATTTTTATAGACACAAGGTTTTGCTAGGCAAACAGTGAAACCTACGTATAGATTTACTCTATACATAAATATATTTATTTTCTATGAAATATATTTTTATGTATATTTATTTCTCTATGAAATATAAATATATTTTTATATTTATATTTATAAAAAATAAATATATTTTTATGTATATTTATTTCTCTATGAAAAAATATATTTCATAGATAGTAAATATATTTATTATCTACAAAAATTAGCTGGGAATGGTGGTGCATGCCTGTAGTCCAAGCTACTCAGGATGTTGAGGTGAGAGGATTGCTTGAACCTGAGAGGTCAAAGTGTCAGTGAGCCATGGTAGTGTCACTGCACTCCAGCCTAGGTGACAGAGTGAGACTCTGTCTCAAAATAAATAAATAAATAAAATTTTTAAAAAGGTATTAACATATGTACTATTTAGCAACTAAACTTTTCCAAAATCTAGGCCAGTCTAGAAGACTCTGGGAAAGAGTAAAATTGTGCCTCAGAATTATGTCAACTGAGGAGTAAGGTAGATAGGTTATATCTAACAACCTTCTACTCATCATTGGTTAAGGGCTGACTTCAGGGACTTTAAATATGTGACAACTTTGGCTTGTTATGCACCTAGACCAAGTGCAATATAATGACCAGAAAAAATCTTCAGGCAGAGAGAGATAAGTAATCATAAAAACAATCTTAACTTTGTATAGGTGAGTGTTTAGATGATATGAGCAGAGAATTCTAGTGTCAACAACAGTGCACAACTTTTAACACTCAGATATACTCATCTGACAACTGTTTCATATTAATTCCACTCAAGTTCATGAATCACTCTTCAAGATGGTGACTATTTGTACTTTCTACGATAATAATAATAAACTTTAAAATTACGTAGAAGAGGGAGATTAGGGGACAAGTGTTAATAAAATTAATCTGAGGATCCTGATACTGTATATTTTTCCCCTGCACAACACATTTCATATTTCCTTGCCCCCCAAGTCAGCACTTCTGCTGGTATAGTTAGCTTGTCCAGTGGTGTGATCCAGATATTCAAACCGGAAAGGAGAGCCCCTGATTACTGTGCCCTTATCAGAAACTATTTGCTGCAAATATTCATTCACAGATATCATGGAGCATATGAGCACCAAGAATCACTTCAGTAAGTCCCTTCAAGCTTCAACAAGGTCTTCTGTTTCTTAATTATTTAGTAGTACTCCTCTTCTCCTTATGATAAACAGAATCCTTTAAACCTGGTAGTAGGAAATTTTTTTTACAACTGCTTTATTATCATGAGTTGTCAAGCTGTTACAGCTTTGGGTTTATTAGAAATTTGGCCAGGTCATTTGCTAGAAGTATTCTTCCGTAGTAACTGGTGTCTCTAGTCTGATAGAGGTGAAAGTTGTAAATGTAGGAAGCAATACTTCCCAAGTGGCTTCCTGGAAATGATGGTAACTGGGCCAATTCTACTGGTACCCATTGCTTTCCAGATCCATATATTCAGCAACGAGGAACACAGTTATGCTTAAAGTCTTTTGGTTCAAAACATATGTCACATCTTGAATAAGAGCACTCGAGTCTACAGAATATCTTTCACAAATTGGCATCTTAACAGCATCTTCAAAAGCCATTCCAACATTCTAATAAATCAGTAGCATCCAGAAGTAGATGGTAGTATCAAGCAATTCCGTGTTTATATGTCAATTCTAGCAATTCTTCAATTCTTTTTTCTTTTTCTTTTTCTCTTGTTTTTTTGTTTTGTTTTGTTTTGTTTTTTGTTTTTTGTTTCTTTCGTTTTTTGAGACAGGGCCTTGCTCTGTCACCCAGGCTGGAGGGCAGTGGTGCAATCACAGGCTCACTGCAGCCTCAACCCCTAGGTTAAGGTGATCCTCCACCTCAGCCTCCTGAGTAGCTGGTACAACAGGTGTTGCAACCATGCTTGGGTAATTTTTTTTTTTTTTTTTTTTTTTTTTTGTAGAGATGGGTTTTGCCATGTTGCTGGAACTGGTCTCAAACCCCTAGACTCAAGTTATCTACCTGCCTTGGCCTTCCAGAGTGCTGGATTACAGATATAAGCCACTGTGACCGGGTTTTTTTGGTTTTGTTTTGTCATTTTGCCAAGGCTAGAGTACACTGGCATGATCTTAGCTCACTGTAGTACCCTTGAACTCCTGGGATCAAACAATCATCTCTCCTCAGCCTCCTCAGTAGCTAGGACTACGGGTGCTGGCGACCATGCCGAGCTATATTTTAAAATTATTTTTGGTACAGATAAGATCTCGCTACGAGGCCCAGGCTGGTCTTGTACTCGTAACCTCAAGTGATCCCCTTACCTGAGCCTCCAAAAAAGCTGGGATTACAAGCATGAGCCAAGGCCCCTCGCCTCCAGCAATTTTTGTTTTCAACTATTAAATGGGCCCCTTGGTCTAAGGCAATGTTATGTATGATCCCACAACTATATACCAGATACTTCATATACTTTTAGATATTGGTGTTTGCTGAGGCACTAGAGTCAGGAAAGTCAAAGTCTTACCTTGAATAAGCATTACATACATTAATAGTAGGGATGGAATGTGTTTTCTCTAGGATATAAGAAACCTAAAAACAATTAACTTGTCAAGCAGATGAATTGTATCACATTGAAGACACAGCATTAGTCTTGGCTGCTCATTGAGTTGGAATTCACCAAAGATTTTTAAAATATATCTTAAATAGGTTTAGAAGGAGATGTATTACAGAGTCGGGTTCATGCTTTACTCTGTCTCTGCTTCAATAGCTGCCATTTTCAAAGGGCCATTGCGCAAAGATTGGAATGACCTAAATGACAGAAGCTGAATGACCTGTGTGAGCAAGTCATTTGTCCATACTGTTGTTGGACAATTTCTTGATAATTGGCAAGAGACAAAAAGTCTTTTAGAAGACTTTGATCTTCTCATCTTACTCCTTTCTATCCTATAAGCCAAACATCTGCAGCTACTGTCTTGTAAACATTATATATCAATGTTATAATAAAACATTTAACAAAATGTTTTATAAGTCAGTCCCAGGAGTTTATTTAAAAATCTAGAATATTGAAAAAAAAATGGCTAGAAAATGTGAAAAATTTAGTAGAGATGGCTGTTTTTATAAAAATACAGTAAATTATTTTAAATTATATCCATAATTATGAGGCAGACCTATATATGACAATACAGAGTCTTTTTCCCAGACATTAGGGAACATAGCTGTGTGTGTGGAGGAATTTGCATTATATGTATGTAGACAGATAGACAGACAGACATATAGAGTTGGAATATTCTAGTGAGAATAGGGAGTCCATTTTATAATTTACATTTTTTTGTACTATGTGGTTTTCAAAATCAGTGACTTGCTTTTGTAATTAAAAACTATGAAATACATTTCAAACTTACGTCAAAAATGCCCAAGCCTTAAAGTATTTTTAGATTGTCTAGGCTGATGCAACAACAGTCACTGATGCAACTATGCACATGAACCAGAGAAGAAAAACAAATCACAAAGCAACCAGTTTCTCTTGCTCGTGCATTAAATACTTTTGGAATCCTAGAAACTATAGTGAACTGAAGGAATGAAGTCCTGTGTGGCCATGTCTGCTGTCACTGTTGGTTTCTTGGCAGGCACAATTGCTTTATTTTAATAATTTCTTAAACCACATTGTTTATTCTCTGAGCATGCAATTTATATTTCATGATGGTTAAAGATGTTATGTTGCACATGATCCACATTTCATTTATTTATTCTTAGATACCAGAATGCTGGAAGTAGTAACTATTCTGATGAGTTCTACTTGAAGCTATAGAATGAAATCTCTCTCAGCAATTCTGAAGTGGACTTGGTGGTTCTGAATGGTAACTTGTTCATGATAATCTTATTAATAAGTTACAAAACAATACACTAAGTACAAAGTCATAAAAATCATAGTTTTTCCTTTTTATTTGAACATTTGGTGAAGGTGTCTTAGCTTAGCAGCATACATCCTTGGACTGAGAAAATTAGTGACCGGAAATGTTAAAGGGACAGTGAAGCTGTTCAGTGCTGTTGGCATCTTGATGGTGTTTAAGTGTCATTTAAAACATCATCTTAGGTGCCTGAAAGGAAACATTTATATAATTACAATCTATACTACTTATCTCTAGCAGCATAACAAATTACTACAATTTTAGTAGCTTAGCAACATGTATATATGTATGATTCAGGAATTTGGACATTGATTGGAGACTCTGCTGCTTCAGGTTCTCTCTCATGGGGCTTAATCAAGGCGTTGGCCAGGACCAACACTTTATCTGAGAGTCTGACTGGGGGAAGGACCTGCTCCCACACCACATACATGGATTTTGACTTAGTGTTTTGGATTGTTGGACTTTTTGATGGTGGGAAGTCATCCTCAGTTCAGTTCCACATAATCCTCCCCAGTCTGGCAACTTGCTTGGTAGGGAATTATCTAATATAATGAAAGCCATAATTATGTAACATCAGCTCAGAAACCTTAACCTACCATAACCTTAGCCATATTCCTGTTGTTAGGAGCAAGCATCAGATCCTGCAAAATTCATCTGATACGCATCCATTTTTGTTGCCTAAATCAGTAGCTCCTTCCTTTTTACTGGTGAGTGATATTCTACTATGTGGATACACCGTAGTTTGTTTGCCTATTCACCAGTTCAAGGCAAACTTGGTTATTTTCAGTTTGAGTAATTATGAATAAATGTACTGTAAACATTCTTGTACAGTTTAGTGTGAAAATAAGTATTTAATTCAGTTGCATAAATACCTAGGAATCGTATTTCTGGGTCTTATGGTTCTAGTTAATATTGTAAGAAGCTAAAAATTATCTTCCGAAGTGGCAATGCCATTTTGCATTCCCTTTAGCAAGAAATTATTGTTCTTATTTCACATTTTGATAGATACACAGTGTGTTCCATGGCACTATTTCTTTTCTTTTTTTAACTAATGACTACTAATGTTGAACAAAATTTTATTTGATTACTCCCTTTTCACATATCCTTTTTGGTTAAGTACCTTTTCAAATTCCCTTTAATCCAATATTTATTGGTCTTGCTGTTTCTTTATTATTGAATTATAACTGGTTTTTAATCTGTATGTATTCCAGATAAACATCCTTTAGCATATATGTATGCAATTCATATATAATTTCTCTATCTGTGATATGACTTTCCATGATTTTAACAGTGTGTTTCAAAGAGCTAAGGATTTTTATTTTATCAAAATCCAATTAGTACATTATTATTTGGTTGATTGTGCTTATGGTTATATGTGAAATCTCATCATCATACTCAATATTTTCTTCTAGAACTCCTATGGTATTGCTTTTTGCATTGGGTTTATGATCCACTGGAGCTGATTTTTGCGTAACGTGTGGGGTATACTAAGGGATTTATTGTTTGCATATAGAAATTCAGTTCTCTCAGAACCATTTGCTGAAAAGATGATCACTGATCCATTGAAATGCCTTTACACTTTTGTCAAGAATTAGTTGGTTATATTTACATTGGTGTATTTATAGAGTGTCTATTCTGATTCATTAATCTGTGTCTAGTCTTGGTTAACACTATTATTTTGTTCATTAAAGTAGTTGCCTAGTAAGTCTTGATATTGGGTAGTGTGAGTTCAACAAGCTTAATTCTTTTTCTGAACGGATTTGACCATTGGAGTCCCTTTGCCTTTCTGCCTAGTCTTTAGAATGAGCTTGTTGACATCTACAAATATACTTGCTGAGATTTGAATATTAGTGTTTTAAATCTATTTGGGGAAGACTGACACCTAAACAATATTGTTTTGCAATCTAAGAGCATCATATATATAAATTATATAAATATGTAAATATATAATTTATTTTTTGATTTGTTCATCAGTGATTTCTGTTTTTCAGCATAGAGATCTTACATATATGTTTTTGATTGAAACATAAGTACTTTGTTTGTGGGGAGTGTGCATGTGTATATGTGTGCATAGTAATATAAATTAATTTATTAATTTCATATTTCATGGTTTGATTGCTAAAATATAAAATATAATTGACATTTTTAATTGACATTTTAAATGTCAGTTTAGCAACAAAACATTGCTAAACTGACTTATTTTTCTAAGAGCTGTTTTGTAGTTTCTTTGGAGTCTTACAAAATCAATCATGTCATTTGAAAATAAGGATAGCTTTAGGCCCTTCTTTACAATCTACATGCATTTTATTTATTTTTCTTGGCTTTTTACATTGAATAGAAGTTGTAATAATGTTGAATAAGAATGATGTGAGAGAACTGGCAACTTCAGCATGATGTTGATACAATCATGGAAATTGCATACATTGTTTATGTACCATCTAACAGGGATCATTGCAGATCCTCCCTTTTTGTGGAGTTTATTCATAATCATTGGCTATTTGTTTGCTAAATGAAGAAAGATGAATTTATTCCCCGTTACTCCATTTTGCTTATAGTAGAAATATGATATTTCTTTTAAGAAAAAAAAAACAATGTTTAAGGTCAGACATTGATTATAGTTAAAATAATAGAACTTGTAGGAAGTTAGCAAATGCACGAGTTTCTTAAGTAGGATAACTCCAAGGTTAAAAATGAAATTTAAATAAAGTCTTAACTTTACATGTATTTTGTAGAATGTAATAAAATTGTACAATCTAAATATTTATAAAATTAATATTTTCTTTAGCTATTCACATAGACTCTGATATACTTAAAAAAAAAACCTCCATATTATTTTACTGTTTTTTGTCCATAATAGAATATTTTCTGATGGTTCTCTTTAAAACATACATTTTAATTATGTACCTTTTGGCCTAAAGCTCTATTCCATTTTCATTCTCCTAACTTACTCTGTGTCAGGATTATCTATTACACAAGCCCCCATGTAAGCTGGCTCCTATCTGGAATTGAATAGTGGTTGACTATTAGAGGTCCCCAATCTTTGTGGCACCAGGGACTGGCTTCATGGAAGACAATTTTTCCATGGATTGAGGTTGAGAATGGAAGGGGGTGCATGGTTTCAGGGTGGAACCATTTCAGCTAAGATAATCAGGTATTAGCTATATTCTCACAAGGAGTGCACAACCTACATCCATTGCATGTGCAGTTCACAATAGGGTTCAAGCTCCTAGGAGAATCTATTGCCTCCACTGATCTGACAGGAGGTGGAGCTCAGGTGGTAATGCTCGCTTGCCAGCTGCTCACCTGCTGTTCTGTGGGTTGGCTCCTAACAGGCCATTGACTGGTACAGGTCCACAGCTGGGGCTTGAGAACCCCTGTCTTCCTCTATATTCTTTAACTCCCATCAGAAAGACTTGCTGTTGTTTTACTTACCACTAAATGACCCATGTCCTGAGTGCAGTGAGATTGCACTTTACATTACCTGTTCAACCTGTATTAAATACTTACAGTGGCTTTTGTTCATCAGAATTTACCTTACTAATACACCTCTTTTTACCATGAGTAGTCCCAGAAACAAACCATAACATAGAGTTCTGGGACTAGGTTACTCAATTCTGAGCAAGTAATGACTTCTTTGTGGGTGATATGACAGAAATAATCTGTATGTGAGTATGATTATTACACATCGTTGCACAGGTGACACCGTAGATGAAGGAAAGGTTTAGGAAAATCAGGTAAAACTGCTACATACAACTGATAACTGCTGCATAAAACTGATGCAGCAGAAATTGTGACTACAAACGTTGTGGAATGGGCTTACATTACAGAATTTTAAGAAATTAAATAACCTGAGGGCTTTAAATTCTCTGCTTATAAAAGTAATGGAAATACAGAGTACTTTATGCAGATTTTACAACAATATCCTACTTTCTATATATTCAAGGCATATATACTTGAGACTCGTGCTCCAATTTGATTGTGGTAATTGCTGAATTAAAATTCAAGTTTAATACATAAAACTGACAAATTTATTAAGCTAAGGCTTTGGCATTATGGGGTAAGTGGGGTTAACATAGGCTTGGTTTGCAGACATTAGTGTAAATAAGACGAATAGATGATCTTTGAAACACAAATCACTCATCCTTATGGCCTCCTAGCCTATAAAGTAAGTCTGATTCCTAGAGGAGAATTATATACAATCTTGTACAGGAAGAAATTGCCTATATGCTAAATGAATTGCAAGATCTTGTAAGTCTTAATAGCAAAAACTGTGTGAGTTTGTGAGGAAATATACTTTAGGAGAGATAGGCTAGAGGATAAGGCTGAATTTGAATAAAATTATCTATACAAAGGCAGTTAATTATATTTAGCAATGTAATGTACTAGCCCAGGCAGATAGAAGTAATCTTAAGACTTTGCCTGGTTCAATAGATGAAGTCTGGATTTAAGAGTGAAATTTACATTAAATGATGTAAGAGGCTAGAACTCAGTCTAATATAGAGAAAAAAATGTGGAGATGCAAACAGTGTATTCAATTTATTGTGTAAAACTAATTTCCTTTCACCTGTAGGTGTTCACAGAAAGGGCCAGAGGATACTCCTTCCTAGAAGGATATTGCAAAATATATTAGAAGGGGAAAAAGCAGAATGACAGAAAAGAAGCCACACAGTTTGTTCCCCCTACCCCCAATGCCCACAGAAACACTAAATTCTAACAACTATATACACACTGAAAAGCAGCATCACAAGAACCAAAAATCAGGTAAGCAATTACAGTACTCAGTTTTAACCTCCTATCACTGAAGGAGTCATTGAAGAGTGAAGGAGAGATAGTCTTGAATTGCTGATGCCATGTGTTCTTTTTTCCCCTGTCAGTGGCTGTGCTACATGGAGAGAGAATCTGTGCACTTAGGGAAGCAGAGCACAGAGACAGGGGGAATTTACATTGAACTCAGTGCTGCCTTGTTGCAGCGCAGAGCAAAGCCATGCTGGACTCAGCCAGCACCCACACATAGAAAGAGCATTAGACCAGACCTAGCCAGAGGGAAATTGCCCATCCTAGCAGTTGTAACTTGAGTTTCTCAGCAAGTCTTACAGGCCAAAGTACTCTGGGATCCTAAGTAAACTTGAAAGGCAGTCCAGGATACAAGGACTGAAATTCCTAGAAAGCAATTAGTGCTGGCCTAGGCTAACAGCCAGTGAACTAGGGTGGTACATGATCTAGGCAGACACCAGCCATGGTGGTTAATGGAGTGCTTGCACCTCTTGTCCCCCAAACCCTGACAGTGCATCTCACAGCAATGAAAGTGACTCCTTCCTTCCGCTTAAGGGAAGAAGAGCAAAGAGTAAAAATGACTTTGTCTTGCATCTTTAATAACAGCTCAACCACAGTAGGATAGGGCTGGTGCCTATCCTACAAGGCAGAGTCAAGAGTCCACTATTCTAGGCCCTAATTCATAGATATTTCTAAATCTACCCTGGGCCACAAGAGATCCTGCTGCCTTGAAAGGAAGGACCCGGTGCTGGTAGGATTCATCACCTGCCAACTAAAGAACCCTTGGGCTCTAAATAAACAGAAGTAATACCTAGGTAGTATGCTGTGGGCCTCGGGCTCTGAGGCATGCTGGCTTCACATGTGATCCAGCACATTCCCAGCAATGGTGGCTACAGGGAGGGACTTCTTGTGTTTGAGAAAAACAGAGAGAAAAGTAAAGGGGACCTTGTCTTGCACCTTAGGTATCAACTTGGCCACACTGCAATAGAGCACCAAGGAGGCTCTTGGGGTCCCTGAGTCCAGGATTCAGCTCTTTGACAGCATTTCTAGATCTTCCCTGGGCCCGAGGAAAGCCTAATGCCCTGAAGGGTGAATCCCAGGTCTAGCAGCATTTAAAACAAGCTTGTGAAAGGGCCCTTAGGCTTTGAGTGAACACTGGAAGTGGCCTGGCACAACCCTCCATTGGCTGATGGTGGTGGTGGTGGTTACAGGGAGAGGTGTCTCTTCCTGTGGAAAGGGGAGGGAAGAGTGGGAAGGACTTTGTATTGTGAGCCAAGTACCAGTTTAGCCACTTAGAACACCAGGTAAATTCTAAGGTTTTTGACTCTAATTCCTGGTTCCCTAATAGTACCTCTAGACCCTCTCAGTGGGTGAGAAAACTTGCTGCCCTTAAGGGAAGAACACAAACCTGACTGGCTTCACCACCTGCTAGTCATAGAGCCCTAGGGCCTTGAGTGAACATAAGTGGTAACCTGGTAGTGACTACAAAGGGTCTTGGGCAAAACCCAGCACAGTTCCAGTGGTGGTGGCCATGGGGGTACTGGCATCACCACACCCCTAGTTCCAAGTGGCTCAGCACAGAGAGAGAGATTCCATTTGCTTTGGAGAAAGGAAAAAGAACACGAGTCTCTGTGTGATAATTGAGATAATTCCTCTGGATCTTGTTCAAGACCACCAAGGTGGTATCTTGGCAAGTCTGCAAAAATCATAGCATTTTTGAGATTGGGGGACCAAAGTCCCTTTGAATACCTGGAAAGCCTTATCAAGGGTAAAAGAAAAAAAATGTCCAGACTGTGAAGACTATGATACATACCTTACTCTTCAAGACCTAGACACTGATGAACATCTAAAGTGTCAAGATCATCAGGAAAAACATGACCTCACTAAATAAACTGGCACCAGGGAACAATTCTGGAGAAACAGAGATATATGACCTTTCAGACAGAGAATTCAAAATAGCTGTTTTGAGGAAACTCAAAGAAATTCAAGAAAACACAGAGAAGAAATTCAGAATTCTGTCAGATACATTTAACAAAGAGACAGAAATAATTAAAAAGACTCAAGCAGAAATTCTGGAGCTAAAAATGTAACTGACATGCTGAAGAATGCATCAGAGTCCCTTAATAGCAGAATTGATCAAGCAGAAGGAAGAATTAGTGAGCTTGAAGACAAGCTACCTGAAAATATGCAGCCAGAAGAGATAAAATGTAAAAAAAAAAAAAAAAGCGGTGAAAAACTATGAAGCATGACTACAAGATCTAAAACATAGCTTCAAAAGAACGAATACAATAGTTACTGGCCTTAAAGGGGAGACCAGTAACTCCTATTTTTTTTTTTTTTTTTTTTTTGTAGAAATAGGGGAAGAAAATGTTAATAACAGAGAAATTCCCAAACCTAGAGTAGGATATCAACATTCAAATACAAGAAGATTATAGAACACCAACCAGAATAGAACGCCAACCAGAATTAACCCAAATAAGATTACCTCAAGGCATTTGATAATCAAACTCCCAAAAGTCAAGGATGAAGAAAGGACAAAAGCAGCAAGAGAAAAAAACAAATAACATACAATGGAGTGCCAGTAAATCTGAGAGCAGACTTTTCGGTGAAAACCCTACAGGTCAAGAGAGAGTGACATGACATATATAAAGTGCTCAGGGGAAAAAAAAAATACTTTACCCTAGTATAGTATATCAGCAAAAATATTCTTCAAGCATGCTAGGCACAATGGCTCATGCCTGAAATCCCAGCACTTTGGGAGGCTGAGGCAGGTGGATCATGAGGTCAGTAGTTCGAGACCAGCCTGACCAACATGGTGAAACCCCATCTCTACTAAAAATACAAAAATTAGCCAGGCGTGGTGGCATACACCTGTTATCCCAGCTACTCAGGAGGCTGAGGCAGAAGAATCGCTTGAAACTGGGGGGCAGAGGTTGCAGTGAGTCAAGATCACGCCACTGCACTCCAACCTGTGTGACAGAGTGAGACTTGGTCTAAAAAAACAAAAACAAAAACAAAATTCTTCATAAATGACGGATAAATAAAGATCTTGCCAGACAAACAAAAGCTGAGGAATTTCATCAACACCAGACCTGTCCTACACGAAATGCTAAAGGGAGTTCTTCAATCTGAAAAAACGGAATGTTACTAAGCATAAAAAGAAAAAAAAATCATCTGGATGTACATAACTCATTGGTAATCATAAGCATACTGGAAAAATACAGAATATAATAACATTGTAATTGCGGTTTATAAACTATTCTTAAGTAGAAAGACTAGGTGATGAATCAATCAAATGCAATAACTAAAACAACTTTCTGGGACATAATACAATAAGACACAAAGAGAAAGAACAAAAGTGAAAAATCAGCAGGATGAAGTTAAAGTGTAGATTTTTTATTAGTTTTCTTTCTGCATGTTTGTTTATGCAATAAGTGTTAAGTTATCCTCAGTTTACACTAATGGGTTATAAGATAGATAGCATTTGCAAGCCTCATGGTAATATCAAATTGAAAAACATACAATAGAAACAGAAAATTAAAAAGCAAGAAATTAAATTATACTACCAGAGAAAATCATCTTCACTAAAAGGAAGACAGGAAGGAAGGAAAAGAGGAAGAGAAGATCACAACACAACCAAGAAACAAATAACAAAACAGCGGTAGTAAGTCCCTACTTATCAATAACAGCATTGGATGTACATGGACTAAACTCTCTAATAAAAACACATAGAGTGTCTGAATGGATGAAAAAACTAGCTTTAATTATCTGTTGCCTACGAGAAATACACTTCACTTATTAAGATACAAATGGACTGAAAATAGAACAATGAAAAAAGATAGTTTGCAGGGACGTGGATGGAGCTGGAAGTCATTATTTTCAGCAAAGTAACACAGGAACAGAAAACCACACACTGCATTTTCTCACTTATAAGTGGGATCTGAACAATAAGAACACATGGACACAGGAAGGGTAACAACACACAGTGGGGCCTGTTGGGGGCAGAAGGGGGAGGGAGAACATCATGATAAGTAGCTAATGCATGGGGGGCTTAATACCTAGGTGATGGGCTGATAGGTGCAGGCAACCACCATGGCACACGTTTACCTATGTAACAAACCTGCATGTCCTGCACATGTATCCCAGAACTTAAAATAAAATAAAATAAAAAATTTTTAAAAAGAAATATTATCTTGAAATATATAAAATAAAAAAATAAATCATGAAGATAAAAGTGGCAAGCAAAAAGAAATAAAAGAAAAAAAGATATTTTATGCCAATGGAAACCAAAAAGAATAGGCATAGATTTCATATTGGACTAAATTGGTTTCAAGACAAAAATTGTAAGAGAGACAAAGACGATCATTTATTCATTTATAATGGCAAAGAGGTCAGTTCAGCAAGAGTATATAATGGTTTTAAATATATATGTACTCAACACTGGAGACCTAGATATATAAAGTATATAATGATTTTAAATATATATGTGCTCAACACTGGAGACACAGATATATAAAGTAAATATTAGAGCTAAAGAAAGAGATAGACCTCAGTGCAATAATAGCTACAGACTTCAACACCCCACTTTCAGCATTGAAAAAAATTGCCACACAGAAAATCCAGAAAGAAACATAAGACTTAATATGCAATATAGATGAAGTGAACAAAATAGGTATTTTCAGAACATTTTATGCAATGGCTACAGAATACACATTCGTTTCCTCAGCACATCGATCATTTTCAAGGATATATTAGATAACAAAACAAGTCTTAAAAGATTCAAAAATTGAAGTAATATGAAGCATCTTCTCTGACCACAAAGAAATAAAACCAGAAATTAATAACAAGGGGAATTTGGAAAACTACAGACACATGGAAATTCAACAATATGCTCCAGAATGACCAGTGAGTCAAAGAAGAATTCAAGAAGGGAATTGAAAAATATTTTCCAAAAAAATTATAATGGATAAACAACATACCAAAACCTATAGGACACAGCAAAAGCAACACTAAGAAGGAAACCTATAGCTGTCAGTGCCTATGTCAAAAATGAAGAACTTATAAATAATCTAACAATACATCTTAAAGAATTAGAAAAGCAAGAACAATACAAATTCAAAATTAGTAGAAGAAAATAAAAAATAAATATCAGAGTAGGAATAAATGAATTTGAAATGAAGAAAAAAATACAAAAGATCAATTTTTTTAAAGTTGTCTTTTCTTTTGAAAAGATAAACAAAATTTCCAAACCTTTTGCCAGACTAATGAAGAAAAGAAAAGAGAGAAGACCCAAAATAAATAAAATCAGGGATGAAAAGGAGGCATTACAACTGATATCACAGAAATTCAAAGGATCAGTTGTGACTATTATGAGAAACTATATGCCAATAACTTGGAAAATCTAGAAGAAATGGACAAATTCACAGACACAGTCCACCAAGATCAAATTAAGAAGAAATCCAAAACCAGAAGTAGTGAGCTTGAAGCTATAATAAAAATTCTCCCAGTAAAGAAAAGCCCAGAACCCAATGATTTCACTGCTGAATTATACTAAACATTTAAAGAACTAATAACAACCCTACTCAAACTGTTCCAAAAAATCGAGGAAGAGGGAATCCTTTCAAACTCATTCTACAGGGCCAGTATTACCCTGATACAAAAACCAGGCAAAGACACATCAAAAAAAGAAAACTACAAGCCAATTTATCTGATGACTATTGATGTAAAAATCCTCAACAAAGTCCAGGTGTGGTGGCTAATGCCTGTAATCCCAACACTTTGGGAGGCCGAGGCGGGTGGATCAAGAGGTTGGGAGATTGAGACCATCCTGGCTAACACGGTGAAACCCAGTCTCTACTAAAAAATACAAAAAAATTAGCCAGGCGTGGTGGCGGGCGCCTGTAGTCCCAGCTACTCAGGAGAATGGGTCGCGCCACTGCGCTCCAGCCTGGGCTACAGAGAGAGACTCCATCTCAAAAAAAAAAAAAATCCTCAACAAAATACTAGAAACTGAATTCAACAATACATTAAAAAGATCATTCATGATGACTAAGTGAGATTTATCACAGGGGTGCAAGGATGGTTCAACATATACAAATCAATCAATGTTACACATCATATCAACAGAATGAAGGACAAAAATCATGATCATTTTGATGGATGCTGAAAAAGCATTAGATAAAATTCAACATCCCTTCATGACAAAAACCCTCAAAAAACTGGGTGTGGAAGGAACATACCTCAACATAATATAAGCCATGTATAACAGACCCACAGCTATTATCATACTGAATGGGGAAAAACTGAAAACCTTGCCAGGTAAGATCTGGAACATGACAAGCACGCCCACTGTCACCACTGTTATTTACATAGTCCTGGAAGTCTGAGCTAGAGCAATCAGACGAGAGTAAGAAAGGGCATCCAAATTGGAAAGGAGGAAGTCAAATTATTCTTGCTTGCAGATGATATGATCTTATATTTGGAAAAGCCTAAAGACTCCAAAAAACTATTGGAACTGATAAACAAATTCAGTAAAGTTACAGAATACAAAATCTACTCACAAAAATCAGTAGCATTTCTATATGCCGTCAGTGAACAATCTGAAAAAGAAATAAAAATAGAATTGTGCTTACAATAACCACGCATAAAATTAAATACCTAGACATAGACTTAATCAAGGATTGAAAGATCTTTACAGTGAAAACTATGAAATGCTTTTGAAAAAAATCAAAGAGGACATAAAAATTAGATAATCCACATTCATGGGTTGGAAGAATCAGTATTGTTAAGATATCCTTGGTACCTAAAGCATTCTACAGCTTCAATGCAATTCCTGTTAAACTTTGCCAATGACATTCCTCACAAGAATTTAAAACAAAAAACAAAAAACAAAAAAAAACTATCCTAAAATTTATATGGAACTATACAAGACCCAGAATAACCAAAGTGAGTTTGAACAAAATTAACAAAACTGGAGAAATCACATTACTTGACTTCAAAACTGCAGAGCTGGAGTCACCAAAAAAAAAAAAAAAAAAAAAAAAAAGGCTTGACACTGGCATAAAAACAGACACAGACACAAAAGAAAGGAAATCAATATTGTGAACAGTTATCTGTACTCCTACGTTTGTAGCAGCACTGTTCATAATAGCCAAGCTCTGGAAGTAATCTTAGTGTCCATCAACATATGGATGCATTAAAAAATGTTGTACCTATACACGATGGAATACTATTCAGACATAAGAGAAAAATAAAATCCTGTCATGTGCAACTATATGGGTAATTATATTAAGTGAAATAAGCCTAGTATAGAAAGACAAACATAGCATGTTCTCACTTACTTGTGGGATCTAAAAATCAAAATAATTGATCCCACATAGGTAGCAAGTAGACAGATGGTTATCAGAGACTGGGAAGAGTACTGGAAGTCAGGGGTGGTGGGGGGAGATGGAGATGCTTAATGGGTACAAAAATAATAGCACAACAGAGCAACCATAGTCAATAATAATTTAATTGTACATTTAACAATAACCAATAGCGTATCATTTGCTTGTTTGTAACACAGAGGATAAATGCTTGAGGGGATAGATAACCCATTTTCCATGTTGTGATTACCACACTTTGCATACCTATATCAAAATATCTCATGATCTCGATAAATATATATTATTATTTATATTATTTAATCAACTGAGCCATTACATTACAGCCACAAATTTAAACATTAAAAAAAAATTAGTGATATGGGCACCAGCATTTTTGGGTAGCTCTTTAAATTGGGAATAGTGATAGGAAGCATCACCATTGAAATGGGGGCTTTTTTTTTCAACAGGAATGATGGCATACTGGAGTGGCAGAGGTCAGGTAACTGTGTTAAAGAGCAGAGGCAACACAGGTGACATTACTATCACTTGGTGGCATGGGTGAAATGTTAAACATCGACACTGAGTGATCTGTAGTTGCTAATTATCCATAGCACCTTTAAATGTGAACTAGGTGGTAGTCTAATAAAATATTATCTTAAAATAATATTTTATTTACTGAAGAGTTGGACTGGTGCAGAGATGCTTGATATGAATTGCTCTCCTAGGAAGTCATGGCCACTAAACTCTTTCCTACATTAAACCAATAACCTGACCCACATCCATATAAGGAAGAACCTCCACATCTCCATGTGTATATGCGGTAAATTTCCTTACACCATTGTGACTGCTCCAGTGACCAAGAATTATCGGGAATAAATAACTCTACATAGATTCTAAGCCCTGAGTATCCAGAATATTGTGTTTGTTTTATTAGTCTGAGTAAATGTTGGTAGAGTCTAAATGCTAAATAAAGTTTTGACCTGTAGAATAGAGATTCTCAGGATGGGAAGATGAGACTGCAGTATTTGCGCAGGTCTAACTGCACAGATCTAATGTTTTGATGCCAGGCACTTGCAGAATCCCTGCATTTGGCTCCTGGACAGCTGTGATATATTATGGTAGAAAAGGAAAAGTTAAGTAAAAGACCCTCAGAACTTTCCTTTAACGATTCCTTAAAAAAATAGTAAATTATAATCAATACTTCATTCATTCCCAGAGGAATTGAATCAATTAGTGGCAATATATATAAGATATGAGTAATACAAGCATCTCCATTTAACTGACGTTTTTGGCTGGTGCAAATGCCACATGGATTTTGCTCTTTCAAACTCAAGCAGGTGATGACTAAATCCAGCTGCTGTTTTACATGTTGTTCTTTAATTAGATTAACTTAATCCCAAGTAAGTGCTGGCAGTTATATATTTCTCCAAAATAATGAATGGGGAGGAAGAGATGCAGTTTACTTTCATCAGATAGGAACAAAGGTAAACATACCCTTTCTCTCCTCAGGACTGCGTCAGCTCTCACAGTCTCTGTAGTAAAATAGTTGTAATGGAATAGAGCATCTAAATGTTCTATTGAATATCATGCTGTTCCATTACTGACAACGCCAAATGATGGGATCTGGTGAGCAGAAGTAGCTACTAGTGAGATACCCTATTGAAATACTTGCATGCTAATGGCAAGAGATGAACCTACTGAGAATTCTAGGTCCTAACACAAAACTAAAGTTTCTAGAGGTCCAACAGTTGTAAACAGGGGGGGAAATTCCCTCTATAGTGAGAGACACTGCACTAACACACACTAAAATAAAGAAGCAAAATTAATTTTGGGTCTTTTCAGGTTTTAGAGGCAAAATAAACCAAATTGGGTTACCTGTTCTAACCTGTTATCAATTAACTCATGAAGCTGCAAATTTTTGAGTAGAGCTCAGAGGAAAATTAGCCTCTGTAGCAGGTTCAGACGACAGTGAAAGTTTCCTGCAAACTGGGCCTCATTAACCAGTAGATAAAATGGTGTTCATAGTGCCATTCTTAAATAAGGGATGTTGGATGGATTCCTCTGGTTAAGCCCACTACAATAATCAAGAGTGCAGACTGTGAAGAAGGTTTTGCAACAATGTAATGCCCTCCTCTAGTGACAAGTACAGGTATGTGTTGCTTAATGACAGAGATATGTTCTAATAAATATGTCATCAGGCAATTTCCTCATGCAAACCTTCTAAAGTATACTTACATTATCTAGATGGTATAGCCTACCACACACGTAGGCTATATGGTACAGCTTACTGTTTCTAGGCTACAAACCTACACAGCATGTTACTGTAGTGAATCCTGTAGGCAATTGTAACACAGTAAGTACGTGTATATCTAAACATATCTAAAAACATAAAAGGAGCACTAAAATTGCAGACTTATAATCTTATGGGTCCACTATCCTATATAAAGTCTGTTGCTGTGTAAAACATTGTTATGCAGCACTTGACTATGTTCTCTTTTTGAATAGCAATATCTGTCTTCCTACTGAGACTTCATAGAGGGGTTATGACCGAACTTGTACCCCGTGATTGTGACAGGTGAACCGACATCTTGAATGAGTGAAATTTGATAAACTGAGTCATCACATTGATTTACAGCATTCCTTTTCTGCTACATATTTAGAACAGGAAAAAAAATATATTAGGAAAATGTAAATTTCTGTGAGATGTCTCTTGCTACTTCCCTCACCAAGTTTAATAAATCCAGGATCACTGAGGAGTCAGATTCTTCAAAATGAAAGTTTGGATCACCTCACCAGGTAAAGAAACCTGATTAGATGCCGGCTGTGTGCAAGGTGACAGAAGA
This sequence comes from Macaca nemestrina, assembly GCF_043159975.1. Lineage (NCBI taxonomy): Eukaryota > Metazoa > Chordata > Mammalia > Primates > Cercopithecidae > Macaca > Macaca nemestrina. The sequence goes on from NC_092127.1 coordinate 28,732,992, forward strand.
AAACCTAATAAATGCTAACCACAGCCTCAGAGTCAGCACAGATGTGAGAACTGTAGCAGCTAGGTATACTTTTGTTACTTGTACATTAACTAGCATTTTATTTTTGCTCTTTCTCTCCCTTGATGTAGTATGCTAAGCTGTACAATTTAGATTTGATTGAGGTAAAGTGGAGTTTGAACGACATATTGGTTTGGATATGATAAATGACTAAGGAGAGTTTGGATTTACTCTTCTTGGAGACAAGATGACATCATTGTAAATGATATTTGCCTAAAGTTAAGAAGTAGCATAAAAGGCTAAACAAAGATTAATTTGTATAACATAGTCACAATTCCTGAACCTCACCTCATTTTTGTGTGTCACACCTTAGTGTGTGAGGTTATTTGATTATCAGAGTAGTATCTGTTTGTTATCTGTTGATTATTGACAGTAAGTTTCTTGGTGACACAAACTCTGTCTTGTTCACTATTAGAGGTATCTCAGTGCACTCCTACATGATTTTAGATTTTAAATCTCATTTCTGCTGTTGGTAGGGTGTTGATGTAAAGATCCTTTTGATACATTGTAAATATTTTTAGTTTTATCTTTCTAAATTATACATATTCTGGATTTCTCATAAACATAATGAATATATGGGTTTGTCAAAACCTGTCACATATAATAAAACCTAGCTACCAGCATGTTTTTTATTCTTAAGTGATTTTTTATTTTCAGGATACATGAGAATATTTTCAGCATTATAGATTACAGAGATTGGCTTTGATATTAGAATTTGAAAGAGTTAGTTCATATTGTTATTTTTTTCTTTAAAATTATTTATTTACTTAAATTAAATAAAGAATATGTTGAGAGAACAAAGAGATACCTATATGCTCTAAGTGACAGTCTTTACCTTCTTTTAAAGTTCATGATGAAAACCAATGAAGAGAGGTTTCTTTGCAAATAGGTAGTGCTGAGTGTTCTCAACATGAACAAGAAATGTAAGACTACAATGGATAAAAAAATCTGTGGCATATTCAGGAAATGTTTACCTCCTTTCTTCATGACATTTTAGTTCAAAATAACATACTACTCATGAATACTTACTGTTTACACACCCCAGAATTTATTTAGCAATAAATCATGACAGTGGTTCTCAATTCTGTAGATGGTAGTTAATCTCTGATCTTTTATTGCAAAATGATCCAACAAATAGAGTGAGCTCGACCTTTAAATCATTTAAAGATAATTCTGACAATATTTGGTAGAAAGATTGAAATTTCTACAGGCTAGTAGACATCTCAAATTTTTTTTAAGAAATGAAAGGTTTCAGAGATCAAAGCCAAAGCAGCATACATGGGAGCCAACCTATTACCAACAAGAATGTCATCACTCAGAATCACTTTCTGCCTTGTCACTTCTCCTGACTTTCTTGTTGAAGCAAACAGTAGCAGCGAGCTGCAGAGCTGACATTTATGCTTTTGTCATGATGAGTAGTCCTACTAAAGTAAGCTGCCAAAATGCCAATAAAAAGGAAAACATTTTCATGTTAACTAGTAAGAGAACCTAATAAATAAAATATAATTACTGAAATTGTAACATTAGTAATTAGTAATATTTAGAAACTGCTTACAACTTCAAGAATCATGCAAGTGGAGAAAATAACCAGAGTATTGTGCCACACTCATAGGAACTAATGTAAAGTAGTATCTTAAATTTCAGCCTAGTTTCAATATGCTCAGTTCTTGTGCTACAACATTTTATTTCCTTTATATTTTGAAACTCCTTAAAGTGTAGCATAGTGTATTATTCTACCATGAAAAAATGTTTTAGTGGGGATTTTTCCTGCCATTTTAAAACAAAAAGTGTTCATGTATTTTTACATTTCTGACATTATAGACTATCTACCCTGCAAATAAATGCCAAAATATATGTTTTGTGAATGAACAAATGATGAAATGGTATTTGAAACAATGTAATAGCATCACTGGTTTATTTATGCATTCTTCTAAGACTTTAATTCATTATATCATCATTTTATGATTTATTTTCCACTCTTTAGAAACTCTACACTATTCAAAAGAACATTTTTGAAAATGCCTCCCAGGTAGAGAAGAGTTCTATTAGACAATTAACTATATGATCATTTATGTAATGTAGAGAATGTTAGGTAATTGCAATTATTACAAATACTGCTTCACATAAAACATATCTTCACGAGGCAGAAGTACATCTGCAGGGTGAAGTCCAATTGCATATTATGGTCTTGGCTTAAGTTATGGGGAAAATATTTCCACATTCATATAAATGCTTCTATCTTATCGATTTATTGTGCAAATTTTTAACTAAGCACAGTATTCTTCTATTTTCTTTACAGTATTCTTACATTTTACTCTACAGGTGACTATTGATTAAATCAAAATTGTACCTCCCCAAAGCTGGAAATTTTTGCAAACATTATGTTGCTTGAATGTAACAGATGGCATTTGGCCCTGAGGTTTTTTTCCCAAATAACCATCCATATATATATAATTACTTCTTTATGAGTACACAGTAGTATTATGGGCAAGAGGTATTTAAGGTGATTACTTTTTGAACATTACCTCTGTATTAGCATTAGTTTGGAATAATTTTGCATCACGGCAGTTATCAAGTTATCAAACTAATTATAATTTTCAATACAAATACTGACAAAAGCATTAGGATAAGAAGAATCTGTGACCTTCTTAGCAAAATAATCCTCGGTTTAAAAAGTGTTTCAAAAAGTGTGATATATTATCCTAAGATCCATCTTTAAGCATGATATGGAAGGTGTGTAATCATATTGTGTAATCTAGCACATTGAAAATATTTACCATGCAATTTAGTTGAATTACAACTGTTATCTTCCAATTCAATGCCTGGAGTTGGGACACATAAGACAAGAAATGATCACTAGATAGTTATGATAAGCCAGCTACTCTGTTGATTTTTTATATACATTGTCCTATTTGCTGCTTTAAAATGTTTCAACTATGATATTTTTCTGACTATACAATTAGAACTTAGGGCTCATCAGTATTTAATAAAGGTTACAATGTTAGTATGTGCTAACTCTGATATTGAAGCCTGAATCATATAACAATTTCTCAATTTTATTAACATGATAATTGTCTGTGTGTACTAGCTTTAAACATTCTGGCAAGTACTTCAGAGTCTATTCATTTTTTGGTTTAAAAAACTTTAATACACAGTGGCCTAACTCAGAATTAAATGCCTCAGTTGGACAAAAAAATAACAATATTGTTAATCTCATATGTGGTTGGATACAATTCTATAGAAAATACTAGCAAACTGAATTCAATAGTACATTGAAAGGATTATACATCATTACAGGGTGAAATGTATCCCTGGAACGACAGTATGTTTCAACTCATGGAAATCAATAAATGTGATATGTCACATTAACGGAATAAAGATAAATATCAACATGATCATATCAATAGATGCAGAAAAATCACTTGACAAAATTCAAAAACCTTTCATGATAAAATTCTCAACACACTAGTAATACAAGGAAATTACCTCAACATAATAAAGGCTATCTATATAAGACAAGCTCACAGCTAACATCTCAATGGTAAAAATATCAACGTCATTCCTATATGGTCAGGAAAAAGTCAAGGATACTCACTCTATTCACCATAGGCTGGAAGTCCTAACCAGAGTGCTTAAACAAGAGAATAAATTAAAGGCTTCAAAACTAAAAAGTAAGAAATAGAACTGTCTCTGTTGACAGATAACAATATTATATCCTAGACTTTACCCCTCAAAAAACTGTTAGAACTCATAAACAAATTTGGTAAATTTGAAGAATATAGTATCAACACACAGAATCAGTTACGTTTCTCCACACTAACAATTAATTATCTGTAAAACAACTTTAAAATTTTTGATTTACAGTAAGATTAAAAAAAATAAAATACTTCTGAATAAATTTAAGTATTTTATAGTGAAAACTGTAAAACACCAATGAAAGACATTGAAGAAGACACAAACAAATAGAAATCCATCCCATTTTCATGGTTGGTAAAAAATTAATATCGTAAAATGTCCATACTACCCAAAGCAATTTGCAGATTCAATTCAATACCCATCACAATTCCAATGACATTTTTGACAATATAAAAAAATCCTATAATTTATATGACACCACAAAAGATTCCGGATAGTTAAAACAATGTTAAGCAAGAAGAAAAAAACTAGAGGCATCACACTTCCTGGTTTCCAATTATATTATAAAGATCTAGTAATTAAGACATTATGGTACTGGCATAAATACAGGAGCATAGACCAGTGCAACTAAATAGAGAACCCATAAATAAACTCACACATGTAAGTTCAACTAATATGGTGCCAAGAATATATAATGAAAGAAGGCAGTCTCTTCAATAAATGGAGTTAGGAAAACCAAGTTTCAAGCACCAAAGAATGAAATTGAACCCTTATACCATAAACAGACATTAACACGTAATTGATTATAGACCTAAACGTAAGACCTAAAACTGTAAAAATGCTCAAAGAAAACATGGAGGAAAAGATCCTTGACATTAGACTTGGAGACCTCAGTTTTGGATATGACACCAAAAGCATAGGCAACAAAAGCAAAAATAAAGTGGGACAACAAAGACGTTTCTGCACAGCAGTGAAAACAATCAACAAAATTAAAAAGCAGCCTATAAAATATGCAAAAACGTTTTCAAACCAAATATCTAATAAGAGAATAATATCCAAAATATATAAGGAACTCATATACTTTAACAAAGAAAAAATAAATCCAATGGATAAAAATGGCAAAGGACCTGAATAGACATTTGTGAGGAAAACATACAGGTGGCCAACAGGTATATTAAAAGGTGCTCAACATCATTAACTATCAGCAAAATGCAAATCAAAACCACAATAAGCCATTACCTTATACATGTTAGGGTGGCTATTTCCAAAAAGTCAAAAAAATAACAAGTGTTGGCAAGAATGTAGAGAAAAGAGACCCTTTGCACACTATCGATGGGAATGTATATTAGTACAGACATTATGAAAAACAGCATGAAGCTTCTTTAAAAAAAGTAAGTAGAACTACCATATGATCCAGCAATCCTACTTCTGGGTGTATGTGTAACAAAAATAAAATTACTATCTTGAAAAGGTATCTGCACTCCCATGTTCACTGCAGCATTGCTCATGATACCCAAGATATGAAAACAATGTAAATGCCCATCAGTGGATGAATGCATAAAGAAAATGTGGTATAATATACAATAGGATATGAGTCAGCTTAAAAAGGAAGTTGCCTTTTGCAACAACATGTATGAACCTAAAGGACATTATGCTAAGTAAAATAAGCCAGACACCGAAAGACAAATATGATCTAATTTCACTTGTATACTTGCATATGGAATCTAAAAATGTTCAACTGGTAGAAACAGAGTTGAATCATGGTTAGCATGGCTTGGGAGGTAGAGGAAATGTGGAAATGTTGGTCAAGGTGTACAAACTTTCAGTTATAAGGTGAATTAGTTCCAGAGAACTAATGTGCAGTGTGATGACTATAGTTAGTAATAACTCCATCCTTAAAGTTTGCACAGAGGTAGAACTCAAGCATTCTGACCACACAATCACGCAAAAATAGTTATGGTGATAGATATGTTAGCTCGGTTGCAGTAATAATTTCATAATATATACACAAATCAAAACAGCAAGTTGTGCATGTTAAATATATATGATTTGTATTCATCAAGCATACCTCAATAAAATTGAGGAAAAAAGCATTCTTTGGATAAATTGCACTTATTGCCTGATTCCCAGGAGCTCTAAACTAACCAATAGACCTCAATGGCACCATATATTCTGAGGAAAAATTATTATATCAGAGCAGTGTATGAAAAGTTCTAAGATTGGTTCCCTTCCTTCTCCTTAGAGTCCTGTTACCCTGGTAACATTCTCTTCATCCTTTAGGGGACAGTTAGGAATAAGACTTACAATAAGTGCATTACTGTGGTATGATTGGAATTTTTTTTCTGTAGATAACATAAATTCCCTTCCATTTAAGAGGCGCTGGATCTGTAAACTTATTCATAGTTGCAAATTGAAAGAGGGGCTGCTGATCTTCATAGTGTTCAAACTATATATATCTGCTTGAAAAACCTCTAGTTACTTCATAAATAAAGTGTTCCCTTAGTGAGCTACCTGAATATATTAGTTATAGGGACTTCAGTATTATTGAATCACAGACATAAATGTTATTTAAACCTGAGGTCTAATTTATCTCTGTAGATTATAGGCTTCTATTTGGCTTCTTCAAATCTGATAATGCATTGTTTCCATTAAAATCCAAGAGGGAATATCAATGGAGTCTCTCCTACATGATTCCAGCTGTTAGGAGATAGAAAGTGCAATGCTTTTCAAGGATGCTAGTGTTTCCCTCATAAACTTTCTCAACAGCATGAGCCAGGTCATCTTTGGGGGTATGTTTAACAGTGGATGAGAGGATCATATTAGAATCCCATCCAACATTCCTGTATCTCTAAATCATTGTATTCTTTTGTCTACATTAAAAGAGGTAATTTTTGATACCCTAGCTTCCCTAGAGAATTCCATCATGGAGCCCTTGTTTTAGTCAACTAAACTCTTAGAAACAGTATATTGAGTCAGCATTTCTGGTAGATGGACTCATGTTGATAAAGTGGCCACATCAAAAATTATCTCTCTCCCTTCTCATTCCTTCATCCTGACTTCTGGAAAATTGGTGATATTAGTATGTATATCACAAGGTTATTATAATAATTGAATAAATTAATATTTGCAATGCTCTGAGAAGAGTACCTGTGAGACTATTGCTTTAGAATTGTTTGCTAAACAAAAATTTATAGATCATGTAAGAACCTTTGAGTAGTTGATTTTTTTTTCTTTGTCCTTTTGATCTCACACTTTTTCTAGATGCTTTTCTAACTCTTACTTTCAATTAAACACATTCACAGTTAAGGAAAATTTAACCCAAAGCTCTCCTTGTTATAACAATTATAGAGCATCATTCCTTTATTCATTTAATGTTTTCTTAATAGTATGAGCATGTAACAAAATTTTATGTAAATACAATATATTCTCTTTTAGAAATTTCTAGAAGACTAAACTAGAACGTAATATCATAAACATGAAACAAACATGTGATCAATGAACAACCAAAAATAAAAATATGTTTTGTGCCTTTGAACATAACATAAAAAAAGATTTATACTGAATATGACATTTATTCTAAATCTTAAGTGATAAATAAGGCATTAAGTGACAAGAGAAAACAAAAAACAGTGCACATGTTTTATAAGAATATATAGAAATTGTAAGGCTGGAACCAGATTAAATATTCTTTGAATACATTAATGTTTCCCAAACCAATCTTTAATTATATACGAGAATATAATCAGTTGCAAGTAATGGAAACAAAACTTTTAGTGGGCTAAACAGATAGTTTATTTTATAAACTATAGTTATACAGAGGCTGGAATCGGTTGCTATCACAAATTCTTTTAATAAACCAGTTTCTGTCTTTCTGCTCCACCAATCTTAGCATGTTGGCTTTCTTTCTCATTTGTGTTGATTTGTGAACGTACCGATGTCTGCTACCTCTATACATTCTACTTCTAGGAAAAGACAGAAAAAACCAACATATGAACATCAATAGACCCAAATATAACCTTTTATACAGCATGGTTATTGGTAAAATATTCTTCTTTTATTCTCCCTGCCTTTGATTTAGAACAATCAGTGTTGTCCCAGCCCTAACTTACCATACAAATGCCTTCCCAAAATTATGCAGCATCATTCCGCTTATATCTCATTGGTTAAAACAGAATAGCCATGCTTCGCTCCAAGGAACCTGGGTAAATCATTATCTAGCTAGACACATGAACGCCCTAGAAAGGATTAGAAGAAAAGGCAGTGGATATTGGATAAGAATTGCCACACTATGCTCTAATTCTTGCTAACAAATCTATGAGCTTGCTAAAAATACTAGAAGTGATTTTATTTCAATAACCCCATTTCCTTGTCTTTTAATGAATGCTTCCTTTTGACTGCATGGGTCTATTCTCACGTATAGATTAAAGTTCTTTGCCTAATATGTGAGCCTCACCAGTCTGTACTTCAGAGGATTCATGTTGAATCTCTTATTATAGACACATGATACTTTTGAATTGTCCATCCTTCAGCTTGGCGTGCATTATAAATGACAGGCTATACATTTAGGACAACAGGCATTCAATTTGAATTAAGTTATTTAAACATTCTTTTCAGTGCCATAAAGTCTCTGCAATACATAAACATACAGTTGGCTAATTAAATCTACAATATGTGAAATTATATTACTCACTGGTTCAAAGTTCTTTCAACAGTGAAGAATGAGACTAAACTTACATTAACCTTCTTATCTATTGCCTTTGTATGTCTCAATAAACCTTATATATTTGTCAATAACAATAATAATTTTAAACAAAATGATCCCCCTACTTTTATATCATTTTATATTATTTTTGTAATGTTTTCAGCATTAGTAACATATATGAAACACTTGTAACTAATATGCTTGTGTTATTATGGCAAAATTTCGTGTATCTTTAAAAGCATACACAAAATAACAATAATAAGTAATGGGATTTTCATGTCATACTAAAAGAGAGGTCCATAATTGTTACAAAGAATGAAAATGTTTAAAATAATCTATCTTCTAATATTAAATTTTAATTGCTCTATTTCAAATACATAATCATAATTTTTTCCCCTGGCATGATCTAACAGAAATAATGTATATAAATTATAGCAGGGGTCTTCATTTGCTTCATGTGTTTCATTCTTAATTTTCTCCAAACAATGTAATAACATAATCTGTATAACTATGTGACAGTCACAGATAAATTGCAGTTTTTAAGAAAACTCTGAAATTTATGAGAAAATAAATAAAGACAATATTGACAACCACTATTTAGTAAGAAACTAAAGTTATATTTATAGAAAGCTAGTTGCTAGATAAATAGATATGGACATCAGTACATATAGGTATAGATAAGTACAGATGTGTGTATCTGTTAAGTATCTTGTATTGCTAATATCTGTAACATAGGATGCTGGACTTATTTTCTTTTAAATTTCTACATAAAAGCATAGAATTTCTAATAAATGTTTTCACTTCTCCAGTGGATCATCTTTTTCACCCCTGAGGGCATACAACTACACTTAGGGACCTTTTTGCTGGTTGCGATACCTAAATTTGATATTATTTACCTTATGTGATGACAGTATTTGTGGGATGTGAAACCCTCAGACATGGAGGGCAGACTTTTCTTATATGCAGGTTTATCAGGGCTTACTCTAGGAATTGAGTATGCACAGGTTTGGTATATGTGGGGGTCCTGCAACCAATACCCCATATATACTGAGGGATGACTGTATAATTCATCTATTTATTTTCACATTTGAGGCAACTACTTGTATATCCCTTAGTTCCTCTGTTGGCAAATATTTCTCCAAGGTAAAATTTAATTGACCTAAACCATCTCTAGGTACCTTTGAATTTGTTTAATTCATGTATTATTTAACCTTTTAATTAAATTTAACACATTTGATTCTGAATCTTCTCAAAGATAATTGAATCTGCACTGCCACCTATTTTTTCTCTCCTTACAAGTAATAAAAAACATTTAGGTCAATAGTAATTAAAATGTTATTTATATAGTGACTCATTTGGAAACACCATTTTAAAAAACTTCTTTTTTTTTTTTATAACAGATTACCTATCTATTTTCATAACTCCAATATTTAGATCTATATTAATCGGTGACATCACATTCTCTTTGTTTCACAATGCCTTGAGACATGGACAATGTAGAAATAATTAAGAAATAAATGAGTACCCTCAGAAAGTTAATTTCAATAATGTAGCAAAGCAGAAACTAGAATACAATGAGTTGAAAATTGCATAGTAGTTGATAAATAGAAATCAGAATGTGCAGAATGACATTTTAAGTGGTTTTATAATGAATTAAGAGAGTTTATTTTCAGAGTGTATCAGAATCAAATAAATGTTTTTAGATTCTGTTAAGCAGGACATTTGGAACAGAGATCATTTTAGGTAGAGCATTAGGTCACTAAGTGTTGGGGAGGTGGGAGGGGATGTAAGACAATTAAAAGCTGTGGTCATAGACTGGAATGTCTAATTAGAGATCCTGGAAATAGAATACTTTAAAGGATAAAGAGTCTATGTGAAGGCTAATTCAATAGAAAAGAGTCAAATATTACTACCGTTAAATTTATTTAATAGCTGCAAGACTATCATTAATAGAAATGTGTGTAAAAGAAATTAGTTCTCAAAACAATGGCAGATGGTTATTGAGAGAGGTAAATCAGTAATTTAATATAGTACTTATAAAAACACATTTTTTGTATATTAGTCAGGGTTCCTCAGATACACAGAACCAATAGGATACACAGACAGATTAGATAGATAGATAGATAGATAGATAGATAGATAGATAGATAGATAGATAGATAGATAGATAGATAGGGACAGAGATAGATGAGAGGGGATTTGTTAGGGAAATTGGGTCACATGATTGTGGTGGCAGAGAAGTCCCATAACAGGCCATCAGCAAGCTGGAGACTCTGGGATGCTGGTGGCTTGGCTCAGTCCAAGTCAGAAAGCCTTAGAACAAGAGATGCTAATGGTACAACTCTCAGTCCAAAGCTAAAGGCCTAAAAATCACAGGGGGTGGGAGTGAACATGGAGGGTGGTTCTAGTGTAATTTCTGGAGTCTGAAGGCTGAAGGGCCTGGGTTCATGATATTCAAGGGCAGGAGAAGAAGTATGTGTTCCAGCTCAAGGAGAAAAAGAAAATCCTTTCCTTTGCTTTTTTTTTTTTTTTTCTAGCTGGGCCCCTAGTCTATTGCATGGTGCCCACCCACACTGAAGGTGGATCTTCTCCAATCCATCCAGTGATTCACATGCCAATCTCCCTTAGAAACACTCTCACAGACACACCCAGTATCAATGCTTTACCAATTCTCTAGGTACCCCTTAATCCAGTCAAGTTGACATTTAAAATTAACCATCACAGCTGGGAACAGTATTCTGCCCTATTTTTGAAGTTCTGTATTATACTATTTCCTACTTATAAATGTTAATTTTTCAGAAAAACTCTCATGACTCTGTTGAAGTTCAACTCTAGTAATTTATGGGCATAAGACAAATAATTGGCACTTGTAAAAATGTTCACCTTGTCCTAATAAAGACATTTGTTTAAAAAAGTTAGAAATTGTAACCTTTATCATGCCTCTGTTTTAAAATCTGTACTGTACCTGGTCTTCCACCTAAGTAAAATAACATTTTGGTCTAATAAAAAGGGAAGTTCAGAGTCATACCATGTTTATTGTTTGACCTTAGGTATTACATACATATTAAACTTTAGTTTCCTTGAATATGAACCAAGACTAATGATGTATAATAGCCATTTTTGAACAGTTACTATGTTCAAGGGAGTTTGATCTGCCTTAACTGACAAAAAATGCAGAAGGATTTATTCTTAATTTTATACGCATTTTAACAAGTCATTTATGATTTTGTACACAGTGATAATAGTGAAGGATACAGCTCCTAGGAAAAATCGTTATAATAACAGATACATTCCAACTTGTTGCTTTTACTAAAATTCTCCCTTGTAAATGGGTGCTCAACAATGAGTACACATGGACATAAAGATTTAAATAATATACAAGGGGGAGGAGAAAGGGTAGGAAGTGGGGTTGTGTTAAAAATTTACCTCTTGGATACACTGTTCAATGTTAGGATGATGAACACACTAGAAGTCTAAACCTCACCAATACAAACTCTATTCATGTTACAAACCAGCACATGTATCCCCCTGAATGTATAACTCAAAAAAAGTTAAATGTACATAGTTATATACATAGTTATATATATGAATTTAATAATGCTGAAGGCTAGTTTCTGGTCATTTTTGGCAGACAAGACAAAAAAGAAAATATATACATAAAAAATACACACATGAAATAAAATTTAAAAAGGTTTTCCTGAGGACTGGGTCTTTTTTGTTTGCCTAATCTAACTTGACAACTTTTGCCTCTTAAAAGTGGTCTTTAATCCACGAACATTTAATTTAGTTATCAATACTATTGAGATTAAATATACTACCTGTTCTTTTTTTCTTTCTCTTCCACATATTTTTGGTTTAATTGCTATATTTTATCTCCACTAGTGGATTAGTGTTTAAACTAATTTATTTTATTTTGTAAGTGTTTGCTCTGTGTTACATCTCTGTAACATATCACAGCCTATTTAAAAATAATATTGTGCTCTTTGAACTATAGTATAAAACATTGTACTACCATTTCCACCCTTCATTCTTTGTGACATTTTTGTCATACGGTTTGGTTTCACATATAACTCCCAAAGTGTGTTATTAAAATGTTTTTTAACTCCACAATATGTCACTACTATTTCAGACAGTGTATTATCATTTAAAGATATAAGAAATATAATAAATTGTATTTTCTATCTTCCCTTATTTTGACCCCAGATGCAACTTTATTCATTTCTTTGCATAGGTCACATTTTCATCATGCATCATTTTTTTCTTTGGCCTAAACCACACTGCTTAAGTCACTTTGCATTGCAGGTCTGCTAACAATGGAATCTCTCAGCTTTTGTTCTCTGAAGAAAGCCCATATTTTTCTATGTCTTTTGAAAAAGATATTTTAGATAAATATAGAATTCTAGATTCAAAAGTTTGACTTTCAGTACATTAAAGAAGTTCTTCAGTGTATTAAAGAAGAAAGCTTCTTCCAGCTTCCAAAACTTTACATGAAAAATCTGTAATATTCTTATATCTGTTTCTGTATATGTAGTTTCCTTTTTCCTTTCAATTGCTTTTAAGATATTTTCTTCATGCTTAGTTTTAAGCAACTCAACTAAGATGTAATTTTTTAAAATTATTCTTTGCTTGGTGTTCACTGGATCTTTTTCATTTGTGGTTTGCTGCCTCATATTAAATTTGAAAAAATATGTAGTCATCATTTCTTCAAATAATTCTTCTACACTTCTTTCCTTTCTTCTCTGTTTGGCATTCCAAATATATGCAACATGTTCCCAAAGCTCCTAGATTTTCTTTTCTCTTTTGTTCATTCTTCTGCATCTTTGTTTTGAGTTTCTATCGTTATTATTGACCTATTAATTTCTATTGATTTATTATTTCATTTTTGGATTTTAGTCTGTTTATAAACTCTTGAAGGCATTATTTTTCTGTGATACCCTCTAGATTTTTGTGTAATAGAGTATATTATCTAGATTTCATATTTAGCCCTTTATGTTAGAGATTCCAATGTCTCACTGAAATTTCCCGTCTGTCCATGTCTGTTTCCAAGTTTTTCTTTTCTTTTTTTAAGATATTTCATAGTTTTTACTAAACAATTTGACTTCTATATAATTTTATAAGGCAATATTTGCAATCTCATGACACTGTAACAGTTTTTGATGTATTTACAGTTTTTATAAAACTGAGGTAAAATTGTTAATAATGAACATATTTTAATAAACTATATATGGTCAGTTCCACTGTTAAAATTGATGAGTATTAATAAAATTAGGAGGTGCTTGGCATTAGCAATTGACAAAATGGGGGCAAAAATAATTTTAAAATATAGAAGTATGCAAAATGCATTTACCCCTGAGTAAAGAAAATTTCATTGCAACTGTATAAACAGTACATCTTGTGGACAACTGAGTGCAGAAGTTTCTTTGCTTCCCACTCCTTTCTTTTTCTTTTTTTCTTTTCTTTTTTTTTTTTTTTTTTTTTTTTTTTTTTGAAACAGAAGCTCTGTCACCCAGGCTGGAGTGCAGTGGCACAATCTCGGCTCACTGCAACCTCCGCCTTCCGGGTTCAAGCGATTCTTCTGCCTCAGCCTCCCGAGTAGCTGGGACTACAGGCACACGCCACCACACCCGGCTAATTTTTGTATTTTTAGTAGAAACAAGGTTTCACCATATTGGCCAGGCTGGTCTCGAACTCCTGACCTCGTGATCCGCTTGCTTCAGCCTCCCAAAGTGGTGGGATTACAGACGTGAGCCACCGTGCCCAGCCCCTACTCCTTTCTTTTTTTTTTTTTTTAATTATTATTATACTTTAAGTTCTAGGGTACATGTGCATAACGTGCAGGTTTGTTACATATGTATACTTGTGCCATGTTGCTGTGCTGCACCCATCAACTCGTCAGCACCCAACTACTCGTCATTTACATCACGTATAACTCCCAATGCAATCCCTCCCCCCTCCCGCCTCTGCTTAATAGGCCCCGCTGTGTGATGTCCCCCTTCCCGAGTCCAAGTGACCTCATTGTTCAGTTCCCACCTATGAGTGAGAACATGCGTGGTTTGGTTTTCTGTTCTTGTGATAGTTTGCTAAGAATGATGGTTTCCAGCTGCATCCATGTCCCTACAAAGGACACAAACTCATCCTTTTTTATGGCTGCATAGTATTCCATGGTGTATATGTGCCACATTTTTTTAATCCAGTCTTGAACTTCCATTCACAATTGCTTCAAAGAGAATAAAATACCTAGGAATCCAACTTACAAGGGATGTAAAGGACCTCTTCAAGGAGAACTACAAACCACTGCTCAGTGAAATAAAAGAGGACACAAACAAATGGAAGAACATACCAGGCTCATGGATAGGAAGAATCAATATCGTGAAAATGGCCATACTGCCCAAGGTTATTTATAGATTCAATGCCATCCCCATCAAGCTACCAATGAGTTTCTTCACAGAATTGGAAAGAACTGCTTTAAAGTTCATATGGAACCAAAAAAGAGCCCGCATCTCCAAGACAATCCTAAATCAAAAGAACAAAGCTGGAGGCATCACGCTACCTGACTTCAAACTATACTACAAGGCTACAGTAACCAAAACAGCATGGTACTAGTACCAAAACAGAGATATAGACCAATGGAACAGAACAGAGTCCTCAGAAATAATACCACACATCTACAGCCATCTGATCTTTGACAAACCTGAGAGAAACAAGAAATGGGGAAAGGATTCCCTATTTAATAAATGGTGCTGGGAAAATTGGCTAGCCATAAGTAGAAAGCTGAAACTGGATCCTTTCCTTACTCCTTATACAAAAATTAATTCAAGATGGATTAGAGACTTAAATGTTAGACCTAATACCATTAAAACCCTAGAGGAAAACCTAGGTAGTACCATTCAGGACATAGGCATGGGCAAAGACTTCATGTCTAAAACACCAAAAGCAACGGCAGCAAAAGCCAAAATTGACAAATGGGATCTAATTAAACTAAAAAGCTTCTGCACAGCAAAAGAAACTACCATCAGAGTGAACAGGCAACCTACAGAATGGGAGAAAATTTTTGCAAACTACTCATCTGACAAAGGGCTAATATCCAGAACCTACAAAGAACTCAAACAAATTTACAAGAAAAAAACAAACAACCCCATCAAAAAGTGGGCAAAGGATATGAACAGACATTTCTCAAAAGAAGACATTCATACAGCCAACAGATACATGAAAAAATGCTCATCATCACTGGCCATCATTGAAATGCAAATCAAAACCACAATGAGATACCATCTCACACCAGTTAGGATGGCGATCATTAAAAAGTCAGGAAACAACAGGTGCTGGAGAGGATGTGGAGAAACAGGAACACTTTTACACTGTTGGTGGGATTGTAAACTAGTTCAACCATTATGGAAAACAGTATGGCGATTCCTCAAGGATCTAGAACTAGATGTACCATATGACCCAGCCATCCCATTACTGGGGATATACACAAAGGATTATAAATCATGCTGCTATAAAGACACATGCACACGTATGTTCATTGCGGCACTATTCACAATAGCAAAGACCTGGAATCAACCCAAATGTCCATCTGTTTCCAAGTTTTTCACTAGATCCTTTAACATCTTCATCATACCTACATAAACTAAAATGCCTTTCTGACAGATGTAACATCTGGGTAATTTCTGGTGCTATTTTATAATCTCTGTGGGGGTCTAAAATCAAGGAAATTTGCCTCTGTGTTCTTATGCATTTTTCTTTTCCTCAGTAGCATCCTGTTATTTCTTGTTATCTAGCATGAAGCTTGTTGTTGGGTGAATTAATGTTCTGATTTGCCTTCTCCAACTCAGGTTCTGGAAGGTTCTGTGTGCCTGATGTTGAGACTGGGACTTTGTCAATGATCCTGTTCATTTTCCAGAACCCTGGGGTATTATATTTCCTTATGTTTATGAACATCTTCTGTGGGACAGAATGTCCTGCCCTCCCTCTAGAGATAAAGGACTTCTGATTTACATAATGCAGGATCCTGGATCTGATTAATTTCACTACATCTTTCATTGGATCAGGTAGGTTTTGCTTTAAATTCTCCCCCAATGAACGTTTGCTTGGAAATAGGGTTTTCTGTCCCTTCTTCCATGGGAAGTAGCTTACTTGCTGTTATTTGTTGAAACGCTTGTGGTGGCGCAGGGATGTTTTCTTCCCCACCTCTAGGAGCAGGTAGCTCTTCCACTGCCCTTCCCTCAGCAGCTGTGTATCTTTGTCAGAGATCCAGACCACTAATATTTTATGTTTCTCTCAAAGTGGCTTTTAGTTTTACCGCTGTATGAGAAGAGCCTGAGGAGCAGACAGTTGTTTCAGTGTACCACAAAAGGTGGCTTTCTCAAGCTGCCTGCTTTGTTCTTGGCCTTTTTTGGTGACTACTACCATCATCAAGACCTGTAGGAAAGAGCTACTGAGTGAGTGTGGGCTCCAGGTGTGCCTGTGACTGCTGGGCATTCCATACTGTCTCTACAACTCATGCGCAGATTTTTATTTGTTTGTTTTTTGTGTGTGTTTTCTAGACAGGGTCAAACTGCCACCCCAGCTGGAATACAGTGGCACAGTCTCAGCTCACTGCAGCCTCAACCTCTGGGGCTCAGTTGATCCTCCCATGTCAGCCTCCTGGGTAACTGTTACTCCAGATGTACGTCTGCCACGACATCCAGCTAATTTTTTTTTTTTTTTTTTTTTTTTTTTTTTTTTTTTAGAAGTGGGTTTTCAACATGTTGCCCTGGTTTAAAACTTCTGGCCTCAAACGAAACGCCTGCCTCAGCCTTCCAAAGTGCTGGGATGACAGGCAAGAGCCACCATGCCTGGATGCTCAGGTTTTAAGAATACGGAAAACTTCAGCTATTTTCTTTTTAGTTTTTATGACAAAGTTTGGTACCACTCTGACAAAAATAAGACATTTTATTTGGCCCATGTGTATTTGGAGGGGCTTGTCAGATCTTGAAATTTAGTTCAAATGATATCCTTGCAATCATCAACCTTTGGCTCAGAAAATATTATTATTTTGAAGATATTTTTGTCTTTTTCTCTTTGTTGTAAAAGGACTGACATTCTCATGTTTTTTTTACATCTTAAGTTAAAGCAGAATTTATAGTTTTATTTGTTGTTTGGGGGTTTAAAGTTTTATGTTAGTCTTATTTTCAATAATTATGGTGTACTCAGTTTCGCATCCTGAAATGTATTGTCATATAGTATCATAGTGGAGTTAATTATACATGGAAGTCATTATGTGCTTTCATCTATTTATCTTAGGAATGTATGTGTGTATGCACATTTGTGTGTGCACATGTGTATGTGTCAAGAGGCAAATATAGAGATGAATTTAAATGGGCGATTACATTTTATGCATATTAAATAAGATATTTGAAACCTCTTTACCCTCATTTGATTGCAGTTCTCCTTGAATGTCAGAGTTGGAACACACCACACTGAGGATGATGCTAGTGTTTTCACAGTTCCTAAAATTAAGCCCAGTTTTTCACCTGGTATAAAACAATCTTTTTGAGAGACGCCACTAAAAAGATTGATATTACATCTCATGAGTGTACCAGAGATTGTGTTCAAGAGAAGAAAAACATATTTTAATATGAAAAAACTAAATGACTATGTTGGATTCCTGAGAGGAATCATACTAGTGGCACGTCTTTAGTGGCAGGTCTCAAAGACTTTGTTCAAGGTTAACTTGACTGTGATATTTGCATAACTTGTGGACTTTATCATTTGACCCTTACATAGACAGCAAACACACTGTGTAACTTTAGGGCTGTATACAACATTAACCTAAGTCCTTTGAAAGCACTTCCTAAACACAGTCCCTAGTTATACTCAAATAGGTTCACATCACGATAATGATACTACCAGGATTTTCAAAGTAGAATACTGAGAATGAGAACAAAATTACAAGTCTTACTTCAGTAATTAATTTTTTCTCTGACCTTGAAGAGGTAATTTCATCCCAATTTTCTTTTCATGTAAATATTAGGGTGCTCCATCTCTCTTTAAAAAATCATGTCAATTAAGTAGGCAATGGCTTAGATCCTTCCAGGTGTATAAACTACTCCCTGAGTGTAAATTACACTGTACTAACTACATTAAGTCACTAGTGCCTGAAATTCATTGAATTACTGCTCTACTGCACTAAATGTTCCCCCAATGACTTAAAAGAGTCAGTGTACTTTTAAAAACACTGAGCTTAAATACTAGGAGTTTTATGATGTTTTTTACAAAACTTGAAGAGAAGTATATTAACTATATGTAGTATATTTTCTCACCACTTCTAGAAAAACAAAGCTGACAGGAAACTTAAAAATGGATTAGATTGTACAAGATACCCACTGCTTTTAGTTCATGAGACGTACTTTAAAGGGAATAAAAAATATGCAAGTTCAGGGTACTATTTGAATTCATCATGCTAAATAGTTTCTGGAGCATAAAGCAAAGAGTGTCCCAAAACAGTTGGTAGCATAAAACCTGTCAAAATAACTTGCTAATTAGTAACATCTAACAGTATTTCTTAGTGAATGTAGTTATCTATACTTTCAAATTGAGTATATGTGAAGGCTTTGAAATACTATGCTATATTATCATTGAATAGCATTCCCTTGAGATGTTAATTTTGTACTGAAAATGTGCTACATGTTTAGATAACTATGCCTACATGATTAGCTATTTAATAGTATTT
This sequence comes from Macaca nemestrina, assembly GCF_043159975.1. NCBI lineage: Eukaryota > Metazoa > Chordata > Mammalia > Primates > Cercopithecidae > Macaca > Macaca nemestrina. The sequence continues at coordinate 28,752,101 of NC_092127.1, forward strand.
TGTAAATTTGGTCATAATAGTTTATTGTTATTAGTTTTTTTCCAAGTGAATTAATTTCAAATCTGTTCGTGGAATTAAGGATATAATCTAACTTGAATGTTATTCAGAATATCATTACTTCTTAATCTGAGTCACAACTGCAACAACATACCAGCAGTTTTTACATATCCTCACATTTTCGTGCCTCATGATTATTCTCTCTTGGCTTCATTTCCTCCTCCCTGATATAAGGGCAACCAGAGATTGTGTTCTTCACTCATTTTTTCTCTCTTTGGTTTATGCGTCCCTACTCTTGTGGAATCGGCTTCAATTATGATCAATTGCATATCTCATTCCCATCCCTATATTTAAAAAATCAAAAAAAAAATACATTTTTATACGTACCTGTCACAGTCAAGTGTCAAAAACACAAATAATTAAATTTTGACTGTTAAGTCTATTTTCTCTTTTAGAATATCTGTCAGATGGTCCACTCATCAGTCTGATTTGACTTTCCCAAACGTTAGTGGCTGTGTAACCTAAGTAATATATTTTCTTATGTTATTTGAAATTTCTTATTTCTCAGAGACTCAGCAGAAGTTTATGGCTTTCTTCAAAAAGGTCAATTCTGAAAGTTCTATAGAAGAACACATCATGGCATACAAGAAATAGCAGAGGAAACTATGAAAATAAAACAAAAAGGTATGGAAACTTCTCTTTCATTGATATTTGAAGGCTAAGGGCAGCAGAATGGGAAAGGAGTCACTGGCAGCACAGGGAGAAAACAGTAGGAGAAGGAAGACAGTGTGAATTCTGCTTGTTTTCTCTGGATCTTCATCAGTGCTGCCTCCACCTACTACCACTTCTAGATGCTATTACAGGCACTCACCGCAGTAACCAGGGCACTCACAAACATTGCCATGAATTTCCGAGGAAAAAATGACCTTAGGAACTTTTTCATTTTATGTATACCTGCATGTGTGTGTATAGTTGATAACTGCGGAAGAAACAACATAATTAGTCAAGTAACCAGCTGCAAACTCTAATGAATACTTGACTCAGACAATGATTATTCGTAGTTGAAACCATTCACTGTCACCTCCTGAGCACACTGATCAATCTTAAAATCATAAAAAATAAGAAGAAAGGTGTGGGTTTTTTTGAAGTGAAGCAATCAACACAATCCCATCTGTGTATTTTGTCATTGTACCTAAAACTTGTCAATACCCTAGAGCCAACTAGGGTATTCAGGGGAAGTATGAGGACTATATGAAGTGTCAATGAAGTAAAGAGACAAATTCAGATAACATGACTTTGAAGTGGACAAATGACCTAAATTACTGGAAAAGTTCAAAAGCAGTGAATTTGAAAGAGACGATTCTGGTGAATTAAATGAGATAGATATAAGTAATATAGTTGTAGGAAATTAAAGGTTCTCGGATTTTTCAAGGCTCGGGTAAAAGTCTCAGACTCCTGAGATTCTTCACGTAACCACCAGAATTAGGTCTGTAATCATTGCTTCAGATAATTGCTCAGATCCTAAAGAATAATAAAACTCCTCTTATCTCTTTGAGAGGGCAAATTGGTTCCAGTGCCAGACAAAGTCTCTAGAGTAAGCTCCCAAGGTGCTCCTGAAGAGACATTAGCAAATCCAAGAACTACAGTAAGGAGGAAACCCTTTCAGGCAAGAAAAGGAAGAATTACATCTATCCTCTTATAAGCAAAGAAAATATATTTTATTTCTTACTCTTAAAGAGTAGCCTGCTAGTCCTCTAGGGTCATTGACTTGGCTCTTTGGGTCAAGTCATCGGTGTGTAACTAGGGTAAGCGGCAGGGGTTGGGAGTTACACACTTCACACTTGATATTGACTGTGAGGTATTAATAAGAAATCAGTGTCTGATTGAGCATGTTTCATATGAGTATTCAGGATAAAATTATTATTTAAAATGAATAGTGATAGTATGTGACCCTTATCTACTAAAGAAACTGATATGCCATAGAGATTATTACAGTCTCTCCTGGAATTTAAATGTACCTTCTCATTTTACTATTATTACCTAAATATTTTCTCTCTATGCATTGCGTGTGTGTGTGTGTGTGTGTGTGTGTGTGATTTGTGGTATATGCTTGCAATTCAATTATTTGCATGCTCAGCCTTTCAATGCTTTCATGATGGCCATTTCCAAACATGGTTTTCCGGATGAACTCAGAATCACAAGCTTCGTTGTTATGAACTCAACCCAGGTTTTAGCACAATTTTCTTGGCCTAAAGAAAATTTAAGGCAGAAGAAAAATGCAAAAGAGCATTTGAGAAATGGGCTAAAATGTATATTAAACTGGAGTATTTTTTTCATTTCAAATATAGAATTCTGATTTATTGACATACACTTGTGTGTAGTTATTAATTAACAACTCTTAAAATTGTGTCATGTCAGTGGCATGACATATTCCTTATGCACAAAATAACCATTATGCATATATCAGGATCATTAATATATATTTTGTGGGAAGCAAGTAATTTTATAAAAATACAATGAATGCATTAAAATGAATCAAAATAAGCTTATAGAAAGTCCTTCTTTATGATTTTAAATCAGATATTCAAATATAGTCAAATTCACAAATGAATAAATATTATTACATTAATTTTCTTCATTAATTTTCTGATTAGGAAGATAATAATTGTCTTTAGATGTTTTTGAACATAGGAAAAAAATATAAATAAGGAAAGTACAATCAACCACTTTTCTTCTACTCAGCTAAAGTCACTGTTAAATTTTTGCATATTTCCCTCAGGACTTTTTTTTAGTAATTGTGTGTATGCACATACATTCATATATAGTTTGGATCATACTACATTACTTTGATATAATATTAGGACTACATATAGCTTTGTAAGACACTACCAGGCAAGAGACAAAAATAAAAGAAATCCAGGCCAGGCACAGTGGCTCACACGTGTAATCCCAGCACTTTGAGAGGCCAAGGCAGGCAGATCACCTGAGACCAGGAGATTGAGAGCAGCCTGGTCAACATTTCAAATGTTGAAATCCAGACGTTTTCTATTAGATTATATGACTGAGACAGACCTTTGGTGTGGGGATTTTGTTAATTTGACTAAGAGTTGTACTGTGTTTAATTTGTGTTTTAGCTATGAGTACCAAAACCTTCAAGATCCTCTAATACCCTTTGTTTTCTTTGTTTGTTTCTGCCTCTTCCCTTGACACTGGGCTTCACTGTTAACTCTTCCTTTTAAAGCATCTGTATGTTGCAGTATTTATTTATTTATTTGTTTGTTTGTTTGTTTATTTTAGACAGACTCTTGCTCTGTCTCCAGGCTGCAGTGCAGTGGCATGATCTTGGGTCCCCGCAACCTCCACCTCCTGGGTTCAAGTGATTCTTCTGCCTCAGCCTCCCAAGTAGCTGGGACTACAGGCACACACCATCGCACTCAGCTAATTTTTGTATTTTTAGTAGAGACGGAGTTTCACCACATTGTCCAGGATGGTCTTGATCTCTTGACCTCATGATTTGCCCACCTTGGTCTCCCAAAGTGCTGGGACTACAGGTGTGAGCCACCTCACCGAGCCGTATTGCAGTACTTTCATCTGTAATCTAATTCATTATACTGAAGCCCTATTCATATGATGGTAAGGTTTGGGTTTATTATGTTCCAGTGAAATCTCAGTCTCTTATCTCTTAATGAGACTGTATTTTGGAACTATGACCTTTGCAAGCCTTTTTCAAGCTATATATATAGTGTTATATCTCTGTGTTATGTCTCTGTGTTATACACAATTAATTGTTGTGACTGAAGCAATTACAAAGATACTTGGATTAAGAAAAAAAAAAGTATCAAAAATAGCACAAAAATCCCTTGTTCAGGTTGTGAGGCTATGTTTCTAATTATGAAAACATTTTTTGCTTTTGTTTATGTTCTTCTCTTAAGATAGTGCTGGCATAAATAAAAATCCACAAATGTTAGGAATAATTTAGGTGTCAAATCTACCAATTACCATCACTTTAACATTGGACATGACAATCAGCACTTCAGAGATTTGTTTCTAATAATTAATACTAAGTAAGTGCAGCTAATAGTTATTATGGTCAAATTTATATTGGAAAGTACATGGAATTAATAATTACAATAGTTGGTACATAACAAACGTTCAGAATATATGTTTCCTCTTATTACCAACGTTCAGAAGGCAGTAGATCTACCTTATTTGAAAGATATGTCAGATCATTGGTGTATAAGTGCAAAACGTGTGCGTATTATTACTACAGCAAACAGAAATGGACTTCGGTGAATAAATCAATAAAAATTTGAATTAAACAATTTTAGGATTTCACAAAGTTAATAAAAATGTAAAAAAATAGAAACAAGTTTGGAATATAGGTAGTGAAATGTTATTACAGCTTGGTGTCAGAAACATATCCAAAACCTTACTAGAAATGAATCCTGGGAAGATATTGATATTGGTAGGGGTGATCTGTCTTTGGCATTCTGCTTTTGCTCTTCTTAAAAACTATAGATTCCAGTATAGCTGAGCCCACTTGCCACCACATTTTTACTTGCAACACGTATTTTCAAATCAAATCTAGAGAGAATTTGTATTAGTTCGTCTTGCTGCTCTAACAAATCACCACATGCCTGGTGACTGAAAAAGCGGAAGTGTATTCTTCCACAGTTCTGGAAGGCAGAAGTCTGAACTCAGTATCACTGCGCCAAAAGCAAAGCGTCAGTAGGGCTGTGCTCCCTCCGGAGGCCCTAGGGGAGGGCGTTTCTGCCATTTCTTGACTTGGGGCCATATCACCCAGTCTCTGCCTTTGTCTTCACATTGTTTCTTCCTGTCCTGTCTGTGTCAAATCTCCCTCAACATCTCTCTTAAAAGACATTTTTGATGGCATTTAGAGCCCACATAAACAATATAGGACCATTCTTACATCTCAGGGTCTTTAATTTAATCATATCTGCAAAGCATTTGCCACAAAAGTAAATGTTTGATAGTTCCAGGGATTAGGACATTAAATTTTGGTGGGAGGGCATTTTAAGACCTCCACAGTGCCAGACTGCTTTAACCTATGTTGAAAGACTTATATTCCATTTCATATATATATATGAACCATTTCATATATATACATATATACACATATATCATATACATCTATATGAACCATTTCATATATATACACATATATACACATATATATCATATACATATATGTGAACCATTTCTCATATATATAGTTCATATATGGTTCATATAGTGGGCAACTAGGAAATAAAGCACAATTATTTTTACCAATTAAAATTTGTCCCCTCAGAAGATAATTTCTATTTACCTAGATATAACAGTGTGACTAAATGCAATTATACGATACTAAAATTTAGACTTAGAAAGTAAATCGTGAAATTAAACTAAATTAAGATGGAAAGGCCAAAACTAACACAATCACTATTATATTTAAGGGTTCATTACAAATGGAATAATAGCCATGTGTTTTTTATTCCCACTAAGCTCAAGACAAAAATTTTCTTGTAACAATCTATAAAAAACAATATCCTGAGGCAATAAAATCATATATAGATTACAGAATTTCTTTTCTGAAATCTTCAAGGGACTTATCTTGTTTCTAGAAAAGAGAAAAAGAACTTTGCTACAACTTTTTACTTTTAGAACTAATTGAACATCAAAAAAAATCTCATAATGTATATCCTTGTATCAAATCTGAAAAAAATATATTGCAGTGAATGCTGAGAATATTTATATGATTTATATAACCTAAAAGTCACAATAAAACACATTAAAAATGAATGAAATGGCATCATGAGCCATATTTTTATTACTCACTAAACCAAAACCTATATATCTCAAAAATAGCACCATGTAATTCTTTGACAAACATATTGAAAGGAAAAAGAAATCAGAATACACTACATCTCCGGAATAAGAAAGAAGATAAATACTTTTGATGTCAAGTATCATTTTTATGAACCTCTTTTAGGACATTTCATTTTTTATGACTTCAACATGAATTTTCCTCTTGCTTAAATAAAAATATATGTGTGTTTACTCACGTGTGTGTGTATACATATATATCTGGGAAGTTCCATCAAACAACTTGAATGAATGCATAGCCTGTTGAAATTTCATATATATGTATGTATGTATAAATGTATCCATGTGTAGGTATGTATATATGTATCTATATGTGTGTATGCACATATATACATGCATGTATATATATATGCACACATGCACACAACAAAACACACACAAAAACTAGAAACTTATGAACAATAGACTAATTATTGTAAAGTTCTTAAATAGCCCATAAATTAGTAAGAACTTTAAGAGCCTAGTAAGAAAGATGAAGACTCTTTAACAATTATAATCATATCTGTACCAGATCTGACTTTTTGTGGCTTGAAAGAGACAATCATCTGCATATCTTCTGAATTCCACATTTGGTAGACATTGTGTGAATAGCTTGAAACTGTCCATAGCAGTAATATTAACATCATGTAAATCAGCACATACTACATATTTTTTCCAAGACAGCCATATGTTAAATTTTTATTGGAAAATTACTGATTATATTGTTGTAGCTTAATTATCTGCTTAATTTCAAGAGCACATCTTGAAAATATCAGATGACTAACGTAAAATGTCAGTTCATGAGAATAAAAATTTAAAACGTGATTACCAAATAATTTATTCTCATGTAAATACATTTTCAGTTTACAAATTGCCTCTCTATGTAAAAAGAACAAATCCAAATTATTTATCTATGTTCATTTTAAAATTGAACAAAACATAGAAGTACCTGTTTCAAGACTTGGACAACTGACAGTGGAGCACTCCGTCTTGAGAGAAGGGAAAAGATGGTGTAAATATTCGATTTTAAGTTGCTTTTTTCTGGGGAGATTTTCTAATCCCTAAAACAGAAAAATACATGATTTTAAATGGAAAGCAGCAAGTTCACTGAGTGAAAGAAGCAGAAATGAGTGACACAGGCCCATGATGCATTAAGGTCTAGGAAACAGCCAGAGGATTAACCGAGAAGAAGCTCAGGTGATGAAGATAGGCATCCCCTTGAGCATTTGCCCATCCATGGAGCTGTGAAATGAGTGGAAATTATTCAGATTATGCCGTTAGACTTCTGATTATTTGTATTGGATAAAACACATTAAACACCTTTTGTATTCTAATGAGACCACAAAAGCTAAAACATTTTACCCTTTGGTTACCCCTTCCCCCAGCTCCTGCTTTGGCAGTCAAAATTAACACAGAGGTAGCAAGAGAAATGTAGTAATTTTAACAATGCATTTGCAACAACTAGAAATCACAAATTAAATTGTTCAACATAATCCTTGTATTTACAGTCAACATAATATGTAAAATTGATTTAGGAATGATGGAAGACCTTTCTGGTTGCTATTAAAAATCGGTAAACATTTACAAATACCAAGAAGACCTCCCTTTGCTCTCTTGAATAATGTTGCAAATCTACACTCTCCAGTCCCCAATTTTTGTTTTACACAGTGCCGTCGTTTCCACTTGTCATATTTGCCATTTCATTTTTCTTCACCTAAATTATTTTAAAACACACACACACACACACACACACACACACATACATATGTATTTACATCATTAGTTTTATTGACTAAAATTTTAAGTACTTACTGACTTCAATTGTTTTTTGACAAGTTTCCAGTAGGTGTAGCCTAATGAAAATAAAACAAAACATGGCAAAATAAATCTCATAATGTTTCATCAGATTGCTCAGCTTCCTAATGTTTCTGATTAAGTATTCTCAATATTGAAGACATTTGCACTGTTTTCAGCAAGGGAATTCACAATGGTGGTCTTAGTGCTTCCTTCCTTAAATAAAAAGTCACTATCATTATAGGTAAAATACCTGAATATTTTTGAGTCAGCAGATGATTGTAATATGCAGTAGACTTAACAACTATAGTTCTACTGGTTTACATATGAGAAGAATTTATGAAGAGCAATGACACCTGGATTATATTTTTGGATTATTTCTAACATAGTCTAAAAAGAAACCATAAAGTCTAGAGATAATATCTAACCCGAAGTGATGCAATATTTTATACATGAAGTGATACATTCCCAGGGAGAGTCCTACTATTAATTTTATTAGACCAGAAGTCCAAAAACATAAATACGTTTTAATTACAATTTTAAAACCAAATAATGGTGTTGATAAAGGAAAATGTACTTATGTTTCATGGGCCTCAATTTCTGAGATCATTAGTTAGTAAAATGTAGAAAAAATTGAAAAAAAAAACCAACATTCAATTGTGTGGATTTTCTTCAACATTCTGCTTAAAAGACTTTTAAATATAATTATTTTAATATATCCAATTTGTTGATAATGAAGACTCATTTTGGTGGTGCTAATATAATTCTCATGTATATTAAAAAGCAGGACTTTCAAGTCACATGAGGTAATGGCAGCTCACTAATCCTAATCTATTCACACATGATATGAAAAATTATATAGAGATAGATAAATGCCAGATAGATATAGATATATATGCACATACAACTATAAATTATTAGACTATTTTGAACAATTTCGTATTTATAAAAAGTCAATCAGATAGTACAGAAAGTTCCCCAAAAAACCCATCCATCCCACCTTAGTTACACTATTGTTAATAACTGGCATTGATTGTTTAAAGTGGAACTATTTGTGTTGTACATTCTATGGACTTATGATAAGTGTTAAAAATGACATATATCCATTATTACAGTATCATAGAAAATAATTTCACTACTCTAAAAATTCCATGTGGTTTAACTATTCATCTCTCCCTTCCCATGAACCCCCAGCAAGCTCTGATCATTTTATTGTCTCTATAGTTTTGACTATTTCAGAATGCCATATTGTAACCATACAACATGTAGCCTTTTTAGATTAGCTTCTTTCAATTGATAATATGCACTTGGGTTTCAGCTGTCTTTTTGTGTCTTGATAGTTCATTTCTTTCTATCACTGATTAATATTCTATAATATGGTTATACCACAGTTTTTTTATTCACCTACTAAAGGACATATTATTGCTTTCATGTTTTGGCAATTATGAATAAAGCTGTTATAAATATTCATGTGTCAGTTTTGTAAGTACATACATTTAGAACTAATTTGGGCAAATTCAAGGAGAATGAAGGATGAGTCATATAATAAGATTATACTTTTTATTTTTCTCCACTGAAAAGACCTACGAAAACAATCCTGCAACAGTGAGTAAATCTAGTATCCCAGTCATGTTTCTAAGTACCTCCCACTAAAAGGTCCCAGGAGAAATAGCTCATTCTTGTTGTGAATAATGAGGTTGCAACAGTTTGTCCTGTGAAAAAGTAAGAAATCTACCAATGATTACTGGTGTCATGTCAAAAGGAACCAGAAAAATAACGTGATGAAATATTTGATAAACAACAAAAATAGCCCTAACGGACAACACATAACAAATGTATTAAGAGAGATTAATTGTTAGTAATAATCATGTAAAAACTCCTTGAATCACCTTTGGAAGATATTAGTAAACCAACTCACTTTGACTGAATATTGGTCAAATAAAGTATAACATCCAGAAATTTCCTTTCCTTTTCTTTGGAAACTGTACCACAGTGTAACCAAACAGGAAACAAGAAACATCGGCCGGGTGCGGTGGCTAACGCCTGTAATCCCAGCACTTTGGGAGGCCGAGGCGGGCGGATCACGAGGTCAGGAGATCCAGACCATCCTGGCTATCACGGTGAAATCCCGTCTCTACTAAAAATACAAAAACAAAATTAGCCGGGGATGGTGGCGGGCGCCTGTAGTCCCAGCTACTCGGGAGGCTGAGACAGGAGAATGACGTGAACCCGGGAGGCGGAGCTTGCAGTGAGCCGAGATCCTGCGACTGCACTGCAGCCTGGGAGACAGGAGACTCCGTTTCAAAAAAAAAAAAAAAAAGAAACAAGAAATATCAGGAGAATGTTTCTTTAGAGAAGTATCCTAACTTAACTTATAAATAAAGAATTAATGATAGAATATCAGTATTTTTAACCCCCTGATGAAATAATGGATCTATGAAACGATCATACCTAGTGGCTGACATACATAAAGATAACTGGACATTCCATTTGATGGAAGTACTCAACAACACCTATGGTAGTCTCGCTAAAATAAATTCAGTCTCATCTGATCAAGTATCTAAATAGAAAAATTAGCATTTTTTAAGGTATAGCAGACCAAGGAAAGTGTAAAATAATAACAAGGAAATACCATCAGTAAAATTCAGATTGTAAAACGTGTAGGAACAATGACGTGCTCTCTCCAACGCTTACATTGCAAGGGTAATTCTTAACACAAGTAAGTAGAAGATTAACCGACATATTAAGAGACTTCAGAGTAAATTTGTGGATTTTGCTTAAATCTTCGTTCAAACAAATGAGGAGAAATTAAAATTAGGAAAATTAGAAAACTAATATTTTGATGATATTACATGATTTTATTAAAGATTTCAACAGACTTAAAAGCAGTATGTTTACGTTTACAAGAAAATATGTTATATATGTTATGTTAACGTATGTGTTGACATATATGTTATATATATGAAACATGTTATATATATGAAACATACATCATATGTTTCATATATATGTAAATATATCAGAGATATATTAAATCAGGGGTCCCCAGACCCCAAGGCTGCAGACCAGTACTGGACTATGACCTGTTAGGAACCAGGGCTCACAGAAGGAGTTGAGTGGTGGGTGAGGGAGCATTACTACCTGACCTCTGCCTCCCGTCAGCTCAGCAGCACGGGATTAGATTTTCGTAGGGTACGGACACTATCCTGAATTGTGCATGCGAGGGATCTAAGTTGTGTGCTTTTTATGAGAATCTAACTATCGCCTGATGATCTGAAGTGGAACAGTTTCTTCCTGAAACCATCCCCACTCCACCCCCATCTGTGGAAAACTTGTCTTCCAGGAAACTCATCCCTGGTGCCAAAAGGTTGGGGGATACTGTATTAAATTATTTATGAAGAAAATAGTAGGATGCCTGGGATATCCTTCCATAATTCAGGAGAAGAACTGTAAAGGGATGAAGATAAAGTATGATTGTCTATATTATCATTGTACAAGCTAGGCGTAAGTATATAAGTTTCATTATATTATTATCTTTGTATTACTTATATTTAACCTTTTCATAATGAAGTGTTACAAGTGAGTTATGTGCAATAATGCCCTTACCTGACTAAGCACAGATCATACTTACTAAGTAATTAAAATTTTAATTTCCATTCATGTAAAATAATTAAGATAAAATTATTTCAGTATGTTAAAATGAATCAATTTTATTTATATTGCTTTGAAGTTGTTTTAGAATTTATTCCCAAAAGGTTTTGCCGAACTTGTCCATCCCATGGGCCCATGCAGACCAGGACGGCTTTGAATGTGTCCCAACACAAATTTTTAAATTTTCTTAAAACATAATGAGATTTTTTTTTTTTTTGAGACTTTTTAAAAGCTTATCAGCTATTGTTAGTGTATTTCATGAGTGGCCCAAGACAATTTTTTATTATTATTATTATACTTTAAGTTCTAGGGTACATGTGCACAATGTGCAGGTTTGTTACATGTGTATACTTGTGCCATGTGGGTGTGCTGCACCCATCAACTCGTCAGCACCTATCAACTCGTCATTTACATCAGGTATAACTCCCAATGCAACCCCTCCCCCCTCCCCCTCCCCATAATAGGCCCTGGTGTGTGATGTTCCCCTTCCACAATTCTTTTTCTTTCTTTTTGTTTGAGACGGAGTTTTACTCTTGTTGCCCAGGCTGGAGTGCAACATTGTGATCTTGGCTTAGTGCAACCTCTGCCTCCCGGGTTCAAACGATTCTCCTGCCTCAGCCTCCCTAGTCTCTGGGATTACAGGCATGTGCAACCACGCCAGGCTAATTTTGTATTTTGAGTGGAGAAGTGGTTTCTCCATGTTGGTCAGACTGGTCTCCATCTCCTGACCCCAAGTGATCCACCCGCCTTGGCCTCCCAAAGTGCTGGGATTACAGGTGTGAGCCACCGCGACCGGCCCATAATTCTTTTTCTAATGAGGCCCAGGGCCAAAGATCGGACACACCGGTTTAAACTATCTTTTATTTTAATAATTCTTAAAGATTCAGGTAGTTTTTAAATATCTCTTATCTCAGATTATAGAGACTATATTATATTACACGGACATTCCGTTTTAGGTAGCATATTATGGTCTTCTACAGAGTTTACCTTAAAGTGTACAAGTAGGTGAAGAGTCTAGTTGACATCAAGAATTATTGTTGCTCACCTGTAGTAAGAAAGAAATTTTATATTTTCTAAAAAATCTCTGAAATTTTAGAAAAATGTACTATATGGGCATGATTTAAAACATGTCCTTTCTCCTCAAAGAATAAATTTTAGAAGTTATCAGCAAGGCTAAATAAACTATAATTAATGAGAAAAATAATTTAATACCACTCTCTTAATTTTTTACATGTAATTTCTATCCTATATGGAATATTTTTTATTTTATTTCAATTGTTTAGTGCATGTCTTTACCCTCAATTAAGTTAATATTTTCATTAAGAATCAATGAAGGTTTAGTATATTTAGATTCTGAATCCTTCAAAAGTATATAATCTCAGTAGTGTATTTTCACAATGAAATTGCGTTCACTGGATAAGATTCTCAGTGTGCAATAATTAAGTAAGAATAGCCTCATTCACTGAACTCTGATGTAGAAAATACAGATCCCAATGCAACCGAAGACATATAAACTTACTTTGCCTTAGAGATTTGACTTTAAAGACAAAGTGGGCATATTTAATACAAAATAAATTTACACTTCTAACTATAGTTTAGAAATCTGACTATAAGAAGACTTTAGTTCTACATGAATAGAATAATGATATAAAGAAAATGTAAAAATGACAAAATAATACATAAATGGGGTTTCAGTTTAAACCTAGCTTTCAAGTCTTTAAGGAAATTCCTCTAAAGGAAGAATTGAAGAGCATTTGAAATGTATATTAATTCCCTTCTTAGAAAGCCAGTCCAATTCTCACATATTTGAAAAGAAGGGGAAGTATTTAGATGATAATCATGCTACGGCTTAACATTTTTTTCTCTTTATTTTAAAGAGATTTTATGCTCACTTAAAAAAAGTACACATATATAACTACATTTATTGACTCTCCATTAGATTCCTATTCTGTCTTACCAGTAACACTGTCTCCAGAAGATAAATACACAGATGAGGATAGACAGTTATTTTGTGCTTAGAAATACATGTGAAATTTTAAAAACCTCAATGATAATACACATTACTTCATATGCTGTGTTTGCAACTTGAATTACAAAACTTTCATTAATTATGAGATCATTTTAAAATTACTTTTTCATGCACAGAAGTTTTTGAAAGTATTGGTTTGCACTGTATTGTATTTTAGATTTGTGCTATTAGTTGTATTCTTATTTCTAAATTAAGATTGTCCTGCGTTTTAAATGTTTTTCAGTCATTTTGTATAGATAGTATGATTTTCCTTAAATTAGGCATTGTAATTTTGAGTGTTAGAGTTTGACTTTTTGTTCCTTCTGTATAGAGTGATTACATGTCCTGATTTTTTTTCTGGGAAAATTCTGCTTTACATATGTTGGTTTTGAATTTTATTTGTTTTATAATTGGTCCCAGATTTTTCACTTTTTCTCAGTTATTATAAATTTTAGTTGCATTAATGGAGCTAGGATGGGCTTATTAGACTTCCATTTTGTACTTTTACTTCTGTCATAAGGCCTCATCCCATGCAAAGCTAAGCCATCAAGTATAGAGGTTGGAGAGAAAATATGTGAGATTATAGGTTCAGTATATGTTATATGTTTGTGGAAAATAAGAGACTGGGTAGTCCTGTATTAAATTACTTAGAGTTTTCTGAAAATTCTTTTTGTCTTCCCCCCCCCGCCCCCCAATAGCATGAGGGGTACAAGTGGTTTTTGGTTACATGGATGAATTCTGTAGTGGTGAAGTACAGAATTTTAGTGTACTCCTCAACTAAGTAGTGTACATTGTACCTAATATGTAGTTTTTTACCTCTCATATTTCTCCCACTCTCTCCCCTTCTGAGCCTCCACTGTCCATTGTATCACTCTGTATACCTTTGCATGCCCATAGCTTACCTCCCACTTAAAATTGACAACATGTGGTATTTGGTTTTTTGCTCCTGAGTTACTTACGATATTAGCCTCCACTTCCATCCAAGTTGCTTGCCAAAGACATTATTTCATTATTTTTATGGCTGAGTAGCATTCCATATTTTGTATGTGTGTGTGTGAATATATATATATTATATATGTATGTGTGTGTATGTGCGCATGTGTGTGTGTATATACACACATATATACACATACACTACATTTTCTTTATCCACTCATCAGTTGCATACTTAGGTTGATTCCATATCTTTGCAATTGCGAATTGGGCTGTGATAAATACAGGCATGCAGGAGTATTTCTGATGTAATGACTTCTCTTCATTTGGGTGGAAACCCCGTTGTGAGATTGCTTGATCAAACAGTAGATCTACTTAGTTTTTTAGAAATCTCCATAGTGTTTTCCATAGAGGTTATGCTAATTTACATTCCCACTAGCAGTTTATAAGTATTCTGTCTTCACCATGTCCACAGCAACGTATTTCGTTTTTTGAATTCTTACTAATCGTCATCTTTGCAGGGGGCTGATGTCTCATTGTGGTTTTAGCATGCATTTCCCTGATGATAAGTTATGTTGAACATTTCTTGATATTTGTTGGCCATTTGTGTATCTTCTTTTGAGAGCTGTCTATTCATGTCATTTACCCACTTCTTCGTGAGATTATTTGATTCTTCTCCTTGGTTATTAGTTTGTTTCCCTTGTAGATTCTCGATATTAGTCCTTTCTCAGATGCATCGTTTGCAAATATTTTCTCCCATTCTTTAGGTTGTCCATTTACTCTGATGAATATTTATTTTGCTGGGCAGAAGCTTGTTAGTTTAATTAGATCGTATTTATTTATTTTTGGTTCTCTCGAATTTGCTGCTGGGCCTTAGTCATAAATTCTTTGCCTATACTAATGTCCATAAGAATTTTTCTTAGGTTCCCTTTCATTAGACTGGTGCAAAAGTAATTGCGGTTTTTGACATTGAAAGTATTACTTACCATTGAAAGTACTACTTGCCATTGCAAGTATTGCATTACTTTCTATTAAAACCAATTCTAGTAAAATCAATTTTTGATCAATAAATATATTTCAAAATATAAAAGAAAAACTAATGTCCCAGGTTAATCTAACTTATAACAAAAACATTGCATTACTTTCAATGGCAAAATCACGATTACTTTTGTACCAGCCTTATAGAATTTCTATAGTTTCAGGTCTTAGAGTTAAGTCTTTAATAAATTTTGGATTATTTTTTGTGTATCATGAGAGATAGGTATCAAACTAGGCAAAAAGGGAACATATCTCAAAATACTAAAAGCTATACATGACTAACTGAAAGCCTACATCACACTGAATGGAAAAAACTTGAAAGCATTCCCCTTAAGAACTAAATATTCTTGATATAGTGATGGCCTAATTTCTTCTATGAAATAAATCTACAGCAGTTTATTTCATTATTTTATGAGTTGTTTTTTCTAAAGTTTAAAATAAAATATTTCAATAGCCATAAGCTAAAACAAAGCATGTGCACACACACACACCCCCTAAATTGCAGGCCAAATTAAAACATTAAGTATTGAGTTTCTATATTTTCAAGTAAGAATTAATACCGTGTAACTTACAGAAAATATTCATTTGATGTCCAATCCAAAGGCATAATTAGCTCAGTGACTGTATAGAGACCAGAAGAAATAAAACTGGGGAAATAGAAAACATAAAAGTAAATTTTCTTTTTTTTAAAATTTTTTTAAATTTTTTTCTATTTATTTATTTATTTATTTATTTATTTATTTATTTATTATACTTTAAGTTCTAGGGTACATGTGCACAATGTGCAAGTTTGTTACATATGTATACTTGTGCCATGTTGCTGTGCTGCACCCATCAACTCGTCAGCACCCATCAACTCCTCATTTACATCAGGTATAACTCCCAATGCCATCCCTCCCCCCTCCCCCATAAGAGGCCCCAGTGTGTGATGTTCCCCTTCCGGAGTCCAGGTGATCTCATTGTTCAATTACCACCTATGAGTGAGAACATGCGGTGTTTGGTTTTCTGTTCTTGCAATAGTTTGCTGAGAATGATGGTTTCCAGCTGCATCCATGTCCCTACAAAGGACACAAACTCATCCTTTTTGATGGCTGCATAGTATTCCATGGTGTATATGTGCCACATTTTCTTAATCCAGTCTGCCACTGATGGGCATTTGGGTTGATTCCAAGTCTTTGCTATTGTGAATAGTGCCACAATGAACATACGTGTGCATGTGTCTTTATAACAGCATGATTTATAATCCTTTGGGTATATATCCAGTAATGGGATGGGTGGATCAAATGGTATTTCTAGTTCTAGATCCTTGAAGAATCGCCACACTGTTTTCCACAATGGTTGAACCAGTTTACAATCCTACCAACAGTGTAAAAGTGTTCCTATTTCTCCACATCCTCTCCAGCACCTGTTGTTTCCTGACTTTTTAATGATTGCCATTCTAACTGGTGTGAGATGGCATCTCATTGTGATTTTGATTTGCATTTCTCTGATGGCCAGTGATGACGAGCATTTTTTCATGTGTCTGTTGGCTGTATGCATGTCTTCTTTTGAGGAATGTCTGTTCATATCTTTTGCCCACTTTTTGATGGGGTTGTTTGTTTTTTTCTTGTAAATTTGTTTGAGTTCCTTGTAGGTTCTGGATATTAGCCCTTTGTCAGATGAGTAGATTGCAAAAATTTTCTCCCATTCTGTAGGTTGCCTGTTCACTCTGATGGTAGTTTCTTTTGCTGTGCAGAAGCTCGGTGGTTTAATTAGATCCCATTTGTCAATTTTGGCTTTTGTTGCCTTTGCTTTTGGTGTTTTAGACATGAAGTCCTTGTCCATGCCTATGTCCTGAATGGTATTACCTAGGTTTTATTCTAGGGTTTTTATGGTTTTAGGTCTAACATTTAAGTCTCTATTGCATCTTGAAATAATTTTTGTATAAGGAGTAAGGAAAGAATCCAGTTTCATCTTTCTACTTATGGCTAGCCAATTTTCCCAGCACCATTTATTAAATAGGGAATCCTTTCCCCATTTCTTGTTTTTCTCAGGTTTGTCAAAGAGCAGATGGCTGTAGATGTGTGGTATTATTTCTGAGGACTCTGTTTTGTTCCATTGGTCTATATCTCTGTTTTGGTACCAGTACCATGCTGTTTTGGTTACTGTAGACTTGTAGTATAGTTTGAAGTCAGGTAGCGTGATGCCTCCAGCTTTGTTCTTTTGTAAATTTTCTTTTAAATCAAATGGCTGATCTAGTACAATCTAAATTTTAAAACGTAATATGAAGACCAGTTACTTATGCTTGTAATTATAATATGAATACAGAGTTTGAGGGAACACCCCATCATGATATAAACAGTATTTTTACTCAATTAAAAAAATCTATGCTTGAACTTTGTTGTGGTACATATTTAATTTAAAACACATCTAAACTGTGATATCTAGTAATCAAATGAAAGTTCTTATTTCTAAAGCTTATGACTATTTTTACACATAGATACTTTAAAATATTAGAATCACAATATATTTGTAATAAAGCTAATGTGAAATATCATTTATTTATGTAATGTTTTGGCAAAATGGTATATGTTCTCTCTCTTGCCTGATAGCAATTGAATTTAAAAATGTTAAAATATATGAAAAACTTTTGTGAAACCAATCTTAGTGTTCTACTAAGTTTTAAAACAATTTTGTAAAGGAGTACTCTAAATGTCTAATGCATTCAAAAATCAGTTGGAAACCATAAATCAGAGTGTCAAAACTAAATTTGTGTGACACTAAAGTGTCAAAATTAAATTTTTTGATATGTTTATGTTACAAACTATAATTTTGAAAACAAAACTTGCAAAAAAGTTGAAATTCCATTGTGCTCCTTCAAATGCAATGGAGAAAATTAAGAATAAAACAAAAAATACAAAGATGAGCACTTCAAGTTGTTTTCCATATTGCATTTTAATTCTGTAATTCTTCTTAGAAATATCTTGAATTGTAGGAACAATCTATTGATAGAAAATTGACTTTTAGTTAGACCAGTTCATATGCTCTATGGGATGGAAAGTAGTTTAGAAGGCCTAAGATGTTCTATCATCTCAATTCAAAGAAAATCAAATTTTTCTATTATATTTATCTTGTAAAACATTTATCAAAGATAAATATCTACAGTGGAGGCATAAAGTCAGTATGAAAACTATTGGTGCTGAAATATTTACAAATATTTCAATATAAATGTTATTAGAATCAACAATATTTTTGACTTAGTTGAATTTGCCCTAAGTACTTGGTTTGTGTAAATATGTTTTATAAAATAAAAACAAAATTGTCTAGTTATTAATATGTTAACCTTAATAAATCAAACAATAAGTTAATATTAATAAGTTAACTTTGATAGAATAATATAGTAATCTTTAACTATTCACAATAACAAAGACTTGGAATCAACCCAAATGTCCATCAGTGACAGACTGGATTAAGAAAATGTGGCACATATACACCATGGAATACTATGCAGCCATAAAAAAGATGAGTTTGAGTCCTTTGTAGGGACTTGGATGCAGCTGGAAGCCATCATTCTTAGCAAACTATCACAAGAACAGAAAACCAAACACCGCATGTTCTCACTCATAGGTGGGAACTGAACAATGAGATCACTCGGACTCAGGTAGGGGAACATCACACACCGGGGCCTATCATGGGGAGGGGGGAGGGGGGAGGGATTGCATTGGGAGTTATACCTGATGTAAATGACGAGTTGATGGGTGCAGCACAGCAACATGGCACAAGTATACATATGTAACAAACCTGCACGTTATGCACATGTACTCTACAACTTAAAGTATAATAATAATAAATAAATTAAAAAAAAATTAATGATGGTTTTAGGTAAGTTTTATTAAAAATTTAAAAATATTAAACATATGCATTTCTTAGAAAAATACCAGTAATTGAGTATTAGTGATAGTTAAGAATCTGATCAAATATGAATAGTACCAAAAATAATGGCTTATCTCGATGTTATTTTTAAATGTTTAGACAATCAAAATAAAATGAGATATGTTTTTTGGGTTTGGTTTTGTTTTGCTTTGTTTTGGTTTTCAGTGACTGGATATGGATCATTTTACTTTTAGAATAATTATTTAAAAATAGTTTTTAAAAAGAAATAATCTAACAATCTATTAAAACCAACTTTTAGTCAATCAATATATTTCAAAAAATAAAATAATACTTAGTGTCATGGGTTAACCTAACTTACAACAAAAGCTTGAATGAAATAGTTTCTTAGTAAGTAATGTTGACTAACTAGTTTCTCCATTCTTCTCTCTAAAATTCCAGTTTTAGTCATTAAATTTTCGGAGACCTCTGAATTTTATTTGTATTTCTGCTTAAGGTTAGACAAAACCTAAATTTTCTTTCTAAAACAGATTTGACTTGTACTTATTTTAACTCCAGTGAAAATCCTTTGTCTCTAAATGCAATGGTTCTTCACTTTACTTTATGGAGACCTATTTCTGGTTCCTAAAAGTTTCTATGGTTATGTTTGTTCATTAATGCTTTTAATGTTCCTTGCTATACTGCTGCTTCGATTTTTACTATCTTGTTCACACCAGGTTCTCACAGCTTGGAGTTTACCTTGAGTCATAAAAATTTGAGAATGTGACCTAAACTCTAATGATGTAGAACACTGCATGGCTCTCCAGGGCACAGTGGGATTAGTGAGGGTTTGTGTACTTTTAATCAAGTGCTCTAATGAACATACACCGAATTTTGTGGAATGGCTACAAGATAAATAGGTCTGTTAGGAGTGGAAAAGATGATATGCTGAATCACATAAATAACATGATCAGGGAAGAGAACGTACTCCACATCTCTACTTAAATATGAGAATCCCGCTGAATATTCTCGTTGGGCTCCCAGCTAATGACCATAAATAAGTACATACTCTATGCAGAATAATTAACTTTTATATCTTTAAGATACAGTGTGACAGTAGAGACCTGACACTCTTCATAAATACCAAAGCACAGAGAATAGAATAGGAATAGCTCTTCCAACGTTAAATATACAATTTTGTAACTAAAATAACATAATAAAAATAATAGAAATGAGATTTGAAATCAAGTTTTTCCCAATTTATCTTTTGACCGGGATTATGCCTGCTTGCTTCAGATAACTGAAGCATTTGAAGCAGAGTAACTTTAATCCAGGAGAGCTGAAAGAGATGTAACCTGCAGATTGTTAATGGTTCCTTGAGCACTGTATAGAGATGAATTTTAGACTAATCTGCATTCAGCAGGCATGAACACTATGGTAGAAAATAAATAGACACATAGTGCTGTGAAGGAGTGATTTTTGCTGTCATAATTCCCATGCATTTTGCACCCAGAAACCTCAATTTTTGTTAAACAGATCAATTTTAGTGTGTCTATGTATACCTCTCTAAAGCCAAACTTACTTTTCTTCAATTACTTAAATTGTAATAATTTCATTTAAAGTCGTATACATCCATGATTTTATAAGAAATGGATAAATGTACTTCTACTTACATACTTTTACAAGTTATTTTTAATTTTTAAATGATTTACTTATTTCTTATTTCCCATCCCCATGTTCCTTCCACCCTCGACCCTTCAGGCACATTAGAACTCAATACCTCAACACCTACCTAGTCTAACAACATAGTAGTATATTTTTTGGAACTTGATTAATATGTTCTGATAACCCTGTAGAGACATATACCTTTCTAAATAGGCATGCAAGCATAAGTATATATGAGAACAATTTGTATTATGGTTTATTTCCAAAAATTACATATTGTGCATAACTTGGGGCATCTTCTTTTCTCACATAACACCATTTGATGAAAATCCCTACATATTATATAACAGGGCTCTTAGGCATATTTTCAAATGTCTACTAAATTCTACATACTTTCTATGTACCATAGACTTTAGCCATTTTTGTATTAAAATGTCTGTACTTTCTTTCCATTCTTGCCAGTTATAAGACTTTTGCACATTAGAAATGATATATTTCAGTGCCATCTGCCAAAACTCAATATTTTATTACTTTTAAATATTATATTTATAAATGGAATTTTTTAGAATTCGCATAAATTTAAGGCAAACATTGCAGTTATTTTATATCAACATATTGCATAGTGGTGACATCTGAGCTTTTAGTGTAACCACCACCTGAATAATGTGCATTGTCCATTAAATAATTGTATCCATTAAGTCATTTTCCATCCCTTACTTCCCTCTCACCTTCCCACCCTTCCCAGTCTCCAGTGTCTATGATGCCACATTCTGTGTGCATGTGTACAGATTATTTAGCTTCCACTTATGAGTGAGAACATGTAGCATTTAACTTTCTGCTTCTGAATTGTTACCTATTCATGCAAATGTTGTTTAGAGTTCTAGAGTTTAAAATCTTAATTAGGTAAGTGTCTGCTTATAGAATTTATATGTACTTTCATTAACGTTTTTCAAAAGAGATATATATATATATATATATATATATAAATTTTTTTTAAGTTTAATTCTGTGTTTTATTTTTAAAACATTGTGAGATGGCCGGCACGGTGGCTCACACCTGTAATCCCAGCACTTTGGGAGGCAGAGGTGGGTGGATCACCGAGTCAGGAGTTCCAGACTAGCCTGGCCAACATGGTGAACCTTCATCTCTTGTAAAAATACAAAAATTATCCGGCTGTGGTGGCACAGGCCTGTAATCCCAGGTACTCAGGAGGCTGAGGATAGAGAATGGCTGAGGCTGGAGAATCGCTTGAACCCGGAGGCGAAGGTTGCATTGAGTCAAGATCATGCTACTTACTGCACTGCAGCCTGGGTGACAGAGCAAGACTTCATCTTAAAAATAAATAAATAAAATAAAATAAAATAAAATAAAATAAAATAAACTCTGAGATTAGTATCAAACAAACAAACAAACAAACTCGGGCTGCGCGGTGGCTCACGCCTGTAATCCCAGCACTTTGAGAGGCCGAGGTGGGAGGATCACCTGAGGTCGGGAGTTCAAGACCAGCCTGACCAACATGGAAAAACCCCGTCTCTACTAAAAATACAAAATTAACTGGGCATTGCCGTTCATGCCCGTAATCCCAGCTACTCAGGAGGCTGAGGCAGGAGAATCGCTTGAACCCGGGAGGTGGAATTTGCGGTGGGCCGAGATCATGCCATTGCACTCCAGCCTGGGCAACAAGAGTGAAACTCCATCTCAAACAAAAAACAAACAAACAAACAAACTCAGATACTTAGTTATGCCAGAACCATTAAATGAATAATATATTTTATGTGGATTTGTCATATTTAAGATATTTTCTCTCATATAAGGAGATCTACTGGATTACTAATCTTTTGTCTATATCTACTAGTATTATATTGATGTAATTACAATGACTCTATAACGTGTGACTCTGATGAAATAGTCTCTCATAATTGAAATACTTTAGTATTCTTTTCTTAACTATTCTCAGAAATTTTTTTTTTTCGAAGTCTTGTTCTGTCACTCAGACTGGAGTGCAGTGGCAGGATCTTGGCTCACTGCAACCTCTGCCTCCTGAGTTCAAACGATTCTCCTGCCTCAGTCTCCCAAGTAGCTGGGACTACAGGCACCCGCCACCACACCCGGCTAATTTTTTGTATTTTTAGTAGAGATGGGGTTTCACTGTGTTAGTCAGGATTGTTTCGATCTCCTGACCTCATGATCCACCTGCCTTGGCCTCCCAAAGTGCTGGGATTAGAGGTCTGAGTCACGGCACCTGGCCCAGAAATTTGTTCTTTTAGATGAAATTTGAGATTACTTTATAAAATCCAAAAAATTAATAATCTTGAGGGATTACAATTATATTTTTGATTAATAGATACGTTTCCTGAAACTCATATTTTATAATATTGTCTTTCCAACCAAAGACAAAACATTTAGGAGAGTGATCAAATAGTCACACACACTGGACAATATTGAATCCAGTATACATTTGGTACCATAACCAGGAAAGTTTTTCACATAAAAAAGTACATAAAAATAAAGCACATACATGAACACAAATGCTAATAATCTAAAGGTGTAGCCAATTGAATCCAAAAGGAACGTTTGAATCCAGTATAAATATATTACATTTTTTTTCTGGTTTTGATATTTGTGCTAGATTCAGGCATTGTACAGTTCTCTATACATCTATTTGATCACTTTCTTAAATGCATTGCACAATTATTTTTAGCCTAACTTTTGATTATTGTTATGTTTAGGTCAGTTTAGTCCAAGACATATAGTGAAGATGATATGCAGTGAAGTCCCCAACTGTATATTAAAAATATATTTTTACATATGTGTGCTTTTATATATTGCTTTTATATATATCTATATTTCATAAAGATATCCTTAAATATTTAATTGATTTGCTGTATGTGTCTATTTTACATACCGTTTTATGATTGTGGTTTATTATAATTAAATTTTTGTTATACATACATTTTGTCTTTTTCATTACACATGTATCTTTTTTATTATTGTTATTGATTTAAATTTCCATATGCTTGACATTAATATTAATATCACTTTTTTTGTTTGATTTTCCTAGTATGTGTTATCCTATGTCCCTCAAATTTAATATGTAAAATTGATATTTTAATATACCTTTTAGAAAGCATACAATACTGTGTTTACTCTTTGGAGTAGACAAATTAAGCTGAGCTAATAAACAACTCTAGACTTTCAGTAGCTTCGAACACTAAAGGTTAAATTTTCGATCATATTTTACATCTAGTTCTTTTTGGAGCTGGGATATGTACCCTCTTAACCTCATGGAAAGAAGTGGAAGTGATTACAACAATTGTCTTTGATGATGATATTAATTTAAAATACTCTGCACTTTCTCTCTTGTATATATGTGAGTGAAATTTGTATGCTATAATCTTTATAAAGAGAAACGACTATTGATACAAAACCTAGCAGATACGTGAATGATTTAAGCATTATTGATAAAGCTTTTGTAAGTAAAACTTTTTGTTTGCATATTTGCCATGAAGCACTACAAGATACAGATCCCTGTAAGAAAGTGAACTTTATTTTTTACATATGTGTGCTTTTATATATTGGCCATACCTATATAGAGATAAGCTCCCGCTAAGGCAAATATCAGAGCCAATTTAGACTTGCTTGGATAAAGATCCTATATGATTTTCAAATTTGGGATTATAGTGGATAATAGTGTTTGTGAGAACTCTGAATATAAATACTATTATAAATTATGTATAATAGAAACACAGTGGCTTCTGATATAGATCTGAATTTCTCACTTAAAAAACACTGAATAGCTTTTACCTAGAGAGCCAAAAGAATAATACATTTTATGGTCAAGTCTAGAGCTTCCTCTATTTTGGGAACTACTTATTTTGTACCTCTTTGCCTGATCCTTTTAATTAATTACTTGAAGTTATTGATATTTTCTTATAAACTCATGCAGAACTTTCATGTTCAATGTTTTCATACATTGACTCCTAGATAAAAATTTGCTCCTCTTTAGCATACACACTGAAATTCTTGCTCCCCATGTTACTGGTTAATGACTACAGCCATATGAGACAGGAGCCTTATGGTTCTCTCTGGCCTGACTGTGCTGTGTCTGTGTTCTGTATGGCGAACAATGAGAAAAGGATTAAACAGCTCAGTAGGTGGGAAGTCACTTCCTGCCTGTAGTCATATTTGAAAAAAGGATATCCTATTGTATAGTATTATTAAACATCCTCCAAACAGACATACTCCTGAGGCCTTTCTGTTTAAGATTTCAAGTTCAATATATAATAGAAATTTACTGAAAACAATAGTCATGTAAAACATTTCCATGAACATTTTTTCCATTTACATATATAAATTAAAAGGAAATTGTAGTTTGTTTATTCTATTTACAACAATTTCAACTATTTTGATACTTTTCTAAGCCTGTAGAAATAATTTAATACTCAATATTCAATATTATTTTATCAATAGTTGATATAAATTTGCTTTTCCTCGAGCAATTACAAAAGAAGCAAATTTGTGTCACTGAATTCGTTATTACATTTTTCTTGAGTAGTAATAGTCTGAAACATTAGAGTAGATGTAAAAGCATATCTTTATAGACCCTGTCACACATTATTTTAAGAAACAGGACTTTATAAAATACAAAGTAATATTTTATAGAATGCTATTGAAAGCATTTTTCTAATTTTACTATATCATTGTCAAAAATAACATGTTAAAAATGCCAGAAATTCAGCTACAATCTATTTATTTATTTATTTTGAGATGGAGTTTTGCTCTTGTCGCCCAGACTGGGGTGCAATGACACACTCTCAGCTCACTGCAACCTCTTCCTCCTGGGCTCAAGCAATTCTCCTGTCTCAGCCTCTCAAGTAGCCAGAATTACAGACCTGCACCACTATGCCTGGCTAATTTTTGTATTTTTAGTAGAGACAGGGTCTCATCATGTCAGCCAGGCTGGTCTCGAACTCCTGACCTCGGGTGATCCACCTGCCTTGGCCTCCCAAAGTGCTGGGATTACAGGAGTGAGCCCCCGCACCTGGCCCAAGTATTTCATGTTTGGAAAATTGGAGACCCCATTCTATTCCTCTGTTTCTGCTACATGTTACAAGAGGAATGGAACCTGCACAGTCTTCTATCCACAGACTTCCATCACATTTGGTTTCAGGGCACTGAATGTAAGGAAGAGAAGGAAATAGCACTCTCCCTGTACATTTGGTGTGTGTTTGTTTGTTTGTTTGTTTGTTTGTTTGTTTTGGCAGTATCTCTCCAGCAGCAGCATGTAACAACTGCTTCCAAGAGATTGTTGCCAGTTCTAACACTGCAAGCTTGAAATCTCTTCTCAGTGACAGGCCTCAGTGTGTCCCTGCTGGTCTTAACCTCATACATGTGATATTTCTTCTGTGGTGGCAGTATAGTCACTGGAGCTCCATTTTTAGGAGCTCCAGTCATGGTCATATGGTTCTTTTCTCCTTGGTGTTCATAGCAACTCACCTGGTATTCCTCTAGAAGGACAGGAGAAAGTGAGCTGCTGGGATTTGGTAATAACATTTTTCTTCCCCTAGGACCAAGGAGAGTCAATGTTTCCTGCTATTACTAATCTATGGGTTACTCGATTTTTCTTTTTCCCACTCCAATTATCTCAATACTTGTTTACTGCTTCCCTGTGCTAAATTTCCTCTTTCTAAAATATCTAGAATCATATCTATTTCATCGACTGGATGTTTATTACATGATACAATAGGTAATGCAATAAAAGGCCTCAAATAAATAGGAGATTTCTTCTGAAATGCGTTGGACAAAATAAAATGACCATAATAGAAAGGTGAGTTTGGTCAGTTGCTATGCCATTGATTTTTATATGTCCATTGATAATCTATTCATATTGCACAGAATTGTTTAAAACACCTATCTTGAGGAGCCCAGATATTTTCAAGAAGACAAAAATTATATAGGAGATTTCAAATTTGATTTTGTTTCATTAGCCAAAAGTTTTATCTAGTGAATAATTATGAACGGAAATCTAGATTCATGCTTAATATTACACATTTATCAAATTGTGTGCATATAAAAGTATAGTTATATCAATGTTACACTTTAAATATTTTAAAATTTTATTTTAATAACAAAAATAGCAATACTATTTTTAAATTTAATATTAAAAAAATTGAAAGGGAAAAAAAATCCGAAATGGAGCCACCTCTTGTGTTCAGCCCATATTTCAGCAAGGACTTTAAGCATTTTAAGGCATACAGGTTGTTTACACAAGCTTAAAATATCAGACTTAAGAAGTAAATAAAACACGAGAGTTCCAAAATTAGTTTAGATCACTGATCTACTGAACAAAGAGGCAAAATAATTAGTTGTACAAATATTCACCCTCTTTTTACCGTAGGCCTAATTTGAGTAAAAAATGCTATGTTTCTGAAGGGCTACTTGTGTAGAATGTTAAATCAATGAACTCATTCAGACTATCACTTGCTACTTCAACTCAATATTTCATGACGGCAATAGCAGGTCAGAGAGTTGGGGTTTCATTGAAGAGTCTCATTATGAGAACTGTTTTTATTTATATTGGAAGTTTTTGATGCTTACCTTCCTTATTAGCTGACAGTAAGAAAAGCATGGTAGATTTAAACATATGAATTACTATAAACCATGTCAAATTACTTCAAAGGCCATCATATTCTATAAACACAGACCTAGGCTGTTTATTATAACTTTTTTGTTTTGTTTTGTTTTGTTTTTTTTTTTTTGAGACGGAGTCTCGCTCTGTCGCCCAGGCTGGAGTGCAGTGGCCACATCTCAGCTCACAGCAAGCTCCGCCTCCCGGGTTCACGCCATTCTCCTGCCTCAGCCTCCCGAGTAGCTGGGACTACAGGCGCCCACCACCTCGCCCGGCTAGTTTTTTGTATTTTGTTTTTTAGTAGAGACGGGGTTTCACTGGGTTAGCCAGGATGGTCTCGATCTCCTGACCTCGTGATCCGCCCCTCTCGGCCTCCCAAAGTGCTGGGATTACAGGCTTGAGCCACCGCGCCCGGCCTATTATAACTTAATAAATACTTAGGAAATCCTTTAAATTCTACATGTCGTTAAATGTAGATACATTCAGAATCACTCTGTTCAAGAGTATAATGGTAAAAATTAGATTGGTTATTTTTATTTTACAAGAGAATAATTTTGTGAGAGGTTTGGGTCAGTTGTTTTGTGATATAAATAGGGAGTTTTAATCCTAGTATAAAACATTTAATTTTTCTCTCTTCACTTGACCCTAACTTCATCACTAGTAGTACTGAAAAACAAACAAACAAATAAATAAACAGAAATGTGCAGTATTATAATTTAGTATCAAATGCAATTTCATATTTTACCATGCTCCAAGAACCTATCAATTTATCCATCCATCTCTCCATGAACAAGGAAGAGAGACAGTTCAAAATGAAAACACTTAAAGTTTTCTGAAATTATTTATGAATAATAAAATATTTTTATTATACCAGAAGCTGCTTAAAAAAGCAAAAATATCATTGTTTTTACTTCTGAATATATTATGGAAATATAACATTACTGCTTTATCTGCAATCTCTTATTTTTACACACGTTGAAACTTTAAAGGCTGAAACTGCTGTCTTCTTAATGACGTAAGTATTTCTGAAACTTGTTTAAATAAGAATCATTTAAAACAATAAATTACAATCTGAATAATACATTGACATTTAACCATCAAAGTAGGACATTTCTATTACATGGATAATTTGTTTAAAAAATCAACTCATACATTTTGTGGCACACTATTTTCTTCTGTCACAATTCACAATTTCCTTTCCAGATCCTGTAGAAACCCTTTTTTTTTTTTTTTTTTTCTTGAGACGGAGTCTCGCTCTGTAGCCCGGGCTGGAGTGCAGTGGCCAGATCGCAGCTCACTGCAACCTCCGCCTCCCGGATTCACGCCATTCTCCTGCCTCAGCCTCTGGAGTAGCTGGGACTACAGGCGCCCGCCACCACGCTTGGCAATTTTTCTGTATTTTTTAGTAGAGACGGGATTTCACCGTGTTAGCCAGGATGGTCTCGATCTCCTGACCCCGTGATCCGCCTGTCTCGGCCTCCCAAAGTGCTGGGATTACAGGCTTGAGCCACCGCGCCGGGCCGAAACATTTTTAATTTATAGTATGTTTGGATATTATGTTGTTTGATTGAGTCTTATGAATTATCACTATAAACATTACCTATTGTTTAAGGAAAATTAGTTTAAACATAAAACTTACACAATATTATCTTTATTACTGAAGTATTTTTATTACTTATTATATTATACCTTACAATTATAATTATATAAAATATAATCTTAAATATCATATATGATATTTAATATTATAATATAATATATGTAAATATATACAAAATATGAATATATGTACGAGCTAAAAAGCAAAATTCCAGAGGCACCAAGACATTTTCAGTCATAAACATTGATATAAAATAGAACATTAGGAACATTTAATGATATTCTTAAACAAATCTTCAATCAGGAACATTTTTATCTCTGTTACACTATAGTATTACAAGTATCATCACCTCTTTACTGCTTTCATTCTTGACATCTCACTTTTCCTGGTAGTCCATTCTCAGCAATATAGCCAAAGAAAGCTATCGATCATATTATAACACTGTTTAGAACTCACATATGACATATCTTCTGTATGAGGTCTAAATTGTATCCCAGTTCCTTTATATATTATGCTTTAATCTCAATTAAATATTGTTCAACTTCAGAATATGTTTGATTTCAGAAAATCTAATCAACTGTAGGTTGCATAAATTTAAGGGAAATCATTTCAGAATTTAATATAACTTATAAAATCATTTGGGATGCTCAAGAAAATTTCTGGGAATGAGTCACAAATCACACCATAAATCTCAGATGCAAGAAGGCATTTTTCTCATGGCACCACCAGGAAACTTAAGACAGAAAGATAAAAATTAAATGAAAAGGAGCATCTAGAATGTTCAGGACAATATCAAACAATGTAACATATGTGTAATTGGAGTCCAAAGAAGAGATGAGAAATATTGTGTGTTAAAAACTTTTTTGTAAAAGTGAAAGCTAAAAATTTTCTAAATTTAACAAAATTTATATTTTGAACTACTGAGACAAGTAGCTCACCAAAATCCAAGTCGGATAAATAGATACACAGTGCTCAAATTATTGAAAATCTCAGACAAGAAAAAAAAACTGAAAGAATTCAAAGTTTAAAGAAAGGACAAGAGGTATATTATATATAAGAAATGAAGATAAGAATTATAATTTCTCATCAAAAATAATGGAGGCTGCAATTAATGGGTAGTTATCCGTAAGAAACTAAAAAACCACAAATAATTTCAGTCAATTTAGAATTAAATATCCATAAATATAACTCTCAAAAACAAGAGTAAATTTGAAAGACATTATGATAAATAAAGTCTCGGAGAGTTTGACACTAACAAGCTTGTGCTACAAGGATGAATGAAAATGGTACCAGATTGAAATTTGGATCTACACATAGGAATAAAGATCAAAACAAGTGTAAGTAAGAGGAAAAATATAAAAGTTTGTGTTTTTAAATTTCATTATTTATTTAAAAGTACTTGTGCAAACAGAAATAACAGTACTACAGGATGAGGTTGTAACATTTGAGGAGGGAAAGATAAGGCAACAATCACAAAGGATGAGAAAGACAGGTAGACAAAATTATACTGCTGTACTTTTATGACAGTTGTAAAGTGAAAACATACATCATGAATTGTGTAGTGTGAAACGTCTGATGTGAAGGGGAAAGAAAAAAGCAGCAAGTCCAAAGTTTAGGTGGAAATCTTGAAATGTGAAGAAGGATAATGTTGACCCTGATTAGACAGATGAGTTAAGGATTCACATTGTTAGTACTAGAGCAACAACTAAAAATAAAAAATAGGTTTAGCTACAAAGGTAATGGACAGAAAATTAAACCTCCACCAAAAAGAATGCAGCATAGCAGAAGCAAAGAAACAACAGCAACAATTAAAAAGTAAAAACCAAAGGGATAACCAATGTAATAATAATAAATTTGTTATTTATTATTTATATGGAATAAACAAAAAATCAAAATATGTGTGGGTGTAAGGACAGAACATCAAAATAAGGACAGAACATCAAAATAAGAACAGAACATCAAAATTCAGATAAGAATAAGTGACAGAAATAGAAAAATCCAAAATCATGGGGGAGATTTTGTCATCAGTTTCTCAGGAATTGATAGAATAAACAACAAATCAATAAATAGAAAAACTAACAACACAATTGACCAACTTGACCCAATTGACATTTTCAGAGCATTACACTCTATAGAATCCCTATTCTTTTCAACTGGATTTTATGAGAAATTCTTCTGAAACAAGGAAATCTCATGTATAATGATAAAAATTATTGCCTGACTAGGAGAAGTTAACAGCAAAAGGACACTTGCATTTTCTGGGAATATGTAAATATTCCATGCTTTAACTTTATGATATGTACACTATAACTGCATAAAATTGACTGATAAAAGAAGCTGCTACAGGATACATGAGGAAGTCACACCTTCAGCAGTTGTCTCAAAACCAAACAGTATGAAGTGTAATCTCCACACACAATATGGATGTTTTATTTAGTGTCTCTCCATCCCCTAAATTAATTTTACTAAATTTATGGTATATATGAGTTTCATTGACAAAGATAAATAAAATCAACAGAATCCTAGGTTCAACTTTATGTAAGAATCTCAGTTTTTACCCTCTTAATTACTGTAGCAAAAACAAATTAGAAGAAGTTGAGCACAACTATACAGTACCCTTCATACTTGGATGCCTATTCATTGTTCAAATGTTCAGATTCTTCAGATACATCTCACAGACTCTTAATCTAACAGTCATGTACTATTTAGATTTCAGCTTAAATGTCACTTCCACAGAGAATTGTGACAGCCAATAATATTAATCATGTTTCCCCTGGTGTAGACCTTTACACTTTTACAGAACTCTACTTCTCCTTTAAAACAATCATTTCAATCCCAATTTAAAAATAAACATCAGCCTCCCTTACCAATCTGTTAACTATATGAAAGTAGCTTTCCCTGTTAATCAATGAAACCATGCTTTACTGCATTTCTTGAAGGGCTCTGCATAGATTTGTTGAGTGAGTCATCATTGACTACTGATCATGGAAGAATACAAAAATAACATAGTGAATAAAACATAATTGCATAGTAGTCAACATAAATCAGAAGGTAATGTTTTCTAAGTGTAGATTATAAATCTCTCTAATTTCAATAATTAGTCTTTAATCAACTTATACAAAGGGTGTGTTGAGTGGTACAGTTTTCAGACTGTAATATAAATAAACTATGATCTAATAAAAGAAGTGTATACTGGATGATTCAGTGTAGAGCTGAGAATCATATGAAGTCTACGAAAGACTCAAAAAGCAAAACTATAGCAGAAAACAGGTATGCTTAAGGGTTGGCTGTGTGCTTGACTACAAAATGGCAAAAGGGGACATTTTAGGCTACTGGACATTTTCTATAAGTTGATTTTGCTGGTAATTATATGACTATATGCATTTGTCAAAACTCATAGAACTGTACATTAAAGAGGGAAATGTTTACTTTATGTAAATATCTTAATAAATCTGACTTGGAAAAATAAAACAAAACAAATAAACACAAGTTAGTTTGTTCCCTGTAATCGCAACAGGATTTGAAATGTGATCATTTTAATTATTAAATTAAATGTTTTAATCCAATATTAACCCATTTAATAAAATATTTTTTATTTTATTATATAATAAAATATTTTTATATTTAGATCTTAAATTTACTATGAACAGAGGATGTAATTTTGCATTTCTATGCATGCTTCATGGTCAGTCTGTGTTAATGTTCCATTTTTATTATAAAGAGATTAACTTTCTTATTTTTTGTATCTATAGACCTTATGTCTATAAAGCCACGCTTGTTAATTATGTTCTTAAAATTTGCACATACTTTCTTACTTATTTTAACTGTTAGGCAAATCAATTACTGAGAAAACTTTATTGAAGTGAGAAACTAGAATGCGAGAATTTTTCAGCTTCTTTGCAATTCAGCCAAATGCACTTTTATGTATTTAGAAGATAACTGGTCATAGGTAGAAACTTTGAACTGTTTATATTTTGAGTGTATTTTTTAAAACAAATAAATGCTGATACTGTGATAATCTGAAGAATGCTTCCCCTCCCCTAAAAATATACATGTTCTAACTCTAGAAATTGTGAATATTTCTGAATCTGGGAAAAAAAGGGGGACAAAGGAAAATCTTTGGTAGATGAGAAAAAGTTAAGAATATTGATAAGAGGCTGACCTTGAAGACTGGAGTGATGCAGCCACAAGCCAAGGAATACTGACAGCCACCAGAGGCTGGAAGAGGCAAGAAATTGATTGCTTCTGAGAGCCTCCAAAGGTTCTCAGATCTCAAGATCTCTGGGATCTTGCTGGCACCTTGATTTCAGCCGAGTCAAATTCATTTCAAACTTCTGGCTCCCGGAGCTTTGAGTGAATAAATTTCTGTTGTTTTAAGCCATGAAGTTCCTGGTGACTTATCAGAGCAGCCACAGGAAACTAATCTAAACAGATAAGTCTCTTACTTCTGTTTTTCCCCCCAGCCATATTAGTCTTTTTTAGCTGATATTAGCTGTACTTCAGTTCCTAAAAGACTATATATTGAAGTTATTTTTCCAACCTTTGAATTTCAGTTTATCTGTCTTCCTATGTTTTTGTTTTTTTTTTTTTTCTTTTTTGTCTTTTGAAGGGGTTTGTAGTTTGGTTTTAATCTAACGACATCCTTTATCACTTAGCTATCTTGATTATTCTGCTAACATTGAACATGGGTATAAATATTATTTGGGCTGATTCTATTGTCTTTATTTTGTGCTATTAGTACTGCATTTTTAAAAATTTTCTTTTGTCTTTGTTTCCTTGACTTCACATGAATAAAGTAACTTTTTTCTTTTCTATTTCTTATCTACTTTGTAGGATGTTAAACACTCAGTGATCATGATGCGAATTTAAAAATACATAAATTATCAAACCAGAAATTTAACATTTACTAACTTTATGTACAATAAGGATCTTAAAGTATTTTATTTTCAGTAATATCCTTTTGATTTAGATGCTTTTTAAATTGATATTATTTTTACTACTAATCACTCAAATTTGAAAATATGTATTTATTTTATGTAATCAATTTAATTAAGTTTTATCCTTTTCTTGGTCTTTTTTTCCTGGATGTCAAGTCTTACTCATTGTATCTTTTTGGATGTCAGATATTCTTTCAGAAGTACATCTTTTAGCATTTCCTTTAATAACGATACACTGATATTACTTTCTTTCATATGTATTTGAACAGAAAACAAATGTTCCTTATTCATAAAATGATAAAAATAAATAAATGCATAAATATAAGGTGAAATTTATTTTATCTCAATACTTAGTTGACATTATTCTATTATGCTATTTTCCATCATTGTTGGTGACATTTAGTGTAAATACAATTTTTTGTAAATCAAAGCTTCTGAGTCCATTGTATGATTTTCTCCTTATCCATGATGTCCTTTGTTCCTACAAAGAGGTTAGTGTGCTTCTTTACTCTTTCCACTTTTCAAAAATTATTTTCTCCTCTAACCACACCAATTCTAGCTTTGACCTCTATTAGAATTTTGGATCTAGGCTCATATATCCTTTTGTCTTCTCTATTTCAATAGCTTTATTAAATATTTATTAAATATTTATATTATTATGTTTCAGTTACACTATCATCATTCCACTTACATATTTTAATATTGTGTTCACCTTATTTTGTTACCTTTTACTATAATCATGGGTTCTTTTTGCTAATTCACTTGATACTTTGGTAAATGGATTCTAAGTATTTTCCATATGAGCTTAATGGTTACTAACAATTGTGATCTTTGCAAGTCTGCATACAATTTACACTACCAGATGAATGGTAGTTTGTGTGAGATTCTTGTATTAGTCAATTGTGCTTTGGTTAAATGCATCATACAGGATCTACCAGCACCTTTTTATGGTTATGATTTGAGATAGGAAGTGGTAAGAGGGAGGGAATTGTAGACCTGTGTTTAGCCTGTTTTCTTTACAGATTATCTTTATTTGTCCCTCAGAAGAGGAACGTATTCTTTACTTTTATTACTTTTTGAGGTTCTGTGGAGTTTCATATTATTTAGAAGATACATGGTGAGTTTTGGATAGTAATTAGTTTAATTTTGTTAATAACACTTTATAATTTAGGATTTTTAGATAAGTGCGGGCAGCACAGTGAACAAACATATAAAATATCCAAAAGATGTACCCTTTAGCATTCCTGATGCAATTCATATTCAAATTCCAAAGTTTAGTGCACTGTTATGGATGCTCTTCATTTTAATAAATTAATAGGAACATTTGCATATGCACTGTTGGCACTCTGGAGTTTTTTCTTGCCTAATTTAGCTACATAAGTGGCAAAATAGCATAATTAGAAACTTTTCAAATAATTTTCAAAAGTGTGTATAGAATGCTTTTATTAAAGAATAAGTCACAAGCAGAAATCTCCTGTGGTAGTAGCTTTCCCCTGGTTGACTATGAAAGACAAATCAGCTGGTAATGCATGCAGGAAAACAGGACACTGTTTTGCCACTTAGGTAAGTTTCTAATAGAGATTTGGGTCCTATATATGAGCAGAGATCACATAAATTTGACTTCAGCTAACATTTATTAGGTGATCCTTTTGTCCATATTATTATTTAAATGTGAAATGTAAACATATGCATTCTAGCACAGAAGTTATGTTGATATATAAAACAATTTAATCTATGCAGCCTTAGAGACTGTTCATTTTTTTAAAATGATACACAATTATCCATATCCAAATAAGCAAATACATTTTAGCACACAGCCTCTAAAATGGCCCCCAATAGTCTCTGCCTTCTAAAATTTACATCCTTGTGTAATCTCTCTGTCTTGAATGTGAGTTGGAACTAATACCTTCCTTCTAGTGTCTCTGGCAAAAATGATTGATTTGAGATTAGATTACAAAAAAACTGTGACTTTCATTTTGCTTCTCCCTCTCTCTCTCTCTTTGTTCTTGTTTTGAGAGAAGCAAGCAGCACTGTTGGGAATAGGCCCACATGGCAAGAAAACAGGTAGGTAACAGGTAACAGCCCAGTGATCACATTTGGAAGTGTTGCTTTCATATGTCAAGTCTGAAGATAACTCCTGCCCTGGTTAACATCTCCATTGCAACCTAGTGAAAGATCTTGAGTTAGAGGCACCTAACTAAACTGTGCTATTTACTGATCCACAGAATCTTCAAGATAACAAATGTGTGTTGTTTTAATTCACAATCTTTTGGGGTAATTTGTTATGAGACAGTAATCATTAATAATTACCTGATAATATATACATTGGAATATAACTTACCATGCTTTTTGTTATTATCAATATTAATTTATAGCCATTTTTATATTTGAAACATTTATATTTTTTCCATAAATCTTGAAAAAGTATTATTTTATTAGTTCACAACTATTTGTAATCACATATCATGACAGAATATATTCCAGCTTGGTTTTTGCAAACAATGTCAAAAGGGTTTGCTTACAGGAAAGATTAAAATATTATCTTCCACTTCCATTCATTTTAATCAACTCTTAGTCAAAATTAAAGTAAATACATTTTGGCTATGGATTTGCTTATTTTATTTTAGAAATGGTATGGGGATTTGGAGGATTGTCCATTTTATTCATAGATCCAAATTGCTTCATATATAATTGATTAATTTCTCTTCCTACAAAATATTTATCTTAATTTGGTTTCTCAACAAGTCTGCTTTGCTGTCATTAAAAGGCATTATAAATTTAATTTATAATTGTACTATTAGCATATGATATCAAAGGATAAGAACAATTCTGTAAACTACACATTGATATTCTATTGTTCAAGAACCAAATTCAAAACAAAAATAGTTCAGTTTGATACTTCATGTTCACACAAAAATGGTATTGAATGCATCACACATGATATAATCCTGTAGAGTCTAATTAATTTAAATGAGAAACAAAGCAAAAACTCAGTCCTGATATTAGAAGTAAACATAAAAACAATCCAGTCATTTTATAGTCTAATTTGTTCTAGAAAGTAATTGCAGAAATTTTTAATCATTAGAAGATAAAAACAACGTAAGCATTGACTGATAGAGTAGAAAACATATCCAAACTAAAATGAGTTATAATATGTTAGGGAGATGAGCATGTGGGAGGACTGAAAATTTATTATAAATGATTATAATCTGACATCAATTAGGACATTATTTTTGATGTGATGACCAGTCTTTACAATTTAGGTTTATAATGAAGGTGTTTAGGCCTGAATATGTCTTTGTCCATTTTCATCAGAAAAAGCTGTTTCTACATCAAATATCTAGAACAGTTGACATTTGTTCTAGATTGTTTAACAATTACTTTGGGAAAGTTTTTGACTTCAGCAGAGGAGAATGGTCCTAGAGGTGGTAAGACCTTGATACCTGAGATTGGGAAGAATGAGAGGATTTCTATGGTTTCTGTATTTGGCAACTCCACTGATTTTCTATTACACAGTAGTGGGGGCAGAAAGGTCAGAGGACACCAGCCACATAGAGGGTTTAAATTAAACAATGTGTAAAGCATTTCTTTAGATATGTACTATATTTGATATGAATATTGTACATGTAATGTTTAGCATTGTTAAAAATGAAAAATAGCAGATATAAAAAAAAGGGTGCCTTTATTTGAAAAATAGGGACAGAGTGTATTTATTTCAAATTATAAAGTGCATAGCTTATCCAGAGCTTCTTGCTTTAAACTAGTCAGAAGCAATCACATTTTAGTTAGGTCAATTCAACATGCATTACAAACAGTATATTTTATTGAATTCAGTTGATAAAAGTTTTATTGGATTTTCTCTATGCCTATTTATCCTATTTTCATATTCTTTAAAGTTGAAATTTTCACTGTCCTTCAGAAGACTTTGGGTATATCAAAAGCATATTTTTATTACATTTCTTTATTAATTTCCATGGATATCTGCATGAAAGACATAAATAAGTGAAATGAATGGACTAAATAATACAACTAGATGGTAAAACCGGGCTCACAATTCAAAGAAATATCCTCCAAGTAAAGATGAAAGACAGCATGAAAAATGACAACAAATATAACCAAATATGTTACCAGGGTTAATACTCATAACTTCATCTAAATAAATACATTCTTTCTTCAGTCTTGGATTCTACCAAGAGTAAAGTGTCTTAAATGCAATGTTTAATTATAGACAGAAATATGAGTACAGAAAGGTGTTTTTGATAATAAAGAAACATCAGTATGGTAGGTCTTGTGTTTCCTGGCCCTCCACTCAGCAGCTGAAGGCCATATAGAGTTTACATCTCCCAAGCTCCCACACAACAACAGAGAGCCACTCAGACACAGTAACTCATGCTCCTCAACTTAGGCAAAAAACACGATCACTCTAGGCATTTTCTAAACCTCCACCCAGTGACAGAAGTCATCTAGGATAATTGCCTCTAAGCCTTCCAAGCAATGGCAGAAGCTGAATCAAACCTGGGGTCTTCTGACTTCCTACCAAGCTGTAGAGAACCCCCCCATTTCCCATGACATTAATATTCCTCAAATAGGTATAGATATTTTTTAAAAATCTATATGAAAATGTCAATAAGGGTTTTTTTGTAGATATAGAAAAGATTATTCTAAAATTTATATGGGAAGATATGAACAATGCAATACTTAATGTAATCTTGTAAAAGTAATATGTAGTGGAAAGAATCACTCCACTCAATAATAAGTCATAATATCTAGCTAAAATAATTAAGTTAGTGTGGTGTTAATGTAGGATAGACACACGGATAAATGTAACAGAATAGATAACCTCCAAAACAAAATCAAACGAACAGGTACAGCTAATTTTGGAATAAATGTGCCAAAGCAATTCAATGGATGTATGATAACCTTTTTTGACAATCTGTGCTGGAGCAATCAATTCTGAACATGTTTGTGTAATCAGTCTAATATTTTCTTACATCTGCTATTTTTCATTTTTAACAATGCTACACATTATATGCACATTCATAGGCTAGATAGATAGATACATAGATAAAAATAGAAGAACCATATCTTGAATTATGTCTCAGATTTTACTTAAGAATTAACTCAAAATAGGTTTCAGTTTTTATGGAATATGTTGAAACTGTTACACTTTAAAATTTTAGAAAAAGAGTAGTATGAAATGTCTATGAGGAAAGCTAAAAAAAATTCTGATAAAAGAAATCAAAGAACAAAGTAATTAAAGAGCTATTCCATGTTCATAGATAGAAAGAGTCAATACTATTGAGGATCTGCTGTTCCCAACTTGATCTATAGAATCAGTGCATTCTAAATCAAAATATAACCAATTTATTTTGGGGGGTACTGACAAACTTATTCTAATGTTTATATGGGAAGGCAAAAGACCCAGAATAGGCAGTACACTATCAACGTAGATAAATAAAGCCAGAAGACTGACATTATCCAACTTCAAAGCTTACTATACAGCTGTAGTAAGAAAGGCAATGTGGTGCTGGTAAAAGGAAACACAAATAGATGAAGAAAACAATATAGAAAGATTAACAAGAAATAAACTTTTGATACACACAAAAACTTGAATGACTCTCCACAGATTTATGCTGATTGAAAAAACCTATTATCAATAGGTAATATACTGCATAATTTCATTTATGTGACTTTTTATTGTGGTTAAATATATGCAACATAAAAATCGCATTTTTAAGCATGCAGTTCTGTAGCACTAAGTACATTACATTATTGTGCTATCATAAGCACCGTTCATCGTCAAAACTTTTTCCTCTTCCCCATCTGACACTGTGTACCTATTAAGCATGAATTCTTTACTCTTACTTCCTCCAGCCTGTGGCAACCACTATTCTGTTTTCTGTCTTTATGTATTTGACTCCTCTAGATACCTCATATAAATGGAATCCCAATATTTTTTCTTTTGTGATAAAGTTATTTCACTTGGCCTCAAACTTAATCCATGTTGCTGCATTTGTCGTTGATTTCATTCTTTCTTAAGGCTGAATGATATTTTATTGTACATACACATCACATTTTGTCTTTCCATTCATTCATTTTGTAACATTTTCAGATTAAAAAAAATATGACAATGATTAGTGGTTGGCAAGTGATATGGATGAAAATAAGAGTGGGGAAGAAGTGAGTATACTTTTATAAAAGTGTAACATCACATATCGCAGTAGTGAGGAAATTATTCTCTATATTTTTAAGGTGCGATATATGAAAATGTCCATATTTGATAAAATTGCATGGAACTAAATATAAACACACATACTTAAATTTGTACATGTAAAACTGCAGAAATCTGAATAAGATCAAAGTCAGTATT
Source organism: Macaca nemestrina (assembly GCF_043159975.1). Lineage (NCBI taxonomy): Eukaryota > Metazoa > Chordata > Mammalia > Primates > Cercopithecidae > Macaca > Macaca nemestrina. Next base: position 28,792,436 of record NC_092127.1, read on the forward strand.
TTAGTTGAGATCTCTGCCATAGTTTTATAAGATGATATTATTAAAATAAACTGGATAAAATGTTTGTGGGATCTCTTTGTATTTATTCTTACAACTGCAGGTGAATCTACTGTTATTTTAAAATGAAATGTTTAACTAAAAATGGGTAAATATATAAATATATAGAACTTGAAATGTCTCATATTATTTAGTATCATTGGGAATATTCTTAATCACAGCATCTGCTAATGAAGCATCATGATGAATCTGATAAAAATGGTTGGTGAAAAACATCCAAATAAGACTTAGGATTAAAAGCTCTCATGGAGAAGAAGGCATTTGCAGCATATGTTAAAAGAAAAATTATTTAAGTAAAAAATGAAGGTAAGGAGATTGAGGACATTTCAGGCAAAAACAAAAAGAAGTAAAACATGTAGAGATAAACATGCTTTCATTGAGGGAAGTATAAATAGAATTGTCCACAGCTCACCAAGGAAAATAGAGAGGGATTAAAAAGAAAAAGAAAAAAGAAAAAAAAACTGAAAAGAGGTAAATGATATAGAATATTTTGAATTAAATAAAAAAGACAACCTAATTCCTAAAAACACTGATGGTGAGATTGGATTTGCAGATTTAAAAAAAAAAAAACATGAAAGATGGTTTTAAAATGGTTTAGAATGAAAGCTGGAAGATCAGAAAGGAAGCTATTGAAATAAAACATCATAATATTATGCCTAGACTAAAACAATGGTAGTGGCGATAGGGAGTCAGCAATGGGAATCATAAAAAATACTGACGTAGAATCTAAGAGGGAGAAGGAGAGAGATTCTTTGAAGTCACAGAAAGAGGAGTAAGATCATATATTATAGGTCATCGTATATAATCTTAAAAAGTAGAAATGTAGACTCATAGTATCTTGTGTTCTGCAGTACAAAGTGAAGATGTTTGAACAATACAGCAGAGAAAAATGCAAATGTTGAAGATCGGAAAAAAGTAACAAGCTGGCCAGGCACGGTGGCTCATGCCTGTAATCCTAGCATTTTGGGAGGCTGAGGCGGATCACGAGTTCAGGAGTTCGAGACCAGCTTGGCCAACATAGTGAAACCCCATCTCTACTAAACATACAAAAAAATTAGGCAACATTAAAGAATGGGCGACAAAGCAAAACTTTGTCTTGGAAAAAAAAAAATGTAATAAGCCAAACCTTCCAGAGATAAACACTATATTTATGTACAATTAATTTAGTTCATCAATTCATATTATAAGTATTATTTTTTCTCTAATATTTAGCTCTGTTTTATTTTTTAAGAACGTTAATCAGCCATCACCAGAAATAGAACTATCTAAATCTATGTGCAATCTATTGACTATGTGGTCTCTGGCTTACTACACAGGTAAATAACACCCCTCCACAATTCGACCTTTCAGGACAACATCAACTGTACTAAATGGCCTCTGGGTTTTAGTATGTTCTTTGTTCCTGTGTTACTCTCATAATTCACATTTTACTGAAGATATCTGCTTCTCCTTGGAACTGGTCGTTTGTCTCCCCCACTTAGCTTCTAAGAGATAAAGAACAATTCAAATTTTTAGAGATGAGTTACTCATTCAATAATAATCTTGACCCAAGCAGTTACTTCATTAACAGAAGACTAATTTCAATACCATAATTTTAAGAGGCTTCTAGCATAAAAACATCTATATTTTCTGTATTCTGCCTACAACATAAAGCATAGAAGAACATGATAAATTAAAGATACATGAGTTAACATTGTGGTTTCTTTTACAGCAAAATTAATATACTGGAATTTCACCTTTTTGAAATTTTTAGAGAGTTTAGATATGCTTTATCTGGAAACTGTTACAAAAATATATATTCTAAAAGCAACTGCATAATATATGTATAATATCAGAGACCTTTACTCTATAAATTAGCAATTCCCAAGTATTGTTCCATACCTGTGAATGATTTATGTATATATTATTTACATAAAAATTAAAAATTATATGAGTTAATATGTTTATATGTATTTATATATATAGTGCTGATATATAGTACTAATTTGATACTATATCTGAACACATTCATACTAACAAACCTTATCTACTATCCAGCTCAAATTAAAATAGGTATTTAAATGAATACAAATGCATTTCTTTAATAAAGTTTGTGGTTACCTTAATAATTAAGTTCCATGTATTTCTGAATTATGATATTTCAGTAGACACTTCCAGAAGTACACTTAAAATCCCTTACTTTTCATTAAAGAGTGAAAGAAAAAATGAATGTTTATAGTGAGATTACAATGTGCTCTGTGGTAGGAGCTGTGCTTAGTGAATCGCTAGGAGATAACAGAGCTCTCTCAAAAATTTTAACTGATAGTTTCCTAAATCACAGTTAGTAAATTTCAAATGTGAGATTCAACATGGTACAAAGTAATTTTAAAACTCATGCTTTCTGCTTTCCACAGTAGTTCCCACATAGAAGAAACCACAATAACTACACAAAAAGCAGTGAGGCCTGAGGCTCAGCAACTTGGACTTTGAAGCCAGGTATGATTTCAAGTGCTCAGTTCGCCAGCAACTGCTGCAGGAAATTTGTGCAAGTGTAATTTGTTCCTTTGACTGTATAATGGACATACTAAACGTAACTAATTCTCAGTGTGCTCTAAAAATTAAATAATATGATTAGGTTGAGATAATAGCATTAGCTGTTATAATCATGAAGTTAACATATTTTAAATTAGTTCAGCCATTACTGTCATTATGATTGTTTCAGAATATTTATAAAACTTATCTAACACTGTTTTTGTACATTGTTAGGGAAGAATTTGGAAGCCTCCTCACCTTAAAGAATAATGTGCTAGCTAAAAGTGATATACTAACATGGCCATGTTATCGCAAATATTTTAAATATATAGGGAGTTCTTACTTTTATATGGCATCATGTTAATTGAAACCCATGCAGATTGGAATCTTGTCCTTGATTTTGTATTATTCTGCAATAACTGGGCCACTGTGCTCACATGTAATCCTAATCATTAAATTTTTGTTGAACTAAATTGAGTCATCAAATTTAGAACTGGATGAAATTTGGAAGTTACCTGGTTATATCTCAATTCTTCATTTTCCCCAGATATATAATAATGATTTATTCACTCAAAGTCACGTAAAAGTTTTCATGTATTCTTCCAGGTTTCTTTCTACATGAGTTCCCTAGAGCTGAATAAGTTAATTGTCTCATATCTGACCAATTACATCTAAGCAAGAATCAGAGATATAATTTCTGTGTTCTTCAACTAACAAGTGGAATTTAATCACTACCTATTCTATGTTTTTGGTATTTCATTTCTAAAGGTAAAGGTATTAAAACTTAATAGCATTACAAAGATAGAAATTTATGTAAGAGATGGATCAGGCAGCTCTAAGGTACACCTTTAAAAAAATTACTATCATAAGCTGAATTTAAGTTATCTTAAAGCATATGTATGTTTATATGACAAACAAAGTCCACTCCACCTTTTTTAGATCTAGCTTTCCTGGTAAATCTAAAGTATAACATAATACAAAATTTTCTGTTTTCACTGGACATATTGCCAGGGAGAAATAGAGGCCGCAATGTGGTGAGCAGTGCCTTGAAAGCACAAAGATCAGAGTGCCAAGCATGCCTCAGTCACTCACCAGTTAAAACATGTGAAATTTACTAGCTTAAAATAATAGTTTAAAATGGCAATTTTATATTATTCTATATATATAATATGTGTGTATGTGTGTATATATATGCATAGATATATAACTTCTGTTAACTCAGTTTTGTAATTTTTAAATTGGGTTTAATATTTCCTTTTTGGTAAAAAGTTAAGCTAAGGCAATGTTTCAAAATATTTGAAATGCATAAATGGCTAGATAAATAATAGCTATTTTATTGTCAGGTATATCTCTACATTTACTTCATTGTGCTTTACAAACTGCCATTTAATCCTTTTGAATTAATTTAAATGCAAATATTGCATTCAGATCTTAGCAGTTATATAGTACACAAAAGTTTACAGCTTTGAAATAGTGATAAATATTCTATTAAATTTAATTGTTATTTTCTAGGAAGCATGCAAGGGAGTGTGACAAGAACATCACCAAAGGCAAAGGTCTATTAGCCAACTAGACCAATAAAAATTACACCTCTTGTCAAAATCAGAAGGGCCAGTAATCATTAACAAGACTAATAAAGAATTACAGTATTAATTAAAAAGTTTATTTTTATTCATTTGTGAACCTTGAGCTAATTCCAGAAGTCACATGAAAGAAATAGAAACACTGCCTGTGTAATCTCCTTGCCGGCTTTATGCATAATGAGAATAGAGTTGACTCTCCCGTCAAGAAATCAATTATTAAGCAGCGCAAACATTATTTTAATTTAAAAGAGACTTGTTTCTTAAAGTTTGTACTGTTGTAGTGAAATTGAATCTTTCCTTCTCAGCAGTTTCCATGGTCATGAATCCACCCCATCTCTTTTCACCAGAAGCAAGATTGCTACTTATATGGAAAGGTTTTAGAGTCCATAACAAAATGACTAAATTTTTACCCATATATTTTACATTACATTAGACTATGTATGTTCATTTTAAATTTAACTATTTAGTTCAGATTAGCAATTTGGGACAAAAATAAAAACTGGAAACCGAAAACAAGTTTATCTGGTTTTCAAATTAATGAAACTTCAAATATAGTGTTTGCCAGGTAAAAACAAATACAATTTTGTAAATATCAGCCCCCATATAATACTAATTAAAAGGTAAACATTGAGAAATAAATTTGCAAATTTGCTTGTCTTTAAATATGTTTTATGGAAAGAAAAAGTAGGAACAGTAAAGATCTTTGTCTTTAAAAATGTTTTACAGAAAAAAAGTATTTAGGAACAGTAAAGGGTAGCCATAATGGAATCTGCAAATACTGTTCTACCATCACATGATAAAGCTAGATTTATTACTATTGGTGTCAGTTTTAAGAAGTCTGGCCAGGTGCAGTGGCTCATGCCTGTAATCCAGCACTTTGGGAGGCCGAGCTGGGCGGATCACCTGAGGTCAGGAGTTCGAGACCAGCCTGGCCAACATGAAAAAACCCCGTTTCTACTAAAAATACAAAAATTAGTGGCATGTGGTGGTGGGTGCCTGTAATCCCACCTAGTCAGGAGGCTGAAGCAAAATAATCACTTGATCCTGAGAGGCAGAGGTTGCAGTAGGCCAAGATCATGCCACTCCACTCTAGCCTGGGAACAAGAGCAAGACTCTGTCTCAAATATATATATATATATAAGAATTAGCTCCTGTTTTGCAGAAACAGTATTACCTATGGCAGTCACCTGTGGTATTTTAGTACCCAGTACAGCACAATTGTATTTCATATGCATGTATAGCTGTAGTATTTTAGCATTCACACTGGATTATTTATATATTTCCTGTTTTTACACAAAGTGTAAAAGTTTGAGTAGTTGGAGTAAGAGTGGCAAAAGCTTAATTTTAGTCCTTGGAATTTGACTTTAAAGCTATACTTCCAAGTGATGTACTAATGTCTTACTCTGCTGGTACATATTCTCTACTACTGTTAAAATCAATGCATAAAGGCTAAGTGAACATTTTATAAACAAATTAGCTTTTAAAATATTACATATATTATTTCTGATATTTATCCAAAATATTAAAACAATATTTTCCTCTTCTACAATTAAAAATTTTTTTAATCATGATAGAAATCTCATGGCATTGTCATTTCTTTGTCAAATAAGATAAATGATGAAAAAAGTTTGTAAGCCACATAATATTAAAGACTAATCATACTGCTTGCACAATACATTATTAGTATGGTAATGGAAGAAAATCCAAATGAAATAACTTATTCTCTTCCGTTGTCCACTGGACAATGATATGGTTTCCTGAAGAATCAGTAGAAAGAAGAAAATGCTGAAAATCAGCTGCATAATGAACTGCAGTGCAGTGAATTTTCATCATAAGTAGATGAAATCATACTGCATGATAATAATGACTGTCTACTCAAATCTGTAATATTCCTAAAAAATAAAAAGTTGTGAAGGAAATTCCAACATTTATGAAAGTGAGTTAAATGAGTCAGTTAGCAAAACTTGTTATTTATTGAAAATAGATTTATTTTTCTAATGTCATTAATTGTGCATTAGAAGAAATAGCAGTTATGATTGTCAGCAGCATGGATGTTGGCCATCACCTGAAAATATATCAGGTGTTTTAAATGTTAATTACATAAATTATCAGCAACCTTTGGATACTAAGAATCATAAAACAACAAATCAATATCAATGCAAGCAATATATTAAAAGGAATTTCCCAAACAATAAATTTTCTTATAGGTCATGAAACAAGTTTAAAGAAAAGTATTTGTGCTTTAGCCTACAAATAGAAACAATATAGATTTCAAAACGAAGTTGCTTAAAAATATTTATTTACTCTAAAAAATATAATTTTTCAGTTTATTCATTGAAAAAGTCAACAGTGACAGCAAATTATTGCTACATTTCATATTGTATTTTAGGTATATGTGTGAAATTAAAGCATCATCTTTTCTTCTGAGAAAATACAATTAATTTTATTAAAGAGAATATGTTTATCATAGGATTTATCATATTAATTTTGTAATTTTTTCTTGTTCTCCAAGGTTATTCAGTTTCCATCTTTCCAGCTTTCTTAAAAAGAAAGACTTAAAATGATTTATTTAAAATGTATTGCTCTTTTTGATATTATTAATTATGTAATTCTTAAAGTTAAATATTTGTGTACATTTGCATGATCAGATTGTGTGATTGGTGCATTTGAAGAAGATGTAGGACATGGTAGCCAAAACTTAGAAAGATTGAACCATAGCATTAGTTAGTCATTTTAATAATAAAAGGTTTTGAAGCAGTTAAAACTTCTGTACATAATTATTTAGAAACAAAGTTTGCTACTTTTTATTTCTTTCTAAATATATTACTTTAAAACGGTTTTAATGCAGTGTTCATTTAGAACAAAGGCAATAAAATGAGTAGCAATTAAGGGAGAGGTGATGTGAGTCTTATTTTATGGCAGATTTAGAAATAGCTTCTCCCTGGTTCTTCTCTGTATACGGGAGAATCAATTGGTGATTTACATTACTACCTATGAAGCTTTATTAAAATGCAGGTATTTAGGAAGTTTTCTTCATTGACAGCTAGATTTTATTCAGCTTCCTAATTCCCATGGTTATAAATATGTTCTTAGTATCACATCCATGTTTTCTCACAACCAACACTGTTGCCAAACCCCAGGCAGTCCGACCTTAAATTAGTGTTTCTTAACTAAAAAGGTACAAAAGCCAATCTTCATGGAAGTGCACTCCAATAGAGCAACTTAAACTACAGCTCTCAAGAGCCTCCAGAAGCTGACGATATCACAAGGTAAGCAGCTTTTCCCAAAACTTACAACTAAGTAGATGACAGCAGAAGAATAAAGGATTCCACCCAAGACATCAGAACAATAGTTCTTTGGATTCTCTTTTTTACTTCTTATTCTCATCACATTCACTGTCCTTCTTTGCTGTATTATCTTTCTTCTCTCCAATATAACCCTTGCTTTACTCATAACTCCCCATATTGCAACCTTTGATAATGATAATGCCTTTGATAATGAGCCATAGTTTGTACTAGCTCCTCTTCCCCCTTCCGTGATGTATTTACCCATAAATGTGCCCCACCATCCCTGCAAATATTTCACACTCTGTGGCATTTCTTCACTCACTTATGAAACAATCTTATAATCCTACTACTAATTATACAGTACATTTTCTTTGGAAATCTTCAGTTTACTTCAAATTCCCATACCTATCTCAAATTTAAGGGCATATGTCTTAGTTTGTTTTGTGCTGCTATAACAGAGTACCCAAAACTGGGTAATTTACTGAATGGGAATTTGTTGGCCCACAGTTCTAGAGGCTGAGAAATCCAAGATCAAGATGCAAGGAACTTTCTGTTGTTTCATAACATGGCAGAAGGCATCACATGGGTGAAAGACAAAGAGAGGACAAGAGAGAGAACAGGGGATGAACCCACTCCTGCAATAATGACATTAGTTCATTTATGAGGGTGGAGCCCTCAAGATATAAACACCTCTTAAAGCCCCCACCTCCCAATACCATCACAATGGCAATTAAAAGTTTTGGAGGGACAAATTCAAACAATAGCAGAAATATTATGTTAACAAGGGTCCTTTAGCTTTTCTCTTGAGATTTCAGCAAAAACCTACTGCTTTTCAATACTCTTTTCTATATTTAACAATTTTCAAAAAGAGCAATGTACTTCTTATAATACCATAACTAAAGCCCCTTTTGTGAGTCTAAATACTTGTAATTACACTGATTTTGCCACTAATATACATGTCTATACTGTTGTTATGGGATATAAGACTACATGCTCCTTGTACTGTCATATGCATCTAATAGATCCATGTGATCTTAAGCATAATTTTACCTTGTAAACTTAAGAGTGTCTGTTCTGTAAAATACAACTTGGAAACTTTCCTCTTCCCATCCGAATAGGACCTTTCTATCAAAAGGGTGTGTATAAACTACAAAATAAAAATCCATGAGACAGTTTTTTTCATGAACCTTGGGTAGTCCCTAATAAGATATTTCATTTGTGGCAACCATGCCTATTGGTGTCTACTTGCTGATTAGACTGGATCCTGTTATCCAGCTAATTATGTTCGCCCTTATCAAATCTTTAACCAGACTGCCTTCTTTTCCAGTAACTAGTCTCCAGCATTGATTTAAGTTTTCCATCTCCTAGGTGGTCCAATGTCTACAAAAATGTGTCACACCTGCAGTATTAGGTACAAAATCCAGCCCCCTTAGGACCTTGTAATCTTTTTTCATCAGGGTCTCAAGAAGATTTAAAACAAGAGTGTAAGAAATAGGGAGGAAACCTAAGTGACTTGACTGCCACCGTAGATGATATGTGGGTAGCCTATAGGTTTGGTGTAGATGCTGCATGTATCACTCAAGTTCACCAGAACTCCCACATTTTCCATGCTCTATTCTGAGTGTAAGCAAGACTGTGGACAATCTTACATAATCAAAAACATCACTGCCAGAGACCTACAGGAACACAAGTGATTGGTCCTCTAAAATCATCTGGAATTAAATTTAATGCTGGCTCAGGAGAGAACACTCATGCAGTGGTTAGAGGAAACCATTGTGTGCATATGTTCTCTGAAAATTTTTGGATGACTATATCATCACCAAAAATATTCAGACTACTCACCAGGAAATTCATCAGATTGCCTCACTTTACCATGTAAGGAAGAGTTAAGCCCATTGTCTTCAAATTCTCTCATCTGTCACTATTCCAAACTAAAATCTTAGTTTTATTTTCTTATTCAACTTTAATTATTGTTATTTTTATTATATTCCTGTGTATATTTCTCCTCAAGTGCCTGATCACCAAGACCTTCCAATGGTTGTCAGTTTGACAACATGCTGAGCACGTGATACAGTTATTCCTTCACAGTCAACAAGAATGTGAAGGCTACCCCACCCCTAAAAACTAGAATTCCCAACTTCACAATGACTCTTATCCTATTCTTAATAGTATCTAAGGTCAGACTTTGTCTTAAAAGATAGCAGGGAATGACCAAGTGCTCATAGATACCCATCATTTTGCCACTGACTTGGCTTGATCAAACTTCAATCAGGCCTCTCTCTGCCACAATCCCCTCAATTTTGACTCCCCCTCACCAAGTTTAAGCAATCACTAATGTGGAGAACACCCCACCTTAATAGGTCATTTAAAAACTCACTTACCACAGAGAGAATTATTTTCTCTTAAACTGCCTGGATAATGCTCTGTTCTTCCTTGCACTGCTTGACCAATCTTCCCTCAAAGTTCCAATTAACCTGCTCACCATCCCTACAAAAGAAAAGCCTTGGCAGTGGCTCATGCCTGTAATCCCAACACTTTGGGAGGCCAAGGTGGGCAGATCACCTGAGGTCAGGAGTTCGAGACCAACCTGACCAACATGGAGAAACCCTGTCTCTACTAAAAATACAAAAGTAACCCGGCGTGGTGGCACATGCCTGTAATCCCAGCTACTCGGGAGGCTGAGGCAAGAGAATCACTTGAACCCAGGAGGTGGAGGTAGCAGTGAGCCGAGATCCCGCTATTGCACTCCAGCCTGGGCAACAAGAGTGAAACTCCGTCTCAAAAAAAAAAAAAAAAAAAGAAAAAGAAAAAAAGCCTCTTTTTTTCTGTCTTAGAGTTCATGCAGATCCTCAAGTCAAAGCATTCTCTCTGTTGCAATAGTCTTTTCAAATAAAGACTCTTCTTACCTATGTCCAGATTTGTTTTTGTTTGGCAATATTATGGACATCAAAAACATTAACAAATCTCTTTAGAGACTTCTTATGCATTTTATCAAGTGTTTAAGCTACAAAACATTTATAATAATAAACTCCATGCACAAATTACACTTTGTTTTGAACATTTTTCTCATGCAGCTCTCATAATTAAATTAAGAAACATGAAGCATATTTAAAAACTTAATTATTTATAGCATTCTTCTTATAACACGAAAGAACAAAACTTTTCAATTTTTGAGAGCCCTCTAGCACACCTCAACAGTAATTTCAGGTGAAAGGGCCATTCAAAATTATTTATTAGCTATTATTCAAATTAAAATCTGTTTATAAAGGATAACACCAATAAAAATTATAATTAATTTGATCATATGGTTAAATGAAATCATGGGTACCTTGACTAATTTTTTTACAGATTAATCAAAGTTATAATATATAAATTTGAAGTAAACATAGAAGAAAGCAATGCTCAACACCTTTGTCAAAAATCTTTACTCTGTTAAATTGAGAAAAAAAAATCATTTGGTTGTTATTTTGTTCTGGTTTAGTTTGATAACCACTAACATTATAAGGACACTATAAGGACACTAACATTATAAGGACAACAAAAATCAAAAAACATATATACATATCTATACACACACACACACACACACACATATACGTGTGTATAGGTTTTGCCAATAAATAGAAACTTAAATAGGACAAGGGCCTGGGGAAGAAAATAGAGATAGAGGGAGTGAAAAAAAAAAAAAACAACTAACTAAAAGTCTGGTACTTCTTTTTTTTTTTTTTTTTTTGAGACGGAGTCTCGCTCTTTTTTTTTTTTTTTTTTTTTTTTTTTTTTTTTTTTTTTTTTTTTTTTTTTTTTTGAGACGGAGTCAGGCTGGAGTGCAGTGGCAGGATCTCGGCTCACTGCAAGCTCCGCTTCCCAGGTTCATGCCATTCTCCTGCCTCAGCCTCCCTAGTAGCTGGGACTACAGTCGCCCGCCACATCGCCCGGCTAACTTTTTGTATTTTTAATACAGACGGGGTTTCACCGTGTTAGCCAGGATGATCTCTGTCTCCTGACCTCGTGATCCGCCTGCCTCGGCCTCCCAAAGTGCTGGGACTACAGGCGTGAGCCAAGGCGCCTGGCGCACTGGTGCTTCTGAAGAATCATTTGGGGGCCAAGAAAACATGCTCCTACTTCTGTGGTCCCGTGAGGAGCACTTTGGGGTAATGCATTTAACTTAATTGGTTCTAAAAGCTGGATCTGCCTAGGCATCTCAACTGAACCTCCAGAATTCTGAAAAAAAAAGTATATAATTAATTTATTATATCATATATTTTGTGCATTCTATAGACTATATATCTATACCATTTATAAAATATTTACAGTACATAATATATAAAACAAAATTATAGAAATTACTTTTTAATATGAAAATATTAAACACCTGTGAAGGATTTTATTAAATTTATTAATAAATGAGGAAACTAGTAAGATGATTAAGCTGGTCCAAAGGAGATATTGAGGACTGAAAAACATAGAGTCATGTGAATAGTAAAATAAGTTTCCTCATTGATACAAAACTCATAAATATTTTATAAGACGAAAAATCTGTAACATATGTGGTTATCATTTCTACCGTAGGAACATTTATAAGTGAACCTGTTATTATGGAATGTTTTGTCCCTTATCGGATAATGCATATCAAAGGTACATTATTCTAGATAATGAATTCTTGGGTGACTGTCTTAAGCAATGTCATGAAATAGATATACAGATATCCCCGTGTTTCATTTCCTAATTTTTATCAATATTACTTCGCATCACTTACTCAGAAATTAAAGCCTGCAGGTTTTTCTAGCAATTTAATTGGTTATCACATCCACCTTCTTCTTTTTTTTTTTTTTTTTTTTTTTTTTTTTTTTTTTTTTTTTTTTTTTTGAGACGGAGTCTTGCTCTGTCGCCCAGGCTGGAGTGCAGTAGCCGGATCTCAGCTCACTGCAAGCTCCGCCTCCCAGGTTCACGCCATTCTCCTGCCTCAGCCTCCCGAGTAACTGGGACTACAGGCGCCCACCACCTCGCCCGGCTCATTTTTTCTTTGTATTTTTTAGTAGAGACGGGGTTTCACTGTGTTAGCCAGGAATCACATCCACATCCACCTTCTAAAGATTCCACGCTTTCAAAGTCATCAGGGCTGTTGAGAGATTTGTAAGTAGTTCCTGTACTGAGCTTCAGACCATCAAATAAATCCTTCTCTTTATACATGATGTATAATCTCCACATCACGTTATGCGTACACTAACAAATATGGCTATTGTAGCTGGTTTGCTGCGCTTCCTTCCATTTTTTTTCCTGTGGTAATTATGAAACCACAGGTATGCAAACAATAACTTTTGCAAATGGTCTGAGGAAATGGTGTGTCCAAAGAGAACCTGCAGGCCACCTAAAAGCTGTATAGATCAGAGGGATAATTTGCAAATGCTGCATTATTGACTGTAATCATTCTACAGGTTTTCTTTACTTTTTCATAGGTTAAAATCAGGAAAATGTAACCTAAGTCTTTGTGTATAATAATCCCTTCAACAGCATTTTTCCCTTTTCCAAACTGTTGAAGTTTGTTGGTCTAGAAAGAAAAACACATATTTTAATGAGAAAATAAATAACTGTTGTCATGCACCTAAAATATTTCACTAGCAATGAGTGTGATTTGCAGTACTTTTAAAATGACTTATACAGATTATTAATTTATTTTCAGAAGTGGGTAATAAAATATTTGAGAAGTTAGTACATACTATTAGCACAAGATAAATGTAATAAATTATATGAATTAGCACATGGGAAATGAGAGAATAAATAAAATATTTTATGTATAATTTTCTGTTTACAAGAAGCAGTCTTTTTTACAGTATTTGTATCATTATGAATATCTAATAAATGATAATTTTTTTGTAAAAATTTTTGGTGTTAATTTCTTGTCAATTCTAAGATTGGAGGAGGTAATATAGAAGATTTAACTCTATTGTTTAATAGAGCTAAATATATATACTACTATTTCTGATAGTAAAGTAGTAAAGAGACAAGTAATATTCATTGTGGGCCAACAAAGTGTCACTCATTGTTCTATTTTTGTTTTGTTTTGTTTTTTTGAGACAGAGTCTTGCTCTGTTGCCCAGTATGGAGTGCAGTAGCACGATCTTGGCTCACTGCAACCTCCTCATCCCAGGTTCAAAGGATTCTCATGTCTCACCTCCCAAGTAACTGAGATTACAGGCATTCACCATCTGGTTAATTTTTGTATTTTTTAGTAGAGATGGGGTTTCACTATGTTGGCCAGGGTGGTCTCGAACTCCGGACCTCAAGTGATCTGCCTGCCTAAGTCTTCCAAAGCACTGGGATTACAGGCGTGAGCTACCACACCTGACCTAGACATTGTTCTTAATACTCACATTTTAACATGCAATTTGTACACAATATAAGTGTACAAAACCCCTCCTCCTCCACGATTTATGTGTGCAAGAACTGAATTTTGTAAATGTTAAATAACTCACAAAAGTAGTTAGGAATATTTTGTTGTAGTAATGTTTCCGCTTTATTATATTCTAAAAATATCACATACAACACATACCTCAATCTCATCCAATTCGTATGCTCTTGAATGAGAATACAATGGGGTATAGAACTATAGGATGAAGGATATTTTTTCATCAGAACTTTAATATCGTTGTTCAATTTTTACAAGATTTACTGTTGATAGAAGTCAACTGTAAGTATAATTTTTTTTCTGTTAGCTAGATAAATTATAGAATAAAAGTAATATTTATTTCATATTTTATAGTTATTATTCTATTTCTCCTAGGATGCTGATGAAAAAAAATCCGTCAGTCCAATATTCTTTCCTCATAAGTAATACATATTTTGTGAGTGTCTTTAAGCCTGTTTACTCTTTATTTTATGACTGCCGGTTTTATCACAACGTTTCTGAATATCCAGCTCTGCTTTTAATTAAAATTTTCTTTCATATTTTTAAATTCTTTTTCTAGTCATGAAAACTATTAGCTATCATGGCTTTGGACAAAGCTTCTCCCTTATACTGTTAAATTCCAAGTAGACTTTGTTTCGACTTCTTGTTTCATCTACATACTAAATAATTGCTTGCTTTGTTTATTTAGTTGATTTTCCCCTCTCTATTTCCCATTACTGTATCTCAGTTTATTTTCTTTTATCAATCTTCCAAATTTTATTTTATCTTAATGCCTATTATGGAATTTCAAATTTAGAAGAAAATAAAATGTACATATAATCGACATAAAAATGATAAAATGAACAGCTGGGAATCTACTAATCCATGATAAATAATTTTTCCAAAAATGTACCATTTAATAATGATTCTCTTCTTTATGCCATCCCTGGCCTGACTGTGATTCTCCAACTTAAACCTATGCTAAATTTTTCTGTGTAGTTTTCAAAATTTCTTTTGAAATTTTTTATATGTTTGTATATCCATGAAATGCATATTGTCAGCTTAACACAAAGCTTCACAAAGATTCACTGGTGTTGTTGAATGTAACTACAAAAATGTAGTAGATTATTTTTCTACATCTGACTGCCTTGCCAAATTCTCAATTATATCTAGTGATATTTCTAGTAACTCTGCTATTTCTAGTAATTTGTGTAACTGTTTATGTACACAATCATAACTTTGCAAATAGCAAGAGCTTTTTTCTTTTTATACTTTGAAGTTTTTACTTTTTTATTTTGACTTGCTGTGCTCCAAAGGATCTATACTACACCATTAAGTAGGGAGAGTGATAATAGGAATGTAAGTTTTTTTTTTTTTTCCTTCAATTTACATGAAAGATGTATTAGGGTTCTCTAGAGGGACAGGACTAATAGGATAGATGTATATATGAAAGGGAGTTTCCTAAGCGGTACTGACTCCCACAATCACAAGGTGAAGTCCCGTAACAGGCCATCTGCAAGCTGAGGAGCAAAGAAGCCAGTCCGAGTCCCAAAACCTCAAAAGTAGGGAAGGTGACAATGCAGCCTTCAGCCTGTGGCTGAAAGCCCAAGAGCCCTTGGCAAACCACTGGTGTAGGTCCAAGAGAACAAAACCTGAGGAACTTGGAGTGTGCTGTTTGAGGGCAGGAAGCATCCAGCATGGGAGAAAGATGGAGGCTGGAAGACTCAGCCAGTCTAGTCTTTCCATGTTCTTCTGCCTGCCTTATTCTAGGTGCTCTGGAAGCTGATTAGATTGTGCCCACCCAAACTGAGGGTGGGAATGCCTCTCCCAGTGCACTGATTCAAATATTAATCTCCTTTGGCAACAACCTCACAGACACACCCAGGACGAATACTTTGCATCTTTCAATCCAATCAAGTTGACACTCAATATTAACCGTTGCAAAGGATGTCTTATTTTCAACTCAAGTTTTATTGTAAGTTTTTTAAAGATGCACTGAAAGGAAATACTCTTAATGCTCTTTTCTTACTAATTTGCTGTTTTGAAAAACAAAATAGATATCTGTAGTTGATCGTACTGTAATTGATGTATAGTTCTTTGCAATTAGTTGTTATTTGAAATTATAACTTTTGGTAAATATTTTATATGTTCTTGAAAATAATACAAGTTCTTCAATTCTTCGATTGGATCAGTTTTATATTTGTATTGCATAATGTCTATTTTATTTGTGATATTATCTACTTGTTTATGTTACATTGATCTTGAATATTCTGCATTGGCTATTCCACATATACCTTTATTTGCTCAGAAACTGTATTTTGTTTATTTATTTCATTCTTGCAGTGATTAACTAAAAAATTACAGTACACATCTCTCACTGAATAAAATCAACAAACACATTCATTCTTCTCGCAGACAATGAAATGAGCTTAGAGCGTATTAACTTTATTCATCTCTATCCCAAATGTGTTTGCTATTTTTGGCATGTGATTTTATTTATCATACATAAAATGTTTTAGCCCAAAGGATAATATTCTGATTGCTTTTTATAACCAATAATCATTTCGATTATCCAACATTTTTGTCATATTTACTGATTTTTATTTTTTCATTTATGATCTTTGATTTGCAACTGTGTTCTTTCTGCCTAAACTTGAAGAGCACCTTTAGAATGGCCTTTTGTTTGGTTCTGCTGGTACAGCATTTTTTCTCTTAAGCTGTTAGAAAATATATTTTGGCTCACCTGAATTCTTGAGTACATGTTTCCTACTAGATTGTCAATGATTTACTTATGGAGCATTTTATAGTCTACTTTCTTCTGGCTTCTTCTAAGAAGTCAGTTTTTTTTAATTTAGATTTGAAATAAAATCTCTCTTTACTTCTAATGATATTAACATTTTATTTTCTTTGTTTGAATTTCTGCAGTTTTGTTGTGATGTGTTTGGTTATGATCTTATGATTATCATATTTATAATCATTTCAGCTTCTTGGATTTGTGACTTTTAAATGTTTTGGAAAATTCTTAAGATTAAATATACGTATCTCCGTTAAATATTCAAATATTATTTTACCTTATTATCTCTTTTGTTGCTGGCCAAGTTTCCAATTAAATATTTGTTAGTCTGAATCCACTATGTGTTTTTTTCTACTGATCTGAATGTTCCATTATTTCATCTATTTCTCATTCTGTACCAGTTTTTTTTTGTTTGTTTGTTTTTGTTTTTGTTTTGCTGTGTTTGTTTTTTTGAGACAGAGTTTCATTCTGTAGCCCAAGCTGGAGTGAATGTCGTGATCTCAGCTCACTGCAACCTTCGCCTCTGGGGCTCAAGTGATTCTCCTGGCTCAGCCTTCCAAGCAGCTGGGACTAGAGGCATGGGGCACCACACACAGTTAATGTTTTCGTATTTTTAGTAGAGACAGGGTTTCACCATGTTGCCCTGAGTGGTCTCAAACTCCTGAGCTCAGGAGATCCACCCACCTCGGCCTCCCAAAGTGCTGGGATTACAGATGTGAGCCACCGCACCCGTCCTGTACCAGTTGTTTTGACCTATCTTCCAGGCAATTAACTATCTCTCCCACTGTATATAAATTAAATTCAATTCATTGATTAGTTAATGATTATTTCTGTGTTTATCAATTTATATAATTTTTCTTGGCTGTTTTTGGTCCAAATCTGGTCATTTCTGAATGAATAAACTTTCATGCTTATTATCAAATAATTTCTAAAAATAATTTGTGAAAATTAGCACTTAATGAAATCTAGGATTTACATTATGACTCATAGACTGTTCTAAAACTATGCTTAATATTTCAAGAGGATGATAGTTAAGTTTGAAAGATTCAGTATAATTACACATTTAAAAAATAGTGACAGATCAGTTTTGGACAAAAGAAAAAGGTCAAAAAATTATACAAACTTATAAATAAAAAATATAATTAACAATTAGGGTCCTTTAAGTAAATATGTGTTTCCCTAGCTGTCTGCAGACATACTGCATCTGCCAGTTTCTTTAAGTATTGCCTTACCTTGTACTCCCAGCGCAGCCCATACTATTGACTGATTTGGGTGCAGATTGAAAGACTGGTCATTCTCACCAAGCAAGGTCATCAATGTTGAGCCATGTATATTTCTAAGATTTCTGTTAGGTTAGTTGAGACGTTTTTTAGGCCCATATTTTACGTAGACTTTTATCTTTTCCCCAAATCTACTTCTTCCTCTCTTCCACACTTGTTGATGCCTGGTGAACACCATGCATGTCAAAACTCTATCTCAGCACGTGCTTCTTTGTCATCCTACAAAAATATTGATAAGACTTGCAGGTTAATTGATATCGACTTCAGCTGCCTTCTTGCCAGCAATCACTCACATCATAGTACTAAGATTATATATGTAATGCAAACACCAAAATTAAAAAGAAAACCCTCAGCCCTAATACATATCTTTTTAAGCATAGCTCAGTACTTATTCAAGTTCATTAATAAATGTATTTTCACTGAACCCTAAAGTTATGTTTAATTCATGTACCTTCCCATTTCCAATCTACTCCCCCATCATTAAAGTGACATTTCTCCAGAAACAGTATGAGAAGAACATAATTTTTCCTCGCAAAAAAAGAAAGCATGGGAAAAAAAAAAAAAGTTGGAAGTAATTCCTCAGAGGTAGATAGTACATAAAAATTAGGGGCTTATTATTTATTCACCCCTGAAACAATCATTGGTATGCAGGAAAAGAAAAGCAGAAGCGTTTGCTTGTTCTTATCATTGAAAATTTAATCTGAGTACATAATGCGTTCTAATGTGCCTAAAATATTATATTTTTGTTTTTGAAAAGTATTTTATCATATGCAACTTTAACCTTTTTATTTTCACCTGTGATCTTCAAAAGAACAATATATATCTTGGCAAATGGCATAGTGACCGTATGTCTAGATTTATGCTCTTTTGAAACACTAAGATCAAGTAAAAAACATAATACACTCAAAATGGTTTGTGAACATTGCTTGCCAATACCAGCATCAACATTCAGCCTAGGGTTAATTGTGAAAACTCATCGTACAATGAATGCTTGAGGATGAAATTGTGGGGATAGTGATGAGAGATATTTGTGTGCATTCATGTGATTTTAATAATTTATTTGGATTTTTCTTGCCAATATTTATATTTAGAAAAACATAATATTAAGAGATTCTATTCAATTCTCAGTTTTTCACAGTATAACAAGATATTGTCAGTGATGCATTTATTTTAGAGCTGAAAGGAATGCGCCTAAGGATGAAAAATGTTTGTACATTGAAGCCCGATGGAGAGTTGTCCAGGCAATAAAGATATAATCTTTAAAATGGGTAGATCAGTCAAAAAACAAAAACAGTATTTATGACTATCACAATTAATGCTGGCACAGAATAAAACTCAAACTTTACTCTCCTACAGTTTGTACCTCCCATGCATATTCCCCACAGTCTATGTTACTTTTATTAAATAGTTTAGTCACTCAATAAATAAAAAGAATGTCAATTTAGTATAAGCAAAAGTATTTTTTCATCCCCAAGATAAATATTTGTCACTTATCCTAATTATTATATCTGCATTCATTTTAAGAAATAATATGTACTGTTCATCTTCAATGTCATGCCTTTTTCTGGATTTCTTTGTATTATTTCACATATCAGGTATTATTTCAAAAATATACTAAGGCTTTTAGTTTGAACATAGAAATATTAACTATTTATATTTTTAATTAGAAGAGTATCTCATTTTTGATAATGAGTAATAGATCACTTTGATAATCCAAATAAAGTTACAAAATCTGTAACCAAAAAAAGACACATATTAATGAATGCAACTTTTTACAGAAATTAGGAATATCATTGATATTCTAATAAGGGAGAAATATCAAAACATACTTCAGTCATATTCATGAAATTTCAAATTTCATGAAAGTTAATTGAAAAGCATCTGAATAAGATTATAAAGAATAATTGATTCTTCATCAGCTATGCATTTATATGATATTCAATTAAAATTAAGTTACATTAATTATGGAGTGATTCTATCATTCAACATAACAGTAATGATAAATAGTACTAATAACCATAGCTATTGAGTACTTATTGACCACTTATTAGATTATAATGCGCTGTACTAAACACTTTCACTCTCATATTTACATCCCCAAACTAATTCAGGTGAAATCTACCATGAATAGTCTCATTTTTACATGACAGAAGAGATACTTTGCAATATTAGCTAAATTTTTTAAAATCAATAATTTAAGAAATAAGTTGAACTCCATGGTTTATATAATACCGAAACCTTCGGCCTTAATATTTGATCATACGCTATGAGAAAGTTTTAACGTCTTCATGAGGAAAAAAATGTATTTGGTGCAAGCTAGTAGGTCTATTGATTTTTAATTTTTTTATACTTCATTCTCTTTTAAATTGCAATGATTTTTAAATAATGTACAATTTAAATGCATACATTTTAGATCAGTTTTGCTATCATTATTAAAACATTTTATTATGAAAATATTTTACATGCATTAATCTTATATAACATATATGTATATGAGGTAAAGGTAAATGAAATGAACACCCTTGTATACAACATATTGCTTGAGAATCATAATTCTGCTAAATTCTTTGAGGCCTCCTACATACTTCTCTATCATAACCTTCTCCTCCTACAAGGTAAATACCATGCTGTTCATGAGTATCGTATTAATATTACTCACATACCTCTTGTAGTGTGATGAGTCCCACACTAAATGTATATCTGCGATTAGAACCTTGAGGCTGGGCGGTGAGCCAAGGCCGTGGTACCCAGCCAAAGAGCAGGCATCCCTAAGAACCCAAACATCCCAGAGAGTATCTGAGAACCTACAAAGGAAAATAGTACCATCACACAGTAGGCAAAGAGGCAGAAAATTAACTTACAAGCAGCTTAGAGATTGGAGATGGCATGGATCTCTAGAGCTTAGAGATTGGAGGTGGCATGGATCTCTAGAGCCTGTCCTGATGCTGTCCAGGTATGCCACATATCTAAGTCCTAATAAACTAATCTACCTGCCAAGCTGAACTTGTCCCAGTTGCTCTTTGGTTTCATAGTACCTTCTCAGCTTGTTAGTAGAGTCAAGAGGTATGGGGTGGGGTGAACCTACCATCCCAAGGTTTTCTTGTTATACCTTTTACTGAACATTAATTTATTTTCAGGTGTTTTCCTGCTTTAACATTTATATATTGGAATCACAATCATAATTGTTTTTTCTCCACATTGAGATTGTTACAAGTTATATGTGTGGATATGTGAAAGTGGCTGGACAGCTATAGATAAACCATTTTTATACCAATGTAGTAGTCCCCTGAATGAAGAATATATTAATTCAACTATGCAATCTTCTGTAATGAACATTCAGATTTTTCCCAACTTCTTATAAACAATATTTTTATGAACACTTAATCACATGTTTCTTGGTGCACATGCATGAGAGATTTTACTATGGGATATATCCATTAGTAGAACTGCTGGGTAACTGGCATCAACATTTTCAAGTTTCATAAATGCCGTATTTTTCCCATAAAAAATCTTACACTCTAAATCTTTACCAAAGTGAGTAGCATTACCAGATTTCTAACTTTTCTCAGTTTGTCATGATAAAATTTGTGATTTTCAGTTTTCTAATTATTTATGTTAGAACGTCTACTGACCTTTCCTTTTGCTGAAACAAACACTGATTTTTAAGATTTTTTAAATAGTTTACAATATATAACTCAATGGCCTCTTTTGTGTATTAAATAGTCCCTCCAAATTAATGTATTGCTTTTCCATTTTCCTTATTTAGCCTTTTTGAACCACAATTTACTTTTAATTTAATGAAGCCAATGATTTGGTCATTTTAGAGTTAAAATATTTTTTCTATATTTCGATATTTCTTTAGATTTTAAGGTTTGAGTTCAAATTTAAATCCTTTATTTTTATTAATTTTACTTGAGTTGAAAGTTAATATTTTCCCTTATAATATGTGTGTCTGTATGCATGTCTGTGTATGTGATTTTTTTTTTTTTGAAAACTAGTAACTTTACTCCCTCTATGTAATCTCTTCAATATTCTCGTACATCAACACTGATCTTTGCCTCATTAAAAGTCTGACAAATAAAACAAAAACTTGTATGGCATAAGAAGAGGTTCAAAAAATAAAAAGTAGAAAATGATTCTAATTGAATTCATTTTACTCTATGATCTACTTAATAGGAATCAGTACCATTCAAAAATTGAAGACTATATATCCATTACTTTGTTTATTCTTTAAATCATTTTTCAAGATTGACATGATTTCCACAATTTTGCATGTATCTTTTATTACCAATAAATTCATATCTTGTATTTTTTGTTTTGCTTTGCTTTTGATTATTAGAGATAACCAGAGGTTGATTAAACCCCTGCTGTTGCCATACAAGTTTTTTTGTTTTATTTGTCAGACTCTATAACAAGGCCGACATGGAAATCATCATTCTCAACAAACTAACACAGAAACAGAAAACCAAACACCCATGTTCTCACTCATAAGCGGGAGTTGAACAATGAGAACACATGGACACAGGGAGGGGAACATCACACACAGGGGCCTGTCGGGGAGAGGAGGGCTAGAAGAGGGATGACATTAGGAGAAATAACTAATGTAGGTGATGGGTTGATGGGTGCAGCAAACCACCATGACACTTGTGTACCTATGTAGCAAACCTACATGTTCTGCACATGTATCCCAGAACTTAAAGTATTTTTTATATATATATATATTTATATATTTTAAAAAATAGCCAGGCATGGTGGTGCACACCAGTAGTCCCAGCTACTCAGAAGGCTGAGGCATGAGAATTGCTTCAACTTGGGAGGCAGAGGTTGCAGTGAGTGACATCGCACCATTGCAGTCCAGCCTGGGCTGCAGAGCGAGACTCTTGCAAAAAATAAATAAATAAAAATAAAAAATAAACTGTATGCTTTAGCTTAAAAAAAAAGTGCTAGTCAATATGGGTTTTGGTTCATGCTGCTGAATCTCTTCTGTTATCATGCTTGGAAGCCCAGGGTAGCCCTACTGGAGATTTGCCCCCTGTAAGCAAAAATGAGCTTAGTAGAGGTACCCCACATCAATTATTCTAACTAGACATTTTAGACCACTCAGTTATAGCTAAGCTACTAAATGACCACAATGATCAGCCAAACCAGCGAAGAACATAACCATATTAGGTTACCTATAAAAAAAGAAGAGCTGAATAAATTTGTTATTTTAAACCCATCTCAGTGTGGGGGTTTTATATGCAGCAGTAGATAATTCATACAAGATAATGAATAGTCCTACCACTAAATTCTGAAAGGTTTGTCCTCTCTCCATTAATCTGAAGTATCACGTCGTCATAAATCAAGTTCTATGTATGCACAAGTCTGTTTTTTTTTCAGCCTATCCTTTGAAACATCATCCTTCTACCTTAATTGAATTATTGTGCCTTTGAAGTAAGTCTTATTATTTAGCGTGAAATTCCCCAGTTTGTTTCTTTTCCCCATATTCCATAGATATTCTTAGCAGTCAGCTTATTTGTAGACTGTCTTAAAGGCATTTCAGGTTTCTCATCGATTCTAATTGAATTAGTTTTACTCTATGATCTACATAATAGGAATCAGTACCATTAAAATATTGAAGACTATGTATCCATTAATTTGTTTATTCTTTAAATCATTTTTTAAAACATTGACATGATTTCCACAATTTTGCATGTATCTTTTATTACCAATAAATTCATATCTTGTGTTTTTGTTTTGTTTTGCTTTTGATTATATATGTCATATTCTATGTATTATACAGAGTATTCTATGTAATTGTGTGTGCATATATGTTCACACATACAAGTATATACAACTTCTATTGCTTTTCACATCCTATGATGGCTATGAGAATGCATTTCTCATATCTATGGTTGCAGGGCACATAATTGATTGTAGAACTCAGCAGCCACCCTCTGAAAAATCCATTACTTCATTTTCCGTGAACTCTCACTTCTCATCACCTTCTCCTAGCCAGTGAGTAATTGAGTATAGAAGTGATACTCAGGCAGGTCAGTTTCTGAGAGATGTGTGACTCCTATGATTCCTAAGTGACTTCAGGACACCTTGACAAACTTGTTGACTTTCATTAAAATCACACTGCAGTCTAAGACATTTCAACCTCAACATTTTCTTTTTCCTTTTTTCTCTGGTTCACCCTGAGTCAAACTCAAATCAAGGTCTCGGCTTCTCCAGCATTCCTTCCATTAAAAAAAAAAAATAGAAATAGCCATTTTCCTTAATCAATTTCTTGCATGTATAATTCATTTTAGTGTTTGCTTCTCAGAGAACCCAGAATAACACACATTCTTAATAAAAATAAAATGAAATTTCTTTAGTTTTAATAAATCCCAATTTTTTTTTTAATGATTAGTTCTTTTTTAAATCTTACCTGTGTAATGTTTGCTTGCTAATATATTTTCTTGTTGTTTCTCCTAAAAATATACTGGTATGGCATATAGATACATATCTGTAATCCACTAAATTTATTTTTGCATACAAATTTCAAAAATGTGGCCGGGCGTGCTGGCTCACACCTGTAATCACAGCACATTGTGAGGCCGAGGTGGGTGGATCACTAGGTCAGGCGTTTGAGACCAGTCTGGCCAACATAGTGAAACCCCATCTCTACTAAAAATACAAAAAATTAGCCAGGCATGGTGGCGGACTCCTGTAATCCCAGCTACTTGGGCGGCTGAGGCAGGAGAATCGCTTGAACCCAGGAGGTGGAAGTTGCAGTGAGCCGAGATCATTCCACTGCAGTCCAGCCCGGGAGACAGTACAAGACTCTGTCTGAAAAAAAAAAAAAAAAAAAAAAAAAAAAAAAAACTTTCAAAATATATATTGATAATAATTGTATTGAGGAAATGAATGATTTTGATCCATACTTTCAACTAATTACTCTAACACCATTTATTTAGTGAAAGGTTGATTTTTTCCTCATGTAATTGCATCAATGCCTTTGTTGTAAATAAAATGATTGTTTGTATGTGGAATTATTTCTAGACCTTTTGTATTTTTATACTATTTTATTAATAACACTTAATTATTGCTATTATATAATACATTAAAATCAGATAGTTGGAATCCTTAAACTTTGTTAATCTCATTGAAGATTGTCTTGGCTTTCCTAGATATTTTGTATCATCATATAAATTTTAGAATCAGCTTGTCAAACTGCATCAGTGCATACACACACACTGAGTATTTTATTAATTCTATTAATGTATTTGGTAAGAATTGGCATTTTCATAAGATTTGATATCTTAATCTTAAATCTTCTAATGTCTTTTAATTTTTTCCAGTCTCCTTTATATAACACAGTAAACTGCTAGGTTTCAGTGTAGTTATTTTTGTCATCTTTCATGAAATTATTAGATATTTGATTCTTTTGAAGTGCCGTCAAATATATTTTTTGACAGCTGCTTTCTGGCTGAATGTTGAAATATGAGCGATTTCATGTCTTTTTATTCAGTGGCTTGCTAAGATTATCATTTATAATTTCTGGATATTTTATGTTTATAATATACACAATATGTCATCTCCAAATACTGACAAATTTTTATGCTAATTCTGTATGCCAATTATTTCTTTTTTAAAATTTTTGGCTGGGCGCAGTGGCTCATGCCTGTAATCCCAGCACTTTGGGAGGCCGAGGCGAGTGGATCACGATGTCAAGAGATGGAGGCCATCCTGGCTAACACGGTGAAACCCCGTCTCTGCTAAAAATACCAAAATTAGCGGGGTGTGGTAGCGGGCGCCTGTAGTCCCAGCTACGCGGAAGGCTGAGGCAGAATTGCTTGAACCAGGGAGGCGGAGGTTGTGGTGAGCCAAGATCGCGCCACTGCACTCCAGGCTGGCGACAGAGCAAGACACGGTCTCAAAATAATAAATATAATAATAATTAATGGGTACATAGAAGGAGTATACACTTATGAAGTACATGAGAGATTTTGATACAGGCATATAATGTGTAGCAGTCACATTACGGTAAATGGGATATCCATCACCTCAAGGGTTTATTATTTCTTTATGCTTATACATTCCAATTATACTCTTTAAATTGTTAAAATGTACAATTAATTATTGTTGACTGTAGTCAGCCTGCTGTGCTATCAAATACTACATCGTATTCGTTCAATTTAACTGTAGTTTGTACCTACTAACCATCCTCTCCCCCTTCTCCCCCAGCACCATATTACCCTTCTTAGCCTATGGTAACTGTCATTCTGCTCTCTATCTTCATGAGTTCAATTGTTTTACATTTTAGGTTTTTTTAAATGTTTGGACTGTATAAAGGCTTTAAAAAATTACAGTACATAAACACACTTACTTCTTAGTTATATATGAAGTACCTCTTTTTTTTACTTTTTAAAATAATTTCAATTTTTATTTTAGATTCAGGGTATACATGTGCAGGTTTGTTACAAGGGTATATTGTGCGATGCTGAGGTTTGGGATAGGTGTGATTCCATCGCCCAGGTCCTGAGCATAGTACCAGTTCCCAATAGGCAGTTTTTCAACCCTTGCCTCTATTCCTTCCTTTCTCTCCCTCTAGTAGTCCCAAGTGCCTATTGTTCAAACGTTTACGTCCACGAGTACCAAAGTGTAGCTCACACGTATATGTGAGAACATGCAGTATTTGGTTTTCTCTTCCTGCATTCATTTGCTTAGGATTATAGACTCCAGTCGTAACCATGTTGCTGCAAAGGACATGATTTCATTCATTTTTATGGCTGTATAGTGTTCTCTGGTATATATGTATCACATTTTATTTATCCAATCCACCACTGATGGGCACTTAGGTTGATTCCATGTCTTTGCTATTGTGAATAGTGCTGCGATGAACGTAAGATGCATGTGTCTTTTTGGTAGACTGATTTATTTTCTTTTAGATATATACCCAGTAATGAGATTGCTGGGTCGAATGGTAGTTCCGTTTCAAGATCTTTGGGAAATCTCCAAACTGCTTTCCAGGTGGCTGAACTAATTTACATTCCCACCAACATTCTATAAGTTGTCCTGGTGGAAACTAGAAAAAAAAAAAAAAATTCTTCTGTAAAACACATATTAATTTCCTGTTAATTTTAAGACATTACTTTTTTTTAGTGTAGAATATTATGTTGCAGTATTCACAGGTACATATTTCACATTTTAAAAATACTAGTCCAGGCTGGGCATGGTGGCTCATGCCTGTGATCCCAGCACTTAGGGAGGCTGAGGTGGGTGGATCACTTGAGGTCAGGATTTCAAGACCAGTTTGGTCAACATGGTGAAACCCTGTCTCTACTAAAAATGAAAAACAACTAGCCGGATGTGCTCACTTGAGTCCAGGAGGCAGAGGTTGCAGTGAGCCAAGATCGTGCCACTGCACTCCAGCCTGGACAGAGCAAAGCTCTGTCTCAAAAAATAAAAATAAATAATCCATTGTCTCCTTGCTCTTACATTTCTTATTAAAATATCTGCTCTCAGTACTATTGTTGCTCTTTAAACTCATTTGTCTTCTGGTTGTTTTTAAGATTTCTTTTTAAACTTTTGTCTTTGCTTAACTATAAGATGTCTAAGTTTTATTTTCTTTATTTTTATCCTATTTGAGGCAATTTTTTTGTTTGTTTGTTTGTTTGTTTGTTTGTTTGTTTTGAGACAGAGTCTTGCGCATTCACCCAGGCTGGAGTGCGGTAGAGCGCTCTCCACTCACTGCAAGCTCCGCCTCCCGGGTTCACGCCATTCTCCTGCCTCAACCTCCGAGTAGCTGAGACTACAGGTGCCCGCCACCACGCCCGGCTAATTTTTGTATTTTTAGTAGAGACCGAGTTTCACTGTGTTAGCCAGGATGGTCTAGATCTCCTGACCTCGTGATCCGCCCCTCTTGGCCTCCCAAAGTGCTGGGATTACAGGCGTGAGCCACCGCGTCCGGCCGGCAGTGTATTTTTTTTATTAATCTCTGGGTAAAGTGTTTAATCGGTTTTAGAAAACTCTCAGCCATTGCATATGTTAATATTCGTTTTATCATATTCTCCTACCCCCTTATTTCCATTTTGAACTACAGTTACAACTTTAAAGCCTCTGGCTGTATTCAACAAGCCTTTTTTACTATCTTATTTCTTACTTCCCTTCCTTTCATTTTTATTCTTAATGTTTTTCAAAGTGTATTATTTGCTTGATTTTCCAAGTCATTAATTCTGTATTAAGACGTGACTGGTCTGCTATTACAGCTATCTAAAGAATGTTTAGTTTCAGAAATTCTGTGATTTGAATTATCTGAATTATTTTTATATCTCCTAAAATTTCTGTTTAAATTATTTATGTTTTTACATAACTTCTTCATTGTTTTATTTACTTGTCACTAAAATAATGAAATGATAGGCTATTCTTATGTTATTTCCTTCTTTCTCTTGCTTCTGCATTTTTTTGTAATTCAAAATGAGATGTTCTGCTTTATCACTGAAAAAATATTGAGGCTTTGAAATTATATCTTCCTTCAAAGTGGCTGAACTATTTTCTTATAACATGTAGATAATTTATTACCATATCACCCTGGTTATGTGTAGGCTTGGTTTTAAGCTTTATAAGCACGAGATTATTTTAAATTTCCCTTAAAATTCAAGCTTGAACATTTTTATATTTCAAATAAAATGCAAATGATGATTATCGTGTTTCTCTTTTTTACCATGACTTATCCCCAACTTGTTTCTTCATCACTATGTGAGTGATAATATTTCTAGTTAGGTTTGTAAAACTGCAGTTAAATTTTTACCATGGTTTCCTAGAGTCTTATTCTATATATGCCTTGGTTTTTGTCCTCTCTTATACTCAAATAGTTCTGCTGTTCTGTTTGGGTTCTATTTCCTCCTCCTTCATTAATAATAAAGCTGAATGCTTATGAAACACAAGTCAGCTCATATGTTTTCCTTATTACTTTAAAAAACGTTAGATGGTGTTTGCATTAGGATAATCCCTCAAATAAGTTAAAAGAAGGTTTAAGAGTTAATTCTGGGTGGGATTGTAAACTAGTTCAACCATTATGGAAAACAGTATGGCGATTCCTCAAGGATCTAGAACTAGATGTACCATATGACCCAGCCATCCCATTACTGGGGATATACCCAAAGGATTATAAATTATGCTGCTATAAGGACACATGCACACATATGTTTATTGCAGCACTATTCACAATAGCAAAGACTTGGAATCAACCCAAATGTCCATCAGTGACAGATTGGATTAAGAAAATGTGGCACATATACACCATGGAATACTATGCAGCCATAAAAAAGGATGAGTTTGAGTCCTTTGTAGGGACTTGGATGCAGCTGGAATCCATCATTCTTAGCAAACTATCACAAGAACAGAAAACCAAACACCGCATGTTCTCACTCATAGGTGGGAACTGAACAATGAGATCACTCGGACTCAGGAAGGGGAACATCACACACCGGGGCCTATCATGGGGAGGGGGGAGGGGGGAGGTATTGCATTGGGAGTTATACCTGATGTAAATGACGTGTTGATGGGTACAGCACAGCAACATGGCACAAGTATACATATGTAACAAACCTGCACGTTATGCACATGTACCCTACAACTTAAAGTATAATAATAATAAATAAATTTAAAAAAAAAAAAGAGTTAATTCTGGTGAGAGATTTATTCATATAAAATCTAAAATAAACCCTGTTATATTTCTTTTTTATTGAAACATTTGAGTGGTTCCAATTGCCTATGGAATAATAAATGCGTGCTAATTCAAATTTTGAGAAAAACCTTTAGATTATGTAAAATATTTGGATTTTATTTTCCACTTTATAAGAAAAGTTTTGTTAGAATTGAGAATCATTTTAATTGAAAATTGTTAGCTTTTCTGTAAAATACACCAGTGAATATGAGTGCTTGAAAATAGTATAAATTAAAAAATCACCTTACATATTGTCATATTTGCTTACTTCACTTTTTTCCAATTTTGCATCTTCTATTAGGTAATACTATTCTGATAAGTGTATTTGCTTTAATATACTATCATTCTAATTTTAAAACATATGGTAATTAAACTTATACCTGAAAAGGTAATGGTTCTGAAATATAATATATATGTGTATATATAGATATATATTTTCATCTCCTGATTAAATATTGACCCTGAATGGTATGATAGAGCACACATAATGAATGTTAAGTCCCAGAAACATGGGCAAAAAAGTTTATGAAGACTATTTTGCCGGTAATTCAGAATAAATCTGTACTTTCCTAAGTGTATATGTGTACTCATTAGTATCAGCAAATGGATACATACACAGGTTGACTAATAGCTTTCTTAGGGAATAGAATCTGTTTGTTCAATGACTAGTGAGACTTCATCATTCCCTTGGGCTATCGATGAAAAGTGCCCCTCATTAAAATAATAGAGTTTATTCCACAGAAATCTGTTAATTATAGTATTCCAATTTTAACTCTAAAATAAAAAACTATTGTCTATATGATTGATGATCATATCATCATCAATTATATGCAAAGGAGTTCAGTGCAAAGTAAAAGAGCTCAATTTATTGCATTCATATCAGAAAACTGATATTTATATTAATCTCGTTAAGTTTAAGATACAGTTTCAAAAGTGATACTACTAAACTTTCAGATTGAAAGCACACATTATTTTGTCCCTTTTCAAGGGGTTGTTCTTGAATTTAAAATTGAAGAATAATTCTCCTGATTGCCTTTTATTATGTATTTGTTTACTCTAAGTTAGAGTTTATATAGCATGTTTTATTTCTCCAAACTCCTTAATGAATCTGAAAATAGATGCTCTATAAGAGGGTGAAAATAACACAGCTTTTGAACATATGTAATTCACAGTTTAATTGATTTTAATAAATATTTCAACCTAAATTGAACTACATCATGTGTATATATCTGTATCTATATAGATGTAGATAAGTACACAAAGCTGTATATACTATATATGTAGTAAGTAACAAAACAAAGTAATTTATTGTTGGGGCTAGTATACTGTAAGGAGCATTTCAAATGTTTAAATTATTAAGATAATAAATATTTGAGCAATGTTCTAGTAGGGTAAAGTGGATTGCCTGAACAAAATTGCCTTTAGTAATCACCAAGATTCTGACATCAAGGCTTAGCCTGCCCAAAGTGCATTAATACACAGAATTCTTTACTAAGCTAAGTTTCTGAAAATGGGCCAAACTCCAGTGAAAAGTATTAAATTACTTACTGTACCCACATTTCTAGAAAAATCAAACATAGTAATGAGACAGGAGCCAGGAAGAGGCTGGCAATTAGAGGTTAGGCAGATGGAGAGGGAGGGTCTCGATAGTGAAAAAATACCCACAGGACTGCACCACCACTGTAGCTAGGGGGAAGAAATGCAGTTAAGAATTTCCTCTAATGCCAGGATGTTGCTCAGAAGAGAGTGTCCCAAACAAGGTGCAGGTGGAATAAATAAACCTAAATATCCTTAACTTGACCCAACTCCTTTTAATATCATTAGCATGACATTAGCATTGTGGTTTTAGCCCTTCTGTGGGCTTCACTTAGGCAGTCATGGGTAATAGC
Source organism: Macaca nemestrina (assembly GCF_043159975.1). Classification (NCBI taxonomy): domain Eukaryota; kingdom Metazoa; phylum Chordata; class Mammalia; order Primates; family Cercopithecidae; genus Macaca; species Macaca nemestrina. Next base: position 28,823,917 of record NC_092127.1, read on the forward strand.
CAAGATGGAGTCACTCTGGCCAAACCCAGACATGCACAGAGGCAACACCCTTAGGAGAGAACCTTATCCGTCCTGCTTGGGCAGAACCCACAGAAGACTTCCTTGCTCTTGCCACATAAAAGACCCAGAACTCAACCCCACTTCTGGTAATCTGATTTCAGGTCCCCTCTCTTTGCTGAGAGTTTTCATTTTGATTAATAAATCCTACTCTACTCACCCTCTTGTGCCTGGGTGCCTCATTCTTCTTCGTCATGGGATGAGAACTTGGACCTAGTTGAACTAGAGACTAAGCAGACCACAACAATAATCTTAAAGAAAATGTTCCCATTTTCTCTCAGTTAATTATCATGATTAAGTTTAAAAAATAGAAAATGAATATCAATAAATAAAAATGATAAATTTACAAGAAATTAAATCCAAGAGAGTCAATGATTTTATTATTGTCATTAATTAGAGATACATACTACACACAACACACACACACACACACACACACACAGACACGCACAGAGAGAGAAGGCACTTCAAAAGTCAACAATGGTAGGCTTCTGGAAATTTGTATCAGCAAATATTTTGATTATTTGGTTTTCTACTTGGACCATTTATATGTTGATATTAATATGAAACTCTAAACTGTATAAGATGCTATGTCAGTAGAAGACATAAGTTTTTCAAGGCTGAAGGAGAATTTTGTGAAGGAAGAAAAATTAAAACAAATGAGAGTCATATCTATCTCACGTGGATTTTAGAATCAAGTCAGCTAATGTTATTTTTCAAAATATTTTTAAAATAATTGCTCAAGGAACTATTTCTACTCCTCAGTTATATATTTATTTTACAGAACATTTGAACTGGTTCATGAAAGTGAATCTTTGAAACACTTATATGGATCCCAGACTTATTGTTATTGTCTTGTTTCCTTTTATCATCCATTTCTGTCCCTCTTCTTTGGCATGTTATTGACATGCTGTTGTTATTCATGGTGATAGCTTTGGCTATTTATCCCACTTCATATACTTTCCTTTACTTATATTATCTTAAAATGCCTTCTAGCATCAAAATCTCTATTTCAAATGGTTAAGGATACTTTGAATGAAGATAATAACAATTACTTGATGGTGAGTCTATGTAGTGTAGTATTTGTATTTGCTATTAAAACTGTAAAATATATTCTTTTGAAATATTACACATGTAAAAATATTTAAATTTCTTCTACTGAGAGGTGAAGTCAACTGGATTTCCTGGGTCAAATGGGGACTTGGAGAACTTTTCTGTCCAACTAGAGGATTGTAAACACACCAATCAGTGCTCTGTGTCTAGCTAAAGGATTGTAAATGCACGAATCAGCAGTCTATAAAAACACACCCAGCCTGGGCGACAGAGAGAGACTCCGTCTCAAAAAAAAAAAAAAAAAAAAAAAAAAAAAAAAAAAAAACACCGATCAGTGCTCTGTGTCTAGCTAGAGGACTGTAAATGCACCAATCAGCACTCTGTAAAAACACACCTATCAGCACTCTGTGTCTAGCTAAAGTATTGTAAATGCACCAATCAACACTCTGTAAAATGGACCAATTAGCACTCTGTAAAATAGACCAATCAGTGCTCTGCAAAATGGACCAATCAGCAGGACGTGAGTGGGGACAAATAAGGGAATAAAAGCCTGCTACCCCAGCCAGCAGTGGCAACCCGCTCCGGTCACCTTCCCGTCTGTGGAAGTTTTATTCTTTCACTCTTCACAATAAAACTTGCTGCTACACACTCTTTTGGTCCTCACCACCTTTAAGGGCTGTAACACTCACTGTGAGGGTCTGCAGTTTCATTCCTGAAGTCAGTGAGACCACGAACCTACCGGAAGGAACAAACTACTCTAGGCTGCCATTAAGAGCTGTAACACTCACCGCGAGGTGTGCGGCTTCTTTCTTGAAGTCAGGGAGACCAAGAAACCACCAGAAGGAATAAATTTCAGAGATAATATTATACCACCTAAATATTCATAATTAAAATTTTGATATATCAATCCCTACTTGCTATATAATATATACATAGATGTATAGATACAAATTATTAAAAATATACCATTTATACTCATATTATTTACAGGTTTTATTTAACAATATATAATTAATAGCTTGCCATGCTGTTAAATACACTATAAAAATCATCATAAGCTGTCTGGGTACCGATAACTTGGTACTCCCATCTTCTGGGAGTGCCAGTTTACTTTCCAATACTTCAATACTTAACCAAACATTCTTGCAACTAAATCCTAGAGCAAATACACATTAACCTTTATATAATCTATCAATGTGGAGAGTCTGATCTAACAAATACGAATAATTAAGGAAACTATTGTGTCTTTTGAAAATTTGTTTTCTGTAAAGGTTATAATAATTGACATCCCCACTAGCTGGGTATGACTGTGCTCATTTGTACATGTACCTGTTGAATATAGATATACTCAAAGTTTAATCACCAATTTGAAAGGTTATAAAGAATTTCTGAGATCTCATATCCTAACATTCTCCTCCTTTTTCTCTACACTTCAGCTACACAAAACTCCTTATCACTTTCTAGGCTATTTCACATTATGATGTATTTATATGTTACTTTTCTTTGGCTTTGGATGTTCTAGTCAATTTTTATTGAGCAAAACATATTTACTTTCAGTATTCAACCCAATTGTAAAAATTTATCAAGTGTTTATAGTTGTCCTGTGAGCAATCAGTTTCTCTAGAGACTGAATTTCTACTGTATATTCACGATATTTTTATGGTAGCAATTAATAAATTTATTGCAGTTTTTGTTTAATTGCCTATGTACCCACTAGTGAGATTATTAAGAACAGAGAACATGCTTTTATTAATCTTTACATAATCAGAAATTAACATAGTCCCAGATGCATGCTGTTGTCTTAGTGTGTTTTTTGAAAGAATTAATAGTATGAAAATTAGGAGACAGGAAGAAGGACAGAACAAATAGTGTTGATTTATGTATGATTTACAAAAGTGATGAAAGGAAGAAAAATAGAAGAGGAACATAAGTAGCATATGTGAGAGGAGAAGATCACGGGAAAAAACTTTTCCAGAAAGTTTGTTAAATGAGGCTGCTACATAAAGAACAAAGTAATTGCCCACAAAGAGATTATGTGGAAGCGAGCTTTATTGTCAATACAAGTCAAGGAACATATGTTTCCTTATTTTAGATTCTTGAAAACAAAACCTTGATACAAACTGAAGATAAGTTGATAAAAACAACTGAGATTTCTGCAAGAAATTTGTAGTAACTCTGCTAATAAGATTGTCAATCACTGTTTTTTGTTTATTTACTGAAACCACAAAATATCAGAGACATAAGTCATTTTATTAAGGTTATATAATTTTTCTTTGTTTTATTTTATTTTTAATTGACATATAATTACTATAAATATTTATGAGGTATGGTGTGATAGTTTTGATATGTTTTGGATCTGCGTGCCCACCCAAATCTCATGTGGAGTTGTAATCCCCAATATTGGAGGTGGGGCCTGGTGGGAGGTGATTGGATCATGGGGGTGGATTTTCCGCTTGGTGCTGCTCTCATGATAGTGAGTGAATGAGTGCTTCTGAGATCTGCTTGTTTAAAAGTGTGTAGTTCCTCCTCCATCTCTCTTTTCCTCCTGTTCTGGCTTTGTGATGTGCTGCCTCCCCCTTTGCCTTCTGCAATGATTTTAGGTTTCCTGAGGTCTCTTCTGGAGCTGAGCAGATGGCAGGCCTCATTCTTCCTGTAGAGCCCACAGAACCATGAGCCAATCAAACCTCTTTTTTAAATAAATTATTCAGTCTCAAGTATTTCTTTATAGCACTCTGAGAACAGACTAATACAACTTCGATACATTTTTTCACCATGTAACCATTAAATTAGGGAAATTAGAACATTCATCACCTTAAACATTTATCATTTCTTTGTGGTGAGAACATTTACATCCTCTCTCCTAGCTATTATGAAATATACATTATTGTTAACCATACTCATAGCACTGTGCAATAGAACTCCAGAACTAATCTTTCCTATCTAACTCTAATATTGTACCCATTGACATACCTCTCCCCCACTCACCCTCCTCCCTACCCTCTCCTGCTTCTGGTAACCACTGTTCTACTCTTGACTTCTCTGTCCTCAACTTTTTCAAATTCCACATGTAATTGAGATCATGTGGTATTTTTCCTTCTGTGTTTGGCTTATTTTACTTAACATAATGCCCTCTAGGCTCATCCATGTTGCTGCAAATGACAGGATTTTATTCTTTTTGTAGTTGACTATTATTTCACTGGGTGTGTGTGTCTGTCTTACATTTTTTTTATATCCATTCATCCATTGATGGACACTTAGGTTTATCCTGTATCTTGGCTATTGTAAATACGGCTGCAATAAGCACAGATATGCTGATATCTCTTCAACGGAATGATTTCATCTCCTTTGGAGATACACCTAGCAGTGGGATCACTGGATCACAGGGAAGTTCTATTTTTAAGTTTTTGAGGAAACACCATACTTATAATGTTATCATTCATATGAAAAATAAACAAATTTGATGTTGAAATAAAAATTATCAAATAGAATTTGATATGTAAATAACTTCTGTGGGGCCATGGAATTATCTACATTCCAAATTATGCCATGTACAAGTGAGACAATGTGTAACTTGTCCAATCAGTAGGATTTAGGAAATACAGGATCAGATAGTAACAAAGCTGTACATTAAAACTACCTGGGGAAATAAAGGATGGGGTATGTGGAGCTAAATATCACTAAAAAGCAAAACAAAAGGAAATAGATAAGCTATTACATACATAGAGATATTGAAAAAAATTAAAGATGATTTAGATTTGCAAAACAAAGAAAAAAGTCAGGTCTATTTTAAAATAAAGATTATGGGAGATTTTGGGAGAAACATAAGAGTAAAAATGAAAAAACGTAGGGAAATAAAAATGATAACATGGGACACATATATGATATTAATACATGCTAAGAAGATAATTATCTCACTCATCAAAGAGGTTCTGAGCAATAGCATCAGATCCTTCTTTAGGCACAGGGACACAGTGACAAATATGATTTTCAAGACCCTGACTCTGGGGAAACACTGAGTGCCCAGAGAAACTGTGACAGTGGTATAAAATAAATCACAGAAGCAAGTGACTTAAAGAGGATGTAGCACAGAATTAGAAATTTAAAGAAAATTAACTGTCAAAAGCAACCAGCAAACACAAAAAGAAGGTTTGAAAGATTCATCAAATCATTTTCCAGTATTTATATAAAACCCAGGTGAAAGTAGGAAGATTAAAAAAGAACAGTATCAAAATGTAAGATTGCATTAAATAACAAATGTAACAAATAATAAAATCTAAAATAATATATTTTAAATGTGTTCATGTACAGCTGAGTTACAATTATAGCTTCTGTTTTCCCCTAGGAAAGACCTTTCTATTTTTTTACTTTGATATTTAGAATTATGTATGATTAAATATTTTCCTAATAAAATATAATATTAAATGAAATAGCAGGCATCATTGCCCTAAAAATACAAAGCAATAGTAGCAGAGATTATATTTTAATATTTATGTAAAGATGGGAAACATAGATTCCAGTCTTAAGTTTCTATCAGGAAAGGAAGAATTTGATAAATCATATGGATTACATGAGTGTTTGCAAGAAAATTATCTTAACATTATCACTAGTACAGCAAGTCCTCACTTAACATGCTAGAAAGGTTCTTAAAAACTGCAGATTTAAGTGAAAAGATGTATAATGAAACCAATCTTTTTTTTTCTATCTACATCATAATGAAGCAACATTGAAGATAAGAACCTTATTTCAGGACCTGATGCAGAATAGATGAGGCCCAAGGTGGGATCTAGCCCAAGAGTGCCCTAGATTTGCCCAGAAAGCATTCGAGAATGAGCTAATGGTGAAGGAGAGCAACTTTCACTGAAGTGATTTTGCTCCCTGTAGAACAGGGCCAAGCCAAAGACAGTGTGCCCAGAGTTGGCAGTGACAGTGTATGGGCTGCTGGGTTTTTCAGAACTTTCTGGAAAAGGGGAGGGGAGTTTCCACATCACATAAGGTAACGTCTGGATCATTGCCATGGCCCATTGTCATGGCATTTGTAAAATGTCATGGCACCAGGGGAGAATCTTTATACTAATGAGCAGTGAGGGCAACTAGAGGTCACTTTTGTCACCATCTGCTATTTTTGGCCAGCCTCTTCACTGCATTGTTTTGACCAGATCCTGCTGTGACCAAACCAGCATAGTGGTGAGTGGAAAACAAGTTCTGCAAGACCTCGTATCTCTGACCTGCTGTACATTATTTCACTTAAAGTAGCAGTTTCCAATAACTTATGGACAATGTTAAGTGCCACTTAAAGTAGCAGTTTCCAATAACTTATGGACAATGTTAAGTGCCACTTAAAGTAGCAGTTTCCAATAACTTATGGACAATGTTAAGTGTCACTTAAAGTAGCAATTTCCAATAACTTATGGACAAGGTTAAGTGATGATGTACTGTTTGTCTCTAAAAGACGTGCAGTATGTGCTTACTGTAAGGAAACACAAGTAAGTAGATGTGATCTATCTAGCAGATGAGAAAATGTTTTGGGCAAACAGAAGAGTACAAGAGGTAAATATTTTACTTTATATACAATATAATCAATATATAATCAATTATATAATAGATATAAATATGTCCAACATTGTGAGATAAAAGTGGAAAAGGAAATTGGTAAAATGTGTTTTTGTTAACTTAAGAGATGTAATAGACCTCAATGTACTGGGTTGTTTCTGCTAGAGAATTGTGTGGAAAAAAAAAAAATAGGCACAAATAAATGAAGACCATGCAAATGAGAAAAAACGGAAGTCATTTATTCAGAGCTTATCACCATCACTTGTATTTGGCAGATGCTTAAAGGCAGTAAGGTGAGCAAGTTTTTTCCCCCTAAAGGGGAAACAGAAGCCTTTAGATATGGCATGTTTGGAGATTATTGATGAAGCTTGAGGCAGGCTAACTAGAGGCAGGGCTTCCTATATGATTGGTTTCGGTAACATATCTGGCTTTCTCTTGTTGGTCTTCAGTGGAAGCAGCAAAACATAGGAAAGTGGGGAGTCACTGACCAAGTCTTGACTGTTCTGGGTCAATTTTTGCAAAGATGATAGTTCGGTTTTCTGAGCCGCTTGCTGCATAGGCTGAGATTCAGTTATTTTATTCTATGTAATCTGGTCATTGTTGATGTGCTTATTTAGTATTAGATACAATTCATTAACAGATAAAATCAGTATTAGATCAAAATTAGATACAACTAGTAATTGACAGCACTAACCTAGGCATTAAATTTTTTCTCCACTATGTCACTATATCTGTATTATTTTCTGAAAATTTTGAAAATATTTTATACCATCATGTTTTGAGAATGTTAAGTTTCATAAAAATCTGCTCTCTCTTATCATCTCCGGAATATTTTTTAATGATTTTTCTCTTAATAACTGGTGAATCTTTCCAAGTATTAATGTGGTGGGGTTTTTTTTGTTTTTTTATTTTGAGACAGTCTCGCTCTGTCGTCCAGTCTGGAGTGCAGTGGTGTGATCTTGGCTCACTACAACCTCCGCCTCCCAGGCTCAAGTGATTCTTGTGCCTCAGCTTCCTAAGTAGCTGGGATTACAGGTGTCCATTACCACTCCCAGCTAATTTTTGTATATTTAGTAAAGATTGGATTTCTCCATGTTGCCAGGGCTGGTCTCCAACACCTGAATCTCAAGTGATGTACCTGCTTTGGCTGTAATATGTTTTTTAATAGATTGTATTTTGAAGGCTAACAAAATAATTGAGAGAAATGTACAGAGATTTCTCATAAACCTCCTGCCAAAGCACATTGACAGCCTCTCTCATTGTCAACATGCCCTGTCAGAGTAAAACATTTGTTACAACTGATTAATCTATTTTAACACATAACATTCACCAAACATTCATAGTTTCTATTAGGGTTCAAGCTTACTGTTGTACATTTTATGGGTTTGAACAAGTATATAATGACATGTATTCACCATGGTAGTATCATACAGAGTAGTTTCATTGCCCTAAAAATTCTGTGTTCCATCTATTTATTCCTCCTTCTCCCCTAACCTTGGGCAGTCATGAATATTGTTATTGTCTCCATGGTTTTGACGTATCCAGAATGTCATACAGTTGGAATCATGCAGTATACAGCCTTTTAGGCTGGCTTCCCTCACTTACTAATATGCAATTAAGGCTCCTGCATGAGTTTTCACGGCTATCAGTTAATTTCTTTTCAGCTCTGAATAATATGCCATTGTCTGGATGTGCCACAGTTAATTCACCCATTCACCTACCAAAAGACATCTTGGTTGTTTCCAAGTTTTTACAATTATGCACAAAGCCGCTAAAAACATTCCTGTGCAGGATTTTGTGTAGGCATAATGTGTATTTCTTTTTTGTGATTTATTCAGCTCTGTACTTGATGTGCGTTTATACATTCTGTATTTTCCTAATTTCTTTTGTAGCACTCCTTGGCAGATCTTGTATGTATCTTCTCGTTTATTACTTTTCATCTCTTTGTTTTTGTTCTATAGGCAGGAAAATTCCTCATACTTTTAATTCTTTTTTATGTATTAAAATCCTCTTATTTGTAAATCCATATTTTTTTATTTTTAAACATTTATGTTTCTCTTATCTATCATTTTTCACATAAAGTTGAAATGCACACACAAAAAAACTTTCAGAATATTGAAATTTTATTTTCTTTGAGATTCTTCTCTCTTCCTAAGATTATCTAGCATGAGTATTTACTGATATATATTTACTAGTTCCTGGTTACTTTTAAGTTTAAAAATTAGGTTGATTATTGCACATTGCATGTTATACTGCCATTAGTGTTGTGGCTTCTTCATTCCCACAGTTCAGCAAGTGGGAAGGAGTATTAACAGCTCTTTCACTCTAGCAGTTTGGCAGGTTCTAAATTCTTGTCTCATGACCAACAAGAATTAGATATGCAGACACTGGAGAGTAAGGCAGAGTATAATTTTATTGAGCGACAGAAAGAAAGCTCTCAGCAGCAATAGAGGACCAACCTGAAAGTAGGCTGCCAGCTGTGAGGCTGAGTCCAGGGATTTTATGGGATTAGAATGAGGAAATATGTGCTGATCTGGTTTATGGGTAGGCTTGGGAAAGGCACCATTCAGAAAGAGGAAAGGTAGTGTTAAGAACCAGCCGGGGGCTGAAGTGAAGGCTTGGCCTCTGACAATGGCCTGGAACCAAACAGGGGCTGAGTACAATGAATAGGAATAGAAGTTCTCACTATGGTCCATGAACTCTATTGGGAACTGGTAGTTTGGTGTTCAGGCTTCAGGCTGTCCTTGCTTGAAGGTCGAGTTTCACCAGGTACCCATCCCTGTCTGCCTAGAAATCTGTCTTCCTCCTAGTGCTATCATCAGGATTGCATCGCCCCCGATTGATATTTATTTATTGTGAGTATGGTGGTATGAAATATGTTGTCATACATAAAGCTTGATGCAATGTTGAAATACTTTCAGTAATAAGCACAATTTTTTTCAACATTTGAAACATGCTTGTTGCTGTTAATATTGTTATGATTGTTAATATTTTTATCTTTTACTCTAACAGAATCCATAGTCCTTAATGAATTAATGCTTGATCAAATTAGAATCATTCACACTTAACGATGCAATTATTGAAATATTAAAATAATAGTATTTTTGAAATTCCAGATTTAAGTATAAAATGCACAAAATATACGGTATATATTACATGAAATATATAGTAGTGTGTTTGGACATAATATTATAAAGCAATATATATATATTTTTTTTTTTGCCAAAAACTCATTCTGTAGAACAGGTGGTTGCACTGTCTTCAAGTGATTAACTGCAGTGGAATTGACCCATGTACCTGATGACTAATCCTGAAGCTAGATCAGTGTTGCTGAAAGCAACCTTGAACATTTGCACTCATTAAAGTTCAGAAAGATACCTGCATATAGGTTATGTTTTCTTAAGTTTTCTCCAGTTTATCCTAGTCAACAGATATAATAAAAACAAGTAAGTAAACTTAACCAAGTTTTCAGCAGTTTCTTAATTTAACATATTATCTGAAGCATGTGATTTTGTTCGTTAGATATTAGGATGTTAATTCTAAGTTGGTGATATTCTTAAAGATTATATTCATTACAATATCTATAGATCACAAAACACTATCTCATTCCAAGCACTAATTACATAAATATTTATAATTGAAGGAACACAATGATCAGATATTTTTGTAAGCCTTAATAAATTGCATGGGGTATGCTGTCTCCAAATACTTGCTAAATATCTCTATAAGCATAGACAGACGTCTGTCTACCTATGTCATACATTGCAATTTGAAACAGAAAGAATATTAATGACATTTGTCTGTTCAACGGCAAACAGCAATGTAATCATTGTACTCTGTTAGGCTAATCAAACGATGCTATTTTCCTACTTGGAAGATATTAGGCTCATTTTCAGTCAACTATATCATGTACCTTTGTTTAAAAATGGATAATTGCATACTTATGTCTGTTAGGAAATTTAATTCCCCAGGAGAAATCAGCTAAAATGTTTCTCATTTATGTATTATTAGGCTTATTTTATAAGTAATATGAGGCAATGGATTTCAAATTGAATAAAGATAAAAAGTAATAATAGAATTGAGAACATTTCTTTCCCACTATTCCCATTGCTTCATACTCTACCTTCTTCATTTACCCTTGGTTTACAATGACCTGTACATTGTGCTAATTGAAAAATGGAGAAACATTTGTCAAAGACTACAATGCTAAGATTTATATTTTTAGGACTTGACGAACTGGTTCTGGCAGTTTTCTACTCTGCACGATAACCAATAACACTGTGGGCAGAAACACCTTATTGAATTGAGCACAATATGTCTTTCATATTTTCATTCTCTTCTATTCCTACTGGGCAATTTCTGCATTTTGACTGCCCTGATATGTCTGCTCATGTGCCCTACTCTTTATGCTTGCTTTCTCTTTCCTTATACACTCTTCTTCTGTTATTGAAAGTTTAAAGATTTATGGATTTTTTTTAAAAATCAGAATTATCAAACTCCATTTCTTCATACTTCATGTGCATCAACTGTATCCAGACACCAGTTACTCACCCTGATTAATCAATACTGAAGTCCTAAACTTATCACTGCCTTGTTGACTAGAACTTTATGTAACTGTTTTTTGTATGACTAACAATGTTTGAATTCTACTAAGACAGCCTTAATCCTTGAATCTGTTTGTCTGGAGTGTTTTTTTCCAGGATCAGTGTAGCCTCATGATAGTGTGCTCTACCAAGTTGTATTTTACATATTGAAGAAATCCAGAATATATGACCCCAAAATAGGCTACCTTTTTGATATAAAAATTATATTGAGCTGAAGGCAATTAAAAAGTAGCAAGTATGTGAAAAGCTCCCTCTATCTTGTCACTTTTATCCCTAAAGGAAGTATAAGAATTTACCGGATATGGCCGGGCACGGTGGCTCACGTCTGTAATTCCAGCACTTTGGGAGGCAGAGGCAGGCAGATCACGAGGTCAGGAGATCGAGACCCTCCTGGCTAACATAGTGAAACCCCATTTCTACTAAAAATACAAAAAATTAGCCGGGCATGGTGGTGGGCGCCTGTAGTCCCAGCTACTCAGGAGGCTGAGGCAAGAGAATGGGGTGAACCCGGGAGGCGGAGCTTGCAGTGAGCCGAGATTGTGCCACTGCACTCCAGTCTGTGCAACAGAGAGAGACTCCATCTCAAAAAAAAAAAAAAAAAAAAAAAAAAAAAAAAAAAAAAAATTACTGTACATGTCCCTAGACTCTTATCATCCTGGAAATGACTCCAGAAGAATCTGCGAACAAACCTTACTCTATTAGTTTCTTCTTGCATATTTACCTTTGCACAGTTCTCCATCCTTGGAAGCCTAAAACCACTCCTTTTTTCCTGTTATTTCTTTATGAATGTATTGTTCTTGATTGAAGATGCTATAGAAGCCAGAGTTCTAAGCCACTGATTGGAGTTCCTTGAAGTTTCTTTCCTGTAATGTACACTGCATGCATTACTAAACTTTTGTTTTTCCCCTGTTAATCTGCCTCTTCTAACTAAGTGGTCTCTTCCAACTAAGAACTAAGAGAGTAGAGGCAAGTTTTACCTTCCCCACTGTATACTCTATTTAAAGCTGTTAAATGCTGCATATTATACAACTCAATGCCACTATTTATGCTTTAACAGGCATTCTAAATTTATGAATGTGGAAAATTATTCCTACAGAATCCTAAAAAATAACTTATTTTTTCATATGTAAAATAAGAAACAATGATAGTCACTAATTACTATTATTTTTAAGATTTAGTAAATTCATCATAAAGTACAATAAATTTTGTTATTATTATTGATGCTTATTGTGATTCATTACTGTTATTATTACTGTGTTCAGTCAAATGTGATGTTAGCTTCACAAAGAGAGAATGTTTTGTTTGTTTAGTTCACTGTTTTAATCATAGAATATATTGGTCTAAATAATGCATTAAATGAATACTGATTAATTAAAAATTAAGTGATCAATACAATTAAATTTTTTTTTTTTTTTTTTTTTTTTTTTTTTTTGAGGCGGAGTCTCGCTCTGTCGCCCAGGCTGGAGTGCAGTGGCGCGATCTCGGCTCACTGCAAGCTCCGCCTCCCGGGTTCCCGCCATTCTCCTGCCTCAGCCTCCCGAGTAGCTGGGACTACAGGCGCCGCCACCACGCCCGGCTAATTTTTTTGTATTTTTAGTGGAGACGGGGTTTCATTGTGTTAGCCAGGATGGTCTCGATCTCTTGACCTCGTGATCCGCCCGTCTCGGCCTCCCAAAGTGCTGGGATTACAGGCTTGAGCCACCGCGCCCAGCCAAAATTTTTTTTTTAGACGGAGTCTCGCTCTGTCGCGAGGCTGGAGTGCAGTGGCGCAATCTCGGCTCACTGTAACCTCCGCCTCCTGGGTTCAGGTGATTCTTCTGCCTCAGCCTCCTGAGTAGGTGGGACTACAGGCACCTGCCACCATATCCCCGCTAATTTTTGTATTTTTAGTAGAGATGGAGTTTCACCATGTTCTTAATCTCTTGATCCCATGATCCACTCGCCTTGGCCTCCCATAGTGCTAGGATTACAGGCGTGAGCCACTGTGCCAGCCTGCAATTAATACTTTTTAGATATTCAGCACTAAAGCAGAGTATTAAAGACTGGTTCTGAATGTAGCTGAACCGAATTAAAATTGCAAGCCTGTAACATAGTAACCGTGCTATCTCTGGAAATTTTAAAACCATTTAGTCACCATTTGTTTTATCTGTAAGGTGAGATTATATTAGTGTTTAGTTTATATGGCTGTTTTGAGTTTGAAGATACATGTTAATAGCAAGCAATATTTAATAAACCTTATATATTATAATAAAGGTATGTTTTTGTTTCAAGTAAAATAAATAAGTGATAAAGGTAAAAATAAACTATAATTTTAAACAAATTAAAATACTTTTACCAAAGTAGACATTCTAGAGAAATTTAAAAGAAGATAATAAATTGAATAGTGAGAGATAATTAGAAGAGGCATTATGAGGTTAATAGCATTTTGTATTAACTTTCAAATAAAATAAGAATTTAGGAGCAATGATGAGTATTTCAACATGAAAACGAAAAAAGGAACCTATCAGTGATAATGTGTTCAACACCATGCAATTTTGTTTGCATAGAGTGGAGACTGAAACAATTGAATAGAAACTGTATTCTGGAAAGAAATTGACTACTTTCCCAGGAGATTACATGGTTTATAAGCCTGTTAGGAATAGATTTCAGCAACATTTCCAAAGTTAGGGGCGGAATAAGTAGCATAAATAGAATATTAATTTCATTTCATAATAATCTTATTATGTTGATAGAGATGGTAAAAGAAAGCATATTTGTACCATGTGTGGAAATATTTCCTAAAGACAGCGAAGTTGGGAGCCATTTGAAAGAAATCTAAAGTTAATTAATTCTAATGGATATTATGTTTTGATTTTTTGACGGGTCAGCATAACTTGACACAATAATGTTATAATTTATTAGCACTTCTCATAATTAGGTTGTAATAACTGCATAAATCACATTCAGACCCCTCACTTTAGGCAAGAATAGACCAAATAAAATTATGCCTTAGTTGTCTGGAGAAAAAGCTACTGTTGAAAATGTAATCCTTATTCAATGGAGAATACCTGGGTGGGAAGAAGCAATAGAAAAATTCTGAACAATAGTCATGGTTCATGGCTGATGTCATTAATTTTATAAACATTTTGTTTTGTGTAGTATACACAGCACCCATATTTTGCACCTATAAATAAAAATCTTGTTAAAACACAGCAAAAGGAGTCAACTGTGATCTAGAAGAAGCAATTACAATTTTATCTGTATTCTACAGTATCCTAGAAGAATGATTACAATAAAATACCTGAACTCTGACATTATTTCAAGGCATTCCAAAATCTACAAATGAAAGTGCACCAATTTCTGGTTTATGATATAGCTATACATTCAAAGAGAACCACATAGTAAAAAAGGGAAAGCAAAAATGGGCCATGGAGGTCTATTCTTAACAGGCAAAACTGATCTTTGCAAGGTTTGAGAAGTTGCTGCCCTTTGACTCAATATGTTCTCTAACTAGGACAGAGTGTGGGTTGAATACAAACACTTTTTAAACTCTGGTTTATCACTAACTACACAAACACAGGCGAGATCTTCTAGGGGTCCAAGATAGATAGCAGCAAACAGAAGGTAGAAAAAAAAAACAGCAAAAGAAACCTAAGAAGAATTATCAACAGATCAAGAGCTGAATACTACTTAGTGACGACAGATTCTACAGGTTGAAACCAGGCAAGTTACCCACTAGAGTAACAACAACAAAAATTCACATAATAACAAAAAAAAAAAAATTCCAGAAACATCCCAATAATTTGCATGCGATGTTCAATTTTAAACTAAAAATTACTAGATATCAAAAGAAACGGAATAAAAGTCACTTACCCATACTAGGAAAATAATATGGTTAACAGGACCTAATTACTGATTATAAGTAGGCCTAGATGTTTGGGTAAACAAAAAAAAATTCAAAAGATATGTTATAAATCTGTTCAAAAGTAAAGTAACACATGTTAACATGACTAAAGAAAAGTATACCAGGCCGGACGTGATGACTCATGCTTGTAATCCCAGCACTTTGGGAGGCAGAGGCAGGTGGATCACAAGGTCAGGAGTTTGAGACTAGCCTGGCTAACATGATGAAATCCCATTTCTACTAAAAATACAAAAAATTATCAGGGCCTGGTGGTGCACACCTGTAATCCCAGCTACTAGGGAGGCTGAGGCAGGAGAATTGCTTCAATCTGGGAGGCAGAGGCTGAAGTGAGCCGAGGTTGCACCACTGGACACCAGCTTGGGCAACAAGAGAGAAACTCTGTCTCAAAAAAAAAAAAAAGAAAGAAAAAAAGAAAAAGAAAACGTATACCAGTAATAAGTGAAGAGATATAGAATTCAAACAGAAAAATTAAACAATTATATATATAGAACAAAATGGAAATTCAAGAACCAAGACAATATAGCTGAAAAGAATTTTAATAGACCCTACAGCAGATTTAAGATGACAGAAGTGAACTTTAAGATAAAACAATACAGTTTACCCAACCTGAAAAACTGAGAGAAAATGATTGAAGTGAAAAGGAACAAATCCTCACAGGCTTGTAAGACAATCCCAATATTTTAAAATGTATATTGGCTGGGCATGGTGGCTCATGCCTATAATCCCAGAATTTTGGGAGGCTGAGGTGGGCGGATCACTTGAGGTCAGGAGTTTGAGGCCAGCCAGGCCAACACGACTCCTAAAAACACAAAAATTAGCTGGGAGTAGTGGTGTATGCCTATAATCCCAGCTACTTGGGAGGCTGAGGCAAGAGAATCATTTGAACCCGGGGGCAGAGTTTGCAGTGAACTGAGATCATGGGATCATGCCGCTGCGCTCCAGCCTGGACTATAGAGTGAGACTGTCTCAAAAAAACAAAACAAAACAGAAAACAAAATTTTAAAAGTATATTATTTTAGTCGAATAAGAGTGTCAGAAAAATTGAGACAAATAATGATGGAAAAATAATGACTGAAACTTCTTAAATTGTAGAAAAATACAATATTACAGATGCAAGTCTATCAAAACCCAAACAGCATAGGAGAAAGATGAAAAATCATAGATTTATCTTAGTCTAACTACTTAAAAACACCAGTGAAGAAAAATATTCAGTGAAGCAAGGGAAAAGTAATATATATTTTCCTGATAAAAATGATGTATTTAAAGCCTGAATTATCATCAGACACCATACAGGCCAAAAGAAACTATGAAGACATGTCAAAACTGCTGAAAGAAAAACATCACAATCTTATATTCAGAAAAAATACCTCCACAAATGAAAACTGATAAACATGTATCTAGACAAACAAAAACAATATTTGTTGACACCATATCTGAACTAAAATAATGTAAAAATAACAAAAAAGTTGTTCTACATGTAGAAAGGAAATTATACCAGATAATAAGCTGAATATACAGAAATAAATTGCTGTGTTTTGTTTCTGTCCCTTCCAAAGTTCATGTTGAAACATAACCTACAATCCAACAGTATCAAGAGATAGGGCCTTGGGGAGATAATTAGTCATGAGGGTGATATCCTCATGAATAGGATCAAGGACCTTATAAAAGGGCCAGGAAGAACTAGGTAATTCCTTTCCCCCACTGTCCCTCCCGACTGTGAGGTCATAGAATTTGTAAATAGCACTCAAGGCCCCATTTTAGAAGCAGAGACTCGGTCCTCACCAGACACTAAACTTCCCAGAACTATGATATTGGACTTCGAGGCTCCATGACTGTAAGCAAGAAATGTATGCTGTCTATAAGTGTCCCAGTCTAACGTATTTTGTAATAACTGCAGGAATGAACTGTGACAGCAGTAAAACACACAAGAAATGGCACAGGGAAACATATTATTTAACAGGCCAGATGATAAGTATTGAAACCACTGCTACGACGACTCCACTTTTCTGTTGTGGCATGAAAGCTACCATAGACAGTTCCTGAGTAATGGGAATGGCAATGTTTCAGCAAAACTTTATTTATAAAAACAGATTTGGCCCATGGGACATTACTTTCTAGCCTATGGTTTAAAGCAAACATATAATTCTTCATTGTTAGGTTTGTGAGACCTATATATGGGATATATGACTTAAACAAAGGAGAAAATGGAGATGAAGACAGACATAATGGCATAAGGGTTCTATATTTTACCAGAAGTATTCAGAGTGAAGTTTTTAAAAGTACAGATGTAGCTTATCTTCCTTTCAAGAAAATACTAAGGTATAAAGAAGTTTAACCAGAAGTTCAACAGGAAAATTTTTAAAGTAATATAAAATATACAAAAAATGATGACAGAAAAAGTGGAAAAGGAGAATAAAAGAGAGATGAGATAAATCACAACCAAATTCTAAAATATCAATACATCCAACCAAATTAATTATTACACATAAGTGAATTATGTACAAACTCTTATAAAAAGAAAGATTATTAGACAGGGCTACAAAAAGATACAAGTATGTAATCTCTAAAATATTCATTTTAATATTAATATTAAACATATAAATAGTTGTGATGAAAAAGTAATGTGCAAGGAAAAAAGAATTGCAAGTCTAGATGGCTTTCCTAGCTAATTTTAGCAAACATTTTAGGAAAGAATAATATTAATCTTGCACAAACTCTATTATAGTATAGATCAAGATAAAATATTGTTCATGTCATATGGGGACTGCATAACCTTGAATACAAAGTCCTTCATTGAAAGCACAATAAAATAAAACTAATGACTAATGTTTCTACTAATTATAGATAAATGTATTTTAAATATAATATTAGCAAATTTTATCCAGTAAGATATAAAAGTAATAATGCATCAGGGACAAGTAAATTTTATCCAAGATGAAATGATAATACAACACCTGTATCTCCATTAATTTAATGTAAAATATTGTTACAATCATGGACAATAGATCTTACAAAATTCAACATGCATTCATCATAAAGAGAAAAAATATTGAGCTGATATTAAATTGTAATTAGCTCTTTTAAAATGATGACAATTACATATAAAATTCTACCAGTAAAATAATACTTAACTGTGAATGAGTGAGTTCTTTGAACCTAAGGTAATAAAAAAGGCAAGAAGTTTGTCTCATCACTTTTATCTAACATTTTGTTAGAAATTCTAGTCAGTGAACTCAAGTAAGAAGTATTAATATAACAAAAACAGAAATGACAAGGAGAAATAAACGTGCTTATTTGCAGATGGCATCATTGCTTATATAGAAAATCTTTAAAAATCTGCAAAAATGATATCACAGTGAAAATGAAGGTATCAAAATCACAGGACACAATATCAATGTTAATAAAAATTTTCATTCTAGGAAGCAAGATGGGAAATTAGTAAACAAATAAAAATTAAATACTAAAAGCAAAATTCTTACAAAGTTAAAATTTGTGTAAAAACAGGAACTTAAAATTGATAAAAAGCGTTGCTAACAGAAAGTAAATAAAACCTAAAATATGAAGAAATAGGCCATGTCCATTGATTGGCTAAATCAATATTGCTAAGATGGCAAATGTTACTTAATTATAATGCATATTCAATTCAATTTAATTCACTCTTAATCACATTCTTATCATCTTTGTTGTTGTAGAAATTGACAAGATAATGCTAAAATTCTTACAGAAATCACAAGACCAAAAAATAACAAAATATATAGACATTTCTAAAAATACAGAAAATAATATCAGGAATCTAAACAAAAATCAACAGTCATGCAAATTTGTAGGCAAACATAAACCATAAGAAAGAGAAAAATATCAGTTGAAATTGATCTTGAACTGACACAGATCTCAGAGTTAACAGAAGACAATTACTCTTATGGCAATAGATACAAAGCAGATTTACAAAAACAAGAATAAAGAGGAGACAAAAACAGGATTAAAACAATATTCAATTTGTTCAGAAAATAATAAGTAAAACATTTAACAAAGACACAAATCACATTTATAGGAATGAAAGCTATTATGTCTGAGATTAAAAATACACTGGTTGGATAAACATCATGTTAGACATTTGCCTATTATGAATAATGCTGCCATATACATTTGTGTACAGGTTTTAGGGCAGACTTATGTTTTTATTTATCTTGAGTATATACCAAAAATTGGTATTGCTGGGTGATAAACTCCATGCTTCTTTGAAGGACTACCAAATTTTTTTTTTTTTTAATAGCTGTACTATGTTTTATTCCCACTAGCAATGTTTGAAGGTTGCAATATCTCAAAATCTTTGCCAACATTCTTTGTTGTTCCAACTTTTTGGTCATAACCATCCCACTGGATGGATAGTGAGATTGCATATTGTGAATTACATGGGAGATACACAAGTTTCTTGAAAATTTTATATGAATAGAAATACTGTTAACATGGATTGGAAAGGATAGAGGGACTAAGAAAAGGAGTCTCTCTTTCTCTCAATTTCCGCAATTTCTCAGACATAAAGTATGTCCTCCTTTTTAATAAGAAAAGGAAGAATGACTCAGAAGGTAGAGCTAGGATCCTAGAGAATGGAATTAGGACCATAGAGGATTATCCCGTAGACTTGATAGCTAGAGGAGTTGTCTGGCCTCAGTTCTCAATTTCTGGAGATCAGTGGCTAATTTGTCCTTTCATTTGTCTCTCGTTTTGAACAGAAATATCTATAACATTCCATCATATTCTGACTCTTCCACCATTTATTTTCAAAAAATAATTCGTTTCTCTTTCACAGGTCTATAGATGGAAAGAAATTGTGCCACAAAATAGATTCTAATAAGACCTTCGCCCACGTCTAGTTTACATAATTTCGTTGACAAAAGTTGTTGCTTTTGAACCGATGCGGTATAGATGATATTTTGAGACTTTGTGTTGATGCTGTCATGGGTTGAGGTTTTGAGGATGTTGAGATGGTGCTAGTTTTTTGTCTGCAATATGAAGCGAATCTTTGGGAGTCAGAGGCTGACTGAGTTAGGCAGAATAATGCCGTCGTCCCAGAGAGGCCCACTGGCTAATGTTTTGAACCTGTGAATATTTCATCTTACAATGCCAAACTGAGTTTACAGATGTAATTAATATTAAGAAGCTTAACACAAGAGAGATTATTCTGGATTACATTCAACTTTAAAAGTAGAAAACTGGCCGGGCGCGGAGGCTCACGCCTGTAATCCCAGCACTTTGGGAGGCCGAGGCGGGCAGATCACGGGTCAGAAAATTAAGACCATCCTGGTTAGCACTGTGAAACCCCGTCTCTACTAAAAAATACGAAAAAAATTAGCCATGCGCGGTGACGGGCGCCTGTAGTTCTAGGTACTGGGGAGGCTGAGGCGGGAGAATGCCGGGAACCTGGGGGGCGGAGCTTGCAGTGAGCCGAGATCGCGCCACTGCCTCCAGCCTGGAAGGCAGAGCAAGACACCGTCTCAAAACAAAACAAAACAAACCAACCAACAAACAAAGAAAAGTAGAAAACCTTTTATCTGACTGTGGTCAAGGAAAGATATGTAGACAGAATCAGGGTCAGAGATACCAGGCTGATGAAGATGGGGAGCCACGAGCCAAGGAATACAGGTAGCCAATAAAAACAGGATAATACAAGTAAATGTATCCTTTTGTAGAACATTTAGAAAGCAAGACATCTCTGCCAGCTTCTTCATTATAGCCTAGTTAAAAAAAAAAAAAAAAAAGAAAAAAAAAAAAGAACACGAATAATCATGTCCCCAAAGAATATATACAAATGGCCAAGAAACCCATGAAAATTTGTTCAACATCACAAATCATTAGGTAAATGCTTATGAGACAGCTAATATCAAATATATGTGTATATATATTTTCATATATACATATATGTGTGTGTATATATACACAAATATATATACTGCATACATATATATAAATATATATACTATGTATGTAAATAAATATATACACACACACAGAAAATAACAGCTGTTGGTTAGGATGCAGAGAAAGCAGAACGCTAGAGCATTGCTGATGGGAATTTATAATGGTGCAATTACTATGAAAACTAGTATAATGCTTCTTCAAGAAATTAAACATAGAATTACTTACATGGTCCAGGAATTCCACTTCTAGGTATAAAACCAAAATTGAAAGCAAGGGTTCAAACAGGTCATTGTCTACCAATGTTCATAGTAGCATTATTCATAATAACTAAAAGGTGGGAAAAAACCCACAAATGTTCATTGATGTATGAATTAAATTTACACAGTTAAATTATAAGGAATATATGATTGTTCAGGTATCGATTCTGTATTTGACTTGATTAGCATTCATATCAGCAAAAGAAAACATAGTATGAATATAAAAATAACTCAAATATATAACCAGAATTGATCCCTGAGAAAATTCTAACATATTTTTAGTCTGATTTTAGTATATGGGTAATCATAAAAATTTAATTTACATTATAAAATTAGTTTTATATGTAGTCTTTTACAAATAATACATAATGAAATTTAAATATTATTAAAACAAGAGTTTTCTACATAGTATCTCATACTTATTTCAGTATAAAATTTTCTTATATTTGTTTAACAATAAACTGAATAACAATGTAAACAATTACATGTGTCTATCAATTAATATTGTCTCACTATAAAATTCCAAGAATAGGAACTATCGTGTCAAAGATACCATTGAGCTTGTACATATTTTATGAAATCAACCTTTAAATTATTTAATACATATAAATTATATCCTCAGTTCTTGTAATTCTGAACATCAAAACTAAAAGTACATGAATATAAAACTGATGGTGACAGGATAAAACAAAACTGATGGTGACAAGAGATCATAGGAAAATAAAACTGATGGTAACAGGTTAATAGAGTTATTCCTGAATTTTGCTGTTCCCTAGATTTTAACTGCAGACATTCTGGTAAAATTGGTATGGGTGTGACATGGACATCAGGATTCTTTAAAAGCTCCCTAGGTAATTTTAATGCATAGAAAAGTGTGGTAATCCTCTCTTAAAATTATTTGTTTTTAATTCTAATTTATTTTCTTGCAGGAGAAGTGTTTTTATGCCCATCATTGCCTTTTTACCTGCTCTCTAATTATATTGTCATCAAAAGGTTTTAAATGCATTAGATGACTCAGTCTGTATTGTTTAATGCAACTTTTAAAATGAAATTTTATTTACTCTACATTTTGTTGAAACATCACACATGCTATTTTTTATATTATTTTAATCTTCATCTATACATACCTTTGATTATTTTGAGTCTGCTGCAGTTTCGTTGAATATGCATTTCTTTTGAATAGCAAGCAGTATAATTTTGGAATCAAATTTAAGAGTATTATATTGTCTTTGAATGGAAATATGCTTCTTTTCTCTTAACATTGGAGTAAACTACCTAGATGATAGGGTAGGTAATGTTTAACTTTTAATGAAACCATCAAATTGATTTCCAGTGTGATTGCAGTATTTTATATTTCCACCAGCGCTGTCTGAGTTTCTCCATATCCTCACCAACACTCAATGTGATCGAGCTTAATTTTAGCCATTCTAATAGGCACGCAGTGCTATTTCATTAATGTGCATTATCATGTGATTGGATTAATAAATTATGGTATATCATTACAATGAAATACTGTTCTGGAATAAAAACAAATGAGCTATTGATATAACAACATGAATAATTCTCAAGATAATGATGCTAAGTGAAAAAAAAAAGGCTATATTTATTCCATTTGTAGAAAATTCCAGAATGTACAAACTAATGTATAGTGATAGAAAGCAAATCAGTTGTTATCTAACAATAGGGGAGATGGCAAGAAAGAGCAGCTAGGGGGATTGGAAAGAGACACCAGGAAACTTGGGAGTTAAGGACTGTACATCAGTTATATTTTAATGAAGCTTTTTAAAGAAGAGAAAAAGACATTTTGTATTGAGCTCACCTTCTTTTACTGATTTGAAAATCATTTACCCTGGTTTACTCTTCTAATTTGTGGTTTAATTTAAATGTATACTTAAACTTTTTTTTTTTCTCAGGTTCAGTGTAATTAATCAAAAGTGCATATTGGAGTGTGTTTGCTTCCAGTTGGTAAAATGAGGAGTTGAGGAGCCAAATAAACATGAAACCTTTTTAAAGTATTTTATAATGTTAGGAAGGCAATACAGTTGCTGATAATCTTAACTTACTAGTTGTAAAGAAATTTGGGGTATGATGCTACAGTTAAAGACTATGAACAAAGAAAAAGTACGAAGTACAAATTTCAATTTAGCGGAACAAAATACATATCATCCAAAAGAAATCTTACAAGAAAAATACTATTCAAATATTAAATTCAGTAAATAGGAAACGTGTAATAAAATGATAAAAATAAGCATTAATAATATGGAAATTTAATAATATAATTTAAATTCATGCATTAATAGATAAAGAAAGTAGATTTTACATAGTCACAAGTTATTAAATGCAGTGTCTGCATTTAAAACACTTAAAAAATGAGGCAGAGAGGTTTTTCAAGATAGAAAAATAGTAAGCAAATATCAGACAAAATAATTCTGAGGTTGCAACTGTATTGCCTTAAAAATATAAGTAAACGTGATCATGTTAACAAAATGGAGTTTGATATAAGAATAGATCTCATATGGCTAAAGAAAAATACAATAGTCAATAGAAGACAGAAGAATGAGTACATATGCAGCATAATGAGATTAAGATAAGATAAAAACATGGTTTTAACTAGCCTCAAATGCATCTGCAAGAGATCCTAATAAGCTCATTTTAACCTGAGTCAAACCTCAGTACTGAGAGTGCATTTTTCTGTTGTTATGTCAAAACAGTAGGTTTTTATGTATATAAATCAAGCATATACTTTGGATAAAGGGTTTTTTGAGAAAAAATCTTATTTCTTATAAACAGTGACATTTTAGAAACACTTATTCAATAAGTATTTTAATATTTTGATTTCTAATTTGTATATGTATAGGATATCTAATTTGTAAATTCATATGGTGATTAATCTGTGGTGAGAAAAACATAGTTACCAAAGTTAGATCTGAGTTTGAATCCTGTATTTAATGAATCATAATACATGTTTTCAATCTTAGTCTCACATTCCAGGTTGCCTTAGTTGTAAAATAAAGATAATCAAATTTACTTTATAGTAACATTATATGCAGATCACCTAATTCCAGTTTGGGTACACGTTAGGGATTTAATAAATATTTCACTGCAAGGAAATAAAGGCTTTAACTTCAGGAGATTATAAAGAAAGTTTCAAATTTTGGATAAATTAATTGCTAACATGAATGGGATACTATGGCAACTGAATGTCCAGCTTTCTAAGATAGCGTGTTAATGTATAGTTTTAACAAAATATCTGCCCTGTAATTACACAAGATGGCAATGTTGCAAATAAAAAAGACACTCTACACTAGGAATATAATGATTAATCAGAATACATTTGCATATATTTGGTATTTAAATGGAATTAAGTTCCTCGTAAACTTTACAACTATGTACACGTGTCGATGGTCTCTTTCTTTTTTTTTTTTTAATTATACTTTAAGTTCTAGGGTACATGTGCACAATGTGTAGGTTTGTTACATATGTATACTTGTGCCATGTTGGTGTGCTGCACCCATCAACTCGTCAGCATCCATCAACTCGTCATTTACATCAGGTATAACTCCCAATGCCATCCCTCCCCCCTCCTCCCTCCCCATAATAGGCCGCAGTGGATGATGTTCCCCTTCCCAATTCCAAGTGATCTCATTTTTCAGTTACCACCTATGAGTGAGAACATGCAGTGTTTGGTTTTCTGTTCTTGTGATAGTTTGCTGAGAATGAGGGTTTCCAGCTGCATCCATGTCCCTACAAAGGACACAACACAAACTCATCCTTTTTTATGGTTGCATAGTATTCCATGGTGTATATGTGCCACATTTTCTTAATCCAGTCTGTCACTGATGGACATTTGAGTTGATTCCAATTCTTTGCTATTGTGAATAGTGCTGCAATAAACATACGTATGCATGTGTCTTTATAGCAGCATGATTTATAATCTTTTGGGTATATACCCAGTAATGGGATGGCTGGGTCAAATGGTATTTCTAGTTCTAGATCCTTGAGGAATTTCCATACTGTTTTCCACAATGGTTGAACTAGTTTACAATCCCACCAACAGTGTAAAAGTGTTCCTATTTCTCCACATCCTCTCTAGCACCTGTTGTTTCCTGACTTTTTAATGATTGCCATTCCAACTGGTGTGAGATGGTATCTCATTGTGGTTTTGATTTGCATTTCTCTGATGGCCAGTGATGATGAGCATTTTTTCATGTGTCTGTTGGCTGTATGAATGTCTTCTTTTGAGAAATGTCTGTTCATATCCTTTGCCCACTTTTTGATGGGGTTGTTTGTTTTTTTCTTGTAAATTTGTTTGAGTTCTTTGTAGGTTTTTGATATTAGCCCTTTGTCAGATGAGTAGATTGCAAAAATTTTCTCCCATTCTGTAGGTTGCCTGTTCACTCTGATGGTAGTTTCTTTTGCTGTGCAGAAGCTCTTTAGTTTAATGAGATCCCATTTGTCAATTTTGGCTTTTGTTGCCATTGCTTTTGTTGTTTTAGACATGAAGTCCTTGCCCATGTCTATGCCCTGAATGGTATTACTTAGGTTTTCTTCTAGGGTTTTTATGGTATTAGGTCTAACATTTAAGTCTCTAATCCATCTTGAATTAATTTTCGTATAAAGAGTAAGGAAAGGATCCAGTTTCAGCTTTCTACTTATGGCTAGCCAATTTTCCCTGCACCATTTATTATATAGAGAATCCTTTCCCCATTTCTTGTTTTTGTCAGATTTATCAAAGATGTAGATGTGTGGTATTATTTCTGAGGACTCTATTCTGTTCCATTGGTCTATATTTCTGTTTTGGTACCAGTACCATGCTATTTTGGTTACTGTAGCCTTGTAGTATAGTTTGAAGTCAGGTAGCATGATCCCTCCAGCTTTGTTCATTTGACTTAGGATTGTCTTGGCAATGTGGGTTCTTTTTTGGTTCCATATGAACTTTAAAACAGTTTTTTCCAATTCTGTGAAGAAACTCATTGGTAGCTTGATGGGGATGGCATTGAATCTGTAAATAACTTTGGGCAGTATGGCCATTTTCACAATATTGATTCTTCCTATCCATGAGCATGGTATGTTCTTCCATTTGTTTGTGTCCTCTTTGATTTCACTGAGCAGTGGTTTGTAGTTCTCCTTGAAGAGGTCCTTTACATCCCTTGTAAGTTGGATTCCTAGGTATTTGATTCTCTTTGAAGCAATTGTGAATGGAAGTTCATTCATGATTTGGCTCTCTGTTTGTCTGTCACTGTTGTATAAGAATGCTTGTGATTTTTGCACATGAATTTTGTGGTCTCTTTCAAACAGTGAACTATTAAAAACCATTGGCAATAATGGTATTTTATAAAAAGAATCACATTGATATATTATTTTACATTTGCTTTACTATGTGTAAAGAAATCTGACTTTTCACCAAATTTAAACAATGAATTTACTGAAAGTTGTGTTTGTCTTGATAAAATTGTTGAAGAATTTAAGATTTGCTCCAAAAAGAGCAAGGGATGCCATATAGCGCCCTGAGGAGCAATTTAATTTACAGTGGAGAAAGTTAAGAAGAATAGACAAATATTCCATTTGGGGTAACTTAAAACATAACATAGCATTACCTAATAACCTGAAAGAGTTGTTTAGACAAGTCATATTTATTTTACTCTCATTTTTTGTGGTGTAATGTAAGATATCATCACTAAACTTCATTAAAAGAGTGTTGTTGATAATTTGAAAAATGCACACATTTGGAGGATCCTCGATAATAGACCTATGCTTAGAGTATATAGTATAACTAAATACCCTATATAGATTTAAAGGTTACAAGAAAATTAACAAGACATTTAAAATTTGAAATTAATTAAATCATGTTTAATAACAAAATGTTAGATAGATGGTGTCTCATGTACTATTTATGAACAACATCTCGTTGGAAGAGAGATCTAAATTACATGTTGACTCTGGAATTATTTAGTATTTTATATCTATTAGCATTTATTTTGGAAGTGCATGACAGCCTGCTGTTAAAACAATACTGTAAGTAAAGTGTATTTAATGAACTCGTAATGATCCTTTTTCTTTACATTTAATGGTGTATAGTTTTGCCAAGATTACAATAATTTCTTTCCTAATGAGGATTCAATAATTCTACTAAAACTTAATTATTTTTTAACTGTTATATTTTTTGTGCCAATTGATTCTTGAATTCTGTTTTATGTTTACATTTCCTTGTGAGTAAAAACATCAGTGGTGTACTAGTCAGGTTCTCTAGAGGGACAGAGCTAATAGGACAGATGTGTATATGAAGGAGAGTTTATTAAGAAGTGTTGACTCACACAATCACAAGGTGAAGTCCCACAGTTGGCCATCTGTAATCTGAGGAGCAAGGAATCCAGTCCAAATCCCCAAATCTCAAAAGCAGGAAAGCCAGAAAAAAAAAGTGCAGTCGTTAGTCTGTGGCTAAAGGCCCAAAAGTCCCTGGCAAACCAGTGGTGTAGGTCCAAGAGTCCAAAAGCTGAAGAACTTGGAGTCTGATATTCGAGGACAGGACACATCCAGCACGAGAGAAGGATAGAGGCCAGAAGACTCAGCCAGTCTACTCTTTCCACCTTCTTTGCCTGCTTTATTCTAGCCATGCTGGCAGCTGATTAGATGGTGTCCACCCAGATTGAGGGTGAGTGTGCCTCTCCCAGTCCTCTGACTCAAATGTTAATCTCCTTTGGCAATACCCTCACAGGTACATCTAGGAACAATATTTTCATTCTTCAATCTAATCAAGTTGACACTCAATATTAACAATCACAAGTGGTGAATTTTGTGATTATGCAATTGATTTAATTTATATCTGTTAGAATCCCAGAAATAACTCTCAGATAATTTTCACAGTCATTTAGTTTCTGTTCCTTTACATGCATTTCTAGGAAGAAATGCCTTGTGGTTACAGTGATAAGGGAAAGTGAAAATAGAATCATATCTTGGTGTGTGTGTGTATGTGTGTGTGTACTCTTTGTAGAATACCCACTGAATATATAAAAGCGTTTCTATTTCTTGGATCTATGGTTAGAATTTTTCAAGAAAAAATTTACCTCTTACGTTTGCGTAGAATTTCTAGACTACTTGTACTTAAATAAAAGTAAGTATAGTCCATTGTGTCTGTCTTTGACTAGCAAGAATCAAATCATGATGAGAACAAGAGTTCAGATCAGAGGAAGAACATGCTTTTCACACTACTTATATATTCCTTATGTGTTCAAGTTGCACTTTTTCACCATATAGTAATGGAAACAAACATAACTTTTAAAGAAAAGATATAATCTCTAGGAAGTCTTAGTGATATACCAAAATACTGGATTAGTGCCTAAACACAAAGTCAAATCTTTTATTACATGGAGGTAAATTGAGAATGTATTCTCTCAGTGTACCTAACATGCAAAATTTGAATGCATGGGTAAGTTCATATTCAAGAGTGAAGAACATATAATAATTGCAAAAACAAGTTTTATTTCATAAAGATCTATAACTTGATCTACATAAGCAATATTGCTCTTGTTGGTTTAATTAAACCATCATTTACTATTTTGCAGAAATCTATTTAATCAAACATTAACTCCACTTAGATCATAACAAATGAGAGAATCTCAAAACATGAACTCATGTGAGTAGTATAATTGACCAAATTACAGCTCTAACTAGAAATCACTAATTATTTAACCCGAATCATAAGAATACTTTCAAAGTCCTTGGTACATTTCTTATTAGTTGGACCATGCTGAGAGTTCTGATTTCATTACAATTCAAACCTATAATTAAAATTTATCTGTTTCTGGATATAAATTTGGAAGTGAGAATGAATAAAATAAAATTATTGAACAAATATAGTACATTTACTTTATCTTCCTTTTAAAAGTTTGATAGAAATAAAATGCAAGTTTTTTTATGGTTGAATTTGCTGGGAACTTGATGATTTTTATGTATGTTAAACTGTCATCACACTTCAAATTAAATCCTGCAATCTATGCTTCTCCAGTCCGAATATGATTCATGGAGAGCCAGGTGGTAATGACAGGAAACCAGCACTTAGGTTAGGTTTAAGACAGTAAGAAAAATAAACAATTTTGAACTTTAATATTAGCTTAATATTCTATGGAACTAGCTAAGAAACTGATAGCAGAAGGCTGACGTAATCATGCCATCTACTTATTTGCTCATCAGTTCAACCACTTCCTAACATACTCAAGACAGTACTTTTGCATCTGCTGTCTTGAGTTTTATAATACTATTAATTTGAAACATGACACGTCTAGTTATTCAACCCAGGGGTTAGCAGAGTGTGAGAAGTTCCAAATGTTGGTTCAAATTAATTAAAATATGAAGTTGAAAGACCATTTTGCATTATTCTACAATTGGTTATGGGCTTTATTTTTTTTTTTATTTTTTTTATTTTTTTTGAGACGGAGTCTCGCTCTGTCGCCCGGGCTGGAGTGCAGTGGCCGGATCTCAGCTCACTACAAGCTCCGCCTCCCAGGTTTACGCCATTATCCTGCCTCAGCCTCCGGAGTAGCTGGGACTACAGGCGCCTGCCACCTCGCCCGGCTAGTTTTTTGTAGTTTTTTTAAGTAGAAACGGGGTTTCACGGTGTTAGCCAGGATGGTCTCGATCTCCTGACCTCGTGATCCGCCCGTCTCGGCCTCCAAAAGCGCTGGGATTACAGGCTTGAGCCCCCGCGCCCGGCAGGTTATGGGCTTTATAAATTCAAACTTAACCTGGAGAAGGCGGAAGAAGCCCAGATTTAACTAGTCACCCCTTCCTAGGTAAACAGAATATTAAAATTGTCACTCACTCCTCTATCTTAATCCATCTTTGATTAAGGATGTACAATGAAGTGCCTTCTGAGAATTATAGCCCTAATTAGTACACTAAAAAGCCTCTGACTTTGTCCAAGTCATTATATGCATGCAAAATATGAAAGTATTTTTCTTAGTCATATGCATGTGGCAGTTTAAGCCTGGTATCTCAAAAACATTTTAGGTACTTATATTTAATTGACTCATGAAGAAACATGAAAAAAATTAAGTTGTTAATGTATATGATGGAGATCACAAATGTGATATGGTACAAATTTTGCTGAAATGGTGAAATAGACATTATATATAATGTCTTATGTGTGTATATGTATATAATGTCATATAAATATATACACACACATATGTGTGTGAATGTTTGTGTGTATATATATATATTGGATCATGAGGGCAGTTTTCTCCATGCTGTTCTCATGATAGTCAGTGAGTTCTCACAAGATCTGATGGTTCAAAACTATGTTCCCCTGCCTCTGTCTCACCTGCCACCATGTAAGGCCTGCCTTGCTTCTCCTTTGCCTTCTACATGATTGTGAGCTTCTTGAGGCCTCCCCAGCCATGCAGAACTGTGAGTTAATTAAACTTCTTTTCTTTATAAATTACCCAGTCTCAGGTGGTTCTTTATAGCAGTGTGAAAATGGACTAATACACTATGCATAGGATGGAGTGCAGTGG
This sequence comes from Macaca nemestrina, assembly GCF_043159975.1. Taxonomy (NCBI): domain Eukaryota; kingdom Metazoa; phylum Chordata; class Mammalia; order Primates; family Cercopithecidae; genus Macaca; species Macaca nemestrina. The sequence continues at coordinate 28,854,773 of NC_092127.1, forward strand.
TGCGATCTCGGCTCACTGCATCCACCACCTCCTGGGTTCAAGCGATTCTCCTGCCTCAGCCTCCTGAGCAGCTGGGATTATAGGCGCCTGCCACCATGCCTGGCTAATTTTTGTATTTTTAGTAGAGATGGGGTTTCACCATGTTGGCCAGGCTAGTGGCGAACTCCTGCCAGTTGATCCACCCACCTCAGCCTCCCAAAGTGCTGGAATTACAGGTGTGAGTCACCGTGCCCGGACTAGGCTACTTCTTTAATCAAGCAATTGCACACCTACAAATGCGCTCAAGAGAATTTGTTACCTATGACCACAAAATAATTATACCAGTGTGTTTATAATAGCTTTGTTAGGTAAATATTAGAAGTAATTCAAGCATTAGTAAACAAGAGAAGAGATAAATAATTTGAGCTATATTTTTGTTGTAGAATGATAGATCACAGTAATAATCATAAAGAACCAACAGCTGATGAATCAGCAACATGGGAGAATCTCACAAGTACTATGTTTAACAAAAATACACCAGGCACAGAAGAGTGTATATTGCATAATTCCACACATGAATTTCAAGAACGGACAAAACCAATCAATTGTGATAGATGTTACATTGTTTCTATTTTGAGAATTTTACTTACTGGAAGGTGGCATAAGCATGCCTTTGGGGTGCTTATAATTTTCGGTAACTTGGTCTGGGTGGTAATTTCATGGGTATATACATATGTCAAAATTCAAAGGTTCACTTAAAAATACAGCTTTTAAAAAATTGTTTACGTACCTATGCATTTCTTTCTTTTGAGGGAAAGTAAAAATATAAGAGAAAATTCAAATGACACATGTTCTGTAAAATGACACAGATCTATAAGCTGTTGGGTAGACCATAAAATTTAATGTAATATATTTAAGCAGAAGAAGAATGGATATGTTTAATATTTACCTATCTTGAAATCAATTGGGTCCATATGAAATGTATCTTTGGTTACTATGATATGCCAGAAATAATACCCATGATAGTGTTCTTGGCTACAGTTTCTGAGAAAGTTAGAACAATAAGTGTTTGATATGAAATATATATATATACACACACATATATAATCTTCCTTTCATTTAGGTTTTTATATCTAGATTCATTGGAAATATAACATTTAACACCATGAAGTTCCATCCAAGACATCTTTTAGCCACAAATTGCAAAATGTTGTGTTTTAATTTGTATTAAATTTTAAATATGATTTTTCCTCTGACTTTTTGTTTGATACATGGGTTAAATTTAAAAGTGTATTGTTTGTTTGCCTAGATTTGGTGATTTTTCCAAGATTACATCAAGATTATCTTTCTAACACTGTTTTTTAGTTTATTTGCAATCTAATTAGAGCTGATACTTGTTGTCATTTCACTTTTTAAAACTATGTCAACATTTGTTTGATGGCCCCAGAATATGTTTTATTTTAGTTAATGTTCCTTGCACACTAAAATGAATAGTTTCCCTGATGCTCTTGAGTTCAATATTCAATTGATGTCAATTAGGCCAAGCTGATTGATAATACTGCTGAGATCTTATATATTCTTGATGATATTCTGGCTGACTGTTCTATCAATTACTGGGAAGGGAATACTGAAATTTCCAACTATAATTGTGTACTTCTCCATTCATTTCAGTTTCACATGGTTTTTGCCTGATGAATATTGAATCTGTTATTAGGTTAATACACATTTAGGATTACTATGTATTAATGGTGAATTGACTTCTTATGTGAACACCCTTTTCATCCCTGCTGTTCTGAAGCCTGCATCTTCTGATCTTAATAAAGCCAATTTGTCTGTCTCCTAATTAATAATTACATGATCTTTATTTTTCCATTCTTTTTAAACCTCTAGTTAAATACTAGCTAAAGGTGATTTCTTGGAGGCAGCTTAGAGATGAAGTTTGATTTTTAAAGCAAATATTATATGCTCTGTCTTTAAAATTTGAAATCTATACCATTTAATTTGGTCTAATTATTGCTATAATTGACTTAAATCTACCAAACGTTTTGTCAGTTCTTTACTATTTGTTTCATCTCTTCTTTCTTATTTTTCCGTTTTCTCTATGCTTTAGATTGAACATTTTATTATGATTCTATTTTATGTCTGCTATTGGCTGAGTGATTATACACTAGGGTTTACATCTTATATGTTTGAATTACACAATTTCTCTTCAAAGAGTATTATACTACTTCCCTTGTATATTATAAAAATCTTAATACCGTATACTTACAATACCTTCAATCTTAATGCTACGGGTGTGCATTTAACTTTTGCATATATTATAAACTGCAAAATGAGTCACTTATGTTTCTTTAAAGTCCCAATTTTCTTTTAAAAAAATTAAATAAGAAGAAAATTATATTTATCTACATTTTTATCATTTCCAGATTATTTCTTTAGATACAAGCTTTTGTTTTATTTCATAGTGTTTCTGCATGAACTTCCTCTAATATTTCTCATGGAATCAGTAAATGGCAATTCTTTTGGGCTTGTTTTTCCATCTGCACACAGCATTTCCTATTTCTCAAACTGAACTGTAGTTTATATGTATGGCTTTGTTGTTGTTTTCTCTTCGAGTGGTGTTTTGTTGTTCTTGTTTGATTGTTTTTTGCAGCCTCTTCTCGTTGGTGGAATTTTGGTACTTAAGCACCAGACTACTGCAGAAGATCTTTATCTGTCTAGCTTCCTCTACCTTCTTCTTCCTCCAGGTCCTCATGAGACTCTGATTCAGAGCAAAGTGATACTCTTTTCCCTTAAAATTCTGCCTTTAGAATATTTATTGCTTAGCCTTTAAATGTATTTTTTACATGTGTAATATCTAGAAAATATCTTTGGAGGGATATATACTATGCATTCATACCAAATGAATTCCCATAACTTAACTTTCGCATATATGCATCACTAAACTAAAAAATCTTACTCTACTTTTCTAGACGAGCCCCCTACATCCATGGCACCCTCCCCCTGAGTAAAAATAAAAATGCCCACATAGTGAATTGGCCCTGTGTTGAAGAACTTCTACATTCCAATCTGTCACACTGGCTTCCACAGCTTTCAAAAAATCCACCGATGTGTTTCCACTAGCACCTATGGTAAGCCTCAGCCTCAGGGAATAAAATAACTTAATATCAGTTCACCTTACAAGGGCTCATCACTTTGTAGAATTTTAGTTCACATAGACTTCTTTATTCTATAGCTCTCTGATTTCTTTTAAATTATTATTTTTGTAATATATATTCTTTCTCATTGCATAGGAAACAATACCTTATATCTACTTGGCACTCCCTACCAAAGAGAAGGAATCCAAATGCTTTAGTAGTCCACTTAAGACATTTCTATTTACTTTCATTGTTATAGATAATTCTTGACTTGAACATCTGTGTGCATAATGGCTGTTATTTAGTTTCTATATTTTAGGGCTAATGTTTTATTATATATTTCCAATAATACAGCTGATAGCTTTAATGGTTTTGAGATATTTAAGTTAACCATATATGTTTAAATATTTTCCAAACAGTCTGCATCTAATTATCAGTCAATATAATTGTTCCTAACTGGAGCTAGGGATGTCAATTTCTTTGCAACACCATGTAGCATAATGAAATCTACAGAATAACATATATGCAAATCTAAAAAAGATGTATTGAGATTAATAAGGGGAAAAGATAGATATAATTATCAGAGTAAAATTTAGAGCCAAAACGTAAATTATAATAAATGATATTTACAGAGGAGCTAAGAATCTGGTTTAAGTCCCACAGAGCAGCTGCTTGCCTTTAGGAGATGGCATTCAACTTCACCAGGTAAATGTTATTTGAAAAGATTCCTATTTGAATTTATCTTCAAACTCTAAGCTGAAATGTATTTACAAAAAAAGGCTTAGATTTAGAAGATCACCACAAAGAACAGCATAGTGTTTGCAATTTTACAATTGCTTGTCAATTGATACAACAATGCAACAGTTTTTCCATGAAATTTCAGATATCCTCTTCAAGAGAAAATGACATATAACTACAATATTATTATACATAAATTTGGTTCACTAGCAGATTAGGAAAACCAGAAATAGCAGCAAAATCCCACATTATAGCAAGACAATGAATTGACAACCCTACAACAATTTAGGATGACTGGGTCCATATGTGAATTTTGGATCCTGCGGCATTATCAATTTTCCAGTTGGCATATATTTCCAGGATCTGGGTCTAGGCTGCTGATAGGGTAACCAACTAGAAACAAATCTAGGTAATATTTCTGAGATTTTCCATGGCCTAAGCACATGATTATTTTATTTTGTATGCTATATGAACATTTAAAAATAAAGTGTATCCATCACAGAAGTCAGTTTGTGATACATTTATTAATTGTAACATGTTTAATATCTACTATATTCTTAATTAAATATTTTATTGTAACTGTCACATACCTGTAGAAATAACTATGTATATTACATCCATTATTTATAATGCTAGAGAGACTTATCTAATTATTACAAAACCTCAACTGAAGTACTCCATTTTATAGTCCGAAATCACAAGCTTCGTAAGTGTCAGATTTGTTACTAAGATAAGTTGACTTCTGGTTCCAAACCTTGACATTTTTGACCTGTGATTACTGTCTATCCCAACCATATCCAGCCAAATACAGGCAGTCACTCCAGTGCTGGAGGCAGTATTTTTAGCGACCCACCCAGAGTCTCTCCCCAGCTCATTCATTTTCCATACCTGTTGTTTTCCATGTTTCATTTTATCCTTTTACATTTTATCTTTGCAGAAACTTCTTGTCAGCACAAAAAGGAGAAGCCAACAGGAGGTAGAATATTGTCTCCTGAATGTGTGAGACCATCAGCATTATCAGTTTTTAACCTAGGTTATAGGACAAACTTAGAAGAATGGTTTTCATTTAATATTTTTTATGGAAATGCATTATATGACACTAGTTAAGTAAAGATAAAAATGAATATTGTCTTTAAATCAGCCCCTGACATAGATATCTAATTTCGTTCTGGTTTATTTTTCAACTGTTTTCTTCAATTTCAAGTTACTTTATACTACTTTTGAAAAATTATCTTTTATGTTTTCTTTCAAGTTTTCTTAGTGCAATTTTGTTTACTGTTTCTTTTCATAAATATTTTCATTTATATTTAAGTCAAGGCATTGCATTATAAACCTGTTGCCTTCCTATGAAATAGTTTAAACTTGTGTTTACTGTAAATTCTTATAATCATTTATCTAGTATATTAAAGAATAGTTTATTTAGTTATAAGTAAAACTGAAGACCATTTCCCCAAAATATTTATATCATATATAAAGAAAATGTGGCAAATCTTTTAGTAGTCTACGCAAAACCCTGTCAAATACTTCTACCAAAAATAAATAATAGCAAAGTAATAAATTCTGAATGTCAGAACTCGGATCCATAATCTTCTTTCAAAGGACATGGTAGTCAAACATTTAAATTTAAGTTATATGGGTATTTTTAATTGTGCCAAAAATTTAAAAACCTAGACAAAAATTCAGCAACGATGATGATATGTGTTAAAATCAGTATTCTTTCATATTTAGATTCCCTGCCTATTAAAGGATCCATAGGGATAAACTATAAGATTTAATATTTGCTTTACCTAACTAGGAAAATGCTATTTAAAATGGTGTTATCAAAAATCTTAGATGAACTGACTTCACTTCGGAATATGACTTGACAAGCTCATTGAGTTTCAAAGAACTCCCAGGCACAGGGGCCAGCTGGTTCAAACTATTTGAGGGAGAAAAACAGCTAGTGCAGACAAAAGTCCCCTGCTCTACCACAGTGGCATGATAAGAAGAGTCAAGCCCTATTCATTATTTGAAGTTTGTTGTGTGTTAGTCTGGATCCTGCCTGGGTGAAGCTTATGCTGTGTCAGTCTTAGCACTAGCAGGAGAGATGAGTCACACGGTAATTCTAACAGAGGGAGGGAGTTTAATAAAATAATTTTAAACTTAAAAAGGTGAATGGAACAAAAAAGATTGGAAAGTAAATACAGAACCCTAAGAAATATAAGAATAGCAGATATGAGAAACTGCTGCTATACCAGGGTTGAGACAGAGCGACCCAGAAAGACATTCCTCTCCCACAGTGCCGAGGTCCTAACTTTATTGTAAAGACCAATTCCGTTGTTTTCCAAATAACAGAGAAGTTGTTGTGGTGCTGTATTGGAAGAATGTCCTGTAATTTCTGCCTTCTGGAATTTGCTACAAATTTGTATCCTCTAGGATCCTAGGGAAAGTTGTTTTGAGCAGAGAAGTTGCCTCCCTAGAAGCATTCAGCTTACAAAACTGTCCAAAAGGAGGTGCCAGACGTAGCTGCTGGGTGCTGGGTGCTGGGTGCTGCTAGCCACTGAGCACCTCAGAAGCTAGGAATTTGAAAAACTGAGTGCTGAAGGAGGTACTGGAGGAAACCATAAATAGAAGCCTGCCAAATGAGCACACTGGAATTAGGAAGAAAAAGTCTTTTTTTCCCCCTGTAATGCCTTTCCTGTGCCCCCCATTGCAAAGCTTATTGTGATGCCGGCTGTCAGAGGAAAGATATTGAAAGGGCCCAGATTCATTTTCATAAATCCAGAGATTAGGGTGAATTGCGAGCTAATATTCAACACATTGTAACTATCGAGAGGGAATTAAACAGGGAAATATTTTATTAGAGAAAATATTGTGTGACAGATGAGAGGGACGGAGCCAAAGGAGTCTGAAAGAGCCATCTGAGCACAGTGGAACACTGACCCCGAATGAAAGAAGAAAGGAGAGAAGGTTTAATAAAAGTATGCTAGAATGCCATCCAGGAATATTCAGCAATCACTTCAGAGTGTCCTCTAACCAAAATTGGCTCCCACAGGGGGTCCCATGCCTGCCAGCAGAGGGCCTACCTTAGTAAACCTGCCTGTTGCTGTCATGATCAGTGGATGGGCATGTGTGCAATCAATTTCAGAGTGCAGCAGCTAGGGCCTTTAGTCAGTAAGTATGTTCCTAAATTTAGAGATTTGCAAGGTATATTCTCATGGATGTCACAAGCTGCAATATGATTGTAATTTTCTTGGCACTCATTCATGCAAAGTCTACTGTATTTATGGACCATTTTTAAGGAAGAGAGGTAGAGATGAGACTAGAGTTAGAGTTAGAGGAAGAGTTAGAGGAAGAAAAATATAGAGACTATAGGTAGAACAGAAACAAAAATAGATAATAGAAATAGTATGAGAGATAATGAGACAATGAGAGAGAGAGAGAGAGAGCACTTTGTATCTGGAATCATGTGATGTGTGGAGACATGGGAATTTACTAAAGGAAATTAAAGATAAAGGAGGCTGTAAGAACTTTTTCAGGGCTATGCACCAAGTATGAGGAAATTTGGGGGAATGAACTGGGCTTCTAAAAGCCATAGAATTGGGAGAATATAATCAGACTACATGGAGACATTCTTTATACGAAGTAAAATAAGATTTGTTTCACAAGGAATGCATTTTATTCTCACAATCATTAAGTCTTTTTCAACACCTTGATTTTTTTTCATAACTTATGCACTACTGCTGAGGAATAGATCTTTCTACTGCAGACTATACCCACAGATGTCTAGGATGAAAGTGGTTACTTCCTATTGATACACTGGGGACATACAAATAACCTTGGAATGTTGCTTTCTGGAAATGCAACATAATGTTCAAATGCCTTCTTTCTAACCATTTTAATATAATGAAAGTTTCTTGAGATTGAAATAGAATAAGGAAACATGATTACATTTAAATAGAAAAAAATCCAATAAATCCTACCCTCTTGCCCCCACACCAAGTGTTACCATAAACTCACATTGTTTGAGCATAGAGTTTGCAGGTGAAGGGAAAATGATAAATCATGACACCAATAGCATCTGTTTCAGCTCCTGAATATTGCTTTGTCTTTTTCCTCCTCTGAAATTTCTTTGAAATGTATGAATATATCTTCCAGCTAGTTGTAGAATATCATATTGCATGTAAATGAAATTCAAATTAAGATTGCCTAAAGGAACACTTGCATTTCCTTTGACCATGTAACCTGATGACATTTTTTGCCAAGGCATTTTTTCCAAATGCCAAGGGATTACAGAAGTAATCAGTACAGGAAAATAAATAACATTTTAAGAAGTGACTGAGTGTTTGAAAATGAAGAAATAAAAATAAAACTGCTCAAAAATGCCACCTGGGCAAAGGCAAGGAATGATCCAAGTGAAATATACTTTCTGAGGTTGAATGCTGTCGGAAATGTTGATCTAAGTTCAGATTTGCCAAATGAATTTTTAAAATCCTAAAGTTCTGTTTTCTACGTCATCTTTATTGTTCACTATTTTAAGAAACATATGCATGCATACAGACATCTAAAGCTGTGATAAGGTATTCAGATTGACAATGCTTTTATATTTTTTATATTATATTGTTTCTCAACATTATGAATATGGGAGGCCTTAGTAAAATTAGTAGTCAAATTATAAGATTAAGATAAAATAGAGGTTTATAGATATAATATTTTTGCCCTGGATTACTAGCAAAAAAAAAAAAAAAAAGTGAAAGAGAAAAACATCTGTCTTTATTAGTTGTCCTTTGTTAAATAACTTATATTCCCGGATAAGTAACCCCTAAGTATGATTTGATTTTAAACCATTTCTAGTAATAACATTCTCAGGAATTTCTAACACTCCCCCAAAGACCTATATTAAACTATAATGACCTCTGTACCTGCTGTCTCATACGCTCTCCAATTGCATGAATATATCCCTGAATATCTTTTACACACGTCAGAAAGTTTTATAATAAAATTTAGACTCAATTGCTGTGCACCACCCTGTCAGTTGGACTAGATGCATCTGTTAGATTATTTTTGCTATAACTTGATAACTACTATTTTCAGTCTAATTTTACCATGCTTAGAGACTTTTCTTAGCAAGTGGAGTACTAAATAGTCATACACTGCAGCTCACTCTACATTTTAGTGCTCTAAAATCTCCTGTGTGAAAGGTTCATCTAGAAAAAAATGTAATGAAATTTCAGAGGCATGTTCAGCTGAACATCACTTAGATCCAGCAACAAGAATTTTCTGAACCCTTAATGGGAGCATTAAAGAATCATGAGCACCATTCTGAAGAATCCAAGTTATATGGGTTCTTAGATTCCCACAACTTCCAGTGATGTTAAAAGAGTTAAGCCAATATCTTGACTAATTCTATGAATGAAAGCTGTTTTTCAACATTTGAGTTGTTAATTAAAAAGCCACTAACTTTACAAATAAAGACCCATTTCTCATTGAGTTTAAAAACAAACAAAAATTATATTTTATAACAAGCAAAAGGAGGTTGGTGTAGGACAACAAAAATCAGTTCATTGTTTTATTGACAGGAATATATGGAAATCCAATTACTTTCCAGAAAACACGTATATTTTTGTGAATATATGAAAATGGCTGTATTTGTATATTTACCCATTGTAATATAGTTATCTAATTTGAACTAATTATGTTATTATAAAATAGATATAGGTCATTTAAAATAAAACATTTAGTTAAACTCAGCACAAATTCAAGTTTACTTGGCTAAAAACTCATATAAGAATATATGTATATACAGGCGTATATATATATATATTTGAAAGCATAATGATTTAGAAGATGAGTGAATTTTCCATATAATCTCTATGGTACTAAAATTAAAAAGTAAATTATCTTAGTCCTATGACATGTATTCACAGCAATGGAAGGCATAAGAAAGGCCAAAATGCAGTTTTTAAGGAAGGGCCGCATTGCCTACTCTCCCTCTCAACCTGAACCTCTGACCTCATGGAGGATTCACTATGACCAGCTGAATGAGGAAGAAGAAGAAAAAAAGACATCGTATAGCACACTGCAATCACATGAAAGTTCCTAGTTTAGTGCTATTTTCGTGTTTAGGTATGATTCTGCAAAACACTGGTGAAATAAAATATTGTCAGTGGGTAAAGTTTTAAATGGTATATGCATGTTGTTAATGTTGTCACTTTATTTTTGTTTTTGCTTTTGCGGGGAAGAAAGTAGCCAAGACGAAGAGCAAAGTCATTCATGGGCACTGAGTCCCTGGCTAATTCTAGCACTGTATGATCAGGGACAGGGACTTGAAACACACACACACAATTAGAGAATTGGTTGGGCACGGCAGCCCACTCCTATCATCTCAGCACTTTGGGAGGCCAAGGTGGGCAGATCACTTGAGACCAGCCTGCAGCATGGTGAAACCCCATATCTACTAGAAAACATACAGACAATAGCCGGGCATGGTGGCAGGCGCCTGTAATCCCATCTATTCAGGAGGCTAAGGCACAAGAATCGCTTGAACCCAGTAGGCGGAGGTTGCCTTGAGCCGAGATCGTGCCACTGCACTCCAGCCTGGGAGACAGAGCTAGACTGTCTCAAAACAAAACAAAAATTATACATAAGGATATCTGGGAAAGATAGACAGATGGATAGATGATTGATTGATTGATTGATTGATAGATAGATAGATAGATAGATAGATAGATAGATAGATAGATAGATTTCAAATGGGCATAAAGTGTGAAGATACCAGTGATCTGTATGAATATTCACCCAAAAAACAACTTGAGCAGAGTAAAATCTCAATAATCAGGTGGACAAGATGCCCTGTTCTTGAGGTGTTAGCCATCTCTATTCTTGCCAATAGGCAAATAAACAAAGTGGCCATGATGGCAGGAATAAAGTTTAAGTCTGGGCTTAGTAACATGAACTTTACTTGCCAGGGTAATCTGGTTATAGCCACTGCTAAATGTCAAACCTACCAACAGCGGATACCAATGCCAAGAACATGTTTCAACACCATTCACCCACAAAACCAGCTGTTCAGCCATCACGGAAGCGGTAACAATTTGTTAGCATTAAATAAGCCAAGTGAATATGGGTTTGCCTTCCTGGTCTACTACATTTCTGCCACAACACCATCACTGGGCTTACAGAATATCTTACTCACCATGTTGTTCCACACAGAGGTCTTCCGATAGGGGATTCACATGATAATAGTAAGTTACCACAATCATCTTAGTAACATAATTCATCCTGAAGCAGCTGGCCTGATTTTATCATTGTTTTTAGTTGGAAATTTAATGTGATTAAAAGGTGTATACAAAGAGGCCAAGTTGACAAGGAGTAGGCTGTGACTATTTATACTGTAAAATGTTGGGCCTTAGTTAAGTTGAAACTCCAAATACCCCCAATTTCTTTCCTTATATGCTGCCAGGTTAGGTTTGGCAAAAATAGAAATGTGTAAGAGATTTAACATTTGGAAGCGTAGTGGCAATTATTACTTTCTGATGATTATTATGGTTAGAGGTGAGAGACAGTTGCAGACACTCTAGTGGGTTCCAGCTTGCCCTCACCTTCTATCTCATGTTCACTTCTTTTTCCCCAGCTGTGAGCCTTACTAAGTAACAGAGCCCAAGGCCCATCAACGAGTATTAGGCCAACCAGACAACAGTTTCCCATAAATAGGAAACTTTATTTATAAACAGTTTATTTATAAATAGGGAACAGAAACTGGCTCCCTCTTTCTTAGCTCACTTTAGCAGCAGGCTATTTTGGGGATCTCAGATGGATTGTTTTGGTGATTCTTCTGATGTTGCAATCCTTGTTTCTGATCTCTCTACCAACTTTGCCTTATTACATATTCCATTGTGGTTCTCTGATTAAACTCTGACTAAATTAAACTCCTATTGTAATGATTGATTCCGGCAAGAATTATAAATGAATGTCAAGTTATTAACTGAAGGGACCATTTTCTCCTTCCTCCCATAGTACCTAAATCTCAAATAACAGAGTTCTTGCTGGCTAATGCTGGCCATCAGGGAAGTATCTGGTTAGCCTGATTACATTAACGTAACTTACTGTCATTAATATTAGAAAAGAAAGCATGCAGTGCCATGAAATATGATGTGGTGTGTGTTTGTGTGATGTATAACATATATATATACACACACATACATACACATATAATTGTACCATACACAATTTAGTATAGTATTTAATATTTAATGTTTATATTTATAAATCTACAATTTAGGAGCATAGTAAATATATTTTGGAGAAAAAGAAATATTTGTCAAATATGTTTATTTCTAGTTAAGAATCAAGCACCTTAAATTAGTGTGCTGATGTGTATTTGTTTTTTGTCATTTTATTTTCTCTAATGGTATTGTTCCCAGCAAAGTGCCTTGTAGTCAGTTGAACTTTGGAAGTGCAGATGGAGCACAAGACCTCCAGGATGGAGCTGGCTTTGCTGGCTTCTCCATCAGCCTCTTCCCAGATGGTCCCAGGTGACATCTGCTTCAGCCTTTCACCAGTCCATATTGCAACATTTTCTGAAGCTTCGTAGTTTAAAAATGTAGAGATAACGAAGGTCGTTCAGAATTGTCGTGTCCATGTGTGAAATAAATAACTGGAATGTCAAAATAATTTTCTTTTGCTGGGGAAAAAATATTCTGATTATATGGGTTAAGTAAATGTAAATATGCTTCTAAGCAGAACTGAAAAGGTGCACAACAGTAATAATATATTACTAACAATTAGGCATTTATTCAAAAGATGGCTCCAATCAGAGCCTCGCAAACTTAACTGGAGATTTGCAATGGCATAAAATACTGTTTTTACAAAGTCATAAACAGAATAATCCAAGTTTTACTACCTGATCACAAAGAATCCATACATCATACAAATACTAATTCACCATTTGGTGCCTCAGCATGTCAAATGAAACCAAACTATACATTATGAATATTATTCCCCATGAAGAAAGTATTTGGGAAAACATTTAAGGAAATGTTTCTTCCTTACTATTTTGCATATTTTTGTAGATGGGACTAATGGTACGGCCCAGAAACATTGTGTTAAGACTTTGTGAGAATGAGTTGTTTGGTTACTGTGGAATAATCAATGAAAGGAGCAGTTGTGTCAAGATTTTAGTAAACAGTGATGTATAAAATGCTTTAAAGTTATAAGCTTTGTTCTTAAAAGGAAGATTCTTTCAAAGGAAATAAATGTAAATGTCAAAGCATATTTTGTTTCTCTTTTTGTTTTATTTTTTTTACTGTCTGAAAAGTGTATAAGTAAACCACCAGTGTCTGTACAAACATGGATTTTGCTCTGTTTCTATTCTTGTTTTGGGGAATTTTTTTAAAGGATAACAGCTGAGGATATACACATATACATACACATATATACACACATATATACATATATACACATATGTGTGTGTATGTATATATATAATCTAAACTTACATAATTTAAATTTATATAGAGGCGTTTCTCCCCACTTAATGCCCATTCCTATATTTACAGTTTTGCTTCCCATGGTTTCAATTACCCATGGTAAAATAAGGTCTGAAAATATTATCTAGAAAATGCCAGAAATAAACAATACGTAAGTTTTAAATCACAGACCTTTCTAAGTAGCATGTTAAAATCTAGCACTCCTCTGTCAGGCCCCATCCCACCTGAGATATGAATAATCTCTTTGTTCAGCATATCCATGCTGTGTATGCCAACTGCCTGTTAGTCACTTAGTTGACACTTTAGTTATTACATCAACTGATGGTTTCACAGTACTTATATTCAGGTAACCCTTATTTTTCTTAATTATGATTCCAAAGCACAAGAGTAGTGATGCTGGCAATTCAGATATGCCAAAGAAAAAGAAGGGGGGAACAGTGAAAGGGTTAGAACATTACAATAAGATATTTTGAGAGAAAGAGACTTTATCACAAGCATGCACATATAGAGAAAACACATAGATATGCATATCTACGTTTGGGATATGTATATAGAGTTTGGTACTATTCGTGGTTTCAAGCATCCACTGAGGGCCTTGAAATGTATCCTGCATGGATAAGAGGTGGCTATTGAAATATACACAATATTGTGTGTGAGCTAAACTTTTTATAATTACAACTTTTTATAAGATATAAAATGCTTGTATCTATAATCCAATATTTTAAAAATACATTTTGCATATTTTGTGTATATATGTCTTATTCTTTTTTTCCACTTTTCACCTTCTTTTTCTGCCAGCAAACTGTGTATGGTAGGTAACAAAGCTTGAAATTTATGATTGCAAGTTAAATTAATATGTAGGGGGATGTAATAAAGTAGTAGGACATTGATGAAGGCCTCCAAAGTAAACATAAGTTAAACAACACAAAGATCTGGAAGAGAATACAAAGAAATAAATAAGGAGAAGGAAAAACAACGATAATGATGACAAAAGCATAACTACAAGCCTAATGAAAAAGCTTAGATTTTCGGAGAGGAAAAAATTTAAGAGCAACAGGAAGGGGCAAGAAAACTGTGATGACCAAGATGAGTATTTGAAAAATATTACTAAACATTAATAATTGGATTATGCTGAATTGTCTTAAGAATGACAGCAAACTTTGAAATCAGTTTTTTTTTAACTCCTTGTTATTAGACTTTGCTCCATTATATGCAAATTCACACTGAGATTGAGCCATGGGAATCTCTATACTTTATTAGAAATATGTGAGCCAACATTCTAATAAGAAGAAAGCCTGCTATCTTATGGAGTTTATACAACTGAACTTTAATTTTGAAACTGGCAAATATTAAAAAACAACATAACTGACACAGTTACTCATTGTCTATTTAAGCAAGAATAAGAGAAAGCCTATTGATAAAAATCACTTTTTTGTTAATGTCTTATTTGTGAAGTTATTGTAAAATGGTGCTGTTATCATAAAATGGAGAAATTATGTTGACATATTCCATTTGAATATTATGATGACCTTTAAAGGAATGTACTCCTAGGCAGTATTCAAACACATCTATTTTATCCTTTGATAAATGCACATACACTTGTGGGATAGCCTTGGAGATATTTGTTTAAACACCACTTAGAAATCAGAATTTCCTACAAGTAAAAACAAAGAGAATAATTATAACCATCTTTCACATAATTTTTTCTTGAGCAAGTTTAATATATCTTGGACAAGTTTGGGCACAGTAATGTTTTTCTCACAAATTTCTGCAAAAAAAAGATATTGACTATTTTTCATGAACTGTAGCTGGAAAGTAAGCTACTTGCCAAAATGTACATTAACTAAAAATATGTTTATTAAAACATTATTGCGATGATACTGCTAGTAGAACTTTTGTCATCCCAGAAATATTATAAAATATTTGTTTTATATTGAAGCTATATATTTGGCAAATACATGTTTGCTTTATTGTGTTTGCATTTATTGATATTAAAATATATCTATTGACAATGTAGCCTGATATTTCAAAATATGCAAAATCTTATATCAGCACATATTGCTTTAACATATGTTAAATAAAAAATTAGTAAATATCATTAAAGTATATTACATTGTTAAAAACAGACAATTTGATCCAATGCTAAAGGACATAAGTGAAGAAAGTAACTAAATGCAAAAGAATATTTAAAAATTGGCAGTTATATATAAGAGTTTAATTTTTGGGATTGTATTACAGCAGATATTATCATCTCTATGCTCTTCAAATGTTTCTATGAGTACAAAAAGAATAGATAATCTCACAAAATGGCAGTAATATGTACTAGAAAAAAATACACGGTTTGTAAATAAAATATTAGTAATTCAATGCAGAACAAATTTAAACTGTACTCATATTGTTTTAAGACGTGAGTATCACTGTATCTCCTAATGCTGCTATGAAGGTAAATTATTGGTTTGAGTTGTTTTATAGTGTTACACAACTATTGTTGATTGCACCAAATGCATTTCACCTGTGAGTGAATAGAATACTTCCGAAGGAACAAGCGTGCGTTACCCCAGCTATAAGCTAGTAAATATTTTGGAGGACATGGTCTAGCAAAAACAGGAAGACAGAGATGGAAAATACAACAAGAGCATAATGTAAACTAAATCCCCCCCAAAAAAGTACAGAGCCAAAACAGAAACAATTACAAGATAAATTGTAACAGGAGTAATAGCAACATGATGAATAAACATATTATTTAAAAGTTTTCATTTATTCAATAATTGTGATTATGGCAGTTTTCTCAAAAAGTGAAATTGGAAGATGAAGAATAACAAATAACTAGGTTAGAGTGTGGATGTAAAAGAAAAAGAAGATGTAGAATGGAAAAAGAAAAGTTGGAATTGACTTTTTAACTTTTTTAATCGTATTGTCTATAGAAGAATAAACTAAAAAAATCTTATCTACATTTTTGTAAAGAAAATTGGAATACCTTCGTGAGATACAGTTTAAAGATTTATTTGAAATAGGAGAATATTATCTACTACAAATAGACTTATAAATTCAGATAGGATGAATTCAATGATTATATTTGCAGTTATTAAAATTCCTAGAATTAAGTTTAGTTACCTTTTTATTGTATCAGAATCTTCTAAAATCTTTTTCCAACACTATCTCTTTCTATTAAAACTCCAACCTGGCTAGGCGTGGTGGCTCACGCCTGTAATCCCAGCACTTTGGGAGGCCAAGGCGGGTGGTTCACGAGGTCAGGAGATCGAGACCATCCTGGCTAACACGGTGAAACCCTGTCTCTACTAAAAATACAAAAAATTAGCTGGGCGTGGTGGCGGCGCCTGTAGTCCCAGCTACTCGGGAGGCTGAGGCAGGAGAATGGCATGAACCCAGGCGGAGCTTGCAGTGAGCGGAGATCCAACCACTGCACTCCAGCCTGGGCAACAGAGCTAGGTTCCGTCTCAAAAAAAAAAAAAAAAACAACAACAACAACGACAAAAACTCCAACCCTATTGAGCTTCCTGTAGTTCCCTCAAAAAGTCAGAACTCCCCTACCTCAGAGATGGTAAGACGTTTCTCTTTGGTGGAATGCTTTTCTTTGGATATTCACATGGTCCATCATTCACTTTCTTCAGATTCCTGGCTCCAAAATCATGTTAACATGAATTCCCCCCTCAGGTACCTTATGTAAGAGAGCACTCTCACTTAGACCCTGTATTTCTACACCCATTATCCTTCGTAGCTTCCATCACTAACACCCTCGATATATATTTGTATCTTTTATATAATCATAGGATACAAGCTCCAAGATATTAAGGTTTTTTCTGCTTTGTTCACTTGTTTATCAACAGTGCTTAGTGAAGGGTCTGCAGCTCAATTAAAAGTTTTCGAGTAAACATGTCTATGAGTTTGAATCTAGTTTAAAATCAGGGAAGATACTGAATTTATTTTTGAAACCATAATGTGAGATACAGAATCATGATAAAAATGACGAATATTTAGAGACAATGTTATGACAACTAAGCAAACCAAAGCTCACTTGCTCTGTCCATCTATACATTAACATGTAAGTATATATAAACATGCTATATTAATTTACAAATATGATATATAAATTACATATACACTCCTCTTTAGCATTTAGTTCAGAAGTTGTTAAAATACTTTAACATTTCTGCAAAAAGTATTTGACAGGTTTGTGAAATAGATTGAGAAATGCATGAGTTGAAACTGCTGAATGAAGACATAAAGTTAACTAACAACATTGCATGTTTCATCTGAAGACAAATGGGGCACAAAACTGCATAAAGAATATAGTTCTAGCTATGACTGTAACTGGAAATAATTTTCAATGCAATGTTAAGTACATATCTTAGATGTGGAGAAAAATTAATATTATTATAAAAAACAAAGAAAATAAAATTAGTATGTTCCATACACACTGAAAATAAGATTTATATGTATTTTATGTATGTGTGAAAACCAGTATAGCCAGAAGTTAAATGGCCTGTAGAAATTAAATCAAAATGAATAAGTAAATGAACAAGCAAACATCAAAAATTATATAATTATACTCTATGAAAATATTATAGTAAAACATAATTTGTGGTTTGGGTACAAAAATAAAAATAAAGAAATCATATAATCTGACAGTCACCTTATAAAGATGGATAAGAGATATAATTAAAAAGTGGCAGAGAAGGCATAGAAAAAAATTCAACAGAGACCACTATAATTGAAAACAACAGAAGAGAAAGAGGGGAAGAAATATTCCAAAGGAAAATTCAGAAAAGCAATTTTTAAAATGTAAATACTGGTGAAATGTGAATTCCAATAAGATAGTAATGTTGTTTGGAGAAATAATGTAAATAAAAGGATAAAATAGAAAGAGATAGGGCACTGATAATCAAAAAGAGAAGGGGGGGAATGTTTAAAAGGAGTTACTGAAAACTTAAACCCTCAGTACAGACATGAACCAAAAAAAATAAACAAGGAAGACGACATTATAATACACATATATGTAAAAGTATAGAGGTCAATTACCCTAAATTAAACTATAAATTTATCTGGATTCCAATGCAACTACTAAGGAAATTTGGGTGCAAGTGAGGGACTACGTAAGCTTACTTGAAAGGACTTAAGCAAAAGTGCGTCACCAAAGATATTCTGAGAAAGAGAATTGAAGTGAAGGTGAGTCTTATTAGAAATTGTGCAATAATAGATGCAGTAATTGAAGCAGTAAACTACTGAGGCATGAATTAAAAGATCAATGGAATGAATTAGAAAATCCAAACATACAGCTAAAATGTATAGCAGATTTAGTAATACTATAACAGTAATACTTTTAATTAGTGGGGATAAGAGAGTTATTCAATACATGATATTGGCACAATTGGAGTATTCTGTGTAACAGAACAAATTTGGATCTACTATATTATTTGTTACACTGGAATAAATTTCTAAAGGAACAAAAATATAAAAGTCACTTATAAAATGAATGTAGATGATAAGGCACTTCTAGTGTGTGTGTATATGTGTGTATGTGTGTAGAGTCATGCCACATTTTGGTTAAGGATGAATTACATATATGATGGTGGGCCCATAAGAGTAAAATACCATATTTTCTATGTTTAAATATATTATAGATACAAATACCTATCACGTTACAATTGCCTATCATATTCAGTGCAGCAGCATGTTGTATAGCCTAGGAGGATTAGGCTATATCATATAACCTAAGTGTGCAGTAGGCTAGACCATGTAGGT
Source organism: Macaca nemestrina (assembly GCF_043159975.1). Lineage (NCBI taxonomy): Eukaryota > Metazoa > Chordata > Mammalia > Primates > Cercopithecidae > Macaca > Macaca nemestrina. The sequence continues at coordinate 28,873,857 of NC_092127.1, forward strand.
TTCTGTAAACACACTCTGGGATGTTTACACAATAAGGAAGTCACCTAATGATGCATTTCTCAGAAGGCATTTTTGTCAATTAAGTGACACGAGTATATGACTCTGTGTGTGTGTGTGTGTGTGTGTGTGTGTGTATAAGTTTCTGAGCGCCTAAAGAGAAATCTCCTCTGACACTTTCTAGTCCCATATATTTAAAGTTAAAACTATTTTCCGGGCCGGGCGCGGTGGCTCACGCCTGTAATCCCAGCACTTTGGGAGGCCGAGACTGGTGGTTCACGAGGTCAGGAGATCGAGACCATCCTGGCTAACACGGTGAAACCCCGTCTCTACTAAAAAATACAAAAAACTAGCCAGGCAAGGTGGCGCGCGCCTGTAGTCCCAGCTATTCGGGAGGCTGAGGCAGGAGAATGGCGTAAACCTGGGAGGCGGAGCTTGCAGTGAGCTGAGATCTGGCCGCTGCACTCCAGCCTGGGCGGCAGAGCGAGACTCTGTCTCAAAAAAACAAACAAAGAAAAAAAAAGTTAAAACTATTTTCAATTAAACAGATTGGCAACAATCATGAAGCTTTAGAACCTACTGGTGATCACAAGACAGAGAAGTGCAGCTGTAGGTTACTTAAAAGAGTATGAATTGATAAAACCTTAATGGAAGTTAATTTAAAATATTCATGAAAATTTTAAAAAGACACCACAACTAGGACTTCATATTTACAATTTGCAGAATGATGTATGTAAAATATTTTAATTATATTTGTCACAGTGTTGTAGGACTTTTCCTTAGTTCAGCTAAAGACGGCATTCTTTGTCCCACAGTCACGAAGATTCAGACTTGCAGACAATTTGAATGGAGAGTAAGACAGGGTTTTATTGGGTGAGAAGGAAGAAAAGGGAGAAAGTGGGACTCTCCCTAGGCCAGAGTCCCTTGCTAGAGTGCTTCCTGCCTGCAGCATGAATCTCAGTTTCCACACAGGAAGGGGAGGGGCCAGGCCTCTCCCAGCTCCAAATGTCCTGAACTTCCTGAGGTGCCACCTCAATGAGCAGGCTGGTTGGAGTTCCTCCAGGGACCTCCTTCCACCTGACTGTCTCAATAGCAAAATATTTGAAAATCCAGAATGCCAATCACCATGAGCCTATTTAAATAAACTATGGTGTGTTGACAAACACTAGAGTTCTATTAAGTTATTTAAAAGTTTAGAGTAACTTTGTGGGCTATAGAAAGATTATCTAGATATATTGTGAGTGGAAAAGGATGGTAGTTGTATTAGTTTTCCATTACTGCTATACCAAATCACAAACTTAGTGGCTTAAACAACACAAATTTGCTATATCACAATTTGTTTTTTTTTTTTTTATTTTTTGTGGGTACACAATAGGTGTGTATAAAGGCAAATGAGATGTTTTAATATAATGTGAAATAATCACACCGTTTTATATTTAGTTTTGTTTTGTTAATATCGGAGGTCTGGCAACTTGGCTGGGTCTTTGCTTAGAGTCTCAAAAGACAACAAACAAGGTATTGCAGGGTCGTGTTTCTGGAAACTCTAGGGGAGAATACGTTTTCTCTGCTCATACAGGTCATTAGTAAAATTCAGGTTGTAGTTTGAGGCTATGTAACTGAGGTTTCTTGCAGGTTATTAGCTGAGGGCCATTCCCAGGTTCTAAAGGCCATTGCATTTCTGGGTTCATGGCCAACTTCCTTTATCTTTAGGGCCTCCCACTATAACTGGAGTCCTCACTTTGCATTTCTTAGATCAAATCATCTGCCTTTTCTCCCCAAAGCATTCTTTCTGGCTATCTTCTTGTCTACTTTTAAGTGCCCATGGGATTGCGTGAGCCTACCCATGTAACCCAGGACAGTGTCCACATTAGTAAATCTGTACCAATAATTCTGTCTTCGAATCTCTTTTGGCATGTAATAATATGCTACCTCTAATCTCTTTTGAAGTGTAATAATACATTGGCAGATTGCAAGGATTAGGATGTGAACATCTTTGGGCTATCATTATTCTGCCAACTACAGTAATCTAGTATGTTCCCACAGGCTTTGTATAAAATACTACCAATATTTGGTTATATAAAATGATCTCTGAAAGTTATCCAAGAATCTAAGAAAACTCTGGAAAGATGATCTGGAGGTCTCTAAGAAGGAGAGAATGGGAAGATTCTTTTCATTATTTATTCTTTTCATAATTTATACATATATACAATGTACTTATGTGTATATATATACACACATGCACATACACAGTGTATTTATACATATATATGAATGTACACTTTTTGAATTTTATATATATATATTCAAAATAGAAATATAAATGTTTTAAAAATGAAATCACTTATTCAGAAATTACCAAAAAAAAAAAGAGATAAAAGAGGACTTTGCTGCAGGGAAGATTGAACTAATTGCTCTGCATTTGGAAGTATGGCAGAGGGAAATGCTTGATGAAAAAAAATTAATGTAAATAAGAAAAAAGTATATCTATAATAAAAAATAATTATAAGAATGAACACCTTTTTAATATTCTTAGTTATTCAGTGCATGTTAATTATTGCTGTAAAGAAGGCTTTAGAGCCAAAGGCTGTATAGGACAAATAGCCCATTTGCAGTATAATATAATAATGAGCATAGAATAAAGATAAAATAGGAGAAGCAACGAAGAAGAAATTAAAAGAAAAGACGTTTGAATAGTCAGTAGAATGAGAGAAGAAAGGGAGGGCAAAGCTTAAAATAATGGATATGCTACCTGTAGATGTACTGTGTGTGTCAGTGTGAGTGTGGGTGTATATGCATATATGATATTCCCTGGAATATAAGTAAAGATACAAAATATTTTAAGGGGGTATTGGAAGAAAACTTACATAATGGAGGAGCTGTTGCTCTTTGTGGCACTGTCTTAAGTGAGAGAACATCTTACCTCACCTTATTTTGGACATTTTAAATTAATTAGCAACAGTTAAACAACTCAGGAAGAGATAAAATAATTGTGAAGATGATGAATGACATTTGATTTTATCAGAGTTTTTATATTGATCCGAACAAACAGGCAGAAACTTTCATTTGAAGAAAGGATGAAATAAGTAACATATAATAAATGAGGAGTAATAAACACTTTCATTTAAAGGAGAGATGAAATACGTTGGAATAGGAAATACTAAAATTATTTAATGCTGATGAATAGAAGTCTGTTAGTTTAGATTCGTCTTTCTACAAAGGCAGGAAGAATAAGACAGACAGTATGAGAGAAGGTCCATGAGTATACCAAATAGTGCCAAACATAGACCAATGAACAATGCACTAAGTGCAGAACATTCAATAAATGACAGGTAAAAAGATGGTTTTTTTAAAAATCAAGAATATCAATATCTTTAAATGGAAATAATACTCTGCTCCAATACTTTGCAAAGAAATACAGTGTCAACTAAACTGACTGGTTGTATGACAGCAATGATCAACTGTACCTAATTATGCATAAGGCAATGAAGAAATCAATTAAAGTCAACTAAGGAAATTAATTAGGACTTATTCTTTTTTGGAGGTGGCTGGGGAGGTACTGAGTCTTGCTCTGTTGTCTGGCTGGAGTGCAGTAGCGCAATCTCGGCTCACTGCAACTTCAACCTCCCGAGTTCAAGCAATTCTCCTGCCTCAGTCTCCTGGGTTCAAGCAGTTCTCCTGCCTCAGCCTCCCGAGTATCTGGGACCACAGGCACCTGCCAACATGCCCAGCTAATTTTTGTATTTTTAGTGGAGATGGGATTTCACCATGTTGGCCAGGATGGTCTCAATCTCTTAACATCGTGATCCGCCCACTTTGGCCTCCCAAAGTTCTGGCATTGCAGCTGTGAGCCACCGTGCCTGGGTTCTTTTTTTTTTTTTTGCTGTTGTTTTGGGGACAGATTTTTGCTCTTGTTGCCCAGGCTGGAGTGCAATGGTGCGATCTCCACTGAAACCTCCATCTCCCCCATCCTGGGTGCAAGAGATTCTCCTGCCTCAGTCTCCTGAGTAGTTGGGATTACAGGTGCCTGCCACCACACCTGGCTAATTTTTGTATTTTTAGTAAAGATGGGGCTTCTCCATGTTGGTTAGGCTGGTTTCCAACTCCAGACCTCAGGTGATCCGCCTGCCTTGGCCTCCTAAAGAGCTGGGCATGAGCCACCACACCTGGCTAGGACTTATTCTCTCTATGTACATATGATTTGTAAAAACTGTGAAGGAAACATTTATAAAATTTAGGTTATCACAAATAAACCACATAAAATATTTAAATCCAGAAATAATGTACATCAAACAATTATTAATAGATCATTAAAAAACAGAACTCTAGAAAAGTATACTTGAGTATATTAGAAATAGGCACAATAAATTAGTGAAACAAATGGGATGTACAGAAAAATTGTGCTATTGGATTAGCATATATAGCTAAATAAGATAATAGAATTGTGGGGGAAAAAGTCATACGTATTAAAGCTCACTTAAAAAGTGAGGTTGCTGTTTTCACAGAGGATATTGGTATATGATGGACAGAAATATATCAAAAGGTACAATTTAAGAAGCTAAATCCAGTAGCACAGTTATGAAAACCTATGAAAATGGTTACACCAATATGGAAATAATAGAGTTGGTTCCTAACAGAGGCATGGTCTCTATTTCCTCAGTGTTCCCATATATCCATTGGGACAGGAAGATTTACTAAATTGAATTCACCAGTTTTAATGGGATTTTAGTATTCTTGTGGCACTTCTAAGCTCTTCTAAGAATTCTGCATGCCTGTGGCCTCATGATGTACCTGCATCTCTAAACAATACTATGATATTCCTGAAGGTTTCTTGCCATACAGGCGAAGCCGAGTTCATTCTCCTGCAACATTCTGCAGCCAATTCTGGTGTTAACTCTTTCTAAAAAGCTTATGCTCAGAAATGCAGGAAGGAACGTTGTTAATAATTGGGAAGTTTTTGAAATATAGGAGCCAGTTTAGCAGGTTCTAAGGTCAGTATTCTATTGGGCTAGTTATGTGTGGCTGATACTGAGGTATGTAGTCTCATCAAGGGGACCCTTTGTTTTGATGTATTAATAAATGCAGGAAATAAAGTTATGTAAGCAGAAAGCAACTCACATCTGGCATAAGCTTTAAAAAAATGGGAATGAGGAAATAGCATTAGAATAACAATTAATACTTTTATGGCCTTGTTTTAAGAAACAGAAAATGACCATGATTTGTGGGGGCTTGTTCTTACATTTTTAACTATATGTGAGAGAGGAGACAGAGGCCAGCTTGGCAGATAGAGAGGGAGGATCTCAGGAGAGGAAAAACACCCACAGGACCGCACCCACACTACCCTGTAGGTAGTGGGAAGAAATGTGGTTAAGAACTTCCTCTTATGTTAGAATGTTTGCTCAGAAGGGACGGTCCCCACTTAGGCACAGGTGCAATAAATCAATCTAAATGTCCTTAACCCAGCTGATTATAATATCATTATCATGATATTAGCGTTATGTTTTTAGCCCCGCCCCATGGGTTTTGCTTGGGTACTCATGGGTAATTATCGGGAGAACCCGCTCCCGATGTTTAACGTGGGTTATTTTCTGTTTCCTAAGTGTCTCGGCTGGGTTGAGAAATAAAGGGAAAGAGCACAAGAGAGAGAAATTTAAAGCTGTGTGTCTGGGGGAGACATCATATGTTGGCAGGATCCGTGATGTTCCCTGAGCCGTAAAACCAGCAAGTTTTTATTAGCGATTTTCAAAAGGGGAGGGAATGCATGAGTAGGGTGTGGGTCACAGAGATCATACTTCACAAGGTAATAAAATATCACAAAGCAAATGGAGGCAGGGCGAGATCACAGGACCACCAGATGAAGTGAAATTCAAATTGCTAATGAAGTTTCGGGTACGCGTTGTCATTGATAACATCAGGAAACAGGGTTTGAGAGCAGACAACCTGTCTGACCAAAATTTATTAGACGGGAATTTTCGTCGTCCTAATAAGCCTGGGAGCGCTACAGGAGACCAGAGACCGGGGCTAATTTCATCCCTTCGGCTCCAACCATAAACGATGGCACACTTCTAAAGGGGCCGCCTATAAGCCTACCTTCAGGGGCGCATTCTCTTTCTCAGGGATGTTCCTTGCTGAGAAAAAGAATTCAGCGATATTTCTCCTATTTGCTTATGAAAGAGGAGAAATATAGCTCTGTTCCATCTGGCTCACCAGCGGCCAGTTCAAAGTTACTTCTCTTGTTCCCTGAACATCGCTGTTATCCTGTTCTTTTTATAAGATACCCAGATTTCATATTGTTCAAGCACACATGCTCTACAAACAATTTGTGCAGTTGACACAATCACAGGGTCCAGAGGCGACATTCATCCTCCTCAGCTTATGAAGAAGATGAGGGAATTAAAAGATTAAAGTAAAGACAGGCATAGGAAGACCCAAGGGTATTGATTGGGGAAGTGATAAGTGTCCATGAAATCTTCACAATTTATGTTCAGATATTACGGTAAAGAGAGGTGTAAGAAATTATAGAAGTATTAATTTGGGGAACTAATAAATGTCCATGAAATCTTCACAATTTATGTTCTTCTGTCGCAGCTTCAGCCGGTGCCTCTGTTTGGGGTCCCTGACTTCCCACAACAGATAATAACTAAGATGGAATCACTCTGGCCAACCCCAGGCAAGGAACAACCACAGAAGGGAAGTTTACCCCTCCCATTTGGGTGGAACCCACAGAAGACTTCCTTGCTTCTGCCACATAAAAGACCCAGACCTCAGTCCCATTTCTGGCAACCCATTCTTGGGCCTCCTCTTGCTGTTGAGAGCTTTATTGTTGCTTAATAAAACTTACTCTGCCTTACACACTCTCCAGTGTCCACTTGCCTTATTCTTCTTGGTTGTGGGACAAGAACTCAAATGTAGCTGAAACAAAATAAGAAACAGAAAGGAAAAAAATACATGTACTTAGCTTCACAGGGTTTTCCTCATTGCAAAGTTTCTGTCTCTAGCTGAAACAAAATAAGAGAAAGAGAGGAAAAAAATACATGTACTTAGCTTCACAGGGTTTTCCTTGATGTAAAGTTTCTGTCTCTTTTTAATCTTTTCCACACCTTTCCCTGCTGAGTTATTATATGTTCCAAGGTTGCAGACCCAACAGGATCCATTATGGAATACCATGTGTACAAGCTTCTGGGTAGATGTGATCCATAGGGAATGCTTACACAAGAGAAGTAGAATCTTCCTGCTGTTGCTAATGTTTGGTGACCTCTACCTCTTGTTCAAGTAATTCTTTGCCTTCAGTCTTTATCCTGACTGTTGCAATGCTAAACATTCCTGGTCATATATCTAGGCATTTTTTTTTCTGAGAAAATGGAGGATATTTTGATTTAATATTTTTATTTTGATGGTCATATACATTAGAATTTGAGGCTGAAGAGATAAAAACAGTGCACATCTAATACTGACATGTGATTTCAAAACAAATATTTGCATTATCTTGTGAAATTCTGAGTAATAAATACATCATGTTTTCCCTAGATAGCAAAGAAAGAACAAAAGCAGAAAATACATCAATTCCATCAATTCTGTATTCACATCAAGTGAAAGTCAAATGATATAATGGCAAATTAAATGCTCCAGTAAAAAGAAAATAACAGAAGAAAAACAAACAAACAAAAAATAAACAACAAAAACAGTTTCTCTAAGGCAAAGGTTGAGTGGAAATAATTGTTTTAATTATCAAAAATTGTGTTTTATTTAAATATTTTGAGAACTTTTATTACTTCTATTGTAATTTTCAACAAGACTGTAGGAACAAATAGTCCACAAGAGCAAACTATTAAAAATGAATGAAACTATTTTATACAACGTGGTTCAGTGCATTTTTAATATTTTGTCTGTAACTTTTACAAAAAGAACAAAGCCATGTTCTAGCTGCAATTATTTTATTATACTCTTCTTTCTCTTTCCTAGTGTTTACATAGCCAAATAAGCAAATTGGAGATAGAACTGCTAATATTAAAAAGATAAAGTGTACTGATTCATATAGGGCTTATATAACAGAATTTGAGTTTCTCTCAGCAAGTCTTTCTCTTTCCCATATAAAACATTTTAAATATAGCATTGTATATTTTATTATACACTGTATATTAGGAGTATATGTAAAATAGTTAAAGATGCTGTATTCAAGACATTAAAATTAAGAAAACTTGATGTGATATATACAAGTTATAGATACTATATAAACGCTATATTATAATTTATATTTTTATTTTAAATTAGATAATACATATGAATAAGTATATAAACAAAATAAGTGTATTTCAGGCAATAATTATTAAGTATCACCATCCAGGACCCAAACTGGATGACTGTCAAGACCCAGAAGCCCCACAAACGTCCCTTTTCATTTCACTCTTCTGTAGTTCCGAGGTGGGGCCTAATGGGAGGTGCTTGGGTGATAGAAGAAGATTCCTTATGAATGTCTTGGTGCTGTCCTCTTGGTAAGGAGCGAGTTCTCTATGTGTTCCCATAAGAGCTAGTTGTTAACAAGAACTTGGCACCTGCCTCGCTCTCTCTGTTGCCATTTGATCTCTGTACATGCTGGCTTCCCTTGGCCTTCTGCTCTGAATGAAAGCAGCCATAGACCTAACCAGCCTAACCAGAAGCAATTGCTGGTGCTATGCTTCCTATGCCACCCACAGAACCATAAGCCAAATAAGCTTCTTTTCTTTATAAATCACCCAGCCTCAGACATTCTTTTATAGCAACACACATGGACTAAGACAATTCTTTCTGAATAAGTCAACACAAGCTAAACATAATACCCAAGAACCCCCACATCTACGTGCAGAGTTTGTTGGAAAACAAGGTTCTTTCCATGTGGCCTTCAGCCTTGGAATATCCCTGCAAACATTCTGTATTTGGCTGGTAGACAAGGGAAGTTATAGTGCATGAAACACAGTCCAGTAGGTTTTATGTGTCAAAAGATATTCTATTACACAGAAGTATAAAAGCGTATCAAGGAACTACCTGTGAACATTAGAGTTATAGTCTAGCTTCAAACTGAAGAAAAAGGGAAAATAATGGATGAACTCCCAGAGAGTTTGTCATTGCATTCTTAGTCTGTGTTTTCACTATGCTAAATTGAGTATTAATCATCACCTTGTATTTCTTTATAGTTTTTATCACCCACATATATATGCCTTTCTATCTAATCTATCTAGCTAGCTAAAAGTAGGTTTTAGCTATCTATCTATCTACTTATCTATGTAGTTGAGCTTTGTATTTTAATACATTTTATTGAAGAATAAAGTTGTGTACATTTATGGTATACAACAAGATGTTTTGATATCTGTATACATAGTAGAATGGTTAAATCAAGCTAATTAATACATGGATTACCTTGCATGCTTCTTACAGTGATAGTAATTAATAACAATATGTTGTATACTTGAAAATTGCTTTGTCTATTTTTTAATAAAAGATTATTTCTGTGTAAATATTTTCAATTAATTAATGATGCTATATGATGCATTTGTTTTATTGTTATAGAGTATCCCATTGTATGAATATCACAGAGCATATTCATTTATTCTAATGTTAATGAACATTTTGTTTAGTTCCAGGTGTGATATTCTGAGTGATTCTTGAGTAAATATTATTTTATGTATCTCCTTTTATACACGTGTAAGAGTTTCCCAAGAATATATAACTAGTAGTAAAATTATTTCGTTATGAGGCATGTACACATTGATATTGTTGTTGAGTAGCAGCATGTTTTCAAAATTGATTGTGCTTCCAGTAGTGTATGAGCACTCCTATTGCTCCATATCCTTACCAACATCTTATATTGCAAGACTTTATTTATTTGATTTCTTCAATCTAGAGTGTATAAGATAATATTGACCTTATTTACTTGTTAAAAAAATACTTAACAAGTACTTAACATGTACGAAGCACTATTGATCTTGGAATGTATCATTTAAAAATAACAGCCTGAGAACCATGTGCTCACAGAGTTTACATATTTATGAAAAGAGAGAGAAAACAAACACAGAAATAAACAATTTTACAGAAAACAAAACAACCTTCAAAAAACTAAAAAGAAAAGAAAAACAAGAGCAGGATAAGAGGAACCAAAACGGTAGAGAGTATGAGTTTTAATTTCAAATAGTTTGCTGACCACAGGACTGCTGAGGAGTTGAATTTCAGAACACATTAAGTTTTAGCCACGTGAACATCTGGAAGAACAATCTCTCTCCTTATATGTATTTACCTGTAATCCTAATATTTGCTTAATAAAAATGCATGGTTTTAATACTCATTGATAATTTTTTATTGCTTAACATGTAGAATACAATTGTATTAAAATACAATTTTCATAAATTGACCAAATATCTAGTGTCCTTACTAAATCTGCATATACATCCTAATATTTTATAAATTAATTTCATTTTTCTACGTATATCATCATGTCATTTAAAAATAATTCTTCTTTGGTGGGTATGTTTTATCCCACATTAGGGAAGTTTCTTTCTCTTCCTGGTTTGCCTAGAAGTTTTATTTTTTTCATGAATCAGCATTGATTTTCTGAAATATTTTTCTGCACATACTAGGTGATCATGTAATGCATTTATTTTGTTAATGTATTAAACTATATTGATTGATTTTCTAATATTAAACAGTTGTGCATTCCTGGAATGAATGCATCTGAGTCACAATGGATTATTCTTTCCAGTAGGTGTTGCCTTTGGCTTGTTAATATTTTATTTAGGGATTTTGCTTTAGGGTTATGACAGTTATTGCACAGTAATTTTCCTACTAATAAAGTTGTCAGGGTTTTGATAACAGACTCTATTTTGTCTTACAAAACATGTTAAAAAATGTTTTCCTCTTTTCACTCTACAGGAAGAATTTCCTTAAAATCGGTATTCTTTCTCCTTTCAATTTTTAGAATAAATTATCAAGGAAGCCATCTGAATTTTTTGGTTGTTTGTTTAAAGACTTTTTTTATGAGAAGTTTTTAAATAATGTATTTTTCTCCAGCTTTATTATAATCATTTTAAAAATAAATATATTTTATTCAAATTTTCTGTTGCTCTTCTGTCCATTTGGAAAGTTGTTGTTAGATATGAGTTCTAAATTTCTTTTCAAAGAATTAATATGTCAGTATGTTCAATTCTGTGCCTTCTACTTTTAAACTTAACTTTCTCGTAAAGCAACCTTTTTTGATCACCTGCTCCACCCTGACTCATTCTGATTACCTCCTTCCTGCTCTGCCCTGACTCCCGCCAAAGCACTCACCCCGTTACTCTCTTTAAATTTGCCAATCAAAATTAGTTTAGCCTGTGCGGCCAACCCTCACCAATAGGGAATGACACAGCAGCAGGGGCAACGTGCCTCAGGGATAAGAATCCCTTCCCCTCCCTCGTCCAAGTGTGCGCTCACCATTGCTCCATCTGTAAGGAAGCGCGCTTCTATAGAAGTAAATTGCCTTGCTGAGAATTAAAAAGAAAATTTTCTGTTCAAGTGGTATTCCTTTCGCAGCACCAAAACTTTATATGTAACACTGCATTTTACAAAGATTATTGCATTATGTTTTAATTGTCAAATTTATTAGCATACATTATCTTATCTATTCAATGTCTACAAATTTTATTCTGATGCCCTCTTTTTCTTCTTCTTCTTCTTCTTCTTCTTCTTCTTCTTTTTTTTTTTTTAAACAGTCTTACTCTGTCCCCCAGGCCAGAGTGCGGTGGCATGATCTCAGCTAACTGCAACCTCCGCCTCCCGGGCTCAAGTGAGTCTCTTGCCTCAGCCTCCTGAGTAGCTAGAATTATAGGCATACACCACTACGCCAAGCTAATTTCTGTATTCTTACTAGAGATGGGGTTTTGCCATGTTAGCCAGGCTGGTCTCAAACTCCTGATTTCAAGTGATCCACCAACCTTGGCCTCCCAATGTGCTGGAATTACAGGTGTGAGCCACCACGCCTGACCTCTTATTTGGTAATTTTTCTTTTTTCCTTATTTGATTCTTCTAGTTTATTCATTTTATTAATGTTGACAAAATTTTGACTTTGTGAAATTTTCTTTGTTGAATGTGTATTTTATATTTAATAATATATATGTTGTTATATCTATTATCTCCTTTCATCTAATTTACTTGTTTTTGTTTAACTGTCTTTTTGTAGTTTATTGAGATTGATACAAACTTTGGCCAGCCATTGTCAGCACTTCTTCTGCTATAATATGTGTATTTAGAGTGATAAGCACTGCTTTAGCTACATCCCAAGATTAAGGACTTGGCATATATTTGTTATCTTTCCAATGCAAGTTATCACCAAATTTTAATTGTGCTTTGTTTGACCCCTTGGATATTTTTAAGTGTGCTGCTAAATTTGTGAATATTTCAGAATGTTTCACTTATCTCAGTGGTGTTTATATCTGTGACAATTACATTATAATAAAGGAATTCAATTCTTTATATTTGTTGTTTTGAAATGAGTTGTAACTTGTGTATGTCTAGATATCTGTTCTATTTAGTTAAACATTCCCTATGTACTTGAAAAACACGTATATTTTGCAGCTATTGAGTATATATACATATCATTTAGATCAAATCGATTGTGTTGTTCAAGTCTTCTATATTGTTATTGATATTTTGGGCCTACTTCTTTTTTAACTAGGTATTTAGAAATGTGTAAAAAATGCCCAATTATTCTTAAGATTTTTTCCCCTTTTAGTTCTATTAACTTTTGTTTTATGTATTTTAAGAATCATGTTATCTGAAACATACAAATTTAAGATTGTTCTATGTTCCTATTAAGGTGAATTTTTCTTTTTTTAAATTTTATTTATTTATTTTTTGACAGCTATTTATTATTATTATACTTTAAGTTCTAGGGTACACGTGCATAACATGCAAGTTTGTTACATATGTATACTTGTGCCATGTTGGTGTGCTGCACCCATCAACTCGTCAGCACCCATCAACTCGTCATTTACATCAAATATAACTCCCAATGCCATCCCTCCCCCCTCCCCCATAATAGGCCCCAGTGTATGATGTTCCCTTTCCCGAGTCCAAGTGATCTCATTGTTCAGTTCCCACCTATGAGTGAGAACATGTGGTGTTTGGTTTTCTGTTCTTGCGATAGTTTGCTGAGAATGATGGTTTCCAGCTGCATCCATGTCCCTGCAAAGGACACAAACTCATCCTTTTTTATGGCTGCATAGTATTCCATGGTGTATGTGTGCCACATTTTCTTAATCCAGTCTGTCACTGATGGACATTTGGGTTGATTCCGAGTGTTTGCTATTGTGAATAGTGCCACAATGAACATACGTGTGCATGTATCTTTATAGCAGCATGATTTATAATCCTTTGGGTATATCCCCAGTAATGGGATGGCTGGGTCATATGGTACTTCTAGTTCTAGATCCTTGAGGAATCGCCATACTGTTTTCCATAATGAATGAACAAGAATATCGAGAGAGAAATGCATGTTTGTGGGAGGGGTTGGTAAATCATGGAGGGCTATTTAGATGACCACAAGTGTGGCTTTACTAGTAGTGAAATTGTTAGCACTAGGGAATGTATCTGAGCCACATGGCATCAAAATGTGTTACCAATGCAAATTGAGATAGGTCTGCAGCAACTTCCACTCTTACCTCCTCAGAAGAAAGAATTCAGCTGAGCGGCATAAAGCAGAGTGAGAGGCAAGTTTTAGTTCAGGAGTGATAGTTTATTTTAAAAGTTTTAGAGCAGGAAAGAAAAAGAAGTACACTTGGAGGAGGTGCAGGTGGGCCACTTGAGCGATCAGGTGCACTATTTGACCTTTCATTTGGGGTTTTATACAGTGCTATGCTTCTGGGGTCCTGCGTCTCTTTTCCCTGATTATTTCTCTGGAGTGGGCTGTTTACACGTGTAGTGTGTGTAGTTACCTGGCAAATTGTGGGAGGAGCTGCATGTGTAGAATGTTTACTGGAATTATACACATGCTCACTTGAGTCATTCTTCTCTTACCAGTCAAATGTTCCTAGAAGGCCATATATGAGTTAAGCTTTGTCCTTTTACCTCCTAGTGCAAGTGCATGAGCCCACTTACTCAACTCTGGAGATCTTATCAGGAAGCTACTGTTCATCAGATACAGGTGTTTCTCCTTACTGGGAGACTGCCTTTCCCTGGCCCTGGCTGCAATCAATTATTATTTTAGAGAAACAATTAACAACTAACTGCCCGACCATCACCTGATGGCTTCCAAACATTCGAGGTGTGTGGAAGGGCCTGGGAGCCCTCTCCTGCTCTGCCCATACCTAACTGGCTAGCTGGTGTGACAAAATGGGACCTATCACAGCGTTTTGAACAGAAGAGTAAGTAGAAGTGATTTTTGCAAATAATCTTTTTTCTTTGTGGAAAATATATTGCAACACAGCAAGAAGATAATCTAGGAGACCATTAAAGAATGTGTTGTTTTGATCTAAATGAGAAATGAGGATGGTTCATCAAGGTGGGAGAAGTGGTTGAATTTTGTGTATACGTTTAGGATAGAAACAAGAGGATATCCACATGGATATTAGAGGCAGGGGTAGTGAGACAAAGAAATGAATCAAGAAGGCTTGCAATATTTTTGGCCTCAGAAATTAAAACAATTGGTGTCATCAATTGTTATGAGGCAGGGTTTAAATCAAGCGATCAAATGTGTTGCCATAATGCTGTCTAGAAAACTATCTAAATAAAATATTGTATTTGTATCAACATAACTTTAAAAGTTATTCTCTCCAAAAGGATTTTTCACATTCTTTATATTTAAAGTGACAAGGTATTATTTTAAATAATAAAAAATCCATAAAAGAGAAAGAGCCCATAGTGTGGTTTTAATACATGACAGATTTAAACTGTTTTTTAAAACTAAATAAGATAGTGTTTCTGAAGAATTTGAAAGGTGAAGGAATTAGTTTGCAGCTATTTTGTTTTTTCACAGACTTTTTAGTCATTTATTTATGTAAGTGTAAATGATGGAAAACCAAAGATGCATATACTTAATTCTATTTGTGTCTTTTATAACCTTTATCCATAGTTTATCAATCCAAATAATCATAGATTTTATTTCTCCCAAGCCATCACACTTGAAAGTTTAAATTTAACCTCATATATTTAGCATAATGCCATATGACTACAAAGGCTACTTTCTCTAATTTGGATAAGACACATTTTATTTCCTACTGTGTTTTACCAGTAGCTTCTCTCATTAAAAAAAAAAAAAAATCCTGGAATGTTATATAATGGATTCTAATCTGCAACACTTCCCTGGGCTAAATTGCCTGTTTCCATCAAGACAAAAGCCTCCTCTGGGTCATCAACTAATTATCCACTCCTTTGTGTCCAGTCCCAAATGAAGCTTTGAATCTTCCAAAAATTATTAATATAATTTTCAAAGACACACACATAATGAAAGGTATTTTAACACTGATAACAGTAAGAGAACTTCTATAATGAGAAAACCCTCCTATGTAATGATACTATCAAAATTTTACTCCCTGCTGTTTTTTTCATTTTGTACTGTGTCCTCTCAAGAACAAGCAAGAAGAAAAAAAGATAAATTAGAAAAGATAAATAAAAGTAGAAATTTTTACAAATAAGGGAGGTGTGAAATAATTTAAATTATGTTTCTCTTTTATAATTTAACTAACAAAATTGTCATTGTTGAGAAATGGAATATATTTATTAGAGTGAATTATATTTTTCTTCAAGCTGATATAAACTGTTCATTGATGTAATCAAGGTTAAAATGTATATTTGTTAAATTGAAATTATTCCTTATTTCTTTTTTAAATTTATTTTTTGTTATACTTTAAGTTCTAGGGTACCTGTGCATAATGTGCAGGTTTGTTACATATGTATACAACATGTGCCATGTTGGTGTGCTGTAACCATTAACTCATCATTTACATTAGGTATATCTCCTAATGCTATCCCTCCCCACCCCCCACACTACATGACAGACCCCGGTGTGTGATGTTCCCCATCCTGTGTCCAAGTGTTCTCATTGGTCAATTCCCACCTATAAGTGAGAACATGCGGTGTTTTGTTTTCTGTCCTTGTGATAGTTTGCTCAGAATGATGGTTTCCAGCTTCGTCCATGTCCCTGCAAAGGACAAGAACTCATCCTTTTTCATGGCTGCATAGTGTTCCATGGTGTATATGTGCCACATTTTCTTAATCCAGTCTGTCATTGATGGACATTTGGATTGGTTCCAAGTCTACTTTTGTGAATAGTGCTGCAATAAACATACCTGTGCATGTGTCTTTACAGCAGCATGATTTAAAATCCTTTGGGTATATACCCAGTAATGGGATGGCTGGGTCAAATGGTATTTCTAGTTCTAAATCCTTGAGGAATCACCGCACTGTCTTCCACAATGGTTGAACTAGTTTATGGTCCCACCAACAGTGTAAAAGTGTTCCTATTTCTCCACATCCTCTCCAGTACCTGTTGTTTCCTGACTTTTTAATGATCACTATTCTAACTGGTGTGAGATGGTATCTCAATTGATTTGTATTTCTCTGATGGCCAGCGATGATGAGCATTTTTTCATGTGTCTGTTGGCTGTATGAATGTCTTCTTTTGAGAAGTGTCTGTTCATATCCTTCACCCATGTTTTTGATGGGGTTGTTTGATTTTTTCTTGTATATTTGTTTAAGTTCTTTGTAGATTCTGGATATTAGCCCTTTGTCAGATGGGTAGATTGTAAAAATTTTCTCCCATTCTGTAGGTTGCCTGTTCACTCTGATGGTTGTTTGTTTTGCTGTGTGAAGCTCTTTAGTTTAATTAGATCCCATTTGTCAATTTTGGGTTTTGTTGCCATTGCTTTTGGTGTTTTAGACATGAAGTCCTTGCCCATGCCTATGTCCTGAATGGTATTACCTAGGTTTTCTTCTAGGGTTTTTATGGTTTTGGGTCTAACATTTAAGTCTCTAATCCATCTTGAATTAATTTTTGTATAAGGTGTAAGGAAGGGATCCCATTTCAGCTTTCTACATATGGCTAGCCAGTTTTCCCACCATCATTTATTAAATAGGGAATCCTTTCCCCATTTCTTGTTTCTCTCAGGTTTGTCAAAGATCAGATGGTTGTAGATGTGTGGTATTATTTCCACGGGCTCTGTTCCATTCCATTGGTCTACATCTCTGTTTTGGTACCAGTACCATGCTGTTTTGGTTACTGTAACCTTGTAGTATAGTTTGAAGTCAGGTAGCGTGATGCCTCCAGCTTTATTCTTTTGGCTTAGGATTGTCTTGGCAATGCAGGCTCTTTTTGGTTCCATATGAACTTTAAAGTAGTTTTTTTCCAATTCTGTGAAGAAATTTATTGGTAGCTTGACGGGGATGGCATTGAATCTATAGATTACCTTGGGCAGTATGGCCATTTTCATGATATTGATTCTTCCTATCCATGGGCATGGAATGTTCTTCCATTTGTTTGTGTCCTCTTTTATTTCGTTGAGCAGTGGTTTGTAGTTCTCCTTGAAGAGATCCTTCACATCCCTTGTAAGTTGGATTCCTAGGTATTTTATTCTCGTTGAAGCAGTTGTGAATGGGAGTTCACTCACCATTTGCCTATCTGTCTGTTATTGGTGTATAGGAATGCTTGTGATTTTTGCACATTGATTTTTTTATCCTGAGACTTTGCTGAAGTTGCTTATCAGCTTAAGTAATTTTGGGTTGAGATGATGGGGTTTTCTAAATATACAATCATGTCATCTGCAAACAGGGACAATATGACTTCCTCTTCTCCTAATTGAACACCCTTTATTTCTTTCTCCTGCCTGATTGCCCTAGCCAGAACTTCCAACACTATGTTGAATAGGAGTGGTGAGAGAGGGCATCCCTGTCTTGTGCTAGTTTTCAAAGGGAATGCTTCCAGTTTTTGCCCAGTCAGTATGATATTGGCTGTGGGTTTGTCATAAATCAAACTTATTATTTTGAGATACATCCCATCACTACCTAGTTTATTGAGTTTTTAGCATGAAGGGCTGTTGAATTTTGTCGAAGGCCTTTCCTGCATCTATTGAGAGAATCATGTCGCTTTTGTCTTTGGTTCTGTTTATATGATGGATTACGTTTTTTGATTTGCGTATGTTGAACCAGCCTTCCATCCCAGGGATGAAGCCAACTTGATCATTGTGGATCAGCTTTTTGATGTGCTAACTGTTACATTTTGAAACAAAATAGTATAGTAAATGCAGACTGGAAAACTAAAGGAAAAATTAGATTGTAGTTTAAAGGTTAAGCTTCCAATCAAAAAATAAACAGTTGAGGTATTCCATTAAATTCTGTGATGTCAGCTTTTATTTTAATGTGGGGAGACAGGAAGATACTTAGTAGCAACCGTAAAAAGTGTAACACAATTTTCTTGTGAGAAAAAGAAGTGTAAAACCATATGTTTTTAAATAATATTTTTACGAATATTATATGGACATTAATCTTTTAATTTTATTTATAATTTGATATTCATAGAAATCTATATATTCTGTTAAATTGAGAAAAGCAAGATAACATTTCAGCCTATACCCATGAGAAAGTAGAATTAACTGATTTAAATATCAATTATATTCTGAGTCACAATAATGATTTTCCTCAATTTACTATACATGTAAATAAGATAATAAAATAATGCAGAATGTTAAAATATGGTGTGTTTCTCTACTGCTGTTTAAAATGTTGAAATTTCAAAATGAATGAGCCAAAATGTTAACATAAGTAGGATATTTGGTAAAAAAAATTATTGTATCTCCTTAACGCCTTATAAAGTTGGCTCTATTATGCCTTTTCTTATTTTACAGTGTCTTTTTTTCTATGAACATTGATGTCCTTTTAAGATCTAGCTTGAACACTCCTTTATCCTTGAAGTTTATTTTCACTCTTCCCTCTCTCCAGACATAATCGTTCTTTCTAGGATGCTTTTAGTTTTGTTGGTGGCAGAGTACTCATCTCTGGTTGATAGCAGCTGCTTGACTGGATTCCAGAACACGTAACAGAGATGTAGCCACAGAATGAAAGACCCCTTAAAATTAGAAATATCATGAGTTTATAATTCTGTGACTAGTGTTGGCAACATCTTAAAGGTGGCACATACCACAAGAGAAGGAAGTAGCACTCAATGAAAAAGAAGCTTCACAGAAACCTGATTGGAAACTGTGGTTTCCAAATTGTGAGAGGGCCATTTTCAGTGTTTTCAGGCTTAAGAACAATAAGAACAGTGTTTATTCACTTTGACATCTGAAAAGGAAGGCATTGACTCAGAGGCTGGAATTCATTAATTCTGCAAACATTTATTGAATAGTCACTCTGTGCCAGGCTCTATTGAAAAGTAAAGGATATGGAGGCATGGGAGGTAGGCATGAGACATGAAGTTTCTTCAGTCATGGAACCAGCAATTAACATATTCTGACTATAATGTTCTCTGAAGACACAAGCTAGTGTAGTTTTAGTTACTTAGCTGGAAAAATCATGATCTATGGTCAATTATTTTTGCTTTCACATAGCAATAGGTATGAGGTAAGCAGCTAATGCATTTATATTCCTCAAGGATCTCACAGAGAAATCCCTGTATAGTAGATGCTTAAAAAACATTTGTTAAGCCAAATGGCTATAACTCCTTAATACTATTTCAAACCATGGAAATAAAATTTGGGATAATAGTATTTTTAAGATAGTATCTCTTTATAATTACTCCTCTTCTGTCTCCCAAGATGGAATCTACATTGGAAGTGTTTTTGTGTTTTCTGGTTAACAGGGAATTATGTTGTTCATCTTCAGTGAGCCATGCAGATCTCTTGTGGAGTTTCTGGACTGCTTTTGTCCCTAATATATATTACCAGCTGTGGTGCAAATGTTCTACCTAGATTATTTGCCAGTAGGTAGAAATCAATCACTAAATCCTTTCCTTCTGCTCTAGACCTATGCTAGTCTATTAATGTTTTCAGTGCATTTTAGTCCCTCATCATGGGTTTGGTATACAGCATGTAAATACCATGGACAAATGTATAATTTTGCAATAGTATCACATTGCTACAGTCTACTTGCTGATGTTATGTTCTCATTACTTAGTCTCTGCTGGAAGTGACCATACAGATAGCTTCCTTGAGAAGCCACAATCCTCCCTTTAGCTTATTTAGTGGCTTCTGCCACTAGTTTCAATGTCATCTGGCCCTCAGTTTTCTTCTTGCAGATTTCTAATAACTCCTCTTCTTCCAAAGACTGTAGAAAATGAGTAGGAGTAAAACCAATACTGTAAATAATGGCCACTCACTCTTCCATAATTTCCTTGCTTTATAGGTCAAGAAGGGCCTAGCATCAGGCCTTTTGTATCCTTTAAATCACATAACCCTTCTTCCCTAGGCAGAAGCATATATCGCCCAGCCATCATAAATTGAGATGATATAAACCAAATATAATAGCAGCTCTGGATTGGCTTTTATATGATACAGATTTTATAAGATGTCTTAGTGAAACTGGCTTTGAATTCTGTTACATTGGGAGTTAATACAATTTTGAATGTAAAAATCTTAAAATATTTCAATCCATATTACTTTTGCTATAAAAATCCTAATCAAGCTGGGCACAGTGGCTCACACCTGTAATCCTAGCACTTTGGGAGGCCAAGGCGGGTGGATCACTTGAGGTCAGGAGTTCGAGATAAGCCTAGCCAACACGGTGAAACCCTGTCTCTACTAAAAATACAAAAATTAGCCTGGTGTGGTGGCACATGCCTACAATCCCAGCTACTCTGGAGGCTGAGGCAGGAGAATCACTTGGACCCAGGAGGGGGAGGTTATAGTGAGCCGAGACTGTGCCACTGCACTCCATCGTGGGTGACAGAGGAAGACTCTATCTCAAAAAAAAAAAACAAAAATCAAAACCTAATCCCAACTTAATATAACTTGCGTCAGCTGGATAACTCAGGCTAACTAAAGTAATATCGTGCAAAACAAAGTGAAAAAGAGAAGAATTTGTGTTTGCTTAAAAATAGCATCTCATTGGTATGCTTATTTATTAAGAACATTTCGTTAGTTCAGAAATATTTATTATTTAGAGTTCATATACATTTTTGGCTTAATCAAGGACAATTTATAAACATAAAACATTATTTCGAGTATTCTTGTTTATAGATGGCTACAATAGTGACCCTCCTTCCTATGAGTGCTGACAGAAGATGTCAATGACATCCTTAATCTACCCAATCTCCTTTCCTTAATGAGCAAGGGCACTGAGGACTGACTGAGCCCCAGGCCCATGGATCTTGGTTGTATTTCCTCCTGTGGTCTGTAATCTGATGTGTAGAGCAACAGTGTCCAGACCCTTGCACTTCTGGGTCACATTGTGGATGCCAACATGGTGGTTTAAGGTGAGAATTCATTTCGGTCACCCTTATTCTTCACCCGCCAGTCATGCAGCAGATAGTTTATTTGTCAGCGATACCAATAACATGGACAGAGTGTCATTGAAAGGTACAGAAATGTGGCAGACCTCAAATATATTCTCTACTTCAGCCCCTGAAATCCAAAGCTGATGACTTGTTCTTTTTTTCCTTCCCCATCTGAGGTGCCATTTCTATGGTTCTTTCCAGACTCTGCCACCAGAAAGAATATGTAAAATAAAATTAGAGTCATGATAATTTTCTTCCTAAATACTGTTAAAATGAAACAAAATTATACTTAGAGATGATGTATTAGTCCATTCTCACGCTGCTAATAAAGACATACTCAAGACTGGGTAATTTATAAAGGAAAGAGATTTCATTGACTTGTAGTTCCAGAGGGCTGGGGAGGTCTCAGGAAACTTGCAATCATGGTAGAAGGGGGAGCAAATACGTCCTTCTTCCCATGACAGCATGGAGAAGTGCCCAGCAAAAGAAGGAAAAGCCCCTTATAAAATCATCAGATCTTGTGAGAACTCACTCACTGTCATGAGGACAAAATGAGGGTAATTGCCCCCATGATTCAACTACCTCCCACTGGGTCCTTCCCAGGACATGGGGTGATTATGGGAACCACAATTCAAGATGAAATTTGGGTGGAGACACAGCCAAACCATATCCAATGACTAATTAGTGTATATAGAGGCCTTGATATTTCAAGCTATGTCAAGCTATTATCTTTTCTATCCTTAGAAAATTTTAAAAAGCATGAGCATCAAGAAAAACTTAGGCAATAAAAGAATTCATTACAGTTAAAATGGGAATTTCTATTTTATTAATATAAAAATAAATTTATTTAGATAAATTTCTCCCTTCAAAAAATAAGGATAGAAGTAGTTGGTATCGACTTCTGATACTGACCTTCTCAGGGTGAACGTAGACTACTCTTAGAAATGGTAAATATGATGTAAAACGTTTTGGTAGAATAAATTAATTATATATCAAGAAATTTGCTTATGAAATGTGTAAATATTTTCTAGGTACAAGAAAATGATTCCTTAAGTATCATTTAAGCTTTAAGTATATTCTGAACCAGATATATATGTTTTCTTTATTTTTTTCCCCACAATTTATTATTTCTGTCAGTACAACCATGGAAATGGAAACATGATTTATAAATAAAAAATAAATAGAAGTTGAGAAATATTAGATATATTCTTTTTCTCTCTCCTCCACTTATATTTTTCATTTGCACATGCACACACACACTCACAGAGCAATATATTCTGGGAGCTGTGTTTAAAATAGATTTTAAAGAGCAATTTGAATAATGATTTTCTATATGTACTTAACTTTTCTTTAAAATATTAATATCATTATTTTCTTTCCATTAATTTTATTTCATAAATTATATGGAGAACAATATTGAAAGGAAGACTGTACTATTTATAGGTAATAATACTAACATTAATACAGGAACAAATGTCAGTCATAAAGTTTGAAGAGACTAAATATTTATTAAATATAATTTAATTATGTTGAAGCCATTTCAGTTTTCAACAATGGATGCTTTAATTCCAGTCAAAAGACTGAGTGATAAATTACGTAAAGAAAAATAATATGTGCTGTGAATAAATAATCTTCGGGGAGCATAGGATATATGAAAAAGGAGTGATGCATATTTAACTTACAGTTATAAGTGATTTACGAATGTTTGTCTCTATAAGACCCCAAAGCTATAATTGAAATATTAAGAAAATTAATGTTATTTTGCTGTTTTTAAAAGGAAAAAAGTTTAAAATTAGAAATATAAATTTAAATATTTATAAGTTGTAATTAAAATGTATGAGTTCATAAATACAAATATACTTGTAGACATATTAATATAAACTAAATTGCTTATTTCTACTCATCTAAAGCCATTTTAAGACTAGAGACTATGCACTGATTTTATAGGGGAAACTGGAAAAAATTGATGTCAAGGAACACAAATGTCATAGATAAATAATAAATCCTATATAATGTTGTGAAACAAAGGCGATAACATAGGAGATTAGAAGCAAATTGAAAACATGTCTGTTGCAATAAATGGAAAGATAATTCAAAACAGAATGACCATAATTCAAAAGATGTGTTTTAAAAATAGAAAAAACTCAGATGATAAGGCATCTGTTGTATGTACAATACTGTGTTATAGATTAAAAATAGAAATAAATAATTTTAAAATATATTTGAAGTTAAAATATGGGATTGTCTAAAAAATAAATATAACTAAATTGTTAAAGAAATATCTAACATAAAGAATGTATTTTTGTGATAGTTTGCTAAGAATGATGGTTTCCAGCTGCATCCATGTCCCTACAAAGGACACAAACTCATCCTTTTTGATGGCTGCATAATATTCCATGGTGTATATGTGCCACATTTTCTTAATCCAGTCTGTCACTGATGGACATTTGGGTTGATTCCAAGTCTTTGCTATTGTAAATAGTGCCGCAATGAACGTACGTGTGCATGTGTCTTTAGAGCAGCATGATTTATAATCCTTTGGGTATATCCCCAGTAATGGGATGGCTGGGTCATATGGTACATGTAGTTCTAGATCCTTGAGGAATCGCCATACTGTTTTCCATAATGGTTGAACTAGTTTACAATCCCACAAGAACAGAAAACCAAACACCGCATGTTCTCACTCATAGGTGGGAACTGAACAATGAGATCACTTGGACTCGGGAAGGGGGACATCACACACTGGGGCCTATCATGGGGAGGGGGGATGGGGGAGGGATTGCATTGGGAGTTATACCTGATGTAAATGGCCAGTTGTTGGGTGCTGACGAGTTGATGGGTGCAGCACAGCAACATGGCACAAGTATACATATGTAACAAACCTGCACGTTATGCACATGTACCCTAGAACTTAAAGTATAATAATAATAAAAAGAAAAAATAAATGAATAAAATAAAATAAAATAAAAATAAAAATAAAAAAAGAATGTATTTTTATAACGAGGAAATTGTCAGTAAAAGTAGATTGCATCTCATTAGCATTTGTAATTTTATAGAAGTATGAAATTTAGTTATATGATATGATATATGATACAATTATAGTTAAATTAGAAAGTGCAGTAGGAGAATGGAATATGATTACTGTTCAGATATATTGAAATAAATAGAATGATATAGCTAAAATAGGATGTTTTGTTGGAAGAATATTTACCTACCTACTAAAATTTTTGAAACAAAACTTACTAATAGTTATTTAACTTACAAAAATACACCAAAATATGTCAAAATATGTCACATAATGAATATCCAAATGTGAAAATATAAAATAAAAACAATATAAAGAACACAAAAAGAAAGAATACTAGAAAAATATTTGGTCAATATTATGTTTCCTATTGAAATATGGTGGTTCAAGTGAAATGTGTCTGTCACAGGAACTAAAGGATGGAACTGTGTAGAAAATAGGCATAAAGTTGCTGGGGAATAGCTCATGTGTTCTACATGTTACATCATTAATTGTCTGGGAACACTAAACTAGGTTCAACATCAAAATTGGTCAGGAGGTAACCAAGTAAATTGAAATTATTTGGATAAGTATTTGAGATGTGGGTTCTGTGGAGGAGGTCCTATGATGAAAGAATCATTGTATTGATAAGAACAATGCAGCAAAAAAGAACCTAGACAAATAATAAACTTTGACAAATAGGTAAGTTTCTATTGAGAGAGAAATCAATCTTAATTTAGCAATTGGTCCTAGTTAGATGACATCATTCTGTGGAAAAAAAGTTTATGGGTAGTTCATAATCTGTATAGTCCATCAGGAGGAGTTATGAATATAATTATTCTTTCATAATAAATGTATTAATGAAGCATAATTTAAGAACAATATAGGCTTTATTTTCTTTATTCTCTTCACTGGCTACTGAAAGAACTCCATCTGCTTGGCCTAGGGTTGCAGCATCCAATACATACCCACGGTATCCATGCAGCTATTTAAATTCAAATAATTAAAATACAATAAAATTCAGCTTCTCAGTTACAGTAGCCACCATTCATGTGCTCATTGCTACCACAGCTGATCATATATCAGGGAGCTGTGGCCACCATATCAGACAGCACAGACATGGAACATTTCCATTGACACGGGAGGTTCTGTTGGACAGTGCCTGTCTAGGGCATTTATTCATTCAGTTAACTCTCATTAGTGAGGACCTGCTATGTGCCAGGCATTGTTATTTTGGGAAATAAGTGGTCAACAATAAAAAAAAAAAAAAAGAACAATATAAATATAAAGAGCTACTTATAAAACAGGAAATTTTATGTAAATAATTGAAAATACAGATAAAATTATTATATAAGCAGCAGTAAAAGTCATTCATCTATCTAACACAGATGAAGGTGTTAATGGTATATTCAGCGGGAAATCTGCAAGTCAACTAAATCTGGACAAGGCATCGTTATACAATTATTTGCATTCTCTTAATTATAAGAATGAGAAAAGACAGACTTCAGATTTTGTACAAGAGGTAAGAAAACACTTTGTTCGGATGGTACAATAGAAAACCTCAGGTGAAATAATCATGATATTTTCTAACCAACTAGCAAATAATAGCAAAAACTAAAGGCTTACTGAATTTAATTTCAGTGAAGAAAAAGCCCTTGATATGTGAAATGCAAGTCACACAGTTTCTTTTTTTTTTATTTTTTAAATTTTTTTAAATTTATTTATTATTATTATACATAAGTTCTAGGGTACATGTGCATAACGTGCAGGTTTGTTACATATGTATACTTGTGCCATGTTGCTGTGCTGCACCCATCAACTCGTCAGCACCCATCAACTCGTCATTTACATCAGGTATAACTCCCAATGCAATCCTTCCCCCCTTCCCCCTCCCCATGATAGGCCCCGGTGTGTGATGTTCCCCTTCCTGAGTCCAAGTGATCTCATTGTTCAGTTCCCACATATGAGTGAGAACATGCAGTGTTTGGTTTTCTGTTCTTGTGATAGTTTGCTAAGAATGATGGTTTCCAGCTGCATCCATGTCCCTACAAAGGACACAAACTCATCCTTTTTTATGGCTGCATAGTATTCCATGGTGTATATGTGCCACATTTTCTTAATCCAATCTGTCACTGATGGACATTTGGGTTGATTCCAAGTCTTTGCTATTGTGAATAGTGCTGCAATAAACATACGTGTGCATGTGTCTTTATAGCAGCATGATTTATAATCCTTTGGGTATATCCCCAGTAATGGGATGGCTGGTTCATATGGTACATCTAGTTCTAGATCCTTGAGGAATCGCCATACTGTTTTCCATAATGGTTGAACTAGTTTACAATCCCACCAACAGTGTAAAAGTGTTCCTATTTCTCCACATCCTCTCCAGCACCTGTTGTTTCCTGACTTTTTAATGATTGCCATTCTAACTGGTGTGAGATGGTATCTCATTGTGGTTTTGATTTGCATTTCTCTGATGGCCAGTGATGATGAGCATTTTTTCATGTGTCTGTTGGCTGTATGAATGTCTTCTTTTGAGAAATGTCTGTTCATATCCTTAGCCCACTTTTTGATGGGGTTGTTTGTTTTTTTCTTGTAAATTTGTTTGAGTTCTTTGTAGATTCTGGATATTAGCCCTTTGTCAGATGAGTAGATTGCAAAAATTTTCTCCCATTCTGTAGGTTGCCTGTTCACTCTGATGGTAGTTTCTTTTGCTGTGCAGAAGCTCTTTAGTTTAATTAGATCCCATTTGTCAATTTTGGCTTTTGCTGCCGTTGCTTTTCGGTGTTGAATCCCTGAATAGACCAATAGCAGGCTCTGAAATTGAGGCAATAATTAATAGCCTACCAACCAAAAAAAGTCCAGGACAAGATGGATTCACAGCTGAATTCTACCAGAGGTACAAGGAGGAGTTGGTACCATTCCTTCTGAAACTATTCCAATCAATAGAAAAAGAGGGAATCCTCCCTAACTCATTTTATGAGGCCAACATCATCCTGATACCAAAGCCTGGCAGAGACACAACAAAAAAAAGAGATTTTTAGACCAATATCCCTGATGAACATCGATGCAAAAATCCTCAATAAAATACTGGCAAACCGGATTCAGCAACACATCAAAAAGCTTATCCACCATGATCAAGTGGGCTTCATCCCTGGGATGCAAGGCTGGTTCAACATTCGCAAATCAATAAACATAATCCAGCATATAAACAGAACCAAAGACAAGAACCACATGAATATCTCAATAGATGCAGAAAAGGCTTTTGACAAAATTCAACAGCCCTTCATGCTAAAAACGCTCAATAAATTCGGTATTGATGGAACGTACCTCAAAATAATAAGAGCTATTTATGACAAACCCACAGCCAATATCATACTGAATGGGCAAAAACTAGAAAAATTCCCTTTGAAAACTGGCACAAGACAGGGATGCCCTCTCTCACCACTCCTATTCAACATAGTGTTGGAAGTTCTGGCTAGGGCAATCAGGCAAGAGAAAGAAATCAAGGGTATTCAGTTAGGAAAAGAAGAAGTCAAATTGTCCCTGTTTGCAGATGACATGATTGTATATTTAGAAAACCCCATTGTCTCAGCCCAAAATCTCCTTAAGCTGATAAGCAACTTCAGCAAAGTCTCAGGATACAAAATTAATGTGCAAAAATCACAAGCATTCTTATACACCAGTAACAGACAAACAGAGAGCCAAATCAGGAATGAACTTCCATTCACAATTGCTTCAAAGAGAATAAAATACCTAAGAATCCAACTGACAAGGGATGTAAAGGACCTCTTCAAGGAGAACTACAAACCACTGCTCAGTGAAATCAAAGAGGACACAAACAAATGGAAGAACATACCATGCTCATGGATAGGAAGAATCAATATCGTGAAAATGGCCATACTGCCCAAGGTAATTTATAGATTCAATGCCATCCCCATCAAGCTACCAATGACTTTCTTCACAGAATTGGAAAAAACTGCTTTAAAGTTCATATGGAACCAAAAAAGGCCCCGCATTGCCAAGACAATCCTAAGTCAAAAGAACAAAGCTGGAGGCATCATGCTACCTGACTTCAAACTATACTACAAGGCTACAGCAACCAAAACAGCATGGTACTGGTACCAAAACAGAGATATAGACCAATGGAACAGAACAGAGTCCTCAGAAATAATACCACACATCTACAGCCATCTGATCTTTGACAAACCTGAGAGAAACAAGAAATGGGGAAAGGATTCCCTATTTAATAAATGGTGCTGGGAAAATTGGCTAGCCATAAGTAGAAAGCTGAAACTGGATCCTTTCCTTAACCCTTATACGAAAATTAATTCAAGATGGATTAGAGACTTAAATGTTAGACCTAATACCATAAAAATCCTAGAGGAAAACCTAGGTAGTACCATTCAGGACATAGGCATGGGAAAAGACTTCATGTCTAAAACACACAGTTTCAATATCAGAGACAAACACATTTTCTGGTTATGTTAGGATGCCATATGGAGATGTGAGAAAATCATTAGGGCTTTGAATGACAGTGTGAACTATTGGTTCAAGTTTGAGAGTGGAAGAGCTTGAAAAGAAGAAAGAAATCCATTGGCCCAGTGATTCTTATCCCTGCACCTACCCCAAATTTGACAGAAATTAAACAGAAGAGGTCCTTACAGGAAGAGAGAAATTGTGCAGTTCTGCACATTCTTTTAGAGATTAAATATGAGGTTCCTCCTAGAGTTGAGTCCAAAGAAAATTAAAAATGTATAAAAGAGAAGCCAAATTTTTCCCAGTACACATGACGAATATGTGTAGAAACAGCTTACCTTACCACTCAGAGAGAGAAAACGGGTTAGATCCTGGCATCCAAACAAATGAAACTCTAGACACTAAGTCCAAACTTTTTTATTTCATGTAATATCTGGACTTCACCCATATATACATAAAAATTGACTAGTAACTAAGACAAGTAAGGTCGATAAAAGAAGCCTAACAAATAGGTTTTATTTACTAAATTAGTAAAAAAGTAATTATTATAAATATTACAAAAAATATAGAAAAAATGGATATCATATGCAAAGAAATGAAGTATTTTGAGAGAGAATTATAAGCTCTAAAAAATAACTAAAATAAATTTTACAACTGAGAAACGTAAGTCTTAAAATAAAAATGCATTGGATGGGATTCGCGGCAGGTTGAGCAGAAGACAAGATCATTGAGTTTGAAGACTGTTAAATATAAATTATCCAACTGAAGCAGAGAGCAATAAATGATAGGAAAATAGGAGCCAATACATAATATCATGTGAGACACGATCAAAATGAATACTATACACACAATGAGAGTTCCAGGAAGGGAGAGAGGGAAAGGAGAATAAAACATACAAATATTTGCATAAGTAATATAGCTAAATTTTTCCATTTTAATAAAAAAAAAAATCCAACCCACAAATCCAAGAACCTCTACAAAGCCAAAATCAAATAAACTAAAAAGCAAAACATTCAAAAAAGAAAACAGAAAACACATTATACTTAGCCATAATGTAGTAAAATTAGTTTAAAAAGCCTTAAGAATTTTAAGAGCTGCAAAAAAACTATACATCACATGCAGAAGTATAAAAATAGTAACACGTAACTAATCAATGTATACAAAACAAACAAGAAGTTAATGGAACAATGGATTTAAATGGCTTAAATTTTTTAAAAAGGTTACTATAGAATCTACATGTAGCAAAACTACCCTTGAAAAATGGAAGTGAACACTCAAATAAAAGACACTTTGGATAATTCATTCCTAGCAGATCCACATAATAAGAGAGACTAAAATATGTTTTCTATTTTAAGGGAAATTATATCAGAAAGCAGTATAGAATCCTTTTAAGGAAGAATACCATAAATTATATTTGGTTATTATTACTGCAATTTTATTTTTTCAAAGGTAGTTTATACATAATTTTATGTATAAACATTCATATATATGTACACACGTATATATACACACATATTTATACATTTATATTTTGATATAATGAAGAATTTATAACACATGTAAAAGAAATCTATGACAAGAGAATGACAAGAAAAATAAGAGAAGATAAGGTAAAATGTTGCAAGTGTTTTAAATTACACATTAGGTGGTATAAATTTTCTGAAGGTATATAGTGATAAATGAAAGAGACAGGCTATTATCTCTTCTTTTATAATACCTGGAATGTAAGGCCAGACATTGTTTTCAATAGAAATGAGAAAGTAAAGAACATGAAAGAATTTTTTTTTGCATTGCATTTCTCATAAAGATTATTAATGATAGAAAGGTATATAGCACTTGAGATTTTTGTAAAGAGTATGTAAAAGGTAAGCAAATAATAATGCATGTGTGTGTGTACGATATTTGTGTCTTATCTTTTTATATGGAATCTGAGTGGTGTCCTCTGGATGTCTTCTTTGGTTGCTAGTATATTGGGCTACGAAGTCTTCTCTGGAATAGGAATGCTCATGGAAGGCTATTGGAAGTAAAGAATATGCTACCTTGTTAGCTAGGTACCTTTCTGTACCGTACACCAAAGTCAGATGAACTAAAGAAAAATAATGGCTTTCTAAATATATTGGAAATACCTACTTAGTTTTTTTTTACCATATCACAAATTTATTTTGATAAATTTCCAAGATCATTATCAAGTAAAATAGTTGACACTATGTACTAAAGCTAATTGAGTAGTAAGAACAAAAGTGAGATACATAACTTTAAATGTAATAGAATAGTCAAGAGTCTATTGTAGTGAATATTCTAGGAATGATATTAGATTATCTGTACTACCCTTTAATTTGTTCTAGTTTCTCTCCTTCTCAAGGATATTACTAGGATTTTTATTCTTCCCACACAGTGCTAAATTATGGATTAGGTTGTATATATCACTGAAAAATAGAAAACCAGTTACCTAGTCACTCTTTTTACTTATACTAACTCTGGAAAACCCCAAATCATTGCCATACTGACAACTAATGCTAGTGATGCAAATTTTGATCTTAAAAAAATCTAACAAACAAATAATCTTAAGAAATATTAGACAAATATCTATTCATGAAGATTCAAAGCAGGATTGCTACTCTTGTATAAAAGCCGTGAGTCAACCTGATTATTTGAATCAGTTCATTCCAAGCCATCATTCTTAATGATTGTCCTTGGTGTCTCTTTTTTCATAATGTTAAATTCAAATCTGAAAGAGACACAAACATTTAAAATCTTGAGTTTTACAAAAGTGAATGCTTTGTCTCCACTCTTAATTTTGTTTTAATGTGGAGTGATATCTAATATTTCTTTTTCCAATGGAAGGAATAAGTATTGCAGGAAAAGAGAAAAACAAACAAGGCCACACAAATGTAAGGTAGAGAGAACCAGAAGAGAATTTGTATTCCTTTCATGCAGCTGACTTCATTTTTTCAAATGTGAATTAAATATGTGCTGAGGTGACCTTATCTTCTTCTGGAAGTCCCTAGGTAAGATTGCATCACACTGCTACATGACAGGGATTATTGGCCCTGCAAAACACTTGAGTGGGCCTTAATGACTATAAGTGTTATAGTCCACCATAGTTTATAAAAAGTTTTGCACTGTTAATAAATGGCAAAGGAATAACACTTTCCAACGGTAATACTAATAATATCAAAATGCCACCAATTAATAAAAATCTCTCCCATTATTAAATATCTAGACATAAATTAAAGCACAAACATAAAAAACTCTTGAAAATTAAACCTCTAGGCCGGGCGCGGTGGCTCAAGCCTGTAATCCCAGCACTTTGGGAGGCCGAGACGGGCGGATCACGAGGTCAGGAGATCGAGACCATCCTGGCTAACACGGTGAAACCCCGTCTCTACTAAAAATACAAAAAACTAGCCGGGCGAGGTGGCGGGCGCCTGTAGTCCCAGCTACTCTGGAGGCTGAGGCCGCAGAATGGCGGGAACCCGGGAGGTGGAGCTTGCAGTGAGCTGAGATCCGGCCACTGCACTCCAACCTGGGCGGCAGAGCGAGACTCCGCCTCAAAAAAAAAAAAAAGAAAAAAAAAAAAAAGAAAATTAAACCTCTAAGTATCAAACTTTTAAGACACTGAAATTAAAAATTAATTTTCTTATGAGTTAAATATAAAAAAATAAGATTTGTACTTTTTTGTGGTGTTGTTGAATTTTGTTTTCTGTCCCATCTCAGCCAGTTGTCAGAATGGGCCAAGATTTCTCAAAGTGGTTGTTGCCAGGGTTATCTCTCACTGGATTTAATATTACCCCCAACATTGCCTCATATGTTGCAAATGTAGTACCAAAACTCTCATGAACCTCTTTGATAGAGTAAAAAGAGTTAATAGGACACAAAAGATGACTATACTTTTTGACTACTGTCTACCTAATTTTAGAATCAGTCCCATGCCCAGTCCCCAGAGATGTGACCATAAACAAAGCTTTAATCCCAGAACAGTTTCTAGCATTGCCATACGACCATATTAAAAACACAAAAGTATCTGCAGAATGAAGAGTAGGCAAGGAAAATCCTGATTTCTGCTTCACCAGGATAACAGTCAATACCATCTGACATAAATCTAAAATTTGTAAACTTAAACTCAATTGGGAAATATCTTCCTACAAAAAGTTAATTTTGGTATGAAGAATTTTGCACACATGGAGAATATTCAATTATGCATATGTCTCCTGTCTTGGAGAGAGATATTGAAACAGTGTTGTCTGCATGCAAAATTTAGAGATTTACAACTGTGGTAATTCCTCTCAACAGATCTTACTTGAGGCAGATTTTTTTTCCTTCCTGTACATTTAAAATATATTAATACTCATTACTTTTAACCCTGTGTTTCTGGCACCCCTGGGGTAGTAAACTGAACTTAGATTGGGTTTAGTTACATGAAGTTCAGACTATTGTGAGAGTTGAGTTTTGAACTGAGTTAACAGTGAGTGTATCTGCTGCTACTTGGTATGGAAATCCTTAGGTCTCAGAAATCCATTTCATAAAAAATGTTTCATCCTTCATATGTTATTAGTTAATATAGAGCTAAGTTGAAACTCAGATCGGTGATAACCCATATGCCTATGTATAAATCACATGAGTTCACTCCTCTCTCTTCTTCACTCATACTACTGCTTTGACCCTGAATGAAAATGGAAACAAGCAACTAATTCAGGGCTGCCTATGTAGACTTGGATCTAAAATTTAAAACTCGACTTTACTAGTGCTTTAAAACACATGCTAAGCTCAGCTACCTGTGAGCTTAAAGTAGCATGTATATCTGACTCCCTAAGTCTACAAAGACAACATTTGAACTGCCTGTTTTTTCATAATATTTTGAAATTTTGCTTCATTGACATCTGCTTCAATGAAGATAAGACCACTCCTTTTAAAGAAAGAGCTACCTACTTTGGAAAATATGCAGCATAAACTATAGTCATCCACTAGAGTCAAAGTACCTTGTAGCTTATAGGATAGAGCTTCTTGTTAAAGCTGCATGACTTTTTTAGTACAACTATAAAAGCCAGCCTCATAGTTCAATATTAGTTTCTGCAAACTGCTAACTGCAATATGCCTGGCCTACTCACAAAAGTCCAGAAGCTGAAACTGTATGACTTGCCTGTAAAAGAAGTGTCAGTCAGCCCATATATGTTTTTCTTCCTGAAAATATACTTCTTATGTATTATTCAAAATCAAAGGCCAGCCTCCTGTAAAACTGAATTCACCAGGCAAGGTGGCACAAGCCTGTTGCCCCAGCTACTTGGGAGGCTGAGGCTAGAGGATAACTTGAGGCCAGGAGTTTGAGGCTCAGTGCACTATAATTCTGCCTGTGACTAGGAACTGCTTTTTACCCTAAGAAACATAGCAGGAGCCCATGTGAAAATAATTATAGATATATAAATAATTAATATTTATGTATTAATTATATATTATATGTTATAGCATATAATTATATATTATTATATAAAATTATATAATTAAAAATATTATTATATATTAATTATATATGTAATATATATATTTAAAATTGATTTTGCCCCCACCAAATTGCAACCTCCCAGTGTTTCTCTCCTACCCCCTTGTATTAGTTTAGTCAGGGTTCTCCAGAGAAAAATAACCAATAGGATGTGTGTGTGTGTGTGTGTGTGTGTGTGTGTGTGTGTGTGTGCACAGAGACAGAGAGAGAGATTTTAAGGATTTGGCTCACATTCTTGCTTGGTGAAGTCAGTCTTTGCTCTAGTAAGGACTTCCTTTAACTGATTGAATGAGGCTCACCAATATTATGAAGGGCAATCTGCTTTACTCAAAGTTCATTAAATAAATGTTAATTTCACCCAAAAAAGCATCTTTACAGAAACATCCAGAATAATGTTTGATCAAATATTAAATGTTGTTGGGTCCCATGGCACAGTCAAACTGATACATAAAATTAACCATCACACTTCTGCACACACACATCAGACAGGACCTTCCGCCATCAGATGTATGTTTTGTGGCAAAGATGGGAATGTGTGTTTCATGCAAGTAGCTTGTATTCAAGAAAAACAAGTATGGTGGGATGGGATGATTAATTTAAGTCAAGTTTCTTACCAATCAGATGCATTTATCAAACACTGAAGAGGGGGAGTGAACAAAAAGCAGAGAGAAGGCCGGGCACGGTGGCTCAAGCCTGTAATCCCAGCACTTTGGGAGGCCGAGACGGGCGGATCACGAGGTCAGGAGATCGAGACCAGCCTGGCTAACACGGTGAAACCCCGTCTCTACTAAAAATACAAAAAAAAACTAGCCGGGCGAGGTGGCGGGCGCCTGTAGTCCCAGCTATTTGGGAGGCTGAGGCAGGAGAATGGCGTAAACCTGGGAGGCAGAGCTTGTAGTGAGCTGAGATCCAGCCACTGCACTCCAGCCTGGGTGACAGAGCGAGACTCTGTCTCAAAAAAAAAAAAAAAAAAAAAAAAAGCAGAGAGAAGCCAGAAGCTTCACATGAATTGATAATCCTCCTTATCAAAGAAAACAGAAGAGATCATTTTGGGTAAAAATGTAATCATATTGTTACTTTAATTTAAATTAGTGGATTACTAGATAAACTGATAATCTTTCATTTAAAGGCACAATTACTGTCTAACCATGAATTATTTTTCCATGTTTCTTAAACATTTGTCAATTGGCTTCAAAAGTTATTCTTCAGCAATATGTACTTTCTATTTATATAGAAATGAATTAACCACTTTTTGTAAGAATCCTGAAAATACATTGGTTTTTGATAAAAATCTAATAAATTCTCACAAATTAAATTATGTTTATTATAATATGTAAAAATATTAATATTAGACCCATGTATTGATTAGGATATTGAGTGGACTGTTTAAATAAGAACCAAAATGACAATACCTTAAACAAAAATACAAGTTTATTTCCTTATTGTGTTAGCGATGCCAGCTAGTGGAAAAAGAAGGAAGGCAGAACATAACTGCATACACAGCACTATATTGACGTTGCCCAAATAATGTCTGCTTCCACATTCATTGTCAGAACTCTGTCACAAGGCCCTAACTGCCTCAAAGAAGCCTGGGAAAGTTACTCTTTAGCTGGGTGGTCATGCAGCTAAATCTTTTATTGCTCCAGAGAAGGGGTTAGCAACCTTTATCTATAAAAGGACAGAGGGTAATTATTTAAAGTTTTGGAGCCATATGGTCTCTGTTGTACTACCAAACTCTGCCACTGCAGCACAAAAGCATCATGAATAACATGTAAATGAATTAGAATTGCTGTGTTTTGGTATGATTTAATTTATGAACACTAAAGTTTTAATTTTGTTTACTTTTCACATTACTAACTGTAATTATTTTTTGAATTTTTTGAATTTTAAAAATTATTTAAAAATTCAAATATCATCCTTACCTTACCTTGTTAGCCATGCAAAAAAACAGGTGGTGGAGCAGAATTTGGCCCACTAGCAATGATTTCTCAATTCATACAGGGGAAACAGAAGGGATATTAGGGACTAGTTATTAGTTTCTGCCACATGTATCTGGTAAGCTATATTTCAGGAATGTGGGAATGGTATAGCAATACTAAATCTATTAAACTATTTCATGATGTTAGTCCCTAAAATTTTGAAGCATTGTGTACTATCTTAATAGATGACTAAGTATCATTTGACAGTTTTAAAATCTGTTAATAAATTGTGAAACAAACAAAACCTTTAAATATGGATTCAGTTCTGACTCCACACCTCACTAGATGTGAAGATTAGACAAATCACACTGATGCTAACTTTTCTTATTTGTAAAATGATAACATTGATTTTTATCTATATTAAATCATGAAGGTTAATTACCAAATACAATAAACACTAATTATTTTTCATCTCTCTTCAGAATTTCATACGGATTGGCAATTTGTCTTTGTGGGAAAATTTTTCTAAGTATATTTCTAACTACATGATCCACTAGATTTCATTTTCTTCCTTTAGCAAGCCCTTCTCATATACTTTCATATGTTGCTTCTTCCTTTGCTTATCCTTTTTGTGTCAAAATTTTCCTGGGTACTATTTTTAGCCCTTTTCTCCCAACATACATTTTCTCTTTAAAGATCTCATCTAACTTTATGACTTAAGTAGTCACTGACACCTGCAAGAGCTACAATATCTGTACACCCAAATACCTACCAGAAATCTTCTAGATGCCCCAGACAGTTCAAATTCATTATTACCCCCATTCCACAAAATGTGATTTTTCTTCTGTAATAATTATTTCAGTCACTTATACCACAATTCACCTACTTGTCTCGGTGATGCTGTTCATTTGTACATTAATTCATCATATTTATTTTGTATGACATTCAGTTCTCTAGGCACTATATTATAGTAATAAGCAAGAAAGACTAGTTCCCAATTTTCATGAGTTTAAACTGTCGATGAGAGAGGAGCAGAGAAAAAATGTCAAGTAAAAAACACATAAAAATAATGACTTAATTTTGCACTAAGAATTATGAAGATAATAACATAGACTACCCTTTTCGACAATAACTATGATGAGGGACACAAGTAAACAGGGTGGTTAAGGAAGGCCATGTCTAGGAGGTGGCATTTTGGTGTTGTGCCTTTCCATTAAATCTTCACAGTTTTCCAGAGAGATGGTCTGGGTTACATAGATCTTACCAAGTGACTTTCCCTAATTAACATCTTTGATTGGGTTTTAAATAGGAGGGACCACCATAGTCCCAAAACTGAAATATTGTTCAAGACCCCAAAATATTTCTGAGTCCATCTTATTTTTCAATTCCATATCATCTTTTCTGCACAATACTTTTCCAATTCCATATCATTTTTTTCCAATTCCATATCATTTTTTTCTGCACAATACTGAATTATTGAAGTTCCTTTAACAGTCACAATTTATTTCTGCCTCTTTGTCATTGCACATGGTCTTCTTTCTCACTGGACTTCATATGGCTAAAGAAATATCTCTCAGAACACTGAGAGGCCAACTAAATGGGACATCTCTTCTGTTATATAGAAAATGTGTGTTAATTGTTTACTCTTCCACTAGTTTGTTCCTTGAGTGCTGGGAATTGTGTTTACTCAACTTTGTATACCAAACACTTAGCACATTAACCGGAAACATTACAAGTATTTGTAATGCTCAATAATTACTTATTTAATAAATCCGAAAGTGTTTTTTTTTATTATTTTGTTTGTTTTAGTCATTTAAACTAATTATTTTATTCAATTTTTTTCTAGTAACACCAGTTGAGGTCTTTGTGATTCATTTTTGAACCCCTAATGCATAACAAAGTAGTTTCTCAATATATTTTTTATATTTGTATGTATTCATATTTGTATGAATGAATGACCAAGTAAATGAAATTAATTTGAGTTAAAAAATATAACGTAGGAGAGTTATTTAGGGTAGGATGACACATGACACTATCTTAGTGCCTTCTGGAAAGCCCTATTCAAAGTATGGTCAGAAGACTGACTCCTCAAAATTACCAAGAGTTTGTTAAAATTGATAATTTTCAGGCCCATCCCAGACCTACTGAAACATAATCTTTCAAGTGAATCCTGGGAATCTGTGTTTTAATACACTCTTTTGCATAATGGACACATTATGTCACAGGCTACCGGAACCCACACCCCAAAATGCAGATCTTGTAGGGGTGGGAAGTGGTAATTTACATTTCTAGGAAGCTCTCAGGTGATGTTGATAGCACTGGTTTGTGGACCACTCTTCAAGAAGCATTGCTCTGGTGAAGGGGTTGGCAAGCTATGGCTGGTCAAATCCGGCTAGCTGTCTGCTTTTGTAAATGAAGTTTTATCAAAACATAGTCACACCTATTTGAAGTGTTTTATGGCTACTTTTGTACTATAATGATAGTGTTGAAAAGTAGGACAGAGATCATGTAGACCACAAAGATTAGAATATTTGCTCTCTGCCCCTTTATAGAAAATTTGTCAAACCCTGTTAAAAAACACAGATTTTTGAATTTTGTTCATTTCGAGTTGAATTTCATTTATTGAAATGAGTTTTTAGTTAAGGGGAAGTTGGCAGATCAATTCAAGTAATTGTAGTATAATAAGAAATTGTGACATTTATCTGTTGGCATAAACTCTTCTGAAACATTTGTCCATAAAACTCAGGTTAGCAAACCTCTATTCAATACTGCAAGCCATCAAATCTTACCACGTGGGTACAGTCCATGTTAATAGCTGAACGACCCATCTCATACATAGTAAAGCTTTAAAAAATATGTTTTTTTAAGTTTACTGAAAGAACTCCTAAATTAAAATGAAATGATATAAATATAACATAAAGTAATATAAAATAATATTACTATGGGACTCATTTAAATGAATAAAAATGGAAGTAATAGAAAAGTTTAAAAGATATATGTTTTGTGTTCTGTACCAGAAAAAATAAATTCAACATATGTCACAAAAATTTAACAAATAAGCTCTTTAATAATTCACATTCTAAGTACTAAAACATGAAATACACTCATTTGAACCATAGCAGTACATTAAAACTGTAATGATGTTAAAGTGCCATTTCTCTACAACAAAATGAAAACCTATTAATTTCCTGCCTTTACAAATGATACTATAGAGAGAATATTTCTTTAGTAAAAATGCATTGAGGAAATTTGCCAAAGCATGCTTAAATAAATAAATGTTTCAAGAAAAAACAAATGAATATTTAATTTCATTTTGTGTTAAATATTAAACATACTTCTTGGAAAGAGCTCTTTCTTTTCACCAAAATTGGCTTGTGAAATCTGACTCAGTCATATCATTGAAAACATAGTTGTAGTTTCAGTATAAAATAATTCACCATTCAGCTTTTTTTTATATTCATACATATAAAGTCAATGGTTCATTTGTGAAACATCCTGGTTTGAAGCAACATTTTTACAAATAAGATCATGCTTATTTATAGCAAATTCGTCTTTATAGTGACATTTTATTGGTGTCAACACAGTAAATAAAGAATACATGGAGAAGCAATATATGCATACATAAAGTGTGTGTGTGTGTGTGATATTATGGTTTTTGTAATCTTACTGTAGTTCTTGCTTAACGAGAAGAATTTATGTGGTAGTTCACTACACATATTCCCCACCTTAACATAGAACTTTCCTTTTTTTAATGGAATGTCCATCGCATTCTTCAAGGTGTCATTACGAGCATGTGAAAAGAGGCACTCAGGGCACCAGCTTAAAAAGACCTACCTGAATCTCAATGTTTTTAAGTGAAATATACCCCATAAAAACATAAAAACTTCTCCTCCAAATAGCGAGATATATTATATACATTAAATGCACATTAAATGTGTATTAAATAAAAATTAGCATGACAAAGATCTACATTAAATGTAGGTACTGGTAAATATGTTAAATGTGTTTTAATTAAATAAGAAATAATAATTAATAACGTAGTTTCTTTTCAATTTGGTCCCATATTTTCTGTAGAAATACTTCAATATTTTAGTATATATTGATCCTAAAATCCAAATAAATATTTAATTTTACTTCTTGGTTAGTATTTAAAAGTTATTTAAATAATCTTCATTTTGAAATTTGAAAAAAAAAAAAAACTATTGGCTGTGGCGCAGAGGTATTCACGTTTAAAATTGTAATAGATAACACGTTTTTCACCCTTTAATGATCTTCCACTAATTTATACTCCCAAGATGTAATAAAGTATATATTTTCACACATTTTTCCTTGTGAAAATGTGTGTCATTATCAATATAGTGAATATTTACAACTGTTGAAAAAACTAGTTCTAAGTTTTATGTGGCTGTTACTAAATAATATATGAACTTAAAATTAACTTCCTTAATTTCATCTTTATATCTTTGAACCATTTTCATTAGGTATTTCTATTCACTTTCTTTATTTGTATTAGCTAATATATACATAGAAGTTCAAATAATATACATTTATTTTTGTATATGACACAAAACCTACCTTATTGCTATTTGTATTTTAATTTTGATTATACTGATTTCATCATAATTTTTAAAGTTTCTTTTCATCTGTCTTTCATTGCAATTTCTAGTAATTTCCCAAAAACTTTGTTTTGTTTTCATATAGAATAAATTTGGAAACATTTTTACAGCATCATAGAAATTTGCTTCCATGAAAACTACCTTTGATAATATACTATCCAAGCACACTTGAGAAATTAAAATGTAAGAAAGGTGTGAACCACCCAACAACCTTATATATTATTTCATAGATATTTCGCAAAATTAGTTAATTTGTCTGAAAATAACAAAACACACTTTTGATGTGAAAATGCCAATGTGAAACCCAAAATTAAAACTTGAAACCTGGATGCCACTCTTGAGAGTTCATTTCACACTTTAAGTAGTTTAAGTGGTATCAAGACTTGGTTTTAACTTAACTCTCTGCTGTTGGATTCTGGACACTGAAATAATACCTGGTCTTGAACCTTCCTCAGGTCTACAAATGTAGACCTCACCTCTAAAGGCTGAGAGC
This sequence comes from Macaca nemestrina, assembly GCF_043159975.1. Classification (NCBI taxonomy): domain Eukaryota; kingdom Metazoa; phylum Chordata; class Mammalia; order Primates; family Cercopithecidae; genus Macaca; species Macaca nemestrina. The sequence goes on from NC_092127.1 coordinate 28,915,283, forward strand.
TTAGATCTCAGTATTACTTTGAAACCTCTTGCTAACTAAATAGTACTTTAGAGTGGTGATATTGCCTTTCCTATGGTATCGCTAGTGTCCCCCTTAATGAACCCACCTTTGTCTCCACTTCCACCCCCACCTCCATTAGCGTTTTATCTTCTGGCTTCCTTGAAATATCTCTTCTCCGTCAGTGGCAGGACTTTTTCATAATCACAACTAAGAACAGTCTAATTATAACTCTGCTACACTCAATTTGAAATACAGCTGCTGTGACTGCTTTTTTTATTATAACTGCATATTTTAAAAGTTTATTTACTGAAATAAAAACTGTGGACAGAAATTCAAATACTAAATATGATTTATTTCAGTTTGATTAGCCATCTAATTTAAATATAATTTCTAGTATAGTTTGGTTTATATTTATGAATCCCAAAATTATGAAACCTGTTTTTTAGGGAGTTTTTTTTTTTTTTTTTTCAATAGCTTTTGGTTTTCACGTGGTTTTTTGTTCCATGGATGAATTGCACAGTGGTAAAGTCTGATACATTATTGCACCCATCCGCCTAGTAGTGTACCTTGTTCCCAATATGTAATGTTTTACCTCTCACTCCACTCCCACCATCCCAGTTCTGAGTCTCCAAAGTCCATTCTACCACTGTGTATGCCTTTGGGTATCCTTAGCTTAGCTCCCACTTATAAGTGAGAACATAAAGTATTTGGTTTTCCATTCCTGAGTTGCTTCACTTAGAATAATGACATCCAGCTTCATCCAAGTTGCTACAAAAGGCATTGTTATACTCTCTTTTATGGCTAAGTAGTATTCTATGGTGTATATATACCACATTTTCTCTATCCATTCACTGGTCAACGGGCACTTAGGTTTATTCCATACCTTTGCAATTTTTAATTGTGCTGCAATAAACATATGCATGAAGGTATCTTTTTGATGTAATGACTTATTTTCCTTTGGGGAGATACCTGGTAGTGGGTTTGCTGGATCGAATGGTAGATCTACTTTAAGTTCTTTTAAAAATGTCCATACTGTTTTTCACAGATGTTTTAGTAATTTACATTTCCACTAGCAGTGTATAATTTCACATCCACACCACATCTCTTGTTTTTTGACACTTTATATTCATGGCCATTCTTACAGGGGTAATGCGGTGTCTCACTGAGGTTTTAATTTGCCTTTCCCTGATGATTAATGATGTTGATAATTTTTTCATATGTTTGTTAACAATTTCTCTATCTTCTTTTGAGAGCTGTTTATTCATGTGATTTGCCCACATTTTAATGGGATTGTTTCTTTTTCTTTTCTTTTTTTTCTGATTTGCTGAGATCCTTTTAGATCCTGAATATTAGTCTTTTGTCAGATGCAGAGTATGCAAATAGTTTCTTTTATTCTCTACCTTGTCTCTTTACTCTGATGATGATTTATTTTGCGGTACAGAAGCTTTTTAGTTTAATTAGGCCCCATTTATTTATTTTTGTTTTAGTTGTGTTTGCTTTTGTGATCTTAGTCATAAATTATTTGCCTAGGCCAGTGTTCAGAAGAATTTTTCCTAGGTTATGTCAGAAGTTTTACAGTTTCAGGTCTTAGATTTAAGTCTTTAAATATTTGTAGAGTTGATTTTTGTACACAGTGAGAGACAGGAATCCAGTTCCATTCTTCTACATGTGGTTGTCCAGTTTTCCCAGCACCATTTATTACATAGGATATCCTTTCACCAATTAATGTGATTGTGTACTTTGTTAATGATTAGTTGCTTGTAAGTTTGGCTTTATTTCTGTGTTCTCTAGTCTCTTCCATTGGTCTATGTGTCAACTTTTATACCAGTACCATGCTATTTTGGTTACTATAACCATGTAGCATAATTTGAAGTAAGGTTATGTGATGCCTCCAGATTTGTTCTTTTTGCTTTGGATTGCCTTGACTATTCAGGCTCTTTTTGGGTTCCATATGGATTTTAGGTGGTTTTTTTTTTTTTTTTTTTTTTTTTTTTCTAATTCTTCAAAAAGTAATGCTGCAATTTTGAGAGAAATTGCATTGAATCTGTATATTGCTTTGGGTAGTATGGTCATTTTTGTGATATCGATTCTTCCAGTTCATGAGCATGGGAAGTATTTTTATTTGTGTCATCTATGATGTCTTTCAGCACCGTTCTATAGTTCTCTTTGCAGAGATTTTCTACCTCCTTGGTTAAGAATATTCCTGGCCGGGCGCGGTGGCTCAAGCCTGTAATCCCAGCACTTTGGGAGGCCGAGACGGGCGGATCACGAAGTCAGGAGATCGAGACCATCCTGGCTAACACGGTGAAACCCCGTCTCTACTAAAAAATACAAAAAACTAGCCGGGCGAGGTGGCGGGCGCCTGTAGTCCCAGCTACTCGGGAGGCTGAGGCAGGAGAATGGCGTAAACCCGGGAGGCGGAGCTTGCAGTGAGCCGAGATCGCGCCACTGCACTCCAGCCTGGGTGACAGAGCCAGACTCCGTCTCAAAAAAAAAAAAAAAAAAAAGAATATTCCTAGGTTTTTTTTTACAGCTATTATTAAAGGGATTGAGTTATTGATTTGATTATCAGCATGGTTGTTGGTATGCAGTAGTGCTACTGATTTGTGTACATTAATTTTGTAACCCGAGAATTTAATGAATTTATCAAATCTAGAGTCTTTTGGAGGCATTTTTAGGGTTTCCTAGGTATATGATCATATCACTGGTGAACAGTGATAGTTTGACTTCCTCTTTTCCAATTTGGATGCTCATTCCTTTCTCTTTCCTGATTGCTCTGGCTTATACTTCCAGTACTATGTTGAATAGAAGGGGTGAGAATGGACTTCTTTGTCTTGTTTCAGCTCTCAGGAGAAATGCTTTCAACTTCTCCCCATGTAATACAATATTTTCATTACATTGACTGTGGTGATTGTTTCAGGTATATTTATATGTGAACATTTATCAAATTGTATGCTTTATGTATGCTCAGTTTATTATATGCCAATGAATTTGTTTTTTTTATAAGCAACTACAACATAATAAATCAAAATGACATGTTGAAGAGAAGGAAATACAGAAATAGAAAAGTAAGAAAAAATGCTGCACATGCACATAATGGTAACACTTTTAAATACAATGAAAAGAGCTAGCTTCTTGCTATGCTTGACCTAGTCAGAGCTCTGAAAAAAAAAAAATACATCAATTCAAAGTATTATAAAAAGCAGTGATTCTTAAAGTAAGGAATCAAGCACACAAATTGTTATTCAACAGGAATTCAGATCATAAATATGAGTGTGAGAATTATTTCAGAATCCTGTAAATTCAAACTCCCTTTTTCATGATTGTCCTCATGTTATATATTTGTGTAAGTGTACTATGTGTCTGTACATATATACATCTATTGTCTTTCTGTCTATCTTTGTGTACACAAATCTCAGAAATGGAGATTTGCTTAACTCTTTAGGCAAAGACTATTCATGGAGAAGGACAGATACAGTTGTAAACTGTAAGCTGTTTCTTTCTGTATCTAGGAAATAAGTGCCTCTATCCCAGAATGGGTATACACCTAGGCAAAGACTATTCATGGAGAAGGATAGATACAGTTGTGAACTGTAAGCTATTTCTTTCTGAATCTAAGAAATCAGTCCCTGCACCCCAGAATGGGAATCTTGAGACACCTGCAGCAATCACTAAGTGTACCCCTATGTCACTTGATGCGTCGATTCATATAATAAATTCACACATCTGCAAACAGCTCAAAGATCCTGTGGTTATTCTCTTTTTCTGTGAAAACTCAAAAAATATTTGGCAGGATGAGCTAGAGACCCTGTCACTGCAATTAATCTCAGGCTGCAGCTGGTAATAATCCTTCTCCTCCTTCACAACACATTCTAGATTTCCTTCCCTTTTAGCTAGTACCTCTGCTGGTCCAGATGGCTGTGGCAAGCATGGAGAGATATTACTCAATCGTGTCTTCAAGAGCACCCACTATACTAAGGTAGTTTCCTGACAACTTTAAGCCACCTTACCTTCACTTCCACTTCAGTGTTCACACTTAAGCCACACTCTCTCCACTTCTTTCTCATAGGATTGGTCATAACTGGGGTGCTTAAGCTGGGTGAGGGGAGATTCCTCTGAAATGTCATCATGCTAATTGCTTGGGAGCTCCCCGTTAGACTATTGAGGAGTTTCTTTAGCTCTACTGCTCTTTGAGGTTCTTTCTGCATGATCTTTCTTTGATGCTTTCCTTCTTCTTATGTATTAAACTCGAATAATGATATTAATTTTTTTACCTTTCTCCTTTAACCTTCACAGGCTTATTCTTCAACTTCTCAAAAAAAAAAAAAAAAAAAAAAAAAAGAGCCTTGATATATTGTATTTCTTCTTGCTGTGTGCTTCTTAGAAAATTCAAATTAACACGATGGCCTACACGATGAGGTGACTCAAATACGTATTCCTGAGGGCTCTAAGCCTTTAGTTGTTATGCTTTTCTTAAGCGGTTCGACATGTCTACCGACTTTAGAAAAGGGATTTAGAAAAGGGAGTAACAGGAGACTCCCAGTGGATCACCTGGGTGCCCATGTATTTTTCTTTGTCCTATTGTAACTCAGATGCCCCCACCTCCTAGAAATGATCAGGGAAAATTACTCCTACCAGGATGTTTATTCCTTTCCATGCTCTCGTATCTCTTGACATCACTGAAAAGCCCAAAGTGACCAGAAGACACAAAATTTACAATATAATGGGATTATTGCTGTGTCTGCTGGAAGTAGTATTTTCCCTGGGAATAAGAACTCTAGATGTGCAAATCCTGGAATTCCAGGTGTAGAAAACACAAATTACCTAAGTGGGTCACTGAGAATTAAGGTAAAAATATTACCTCTAGTAACATAATTTTGTTCCTGGAACCATGTGTTTTTGCCTGTTAGAGATAAAACACCATGTAATGGTATGGATTAAGCTGTAAACTGCACTTTTGAAGATGACTTCCAAGCTACTGAAGGAATTGTTTCCAATGTGACACGTCAGTTTATGCCTCAAAAGCCTTTCCATCATTCTAGCTAATTAGAAACTTCTGGATGGCATGGTATGTAATAGGAGAAGTGAGTTCCAAGATCCTATCTACATCATCATCATTCATTTGATATAATATGTGTCCTTTGCTCTTTTGTGATATTTTACAGGGTTGTGTATCGGTGGAATATACACTCAATAAACCTTTGGGTAGAGGTGATCTCTAAAGCTCTGTGGTCAAGGAAGGCAATCCCATACCCAAGCATATGTTGTCCATTCAATATCTCTGCTCCTTTCAGAGTGGAATGGGCCTACTGTACCAATTTGTAATCAACGGGCTGGTTGCTCTCTTTGAGCAATGATGTTGCCTTTACAGTTCAGTGTTGAGCTATTTGCTTTGATATTAAACAGCAATAGTAAGTTCACTGCCATTATTGACTGCGAGTTTATGCTATTGAGTTTATCTACAGATTCCATCCTTGTCACTATGGTGCTCTTTTCATGAGTCCGATATATCAGCATTGGAGATTCCCAATGAAAGAAACTGGCTGATGTTAAAAGCAACTATGTAGTTGCTTTTTAAAAGCACTTTTAAAAAATAACTTATTTTATGGCATTTAGTATTCAATACAAAGATCTTCACAATTCATGTGTGCTCCCAAAAGTCTGTGCACATGTTTCTTCTACAGAACTTCTTTTCCTTTAACTTTTAATCTTGATTCCTTTAAGAGCCTGTTCATGGAGCTTAGCAACTTGACACTGTCCGTGAGTTTATGTATATTCTAATATTGGATTTTCTTTTTATACAAAGTAGATGACCAGGTACATGTCATGAACCTCTAATCCTTGAGAAGATTTCCCCTCAATGCAGTATTACAGGGCCACCTCTGAATAGGACAGAAAAGCAATAATAGTCTATTTTTGTCTTGCATCCAAATACATAGCCAACTTATTTGTGAACCAATCATGGACATTATTCATTTTCATCAGGTTGAAATTAATAACTTCAGGCCATGTAGCCATAAGTATGAGTTGGGAAGAAAGTATTTTGGTTGTATATTTTTTTAAAAAATGATGAGACATATGAAATGCATTAATTTGATAATGTATTCCATATCTCTGTGGGGCATATTTTAGCATGCCCCAGACTGTTAAACCCATTAATACACTTCATTGATCTAATGAGTCCTTAGGTGTTTTGGAATTTATTACCTATCCTTAGGAATCCTTGTGTGTTATCAGGACTGCACTGATCCTATCACTTTGTACTAATGCAAGTATAGTCCAATTATCATAATGTCATCAATAGGCCAAGATAATGTAATATTGTGCACAGTGTACAGATGTACATAATATAGCTCCCTTTGAGCTATATTATGACAGTGGGCAGAAGAGTTAATATAGCTCTGGGACAAATAAAATATATTCTGTAGTTCATCATAGATTGATGAAAGCTGCTTTCTAGTACAATTTCTCTTCATGATGGAAAATAATACACATCCCAGATCAATGGTCATATATCACATACCTTGGATTATATTAATGAGATATAGCAAAGGTATTATATTTGATCACTAGTTGGTTGAATATTCAGTAGCCCATTGTCATTGTCTAGGGTTCATCTGACTTTTGTCATGGCCAAATTTGGAAATTAAAGGGGAGAGATAATGGGGATGAACATCACTGCATACCTTGAATATATTTAAGAATGCTCTGCCATTCCTTTTGAGATGCAACATTGCTTTCACTTTATTGTCTTGACAGAGCCAGGGATCAGCTCAACAGCTTCTATTTGATCTTTTTGATCTTTCCAATCATGACAGCCCTTACTTAACAGACCAATATTGGGGTTCTAAAAATTACCAGTTGCCTCTCTTGTACCATTCACTCAAGAGATCAGGGGAATCATCATTGAGTGGTCCATGGACTCAATGGACCTTCTATGAACTAGACATAAGACAAAAAGATTTTATTTTTGCAAGTCCCCCACTAACGTGAGGGCTGTAAAAACGCTTGGCATATTTGAATATCAATGTCAAATTAGATCTGTGGGTAGGAATTCTTGAAACGTCTTGGTATTTCCCTTTCTTCAATTTCCAGTTATCAGAATAAATTACCATATGCCTTTTATGGGCAAGAACGTTAGTAATCATTACTGTATAAGCTTGCTGTAGTGGCAAATTTTTTTCTCATGGGAAATTGGACTCTTCTTCCACAAGTGGGTTCTGGATTTTAAACTGACACATGTCTGAAAACTGTGCAGGGAAAAATGATTTTTCATTATATAGGCTGCTCTTGGAATTATAATCATCTACATTTCATTTCTTTTGATTGCCTGAATTGAGAATTGTCTTATAGGTTGATTTTTTACTCTGTTCCTAGGAAGTCTATGTTCTACCAACAATTTCTCTAGCTCTGAAACTGGATTCTGGTTTCCATTCTAATTTTTTTTTTTTTTTTTTTTTCCTATTTCAATAGTTTTGCTTACCTATTGTCTGACAGCCAAGTGTTGCCATCTTGACTCTGTTATTCTGAGATCCAAGCACCCTCACTGTTATCAAGGAACTACTATCAGCCATGTCCTTTGTAGGGATATACCATTGATCCCATGATGATGGTGACCTTCTCACAATGCATTCCTTATCACATTGATAAATGGAGAAATGTGTAGGCCCTTTTGGGGAAACTAGTCAGCAATAATACATCTACTTTAGCCTGTCAACTTCAATGAACCTTTTCATTTTTTCCTTGTCCCACCTAATATGAAAATTATGGCATTTCTACTTTACTTTGTGTGAACCATTGCTTTCTTCAGTCTTCCAAAACCACACTAATAGTATGTTCGTCCTATATTACAAGATTTTGTCATGGTAATGAATTCTTAACCAGGAAGAGTCCTTTCATAGTAATAGACCTTCTTTATTGTACCTTATATTCATCCAGTTTCGATCTAATCTCTATAGGACTCTGTTCCATGTGCATGCGCCTAGATCCTGACAGTACACATTGGCTACGTGCTACATCTTCTCTGAAGTATAATCCCTTACATCCTATAGTAGAATTCTTACTAATAGCACCTTTTTGGACAGTTTATATTGAAACCAATCTTTACATATTGGTCTAATGGTTGTTAGGGAGATTGGGATACATCTTGAGAAGACACAGGTCTTACAAGGCAGAGGTTTTGGCATTTCTTTCAAGCAAGGGAAAAGGACTAGCTTTTAGACAACAAAATTCATATTTTTAGGCCCTGAGGGGTAAAACTCTGTGGATTCAGATTTCTGACCAAGGTTTCACTATTCTATGTTTTATCATCCTTTTTTTTTCAGTCTTAGTCTTCTTGACGTAACACTCAGGATTAAGATTGTTGTATTTTCTGTACTTTTATTATTCTTCTAATGAAGACTCAGGTCTGATTGTTAGCTTTACCTACCCTCCAGACATGGGAGATGATAGTTTGTATGTACTTATGTGCTGTATTACCTTAAATTAGTGATTAATCACTCTAAGCCTTTCTTAGTTTTTTTAAAATCCCTATGTATAAATGACCCTTAGCAATAGCTATCATATTCCATTGTCCTTATAGTTACTATTTCTCCTGAATTTCTAAAATGCCCCAGATCTGAGATATTTCAACAAGAATTTATTTTGTTTTGTTTTGTTTTTTCTAATAGTATCCCATACTGGTATATTACCAGAGAAATTCTAATGATTGCATGTCAGAAGTTCTTAGTACCCCGGCTACGCTAGTCATAGGGTTTTCCTTGCCAGCTGGTAGGCAGATCCTTCAGTTCCAAAAATTTAATTTCAGAGTCTTCTTTCTTGCAACATAATTAGCATCAACTGACATAGATAAGATTCCCTGGGAAACAAACTCTGAGATAGTTATTAGAATGAAGGTAGTTTATTGAGGTGAGTTCACTGAAATAACACCTGCCTGAGAGTGAGGGAAGTAAGACTGGGCAAAAATCTCTGACACAGCTTTTCCGATAGTGTTGCGAGATTTAGCAAATAAAAAATACAGGATTTCACATTATGTCTAAATTTCTGATAAACAATTATTGTAAAGATATATTTTAGTTTAAGTATGTACTAAATATTTTCTGGGCACACTTATGTCCCACAATTATTTGTTGTTTATCTGAAATTAAGATTTAACTGAGTGTCTTGTAATCTTTCTGAAAATTCTACTCACATAGTTGTCACACATTAAGATAATAGATCAGGCTGTTTTTCTCCTTAAATTGGAAAACCTTTAGATGCAAGCTACCTGTAGAAGTGAGGAGAACTCATATGAGGGAACTTCTTTGGCTAAAGATAAGTCTTGGAGGTGATATAAACTGTGAATTGTTAGTAGTCATCACTCCTGAAATCTGAGCGAATAAGTACTTCAATTCTAGATATAAGAGCTGAGAAGTTCACAGTCTTCATGATTGTGTGAATGTGTGTGCATGTGTTTGTGTATTTGAGGGAAGAAAGGAGAAAGAGAGAAGAGATTAGATAAGAGGCAGGAAAATGGCAGAAACTGTCTCAGTATCTCACCTAGGCTAAATACACGTCATCAATCTTAGCATGTTTCATTATATAGTAAGAGTGCGGTATACAGTAGATTAAAAATATATAGGCATGAGTTTGGGCTTTATTCAGAGCTTTTAGTCTTCCCAGTCCAAAGCACATGGGTTACCATATTCCCGGACTTAGAGCTTAAGAACTTGAGAAAGAGTCAGTTAACCAAACATGCAAATAGACCCTAGACTAACCACAGAACTATGCTACAGCTTCCATATCTAAAGGAAATTTTACGTATAAAAACCATTTTTCTCTAAAACATTTGAAATTTTTTCTTGAAAAATATGATTTTTTAAAAAATTTATTTATTATTATTATACTTTAAGTTATAGGGTACATGTGCATAACGTGCAGGATTGTTACATATGTATACTTGTGCCATGTTGCTGTGCTGCACCCATCAACTCGTCATTTACATCAGGTATAACTCCCAATACAATCCCTCCCCCTTCCCCCCTCCCCCCTCCCCATGATAGGCCCCGGTGTGTGATGTTCCCCTTCCTGAGTCCGAGTGATCTCATTGTTCAGTTCCCACCTATGAGTGAGAACATGCGGTGTTTGGTTTTCTGTTCTTGTGATAGTTTGCTAAGAATGATGGATTCCAGCTGCATCCAAGTCCCTACAAAGGACTCAAACTCATCCTTTTTTATGGCTGCATAGTATTCCATGGTGTATATGTGCCACATTTTCTTAATCCAATCTGTCACTGATGGACATTTGGGTTGATTCCAAGTCTTTGCTATTGTGAATAGTGCCGCAATAAACATACGTGTGCATGTGTCTTTATAGCAGCATAATTTATAATCCTTTGGGTATATACCCAGTAATGGGATGGCTGGGTCATATGGTACATCTAGTTCTAGATCCTTGAGGAATCGCCATACTGTTTTCCATAATGGTTGAACTAGTTTACTATCCCACCAACAGTGTAAAAGTGTTCCTATTTCTCCACATCCTCTCCAGCACCTGTTGTTTCCTGACTTTTTAATGATTGCCATTCTAACTGGTGTGAGATGGTATCTCATTGTGGTTTTGATTTGCATTTCTCTGATGGCCAGTGATGATGAGCATTTTTTCATGTGTCTGTTGGCTGTATGAATGTCTTCTTTTGAGAAATGTCTGTTCATATCCTTTGCCCACTTTTTGATGGGGTTGTTTGTTTTTTTCTTGTAAATTTGTTTGAGTTCTTTGTAGGTTCTGGATATTAGCCCTTTGTCAGATGAGTAGATTGCAAAAACTTTCTCCCATTCTGTAGGTTGCCTGTTCACTCTGATGGTAGTTTCTTTTGCTGTGCAGAAGCTCTTTAGTTTAATGAGATCCCATTTGTCAATTTTGGCTTTTGCTGCCATTGCTTTTGGTGTTTTAGACATGAAGTCTTTGCCCATGCCTATGTCCTGAATGGTACTACCTAAGTTTTCCTCTAGGATTTTTATGGTATTAGGTCTAACATTTAAGTCTCTAATCCATCTTGAATTAATTTTCGTATAAGGAGTAAGGAAAGGATCCAGTTTCAGCTTTCTACTTATGGCTAGCCAATTTTCCCAGCACCATTTATTAAATAGGGAATCCTTTCCCCATTTCTTGTTTCTCTCAGGTTTGTCAAAGATCAAAAGGCTGTAGATGTGTGGTATTATTTCTGAGGACTCTGTTCTGTTCCATTGGTCTATATCTCTGTTTTGGTACCAGTACCATGCTGTTTTGGTTACTGTAGCCTTGTAGTATAGTTTGAAGTCAGGTAGCGTGATGCCTCCAGCTTTGTTCTTTTGACTTAGGATTGTCTTGGAGATGCGGGCTCTTTTTTGGTTCCATATGAACTTTAAAGCGGTTTTTTCCAATTCTGTGAAGAAAGTCATTGGTAGCTTGATGGGGATGGCATTGAATCTATAAATTACCTTGGGCAGTATGGCCATTTTCACGATATTGATTCTTCCTATCCATGAGCATGGTATGTTCTTCCATTTGTTTGTGTCCTCTTTTATTTCACTGAGCAGTGGTTTGTAGTTCTCCTTGAAGAGGTCCTTTACATCCCTTGTAAGTTGGATTCCTAGGTATTTGATTCTCTTTGAAGCAATTGTGAATGGAAGTTCATTCCTGATTTGGTTCTCTGTTTGTCTGTTACTGGTGTATAAGAATGCTTGTGATTTTTGCACATTAATTTTGTATCCTGAGACTTTGCTGAAGTTGCTTATCAGCTTAAGGAGATTTTGGGCTGAGACAATGGGGTTTTCTAAATATACAATCATGTCATCTGCAAACAGGGACAATTTGACTTCTTCTTTTCCTAACTGAATACCCTTGATTTCTTTCTCTTGCCTGATTGCCCTAGCCAGAACTTCCAACACTATGTTGAATAGGAGTGGTGAGAGAGGGCATCCCTGTCTTGTGCCAGTTTTCAAAGGGAATTTTTAAATGTACAAGAACAGAAATTATAACAAACTGTCTCTCAGACCACAGTGCAATCAAACTAGAACTCAGGACTAAGAAACTCAATCAAAACCGCTCAACTACATGGAAACTGAACAACCTGCTCCTGAATGACTACTGGGTACATAACGAAATGAAGGCAGAAATAAAGATGTTCTTTGAAACCAATGAGAACAAAGATACAACATACCAGAATCTCTGGAACACATTTAAAGCAGTGTGTAGAGGGAAATTTATAGCACTAAATGCCCACAAGAGAAAGCAGGAAAGATCTAAAATTGACACTCTAACATCGCAATTAAAAGAACTAGAGAAGCAAGAGCAAACACATTCGAAAGCTAGCAGAAGGCAAGAAATAACTAAGATCAGAGCAGAACTGAAGGAGATAGAGACACAAAAAAACCCTCCAAAAAATCAATGAATCCAGGAGTTGGTTTTTTGAAAAGATCAACAAAATTGACAGCCCACTAGCCAGACTAATAAAGAAGAAAAGAGAGAAGAATCAAATCGACGCAATTAAAAATGATAAAGGGGATATCACCACCGACCCCACAGAAATACAAACTACCATCAGAGAATACTATAAACACCTCTACGCAAATAAACTGGAAAATCTAGAAGAAATGGATAATTTCCTGGACACTTACACTCTTCCAAGACTAAACCAGGAAGAAGTTGAATCCCTGAATAGACCAATAGCAGGCTCTGAAATTGAGGCAATAATTAATAGCCTACCAACCAAAAAAAGTCCAGGACCAGATGGATTCACAGCTGAATTCTACCAGAGGTACAAGGAGGAGTCGGTACCATTCCTTCTGAAACTATTCCAATCAATAGAAAAAGAGGGAATCCTTCCTAACTCATTTTATGAGGCCAACATCATCCTGATACCAAAGCCTGGCAGAGACACAACAAAAAAAGAGAATTTTAGACCAGTATCCCTGATGAACATCGATGCAAAAATCCTCAATAAAATACTGGCAAACCGGATTCAGCAACACATCAAAAAGCTTATCCACCATGATCAAGTGGGCTTCATCCCTGGGATGCAAGGCTGGTTCAACATTCGCAAATCAATAAACATAATCCAGCATATAAACAGAACCAAAGACAAGAACCACATGATTATCTCAATAGATGCAGAAAAGGCTTTTGACAAAATTCAACAGCCCTTCATGCTAAAAACGCTCAATAAATTTGGTATTGATGGAACGTACCTCAAAATAATAAGAGCTATTTATGACAAACCCACAGCCAATATCGTACTGAATGGGCAAAAGCTGAAAAATATGATTTTGAAGACCACTGTCTCCATTGTCATTATACAAAAGATATACTTAAACAACCAAGACTGAAAATTTAGATACTATTATATGCATTATTCCAGTGTTATAAACCCTATTATGAGGGCATTAAAAAACAGAAGGCACAATTTTTGCCTAAATGAGGGAAGTAAGATGTATTAGGGCATTCTTGCATTGCTATAAAGAAATACCTGAAAGTAGGTCATTTATAAAGACAAGAGGTTTAATTGGCTAATAGTTCTGTAGGATTTCTAGAAAGCAGAGTGCTGGCATCTACTCCTCTTCTAGGGAGGCCACGGGAAGCTTACAATTATGGTAGAAGGCAAAGAGGGAGCAGGCACATCACATGGTGAAGCAGGAGCAAGAGAGAGAGTGGGGGCAGATGGGCTTATACTTATATGACCAATCTTGTGAGAGCTCACTTACTACCCTGAAAACAGCACCAAGAAGATGGTACTAAACTTTTCATAAGAAATCTGCCCCCATGATCCAATAACCTCCCACCAGGCCTCACCACCAATACTAGAGATTACATTTCGGCATGAGATTTATGCTAGGACAAATATCCAAGCACTGTCGGAAGGGTGGAGGGAGAAATAACAACGTGTTTTGCAATAAAGTCCAGGTTATCAGTTTACTAATCATTGAAACTCACAAAACATATTAAGAACAGAATTAATGTCAGATATTCTGTGGTATTACTAAAACTAAGGTGGATTTAAAAAATTTTAATGCCAAACAAAGCAGAATCATAAAATATTAAATTACTTTTGCATAGGAAACATGGAGGTGTATTAAATAACTATGAAGATCATAATCATCTCATTTGAAACTATTATTTATTAAATAAAATATTTGAAAAATATAAATAATTTTCTAATGGATTTTTATTAATAAGAAAAACCAAGCATAGCATATTATTAGGAATGAATTCTACTAGAATTTGAAAAAAAAAATGGGGCCGGGGTGGTGGCTCTTGCCTGTAATCCCAGCACTTCGGGAGGCTGAGGTGGGTGAATCACTTGTGGTCAGGAGATCGATACCAGCCTGGCCAACATGATGAAACCCCATCTCTACCAAAAAACTACAAAAACTTAGCCAGCTTGGTGTGATGGTGTGTGCCTGTAGTCCCAGATACTCGGGAGACTGAGGTGGGAAAATCACTAGAACCTGGGAGAAGGAGGTTGCAGTGAGCCAAGATTGTGCCACTGTGCTCCAGCCTGGACAACAGAGTGAGACCCTGACTCAAAAAATAATAATAATCATAATAATTTGAAAAAAAAATCTAACTGGAGTTTCTCCTTAACTCCCTATTATGTATTATGTCATAATTATTATGATAATATGGGGTCATCCTAGATAAGTAGTTCTCTTGGGGTTGATTTTGATTACCGGGGATATATGGTAACATCTGGAGACAATTTTGATTGTCACAAAGTGGGCAGGAGGTGTGCTACTGGTATGTAGTGGATAAAGGCCAGGGATAGTACCAAACATCTTACAAAACACAGGACAGCCCCCACAATAAAGATTTATCTGTCACTAAATGTTAATATGATTGGGATTGGGAAATCCTAGTCTAAATTAATTCAATAATGATATCCAAATATTTATCACCTGATAATAAATATTTATTAAATGTATACATACCTTGAAATTCAACCATCAATGTGTTCCTTCAGTCAGCTACTCCTTTAAGAAATTCCATATTAGGTACTGTATTGGTCCATTTCCATGTTGCTGATAAAGACACACCCAAGACTAGGTAATTTCCCCCCCGCAAAAAAAGGAAGTTTAATTGGACTTATAGTTCCACGTGGTTGGGGAAGCCTCATGATCATGGCAGAAGGCAAGGAGGAGCAAGCCATGTCTTAACATGGATGGCAGCAAGCAAAAAGAGAACTTGTGTAGGGAAGCTGCCCCTTATAATACCATCAGATCTCATGAGACCCACCCACCACCACAAGAGCACTATGGGAAAGACCTGCCTCCATGATCCAGTTACCTCCCACCAGGTCCCTCCCACAACACATGGAAATTTAGGATGAGATTCGGGTGGGGACATAGCCAAACCATATCTTTCCACCCCTGGCCTCTCCTAAATCTCATGTCCTCAAATTTCAAAACCAATCATGCCTTCCCAACAGTCCCCCAATTCTTAACTCATTTCAACATTAACTGAAAAGTCTGCAGTCAAAAATCTCATCTGAGACAAGGCAAGTCCTTTCCACCTATGAGTCTGTAAAATCAAAAGCAGGGTTAGTTACTTCCTAGATACAGTTGGGATACAGGCATTGGGTAAATACAGTCATTCCAAATGGGAGAAATTGGCCAAAACAAAGGGAATACAGGCCCCATGCAAGTCTGAAATCCAGTGGGGCAAATTTTTGTAAAAAAATCTCTTTTTACTCTGTGTCTCATGTCCAGGTCATGCTGATGCAAGAGGTGGGTTCCCAAGGTCTTGGACAGCTCCACCCCTGTGGCTTTGCAGGGAATAGCCTTCCTCCCAGTTGCTTTCACGGGCTAGTGTGGAGTGCCTGCTGCTTTTTCACGTGTTTAGTGTAAGCTGTCAGTGGATCTACCATTCTGGCGTCTGGAGGGTGGTGGCCCTCTTCTCACAGCTCCACTAGGTAGTTCCCAGGTAGGGACTCTTCACCTAATGTCAGAGCCCCCACATTTCCCTTCCACACTGCCCTAGAAGAGGTCTCCATGACAGTCCTGTCCCTGCAGCAAACTTCTGCCTGGAAATCCAGGTTTTTCCATATGTCTTCAGAAATCTAGGCAGAAATTTCCAAACTCTTGACATTTGTGCACTCACAGGCTAAGCACCACATGGAAGCTGCCAAGGCTTGAGGTTTGCACCCTCTGAAGCCATGACCTGAACTCTACATTCACCCCTTTCATACATGGCTGGAGAGGCTGGGATGTAGGGCACCAAGTCCCAAGGCTGCACACAGCATGGGGACCCTGGGCTCAGCCCACAAAACCACCTTTTCCTCCTAGACCTCTGGGCCTGTCATAGTAGGGGCTGCCATAAAGATCTCTGACAGGCCCTGGAGACATTTTTCCAATTGTCTTGGGGATTAACATTTGGCTTCTCATTACTTTTGCAAATTTCTGCAGCCAGCTTACATTTCTCCTCAGAAAAAGGGTTTTCCTTTCTATCACATTGTTAGGCTGCACATTTTTTGAACTTTTATGCTCTGTTTCCCTTGTAAAACTGAATGCCTTTAACAGCATCCAAGTCACCTCTTAAATGCTTTGCCTCTTAAAAATTTCTTCTGCCAGATACCCTAAACCATCTCTCTCCAGTTTAAAGTTCCAGAAATCTCTAGGGCAGGGGCTAAATGCTGCCAGTGTCTTTGCTAAAACATAACAAAAGTTACCTTTGCTCCAATTCCCAACAATTACCTCATCTCCATCTGCAACTACCTCAGCCCAGACCATATCGTCTATATCACTATCAGGCTTTTGGTCAAAGTCATTCCACAAGTCTCTAGGAAGTTCCAAACTTTCCCACATATTCCTGTCTTTTTCCAAGTCCTCCAAACTGTTCCAACCTCTGCCTGTTATCTAGTTCCAAAGTTGTTTGCATATTTTCAGGTATCTTTTCAGCAACACCCCACTCTATTGGTACCAATTTACTGTATTAGTCTGTTTCACACTGCCAATAAAGATATACCCAAGACTGGGAAATGTACCAAAAAAAAAAAAAAAAAAAAGGTTTAATTGGACTTACAGTTCCATGTTGCTGTGGAAGCCTCACAATCATGGTGGAAGGAAAGGAGGAGCAAGTCACGTCTTACATGGATGACAGCAAGTGCAAAGAGAGCTTGTGCAGTGAAACTCCCCCTTATGGAATTATTAGATCTCATGAGACCCACCTACCATCATGAGAACACCATGGGAAAGAAGTGCCCCCATGATTCAGTTACCTCTCACTGGGTCCCTCCCACAACACGTGGGAATTCAAAATGAGATTTGGGTGGGGACACAGTCAAATCATATCAGGCACAAGGCTACTTGTTGAGGATTCAGTAGAAGGCTGTATATGGTGCACATTCTGTATTTATTATTTTCCCTTTGGCTTCATAATGCTTTTGCTCTGTTGCCTAACATTTTCAGAGTAGCCCACCACTAAATAAATACAAAGGTGCCATGGTGGACCACTGGTGTTGTTAGAGAGTTTGGAAAGAAACCTACAGTAGGAAAAAATTTTAAACATCATTATGACTGAAATCTATATTTATATAAATCTATATAACTCTATATTTTACCAATGACTTAAGAAAATTTGTGACCATGCTCTTAGATAGCTGATGAGCTATCATTCATGACCAAAAATATCTAATGTTAGGGGTCTTTTGTAAAGAGTGATTGAATGTACAAATTTACTATGTTACACTCAGATCATCTTTGGGAATATAGAGAATTAATTATTCATTCTGTAATTTAGATTGCATTTATCAAAAATGTTCATATGGTAAAGAAAAATTGTGAAATTTACATGCAAAAGAGATATACAGAAGATCATGAATAATGTAAAAAGGAATACAAAATTTTAACTGGTCTACTAAAAGCAAATAGATACAGGTCTAGCTTCTGGCTAGAATAAACCTAACTGGGCCTGGTAAAATATAAAATACCAATTAAATGGATTATAAAAAGCAATGGAACCCATAGACAGCATTCAGAGACACAACTCTTCATTCAGAAAGAATTCAGATTCAACCAGGGAAAGTAAATCAATACAAATATCCTCATTCTCACAGAATTACTCAAATATGATTGTCAACATATTTGAATGTCTCAAGAAAAGTTCTCTACTAAATGACTCATCTGCAAAAGAAATCCATTAACTATTTTTTACCTGAACAAAAAGAGAAATTTCTCAAAATTTTTCAGACTCTAAGCCAAAAGAATGCGTCTATTCCAAATGTACTAGATGTTGATTTTTTTATGTGTCTATGCAGCCATTTGTAAAAGAATCATTGCATAGTACACTGTATGACATAACTACTGAAATATGTTTGGGTGGTAATAACATTAATTCCTATCTCGAATACATGTCAAAACTGGTAAAACTGGTAGATATGAAAGACATAAATGTCTACAAAAAAATAGTTTGGGATGGAAAGTAGAAAGCAGTATCATTGAAAACAGAAACTTCTTTGTGATTGGTTTCAAACAGCATAAAATGAAACACTGGGAATGATCAGTGAACCGTTTGCAGGAGGGCAATGACAGCTAGGGTGTAACCATAAAAATTCCTCTAAGGAAATAAAATGTATGTAATCCTTCAGAGATGCCATTGGCAAGATCTTATGAGGATTCAAATAACGATCATGATTATTTCCTCTGAGAACTTGAAACATTGACCTCTGTCTATAAAAATGATAGTGTCTAAAGACAGTGTCTTATATCCTAATTGGCATACCAGGAGAAAAGTTTTAGACACTGTTCTATAAAAGAAAAAGATTTCTTTCAATCTGATTCCTATTCTCAATTTGTTAATTGAAAGAAATCTTTAATGAATATTCTCCATTTACCTCAGTACCACACAAACTGGGCTTTAGGATAAAGCAGTGGATTGTCAAAAATAAACACAGAAAGACAGTTAAAATAGTGACATCATAATACATGCAGTGACTACTGACAGTAGGAAAAAAGCTAAGGTTCATTCTGATTGATGCAGAGGTGACTGGGTGTTCTAAAGGGAGAATGAGGGAGAAGACAAGAGGTGGCTCAGTAAAGTAAGAAAACCGAAAAATTACAAAGGCTTGGTCAGTTTAAATTTGATTAGACTGACATTTTTTGCTACCTGGTAGATACAGAAATTAGGATTCTATTCTTCTATAGTGACTGGGAAATAGAGATTTTATTCTTTTCAGTGATTATATTTCAAAGAAATGGCTTCTCAATTCTTTGAGAAAGACACGACAGAGTTGGAAAAGATACATATTTACAATTTTAAGACATTTTTACTAAGGGTTGTAAGAAAAGGAGATGCTAGCATTTAATGTGCCCCCTAAAAGTTCAGTATTCTTATAGTTCTAATTAAATCCTAAGCAGTAGTAGGCTGGCATGTGTGAAATTTACATTCTCTTCATTTCATAGCATGTCTTTCCTCCAAGATAAAAGGGGTAAGCACTGAAGAAACTATCAACTTTTTGGGATATTTTTCATTCAGAATGCAGGGGAGGAATCAGAAATTGTTATCTCATTTTCTACAAACTGTTGATACGTAATTTTGGGAGGTGATTGAGTCATGCGTGAGGCCTCTTCCCTCATTAACAGATTAATACTGTTATCTCAGGAGTGGGTTAGTTATTGGAGGAGTAGGTTAGTTATAGAGAGAGTAGCTTTGTTATAAAAGTGAGCTTTCTCTCCTGTGCTCTCCTGACCTTTCACCTGTTCTCCATGAGATGATCCTCTCCAAATGCAGCACTATATTCTTGGACCTCCCGCATCTAGAACTGTGAGTTGAATAAACGTATTTTTCATATAAAATTTCCAGTCTCTGCATTATGTTATAGAAACAGAAAACAAACTAACAAAACATTAATAACAGGAGCAGGGTTGTGTCTTTAACAAATACCTGAAAATGAAGAAGCAATTTTGGAACTGAGTTGGGTAGAGGCTTGAAGATTTGAAAGGGAAGCTAGAAAAATCTTGTTTTGTCATAAATAGAATGTTAAGAGGAATTGTAGTGAAGCATCAAAAAAGACAAGTGCTAGAAGGTAAGTCTGAATTTTCTTAAAGATTACTTAAGTTGTCATGAGCACAGTGTTGGTGGAAATAGACAGCAAAGGCCATTCTGATGAAATCTCAGATGGAACTAAAGAAACAGATATTGGAACCTGGAGCAAAGGCCATTTTTGCTACACAGTAGCAAAGATCTTGGCTGAACTATATGCGTGCCCAAGGGCTTTACAAAAGGCAGAATTTAAGAGTGATGAACTAAAATACTGGATGAAATAAATATCTGATAAGCAAAAAATTTAGTCTGCTGTATGGCTACTTATGCACACCTACTGTGAGATGTGAGAGCAAATAAATTCCTTAAAAATAGAATTTACACTTAAAAAAGAAGCAGAATGAAAATATTTGGAAAATTTGCATTCTGGCCATGTGCAGAGTAAAAAGAGATGTTTAAGAGAGAATACTAAAGGTGTAGCCGACAGACTATTTGTTAAGCAGATTAATACGGATTGAAGGAAGCCAGGTGCTATTTATTAAGACAATGGAAGAAAGACCCTGAAGGCATTTCAGAGACCTTTGAGGCTTCCCCACCCATCTCAGACCCAGAGCTCTATGACAGCAGAATTGATTCATGAGATGGGCCAAGGGTGCCCCTCACAGATCACTGCCCATAGCCTGCTTGGCAATTTGCTCCCCGCATTCCAGCACATCTCCTCTCAGCCACACCTTCTGTGGCCCAAGCAGCCCCAGTTGTGAGTTATGCTGCCACCATGGAAGGTACAAGTGGTAAGCCTTTGTTGTGGCCACATAGTGTTAAGTCTATTAGACCTGCAGAATGTAAGAGCTGTAGGGGCATGACTACTTCCTCCTAGGTTTCAAAGGATGTCTCAAATCACCTGGAGACCCAGACAGAGATTCACTGCAGGGGCACAGCTGCCAAAGAGTCCCAACGAAGGGAATGCCTAACGGAGCCATGTGCAGCCCCTGAGACCACAGAACTGTAGCACTAACTAGGATAACTACACAGATGAGACTCTGTTAGATATGAGTTCTAAATTTCTTTTCAAAGAATCAATATGTCAGTGTGTTCAATTCTTTGCCTTCTACTTTTAAACTTAACTTCCTCATAAAGCAAACTTTTTTGATTACCTACTCCACCCTGACTCATGCTGATTAACTACTCCACCCTGACTCATTCTGATTACCTGCTCCACCCTGACTCATTCGATTACCTGCTCTGTCATAACCATTTTTCCCACCAAACCACTCACCCCATCACTCTCTTTAGCCAATTAGAATTAGTTTAGCCTGTGCCATCTAACCCTAACCAATAGGGGAAAGACACAGCAGCAAGGGCCACATGCATCAGGGATAAGAACCCCTTCCCCTCGCTTGTCCAAGTGTGTGCTCACCATGGCTCCATCTGTAAGGGTGCACCTTTTTATAGAAGTAACTTGATGAGAATTAAAAAGAAAATTTTATATTCAAGTGCTATTTCTTTGGCAGCACCAAACTGTTATTTATAACAACTCCAACATGTGAGGGCTGCTACCTGGACTGAGCCCAACAAAGCTGTGGGAGTTGGTTCCCTTTAGGACCTTGGAGGCCCAGGGTCCATCTCACATGCTCAGGATGCTAGACATGAAGTCAGGGAGATTATTCTCCAGCTTAGAAACTTAAAGTTGTTTTTACTGTTTGTTTTGGACTTTCTCAGGACCAGTAATTCCTCCTTTCTTGTCTATTTCTCTCTTTTGAAATGAAAATGTCTGTCCTGTGCCTGCCCTACTATTGAATTTTGGAGGTAGATAACTTGTTTTGATTTTATAGGCTCAGAACTGGATAAATTTGCCTTGGGATGAATTGTGACTTGAATCTTACCCATATCTGGTTTAGATGAGACTTTGTACTTTTCAGTCGGTGCTGGAATGGGTTAAGATTTGGGAACTATTAAGATGGAATAAATGTATCCTGAATGTGAGAAGGACATGAATTTTGGCCTCCAGGGGCTAAATGATATAGTTTGAAAGTGATAAACAAAAGTTCATGTGTTGGAAACTTGATTGTGATTGTAAAATTGTTGAGAGGTGGGACCTTTGGAAGGTGATTGAATATTGAAGGCTTTGCCCTTATGAATGGATTAAAGTTATTATCATGGTACTTGGTTTGTTATATAGGAATTGGCTGTGTTATAAAAGTGAGTTTTCTCTTGCATGAGCTGTCTCCTGACCTTTCACCTATCTGATAGGGAATGATTCTTGCCAGATGCCATAGCCATGCCCTTGGACTTCCCAGTCTGTAGAATCATAAGGCAAATAAACTTCTTTCCTTGATAAATTACACGATCTGGGGTATTCTGTCACAGCAACAACAACAATAACAACAATAAAAGTAAACACACTAAAACAGTGGGGCAGGGGCCTACTGTCAAGTGTTTGCTAAAGCAAACAATAAGTTCTGACAGTGTTGTATTTTTGTAGTTATGCATTTTAAAAGGGAGCTGAAATTTTTCTAGGGACAAGGCCTTATGCTGCTAGCAGCCATGCAAGATTTTGGTTGTCTCTTAGTGCAGAAATTTAAACAAAGTTATTGTGTGCCAAGAGTTGCTGTCCTCAGGATTATATCTGAAAGAGCTGCAAGATATAGACTATCTCTAAGAAGGACTACTTAAGGAACCCCAAAGTTAAGAGAGGAGATAAAAACTAGGACAAAAACGAAATTTGAAGTTTCTTGCATCTCCTGCTACAGCAAACTTTAAACACAGTTCAGCTCCTACCACCTTAACATAAAACCTCAAACAAGGCAAGAAAAAGGAAACACTCTAAAGGGAAACAGAAATCAAGCATCAGAACCAGATATAGATATGACAAAGATGTTGGATTGTCAGATATTTAAAAATAACTGATTAATATGTTGAAGTATCTAATGGAAAAATGTAGAGAAAAAGCAAGAACAGATGGGTAATATAGCAGAAATTTGAAGACTCTGATAAATAATAAAAAAGAAATGCTAGCAATGAAAACAAACACTATAATAAGAATCTAGAATATTTTGCTACACATATCAGTACATTTTACATGGCTGAGGAAAGTAACACTAAGCCTAAAAATATGCCAACAGAAACTTCCCAAACTAAATGAACAGACAAAAACCATACACAGAGTGGAACAATTGCAAAACAAAACAAAACAAAACAAAACAAAACAAAAACAAAAAACAAAAAAAAGGTATAATATATGAATAATTGGAATAAAATAAGGAGAAAAGAGAAAAAAAAGATGTAGAAAGAAATACTTAAAGTAGTAATGGCCCAAAACCTTATCATAAGTGAAATAAGCCAGTCACAAAATATATTGCATATAATTTCATTCATAATTGTCCAGAATAGGAAAATCTACAGAGACAGAAAGTAGATGAGTGATTGCTTGGGGGATGTGGGCCGGGCTGGGAATATAGAGGGTAATAGATAAAGGGCATGTAATTTTTTTTTTATGTGGCAAAAATGTTCTAAAATGACTTTTGTGGTGGTTGAACATATTTGGGAACATATTAAAAACTTCTAATGGGTGAATGATATGCTATATAAACAGTATTTCAATAAAGCTGTTAGAAATAAGTGTGGACTTTTAAAATGGCCAAAACCTTTTTAAATTAATGACTGATACTAAATCACCAAACCACAGATTCAAAAAACTCTAGAGGGAACTAAACAGAAAAGAAACACAAAAACAAAACAGAGCAAAGAAAGAACATACCTATAAAAATCACATTTATTATAGAAAACCAAAGACAATGAGGAAATTTAAAAAGAAACCAGGGAGAAAGCTAGCACCGTAGATGTCAAGGAAGAAGGAAGCATAAGAATTATAGCAGACTTCTTTTTTAAATTTAATTTTCCATAGGCTTTGGGGGAACAGGTGGTGTTTGCTTACATAAGTAAGTAATTTAGTGGTGATTTGTGAGATTTTAGTAGGACTATCACCCAAGAAAACCATAAAAAAAAGTGTTCAGAGAACAAATCTATCAATCTATTATTCTGTATTTATTCAAATTATTCATCAAAAGCAAAGCAGAAATAGATTTTCTGAGACAAATACAAACTGAGGAAATTCACTGCCAGTAATATTTCCCTATAAGAAATTTTAAACATTCTTTCGGCAGAAGAAAAACATTATAAGTCAGAAACTTGATAAAGAAAGGAAATGCATCAGAGAATAAATAAACACAGATATAATATTTTATTTTATTACTAATTACTGTTCCAAAAGAAAACTCTATTTAATGTAAAAATAGTAAGAATGTATTGGATAATTATAGCAAATGGATGAGTAAAATAAATGACAGCAATATCACAAAGGATGTAAAGGAGAAATTGAGAATACAACATTACAAGATATCTGTACTACACATGATAAGGTATTATGTTACTCGGAGTTGAAGTTAGATTAGTTTAAAATATGTTTTAAATATTAGAACAACTAAAATTATTTTAAAAATAAATATATTCAATAGGCTAAGAGCATCAATAAAATGGACTCATAAAATCCTTAAGATTAAATGAAATTTGAGAAGGCAGAAGGCAGAATTAAACCAGAGAAGGCAGAAGGAAAGAATGAGAAGGAAAAAAATAGCTACACAGCTAATACAATAATTAGAAAACTTTTAGAAACATGGTAGATATTAATTCAATTATATCAATAAA
The DNA here is from genome assembly GCF_043159975.1 of Macaca nemestrina. Taxonomy (NCBI): domain Eukaryota; kingdom Metazoa; phylum Chordata; class Mammalia; order Primates; family Cercopithecidae; genus Macaca; species Macaca nemestrina. Next base: position 28,939,976 of record NC_092127.1, read on the forward strand.
CACTTTAAGTACCTAAATGTACATGTTAAGATAGTGACTAACAGAGTGGCTAAAAAGCACAATATGCTCTCACACACACACATACATATGTGCATACATATATTTAGAGAGGCAGAGTATATAAGAAACCCATTTTAAATATTTAAAGCCACATGTTAGAAAGTAAAGAAATGGAGATATACAAAGCTAATAGTAGTAAAAATAAAACTGACATAGGGATATTTATTTCAAATATATCAGACTTCAAACCAAGGAATGCTATCAGGGATAAAAAATAAGGCATTACATAATGATTAAAAAATTAATTTTCTAAGGAAACAGCAATTTTAAAAGTATATGCGTCTAACAACAGAAAGTCAAGATATGTTAAACAAAAATTATAGTGCTGAAATAAGAACCAAACAAATCATGGTTATAGAAAATTCAAAATCTTCTCGTCAATAATTAATAGATCAAACAGGCAAAAAAATAAGGATATAGATGACCTAAAAAGAACTATTAATCAACTTGATCTAATTGACAACTATAGAATACTCCATCCAACAGCAAAATAAAGAGTCCTTTCAAGCTCACATGGAAACTTCATCAAGATACATCATATTCTGAGCTATAAAACATACCTATACAAATTTATAAAGAGTAAAAATCATACAAAGTATGATCTGAGAATATAATTGATTAAAAATTAATAACAGAAAGCTGAAAATATTAATATATTTGGAAATTAAAGAATACATTTCAAAATTACATGTAAGTCAAAAAGTCTTAGGATAAATTTTTAAGAAATGGTTGAGTTAAATTAATATGAAAATAGAACTTAACAAAATATGTGGGATGCCAAGGACACAGTGCATAAAAAGAAAAAAGTAGCACTGAATGCATATACCAGAAAATATGTGAAATAAATAATATAAACTCCCAATGTAGAAACTAGAGAAGAGAGAGCAATGTAAGCCTAAGGAAATAAGAAGAAAATAAATGATAAAAATTCAAACAGAAATAAACTAAACTGCAAATAGGAAAACAATAGGGAAAATCAATGTAACCAAAAGTTAAGTCTTTGAAAATATCAATAAAATTGAAAAATAAGTGACTGTGGTATTATAGTTTTCCATCATTTTCATTTACTCTAAAATAGTATGCAAGCTTATATAGCACTACATATCATAAGACAGTTGTTCTCATCCTAATTTTAATAAATTATTCAACTTATGGATGACCATTATTAAGTTCAGGTATGTAAAATATACTTAAGTGCACTACCATATAAATCTGTGAATAGGTAAAACTCAGCAAAAATTTAAGGCAACTATGAGTTTGAAACTCTCTAAATGTGAATTCTGTTAGAGGTTAAGAAAGGATAGCTGAAACTCACTGCGTTGTCATGTTATTAATGAAAATGCAATATTTCAGTTCATCACTGGATCAAGGGCAAAATGGTGAGATAAATAATTCACTTTAAAAGTCTCTCATACTGACTCTCATAAAGTTTTGGGAAACAGAACAAATTCTTCTATGGCTGTGGCCAATTTCTTCTAATCAGAGAAACTCAAGTATTTTGGGTGTCCCAAATTAAGGCACAGATTATAAATAAGAATAGACGTTTTAAACTGAAAAAAATCAACTATTATATTTTCTTCATTAATTATTTAGCAGAATTCAAATGAACAACTAGCATTTGGTTTTTATTGGTAAGAATAATTCTAATTATGCTTACGATAGAAAACATCTAAATTCTATAATTTAAAATTTGTAATTGAAAGAGTCCATTTTCAAATTCAATTGATGACATATACTCAAAAGCTCATTCTTACAGAGTTTTGCTTTTAGTGTTCTATGCTTTATGTATTATAGTCCTTTAATTATGAAATCATATATTCAATTTACAATTTTGACAAAGTTATTTTTTATGAGTATGATAAAGATAAAACAGCACAGGTAAGTTATAAAGATTTATATATTAAATATTACTTATTTAATATCTTTACTTGATAAAGTAAAATATCTTTATCAAGTAAAGATATTAAATAAGTGTATAAGATAAACTTTTGTATTAATGCATGCAAAAAAGTTTGCTTTATGGGAACAGGACAAAGAGTATGTGCTGTTTAAAGGAAAATGAATATAAGCATCAGGATTAAAGAGGTTTACAGACTAATTGTTGCTAGAGAAAAATGTTAAGCGATCAAAAAGTGTCAGTATAAATTTTTATTTCAAGGAAATTGAGATTTTATCCTCACAGCTGTGAATTACTTCAATAATTAAATAACCATGAATTATGTATGCTAAACAAATTGTTTTTTTGCAACAGGTAAATAGAAAAGGTTATTAAGAGATAGTTAAAGTATTTTTGTTAATGCATCTTGCACACTTTTAACCACTTAAGTGTATTCAAATATGTAACAAATGAGGAATGAAAAATAGTCTTCATCAAGTAAAAATTGTTTTCATTATCAAACTCCAGGACAAAATTAAAGACCAATGTGAACTGTCCAAAGGTGCTAGAAATAGCAAGCATGTAATCAAAAGAGTTTACAAATAATATCGTTTAATTCTCACAATAATACTTTGAATTATATCTCAATGGCATCTAATTTTCTGCAATAGTTAGTCATCTTGTCCATGGTTGCCCCGCTGGCAGGAACCATGGTTCCTGAGTTTAAATCCACACAATAGATCAAGAGTTTGGTTCTTGCTTAGCATAAAATTATGTCTCTCAAAAGGAATTATGCTATAGTGCCTCTCAAAAGTAATTAACATTCAAAATTAAATCATCTTTTCTCTTTGAGATTAAGCTCAAGTGTTAAGCTTCTTAAGTTATATTAAAGTCCAAAAAATTATCCTCCCCAATTTTATTTTCTGTTGAAGGTGGTGGTTACACAACAGAGCATTGTGAATATCTAATTTTTCTAGAAGTTGAATTGGTCAAATGTCAAGTCCCTGATACACTTCAAATTATAAAGTACAGAAATAGAAAAGGAAACTCATTATTTTGCTCTTTTCATAGCTTTAAAATTTAGGGAAGCAATGTATTAACCAATCAGGCCTGATAGCACTTATCCCAGGTGAAATAATGTTCCCCAAACTCTTATAAATATTACAGTACATAATGACAGAAATTCACTGATGTCTGAGAGAAGAAAAACTTTCTCTCAGACTCATTGGCATGACAATCAGTTGATAGAAGTTGTCAAGACTATACAACCTCTGAATTAAACTTATTTTGATAAATCTGTCAACAGCATGCTAATTTTGTACCAGGCAAGTACAAACATCTGTGGGGAGATCCCATCTATGCAGATGAATCATAGCTGCCTTTTCTACAAAGTTTAGAAATTTGTCATGTTGGCAAAGCACCAGTTAGCAGAAATAATAATTCTACATACTTTTGTTTTATATCCAGTATATTCAGAATTTAACTTCCATTTTTTTTTTCTGAGCCCCGTGTTTCTGGCACCTTATATTACAGTGAGAGTGGTCTCCAGCTAGTACAGCTAGTATCTTAGCCTACACACTCTTGTGAGTAAGTCACTTTTTATTTTTATTTTTTAAATTCTAAGACCCAGTGGATGTTTCCACTGCCACTTTTTATGCAGTGATTTAGACCTTTAAAGCTTGCCTTCTAGGGAACAGTTTACTCTAACCTACAACTTTGATCAACTGGAGAGTTTCCCTCAACAAACTTCCTAACTGAATTTACTTTTGTAGTTTCTACAGGATTGAAATTACCACCCATAGTGTTGCCAGGCACATCACAAAACTCTGTCTTTTCTGTATTTTTGACTGTTCCAGCATTGCTTTCAGCTATGTCATTTTTTTGGCGGGGAGGAGGGGAACCAATGGGATAAACCTCTAGAACTGATTTCTCTTTGCTACACCCAGTGTCTTTAAATAGCTAGGTTAAGTTTACCCTGCTGTGTAAATCTGTTTCCTTTTTCTTTCTCTAAGAATGTAGGGCTGGTATCATTTGCTGGAATTGAACACCTGCCTTCATTTTGCTTTTCATGGTTTTCTGGCCAATCCATTTGCATTTCTAATATACTCCCGGTGAGTTTAACTTGTCTGGTTTCTTCTTCTTTTGACTTATCCAAGTGCATTTTAATGAAAAAATTACATTCTTGTTTTGAATAATGCAATACACTTAGAATACATTAACTTCGTATGCCTCTGCTTCCTACTAATATATTATCCTTTTTATATTTGAATTCACTGCATATACCTTTTAAGCATACAATATTATTTTATGAATTTTATGTTAATCTATATGTGTATATATGTATATTTATTTATTTCTGTCATTGCTGTATTATAGATACAGAAAGTGATGGAAAACTAAATGATATAATAATTCAAGAGAAAATGGTTGAAAATTTCTCAGACCTAAAGAAAGACATGCATCTACATATACGTTTTTTACACATATGTAATAGTGAAATTTCAGAAAACAAAGCAGTAAGAAAGTTATAAAAAGGCAAAAGAAATAAATAAAAGTTATCTTCAAAGAAGTGGTGATTTGACTGATAACTGGCTTTCTATTAGGAAAAACAGAAGACAAAAGATAGTGGGAAGATACTTTCAACAGGTGGAAAAAAAAAAGAAATTCAAGTCTTGAATTCTATAACCAGTAAAAATGGCTTTCAAGAATTAAAGTAAAATTATTTTAGTAAGTGACAACTTTGGAGAGTTTGCCTAAAACTGTCCACATTAATGTGAAGCTTTATTTATTTATTTATTTATTTTTTGAGATGGAGTCTTTCTCTGTTGCCCAGGCTGGAGTGCAGTGGCGCGATCTCAGCTCACTGCAACCTCCGCCTCCCGGGTTCAAGTGATTCTCCTGCCCCAGCCTCCTGAGTAGCTGGGATTACAGGCATATGCCACCGTGCACAGCTAAGTTTTTGTATCTTGGCTTATGCCTGTAATCCCAGCACTTTGGGAGGCCAAGGCAGGTGGATCATGAGGTCAGGATTTCAAGACCAGCTTGGCCAACAAGGTGAAACATGAATCTTTAGGGTGCATCTCTCTAGAGTTTCCAATAAGCAGAAGGAAACTAATTTAAGATTGTTTGTCAAAGACTCATGTTGGGTCTTTTAAACAAAATAATCACTTTAGGAGTCTTGAGGTGAATAATCCCACCGAGGAGTTATACTTCCATTAGGCTCCCTACCTAAACAAACGAAAAACTCAATCATTTTCATTCTGTTTTAGTGTGTCTCATATACTGTGCCTTGGGTTTCTAATTCCACAGATTTCTGGGCATCTTTATTTGGAGCACAGATAATAATTATGTCCTACTTACAATGGCCGTGTTCCTTGAAACTCACAGAGCAACATATTAATTCTCCAGTGTGTCTACCTATTATGTATCTACTTAACAAAGACACCATAATATTTAAAGTATGCTTCCCAGTTACCATCACTATGGATTCCCTACTTTTAGTTATAAGACACTGTCTGGTAATACTTTCCTGATTCCTAAATACAAACTCTCATCTTCTAGCTCTTGGTTTTGGTTTGGGGCTCCAGGCTGTTACTTCCTGCTGCTCTCTGAAATATAATTTTTGTTTGATCTGTTATTCATTGCCATCTAACAACAGTAAAGCTCTCTGTTTCCTAATGATCTCTTTCAACTTGTTTCCTCACCATATTCCTTATATCCTTTTATTCCTGGAGACATGAAATATACATTTTTATACATACATAATAGTGAAATTTCAGAAAACAAAACAAAGCAAAAAGAAAGTAAAAAAAAAAAAAGTCAGAAAAAAAGTCAAAAAAAAACAAAACAAAGCAAAAAGAAAGTCAAAAAAAAAAAAAAAAAAAAGCAAAAAGAAAGTGGTGATTTGATTGATAACTGGCTTTCTATTAGAAAAAGTAGGCCGGGCGCGGTGGCTCAAGCCTGTAATCCCAGCACTTTGGGAGGCCGAGACGGGCGGATCACAAGGTCAGGAGATCGAGACCATCCTGGCTAACACGGCGAAACCCCGTCTCTACTAAAAACACACAAAAAAAATTAGCCAGGTGAGGTGGCGGCGCCTGTGGTCCCAGCTACTCGGGAGGCTGAGGCAAGAGAATGGCGGGAACCCGGGAGGCGGAGCTTGCAGTGAGCTGAGATCTGGCCACTGCACTCCAGCCTGGGCGACAGAGCGAGACTCCGTCTCAAAAAAAAAAAAAAAAAAAAAAAAAAAAAAGAAAAAGTAGAAGACATTTTCCCTTATATTTATTGAGTTTGTCTTCTAAGAACTCAGATTTCTTCTACGGCTTGTATTTCTTCCTCTGCTATTTAATTAGCCTATTGTTTTTTATTTTGCCTCCATTTCTTCTCATTTATTGTTTTAACCAGCCTAATTTCTCTTTTGTTTCCTGAGTATAGCTGATTCCTAGTAACAAAAACTTTGAATGTTACATTTGCACTTTGGAATTGTGAAAATGTTGCCAGGTTGTTTGTCTTAACTAATAAATAGAAATATTCCCTTTAAAATAAGGCTTGCTGTTTTTCTTTTTATTTATTAATTGATAAAATATACTGTATTTTATAGGTGAGACCAATATTCAGTACCGAAAAGAAAAAGAGGTTGTAATCAGAGCTCATATAATTTAAAAATCCAGAGCCAAATGAAGTTCTTGATAAGGGATGTATTTTAGCCTGTATAAAGTCATATAAACGAAGGTTTGCTAGCTCCTCCTTACCTCTTTCTCCTAGAGGTAAAGGCAGTTCAAAACTTAAACAATGAACTGAAACTTGAACAAGACTTGAACAAGAATTCGCAGCAGTGATCTATGCCAGGCACTGAAACGTTAAAGATAGAGCATCACAAATGCTCTCTAGCATCCACAGAACCCAGCGCCTTTAGCTTAAAGCCTGAAAATACTGTTCAGCACATGAAATCCTAAAAGACAAGAAAGACTATTTTCTACACAATTAACTTTACCATGTCACCCTATTTAGGAAAAGTGTAGCCAGAACTTGACAGTGTCTGTACCTGGGCAGGCCCATGACTTGTAAACAGTCCACACTGTGGCTTGGAGACTGCTTGCCAGGGACCACATCTTGCGTGGTCATCCCACTTTTAGGCTTAAGAACATTGAGGCTTAGAGGTATTGCTTAAGCCTATCTTTCATTGCTTATTAGGTAATTTTTCTCTTCTCTTAGGCCACGTGTTGACCTTTCTAACTCAGTTGCTTCTATCTTCTGAAGTAAAAAGTTAGGTGAGGCTTATGAGTTACTCCTTGAAGGCCCAGGGCATGCTCCTGAAGTATCCATCCTCTTGTGGATATAACCGCCATAAGCTGAAGTCACTCTATGACATCTAAAGTTTTATATTCAAGCCATAGCACTAAAAACACTGCACAACTGAAAAACCCATCTGGCCTCCAGGCTGCAAAGTAGAAAGCAGGCTGAAGGTTCACAAGCCCAGGGAATGAGTCACGGATCTGGGCTGCACAAACTCTTCTCTTCATATATATTTAGCACCCGAAATTCCACTCTTACGATTTTATATCCTCTTATTTCAGATAAACACAGATTTGTAATCACTGAGAAAGTCCTCAATTAATGGTGGCCCTTTCTCATACTTTGATTTTGAAAAATTGGAGAAATAAAGAATAAGGTAAAGGACAACAATTATTTATTTTACATTACTTGTTTATATTTCAGCCATTTTATTAGAAATAAAGGCTTATTCCTTACTGGCAAAGATTACTGACAAAGGGGGAACTATGAAAGTAAATGTAATTTCATTGGCTAAATTTTAAATATAGCTTTGCATATTAAATATCACTTTTGTGAATGAACTTATTCTATTATATTTACATTTTATCCTTTACTTATTGATGAGTGCTTTTATTAACATTTTATAATTCAAATATTCATTTCCAAATTCACCAAATACCTAATGTCATTCAGAGAAGAATGAGTAAAGGTATGAGAAATATCTGAAATCTTCTTAATAAAAATTTACAAAGGAGGGCATTCCATCTATTATCATTTGGTTCATACTTTTTGTTTAGTTTTCACTATGTAAGAAACAGGTGTTTGAGTTGTTGATTCATAGAGAATTTTAGGAAGTTGTAGTCTAAATCCTTGAAAATCAATCCAAGAACATGTTCATATTGCATTTATACTATAATTCCTCTTGACTGTCCATAGAATGTTTGAGAAATATCATTTTTGGATACATATAGCTTTCATTAATGAACCTTCTGATTTATTTATAACATATTTTTATTTTATCTTGTACTCATTCATGAGTGCTTTAACATTTTACAGCTTGAATGTATTACCAGAATATACCTAATAGTGGTTCTATATCCATGAAATTTTCGTATAAAATATAGCAATTTTATTTTGCCTTTTATCATAAATTTTTGGTAAATATTTCCTTAATTGCTCTTACATTTACTCTTGTATATTTCTTTATAAGTCCTGTCTTATGTAAATTAGAACAATGGAATACTGTCTTTCATAGTATATTTAGCCTCAGATTTTCTTGAGAATTTCGTTTATCTTGGATTGGACATGCCAGACACATTCTTGCTTCAGAATCTCTTCTTTCAGCCTGAGAAACTCAGATGGTCTTTTGGGTCAACACTTTTCTCTTAAGGAAGCTTCACAATCACCTTAAATGAACATAGCTATCTTTTTTCACTGGAATTCAGATCCATTTACCAAGCTTTTACATTTATTCTTGGATGTCTGTCCTCGTGATACTTACATTCTAATAGAAGACAGAAATTTTTTTTCTGCTAGAATGTAAGTATCATGAGGACAGTCATCCTTTTCTCTTTTAGGTAGTCCAAGTACCAGACCTGCATCTGCCAAAAAAAAATTCTACAAATATATTAAAAAGTTGAATAAATTAATGCATACATGCATGAATGTATTTTCTCTAATGGTTATATTTTTTAATAAATTTTGATTAATGATATGAATATTAGAAGAATTTGTAAATGTTAATGATTTTCTCCTTTAAATTATTTTCTATAGTTTCATTACAAGAAATAAAAATATGTACTTTTTAACTTTTAGTAAGTGTTGGAAATTACCCTTGAAACAACTTGTACCACTTCATATTTCTCCTACAGATTTCTTTTCTTCAAAATTCTCAGCAGTGATAATTATAGTTTTATATCTACAATCTGATAAACAAGGCATATTTCTATTCATTAATTCATTAATTTGCTCATTTTTTTGACTTTTAGGTATTCTTTCAGCAAGCATTGATTGAATATCCAGATGCTGTATACACTAGACAACAGCATTCAACCAGTCAAATAATGCCTTCACACTCATGAGTCTAGGGAGGATGTTAAGCAAAATCAAATAACACAATGTCTGAAATAAGTAAAAATACATCGGAGTAATGGTTGTGATGGCAGGGACTGGGTAGCTATTTTGCTTAGATATACAAGAAAAATCATCTTTAAATAATAATATGTAAGTTGAAACCTGGGTGACAAGGAGCAGCCAGGTAAAGATGAATATAGACGCCAGGGGAGAGCAAGCGGTGATGGCAGCTAAAACAAAGACAGCAGGTAGAAAGAATTTTGGCATGTTTGAGGAAGTCAAATAACAAGTTAGATAACAACCAGGCAAAGTGATTTTGTAAGAACTTCATAAAGGCTAAGTTCACGGAAGGAGAAAAACATATGATCTGAAATTCATATGACTATGGAGAGTAGGGAATAATTCAACAAGAAAGAAGAGAGAAAACATATGTTTTAAAGAGGTTTTTCATACATTAAGTAGCTATGTATGGGCAACCTAAGTATTAAAATACATTTAGATATTTCAAACCATTTATCTAGAACCAAGTTCAGCAAATATATAATGCTATGTTAATTTCAGTACTACTTCCACTTTACTCAATTGTTAAAGTGAGCAAAGATTTTAAGTCTGATTATCAGTAGACTTTAAATGATTCTTTCTTTATTATTATATTTATTACAAATTAGAGGTAACTAGACCTTACATTTAAATGTGACTCTTGTAATTCATGTTGTTCAGTTATCTTTGAATGATACTAAACCCTTAACCTGTTTGGTAGAAATTACAAGGAAGCATATATACCCACTTCAGTATACTCTGTATTCTGCAAATATTTAATATGTTTCTATAAAAATTCTCTAAAATACATTTATTTATATTTATTTTTATTAAAAAGGCAATAAATATTTTTATGCCTAGGAAAAATTGCTTTTCAAGAAACACTATATGGGCTAGAAAATGTATCCTTTTCACTCATTTAGAGCAACCATTTACCTCTAGAGTTGTATTGCCAAAGACAAAAATCAGTGAACTCAAAGCAGGAAGAATTAGTGCACTGAAAAATTATTTTAAAACATTTTTCCAGATTTTTTATGCTTTGACATATGGAATGAAACAATTTGTACTTAGCAAAAACATTGTAGTAGAGAGAATTTGCAGCATATGAAATTTCAAAAGTCAATTTTGAAGTATACTTCTAGAAGAGATTTAAAAATTAAATGAGGGATAGAAGAAGTATTAGCTAAATGCTAATATATTAAGAGCTCCATCTGCTTGCTATGTGTACTTCTGTGACAAAAATATATCAATATATGTATATTTTATTAGAAAGTACTTGGAGGAAACAATTAGAAGATCTTGTTTAGGATGAAAAATTCCAGTTATATTGTCTACAAATTACTTTGAAAAACATCTATTTCTGAACAAACATGGGATGGGACTCTTTTTTTTTTTTTTTTGAGACAGAGTCTTGTTCTGTCACCTAGGCTGGAGTGCAGTGGCGCAATCTTGGCTCACTGCAACTTCTGCCTCCTGGGATCAAGTGATTCACCTATCTCTGCCTCCCGAGTAGCTGGGGCTACAGGTATGTGTCACCATACCCCGCTAATTTTTGTAATTTTAGTAGAGATGGGGTTTCACCATATTGGCCAGGTTGGTCTCGAACTCCTGACCTTGTTATCCTCCTGCCTTGGCCTCCCAAAGTGCCAGGATTACAGGCGTGAGCCACCAAGCCCGGCCAGGACTCTTAATAATTCCACCTCAATATGACAATCGTTACTGAAAAGTGCTTTTTCTAAGGTATTCATGAAGTGGTCTTCTGGGTAAAAGAAAATAGTACTGTCATTGTTGATCCTTATAACTTATTATAGTTTATGGCATTTTGTTGCTTGAAATATTAGTCAACAATATTTATATAAAAGTTTATGTAACTTTTATGTAAAATAAATCCTATATAATATTTTAATTAAAAATAAAAATACCCATTCAGAAAAAAGGTCTAAATTTTATTGTTGTTGTATACCAGAATAAACTCATAACAATTTTCATTGTTATTTTTTCAATATATTTTTCAAAAGAAAATAAAAATAAATAATGTGCTGATTAAATAGTATTAGGCATACATTGCTATTTAACTTATACGTATTTGAAATAATTGGAAGGATACTTGTTCCCTCTTTTGAAGGGGTAATGAAATTTATAAAAATAATGAAAAAGATACATGTAGGATCTTAAAGATATTTTTCCAAGGACTTTCCATAATGCCAAGTGTCGGGATATTTCACTGAAATGTGTCCTGAACTGAAATTCAGGAAGAGATTGATGTTTTAGATTCAGCTTACTATTAACTCACTCACTGTGGATTTTTAAACACCCCTATAGACTCTTTACAACTTCTCCATGAATTTCAATTTGTTTTCAATAATATAAAGGTTTTCAAATATTTGATCACTTAGGAAGAAAGAAACTGTATAATCTAAAAAGCTGCATAATGTGTTATCGCTATTATTACGAATTTTATATTTCTATGCTCTCATAGCTTAAATGGTAAAGACAAATTCTGGCTCACATAAGAAGATTCAGTCCATGATTCTCACTAGTATTTTACAAATATCTCTATCCTTCATAACATGTGTCAAAAGGGAGGCCCATATAATCCAGAGTTACTTTCCTTTCCAACATTTCTTAGCTTCTATCAACAAGAGTCAAGATTAAGCCTCAGGCATAGAACCTTTTTGCCAATAGAAAGACTAAGTTGTATAATTTAACCATGGTCTCTAAAGCAAGTGTGGCAAAGCTGCAATTGGAATCTCAGTCTTATTCTTAGGAATAAACTGCCAGCAAAATATCTGCAAAGTTATCTCATGACTATGAACATGATTTCATATGGTGTAATATTTTAATTACTTATTATCAAAGATGATGTTTAAATTTTTAAACAAAAAATAAAAATGGAATTTGGTTTCTATATATCCAGATATCCTTTATTTTACAATGATGTTATAAATTACCAAAATGTTTCTTATGCTTTAAATTAATATGATTTTCTTCATTTGCAAATTATTCTGTATAATATAGCTACACTAATGAAATTAGTTTTGTAAAACTTACCTTTAGGGGAAAGTAATAGTAAATATTTTTAGTGAGAAAAATTTTAATGGCATAATAAAATATTAAACATTATTTTGCTTTCTTGGAAATCTCACACTTCAAATAATACCTGTTTATGTTTTCCAAAATGAAACTATTTCATATTTTTTCAACAATATTTCCACACTAATATTTCAATCTATATAATTCAGTTATTCAATATGTACAGTAAAATTCGAGGTATAGATTAAATCATTTCTCACTTCATTGCTTTCAAAATCCAGTCTTATATAATTTGACTTACGGGTCTGGTTAAAAAAAACTCTATATTTTATTTTGTGATGTATGTCCTGAGGAATAAAAAATTTATAATTTATATCAAAGGCAAGTAAATGCCTTTAAACTCATAAAATACCACTTTTAGTTATACAGTTTTTTTATGTGTTGACTCTATGACCACTTGGAACTTTAATGCTAAAATATCTTATGCCCGAGTTCTAAGTTTATGAAGACTAAAATGTACGAAATGGTCTTTCACTTCAAGTTTTAAAAATGACACTCTGAAGATAAAAAGCAAGTGATATCACTGATGTGGAAGAACTATATGCTTATAGAGAATTTATGGTGTGTATTCCAAATGTTGAAGATGGAAACTTCTCAAGTTAAGCCTCTGTGTAGCTCCAGCTAAGGTGATTCAGTTTTAGAACTTCTCTCTCTTTTGATGTACAGAAAGAAAAGTGTGAAAGTGCCTTTCTTTTATTTCAAATACATACCTTTTTTATTAAGAATTTATATACATAATAGTACATTTCAAAAAAAAATCTACTACGTTTCATGCCATCTCTTTCACTCTACCTCAATAACAAATGCACAAAAAAAGAATCTTAACAGATAATTTTGCTGAAGAAAATTGCTTACAGAGCTATTACCTGTGTCCCACTAGTCACTAAAACAGACAAATACACATCACAAAACATTATACCTCATGGTATAGCATTGCAATGTAGGCTGACTGAGCACTGTGGCTTCTCCAAACACTCTAATTTTAAAATCTAAATGTAAGTACAAATATCTAAGCAATTATTGTTTAATAGATAAAATTCTTTATTAGCACGCAATGTAGATAATGGATTTATTAAGATCTCAGAGAATCAGCAAGGAACGAGGAGAAACAGTTTATAAATAGAAAGACATAAAGATTTGGAAACCCAAGGATAAAAATAATGGCTAACATATGTTACCTGCCTTTGTGTGTCAGCTGCATATCCAGATAAAAATGTATATACGCCGGGTGCGGTGGCTCACACCTGTAATCCCAGCACTTTGGGAGGCCAAGGTGGGCGGATCACAAGATCAATAGATTGAGATCATCCTGGCCAACATGGTGAAACCCTGTCTCTTCTAAAAATATAAAAATTAGCTGGGCGTGGTGGCACACATCTGTAGTCCCAGCTACTCGGGTGGCTGAGACAGGAGAATCACTTCAACCTGGGAGGTGGAGGTTGCAGTGAGCCGAGATTCTGCCACTGCACTCCAGCTGGTGACAGAACAAGCCCTTGTCTCAGGGAAAAAAAAAAAAAAAAGTACATACATACATGTAGAGATATTTAATATTCAATTAATTCCTCTTAGTGTACTGTTTTTAGCTCACCACTTCCACAGTTACTTTTTCTTCATGGAATATGAAAATATTGGGATCCTACCAGGTTACTGAGGCTATTAATTCTACCATATACAACCAGAAACCAGGCACAAACATTCAATGATTTTGGTGTCCTACTAGACCTAATGCAAAATTTTCCTTTATTCTTTCTCAAACACCTGGGAAAAGTATATATTGGTTAAATAGCAGAGTTAGCCAACTCTTTTTAAAAAACAAAGGGCCAAATGGTAAAGATTTTATGCTTTGCAGGCCACAAATGATCTCCAACGTAATCTTTTTTTTTCTTCATCCTCTTAAAAAATAAGAAAAAACTTAAAATGTTAAACATCATCCTTACCTTGCAGGCTGTACAAAAATAGGTTATGGGCCAGATTTGGTAGTTTGTTGACCTGAATTAATTAATGAGACGACTCCATTCATAAAATAAAGCCCTTCTGGTGGACCATAGTGCTATTCTGGGCATCGAGGTGTTTGTGTTAGTTCAGATTTGGTGCCTGCTATCTCCTCAGACTTTGGGTGACAGCTTTGTACGGTGTTAGTAATAGAACTATTCCTAGAAGCAACATTCACAGTCTGGTTCTCTTGTGCTACATCAGGTCCCTCCCTAAACAGCTGGCCTTCTGTTCACAGGCCTTTATGCTTGTAAACTGATTGGGAATCAGAGAGATTCTCCACTGTGATGACTCAACTTTAGATTTTCTCACCAGGTATACAGTTAATTAGCATTCCTATTATTTCAAAACACAAATTCCTCAGAAATTTGCACTTTAATTTGGTTTTATGGATTTGGTAATTAATTTATCAGAATCAATACTCTCAATTGGTCAAAAAATTCTGACTCTCCAACTGTCTCTAAAGACTTACAATGTTAGAGTCAAATTTATGCTAATTGTTATCCTTGGGGTTAGGTTCCAGCCCATGCTGAGGTGTCGAGGGAGTCATTGGATAAGCAGAAAGAACACTAGGGGGGATGTAGGCAGGTGAAAGATAATTTTATTCTGCAGCAGCTCTCATCAACAGCTTTCTCACACTGTCCTCCCTGTCTCAGCTGCTTAGTCTGGAGGCTCCCACACACAGCTGGCTCTCATTTGCCTTCAGGGTCAGCAGCTTAACTTTTTCTTTCTCTGGGCACAGGTGAGCTAAGCTGTGTCCTGGCTCCGCTCTGTCCATCTGCAAAGATGGACAGCTTGAGCTCTCTTTCTCTGGGCACCATCATGATTGTACTGCGTTGGCAGAACAATTATACCGTTAACAGACAATAGTGGCTTAGAGCCACATGATGGCCTTCCCATATCACATGGCTGTGGTAATGAGTTATGTGCCTGCGCTCTAAACTTGCTGAGTCACAGAGGATGTAAACATCCTACCTCAGCGTATCCTTGGCCAAAGCACAGTCACGTTCCTTACACTACTAGTTCATTGCCTTTATCTGAATATCTTCTATTTTGTTATCTTTCCAAATAGATCATTTCAAATGGGATATTTTCCATCAGATTTCCTATCCTTGAAGGAACAGATATCAAATAATTATATTGTATATATAATACAATTTTTCTCACTCAACAAATCCAAAGTGATTAAAGGATCTTCTGGCTCCATGCCTGTTGGAAGCACTAATATCAAGGAAAGATTTCAATTACTCTTTGAGAAGGTATATTTAATTCAGTCTATCATTTATTTGATTAATAATGTTTTATGTAGATTATTAAACCAACATTATAGAGTCAATAAGTAATTCCTATCTGGAAAAGTCTTTAAATCACATCCTTTATTTCAGTGCCCTTTAGTTCTTGATTCACCTTTGGGAACATTTATTTTAAATGCCAGTTCTCTGCTTAATTCTCCCCTTCCTTCCTTTCCTTCCTTTCTTTCCTTTCCTTTCCTTCCTTCCTTCCCTTCCTTCCCTTCCTTTCTTTCCTTTTCCTTCCCTTTCCTTCCTTCCCTTCCCTTCCCTTTCCTTCCTTCCCTCCTTCCTCCCTCTCTTCCCTTCTCCTTCCTTCCTCCCTTCCTTCCTTCCTTCCTTCCTTCCTTCCTTCCTTCCTTCCTTCCTTCCTTCCTTCCTTCCTTCCTTCCCTTCCTTTCCCTTCCCTTCCCCTCCCCTCCCCTCTCCTTCATTCCTACCTTCCCTTCTCCTTCCTTCCTTCTTTCCTTCCTTCCTCCCTCCCTTCCCTTTCCTTCCTCCCTCCCTTCCTTCCTTCCTTCCTTCCTTCTTTCCCTTCCTTTCCCTTCCCTTCCCTTCCCCTCCCCTATCCTTCATTCCTCCCTTCTCTTCCCTTCCCTTCTCCTTCCTTCCATCCCTCCTTCCCTTCCTTTCATTCCTTCCCTCCCTTCTTTTCCTTCCTTTCCATCCCCCCCTCCCTCCCTCCCTCCCTCCCTCCCTTCCTTCCTTCCTTCCTTCCTTCCTTCCTTCCTTCCTTCCTTCCTTCCTTCCTTCCTCCCTTCCTTTCCCTTCCCTTTCTCTTCCCCTTTTCCCTCCTCCCTTCCTTCTTTCCTTCCTTCCTTCCTTCCTTTCCCTTCCCTTCCTCTTCCCCTTTTCCCTCCTTCCTTCCTTCCTTCCTTCCTTCCTTCCTTCCTTCCTTCCTTCCTTCCTTCCTTCCTTCCTTCCTTTCTTCTTTCCTTCCTTCTTTCCCTCCTTCTCCTCCCTCTCCTCCCTCCCCTCCCTCCCCTTCCTCCCTCCCTTCTTTCTTTCTTCTTCCCTCCCTTTCTTCTTGACTTCCTTCTTAAGTATTTAAACAATATCAAAAGCCATTCAAACCCTTTCTTCTTCTACCCTACCTCAGTTCTAATACTCATTGGAGTCACCCTACAGTATAGATGAGGTCCAGGCAGTTGGATTAGGAATAAGAGTAAGACAGTGCCCTGGTGTGGCTGGAAGGTTCATTGTATACAGGAGAATTGAGCAAATTTCTGAATCTATTAACGATGAGAATCAGGCTTCTCACTATTATGTAAGAGATGTATAGATATGAGGAAACTAGAATAAAACATGTGTTGTGGAATTGTTATTAAGTTGTCAGTATGAGGTTGGGCATGGTGGATCACACCTGTAACCCTAGCACTTTGAGTGGCCGAGGCAGGAGGATCACTTGAGGTCAGGAGTTTGAGAATAGCCTGGCCAACATAGTGAAACCCTGTCTCTACTAAAAATACAAAAATTAGCTGGACATGGTGGCTGGCACCTATAATCCCAGCTACTTAGGAGGCTGAGGCAAGAGAATCACTTAAACTTGGGAGGTGGAGGTTGCAGTGAGCTGAGATCATGACATTGTACTCCAGCCTGGGCAACAAGAGCAAAACTCCATCTCAAAAAAAAAAAAAAAAAAAAAAAAAGTCATCAGTATGAACTCCTGTTCATGTATAGATAGATTATACAGGTAGAGATAGATAAATAAAGTTAGATATAGTAGATCTAAGTACACATATGGGAAAATACGTGTATGTGTCTAAATCCTGTATCTCTATTTCTATCTACATATTCATAATTCTATATCTATATGTCCTATATGTAGACTAGTTTCTTCTGGGGGACAATGATATCCAGTAGTGTAAGAATGACTATCAGTCCTATCTTAGTTTATAAATATGATTTTCCTATATATCTATATCTTTATATCTATATTCTTTATCATCTATCAAGATCTAACACCTAGATATGGATTTCCCACTGTGAATGCCTACAGGTAGCAAAATCCAGAATCATGAGAACACCTAGTGGCCAGAGCTGGGTGTCTAAATATGATTTTCCTCTATAGGAAAGCAGAACTGTTTGGAGAAATATCTGATTCCATGTCTGGAATATCTTGTTGTTCCAGAAAGAAACAAAGTGAGCCTGGAATATCTTATTCCTGAAAGAAAGGGAGTTTTGAAAGAATGATAAGAACATGTTAAAAGAACATGGAAGCAGATAGAAGAATGTTTCACTGGCGAAATATAGGACAAATAAAACAAATTCCTAGAACCCATGCCTGAATAAATAAATTGGAATATCAGGACATGTGATGCAGAAAGGTTGTTTTTAACCCTCTAGGTGTTGCTAATTTGTAGCCAGTTTTAAGGACTATAAATCCTCATAAGCTCAGAGAATATCTGTTGTCAGGATGAAGTGTAGTGTTTCAGGTTTCATAAGCAATAAAAAAAAAAAAAAAAAATCTTTAGGTCATACAAACCCAGCTGCAGGACTTGATGTTAAATGAAGAAACTTACAAAATGTATCCACTTGAGACATCATTGAAAATTAAATTAAGCTTTCTTTCTCAGTGAAGTCCCCTGAAATTTACCACCAGAACTATTCCCCAGATACATACTGATAGAAAATAAGAAGCTAGCCTGAAGTGATGGCTTATGCTTGTAATCCCAGAACTTTGGGAGGACTAGGTAGGCAGATCACTTGAGGCCAGGAGTTCAAGACCATCTTTGGCAACATGGCAAAACCCCATCTCTAATGAAAATACAAAAATTAGTCTGGTGCAGTGGTGCGAGCCTGTAATTCCAGATACTTGGGAGGCTGAGGCACAAGAATCGCTTGGATCTGGGAGGCGGGAGGTGGAGGTTGCAGTAAGCGGAGTTTGCAGTAAGCAGATGTCACGCTACTGCACTCCAGCCTGGGTGACAGAGGGAGAATCTGTCTTAAAAAAAAAAAAAAAAAAAAAAAAAGTCGATTATTACCAAAAAATAGGAGTTTTCCACGTGCTTCCTTGGAAAGTGTTAGGATCTGATTTTAGTTACTTATCTTGTAAATTATCATTAACTTTACTTAGGAAAATGAGTCAACACTTTTCAATCCACAGCGAAACATCCTGGAAAGACAGAGGATGATCATTGAAAGCTGTTCTTTGTGCTTTAAGTTTTAGTAAACTTCCATATTGCTGTAAACAATAATATCCTAATGAAAAAAGAGCCTTGTCTTCCCCCAAACAATGCCCTAATATTCAGATCAGTGAGCAAGCAAAGTTACAAACTCAACTAACACAACCTGTGGAATCAAATTTGAAATTTTGTTTTCAGTACTCAAATATCAATCTATAAAAATAAGATGTAATCTGGACCATCACAGAATATTTGAGTCTTTCAATTTCTGCATTGAGAAGCAAACACATAAATATAATATTCTGGTACAAGATTTTGTTCTATAGAGATTCCGTTGGACTACAACAGACATAGAATATAAAGTAGAATTTGATTTCGTAGATACTAGACGTGTGCCATCAATTGTTTAGAAGCTTACAGTTTCTCTTAGCTATTATTTTCTCACCTTCTCATTAAGACATGTCCCTCAGTTCTATTACAGCTCAATAGGATGAACGGGGCGCAATCTACATGAATTCTTAGCTCCACTCACCCACATCAGACTGTATTCTTGGTCATCCATTCCAAATCTTAAGGGGATATAGCATTCTACTAATAATCTAATTCTGGGTCAAGTGACTCAATTGCTCGAGGTTATACAGATCAAATTTCTCTGAGATGAGAAATTAGGTATTTGAATTTGTCACTCTCTTATATTGAATTATGGCCAATTATCAGACGCAGCCATTTTAGCAAGATCTCATAGTGTTTTATTTTAATAGTTAACTGCTTTGCCAAAAGACTTATCCCCTGTTTCCATGCATCTGCAACTGTCCATGAATTTAGTTATTTTATCACAGATTCCTATAGGTCTGGTCCTGGAATATGAATGGCTCCCCTTCCTAGCTAAGAAACTAATTCCAAATACTATATTTTCATGGCTTTTCATTGTCTGCCAACCCTTCTCAGGAAGCAATTTCTTTATCAGTTAGTATTCTTTGTTAAAAATTGCCAAAACAAGCCTGAATATAGTTGGAAGTAATGAAATTTACCACGAGTACTAAAAGTTTATAAAAATGCAAAGATGGCAATTTTGAAAATGGAGCAAAACAGAGGGAGCTCTGGTGTGCTTCTCAAACTAAACTCTGGGAAAAGTCATACCACCAGCAACATTAGGACATTTATGCTGAGATAAACAAGTCTTAACAGCTTCTTCTAGTCTTGAATCATCTGCTTAAGATTCCAAGACTGAGGAGAGGTCATTTGACTAGTAGAGTTAAGAGTATGTTACTATCCAGGGCCAGGATCAGTGGCTCATGCCTGTAATCCCACCACTTTGGGAGGCCAAGGCGGGTGGATCACGAGGTCAGGAGATCGAGACCATCCTGGCTAACACGGTGAAACCCCGTCTCTACTAAAAATACAAAGAATTAGCCAGGCGTGCTGGCAGGTGCCTGTAGTCTCAGCTATTGGGGAGGCTGAGGCAGGAGAATGACTTGAACCCAGGAGGCGGAGCTTGCAGTGAGCCGAGATCGCGCCACTGCACTCCAACCTTGGCGGCAGAGCGAGAGTCCATCTCAAAAAAGAAAAAAAAAAAGAAAGAATATGTTACTCTCCAACGGCTCTTTTGGCATGATTAGTAAGCAGAGCCAAAGAGCTTCTGGGAAGGCATAGGCTACCAGAAAGGATGGCAGGCACTAGGCTATAATATCTCGCTGAAAATTGCACAATACACTAATTTGTATAACGAAAAGGAAATCAGAGTGCGGTTAGGAAGGAAAGATAGATGTTGAAGATGGAGAGAAGCAAAGTAGTCAACGATGTGGTTATTGAAAATAATCTAAAAATGCAGACTCCAAGGATAGGAATAATCAAATATAATTTTATTGTGAGGTAATCAGGAGTCCAAAGAGTTGAATTTTTTCTAACTTTTTCCAAATATTTATTTAAAGTTTGTATTTGGTGACTTTTCTACTTTATTCTGCTGTCTTAGATCGCAGATTTTAAATTTCATTTATGTCATACCGCTTTACATACAAGGTTATATTTATGACCACCTGCAAGCCAAAAAATAATATTCATAAGCATATACATGCATACAGAGCATATAATTTCAGAATGTTTATGAGGTCCCCTTATAGCTCACTAATGAGAAGTTAGGGTAACCATGGGTCTCGTTTTAATAAATAACTTCTAACAGGCTGATCCATGGATATATCTCAAATCAAAGGTAAAGTTAGAGTAATGTAATTACTATTCTGGAATTTTCAGCTACAGACATGTTTTAGCTCATTATTTGCAAAGGCTATATATTGTGTTCCAAGATATTAATTTTATATAATTTTTTATTTTAAAAAGAATATATATTTTTTGGAGAACATAGAGTATATCTTAAGGTTATAAGAAAAAAAAAGGATCTTAGTCTCACTACCCAGAACTAACAATTATGAAGTAATTAACTTTATTATGTAACTCTTTATTTTACTTTTTTATATCTCTTTCTTTATGTAATTTAATATTTGATGCCCTGAATGATGCTGTCCTTTTCACATTTTGTCAAAGGTTTACCGTTATTGTTAGAACTTATTTACAAACTTCATTTATTATCCGTTAACTTGACACAAGAAAACCACTAGCAGAGTCAATTTGCAGATTGATAGATGGTAAAGTGTACTGTTTTTTTCTTATTAGGAAGCAAAGTGAATTGGAGGCAAATTGGATAGGATTTTAGTCATTTTGAATCAACTGTGAAAGAACTGGCTTCATTAAACTTCCGATGGTTGGTGTATTTTAACTAGTAACCAGGTTTAGATATAGCATTTTTTGGGAAATCAAGTTCATCAATCAAGACAATGTATTACATGGATGACAGGAGGATTAAAATAAAGCAAGGCATTTTCCAAATTCCTAGGTGTCTATGCCATTCTAAATGAGATTACATTTATACATATTAACCAGCCAAGGGGTAATTTCACCCTATCTAAAAGTTTCACTGTGATATATTAACTGCTTTCCATTTTCTTCTTGACTTTCGAATAAACAAAAATGACAGGGAGCCATATATATTATTAAAATCATTTATAACTATGTCTACTAGATAGAAGATTAAATAAATGAATTACAAATATGAACAAATTTAGTATATCAAATTTAAATACGTATTCTTCTTTATCAAACTTTTAGTCAAAAAGTCTTGCTGGAAGTGTAAGTCTTATTTGATTTCTTATGAAAGTAAAATTTGGGAACACAAGGTTGAAGTAGAATTCTACTTCTCTACTTATAATGTTCTATAATAATGTATCATCATAGCTTGCTTAAGGCCCAGTGATTGTATCATATAAAAAACTGTGGATTTTATTTTTGAAATACCCAAAGGGACACTGGATTTCAAGATATGTGACCATGTTAGCATTTTGAATGACTAATTTTAATATGAATTATTTTAATAATTTGTGTTTACTTATTTCATAAATATTGTTGAACAAGTATCTCAGATACCAATAAGCTCTGATATACATAGATGAAGGGAATAGTTACTCTTTTCAAAGTTTCCACAGGCTAAAGGAAGAGAAATACAAGTTAACAATTCCATGCAAAGCAATAAATGCAATAACATTAGCTATAATAGGAATAAGCAGAGTTCTATGGGGACACTTTCATCATTTAAGGAGGTTCATGGGTGCCTAAGCATTATATCATTAAGTTTAGTCAGTAGGAGTTAGTCAAGCAAACGATTGAGGAAAGGGGTGGAGGAGGATCATTTCTGGCATAGGACAAAACTTGTGGAAAAGTGTGATGGTTGAGTCCATGTTTTTGCTCTTGTGAATAGCACTCCAATGAATAGATTAGTGTATATATTCTTTCAGTAGAACCATTTATTTTTCTTGTGTATATACAATGGGATTTCTGGGTCAAATGGTAGCCCAAATCACAGTTCTTTGAGAAATCTCCAAACAGCTCTCCATGGTGGGTGGATTAATTTACATTCTCACCAACAATGTATTAGTGTCCTATTTTCTCCACAGCCTCACCAACATCTGCTATTTTTTGACTTTTTAACAAAAGCCATTCTAACTGGTATGAGACAGTATCTCACTGTGGTTATGATTTGCATTTCTCTGATGATTAGTGATGATGAGATTTTTTATGTGTATTAGCCACTTATATGTCTTCTTTTGAGAAGTGCATATTCACATCTTTGCCCACTTTTTATTATTTATTTATTTTTATTTTATTATACTTTAAGTTCTAGGGTACATGTACACAATGTGCAGGTTTGTTACATAGGTATACGTGTGCCATGTTGGTTTGCTGCACACATCAACTCATCATTTAAATTAAATATTTCTCCTAATGCTATCCCTCTCCCAGGCCCCCACCCCCGACAGGCCCTGGTGTGTGATGTTCCCCACCCTGTGTCCATGTGTTCTCATTGTTCAGCTCACACCTATGAGTGAAAAAATGCAGTGTATGGTTTTCTGTCCTTGCGATAGTTTGCTGAGAATTATGGTTTCGTGCTTTTTCCATGTCCCTGCAAAGGACATGAACTCATCCTTTTTTATGGATACATAGTATTCCATGGTGTATATGTGCCACATTTTCTTAATCTAGTCTATCATTGATGGACATTTGGGTTGTGGTTCCAAGTCTTTGCTATTGTGAATAGTGTCACAATAAACATATGTGTGCATGTGTCTTTATAGTGGCATGATTTATAATCCTTTGGGCATATACCCAGTAATGGGATGGCTGGGTCAAATGGTATTTCTAGTTCTAGATCCTTGAGGAATTGCCACACCTTCTTCCACAATGGTTGAACTAATTTACACTTCCCCCAACAGTCTAAAAATGTTCCTATTTCTCCACATCCTTTCTAGCATCTGTTTTTTTCCTGACTTTTTTATGATCACCATTCTAACTGGTGTGAGATGATATCTCATTGTGGTTTTGATTTGATTTCTCTGATGACCAGTGATGATGAGCATTTTTTCATGTGTCTGTTGGCTACATAAATGTCTTCTTTTGAAAAGTGTCTGTTCATATCCTTTGCCCACTTTTTGATGGGTTTTTTTTCTTATAGATTTGTTCAAGTTATTTATTTGTAGATTATTTGCCTACTTTTTAATAGAGTTATGTTTTTTGCTTGCTGATTTGAGTTCTGTATAGATTATGGACATAAGTGTTTTGTTAAAGGCAGTTTGAAGATTTCTCAAAGAAATTAAAATGAACTACCATTCAACTCAGTAACCTTATTACCATTCAGCACAGTAATTTTAGTTTTAGTAGAAAATAAATTGTTCTACTATGAAACATATGCCGTCATATATTCATTGCAACAATAATCACAATAGCAAAGATGTGGAATCAACCGGAATCAATTAGATCAATGGTTGATTGGATAAAGAAAATGTGATACATATACCCCCTGGAACACTACACAGCCAGGAAAAATGAAATCATGTCCTTTGAAGTAACATACGTGCAGCTGGAGATCATTATCCTAAGTGAATTAATGCAGAAACAGAAAATGCAATACTGAATGTTCTCACTTGTAAGTGGGAGCTGAACATTGGGTACACATCAACATTGAGATGGCAATAATACACACTGGGGACTACTAGAGGGAAGTGGGAGGAAGGGGAGCAAGGGCTAACAAGCTACCTGTTGGGTACTATGCTCAATACCAGGGTGAGGGTCACACCCCAAACCTCAGTATCACACAATATACCTTTGTAACTAATCTTCACATGTACCCCACCCACCCCACGATTCTAAAATGAAAGTTGACAGAGAAAAATATGAAGAAGAGCCAGTTCCTTAAAATTTACGATAATTTGTAAGTAGTTTAATGAATTTCTTAATGAGTCATAATTGTACAGGAGCTAGTTCATAAATTACCTTATATGCAATAGTTTGGAGTTTGGTTTTCCATATAGGATGCTATGGAAATTTGTAAAGGAAGGATTAACATAGTTTTAAATTTTTACTTTTCGTTAGCATTGTGAAGGCAGATGAAAGTGTGCAACAATTTAAAACAACTTATTGTGCATTGTAGGGTTACTGAAAAGAGGTCATGAAGACCTGAGTTATATAGATTAAACAAGAACATAAAGATGAGAAAGAATATTTATAAGTATTATCCATATGACTAGACTAACAGAGTAAATTGCAGCATTCTGTTTCCAGCACTTCCAGTTGAATGATTCCATAAATCATATATGAAAATTGCCTTTATTGCAATTTGGAGAGTCATTTATATTCATTTTATATATGCATTTATTACATTTATTTTCTTAAATTTAAATATGTTTATCACTATGTATATAAGGCACCTGTTAATACATAGTACAAGCATTTATGAATGGAATCTGGATTATTCCTGATGTAGCAATGTGTCAGTCTCTTCCTTATACTGCACACAACTACCAAACTTGAGACAATCTAGAAATCAATTGTTTTATGGCATTAGAAAAGAGTACAGAGTGAAGATCCTTAAGAGAAACAAACAGTGTTTGTTTCTGAAATCACTCTGAACTTTTTCCTAAGCAGGATATGAACCTAGGCATGAGAAATGAAGGTCAGAGAAAGAGTGGTAGAAAATGACTTTTTTTTCCAGGAGTTTCCCAGCTAATGATAGGGTACTAGATCTTGGTCACTCCTGAGTAATATTGGAT
Organism: Macaca nemestrina; assembly: GCF_043159975.1. Lineage (NCBI taxonomy): Eukaryota > Metazoa > Chordata > Mammalia > Primates > Cercopithecidae > Macaca > Macaca nemestrina. The sequence goes on from NC_092127.1 coordinate 28,965,450, forward strand.
TCTTCTAATGGACAGGGACTTTCCATTGGCCTGGCCAAGAATTTCTCAGAACTGCACTTCAGTCTGAAGTTCTTTTCTCTCTCTCATTCTTTTCCTCCTTTCCTAAGTATTAGATCCATATTATCAGACTAGAATTTCTCCCTGCCTATTTCTTTATCATTCACAAACATTTTCTCAAGACATCTCCTGTACGTCTAATCGTATCTTAGCATCTTCTTCTCTAAGATCCCAAATATACACCAATGATTACAGGAGGGTCCAAGGGAATCAATGTTACAGAGAGTTTATGGACTAGAAGACTCACCAATTGACAGATGATTACAGTGGTATGTAGAATATGAAAAGATGCTGGAACAAAGCGGCAAACCAATTACTAAAACTATAAAAGAAGTTATCTTACTTTCACATGTAGGCCTTAGCTGCTTATTAACCAATCTCAGTTTCACTTTATTCTTTTGCAAAGGATTTATACGACTTAGTTATAACAAGTCAACTCCATTGTCACTGTTGTCACTACTCTTCCCATATATCTCAAATACCCAGACCTTCACATTAGTGTTTCTAACTCCACACAATTGCATGCAAGTTTACCTGTACTTATTAGTAAGTGCAGGGGAACTGAGTAATAAACTATACCTGCAGTGACCTGGGAAAATGACTTTGATTCTGAAAGATATAGGGAGCTAAGGAAAGTTGGAAAGAAGGGACTTCTATCAGTTGGCTGATAATTACTGAGTTGTAAACATTCCATGCATAAAAATAAGGTGAAACTGAGAGTGGTTAATCAGCAGCTAAAGCCTAAGTGTAAACACTAGAGAGCTTCTTTTGTAGGCTAATAAAGAAGGCTTTATCTCCTTCAGTGTGAGAAAGTACACAACTAAAGGGTAAACTCAGGTCAGATAGCATGGTGGAATTCCCATGTAAAAGTTCAATAAAGATGAGTCTATAATTCTAGTTCATGAGTCCAACCTATGTTCCTAAAACACAAGATGGAGACCTTTGAGTACATACTTACTACTAAGGACTTGGTGTGTGCAAACCTGCCTAAAAACGTCTGCAGGGATTTTAGAGGTGACCTAAGAATACCAAGTAAGAGCTAGCATTTCCCCGGTGAAGAAAAGAACTGATAAACCCCAGTTTCCATCCTCTCCAATAGAGGCAAAAAGTGCCCATGTGAGGAGGTGCTCTCATCTCTCTCACATGATAAGTTGAAAATAAAAGTTAGATTTCAATACAACCCAGTTTTGAATATGCTTAGCTTGATGTATGTAAAAACTGTTTGTATAACAAAGGGCTTAAGAATTAGCTAGCATGTATGTCAGAATCCAGGAGTGTATCCCTGGGATTGAACTTTGAGGGCTCATGATACGACTGCATAAGCAAGAATTTATTGACTTGAGGCAATTTTTTTGGTATTTCATACCCTGGCAAGGACCATAAAAGATGGAGTAGACATACTCCTAGCATGGATCTCAGAAGCCTGGAGAAAGTTATGGTCCATGCTGAAAAAAGTGGAAAAGCCTGACAGATAGTATAGAAATGAATGGGAAATAGACATGCTGAAATGAATATGATATTTGAGCTCAGAAAACTCACCCAGAACATGATGTTCTTTGGAAGGGCCAAGAGTAAACATCAATCACCAATACCATTGGGTTTGTGAGAGTAAGAAGGATACCATCTATTTCTGTGATAGTCAATGATGGCTCTTCCCACCAGGTAAGGGCTAAGCTTCCTCTATTAATAGCCATGGGAATCATGGAACCATGAAATAATAAAGGTCAGGTGGCAGTGCTTAAATCCCATAAGTCAGGAACCTGCAGTCACAATAATGGCAGTCAAGAATGAAGAATCTCCAGGGGACATAACATATAGAAAATCATGGAAATGGCTAACAGAACATGGTGTCTGTAAGCACAAACCCCCTGGGCAACCAATGAGAATGTTGCTTATTATCTGCAATCCAAAGAAGGAAAAGTGATGGAGCGGGTGGCTCCAAGAGGTTGTTCCCATAAAAACAGATATGTCTTGCTCAGGCCCTGGACCTGAGCTAATATTAAGACCCATAACTTATTAACTGAATTAGTGCCTGCATCCCTAGGATGAAGACCTTGCAACATCAGAGCAAGTATAGACTGTAATGATTCTATACTTTTTCCCCAATAGGATCTATAGTCATTTTTTAGGTCACTGTATAGTGAAGAAAGCATATACTCAGCCTTTTTTTGGATGGTTTGATAAAGGTTTTGAATTAACATTGACCCATGCAATAATTTCTTGTTAGAGTATAGATTTATACAAGTCAGGTAATAAATGGGTCCTGGTTTATAGTGGTTCAAGTAGGTTCATAGATCTACCCAATAATATTTTCCTCACACTTTCAGAACATAAATGGTAATGACAAATTTGGAAATTGGAGTAACTCCAACATTGGGTCCTTTATGTAAGAGTACAAAGTACAGAGTGCGAAATGCCAAAAGGAAAACCTCAGAAACTACCTCCTACCCTAAGTTAGTAAATTTAAAATATTTTTAACAATTTCCAGTTGGAAATATGGATATTAGTGCCACCTTTATAGAGCTGAAAGACACAGGGATGTCAGTTCCCATTATATCTTTGTTTAATTCTCCAGTTTGTCTCCTGCAGTAATGATTGGATTCTGGGGAATTTCTGTAGGCTACTATTAACTCAGCCATTTGTAGCTCCAATTGCGGCTGCTATATTGGATGTTGTACTACAACTAGAGATGATGAACACAGCTTTAAGTACAGGAGTTACAGGCATTGGTTTGGCAAGTGCATTATTTTCTATAATAATCAGAAAAAGAGTATAAGAAGCAGGCAATGCTTGCATGAGACATACAACAATATTTATTTAGAGTTTCACCCTAAGGCTGTTTATTTATCAGCTCTTTGTCATATGTAGTCTAAAGAGATTTTTGTGTACACATTTTCTTCTTTTTTTACACTGCAGGGTTGGTACACTTCTTTTTTTTTTTCCTTTTTCTTGTTCTACTTATTTATTTATTTATTTATTTTTATTATACTTTAAGTTCTAGGGTACATGTGCACAACATGCAGGTTTGTTACATATGTATACATGTGCCATGTTGGTGTGCTGCACCCATTAACTCGTCATTTACATTAGGTATATCTCCTAATGCTATCCCTCCCCCTTACTCCCCTCCCCACAATAGGACCCAGTGTGTGATGCTCCCCTTCCTGTGTCCAAGTGATCTCTTTGTTCAATTCCCACCTATGAGTGAGAACATATGGTATTTTGTTTTCTGTTCTTGTGATAGTTTGCTGATTATGATGGTTTCCAGCTGCATCCATGTCCCTACAAAGGACACAAACTCATCCTTTTTTATGGCTGCATAGTATTCCATGGTGTATATGTGCCACATTTTCTTAATCCAGTCTGTCACTGATGGACATTTGGGTTGATTCCAAGTCTTTGCTATGGTGAATAGTGCCGCAATAAACATACGTGTGCATGTGTCTTTATAGCAGCATGACTTATAATCCTTTGGGTATATCCCCAGGAATGGGATAGCTGGGTCAATTGGTATTTCTAGTTCTAGATCCTTGAGGAATTGCCATACTGTTTTCCACAATGGTTGAACTAGTTTACAGTCCCACCAACATTGTAAAAGTGTTCCTATTTCTCTACATCCTCTCAGGAAACCTGTTGTTTACTGATTTTTTAATGATTGCCATTCTAGCTGGTGTGAGATTATATCTCATTGTGGTTTTGATTTGCATTTCTCTGATAGCAAGTGATGATGAGCATTTTCTCGTGTGTCTGTTGGCTATATGAATGTCTTCTTTTGAGAAGTGTCTGTTCATATCCTTTGCCCACTTTTTGATGGGGTTGTTTGTTTTTCTCTTGTGTGCACATTTTATACAGTATTATATTAATTCATTATATTGATTTTAGCGTGCTGATCAGGCAGAACAGAAATGATGGCTAGTTTATGAGAGGCTTTGGTATGACCACGTACTCTAGAGAGTGGAAAGTAATCCTAATGAAGATTCAGAATCTGCCATTCACAGATAGCTTTTCCTGAAAATCTCTTGCACATTTAATCTTATGCACATCTAATTCTTTTTGATTTCTGCTACTCAGAAGACTTAACCTGAGGCAGACATTTATCAAAAACACAGCATAATACTTAATAGTGAGTGATGGAATGTTTTCCCTCATGATGGAGAGAGCACAATGATGCCTATGCCTATTGTAAAGACTATCGATGCTAGGAAGAAACTGCATCAACTAACAAGCAAAATAACCTGCTAACATCATAATGACAGGATCAAATTCACACCTAACTGTAAATGGGCTAAATGCTCCAATTGAAAGACACAGACCGGCAAGTTGGATAAAGAGTCAAGACCCAACTGTGTACTGTATTCAGGAGACCAATCTCATGTACAGAGACACACATAGGCTCAAAATAAAGGATGAAGGGAGATCTACCAAGCAAATGGAAAACAAAACACTTGGACACAGGGTGGGGAACATCACACACCAGGACCTGTCGTGGGGTGGGGTTGCAATCCTAGTCTCTGATAAAAAAGACTTTAAACCAACAAAGTTCAAAAGAGACAAAGAAGGCCATTACATAATGGTAAAGGAATCAATTCATCAAGAAGAGCTAACCATCCTAAATACATATGCACCCAATACAGGAGCACCTGGATTGATAAAGCAAGTCCTTAGAGACCTACAAAGAGACTTAGACTCCCATATGGTGAAAATGGGAGATTTTAACACCCCACTGTCAACATTAGACAGATAAATGAGACAGAAAGTTAACAAGTATATCCAGGAATTGAACTCAGTTCTGCACCAAGTGGACCTAATATACATCTACAGAACTCTCCACCCCAAATCAACAGAATATACATTCTTCTCAGCACCACATCGCACTTATTCCAAAATTAACCACATAATTGGAAATAATGTACTCCTCAGCAAATGTAAAAGAACAGAAATTATAACAAACTGTTTCTCAGACCACAGTGTAATCAAACTAGAACTCAGGATTAAGCAACTCACTCAAAACTGCTCAACTACATGGAAACTGAACAACCTGCTCCTGAATGACTACTGGTTACATAATGAAATGAAGGCAGAAATAAAGATGTTCTTTGAAATCAATGAAAACAAAGACACAACATACCAGAACCTCTGTGACACATTTAAAGCAGTATATAGAGGGAAATTTATAACACTAAATGCCGAGAAGAGAAAGCAGGAAAGATCTAAAATTGACACCCTAACATCACAATTAAAAGAACTAGAGAAGCAAGAGCAAACACATTCAAAAGCTAGCAGAGGCAAGAAATAACTAAGAGCAGAACTGAAGGATATAGAGACACAAAAAACCCTTCAAAAATCAATGAATCCAGGGGCTGGTTTTTGAAAAGATCAACAAAATGGATAGATTGCTAGCAAGACTAATGAAGACAAGAGAGAAGAATCAAATAGATGCAAGAAAAAATGATAGAGGGGATATCACCACCAATCCCACAGAAATACAAACTACCATCAGAGAACACTAAAAATGTCTCTACACAAATAAACTGGAAAATCTAGAAGAAAGGGAAAATTTCCTGGACACATACACCCTCCCAAGACTAAACTGGGAAGAAGTTGAATCCCTGAATAGACCAATAACAGGCTCTAAAATTGAGGCAATAATTAATAGCCTACCAACCAAAAAAGTCCAGGACCAGATGGATTCACAGCCAAATTCTACCAGAGGTACAAAGAGTTGCTGGTGCCATTCCTTCTGAAACTATTCCAATCAATAGAAAAAGAGGGAATCTTCCCTAACTCATTTTATGAGGCCAGCATCATCCTGATACCAATAACAGGCTCTGAGTCCGGGCGCGGTGGCTCAAGCCTGTAATCCCAGCACTTTGGGAGGCTGAGACGGGCGGATCACGAGGCCAGGAGATCGAGACCATCCTGGCTAACACAGTGAAACCCCGTCTCTACTAAAAAAATACAAAAAACTAGCCAGGCGAGGTGGCGGGCGCCTATAGTCCCAGCTACTCGGGAGGCTGAGGCAGGAGAATGGCGTAAACCCGGGAGGCGGAGCGTGCAGTGAGCTGAGATCCGGCCACTGTACTCCAGCCTGGGCGACAGAGTGAGACTCCGTCTCAAAAAAAAAAAAAAAAAAAAAAAAAAAAAACAGGCTCTGAAATGGATTCACAGCCGAATTCTACCAGTGGTACAAGGAGGAGCTGGTACCATTCCTTCTGAAACTATTCTAATCAATAGAAAGAGGGAATCCTTCCTAACTCATTTTATGAGGCCAGCATCATCCTGATACCAAAGCCTGGCAGAGACACAACAAAAAAAGGGAATGTTAGACCAATATCCCTGATGAACGTTGATGCAAAAATCCTCAATAAAATACTGGCAAATCGAACCCAGCAGCACATCAAAAAACTTATCCAACACGATCAAGTTGTCTTCATCCCTGGGATGCAAGGCTGGTTCAACATATGCAAATCAATAAACATAATCCATCATATAACATAACCAAAGACAAAAACCACATGAATATCTCAATAGATGCAGAAAAGGTCATTATGATGTTCACTGGTTATTTTGCCCATTAATTTACACAGTTTCTTCAAAGCGTCGATGGTCTTTACAATTTGGCATGTTTTTGCAGTGGCTGGTACTGGTTGTTTCTTTCCATGTTTAATGCTTCCTTCAGGAGTTCTTGTAAGGCAGACCTAATGGTGACAAAACATCTCAGCATTTGCTTGTCTGTTAAAGGATTTGATTTCTCCTTCACTTATGAAGCTTAGTTTGGCTGGATGTGAAATTCTGGGTTGAAAATTCTTTTCTTTAAGAATGTTGAATATTGGTCCCCACTCACTTCTGGCTTGTAGAATTTCTGCAGAGTGATCCACTGTTAGTCTGATGGGCTTTCCTTTGTGGGTAACTCGACCTTTCTCTGGCTGCCCTTAACACATTTTCCTTCATTTCAACCGTGGTGAATCTGACAATTATGTGTCTTGCAATTGCTCTTCTCAAGGAGTATCTTTGTGGTGTTCTCTGCATTTCCTGAATTTGAATGTCGGCCTGCCTTGCTAGATTGGGGAAGTTCTCCTGGACAATATCATGAAGAGTGTTTTGCAAATTGGTTCCATTCTCCCTATCACTTTCAGGTACACCAATCAAACGTAGGTTTGGTCTTTCCACATAGTCCCATATTTCTTGGAGGTTTTGTTCATTCCTTTTTACTGTTTCATCTCTAACCTTGTCTTCTCACTTTATTTCACTAATTTGATCTTCAATCACTGATACCCTTTCTTCCACTTGATCAAATCAGCTATTGAAGCTTGTGCATGCATCATGAAGTTCTCGTGCCATGGTTTTCAGCTTCATCAGGTCATTTAAGGTCTTCTCCACACTGTTTATTCTAGTTAGTCATTCATCTAATCTTTTTTCAAGGTTTTCAGCTTCTTTGCAATGGGTTTGAACATCCTCCTTTAGTTGGAGAAGTTTGTTATTACTGACTTTCTGAAACCTAATTCTGTCAGCTCATCAAAGCCATTCTCCATCCAGCTTTGTTTTATTGCTGGTGAGGAGCTGTGATCTTTGGAGGAGAAGAGGCATTCTGATTTTTGGAATCTTCTGCTTTTCTGCTCTGGTTTCTCCCCAGCTTTGTGGTTTTATCTACCTTTGGTCTTTGATATTGGTGAGCTACAGATGGGGTTTTGGTGTAGATGACCTTTTTGTTGATGTTGATGCTATTCCTTTCTGTTGGTTAGTTTTTCTTCTAACAGTCATACCCCTCAGATGGAGGTCTGTTGAAGTTTGCTGGAGTTCCACTCCAGACTCTGTTTGCTTGGGTATCACCAGTGGAGGCTGCAGAACAGCAAATATTGCAGAACAGCAAATATTGCTGCCTGATGCTTCCTCTTGAACTTCATCCCAGAGGGGCAGCCACCTGTATGAGGTGTCTCTCGGCCCCTACTGGGAGGTGTCTCCCAGTTAGGCTATATGGGAGTCAGGGACCCACTTGAGGAGGCAGTCTGTCTATTCTCAGAGCTCAAACACCATGCTGGAAGAACCACTGTTCTCTTCAGAGCAGTCAGACAGGGACGTTTAAGTCTGCAGATGTTGTCTGCTGCCTTTTATTCAGCTCTGCCCTGCCCACAGAGGTGGAATCTAGAGGCAGTAGACCTTATTGAACTGTGGTGGGCTCTGCCCAATTTGAGCTTCCTGGCTGCTTTGTTTACCTACTCAAGCCTCAGCAATGGCAGACACCCCTCCCCCAGCCAGGCTGCCACCTTGAGGATAGATCTCAGACTGCTGTACTAGCAGTGAGCAAGGCTCCATGGGCATGGAATCTGCTGAGCCATGCGTGGAAAAGAATCAGCTTATCTGCTGGTTGCGAAGACCTAGGGAAAAGTGCAGTATTTGGGCGGGGAGTGTCCTGTTTTTCCAGGTAGTCTGTCACGGCTTCCCATGGCTAAGAAAGGGAAATCCCCCGACCCATTGCACTTGCCAGGTGAGGCGATGCCCTGCCCTTCTTCGGCTCGCCCTTCATGGACTGCACCTACTGTCCAACCAGTCCCAGTGAGATGAACCAGGTACCTCAGTTGGAAATGCAGAAATCGCCTGTTTTCTGTGTCAGTCACACTGGGAGCTGCAGACCAGAGTTGTTCCTATATTCCGAATATGTGTCTTTTTAAAACTATTTCTGTTTCATGCTTTCCTTTACCTGCAATCTTCTCCCTTTGTGTTCTCATTGTAGTTTGTTCAAAGTTTTATTTTAGCATTATTTTCACACAGAATTCAAGACATTGTGTTTTATTTATTGTGTGTTACCTATACTTACCACCTAGAATGTAGTTTGATATAAAAAACTACACTCACAAAGATCTAAGAATTTCTACACTTTGTTATATTAGTCAACATGATTTGATTTTGCTTTTTGCAGGGTTATTTTACTAAGCCCAATTTTTAAATAATTATTCTTACAATAAAATACAGGGCAAGTAGGTATATTTACAAGAAAAGGCAATAACATTGAGTGAGAGATGATAATAACCCAGCAGTACACAAAGGTATCAGCCATGGGAGGGAAGAAGAGGAGATGTAATACAAAATAAACTTAAAAAGGTTGATTGTTATATTTTTTGAGCACATATCTTTTATTAAATCTTGAAATAATTTTAATAATAGGAAAAATTTACAATTATGGAGGATTATTAATAAAAACATTTATTCACTCAGTTATGCATTCATTTATTCTTTCAAAAAATATAATATATGCCAATTAAATGCCTAGTATTAACTTCTAAATTCAGAGAAATTAGATACATAGATACATAGATAGATACATAGATAGATACATAGATTGATAGATTGATCAATTGATGGAGATAAATATTGGTTGTTAGACACATTTTATGTAAACATATATAGATATGCCTATACTCACACATATATGTGTATGATATAGTAGTAATATATTTTATAAATATCATAATATTTTATACAAGCACATAAAGAAATAAAGTAACAACACAAATAAGAACAGAAGCCATTTATTAAGAGTTTACTATACAAAGGAGTGAGTCACAATAATTTGTGTTTTTAAGACTCTAAAAGCAGGTAGAGGAGTAGGAAAGCTTTGTTGTGAAAGAAAAGAAAAAGCTTAAGGAATATGGAACATGGAACTCACATTCCCCAACCCAGGCCAAGAGAGGATCAAATGTAGAGGACCAGATAGATTTTTCCTGCAAGTTTTATATGAATCATTCTACTTTGCATGTTTCATTGAACCATGAACAGCAATGCTACAAATGCCACAATGACCAGTCAAGAGAACACTTAGAGTTATGTGACTGTTACTCACTACTCATGCTAATGAGTGTATATTGGCCTATATTACATTTGTGGCAGTGATAGTATTGTTAATAACTTTTTCAAAAGTTTTGATAAGCTTATACTCTTTTTGTTTGTCTGAATCCCATCATCGAGAACACTACTCTGTTTGCATGAACCAGTAAATAATTATCTATGCAGAGTGTTTGACTAGTTAAGGTGGTCCCCTTTTGGGGCTTGGGTCTGAGATTGAATTTCCAGCCTGTGTGATGTATAGAATTAGGGTCACTATGTATATGTAAGTCTCAGAATATGAGTTCTAAGAGGAATGAGGTTTTCGTCTGACACACACAAGATCAGGCATGACCACAGTCAAAGTAGTATTCCATAGAAGTACATGGGGATACAGCAAAAAGGAAGTTACTCATGACATGAGGTCTAAACCAAGGCCTTACCTTATCTGGGTTACATATTTGGGTCTACACTTGTCACTTCCAGGTAGTAATTGATTCCACACCCTACGAAGTTTACCAAACTAAAATTTAGAATGATCTAGGGTCTGGTTGATAGATAACAGTAATTGGTTATTTTTCTGAGAAAGAGGGACACTAGCCAGTTCACAGGTTGATTTGTTTAAGGTCATTCGTTGGTGCCATTTGATAAGAGTACAGTTGTCCAGAGCTTATTATCATAAGCTTCTAAAAATAGTTGGTGTATCCAACATTCAGGAATATTAGGGTAGTGACTATTCTTTTGGATAATCTATAAATGGCATTAAAACAATTCTGTCCTGAGCTAATAATTCAAATATGGAGTAAATACTAGAGAAAAGAGACATTTGTGAATGGATCATGATCATGAACCTACATAAAATGAGAAGGAGAATGATTATAAAAAGCAGATAAAGTAAAACATGGCCAGGAGCAGTGGGAGGCCAAGGCAGGTGGATCACTTGAGCTCAGGAATTTGAAACCAGCCTGGGCAACATGGCAAAACCCCCATCCCTACCAAAAATACAAAAAAATTAGCTGGGAGTAGCGGTTCACGCCTATAATTCCAGCTACTCAGGAGCCTGAGGTGGGAGGATTGCTTGAGCCTGGGAGGGAGGCCGAGACTGCGGTGAGCCAAGATTCTGCCACTGCACTCCAGCCTGGGTGGAAAATGAGACCCTGTCTCAAAACAACAACAAAACCATGAATTACCCCTAGGTCTTAGTATGATATCTTAGGCAGAACTCTCTACTATCCAGGGACAACTACTTGTTCAGAAGATCTTGGTTCAGCTGTCTCTTGAAGATCAATTGATTCTAGAGCATTTCTGATAATACTCAAATGGAGTACTCCTATGGTAGTAGCCTTCAAATTTTCTAGAATTCTGGATTGTTTATTTCGTTGTAAAACATGTACCCAAGGACTGATGCCCTGGGGCTTCACTGCTGTATCTGGAGTTTCGTGGCTGTATTTGTTGTTAACAGTCCCTGATAAGGTGGTTTCCAGTCATGTTCAAGAGCACTTTTTCTCTTATCCCTTCAACTTGACAAAATTACTGGCTGAAGATCATGAAGAGATTGTTTAGGAAGATGTTTTGGAAGCATGGCCTTAACATTTTGGTGATAGGATAGATATAGTACAAGAGTCCCCTGTGAAATTTTGCCATGTCTACTTGTTACAGGACAGAGTACAGTATTCCTGAATATAGGGGACTTCCAAGTTTCCAATTACTAGGAGGATAACCAATGTGTTTCCACGGGAGTGTACCACTATGGCCCTTAAAGCTAGTAGTGAGAATATCTTTGTGGGAGATGTGATCCAATCAATTTTTATCAGAAATGTTTGTGTATGCCTTTTAAAATGCTTTTGTCTAATTTTTAGGATTTTATTTTTTTTTTATTTTTTATTTATTTTTTTTTTAGCCTCAAGTTTACTGAGAAAAGAGAGATTCTATAGGTGCCTTTCCAAGCTAGTACAATCAGCTTCTGCCATCCATAGTTTAGTTTCTGAGGTTCAGATTAGCATGTGTACCAGTTGATATAGGTCAGGTAACCTGAAGCAATGCTGAATTCCTCAATTATTAGTTTCTGATGACATCTGGATTTAGAGATGCCCTCAATTATAGGCTTTATCAGTCTGGGCCCAAGGTTTAAATTGTATAATTACCTGCATCCCTGGCTCATGAGCAGAATTGATTTTTAGGAGAAAGTGTCATTTGGGGTTTTCAAAGAACCCAGTGGGAAAAGGTTAGAAGTCTGGAAAAGGGAAAGGGGGGGATGAGTTCTCAGAGGTTCAGAGGGAAAGAGATTGAAAGGCTAAGGAGGAAGAAGCAGACATGGATAAAAGAAGGCAACCGGAGGACAAAGAGAAAGAATTTACCAGGAAAGTTATCTAGTTCATTGCTGCTTATGTTTTTCAAATGTTTCATTAGCTTTGGCCAATAAATATTTTAGTGAATCAATTTTTTAATCAATTTTTTTGGGGAAATCAGGTCTCTGTATACAAAAAAAAAAAAAAAAAAAGAAAGAAAGAAAGAAAGAAAGAAAAATTGCACAATGGGCCTAAGAAATGTGATTCCATATATTTTTTAAGGCACTTCTCAAATGAACAATTTCTTCCTTAGAATGGCCATGAATATTAGCTTCTGAGGGCTGCCATACAGTAGCACAGTCTGGGTAGCTTAAACAAAAACATTCATTTTCTTCACAGTTCTGGAGGATGGAGACTAGAATTCTACCATCAAGGTGTCAACAGGTTTGGTTTCATTCTGAGGGCTCTCTCTTTAGGTTGTAGTCGGCCATCTCTTCCCTTTGTCTTCCCATTGTGTTTATGTCTTACTCTCCTCTTCTTACAAGGACACCACTCGCATTGAATTAGGACCCACTCTAGTGACCTCAGCTAACCTTAGTTGCCTCTTTAAAGGTCCTATCTCCAAATACAGTCACATTTTGAGATACTGGAAATGAAGCCTTCAACATATAAATTGGGGAGGAGGGCAACAATTCAGCCTATAACCCTATTGAAAGCCCAAATTCTATTAGTGAAATTATGTCATTTGGAAAGATACTCCTAAGAATTCAAAATGTAATGAGTGCATGTAAGAAGCAGGAGTTTTTCCTGTTGTAGAAGATAATTTAAATTTGGAGACTACCATGACAGCCAGCAATGGTTGATTGAAAGTCTGGCTTGGACACTTTGTGTCTTAGGCTGCCCAACTACCTGTTGGTCACATGCTCTGAATGCAGACCCAACAATTCATACTTTTTGAAAGGCAGAAAACCAGAGAAAATGTTCTCTGGATCAAAGCCAATACCTCAAGATAAAGAACCAAAACAGGAAGAGAATCACATCCAGCTTTATTGGTGACAAACAGCAAAGTTATCTAAGTAGACATCTGTGTGGTGAGAATAGAGAACTCAGTGGTTTGTGAGACCCATTCCAACAGGCTAATAATGCTAATACCTTAGTTCTACCTCATTAATCTTTGTATGGAAAGCAACACTTTTACATAGCACAAAACAAAATGGAACCATGAAACACAGCAAAAAATGCGAAGAAGAAATGCCCTTCTTCCACCACCAATGCTGAACAAATGTAAACCAATAACAAAACTCTGGTGATATGGTTTGGTTGTGCCCCCACCCAAATTTCATCTGGAATTGTGATCCCTACATGTTGAGGGAGGGACCTGGTGGGAAGTGATTGGATCGTGGAGACAGTTCCCTCTATGCTGTTCTCACGAGAGTGAGTAAGTTCTCATGAAAGCTGATGGTTTTAAAGTGTGCCACTTCCTCATGCACTCTCTTCTGCTGTGATGTAAGACGTGCCTTTGCCTTCTGCCATGATTGTGGGTTTCCTGAGGCCTCCCCAGCTGTGTGGAACTGTGAGTCAATTAAACTTCTTTTCTTTATAAATTACCCAGTCTCGGGTATTTCTTTATTGCAGTGAGAAAAGAATAAGGAGCCAAGGAACTTCATGCAAACAGAGTGAAGTTTAGATCTGGTGCTAACTTATCATGAAAGTCGAGACTCATCAAGCTGTGAGGAGAAGTCAAAGGATGCCTCCATGTGTACCACACCCAGTACACAGGTTCCATGGTAGAAAATAACACCGATGGCATCTTGGTGTACTCTCCAGGAACACTGTGGAAATAAAGGACAATCGCCCAAATGAAAACAACATATTTTCAGAGTTCGCTATAGCAAAGGAATCAATCATTATCACTTATATTTTTCAGAGACTTGAAAGCAGGCAGGAAAGTAGGAAAGATTTATGGTAGAAAAAAATAAAATGGCCTCAGGTATGCCCTGGTTGTAGGTGATTGACATGGAGAAGCTGAAGACAGGTCATGTAGAAGTTGGTCATCCAATGTAATTGATTTGATAAATATATTTGAATTCTCTGGTTGGTCCTGAGTTGGAAGTTGGGACAAAAAATAGGAATCTTACAGTCAGCCAACAAGTTCTAATCACTCTGGGTTGATTACTGTAGTCTATGTTTTACTTCCTGAACTGATTGCTGCAAAGGTGCAGAGTGTGTGGCTGGCATCTTCAGCTGGTGGCTGAAAAAGTTATGGATCAGAGTTCCATTTTCATTGTGATCTGGCCATTGTCTATTTGTATACACGTACATTCAAGCTCTAACCTATCTTTCAGGATGTATATCTAAACTATATACATACATGTTCTTTATATTCTTGGAGCTCCAGTTTCATGAAAGAGATAAATATACACGAATAGATAAATAGAAAAATATAAAAGTAAATTGTGTAGGATATGGAAAGAGAATTTTTGAAGATAAATTTTGAAGTAAGCTTATATGTGTGCCTTGAGGATAGGCTCAGGTTACAATTGTTTGAACATAAAGCAAAACAAAACAGTGTAGGCAACCTAGTTAAAAGGCGAAGGGAGAGAATATTTCCTAGTAATAAAATCATGCATGATCTAAGATATCTAGATGGAAAAAAAAAAACTAAGTGTAAACTTATCTAAATTTTACTGAAATGTGTTTAAATGTAAAGAGAAGTAACAGTGGATGCAGAAGTGGGTGGCAGCTACTCTGAATTTCTGATTAAGGAGCTTATGCTTTGATCTTCATATGATGGAAAGCTATTGAGGATTTTACAGAGAGTAGTGACTTAATCTGAACTTTTAAACAAATTGCCTTGAAGACACTGGACGTTGGATTACACTAGGTCAAATCTACAATCAGAGAAAGTAGTTTTTAAGTTAGCATAAGAATACTCAAGTGATAAGTGCCATAAATATGGCAGTGGAAGGTAATAGAGATGAGAGTAAGGAGCAGAATCACGAATCAGTTAAGAAGTAAAAGCAAAGGGCTGTTTGATTCAGAGTGGAGAGGGAGGGAGAGGCATAAAGTTATGCCTGATGGCCCAGAAGGTCAAACTACTGACACAGATGGGAAATGCAGGACTGTGGCTTAGCAAGAGATGTTATTAAAATGTTAAATATGTTGAGCTCAACTTTCCTGGGAGAGAGGTAGGAACATATTTCCAATAAATATTTTGATGTAATCTCAAATTAAAGGAAGAGATGTAGGAAGATGTTATGATTTTGCAGGAGAAAGCAGGCACCATTACAGAGTAATGGGAGTGGGTAAAGTGGAAAATGACAGTAGGTATTCCTGCATATGTTCTTATAAAATTATTTCCTTCCTCCAAAATAGCACTTACCACAGCTCTACATTTTAAGAAGGTTATTTAGGTGCCTGTTTATGTATTTCTGTTGGCCTTCTGGCAGAACAGAATTTAATGTTATGTTTACCATTCTAATTTTACGGCCTACCTTAGCCCTGAGTTATTTTAAGAGCTTCATTTTTTAATAAATCAAGGAATAAAGAAATGGATAAAAAGATAATCTTAAAGCCAGAACAAATTTAAATAATGCAGAGAAAGAAGGACATGTAAAAATGACCATGAGAGAATAGATGAGAAATTAAGGAGAATCATGCAAGTGTGGTATCAAGGAAAGTAATGGAAGGGAGAGTTTAAATAGGTAAGTAATAAACTCTGCAGTTCAAATGGAATGGAAGTGCTCTGTAAGTGAAGACGAGAATCAATTGG
This sequence comes from Macaca nemestrina, assembly GCF_043159975.1. Lineage (NCBI taxonomy): Eukaryota > Metazoa > Chordata > Mammalia > Primates > Cercopithecidae > Macaca > Macaca nemestrina. The sequence goes on from NC_092127.1 coordinate 28,981,386, forward strand.
CTTTGGCAACAGGTTCCTCGTGGATATTAGCTAAAATGATTTCTATACAGTGAATAAAACAACATCACAATGCAGTGGACTTGGATAGACAGTAAATGGAAAAGAAAATTAAGAGAGTGCAGGCTAGTTTGGAAAATATGAGTGGAGAACTGAAGAAATTATAGGATTGTTATAGCGAGAAGTGAGATCAAATAATACTATTATTGTATTTTGATAGCAATTTTGAATCTGGAAAATTTGCACATATTTTTAAGTTACAAGGAAGGTGCAAGTAGAGAGAAAGAGGGATGGAAAATTCCAAAGGAAAAATTAAAAGTAATTAATAGTGAGGGCAATTCCCTGTTGGGAAGAAATGCCATTAGCAAAGAAAGTAAAGGGGAGTTTGGATAAATACAAAAAAAGCAAGCAAACAAGAAACCACACAAAACTATGTACAAGTTTTTAGGGAGGGATTGGGGAGAAGTGGCGAAATAAAAGGAAATCATATCTAATAACTTCCATTATCTTAATGGGCCAGTATTTGATCTCACATCATCTGGTTTCAAATTCATATTAATAATCTCAGCCTAAAACTGCATTTTAAGGCGTAATTGGGAACTGGACCAGATTTAGAAAATAAGACGCTCATTTTCTCATATATTAGGTATCTGTGGCGGGGTGTATTGTCTATCATGGTCTCACAAGTTCTCCTATACATCATGTTTTTGTTACATTTTGATGCTGATACTCCTCTCAGTGAGAGAGAAGAGGTTTGTGCTTTCTGCTCTAGTATGTGGGTGAAAATGTGACTACACTTGAAGTGACTCCTGGGGTTAAGTCATTAAAAAGTGATACAGCTGCCACATGGTTCTCGTAGGGCACTCATCCTTGGAACCCTGCTATTGTCATGCTTTGAGAAAATCCAGGCCATTCAACAAGTGCATAGATGGGTGCTCTGGTGCACAATTCCAGCTAAGCGTCTATCCTACAGCAAGCTCCAAGTTGTGAACACATGTCTGGACCATCTTGTAAGCAGATGCTCTAGTTCCAGTCACATTGCCCCAGCTGTTACTGTATAAAGCCTAGATGAACCTTCCCTATAAGCCCTGCCTACATTGCCAACACATGAGCTAAAAACAAATATTGTTGGTTTAAGCCATTCCAAATTGGATTGGTTTGTTATGCAGCAATAGTTACTTAAAACAACAGCATCGTTTTTATATACATCTCCCATCACACAAACACACAGATATTCTGTTAAGTAATATTATGCTGGACAAAAACGAAAATCTCAAGGCCTATGAAGAAACAGAAGCAGACTGAGTGTAGCAGCTCATGCCTGTAATCCTAGCACTTTGGGAGACTGAGGCAGGTGAATCACTTGAGGTCAGGAGTTCAAGACCAGCCTGACCAACATGGTGAAATCCCGTCTCTACTAAAAATACAAAAATTAGCTGGGTATGGTGGTATGTGCCTGTAATCCCAGCTACCCAGAGGCTGAGACAAAAGAATCACTTGAACCCAGAAGGTGGAGCTTGCAGTGAGCTGAGATCGTGCCACTGCACTCCAGACTGGGTGACAGAGCAAGACTCCACTTCAAAAAAAAAAGCAGAAGGAGAACACTTTTTCTCTTCCTATTAGAAAATATTTAATTAACATTTTCTGACCTAAGACAGATTAGCTAAATAATTTGACTTATTTTTTAAAAATTGTTTGAAAGTTATTAATTTATCTAATAATTTTCTCTGAAAAATATTCTTCATGAAATATGTAGGCAAACATAGAGTACTTTTCAGACATAGATTCGTTGAGTTCATGTAGTTAAAGTGTTTGGGAATTATTGATTCCATATGACATATACATATAATAGAAAAGCAAATAACAGAGAATAAAATGTATTTGTTTTTCTTTGTTTACTTTTCTCTTGTATGTAGACTCCTTAGAAGATACTCCTTGAAATAGAACAATTTAATTTTTTGAGCACTTTACAATGAATAAAAACTTTTAAAATATTTTTGTTGCTATAGCAGCAATATTCATATCTGAAAGAATTTTCCTCTTTGACACTATACTGGTTGCTTGGCAATTAATGCTATATGATTTTCAGCAAAAAGATAGTGTCTCTGAAAGTTGCTTAGAGGTGTATTAAAATTAGAATTTTTCTTAGATTATACACTATTATATGAGACTTAATCTCTCTGTTAAAGGCTAAAAAAGGAAAATATTTGCATAAAATAATTCAAGGTTAAAAAATAAAATAGTATTAATGAGTAGGTGAAACCATCAATAATAATAACTTTTTGACTTTTAGCATTTTTTTGACAATGTTTTACTTGCTAATGTTTCCTGTGATTCATAAAGAGTGTTCATCAAAAAGAATATAAGAATATGTATTAAGGATTACTTTGAGTGAAAAAATTGCCTTTGTCTCTGATGTCAATGTTCATAGTCTAGACTCAGAAATTAAAAGATAATATCAATGTGATAATCCAAAGTTTTATAGTAAATGAGAACTGAGAAATACTTAAAAGTAAAATAGTGCCTTTTTATCATGTGTATTTAAAAAGCTTTGAAAACTGAATAGTACTATGTAAGGTTTTTTTAGGCTTATGGCTATTAGACTTGAGAAAATAACTATAGTAGAACATGAGATAAAAACATTTTTCTGAGAAGAAAGATAAAGAACAGAAAGAAGATATCATTATGACTTAACAAGTTCACTGAACAGCAGATGGAGTTATTATGGAGGATGAAAGATAAAAGATAAGAAATAAAGAGGTGAAGTTAGTGAGGTTAACAACCTGGGGAAACATCAAAGCATCAAAACTAAAAAGGAAGATGTGTCTATTCAAAGACCCCATCTATTATTCAGATACTGGTAAGGCCAATACTGTGGGTGTTTTGATATCAAAGTCGTTTTAGTTGAACATATAAAAATAGAGGAAAAAAACCATGTGGAAAAATGTGGACTGTTGTTGAATGGAAATGTGAGAATTTATACACTAGACAGTTAGATATTTGATCAGAGATACATAGAGTAGGCTTAACACACCCTAAAATGGTTTCATCGTCCACTTCAAATGTAAATTACATCTTTGAAATGTGTCCTTTTATTCTAAATTTCTTTAGTTAATGGTTAATTTGTATAGAAAGACAACAAGAGAAAATATTTCTTTTATATCATATATGGAAATAATTTAGAGATTATATGTAATATATAAGATGTACAAAAAGTTAAAAAAAGCATTTTACTGTGTAATGCAGTATAAATTAAGATAAATTTAAAATAATTCATAAATTTAGAAGCAAAATAACTTAATGGATCAGTATATTATCACAGCCAAATAAGTATTTTAAATGTAATCAAATGAATGTATTAGCTTAATATCCAGTAAACATATGAGACCATATGCTAGTTATTTTAATATTTATCAAAAGCTAAAATGTAAATAAAGTAGCTGTCTTAAACATATTTCAAATGATAAAACATTTGATATACATAGGAAATAATAGCAGTTTCCTCAAACTGTAAGACATTATTGGGATTTGTTTTACTTAGAACACTATGTTGTTGGGAACAGGCCCCCAAAACTGGCCATAAACAAAATCTCTGCAGCACTGTGACATGCTCCTGATGGCCGTGACGCCCAAGCTGAAGGCTGTGGGTTTACCAGAATGAGGGCAAGGAACACCTGGCCCACCAGGGCGGAAAACCGCTTAAAGGCGTTCCTAAGCCACAAACAATAGCATGAGGGATCTGTGCCTTAAGGACATGTTCCTGCTGCAGATAACTAGCCAGAGCCCTTCCCTTAATTTTACCCCATCCCTTTGTTTCCTGTAAGGAATATTTTTAGTTAATCTATAATCTATAGAAACAATGCTTATCACTGACTTGCTGTCGATAAATATGTGGGTAAATCTCTGTTCCAGGTTCTCAGCTCTGAAGGCTGTGAGACCCCTGACTTCCTACTCCATACTCTGTACTTGTGTGTGTGTGTGTCTTTAATTCCTCTAGCGCCGCTGGGTTAGGGTCTCCATGACGGAGCTGGTCCCCGCACGATATATTTTCAATAAGCATAACAATAAATTGGAGGTGATTCCTCATAAGGTTAAACGTAGAATTACCATGAGACCTAGCAATTCCACTTCTGGGTGTATGCCCCAAAACTGTAAAAACAAGGAATGTGTCTTAATTTGGTCAGGCTGCTATAACCAAAATAAAATAGGTTGTGTGACTCATAAACAATATAATTTTATTTCTCACCGTTCTGAAGGCTGAAAGTTCATGATGAAGGTTCTGGCAGATTAAATGTCTAGTGAGGGTGTGCTACCTGGTTCATAGATGGCTGTCTCTTGCTGTGTTCTCACATGGTGGAAGGAGCAAGGGATCTCTCTGGGGTCTCTTTTATGAGAACACTAATCCCATTCATGAGGGCTTCATTCTTATGATCTACTCACCTCCCCAAAACCCCATATTAGGGATTAGGTTTCAATATATAAATGTAGGGAGTAGGTATGAATATTTAGTCTATAACAAACTCGAACAGATACTTGTACGCCGCTGTTAATAGTAGCAGCACTCACAATAGCTAGGAGGTGGAAGCAAGCCAAGTTTCCACTGAGGGTGAATGGATCATCATATTGCAATACATGCATACAGTGGAATTTTCTTTGGTCTTAAATAGAAGAAATTGTTAGGTTGAGCCTGGTGACTCACGCCTGTAATCCCAGAACTTTCAGAGGCAGAGGCTCCCAAATAACCTAATCTCAATTGTATTAGTCTCTCTGTATTTCAGGTGGTAATGTGTTCTGTGACATAAGTTATCTAGTGGGTCTGAGAAACGTCATTGGTTTTCAGTTTTTTTAACTTTTTTTTTTTTTTTTTTGGTAAGAATGGGAGTGATGACTTCCAAGCTCCTTGTATTTCAGAGCGGAAACCAGAACTCTCTTTATACTGAAATTAAATGCTTTTCTAAAAGATAGCTTTACAGAAAGAAAATATATAGACAGAAAGTGATGAATGGTCAGCATAAGTAATTTTTTAAATTTACATGCTCCTAAATCACCTTCCAGTTTCTGACTATTAATATCATAATCGATTTGTTTTTAATCAAAGTTCTTGGCACCCATGCTTCTTCTCTGGGTCTGTAAGCACATATTGTATTAAGAATATTTTAATAATTTAATAATAAGTACCCATATATCTTTAGAAAATATCACTTTCAATATATTTATTTCTGTCATTTGTCTAAAATACTTTCATTTTATTTTTGCTTTTTAGAAAGCACACATATTTTTATGGTCATTTATATCGCTTGTGGGTTTCTCTCCATTGCAATTTTATTCTTTTTCTAAGAACTATTACACTTTTTATGAAGGAAGCATTATATTTCACTTACCATCCCCCAGTATCTTTCCTGAAAAGTAAGACTTTTCTCCTTACAAATGTGTCATTATTTGTATAGTTAGCTGTTTCTATATAGGAACCACACATCTGTTTACCAAAACTTCTTGAAGCAATATTCTATAATTGTACAAATAGCATTGATAAATACATGAGAAAGATGAAATCATGGCAATTTTTTGAAAATATGTTATGTAATTCTTTTTTTTTTGAGATAGAGTCTCACTCTATCACCCAGGCTGGAGTGCAGTGGTGCGATCTCAGCTCACTGCAAACTCTACCTCCTGGGTTCACACCATTCTCCTGCCTCAGCCTCCTGAGTAGCTGGGACTACAGGCGCCCGCCACCTCGCCCAGCTAAATTTTTTTTGTGTTTTTAGTAGAGATGGGGTTTTACCATGTTAGCCAGGATGGTCTCGATGTTTCTGTAATTCTTAGTTTTATGGGGATTCAATCCAGTCCCATATGGCATCAGGAATGAAACCATAAAATGTGACTGACAAAGAGTGGGAACACATGGGCTCCATCACTGTTATTTTTTCTGCAGTGTCTTCTCATTTCCCCAGAGGAAATCATGTGCTTTCTATGGTGAGAAGAAATGTAAGGAAGTTTGAAGGATGCTAGAATTAAACAAAAATATTCAACTTAAAAAGAAAAATAATGTATATTCTAAACTTTTTTTTTTTTAGGTTTCTATCTCTAAATGTAAATTTATATTGCGAGCAGTCATAATGAAACATGGAAGTAAATATAATTCATCTATAACATTGGGAAATATCTCCAGTTTTTAAACATCGTGAATTAGGAAAAAGTATTTAATCTGTTGTATTTGCTTTTCATAATGACACAATTGTAGATACAGCATCAGATACATGACTGAAATGAATTTCAGTGCCAGCTCTCCATGAATAACACAAGAGGAAAATAAAAAATAAGAAAAAATTAAAGTAGGAAGGGTTTGGGAAAAAATTACAAAATCCTGAGGATTTAGAGAAAATATAAATAAAAATCCTACTAGTGACAAAGCAAAAATTGCACTGTACAAAATAAACAGATAAGGAATACTTTATTTAAGGCTACTCCAATAAAGAGAGAGGCCAGAATGATGTCTGAACTGCAGTAAAACAAAAGACAGAAGAGATTTTTAAGAAATGGAGTAGGAGTATCTAGGTCATGTTGGTTTGACAATTGGCCTTATTCAAAGAAAACATAAGCTTTCTTGTACCTACATGACAGGAGGTAGTTTTACAATTTGGAGCAAGGTACTCACAAATTTGAAGTTAGGCTCCTACCTAACTATGGAGACTGAGAGATAGGGGTGCCATCATCCTTTACTCATTACATTTCAAATAGATGGCTCCCAGATTCTTGAGAAAGACAGTCCTGGGTTGTAGAATGGGCAAAAACAAAACAAACAAAAAATTAAAATGTTTACTTTCAAAGGGGAAAAGAAATAATTTTCAATTACAACTTTTCTAATTGCACGCTCTAAGAAAAGAGAATTGTGGGACCTCTGCAGTTAAACCACCTGCAGTGGGAGGGAGTCGGGGCCTGTGGATTGAATAAAGCCTGTTTACATTTAGTCAAGCTCAGGGAAACATCAAGACTGTCTTGGTTACTAAAAAGGGAATTTGTATTAGAAGTACCTGCATAAAATTATACTCACATATGTGCATACACTCTTTCATAATAAATATATTTCAAATGTTTATTAACCAAATTAAAATGACAGAAAATATTTTAGTATTTGTTATGTTTCTTACAATATGTGCACATAAATGTGTACACATTTAGATAACATAAACTTACCTGAACAAATTTTCTATAATATATGACTAAAATAAAGGTAAGGCCATATATATATATATATATATATATATATATATATATATATGAGCAATGTCAGCCTTTTAGAGTATAAATTATAACTTTATTTTCAAAGGATAAGTGATAAGTTCTATGGAAACAAAAAGCTAATAATTCTATGAAAATATGAGGCCCTTGGTAAGGTTGCAAGATGTTTGTTATACAAACCTAGACACATTTTGATAGGCTTTATAATCTAATTAATAAATATTAGTGATATAAATGATTAAGGAGCATTAAAATGCAAATGGCTGGGTTCTCATTTTAAGTGTAACATGACTAATTTCTAAATTTTATTTCTTTAGAATTTAAATAAGGTAATGTATTTCACTCTAATACATGTGATAAATATGTTAATTACTTCTGTATACTTTCATTAGTAACACAGCCAGTGCGATTCTGGTAACTTCCTCCCCACCCTCAGCAGGTTAAAGTACATTGCCTTGGTTTATTGTCTTCTTTATCCATATCAACATCTCAAAGATGAAGAGGCAAGGTAAGGACGATGTCATTCTGGTGAATATAAATGTAGCTTCTATAGGTAACCTAGTTAACATTGTGAAATCACATTCTATATTTATACTTCAAATCAATGTTACTGTGCTATATTTAACAGGTAAAATATAACTATTATTTAGTAGATCAAAGTTTAACTGTACATGCTTTTATAAATTATAGATATTCACTCTACTTTCTTGACATTTGGAGTATTATTTGATCTATTGGTTTACAATTATATTTATTATTTTGACAAAAAAATAAATTTTAATAGCCCAATATAAGAAACAACCTAATGTCTATCAATATGCTAATAGATAAACAGTGCCTAGATTCCCATAATGAAATAGTCCTCACAATTGAAATACACACACACGCACAATGCCACAGCTAAGCCTCAAAAACATTCTGCCCAGTGAAAGAAGTCATACCTCAATGAGTAAATGCTGTCTCAACCTATTTACATCAAATTCTCAAAAAAGGCAAACTGAGAAACCTATAGTCTCAAAAAGGCAAAACTAATCTCTCTATAGTAACAAAAACTAGATGAATAGATGCCTGGGTCCTGCAATTGAGGTAATGGTTGGCTGGAAAGAGGCATAAGGAAACGTTTGGAGTTAAGGAAATTGTCTATATCTTGATGACTATGGCAGTTATTTCAGTGAAAAATTTCTAAAAGCAGCTGTTTACTCAAAATGGGTGCAGTTTATTGTATATCCACTAGATTTCAAAAGAATTAAAAATATAGAATATGAACCACGTGACCTTTAAAGATTCTGTTTATCACATAAGGTTCTTAACATTGAAAATCATTATTAAAATAAATATATCTTCTCTTACTATGAAATTTTAGAAAAATAAAATACAAACTGATGAAACTTTTAGTTACTATTACAGATTATTAGTATCTTTAATAACACTAACAGCTGTTATAGAGAAAAAAAGAAAAAAGAGCAAACCACAGTGGACTTAGGAAAATTGATCTATGTCTTGATATTTAAAGTAATAAAAGTAAAGGTTAGAAAATATCAAAGTATTATGCATTGAATAATAACAATAATAAAAACCTTCACGTCTTGCTTATATAATTTTGGAACTGCAGTCACTAATTCCTCTATATTTATGAAGAGATACACATGTCTTCGATAAAGATATGTTTCTTTTCCATTGGGCATAAAATGATCCTTTCTCTGATAACTTAAATTGTTTGCATTTAGTTTTGAAACATGGTTAATTTTCTTTAAAGAACATTAAATATATATATGTATGTATCCATATATATTTATGTGTTAAATATATATCCCTCAATATTTTAGAGATACATATTTAGATATATATAAATATATAGGTACATACAGTATATATATTTATATATATATTCCCCTCATATCGATTTATCTATCTAGCTGTAATACCTGGAATTTGGAGTTTGGAATTGCAACCTGGGATTTTGTTTTTAAAAATCCTCAATCTCTCTGCTCACTGTTCAATGACGATCAAAGCTTGGGGAAATGGGATTTAGGATGAATTTGTAAGAATCCATTCCAATCGTTTTTTTACATCAGTATTTTTTATTTTCTGTTCAAGGTAAACTGATGACATGATAACATCTGTTCTGCTACTCCATTTTAAATTGGAAGTCTGAACAAAAATTATAAAAAAATGATTATGCCTCAAATATGGTAGAGTGGTGGCAACTGGTGACATGCCTCTGCCAGAGGCTAGTGTTTGGTTCAGAACAACAAATAAAATAAATTAAGTTGTATATCTAAATAATTCACAAGCTTACATAAACCATTTTTGTATTGTCGATGTGCTAATGTTTTCTTGTGTCATTTACTTATATTCTACATTAAATTTGCTTCTACCCATCACATTTAATCAAATATAAGTGATGTGTATATGAATAGATGAATATATTCAAGTGAAATTCTGAACATATTTTTATATACTATCTGTCTCTTTCCTAATAATATTTGACATAGGAGTATAACACGATAATATCATAACAATAAAGTGTCTAGGAAAATGACTACTAGTGGTTGGAATATATCAATAAATTTATAGCAGAATAACAACATTTGTATGAGTATTGGCTACTTGGGCAAAAGTGCAGAAGCTTAAGTTTAAACATGCATAGAAGGAGCTGTTGGTCATTCCATCAAAACCACCACAGGCCCTAAGTATCCTTTTAGGGTAGAAGTATGACAGAGGAAGGAGAAAATTGGGGAGAAAATAGTGACAAAAAAAATGAAATATCTCAACAAGATATTACAAAATATTCTTACCACCTCTTTATCATTCATCTCTACAGAAGAAATAATGGTCAAATATTTACTCTTAACATCCTATGTGTTTACCTCTTGTGCTTGAAAACTATATAAACGCTCCTCTGGTTCCAGGACATTTAGTTGGTAAAAGTGCATGAGACTAAAACCTTTGCATTATGACATTTGAGACCTTCTGGGATGATGACCGGGTCCCTACCAACCCTACAGCAGGATATCGGTAGGTGATAAGAGCCACTCACCTTCACACAGGCGAATCAACTTCTTTCTGCTTCATTTTAAAAATATGAAACGGAAAATAAAGATGACTAAATATATAAAGAAAGTCTACATTATTAAATTAAACATAGGAACAAAAATAAATAAATAATAGATAACATAGATGATAATGATGATGAAGATGATAGATAGATAGATAGATAGATAGATAGATAGATAGATAGATAGATAGAAAAAAAATCAAGTGATTTTTTAAAAGAGGCAGTTTAGGATACATAACATTTTTAAAAAATGTGTTTAACAATCTCAAATAATTAGAGACACTACACTATTCGTAGAACAATAGGAAAATACTGAAAAAGAAATGATCAGACATTTCTTAAAGTGCCCAAGAAAATTACCAATATGCTATAAGAAATTAAAATACAATAAGTTACAAGAAATTATTCAAAATATAAGACAAACAATTAGGTGGTTATTACCTGTTTTACTTTGGTACACAGTCCACTTAACTATAGAAGCTAGATCACTAAAAACCATTATTTAAGCAGCACCATAAAGTTGGACTTGGGTGACTACTTACAATCCTCAAAGGGGCTTTACAGAGAAGAAAACAGCTTAAAGTGAACCTTGCAAGGAAGGGAGTAAGACATCACAGCATGTGATCACACAAAATAATTCCCGAATAGTTGAGAAGAAAACAAAGTAACTAGAGGTAAGAACTAGCAGAGAAACACATTTAAATACACAGTAGCACTATTTCAGATCAGTGACAATATGTAAATAAACTTAAATAGTTTTACAGGATAATATTTTTTGAAAAAATCAGAAAAGGACAATTTAAGTAACAACACTAACAAAAATATCATGTCAATTACAAAAACTAGAGTATTCTATTATCTTCAGCTTGAGTATTTCATCATTAATTGGATACCAGAAAATAATGGAGCAATTTCTACCATATTCCATATAAGGCAGCCAAAATGTATTCAATAAGAATGCAGAGGCCAGGCACGATGGCTCACGCCTGTAATCCCAGCACTTTGGGAGGCCACGGTGGGCGGATCATGAGGTCAGGAGATAGAGACCACCCTGGCTAGCATGGTAAAACCCCGTCTCTACTAAAAATACAAAAAAAATTAGCCAGGCGTGGTGGCGGGCACCTGTAGTCCCTGCTACTTGGGAGGCTGAGGCAGGAAAGTGGCGTGAACTCGGGAAGGGGAGCTTGCAGTGAGCTGAGATCGCGCCACTGCACTCCAGCCTGGGCGACAGAGCAAGACTCGGTCTCAAAAAATAAAATAAAATAAAATAAAGTAATAAAAAAATGCAGAGCGTTTTTCATTATAGCATTATTCACTATAGTCAATATATGGAAACAATCTAAATTCCCATTCGCAAACAAATGGCTAAAGAAAATGTTTTTTAAATATACTGAAATATTACTGGCCAGGCATGGTAGTTCACCTCTGTAATCCTAGCATTTTAGGAGGCCAAGGTGGGTGGATCACTTGAGCTCAGAGACCAGCCTGGGCAACATGGCAAATCCCTGTCTCTACATAAAATACAAAAATTAGCCAGCCATGGTGGTGTGTGCTTGTAGTCCCAGCTAATTGAGAGGCTGAGGTAGGAGGATCACTGGAGCCCAGGAGGCAGAGATTGCAGTGAGCTGAGCATGCACCTCTGCACTCCAGCCTGGAAAACAGCAAGACGCTATCTCCAACGAAAATAAAAAATAAAAAATAAAAAATAGAAAAAGAAAGAAATATCATTTAACTTTAAAAAAGGAGATTCTGTCATTTCCTACAAAATGAATGGGTCTAAAGGGCATTATCCTAATTGTAATAAGATGCTCACAGACTTAAAACTATTGCATAATCCCAATAATATATGGAATAAGGGGAAAAAAGCTCAAATATACAAAGACAGAAAATGAAACAGTAGTTACCATGAGTAGCAGGACAGGAGTCGGGGAGGAAATGGGGAGTTGCAGGTCATAGTACAGACAATGGTATATATGTGGGATAAACAGCTTTAGAGATGTAAAGTACAACATGGAAACTGAAGTAAAGAAAATTGTATTGCTTTATGGATTTTTGTTAAAAAGTAAATTTTAGCTGCTCTTGTCACAAAAAAAGTAAGTATGTGGGATAATAGATATATTTTTTAATCATTAAAAATTGTTACGGCACTTTACAATCAATGTAATTATAGTACATATGCAGATTCTAACATGAAGAAGGATGTGGACATAAAAATATGGCATTATGTGCCATTTAATCCAAACACATGAATAATTGCATGAAATGTTAATTGATTAAAGATTCCAGTTTAAATTTAAAGATTCCCAGAAAGAATAAAAGAGTTTACGCATAATGATAGTCTGTCTTTAAGAGATACACATACACGGCTCAGACATGCTAGAAGTAAATAGTCGAAAGAAGATAAATCGTTCAATCTGTAAGAATTTTTTTTTTTTTTTTTTTTTTTTTGAGATGGGGTTTCACTCTTGTTGCCCAAGCTGGAGTACAATGGCGCTATCTTGGCTCACTGCAACCTCCGCCTTCCAGGTTCAAGTGATGCTCCTGTCTCAGCTTCCCTAGTAGCTGGGATTACAGGTGCATGCCACCATGCCCGGCTAATTTTTGTATTTTTAGTAGAGATGGAGATTCATTATATTGGTCAGACTGGTCTCAAACTCCTGACCTCAGGTGATCCACCTGCCTCGGCCTCCCAAAGTGCTGGGATTACAGGTGTGAGCCACCATGCCTGTCCATCAGTCAGTAAGAATAAGCAGTAAAGAATAGCTATAAAAATGTCAGGTAAAATATGTGTCATAACTAATACTATTACTAAATATAGAAAGGGACATCTCATAATAATAAAATAGGCCATTAGTGAGTAGATATAACAATAATAAATGTGTCTACATGTAACAGAACTAAAATATATGAAGAAAAATGAATAGAATTAAAAGAAGAAATAATCAATAAACAGAAAAAATTTTAAAATCCTTTCTTAGGAATCAATAGAATAACTAGAGAAAATATCAGAAAAGACAGAGAGACCTAAGTACATTATTAACTATCATTACTAAATTATATCTGTGGAATTCCACACCAAAAATTATCAGATTGTACATTCTTAATGTACATTGTATGTGTGTATATATATATATATATATATATATATGGCTAGATAATATGAATTTTCCTATTTTAAATTATCATTAAAATATTAAAATTATACAGTGTGTGTATATATATATATATATATATATATATATATATATATATTTTTTTTTTTTTTTATTGAGACAGAGTCTCGCTCAGTCGCCCAGGCTGGAGTGCAGTGGCACGATCTCGGCTCACTGCAAGCTCCGCCTCCCAGGTTCACACTATTCTCCTCCCTCAGCCTCCCAAGCAGCTGGGACTACAGGTGCCCCCCGCCATGCCTGGCTAATTTTTTGTATTTTTAGTAGAGACAGGGTTTCACCGTGTTAGCCAGGATGGTCTCGATCTCCTGACCTTGTGATCTGCCCGCCTCGGCCTCCCAAAGTGCTGGGATTAGAGGTGTGAGCCACCATGCCTGGCCCAGAATATATTTTTTTAAGTTGAAATTAAATTTGAAATTAAACGGCATACTTCTAAATAATCCATGAATTAAATAACTCACAAAAAATGGAATCAAGTAATTAAAAATGTAATACTGTATATCACAGTTAAGAGAGACAATGCAGTGCTTAGAAGAAAGCTGATAGTCTTAAATTCTTGTAGCAGGAAAGAAGAAAGATCTAAAATTTCAGAAAGTAGAAATGAGAAATGAGTTCCTAATTTAAGATATTAAAAAATATATTAAATTCTTACAGGAGGAAAGAAGAAAGATCTAAAATTCAGAAAGTAGAAATGAAAAATGAGCTCCTAATTTAAGATATTAAGAAAGAAAAGATAAAATTAAAACCAAAGTAAGTAGAATGAAGGTATAATACAGATAAAAGCAGAAACCTTTGAAAAGGAGAATGACATGGAATGAAACTGATGGATTTAAAAGCTGATTTCTTGAAAAGATAAATAAAATGAATCAGCTTCTAACTAGACTGATACGGGATAAAAGAGAGAAAATGCTCATTGGCAATAATGTGGCAATGTTATTAACAGTTTTTTTTTTTCTGTTTTTTAAAGTGTGAGTCAAGTTTTTACTCTGTTGTGCCTTCCAGAGTGCAGTGGTGTGATCATAGCTCACTGTAGCCTCAAATTCCTGGGCTCAAGCGATCCTTCTGCCTCAGCCTCCCAAGTAGCTGAGTTTACAGACAGGAGCCACTGCACCTGATCTGAGCGCTTACAATTTAAAGAATGCTTCCACAAAGAACAATGCAGGCCATTGCAGTTTAGTATTCAAGTCCAACAATTTTTTAAGGAAGAAATAATACTAACATTACTCACATACTTTCAGTAAACACAGAAGAAAGAACACTTGTCATCTTATTTTCTGAAGTTGGTGCAGTTCTCTTACCGAAGCTGACAGCGTTCCCACATGAATACTGCAGCTTTACACTAGACATTAAAAAAATACAATTCTGTATTATTTAAATAGTATATTTTGTAATTCTTGTTAAAGAATTGATTACTTCTTTATACAAATAGAAGAAAACAACAAGGAATATGATAGCAACCATTGTTTGCTATGTTAATTTTTAATTGCTTGTTTATAACAACCTTTCTTATTTTAAAAAAGGCATTTGCAAATAACAGATACAGAATGCATAGCCTACAGAAGATGCATTTTTCCATTTGGCTTACAAATTTCTAGTTTTTCTACACATTCTTTGTTTTTAATAATTAGCACAAACATGCCTCTTAGATTAACCAATCTAATAATTATCCAATGTTGAATTATATGATATTCATAATCATATTTGATGACTAGATGTGTATTAATAAAATGGAAGCAAATAATATAATTTGGTTTTCTACAGTATTTGCCAAGAACTGTACTAAGCAACTGAAATCAATTATCTGCAATAGTCAATGTAATTCAACAAGTTGTATTATGCCAACTTATATTTGATACCCTTGAGTACCTAATGATTTCAGTAATTACATGGTACAGATTTTATAACCAGGTGTACTTAACTTCTAAGCACATGTAACAAAAACATAATACTTGATACAATAAATATTATTTTATGATAAAATAATATTTGATCCATAAATATCATCATTTACTTAACCTCTTCCCTGGATGCAGTTTCTTAGTTTGAATATAGTTATTTCTATTTTTCAGTATAGTTGTCTAGAAGAGTCATATTTTGGGGCAGTTCCATATATGTGTGCATGAAAAATGCTATTTCTGCAAAGTTATGACAAGATTAATTTTTAAAACAGATTATAATTTAAGAAAATGTTATATTTCCCTGAAAAGCTATTTTAAAATAGTCTAGTATATAAAGATGTTAACATTATTGCCTTATCCTACATAAAGAGAACAAATTATTATTTTTCTTGATATTTGTTAGAAAATGTAGAAGAATAAAAAATTCTGTGTTCAAAATTTTAACAAGAATCTAGTTCACATTAGCTTATGAATGTCATAGCTAATTTGTAAAAGTCATAGATTCTCAGACCTTAACAGTACATTAGAGATATTCTAACAGAAATGGTTAAAGATGCTCATTTACATCAAGACTGAAAACAGGAAAACAAAATAAATGTCCTAACCTGTTTTTTTTTTCAACCCTGAATTCCTTATTTTCTTCCAACACTCACTGAGCCTATTGCTAGATTCCAAGGATTCAAAATAAAATAAAACAACAAAGACAACCTCCTTGCCTCTTAGAAATTGTGATCTGGCCGGGCTTGGTGGCTCACGCCTGTAATCCCAACACTTTGGGAGGCCAAGGCATGCTGGTCACGGGGTCAGGAGTTTGAGACCAGCCTGGCCAACATGGCAAAGCCCCGTCTTTACTAAAAATACAAAAATTAGCCGGGCATGGTGGCGGGCACCTGTACTCCTAGCTACTCAGTAGGCTGAGGCAGGAGAATGGCGTGAACCCGGAAGGCGGAAGTTGCAGTGAGTTGAGATCACACCACTGCACTCCAGCCTGGGTGACAAGAGCAAGACTCCATCTAAATAAAAGAAAGAAAGAAAGAGAGAGAGAGAGAGAGAGAGAGAGAGAGAGGAGGGAGGGAGGGAGGGAGGGAGGGAGGGAGGGAGGGAGGAAGGAAGGAAGGAAGGAAGGAAGGAAGGAAGGAAGGAAGGAAGGAAGGAAGGAAGGAAGGAAGGAAGGAAGGAAGGAAGGAAGGAAGGAAGGAAGGAAGGAATTGTGATCTAGTGATCTAACTATAGAGAATGAAGAGAAGAATTAACCAGATGCCATCAACAACTCCTACCCTTTCCTTTCTTGGGCTTGGCAGGAAGGGAGTTTCAGCTATTTTGATCCCACTCCTAACACGCAGGAAGCCTCCTAGTATCAGCATTCAGTATTTGTACGAGAACTCAGCACAGTATTGGCTTCTTATGCCTACTTACCAACTGCCTTTCTGGACTCGGAGAGCTATGATTTTACATATTTAAATAGATGGCAGCTACGCATTCTCATATCAGTCTATAAATCTGAAAAACTAATGGGGAAAAGTCCCCTATTTTGTGTCCTGTGAATGGGGCGCCTAACTGCTTGGCCTGAGCACATTTTCTATAAACAAGGAGAACCTAGAGGATCCTGTGTGTTGTTTTGCTTCTCTGTCTTCAAAATGTTTGAATCTCTACACTCAGTCTTACCTTACACCAAGTAGTGCTAATGATTTTTGAAATGATGATTCATTTATCTTCTTAACATACCTTCTTTATTTTATCAATCCATGCTTTTACAACTTAAATTATTTCTATTTGTATTTAGTCTACTTTTCTTTCTAATGAACAAGGTCTATTAACCAGGTAACTCCACTTAAATATACACACACGTATACACACAATTTATTAGAAAACAGCACTACATTATGATCAGATCAAATTTCACATAGGCCACCTACTGCACATTGTACTTTATTTCTCTTTCTTGAAATCCACTTTCCCTTCAGAAATCTATTAGTTTCTATAAGTCATAAATTCTAACTTGGTTTTCCTTGGAGATGTACCTATTTAATATTGCTCGAAATTGATCTTTTACGTCTTGCATCTTACAAGTTGCAGACATGTGTTGTGGCCTTACCTCTTATGCATTCTTTCTACTAACTTAGAATAAGTATGTTAATAACTCAGTAGGCTGTTTCTTTCAGTTAGTGTAAAATTAATAAAACTATCATATAAATAAAATATACTTTCTGAATGAATGAATAAGTGTTTCAGGAGTACTTTAGAACATAAAATTTATAGATATTGTATTAACTGATCTTTGGGAAGTCTGAATATGTGAAATCAAAATTTTCTAAAAAGCATGGAAACAGAACTGGTGTATTGGAATCAAAATATATATGTTTCATTCTTTCTCTATCATGTATTAGTGTGTTTGTGAACTTTGCTTACTTTGACTTTCATTTATATGAACTATATAATAGTTAAGTTATGGTTAACTTTCATTTCTATTAACTACAGAAGAAAAACAACCGTCCTCATTTTAATATTTAAATATGATGTAACATAATGGGTCTTCTTTATCAAATATTTCAGTGTTTTCCATATACTCAAGACTTCACTTCTGCTGTTTTAAATTTTTATCCCTAAACTTTTATTGAAGTTTATGTCTATAAATGCATTTTAAGTATCATATTTTAGAATACTTTTTTGCTTTTGCCCTTTTCTTCTTCTTTTTGCTATGCCTGAATTTAGGCATAGAAGTTTGAATTTACAGTCTTTCAGGGCAATATCATACTCGAGCCTTTCTTATGACACAGAACCTTGAACAGAGTGTCTTGCATCTAATGGACATAAAGGAACTATATTTGGTCATTAATGTTTTGATTGAATTTTAGTGGATATTTTATAGGGAATTGAAAATAAAAGGGTTCCTGTTAGATCATGATAGGAAATCTATCTTTAGTTGTTGGCCATATTATTCCTCTCAGGTTTTTTTTTCTTTCTTTTTATTTTCCCTTAAGAAAAATTGGCAGATCCTCTGGTGCATGTAATATCATGTAAATGTCAGGTTTCACTGTTGTGCAAGCAAGTACCCACTTGGAAAAGAGACTTAGTGAATGGAAAACCACAAAGCTGACAATACTGTGGATCAGTTAAAATAATGAAGATTCATAAACTAATAATTAGTCATATGAACTATAACGTTTGAGTCATAACTATGTGTTACATCTTTTGTGACCAGAACACAAGTCATTTCTGGCTCATTGTTAGATATCACCAAAATTATTCATGTATCTAGTGCATTCGTTATTTCTTGTAACCTTAATTAATGTATAAGTGAATATGAACACTCTAAGAATTATATAAAAAAGCTATATAAAAGCTATATAAAACCACATTTCTTGTAAAAGTATGTAGAAGCTTTGTTTTACAATTCTGTGATGCTCGTTCTTGCCCGAGAGCTGATACGTGGGTTATTGTTTAAAATGATACAGTAAAGAAACGATGTTAGTGGATGCAATATGTATTGAGGGCTTAGCTCTCCAGAAGTGTTATAGTGAGTGGAACTTTTTAAAGTCTTATTTCTGGTCAAGATGTTTACTCTGTTTTATGCATCAATCTTGGGAATTAGTGCATATAGCAGTTTTATTTTATTAGAATAAATACTGCTATGAGTTGAAGTCCTTAATAATTAGAGGACAACATCAGAACTTAGTATTTTTTACTTGAATCTTAACACTATAGTATCTTCAAAAATAGGGAGAAAACAGTATTATTTATTTGGTCTGAAAGAAGAAAGGCGGCTTCCCCAACCACAGCTACCCACTCAAGACTTTCCTTCGAAACGTGTGTCTTCATTTCATTAAAATAAAGGCTGATAGTGCCAGTGAATAGTACATGTCATTGAAGTAAAGCACATCAACTCGAGGGATTCTTTTTTAAAAAGTATAAATTTTTTAAAAAGTAATATATAAATGACATAAAACCAGAAGCCACAAAAAGTCTTATATTCTTATAAAATTTATTTTCAGCAGTACCTCATTAATTGAAGAAAAAAATCCAATTACATTGATAGATTCATAAATTGCATTTCTGTGATTTATTTATATTGTCTATAATTTTGAATGCAGTTACTCTCTATTAACCATACATGAAATTTCATAATTATAATCTTGCATTTTTAAGCTACCTACTAGACAATTTTTATTAACAATGATTTTATTTCAAGTAATTTCTGAATTCAAATTCTGCTTGATTCTCAATTTCTACTTTCTCTTTGACCTCAAATACTGACCTCAGTGCAGCTCAACTTCATTGATTCCCTCGTGTCATTTTACTTTCTGTATTACAAGTTCAAGAGTGTTTGCTTGGGCAAGTAAGCTCAGTTTATCCTTGCTAGTGGGTCACATTCCATGTGGTTTCCAGGATGGGGCTCAACTTTGTTCTCACATCTTTTCCAGACAAACTAGAGACTTGCTTCTCAACTTCAGTCATTGCATGAAACTATCAGCTGCTGGTCTTTTCTGATTCTCGGTGCGTCTCTGAAAATGTCATCATGAACTTTCAAAAATTACAGGGCTTCTGCAAACATTTTTCTTCATTATTGCATATTGACCACTCTTGTCCAGAGCATTCTTGATGTTTTGGTCTGGGAACTTCAGCTTTAACTTCTAAAGGGGTCTAGATCTAGTTACATACCCCTGGAATCTTCCCATTTCACTGCAATTGACTGAACCTTTTAAAATTGAGGTTTTGAGGTACAACTTCAATAATTATATGAAGAGTTATTCTGAAAATTTGACAAAATGAAAGGTGTTTATAAGTGATAACCATGTTAGATTTCAGTGAACTGTTAGGGACACTCAAAAATGGCTATCTCAGAGTGAGTATAATTATCCTGATCTTGCTTCCTTCATAGAGTATTCATATTTTATTTCTTTCATTTTGATTTATATATTCTTATTTCTATGAGTCCAGTGATTCACTTTTTGGCACTATCTAGGTATCTATCTTTATAGGAAATTTATTGATTACAATTTAGTACTTGGGCTTTACAAATGCAATGTGGAGTCTTAAAATTAAAACTGCTTTTATATTATGTACAAATCCATACTTCTAATTTTAATATTTTCATATAGCATTTAAAAAATTTATATAACTGGTTAAACAAAGAAAACTACCTATACTATAAAATAATAAGATTTAAAGATCTAAAACTCCAACTGTTTATTAGTACTACATGTTTTGCAGCTCTCAACCATCTCAGCAACTGCTTTTAAATTATTTCTTTGAACCCTACTATCTCCTCAATGCAACACACACAAAACTCATTTCATATCTACTATATTTCCATTTAATAATATGCACTCTTTCTAAACATTTCTAATTCTCTATGTAGTAATGACATATTCATGTAAGGATATCTTTGAAACTATCTTTTGTCTTTGTTAGTCAGGGAATATGTTGTGTGTGTGTGTGTGTCTGTGTGTGTTTTAAGACAAAATAAATATTAAAACTAATGGATAACAAACAAAAAACAGATTTAAAGAGTAAACCATGTATCTGTCATTCATTTCTCCCTTTGATAATCACTCAAGAGTACATTTGAATTGTCTTTGCAGTCCTAAGTATTGTTCTAGACAAGAGAATACAGCAATAAGCAGAACAGATAATTACTTGGCCTAGCATAGACAAAGATAGTCAGTATACAAAAATGTACATATATAGCATGTCAGCAGCCTGCAATAAACACCCTGGATTAAACCCTAGTGTAACAAAATGACAGCTGTTTATTTCAGTTAAGGAGCATTTATTTTCAAGTCACACAGATTTAGTCCTAGCGCTTGGCCTGTGTAAGAAAAAAAGAAAATGTAGCAGTCTAAATCTAGCACTTTTAGAATTATGTAATTTAAATATCAACAACAATATAAAATAGTCTAGATTGAGTCTGCAACAGTATCTGTCAGTTTCTTACTCTCACTACAATATGAGATTTCAAAAAGTGCACAGAAGGTCTAAAGGACCTTCTACCTAACATGGCCAAAATTGCAAGAAAATAGCAAATTAAAATTTTAGTCATTGATTGTATTTTTACTCTGTGATTTCACAATGTCTGAACGATTCAAATCAACATTTAAATGTCTTTTTCAAAGGGCTGTAAAATCTGAGTATTATTTTGTTTTCATTTATTTTGTTATTTATTAAAAAAATTGAGTCCTTGAAAAAAAGAAAAACTGAACAAAGAGAAACAAAAATCATATAATTCAATATCCACCTTGCCAAGAAAATATGCAGTCATATGAATGTATAATAAATATAGATGTTTTATAAAAGATATACTGCTTGTGCAAGCTTTTACATTAGTAGGCAGAGACAGTTAGCTTTTGCTATTTTTAATTAAATTTCTCCATTTTGGAATATACTTTGATGTATTTTTGCATAAGTATATACTTTGTATAAGTATATACTCTCATTGAGTATATACTTTTTTCCAAAAGTAAGTGTTGTCTTTCAAAGTAAAACAAGTATTTCATCTCCTTAAAGAAAAATAATATGAAAAATATAAATACAGTGTATTTTTGTTTTTATGTTCCACATGAAAGGCAAAGATAAACAGAACAAAACAAAAGTCTTTAGAGTCCAAGCTCACCCAAGGTGCTATGATCTGAATGTTGGCAACAAAACTGATATGAAACAACTTGACCCCCAGGGTGATGGTATTAAGTAGTGGGACCTTTGGGAGGTGATGGCATTAAATAGTGGGACCTTGAGAGCTCTCCTACCTCATGAATGTGATTAGGGTATTTATAAAGGGCTTAAGAAAGCAAGTATTTTTCCCTTCTGTCATGTGAGGATGCAATAGAAAGGTGTCATCTTTGAAGCAGAGAAAGCTGCCCTCACCAGTCACTGAATCTGCCAGCACCATGATCTTGGACTTCCCATGCTCCAGAGCATGGGAAATAATTTGTCATTATTTCTTTTTTTATTATTGTGCTTTCAGTTCTGGGATGTATGTGAAGGTTGGGTTTGTTACATAGGTATTCATGTGCCATGGTGGTTTGCTGCACTCATCAACCCACCATCTACATTAGGTATTTCTCCTAATGTTATCCTTCCCCTAGCCCCCAACCCCCGACAGGCCCTGGTGTGTGATGTTCCCCTCCCTGTGTCCATGAGTTCTCATTGTTCAACCCCCACTTATGAATGAGAACATGCGATGTTTGCTTTTCTGTTCCTGTGTTAGTTGGCTGAGAATGATGGCTTCCAGTTTCATCCATGTCCCTGCAAAGGACATATTAAGCAGCCAGAGGTATTTTGCTATAGCAACCAAATGGAGTAAGACTCAAGGTAAACATATTATAAAGATAGGAACATTGTGGGTTCCACAATCAATGTCATTTCTATTCCCTTACTTCTTCTATTTCATCTAGTAACTAGTTGAATAAATAATCTCTAGCCAATCAACCTAATCTTTATTTCTTACATGTAAATACTATATTGCAAAGTGTTTACTATTTCAAATGAAGAGGCATATTTGCATTTTAAGAAATATCATATTTGTTATTATAAAAGTTTGAAAGTCAAATATCCTGGAATAAATTTGTGTTATTCTGTAGTTATTTGTATCATTTTAGTTCTAACTCTGAACTACTTTGTTAGTTAGCTCAGAATCATGAAGTATTCAAATTAGGTAATTCATAAACCTGTGTTGATACATTGCCTGATGAATTCAGATGTCTTTAAAAAATATACAATCTTATTATGTATAACTATACTTATTTCATTTGAGTTTTTTTGAACTCTTGGATGAAAGCTTCTGTCAAAATAGATCATATTTACACAAAATGCAGAGATTTGACTTTAAAATAATATTTATAGCAAAGAGGAGTCCCTAGATGAATTTAGAGAGAGATATGATAAGGTATGAATGACAGGAAAGTGTGAATATTTTTATACCATAATTTTCAGAAGACAGGAAAGTCAAAGAAATGATTAGAATACTAAAAATTGAGTGACAAGATTTTTCCAAATGACAGTGAACAGGCAAGTCAAAAAATAAGCTAGAATATTCTCTTTGGGAATGGAATAGAAAAATTGTATTTTATGAGGAATGGTATGTTAAAAACATAAGTAGATAGACAAAGTGGTGTCAAAATCATATTTATATGATTATCTAAAAATAATATTGCAGTATATGAGAATAAATTCTGAGTTTTTTTAAAACAAGGTAAATACTGTATTGAAATTTTAAGAAGTGAAAGGCAAAGAGAAGTAACTTTTAAGGCAACTAGTTTTCATTGAATAGGTAATTTTAAAAATATATAATGAAAAACTTCCATAGACAGGCAAATATGTATATTTACATATATTTTCTTATTTAGTTTAATGAGATTCATGTAACATTATTAGCCATTGTAAAGTGTACAATTCTGTGTCATTCAGTTTAGTCACAATTGTTTGCAACTACCACGTTTCTCTAGTTTAAAAACATTTTCAACCTAGAAAAAACATTCTGCATTATGAAGTAATTACTCCAAATTCCAACCTCCCACATTCTATGGCAAACACTAATCATTTTTTCTGTTCTGTGGATTTGCTTATTATGAGTGTGCCATGTAAAATAAATCGTACAATACTTACTTTTCTCCCCTAGCTTCTGAAGAAAGAAATGGTAATTTAAACCAAAGTGTGATAAGAAAATTTAAGAAAATATTGAGTAAGGCCTCTGGCAAAAATAACCAGATTAAATTTTTGGTGTAGTCAATTTCATTGTGTGATTAATTTTTATTTTTGAATAATCAGTGTGATTTTCTAACAATCAATACATTTGCCACAAACAATTTAAATAAACTCTGTAGGAATTATAAAGTGAGAAACAGTATGATGACAGACCAGGGCCAGTTTGGCACTTTCTCACCAGGTTTATGCAGAATTTTGGAATAACATATTGAAAGTACCTATTAAGGCCAGGCACGTTGGCTCACCCTGTAATCACAACACTTTGGGAGGCTGAGGCGGGCATATCACGAGGTAAGGAGATGGAGACTATTCTGGCTAACACGGTGAAACCCCGTCTCTAGTAAAAAAAAATTACAAAAAATTAGCCAGGTATGGTGGCATGCGCCTGTAGTTCCAGCTACTGGGGAGGCTAAGGCAGGAGAATCGCTTGCACCTGGGAGGCAGAGGTTGCAGTGAGCCGAGATCGCGCCGCTGCACTCCAGCCTGGGCGATAGAGTGAGACTCCGTCTCAAAAAAAGAGAAAGTATCAAACTATTTTAAAATTATAGTAATTCAACAAATTAAAGTCGTTTGGGGTTAATTGATGCCATTTTGCACATAAACATCAATTTTCCTCTCATAGAATCACAGGAGTATCTGTTGTAAACAGATCTTAAGATACAAATACTTCTGTTCAAATCATTAAATGCAAAACTAAAAAAAAAAATCATATCTTATTTTAAGCTGAGACCAGTTCCGAGCATTTACTTGTCAAATAAAAACAAATCACATCAGAGTTCTGTTTGCAAATCCCTGAAATTGCAGAGGTTTCTCTGCCTTCTTTCTGTGAGCTTTCAAGTGTTTCAGTGTAGAGCTGGCTTGGAAATAATTTTCCAAGCTGCCACCCTGTATTGAGCCTTGAAAGGAACAACAAGAATTGCTTATCATGTTGAGCATTAAATCTCAGAGTTACGACATTAGTATTACCACATTAAAAAAAATGGATATACAATTTAAAAATTGGTTTCATATACTGATTAATTACAATAACATTCTTGTCAAATCTGAACCTCATGAAAACATAGTTATACAAAAATGCCCTTTGTATATCCTTATTGGAAAACAAATGAGTGAATGAATGAATGCATGCATGCATGAATGTATTGAGTAGGAATCTCAGAGGCTACCATAAGAAAACACTTTCAGTTTAGAGGATACAAAGTTATTATAATTGCTATGGCTGCATGTCCACATTTATGACACTATCTTTTCACAGAAAGTATTTTTTGTTTCTAAAACAATGGACTTGTTTGAATAGCAAACTCTTATTTTTCAAGTTATTTAAATTTGCATTTAATCTTTAATAAATTTATTCATTCTCCTCAATAGAAAATGAATATCCCATCCTTTGGGCTTCATTTTATCCATCCAGACTGTCTCCACTCACAGGTCTGTTAATACTATATTCTATTTATGATTAAAATCTGTATCTTTGAATATAATCCTCCTGTGCTCTCAACTACACAAAGACAGGCATAGGCATGTTATTTACTGCTTTCACCCCAGGGATTTGCCCAGCAAGTGGCACATAATTGTCACTCTATGTGTCTGTTGTATTGATCACAATATGTGATGAATGAATAAATCGGGGTATTAGAGACAATGTTATGTTGTAAAGTTCTGCATGCTTAATAAGAATTTCTAGCATTAAAAATATTTCTAGTGTTTTACAATAACTTTCATCTTTTTATGTCACTGACACATCTTTGAAATGTATTCTGAATCCTCGAAAAGTTTTTTACTGGATATCTTTCTTCTATTATCTTTTTGAGAAAACTAAGGGGATTTTTTGGTCATGTCTCCAATGGCCAAAACATTTTCAGATGTGAAGTCTTTGGGGTATGCTGTGTCACCTAAGCAGACCCCCATCCCTGCACTGTGCACCCATCCCCTAGATGATGTGCAGGTTGTCTACTAGAGCATACAGATGCTCCTTTCCTAAAGACTCACTATCCACTATCGGGTTGGGATAATATACCCTGAGCAGTTAAGTACCCTAGCCCTCATCTAGGCTTTCAATATCACTGACAGGAGTTAAAGTACCTCCTTTGTCTCAAAGTGTGAAGACCCTGTGCTGAGACCTCTTTGTGGGACCAGGGTGATGTTACCCTCTAGACAAGACAAATCTTTACTTGGCGTTGTCACCCTGTTCTGCACCTGTCACTTCCTTTAGCCTAGACATCTTTCCCTCACTAGATCCCTTTCATGATACTGCCCCAAGACATTACTGCTAAGGAATCTGATCTGAGACCATTGAAATCTCAAATAGTTCTAGGATCAAACTCAAACAATGAGACTGATCTGGAAGTGGGTCATTCTCCAGCTCGATTGCCAAGAGGACCAAATCACAAGTAGTGGGTAGAATATGGCTAGTCTTATGATTTGTAGAAGTACAGTTTTCATCTGTGGTGACCTGGAATGGAATAGAAGTAGAAAGAGATACTCTTTACAAGAGCTTGTGCATTATCTCTTGTGTTGGAGGAGTATAGAGGGAAGAGCAACTGCAAGGATTGTGGGATTGGGTCACTTTTAATGACTTTGGATAAGTGACACTGATGCATTTAAGAGATAAAATGTCAGACTTAGATCAATCAATCAGCAAATTGAAGCAAAGTATAAGTGCCACAACTCTTCTGGGGCAGCATTTAAGGACACTCATTTCCTGCAGCTGGAGAGTCAACTGAACTGAAAGTCAGATACATAACATAATTGTTAAGAATGGCAGAATTTCAAAAAGGGCTGAATTCCTAGGCTAGGGAATGTTCTTATGGCAAAGTCAGTGCCACTATGAGATACTAACATTTGTGATGGAGACATGTATAGAACTTTTTAAAAAGAAAATTAAATCCCCAGAATCTCTTTGATCCTCCAAGCCTGTTGAACTGGCTCCTTCCTTTTTGCTGAAAGGTAGAGACATGTTTAAATATATATATTTCGATAAGGACAACTCAAATAAAGCTGATGTCTTATAACAATGATAATCTTCTTTAGGATCTGCTCCTATGTACTCTCCTAGCCATCACACCTGCAATGTTGGGGTTGGGGGGCCAAATCTCATCATCACCTGCCTTGGGAAGTGCTGGAAATGCTAAAGTGAGAAGAGGGATCCTCAGGCAATGTTTCTGCAGGACCCAGCTCAAACATTTCAGGAAAGTTTGTCTTGGGGAGATCCTAAACACTTGAGTTAATATAAAATTGGATAAGAAGCTTTTGTTTTGAGTACTGCCCTGTAACATAAGATTTAACTGCTTAACAAGGATCCAGGGAGATGAGTGTCTGGAAGCTTAACAGTAGCAAAGTTTCACATTGAATGAAAGCCAGCACTACTGTGGCTGACTGCCGTGAGACAGGGGAAAACGCACAAAGAAGTGGGCACACTTGCATTTAATTAATATTCAATTTTTGTTAATATTGCAAAATGCAACTTAAAAGGACAATGGCTTTAATAAACAAATTGCTTGGATGGAGATTTGTGAATACATCTATTAAAATGTAGTACTGTTCAACATAATTCATTAACTTTTTATACTATTGTATTGGTTGTTAATAAAATGACCATAAAACATTGTTTTGCCCCTTGAAATTAGAGCTATAACTAGCTAAATATAAATAGTCACTAGATAGCTACGTTCATAAATAATGGGTTAAAGTGTCCTTAATGATCACTCATTATTACTTGTTAAGTAGAAAGGGCTGTTCTCTTTTCATTTCAAGTATTACAAGCAATGTTATCTATTTCTCCTTATGTATTCATTACTCTGTTCGTGAATTAGAAACGCTCTAATTTCTAATTCTAATAAGTCTTACATAATTAGAAAATAGAAGTTTGCTTTTTGTTTTGTTTTCCTTATCATCAGTTTTGCAAATTAGTGTGATGTTAAAACAATAAGATTAGGTAGTGTAGAATGAAAGGGAAATAGAACTAACTTTATTTGACACTTCTAATGACAAATACATTCAGATTTTCATTTTAAACGGAGTCTCGCTCTGTCGCCCAGGCTGGAGTGCAGTGGCCGGATCTCAGCTCACTGCAAGCTCCGCCTCCTGGGTTCACGCCATTCTCCTGCCTTAGCCTCCCAAGTAGCTGGGACTACAGGCCCCCGCCACCTCGCCCGGCGAGTTTTTTGTATTTTTTAGTGGAGACGGGGTTTCACCATGTTAGCCCATGTTGGGATAGTCTCGAACTCCTGACCTCAGGATCCGCCCGTCTCGGCCTCCCAACGTGCTGGGATTACAGGCTTGAGCCACCGTGCCCGGCCAAAACTCAACAATATTTATTATAAAGTTTATTTCTCATTAAAAAAATTTCCAATAATTTCAGAAACTATTGTCTGAACTAGAATAATACAGGCTAAGCTTGCAAGTATTTGTTTTACTTCTACTTTTTTCCTTTTATGCTCAATTAGCTTATCTGAAAAAATCTGTTCTTTAGTGAAATTTTATTGAGACAAATTTGTCTAATTTGCATCATTTTCATCTATATAGTAAATTCATTTATTTCTTTAGTTAATATGTGTGCTACAGAATAATTTTCTTATGTATAATTGGAAATGACCTCCAGGATCATTCAATTTAATTTATTATTATTAATAAAAATTCTTCATGCCCAAAGATGAGTTTTTCATAGCCATGTCATTTAAAATTGCTGTGTTTCTACTGAGACGTAGATTAACTTCTACTAAAATATATTGCAAAAAAATACCATACCCCATTTAAAGCATATGAAACTATAATAAGTAGAGAACAATGACTATATCATAAACTCTGAGAAATACAAAAGAAGTCAGAGTCCAGTGGGTGAGAATAATGACATAGTTCCTCCCCCTTTTAAGTCATTTTAATAATCTAATGTTAATAGAGGCCTGCTAATGCCAGGTATAGCATTAAGTGTTAGAGATAGGGTGATTGATCGATCATGGTTAATGGGTATCAAGCAGCTTTCACTGTATTTTAAATACGAGAAATTGGCTTACATGGATGTTGTACTATAACAGGCTTATAAATAATATTAGATTCTTGAAAACATGATGGTTGAGGGCTTGATAATGCCACAAAAATTACTGACAGCATTCGATATCCCTTTGAGGTAATGTAATTCTGACAATATACCAGGGGTGTGGTAGTCGGTAGAGTTAAAATGGTTAGCAAATAGATACAAGTTCTTTTCTCATGGAAATTAGAGTTTATTCAGGAAAATAGAATCAATCAAATATCATGTGAAATACCTATAAAATGTGAAAATGGTGTAATCCTGATTACTCTTACACCCTTGCAACAATTTTAAATGTATAGAAGTTAAATTCTCAAAAATTATTTGAATTCAGAACTATATCTGGGCTTATGCTTTAGTACTTGACGAACAAAGAAAGAGCTTTCCTTTCCACAATTTCCACACTAAATATATAGAAATAAAGAGATGAAAATTAATCTAACTTTTTACAAAAAGTGTTTCTGAATAGAGTGGAATTGATTCAATACTGATGAAGATATGGAAAATGGTTGTATGGTTGTAGATCACCTTCATGCAGACACCTTACACATTATGATTCTTAAAACACATCTAAATTTTGCACTTCATGGCCATCCATGAATCATCTACATCTTTTTTTTTTTTCTGAAACACAGTCACAATGTTTGTTCTTTCTGTCTTTTCTTCCTTTTTCTGTCATAAAAAAATTTGATTCTTGAATTTCACAGTACAATCGCACTAGTTTATTAGCTGGACTGGTAACAACAATCTAAACTCAAGAAGTATTTCTCTAAAGAATTTCCCTTTCTAAAAGGAATTCTAATGTCAGGTACAGAGTTCATAAAGTTTCCAATTGTGCAATGCTATAGAAGTACTCTGTTCTTTCTATTAAGTATGTAATAAGTACAACTTACTATTTATGAAAGAAATATTTAATTGTTTTCTGAAGGATGGTTAGATTTCAATCAGATGCTGCATGCTTTTTAAAAATTATTTGGACATAGACAACTCTTAAGAAGCCTTGATATTTATTATTCAAATCATTATAATCAGGGAAAAAAAAAAACGTGTAAGTATAACCTCTTATCTGACTTGAAGAAGTCCCAGCTCTCTGGTCTTTCTGATGTACTCATCACACTAGAGTGTAAGTTTCATTTAAGACATCAAACAACTTGCCAGACACATGATTCTGGGATTTCTATAAGCATCAGGCAAACAGAAATCCTTCTAACCCAATGGCCAGCCAAGCTCATTAATGATTATTCCGTAGGTTGCATCTTCTAGGAGAACTGATCTTGATGTAGGTTTCCCAGAACACTAATAGATAAGAGTCCTTAGTATTTAGATAATGCTTACATGAAACTACTAAGCCAAAATAAATATGATGTATTACAGTTGTGTGTATTATGGTGTTAGCCCACAGAATTTAATATGTACTTACATACTAATAACAACTTAGCTTCTGTTTAACAAACATTGGAATCCAATTATTCACTGAAAACCTTGTTTCCTGTTCCACACTGATTTTCATGTGCCACTCACTTTTTCTTACAGCAACTGCTGAAACATAGCTTTGTAAAGGCATGACATAGTCACTGGCACTAAGAGCTTAAGTTATCGCAGTGAAAAAGAAAAGGTAGCCAAAAGAATTTAAGTCCTAATTGCACTTGCATTATACAGGGTACAAGGTGGACAGAAAATAATTTTAAAAAGTAAATTTTATTTAGAAAGACATAGTTGTCTTTGAGAAGAGTAAGGACAGGAGAGGATGGATAAAATGTATAGTACAATTCTGAATTGGCAGTCGAGAAAAGCTTTTGAGAGTAAGATAGTTGTTTTTGTTTTGTTTTTTTGTTTTGTTTTGTTTTGTTTTGCTTTTTGAGACGGAGCCTCACTCTGTCATGAAGCTGGAGTGCAGTCATGCGATCTCGGCTCACTGCAACCACTGCCTCTCGAGTTCAAACGATTCTCCTGCCTCAGCCTCCCTGGTAGCTGGGATTACAGGTGCGTACCACCATGCCCGGCTAATTTTTTTTTTTTTTTTATATTATTAGTAGAGACAGGGTTTCACCATGTTGGCCAGGATGCTTTTGATCTCTTGACCTCGTGATCCACCCGCTTCAGCCTCCTGAAGTGCTGGGATTACAGGCATGAACCACCGTGCCCAGCTGAGAATAAGATATTTGACAAAGACGTGAAGAAGATGAAAGATTGGATTGCTTCATGAAGACTTTCTGTAGACTAAATGCTTCTGCCCCCTTCACATTCATAGGTTAAAACCTAATCCCCAATGTGATGGCACTTGAAGATGGGGTTTTGGAGAGGTGATTAGATCACGATGGTGGCGCCTAATGAACAGGTTTTGTGGTCTTAGAAAAGAGACCTCCTGAGAACTTCCTTGCTCCCTTTTGCCTTGTAAGGACTAAGCAGAAAGACAGTCATCTATGAAAAAACAAGAGGGCTCTTACCAGACAGTAAATCTCCTGGGACTTTGATCTTAGAATTCCCAGTTTCCAGGACTATGAGACATAAATTTCTGTTTTTTAAAAGCCACTCAGTGTGTGGCATTTTTCTATAAAAACCTGAGTGTCCTATACACAGAGGAAAACAAGAGCAAAGATTACGAAGCAGATAAAATCTGCCTGGTGAGTTAAAGAAACATTAAGAAAGTCATTGTGAATGGAGGTAAGTGAGCCAAGTGCACATAGAAGAAATTGATTGGGGACAAATTAGACGAGACATTAGAGCTCAGTGTAAGGACTTTGATTTCTACTCTGATTGCAAAGTGGCCATTAAAGTGTTTTGAGAAGAAAAATAATATTATGTAACTTACAGTTTACCTGATTCACTTAGCTTTGTTGAGACTAGAATTTACATGGGGAAGCGGAAACAATGCTTAAAATTCTGTTGAAATCTAGGTTAGAGTTGGTGACACCTTGAATCAGGATAATAGTGCAGATGGAGAGGAGTCATCTTATTCTGAATATATTTTAAATAAGAGCCAATGTGACTTGTTGATGAATTAGATTTAGAATGTGAGAGAAAGAAGGGACTCAAAGATGACTCCAAGTGTTTCCATATGCGCTACCAGAGGGATTTAGGGTCATTCTTGGGATAAATCATGAGTAAAGAAAATAAGCCTCATATCAGATCTATTAATACAGAAATGGTTGTAAAATATATAAATGTCCTCTAAATAAGAGCATCCACAAATATCTTCCTATCACTTTAATAAAGTATATTGCACCAGCAATCCTTCCTTCTACTAAGTCATTCTCTTCAGCATAAAAACATCTATAGACAATCTCAAATAAGTTATCTCTATTCACTATTTCCAATCTCTCTCCCCACATTGATTTATAAACTCATTTTAATCCCTGTTTTATACCAATTAAATACGTCTTTTATCCTGAAGACATTTACTTTCACATTGACAAACCAAATTAATTTCTTCTAGGTCTTTTTCTTATTTACCCTGTCAGTAGCTATTGACAGAGTGATTTCCTTCTCCTCCATGAAATGTTTCCCCCACTTAATTGTCCTTGTTTATTCTCTTTCTGACTGGATGATGATTCTCAATTATTATTATTATTTTGCCAATTTCCTTTCAAGTCTCTTACTCTAAATGTTGGAGTCTTGTTCCTCTTTCTCTCCTGTTTCCACATATGTTACCTGGTGATGAAGGAGTGAAAGGCAGAATAAAATTAGAATCAATAGAGATTACTTAGAAAAAAAATAGATTGCTCAGTTTGGAATACTACACAGAAAGAACAAGAAGGACCAAACAGCGTGGCTGGAGAATGTAACACTTGAAATTAAAATTATGTAGGTGTTTTTATTATTGGTAATAAAAAGCTAGAAATTATTATGAAAATGAATGGTTGACATGTAAAGCAGAAGACAAGTTTTTATAAGAATTACAAAATATACATTAAAATTAACCAATATTGAGAAATAGTAGTGCTATTAAGAGTGATAGTGATCCAGGAGATAAAATCTTACGAAAAATGAAGGAAAATTTCTGGTGGAGAGTGGGTAAGAGCAAATGAAAAAAAATCAGACAGCACTGTACAGTTTTGAGACTAAATTAAAAGTGAGCGCATTTGGAGGATGTAGAATGAGAATAAATTTCAAATGGTAGTGAGAACCTAGGCAGTAGCTCTCTTTTGAAGAGTTTAATATATACGAATGTGTAAGTCCCATCCCTAGTGATTCTGATGAAATTAGTCCAGGGTGCACCCTGGACATTATTGTTTTTAAGGTACCCCAGGTAGCGGTTATGTAAAATCTAGAGTACTTATCTCTCCTAAACTCCAATGGCAATGTGGAAGGGAGAAGAAAAAATGTCTACTGCATAAGGCTTACAGGGAATAAAGCGACTCCAGAGAAAGACAGGTTTTGAGGAAGAATATTAAAGTTAAGAGAGATTGCCTGGTTACATTATTTTTCTGATAACAAATCATTGGTTTCTAAGGACTAAAGGGAAAGATTTTAGAAGTAGGTAAAAGGAGAAGGGTCAGAAAAGAGATTATGTTGACAGTATAGGACCAGATTGGAGCAAATGAAGGGAGTTTAATCCTTCTTGGGTGAAGGAAAAAGCAAGTATAAAACATGTAATAAAATTACAGTGGTTTGTCTTTAACACAAGTGGTGATAGAAGGCTGTAAGCTCTGGAGAAGAATTTTAGATGATCATTCTGATCTCTTCTTAACAACTATAGATGGAAACAATTCCAGATGTCATTGTCTAACTTTGAGGCTCACACTTGACCTTGTAGAAGGCTACAAGAGAAACTGTCTTCTTTCAAAGGCCAAAGTTTTGAGAAAAGTAGATTTTTTAAAACCTTGGGGGCAGTTGAAAGAGTGCCTTTAATAAAATTTCAGGAAATTTGTAAGAATGTCTGTTCTTTTCTCCTCCCTCCCTTCCTTCCTTCTTTCCTTCCTTCCTTCCTTCCTTCCTTCCTTCCTTCCTTCCTTCCTTCCTTCCTTCCTTCCTTTTCTCTCTCTCTCTCCTTCCTTCTTCCCTCCCTCCCTCCCCTCTTTCTTTCTCTCTTTCTCTCTTTCGCTCTTTCTCTCTTTCTTTCTTTCTTTTCTTTCTCTTTCTTCTTTTCTTTTCTTTCTTTTGGAGGCACAGTCTTGCTCCCAAGCTGGAGTGCAGTGCTGTGATCTCAGCTCACTGCAACCTCCACCTCCCAGGTTGAAGCTGGGATTACAGGTGCCCGCCACCACGCCTGGCTAATTTTTGTATTTTTGATAGAGACGGGGTTTCACCATGTTGGTCAGACTGGTCTCAAACTCCTGACCTCAGGTGATCTGCCCACCTCGGCCTCCCAAAGTTAAGAGCGTCTGTTCAACTACATCATTACCGCATTCATCCAGAAAGTCTAGATGATGAATGCAAATAGGAAGTTACACAAATAAGTTTTAGAAAACAGTCCTTATTTTATTTGTAGATTATAACATTACTATAAAATTAATAGCTAGTATATAGATACAAAATAAGCTAAATCATAATGTAAAGACTACCACAATTTCAAAAGCTCAAAATTCCAAATTTCATAAATCATGCTCAGCAGATAGAATAGAATTGTATTTGGCATAAGAGACAATACGATTTCATAAGGTATTCAAACAGGAGAAGAGCGAATGAAGAAGCATAATAGAAAAGAGAGAACAAAACTATAGGTGAAAAGATGATCTTATAATCAACTGTTAACCTGGAGTAAAACAAATAAATAAAACATTTGATTAGACATCAGTAGATTCCTTAAAATTACAATAAATGGCTTTAAAGTTTTTTCCTAAAAAGAGGGATATCTTTGGCAAAGGGAAGAAGAGGTAAATACAAGAAAGAAGTTGGAAAATAAAAGTAGAACAAGAGAGAGTGCAAGAAGGGAGTAGTAGAAGAAAGCATTGCTCAATTGACATGAGAAAGACAAACATTTTTCTATCTTTGAATAACATAGTACAAATATTTATTTTTTCATATAAATATGTAACTCTATAGTATTACCATAGAGTAATATAGTATAATATTACTGTATTAGGAAATCAAATTTATTGCGTAGTGTCACATAATCATAAAATGTTTCCTTTTAATATTCATTATAGAAAATCATTTCTTACAGATATTTCTAAAAGTAAAATATTTTAACTTAGAAGAAATTTTTTAGCATTTTGTGATAGTTTCAACAGTTTGCAACTATAAATTATTTTAGCCTACCTAATATATTCACATTTCAAAATACTTCTGTTTCTTTTCTTTCTTTTTGTCACTTTTTTCTTTTACTGCTTTCTTTACAATTGATTTCTAATTAATATTCTGTTTTAAAATATCAACTGAAAAATTTGGTTTATTCTGATTTTGAACATCACTCAAAAATATTTATTTTGCTCATAATGATGGTGAGTGACTTTTGGGGTAGTTTATATCATCTTGTGTGAAGAACATGTGATATTGTTTATTTATGTTATCTTGGTAGTCAGAATTATTATCAGAAAAGCCTTTATCTCATTAACGGAGTATATGCACTACTTAATGGAAAAAACAAGGTGCGCTGTGATTTGTCATAGGTCCTTAGACAGGGAGGTTGTGCTTTATTTGTTCTTGTTAGCTCATTTGTTCTTGTTGCTCGTTTGTATTTGTATCTTTGTTTGTTTGTTTGTTTTTAAAGCAGTCTATATTAATTGAATTTGGTTGAAAAAATATTTTATTTTTATTTGTATACCCATAACAGGGACTGCATGATTTAGAAATTAAATTGTTGTAAATCAAAGAAATAAAATGTTATAAATTGGGAAATAATAAAGTTTGAAAACACATAATTTGGAATAATATTGTAAAGCATATGCAGGCAAAAGATTTAGATACTTAAAGTAATTGTTAATAATGGTGAGACATGTAATCATTAAAGATTACTAAGTCTTAGTTAATTTTGCTCATGAATCAATTTATTTCAAATTTGCTAAAAGTAGAGGCATTATGTAAAATCTAACTGAAAAAGATCCCCTTTTGGAAGGTATTTATCGTGGGAGTAAAAAAATGTTACATATCAATTTTTAGGCCGCATTAAGAACAAAACACATCTGCCTAAAGGTCATTAGATTCCTTGCAAGAATGGTTAAAGGTCTTTAAAGGATCTTAGTAAAATGGACTTTCTTTGAATGAATTTCCAAGAAGGTCTAGCATGCTCATTAGAGTCCATCAGGAAATCATTCAAGCATCATTTCAGATGCTAATTTTGTTCCCAGAGGATCAGCTAATCACATTAGACCACAAAGTTATATCCCATCTTAAGGCTGGAACAATTTTTAATGTCCTTCTTTTAGTTTTTATTTTTCAAATAACGTTCATTGTGTATATTTAAGGTAAACAACATAATGTTATGAAATACATGCATTATATATAGTAAAAAATTTACCGTACTCAAGCAAATTAACATATCCATCATCTCACATAGTTACCAATTATTTTGGTTTTGATTTTGAGTCAAGGGCAGCTAAACCTACTCATTTAGCACAGATCTCAAATACAGTACAGTTTTATTCCCTGTAGTCCTCATGTTGTACCATTAGATCTCTAGAATTGTTCATCCTACATATCTGCTACTTTGTATCCTATGACCCACATCTCATTTCCTTCTACCGTAACTCCTCTTTCCTGGTAACCACTGTTTTGTTTTCTATCTCTGGAGAGATGCTCCTCAGCTTATGATGGGGTTAAGCCTTGATAAACCCATCATAAATTGAAAAAAATCCTAAATTGAAAATACATTTAATACCTACCAAATATGGGCTCTCAGTTTAGCCTGCCTTGCACATGCTCAGAATGCTTATTTTAGCCTACAGTTGGGCAAAGTCATCTGTTACAAAGGCTGTTTTATAATTAAGTGTTTGATATCTCATATAATTTATTGAATACAGTATACGGCAGAGTACAGTACCTGATATTTACCCTCATGATCATAGGACTTACTTGGAGCTTTGCCTCACTACCACTGCCCAGC
This sequence comes from Macaca nemestrina, assembly GCF_043159975.1. Classification (NCBI taxonomy): domain Eukaryota; kingdom Metazoa; phylum Chordata; class Mammalia; order Primates; family Cercopithecidae; genus Macaca; species Macaca nemestrina. The sequence goes on from NC_092127.1 coordinate 29,018,461, forward strand.
ATCACTGCCACTGCCCAGCCACTACCCAGCGAGTCTTATACTGTATATTGCTAGCCCAGAAAATATCAAAATTCAAAATTTTAAATGAAATTTCTACCAAATATCTATCACTTTTGCACCTATATAAAGTCAAAACATTGTAAGTCAAACCATCATAAGCCAGAAACCATCTGTGTATTTGACATTTTTTGTTTTGTATTCCTCCTATAAGAGAGATCATGCAATATTTCTCTTTTTGTGTCTGTCTTATTTCACTTAGCATAATGTCCTCCAGGCTCATCCATGTTGTGACAAATGACAAGATCTCATTCTTTCCCAGGGCTGAATAATATTCCATTGTACACATGTACCACAGTTTCTTCATCCATTAATCTATCGACTGACTTAGGTTGTTTTCATATCTCGGCTATTGTGAAAAATTTTGAAATAAAGATAGGAGTGTAGATACCTTTAGAAGGTGATAATTTTATTTCCTTTGGCTGTATGTTTCGGAGAGGGATTGCCACGTCATATGTTAATTCTAGCTTCTATAGAAACCTTCATACTCTTTCTACGATGACTGTATCAATTTACATTCTCATCAACAGTATGCAAGACTTCCCTTTTCTCCACACCCTTATCAACATCTATCTTTTGACTTTTTCATAATAGCCATTCTAATGGGTGTGAAATGATATCGTTAGTGGAATTGATTTGTATATGCCCAATAATTAATAATATTGAGCACCTTTTTATATATCTGAAGTTCCTCTTTTAATGCAGATAAATTTGCTTTTGTAAAGAAAGGTGTGTGTGCGTTTTGTGCTGGTGTCATGAATTGAATTTGAGTCAATCTATATTAACATTTCCTGTAGTTGTGGAAATTAGACTTATTTATATAACAACACACACTAAACAAAATTTGTTGATGAACTGATATTATTATTTAAGCTTCTTGCTTCATTAGTGCAGATTATCCAGGCAAATTCTTATTACTGTGAGAATGACTTAGTTTCAGGAAAATTTTTATTCATACTTGGGCTTTTTCTAGCATATATATTGCTATATTTGTCATTTTAAAAATACACATAGATTCTATAGTATAGATATAATAAATTTTATTAATAAAACAATTTTTATTGATGTTCAAAATAAAATAAAATAAAAATATCAAGGGCCATATGTAAATGTCAAACATACCAAAGACAGGAAAGTAACTATCTTCTGGAGATATTTTATAAAACTTCAGAAATGGATTTTGGATTCCTTCAATTGTTTCAATGTGTGTATGTATATATATATACACACACACATATATATATACACATAGTAGTGTTACATGATGACTTAATTTACATTATGACATGTATATATATACACTAAGACAATTGAAGATGGTGTGTGTTTATACACACACACACACACACACACACACACACACACTCAGAACAAAACAGGCACAAGTATGAGGGATAGGACTTTATAGACACTTTTTTTTCATACATAAAACAGGGACTTTAAAATACTTCATTAAATAAGGCTTATCTTTGACTATTATGCTTCAGTCATCTTCAGTTTTACCCAAGTGGTTTTATGTAATTAGACCCTGGTGTGAAGGAGAGCTGATTTATATTCACCTATGTGAGTAGTTATATCTCCATAAAAACAAAATAACTATAAAATATCTGGCAATCATTCTGAGTAGTTTTGCAAACAAGGTCACCTATACATAGATATAAATGCAGGTGAGGGGCGGAGCAAGATGGCCGAATAGGAACAGCTCCAGTCTCCAACTCCCAGCGCGAGCGACACAGAAGACCAGTGATTTCTGCATTTTCAACTGAGGTACTGGGTTCATCTCACTGGGGAGTGCCGAACGATCTGTGCTGGTCAGCTGCTGCAGCCCGACCAGCGAGAGCTGAAGCAGGGCGAGGCATTGCCTCACCTGGGAAGCGCAAGGGGGAAGGGAATCCCTTTTCCTAGCCAGGGGAACTGAGACACACAACACCTGGAAAATCGGGTAACTCCCACCCCAATACTGCGCTTTAAGCAAACAGGCACACCAGGAGATCATATCCCACACCTGGCTGGGAGGGTCCCACACCCACGGAGCCTCCCTCATTGCTAGCACAGCAGTCTGTGATCTACCGGCAAGGCAGCAGCGAGGCTGGGGGAGGGGCGCCCGCCATTGCTGAGGCTTAAGTAGGTAAACAAAGCTGCTGGGAAGCTCGAACTGGGTGGAGCTCACAGCAGCTCAAGGAAACCTGCCTGTCTCTGTAGACTCCACCTCTGGGGACAGGGCAATAACAAACGCAGCCAAAACCTCTGCAGACGCAAACGATTCTGTCTGACAGCTTTGAAGAGAGCAGTGGATCTCCCAACACGGAGGTTGAGATCTGAGAAGGGACAGACTCCCTGCTCAAGTGGGTCCCTGACCCCTGAGTAGCCTAACTGGGAGACATCCCCCATTAGGGGCAGTCTGACACCCCACACCTCACAGGGTGGAGTACACCCCTGAGAGGAAGCTTCCAAAGCAAGAATCAGACAGGTACACTCGCTGTTCAGAAATATTCTATCTTCTGCAGCCTCTGCTGCTGATACCCAGGCAAACAGGGTCTGGAGTGGACCTCAAGCAATCTCCAACAGACCTACAGCTGAGGGTCCTGACTGTTAGAAGGAAAACTATCAAACAGGAAGGACACCTACACCAAAACCCCATCAGTACATCACCATCATCAAAGACCAGAGGCAGATAAAACCACAAAGATGGGGAAAAAGCAGGGCAGAAAAGCTGGAAATTCAAAAAATAAGAGCGCATCTCCCCCGGCAAAGGAGCGCAGCTCATCGCCAGCAACGGATCAAAGCTGGACGGAGAATGACTTTGACGAGATGAGAGAAGAAGGCTTCAGTCCATCAAATTTCTCAGAGCTAAAGGAGGAATTACGTACCCAGTGCAAAGAAACTAAAAATCTTGAAAAAAAAGTGGAAGAATTGATGGCTAGAGTAATTAATGCAGAGAAGGTCCTAAACGAAATGAAAGAGATGAAAACCATGACCCGAGAAATACGTGACAAATGCACAAGCTTCAGTAACCAACTTGATCAACTGGAAGAAAGAGTATCTGCGATTGAGGATCAAATGAATGAAATGAAGCGAGAAGAGACACCAAAAGAAAAAAGAAGAAAAAGAAATGAACAAAGCCTGCAAGAAGTATGGGATTATGTAAAAAGACCAAATCTACGTCTGATTGGGGTGCCTGAAAGTGAGGGGGAAAATGGAACCAAGTTGGAAAACACTCTTCAGGATATCATGCAGGAGAACTTCCCCAACCTAGTAGGGCAGGCCAACATTCAAATCCAGGAAATACAGAGAACGCCACAAAAATACTCCTTGAGAAGAGCAACTCCAAGACACATAATTGCCAGATTCACCAAAGTTGAAATGAAGGAAAAAATCTTAAGGGCAGCCAGAGAGAAAGGTCGGGTTACCCACAAAGGGAAGCCCATCAGACTAACAGCAGATCTCTCGGCAGAAACTCTCCAAGCCAGAAGAGAGTGGGGGCCAATATTCAACATTCTTAAAGAAAAGAATTTTAAACCCAGAATTTCATATCCAGCCAAACTAAGTTTCATAAGTGAAGGAGAAATAAAATCCTTTACAGATAAGCAAATGCTTAGAGATTTTGTCACCACTAGGCCTGCCTTACAAGAGACCCTGAAGGAAGCACTAAACATGGAAAGGAACAACCGGTACCAGCCATTGCAAAAACATGCCAAAATGTAAAGACCATCGAGGCTAGGAAGAAACTGCATCAACTAACGAGCAAAATAACCAGTTAATATCATAATGGCAGGATCAAGTTCACACATAACAATCTTAACCTTAAATATAAATGGACTAAATGCTCCAATTAAAAGACACAGACTGGCAAACTGGATCAAGAGTCAAGACCCATCAGTCTGCTGTATTCAGGAGACCCATCTCACACGCAGAGACATACATAGGCTCAAAATAAAGGGATGGAGGAAGATTTACCAAGCAAATGGAGAACAAAAAAAAGCGGGGGTTGCAATACTAGTCTCTGATAAAACAGACTTTAAACCATCAAAGATCAAAAGAGACAAAGAAGGCCATTACATAATGGTAAAGGGATCAATTCAACAGGAAGAGCTAACTATCCTAAATATATATGCACCCAATACAGGAGCACCCAGATTCATAAAGCAAGTCCTTAGAGACTTACAAAGAGACTTAGACTCCCATACAATAATAATGGGAGACTTCAACACTCCACTGTCAACATTAGACAGATCAACGAGACAAAAAGTTAACAAGGATATCCAAGAATTGAACTCATCTCTGCAGCAAGCAGACCTAATAGACATCTATAGAACTCTCCACCCCAAATCAACAGAATATACATTCTTCTCAGCACCACATCATACTTACTCCAAAATCGACCACGTAATTGGAAGTAAAGCACTCCTCAGCAAATGTACAAGAACAGAAATTATAACAAACTGTCTCTCAGACCGCAGTGCAATCAAACTAGAACTCAGGACTAAGAAACTCAATCAAAACCGCTCAACTACATGGAAACTGAACAACCTGCTCCTGAATGACTACTGGGTACATAACGAAATGAAGGCAGAAATAAAGATGTTCTTTGAAACCAATGAGAACAAAGATACAACATACCAGAATCTCTGGGACACATTTAAAGCACTGTGTAGAGGAAAATTTATAGCACTAAATGCCCACAAGAGAAAGCAGGAAAGATCTAAAATTGACACTCTAACATCGCAATTAAAAGAACTAGAGAAGCAAGAGCAAACACATTCGAAAGCTAGCAGAAGGCAAGAAATAACTAAGAGCAGAGCAGAACCGAAGGAGATAGAGACACAAAAAACCCTCCAAAAAATCAATGAATCCAGGAGTTGGTTTTTTGAAAAGATCAACAAAATTGACAGCCCACTAGCCAGACTAATAAAGAAGAAAAGGGAGAAGAATCAAATCGACGCAATTAAAAATGATAAAGGGGATATCACCACCGACCCCACAGAAATACAAACTACCATCAGAGAATACTATAAACACCTCTACACAAATAAACTGGAAAATCTAGAAGAAATGGATAACTTCCTGGACACTTACACTCTTCCAAGACTAAACCAGGAAGAAGTTGAATCCCTGAATAGACCAATAGCAGGCTCTGAAATTGAGGCAATAATTAATAGCCTACCAACCAAAAAAAGTCCAGGACCAGATGGATTCACAGCTGAATTCTACCAGAGGTACAAGGAGGAGTTGGTACCATTCCTTCTGAAACTATTCCAATCAATAGAAAAAGAGGGAATCCTCCCTAACTCATTTTATGAGGCCAACATCATCCTGATACCAAAGCCTGGCAGAGACACAACAAAAAAAGAGAATTTTAGACCAATATCCCTGATGAACATCGATGCAAAAATCCTCAATAAAATACTGGCAAACCGGATTCAGCAACACATCAAAAAGCTTATCCACCATGATCAAGTGGGCTTCATCCCTGGGATGGAAGGCTGGTTCAACATTCGCAAATCAATAAACATAATCCAGCATATAAACAGAACCAAAGACAAGAACCAGATGATTATCTCAATAGATGCAGAAAAGGCTTTTGACAAAATTCAACAGCCCTTCATGCTAAAAACGCTCAATAAATTTGGTATTGATGGAACGTACCTCAAAATAATAAGAGCTATTTATGACAAACCCACAGCCAATATCATACTGAATAGGCAAAAACTGGAAAAATTCCCTTTGAAAACTGGCACAAGACAGGGATGCCCTCTCTCACCACTCCTATTCAACATAGTGTTGGAAGTTCTGGCTAGGGCAATCAGGCAAGAGAAAGAAATCAAGGGTATTCAGTTAGGAAAAGAAGAAGTCAAATTGTCCCTGTTTGCAGATGACATGATTGTATATTTAGAAAACCCCATTGTCTCAGCCCAAAATCTCCTTAAGCTGATAAGCAACTTCAGCAAAGTCTCAGGATACAAAATTAATGTGCAAAAATCACAAGCATTCTTATACACCAGTAACAGACAAACAGAGAGCCAAATCCGGAATGAACTTCCATTCACAATTGCTTCAAAGAGAATCAAATACCTAGGAATCCAACTGACAAGGGATGTAAAGGACCTCTTCAAGGAGAACTACAAACCACTGCTCAGTGAAATAAAAGAGGACACAAACAAATGGAAGAACATACCATGCTCATGGATAGGAAGAATCAATATCGTGAAAATGGCCATACTGCCCAAGGTAATTTATAGATTCAATGCCATCCCCATCAAGCTACCAATGAGTTTCTTCACAGAATTGGAAAAAACTGCTTTAAAGTTCATGTGGAACCAAAAAAGAGCCCGCATCTCCAAGACAATCCTAAGTCAAAAGAACAAAGCTGGAGGCATCACGCTACCTGACTTCAAACTATACTACAAGGCTACAGTAACCAAAACAGCATGGTACTGGTACCAAAACAGAGATATAGACCAATGGAACAGAACAGAGTCCTCAGAAATAATACCACACATCTACAGCCATCTGATCTTTGACAAACCTGAGAGAAACAAGAAATGGGGAAAGGATTCCCTATTTAATAAATGGTGCTGGGAAAATTGGCTAGCCATAAGTAGAAAGCTGAAACTGGATCCTTTCCTTACTCCTTATACGAAAATTAATTCAAGATGGATTAGAGACTTAAATGTTAGACCTAATACCATAAAAATCCTAGAGGAAAACCTAGGTAGTACCATTCAGGACATAGGCATGGGCAAAGACTTCATGTCTAAAACACCAAAAGCAACGGCAGCAAAAGCCAAAATTGACAAATGGGATCTCATTAAACTAAAGAGCTTCTGCACAGCAAAAGAAACTACCATCAGAGTGAACAGGCAACCTACAGAATGGGAGAAAATTTTTGCAATCTACTCATCTGACAAAGGGCTAATATCCAGAACCTACAAAGAACTCAAACAAATTTACAAGAAAAAAACAAACAACCCCATCAAAAAGTGGGCAAAGGATATGAACAGACATTTCTCAAAAGAAGACATTCATACAGCCAACAGACACATGAAAAAATGCTCATCATCACTGGCCATCAGAGAAATGTAAATCAAAACCACAATGAGATACCATCTCACACCAGTTAGAATGGCGATCATTAAAAAGTCAGGAAACAACAGGTGCTGGAGAGGATGTGGAGAAATAGGAACACTTTTACACTGTTGGTGGGATTGTAAACTAGTTCAACCATTATGGAAAACAGTATGGCGATTCCTCAAGGATCTAGAACTAGATGTACCATATGACCCAGCCATCCCATTACTGGGTATATACCCAAAGGATTATAAATTATGCTGCTATAAAGACACATGCACACGTATGTTTATTGCGGCACTATTCACAATAGCAAAGACTTGGAATCAACCCAAATGTCCATCAGTGACAGACTGGATTAAGAAAATGTGGCACATATACACCATGGAATACTATGCAGCCATCAAAAAGGATGAGTTTGTGTCCTTTGTAGGGATATGGATGCAGCTGGAAGCCATCATTCTTAGCAAACTATCACAAGAACAGAAAACCAAACACTGCATGTTCTCACTCATAGGTGGGAACTGAACAATGAGATCACTTGGACTCAGGAAGGGGAACATCACACACCGGGGCCTATCATGGAGAGGCGGGAGGGCGGAGGGATTGCATTGGGAGTTATACCTGATGTAAATGACGAGTTGATGGGTGCAGCACACCAACATGGCACAAGTATACATATGTAACAAACCTGTACATTATGCACATGTACCCTACAACTTAAAGTATAATAATAATAAATAAATTTAAAAAAAAATAAAAAAATAAATACATGTATAAATAATATTTTCATTAGAATCAATATAAAGTCTAGCAGTGACACTATCTGAAAATTTGGTTTGATTTTTCACAAATCTGTTGCTGTTAGAATTTTAAAAATTTAACTCAGTGGCATTTATCAAAGGACAATGGTGGGTTTTATAGGCCTAACCCATTATAAAAGCACAATTGAAACCAGAATAACAAAGAAAGGAAAAGGACTTTCATTGTATTCTTATCACAAAATATAATATGAAAAACTATACTTCTGATGTTTCTTCTAGAATATCTGGTCTGTGGCTTTTAATGTATAGCAGAAAAATTCAGGTTAGTGTTAGAGAAGAACAAAAATCAGCAGATGATGATAAGACTTAATGATTCAGTTAACATGTTTTTGTAAATAGCAATATGAAAATGGAAAAGCATAGACACTTCTACTGGGAGTGTAGTGCATAAGACGAGGGCTTACTGTAACTCTTTTGTAAACACTTAGAAGGCTTTATGGATAGTGCATGCGTAGATGGTCCTACAATCAATTTGTAAAGTCAAATAAATGCACATATATTAGAAAATTTAGCTTCTCTTTATAATCCAAAGAACACTTTATAATGTGCTACCAGTCTTCTCTACTCTGTTACCTATAAACTTCCCTCTTTTATGAAAACAAACTAAAATATATTTTAATATGCACATAGTTTAATTTTAAACTTTTATGAAGTCACTATAATAGTACATACTAAATAATAGTAGATATCATTTATAAAATTATAAATATAATCTGGAAAATATATGTATGACAATGTCTGTTTCTTACACCTATTTGCCCCTTAATTTAAATGTTATGAAGAGCTAATATATTTGCATATAGACAAGAGCACAAAGATAACAATTGTTTTCAGAAGACTAAATTATTTTCACAGTTTTCACTTACGTTTTTTAAAAAATTACCCATTGATTACCTCTATATAGTATTAGTTCAAATGTCTGTAGTTAAATATGTATATTAACACAGAACAAATACACTGTCATTCAAATACTTATAAGATAATTGCATATAAATTTGATTCTAAAAAAAAATAGAACTCTGTTGATATTAAAAGTTTACTATGGAATTACGTCAAACATGCTTAATCAGGTAAGATATTCATGAGTCCATACTAATAACAACAGATGACTAAATACATTTTAAAATGAAGAAGAGATAATTCTTCTATACCAAAAAATTCCAAATAATTTATGTAGATATTCCATCCTACATGAGGCAGAGCATAATTCCCGCCCCTTAAATTTGTCATGCACATAGTGACTTCCTTTCAAATTGTACTAGAAGGAAAACAACAACAGCAGCATAGAATACCTTTACAGTACAGCAGGACAACTGGCAAACAGCACTTCAGGCAAGTGATCGACGTTGGCATCGACACTCAAAAATCATGGAGATCCTCAAGCCAGTAATCCCAGCACTTTGGGAGACAGAGGCAGGCGGATCACAAGGTCAAGATATTGAGACCAGCCTGACTAACACGGTGAAACACCGTCTCTACTGAAAATACAAAAAAATTAGCCGGGTGTGGTGGTGAGTGCCTGTAGTCCCAGCTACTCGGGAGACTGAGGCAGGAGAATGGCGTGAACCTGGGAGGTGGAGCTCGCGGTGAGCCAAGACCACACCACTGCACTCCAGCCTGGGGGACCGAGTGAGACTCCATCTCAAAAAAAAAATAAAAAAAATTATAGAGATCATCTATATCTTTGACACGATTTGATAAAAATGGCACTTTAGTTTGCTGTATTTAGAGATATTTCATTCTTTTTTTAGTGTTTAACGTATTTTATTGTTTCAACAATGCTATCTATTATGGCCCAAATGGTTGCTTATGAAGAAAGTAAGATATGTGGCATGTGTATTGAATAAATGAAGAAATAGAGAAACGAAGATGTAATACCTCCTGGAACAAAGTGTTTTCCCCTTTATTTGATGCCACTTTATACTTTTGACTTATTGTTACATAAAAAATATCCTGTTCTGGCATTACATTTCAACTTCAAAGACTTGCAGGCTACATTTTTAATATCATGCTATATTGTGATGTGCTATAATACTATAACATAATGCTATAAATGATTATAGCACAAAACCATATTATTATATGATTCTAGCATATGGAGGATAGCTCAATCCCTGAGCCTTGATTCACACATAAATATCACAAACATCACTCTTAACTAGTCATGCATCTCAGACCGATCATATTGTCAGTTTTGTTTAATTGTTTTTTAAATGGTAATACAAGTTTTATTTTATTTTTTATTTTAAATTTAATTTTTACTTATATATTTTTTACTTTTAGGTTCAGAGGGACATGTGCAGGTTTGTTGTATAGGTAAATTGTTTGTGACAGGGGTTTGGTATACAGATTATTGGGTAGCCCAGGTAATAAGCACAGTACCCACTGGGAAGTTTTGTTTTAAGTTCTTTCAGAAATCACCAAACTGATTTCCACAATTACTGAACTAATTTACATTTCCATCAGCAATGTATAGTCATTCCCTATTCTCCTCAGCCTCGCCAGCATCTGTTACTTTTTTACTTTTTCATAAGAGCACTCTGACTGGTGTGAGATGGTATCTCAGTGTGGTTTTGATTTGTATTTCCCTAATGATTAGTGATGTTGAGGATTTTTTCATATGCTTCTTGGCTGCATGCGTGTTTTCTTTAGAAAAATGCCCCTTTGTCAATAGGGAGGTTTGTTTCTTGCTTGCTAATTTGTTTAAATTCCTTATAGATTCTGGATATTAGATCTTTGTCAAAAACATAGTTTGCAAATATTTTCTCCCATTATGTAGGTTGTCTATTTCTTCTGCTGAGAGTTTCTTCTTCTCTGCAGAAACTCTTTAATTAGGTCTCATTTGTCAATTTTAATTTTTGTTGCAATTGTTTTTGTCATCTTCATTATGGTCCTATGTCCAGAGTTGTATTTCTTAGATTATTTTCCAGGGTTTCTGTAGTTTTAGGTTTTACATTTAAGTCTTTAATCCACCTTGAGTTGATTTTTATATATAATGAAAGGAAGGGGGTCCCATATCAATCTTCTGCCCTTGGCTAGACAGTTATCGCAGTACCATTTATTATATAATAAGTCCTTTCCCCCTTGCTTGTTTGTGTCAGGTTTGCTGAATATCAGATGATTGTGTGTGTGCAGCATTATTTCTGGGCTCTTTATTCGGTTCCATTGGTCTATGAGTCTATTTATGTGCCAGTACCATACTGTTCTGATTACTGCAACCTTATAGTATAGTTTGAAGTAAAGTAATGTGACTCTTCCAACTTTCTTTCTTTAGCTTAAATTTAATTTGGCTATTCAGGCTCTTTTTTTGTTGTTGTTGTTACACATGAAATTCTTTTTAAAATTTCTAGTTCTTGAAGAATGTCATTGGCAGTTTGATAAGAATAACACTGAATCTGTAAATTGCTTTGAGCAGTATGGTCATTTTAGCAACACGTATTCTTCCTAACCATAAGCATGGAAAGTCTTTTTGTTTGTTGAGTCTTCTCTGATTTCCTTCAGCAGTGTTTTGTAACTGTTGTTGTAGAGAACTTTTACTTTGATGGTTAGCTGTATTCCTAAGTATTTTATTCTTTTTATGGTTATTGTGAATAAGATTGCATCCCTGACTTGACTCTGAACCTGGATGTTGTTGGTGTATAGGAATGCTACTAATTTTTGTACATTGATTTTGTGTCCTAAAACATTGCTGAAGTTGCTTTTCAGATCAAGGAGCTTCTGGGCAGAGACAGTAAGGATTTTTAGGTATGGAATTATATTATCTGCAAATGGGGATAATTTGATTCCCTCTCTTCTCATTTGGATGCATTTTATTTCTTTCTCTTGCTTGATTCCTCCAGCTAGAATTTCCAGTACTATGTTGGATAGGAGTGGTAAGACAGGACACCCTTGTCTTGTTCTGGTTTTTAAGGGGAATTCTTCAAGCATTTGTCCATTCAGTATGATGTTGGCTGTAGGTTTGTTATATATGGTCCTTATTATTTTGAGGTATGTTCTTTTAACATGAAGGTATGTTGAATTTTCTTGAAAGCCTTTCTGGCGTCTATTGAAATAATCATGTGGTTTTTGTTTTTAGTTCCCTTTTTGTAATGAATCACATTTATTGATTTGTGTATGCTGAACAAACCTTTCATCCCAGGGATAGAGCCTACTTGTTCATGGTGGATTAGCTTTTGGTTGTGCTGCTGTATTCAGTTTGCAAGTATTTTATTGAATATTTTTGCATCTATGTTTATCAAGGATATTGGCCTGAAGTTTTATTGTGTTTATTGTACCTCTGCCACATTGAACTATTATGATGATGTTGGCCTCAAATAATTAGTGAGGAGACCTTCCTCCTCAATTTTTTGAAATATTTCAGTAGGAAAAGTACCAGCTGTTCTTTATACATCTGGTAGAATTCAGTTGTGAATCCATCTGGTCTCAGGCTTTATTCTGTTTGGTAGGGGTTCATTCTTGTTGGTAGGCTTTTTATTACTAATTCAATTTTGGAACTCATTATTAAGGATATAATTCTTCCTGGTTCAGTCTTAGTAGGTTGTATATTTCCAGGAATTTTTTTCATTTCTTCTAGGTTTATGGCTTGTGTGCACAGAGGTGTTCATAGTAATCTCTGATTTTATTTTGTTTTTTGTATTTACTTGAGGTTAATTGTAATGTCCTCTTTTTCATTTCCGATTATGTTTATTTGGATCTTCTCTCTTTTTTTCTTTATTGGTCTATCTAGCAGTCTATCAATCTTATTCATTCTTTCAAACAACTAGTTTCTGGATTATTTGATCTTTAGTATGGTTTTCTGCATCTCAATTTCCTTCAGTCCAGTGCTAGTTTTGCTTATTTCTTGTTTTCTGCTAGCTATGGGGTTGGTTTGTACTTGTTTCTCTATTTCCTCTGATTGTGATTTTAGGTTGCTAATTTGAATTCTTTCTAACTTTTTGATGTGGGTATTTAGTGCTATAAACTTACCTTGTAACACAGCCTTAGCTGTGTTTCAGAGATTCTGATATGTTGTACCTTTGTTTTCATTGTTTCAAAAAATTTATTGATTGTAATTATAATTTTATTATTTACCCAGAAGTCATATAGGAGCAGGTTATATAATTTCTTCTTTTTTAGCATGCATAATTTTACTTTGTAGACAATTTATGTAGTAAATTGTCCCGTCAGCAAACTATCCCATCAAATAGAGAGTAAAAATTATATATTATTTATTTGTTTGAAGTCCATCACTACATTAGATTTCTTATTATTTTCAAATTGAGCAGTATATCAAACTTGTTTTTTTAAAAAAGGCCGGGCATGGTGGCTCATCCCTGTAATACCAGCACTTTGAGGGGCTGAGACAGGCAGATCATGAGATCAGGAGATTGAGATGATCCTGGCCAACATGATGAAACCCTGTCTCTACTAAAAATACAAAAATTATCTGGGCATGGTGGCATGCGCCTGTAGTCCTAGCTACTCGGTAGGCTGAGGTAGGAGAATCCCTTGAACCCGGGAGGTAGAGGCTGCAATTAGCGGAGATTGTGCCACTGCACTCCAGCCTGGGCAACAGAGCAAGACTGTCTCAAAACAACAACAACAACAAAAAGAAATGCAGCTTTGTTTTACTCTTCAATATCAGTCACCTCAGTTTCCAAAGAGTAATTTAAGTATACTGATAAAGAGCAGGAGTTCTAGAACCAGACTGCCTAGATTTGATTTCTGCAACTGCCACTTACTAGCTTTGTGACCTTGGAAAAATGACTTAACTCCTCTGTGTCTTGGTTTCTTCATCTGTAAAATAGGCATAATAATAACAACCTCATAAGTTATTGTGAAGAGTAAATGAATAATCTAAAATCTAATAGCGCAAAGTGCTTAGGAAATATTAACCATCATCATCATCATCACCTTCTTCATTATTAATGACTTATGTATTATTAGCAGTTTATACAGTTATTTTGTTGTCAATCGAGATATATAAAATTATTTTCTCAAAGTGGTATTTTTCTAAAAGTAGTGCATTTAATCTTTTTGGTTAGCATAATATGCTGTCTACTGTATTTTTATTATAGTCATTTAGCTTCTCTTAGCTTTCAGGAACATTTTATTGCATCTCTACTATGTCAGTTAAGGCAGCCTGAGAGGCATTATTAACAGTTTTCTTTTACTTTTAAAAAAAATGTTGTTTAGTGTAGCTTTAGGGAATTACACTTTTTCTAATTATTTTTTGCTGACATAAGTACACTCTAACACTGAAAGTTTGTCCTCTAACTCTCAACTGCATGCTAAATAATAATTTCTATGCAATTATATGGTTTTGTATAATTCTCTAAGCACTTATTTTTATTGTGTTGTGGTCTGAGAGTATAGTTGGTATAATCTCATGCTTTCTTTCTTTTTTCATATATTTTGCCCAGAATTATTTTCTGCTTTATTGTGTAGTCAATTTTAGAGTGCCATGTGCAGATGAGAATAATATATATTCTGTTGTTTTGAGGTGGAGAGTTCTATAGATGTCTATTAAGTATATTTGGTCACATATTGAGTTCAGGTCCTGTATACATTTGTTAGTTTTCTGCCTCAATAATCTGTGTAATACTGTCAGTGAGATGTTGAAGTTGCACACTATCTTTGTGTGGTCATCTAAATCTCTTCGTAGGTCTCTAAGAACTTGCTTTATGAATCTGGTTGCGCCTGTGTTTGGTTTGTATATATTTAGGATTAGTTAGGTTTTCTTGATGTGACCTCTTACCATTATGAAATGCCTTTCTTTGTCTCTTTTCATCTTTCTTGGTTTAAAATCTGTTGTGTCTGAAACTATAATTGCAATCTTTTTCTGTCTTCCTTTTTCTATATTCTTGCTAGATTTTTCTCCATCCTTTTACTTTGAGCCTATGGATATCATTGCATGTGGGGTGGCTCCCTTGAAGACAGCATACCATTGGGTCTTGCTTCTTCATCCAGCTTGCTGCTCTGTGCTTCTTAATTGGGGCATTTAGCCTATTTACATTCAAAGTTAGTATTGATATGTGAAAATTTGATCCTGTCATAATGTTGTTAGTAGGTTATTATGCAGACTTCTTTGTGTGGCTGCTTTACAGTGTCAATGATCCATGCATTTAAGTATGTTTTTTGTAATGGTCACTATGAGTCTTTCCATATTTAGCACTCCCTTCAGGACCTCTTCTAAGGCAAGTCTTGTGTTAAAAAAAAAAAAAAAAAAAAAATCCCTTAGCATTTGGTTGTTTGTAAAGGCTCTTATTTCTCCTTCACTTATGAAGTTTAATTAGCTTGCATATAAAATTCATAGTTAGAAATTATTTTCCTTCAGAATGGTGAATATAAGCCCCCAATCTCTTCTGGCCTGTAAGATTTCTGCTGAAAGATCTGCTGTTAGGCTGATAGGATTACCTTTGTAGGTAACTTGACCCTTCTATCTAGCTGCTTTTAACTTGCTTCTTTATTTGGCCTTGGAGAATCTGATTACTATGTGTCTTGTTGATGATCTTTTTGTGCAGCATTTTGCAAGGGTCCTCTGTGTTTCATAAATGAATGTTGACCTCCCTAGAGAGGTTAGGGAACCTTTTATAGATGATATACTGAAATATGTTTTTCAAGTTGCTTGGTTTCTCTCCTCTTTCAGGGACATCATTGAGTCATAGATTTGATCTCTTTATGTAATTCCACATTTCTTGGAGGTTTTGGTTTTTCTTTATTGTTTTATTCTTTATTTTGTCTTTATTGAGTCATTTTGAATAGCCAGTGTTCAAGCTCTGAGATTCTTTCAGCTTGGCTGATTGTGCTCGTAATACTTTTGATTGTATTCTGAAATTATTGAAGTCAGTTTTTCAGCTCTATCAGATGTTTGTTTTTTCTTAAAGTAGCCATTTTGTCCTTCATATCCTCTAGTGTTTTATTTTATTCCTTAAAATCTTTGAATTAGGTTTCAATTTTCTACTGAATCTCAGTGATCTCCATTCCTATCCATATTCTGTATTTTATTTCTGTTATTTCAGCCATTTCAGTCTTATTAAGAACCATTAATAGGGAGCTAGTGGAGTCCTTGGGAGGGTAGGAGACACTCTAGCTTTTTGAGTTGCCAGAGTTCTTGTGCTGATGCTGTCTCATATTTGTAGGCTGATATCCCTTCAATCTTTGAAGTTGATGTTTAATGGATAGATTTTATTTTTTTGTTGTTTCTTTTATCTTCTTTGATGTCCTTGGGGGTTTGATCACTGAATAAGGTAGGTTTAGTTGGCTAGCTTTGTTTCTGGAAGATTTTAGGGGGTCAAGGCTCAGTTCTGGATTCCTGTGCTGTGTGTTCTAAATCTGGGGTGCTGATATTAGGCCCCCTGATTTGTTCTCTGGCACCTTGAAGTTGGGAACCTGCTATTCTACAGAGATCAAGGTGTTCTCTGATTGTTGGTCACAACACTCTGATGGGTGGGGCTAGCGAAAGTGCTTTGTCTGGTAGTGGCAATGGAATCTGTGCTCATTTGCATTTGTTAGTAGCAGTAACAGGGCAGTCTGGTGCACACTTGTCAGCTGAGGGGGGTTGCTGGCAGGCATAGGGTGCCAACCCTCTTGTGGGTGTTTACAGTGGCAGCAATGGTGACATGGCATGAAGGGTGAAGAGACGGGGCCACTAGTGTCTGTCGAAGCAGGAAACCAGTGGGCATGGGACTGGTGGTCTCTATGCATGTGATCACATGGGTAGCAATAGTGGCACAGGGCAGGGGGCAGGGCTGTTGGTCTCCTGGTGCACTTTCACATTGACAATGGAATTATAGCAGGGTGCACTGATGCCAGCACAATGGCACTTGCCATTGTGCTGGGGCTTTCTGATGGGGAGGTGTAATCTTCTGTTGCAGGAGCTATGATGCAGGCCCCCAGGAAGCACCCTTGCTGGGCACCCAAGGCTATACTGCAAGCAAGTTTGACCTGACTGGGGCCCCAGGAGAGGCCAGCAGATGAAGGGGTGCTCAGGTCAGAGCAGATCTGTTTCATCGAAAAGATAGCCCTTGCTCTGTTCAGCTTTGACAATTCTCCTAAGGCTAAAGTCTCCTAGGGAATCATGGCAAACCTTGGGGTGGATATCCCAGGCTGCGTTCCACTACAGGCACTCTTGCACCAAACCCTCTAGGCTTTGCAATGCCTGGAGTTCTGCCCTTACCACCTGTCAAAGCAGCTCTCCAGTGTGCTCATTTCTGTACTTGTTTATCAAAACCACATATATCTTTCTTTCTGGCATTTAGAAATTTCTGGCTTTTCTCCTTCAGTGAAACTCGGTGAGATTCCTCACTGTTGTCTCTTCCTTCTTTGGAAAATAATCATGTACAGAATATAAAGAATGTTCCAAATCAGTAATAAAAATGTAGAAAATCAATAGAAAATTTGGCAAAAATAACCCTGAACAGATATTTTACAAACAAGAATACCCAACTGTATTAGTCTTTATGAAAGTGTAATTTAAATTTGTTTGTGATGTCATATATGGCTATTAAAGTCTTTAGTAAATAGATAAAAAGAAATTAACATCAACTGTAAAAGATGTCGAACAACTGTAATTCCACATTGAAGAAAAGAGTGAAAAGTAGTATAGTAACTCAAGAAAAGTGTTTAGCAATATTAACCCAACAAAACTGTGTGTATTATTTAAACCCCATACACAAAAATCTTAATTGCACCACTACTCACAGAAACCAAATATTTAAATTGCCTCAAACCTCTATTAGAAGCTGTATGGAAACTTAATTTAAATTAATGTAATGTGATAGTATATAGAATCGAGAATTTGAAAATCAAAATTTTCAACAACACCATTAATAAAGCTCACAGTTATGTTGAAGAAATGATACCAGACATTAAAGTATGCTGGCTATATGAGAGCATTATATATAAATAAAAATAGGCAAAGGTAATATATCATTTTAGACTTCAGAGAGTGATTGTCCTTACACAAGTTGTGATTACATACATGTAGGAGAGGGTTGGGAAATGCTGGCAATTTCCCTTTCATGGTCTAAGTGCTAATTACGTGGATTTGTTCATTCTTTGAAAATACATTACATCGAACAATTATAATATGCAATTTTTAGTATGTGTGCTATACTTCAATGAAATAAAAAATAATAGCTTAATATACTATCTTTAGTTTTTGTTTTTAACTCACAACACCAAAAATTATTATTGATTATTTCCTATTGCCTATAAAAAGAATAATTATTTAGGTAATATTCCTAGATTTCATTATTTGGTTAAATGTAATATTTTATATAAAAAAGCAATATTTAAAAAAATGTATAGTTGCTCTTTTTCTCATAGTACCAATAATTTATGTATACTAATAGAATATCATTTAAAAAATATATTACATTAAAGGAGCCATTTTACACATTATTTTAGGTCACTAAGGATGACAATAGCAATTAATTTGTAAGACTTTTCTATTTCATCTTGGAGATTACCCAAAGTATGATTTCATAAAAAAAGCTATCCTTAGAAAATCAAATTTAAATTTCCAACAAGAAGAATGGAAAGTTTTACGTTCAACATTTTTTTCACTTAGTAATTGTCACAGAAGTGGAACTGTCATGTTCAATTTTCTTTTCTGTTATCTCTTTTATAAGACAAATGTAGAAGTAATCATCTTCCACACTATTAAAAGTAAAATTGGACTGGATTGATCCTTGAGTTTGATTTGCTAATTGTCCCAGATTCTTTCTTATTGTAATATCTTTTCCCCCTGAAAGAAATATAGAAGAGTACTAAATGAAAATTGCCTATCACAGACTATCAAACTTTAGTGCTATGATTGATTACAAGAATTTTCCAGAAGTAGAGAATTTTGTTTAGGTAGATTGAAGATTACAAAACAATAATTTAGCCAGAGACTGTCAACATATCAGTTAATGAGTCTTTATATGTCATCGTCTGTGAATTAAATTGTTTTGACCATTTTAAACTTTCATATGTAGTTACAGATATATTTTATGTGTGTACCTATATTTTAGGTACGTAGATCATCCAACAAAAGTTGCTGTCAAAAAGACAATTTTGTGATTAAGACAAGGTTTATTCACTGTGTATCTACTTTTAATTATTCACATTCATACATGTATCATAAACATTAAGTGTTTACTGTATGTTAGATACTTCTATAACTACTGAATATGCATGGCAGGTAAAATTAACCAAAAAAAGTTCTTATAGAACTCTTACTCCAGTATCCTAGATGTATAATGCTCAAGTAAACTATTATTCCATCATTTTAATGTGACATATATATTTTTTTCTGGAAAATATATAAACAAACTCATAGAGTAGCTAAAGATATATGCTATTGTTCTACATCCAATATAGGATGAGTCTGCTTTTGTTATGTAGTGAAGTGAATTCAGAGCTTTCCTTATCAGTTGTTTCAGGACCCCGATGAGTGTCTATAGTATTTACAAGGACCACTCTTTTCTAACTTTGTTGGGGACCAGGTGACTTCCAGGTTTCAATGGACCATTATTAAAAGCTATTCATTATATAGGATATAGTGTCTGCATTAAAAGACACAGAACATTAAAACAATAAAATACTAAAAATTCTTTAGGAATTGAAGAATTACTTTAACAAATTTAGTATTTATCAGCCTGTATTTGTAATTTACCTTCTATGGTTCTGTCAATTGTATCACTGTAATTAATCATAGCTATCCTGAATGTTCACTCTGGTCAGAATGTTATGGCAAGAAATGTATTTAACCTTTCACAATAAACTATTATATCATAGATAAAGTAATATAATATTTGAAAGTAAGATGTGAAAACTTAAAAATAAAAATTATATACCCTAGAGCAATGAATAAAAAGAAAAAGAAGTATATTCAAGAATCCAATATTAGAGATGAAACAGTTTTGAAAATTACTACAATAATAAAAGTGAAGAAAAAAATTTTTAAAAATGTTTACAGCATATATGGTATATAGAGTAAGATGTTAGATTAAATGAAACTATATTGAATTGTACATTAAATATAAATCACATAAATCCAAGCAAAAGAAATAATTTGCCAGAGTGAAAAAACTCCACTTTATAATATTTTTAAGAAGCCCATTTAAAACATAAAGATATAAACTGATTAAAAATAAAACAAAGAAAAACATTTATTATAGTAAGGCTAAACCCAAGAAATCTGAAATGGTTATAGCGATATCAGATAATGTGGACTTAAGAAAAAGTTTTTAGAGAAGAAATGATGTATAATGAAAAAAGCAACAGCAATGCTAAATGTGTTTCATGAAATTACAGATGTCAAAATATATAAAGCAATATTAACAGGTGGAAAAATAGACACACTGGCAATTACTCTTCTCAATTATTGAGAAATACTCTTCTCAATAATTGATATAACAAATAATTGATAGAACAAAGAGAAAATCAGTAAACCTATAGAGTATTTGAACAGTTGTTTCAATTGACCCTAACCAACAGATGTCTCATTATGTTAAACCTGAAACTATAGTATGCATAAGCTTTATATTGCACATGGTATATTCACTCTGATAGATTATATATTGTGCCATAACACAAGACTCAAGAAATTAAAATATACAGATCATGCTGATCACAACTGATTTAAATTATCAGTAACATAAATTTACCTAGAAAATTATCATATATTTAAATATATGATACATAATACATCACCCATGGAAAAAAGGAGAATCTGTAATAAATTAGAATATATTTTGGACTGATTAAAAATATAAACACAACATATCAAAATTTATGGGATATAGCTAGCGATGTGTTTAAAGGAAATTTTATAGTTTAAATTCTTATGTTAAAAGAGGACTGTATCTGTCAATAATCAAACCATCTGTCTTAGAAAGTAGATAAAAAAAAATTATTCCCAAGGCTTTTTGAAGAAAAGAATAATTAAAAATATTAGTAATTGATACAGAAAATAGACAGAGGAAAAACTATGAATTGTCCCAAAGGCTATTTTTTGAAACAAAAATTAATAAAATTGTTAGGCCATTAGCTAATCTGGTAAGATAAAAAGAGAGAAGACACAAATAAGCAGTATCAATAATAAGAGGAAAGATCTCACAACAAGCCTATAGATTATAGAAGAATCATAAGAGAGAATTATGAGAAATTTTATTCTAGTAAACTTGATAAGTGAGTTGGAAAGATTCCTTGAAAGATGCAAATAGACAAAATTAACTTAAAAAGAAACTCAACGTTATATTAGTAATTAAAAAGCTTCTCACAAAGAACATGTAAGTCAGATGATACACTGGTGACTTCTATGAAAAAATCTGAGAAAAAGGAATATCAATCACACAAAAACTCTTTCTGAAAAGTAAAGGCAGAAAATACATTGTCTCACTCATAAGGTTCACACTACCATTTAAACCAGAATCGTTCAAAGTAAGGAAAACCACTAAAATAGATGTAGAAATCACAAACAAAATATTACCAAATAGAATCCAATAATAAATAAAAAGGATAATAAATCAAGATTGGCTTATTGTTTGAAAATTTATCAATATAATCCACAAATATAAAGTTCCACCTAATTAAATAAAAATATAATTTTAAAACTCTCAGCATATTAGGAATACAAAGGAAATTTCTCAAACAGGTGAAGATCATCAATAAAAATCTCATAGCTAATGTTATACACTTGAGGAAATACAATGTGATTTCTTTCTGAGATCAAAAGCAAGGCACAAGTATCTGCTCTCAGACCTTATACTCAGCACTATATTAGAGATACTAGCTATTTCAATTAAGCAAGAAAAAGAAAGTAAGGACGTACAGGTTTTACAGATTGAAAGGAATAAAGAAACAGTCTTTATTTGTAGATGATATGATTGTATACTTAGTGACTCTTCAAGGATCTCCAAAAAAGGTTACTAGTATCAAGTTTGCAAGATTTAATGTCAATGTGAAAAATTCAGTTTTCTTTACAGTAACAATTACCAAGGGAAATTAAAATTTTAATATAGCATTTGTTTTTTTCTTACTCTGTCTTATGGGGCTGATAATGTATCATTTAAAATAGCATGAACATAAAATACTTAGAGATTCATTTAACACAGTATATGCAAGATCTTTACACTGAAAACTCAAAACATTGCTGAGAGGAATTATAGAAGTCCTAAATAATTGGACAGATGCATTATTTTCATAGGTTGGATAGCCAACACACTTCTGATATCACAGTACTAATATTTTTTATGAAAAAGGTTTATATGTTAACCAAAATTGTAGCAAACTGATTCCAAAACTATAAAAAAGTAAATACACAATGACTATGTTAGGTTAATCTCAGTAGAACAAGGATGTTTTATTATGTAAAGAATTTAGTATGAAATTCACATAACAAGAGATTAAGTAGAAAACTTGTATGATAATTTCAATAAACAAAAATATATATGACAAAATGCAATATAAATTCATAATTGCAGAATAACTATCTCAGTAATATTGGAGTCATAAATGTTGGTTAGGAGGAAATTCAATTGTCTTTGTTCTAAAAAAATCAATAGTATACATTTTAAAACTAAATAAAACTATTAGAATAAGAAAATGTGTAACATTTCTTAATATGTGATTTATATACAGATGTAAATTGCAATTCTATATTTTTGAAACAAACTAAGAATAAACTGTGAGAATAACACCAAAGAATATATATATATTTTGAAAAAATATAAGAAATTTTTAATATTTTTATGTGACACACTATGTAAATTTTCATAGATAATATAAAAATCTAAGGAATTAGGAAAAGATTCATGTTTATGAATAGAAAAAACAAATATTGTAAAGATACTGATTTTTCACAATTATTTCCATTTAATTGATTTAATGCAATTCAAGTAAAAAATGCTAATACACTTTTTGTAGTATTTGATAAAATGTTTCAAAGATTTATGTGAGAGGTAAATTAGACAAGAAACCAAGACATTTCTGAATAGCAAGGAAAGAATGATTGCACTACAGGATATCAAGACTTATTAAACCACAGTAATTAATATGGTATTAATTATAATATAATATATTAATGGAACACAGTTGAATAATTTTACTTACAGACTAGAATTCAGAGACAGTCATTTATGGCTCTTTGTAGCATGGCAGAGTTAGCCTGGAAGTTCAGTTGAAAAATTATTTTCAATAAATACAGCAAAAAAAAATTCTTATGAAGTAAATGCACTTGGATTCCTTTCTTATGTCATTAACAAAGTTGAATCTACATAAACCAAGAATTTAACTGTAAAAATAGTATTTTAAGAAATTTTGTAAAATTTAATTGATGTATTTCTGAGCTTGTGGTAGTGAAGCATTTCTTAAATAAGAAATATTTCCCATTTATAAAACAAAAAAAATTAAAACTGGGATGACATTGAAATGAAAAAGCTCTAAATCAAAAGCATTTTATAGAAATTGAAAACACAAGTTCCATAGTAGAGGAAGATACTTGCAATACATATAACCAATAAAGAAATATAAATAAAGCTCTTACAGATCAGTATGAAAATAAAAAACTCATATTTTTGATCAGATAAATGGAAATTGAAACCAGAACAAGATTTAATTTCACACATTTTTCAAGACAAAAATCAAGTATGACAGCCTCACGTGCCTGAAAGAATGTGATTAATCACAAACTCATTTATCATAGACTGTGCAGATATTGTACATAGCCAGTTTGTATAGCCATTTTTAAAAATAATTTTACATTAGCTTGGAAATTTTATATTTTATACTTGTTACTATCCATGATTTTCATTGTTTAGTACATAGAAAAGCAAATATAAATGTTTTCTAGGATAATACTCAAGAAAGTTAATAGCAGCATTCTTCAGAAATACAGAAATATGCCTATCAACAGGAAAATGGCTAAAACAAGTATGAGACTTTAAAATAATGAAAAATTAAAAATTAACCACAACTATCTATGACAATGTTGATGAATCATATGAATATAGTATTTAGTTTAAAAATCATGAAAGACTACATAAAATGTGATACTATTTTTGTAAAATTAAAATATCTAATATGAAACCAAGACACCTCATAGTAATACCTAGAAACACAACCAAAGTAAAAGTTTTAAGAGAAACAATGACAATGACAGATTTAAGATCATGGTTATCCTGGGTGCTTGGAGGTAGGAAAATAGAGTTGGGTTGTATCATATTGGAGTAAATGAATTATTGTCAGTATTTTATTTGTCCTGTTGGATGAGTGTTACATTGATAATTATATTCTTAAAAACAAACAAATATAAACATACTTATATTCAAGCAAGTGAACAATGCATTGATCAATGGTAAAATAATGTCAGAAATTAGATGATGAATAGCCCAATTCTATGCCTCAGAGACCTAGAAATTAGGAGTTAACAACACACACACACACACACACACACACACACACACACACACACACACAGGCAAATATTTTGGAATAACTTCAAAGCCTGTCTTTACATTGTCACAGCTTTATTATGCAACTTTATTTTTTGCCAGTCTGTGTCTAATATTGCACGTTGTACCCACACCAAGTCACTTACATTTTTTTCTAACATATGATCCTTTCTCTTCATGTCATTTGTCTCCTGTTCCTATACATGTAGCTCTTTTTCCTAGCTCATTTTGTTCATCCTTTATTTTATTTACTTATGTGAGATGAGGTCTTGCTCTGTCACCCAGGCTGGAAAGCAGTGATGCGATCACAGCTTACTGCAGCCTTGGATTCTCCCAGGCTCAAGCAATCCTCTCACCTTAGCTTCCCAAGTAGCCGAGACCACAGGCATGTGCCACCACATCCAGCTAATTTTTGTATTTATTGTAGAGATGAAGTCTCACTATGTTGCTCAAGCTAGCGTCAATCTCCCAGCCTCAAGCAATCCTCTGGCCTCAGCCTTCCAAAGCACTGAGATTACTGGCATGAGCCACCACAGTTGGCTTTTCATCCTTTTATAGTCTAGTTCAGCTTCTATTTTTTAAAGCATGTCTCTGGTTCTTTACTTGCTCACAAAACATATCTAATTCTGTGCTTTCATAATACACTTGGCTGTTTATATTTGGAAGTAGAGCTTCTTCCAGTAGACCGTAAGCAATTTAAAATCTGGAAATGCATATTTTTAGTCTGCAAATTCCCAAATAAGTACTACACCAAGAATGCCAGCAGACAATCAGTAAATATCAAATTAAATCAAGGGTATCACAATTAACTCACTAATTGAAGACTGTTGGACTATATCCTTTCTAACTACTGCTCATTATAAAGGCTACCATCTCAGATGAACTCTAAGCTGTTCAACAATTTAGTAGACTAGAGCTCTAGGAATTTTATGCCACAGGCATAACCCACAACCACTGTTAGAGGTAGATAGGGAGAGAAAAAAAATTGTCCTCCTCCTTTCCTTCCATCCTCCTTCCCTCTCTTCCAAATACTAACTCAAAAATCTCCCAGAAAATCTAGTTTGTGTCAGGCCCTTTTTTCTTCCCTCCTCTAAATTTTCTCATTCGTGGAAATGGACAAGAACTTCTTTCTCAGTCCTTCTCAGAACACCGCTGTTCTCTTTAACTCCTCATTTTCCTTCACTGCACTGTGTCTCCTTCTTATGTGCCGTGTCATGCCCCTGAGGAATTAAATCTATTTTAAATACGTTTTCTGTGGAAGAATCAACTTGATTTTTCAAAAATAAGAAAAGCACTGCCATGAACTAGTCATTTACCTGAATTTTGTTAGAAACAGAGCATAGGACCTAACCAAGGAGCAAGAGTTTTTGTTGAAAGTGGAGGAATATGAGAGAACATCTGTAAACACTTAGTTGTTAGTAAGTTCTGTAATTTCTTTTCTTTTCTTTTTTTTTTTTTTTTTTTTTTTTTTTTTTTTGAGACAGAGTCTCATTCTGTCACCCAGACTGGAGTCCAATGGCATAATCTCAGCTCACTCCAACCTCCATCTTCTGGGTTCAAGCAATTCTCCTACCTCAGTCTCCTGAGTAGCTGGGACTATAGGCACATACCATCATGCCTGGCTTGTGTGTGTGTGTGTGTGTGTGTGTGTGTGTGTATACTTTTAGTAGAGATGGGGTTTCACCGTATTGGTCAGGCTGATCTCAAACTCCTGACCTTGTGATCCACCCACCTCGGCCTCCCAAAATTCTAGGATTATAGGTGTGAACCACCATGCCCGGCCAAGTTTTGTAATTTCTATACAGGTCTTAGTGTTGCTAATTTAGTCCCAATATCTATTATCTCTTCTATCTCAATGATAGACCCTTCACATTTATCTTTGCTCAAGACCAGAGTAGAGCCCTACATTTTCAGTCTTTCTTGTGGACATGTAGGTGTATGGCAAAGTTCTGATCAATGGAATCAACAGAGGTATCATGAAGAAAATTACTGAAAATTTCCTTAAAAGAATGCTGATGCATGCCCCTTGACCAAGTTTTTTCTTCCTCCATTATATCTTTATTCTCTTCATATTGCAATTTAACGGCCAATACTGGAAAAAACACATTCTCTTTATAGACCATCTCACATAAACCACTCCCTCTTGCCAACTATCTGAGGCTAAGATGCACACATAGTGCAACATCACTTCTAAATAATTAAGCAAAATTTCTAAAGAAGGACATGTCTGTAAACAAATGCATTCACCATTAGCACACCAAAGAACATCAACTTTTATTTAACAGCACACAATATATGGTAAATCAACAAAGTTCACTGATTTTTCCCCTATTTTTACCTGCTTTCTTATTCAGAAACCAATAAATACTCACATAAGGCTTTATGACTGTGATGACTGTTTAATTTCTAAATATCTGAAACCTCCATGCCCCATCCCAATTTCTCTTTATTGTTAATGGCACATTTTTTTAAGGATCAAGGCCATTCCACAACATTCTGCGTTACGGACTCATCTTGCTATTCCAAGCCTTGAGGCTTGATTTAGGTCCAACATTGCTGACAAAACACCATAGAGTAGGTATTCCGTACTTCCTTCTGCATCACATCTAAAGCTATGTAGTGTCAAGCTATTCTGGTACTGGTGATTAGGTGGTGCCAAGTTTGATCTCTTTCTTGGTTAAGATGGTAAGTGACAGATATCTCCATGGAAAAAGCATATACTTCCCTTTGTAATTACTGAGTAATCTGTGAGGTCACATTTTGAAACTGTATATATATCCTGTCCCCCAGCAATCTTTCACTCCATGGTTTTAACATCTGTTGGTGACCTTTGTCTAAGTAAACTACATTGGAGTTTCTCATTTTATCATTCCTCATCTATTAATTAATGGATATTTGTCAGTAAAGAAGAACTTTTCTTTCCCCCTTCATCTTTTATTGAGTATAACTATAGACTCACAGATTTTGAAAGTTCAAGTTATTATTGAATATACCATAAATATTATTATTATGAACCTTATTTTGAGACTTATAGTATCCAAACTTAGACCAGTAGAAACCATTACAAATTGGCTGCTTTTCTTGTGGACATGACCCTATTACTTGTTGAGCACTATATATATATTTTATATATATATTATATAAAACATATAAAATATTATATATTATATATATTTCATATTCATGCTCCAGCCTCAGCTACCCTACCAAATTTTTCTTTATTTCCTTGCTTTTACAGCAAAAATTTTGGTTTCCATCCTTATCAATATATCTTTATTAATTTGAGGTTTCATTCAGTACCAATGAAGTGATTTCAGAATTACAAAATGAATACTATACCAACAAGAATACTAAATAAAGTTCAAGATTGTCTTGCAGTTCTCTTTTTCCTTAAAATATGTTCCATTAAATCTATACAATTAAAATACAGTGTTGAAAATTACATGAATTATTTTCCACATATTTATGTAAATTTGCTTTGGGGGGGGCATTTTTTGGCTTCTTTTAAAATTATCATAATATTATTAGTTACCTGTAAGTGTTCTTATTGTATCACTAATTATTAATCTATTTTAAATCAATCAAATAACCAGTTAAAGACCTAAATTCTCCTTAATCTTGAATGTTTTAACTATATTTTATTTAAATCTTTTCAGCTATATGTCTATGATTCTGTCTCTGTAATTAGTTCCCTTTGGTTATTCTTCATCAGCAGGTATTTTTTTTATTCGTGTCTCATTGATTGATAGAGAAATTGTTTCACTTCTTTCCTATAACTCCATTAAATCACAATATGCATTTTAATGTGAAATGTGGAAATAATGTCTTTCAAGAAATTTCAGTCCCAACCTCAAATTCAATATAATATTTTAATTATATGTTTCTCTGTGTGCACATATATAGTACGTACATATGTATATACATATGTGAGTATATATACACACACTCATATATATTTACACACACTTGTATTACTATCTGGTCAACTCTAATTTGAGCTAAATATTTTACTTTCAAAGGGGTTTATGGCTTCTGTGTGTTTGCTCTGGTCAAATTTCTACTGTAGTCAAAGTGAAAGTTATTTTACCGATTTTAAGAGCTACAAACTGCAAACACTTTAAGCTTTATCAAATAGTATCCATTTGCTTTTTGCTGCAACTAACTTAATACCTGGAGTGTCATCACACTCTTAATCCATTGTTGACAACAAAATACCAATATTCTCTGTCAAAGCCTCAAATATTCTATTGGAAAAAGAATAATGATTTTCTTTATTTTCTAAATCGTAGAATTGTGAAAAATGGATGTCTTTTATGTCAATAGAAAACTTCACCACATGTATTCCTTCTGTTGCTTTAGTCTTAAAGATCCACTGCATATTGACTTGGTAGAGAAGCA
Organism: Macaca nemestrina; assembly: GCF_043159975.1. Taxonomy (NCBI): domain Eukaryota; kingdom Metazoa; phylum Chordata; class Mammalia; order Primates; family Cercopithecidae; genus Macaca; species Macaca nemestrina. Next base: position 29,047,229 of record NC_092127.1, read on the forward strand.
TGACATACGACTGAAACATAAAAATATACCGTAGTATTCATTCAGGAATTAGAAAAGGCAGTATTTTTATTAGGGGAATAGTGGCTATAATAGTTACTTAATCTAGCAATTGCTTTACTTTCTCCCGGTCCCAACTTTTTTCAAGAGAAGGCTCTTAAACGATATAGATTGTCTGGCAGGTTATACAGAAATAAGGCCTTTTTTGTGGCAATATCACTTGCAGTATTTTTTTCTCTTCTTTTATTTTTTAAGAGATAGGGTCTCCCTGTGTTCTTAGGTTGCCCACGATGTTCTCGAACTCCTGGGCTCAAGGGATCCTCCTGTGTTGGCCTCCCAAAGTCCTAGGATTACAGATGTGAGCCACCATGCCCAGCCTGAATTGCAACATTTCTTTAAAGTTTCAAAAGACATTTTGAAGCCAATCTAAGCTTGCAAATGTAACTCCATCTTCAATATAAGTACTTATACATGAAAAAATATAAGTCTTACATTGTCAACCCCTGTCATATTTAAACCAGGGACTAGTGAAGAGAACAGTAACATGAATATAACTTCCCTTTTAAACACATGCAATGGTCTTTTAATGTGTCAAAATAACTAACCTACAGCACCCAGTGATTCAGTCAATCCATCCCTAATCTGTGAGTTACTCTGAAGATATTTTGTAAATGTGATAAAAATACATAAGCAATTGATTTTAGGTAAGGAACATTAACTTGAATAATATGAGTGGACCTGATTCAATTGGTTGAAAGGCCTTAAAATCAGAGCTGAGTTTTTCCTGAACAAGAAAAAAATGCTTCCTCTCTATGGCAGCTTCAGCTCATGCCCAAGAATGCTAGCCTGCCCTTCCAGATGGTCTGCTCTATGAATTTTGAACAGTCCCGCAATCACACCCACCAAGTTACTGCAATAAATCTGTTTAAATACATCTCCTACTGCTTATTCTTCTCTGGTTGAACTCTAATCCAAATTTAAGTACTGGAGGTTGTTCTAGAGGACCAGAATCTTGAGGTTATATGTTCTGAATTCATTGTAGTTGTTTAAAACCTGGCTCCATAGCCGGCTGGGTGCGGTGGCTTATGCCTGTAATCCTAGCACTTTGGGAGGTCAAGGTGGATGGATCATCATCTCCTCTAAGGTCAGGAGTTCAAGACCAACCTCACCAATATGGTGAAACCTCGTCTCTACTAAAAATGCAAAAATTAGCCGGCTGTTGTGGTGTGAGCCTGTAGTCCCAGCTACTCGGGAGGCTGAGACAGGAGAATTGCTTGAACCCAGGAGGCAGATATTGCAGTGAGTCGAGATTATGCCACTGCACTCCAGCCTGGGTGACAGAGCGAGACTCCATCTCAAAAAAATAAATATATAAAAATAAATAAATAAATAAAAATTTGCTCTATAATGTGACTAGATTTAAAGGTACTAATAACTCTATTTCCAGTGATAAAGAAGACATTTGTAGTACAGGGCATATTGTGGCAATCAAGATACACAAAATATTGCTGTTAGATATGCCTAATCAAATATTTTATACTTTAATATAAGGTATAAAATTTTTATATATTTTATTTTACATAATATATACACTTACATAAAATATATTTTATTTTATACATGTGTGTGTGTATGTATATATATATACATATATATATATATATATGTATGGTAAACTTCTGGGTGTCCTTGTATTTGTAACCTTAGAACATTTTAGTTAAACTTAAGGTATATCATGGTATTTTTTTGTTTGCTCATAAATGTGTTGGAAACAAATGATGAAAGAAAATAATGAGCTAATCAGCTCAGGTATTAAAATTCCCCACACAAGCTCCTCATGAGTGACCCCAAAATTTCTTTATCTTTCCCAGAAAAATCCCTTATGACCTGTAGCTGTAGGGATGAGATTTATGAAAACCAAATCAAGACTCTCATCCTGTGAGTGGATAAATGATAAAGCAAATTCAAGTCCCAGTTTCACAGGTTGTGTTCTTTTAAAGGCAGGGCACTGATTAGGAAGGAATTTGATACTGAAAATTGGATTGGGGACGTAGAGGTGAATCCCAATGGAGCTGGGGATATCAAACTCCTACATTCTGCTGAGCCTTCTTTTGGAGAAGCAGCCCTTTCACTCCTGCCTGATCATGTGAGCCTCCCCTGAAATATGGCCTCCGCAAGTACCTTGCACACACTGCTGATTCTCCTCAGGACCCACCCCTGCGGGTAGGTCTACTTCTAGACCTATAATCAGATTCAAGTTACAGCAGGTGTTCAAGGCTAAAGCACAAAAGATGACCTGCAACAAGGTACATTACACTTTAAAAGAACTGGCCAGACACAGTGGCTCATGCCTGTTATCGCAGCACTTCGGGAGGCCAAGAGGGTGGACCACTTGAGCTCAGAAGTTGGAGACCAGTCTGGGCAACATGGCAAAACTTTGTCTCTACAAAAAATTACAAAAATTAGCTGTCCCAGCTACTCGGGAGGTTGAGGTGGGAGCATCACTTGAGCCTAGGAGGTCGAGGTTGCAGTGAGCCAAGATTGTGCCATTGCACTCCAGCCAGGGTGACAGAGTGAGAAACCAATCCATATGGAAAAGAAAAGAAAAGAAAAGAAAAGAAAAGAAAAGAAAAGAAAAGAAAAGAAAAGAAAAGAAAAGAAAAGAAAAGAAAAGAGAAAAGAAAAGGAAAAAGAAAAGAAAAGAAGAGAGAGACAAGGTTGATTAAATCCCTAACCTATGTGTTATTCTGAAGGTATTTTGCAAATATCCAAAGAGGCAGGGGGAAAATGTGCAAAAGAGGCAAGGCAGAGAGAGAGAGAGAGAGAGCGAGAGTGAGAGAGAGAGAGAGAGAGGAAGTGGGGGGAAGAGAGGGGAGGGGAGGGGAGAGGAGAGGAGAGGAGTATTTAAGTCTGTTTCAGAGATCCCACAACCATCTGAAAGTCGGGGAAATATCTAGGAGGACTCACATCTGTATAACTCTGGTTATACTCAGAGCCAACGTTTATTATGGCAAAATATCCGAAGTAAAAGTAAAAATAAAACAGTATGTATTACATGAAGTTCAGAGAGGTTAGGTGTCCTCTTCTGAGTTCATCTTTATCTGTGTTTCACAAAATGCCATGCTTAACAACTAGTTTCCAAGTTCCTGAAAATTTAACCATTGGTTCTTACAAGTTTGTAGAGCAAACTCCAGATATCACTGATGCTTACCTCTTTCTTTACCCTGCATAAGAGATTACAGATTTTCCAGCTGTAAGCTTTCTATTCCAGATTTCTGGGAAGTCCCAGTTTAAATGATGCTATTATTCTCTTGGTTTCTGTATATGGATTTCTAGTCTGCATCTGTAATAATAGTTAAATCCTCTTTGTAGACTGAGACTCATTTTGCTCTTACATATGTCCTTCCCTGGAACTGACATTCTGTGATGTGACGCTACCAATTCCAAGAACCCACGTGCTTTTCTGTGTAGTCTGTGAGCATTACGATCCCTGCAACCTTAGACTCAGATACCTTTGTGCTAATTTCTAGAGCTATTTTGACTATAATTCCTTGTAGTCTCACTAAAAATTATCTGGTACCTTCGATATCTTGTTCTAACATTTTAGCTATGTCTTTCTTCTTAGTCTGGATTCTCCAGTTTCTTCCCCAGTGTAAGCTATTCTAAAATTGTTTCTAAGTGTATCCACTTGTCCATTAGTTTTCTTTTTTGTTTTCTGTGTAGGCATTCCCCGTGATAAGAAAAAATATAATTTGAATATATTTATTTAGAGATGGTGATGTGCAACATAACTTTTAAACAATCATTTTCAGTTTGCATGTGAGCATTTTTTTTTTTTTACAATTTTATTTTGGGGAATTTTATCACTTCAAACACACACTTAAGTCATTTACAATTTTGTTGCTGGCTTTCTGTATCATCTTCAAGTATGCTATGCATACCTCTTTCCAACAAAAATATCTCAAATACTCTTCCATGTCATAATCCCTTATTTTACTCACTGCCTCTACTTCAGTCTAGTCTGTCAATATCATTCAAACTGCATTAGATTTCTGTAATAATTTAAGATTTAGTATGTCAATGAATCAATAGTACTGATCACACAACCAATAGTACTGAGTTAGAATTACTATTTGGGTTATTACAGAAAAACTAGCCCAATTTATCAAGTACATATGTAAAGACTGTTTTGTCCTTGATAAAAATAATCCAGAGAATGAATAGATTAGATTTTCCAATAAAACACAATGCAGGCTCACAATTATTTATGTGAAAATGATAAAGAACTTTAAAAATATCAAACATATCAAATGAATATGCAAGAATAATTATGAATAAAAATGTGTTTCTGTTATTGTAAAATGGGCTCAAGCAGTTATGAATCTAAATATAATTGCTAGATAACATACTTGAAATAACATTATTAAGAATATTTTGAACAAAGGATATTCAGAAGAAGTAATGGAATTGATTTACAAAGTCTAGTTTTATGGTAGAATAATTAGACTTGAATTGCCTGTCAGAAGCATGGGTGGTTTATTCCTTTATTCAATTAATATTATTGGAGGCTTATTACATTCTTGGTACCTGAGAGACCACTTCTAGGGAAAGCAAAAAGGGGCCGAAGCAGTAGAAATAAAAAAAGAAAATAAATTAACTTGAAATGATATGTGATAAAGTTAAAGAAACAAAGTAGCAGTTCTATGGAAAAGCAAAATGTTGTGAATGAGGAAAACAAAATAAAACATCATCACCTTAATTTCTGGGTATGTTTCTAGAAACCAGACTCTAGATTTGGTCTTTTCACAAAATATGGGACCCCTGTCTAGCTGTTTAATTATTGATTTCTGAAATGGACTTTTGATGGAGGAATTACCATTCTTGCCAGATTTTGAAGTGCAACCCCAGATAAAATGTATATAAGTGTTTTATATATATTTATCCTTTAGAAAGGTAACAGGGAGTTCTTTGAAAAGAACTGAAAGAGGAAATCAATCAATACTAGACATTAAAATCAGTCCCTGATCCCTGTTTTTTTGTCTCATGTTTTGAAACTCTAGGGTGGATAAAAGGAGTTCCAGATATAGTATACCAACAGAAAGTACCCTAACAAAGTGCTGATGTGATTGGTTAGAAAAAGAGAGTCTGAGAAGTCTGCTTACAAATCATGCTTTCACCCTCTTACTCTCTTGCTTCCTAGAGGTCATAGAGACCCTCCATTAAGTTCCTAGAAGCTTGAATGGGCATCAATGGCTGAACCTCAAAATCAATGTTTATGGTAGTAATTCATCATGAAATAGAGTGAGTTATATGCCATACACTGAAGTGTGATAGAGAAATTCACTTTGGAAATAGTGGCTTTGAGAAAGCCTAAACATTTGCAAACCTTCTCAACAAATTTGGTTACTATATATGCTATTTTATTTGTATATAATATATAATATTATATATTATATTGTTTAATATATATTATATTGTTTATATATTATATTATTATATATTATATTTTTATATATAATATAATATAATATATATATCTAATATGGTGTGTGTGTGTGTGTCAAGGAAAAACTATTGACTGAGAGTTTAAAAAAAAATGAGAAATGTGCCAGGATGAAGAGGAGAGAGAAAATTTTACCTTCTTTGGACAGATACATTTTATAAATGAGGATAATGAGATTCTACTTTTAAATATAACCCCAAAAGTGGTGTTGCATTTGGGGGAAAATGTGTTTTAATTAGATTGATGAAGTTAAAGAAATGTTCTTGGGAAAACGTTGACTACTGTTTTGAAGTTTCTTAATAACTAGAAGTGTCCCATCTGGGTTGCCTAAATGTGTCCAGAATTTATTCCTTCCGGTGGGATCTTGGTCTCGCTGACTTCAAGAATGAAGTCATGGACCCTCACGGTGAGTGTTACAGTTCTTAAAGATGGTAGGTTCAGAGTTTGTTCCTTCAGATGTTCAGATGTGTCGGGAGTTTCTTCCTTCTGGTGGGTTCATGGTCTTGCTGACTTCAGGAGTGAAGCCACAGACCTTCGCAGTGAGTGTTACAGCTTTTAAAGGTGGCACGTCCAGAGTTGTTTGTTCCTCCCGGTGGGTTCGTGTTCTCGCTGACTTTAGGAGTGAAGCTGTAGACCTTCGCAGTGAGTGTTACAGCTCATAAAGGTAGTGTGGACCCGGCAAGATTTGTTGTGAAGAGCGAAAGAACAAAGCTTCCGCAGCATGGAAGGGGACCCAACAGGGTTGCCACTACTGGCTGGGGTGGCCAGCTTTTATTCCCTTATTTGGCCCCACCCATGTCCTGCTGATTCGTCCATTTCACAGAGTGCTGATTGGTGCATTTTTACAAAGTGCTGATTGGTGCGTTTACAATCCTTTAGCTATACAGAAAAGTTCTCCAAGTCCCCACCTGAAACAGAAGTCCAGTTGGCTTCACCTCTCAATGCCCCCTCTAAACAGGACACCCCAACTGCTGTTGGGAATTGGGTGATGACCACTCTAGCTACTTCCTGCTGGATAGGGGTGAAGAAGGGGCCCTGCAGTGGTTGTGTCCTTAAGAGGGGATCTCTCTAGACCAGCCAAATGGACAGTGGGTCAATCCAGGAGTCCTCAGTAAGAGTTGTTCGTTGAGCTCATTTGGAGTTCCATTTGTAAGATCATCTGTAGCTTGATGGCCTCGATCCTAGAGGAAACAAATTTGACAAGGAGGTTAAACATACAGGGCCCAGAGACAAGTAATAGCAAGATTTCTGTCACAGGACCTAGAAAGGGGAGAAGCCATGTTGCCCAACTCCAGAGGTTGGTATAAGAGTTTGAAAGGCATTGTTTAATTTTGGAAGCCTTTTCCTGTAAATGCCGGGTGGCATCTCCTACTATCCCTGACTGATTAGTGTAAAAACAACACTCTTCCCCTAAGAATGTGCAGAGTCCTCCTTTCTCAGCAGTGAGGAAGTCTAGGCCTCAGTGGTTTTGGAGAGTCACTACTGCCAAAGAGTCTATTTGGGATTGTAGAGTAAGGATAGAGTTCGTTATTTCTTGAAAACTGTCTGAGAAATCCTTTGAGATTGTGTGGCAGTAGGATAATACGTGTTACACTGTTAACTTTTAGCAAAACTTTACTTTAGTTGAAAACCTTGTAAATCTGGGATTTTAATTTTTCTTTGCTATTAATAAAACCTCGTTCAGTCCATATTAACTTAGAATTGGTACAGATGGCTCCTTCCTGATTCTGTAAGTACTTTAAGGTTTAGCTGAGTGCAAACAGCTCTCACGTTTGAGCAGACAATTATTAGGCAATTTTCCTAACTCTGCTTCTATAAGATATTCCTTATCACTTACCGAATACCATTGTGTCTTTTTCCTTAATTGCCTGGAAGGAACTATCTATCGTCCTCTCCTGAAGGGAGTTCCTCCTATGTCTGGTTGGACCTTAAGATTTAGATCCCCTGTTAGGAAACCTGCTCGGTTAAGGATTTTTGACAGGAAGGCTATGGGTTGTCAGTGGCCTCAGTGCTTTCAGGCTATGCCCTTGTTTACACTGATAACAAGGTGGTATTGGGCCGGGCGCGGTGGCTCAAGCCTGTAATCCCAGCACTTTGGGAGGCCGAGACGGGTGGATCATGAGGTCAGGAGATCGAGACCATCCTGGCTAACACAGTGAAACCCCGTCTCTACTAAAAAATACAAAAAAAAACTAGCCGGGTGAGGTGGCGGGCGCCTGTAGTCCCAGCTACTCAGGAGGCTGAGGCAGGAGAATGGCGTGGACCCGGGAGGCGGAGCTTGCAGTGAGCTGAGATCCGGCCACTGCACTCCAGCCTGGGAGACAGAGCGAGACTCCGTCTCAAAAAAAAAAAAAAAAAACAAAACAAGGTGGTATTGGAGTGTTGTAGGGTCACAGAGAAGACCTTCAATTATCAATTATAGGTCATAAACTTACCCTGGATTTTAAAGGAATAGGATACACTGTTTTTTCTTTACTACTTCCATCTCTCTTTCTCTTTGACTTCTTCTTTGTCTCTCTCTTTCTGACTCCTTCTTTGTCTCTGTCTCTTCCTCTCTCTGTCCGACTTTCTGTTTCTCTCTTTCCTTTCTGCTGGTCTTTCCCTGCCTCTGCCAGCAGCTTATGCTGCTGTTCTCCTCTCTTCTTCCCCGTTTTGATGGCTTCAGCAGTGTAAAGACTGCCACCTCCTTGGGTTTTTGCACTGCATGCAATAACTCCATGATTTCCTTGTGGTATTTAATGAGGGTTCCCCCAGAGGTTAGGGACTCACTTCCTTTCCATATTGCAGCATGGGAATGTAGGATTAGATAAGCATACTTACTATCTGTAGCAAAGTCTCCCAATAACAACTGAGGGGGTGGGAGAAATACCTGGTTACAGGTTATCCCAGGATTCCTTGGATGGTAATGGACCTTGAGGATAGCTGTTTGGGACAGGAGATTAACACTGAGAAAGCTGTGCCTGTGTCCAGGAGGATGTCAATTTCCTGGCCCTCAATGGTTATATGTACCCGGGGCTCAGTGAGGGTGATGACATGAGCTGGCGCTTACCCCGGGCACCCTCAGTCCTGTTGTTGGATCATCTGGTTGGGGGTTTCTGACCCAGAGAACTTTTGTCCTCTGGGGCAATGCACCTTCCAGTGATTGTCTCAGCATAGTGGACATGGGCGAGGGGGCAGTTTGTTTCGCGTTGGACAATCTTTTTTAAAGTGTCCTTGCAAAATCACACTGATAACAAGCCCCATCAGGTGATTGGCCTGCTCCATTTTCTGTCCTCTTTGAACCACCAAGGTTTGTTTGCCTGAGGTCCATGACTAAGGCTGCAGCCTTTCTCTGCTCTCACTTTTCCTTTTGGGCCTGTTCCTCTTGGTCCCTATTATAGAACACCAAAGTTGCCAGGTTTAATAATGCCTCCAGATTTTGTTCAGGGCCTAGGGCTTGCGTTTGGAGCTTTCTCCTGATATCTACGGCTGATTGGGTAATAAACTTATCTTTTAGAATCAATTGACCCTCGAGTGAGTCGGGTGAGTCGGGTGACAGGGGAGTATGTTTTCTTAAGGCCCCCCATAGCCACTCAAGGAAGGCAGAAGGATTTTCTTACTTTCCCTGAGTTACGGTGGACATCATTGAATAATTCATGGCCTTTTTCCTAATTTTTCTTAGTCCTTCTAGAACACAGGTTAACAGGTGTTCGTGACTCCAGTCCCCATGATCTGAGTTGAGGTCACAGTGGGGATCCATAGTGGGGATGGCTTGCTGACCAGTAGGGAATTTGTCCCTTTCTTTGGTTGTCATTCTATCATTTACTTGACTAAGATATCAGGTATCTCCAAACTCTTGGGCTGCAGCTACAGCTGCATTCTTTTCATTAAAGGCCAGGGTTTGATCTAACAATAGCATGCCACTCTCCAAGTGAGATCGAAGGTTTGCCCTAGACTATGTAGGACATCTATATACCTAACAGTTCCTCTGAAAGCTTCCCCAGGTCTGCCTTGATCTTCTTTAAATCAGAGTGGGAGAAGGGGACATTTACTCAGGTTGAGCCAAACTCCCCTCCCCTTACAGCTTGAAGGGGACATAACTGATAGCCCGGGGGTTTTTGTGGTCCTTTGGAGATTTCTTTGCTTGTTTGCTTCTGGGTGGGGAAGATTAGAGAAGGCTTATCATTAATAGGAAGAGGAGCTATAGGGAAGCTAGGATATGGGGGTAAGCTGAGAGGTCCTCCTGTGGGATGTAAATTGCAAGCTTTGCATAGTTGTGTATTCTCCTTCAATGAAAAGAAAGCTTGGACATAAGGTATTTCACTGCATTTGCCTTCCCTCTTACACAAAAGGTCAAGTTGCTGGATTGGGGGTTTCTGACCCAGAAAACTCCTCACAGGTGGCCATTTTTCCCCATTAGAGAGAGAATATCGGGGCCAAGCCATAGTGCAGAAAAAAATTGAGCTGCCTCTTTTTCAGGGTTTGTAGGTCAAATTGGTCCCAATGACTTAGGATGCATTTCAAGGGTGAGCCTGTTGGTGTCTGAGTGTTTCCCATCTGAAAGACAAAACTGCCCATGGTTTTGGTTTGTTCGTTTCTCCCCTGCCCAAGAACCTACAACAGTCCCTGGACCCTGCTGATCAGTATAGTTGCGCTCACCAATGCAGCAGCAGAAACACCTCATGCCCAAGAACCTGCAATGGTCCATGGACCCTGCTGATTGGAATAGTTGCACTCACCAATGCAGTAGCAGAAACACTAGTTTTCCTCCTAGACCACAAGGAGGACTGAGGAAGGTCAGAATTAGTGGCCCTTACTGATGCATTCTCGAAAACCTGTTAGAGTCCTAAGCATTCTCCTGTTAGTACTGGGACCTTACCTCTGTCCTATAAAGATGTTATGCCTCAAAAATGAAGTGGAGGGCTATACCCTGAAGGAGGGAAGGGATCTTCAGGGTTGGAAGAATGACACCTTTTGTCCTCACTTGAATAGGAAAGATACCATTTCTGAAGCTCCCCATATCCTAGCTCCAGGAATAGTTTTTGTTAGGCCTGCTAGTCTGAGGAGGAATCCTAAAATTCCAGATAAGATAGTCCCCCCTACCCCAATGGGGCTTTGGGCAAAAATTATGTCTTTCTGATTAGTGAGCCTGGGTGCCTAAAGAAGGGAATAGAGTCCTGGAGTTTATACTAGAAATCATTCTTATAGGAGAAACTAGAGAAGCACCAGAAACAGGGAGTGGTTTTCAGAAGTGGGACTAGCCTCAGAGAAGAGAGGCGAGAGGAAGTTTGTTTGACAGGCATTAGGACTCAGGAGGCAAGGGTCAGGATAGATAGGATAGATACGCGAGTCTCACTTGGGTGACATGACTTTGAGAGGCGCTCATGGTCACAGGGTCAACGAAATTGTTGTCGGGACCCCGGGGCTGAATGGCTTTCCTCTCTGTTGACCCTCAGCTCAGCCCGGAAGCACAGAAAAAGCAGAAGCTGGTTCCAGGCAAACCAACGCTCCCAACTCCAAAGAGTCGGGGGTTGTTAGAGAGCCCTTTCCCAGAAATACCGACACTTGTGTCTTTAGTCTGGTGGTTGCACTAGTTGCTTTTAACTGGCTGACAGGTGTCTGGTATTTAGCCCCCAAATTCTAAGGAAAAATAGGACAGAATAGCAAGTGAAAGGGGTCTGATGGTACTCACTGCTTGGTGAGAGTCCCTTCATGGTCATCAAAATGTGTCTGGAATTTATTCCTTCTGGTGGGTTCTTGGTCTTGCTGACTTCAAGAATGAAGCCGTGGACCCTTGCAGTGAGGGTTTCAGTTCTTAAGGATGGTGTGTCCGGAGTTTGTTCCTTCAGATGTTCAGATGTGTCTGGAGTTTCTTCCTTCTTCCTTCGGGTGGGTTCGTGGTCTTGCTGACTTCAGCAGTGAAGCTGCAGACCTTCACAGTGAGTGTTACAGCTCATAAAGGTAGTGTGGACCCAAAGAGTGAGCAGCAGCAAGATTTCTTGTGAAGAGCGAAAGAACAAAGCTTCCACAGCGTGGAAGGGGACCCAAGAGCATTGCTGTTGCTGGCTGGGGTGGCCAGCTTTTATTCCCTTATTTGGTCCTGCCCACATCCCACTGATTAGTCCATTTTACAGAGTGCTGATTGGTGCATTTGCAATCCTTTAGCTAGACAGAAACGTTCTCCAAGTCCCCAACCGAACCGGAAGTCCAGCTGGCTTCACTTCTCAGTAGGAGTTAAAAATACAATACATTGGACTAATCAAATGGAATATCAGAGAGTCAGAAATCCACAAATTATAGTGACTTCATGTATTAGTGTTCTCCAGAGAGAACCAATGGGAGATAGATAGATAGATAGATAGATAGATAGATAGATAGATAGATAGATAGATAAGAAGGGATTTGTGAAGGGAATTGGCTTACACATTTATGGAGGCTGAGAAATCCTATGACAGGCTAGTCTTTGAGGTTCACACATTATTTCCTCTGAAAACGTTGTCCCAGACATAACACAAAATAGTGCTTTATCAGTCTTCTAGGTATTGTTTAATTCAGTCAAGAGTGACAGCACATCATGCTTAGATGTAGGCATAAGTGAAAAATTGATGGATAAGGTTCACTTGAGGTTACAGGAGATGAAAGAACCAGAAAATAAGGATTTATTCAAAAGAGCTCTGAATTCAGTTTGTCAAATCTATGACCTGATATTTGAAATTTGAAAAGGTGGTGATTATTTCAAAAATATACATTTCTAGGATTCTTGGTGGAATAACTGATTCAGACCTAGATTTGTTGTAATAAGTCAGGTGCAGGAGAAAAGGATAGGAAGCTTTCCACATCAGCAGACAGGAAATATAATGGATGCAAAGTAGATTAAAATTGGGTTTAAGTTTCTGCTTTTAATGAAATGTCTTCCAGAACTTTGAAGACATGTCTGACTTGTATACTCCACGTTGTGCTGTTCTGAGGACTCATTTCAGTGAATCTACTCAGTATCCTAGTGCCTACCTTTCACTGAGAGACAATCACAACTGCCTACATTGTATTTCTTCACTCAAAGAGGAACATAGATTTGTTTGTTATGATGAAGGGTCAGACAGATGGTAAACTTGGCCTGTATCACCTTCACAACCATACACAAAGACACAGATGGATCAGTACTCTCCTCTAAGAGGAAACTTGGCCATCATTGTTCCCTTTTTGATATTCTATTCTTTTAGTAATCCTGAGAATAAAGAAAAACAAATAAATAAACAAACAAAGAAAAGGCATGGTACTGATTCAGAAATTTCTTTCCTCATCTCAATCTTCTCTCTAGTCAGATTATTTCTTCCATACAATTGAGTAAGAAACCTTGAACCTTGTAGTCAGCAGACAATTTCTGTTCCAGGCTTACTCTCTCTACTGACTTAGAATAGACAATATTCTTTGTATACTTCACTAGAAACTTTCAGGATTTATTTAAATTTTAAAAACAAACATTCAATGAATTTATTTCACGGTATTATTCAGTGAACGTGTCTTTTTCCCTAAAACCCCTGGTGCTTAGGCAAAAACTATATCAAAATTTAGGATGCTGTGCACTCCCCTCTTTGATCTCAAAAATCTATATGCATTTCTCTTTTCATATTATTTACATCTATCTTAGCTTTTTCTGAAAGGAAATCCAAGCCTACTTACAAGTAGGTATGTATTCTCAAAACACATTTTAGTTTAGACCAAACAAAGTCTTTTTTTTCTTTCAATTGCCTGAGTATGGTAAACACTAGAGACACTACTATATAACTCCTGGTACATTTGTTAGAATTGAAACAGCCATTTATACTCTCTTCTTACAATCTATATCTCTGTGGAAGTGTTACCTGCTATGACTGAATACGTGAGTTTGAAAGTCCCACTCATTCTAAAAGTAACTTTAGCATTATTTTCTTAAAAATGTAAAGTATGTTCATATCCTTTGCCCACTTTTTGATAGGGTTGTTTGTTTTTTTCTTGTAAATTTGTTTGAGTTCTTTGTAGGTTCTGGATATTAGCCCTTTGTCATATGAGTAGATTGCAAAAATTTTCTCCCATTCTGTAGGTTGCCTGTTCACTCTGATGGTAGATCACTTGGACTCGAGAAGGGGGACATCACACACCGGGGCCTATCATGGGGGGGGGGGAGGGATTGCATTGGGAGTTATACCTGATGTAAATGGCGAGTTGATGGGTGCTGACGAGTTGATGGGTGCAGCACAGCAACATGGCACAAGTATACATATGTAACAAACCTGCACGTTATGCACATGTACCCTAGAGCTTAAAGTATAATAATAATAAAAAATAAATTTAAAAAAATGTAAAGTATGTAGAGTCTGACTTGTAATAATCATCATATACACAAGATAAGTGAATTATTCCACACTCACCATTAATTGTCTCTCTCCATGATCCACCAAAAATGGAGAGATTTGTGTGAGTCATGATTTGGAAATAATGATGATAGTGAAGGCAAAGCATAAGCTGAATGGAATAAATGTATACTTGAACCCCCAAATTTTTCATGAGTGAAATGCATCTATTACACCAGATTTTATGCAAATACAAAATACTGACTCATAGTCATGTTAAAATTGCATTCAGTGTTCTGTGTATCTTACTGAGCTATCACAACAATATTGTACTTGAACTTTTCCAAACCATTTTTTACACAGTCAGACTTAAAATATTGCTCTAGTCTGCCTTTATTCCTCTGAAGTGACACCTTGAAAGTGATGCCTTGTGTGTTATAGAAGATGGACTAAAAGTATACTCAATAAACTGGCTGTCTAATTTATACCACATACAACATCATCTGGGAACAGTGTGCAATAAGGCAAAAAGGGAAGAAATAAATAGTGCTTCTAGCATTTCGGAGAGTGTGCAAGGTTTTGAAGCCTGAGGGACTGTATTTTGTTAGCTGTTTGTACCTCAATCTCAAGAAGTTGTTGGATTTTAAGTCTCCCTTACTCCCTACAATTTGCACTACATCACAAAGTTATTTTGGAAATATTTGCTATTAAATTTTAGCTCATTTTCTTTCCAGTGTTTCAGAAGTAAAGTAATATTATTTAAATATGGTATGGATTTAGAAAACAAAATAATTTTTTTCTTTTAACACAAACACTGTCTTTATGAAACTAAACTGCTTTTTCCCAAAAGAAAAGAAAATTACCCATTTGTTAACCCCACACCACCTCCTTCAAGGATATGTACTTAATTCTAAATCAAAGAAAAAAGGGCTTTGGAGACAGTGTAACTCAAGGTCTTTTATAACACATTAAGTTACAAAAAGATTTAGATGCGTTGTTAAAATAACATATGAATGAAACTCATTGCATACCAACTATAGGTATTTTATTAATGAATTAAAATGAAAATATAGTAAGGCAGTGCCTTATTCAAATTTGTAATGCTCACAATACCTTACCTTACAACACATTGTCTAGGTATTTTCACAGCAATTATTTGTTATGTTTGACTGAAAATCCATTTTAACCTTCACAATAATTTTAAAAACGTTTTCATAATACTTGGAGTAATAACAATGTTATCTTGAGATATTATACATCCAGGTAGAACTTAAAGAGAGATAATAAAACAAAGTGGTTTAGTATTTCAATCATATGAAACCTTGAATAACAATTAGTCATAATAATATGTGCAATACAAATAATTAAGAAAATATAGTAATAACCTGTTTCAGAAAATACCAATGGTATTGACCATATGTGTTCTTTAACAAAATCAAACATTATAGTTAAAAATATAAACTCACCAAATGATTTTCATCTTTTTTTGTAGTCTTGTTTTCTATTTAGGTTTTAAAAATGTAAGAAACATATTTCTTGATATTTCCAATTGATTGAGGATTTACACTGGATCATAAATTCGACCTTCCTTTTTGAGTGAGAAATGCTTTATGATTCTCATATTCACTCTCGGACACCTAAGCTGTAGCCATAAAATGGAATAGAAACATTGCCCTCAGGTAAATGTCATATTCGGTGACCACATTTTCAGAATGTAATAAAGATGCTACAGAGGAACAATGAAATACTTAAGGGATACAGTTACTTATATAATCAGCTTAAATAATAATTTAATATAGTATTTTTGCAATTGACAAAGCAATAAACATTCTCCTTCCATATTCTATGCATTAGAAGCATCTAAATATTTTAAATATCAACTCCCATTTTTATGACAAAAGGTTATTGTTTTAAAATTGTTCTCAAAATGGAATTCATTTAGAAATTGTTCAAAATATGTTATGCTTCATATTTATTTATTCATTTTGTCAAGATTAGCAAGTGTCTGAATTTTATTTTTCAAATTAAAACTCATTTCCTTTAACAGATGATAATGTAACTCTTAAGCTACTTTTTTTCTAAACTACTTTGGTTAAGAATGAAAATTTGTTTCTAAAACTATTAATATTTATTTTCACTAAATATGAACTATTTTATTTAAAAGAATTAAACAAGTTTTTAATCAATAAATGCCATAGCATTAGTTAGATTTGATAATACAACATTCTTTCACGTTGGGGCATCTAAACTAGTTTTCCTTGGGTTTGTTGCAAATCTGGAAGCTAGCGATGTCCTGTTAGAATAGTAATTACTGACCAGGCATGGTGGCTTAAGCCTGTAGTCCCAGCACTTTGGAAGGCCGAAGCAGGTAGATCACTTGAGGTCAGGAGTTCGAGAACAGCATGAACAGCATGGCCAACATTCTGAAACCCCATCTCCACTAAAAATACAAAAATTAGCCGGGCGTGGTGGCAGGCTTCTGTAATCCCAGCTACTTGGGAGGCTGAGACAGGAGAATTGCAGTGAGCCACGAGGTTACAGTGAGCCAAGATGGTGCCACTGCACTCCAGCCTGAGCGACAGAGGGACACCCTGTCTCGAAAAAAAAAAAAAGGGTAGTGATTGCTGCTGGAGAAAGGGCAGAAGCCTACAGAAAGCTGCTGGCTCTTCATGATTATTGCTTCTGTGTGTTCTAAAGCTCCGTCTCTTACCACCAGTAACCAATACAGCATAGTTGTTGCTGCTTCCCTAACCCTCCTGCCTTTCTCAACTTCAGTTTTAGTAAACTGTAACCCAGAAGTATATGAGGAAAAGGATTCTGGGAAATGTAGTCTTAGCATAACCAAATTGAAATTAAATCCATCATAGATACATTAAGGTATGGACATTTGTCAGCACTTGTGAGAATGAAACTCACTATTTAACAATTTCTCAGGCCCCAGTACCTATACATGGGCAAGTTCTGTCTCCATGAGGCAGAGCAAATCTCCCTACACAGACGCTATGGACTCTGTGTGCAAGATTCCCTTAAAGACAGAAAATGAGGCTACGAATCACCCTCCAGCACACTGAATCAGAACTCAGTGGCATGAAAGACTAAGAACTGAATAAATTTTTTTCTAGAAGTGGATGGGAGGAGAGAAGGAGGAAAGGGTTGAATGAGCATTGACAACTGCACTACTTTTCTATATGCAGCAGTAGCAATGGTTATATCAAGATTTTTTATTGTCAAGAGTTTCTTGTTTATAGCAGTAGAAATACAATTCGCTGTATCTGTATCCAGTAACAGCATTATCTTCATGTAACCGACTCTCATTGAGAGGTTAAAACCCCATCTATAGATCTTAGATGGACACTGAGGGCTACACAATAACTTTTCTTCTGTAATTATTTGTAATGTATTACTTTTTAAAAACTCTTTGAATTCTAAACTCCAATATTATTATTTTCAATTTTTTTATTGAAGTATAATATGAATGCAGAAAAAAGGTACCTATCAAGAGCTCAATCTTTTTCCTCACTTGCAATCATTACACATAGCAGAAAGAACATTACCTGCTCAAGAGAGGTACACATGTGCCCCCTTTAGCATCCTCTGCTAATGGATAACAACTATCCTGCCTTCTAACAGCAGAGATTCATTCTTCCAGTTTTTGATCTTCATATCAGTGAAATCATAAAGTATATGTGCTTTAATATCTGTCTTCTTTCACTTAAGATATTTGCAAGTTACTCAAATTGTTGAGTGACTGATTTATTTTCTTTGCTGAATTATAATCAATTGCACAAACATATATTACCATAATTTTTCCATTTTTCTACTCTTAAGCATTTACTAATTTTCATGCTTTTGTTACCACAAACTTATGAGCATTCTAGTGCATATCTTTGGTGAAAATGTATACATATTCTGCAGAGTATTTTTCTATGAGTGAAATAGCTAGGTCATACGCCATTCATACATTGAGCTGTAGTTACTACTGTAAAATCATTTACAAAATTGATTTGTACTGTGTTCCATTTATGCCAGTTAGGTAAAGTTGGTAAATTGCATTCTTTAGATGTGCTATATCCTTACTGACACTTTGTCCCAAAGCTTGTTCTATTAGCTGTTGAGAAAGGTATGAAGATGGCCCCCATTATCTCTTTTTTTTAATTTTTACTTTACAAAAAATGTGCTTACAGATTTGGAATAAGGATTACCTCAGAGAGGATTTTATCATTATGACAGTCCCTCATTATTTCTAGAATGTCTCTTTCCTTAATGTACAATGTCAGAAGCTCAGCTGGATTCAGGAGAGCTGAGCTGCCAGATGTTGGAGTAGCCAATTGAGAAAACAAGCAAAAGGGAATGTAATGGTCAAGCCTTTAGTCACTTACTGTGATAGTATAAATAAGCAAGAGGCTAAGCCTGAGAAAACACTGGTCCCCATTCCCTCTCCATTCCTGACCAGCTCCAATTTTTCCCCACTGAGTGGTGCAGTTAGATCTGCACAAACAAAAGGGTTGTTTCACTTCCAAGGGAGCCACAAACTAAAGGCTTCTGTAGGTTTATAGACCTGGGAGTTGTTGAGTTGGAGAAGGGAAGTCTGGGAGTAGGAAAGTACTTAGTACAAGCGTTCCTTGGAAATATTGCAGGTTTGGTTCCAGAGCACCACAATACAGTGGATTTCACAATAAAATGAGTCACTCAATGTTTTTAGTTTTCCAGTGCATATAAACGTTATGTTTTCATGATACTGCAGTCCATTATGTGTGCAACTGCATGATGTCTAACAGACAATGAACATAACTTAATTAACATCCATCATTACTAAAACATGCTAACAATCATCTAAACCTTCAAGTAGTTGAAAACTTTTTGCTGGTGGAGGGTCTTGCCTCAATGTGATTGATGCTGAATCATCAGAATGGTGGCTGCTGAAGGTTGCAGTGGTTGTAGCAATTTCTTAAAATAAGGTAACAATGAAGTTTGTCACAGTAATTGACTCTTCATGAAAGATTTATCTGTAGAAGGCAATGCTATTTAATAACAGTTTACCCATAGTAAAACTTCTTTCAAAATTGCGGTCAATCTTCTCAAACCCTGCAGCTGCTTTATCAACTAGGTTTACGTAACATTCTAAATCCCTTATTGTCATTTCAACAATATTCAAAGCACCTTCACCAGGAGTAGATTCCATCTCAACAAATCACTTTCTTTGCCCATCCATCCATAAAAAGCAACCAAGCATCCAATCAAGTTTGATTGGATGCATAACTTGATTGGATGCATGAAAAGCATCCAATCAAGTTTGGTTATGAGATTTCAGCAATTCAGTCACACCTTCAGGCTTCACTTTTAATCCTAGTTCTCTTGCTAATTCTACCACATCTGCAGTTCCATCCTCTATGACATTTGTGAACCCCTCAAAGCCATTTATGAAGGGTAAAATCAACTTCTTCCAATTCCTATTAATAGCGATATACTGACTGCTCCTATAAGTCACAAATGTCCTTAACGGCGTCGAGAATGGTGGATCATTTCCAGAAGATTTTCTATAATGGCGGTAGATTGCTGTAATGGAATTTTAGTTTTACTTATTGTAATTTTAATTTCTAAAACTTCTGTTTAATAATTTTGTACAGTCTCATCTGGTTACCTTCTTCATTTTTTCTTCTGTTTTCTTGAATTTTTTTTCTACATAATTTGAATACATTACCATAGTGCCCTTAGAATCTTCATTAGTTACCATCAAGGTCTGGATCCCTTAAGAAGTTTTCATAGTGTTTGTCTATACTCTCAATTTTAAGAAATCATATTGCATTGTATTTTGGCATACCCGGTGATTTTATTATATAGATATCATTGTGTAGAAAAATTATAGAGTTTCAAATGATAGAATCTTCCTCCCCAATGAAAGAAAGTCATTCTGCTAGTCAGATGGTATGGTTTCTGAACATCTTAATTCAACCAGGGATTTATTTTGCTAACTTAAGTGTAGGCTGCATTCTTGGTCAGAATTTAGCAACTATCCTGAGAGAAAAACTAGTCAAATTCTCTAAGATCTCAAATTGTTTGAACAGAATTCTGCTGGTTTTTCTGTTCCCCTACATTGTTCATATATAGTTTTGTGCTCAGAGCCTCAACCCCTGCCCACACCCAAATAAGCAAATGTCCCCAGGGTAAAATGGCTACAGAAGTCAGATTGCCTGTAAGGGTCTTTCTTTTCTAGTTTTATAGCATCTACAATATCTAATGACTTAGCACTTAAGGAAGACTTTAAGCTAATATATTCCTATTTTATTCAGCATTCCTAGTTATTGATGACTAGAATATACCATGCTATACTATTTTGTTTCACCTGGAAGTCAAATTTCTCATTCAATGAACTTTTTGAGTCAACTTTTAAAGCCTGACTTGCCCCCCGCCCCACCTGAACAACAACCCACAATGTAGATGGCCAGTTTGAATAAAGATCCAAATTACTACATTTTAAAGTAATCTCTGGGCTTCTCATCAGAAATACATTTGATTCATAGACCACATTCTGACAACCACTAAAATCTACCTAAACTTTGAGGTAGACATCACTGGGTTTAGAGATTTTTAAGAACATTTTGCAGCCAACACGAACATGAGATAAATGTATAATATAATTTCAAATCCTTGGGCCCCGTTTTGCCTCCCAGATCACAATAAATAAAAGTTATGACTAAACAGTCCAAAATTCAACTACAATCTTTCCTCTTTAAAAGGCAATCTCTTATAGAAGATAAAGGTTAATCTCATTATATTTTATTTTCAAGTAACAGCCCCATGACTTTTAGAGTCTTAACTTCTGGGAAGACATTAGAATCTTAAAAAATCTTTCCTTTCTCAATAATTTTACTATTATTATTTCACTTTCTTATGTCTAGATTCTTCTGCTGTTGCTTGCATATTTCTACTTAAGGAAACTTCTATAGTTATATACTTCTGCCTAAAAGTTAAGAACTGATTTTAAATTGGTTATAATAACGGCAAAATCTGATAGTTATGCTCAATTCCAAATATGATAAAATGTTAATCTGTAGGCCTTCTGTGCCTATTTATTGAAATATTTCTGATTAGAGAATATGCCATAATTCTAGGCTCTGATTCACAAGTATCTTCTTTTAGTCTTTCTGTTTCTAATTCATGATAGAACACTGTTGAAAAACACAGTGTATTGATGCTCATAAATAAAAATGTCATTCTTTGGCAACTGCACAGGGTCATAACACATCCTTCAATTCTTTTCCAGACAAAAAATCTGCCTCATTTTCAACCTCTTGGTATGCATGCCAGAAATATCCTGCCTTGCTTTACCAAGTGAGCTGTCTCTTTCCTCCTGCCCTGCTCCCATTTTCTCTCCCTCTGCCTGTCTCCTCTCCCTCCCTCTTGTAGCCTATTCATCTTTTTATTGTTTAACATAGCTACAGACACAGACTGCGTTTTTCTCCACCCTGTATAAGCTAGAAGAAAATATAACATTCAAAGTCCAAGTCAGGAATAGCCATTGATTAGAGATGATGTCAGAGAGATGATAGAATTGTGAGACTTAGACCATTTATTCCACAGAGAGACATGGATTCAACAGTATGTGGACCAATTCCCTTTGCGAAAATTCGGGGAATGAGGGAGAGGATTCTGCACCACCACAGGCAGGTACAAAACTAGCTGTCTACATGTTTGTAGGAAATTTCATGCCAATCACTGATCATCGCCTCCCCCCTCTGGCTGAAAATTTAGCCAGGGGAGAAAATCCAGCTTCTCAACAACTTCTCTTGGAGGGGGAGAAGGAAAGAATGTAGCATGGGTCCAATATTCTAGTTTCTTGAAAATCACACAAGGGACTCTTTTTTGTCTCAGCTGTCTCAGAGTACTGATAAGACCCAACACACCCTAGAGGCCTGGGGACCACTGAGAACAAAACAGAGGTAGATGACCTGCTGCTGCTTAGAGGCCCTGCTGTACAGCAGGCAAAGCTGTTAGAGCATGGCAGCTTCTCCCTCAAGGGGTAATGGGAGGAATGGGAAAAAAAAAAAAAAGAATGGAGTGTTTGTTCCAAATTCTATCTTTTTAGAGAGATTCCTGAGGAACTGGTCTCAGTCTTACCTGTCTTAAAGCATTGACAGGACTCTACATGCCTGGGAGCTGATGAGAAAGAAAATGAATTGGGAGGCATACAGTGGACCCAGAGAACCTACAGGACCATAGACACACACTGAGGGGGCAAGAAATACGAGCACCTGAAAAAAGAAAGAAGCAAATTCACTATAACAGAGAATTTACATATACAAGTCTGGGGAAAGCACATTGACAGATAAAGCATGGGAGGCCCCCAGAATCCCCAGCTGGACTGGCTTGTGAAGATCTTTCCTTCTATAAAGTCAGTTCACAAAGACCAAGAGAGGTGGTTGTGTTTTCGGATTCACAGATCTCAACTCAAACTATCAAGGCACATAAAGAAACAAAAACAACAACACGAAGCCATAAAATAAATCTTCAGAAAATAATCGTAAATCATGAATATTTTTGCCAGAAAAAACAACCGTATAATCAATCAATAGACGTAAAACATAATTAAACAATCAGTGGTGAGACTCAGCTAATCTTTTCTCTAATCTTAGTTCCTAAATCTTAGTTCTTTGCAAATTATCTAAATGCAGATTTTCAGCAAAATTACATTCAGACTGTCACTGCATTATTATCTATTAGTAGAAGGCAATAAAACGAAGCCTCTTTTTTTTTTTTTTTTTTTTTTTTTTTTTTTTTTTTTTTTTTTGAGATAGAGTCTCACTCTGTCTCCCAGGCTGGAGTGCAGTGGCATGATCTCGGCTCACTGCAACCTACACCTTCTGGGTTCAAGCAATTCTCCTGCCTCAGCCTCCCTAGTAGCTGGAATTACATGCACCACTAAGTGAGGCTAATTTTTGTATTTTTAGTAGAGACGGGGTTTCACCCTGTTGGCCAGGCTGGTCTCAACTCCTGACCTCAAGTAACCCACCCTCCTCGGCCTTCCAAAGTGCTGGGATTACAGGTGTGAGCCACAGCGCCTGGCCCAATTAAGCTTTTAAAGCACATATGTTATTATGATTTTCATTAAAAAAAAATCTTAGAGACCTACAACATATTTTAACTATTTGTTTATATTTTAGGGCTTAGAATCTATTGGGATTTTGCAAACAAATAATATACCTTTTGTTTTTTTGGGTTTTTTTTTAACTATACTTAAAAGCGTAGAAAAAAACATAATTACATAATGTCACAAAATCTCAATAAAAGTCAATAAATTTTTATATATATAATGAAACTGGAAATCAACAAAAAGAAAACCAAGAAGCTACAATCACTCAAGAAATTTGTAAAAAAACAGTATAAATATTAAGTTAAAGATTAATTAGAACTATAGTGTAAACAATTTACAATGCAGTCAAAGCTGTAAAATCGATACTTGGTAAGAATTTTTATTGTTCTTTGCTACATTCATCCCTATATCAAAAATTAAAATTATTTCCATGAAGTTTTTGTTTGCTTTGTCTTTCACTTCCACAGAATCTAGCTGCTCTATCCAGTTTCTTTTGAATTTTCTGACTGTATTCCATTATATGTCCACTATCCATACAAAAAATTGCCTTCTTAATTCTTTCTTTTGTCTGTATGTGTGTGTGAATATATATATATATATATTTTATATGTTCATTTATACTGTTCATTTTTATCTTGTACGAGAAAATGGAGAAAGAACAACAAAACAAATAGTTGAGAGTGTGAGCAGTTAAAAAAAATACACTTCAAATTCTAAAGATAGTTTTTTTAAACATTTACTGAAATAAACATGCTCAAAAAGAACCAATTGTTTAAAGTTGAGAAAGAATGACATTCACTCTCAGTATTTAAATGCCTGAAGTTTTTAGTTGATGAAAGTAGAGTTTAAAAATTTAGTTAAACCAATGACAAACTTCATTTTGAATGACATTCATAGAAACAATGTTAGATAGAATATAATGATTCCTTGTGAATGGGTAAGATTGAAACATTTTTGTTTCGAATGAAAAGTATTGAGAGGTTTAATACTTCTCTTAAAAAAACTTGTTAAAGAAACTAAAGAAATAGATTTGGAAAATATATAAACAATATTTACATATGTCATGAACAATATGTTATTAAATGATCTATTAGAGAAATTTCTTTGCTTTTGATTCTTACAAAATGGCTTTGCATAATTCATTACAAGGATTTATCCACTAATCAATAATTCATTATTTAATGCATTAATTAATTAATATTTTCTAAAATACTCCTAGAAAATCAACTCGTTTACAGAAAATGTTTTACTATAACATTTGTTATAGTAAATGTTGCAGGAGTTGCAGAAACATGATTGACAAGGTGAAAGATTTTTCAGTGAGGCTACCCACATCCCTGTAGCATGCATGACTGATAGATCCTAGATATAACACTGTTTATTGCATTTTACAGTTGTTTCCTGGTTACCCTAGTATGCTATTTTGTGGATATTGAGAAATTGATTTTAAATATAGGGGAAGGCAAAAGACCCAGAATATTCAAAACAATGTTGAAAAAGAACAAAGTCAGAGCACTTGCCACAGTTTGACTTCAAAACTTACTATAAAGCTACAGTAATCAAGACGGTGTGGTAATGGTAAAAGAATTGACACATATATCAATGGCACAAAATGAGAGCCCAGAAATATTCATGAAATAACTAGTCTTTTTTCTGTGTCATGAAGCTCCATTTAGACAAAATCACTAATTGGTAAGAATTTTGTTTTTAGCTACATTCATCTTTGTATCTAAACTAAAAATTATTTCCATAAAATTATGCTAGTTTTGTCTCTCACTTCCATAGAATCTAGCAGCTCTGTGTAGTTTCCTTTGAATTTACTGACTCAATCCCTAATGGGGTGCCCTCCACCAATACAAAAACAAAAGTCCCTTTTAACTCTTCCTTTTGTTCATTATTTTGGCTCAACAGAGGTAATTATAATGACAGTTAATCATTACAAAAGCTTACTGTGTGCCAGGTGTAATTCCAAATGCTCTCTGTACACTAGTAATTAACAATCACAAAAGACCAGTGTAAGAGATGCTATTATTATCTCCACTTTATGGGGAAACCAAAGGATGGAATATTAATAAATTACTTGAGATTGCACAATTTGTTCAGTGACAAGCCTGGGTTGCTGTTCACTTTACCATTTGCTGTACTTTTGATTAATTTGATATAGAGGACAGGTGACTTTAGAGAGGATAAGGAGTCAAGGATGAAATAATAGCATATATGTTCAAATAATGGCTTGCTTATAGATTAGAATAATTTTGTGAGTGTGTGTGTGTGTGTGTGTGTGTGTGTGTGTATCTTCAAACACATAAATGTGTTTAGGTAAACATGTTCCCGTGTTTGGAGATTTATGAAAATATATTTGTAACGTGTTGATATCACTAGTTGAGTTGTTTCAGAAATTTTTAAATATATTTCAGTCTCTAAGCTCAGTTTGGCGTCATATAGTAGATGGTAATGAAATATTCAAGTATTTTCATCTTCAGAGAACTTTTATTTGGCAGTTCTCTTGAGATTATCAAGAATGTCTTGGACATTCTGAATGTTTTGTTATCTTCCAAAAAACAGTTCATTCATTGCTTTTTTAAGTATCATGTTACTTTATGGAGTAGCATATTTTTCTGTTATAAAATATGATCAGATTATATATTGAATAAAGTTTCCTATCTCTCTATTAGTACATTTATGGAGAAAATATATATATATATATATATATTAGAGGAAAAAAGTGAAAATGCAACTATATATTAGATGATCTAAGGAGGTTATTCTATGATTCAAAATGTTCTTATGTCATGAAAACACTTGGAGAAAGATAACAATGTGAACATACATTGCAAATTAATATGTTTAGCTCCTTCACTCATAAATAGCCTTTACTCTTATATGACCTTTGAAATAATAAATAAGCCATAAAAATATGGAAAAGCAAAAACATCTCTCACTGCTGTGAACTTAGAGCAGTTCCATGGACAGCTTAGAAATATCAAGCATTGTCTCCTTGATATAGGAGAGTTGGTCCAGATAATATCCCAAAGTACAATCCACAGTTTCCTTTTAAGAAGAATGTACAGTGACTTGAAAATACAATAGTAGAGGAACTACTACAAAATTCAGCCAATAAATTAATCCACATTAATGTGTCATCTTTTGGGTTTAAAAAAGCTGATAAAATTATTTTTAGAGAAAGAAATTTCTGCTTAGGCACATACATCTGCAGATAAATTTCCTTATGGTTTGGACAGAGAAGTTAGACCATTTTTCATGCTAAAATTTTGAAGTTTTTTTTTTTCTTATTCTTAGTATGAAATAATCAATTTCAGTAATTCTGAGGATTTCCTTCAAGACACCCTGGCCAATGTGGATATAAAATGAGTTAAGCTGTTTTTGTATGTTGTGCAGCATGATGACCAAAGTTGGTTCATTGCCCTTATGGACATGGCCATACTTACTGTAAATGGCTAGAAAACAATACATCTATATGTTTTCTCAATGCCAGAGTAACAAAGTACATACTCATCAGAAGCCAGAGGTACATGGCTCCTTAAAATATTCCCATAGCTTCCAACCTCCCTTGGACTGACAGTCAAATCTCCTGAACATTTCCTTGAAAGGTTGTCACAATCAGATTCCTCAACACACAGCATTCCTCTTGGATATCAGTTTCTCTCTCTCTGTTGCTTACATCCATCCCAGCACCTCTCACCTTCTTTTTGTTCTTCCCTCACTATAAGTACAATACTGATTGATTCACTAAACAGTGTTTTTCAAATATCCTTCTGTTTGGCCCCTGTTCTCATCCTTACTACATTTTCGATGAACAGACAACTTCTTAGGAAGCATTCTAGTAAATTGCAAATAGCCCTCAATATTTAATGTCCTCTTTTTCAGCTTTATTTATTTATTTTTGGTATTCATTGCTTCTATATACTGTGTATTTTACTACTTATTGTGTTAGCATCTGTCTTGCTGAGCTAGACTATAATCACAAGAAGTTCAGGAATTATCTGTTTTATTTACTAATTGTATTATCTGCCTGTTGATCATCCTAGTGTCAAATTATACTCAATAAAATAAAATAAAAATATAAATTAATGAACAGATAAAATAAATATTTAATATAATTCTTAAAAAATGCATTTGTGTATAAAAATATCTTTATAAATGTTTGAGAGCCTGTATTAGGATAATTTTCTTTAATTCACTGAATAGCCTATCAATAATAGCATTAAAATGGCTAAATAAAACACAAAACATACCGACACCTACACACACGTGTGTGTGCATGAATCAACTCAACATTTAATTGAATCATGAGTGCATATTCAAGAAAACACTAAAGATTAATTGTATGTATTAAATAAGGATGAGTATTTCTGTGACTATTTTAACTATGTAAAAAATATCAACAAAATGCTATTTTTGGCTGAGTGGGGTGGCTCAAGCTTGTAATCCCAGCACTTTGAGAGGCCAAGGCAAGTGGATCACTTGAGACCAGGAGTTCGAGACCAGCCTGGCCAACATGGTGAAATCTCGTCTCTACTAAAAACACAAAAATTAGCTGGGCATGGGGGCTCATGCTTGTAATCCCAGCCATTCAGGAGGCTGAGGCAGGAGAGTCACTTGAACCCAGGAGGCAGAGGTTGCAATGAGAGAATGCACCATCACATTCCACCCTAGGCAACAGAGAGATACTCTCTGTAAAAACAAAAACAAAAACAAAAGCCAAAAAACTATTTTTTCCTTTTTTTAAATTTAAATTTAATTTTAATTTAATTTAATTTAATTTTTTTATTATACTTTCTGGGATGCATTTGTACAACAAGCAAGTTTGTTACATAGGTATACATGTGTCGTGGTGGTTCACTACACCCAACAACCCGTCATCTACATTAGGTATTTTTCCTAATGCTATCCCTCCCCTAGACCCCCATTCGCCAACAAGCCTCAGTGTGTGATATTCCCCTCCCTGTGTCTGTGTGTTCTCATTGTTCAACTCCCACTTATGATTGAGAACATGTGGTATTTGGTTTTCTGTTCCTGTGTTAGTTTGCTGAAAATGATAGTTTCCAGCTTCATCCATGTCCTTGCAAAGGACATGAACTCATCCTTTTTTATGACTGCATAGCATTCCATACTGCATATCTGCCACATTTTCTTTATCCAGTCTATCACTAATGGGCCTTTGGGTTGGTTCCAAGTCTTTGCTATTGTGAATGGTGCTTCAGTAAACATACATGTGCATGTGTCTTTATAGTGGAATGATTTATAATCCTTTGGGTATATACCCAGTTATGGGATTGCTGGATCAAATGGTATTTCTGGCTCTGGGTCCTTGAGGAATTGCCATACTGTCTTCCACAATGGCTGAACTAATTTACACTCCTACAACAGTGTAGAAGTGTTCCTATGTCTCCACAACTTCTCCAGCAGCTGTTGTTTCCTGGCTTTTTAATGATTGCCATTCTAACTAAAGGGAGATAGTATCTCATTATTGTTTTGATTTGCATTTCTCGAATGACCAGTGATGATGAGGTTTTTTTCATATGTTTGTTGGCTATATAAATGTCTTCTTTTGAGAATTGTCTGTTCATAGCCTTCACCGACTTTTTGATGAGGTTGTTTGATTTTTTTCTTGTATATTTGTTTAAGTTCTTTGTAGATTCCAGATATTAGTTCTTTGTCAGATGGATAGATTGCAAAAATTTTCTCCCATTCTGTAGGCTGCCTGTTCACTCTGATGATAGTTTATTTTGCTGTGCAGAAGCTCTTTAGTTTAACTACATCCCATTTGTCAATTTTGGCTTTTGTTGCCATTGCTTTTGGGGTTTTAGTCATGAAGTCTTTGCCCATGCCTATGTCCTGAATGGTATTGCCTAGGTTTTCTTCTAGGGTTTTTATGCTTTTAGGTCTAACATTTAAATCTTTAATCCATCTTGAGTTAATTTTTGAATAAGGTATAATAAGGGGTCCAGTTTCAATTTTCTTTGTATGGCTAGCGAGTTTTCCCAACACCATTTATTAAATGGGGAATCCTTTCCCCATTGCTTGATTTTGTCAGTTTTGTCAAAGATCAGATGGTTGTAGATGTGTGGTGTTATTTCTGAGGGTTCTGTTCTGTTCCATTGGTCTATATATCTTTTTTGGTACCAGTACCATGCTGTTTTGGTTACCGTAGCCTGGTAGTATAGTTTGAAGTCAGGTAGCATGATGCCTCCAGCTTTGTTCTTTTTGTTTAGGATTGGTTTGGCTATACGGGCTCTTTTTTGGTTCCATATAAAATTTAAACTATTTTTTTCTAGTTTTGTGAAGAAAGTCAATGGTACCATGATTGGGATAGCATTGAATCTATAGATCACTTTGGGCAGTATGGCCATTTCATGATACTGATTCTTCCTATCCATGAGCATGGAATGTTTTTCTGTTTGTTTGTGTCCTCTTTTATTTCCTTGAGCCATGGTTTGTAGTTCTCCTTGAAGAGGTCCTTCACATCCCTTGTAAGTTGTATTCCTAGGTATTTTATTCTCTTTGTACCTCAGGTTTAAGAAACTCACTCAGAACCACACAACCACATGGAAACTGAACAACATGCTCCTGAATGACTACTGGGTAAGTAACAAAATTAAGGCAGAAATAAATAAGTTCTTTGAAACCAATGAGAACAAAGAGACAACGTACCAGAATCTCTGGGACACAGCTAAAGCATTGTTTACAGAGATATTTATAGCACTAAATGCCCATAGGAGAAAGCAGGAAAGATCTAAAATTGACACCCTAACATCATAATTAAAATAACTAGAGAAGTAAGACAAAGAAATTTAAAAGCTAGCAGAAGGCAAGAAATAACTAAGATCAGAGCGGAACTGAAGGAGATAGAGACACGAAAAACCCTTCAAAAAAATCAATGAATTCAGGAGCTGTTTTTTTGAAAAGATTAACAAAATAGACCACTAGCCAGACTAATAAAGAAGAAAATGGAGAAGAATCAAATAGACACAATAAAAAATCATAAAGGGGAAATCACCACTGATCCCACAGAAATACAAACTACCATCAGAGAATACTATAAACACCTCTATAAAAATAAACTGGAAAATCTAGAAGAAATGGATAAATTCCTGCACACATACACCCTCCCAAGAGTAAACCAGCAAGAAGTCAAATCCTTGAATAGACCAATAACAACTTCTGAAATTGAGTCTGTAATTAATAGCCTACCAACCAAAAAAAGCCCAGGACCAGATGGATTCACAGCCATATTCTACCAGGGGTACAAAGAGGAGCTAATACCATTCCTTCTAAAACAATCTCAAACAATAGAAAAAGAGGGACTCTGCCTTAACTCATTTTATGAGGCCAGCATCATCCTGATAACAAAACTTGGCAGAGACACACAAAAATGAAAATTTCAGGCCAATATCCCTGATGAAAATCAATGCAAAAATCCTCAATAAAATACTGGCAAACCAAATCCAGGAGCCCATCAAAAAGCTTATCCACCAAGATCAAGTTGGCTTTATCCCTGTGATACAAAACTGTTTCAACATATGCAAATCATTAAACGTAATCCATCATATAAAGAGAACCAATGACAAAAACCACATGATTATCTCAATAGATGCAGAAAAAGCCTTTGATAAAATTCAACACCTCTTCATTCTAAAAACTCTAAATAAACTGGTATTGATCGAACATATCTCAAAATAATAAGAGCTGTTTGTGACAAACCCACAGCCAATATCATATTGAATGGGCAACAGCTGGAAGCATTCCCTTTGAAAACAGGCACAAGACAAGGATGCCCTCTCTCACCACTCCTATTCAACATAGTGTTGGAAGTTCTGGCCAGGGCAATCAGGCAAGAGAAAGAAATAAAGTGTATTCAAATGGGAAGAAAGGAAGTCAAATTGTCTCTGTTTGCAGGTGACATGATTGTATATTCAGAAAACCCCATCATCTCAGCCCAAAATCTCCTTAAGCTGATAAGCAACTTCAGCAAAGTCTTAGCATACAAAATCAATGTGCAAAAATCGCATCGCAAGCATTCCTATAGACCAATAATGGAGAGCCAAATCATGAGTGAACTCCCATTCACAATTGCTACAAAATAATGATGCTATTTTTAAGCACTAATACATGTTAACATTAAGATCTGCTTTATGGTATGAAAGCCATGAATTCGCTGAAGTATATATTTATGGGTTTTATGGTTTCAGAGTAACTATAAAGTAGAAAGGAAGAATGTTTGAAACCAATATAAAAGTAATGCTTAAACAAACCTTAGAAATATCAGATTTATCATTAAATCTTTAAAAAGGAAGAAAGATTAGAGTAAAATCTGTGGACCTGGGAAGTCACATTCTCTTTGTATTACTTGGTTAACAGCTTAATTTTCTCTGAATCCTCTTTTCATCGACCCATGATACAACTAGGCCATACTAGGCAATGCTAGATGATCATTCCTTAAGGATGTACTTATTAAACCATTGTTATATGTATAAAGGTGATTTTCATTAATTTATCATTTAATAAAAATTAATACACAGACATATTAGTTCTCGTGATCCATTTCTAACCAACAATTCCACTCACAAATTTTACATGCAGAACATTCTGCCCTGATATCACTAATCAAAAATATCTTTCTCTTCACATCATTGAATATCAAACACAAAATTAAGTATAGAGTTTAAAAAGATCTCTCTAAGACCTTTGTAGGATAATAATGAATGTACATTTGAAAGTGATCAATACTGCTTTTTAAAAATACTAAAATGTTAATGCAAAGTTAATGCTGCACATTTTGACATTTAAAGTTTTAGTAACATTTTTTCATAGATCTTTATTGCTTGTTTATTTGCTTATTACTTTGCTATTTATAATCAAAGCATGACATAATTTTAGTAACAAATTTAGTAACAAAGAAAATATGTTTTTATTTTTAAAATTTAAAATACTTATTTAAATTAGTAATTTGAGAAATATAAGAAATAAACTTAATATATATTTTAATTATATCCTTTTCCTTGATTTTTATTTGTAGAAAAAACTATGAGACATACTTAAACATAAGTATATAAGCTTATAATTTATATATAAAGTATATAAGCTTGTAAGTATATAAGTATATAAATATATACTTATAAGCTTATAAGTATATATTTATAATTATATAAGTATATATAATTTATATATAAGTATACAAGCTTGTAAGTATATATTTATATACTTATATACTTATAAGCTTATAAGTATATATTTAAGTATAGAGAAATATATCTGATATTTATGTTCTATTTTTCCAAACATTTTAAGCCTGCAACATTAATCTTTGTTCTTAATTGGGAAGGAAAGGTCTCAGTCAATTGAAGCAGCAGTGATAGATAAGTGAGGTTGAGTTTAATATAAATATGAGTAGTTTTATTATCAAATTAGAAAATTTTATTAAAAAATGGTTTGTGGAAAAACACAAACTGAGTGAGGTAAAATGATGGCAATCTTTAGGTCTCTGCAGGCATTTGATCAGAAGTAGTTGTTTTTAATTGGGATAGAACATATCGAATGGATCTCCTGTAATGGTTTATTCTGTCAATTGTAGGTAAAACACTTTTTTCAGGCTTAATTACTTTCTCTAACCCAAAATAAATTTATTGTGGCATTTAGCAAACTCTAATCAGTTTATTTTCTGAAACGTTGATGTGTATTTGATGTGAATTCAAGGTATTGTTTGATTTTTTTTATATTCACCCTTACGGTTCACTGCCACATACATCAAATATCCTTTGAACACAAAAATATCTGATAATGGGGTGAAGATGTGTTTACCAAATTCATAGGATATAATAGATTTTGTTCCCTGACCTGCCTCAAACAAAGAAACTAGACAAAAGGAGGAATTAATAGAAACTGCCAGACGTTAGGTCAAGCAAGTCAATTTCCTTAGTAAGTAAACAATTTAGAACTTCTCATCACTTCTCAGCGCATGTTCTTCTGTCATCTCTGGTAACAATTCAAAAGTGATTTGTGTGATTTCTCTGACTAGGTGTCAACATTGCAGATATTATCGTCTTTCTTTTTTA
Organism: Macaca nemestrina; assembly: GCF_043159975.1. Lineage (NCBI taxonomy): Eukaryota > Metazoa > Chordata > Mammalia > Primates > Cercopithecidae > Macaca > Macaca nemestrina. The sequence continues at coordinate 29,080,205 of NC_092127.1, forward strand.
AAGTACTTAGACTATGGATAAATCTGTTGGGCATAAACCATGCTGCAGCTTTTAGAGTTTGTGATGCAGAGGTTTTATCACAACTACACATCTCACATGCATGTCTCCAAAATGATGTCTTACAGTTATGGAACAAATTATTTTTCCAATTTCAATGTCAGATTTAATAACTAAGTAAACCCTCTTGTAATTCTTGAAGTTACTTAAACAACTTTCCTTTCAATTCAGGTAGGTTGTACAAGGAAAATAGGGGTGGGAGTAGGAGGGAAGTGGGCTGGATTTTTGTTATTTTATGTAATTTATTCATGAATTTCTACTTGGTATTTTTACCTCATCTGATTACCGCCTCCATATTTCTGAATTTTGCTGTAAAATTTTCATTTGCAGCAGCTGCTCTACTCTGGATTAGCAAATTGTCATTCTTTATGTCTCTTTCCCTTTCAGTTTTATCTGCCAGCTTTAATCAGAATCACTATTCTAAGGATGTTTTAATTAAAATAATTAAGAAGGATAACACACCTGTTCAAATTGTTAGCATTCCACGTATGCTTAAAAACATTTAAAGTTTTTTCAATATTTAAAAATATATAACCCTTTGGGCTCCTGGTCCTCTAGTATTTTACAATTACTTTTTTTCCATAACCCAAATGGAAAAAAAAAAAAAATGGCCACAGATTCCATCCCAGATCCTGTTGAAAATCTCCCAGTATCGTGTCATTATACTTCTGAGGGTGCCTAAACAGTTGGTTACATTAATCTGTAATTCCTTACTCCTGATATCTGCTCCCAGAGCTTGTCTCTATTATCACCTGTCAAAGTTGATTCTTCGCTTTCAGTTCTGCCCATGTGCGTATTGTTCAACTTTAATTCTTCAGAGAAAAGTCAGTGCAAGTCTACAGTGTTGGCACTTTTACCAAAGGTTTCAGATGGTAGGGGTGTGATAGGAAAGTAGAGATTAGAACCCAAATCAAAACAAGGAACAAATTAAATACAATTGACCCTTGAAAAACATGAGGGTCATTCAGTATGATATTGGCTGTGGGTTTGTCATAAATAGCTCTTATTATTTTGAGGTACATTCCATCAATACCGAATTTATTGAGCGTTTTTAGCATGAAGGGCTGTTGAATTTTGTCAAAAGTCTTTTCTGCATCTATTGAGATAATCATGTGGTTCTTGTCTTTGGTTCTGTTTATATGCTGGATTATGTTTATTGATTTGCGAATGTTGAACCAGCCTTGCATCCCAGGGATGAAGCCCACTTGATCATGGTGGATAAGCTTTTTGATGTGTTGCTGAATCCGGTTTGCCAGTATTTTATTGAGGATTTTTGCATCGATGTTCATCAGGGATATTGGTCTAAAATTCTCTTTTTTTGTTGTGTCTCTGCCAGGCTTTGGTATCAGGATGATGTTGGCCTCATAAAATGAGTTAGGGAGGATTCCCTCTTTTTCTATTGATTGGAATAGTTTCAGAAGGAATGGTACCAACTCCTCCTTGTACCTCTGGTAGAATTCAGCTGTGAATCCATCTGGTCCTGGACTTTTTTTGGTTGGTAGGCTATTAATTATTGCCTCAATTTCAGAGCCTGCTATTGGTCTATTCAGGGATTATGACAAACCCACAGCCAATATCATACTGAATGGGCAAATACTGGAAAAATTCCCTTTGAAAACTGGCACAAGACAGGGATGCCCTCTCTCACCACTCCTATTCAACATAGTGTTGGAAGTTCTGGCTAGGGCAATTAGGCAAGAGAAAGAAATCAAGGGTATTCAGTTAGGAAAAGAAGAAGTCAAACTGTCCCTGTTTGCAGATGACATGATTGTATATTTAGAAAACCCCATTGTCTCAGCCCAAAATCTCCTTAAGCTGATAAGCAACTTCAGCAAAGTCTCAGGATACAAAATTAATGTGCAAAAATCACAAGCATTCTTATACACCAGTAACAGACAAACAGAGAGCCAAATCCGGAATGAACTTCCATTCACAATTGCTTCAAAGAGAATCAAATACCTAGGAATCCAACTTACAAGGGATGTAAAGGACCTCTTCAAGGAGAACTACAAACCACTGCTCAGTGAAATAAAAGAGGACACAAACAAATGGAAGAACATACCATGCTCATGGATAGGAAGAATCAATATCGTGAAAATGGCCATACTGCCCAAGGTAATTTATAGATTCAATGCCATCCCCATCAAGCTACCAATGAGTTTCTTCACAGAATTGGAAAAAACTGCTTTAAAGTTCATATGGAACCAAAAAAGAGCCCGCATCTCCAAGACAATCCTAAGTCAAAGGAACAAAGCTGGAGGCATCACGCTACCTGACTTCAAACTATACTACAAGGCTACAGTAACCAAAACAGCATGGTACTGGTACCAAAACAGAGATATAGACCAATGGAACAGAACAGAGTCCTCAGAAATAATACCACACATCTATAGCCATCTGATCTTTGACAAACCTGAGAGAAACAAGAAATGGGGAAAGGATTCCCTATTTAATAAATGGTACTGGGAAAATTGGCTAGCCATAAGTAGAAAGCTGAAACTGGATCCTTTCCTTACTCCTTATACGAAAATTAATTCAAGATGGATTAGAGACTTAAATGTTAGACCTAATACCATAAAAATCCTAGAGGAAAACCTAGGTAGTACCATTCAGGACATAGGCATGGGCAAAGACTTCATGTCTAAAACACCAAAAGCAACGGCGGCAAAAGCCAAAATTGACAAATGGGATCTCATTAAACTAAAGAGCTTCTGCACAGCAAAAGAAACTACCATCAGAGTGAACAGGCAACCTATAGAATGGGAGAAAATTTTTGCAATCTACTCATCTGACAAAGGGCTAATATCCAGAACCTACAAAGAACTCAAACAAATTTACAAGAAAAAAACAAACAACCCCATCAAAAAGTGGGCAAAGGATATGAACAGACATTTCTCAAAAGAAGACATTCATACAGCCAACAGACACATGAAAAAATGCTCATCATCACTGGCCATTAGAGAAATGCAAATCAAAACCACAATGAGATACCATCTCACACCAGTTAGAATGGCGATCTTTAAAAAGTCAGGAAACAACAGGTGCTGGAGAGGATGTGGAGAAATAGGAACACTTTTACACTGTTGGTGGGATTGTAAACTAGTTCAACCATTATGGAAAACAGTATGGCGATTCCTCAAGGATCTAGAACTAGATGTACCATATGACCCAGCCATCCCATTACTGGGTATATACCCAAAGGATTATAAATTATGCTGCTATAAAGATACATGCACACGTATGTTTATTGCAGCACTATTCACAATAGCAAAGACTTGGAATCAACCCAAATGTCCATCAGTGACAGATTGGATTAAGAAAATGTGGCACATATACACCATGGAATACTATGCAGCCATAAAAAAGGATGAGTTTGTGTCCTTTGTAGGGACATGGATGCAGCTGGAAACCATCATTCTTAGCAATCTATCACAAGAACAGAAAACCAAACACCGCATGTTCTCACTCATAGGTGGGAACTGAACAATGAGATCACTCAGACTCAGGAAGGGGAACATCACACACAGGGGCCTGTCATGGGGAGGGGGGAGGGATTGCATTGGGAGTTATACCTGATGTAAATGACAAGTTGATGGGTGCAGCACGCCAACATGGCACAAGTATACATATGTAACAAACCTGCACGTTATGCACATGTACCCTACAACTTAAAGTAAAATAATAATAATAATAAATAAATTTTTAAAAAAATATTGAGAAATTATAATTCTAAAAAAAAAAAAAAAAAAAAAAGAAAGAAAAACATGAGGGTGGGGCACACAGACACCCACCCTCTTCCATGGTGGAGAATTCAGATATAACTTTTGATTTCCCCAAAGCTTAGCTTCTAATAGCCTCTTGTTGACCAAAAGCCTTACAGATAACATATTAATTGTATATTGCATTCTTACAATAAATGAGCTAGAGAAAAGAAATGTTATTAAGAAAATCAAAGGAAGAGTAAATATATTTCAGTAGTATACTGTATTTAACAATACTACGAGTTTACATCATCTGTTTAAAAAATAATCGTTTGTCTGAAATGTTGGGCAATTGTAGCTGCAGACCTAAATCTGTGGCATACATCAAGCAATTCAAATTTACATTGTAATGTCATGACTTTTCTTTGCTTCTTGAGACAACTTTCAGTATCATTGTGGCACTTTACATGGGTTCCATGGTGTTATTCAAGGTTTATGATATTACATTAAATACAACATAAAATATACTAGAACTGCAAGGGATCACATTTTACTAACATACACAATTTACTAGAGACAAATTGCTCATGTGAAGATCATTAGCATTACACGGTGTTCTAAGGGGATGCTTGCAACACTAGAACTCACCACAATAGCAATAGGAGATGGCCACCACACTATTACAGTAGTACAGTATGCAGTATGCACTACAGGTAATTGTATGCACTTATAATTTAATACTGCATCTTTACATTTATCTATATTTCTCTCGGCTGTGAGCGGTACCACATACAGTCTGTATTTGTAAGTTTTGATAAATTTTAACTTTTTAATAATAATCTATATTTTATGATAAGATAATAAATGATAAAATATACTAGTATCTGCACATACCTTATCCATTCATGACAGATCTATTTTTTTTTCTCTTTTTTTTTTTGGCTATTTCTAGGCTACACAGTTTATTTGCAAGTTTTTTTTTCAAATATTTGCAAATCTCCAAAAAATTTTCCAGTGTATTTTTAAAAAATTATGGAAGTGGATTCATACAATTCAAGCCTATGATTTTCAAGGATCAACTATACTATGATCAATATTCTTCTAAGTTCCTTATATATCCTTCAACTTTGCCAGTTTGTATTTCTCATCCTTCATAATTGTCCCTAAACCCAAGCCTTCTGCCATTTTCTGGGCCATTTCCGAATTTCCAAGAGTTTTGTTTCCCTGGGGTTTTGAGAAACCATTTTTTAATATTTTTGACTCTATTATATAAAATTACTTAACTGCTAAATTGATTTACTCCTATAATTTTAGCATACCTTAATGTCTGATGAAAATGAATAAAGACCAACAGGCAAATAAAGGCCATTAGCAGTGTTGATCTAAATTTCTTCATCTATGAGTGAGTCTATAGATTATAAGAATCCTGTAAGATTTAAAACATAGGTCCTTGGACCTTATCCTGGACTTATTTATCTGGAATAGTTGAGATGTTGGCACAGAAATCTGCCTTTCAATAAGTTTGCAGGCTAATATTCAAAATCTCCTAAAGTTGGACAGTCACCTATGGTTACTTTTATGTGTCAATTTGAGTAAGCCACAGGTGCCCAGATTAACCATTGTTTCAGAATGTGTCTATGAAGGTGTTTCCAGAAGAGATTATCATTTGAATCAGTGGACTCAGTAAAGTATATTGCACATGCCATTGTGGTCTGTCATATTTCAATCTGTTGAAGGCTTGAATAGAACAAAACCTGGAGGATGGAAGAATTTTCCTCTTTTATCCTGCCTCACTGTTTGAGTTGGTACATCTTATTTCTTCCCCTGTTCTTGAACTGGGATTTACAATTATCGACTCCCCTTGTTTTCAGGCCTTTGAACCCAGACTGAATTACATTACAGGTTTTTCTGCATTTCCACCTTGCAAATGGCAGATACTGGGACACCTCAGCCACCATAATCACATGGACCAATACCTCCTAATCTTTTCTTTCTCTCTCTCTCTAGACAACCTTGACTAATATACCTGTGTATTAGTCAAAGAAATTGCAGAATCTGCAATTATAAATATGTTTAAACATCATATTTATATATTTTTAATCTTTCACAATTTCTAGTGTTTTGAAATATAGAGCTTTAAAAATGTTTCTTTTACTATTCTATAGAAATAACAAATATTAAATTATATAAAATATAGTCACATTTATATCATTGAAATTGTTTTCATAAAAATTATACAATAATAACATCTCCATTGTATATATGCAATTTACAATAGGATATGCTTTCATTATACATTCCAAAGTCTTTAATATGTTTATTCTATGCAAAGCATTGTGCTATACTTATTGAGAAGACAAAACTGCCCTACTGAATGCAGCCTAAGGGAATATATATACATATACATACACACACACATACACTGGCTATCAAATTAATAGCATTAGGGAATATTATAGAAATAGCTTTCAATGAAAATTTTGTAGATAGAGAAGTCATTTTAACTATAAGCCACTTAACGCTGCATAACTGTTTTAAGCTTTTAAGTTATACATGTTTAAGCTTTTAAGTTATACATGCATTCAGTAGGGCAGTTTTGTCTTCTCAATAAGTATAGCACAATGCTTTGCATAGAATAAACATATTAAAGACTTTGGAATGTATAATGAAAGCATATCCTATTGTAAATTGCATATATATGCATTTGTATACAATGAAAAACAAATAATGGAAGAAATAAAAGACAAAGTTTATATAACAAATAGGAAGCAGACATCACTGTTGGAGGAATAAATGACAATGTATACGAAAGAGCTTACTAAACTAAGAGATTCCTAAGGAAATACTATTTTGTAATGGTAAGGAAAGAAAATATTTTAAATCACGTGATGGATAGATAACAAAGGAATACATCAAACAAGAAAATTATTGACTGTGGTTTGAATATAAGGATATTTATATAATAAGTATTTTATTTAATAAATAAATTTAATGCTGAAACTATAAAAATAAAAACAATAGCATGAAAATCATTGAAGTGTTTACTTAAATCAACAATTGTGTTTTTACATAAAGTTTAAAAATTAGAAACAGATATTTAAGACATGTAGAATTATAAATATACATGAGAGAGAAAATTTAGTCAATTCCAATTAAGAATTCTTTAAATTTTCTTATAAAAATAGATGCTTCAAAACGAAAGTTAGAAATGAGAAAAATTTTTCCACAAAGGTTTTTATTCAATATTTAAAGACAAATTTACAATTAGATTTATTGATTTTATCAGAGTAGCTACTGTCATCTATAATTTCAGAAGTGCTTGCAATTTTTTATGTTTTTTAATTAGCTATAATCAACTATGGAACTAAATCATAATTCCTAAAGCCTTTAGCATGCCATTTAGCACCACATTTTATTTTATTTTTTGATAAGGTACAGTGATGGCTCTATCCTGCATAGGGATGACAAACTGAGAATAAAAAAGACGTCAAATGATTTCCAGCACCTCCGATGGTCTCTAAACAACATCAATAAAATTGAGTATTCTCTGAGCACTGTCACCAAATGTGGCATTCAGGGTGATGGAACTGAGGAACTGACAGTCAATTAGAAGCTCAAGGACACCGTGATATGATACATCTGCCAATTATATGGGAGCTTAACACTAATGCAGAATAAATGGTTTACATCAAAATGTGATGGAATGACAACTGGCAAGGAAGTATCAAAGAGGGTGTTTTTTTTTTTTTTTTTTTTTCAAGGAAGGCTACACTGAAAAGAAATTTCAGTTAAGTCTTCTATTTTTATCAATATAGTCAAAAGAAAAGACAATGGGAATTATTTAGAATATAGAGCCCTGTAGAACTAATATTAATTCCATGACTAGGGAGCAAATATAAAAAAAACAAAAACAAAAAAAAACACTACTTCCAATGTTATCAGACATTTTCCCAAAGCAAATTTTATCCATAATTTTGTTTTTATTAAAGCATTATAAAAACTTACAATTGAGCTACATATAGTGATCTATCAAAAAAAGAACAAATATTACTAAATTAACATGAAGGCAGTAGATGCTTTGGAAAGAAAAAAAGTGCTGGTAATTTTTTTACTATAATCTCATAGAAGACAAAAATAGTCTCATATTATTAGATGAGTGACTCTAAGTGTCTTTTAAAAATCATGGAAGATATCATTGGCTCAATAATCATGTATGTTTATGTGTTAAGGTAGCATCTTATTTATTCCTGTCTAATAAGATTCATCTCTAATGACAGTTGATAATATATGATCTGGCACTTGAGGAAAAGGTAGGACAACCCCAAATATACAATTGTGTTCAATTTAAGAAAGTCAAGACAGAGGAAACAGCATTTACAAAGACAAGGAGGTATTTAATAAACTGACATATTTTGACATAGTTGGAATAGAGACTAAGAAAATATGGACTCAACTAAAGATAGAAATGTAAGCTACATAGTCTAGAATCTAATTACAATAATTTTTTTATGCAAAAAGATACAGTATGATTTTCCTCAAAATGTATCAACATACAATTAATTTTATGAGATATTTTACATAATGTTGGTTACAATATAAAAATATATTTCTATAAGATTTGGACTGGCTTAGGAATCCCTGCAGATTCAAAAGTACAGTTAAACAGTGATTAAATTATTTAGATTATAGCTGAAAATGTGCTGGGTGAAGACTGTAATATCATAACCTTTTTTTTTTTTGAGACAGAGTCCCACTCAGTCACCCAGGCTGGAGTGCAGTGGCACAATCTTGGCTCACTGCAACATCCACCTCCCATGTTCAAGCAATTCTCCTGCCTCAGCCTTCCAAGTAGCTAGGACTACAGGCACGTACCACCACGCCCAGCTAATTTTTGTATTTTTAGTAGAGACAGGGTTTCACCATATTGGCCAGGCTGGTCTCAAACTCCTGACCTCGTGATCCGTCCTCCTTAGCCTCCGAAAGTACTGGGATTACAGGCATGAGCCACTGCACCCGGCCATCATAACTTTTTCTTTTAGAAAAAAGATGCCTAAGTATGTCATTCAAGTGAAAACAGGTCTCTTGCGGGAAGGATGTATTTGGATGCTGATTTTGTAAACACATCCAACCACTCTGTCCTTTGATTGAAGAATTTAATCCCTTTACAAGCAAAGTTATTTTTGATAAGTATAGACATATTTCTACCATTTTGTTAATTTTTTTCTTGTTGTTTTGTAAATCCTTTGTTCTTTTCTTCCCCTCTTGCTGTTCACCTCCATAATTTGGTGATTTTCTACAGTGTTAAGATTTGTTTCCTTTCTCTTTATCTTTCATGTATCAGATGAATTTTTTTTTGCTTTGTGGTTACCATAGGACCTACATAAAACATCTTTTTCTTTTTCTTTTTTTTTATTATACTTTAAGTTCTAGGGCACATGTGCACAACGTGCAGGTTTGTTACATATATATACATGTGCTGTGTTGGTGTGCTGCACCCATTAACTCGTCATTTAAAATATCTTATAGTTACAATAGGCAATTGTAAACTGATGATAACTTAACTTTGGTCTGGTAAAAATACCCTAGAATTTTACCCTCCCTCATCACAATTTATATTTTGATGGCCATAATTTACATCTTTTTAGTTCGTGGATTTCTTAACAACTTATTGTAGCTACAGTTATTTTTTATTTTATTTGTTTATCTTTGAGATGGAGTCTTGCTCTGTTGCCCAGGCTGGAGTGCAGTGGCATGATCTTGGCTCACACAACCTCTGCCTCCTGGGTTCAAGCAATTCTCCTGCCTCAACCTCCCAAGTAGCTTGGATTACAGGCACCTGCCACCACACCTGGCTAATTATTGTATTTTTAGTAGAGATGGGGTCTCACCATGTTGGCCAGGCTGGTCTTGAACTCCTGACATTATGATCCACCTGCCTCAGCCTCCTAAAGTGCTGGGATTACAAGTGTGAGCCACTGTGCCCAGGCAGCTACAGTTATTTTTGACCATTTTGAGTTTTACCCTTAATATAGACATTTGAAATATGTGCACTGCACTATTACAGTAATCGGGTATTCTAAATTTGATTATGAATCTGTCTCTACCAAAGAGTTTTATACTTTTATATGTTTTTATGAAAGTAATTATCACCTTTTATGTCTAGTAGAAGTATGGTCTTAAGTATTTCTTGTAAGGTTGATCATGTGATAAATTCCCTCAGCTTTTGCTTGCCTGGGAAAATTTATTTCTCTTTATTTCTGAAAGACGAAATAGCTGAGTATAGTATTCTTGGATGGAATTTTTCTTTCTTAAGCCCTTTGAATGTATTATCCCATTCTCTTCTGGACTATGAGATACAGATTTGTACACTGAAAACTACTATACATTGATGATAGAAATAGAAAACACAAATAAATGGAAATATATCCCATGTTCATATGTGGGAAGAATTAGTATTCTTAAAATGTCCTGATTACCCAAACCAATATAGAGTTTTAATGCTATCACTATCAAAATTCCCATTGCATCATTCACAGAAATAGGAAAAAAAAATCTTATAATAAGTATGCAACCACAAACACACAGACACACACAAATAAATAAATAAATAAATAAATAAATAAATAAATAAATAAAATGCTAGCCAAAGTTATACTGAGAAAGAAAAACAAAGAGACATCATACTTCTGGATTAAAAATTATATTACAAAGTTACAGTAAATGAAACAGTATCATTCTGACATAAAGACAGAAACATAGAGCAATGCAGCTTTATTCCTAAGAGTAAAAGATATGAAAACAACCTAAGTTTCTATATAGAGTTGAATAGATTTAAAAATGTGGTGCGTATATGTTTACACGATGTCAGTATTTCAAGAGAGGCAATAGAAAGATAAAATTGTGTGTGTGTACATATATATGTGTGTGTGTGTGTGTATATACATGCAATAGAATATTATTTAGCCTTTAAAAATAAGGAGATCCTTCTATTTGCACAATGTGGATAGACCTGGAGGACATTATGCTAAATGAAATAAGTCAGACACAAAATAAAAATAACACATGATCTCACTTATATATGGAGTATTTTAAAAAAGCTCAAATACAAAAAATAGAAAATGAAATAGTATATAACATAAGTGGAGTAGGGGGGAAAGAAAATGGAGAGACGTCGGTTGAAGTATACAAAACAGTAGATATGTAGGATAAACAAGTGTAGAGACTTAATGTACCACCTGAAATTAGTATAATGTGTTGTCTGGACTGAAATTGATATAATTGTATTGTATTAAGGAGTTTTGTTAAATAAGCATATTTTAGCTGCTGTTGTCACAAGAAATGAATTATATGATATGATAGATATATTAATCTACTTCACTGTAGTAACCATTTTACTATCTATATGAGTCCCATAACATCATATTGTAAACCTCAAACATACGTTATGAAATTTATTTTTAAAAAAGAATACATTTATGAGACACTTGGGATGCTTAATTATTGAATTCATGTATTAAGGTGAAATTGTCACAATTATCATAATTTTTAAAATGTATATAATTTTGCAGTAATATGATTGAAGAAAATAAATATAAGAAAAACAAACAGCTAAAAAATAAACAATGATTTCAGTATTGAGAAGATGTAAGTTATCAATGGAGTATCCACTTGGAGTTATTAAGTAAATAATAGGAATTTTTGGAGTGAACTCATAAGAGACAAAAGAAGCTTTGACAGTCATTATTACCTTCAAATTTGTGTGTTTTTAAGCTGCTTATATCAGTTAGCTTTTGCTGTGTAAAAAACCATTTTAGAACTAAGCAGTTTAAAACAATTGAGAGATTTATTTCATGCTCTTTCCAGTTTGGAAAACATCTGACTGGTTCTTCTGTAAGGAGTTCTTAACATGTTTCAGCTGGATCCATTCATGCACTTTCCATCAAATTAGTGGGTAGGCAGTATCTGGCTCATTTACTTAGCTTCAGACGGGGCAGCTTGGAAAACTTGGGCTACTGTTCATGTGGCCTCATCATTTGGCATGCTAGCCTGGGTTTGTATACACAGTGTCAGCAATTTTTTTTGTGTTTTTTTATACTTTAAGTCCTAGGGTACTTGTGCACAATATGCATGTTTGCTACATAGGTATATATGTGACATGTTGGTTTGCTGCACCCATCAACTCATCATTTATGTTAGGTATTTCTCCTAATGCTATCCCTCCCACTGACCCCCACCTCACGACAGGTCCTGGTGTGTGATGTTCCCCATCCTGTGTCCAGGTGTTCTCATTGTTCAATTCCCACTTATGAGTGAGAACATGTGATGTTTGGTTTGCTGTCCTTGTGATAGTTTGCTCAGAAAGACGGTTTCCAGCTTCATTCATGTCTCTGCAAAGGACATGAACTCATCCTTTTTTATGACTGCATAGTATTCCATGGTGTATACGTGCCACATTTTCTTAATCCAGTCTATCATTGATGGACATTTGGTTTGGTTCCTAGTTTTTGTTATTGTGAATAGTGCCGCAATAAACAAACATGTGCATGTGTCTTCATAGTAGCATGATTTATAATCCTTTGGGTGTATACCCAGTAATGGGATCACTGGGTCAAATGGCATTTCTAGTTCTAGATCCTTGAGGAATCGCCACACTGACTTCTACAATGGTTGAAGTAGTTTACACTCCCACCAACAGTGTAAAAGTGTTCCTATTTCTCCACATTCTCTCCAGCATCGGTTGTTTCCTGCCTTTTTAATGATTGCCTTTTTTACTGGCGTGAGATGGTGTCTCATTGTGGTTTTAATTTGCATTTCTCTGATGACCAGTGATGATGAACATTTTTTCATGTGTCTGTTGTCTTCTTTTGAGAAGCATCTGTTCATATCCTTTGCCCACTTTTTGATGGGGTTGTTTGTTTTTTTCTTGTAATTTTGTTTAAGTTCTTTGTAGATTCTGGATATTAGCCCTTTGTCAGATGGGTAGATTGCAAAACTTTTCTCCCATTCTGTAGGTTTCCTGTTCACTCCGATGGTAGTTTCTTTTATTGTGCAGAAGCTCTTTAGTTTAATTAGATCCCATTTGTCAATTTTGACTTTTGTTGTCATTGCTTTTGGTGATTTAGACATGAAGTCCTTGCCCATGCGTATGTCTAAATGGTATTGCCTAGGTTTTCTTCTAGGGTATTTATGGTTTTAGGTCTAACATTTAATACCTTAATCCATCTTGAATTAATTTTTGTACAAGGTGTAAGGAAGTGATCCAGTTTCAGCTTTCTACATATGGCTAGACAGTTTTGCCAGCACCAATTATTAAATAGGAAATCCTTTCCCCATTTCTTATTTTTGTCAGGTTTGTCAAAGATCAGATGGTTGTAGATGTGTGGTATTATTTCTGAGGCCTCTGTTCTGTTCAATTGGTCTGTATATCTGTTTTGGTATCAGTACCATGCTGTTTTGGTTACTGTAGCCTTGTAGTATAGTTTGAAGTCAGGTAGCGTGATGCCTCCAGCTTTGTTCCTTTTGCTTAGGATTCTCTTGCCAATGCAGGCTCTTTTTTGGTTCCACATGATCTTTAAAGTGGTCTTCTCCAATCCTGTGAAGAAAGTCATTGGTAGCTGGATAGGGATGACATCGAATCTATAAATTGCCTTGGGCAGTATGGCCATTTTCACGATATTGATTCTTCCTATCCATGAGCATGGAATGTTCTTCCATTTGTTTGGGTCCCCTTTTATTTCACTGAGCAGTGGTTTGTAGTTCTCCTTGACGAGGTCCTTCACATCCCTTGTAAGTTGGATTCCTAGGTATTTTATTATCTTTTAGCAATTGTGAATGGGAGTTCACTTATGATTTGGCTTTCTATTATTGGTGTATAGGATTATGCCAATAATTGGTGCTTGTGATTTTTGCACATTGATTTTGTATGCTGAGACTTTGCTAAGTTGCTTATCAGCTTAAGATTTTGGGCTGAGAAAATGGGGTTTTATAAAAATACAATCATGTCATGTGCAAACAGATATAGTTTGACTTCCTCTTTTCCTAATTGAATACCTTTATTTCCTTCTCTTGCCTGATTACCCTGGCCAGAATTTCCAACACTATGTTGAATAGGAGTGGTGAGAGAGGGCATCCTTGTATTGTGCTGGTTTTCAATGGGGCTGTTGCCCATTCAGTATGATGTTGGCTGTGGGTTTTTCATAAATACCTCTTATTATTTTGAGATACATTCCATCACTACCTAGTTTATTGAGAGTTTTTAGCATGAAGGGCTGTTGAATTTTGTCAAAGGCCTTTTCTGCATCTATTGAGTTAATCGTGTGGTTTTTGTCATTGGTTCTGTTTATGTAATGGATTACGTTTATTGATTTGCATATGTTGAACCAGCCTTGCATCCCAGGAATGAAGCCAACTTGATTGTGGTAGATAAGCTTTTTGATGTGCTCCTGGATTCAGTTTGCCAGTATTTTATTGAGGATTTTCACATGGGTGTTCATCAGGTATATCGGTCTAAAATTCTCTTTTTTGTTGTTGTGTCTCTGCCAGGCTTTGGTATCAGGATGATGCCGGCCTCATAAAATGAGTTAGGGAGGATTCCCTCTTTTTCTATTTATTGGAATAGTTTCTATAGTACCAGCTCCTCTGTGTACCTCTAGGTAGAATTTGGCTGTGAATCTGTCTGGTCCTGGGCTTTTTTTGGTTGGTAGGCTATTAATTATTGCCTCAATTTCAGAGCCTGTTATTGCTCTATTCAGAGATTCAACTTCTTCCTGGTTTAGTCTGGGAAGGGTGTATGTGTCCAGGAAGTTATCCAGTTCTTCTAGATTTTCTAGTTTATTTGTGTAGAGATGTTTATAGTATTCTCTGATGGTATTTTGTATTTCTGTGAGATTGGTGGTAATATCCCCTTTATCGTTTTTTATTGCAACTATTTGATTCTTTTCTAATTTCTTCTTTATTAGTCTTGCTAGCAATCTATCAATTTTGTTGTCAATATTTTTAAAAGACAAAGTAGAAGGATACAAAGCCTTTAAAAGTCAATGCTCACATATAGCATGCCACCACTTCCATTGTATTTTATTTCTCAAAAAATCTCAGACCAAATTCAATAGGAGGGAAAGAAGCACCACTTCTTTATGGCTGGAACTGTTGCAAAGGGACTTAGATTTAGGAAGGGGATGAATATGGATGCATGTTGGATACATTCTCAAAAAAATAATACATACAAGTTCAGTAATTTTTAAAGGTTTCCAAAATCAAAACAAGAAAATTGTTTTTTGATACAAGGTTGAAGCAGTGAAGAAAACTGATTAGAAACAGAAGAAGTCAGATGCTAGTGGGAGAACTAGGAGATAACTATTCAAAAAATTGCAAATCAAATATAAATCTAAGGTAATCTTGAAAATTATTTGTCAGTGTTTAATTTTTATTCATCATCCCGTCATTAGTGGTAAGAAGTCAAACTCTGAGGAAATATAAACATAATTTTATTTAACCTTTTATATATGCTGGAACTTAGTCTTGAGCAATGCCCTGCTTATTCAAGTTGTCTCCTTTCTTCCTTTTTTCCCCATTAGATAGAATGTTGTAATCATCATCCAGCTTTATTTAACTATTGGCAATTGTCTGATGGAATTGATTATTTTTATTTCTAATTATGTAGAATTCTTTTGGATGTATTTTGTTTTTAATCTAAATTAAATTTTTATATGTGAGATCTGTTGTAGGTTTATAAAAAAAATTAGAACTTCCTGTTCTTCAATTTCCCCTATTATTAAGGTATTGCATTAGTGTGGCACAATTACGACAATTGGCACACAAATATTGATACATTTCTTAACTGTGGGTCATGGTTTACATTAGGAATCACTCTTTGTTTTGTACATTTCATATTTCTTTTTTGCGAAATGTATGGCATACATCTGCCATTACAATATCTTACAAAATAGTGTCACTGCCCTAACATTTCCTTGTGCTTCACCTATTCATTCTTACTTCACTCCTTTCTGGGAGGGAATTCCTGGCCCATCACTCATCTTTTCAGTTTAGCCTGTTGCACTTTGATGCATTTAAGCTTCTTCTGTGTTTTTTCATATCAATAGCTCATATTGTTTTTATCACTGCTATTGTATGAAAACACCACAGTTTATCTATTAATCTATTGAAGAACATCTTAGTTGTCACTAAATTTTAGCAGTTGTGAATAAAGCTACTGCAAACATTTGTTTCTAGGTTTTTGTGTGGACATAAATTTTTAATTCATTTGAGTAAACACTAATTGTGTATTATTGCTGTATCATATGGCAACTTTGAAAAAAACTGCCAAACGCTATTCCAAATCATTGTACCGTTTTGTGCTCCCACTAGCAACAAATGAAAGTCCCTGGTGCTCCACTTTCTCACCAACATTTGATGTTGTTTGTTTTGAAATGTCACTGTTCTAAAGACATCTAGTGGTATTTTTAAAAATTTTTAATTTGCAATTGGCTATTGCCATATGATGTGGAACATCTTTTCATATGCTTATTTGCCATCTGTATATCTTTTTATGGCTTTAAAAGATTATAATTAAAGTATTTTTTAGTGAACTCTTATAATTTATTAATAAGACAAGAAGCTCAATTAAATGAGTAAGCCAAATATTTAAAAGTAAATATCACAAAAATGATCTAAAAATAGCCAATAGATATACACAGAGATGCTTATCTTCATTAATTATCAGGGAACTACAAATTAAAATTAAAAGAAAGTCAGTTAACATTAGAATGAATAATAGAGGCATCAGGCCTTCAGATATTTTGGCAAAATAAACATTTTGTAATCAGACTATGAAAGTTCAATCTGAAGTGAAGGAAGATTTATCTTACTAGTATTGTCAGAAACCTATGGCAAAAAAAATTTAGCACCTAATTCATTATTCTGTTCATTTGACACTTTAAAAAATTTATTATAAGCTAAAATGTATTAAATATAATGTAAATAGAATTTTTAAATATTTTTTATTTTTACAG
Organism: Macaca nemestrina; assembly: GCF_043159975.1. Classification (NCBI taxonomy): domain Eukaryota; kingdom Metazoa; phylum Chordata; class Mammalia; order Primates; family Cercopithecidae; genus Macaca; species Macaca nemestrina. The sequence continues at coordinate 29,096,970 of NC_092127.1, forward strand.
ATCAATTCCCATCAAAACACTTTTTTTTTTTTTTTTTTTGGAGATGGGGTCTTGCCCCATTGCCCAGACTGGAGTGCAGCGGCACCATCATGGCTCAGTGCAGCCTTGATCTCCCGAGCTCAAGAAATTATCCCACCTTAATCTCCTGAGTAGCAGGGACTATACATGTATGACACCACACTGGCTAATTTTTTTAATGTTTTTTAGAGATGAAGTCTCTCACTGTGCTGCCCAAGCAATCCTCTTGCCTTGGCCTTCCAAAGTGGTGCATGAGCTACCATGCCCAGCATCATTAAAATTTTAAAATGACATTTGTATTTGTTTTATGAATGAATTCATTCAAAATAGCTTTTCCAAAATGACAATTCACTTTCAATAACAAAATGTCCTACATATCTGTTTCTCTAAAGCTTCCCTCAAGACATATATAAAATATTTGTATTTACACACTAAGGAGATAGAAATATGTGTCTATTAAGGATGCTATCAAAAGTAATCGATAAGAACATTATTACCTTATTTTCATTTCGTGTATGTTTATAACATGCCACTTATAAATTCATACATTTCTTTAAATAAATATTAATTATATTATAAAGGAATATTATTATGACAACTATTTTGAGAATCATGGAGGCGACCTTAAAACGTTGTTAGAAAATCACTTAAATCATGTTTCATGTTAATAAATCTGATGCAGTTTTCAGGCACAGTAGTTCTTCATGAAGCTTTTGGCTAACTACTATACAGCAAGATTCAAAATACACCAATTTACATAATCCAATTAGCTATTTTTCTGCTTACAAATATATTATGGCTGATTTCTGTCTATATTATAATAAATAACTGCTCTACAGAACATGAAACAGAATTTCATAACATTGGTTATATTTCAATTATATTTTAAGATGTTTTAATATATAAGAATTAAGCTTTAAAATATGGAGTTTTTCATGATCTAAGAAAAATAATTTTCTTACTCTTGTAATTACTTTTCATCATCCCTACCACTTTTAATGAACCTCAAAATGCCATTTATTCCAAGAGAAATTACACTTTTTTGCAGTCTGTAGACCAAATATTTACAAAGCACCCAGTGAAATTGTGGCATATTACCAAATTTTAAAAGCGCCTTAGTTTTACAGATGTTAAAAGGTAAAAAAAGGGAGCACTAAAATAAATACTTGTGTTTTCATTTTATCCTGTTTAATATAATATCAAATGATTATATGAGGAAATATATATCCAGAATTTTAGAAAAATGTTTAATTTCTCAAAGCCAATGTTATAACATTCTTCATAAAGTGATAAAAATATCTATGAATTTACAATGGATATTATTCAAAAAATATTTGAATTTAGATAATATTCCTGGTAAGTGCTTTATAGACAGTTTGTATCTTTCACAAAGAAATCTTATTTTTGAAATATGTTTCATATTTCATTAGGGTTTAAAGAACTTGGAATTAGTCCTTTATTAGTAATTACCTGCATTTAGCTTGTTCCCCAAATGGAAAATCTAATTCTGTCAGGCCGATGTTTGATTTGACTGGACTTAATAACTAATTTTTATATTTTGCTATGCACCCTGTTGAGAGAATGACACCAACTATTTTTTTCTGTCCTACTTACTTCCAATTTAATGAAGTAAAGTATTTCTCAAAAAAAAAAAAAGAACATCTTTGAATTATACTTTTTTTCTAATTATTACAGGAATAGAATTTCTTTGAAGTTGACAGCAAGAGATTGTATTTCTGATGTTATTTTCAGTCTGGCAATTACTGAATTATTGAATTAATCTAGCTATAACTATTTGCTGAGATAAAATGAAAGTATAATGAGGAAATGGAACAAAAATAGTATTTGATCATCAATCTGCATGTCAGTGTTTCTAATAAAAGCGAATATTTCTGCTTAAAAATATATACATATATATAGATAGATAGATATTTACTATATATACACTATGCAACATAGTATAATAGAGTTTATCTCTAGAGGAGCCACCAAGACATATCATGTGGTCCAAGAATTGCCTTAGCTAGGAAGAGTATCTCTTCAATTGTAGAAGTATCTGTCGACGAAAGTTCCAGGCAAATGAATTAAGTTTTTAGTTGGAGTGACAGGACATCATAGAGAGAGTTTCTCAGTTTTATTTTTAACATCAATTGATTAGATTCTTGCTGCTTCATTCATTTCAATTCTTCATACTCAGTTTCTGTAGAATGGAATTTGTGGGAGGCGGCCAGTGACAAGAGCCACTCTTATCTTTTAGGAGACACAGTGTTTTCCCATCAGAATTGGGGGCCTAGTTGTTACTGAAGACAATTCATATTAAGATTTATGTATTAGACTGACAATTATGTATCACCATATACCCACAAAAATACACAAAACTACAAATGTGAAAAGCACCAAGTATTTGCAAGAATGCAGAGCAACTATAATTCTTATCTATTGCTAGTAGTGATGTAAAATTCCTCAACCTTTTTTGTAAAGATACGAAAATTGATTATAAAGTTAAAAATACATTTATCCTGCTACCTAAGAATTCTGCACCTAGTTTATTAATCCAACGTTAAGGAAAACACCTATCCACAGAGGGCATGTACACACAAGAATGTTTATGGAAATTTTGTTCATTGTAACCAAAACCTGGACAGGACACAATTGTGAATCAAACTATGTTGGATTTATACAAAGTAATTATACTCACCATTAAAAGGATTGAGCCACTGATTTCCATGGCTTGGATGACTTTCATTTCTCTTTCTCAGTGGAAGAAAAAAACCACCCACAAAGCAATACCCTGGCTCCTTCAGAGTATGGCTATGTCTTTGAATGAGAAGTCTCATGAGGAAACATTTTTGAGTGTTTGAATATACGATGTTTTCATAGGGGTGTGGGCTATGTGGGTTCATGTACTTGTCAAAACTCACCAAGCTGTATGCATAGGATTTGTGATTCTCACTTCACATACATTTTGCCTAAAATGAACAACTGTACATAAAAATTATCCAGGCTTAAACTATTTTTTCCCTTCACTCTATTCAACAGTTAAGGAGCGCCAAAAGTAAAAAGTGGAGTTAATTCTGAATTAGGGTTTGTCAGAGAGAACGAAAGAAAGATGTTAAAATTATTAGAAAGAGCAGAGTTAAAAATGAAAGGCCAATATGGGGGTTGACAGTAGAGGGGAAAAGACTGAACACTGTAAGGAAATCAATGGGTAGATGTAGAGAGGTCAAGTGTGGTCAAAGAAAAGGTTTCGAGAGAATAGCCAAGGAAACATGCTGGATTCATAGGAAATTGTAGTCAGAAAGTTCAAATAATTCAACCATTTGAGGTTGGACAGGCCCCAGGGTTTGCGGATGTGAGTGATAAACTGACTCACCATGGCATATGAGTTTCCCAGGGCTGCTGTCACCAAGTATCCTAAACTGGATGACTCGGAACAGCAACAATTGATTGTCTTACGGTGTTGGCAGTTACAAGCCCAAAATTAATGTGTTAGCTGGGCCTGGCTCCCTCTGTAGGCACCAGAGAAGGATCTGTCTCTGGCCTCTCTCCTAGATTGCAGGAGCATCAGGCCCCTTGGTGTGTACATGGTTTTTCCCAGTGTCTTCACATCATCTTCCCTCTGTGTGTGGCACTTTCCCTTCACATGGCATTTTTTCCGTGTGCATGTGTCTGTCTTCAAATTTTCTATTTTTATAAATACAAAGTCATATTGGATTGGGAGCCACACAAATGACCCTATTGCCAAATAAAGCCACATTCTAAGGTACTGGGTTTAGGACTTCAACATATGAACTTAGGGAGTATACAATTCAACATACAGCCCATGGTTACAGGAACCAGGTTATTAAAGGAATTGGGAAGTTAGTGATGGATACTGAGAATGATGAGGGAGAAAAATAACATGATATGACATGAGTCAGAGGGCAAGGCTGGAGGAACAAGTATCTAGATGCCAGTTGCCACTGAGGAGAGGACGTGTGCGAGAAAGAGCAATAATTTTGGAGGGAAGCCAAATCGGCCTTATGTGCAGACAGAGAATGAAGAATTGGGTTGTGGTGAAAGGTGGCCCAGTGGATAGGCTAAGTGGAACAAGAGGGATCATACAGAGGAGGATCTCAATGCGAGTGCAAGTGAGCCAGCCAGCCTGTTAATGCAGGAAGGCTTAAGTGTTGCCTGGGAACTGGACAATTCCTCCCTCATTGCCCTCCTCTTATTTACTTAAAATGACATTACACTTTATGTCTTTTGATGCTTAGGAGGGAAAGGCCAAATTCTTTTCCCTGAAGGGCTTTGCAGTAGCTTCTTTCTTTGTTTAAAACATGATATTTGCATGACTGGGGCATTAATGTCATCCATCTCTTAGCTTAAATGTCACCAGCTTAGAGAAGCCTCCCTGCCAAAGCAATACAAAATGACTACCTGGCCAATAACCATCACATCCCACCTTCCTTTAACTATTTGCATGGAAGACATCACTGTCTGACAAATTTCTAACTTATTTATATTGGGTATGTTTTACCACATAATAATATAAGCTTGCAATGAATAGGAACCTTAACTCTTGATCACTTCTGTGTTCCCAGCAGCTAGAGCAGTGACTGGCACAGGGAAGGACTTAAGAAATATTTGTTGAGTGAAACATGGTGTCTGTTGGTTCATCCTCATGCTCTCAGCATGTAGCACAGACCATGCCTTATAAGACATGCTCAATAAATAATTGTGAATGCATTAATAAATAGATAAATGACCAAATGTAATAGCCTTTTCAATGATTACTAGAGATGACACATACTGAGATGACACACAATAACATTTTCCAGCTGGATGTTGACAGAATGAATTCTTCCAAAATTCTGGAAGATATAGCAAGTATGGTAGGCTGAATAATGACTCCAGAAGATGTTCAGTCCTAATCTTCAGAACCCAGGAATAGGTAACCCTGCATCGTAAAATGGATTTAGCAAATGTAATTAAGTTAAGCATCTTTAGATGGGGAAATTTTCCAGGGTTATCTGGTGAGCCCAATGTAATCACCAGGGTTTTTATAAAAGGGAGGCAGAAGGATTAGAGTTAGCCAGAAGGTTAAGTGATGACTGAAACTGAAGGAAGCAAGTCAGAGAGAAATGTACAGATCATATACTGGTGGCTTTGAAGATGGAGGAAGAGTCCACAAGCCAAGGAATGTAGAAAGGCTATAGAGGTTGTAAACAGCAGTGAAATAAGTTCTCCTTTAGAAACATTCTCCTCTAAAATCTCCCCTGATGTATCCGGAAGGAATGCTGTGCTCTGTGCCTACTTTATATTCCTGATCTCCAGTACTATAAGAGAATCAATGTGTGTGTATTTTAAACCACTCAATTTGTTATAATTTGTTATAGCAGTGATAGGAAACAAATGCAGTGGGTGAGGGGCAAGGTAGAAAGTTTGGTTGCATGGATTCATTGAACTTCAGGAAGGAATCCTTGGATGGTAAATTTGTTTTGCCACATTATATTTATAGTAAAGTTACTATATTATAATATATAACTGATTATATACCCGTATATATATGTATTTTATATTGTTTTTCTACATGATACTAATTCATAGAATGAAATAAAACTACTATTACTTAATTCCAGTGTATATGTATGTGAACTGATATTTCAAAAGCCAGAAATTATTTTGTCCCTTAGCCTTATTAGAAACACAATTGTCCTCTTTATCCATGATTCTTTATACTTATCTTTTATAAAACCAATAATCCTATAAATGGGATGCATTAATGCTGCCTCACAATAGATTAAATTTAAGTCAATAAATAGCAATAGAAAGCAATATTTTATAACTCAGAGAAATATTTTAGATGCTTACTACTTAAATTATGATATATAGATCAACATCAACAGCACCTGGGCACTTATTGGAAATACAGACACTTACTCCACTCCAACCCTGTGGAATCAGAATTTACATTTAATAACATCCCAGGTAATTTGTGTGCACAATAAGTTTTGAAAAACACTGGTTTCTTTCATCCAATCAAATTTTGTTTTGTGAATAAGAGCTTTCCAATAAAATAAAAACCAGGATTAAGACAAGAATTCAAATCTCACACTTTGAGCTCTTTCTACTACTTTTTTTTTTCTTTTCTATAGAATAATAACTACTACCACCAACTACTAGTTTTGACTGAATATGTTCCCTTTAATTATGATAACCACTTTAATGCTGAGTGCAGGGGCGTGGGGCAGGGGGAGGGTGGGTGTGTCATACAGGCTGTTCTTTATGTGAGTGTCACATGTGTCATCTTTCTAATGGATCAGCAATTTCAGTTTCTCACTTCTGGGAGTAATTGACAATAACACTGGGTTTGGGAGAATCATAAAGTATTAATTCATTCTCTTTATTTTATGGTGGTGCAGAAAATGACCATAATAGAAGGAAAATGAGTCCATGAAGTGCATAAAGTTGAAGAAGTCAAAAGGTCCTGAATATTAACAAGACATTCAACCTAAAAATATACCTATGTAAAAAATGAGAAAACATGATGGAAAGAGCTGATTTATTAAACTGTAAATTAAATTACATTTCAACTGTATTGAGTTGTAAATTAAATTATATTTTTCTACTAATTTTGCTGATTTTAAAAAATATCACAGAGGCACTGATTAAATTGTCTTGCAAAATACTACATAAAACTCCCACATATTTTATTTACAGTAAATGCCTTATATTCTGAAAAGAATTATCTGATAATATTGCCAATCTAAGTAGCTTACTCTGCTATACTTATTTTAATTAATCAACTGGTGACAGAGATGGCACAAAATTTAAAACCAGAACACAATGAAAAAGAAAAAAATTAAAATTAAAATAAACATTAAATAACAGATTTATTAGAAGGAATCATTTTACTATAATTATCTTTTCTATTCCCTCTTTTAAATATACTGTCAAACTAAAGTGTTTATACCTTTCCTAGAGGAGAATATAATTTATTTATTTTAAACAACCTAAAATTTAATGTTATTTAAGATATTATAATTCACTGGTACTGTAAGTTCTTTGGAAATTTTAAAAGAACAAGCACTAATTTTTTTTACAGTTTACATTGACCACAGTGAAATGTGTTTTTACTCTACAGTTTCTCTCTTAACCTGTCAAATCTGTCACTTAAATATATACTACACACAGTGTCAATCCATAAGGACCAAAATGAAACTAATGAGAAATTTTTCAGATACAAACACATTCAGGATATATCATCATTTTCTTTATTGCTGAAGAGATTGGGAGAAAAGCCATTACATGTACAATTGGAATAATAATGAGATGCATCACCAGTCATCAAATATGTTTTGGCCCATAAAATAAAACCAAAACAAAATTGACTAGATTAATTAGGAGAACTTGATTTTTCTACATTTTAGCATGACAAGTGAAAACATTTAAAATTCACAGTTACATGAAAGCAGACCAACATGTTAAGCAGTATTAATATAGATAGGAAATAGGTTACTAATAGATGATTAACAGTCTTGTGTAAGAGTCAGGTAAACAGATGACTGGCAGTTACAACAAAGTCAGAAAATACATTACAAATTTGAATAAAATTGTTGTATAGATTATAAGACATATGAAGAAGAGTGATAAACCCTCTAAGCTCAGGTGCAGTGAGGGGAGCAGGCCATGGCTTCGTTACTCGCTAGCTGTGAAAATACACTAATATCATTGAACGTCCGAAAGCCTTTGTTTTCTTCCCTGTGGAAAGCTATAATTATATTAGTTCACTACCCAGGGGTAAAATTGAATGAATCTATTAATATTTAAGCAATACTGCATCAATCCAAGTATAGACATCATGGGAAAATAATGAGAACAAATTTGAGTAATTTCTTGATTTCTCAAATTCTAACTGCATAAATATAACAAGGTTATCAGCATTATATATGTGTAAAATATGCACAGGTCTATATTTAATTCACAGGTAGCACAACTGAAATATCAAATTAATGAAGTAGTCAGTCTATCATATTTTTATATTGAATTTTTAATTCAAGCATAGACCATTTTCAGGCCCTTCCAAGAATGATACATCTAAAATGTCAAATGTCACTTCTTGGAATCAATATTATAATGCAAATTTAATAGATCCCAATAATGATATAATTTCTTTTCATATAACCATAATCATTATTAAGGTAAAAATATTAATGTTTTCATTGAACATGAGAGTAGAAAATTAAACTTTCCTATTTTGATAATGATTCATCCTATAATAAATCTTCAAGAGAAAACAGATCCTCACCGGTGGGCAGGCATCTTAATTCTGATGCTTCTGAAGAGAGAAGTAAGATATTACTATCCCCTTCAACATTTTGTCTCTTTTCATAGGCAGGGCACTTACCTCTGACTGAAGGCAAGATTTCATTTTTGTTTTTATTATTATTATTATTATTATTATTATTTTCTGTTTGAGAAAGCACTAAATAAACATGCAAAACATTAAGGGAATGTTAAGGAAGCAGAGCTCATCTGTCTCCAACCCCATCTGAGAGTCTGGATTTTAGTCTTCATGGAGAAATGACAAAAACAGGCTAAAGGAGGCATGTTGAGTGTGAGACTGAAAAAAAGCAGTACCACTAATAAAATACAAATGTGATGGGGAAAGAGGGTCATCTATCACACAGACCTTCAAGTAGAAGCAAACAGATATCCTCAGGAAATTCACAAGCAAAGACTTCTATATCCAGACAAGCAAGAAGAACAACCACAGGACCCTACGGGGGAGCTTTGTGATATGGGCCTCCATGTCCATGCTGTAGGAAGGGAGTTACCCGAAGCGGTCTGCAGGTACTGCCCTTCAGTGTCCACACACTAATATGAACAAGGCTGCTCCTGCCTATATGCAAAATGTTACTTCTATTCATTTCCTACTTCCGTGCAACAAATTACCACAAATAAAGCACCTTAAGCAGCATACTTCTATAGTCTCACAGTTTCTATGACTCGGGAGTTGGACATGGTCTAGCTGAATTTTCTGTTTCAGGGTCTCCCCAGGCTGCAACTCAAGTGTCAGTTGATGTTGTGCTCTCATGAGAGTCTAGACTGTTAAAGATCCATTTCCAAACACCTGCAGGCTGTTGATGGAATTCATTGCGATTTCCGTTTGTGTTCTGGCCGTCAGCCAGAAGGTATTCTTAGGTCCTAATCTGTTTCCAGTGTCCTACCATGTGTCCCATATATAGCTATGGCTATGACTGTTTGCTTCTTCAAGTCCAGAAGGAGAATCTTTCTAACCCAGTAACTCTTTTTATTTTTATTTTACTTTATGTTCTGGGATACATGTGCTGAACGTGAAAGTTTGTTACATAGGCATACATGTGCCATGGTGGTTTGCTGCACCTATCAACCTGTCATCTAGGTTTTAAGCTCCACGTGCATTAGTTATTTGTCCTAATGCTCTCCCTCCCCTTGCCCTCCCCCAAACCCCCTACAGGTCCCGATGTGTTGTTCCCTTCCCTGAGTCCATATGTTCTCATTGCTCAGCTCCCACTTATGAGTGAGAACATTCAATTTGGGTCTTCTGTTCCTGTGTTAGTTTGCTGACAATGATGGTTTCCAGCGTCATCCATGTCCCTGCAAAAGACATGAACTTTTTATTTTTTATGGCTGCATAGTATTCCATGGTGTTTATGTGCCACCTTTTCTTTATCCAGTCTATCATTGATGGGCATTTGGGTTGGTTCCAAGTCTTTGCTATTGTAAATAGTGCTGCAATATGTGCATGTGTCTTTATGGTAGAATGATTTATAATCCTTTGGGTATATACCCAGTAATGGGATTACTGCTAATCCAGTCCTTCTTTTTAAGAGCTTTAACCTGGTGAAGTGAAGCCCACACAGGATATTCACCCTTTTGATAACCTGAAATTAACTGACATTGTATTTTAGTTATGTTTTATTTATTTATTTTTTTAGTTATGTTTTTATATGACTTTACCCTTTTCATATTCTACAGACTATAATCAAATCAGATTCCATCCACACTTGAGGGATTACAGAAAAGTGCAATTCTTTGGAGAACAGTTTAGGCTTTGTCCACTACGATACAGACATTTCCTTAAAAAAATGGGAGTGTGAAATTGGGGAGGAGAAGACTGATATTTCTAGGAGTAGCACTGATGAGTTATATCAGACTGAATCCAGATGGAGAAGCTCTAAATACCATAATCAACTTGGGGCAATAGATACGTGTGTCTGTGTGTGTGTGTGTGTGTGTCTGTGAGCGTGTGTATCATATTAATACGGAATTCACATACATGTATAGTATGAAATATGAATTTCTTTAGGCATGTTTACAATTTGGGGAACCAGGCCCCTTTGTTTAATCATTCCTGAATTACTTTCAGATATAAGAATCAACTTCTATTTTTCTCACTTAACATAACAATTGTTTTTAACAAGATAAGGGTACTTTACACTGAGACAAATGGTTTTGGTGGCTCCAGAGGAGCAAACCTTCTGCCAGTGATTGCAGAGGCTGCCTCGAGGGTGGTGTTTTATTTTTCACTCCATAAGCTTGTAGCAAGTACGAACCAGTGATAATTTCTGAGTACATGTGACCACTCTAAGGTTCTTGTAATTATTTGGGTTGAAAACTTTCTGGAAGGTATCTAGTGAAAAATATTTAAGTTGGAAACATCAGGACTGAATATTGACCTAAATGTTAATTAAATGTTGAGAAATTCTTGAATATACAATGTTATAAATGATGGTTGATAGCCAAGTGTGATATTAAGCAGCAGATAAAAATTGATTTTTAAATTATCATAAAAGTCTCCATATACTGGTAATTCTCATTTAGTTATCTTTTGTCTTCTTTATTCATGAATAGAACTGGCAAGATTATTCAGAAAAAAAAATTAGTTTATAGGATTTGCAACCTTTTCAACTAAGGTTTTATGTGATGGCTACAGAATAAAATGTAGGGCCTATCTCTATATTTTATCTGTATATGCTTAGAAGCTGAGCATGTTGAGATGTCTTAAATGAAGTTCTTGAAGTAAAGTTTATGCTGTGTCTTCTGTTTCACAACAAATTGTACTACTACGGTCTCAACATGCCTAAGATTGTGGCCATGCAGGATAACAATAAGATACCTAGTCTTCTCATTTTATGGATGAGAAAACTGTGATCAAGTAATCTATACATAGAAGTGTAATTTATGAACCCAACTAAGGCCAGGGGTTGTAGTTGTGCCTGCATGGTACTGCTGAAAACTGAAATTAATTTACTTTTATAAATTAGATGAGAAAGCAGTGAGCCGGAAGGACCAAATTATTTACCGATGCTTAAAATCTAATTGGTAGTTTTAAAATGCCTGGAATATATGTATGATGATTTCATTGCCTATTCATTTTCTACAGCTATGTTTTTGGTATCATTCTCTGTAGTATCATTCTCCTGGTGGAAAAGGATCAGGGTATACATAATGAATATTTCAAATAACCTCCAACAATATTTGACGTTCTAGGTATTCAATAGGTAATCATTGAAAAGATGAATGAATAAGAAGAAAATCACTTAGCATGTAAATTAATGATGTAACATAACCAATAAAACAGACAAAAAGCTTCATTTGAGTTATTAAATTTACTTGTACTAAGGAAAATAAGGCAAAATAATAAGGCAGGACTTTCAAATTTGAAAGTAAACAAGGATGGCTTCATAAAATAAGGCAAACTGAACCTGGTGCATAATACCTGCTTATCTCTAAAATATATTATTCGTGAAGCTTTTGAATTTCTGAAAATGCATTATTATCAAAGCAGGCATAGCGCGGCTTGCCTCGTACTTTGATGTTGGATGACTAGTTCTTAAGCTATGTTTTCTTTGTGGCTAAATACTTGGTTGAAGGATTTATAACTCTGTCAAAATAATAATAACAATGGTAGCAAATACCAGATATAATAATATATCTACATCAATAATTGCAGATTAGAATTTTTAAAAAGCTTTTTAATAGTAAGGTTTAAATCTACCTTTTCAATTGAATAGAGATGGTGGGAAAGTTTATTTTATTGTATAATTCTTGATTTATTTGCCAGTGACTGATTGATCGTGTTAATTGAGCTAATGCACATTTTACAAAGCCAGACACAGTATAAAAAGTTGTTGAGGAGGACGGATCACCTGAGGTCAAGAGTTCGAGACCAACTGAGGTCAAGAGTGGTCACCAATCTGACCAACATGTGGTGAGCCAAGATCAGGCCATTGTGCTCCAGCCTGGTCAACAAGAGCAAAACTCCATCTCAAAAAAAAAAAAAAAAAAAGTTATCATAACTTTGTTATAATGCATTATATTTGAAAAATATTTCAGTCTAATTAATTGCTTACAAAAAACATATGAACATGTTTTCATCAGTCTCTTACACAGAATCATCAAGGAATTTGAGGGAAAATAAAAATATATTTATGTAATTGAACATTTTGTATTCAAGTATGTTATAGGGAAAATAAATCCATTAACATCTACATGAACATCACAAATTCGTACTTTTATTGTTTTACTTCATATATGATCCCCCTTGATGATGATAATGATTCAGAAAAAATTAGAGGCAACTATAATTTAAACACATATTAACTATGTAAGTTGCTTTTTGTACTTTTACATAAAAGCAACTTACATAGTTAATATGTGTTTAAATTATAGTTTGTATATATAGTTGTATTTATGTATAAATTCAGTAAGAATTTCCCAGCTGCCTACTGTTTAGGCACTATATTAGACAGTAGGAACATTTCCCTGGAAATGTTCCCTGCCTTCTAGCACGGTGATTTGCAACCCAGGAAACAATTCCCTGCCTTCTAGCACGGTGATTTGCAACCCTGACTCTGTTTCATTACTACTTCTGGAGCTATTGAAATAAGGACACATAACCCAGCTTCAGGAAATTGCAATTCAGAACTTCTCAGGCAGGTCCCAAATAATTCTATTTAGGCATTCTTTTTAGAAATAATTCATTTTGTGATTTTAAACAATGAGCATTTTTGAAAAACTCGTCTTCTATGCCTCACCTACTAATGAAAAAGACGTCATAAAAATAAATCTAACACCATAGAAATACACCCTGAATGAAGTATATCTAGACCATTGTATGATCTAGCCCAATGAGTTTTCCCAAAACTCATTGAGTGAGTCTCTGATGGTTTCATTTGGGTTTTGAATGAAGGATAAAAAGTAACATTTTTTGCCAAACATTAGTTATAGGATAGATTATGTTATGAAAGCAACCATACAACTGATCATGAGTTATGCTAAGAATTGTGGTGTCCTTCTTGAAGGTAAAAGGAACTCTATGAATAATTGTGGGTAAAAGAGTCCTACCTGTATGGAAAAAGAGTCCTGTTGTATGGAAAGAGAACACTTACTGCAGAACGTTTGAACTCTTACAGGAGGAAAGGAATACATAGGAGACTGTTCTAGTAAAAAGAGAGTAATAAAGGTGGCATGAACTCAGATAAAAAAGAGTGAATTTGAGAGAAATGCCGAAGGGTCAATAAACAGAATTTTGTGAATTGTTGAGGTTGAGGTATATGGTAGAAGGAGAAATACAGAATGAGACCCATTATCCAAATCTCAGTTTTACTGTCATATCATCAAAGACCTTCCTAATCTCTCAATTTGTATTATTTGTCTCTGCACTCTCCATTAGTGTGATATATTCTTCTTTCATTACACATATCAAACTTTACAACTATATGTTACTTCTATATTTTTCAAAATGTGTTGTCTCTCTAAACCATATGATCTCAGAAGATGACAATCGTATTTACTTTTTAATCACAGTATTTCCAGTGAGTAGAATAAATATTAGCAGGTTACTAAATATGTGCTGAAGAATTTGAATGAAAAGATGCATTCAACTTATCCATAATATAGTTACATTCTGTCATCAGGGGTTATCTACTTCTAGCCAATTTTAACTTTTATTTTTAGGCATTGTGATCTATTTATTTTCCCATTCTTTCTATGCTTCCTCTCATCCCACACTATTTCCTATACTTGTGTTTCCTCTTTCTTCCTATGCTAGTAACCAATTAATACCCACTATTAAAGATTTTGCTTTTAAATTTCTTCATGTTATGTGAGAAAGAGCTAGAAACAGAGTACCTGAAGTCCATTTAAAAGATTACCCAAAAGATGAATAAGCAGGATAATGCAATATGAATTTAGCTCTGCAAATTCTGAGGAAAAGGTCTAAGGTAGTTTCTTGGAACACTTCTAGACAAATTATTGAATCCCATAATAATGTGAGCAAAGATGTCTTAAACCAAGAGGACGATTATGTCAACTAGAGCAGTAAGATTTGATGCAACTTCTTCTAGTCAGAATGGAGTATTTGTCAACAAATAGTCCTAGTTCTAGTTCAAGTCCTCCCTCTATAAACAAATAAGAACTGGGCAAAATATATAAAACAATTATTATCAAGCAATATGAATTACTCATCGTAGGATTACAATCCCTGAAGAAGAAAATAAACAGGATGATCAATAAATAGCCTCATTTGTCTCCCTGGAGGTAATTTCTGGGCTTGAAAAGGAAGTAAATCTGTTAAGTGCCCTACAGTTTCAACAAATTAGGAAGAAACAGAGATTAGTGTTTGAAGAAGCCAAAGTGGATGGATATGAAGGGCAGAAAACAAAATAGGAGGGAATTGTGTTTTGGCTGAACACTAATCTGTGCGTATGTCAGATAAAATTCCAAAAGGCCCTGCATAAAACAACTTCCAGGGAAAGTAACGCTACTAATGAACACTTTCATAGACTCACATATTGCTGGGAAATGTTAAGAGTTATAATGAGCTAGAGTGGAGAAACTTCCTTCTACACACAGAACATTTAGAAGAGATAACAGAAGTGTCATTTCTTAGTACCACTATTCGACTATTCCTTGAATAAACTAGACTCACTCGAACAAAGTTCGTAAACAAATCTCAAGAGAATTATGCTCAATGGCAATGATCTTATCTATTGGATAAAACATACTTCCACATTCTTGAAAAGTACACAAGGGAAAATTGTAACAACTAACTTAGCATTCATAATATCTAACAAATGATACAAATTTAGATATGGAAAGAAGCTGCCAAATGTGAGACATAAGCAGAAAAAAATACATTCAATAGCAGTATATCAAGAAATGGCAGAAATGCTGGAAATAGTATATAAGGACTTGAAAACGTGTTATAATACATATTAATACAAGGATTTAAAGCAAAATATAAAGATGATGAAGATTGGCATGGCTACTATCATTTAAAAGGAAATAAATGGAAGTTTTAGAATTAAAATATAGTATATAAAATTACAAAACATAACCAAATAAACCTAAACAAAGATTGCAGAAGAAAGTATTAGTGAACTTGAGACTATAACAAAACTAAAGTGAAGAAAAAAGAGAGTGAGAACAATTAACAAAGCCTTATTCACATGCATAATAATATAAAAGAATCTAGCATATACATACTAGAATCCTAGAAGGAAAAGAGAGAAAAAAAAGGCAGAACAATACACAATACCTCATAAAAGTCAATGCAGAGTCTAGTTAGGGCCAAGTGGCAATGTGTATAGGCAGGTAGTTCTTAGATTAACCCATACAGTAATGCCATTGATGCCATTGATGAAGTGGGGCAAATGGATACTATGGCAGAAATAGAAATTACAGGCTAATATTTCACACAGAAGCTGTTAATAAATTCTTTTTCTTCAAAAGCTGATCTAGGTGTTCAGTATGGGCTATCCTCGACTGTTAGAAGTACGTTCTAGGTGGATTTTAAGAATGCCTTATTCCAGAAGGAGGATGAGGGCAAGGAAACTTGTTAGGGGACATCTACTATTGGAAGGTGGGTTTAAAAAGTTGTGTTAAGGTAGACTAGAATTTTAACCACTGATGAAATAAGGGGAGAGAAGAATTCATATTACATTTGACATTTTGAAACATCAGAGAAAGACGAATTCAAAGCAATGATGGGACGAGAGGTTAGAAATATCAAGAAGATACATACCTGGGTTAAACCTTGTGAGGTCAGTATTATAAATTTAGATTTGGGAATTATTTTAAAGATCTTCATTTTCTCCCCTTATGGCTAAAAATGTACTAGATACTTAGTGAATTTCCAGGAAAAGTTTTCATTTAATCTATTGATTAATATGATTTATGTGTAAGATTTGGAGAATAGCTACAATATTTTCCATGGTGAATGAGAGAAGAGGGGAAGCCTTAAATATTTGGAAAGACTTACAGCATTTACTTAGACAACCAAAGTCATAAACTAAAAATCGGTGATGAGGATGTGCTGTAAGAGTGGTTGTAGGATAGAATTTTATAGAAGATACTTTGTATGTTCTCAAAAATACACCAGTTAAAGGATAATGGGAAGAAGTTTTTTTAAGGAGTTTGAACTTGCACTAATGAAGACATAGCAAACTGGTTGTTTATTGAGGAAAACGTAAGACACTATATTTTTAACTAGGTCACAAAACAATGAGAATAAAATGGATTTAAGCTAATACCTCACAATAATCTTAAAAAACAGCCAACATGAATATTTTCAAATGTTAATGCTTCTAGTGCATAATATAGCAGTCTGTAGCCATGAAGTATGCACTGTTGAAAACAGTCTAATCATATAATATTAAAAGCATTGATTAGGAGGAAGTAAGCAATTGTGGAAAATCTATGGAACCGTTAACATTTCAAAGTACTAAGCAGCACTGTAGCATTTTTAATACAATGCCTCAGGCAACATTTCCTTTGCAAAATGTATGCAGTATATGACCTGTGGCACTACTGCTATCTACTGTCAAGGTTAATTCATCCAGATCAATCTTGGGCATACAGAGGTTGTTTCCGGTCTAGTTATAAAAATAGTACAACCAAAATCAACAGTGTTTCATATCAGTCACATTGAGAACATTTATTTTGTATTGCTATGTACAGCAATTTCATATTTTTAGTTTATTGCTATGTCAGTAAATAATTTCTAAATATTTGTTTATCCCCCTAAAACACTTACAAAATTCTAATTGTTTTCTATAATAGTGGAAAAATTTTGCTACTGATGCAATTGCCGTATTCAACTCATTTTCACTATTTAAAACAATCCTTGCTGATTATATACCTAATAAAAGTCATATGCGTAAACATATGTACACACACATTGTATGTTACATATATGTGCACAATTCATAGCAGAATTTATCAGAAGAGATAAATAATTTTTAAACCAAAATCATAAAAATGCCATTAGAAAGTTATTGGTCAGTAATTCAGGAGCTTTATATTGACCATATCCTCTCCTTAAATATAGAAGAAGACTGAAAAATAATATAGGTATTTTTATAGTTAGTAAATAAATATATCCTGGTAATTATGTTCACAGATGGCTATATTCAGATATTATTTATCATTTATTGGACAATTATTACATGCATAATGTGTTGCAGGTCTCTAGAAATGTGATCAATTTATTTTCTACACCTAATTATGACTTTCAAATAACTATTTTATAATTTAGTTTAAATATAAAATTATTAAAGCATCCTTTTAAAAGAAGTTATTTAATGTGAAAGAGAAAGAATAGCAATTGATATTGCCAATGTATTTGAGTGTCAATCTGTTCTAAACTTACACCAGAGAAATATAATTATATAGTAACATGGGAAAAAGGAAGAAAGTAAATTCAAATGATAAAATGTAGCAATCCATTCAGCAGATACAGATTCACTAGTAAATATTTAGGTTTATTCTGGCACATTTAGAACCTGGAGGCTACCACTCTAATTCTCTATTTAATGAATTCAAAAAAGAGAATTCAAAAACAATTCAAATCTGAGAATTCAAAATCAAGAAGCAAATGACACTGGCTACATTTTTACTAATACCCTGCTTTTACTATATATATACACACACACACATATGTATAGGTATATATACATATATATATATATAATTTGAGGAAAGGCCTGTTTGAAACAATCATTGGATACTGTATCAACATGAATCTACAATATTATGGTTATCAAAGCCATACATTTGGACAACAAATATGAACAAATATAAACAAAATCAGTATTTAGTTAAATTGGGTTAGCAATTGAGTTTGGAAGTTATCTATCAACAATGAGAACAACTTAATTGCTTGAAAGGGTTCAAAGTTTGGTGTAAGTTTAGTAGAATTAATTTGGCCCATTAATATTAGTAAATATTTGATTGGCATTTTAAATTCTACTTTTGTGCATTTCATTTTAATGTATTATGCGTTTAAGAGAATTACATAGGTTGAGTGGAGATTTTCATATCTCAGCTAACAAATAGTAAGCTATCACATTGTAACATACATTCTAGCCAATGGTTCATTTGTGGTGTTATGACAATTTCTTTTATATAATACTTGATCAGTTATTCAATGTACTATTTAATTTTACTTTTCTCTTTCATGCAAATTAGGAACTAGAAAATAAAATCACTAACATTAGTAATGAGAGGTCTAGAATTTCTATTCTTAAAGTCATTAAAATAATCTGGAAATAACTAGATTTTTCCAATGCAGCAGAATTTTAACCTCAATAAAATAGTCACTGACTTTTAAACATAGTCCTTGTATGACCTATCATGAAATAAAAATGTAAAATTAAAAATATATGGCAATGCTAGACTATATTGTTAAAAGTTGCCAAAAAGTTGAAATATCATGAATGATTTCATAAAATATTTCATTATTGGAAGCTAGATTCTCCTCATAACTCTAATATCTGTTACATGAATTTGATAATTTCATTAGTTTGTATATATTCACAAACCTATTATGTATTAAAGAAGGAATTTTGATATTTTTTACTTAATCAAATATGATTTAGCCGTTTATAGTTATAACATTTCGTTTTCTATTTTTGAAAGCAAACTTGTTAATAAGGTGATTTATGTTCACCTTCACTTTTAGAAGAAAGAAGATTTATTTATTATTTTAGAATAAATGAAGCTAAGTAATTCAAATAATGCCTCCAAAGTTAGTTAGGATGTTTTACTGGCAACATTACCATTGGTTGCCAGGATTTGGACAATGATCTTTGTTTAACTGCAATGACATTTCAACACAGGAGATTTTCTGGGTGGGAAAACAACTGTGAGTCTCTTTTGGTATCTCACACAGCTACATTTGAATGTATCCGTCTGTCCACACCAAATTATCCTCAGGACTTATATTTAGCAATGGTTAATGCTACTGATAGCTTACAAATCACAAGCTTAAAATACAAAATGAAAACAAATAATGTAAGATTCCAGTTTTCTGACGATATTTCCTTCATATGCAGTAAACACTCTTTTACCACTTAGAAAGCAAGAAGTATAAAAAAGGACCAATGTCAAAACTTAATGTTTAAGTACTTCTACTATTTAATGTTTAAAGAAGCTATACACTGTGAATGATCCAATATTAATGGTAAAACATCACACATATATATTCTGTTATTAAACTCTAAAATGCTGACATTATGAAAAGACAATTGTGTCAAGATGCAACCTCTCAAGGAATAAAGAAAATTCGGAGTACCTTATTCTTGCCTTCAAATTTCTATGCTATATTCTTATAGCATAATGAAGAAAACATGATATGTAAAGTAGAACAATTAGATTATTACAGATAGCAGTATATAAACAAGTGCTGTAATATTTGCTAAAACAATAATTTATATAGAAAAGTGAGATTATGATGGAGGCATTTTAGGGTAGAAACGTGAAGAAAGGATATATTAAAGAGATGGTAGCTAATGTGCTTTGCAGAATATTTATGTCTAACTGAGAATCCAGCTAACCTCTCTTCTATTTTCTGAAGCCATCCAACCTATTTTTATCACTCTGACTCCAAGAATAAATATAAACATTTATTTGATTCTCCTCAAAAGAATAAGTAAAAATTAGTTTGATAATATAGATTTTACAACAGTGTGTGTATAGAGAAGATATTTTACATCACAATTTTCTAAGAAATAAATTTATACAAAATTTCTTTGAACATATCTATTTTCTGATATCCAATGTCCCTACTCAGATTTCTTCTCATGTATTCCCTGTATAGTGGCTACCTTACTAGCAACTTTTTCCCCCCTCCAGGATTTGCTGGAGACATTCAAATCCTTCTGTGCAGAACATCTCAGACTGAGCATGTATTGTATTTTTAAGTTTGCAAATCCCAATTCAAATAAAAGTGCCTCCATTTTATAAGATCCATCCTCCTCTTACTGCAGTTTTAGAGTCCATCTGTGTGTTTTTAACATATTCATAGTTCTACTCTCACTCAAGCTAATTTCTTACAAACAATTATATGGCTCTCTTAAAGAGGAATTTGGGCAGAGATATATATTACCATAATATGCTGAATGAATCATAAAACGGTAGTCTAAATGAACAAAATCAAAGAAAACAGGATAAGAAACAAAAATAATGAGTTTGTGGGGTAAAATAGGAAGATAAACCTTATGAAATAAAAGTATTAAGTCTGTATATAGAGGCAGATACATTTAAGTTGATAATAGAAAACAGGGTGATTTTTAAAAATTGTTGAATACCATAAATGTTTTGTCAAGGGAATCCAATTCAGCATCGGCAATATTCTATATTTAGAGTAATAATGTGGTGACTGATAACAGATTGAGTCTGGGGTGAAAAAGAATGTGGGTAGGTAAAGAGAACAGCAGATTACTGAAAGAAACCAAATGTGGAACAATTGAGTTTCATATCAAGTAAAGGCAATAAAAATAAAGAGAAAGACTGAATCTGAAAGACCTAGATAAATCAAATTGCATGCCATACTAAGACACGTATTTATGTTTATATATAAAATTTAGAGCATGAGGTCACATATTTTAATTGCATGCATGTTAACTCTAAAAACAGGCACAAACAAACAAAAACATCTTATACTAAACAGTAAGTCCAGAAATGAGGTTTTACAAGGCTGAAAATTAGCTTCATCTCTTGAAAAAATACATAGTTTATTGTATAGGTTGTTACTTGCTTATTTTTTGAATTAGGTAATTTTCCTATGATTTTTCACAAAAATTATATGTATGTTTAGTTATTATATTTTGTGCATACTAGGACATCAAACTGTAATTCTGCATTAATTTAGCATAGCTTTGATGGTGAGTTTCATAAACTATTCTGAGTGGTCTCCAAAACTGGATGGTGATGTTCCACAAAGCTTACATGTTTTTCTCTCACACAAGCATTGCCTTTATGAAAATGAAATTTTAAAATTCTATTTGTATGTATTAAATTTTCATTTTTAACTTCTATTTTTATATATGTGTAAAACACCTATACAGGGCTTATGTGTGTGCATATGTATGATTTATAAATATATCAATGTAGGATACATGTATTTAATACTTAATGCATATATTTGTATTTGCATATATATTATTATATATTTATATGCAGCTATGCATGATTACATATGCATATTACATCTTAGTTCTTTGACATAATAAAAAGATTTGGAATTCGCTTTTAATAAGTGATGAACTAACCATGCCTTAAGATACTTGTAGAATATATTAAATTATGTTAAATCATATATATATACAAACACACACACACACATTTCTCTTCACAATATTGTACAGAGGAGAAACAGCATTTAACAAGCCTGTTACAATTCAATTGCAACAATAATTTGCTACTTCAGAAAAGAGGAAGTTCTCTAGCTCCTTATGAAGCAGCAGCTTTGTGTGACAGAACAATGTCGCTGGATAAAAAGGCCCTCAGATTGCAAAAATTTTCTCCCATTCTGTAGGTTGCCTGTTCACTCTGATGGTAGTTTCTTTTGCTGTGCAGAAGCTCTTTAGTTTAATTAGATCCCATTTGTCAATTTTGGCTTTTGTTGCCATTGCTTTTGGTGTTTTAGACATGAAGTCCTTGCCCATGCCTGTGTCCTGAATAGTATTGCCTAGGTTTTCTTCTAGGGTTTTTATGGTATTAGGTCTAACATTTAAGTCTCTAATCCATCTTGAATTAATTTTTGTATAAGGTGTAAGGAAGGGATCCAGTTTCAGCTTTCTACATATGGCTAGCCAATTATCCCAGCACTATTTATTAAATAGGGAATCCTTTCCCCATTTCTTGTTTTTGTCAGGTTTTTCAAAGATCAGATGGTTGTAGATGTATGGTATTATTTCTGAGGGCTCTGTTCTGTTCCATTGGTCTATATCTCTGTTTTGGTACCAGTACCATACTGTTTTGGTTACTGTAGCCTTGTAGTATAGTTTGAAGTCAGGTAGCATGATGCCTCCAGCTTTGTTCTTTTGGCTTAGGATTGTCTTGGCAATGAGGACTCTTTTTTGGTTCCATATGAACTTTAAAGTAGTTTTTTCCATCGCTGAAGAAAGTCATTGGTAGCTTAATGGGGATAGCATTGAATCTACAAATTACCTTCTGACAAAGGGCTAATAGCCAGAATCTACAAAGAACTCAAACAAATTTACAAGAAAAAAACAACCCCATCAAAAAGTGGGCAAAGGATATGAACAGACACTTCTCAAAAGAAGACATTTATGCAGCCAACAGACATATGAAAAAATGCTCATCATCACTCGCCATCAGAGAAATGCAAATCAAAACCACAGTGAGATACCATCTCACACCAGTTAGAATGGCGATCATTAAAAAGTCAGGAAACAACAGGTGCTGGAGAGGATGTGGAGAAATAGGAACACTTTTACACTGCTAGTGGGACCATAAACTAGTTCAACCATTGTGGAAGACACTGTGGCAATTCCTCAAGGATCTAGAACTAGAAATACCATTTGACCCAGCCATCCCATTACTGGATATATACCCAAAGGATTATAAATCATGCTGCTATAAAGACACATGCACACGTATGTTTACTGAGGCACTATTCACAACAGCAAAGACTAGGAACCAACCCAAATGTCCATCAATGACAATCTGGATTAAGAAAATGTGGCACATATACATCATGGAATACTATGCAGCCATAAAAAAGGATGAGTTCCTGTCCTTTGTAGGGACATGGATGCAGCTGGAAACCATCATTTTCAGCAACCTATCACAAGAACAGAAAACCAAACATTGCATGTTCTCATTCATAGGTGGGAATTGAACAATAAGAACACTTGGACACAGGAAGGGGAACATCACACACCGGGGCCTGTTGTGCAGTGGGGGTCAGGGGCGGGATAGTATTAGGGGATATACCTAATGTAAATGACGAGTTAATGGGTGCAACACAACAACATGGCACATGTATACATATGTAACAAACCTGCATGTTGTGCACATGTACCCTAGAACATAAAGTATAAGAAAAAATGAAGAAAAAAAAAAGGCCCTCTGATGACCTGGTGTCTCAAAACGTCATTTCTTAAGTAAGCCATCAATTAGAGTCACTATCTTGGCTATTGCCTCCCCAGCACTAAAATGAAAATTGCTCAGAGGTCCCACACCATCCAAGTTGAGGTGATTTTCTGTCTTCCTTCAAGAGACTTAGTTACTATGATGAAATTTGTAAGCTCCATACAATTCTTCCCACCCTTAGAAACCCATACACTATAGAAACCCGTACACTTCCTACACCAATAGAAATCCAAGCTTCCAAGTCCACTTAGTATCCTACATAGCTATTAATCTGATATAATTAAACTTACACAACCTTCAAAAACATCGTACAATGTATTTTGAGAGACAAGATAGCTAATTGGCAAATTTCGACTTAATTTTAAAACTATTTTTGTATGTCCACTCCACCTCTTTATAACAGCAACTTGGGCGTAGCCTGACCACACTACCACACTCCAACCTCTGTAGCCCTCTTAAAGGAAGATGGTTTTGTTTTCATTTAATCACCAGTTATTGGGATTCAGACAGATGAAGAAAACTAAACAAAAAAAATGCTTCTCTCTGCATCTGGTTTTTCTTCACTCCACTCTGCATATGTTTTTTCTTCACTTCAGTTATTTTTCCCACCAATATTTAACTTTATTGATGACTACAATTTACTTTTTTATGAATTACTATTTTTCCAAGACGTATTCATTTTACTTCTTATTTAACTTAGATTTAATGTTCTGTAATTATACCAGGACCCTTGCAAGTACTTTTAACTCTTTCCTCTATCTGTTTTACTTAGCTCACAAAGTGTGATACCTAATTAAACTCAAATTTCTGCCTTCTTCATGATTGCACCCATCAAAACTGACTTGTCACACCCTAAATTTAAGACTAAAAGTTTCAAATGGTCAAATCATTCTACCCAGAAATCTGATTGTGTATATATTTACATATTCTTTAATTTCCTACGACCCAAAACCTCTATTATTCATTTTCACTATTCCTCTCAATTTTCTTTTTCCCTCTTCTTTCTGTTTCAGCTAATGGCTTTGGCTCATACTTTCCTGAGAAAATAGAAGTAATCTGGGAGTAGTAATTTCATTTTAGGATTAAATACACCTGCATATGCACCTGTCTTGTATGCCTTCCATCATCTCACTACTGTGGATAAACTATCCTGCATTTACCAACCAAGAGGCAACCCTTCTGCTTGCACCCTGGACTCTCTCCCCTCTCCTTCTCTCAAAAAGCTATTTCTGCTTTCTTCTACAGTATGTTTCTTCATTTCAACTGACTCATGAAGATAGACCGCACTAAATGCTATAGGTTGGTGACCCCTAAGTTTATACCTGATTTCTCTAAACCTCAGACTTCTTACTCAGCACGCTCATGCAGATTTCTTACAGTGATCTCAAATTTAACATGTCAAAAAATCAATTCCCATTCCTGACATTCCCATCTCATTCCCCTTTAATCTCTCCCAGCTAAGTTAAAAAATGCCATTTTCAATCGGTTGCTTGTCAAATTGAGGAGTTGACTTTGAGTCTTACCTTCCCTTGAACTCCCCATATTCAATGTATCAGTGACTCTTGGTTGTTTCTTTCTTAAAAATACATTCTAACATCTAATGTTTTCCATTTTTACTAGCTCTACTATCACCACGATAACCACCATTTCTTCTAAAATTATTTAAATACCCTCTATGTGTTCTCTTTTCTCCCACGTTTTACCCCTACATTCCACACAGTTGCATAAAACTCTTCAAAATAAATTCCCTTTGCCCTTGACATAAATGCTTAACTCTCTTCACGCTAAAATAGCTCTGCATCATCCACTTTGTTCACAGGCCTGTAGGGTGACCTTACCTTCACCTTTCTTTCCCTTGATGCTATGGTCCGGTCATACTTCCTTTTGGTTTCTAAAATATTCTCTCTGTATGGATTAACACAAAATTATTATCTTGAAGTCCCATAATTTAAAGAGATAAAAGATTTAAAGCTAAAAAAAAATCAGATTTTCTATAAGTTTTCTCTTGCTGTATTGAGGCATACATAATGTTGAAGGTCTACTCCATGAGTCTGGAGGTGGTAGGAAGCAGGAACTATTTAAATTATTTAAACTGACTTTCCAGTCAATGACTAAGAAAAGGCAGGACTTTTCAACTAGTCTATTAGTATCAGCTCTGTGGCATCTTTTTGTTGCTAGTGTTTCAACATCTTTTTAAAAAAGTATCACTGAAAAAATATTAGAGGATAGAAGTGATGAAAAATTCTCTTCAACAGGGTCTAAAGAAAACCATGGGAGGTTAAGCCTATTCTTCTCCTTCCTGGAAGACTGCGCTGTAATTTTCTTTCTTATGCAAGTTTCAAATGTGTGATACCTTTAACACACTCAGCTTGTAAGAATCCATTATGCAGCACGAGGCACTCCACACAGATATTCATTTCTATCTCCCTTGCCATACCTCTTCCACATACTTTTTTTTTTCAGAGTATGTAATGTATGCTTTGGATTTGCTATTCTTTTTGACAAATATGTTTCGTTTTCTGCATGCTGATACCAGCAATAGAGATCGTTGGAAATTGGTAAAGCAGTTCTGTAAACTAATACTATCACAAAAATTGTCAGTATACCACATGGAGATCTAGACTAAAAAGGACTGAGAAAGATCATTTTCTTAATATAAACCTAGATGTGACCTTTTTATGGAATAATTTAATAACTGATATGAAATTTTAAAAGCCTATTAATTTCTTCTCTTATTTTCTATGTTTTATAAGACATGACAGACTCACTAGTCCAAATCATATCAATAAGCAGTATAAAGCTGGATTGTTTCAAATAAAATCAAAGTATTTTAGCTTAATGTTTTCCCAATTATGTTAGTACAGGCTTTTATACTTGAACTTAGTTAATGATAATAGTAGCCTACATTTTTAAAATTGTGATTTTTTTTTGAGATTTTTAAGTAGTTCTTGATTCTTGTTTTATCAGACACAGGCATTGGAAACATCCCAGAATAGCTATAAGGTTACAAAGTAATCATTACCGCTATTAAAACAGGATTCACCTCTCTTAGAAAGGTTTCTAAAGAACCTTTAAATTTAATTCTAATGAAATAATTAGCATTACAGAAAGTATTAGAATTACATGAGCTACAGTAGGAATTATAAAAAG
The DNA here is from genome assembly GCF_043159975.1 of Macaca nemestrina. Lineage (NCBI taxonomy): Eukaryota > Metazoa > Chordata > Mammalia > Primates > Cercopithecidae > Macaca > Macaca nemestrina. Next base: position 29,123,568 of record NC_092127.1, read on the forward strand.
ATTACTGGTTTGAGACCTTTGGTCCGCAGTAGACTTCAATAGCAAGTCCTGTTAGCCTTAGATCAATTCTGTAGTCCCTCTTCACTTCAGTTTTCTCACTTCCAGAAGAGAGATTCCAGTGCTAGTCTGTGATAAATGGTAGCAAGTCCTGCTACACCGATTCGGAAAATAGGTGTATGACGCAGCACGAAATAAAATATATAACCAGAAGTGGCTGGGCTATATATGATACTCTGTAAGCATTATCAAACTGGGTTATGGGACTGGAATGGCAAGAAGTTATAAGACTCAGATGGTAAGCCTGAGTTATGGGGAGGACATATCTGCCACCCCAAGCTGGAAATAAATGGGAAGAAGGAAAGCAGTGGCATGTATTTCTGGGCTCATGTGTTCAAGCAGACCTCTGTCTCCAAGTGGCCTGTTGAGATCACTGCATTTCAGAAGCATCCCTTCAGGAAACAAGGAAGCACAAAGGAACGGTCTTCACTTCCACCATCATATGTATTTGATCCTCTATGTATCTTTTCCATTGCATCCTAGATTAGGAAAAAAATAAAGTAAATGTAATTTAACCAAGTTATAGTATGCTTTATATATTAGACTTTCATATAATAAGTAACTTAATTTTTTTCTCTAATATCAGATGTACAGAGAAACCATGTCTATTTTTCAATTTAGTTGTTCTCAGCTGTAGTATTTGTTTTCAAGTTTAATTTTCTGTGACAGAAAGAAAAACACTGGAGCAAGAGAATGGCAATCTTCAGCACCATTTGCTAAATATTTTGAAGATAATTTTTATTAACAGTATAGTGTTAAATATAACTTGCAAAAATATAAAAATCTATTTCCTTTTTTGTAAGATGGGGAAACAACTCAAATTTCACTTTCTGTATAAAACTTCTTTGATTATTCCATCTTTTATTACTGCTTAGTATTTACTACTACCTTTTAAAATACATATTATATAGCACTGACATTTGGGTCACGTAAATTGAACTCTACTAATAACATTTGAAAACTATCAGATCTATTAATAGGCTAATCAATATTTTCAATACCAAAAACTAGAATGGCAAAACACACAAAAAGATTGCCTATTCAAAAACAATACAAATAAATGCAATAAGAAGGAAAGTAATATTCTGAAAATAAGTTAAAGTAACTGCAAATTTCAGGACCAGGAGATATAACCAAAATTGAATGTTTCAAAGATTACGATCACTACAGTTTGCCTTAAAAAAAGGAAAGCAATTATATGCTCCAGGCTAAATGTGAAGTGACAATATAATATGTGGTGCTATGGTTTAGATATCGTTTGTTAGGTCCTGCCAAGTCACATGTTAAAATTCGATCTCCACTTTTGGACATAGGACATGGTGGGAGGTGTTTGAATCATAGGGTGGATTCCTCATGAATAGCTTGGTACCATTCTCCTGGGATTAAGTGAATTAATCTCAGTCTTAGTTAGAATTAATGCCACTCATAGTAATTACCCTTCGTTTGGACAAGAACGGGTTGTTGAAGAGAACCTGGCACCTCCTCCTCTCTTTCTCGCTCTTGCCTTGTGATCTTCACTTGATGGCTCCCCTTCGCCTTCCACTGTGAGTGGAAGCAGCCAGAAGCAGACGGCAGTGTCATGTTTCTTGTGCAGCCTGCAGAACCATGAACCAAATGAACCCCTTTTCTTTATAATTACCCAGCCTCAGGAATTCCTTTACAGCAACACAAACAGACATGGGGCATGGCCATAAAACACAGAGAGTTAAAGATTCAAATTTAGGCTCGATTTCTTGACATATAATATCCAGGAAAAAAATAATGTGTATGTGGTTGTGTGTGTATGCATTTAAAAATTCTGTTTTTCAATTATTTTCTTTTTAATAAATCTGTATCATGCTTTTGCTTTTGCATTCTATTCCTGTGTACATCTCATTTAGGTAACACCACAGGGCTTTTGCAAATGTTACCGCCGCTAACTTTGTGCCCTTTTCCTTTCCCTCTTTGCTTCATTAAGCTTTTACTTCTCAGCTCCATCATCACTCCAGAGAAACCTTCCCTAAAACAGGTCAAATCCCCATATTTCAGTCTGCAGAAATGAACATACTGATGTACTTTTAAACATAATGAAAGTAACTAAAAAAAAAAAAGGGAAAAAAACTTTATTGAATGCATTATGTGAAATGGATTAACATAGACATTTAAATTCAGACTAAAATGATACAGATATAGCATGTTTTTTTGTTATCATATGTTATAAAAACAATAAAATTACCATATTCTTTTTAATTAATTTATAATAATGAAGCATAGTTAAAATAATAGATTTTTATAAGAATTATGATCAAATACATATTATTGTTTAACAATTGTGAGTGCACTCATTGTGCAGGTACCTAGCTTTTGAGACCATCTTTTATAGATCATAAACATTTTGATGTCATTTTATTAATTTTATTTGATGCCAAGATTAACTTTTTCTACAATAAACATTACAATATATAGAAAGTCTTTGTTGATTTTCAAGTGTATTTCTACCCCAGTTTAGAGACTACTGCTATGGTAAAATTTGTCAAAGATTGCATATTAAGTACATTTTATTTTTCATAATTACATTTGTTCATTCTCTATACTATAGTTAGGATTTTTTTAATGTGCATAGATAGGTTATATTTTCTATGGATACTATTTCAGGATAATAATATATTTGCTTTGTGTCTGGTATGGTTGAAAACCTCTAGCTTAAATTAATGTGGAACCTGGCTTAATTTGTAATGCTTAGCATGTATTGATTTCTCAGCTGACCTTAGGAACTGAGATCAGAGTTCTCATTCTTCTGATCATCAGATATGCTTTAAATGCAGCTACAGTGCTTTGGCATCTGTATTGTGGGAAAGGTTACATCACTTATCATGTATTGCTATTGTTATTCCTGACGTTGCCCAGGGTGTCAATATTTTCTTCTTGGTGGCAAATCAACTTAGGATGCTTTTCACATTTCCTTTTGTTCTACTTCCTATTGAATTGTATGCATTGTTTGTTATGATACCCTCATACATTAAAAAATAAGAAAAATGATGGCAGTGAAAGGAGGATAAAGTATGATTCTGGGTCAGGCAAGCTCAGAAAATTAGAACTGGGCAGTGGTGCCCGGTTTGTTTAAATTATTTCCTGCTTATTGCAGTCACTGTGTCCTTGAGTGAAAGGAATATGGTGAAGTTTGTCTGACAAAGTTCCTACCTTTTCAGGGGATATCAATTCACTTCCAATTCAGGAAAAAGAATATGGTTAATCAAAATTATGGTTTGCAATCCACTTACATGGTTGGACAATTAGTAGCAAATTCCTCTAGAATTTGGTTCATGGTGTTCTATTAATTAAGTTTAGAGGGCTGATGTCAAATTTGATATATCTGTGTTTATCTACAGAAGCATTTTTATAGAGGGTTGTGATAAACCATATGAGATATTATGTGTTGGTACTTGATGTGAATTGAAAATCACTTCTGCTATTAAGAGGACCAAAACCATTTTTGTTTTCCAAACTCTGTAAATTTGTGAATGTGCTTGATCATTTATAAATTTTCCTCTTTTAGTGAAGCTTTCATCTTGTTAAAATTATCTTCATTGTAACTTCAGCCCACTCTCATCCAGTTCTAATACTCTGAGGACAGATTTATAAAGTGGCAGACACATATTTCTATATACTAATTTCTTTTCACACCACTCTATTCTAATAAATATGAATTAAACTGTGTATCAAAACTAATACTTTCATCCTCTTAATATCTTCCAAATTATCCACTACCCTCATCATGTGTCTTCCAATCATTCCAAATGTTGAAAAAATAAACCAGCTTGATTACCTTCCTGTCTACATTGAATACCAAGTGCTCATTTGGATTTTTGTGTTTTACATTTTTAATCAATGTTCAAATATCTTAAAATAGCTGATGCAAACCCTGAGGCAGTAAATTCTGCCTATATCCTTACTTGGCATGTAAATTTAATATCATTTTACTTAGCTATATTAGGTGTCAGTTAGGTTATAAAATAATCATGTCTTTGTATTAAAATCAGCATTTGATATTTCTCAATGTATTTTCATAATATTTTACTTCATCAGTCTCACATGGAACTGCTGCCATATTCTTATGCCATCACATCTGGAATCCAAACTTATAAGGATAGAAGACATATTTTATGGGCTGGGCACAGTAGCTCACCCCTGTAGTCCTGCACTTTGGGAGGCCAGGGCGAGTGGATCACTTGAGGACTGGAGTTCGAGACCAGTTTGAGTAACATGGAGAAACCCCATATCTACTAAAAATACAAAAATTAGCCAGCTGTAGTGGTGTGCACCTGTAGTCAAAGCCTTTCAGTAGGCTGAGGCACAAGAATTGCTTGAACCCAGGATGCGGAGGTTATGGTGACCCCAGACAGTGCCACTGCACTTTAGCCTGGATGACAAAGCGAGACTCTGCCCCTCAAAAAATATATGTATATATTTACATATATATATATATGTATTAGTCATAGTAAACAATTTATAAGTGAAATTGCTGATGTTAAAAACATTGAAGGTGTCAGATGGATTTGAATTCATTTATTGAGCTTCAAATTATTATTATTTTCCCTTCTTTTGACTTTAAAGAACTCTTTCTCATAAAGTATTATATACACCTCTTGAAATTCCAGATACTACAGCACTCAATGTGCTTATTTTCCTAAACTCGAAATATTTTTTGTCATAGTTACACACTGAATTCATATGACATTTGTATTTGATTTTTAGATTAAAACAAAACCCAGGTCTTAAAAGGACATTTCAGTTATACTTAGCTTATATCATTTTTACTTTATGTATAATATAACTCTCATCTAATACTAAAGATTTTCAGCATTAGCAAATAGTCTCTTTAGTGTTTTCGTCTTCTGCATCACGATGAAAATATAAATATGAATATTAACATATTGATGACAATATTTGTTTGAGTATACTAAAAATTTTAGTTACATAAAATCCAAGAGTGAGCAAACCAGACTTTGATATGAGTCCTCATTCTCTGCTACACAGTTATTCTTAAAAATGGATAGACCACTAGCAAGACTAATAAAGAAGGAAAGAGGGAAGAATCAAATAGTTGCAATAAAAAATGATAAAGGGGATATCATCACCAATCCCACAGAAATACAAACTACCATCAGAGAATACTATAAATACCTCTATGCAAACAAACTGGAAAATCTAGAAGAAATGGATAAATTTCTGGACACATACACCCTCCCAAGACTAAACCACGAAGAAGTGAAATCCCTGAATAGACCAATAACAGGCTCTGAAATTGAGGCAATAATTAATAGTATACCAACCAAAACAGTCCAGGACCAGACAGATTCACAGTCGAATTCTACCAGAGGTACAAGGAGGAACTGGTACCATTCCTTCTGAAACTATCCCAATCAATAGAAAAAGAGGGAATTCCCCCCTAACTCATTTTATGAGGCCAGCATCATCCTAATACCAAAACCTGGCAGAGACACAACAGTAAAAGAGAATTTCAGACCAACATCCCTGATGAACATCGATGCAAAAATCCTTAATAAAATACTGGCAAACCGAATCCAGCAGCACATCAAAAAGCTTATCCACCATGATCAGGTGGACTTAATTCCTGGGATTCAAGGGTTGTTCAACATATGCAAATCGAGAAACGTAATCCAGCATACAAACAGAAACAAAGACAAAAACCACATGATTATCTCAATAGATGCAGAAAAGGCCTTTGACAAAATTCAACAGCCCTTCATGCTAAAAACTCTCAATAAATTATGTATTGATGGGATGTATCTCAAAATAATAAGAGCTATTTATGACAAACCCACAGCCAATATAATATTGAAAGGGCAAAAACTGGAAGCATTCCCTTTGAAAACTGGCATAAGACAAGGATGCCCTCTCTCACCACTCCTATTCAACATAGTGTTGGAAGTTCTGGCCAGGGGAATCAGGCAAGAGAAAGAAATAAAAAATATTCAACTAGGAAAAGAAGAAGTCAAATTGTCCCTGTTTGCAGATGACATGATTGTATATTTAGAAAACCCCATCGTCTCAGTCCCAAATCTCCTTAAGCTGATAAGCAACTTCAGCAGAGTCTCAAGATACAAAATCAATGTGCAAAAATCACAAGCATTCTTATACACCCATAACAGACAGAGAGCGAAATCATGAGTGAACTCCCATTCACAACTGCTTCAAAGAGAATAAAATACCTAGAAATCCAACTTACACGGGATGTGAAGGACCTCTTCAAGGAGAACTACAAACCACTGCTCAATGAAATAAAAGAGGACACAAACAAATGGAAGAACATACCATGCTCATGGATAGGAAGAATCAATATCATGAAAATGGCCATACTGCCCAAGGTAATTTATAGATTCAATGCCATGCCCATCAAACTACCAATGACTTTCTTAACAGAATTGGAAAAAACTACTTTAAAGTTCATATGGAACCAAAAAACAGACCACATTGCCAAGTCAATCCTAAGAAAAAGAACAAAGAGGCATCATACTACCTGACTTCAAACTATACTGCAAGGCTACAGTAACCAAAACAGCATGCTACTGGTACCAAAACAGAGGTATAGACCAATGGAACAGAACAGAGCCCTCAAAAATAATACCACACATCTACAACCATGTGATCTTTGACAAACCTGACAAAAACAAGAAATGGGGAAATGATTCCCTGTTTAATAAATAGTGCTGGGATAACTGGCTAGCCATATGTAGAAAGCTGAAACTGGATCCCTTCCTTACAACTTATACAAAAATTAACTCAAGATGGATTAAAGACTTAAATGTACACCTAAAACCATAAAAACTCTAGGAGAAAACCTAGGCAATACCATTCAGGACATAGGCATGAGCAAGGACTTCATTTCTAAAACACCAAAAGCAATGGCAACAAAGGCAAAATTGACAAATGGGATCTAATTAAACCAAAGAACTTCTGCACAGCAAAAGAAACTACCATCAGAGTGAACCAGCAATCTACAGAATGGGAGAAAATGTTTGCAATCTACTCATGTGACAAAGGGCGAATATCCAGAATCTACAAAGAACTCAAACAAATTTACAAGGAAAAAAGCAAACAACCCCATCAAAAAGTGGGTGAAGGACATGAACAGACACTTCTCAAAACAAGACATTTATGCAGCCAATAGACACATGAAAAAATGCTCATCATCACTGGCCATCAGAGAAATGCAAATCAAAACCACAATGAGATACCATCTCACACCAGTTAGCATGGCGATCTTTAAAAAGTCAGGAAACAACAGGTGCTGGAGAGGATGTGGAGAAATAGGAACACTTTTACACTGCTGGTGGGATGGTAAACTAGTTCAATCATTGTGGAAGACACTGTGGCAATTCCTCAAGGATCTAGGACTATAAATACCATTTGACCCAGCAATCCCATTACTGGGTATATACCCAAAGGATTATGAATCATGCTGCTATAAAGATACATGCACACATATGTTTCTTGAAGCACTATTCACAATAGCAAAGACTAGGAACCAACCAAAAGGTCCATCAATGATAGACTGGATTAAGAAAATATGGCACATACACACCATGGAATACTATGCAGCCACAAAAAAGGATGAGTTCATGTCCTTTGTAGGGACATGGATGAAGCTGGAAACCTTCATTCTCAGCAAGTTATTGCAAGGAAAAAAACCAAACACTGCATGTTCTCACTCATAGGTGGGAATTGAACAATGAGAACACTTGGACACAGGAAGGGGAACATCACATAATGGGGCCTGTCGTGGGGCAGGTTGAGGGAGGAGGGATAGCATTAGGAGATATACCTGATGTAAATGATGAGTTAATGGGTGCAGCACACCAACATGGCACATGTATACATATGTAACAAACCTTCACGTTGTGTACATGTACCCTAGAACTTAAAGTATAATAATAATAATAATAATAAGATGCCTTCTAATGACCCTGCAATTTCAGTTCCTCTTGTTGTTCTCTGGAGTTTATTTCATTCCCTTGGCTTCAATTTAATGCTCTGAAAGAGAGAAAAGAAAAACAGATGTATTTGGAATATTTAGTGTCAATATTGTTATGTGCTATAAATAGTGAGTCATGAAAAGAAAACTTAAGTGGTCTCTAAAAGACAGCATTTGAAATCTTGCCTTTAGCATCTACTGTTTTGTGGGTTGCAATGATGTTGGCATGAGATGGAACAGGACAGAACTAGAGGACATAGTGAAGCATTAGAACGTATATGAACTCAAATGCAGTTTCAGAGACTCAGCGTTGGATATGGGCATTATCTGTATTGCACAGTAATGTAGATGTGTCTCAATCTTGTTCTATTCCATTAGGATTCAAAGGGCCCAGGCATGTAAAATGTGTGTGACAGAGGGGAGTGGGAAGAGATAGTAGCAGTGATCATTGTTTATGTCCCTTGATTATTAGTTTAGCTTTTCTAAATTGTTTCAAGTTTAACGCTTATATTTTTGGATTACATCAGTATTGTCTAGCATCTTCAGTCCCATCAGGAAGAATGGCCCATGCAAGTGGTAGTGGAGGAGGGGCAAATTGTCAGAGAAGGGTCTGCTCTTCTCTGACAGGTACAAATTATTCATATCAATCTGAAGCTGGCCATGATAAAATGTAACTGACAATTTTATCTCTGTTGAAGTAAGAAGGCCAGTCTCTTAATCTGCACATTTGACAGTAGCTCATATATATATTTTTTAAACTCCTCAATATTCTAGTTTAAGACCCGTAGAATCATTTGCACCTTTAATTTTGGTTTTTAAGAAGAGTCAAAAAATTCTATGACTGAGTCACTTTTTTGGTGTAATAAATGGCTGTACTGCCTGAACTAAGTAATTTTAATGATTTTAAGGAATTTAATATGTGCACACACACATTATTGTCTCTGGATGTATATGTCACCAGCAAATTTTATTCTGGATGTTGTTAGTCCAAGTCACAATAGCAGACCAGCAGGAATGCAGAAACAAGCAAATGTGTGAAAAAAAGTGGCTTTCTACAGTTCAACTAGATAATATGTCTGCAATATCAGAAAACAGATTTCAAACTAAGAAAATATCTGAGTCTGTTGTACATATATACAGAAAGTGTAATTGTTTTTAAATTCTCTAGAACAGTAGCTTTAAAACATGCCCATATACTGTTTAACTATTATAAAAGAACATCAGCAAATACTCTGACCAAAAATATTTTCTTGATGTGACTGCATATGCCATCTTAAATACTTTTAATAACCATTTTATATGAAATAAACATATATTTGCTGCCCATGACCATATGCATGACTTTTTCTTTCCTGCCAGACTAATTGTGGTCATGTAACTTCAACCTCTGTTTGGGGAAGATGGTTATCTTTCTTTGGCTTAATCTGTCCTAATTACTTTGGTTTCTTTACCACCATCATTCAGAAAGAACTTAATTGCTTTCTTTGAGATGCCAGCCCTATTTGAAATCACCAATATGGTTTGTCACTGAGGGAGAAGCAGAGCATCTGTTACCGTATCATCACCTCTTCTTCTCTTGAAAAAGCAGCTGCAGCTATTTTTAGTAAGATTTCTCATTTCATGTTCAGGGTTATGGAGAGGTTGACGTCTTTTTATTTCTACGAGATAATCTACTTTAGGAAGGTGGGGTTTTTAAGAAGCTTTCCCAATATTCAAACCACGTTTTGCACTGTGTTCTCTGTTATGTAATCACCCAAGATTTCACTATAGCCTTCCATGAAGTGTTATGCAACTTTTATTGGCTATTTCTCAATGAATTGTACTGTCTTGTTTATGATAGACTGTGTCATTTGTAGCCCAAACTACCAACACATATATAAAAAACATTCTATTCTAGTATTTCATCTCAATTGTGACATTGTATTTCCTCCCTCCGGTAAGTCATGAGCTAGAAGAGTTTGTCCTATTTTCTGTATATATATAAGTGTTCATCATAAAAAGGTGTAGGCTTAGATAATGAATTCTGATTCTCTAAATAAATAAACAGACTTTGTGAAGGAAGATTTGTTACCAGCAAAATCTCCTTAGTCACTTTACACATGTATAAAATACTTTCCTTTGTATTCTCTTTTCGATAGAACAATTGAATAAAATAAACAACAAACCTTATGAAAGCATAGGTGATGCCTTTTCATACCAAATGGCTTATCCATGAAAGAATATTCATTGACAAATTCTATTAGGAGACCCTGGAGGCTTCTGCCCCGAACTACATTGGGGCAGTAACATTGATCTTTGGTTAGACACTAAATCTCTTTTACCTACTTTACCACCATAAAAATAAGACTATTAGTTGCAATTGTTTGAGGCAAATAAAGAGATTTAAAATAGTTTTGCCTCCTTTGACTTCCTCAGTGTTAACTGAGGACACAAGTACTATACTTGCAACAGCAAATCGACTAACATGATTGTACACACCCACAACTGAGACTGGAAAATTTTCTCCTTCACTCACCTCACAAGGGACAAGCAGAAGTTTCAAGACAGATTCAGATGATAAAAGCAATACTCTTGACCAGGCACGGTGGCTCACGCCTGTAATCCCAGCACTTTGGGAGGTCGAGGCGGGCAGATCACGAGGTCAGGAGATCGAGACCATCCTGGCTAACATAGTGAAACTCCGTCTCTACTAAAAACACAAAAACTTAGCCAGGTGTGGTGGTGGGAACCTGTAGTCCCAGCTACTCTGGAGACTGAGGCAGGAGAATGGTGTGAACCTGGGAGGCGGAGCTTGCAGTAAGCTGAGATCGCGCCACTGTACTCCAGCCTGGGCAACAGAGCAAGACTCCGTCTCGAAGCAAACAAACAAACCAAAAAAAAAAAAAAAAAATTAACCCGGCGTGGTGATGCATCCCTGTAATCCCAGCTACTTAGGAGGCTGAGGCAGGAGAATCACTCGAACTCAGGGGTGGAGGTTGCAGTGAGCTGATACCACGCCATTGCACTCCAGCCTGGGCGACAGAGCAAGACTCTGCCTCAAAAAAAAAAAAAAAAAGGCAATACTCTCAGGCCCCTTATTGACAATAGGACTTTTTTTTCTTTCTTTTTTGCATCTCATTTGTAGAAAACTAATTGCATCCAATCATGTTTCTATTCCTTTACCACTGAATTCAAGCCTTAGGTCTCCAGCATAGATGACCCTTTTTAAAAAAATCAATTTAACTGATAAAATTTGGGTTGTCATGTATGAACACTCAACCTTTTATCACCAAACCTTTGTAAACCATTAATTCTCTTTTCTGGGACAGAAATCTTAGACCTCTTTCTCTTTTTGTTGTATACAAAATGTTTTCAAAAGTGAGGCATGTATTTGCTGTCTCTGCTTTTAGTCCTCAATCCAATCTAACTTCTACTGGATCTGCTTATCACAGAAGTCACCTGTCACCTCTCTAATTCTAAATCATTGTACCTTTATTTATCAAACACTTCCACGGATTTACTAAGTACAGGTTACTGTTCCAAGAGCTTTATAAATATTACTTAATAATAAATAGGTAGAAAGAAAATGATGATGGGTGCAGCACAGCAACATGGCACAAGTATACATATGTAACAAACCTGCACGTTATGCACATGTACCCTACAACTTAAAGTATAATAATAATAAATAAATTTAAAAAAAAGAGAAAACAAAAGTAAGGGGAAATAAAAAAAAAGAAATATTAAAGTAAATGGAAAAAGATACATGCATACCATCTTTATGATGTCATAAGACTTTTTTGTTTTGTTTTTAACTCATTTAACCAGTGTTATTAAACATATGTTTTGAGTGTCATATTTGTTATATATTTTATATAGCAGAAATCATAGAATACAAACAAACAAAAATGTTTTACTCATTTCCACTTAAAAAAAAAAAAGAAAGAAAATGAGGTCTGTGTATCATTCACAAACATTTTTTGTCTGTTTCTAAAGTTCTCTGCTGCATTTGGCAATGTTGTATATTATACCTTTGTAAAATTTATCCTCTCTTGATTGCCATGATGAAACTCTCTCTAGAATTTTATTTACTCAGCCTTCCTCCTCTTTTTGGGCTTCTTTTCAAACCTTGATACCTTATTTTTCTACTCTTTTTTCTTTACATGCTTTACATTTGGTGATCCAAACACGTTCAGGGCTGCAATGCATCTCAACTCTGATTTTCTTTCATGCCTTCAATTTCACATTTTTCTTTGCTTATTGAATATCTCCATTAGTTCACAGTCCCCCAAAGCTAAGATTTATAAAATGAAAGAGTACTACAAAACAGATCTCCCTCAAACTTCCCCATTTGCAGTAAGTGTGTCACCATGAATCTCATTGCAAAAGACAGAATGGGAGTCTCCTGAAGTAGTCCACGGATATTTTGAATCTGTATCTTTAATATCTTTAAAACTTGGACCAAACTTTTCAACAATGTATACCATATAGCTGTTTGTTCATTTGTCCAGTAATTTTGAGAGAAAAATTAATAAAAGATAAATGTTTACTTGGTGTAATTTAAAGAACTTGAATGTCTTTCCAAAACTATTTTTAATGTTTGAAAACTGTACATTACTCTCTTCCATGTAGATTTAGATGTAGAGCCTATTCAATAAATAACAGTATTTTATCAATAAATAATATCGTTTCTGTATTAAATAGTTGAAGGCTTATAATCACAGGAACAAATAAGAAGACTAAAACTCAAGCTAAAATGGGAATCTATTCATATTGTACAATGGTCATTTTAATTATATCTCCATTTAATTAAATAATCTAAAATACGAATGATTTTTATATCATTATTTATGCAGCATTTTACAATGCAGATCATAAAAACAGCTATTAAATTTAAAACAATATTAAGCTAAATAATTTAGGAAGTTGAAAATGCTTTTAGGGTAATCGTCACAAAAATCATTAAACACATTCTTCAAGAGAGATATAAGCAGAATGTGTATCATGACCGTGTTCTGATTGACTTAAAACATTAACATTTTTTTTTACCAGAAATCAGTTTCTCGATCAAGTGAATTAGATACAGAAATTTTCTTACAAAAAATGTGTTTGTTGTCAACATAATATAAAGAACCATATAGGAAGTCTTTGTAATATCTCCTCAAAGAACATTATGGATTTTTTTAATGACTAAAAACATAAAAAGCCAGATTTATGAGACATGGACACAACTAGGGGTGAAGTGAAATGGAGTAGGTTTCTTTAAAAACCAAACATCTTATTTTATAAACATAGTACTTTATCATACTTAAATTTTTAAACTTTATAGAAGAGCGTAAGGAAAATGTTAAAAGGTTCTTCCCTACATCTATTGTCATTATTAATTCATAGAGGAAATCAGTTTCTGGATTTAATATTTATGTTTAAATTTGTAATCATTAACTTGGTTAACTTTATTATTTGAACACATTTAGGATTATACTAAACACTCTGTTCTACAATAAGTATGAATGATAAAAGTCTTCTCTGGCTAACTGCACATAAATTGCCGTTCATATTTTTAGGGTTATATGTTATTTCATCTTATGGTTATCCCATATTTTATTTAGCAATCTTGTATTAATAGATATTTATTCCGTTTCAGTTATATTTTCATTCTATTGCTATGAATCCTGCAAAGAATTTACATATGTATACTTTCCACCATTTGTTATAAACCTATAACATACATTCTGAGAAAGTATAAATTAACCCATTCACATAGTTCTTCTCCAATAATTTCCTACATTTATTTATTTATTTATTTATTTATTTATTTATTTATTTATTTATTTTAAGATGGAGTCTCACTCTGTCATCAGGCGGGAGTGCATTGGCATGATCTCAGCCCACTGCAACCTCCACCTCCCAGTTTCAAACCATTCTCCCCTCCCGAGTAGCTGGGACTACAGGCATGCGCCACCACACCCAGCTACTTTTTGTATTTTTAGTAGAGATGAGGTTTCACTATGTTGGCCAAAATAGTCTCCACCTCTTGACCTCGTGATCTGCCTGCCACGGCCTCTTAAAGTGCTGTGATTACAGACGTGAGCCACTAGGCCTGGCCCCTACATTTAATTTTATCTATTCAAATTATTTCTAGGCTCCTAAATTAGTGAGAGTTCCTCATAAATAAATTTATGACAAATACAAAGAATTCCCTATAAGAAATACTTGTGTTTAATACTTGTTCTACTTGTCAACATTTTTTATTATTCTGGGAAATAAAGTGCAGTACATATTATTCTCAGGCTCACATGCAAAGAATTTGGTGTTAATCCAAGTCTGAATAAATATAAAAACATCTGTTTTCTTTTAATAGATGCTGAATTTATTCCAGAAATCTTTCTCATTTAATCACCTGAGAGACTATGTTAAGGATCTTTATTAAAAATATAGCTATATTTTCTGGCACAACTGCATATAGGTCAAGTGTGATGGCTGGTGCACCCCTTTTGTGATGTCATTTTAATGCTGGAGTTTATGTTTTTGAATAACAACATAGTGACAAAGTTTATAGAAGGGTATGTGGAAGTGCCTTTTCCATTTTTTTCCTTTCTGACCGGACCTGGTTCTTTTAGACTACATGAATGACAATTAGAAATCTTCAAAGGAATTAAGTTTATATTCATATGCCAACCTAAAAAGTGGCGAAAAAACAAAGCTTAAGATGGCACCATCCCTTCTCATCCCTTCTTTTTCATATCAATTAAAGAACAACATGGAGTTTTCTTTTTCTGTGCCAGTCATTTATCCCTGTCCATTCTGCGCTTATCCGCATTCTTTTACACGGCTACTGAATTCTGATGAGGATGCAATGTCCACTCCAATCTGTTCAGCCTTCAGGTAATTACTTTGTGTACTTAAACTCTCATTCTGTTGAAATAAGATAAATAAAATGCCAGGATGCACAGTGGCCATTTGAGCAGCAACCAGAGGTAATTGTCAGTCTTAACCTTTGCCAACCCAGTTGATGTTGTTTGATAATGTAGTTGTCAAGGACATTTCTCCAAAGGCATTCTGGCCGGGATAGGCATTGTGTTTTTAAGGATGTGAGTTCTGACATTACAATACCTTTTTTATAATTAATTCTGAATTATACAGAGTCCCAGTTGGAGAGTTCTGAATAAGATACAATAGACAATAAACATTTTAGATCAGATAGAAATTACTAAAGTAGTAGTGATATCAAAGAGCAACTTAATATAAGTGTGCTGCAATAAAATAATTAAAAGTAGCAGTAAATGAAATATTAAGAAAATAGGTGGCCAAGTTGAAAGAATGAGATTACAGAAAGAATTAATTACTTATTTTGATTAACCAACAAGCTTGGTAGGCACACACACAGAGCCTCACCTATACACATGGTTTTCTTTTTATTTTTTTTTCATCTGCTAGTAAGGCAGTGCAGAAAATAAGTTATTTTAAACTGCTTTTCTGTAAAATAAAATGTGGAGGTGATCTAGACAACTTTCTAAAAAACAAAAATTAAATACGACTGTGGATTCACCTAATGCTGCCTTCATTCTATATTGTGTAATTCAAAGCCCAGGCAATTAATCAACCTTGTGCCGTAATGAGATCAGTTTCCTTCATCTTGCAAAGAGAACATCAATACTGCACACTCCCATGCTGTTTAATGTGTCTGTCTGCTGCTTACACTGGTCACCCACTGAAAATGGGCTTATAATAGAACTCAGTATATTTATAAAGTAATGTACAAGTATATTTACATGTATATCTCATTTAATTGATAATCCAGCAATCTCTGAAATAATTTATGTTAAAAATGAAGATATTGAGTACATAAGTCAGATGTTCCAGGCATGATATTTGTAAGTCTCAGGACCAGACATACACTAGAGATTCTCTCTTCACAGATAACTTTGCCCCTGCCACAGGACCTGCACACATGCGTAGCCAACACTCTAGCATGCAATCCTTTCAACAATTGAAAAATAATACATAAATGACTATTGTTCTTAGTGTAAATATGCTACCAGGATCTTCTTCCTTTTCTACCTCTCCCAGGGCTGTGTTCCCACTCTGTAACTGAAGACTATGTAAATAACTTGGCTAGGTTTCAAAGTTTGACACAGGTAAACTATAGATGATTTCTAATAATGTATCATCCAGAACCACCTCTATGAAGAACCTTTTAATATTCTTATGGTGACCCTGTCTTTGTAGAAAGTCAAATACAATTAAAACTTACAAACGAGCAAGTCTTGATTCAATTTTCATAATAGTGCCCTTGAGAAAGTTATCCTGCTTCTTTCGCTTTCTAAAAATGCCGAAGAAAGCATACTATTTCAGTTCAGTTCTCCCCATTGGATTCCCATTTTGACTTCCTATTTTATCAATGGTAACATTATTCTCCCATTTTACTAGTCTCAAAACTTAATAATCTTGAACTTTAATATCTCACTCTCCTACACAACATGGTAAGAGACCATGACTCACCATTACCTACTGAAAAAATCCAAATACTTAGTCTCTTACTACTTTTATGATCCTGGGCAAGTCAAACTCTGGGATTCAATATTATCCATTATAAGATGGGAATAATAAAAGCCCCATCTCATATGACTCTTGTAATTATAAAATGCATTATTATTTCTGATATATACAGTCTTTCAAAGAGTGTCTGGTATATATTAAGCAGCACATAAGATTTAGCAATCTTAGCTAAGTGCACAAAACCGTCTGCAAACTTTATTTCTAAATTCTACCCATTTCCAGCCACTGCATTCACCATTTCCCAGTTGCCAAACTGATGTTGTCCATATTTTCTAAATCATGTCATCACAAATTTGTTGCCACATTTTTCCCTAAAACTATGTTATTTATGATGTACTTTTCTATACTTTGGAATGATGGAAATTTTAGGTCTTAGTAATCAGACGCTTAACAACACAGTTCAAATTTTTTACCTTTGCAAAAGTATTTTTTGGCCTTTTATTACAGGGTTACAGGATAATCACTCCAGATGTGAATTTATAGGACTTACGTAACTTATACAGTTTTTATAAATATTTTATAAATACATCAGGGTAAAATGATACAAAGAGCTTGGTCCAGTGACTGGTAAACAGTAAGAATTCAATAAATGTCAAATGCCATATATAAATAATATATAAATATGATGTATAGTATTATTATTTTTAAATTATTTACATCACCACCTTGCCTACAATGTATTGTTTTTTGACAAATTCTCTTTTTCTGCATTGCCTTTTAAAAATATAAGAATACATATCTTTTATACCCATGTTTATATTGTTTACCCAGTTCAACTGTACATTATTTTTATTAGATGGATTAATAGTATTGAATCTTCATAATTCAGCAAATAGATGCCAAATTATGATAAAATGCCATAATGGCACATATCCCCTCAGAATTTACTTTAAAATATCATATATTTTATGTCCTAGATATAATAACGTGTAGTTTCAAAATGGATATTACAACTACAGAATTTTGTAAGAGATGCTTTTTCAGAGAAAATGAACAGCCTTTGGATCCCTAAGACAAAGATGAAAGAATTATCATTCAAAGCGTATCAGCCGTGTGTTCATTATACCCTGTCAATGACTTGCAACAACGATGTGATTAGAGTGGCAGTGGTTGGAATGTGACCAGGCTTATTCTGGTGGCATCGGAACCATGAATTCTTGGCTAATGATATGCTTGGCCTCGTTCCTCTTTTCAATCAGATCAGTTGGATGAAACAGAACATTGAGGCTGAGTTTTAAATGATCAATAAAAGATTTAGAGGGGAAAATATCAAAGGAGGCCATGACTACCTGAATGTAAGTGTGTGTGGGATGTGAGAAGCATGTCTGTGTATGCTTCTTCTCCAACTCTTAGATTTGAATAGACATATACAAGATCCTCACATAACCCTTTTTAAATATCACACATATGAGAATCCCAAAATTGGTAAAATCTCTCTAACTCTTTTTTATCCTTGATTTGAAAAAATTTCATAGAAGGATCTTTAGATGAAGGACTATATTTTTGAAGCCTTTTCACTCCCATAAATACTGGCCAATGACCATGGGCCCAGCTCTCATTGACATGCATGACCACTTATTGGCCACATACCTTCATTTATTCAACAGTTTTAATTACAAAAACCATTAAGAGAGAGCTGGGTTATACCGCAACCAACAAATACATTCATGAATTTTTTTTTTACTATTGTCTTTAATGCATAAGGACGACATTTGTTAAGTTTTAATATTTGAACTCTCTCTCAGAGTAAAAATACTAAGTCAGCATTGGTTTGTTATGATTCATTTATGTCATTTTCTTTCTTCAGATTACTGGTAAATATCCAGTAATCTTATCTTTCATAGTGCCTCTTTCCACATGTAAAGGGAAGATACATATTCTTAGCTATTAAACAATAATAGCCTTCATATGCATTTGTTTTCTAGCCACTCTGTCCAGAATACACATGAAATAATTTATGTTACATGTAAATTATAAATGGATCTGTAAAATTTAATATATGTTTTATATTTTCCAGAATCAGTGGTGATATAATAAAAATATTGGCAACAAAGAATGCTGTACGGAAATGTCAGGTGTGTATTAAGAACACTTACTTATGCTGTGTAAAATATAGCTTAAATCCTCTATCAAAGTTAGAGATAAAAGAAGAGAAAGAGACAGGAAGAAAGCCCTCATGAATGAAATTAAAGATAAGGCAAATACAATTACCTCTAGGTTATTCGAAGTGATAAAGAAAAGTGGAGGCATAAATACATTTTAAGAGTAAATAATAAAAAAAACTTTTCTAATCATTTTTATTTGTATTCAAAATAAAGGATTTTTTTTACATACATACATTTACAATTACATGTTGCCCAGCCATATTAAATTGATATATGAATTGCTTATAGTAACCTATAATTATTTTGGTTAATAAAAATTAATATAAATATGATACATATTAAACTATCTATAGCCAACTTAGCTTTGACTACACTGTTCAAAGTTCAGAAGAAAGTAAAAGTTTTGAAGTACATGGGAGAATACGGTATTTTTTTAATTTTTTTTTTTTAATACTTTAAGTTCTAGCATACATGTGCACAACGTGCAGGTTTGTTACATATGTATACATGTGCCATGTTGGTGTGCTGCATCCATCAACACATCAGCACCCATCAACTCGTCATTTACATTAGGTATAACTCCCAATGCCATCCCTTCCCCCTTCCCCCCATAATAGGCCCCGGTATGTGATGTTCCCTTTCCCGTGTCCTAGTGATCTCATTGATCAATTCCCACCTATGAATGAGAACATGCGGTGTTTGGTTTTCTGTTCTTGCGACAGTTTGCTGAGAATGATGGTTTCCAGCTGCATCTGTGTCCCTACAAAGGACATGAACTCATCCTTTTTTATGGCTGCATAGTATTCCATGGTGTATATGTGCCACATTTTCTTAATCCAGTCTGTCACTGATGGACATTTGGGTTGATTCCAAGTCTTTGCTATTGTGGAGAATACAATATTTTATGAAGTACATATGGCAACAATAAGGTATTCTATATATTTGAAATTAAAGTCATCTAAGTATGTAATTTGAGGGAATGAAAAGAATGAGTTTAATATCTCTAGAAGTGGATGGGTGTGGTAGTTCACTCCTGTAATCCCAGCATTTTGGGAGGCCAAGGCAGGTGATCACTTGAGGTCAGTAGTTCAAGACCCTGGCCAACATGATAAGACTCCATCTCTGCTAAAAATGCAAAAAATTAGCCGGACATGGTGGCGTGCACCTGTAATCCCAGCTACTTGGGAAGCTGAGGTGGGAGAACTGCTTGGCAGAGGCAGAGGTTGCAGTGAACCAAGATAGCGCCACTGCACTCCAGCCTGGGAAACAGAGTGAGACTCCTTCTCAAAAATAATGATACTAATGGTAATCTCCAGAAGTAATATTTTCCATTAAATTATATATTAACCTCAGAAACGGAGCAGGTCAAAACTCCTGTGCTGATCAGTGGTGAGATCATGCCTGTGAATAGCCAATGCACTCCAGTCTGGGCAACACAGAGAGACTCCGTTGCAAAAAAAAAAAAAAAAGTAATATATTAATGGGTATCTGAGTGAACATACTATTCCTTTAAGTGACCAGGGTTTACCCCTTAATAAGTCTAAGTCAGCATGAAGCCTGAAAAAGGGAGACCTAAATTCATCACTAAGTTTCCAACCCTGTCCAAGAGCAAATTTGGTATTCTTAATTGCTGCATTCTAAACCACAACAGGTCATTAAAAGATGACAGCATTAGATTTTATGATCATCTACTTAACTTCACTTTCTCTGAATACATATCACTGAAGACCAAGTTAGAATAAAATTTGGCTTCTCTATATCAAGAGATTGCAAAAACAGTAATCAATCTTGGGCATAGAATGCACCCTTAAAACAAGGTATTACCGTATTTTACTGGAATTGGTTGTTTATGAGGGTATCTCCCTGCTAAACTCTTAAGTGTCTGAAGTGTAGACTATTTTACTGTTCTCACTGTATCCTCTCAAACTAGTAGGGGCCATGGTAACAAGCATCACGTCATACGTGCTTGTTGAATTAATCCCTTAATTTCTTGTTTCCTTTTCAGAATTAAAATATTTCATTTGTTGCATGCACTACAACGTTCTTATTCAGTATAAATCAATCAAGTCCCAATTGTAATTTTTTTACATCATCAGAATTATATTTCCAAGGCTTAAGATCTCCATATGATTTTCTATAGTATGTCACCTTTTACTTTACCTCACCTTCTTTTTTTAATTAAGAGCATATTTAACCACAATCTACTCACAGAAAGTGCTCGCCTAACAGTTATTTAATGTTGAGGCTTGTATATTCTTAAAACTGGAACTTGGCATGGGCACAGTATGAGCAGATGTTTATTAGAGTTCCAGAATAGGATAGACACTTAAAGATATTGAGTGATTCAGTGCACTGGTTCTGCAAGCTGCTGTCAAAAAAGCTAAAAGGCTCTATGGCCTTTCTGTGTATTGCTGTTTTCAGCAATAAAATTTGCATTTTAATCTGCAGAGATGTTCGTATCTTTCCGCCAGCTAGTATCAGCATCCTGTCCAGAATCATCAAACTAGAAGCAGGATGGCCTTGACAAGTATTTTCATTTCACTTAACAAATATTTCTTCCATCACTGAAAAGTTAACGCCTCCATAAGCAGAACTTATATTACTTTGGAGGGGTCTAAAACTTCATTTAAACAAACAAAAGTGATTTCACAAGGAATTATATTGCCATGACAAATCAACAGCTTGAATAAGGGAATAGTCATAGGAGTTTCCGTAGCATCTGGAGTGCATAGAATTCAAAGTGCTCAAAGGGGAAAACATTGTCCTTAGTTATGCTTGCTCACTTTAGTGGAAATTACACATGCATATCAGAGTAGAAGCAGTTCCTGTTCAACTTACTGAAAATTCTAATTAGAGAGATCCATACAGTGCTCATCCAATTATACTTACCGACTTGCTGAGACCACTTATATAAGCAGGAATATAAATTAACATGGGTTGCCCAAAAATATATACAAAAATATATCACAGGATTAAATTTAGAAGAAAGACCAGCTATTAAGTCAGTAATACTTTCAGTTTCTAGAGGACTATTTAAAAAAGAGGTAAAAAGAAGAACAAATTAGGTTATGTTCTTTACTTTCTCAAGCCATTTAATGAATGCTTTTCCAATAGTATTCCCAAAGATGCTTGGCAAAACATCCCCAAGGAAACTCTTCTAAATCCTAAAAATTTTCAACAATTTTTGAAGGTTTCATTTTACTTTCTAATAGAGAAAAAAATAAGGATGAATTGCACAAAATTTGTGCAAAACTTGAAACTTACAGTGCAGTGTAGTATTATATGAATAAAATATGATCCCGTTAGTCCTCTTATCACAGGCCTTTTTGTTTCTTTTTCTGCAGTTCTGAAATTCTTTATCTATTTCTGACTTTCCCTCCTCTCATTCTGTGATAGTACATGCTTATTACCCTAGACTGCAGCAGAGGCAAGATATCACTATTTCAGAGCCCAAATCTGAAGATAGTACAGGGGTAATTGGTTATTAATATTTTTTGCTATGCCTACAATTATCTCCATAACAGTTATCCATAAAGTTAGTATTGTACCAGTTAGTCGGAAAGCAAAACAGGATGATTGTTTGCCATTCCGGCTTTGGCTGCATTTCTCCACCTTGCAGCTCCAAATCATCGACAGAAGGTATCACCCTTATGTTATCCCAGGGAGCCTCACTTCTCTCTGCTTGCTTGATAGTACCTAGTCAGGCTGGTAAAAAGGAAGCAAAAGCTAATGATTTGCCCTGTTATGATTTATATAAATGCTCCATTTTCCACACTTTAATTTTTTATATGCTTTTATGAATCAATTGATGAGATATATTTATTTATGTGCTATATGAAATAAAGCCCTTGAAGCTAGAATCACAAATTTATTCATTGTTGTTTACCTTACAAAACTTAACTCATAGCCTGTATAGGCAGGAAATGCTCACTGAATTTTCACTGAGTTAAAGAAAACATGAGTTACTTAAAGTTACTACTTTCTTATGACTAGAAATATTTATGTTTTACATTGTACATACTTTTCTCTTTTAAATATTACGGGTTTTGACATTCATGAATGTCTTGGGATCAAGACAGGAATAGCATTTTGGTACTCTTTCTATAGAACAATGATTTTCAAACCATATCGTTTTAATGTGGAACTAATTACCCAGAAGACAACACATTATATTCAAGGAGTGTCTATATTTGTTTCCATTAACAGTTCTCCAGCACTTGAAGATGTTAGTATTATAAGTCATGTTTTGAATATTCTTGCACGGAATCGTCTGTCTATAGGATTTGTAGTGGCTGCTAGTTCATAGAATGTTGCCCATTGATTAATAATCAATTCGGAACCTTACTTGGACCTTATTTTTCTATTAAGTAATGCTGTCTCTCATGCTTTTGTTTGACTCGTATTTTCTCAAAGCCTCACTTAAAATATAAATCCTCATTATTAAAACTACTGCCAGGTTGTGACTCTCACCATCAATTTTTGTAAACAAGCCAGAGCTTGGCTGTCTTGTTGACATAAGGATTTCATCTGTTTTAATATCTCATACTTGTGGTCACACTACCTCATCTTTTCACACAGACAACTCTTTTTTTTTTTTTTTTTTTTTTGAGACAGAGTCTCGCTCTATCGCCTGGGCTGGAGCACAGTAGCCGGATCTCAGCTCACTGCAAGCTCCGCCTCCCGGGTTTACGCCATTCTCCTGTCTCAGCCTCCCGAGTAGCTGGGACTACAGGCGCCCGCCACCTCGCCCAGCTAGTTTTTTGTATTTTTTAGTAGAGACGGGGTTTCACCGTGTACAGACAACTCTTGAATGTGCCACTGTTATCACTTCTCTACGTTTGCTGTCAATGTGTTCTTTTTTTTATTTTATTTAATTAATTTATTTTTATTTTACTTTAAGTTCTAGGGTACCTGTGCACAACCTGCAGGTTTGTTACATATGTATACATGTGCCATGTTATCTTTAGTTTGGTGTTACTCGTTTACAAATACTTTTATAAATGAGTACTGCTTCAGCAACATCAAACTATCTTCCAGGATACACTGTTACTGTATTTAAATAAGATCAATTACAGAAATGGAGATACATTAATGTTGGTACTTGAAATAAAACCATTCCCCAATACTCAATTTACTGTTATTATATGAGTAATATAAAAAGTTGCTATTTAGTGTCAAATACCTACAGCATAAGTATATAGGTACTTAATGTTCCTCACATTCTTCTTAGGGGGATTTCTACCTGTCAGACTGTCACATCAAAATGCCGCATCCTTCCTCTCATCTGATGTCACACTGAATTCCTGACCGTATCTCTTCAACCAACCTGTCAGTTATGGTCTTGACTATAGGTCCGCCCTGCTCTTCCTTTTCTGTTCCAGCTCCTGTTTTTGTTTTGTTTTCTTATATCATGAAGATGTTTCTCTGGCCCTTGTGAAGATAATACTTTTTTCATGGTTTTAAATAATAAGGTAATTCCTTGATACTGCTATAGCTTCAATTCTTTGGGGTCGTAGAGAGTAATGAGTTCCATGTACAACTGGAGAGAAAAGGATTCTTCATTCCACAAAGGCCTCGTTATTTAGCCCAGATTGTTGCAAAAGTAACTGCCTGCTAATTCTTTATTAGTATGGCCTCAGATCAAAATCAAGTGATTCTGTGGGGAACAAAGGCCATCCCTTACTTTTCAGCTCTCCAGCCTTCTTAAACCCTTTCATGTTTTTTTTTCCCCCCAGAAATTCTTTTGTGCTACAGGAATTTCATAATTAATAATCCATACACAAAAATAAGGACATATATCTGGATTATGAGGATGTGTCTACCATGGCAAATGCTACACCATCTAAAACAGTGGACACTAGCTGCATAATGTTATTTAACTTGAAATATGCCTTGTCCAGATAGAGGTGTGTTGTGTGAAATAAATCGTGGAATTAGAAGTCCTTGTACAAAAAAAAAAATCATAAAATTTCTAATATTTTATATTGATTAAATTTTAAAGGCATATAGGTTAGATATATTGGGTTAAATAAAATGTATTACTAATGTTAGTATCATCTGCTTTATTTTACGTTTTTTTCATATGGATACTACAAAGCTGGAAACTGCATACTGGGCTCACGTATGTGACTCACATTATGTTTTCTGTTGGACTATGCTGATGTGGGGAATAATACCAAAGTAGAATTTGTGGTTACACTATTTTTTGGTAATAGTAACATTTTTCAATAATAGTGTTAATTTTCTAATAATCCAATGTAAAAGAGTGACTGAAAATATTCTAATTCTCCATAAGATATAGCACATAATAGCACTTAATTCCTACATGTTATACATTTAAAATTTGTTATAAATGAGAATGTCATAACCCAATTATTTAATAATTTTTAGAATAAAATTATTGTCAAAATGGCTCCCCTCATATTTGATATTATCAAATGTCAGTGTTTTGTTCTTCCAAGTTATTGAATTCCTATTGCAATCTACTGGTAATACAGATCAATTAGCAAAATGTTTAGTCTCATTCAGGATAGAAAATAAAATATATTTTTCAGCAGGACTTTTTATTGTATTTTAAATTGAATTGCTCTGTACAAATATTAAATGAAATCTACTAAGTAAGAATTTTCCAGATAAAACTATGTGTGATGTTCTTTCCTCTGACATGAACCTTGGCTTTCCTGATCACTTATGATAAATGTCTGTAGTGTTCTTTGAGTTCTACCATAAAATATACATTTCTAAATTTTAGTCTACAAGAAACAAAAGAGGCACCACATTTGACAAAATTTATATGGCAAAATATAAATATGATAAATCTTTGTACGTTAAAAATTGTAGGCTGGGCACAGTGGCTCATGCCTGTAATCCCAACAGTTTGGGAGACTGAGGCAGGCAGATCACGAGGTCAGGAGATCAAGACCATCCTTGCTAAAAAGGTGAAACCCCATCTCTAGTAAAAATACAAAAAATTAGCCGGGCGCGGTGGTGGGCGCCTGTAGTCCCAGCTACTCAGGAGGCTGAGGCAGGAGAACGGTGTGAACCCGGGAGATGGAGCTTGCAGTGAGTCAAGATGGTGCCACTGCACTCCAGCCTGGCGACAGAGCAAGACTCCGTCTCAAAAAAAAAAAAAAAATTGTAAAACATTTTTGTAAGACATAAATAGGTGGATTGAATATAATTGCTAAGTTTGAGTTAAAAATACTTGGAAGTGAAGTGGCCAGTGGCTGAGGCTCCATTTAATTCAATTATCTTTTACAGAGCATTAGCTGCTACGTCTTGCAGAAATGCTTGTGATGGGTGAAACCTAGCTTTCCTGCAAGGAGGTCATGAAAACATGGTTTTCTGACTTTACCTTTGAGAAGATGAGATACATAATGTGAAAAATACAAAACATAAAGGTAAGTAGTCAAAAATGTCGTATGGCTACAACTAAGACAAATGGTCACTATGATAGGTATTTGAAAATTTGTATTTTTTCCATAATTCCTTTCTCTATGGTTGCTTCTCGTTATTAACTTTACATTTCTGGTTGCAATGGATTCTTTCACTCTGCTTCCAGTGGTATATAAGAGAAGACCTAAATCATTATCCATGTGACAGTCTTGATATTCAATAACAGTAAACAGTGTTGAGGCTGTTAAATAACTCATTATTAACCGAAGTTGAGGACATTTCTATACAAAACTCTACTCCTTATGGTAAAAATAAATGTAAAATTAAAATTCATTGTGCATGTCATTTGTTTAACTTGGAAGAATTTTTAGGATACATAAACTGAGTAATATCTTCAGTGGTATAGATACTTTCTTCTAAAAATTATGAGAAGTATAAAAATATAAGAAAATGAGGATTCCTTTGAATGTGTCTGAATTATGTATTCAAAAGTGTCTTCATGAATTGTTTCTGTTGCCTGTTTATGGTTTCTTTCATGGCGTCAAAGCATTTTGGACAGCCTTAACAGCATTATAGACAGATGGCAAGTGTAAGGGAAATGGAAGTTGGGTCTAAGATATATTATGAAACTCTAGCAGTAAGTTTCAGATTATTGTTTCCAATATATAAATTCAGTTTTCACAGCAGTGGTAGCAACGCTAAACATAATTAGCGTTATATATATATACACATATATAGAAACAAATACACATATATAGAAACAAATATGATACATTCTTTCATAAAACAGCTAACATTTTTTCATCTATATGACATGAATTTATAGAACTTTTTTTTTTAACATTGTAAGTATCTATGAAAAGTATTGCAGACTACTTACTGAAAGTAGAGTCTTCTGTAATTTTATGGTGGTGTTTAGTTACATAAATATTTCTTTTTATATATGTTGCCCTGGTTACTTCTCATAAATAAAATTTATAAATGTGTATTTTATTATAGAAATGATCAATAAATGGTATTAAGTTATTTAAATTTATCTTTAATACATTTAAAAATTGTTATGTTAAAAAGATATCATACTTATCATTCTGGGCAGGAATAAACGTTTTTCTGAGTGATCGCAACCTTCCTATAGATTGTAATTAGAAATTCAATGACTTAGAGGAACAAAATGCTGAAACTGAAGTATATCAAACACATAGGAAATTAATTGGAGAATAATATTAATTCAGCATATAATTAAATAATTGGACTCTGATACTCATTATAATTCTAGCAATTATTTTAATGAATTTAGTGTAAAAAATGAATGTGTTATGTGGGATGTCATGTGAGGAATATGGAAACTCTGAAAACTCTTTAGTAATGCTTGGGAATTGGATTATCCAAGATACCAGAGAGAAAATTAACACTATTATTAAAAATAAGAATATTAATAAAAGAGACAGCTATAAATTTTAGCTCAGTATTATTTTCTATATCAACACTATCAAATAGGAATATAACGTGAGCCATAAATGAGAACTACATATATAATGTTAAATTTTCTGGCAGCTACGTTAAAAAGAAAGTTAAAAGAAAGTCATTAAAAGAAATTGCTTTTGATGACTTTTTTATTTAATTCAATATATCTACATATTTTCATTTTAACAGGCAATTGATATATTAAATACATATGTGGGATTTTCCTGCATACTGATTCTTTAAATGCTAGGTTATAGTTTACTTTTAAAGCACGTCTTAATTTGAACTGACTGTATTTCAAGTGTTCAGGAGCATCTTCTTAACAGTGACTAATACACTGAACAGCAGAGCTTTATATTTTAGATATCTCAATGAATACAGTATCTACTGTTCAGCATAAAAATGCTTCCATTATAATCTACCATATGAATTCACTCCAGATTTTGCCTTTGTAACCCAGTGGGGACCTGAGAGATTAATCCTAGACAGAAACAATCATGATAAAAATCTCAAGAGTACTTTCTTTCAGCTGGTCGATTGTTAACCAGTAGTAAGCAGATAATGCAAAGCACTGTGTTGGACACTAGGAGTAAAAGGGCCTTATTATTATCAGCTCAGATAGGACATAAATAAATATGTCTAATACACTGTGAAAAATGCTTCAGTGATAAATATAGAATGTGAAGTAAACACAAAAAAGAATGAAGACTTGGATCAGATAATTCTTTATTTAAAAAAACCCCGTATTTTAAATGGTTCTCCAAAGTTAAATATTCTAGTAGCCCTGATCTATGTCATTTTCATCCAATCCTGGGTTATTAAGCATACACAGAAAAAGTAATATGCCATTAAATATGGTACCAATTTATTTAAAATACAGTTTGCAATCTCAAAAAGATACAGGGAGTCCATTCATGTTTCTGCAACCAGTACCCTATTGTCCACACTGTCTTTCAAATCTTCAAGTTCCTGAACATCTAGTTTATTCATTCTTCACTAAGAACAACAATTCTTTCTTCTTCGGTGAGAAAATAGAGCTATGGCCAGGGGCTACTTCACACAAATCCACAGTATTTCTGTAACATATACTCATCTATTTTATTTTTTCCCCTTTTACTGTTGAAAATATATGTACCTTTTCCTGTTCAAATCTCAGTTCCCCAATTTTGCTGTTCTGGAAATGTTAAGACTCTCACCTATTCTAGGATCATGTTCTAACAGTTGTACATTTTTTACTCAGTCTCTTTGTTATGTCAATGTCTTTTGCCCTTTTCTATCTTATCCTCATCTACATTTAAAAATATTCATATTTGTCACCTCTTAAAAACAAATGAATAAAAACACAAACAATAAAAAATCTTTGCCTCGGTCCCATACTCTTTCTGCATCCAACATTTTTAACAACTAATAATGTTAAAAGTATTTTAATCTTCACAATTTTCAATTTTCACTCTCCTGTTACTCTGCAATGCTTGCCATAGTCTCTTCTGCCTTGTTACTCCTTATATGATGTTCTTGCTAATATCACAAATTACTTCTGTTTTTCTATACTCAGTGGAGAGCATTCACTATCTTCATCATCCTTCTTTCTGGAAGCCATTTATGTAACTTGCTATCTTTTCCCCAAATTGTTCATTCTCCTCTATTCTCAAATTTATTTGATAGAATCACAATTTGGCCAGTTGTTTGAAATCAGAAAACCTTTTGTACCCTTGACTTTGCTCTCCTTTTTGATCCACATGCATTATCCTTCATTTCTCATTATTAACTGCATGCTTTTCTTTCTGCCTCTGATATATCTACCATTGTTATTCAGCTCATTTGTTTACAATGCCACTTTTATGATTTAGGCTGACAGAATCAGATTAGGAACTTAAAAATAGCTGTAATATGGAATATGCCCTGGAGGCGCCTAGTATTATAGGTAAGTTCAGTTTCTATTAAACAATCCAAGTGAGAGATGACAATGTAATTGCCACCTGGGAAACAGAAACTTTCCGGAAATGTGTTACATGGTTATTCTTAGCTGGAAGGTGACTGAGGACAAGGAGGCAGTGAAAATGGGTAAATCATCCCATAAAAAGTGTCTCCAACAGTTTGTGTGCGTGTGGCTGTGTGTTTGTGATTGTGTATAGTTGTATGTAAAGAGTAGGGGCAGCATCAAGACACGAGGAATGAATGAGCACACGTCTGGAGGTCTACCTCACACAATTAAATGGTAATCTTATTGTTGTATCTTTTATATCTCTAATTACAGTACCAACTTATAGACATTAAAAAAATCTAGTCTTTCTGTGTTTCATCCTCAAAGACTGAAAAAAATCTGGTGCCCAAATGATAGATAAATAGATAAGTAGATAGGTAGTTAGACATACAGAGTAAGACTGTCTATGTCTGTTTTTAGTAAGGACTACTTCTGTCTACTTTTACCATTCTCTTTCTAATTGATTTTTTGATTATGTTCTCCTCTTTCATAAAGGCTCCAGAGCTTACACGTGATCTACTATACCCTGTTCTTTGGCAACATTTTTCAAAATATAAAAATAATAATGATGATGAGAATACTGATTATAATGACTATAGTATCAGAGTTGTTAAATTCCTGTGTTCCAGTATACACTGCAGGTTACACAGCATCCACAGTTTCAGTGTAAGATTCCATTATTTCTATATATTAACAAATATATAAAATCTAAAAATGTGTCATTTCAGAAGTACACATTAAAATTGTGTATCAAGAAAGTGTGCATTATCTTCTAATTTCAGAATTTTCAAAGGGAAAAAGGATAATAAATTGTGTATTACAAGGATATCTTTTTTTCTAGTGTAAAGACTTCCTTATGTGAAAAATTAACATGATGGTATTAAAAGTAACATAATGAATTCTATTTTGAAATATTTATCTCTGTATAATGACTCTGGAGATCTCAGATGTATCAAGCAAAAGATAGTATTGTTTGAAGATGAAGGAATGAAAAAAATAGTATTTGGAATTAGAGTATAAGTAATTCATCATTACTTGTGGAGTAGAGTTAAAAGAACAATTTTAGCAACTGGAAGAGTAGTAAAAAATATTATCCAGATTGGATTGTGACGCAAATTACAAATTTACATCCAAGAATAACAATAAAATTACATACCATTTTACTTTAAATAGTATGGCTGAATAAATATTTGTCACTTACATGAGATTGATGTTTTGTCTACTTTGCTGATACTTAGATGACAATGATAATCATGTTGAAGTTTATATTTTATAGTTACACTTCTATTTAACCTTCTACAAATTATTTAGAAGTTATTTTGAAAACACACTTAATATTTAGTAAATGTTAAACTTTCAAATTACACATGGTGATTAATATTTATAATTAAATATTGATATTGCTACTTTGCTCTGACAATGTAATAGTTAAATAATATAATGATTACTGAATTGGAAAACAGAAAAGTTAAAAATAAAAGAAAGGGAAATAAATGGATTTATATACTGTTCTGTATTTTTATATTATTTTAAAATTTGAAAATCACTTTTAAAAATAATTTTATTGATAATACCCTTCCAATACACATCAGCAGCCTTCTGGCAGGGTCATGCATTAAACCTCCATATCACTGGAAATACATGCATTAAAAGATCTCAAGCCCTGAATTTCTCCTGTCAGATTGACAATTATTTTTCTTCAAACCCTCTCATTGTTTTAGTCCCAATGCATATGTTTACTTAGAATGTTCTTATTTCTTGTTCTAGATATGTGTCTAGAATCAATATATAAACAACACTTCACTGACATGTGATATAGAGAGATGACAGGGAAATACTAGGGAGAAAATGGTGAGGTCTCTCGTGAGGACTCTACCCTCAAGCCTGGACCGTGGCTGTAAATAAGAACATGCATTTCTGTTTTCTCACATGAATGTTGCCTTTGCCAAAACCACCCTGGCCTGCCCTGCCCCCTACTCTGTACCCATAAAAACCCCAAGCCCCACTGGCAGAAGTGCAGAGCGAGAGGCAGAGAAGGAGAGAAGAGAAGCAGCCGGATGTTAGAAAAAAGCAGCTTGACTTCAGAGGGATGGCTTGACAGCGGGACTTCTGAGAAGAGTTCGGCCGGGGACAGCTGAACTCCAGGGAAGATGATCTTCCCACTCCATCTGCCTTCTAGCTCTCCTTCCCACTGAGAGCCACTTCCACTGCTCAGTAAAATCCTCCGCATTTACTACTCTGCAATTGATTTGCAGACTTCATTCCTCCTGGACACCGGACAAAGAACTGGATGTGAATGCAAGAGGCTGTCACACTGACTCTGTACTGAGCTGTTTAACACTTAAGCCATCCACAGAGGACAAAGCTAAAGGAGCACACTGTAATCCATGCCCTCTGGGGCTCCAGAGGTCACAGGCAACCCTGGACACCATAGTGGGCAGGTATGGGATTTGTTTCTGCCGGCGCCTAAAGGCCCTTGCCCTGGCTCCTGTGTGATCCTCCCCTCTCAAGGGGTTTGAGCACTGTGGATTGAGTAAGCAAGCCATCCCTTTAAAAGTTCCGTGAAGGGGTCAAGGGAACTATCTCATCTCACTTGCATCTGTGCTGAGGTTCAGATATTTTAATAATTTGTCTTAAAATTAAATATAGAGGAGAGGAAACAGTGATAAGCAATGAATCCTGCTACTAATCTACCCAACTATTATGAAATCCAAATGGACAACAATATACTCCCTAAGAATAGGTTACATAAATATCAAATAGGATTTTTAAAGTCAGATATATTTATTTATTTTCTAAATGATTAGTGATAGACTCTCCAGGAATACATAATACACGTTCCAAACACTGATTATGAGCTAAAATACTTCACTCTCTTGAATTTCTTCAAACTGTGACAGCATAAGGCAATAAGCATGCTAAACCATATCATCAACACTAACATTATTATAAACATCACCACCAGCATGTTGAAGATGGCAGGTGATGAAATAGTGTCTGGTCCTTGATTTATAGTTGAACTCCTGCCCTCACATTTGCCTGCCTACTTCTGTATATTTTTGTGAGATAGTTTTCTGTCTTTATGTCTTAAACCACTATTACTTTGATATGTGCAAAAATACAAAATGTAGCCTAAGGATTGTTTTTAAGTCCTTTATATTTTTTATATTTTATTTGTTTGCATTATAAATTCCCTGCTAGAATGGAGACTGAAGAAGGGCAGAGAAAAGCACTATTTAGTTTATCGCTGTATCCCTGGTGCATACAACAGTGCCTAGAACATGTGAGGCATTCAATAAACCTTAATATTGTTCATTACTTAACAATATACTGTAATTCTATAATAAGAAATTTGGAAATATAAAATAATTAGAATATTTCTTGTAAAGCATCAATTATCAACATTTTCTCAGGAAGTAATGAACTTAAATAGATTAATTAGTGTAGAAGAAACTATTTTAAGAGTTTAAATATTCACTAATACTAAAATAAAAACTTCCGATTCCAGCAGCCTGTTAACTTGACAGCCAGAAACACTTCCCCAGGCAAATATGTAGAAATATTACATACAATTTAAACATTT
Organism: Macaca nemestrina; assembly: GCF_043159975.1. Taxonomy (NCBI): domain Eukaryota; kingdom Metazoa; phylum Chordata; class Mammalia; order Primates; family Cercopithecidae; genus Macaca; species Macaca nemestrina. The sequence continues at coordinate 29,156,669 of NC_092127.1, forward strand.
TTTAAATGCATAGCTTCAAATCAAGTTAGAGTAGATTAAACCTTTGGTGTCAGGAATACAGAAAAACAGAAACCAGTTCAGTTAGCAGATAGGAGGATGCACTGGCTAATCTAGAATGATATAAAGAATACCGTTCTAGTCACCAAAGGGTCTGAGTTTTAACACGTATTGGAGGAAGGATATGAGATTTGAGCCCATGGGAGCTGAAGGTTGATCTCAGAGCCTTATGTGATGAAGGAATCCTCGAAGGGCTTACTAATTAGTAAAAAAGCGAACTATCAAAAAAATAATAACTCACCAACAAGCAGCAGAAGAAGGCAAAGAAGCTTTCTATCACTACCTGGTTTTTAGGTTAAAAAAAATCTGTCTAGATAATTTGTAACCATGAGCTATACTATGCATGGCTTTGAAGTTGAAATGTATGCCCTACTTATTGCTAACTCAGAATGCCTAACTTGAAAAATTATCTTAAATACCAGGCCCTGAATATTGACATTTTATAAGCTCCCAGCAAAACAAATGTAAAACCACTCATCAGAAACAAGTCCTCCACCAGGCCTACGCAGCATCCATACGCTAACTCCTCGGTTAAAATTACACATGTTGTAAAGCTGAAAAGCAATTAAGCAAAAATCAGCATTCCCAACAGAATAAACTTAGATTAACATGTGTCTCAAACACACTCCCCTATACATATAGAATTGAATGATCTGAACATGGCTTTAACTTTCTGAATTTCCCAGAGACAAAATGTTATAATTTAGAATTCAATAAAATAAAATTTCTTTGTTTTAACTTGAAGGAATTTTTAATGTTTCATTTGGAACCCAAAGGAGTTAAAACCAAAATCAAAATATGTCCTTTCTGAACTAAAGCCCAAAAGAATATTGAAGCCTAACATCAATTTTCATTCTCCACAGTTCTAATTTGGCTTGGTCTCAGCCCCAGGCTGCTCACATAGATTCCCCCAGAGAAATAAAGTTGTTTCAACACCTACAGTCTGGACTGTCTTCTGAAATGGAAATGGATTCTTTAAATAAAAGTTCAATTAGTTCAGCAGTAAGTCTTCCTTGTTTTTCTTTTTTTAAAAAAATTCAAAAATTTAACAAAAACTGAAAGATTATCACAAAACTGGCCCCACGCCTACAAAACTTAAAAACAAAAGCAAATCTTAGCTTTTAGAGATGTCATCTCAGGCCAAATTTTGTTCACCCAAATTGGTATCATATACACTTTTTTTCAGACATTAGGGCAGGAGTAGTTTTATGTAGTAAATGTTTCTTCTCAGAAGGAGCATAGTTAGAGAAAATCTTGGTTTCAGCTTTGTAGGGATAACAGTATCCATCTTTTTCATTCCTTTTTCTTATCTTTCCTGCCCTTTTTTTCTGAACCAAGCAAAACTTCACCATCTGCTTTCTCCTTTAACTTTTGAACTGGTAAGGGCTTCTGGAGAAATTAACAGAACTGTACCAATAGCTTCTGCTACATTTTCATGGTTTCTAACCTCTAGTGACTCATTACAGCTCCATCTGCCAAACTTTTTTTTCACTTTTTTATACCCTTTTTGCATGCCCCTCACAACATTAATCCATACGTTTCTCTATAGCCAGGCTTAAAATCTCATACCCGCACATTTTGTACACTGCATTGATATTTTATAAGAAATCATAACAGCAAAACACAGCAAAAACAAAATATCTAGAAATTAATCCAATACTTGCTTGTTTTTGAGGAAAAGTATTAAAATAGCATGGACTTTTTCTAGGGCCATTTTTTTTAAGTGCCACAAAAATTGGTGAAAATTTAGGGACAACTAATAATTCATTACTACTTAAATATTAAAAATTAGAACTGTAATATTCAAAACCATTTTAATTGGTCAAATTAAGCCGATATAATGTTTCATTTCCACGAATCTTCTACTTTAATCCTATTTCACAATCTTAGCAGTGAGACTTAAATAGACAACATCATTTTAGCTAAATAGTTTTAATATGAATGCCCTTAGTTTATTTCTGTATTATTTTTCTCTGTCTCCTTTATAGGACTCCCTTATTCTGCATCCTCACCCCAAACCACACATACACACACACACATACACACATGTACATACACGTACACATACATTCCTTTTGTGCTTTATGATGTCTATTCACTAAGAAACAGAGCAGTAACAAGAAAGTTGGCCCTACTATAAGACTACAATAAATGAATGTACTGAAGTCTGCAGTTGCCAGTTGGTTCAGACATCATGAATCTGTGCCAAACCTTAGAGTGTGAAACTACCAGGATCAATACCCATAACATCCCTACAGTATCAAGTGTATCCATCTGTAAAGCAAGCTTGCAAAGGACCAGTAACAACTTCCAGATAATAAAACTATCCACTCAACAACTGCCTCAGGGAAGCAAAACCAGGAACTTCTATTATTCTGCCTATAAATTGTCCTGGTCTTTGCAGTAAAAGGAAGGGGCTATAAGGGGATTGGAATGTATGTTGAGTGAATCTGTCTCTGATGCCAGCTACAGAGGTGAAAATTGTAAATTACCCAAAGCCTATCTCTTGCTAGTATTTTTTTCTTGTCCAGAAACCCACGGAAATTCTTGGTATTTTTCTAGAATCTTTCTACCTAAAGACAATACTTCATCCGGAAGACACATATTTCTGTACCTAAGGGAGAGAGAAAGGAGTTGAGGACAAGTCTGTTGCTCTCTTAATAGAGTAGTTTACCTTCTCCAAATATTTTCCTAAATTTTATTGTTCTACTTCTTTCGAGATTATAGATCAGATATGTTTCTATTGTAGCTCTTTAGCATCTATATTTCCCAGGAGATTATCAGAAGGAATTACTGGAATGCAGTAAGATATAAGGTGTAAAATGATTATACTTATTTAAGTGATTTCTTTCATAATTGATGTATGTGTTGTATAGTTTTCAATCACTCAGTTTATCTTCAAAACAGGTCCTATCTATGTCTTAAAAATATCTTGACTTTCATCAGTACTCATTGCATTGACTCGATTTTGTTAATGAACTGTTTGGTTAAAGAAAAGCCACCAAACAAATCCCCAAGGATCTTTTTGATAATTACCATTAGATATCAACACACAGAATTAAGGCTATGCTTATGTTTATTCAGATCAACTCTTCCTACACTTGTGAAATTTGTTATGATGTGATTGGAACAATCTCAGGAATCATAATTTAATGCTGGGAGAACACTGAGTAAAAATCATTTTGCAGTTAAGGAAATTAAAACAAAATAAATTAAGAAGCAAGCTAATCAGTGGCAAAACTTAAGTTTCCTGATAACTTTGCCAAATACCTTTTCCAGTATATAGCGTTATTTTAAGCTTAGCTTTTTTGGCATCTCCTTATTCCAGAACAGCCATCATATAAGTATATGTGTTTACAGTAAAGGTAGTATTTCAATAAGGTATCAGCATCTTTTGCAATGAGTCCAACTAGAGATTTTAGTAAACGTCTGATTCAATTGGTGAGGTGGTTATTTAGCACCTTATCATGTTCATCATTTAATGTTTTCTCAAGTCATTCATAATGATCCTGTCAGGTGGGCACGAAAGACAGGATTCTTTTTCTAAACTATATTTTCAAGGACTGGCATTGTTAGAAGCTCTGAATTTTAGGCTAAATTTCAGGCAATTGTATATTTAGAGGGAATCATCTTATTTCCAATGACAGTGCTCCTAATGCTCTGTTTTGTTTTCATTTTTTTTGAAATCTCAGTGATCCCCACTGCTTGCAAATGAGTTGAATGCATTCATTTGATCCTCTAAGGTTGTTTCTGTCTTCTAACAGAACATTTGAATATCTATTGTCATCTGTGTGTAAAGATTATCTGGCTCAGCATGATTGTTTTACAATTATCATTACTCTAATGATGTTGAACTCCTTGCTGGTTGTATTTTCTTCCACCAAATGTGAACTATAGAGAAGTCTCTCTTCTGAGAGTTTAGGAAAGGGTTTTGTAGCTGATTTGCCCTAAACTAGCTCTGTAGCTATTATAGAATGTTACTTACATCCGTTGTATCAAAATTAGTTTGCCTCAGGATGAAAGAAAAGAAAAATTTAGCAAAACTAAGCAAAAAAAGAAAAAGCATGTATACCTCTTATTTAACTGGCCTTTCAAATTTCTTCTTAGAGTAAGATTGACAATGGAAATGAGTGACTGAGGCATAAGTCTCCATCATGGAGGTTTATTAAGCCACTTTTGAGCACATCCCAGGAAAAAAATATAAGTCACAGACAAATCTGTGGCTGTTTTTCTGAAGAGGTTTTCAAAAGGCTCAGTGTTCATACATTTCCTTAAATGAGAGGAGGAGGAAGGCAGATGGGGGCAGGTAGGTGCTTAGGTTAATTCCTCTTAAGATAAAGTGAATTACTGAAGAGAGAAAAGGAGTAAAAGAAGAGTCAATTATGCAGAAGGTTCTAGGTAGGTGAAGGAAGGAGTCTTGACTCTGCTCTACCTCTGGGAAGATAAGCTTCTAATGGACATTTTCAGTGTCCATTAGGAGCTAGACTTGGATTGTAGACATAAAGTTGTAATTGGCGTGTCCTTGTTTATGAGAGGCCAGCGAAGAATTTATTCATGAATGATCCCAGGAGTCTGTCTTTCCCTGATGCCTGAGGCCTTTTACCTCTCCAGGAGGATCTGGCTGATGCATAATCTAGTAACAACTACTCATTTGGAAGAGAGTGTTGCAAGACTTTCTCTTTTGGATGAGAAGTTTTTGTTTTTGTTTTTGTTTTTGTTTTTTGGGGGAGGGGTGTCCTAACATTATTTGTAATTTTGCTTTTAAGTTTATACTCTGCTTCCCAATATCCAAGGACAATTTGAGAATATTGATTTGCCTTTTTAAATTGGTTGATTAGTGTCCCACAAGATATTTACTGAACAACCAGAGAAGAATCAGTAATAAAATTAAGCATATGCTACTATCTAAAATCTGTATCTTTTTTATGCGTTATCATTGAAACCACCTTTTCAAAAATTATAACAGAAAATTGTGGCAGTGAAGAAGATCTGATCTCACCAAACCCCATCTTGCCTTTGGCTTTCACGCTGTCCTTAATTATTCCTGGGGTTGGGCTAAGCTGACTTCGGGAGACATTTAGTTTATAGTTTAAATGATAAAGCCCTTCCCACAAACTCTGTCACCTTTGTAAAGCGAATGAGACACCACCAGGCTAGGAGGATAGAGAAGCCTGCATTCTGCCAACGTGTATAAATAAACAACTTCCAGTCATTATTGCAGAGGTCAGAAGATATGCAAATTCCCCAAATTACTCCTGTGCATGACATCTCCAATGTAGAACCTAAGACTGGCCCTTTGAGATATCGTCTCAGTTTTTATGTCTGATGACTGATGGCTCTGCTTGGACCTGCCAACTGCTCCTGTGGCTCCACCCAGAAGAGATTCAGTGCACAGCAGGACCATTTCCAACATTCCCATGATCGCACCCCCAACCAATCAGTAGCAAGCATACAATGTCTAGACACTCCCACCCCTTCACCCAAGGTACCATTAAAAAACCTTAGCCCCCAAATTATCTGGGAGACTAATTTGTGTAGAAATGAAACTCTGGTATTCTATTCAGCTGGCTCTGTGAATTAACCACTTTCTCTATTGCATTTCCCCTACCTTGATAAATCAGCTTTATCTGGACAGGGGGCAAGAAAAAAACACTGGGCAACTACACGATGATGACCACTAATGCAAAAGCTAGGATTCTTTAGCATTGCAGGGGTTCTATGAAACCATCCATGACCATGGTGGCAGCTACCTTAAAGGGTCCTATCACTGATATAAAATAATTCTTTATTGAATGTGTCCATGATATTTGACAGCTTTTTTGTTTATTCTTTTGGAAGCCTGGATAGGATATATAAATACAACTTCAGATGCAGTTATATGACAGTGTGCTGAAATACTCAGTAAGTTTCTGCAATATAAAAACATCTGCACTCACACATTTGTTTATCGGCATTGTGCTGGTATAGGAAGGAGGGGTGGCAGCAAAGTAGGCATTAAGTAAGCATCTCAAGGATAATGTCTGATAAGCTGATGAAATATCTACTCACGAAAATGATTGATAAAGTAATAGTTACATTATTACTATGTAGACTAGAGAATTCTACCATAAAGCCCAATTTCGATCTGAACACTGTGGCAGGTTTTTTAAGATTTAAGAGAAATAATAAACATTAAATTAAAACCATGAAAAATAAAGCACAATATCTGTGATTTATTTTGGCTGAAGTTCAAACAACTTAATCTAACCTTACATAAGTATCTTGAATAAAAATATAAAGCCATGTTGATTACTGCTTTGAAGTTTTCCATTAGGAGCGTATGAAGATTATTAAAGTTGATTTTACATTTTGATATTTAAGAAATATTGTTGTATAAATATATACTCATCTTGACAAAAAAAGAACAAGATTAGGGAGAGAAAGAGAAAGAAATAGAAGTAGAGCCTAACAGAGAAAGAGAGAGAGAGTTAGAGATACGATGTCATGGGAATCGGAAACATAAATAGAACATGTTCTCCAATGGCATTTGCTAGATTAAAAAATATTTTTCTTCCAAAATAAGGTAAGTTATTTTTGGTAAGAGTAAAAACACAAGTAAGGAATAAAAGCTCAAAAACACTTATGGATTTTAATGGGTAATGATATGGTTAGGCTTTGTGTCCTCACCCTAATCCCATCTCCAGAAGCCGAGGAGAAAATGGTTTCATGGGTCAGGCCCAGGGTCCCAGTGCTGTGTGCAGCCTAGAGACACGGTGCCCTGCGACTCAGCTGCTCCAGCCATGGCTGAAAGGGGCCAACGTAGAGCTCAGGCTGTGGCTTCAGAGGGTGCAAGCCCCAAGCCATGGCAGCTTCCATGTGGTGTTGAGCCTGTGAGTGCACAGAAGTCAAAAACTGAGGTTTGGGAAACTCTGCCTAGATTTCAGAGGATGTATGGAAATGCCTGGATGCCCAAGAGGAAGTTTGCTGCAGGGGCAAGACACTCATGGAGAACTTTTAGCTAGAGCAGTGCGGAAGGGAAATGTAGGGTTGGAGTCCCACACAGAGTCCCCACTGGGGCACTGCCTAGTGGTTCTGTGAGAAGAGGGCCACCATTCTCCAGACCCCAGAATGGGTTTATCCACTGACAGCTTGCACGTTTTTCCTGGAAAAGCCACAGATGCTCAATGCCAGCCTGTGAAAGCAGCCAGGAGGGAGGCTCTACCCTTTGAAGCCACAGGGGTGGAGCCGCCCAAGACCATGGGAACCCACCTCTTGCATCAGCATGACCTGAATATGAGAAATGGAGTCAAAGATCATTTTGGAGCTTTAAGATTTGACTGCCCCACTGGATTTTGGACTTACTTGGGCCTGTACCCCTTTGTTTTGGCAAATTTTTCCCATTTGGAATGGCTGTATTTACCCAATGCCTGTATCCCCCATTGTATCTAGGAAATAACTAACTTGCTTTTGATTTTATAGGCTTATATGCAGAAGGGACTTGCTTTGTCTAGGATGAGACTTTAGACTGTGGACTTTTGAGTTAATGCTGAAATGACTTGAGACTTTGGGGGACTGTTGGGAAAGCATGATTGGTTTTGCAATGTGAAGATATGAGATTTGGGAGGGGCTGGGGCAGAATGATATGATTTGGCTCTGTGTCCCCACCCAAATCTCATCTTGTAGCTCCTATAATTCCCATGTGTTGTGGGAGGGAGCCAGTGGGAGGTGACTGAATCATGGGGGTGGGTTTCTCCCATACTGTTTTCATGGTAGTTAATAAGTCTCTATGAGATCTGATGATTTGACACGGGAAAACTGGTTTGCCTGGCTCTCATTTTCTCTTTGCCTGCTGTGATCCACGTACAATGGGACTTGCTCCTCCTGGCCTTCTGCCATGTTTGTGAGGCTTCCCCAGCCACGTGGAGCTGTAAGTCCAATTAAACCTCTTTCTTTTGTACATCACCCAGCCTCAGATATGTCAATCAGCAGCGTGAAAATGGACTAATAAAGGTAGTTGGAGTTTTCAACCAGGTTTCTAAAATGGTAAATGATATATTGAATAATCATTAAGAAAATTTCAGTGGAAAATAAATCATAATAGTCAGTTCATAACTAACAACTTTCACAACTTGTTGAAACTAACAAACATTTACTTGCAAGATGTTTCAGAAATTATTTCAGTGACCTCAGTATTTCTAAGACAAATTTGCTGTTCATTACGTCTCATTCATATTAATGACAAAGAAGAACATGAAGAGCTTTGGTTTTTGCGATCATTATAAATTCTATTCCATTCTCTTTCATTACGAGGATAATGAAACATTTCTGACAGTATAATTCATGGTCATTTCACTTTTTGTATGTTCTCAAAGTCACTTAGCCTATTGCATGATTGTTACAAGAGTACCATTCTCTCGGGTCATGTCTATGGAGCTCAATCATATGCAATTGTGCTGTGTTATCTGAACCATTATTGCCCTTATATACCTTATTATTCTATATGTAGCATAACAAGATGATTCAAAAGTTCAGTTATTAATATGTCACTTCAAACATGAAGTTTACACACACACAAACACTAAATATGTATGAATGCGTGTATTATTTACATAAAAACAAATAGAAATATTATCCATAATATCTATAGACTGACCTTATTTACTGTATGTATCATACAACATATTAAACCTAACCATGATGAGAACATTTTTTTCACATAAAATAAATATCGTTAAATTATTTTAGTAAAATTAATTGGTTACCTAGTTGTACTACAATTTTTCTTTCAAACAGAAAACAATGACAAGATAAAATATGTTGTACTTTGTGCCTCATATATAACTATTTTCACCAACGCAGGAGTAAAGGTAGGAAGAAAAATATATATACATACTCTCAGTGCTTTGAATTTTCCTGCCTTATGGAAAAAAAAAAAAAAGGAAAAAGAAAAGAAGCATTCACTGAATGCTTACCTTATTGCATTTTTTTTCATTTAATCCTCAGAATCATTATGTGATATAGTTGGTAACCCTAGAACAAAGATGAAAAATAAAATCTAAAAACACTTTAAAAACTAAAAACACAGGGCCACAAAGGCAATAAGAAACATATCTAACTTATCTAGCTATGGATTAACAGACATTGAATATAAAATTAGAATATTACCTAACTCAAAAATCCCATGGTTTTTATTATTGATGACAAAGATAGTGAATGAAGCGCTGTAAAATATTTGAAGATATTTATTCTGAGTCAAATATGAGTGGCCAGTAACCTATGACAGGGGTCCCCAAGCCTTGGTCCATGAACCAGTATTGGTGCATGGCCTATTAGGAACTGAGCCACGCAGCAGGAGGTGAGGGGCAGGCAAGCGAAGGAAGCTTCATCTGTATTTACAGCCTCTCCACATCACTCACATTACTGCCTGAGCGCTGCCTCCTGTCAGATCAGTGGCAGCCTTAGATTCTCACAGGAGCCCCAGTCCCATTGTGAACTGTGCATGTAAAGGATCTAGCTTGCGTGCTCCTTATGAGACTCTAAGACCTTATGATCTGTCACTGTCTTTCATCACCCCCAGATGGGACTGAAATGGACTTTGCAAAATTATGACTGAGATAGTGAAAGAGATCTAACTTAATTGACTGCATCTTGCTTCTAACCTCTAAGCCGTCCTTGTTCATTCCTGGGCATAGGCTGAACTAACTTTGGGAGAAACCTAGTTTATCATTTAAAACAAAGAAGATAACAGCCCTTTCTGAAATCTTGCTTGGGGACTAGATTGTCCTTGCAGGACTAACATTGGCAACAAGTTTAGAAATTATGGTTTTGCAGTCATGCAGCTGGAGGATATAAGATTCCAACCCTCCCTGAACTGCTCCTAAGATCAATGCTTGAGACATTTTGTAGACTCTGCATTTGATGGATCAGCTGGGACCACCCAGATCGATAAACTGGCTCATCTGATGTTGAGGCCTCTACCCAGGAACTGAGTCAGTGCAAGAAGACAGCTTCCACTCCTTAGGATTTCATCCCTGACCAATCAGCACTCCTGCTTCACTGGCTTCCCCCCACCCACTAAGTTGTCCTTAAAAAATCTGCTCCCCAAATGCTTGGATAGACTGATTTGAGTAATAATAAAACTCCAATCTCCCACACAGCCGCTCTGAGTGAATTACTCTTGGTCTATTGCAAATCTTCTGTCTTGAGAAATTGACTCTGTCTAAGAAGCAGGCAAGGTGAACCCAGTGACCAGTTACAGGACTATCTAGTTGCAGTTAAACAAGTTCAAGACTCCCACTGCATTTACATTATGGTGAGTTATATAATTATTTCATTATATATTACAATTTAGTAATGATAGAAATAAAGCACACAATAAATGTAGTGTGCTTGAATCACCCCAAAACCATTCTCATCCTCACAGTCTGTGGAAAAATTGTCTTCCATGAAACCAGTCCCTCATTTCAAAAGGTTTGGGGCTGCTGGCCCATGACATAGCCCTAGGAGATCATGAGAGTATGTGCCCAAGATGGTCAGGCTACAGCTTGGTTTTACACATTTTAGGGAGACAGAAGACATCAATCAATACATGTAAGATGTACATCAGTCTGGTCCAGAAAGGCAGGAGAACTAGAAGTGGGGACTTCCAGGCTATATGTGGATACAAATATTTTCTAATTGGCAATTGGTTGAAGGAGTTTTTATCTAAAGACCGGAATCAATAGAAGGGAGAGTCCAGGTTAAGATAAGAGGTTATGGAGACCAAGATTCTTGTTATGCAGATGAAACCTCTATGTAGCAGGCTTCAGAGAGAATAGATTATACATTTTCCCCATCAGACTTAAAGAGTCTATTCTATCAGTCTTAAGGTCTTTATTTTGATGTTAATGCTGGTCAGTTGTGCCTGAATTCCAAAGGGACTAGGGTATACCCATCACGGCCTGAACTAGTTTTTCAGGTTAACTTTGGAAAGCCCTTGGCCAAGGGGAGGGTCCATCAGTTGGTTGAGGGGCTTAGAATTTTATTTTTGGTTTACGCTATATAAACTTTGTTATGCATACACCCTCAAAAAATAAAAAAGACAAAGAAAAGAAAAACAACTGTAATGTGAGAATTGTTGTAATCTAATATTTCGAGTCCATTTGTGTTGGTATAACAAATGCTATAGACTGAGTAATTTATAAATGACAGAAATTTATTGCTCACAGTTTGAGAAGCTGAAGAGTCCAAGATCAAGGTGTTGGTAGATTCATTGTCTGGTAAGCGCTCTTTGCTTCATAGTTGGCACCTTGTTGCTGTATCCTCACACTGCAGAAATGGCAAATGAGCTCCCTTAGTCTCTTTAATAATGCATTCATCCCATTGGTTACTTAATGGGATGTCCCCATCAGTGTATCACCTCCCATAGGACTTACCTCTTAATGCTATTATCTTAAGGTTAAGATTGCAACATAAAAGTCTGAAGAGGGGACAAATATTCGAAACAGCATTGATTACTTCACTTGATTTTCTATTGTTGAAAACATATTCCAGATAGTTTTAAATATGTATGTACATAGTTAAGTTTTTTTCCAACTAATACTTAAAAACACAACAAACTTTCTCTGATGTAGTTTGTTTTAATGTAAGGCATTAAAGATATTTAAAATGTATGGATTTTATTACATTTAGAAATAGAGACAGTATAATAGTTCTTAATTTCCTGTATCTTGTAGTCACAGAGTTCTGAGATAAAGCCAAATTCTGATATTTAGTGTATATAAAGTTTTGAGCAGTTACTTAACTTGTCTAACTCAATTTTATCATCTATAAAATGGGTTTAATATAAGCTATTTCCTAAAGTTGCAGAGAGATTCAGTGATTTAATACATACAAAGCATCTAACATATTATTTTTATTATTAGCAGTAAAAATAAAAGAGCTACAAGTTACAAATATGTTTAGTCAATTAATATGCAAAAATATAATGGGTTCAACCTGAATAAGATAAAATTAATGGAAAAATTGTTTGATGTATTTCTTCTACATACGAATTTACTATATATGAGTAAATTGAAATGAATTTTTAAAAATCATGTTAAAGAATTTTATACATCTATAATCAAAGAACATAGTTTTAACAACTAGATAGAACAAGGTAACTTAACAAACTTTCCAAATATTTGAAATTTCATCACAAGTAACATTTTGAAATTTTATTTTTATTAATATTTTAGAAATATGGAGCTTCATTTGAAAATATTCTCTAGTATCATCTTATGGTAAAATGAATTGTACAATAACAAGGTGTTAAAGAAATTTATTCATTTATATAATGGAATTTTATTTACAGCATTAATCCTTACTTAAGCAATTATATGTCATGTGCTATATATGCATGGACTTATAATTAAATGATTCTAATTTTTCTAACCCCTTGGCAAAAGGTATATCCATATTTTTTTCTGTTTATTTGGTAAAAAGTTCATTCTCATTAGCTAGAATATTTTTAACATTTAAGGTGAATTAATTCAGAAACTTTTCTACCTTCATAGACACTTTCAAATATGTTACATCATATGCAATTCATTTCAAAGCCTCTAAATCAAAGTAACTCAAAGCCATAAAAGCAGTGCTCTGTGGAAATGTATTACATTTAAGGACATTAAAAAGGCATACTTATTTTTCTGATATATGAGATGCATTAGAATAAGAACAATAAAAAATTACTCAGCTTCTGCTCCTAAATGGTCCACAGATAGCACAAACATTGCAAATAAATGCAAATCAAAATGCAATTACAAAAGACGGTGATGTAGTCAACAAAGAGTAAATGAAAAGCCTTAGGATCCAAGAGATAATTATGAAAATTTATCCTTGGTCAAGGTAGAAATGGTAGAGGGATTCACATTAAAATTTCTCAAGATTTTTTTCATTATAAGCCCTGAATGGCTTATAAGAGTATAAATTGATAAATAAAGGTCTAGGCTTTAGGTTAGCTGTCTAGCAATTTCAATATTCTTTTTTTTTAATTCCTGTTTTGAGTTGCTGATTTTATGGTAAGAAAGAGCTCAGAGTAGCAGTACATGCATTCCTGTGACTGCCTATGAGTATTTAGTCAGTCATAGGCATAATCTCTCAAATTGGATCTGTTCTTTTAATGATATTATGTTTGACTGTAATTTTGAAATTCAAAGACCAAGAGTAAAATTTCAACCACAGCTGAGTCATGAATTCATCAAAGGGAGGGGGAGAAAAAAATAATGGATGTTGTGACTTCCAGTTTTAGTCAGACATCTAAGGAACTTTTAAGTTGTCACATTTGTCCTTAAACCAAGAAAAAACTGAACAAACTGAAACTCAGTAATTCTTCTGAGAGCTATCAGAACATTTAAGTCATAGGGCAAACTAACACCACCAAGATAGAGATCCGGGAAAATAGAGACCCGCCTCTGAGATCAGATTATCTAGATTAAAATCCTTTAGAGCTATAAACTGGTAGGAACACTTAAATGGTAACTGAGACTCACTGCTGGAGACAGAGTATAGACTAGAGTGAAAGTGAGAATTTTCTGGAACTCTGTCTTAGGTTTTTCCCTCTAATCTGTCATGGGCTTTTCCTCCAGTAACCCCACCTCTTTTCACAATGAAAGGGGCCAAGAATACCCTTGGGAAAAGTAATCATTTTGAGCAAACCCTGAGCAGTCTTTGTGGCAAAGGCCCACTCAAAAAGGTCAAAGACATTGGAGAAACCTTACCCAATTCCAACCCCTCTAGCCTTACTTTCTCAACTAAGGTGGGGAAAAATAACTGAAAAATACTTATGAAGATTAGGACCGGTAATACAGGGTTACTAAAGACTAAGATTTATCATAGTATTACAGAACGCTTCTCTCCCATCCCACCATATCACCACATGAACAGAACTCCAGTATCATAGCAGCATTTCAGCTGCCGATACAACTGAAAGAGCTGCAAAAAGCAAAATTTATTTTTAAAAAATCAGTTTTTAGGGAAACCCAATGACAATAAAGAAGAAAAAAAGTATATAAGAAGAAATTAAGGCCTCTGACACCTACTGCTACAGTAGAAATAAAACATAGCCTAACTCCTCGCCAGAGTGACACAAAACCCACACCAGAGGGCTATTTAACTTAGTTCTCATTACCAGATACATCATACTCAGCTTTCAACAAAAAAATTATAAAACATGCTAAAACACAAGAAAATTCATAGCCTGAAGAGAAAAATAAAGCAGTAGAACCAGACTCAGTTACAACAGGGGTTTTGAAGTCATCAGTTTAGGGATATAAATGGACTAATTTTAATATTTAATGCCCTATGGAAAATGTAGACAGCCTACAAGGACAAGAGAGGTAGGAATTCCACAAAAGAGTCACAGGGAGATGCTACAAAAACAAACAAAAATAACCTGTAACTGAGATGAAGAATATGTTTGATATACTCATCAGTAGACTGACCACCACTGAATTGGTGTCCTTGAAATATTAGTAGACATGAGTAAAGTTGAAACACAAAAATAAAAACAAATTTTAAAATATAGAACAGAATATTCAAAGACAGTAGAACAGTTGCAAAAGGTATCATCTTCATAATGGAAATACCAAAAATAAAAGCTAAAAAAAGAAAGGAAAAGAGAAATAAGCAGAGGAAATATTTTAAGTAATAATGGGTGTGAGTTTTGCAAAATTAATGTCAAACCAAGCCACAGCTGGAACTCAGAGTAAACCAAACAGGGCAATTACTAAAAAATCTACACCAGTGTGTAGTTTATCAGGCTTAAATTGCAAAATGAATAAATAAACAATAATAGAGTAAATAAAAAATGTTAAATCAAATAGAGGAAAAAAACCTTAGACATAGAAGAACAAGGGAAAGAATTATATTACACTTTTCTTTACAAGCGTTGCAAATAAGATAATTGAGCGCAACTCTACCAACTTAGAATTCTACATACAGCAAAATTATTTTTCATTGTGAACAAGAAATGGTCCTTGTCACACAAACTTTAAAAAACAGATAATTAACTGCCAGTTTAATTTCTCAAATGTCTTGCTGTGCAAAAAAAATGGTTGGAAAATCTTCAGAGGAAACAAAACGATATAGATCTTAACTCAGACTTACTAAAGAAAGAACATCAGAGAAGGAATAAAGAAAGGTAAAACAAAATATTTTTCTAATATTTTGTTGATCTAAATAACTGTTGAAATATTAATATCAGTAATATATCATTATGTCATATAAATAAATAAGTAAAGTGAATGACAATAACATTACAAGAAATGTGAGAAATGAATTGGGATTTACTCCCTGATAATATACCTTAATTACACGTGAAGCTTAATATATTATTTGTGGGTGGGCTTTGATTGGACATGTATACTGCTAATTCTAGGGTAAGCACTAAAAAATGTTATAATAGAAGTAAAGTTGACATACTAACAAAGAAGATAAAATGCAGTCATAATAATGCACAACCAGAACCAGAAAGAGAGAGGAAGAAAAGA
Source organism: Macaca nemestrina (assembly GCF_043159975.1). Classification (NCBI taxonomy): domain Eukaryota; kingdom Metazoa; phylum Chordata; class Mammalia; order Primates; family Cercopithecidae; genus Macaca; species Macaca nemestrina. The sequence continues at coordinate 29,172,211 of NC_092127.1, forward strand.
GCAAGTATAATCAATTAAAAAAAATTCAAAGATGGCAAATATTAAAGTAACAATAGCAATAATCAATTTAAATATCAATGATCTAATTGTATTAGTTAAAAAATAGAGTAGAAGACTAGATTTAAAATATTATATAACTCTGTTGTCTAAAAAAAAACCCTTAAATATACAAATTACAAATAAGTTAAAAGTAAAGGAATAAAAGAAGACATTCCATGCTAATATTAATAAAACAAAAAGCTAGAGAAGCTATATTAATATTAGACAAAGCAGAGTAGATTTTAGAAAACAGAAAATTATCAACAAGGATGTGACATAATCAAAACGGGGTTAGTTCTTCAAAGAGACATCATCGTTCTTAACGTGTATGAACCTACCAACAGAGGTGAAAATATCTGAGGCAAAAACTGACAAAACAGCAAGAAGAGAAATAGACAAATCCATGATTATACTTGAGGATGCAACAACCCCCTTTCAGAAATTGATACATTGAGCAGGCAGAAAGTCATTAAAATATAGTTGACCTGAATTGCCCCTTTAATCAACTTGATTTACTTGATATTTATAAACAACTTCACAAATAACAGCAGTAGAATGCACATGTTTCTAATGATTACATGTAACACTTGCCAAGAATGAACACATTCTGGGCCATAAAACATACTTTAAAAGAAGTGAAAGAATAGAAATCATACAAAGTATGTCCTCAGACCACAATGGAATTAATTAGAAATCAATAACAGAATAATAGCTAGAAAATCCCCAAATATTTGGAGATCAAACCACATACTACTAAAGAAAACAGAGATTATAAGAAGTCTACAAAGAAATTTTTAAAATACTTAAAACTAAATGAAAATAAAAATACAACTTATCAAATGTTGTGGGATACATTGAAAGCAGTGTTTAGGGGATAATTTAAAGCACTGGATGTATGTATGAATGTTTCCTTTTTATTAAATAGGTACTATTACATTTTGGAGGTTGATATTTAAAAATCAGTAAAGTATTTTGAATTCAAAGTCTAAGAAATATATTTAAAGGACTCGTTTCCCAAAATATATTTATCTAAAAATGAGGTTTGTTTAGAAAATCAGGAAAAAGACCAGACTCAAATTGGATTGGTAGAAAAGTAAACCAAAGAAAAAGAAAACTAAAATTATGTCTTTAATTATGTGTTATTATTATATGTAATAATTAGTATTATATATTCTGGTTAGGCTGCTGAAAGAGATGTAGCAATCTTTGGTGAAGTGCTGGACAATTATGAAACATAAATCTAGGTATTGACAGTCATTCTAAGGACCTGAATGAAAGATACAAGTGTTAAGTGTGAAAAATGTTTCAGAGTAAATAAAACAGAGAAAATGACTGTGATTCAAAAATATCTAACACAGAGAATGAAAAATTCCTGAAAGCGCCCTACAGTAAATTCCAGAAAGATTCCAAGTTTTATTGAGAGCATCTTTTTTAAAAAATTTCTTTTTTATATGGGGTCTTGCTACGTTGTCCAGGCTGATTTCCAACTCCTGGGCTCAAGCCATTTTCCTGCCTTGGCCTCCCGAGTAGCTGGGATTACAGGCATGCTGTGACCATACCCAGTGGGAGAGAATCTCTTAAAGCAACAGATGAAGAGTTCATAATAAGAGCTAATAGAAAATATTCATTTAAAGTTTCAAAAATTTAGATTTGCCTGAGAAAAAGAGATCCATCAGCAGAAAATACTGGACCACTATTGATTAAATTATACTTGCATTATTTTAAGTATAATGTACAATGCTCTAGGTGTAATATAGATAACTTGTATCCTCCCTGAGCACATGCCCATGCAATGAATGAACTTAAGATCTGAATTGTCTAGTTCAGCACATTCAAGCATATATTCAAATCATAATAAGAAATAATATGCTACAGCCATTCATGAGCAGACGCATATCAAAACACAGCTATTAAAATGTGAGTTAATTCTTTAGAAGTTTCATCATATATGAAAAAGAAAGGCAAATCTATTGCTTCAAAATATTAGTTATTTAACAAAACTGAAAATAGCTCTTACGAATGTTGGGATTTTTATCTTGGATGATCAACCAAATAGCATAATCCATATCATGTGTAGGATTTAACTAGTTTTACTTAATTATTTCTGGTCATTAAGTTAATACACAAAAATCATAATAACTAAAGTTCAGTAATGAAAATATGATGTTTTATTATATTTTATGACTAATTAATTTTTATTTAAAGATATACAATGGAAATGGCATATGCATATAATTGTTCAAATATATTATAACCAGATACCCTGTTTGCACAGCAACAAAATTTTTATGTTTTACAATACTTCGTGTAAATTACTAATCAGGAGAAAATGCCTGCATACAGTACAAAACAGATTTCAAAATAGTGTTTTACCCATTCCAAATAATGGAATGTTTTCTACTGAATAAGAAAAACTTATAAATCTATATTTGATATCAACTTCACTTGAGTTTTAAAAATGTATATTTTATTTCTCAAATAATTGCCATATTTTGATTTCTATAGTGCTCATAACAATCATGAACCATAAACTTTTCCAATAAATATTAGAATCTAAATGAAAGTTTTCTACATTTTGCAAAGTAAATACAAAGGAAGATGTGACTATAGTGAATCCAAGTATTGAGATGGAAATTCTTCATAAGAACTTCAGGATTTTTTTTAGAGTTAGAATCACATGCTGGATTTTTTTTTGGGAAATATACAAACTAAATTAATATGATCCAGTTTAGAAAATAAAGATAAATTTTCATAAATTTTTTCACAAAATGAATAGGTTTATAAAGGCCTTAATAGAAATCAATTGTTTAAATATTTTTGTGTTTACAGATCATTATACATTAACATTAAAACTGTAGTCACTCGAATATTAAATGTAAGAACTCTGAAGTTGTTGCATTTTGTAATACTGAAAATAATATATTTACTAAAAAGGAGAAAAAAAACTCAATGTATATTCTAGTTTCAGTTGAATTAGTTAATAGTCAATGTAGTAGGTGAAAGTACAGAAATTTTCATAACACCAAAATCCAGAAAATGTCTGATTACCTTCAAAAGGAGAGTAAATTAATAAATTGTGAAATATTTACACAGCAGAATATACACTAGTAATAATGAGTGAATTTAAATAATTCACATTAATATAAATAGATTTTTATGATGTAATTATAGGCGAAAATATTACACCAAAAAAATATGTAATGCTATTCATTTTATAAAGTTAAAAACAACCGAAGTATACATGTGCAATTTAGGAATGAGTTAAAAATTCATTAAAATCACATAAATTATAAAGCTTTTTAATGCATGGTCACCCAACTTCCTTAAAGGGCTTGATTGTAACTAATTTAGCTTGTGGACTAAATGGTCTCCACTGCAATTATGCAACTCTGAATACAGACACAGACAGTACATACATAAACTTCATTTATAAAGCAGATGCCCACCCTATAGGTTGTAGTTTGCTAACTCCTGGTCTAAAGCTGAGAGGAAGCAGGAGATGGGTTGGCAATAGTAAGATATGTCTTACTTTCAATATTCTATCTCACTTTTTGGATGTGGTCTTTTGGGTGCCTATTTTATATTATTAAACTTAAGTTCTTAACTGGACAAAAATGACCCATGCAAAAACTAATTTTAAAAATGGGTTATGAACACAGAATTATAAATAATCCAATTTTGTGCATCTGAGGTTGCATTTTTTAAAAGCCACCACATAGAAAAGGAATATGTGAAAAGAAGCAAAAAGCAGACAAGCTACCACATATGAAAATGCTACCAAATGTGGTAGATATATTTTGTGTAGCTATTTTCTAATAAATTAAAAGAACTAAATGAATTAAATTGACTTATGAATCAACAACACAAAACAGAAATAAAAATTCAGAGACATAAAACAAAGAGAGAAAATAGGGAAATTTTTAAAAAGAGAGTGAGATAAAAACAAAGCTAAAAGAGCTTAGTACAAATAAGAAACAAAAAATAAAATAATCACACAACGTAGATGAATTTGGAAGGAGCACAATCAGGATAAGATCCTACGGAAAACTAAGTAAAGCCAAGAAAGCTAACACATCAGAAAGAAAAGTGAAATTAAAAAGTAATTAAAGAGTTTGATCTTCAGTGATAATTAAGTTTCTCCTGTCAGACATCCCTTCCAAAAATAATAACTAAAATCCTGAAAAAAGAACAAAAAGATTGTGATGTTTTTTTTGGTATGTTTACCTGGTTACTCTATAGTTCCTAGATATTCAATCAAAATTCAAACGCTAATCGAGGTGTTGATTGAATGTATTCTACAGATGTAATTAAAGCCTCAAATTAGGCAATTTTAAGTAAGGAAGATCACACTGTGTAATCTAGGTGGGCCTGATTCAATCAGTTAAAAGGATTTAAAGCAGGATGAGGCTTCCTTAAAAAAGAAGAGAAATTATGCCTGTGAACAGCAGCTTTGTCCTATCCCCCTCGACTTTCGTCTTGCTCATATTCTCAGACTATCTGACTTGCTTAGTCAATTCCCACAATCACATAAACCAATTTCTTGTACTAAATCTCAGAATAACTCCTACAACTCTGCTCTCTAATAGAAGCCTGATATCACCACAAGGATTACAAATTATATACAATATGTCTAAAAATAGTGTAGACTGAACAATGAAGATGACTCTTGTAAGGGTCTCAATAGCTATTGTGGAGACTGAGGTGGGAGGACTACTTGAGCCTGAGAGGTTGAGGCTGCAGCTAGCTATGATCGTGCCACTGCACTTTAGCCTGAGTGTCAGAGAGAGACACCATAAAAAAAAAAAGAGGAAGAAGAAAGAAAAAGAAAAAGAAAAGGAAAGAAAAATCGGTGAATACCAAGGCTATTGTTTTAAAAAGATCAATACAAATAAATCTCCAGCAAGAATGACCAAAAATGTGAGAGAACGCAGATACAGCAATGTTCTACAAACATTGGACGATAATAAGGAAGTATTACAAACTATTTAAAAAACATAAATTTAATAACTTACATAAAACACACAAATTCCTTAAAAGATGAAAACTGTCCCAAGCAGAGTCTCACAAGTTTTGAAAACATGATGAGAAGGCCAAAGCTGTGTCCCTTGTGATGGTAGTTTGGATCCTCTCAGCAGTATGAAGCCTGACTGTACTTTTAAAAGTGATTAGATAAAAGAATTTTAACAGAGCTACCACCCCTAATAGTTTATTAGAGCTTCCATGACAAAATACCAAAAGACTGAGTAGCTTAAACAACAGAATGTATTTATCAGAATTGTAGAGAATGGAAGTCCAAGGTCAAGGTGCCAACAGGGTTGGTGTCTAGTTGAGGATGCTCCCTTTGGGCTGCTATATTAGTTTGTTCTAACACCACTACACTTCCTGAGACTGAGTAATTTATAAAGGAAAGAGGTTTGGTTCACAGTTCTGCATGGATGAGGAGACCTCAGGAAACTTACAATTATGGTAGAAGGTGAAGGGGAAGCAAGGCACGTCTTCTCATGGCTGCAAGAGAGAGAGAAAGAGGGAGGAAGTGTCACACTTTAAACCATCAGATCTTGTGAGAACTCCGTCACTATCACAAGAATAGCATGAGGGAAACCACTCCCATGATCCAGTCATGTCCCATCAGGTTCCTCGCTTGAAGAGGGAGAAAGGGAAAGAGGGAGGGGGAAAAATAGAGAGCGCTTAGGTGTCTCTCCTTGTAAGGCAACTAATCTCCTCATGAGGTCCTACCCTCATGACCTCATCTAAACCTAATTGCCTTCAAAAGGCTGCACCTCCAAATGCCCAAATAGCATCATATTGGAATTTAGGACTTTAACATGTGTTTGGGGGGAAAGAAGAGGACATAATTTAGTCCATAGCGCTTCCTAAAATCCTACAGCCAGTAAGAGAGAATGAGAGCAGAAAGTGTGAGAAAATAGTGACTGAGCAGTAAGTATCCTATTGGAAAGGGCTATGGAAGAAAGAAAGGGGTCTGGATGGTAATTATTCTCTGGAATATAAAGGAAGGCAGACCAGACCCTATAACTTAAAACCTTGTCAACATTAACTACCCAAGCACCCTTTCCTTGTCTGACTTTTTTTTTTTTTCAGGCCTCGAAGTCTCCCTTCCTAGGTTGTCTATCACTCTGTCTTGATATTTTTGTTACTATCACAAAGATTTCAAACAAGCATCTGCAAAACTCGGTTAGACTTGCATACAGCTACTACTAGATGTAGGAGACATAGAATTTAAGACAGGAGAGCTACAGAGAGTAGCCACATCTCAATGCTTGCAGTGTGGTGGCCCAATGAGAGAAGCAATGTCTTTTACATTTTAGAGACTAGACAATATCACAGGCTTCAATATTAAGAGTATAGTAATGCCAGCTGGAAGGGTGATTAGTTGATTAATGACCTAATCAAATAAATGTAAAAGTAGAAATTCCCTTTCTTTGCCGATTTGTTTCTATTATGTTTTTAAGATAAATATTTAATATGTATGCTTTTATCTTACCTAAAAGAATTTGAAATTACAAAAGAGATGAATTATATTTTAAAACCTGTTTAATCAGTATTTATAGTAAAATGGGCTATGTTTGGGATTGCCAGATTTACTAAGTAAAACACAGAATGCTGTTACCTTTGACAGCTGTTACCTAGCTTGACAATCTGAATGTGAGATGCTTATGGAGTCATGACAGTCATTGCAAAACATAAGATAAAGGCATTAAATACAGGTCATGTTCTGTGTATAGAGGATACCTGGCAAGCGTACTTATATCTTACTCTTTAATTGTGCTCTCTAAAACCTTCCAAACCCAAAGTGAATGATTATCGTTAATTTTAAAAATAGAAAACAAAAATCAGAGGCATTGTATCCTCCAACTGGCTAAGAATCTGTTTTTAAAACATTTTTGTTGTTTACACAGTACCTGTATAAATTGAAGCTGTAGTAAACAGAAATAAAGCAGCGTTTTGAAAAACTTGCTAATCCTGAGGGAGTCAGAAAGTAGTCTTCCATTACATGAAAGTATTTTTATTGTCATTTAGATTTTGAGTAGGATAAATTGAAGGAATGTGGCCAAAATAGAAAGGTTGGCGGGGAGGCACAAGGAGGATTGACTTACTCCAAGCCATTCTGATTATATGAATTATAAAACCAAAAATATACTTGGTTTAAATCTTGGCTGTAAGAGAGTGAGGCAACATGACAAATAGATCTGACATTATTTGTTTTCTAAGCCATCGTGCATGTCAGAATTCCTGTGGCAAAAGCATAAAAGCTGAGGTGGACTTGGGACCACAGAAGAAAATAAAGTGTGCCTTTAGCATTGAGAATAAGTGAAAAGCAGACGTTCCATCTACCCTTTATTTCCACACTTGGGAAATAAGGCTGAAAGTACTTTATATGTGGGATGATATGAGAGCCCTCCCAATGAGGGAGTCTCTTTTATAATTGCTCAACACATCTGGGTGTTACTGGGTGTCTGAAAGGTCAAGCTAACATTGGTCTTAAAGGTTAAGAAACCAACATTGCTGGAGGTGAGAGGAACACAGAAAAAAAATGTTTCTCATTAGGGAAAGGGAAACATTGAAACCAAAAAATACACAAAGTTAAATGGTGCTTGAGAGAAAAAAAAAAAAAATCGTACAAAATAGGTATAATAACATTAAGAAGTGTGCATTCATTTTATACGCTAATCACATTTTTAAGTAAATGTAGTTGAAATATTGCGTTAAGAGCTGGAAGGCGCATAATGTGCACTAATTCTATCATTTCATTGTATTGACAATGAATGGCACAATTATCTGTAAATATATACTTCTAAAATAATACATGATCCCAGTAGAAAAGTTTGAAAATAGAAAGATGTATAAGGAAATAAATAAATGTCATGTTCAAAACAGCTTTCATTGTCTGCATAATATTTTATCATATAAATTTCTTCCTTTATATATAGAAATTTTATTATAAATTAAACTATAGTAATTGTACTTTACTTAAACGTTAATATTTTTGATAGCTTACTATGTGATACTAAGAATAATCCTATGAGTCAGTACTATTATCAATAACTGTTTTACAGAAGAAAAAATTGAGGTTTAAGAGTTAAGATTCAAATCTAAGATATTGATTTCTATGCCTGCACTCTTCATATTAATAGTATTTTATTGATATTTAATTTAGGATAACATCAATGCATGAGATTACTGATTTAAGTATATGAAGAATTGCAAGACTCTTGACTGATTTTGCCTCATATTTCATTGACGATGCCATACCAATTTATTCTCTCACTAAGTTTATGGCAGCATGTGAGGGCTTATTTGTTTCTGCTAATAGTGGAAATTAAAATTAAGAAAAATATTAATTTTGCCAAAATTGCCATGAAATGGTCTATTGTCAGGTATTCTTTCATTTCTCTGATTAACTTGGTTAGTCATTTTCCATATATATAATCTCTGTTATTATCTAGATAGATCTATATCTAGATAATTATCTATCTGAATAGATAAAGATAAAATTACACAAGTTTGTATACCTACTGCATCTGGAAGAGAAGTCCAGGTAAGAGCTGCTGAACACAGCAAATGGCATCTATCTCATCATCTAGGAGGATTCCTGGCCACAGAAAAAGAAAATTAAGCCAGGGCTGCAGTGGAACTCCATCAAGAAAGTCTAGAAGTCAGTGGCTCTTGACCTGGTGAAAGAGGACATAAAGCCAGTAGTGTTTGCATTACTCAAAATTTTGTTTTTCAAAAGGAGCTAGTCAACAAATGCCCCATGGACCTCCACCAGCCTCTCCATTTCAAATGTCAAAGAGGACAGCAGTGTGCTCAACCAGGATTTTTTGCAGGCAACACGGGTGACCCTGATGCTCTGAGGCCACTTCTCGACATCTACCTCATGATGAGTGCCTTAAAAACAAAAGCCTGCAGTGGGAACCAGGATCCAAATTTTCATCCAGGAGAAAACTGTAACTCCTGGGCCACTGGAAGCCTAACCACACTTGGGGAGCCCTAATGTTGTTCTGAGGAATGTGGACATTTACGTACCTCCTCTGGGGTTTAAACACCATGATGGAGAAGGGTGGGAAAATGCCTGCAAGGGAACAGAGAGGCATTGGCACAGGTGCCCCTTCCCTGAGTCCATGGTGGCACACTTAATTAGTTGCTAAAGACTAAAACTACCTTTGTCATTGTTTAAAAAATGCATATGCACATGTGGTTTGTTTTTATGTGAATTGCATCTATGTATTTTTGAGTATTTGCATGTCTATCACTTGCTTGTATTGTTGGCTGGGTCTTGTATTGCAAGACTCATTAACAGCTCAAGAGAACTAATAATTCAATTTTAAGGAATTTTTACAAGATTTTTGATCAGTAGTTGCAAATCAGCTATCTTAGGGACATTTACATGATGGAAAAGACCAAATTCTATAATTCACCAAACACTAAAGATAAGATTGTTTTGTCTTCTCAGAGAGTCACTGTTTATTAATTTTGCTCATTATTTTACAGATGAAGTAATTGGGTTCTAAAAGTTATATTGACATCCTTATGGTCACACACATAGTTAGGGGCAGAGAAGCTAACCATTTAATACTATCCCTAAACACGAGTTAGAGGTTTCAACAGGGACAATTGAGTTAGATTATCTATGAAATTCTAAGTCATTGACTGTTTTGTTCCCTCAATATCAGTTCATACCAGTACCAATGAGCCCTTCTGATAACACATTTCAGTGAAAGGACCCAGGGCTCCTTGAGGCCATGGTTAATTCTAGAACTGAGACAAGAAATGTAGACACTGGGCCTGAAGTAGTACCAGAAAATAAGGATTAACAAAACAAAAAGACGAAAAAAAAAAAAAAGACACAAAAAAGTGTGTCAAGGGGACACAGGAGCCAACTGGAAGAGCTTCCAGTGGCCAAAGCTAGAAGAGTTTGAGAAACAAAAAACAGAACTGAATTAAAACCAGAAGTTTAAAATAAATACTCATCTTTATATAAACAGCTGATTTAATACATGAATAGAACAGAATAGATAAATATAACATCAGAATAATCCAAATAACTTATGTAGGTAATACCTTCTCAAGAAGTGCTGCTTAAGTGTGGGCTGCTCAAAGGACTTATTTTCAAAGAATATAGTGTGAAAATAGGAAAAAAGTAGTGTTACAGTGAAGAAAAATGAGAACTGCTACCTCAGCCATGTGATCATAGTTAATATTATTAATGACATGTTCATACCATGTATTCTTAATATGATGTGATGAGAATAGCACTTTGCCTCTGTAATCTTCCTCCTTCCCCCTGAAAATATCACCAAAGTCTAACCATTAAAAAAAATCAGACAAACTCACGTTGAGAAGCATTCTACAAAACAGCTAGTCAATGCTCCTCCAACTGACAAGGTTATCAGAAACAAGGCAAGTTTGAGAAGCTGTCACAGGCTACAGAAGCCTAAGGGATCATGAGAACTAAATGTCATATATCCTGCATGAAACTCTGAAACAGAGAAAGAACATTGGGTAAAAACTAAGAAAATCTAAATACGTAAGAGCTTTAGTTCATAACAATGATATATTATTAGTTGGAATAAATATAACATATTGATGCAAGATGTTTATAATAAGAAAATGGGTGAGAAGTATACAGGAAACTTCTGTACTAATTTTGTAACATTTATGTGAAACTAAATTATTGCAAAGGAAGTTTATAAAAAAAAAAACTGTTCATGGTTTACTATCAGATTAAAAGCTCTTGCTTTGACAACTACTTGTAGGTTTTGCCTGTAAATGGAGTTACTTCATTCTTTAATGAAAAAAAAAAAAAAAAACAACTGTTTTTTATCTTCTATAGAACTGAGTCATGGCAGAGTAACGCATAGAAAGTAGAGTAAGAATTGTTAAGATTCTGGTAAAGGGATTTAAAATCTACCCCAGTAAATAAGAATGTAATGTATCCACCCAACTGAATATGTGAAAACAAAGTCTAGTCCACAATTGCAATAGCACGTTGTTTGAGTTTTTGCTTGTAAGTCACAATTAATTGTTTAAAATGGTTTATTTTGTTTTGATCTGCTTTAATATGCAACACTTGGTTTTTTTCAAGTTGACAAGCCATTTTTAAAAAATTATTTACAAATACTTATCTCCTTTATCATATTCATATTTGGCTAGATAGTTGCTTATTAATAAAGACATTTAAAGACTAGTGTGTAAAAAAGAGAGGAAGGAAACCAAGTCAGTTATACTTACTGGCTCAAAGCACCTCTCCATAAAAAGTCAGTGGCAAAAATATGTTGAAGCTTTTAGTGAAAATAGACAAAACCCTAGAGAACCACCATTATTCAATTTTGTGTATTTAAACTTGTTTCATTACATTAGAATAAAAAATTTGAGAGTAGATTCCTTAAAAAATTTTTCTAATATTCGTGAGATGCCACAATTTTTAAATACATTTTCATAAATATCACATTTGAAAGCTAGAGTCTCATCTTTGTAATCTTATTTGTAAAATAAGAAGGAAAACACTAAAAATAAATCATGCAAACAAGTATTGATAATTAATTGGAAGTTTTGCCTAAATATACGCATAGCTAAGCATGTTTTCAAATAGGTAATTATATTAGTCCATTTGTATTGCTATCAAGCAATACCTGAGGTTGGGTAATTTATAAGGAAAAGAGGTTTATTTCACTCACAGTTCTGCAGGCTTCACAAGAAGCATGGAACCGGCATCTGCTTCTACTGAGGGACTCAGGCTGCTTCCACTCATGGTGGAAGGCAAAGGGAGCAGGACATGGTCACAGATCACATGCAAGAGAGAGAGAAAGCAAGAGAGAAGGGGAGGTGAGGGGCTAGCAACTAGCTATTGTTGAGAAAATCGATGAGAACCTACTAATTTCCAGGAGGACAGTAGCAAGCCATTCATGAAGTATCTACCACCATGATCCAAACACCTCCAATTAGGCCCCACCTCCAACATTGTGGATCAAATTTCGACATGCTGGTTGGAGCGTCAAATGTCCAAACTATAGTAGCATTCAATTGGATTCTCTGCAATTTAAAAAGAGGAGAAAAGCCAAAGTTAATTTTTCTGAAGCAGGAGATTTAGTTAAGAATTTTAATTCAACAAATAACAGTAAAAGGTATCCAGAATAATCTGTAACCAAATTAAAAATATATACCAGATAAAATAGCATATTTATCCAATAAAATTTTCAAATTATACTTAATGAGCTGATAATTGCAAATCTTCCTTAACCTAAAAATTCAAAAGGGATTCATTTATACTGTGACAGGCATTGCCCAGAATGAATTTAGTTATCTCTGTTTTTAAATGAAGTTCCCATAAATGTGTGAAGTAGGAAACGGGACATAACTATGTCAAATTATTGCAGTTTTAAAATATAAAAGGAAATAAAAAAATGTCAGTTTCAGTTCCATTACTTCCTCAGGAATGACAAGGTGCGATCCGTCAATAGAAATAGGATATGATTAATTGAATTAATAGTGTTCAGTGAAAATGGAGTTCAAAAAGGTTGGCAACTTAAAGGAGTTTAATTTTTAGAGTTGGGTCAAGTGTCACAAGACAGAAAAAGGGCATTTTTGTGACACAGAAAGATATTCTATAATAGCCGAAAAGAGTTTAGGAAGGGAATTTTTATTACACATTATTGCAATATACCAGGATGGTTAGACCTTGCTTTTTACTTCTTGCAAACTAGTATACCAGTTAGAATATTGATGCAATGGCTCATGATTCAAAAATTTTTATTTAATATTATATGTTCTAGAGTATGCATAAAATGTTTTGGTTATTTTATATATTCAATCATATCTAGACAGTTTAATTACTCATAACTGCTACTTATTACAGTGATTACTAAATGTTTGTTTGCCTTATTAGCCTCTTTTGAAGCAATGGCAATAAACTGGCTCATTTGTATTTTATTTATTTATTTTTTTTGTAGAGACAGGGTCTCAATATGTTGCCTAGGCTGGTCTCAAACTCTTAGGCTCAAGTGATCTTTCCACCTCAGCCTCCCAAAGTGCTGAGATTACAGGTGTGACTCATAGTGTTTGGCCTTAAATTCACTCATTTCTATTAATAAAATTGTGAACTGTCTGGTTAGTGAAAGAATATCATAGGACAGTCTCATAAAATAAATTTATTTTCTATATTTGATGTTAAACATAAAAAAGGGTCCAGGTTTCACAGTTGCATCTAAATAGAAAAATATCAAACATTAATATAGTCCTCTTTCTTTGGAAGAAATATCAAATAAAATATAAAATATAAATAAAATATAAAAAGCTCTGTTCATTAAGTTTATCAGACAGTTCTAATCTGAGTTGATAATATTGAAGCTAAAGTTTAAAACAATTAGTAGAATTAGTAAGAATCAGCTTTTGAGATAGTGAAGTGCTGAACACTATATTTTATATAAGAGCTACTGTGTTCAAAGAAGTCCCTCAGAGTGGAAGTGTATGATAATCCCAAATATTTCAGTGGTAGATGTCACCTTTATGAATTAAGTCAAATTATTCTTTGATTCTGTTATTTTTAAGAAATATAAATACCAAAATATGAGGATTGAACCATCCGTCCTTTCAACTACATAGAATAATATTATCAACTAGTAGAATTTCAGAGAATTTTTAAGGAATCCTAGTAAACAGTGGTCTATTTTCAGAAATGAAACATTTGGGGCTTACAGAAGTCAGACTTGTGTCACAGTTATCCTCATGGGGCATAAGGTAAATGCTTGCAAATTTGTGCTTATATACAATGATATATATATTGTCTTTCTAACTTCATTTACTACCAGTTACTTGGGCAACCCAGATATGCAAGCAAGGGTTACCCACATTGTCCCCATTAGAGCGTCAACTGATTGACCACATTCTCCCTGTTGAGAGAATCACACATATGCCATGATCCTAATGCTTCTATTACATATATTTACAGGAAAGTTAATTAATTAATTTCTAACTTGAAAGGTATCTTTCTTACATCAGATTATCTAACATCTGCCTCTTTTAATTATCTTAGTTTATATTTATCCTTCTTTCTCTTTTGTTTCAGTCTTTAATTCAATGTATATACTATCCCAAAACAACTCTGATAGTGAAAGATAAGTTTTTATAATGGAACGAAAAACAATGTATTAGGAAATATATTTTGATGTCCAAAATTAGTTTTATAACCTCTAAAGTTACTTCAAATACAAAAGTTATATACCTCTTCTTCCTGCAAAAACTTAACATGATTGTCTCTGTCACCAGAACTCACAATAAATCGGTCAATAAATAAATAAATACTTGATATATTTGAATACATGTTGGACATCCTTATTTTTAATAAATTTTCCATTAAGAAAGTGAGGTATTAAGTTTATTTAGAATATATGAAATTAGTTAATTTAGTGATTATAGGGAAGAGTGCCTAGGAAGTCTTAAAAAGGAACTGAAAAATACAGGTTAAGAGACTCCACACTTTCAGAATGTTTTAGAATGTAGAATTCTTTTTTTTTAATTATTATTATTATACTTTAAGTTCTAGGGTACATGTGCATAATGTGCAGGTTTGTTACATATGTATACTTGTGCCATGTTGGCGTGCTGCACCCATCAACTCGTCAGCACCCATCAGCTCATCATTTGCATCAGGTATAACTCCCAATGCAATCCCTCCCCCCTCCCCCCTCCCCATGATAGGCTCCGGTGTATGATGTTCCCCTTCCTGAGTCCAAGTGATCTCATTGTTCAGTTCCCACCTATGAGTGAGAACATGCGGTGTTTGGTTTTCTGTTCTTGTGATAGTTTGCTGAGAATGATGGTTTCCAGCTGCATCCATGTCCCTACAAAGGACACAAACTCATCCTTTTTTATGGCTGCATAGTATTCCATGGTGTATATGTGCCACATTTTCTTAATCCAGTCTGTCACTGATGGACATTTGGGTTGATTCCAAGTCTTTGATATTGTGAATAGTGTATATATACCATCTCCAATTTAATATTTTCTAAGAATGAGGCTCCACCTTGCTGGTCACTGATCATTCTCTTGGCAATCTCTCCACAACTGTAGCAAGAATTCTACATTCTATAGCTTTTCAACAACCCCATCAAAAAGCTATAGAATGTAGAATTCTTGCTATAGTTGTGGAGAGATTGCCAAGAGAATGATCAGTGACCAGCAAGGTGGAGCCTCATTCTTAGAAAATATTAAATTGGAGATGGTATATCACATCCATCTCCCAACATGGTTCAGGACACGTGTTCTGGAAATACACACTGGTTATATTAGACACCCAGTTGTGCCACTTACTGCTGTCATATTTGATGTTTTCTTTAATATTTCATGTTTCAGTTTACTTTCCTATAAAATGAAGTAATTATAGTACTCAGTAAAGTTGTTGTAAACCATAAGAGTTAATACATGCAATGTACTAAAAACAGTGCTTAGCATACCACAAATCTTCAAAAGAGTAATTATAATTTTTCATCATTTTTTGCCAATTATCTTGCTGACAACTTTTTATGCTACTGATATTATAATGAAAGCACAAGCAAATAAATAGTAATTAGAGGCCCGGCACAGTGACTCACGCCTGTAATCCCAGCACTTCGGGAGGCCACGGCGGGTGGATAATTAGGTCAAGAGATCGAGACCATCCTGGCCAACATGATGAAAATCTGTCACTACTAAAAATACAAAAATTTAGCTGGGCATGGTAGCGCGCACCTGTAGTCCCAGCTACTCAGGAGGCTGAGGCAGGAGAATAGCTTGAACTATGGAGGCGGAGGTTGCAGTGAGCCAAGATTGCTCCACTGCACTCCAGCCTGGAGAAATAGCGAGACCCTATCTCAAAAAAAAAAAAAAAAAAGTATTTAGAGGCAAAGTAACTCTTAGAGAAAGGACTCTACCTTGCTATATTGAAAGGATTCAAAACAAAAAGTACATTTTCACAACTTTTGCAACTAAACTTCTAGATGAAAAATAGATTGCCTCAATTAGATTCAACAGAATAAGGCTTGAAAGGATATAATATACAGCGTGGTAAATACTGTACTGTCTACTTGAAATTTACTGAGAGTAACCGTAAATATATACAATTCTTATTTATCAATTGTAAAGGTGGAGGTAGGGGTGAAGCAGAATGGAGGCAGAGATCATTGCAAGTAAAAATGTGAAATAGATATATCTAGATTCTGTTTTCTAGTGCCTTAGCTTTATGTTTGTCAGAGGCAGTATTAAAAGTGAGAGTCTCAGAAATAGCAGTTGTGGCTGCAGTACTTAATGACTTCTCTGTTATAACAACATGGGTATGAACTTAAGGCCTATTCCTAATTGCTTGTATTAAATTATATTCTGTGAGAAATAACTAGATCAGTTTTATATTTTCCGTATTCTTCTTCAATGATTCTGTACTTGCATATTCATTCACCACGGCAAGTAACTGCTACAGGCAGAACCGGCATGGCTACTGGTGTGAATAGCACGGTCAGCACTGTAATCAAAATGGTGTCAACTGCAGGTTCTTTGGTGGGGGCCAATTGATCATGACACCCCTAGAACTAAAATAGATGAATAATTTTTTTAATAAAGTCCTGTTAGACTGGCCATACAAAATTTACAGAAAATAAATTTCAAAACAAAACAAAAAACCTCCAGGTCTGGAGAAAAGTGACCTGACTGAAGTCACTACAGTGAAGAATCAGGATTCTTCACCCCATTTCTAAACCTGAGTCAGTTTATAGACACAAAGCTCCTTAAATAAAGGGAAAACAGCATTCCTATGAGAAAGAACATTCTGACATTGTCACAGGTGTGCTTGTGTGACTTGTGGCCACCTACACATGTAAACATGCAGAGAAGAGGAAGCAGCCTGCAGAGAATGTGGTTCATGGACTTTGAGCTGATACGGATCTTTTGGGTCATGGAAAGTCACTGTGGTTTGGCAAAAGATGAATGAAATTTTGGTTCAATTATATCTCATAAAATATTAAGAGTACATTTCTGATTCTATTCTTGTTTATTTCTTTCACTTCTCACACAAATATGAATTAACCATAGTTAGAACCTGGCAGAATATCTACACGGGCTCCTTGTAATAAGAGAGCCACAGTGCAATCCCTTTAATTCTTTACTAAAATAATATAAGAAACAGGCAATACCACATCTCTTCTGGATTTCAGACATTTATACCAATATGGGTTGAGTGTCCTTTATCCAAAAATAGACTTAGAAGTGTTTTGGGTTTCAGAATATTTTTAGGATTTGGGAATATTTGCTTATATATAATGAGATATCTTGGAGATAGGACCTAAGTCTAAACCCAAAATTCAAGTTTCACATATACCTTATATTCATAACCCAAAGGTAATTTCACATAATATTTTAATAATTTTGTGCATAAAATAAAATTTCGACTGCATGTTGACTGTGATGTGGCACATGAGGTCAGGTGTAAAATTTCCCACTTGTGGTATCATGTCATGTTGGTGTTCAAAAAGCTTTGGATTTTGGAGCATTTTGGATTTCGGATTTTCAGATTAGAGGTACTCAATTTGTATCAAGAACTTAAAATATTGAGGACTGGTGGTTCCTGTCTCTTCCCTGATTTTTTAGTTGACATATTGTATATAAAAAGCAAATGAACCTTGAAGGGTATAAGTGGATTATCATAAACATAACCGATATTAACTGTAATCGAAGATAGTTTCCTGATACAGTCTCTTTACTTGCCCGTTATCATTATAGTTCTTGTCATCTTTTGCAAAGCTTTCAATCGAATCATATATTTACTATTCCAGGAACCCACAGTACTACAATTTGTTTTCATCCAGTGATAGCAGGAATGGTTCTTACTATTTTACTTTGCCATAATCTAGTCTACAGGATTGTTGAGCACCTCTCATCTTGGAGCCATCATCCAGATTCATCATATTCATTGTATAGCCTAATAATTACCCTGGAAAACCAGAGCTGGTACTGTAGATAACCTGGACATACATATATGTACCAAGTGATGGGAGAAATAAAACACGAAATTTGGGGTACAGTGTAGCTTCTGGAATGCAGTGGTCAGGACATACAAAAATACTGCCTTTAAATTAAAATTTCAGTTGTGGCACTGTTGCACTCTCTCTACCCCTAAAAAAGAGCCAAAGTTTTTGGATTTTAGAGGTAATAGATATCATATGTTGGCAATGTATCAAGTGGTTGGCAAGCCCTGCCCCTTGAACCATGTGATCCAGAAAATCCAGATTCTCCTCTCCTATTTTACTGTTATATAATCTGTATGAATTTTTTCCAATTTTTATTTTAGATCTAGGGAGCACATGTGCAGGTTTGTTATCTGGGTATATGTGTGATGCTGAGGTTTGGTTATAAAGGATCCCATCACCCAGGTGCTGAGCATAGTATCCAACAATTAGTTTCTCAATCTTTGCCTTCCTCCCTCCCTCCCTCTTCAAGTAGTCGGCAGTTTCTATTGCTGCCACCTTTATGTCCATGAGTAACAAATAACATGTATATTTATACAAACTTTAAAGTTCAATCTTTAGTTTAGGACACCAGTGTAGTATTGAGTTAGAAGAGGAATGAATATTGTCACCATGAGTTGGATATAGTGACTATCGTGGAAAAGGGCGCATAGACACGTACAACTTGCACCTTAGAGTTTTAATAAGAAATAAATTGAATTAAGGGAATACTTATAGGAAAAAATGTATCAAAATGCATTCAATCCCCTGAACTTTCATGATTCTTTAGAGAGGTGTGCTATGTTAGACATAACCAGAATCACAGTGAAAGGGACCTCTCGCTTGCATTGCCCTACGTATTTATGGGAACATGAAGCAGGAAATAAGCATTTCATTGTCTTCAATAAGCCAACCAGAACCAAGGATATGAGTGAAAATACTTTAGTTTGAAAGTAATAGCAGAAAGCAGATATAAGGAAGATAGTTAAGTCAGGCACGGTGGCTCACACCTGTAATCCCAGCACTCTGGGAGGCCGAGGTGGGCCAATCACGAGGTCAGGAGATGGAGACCATCCTGGCTAACACGCTGAAATCCCATCTCTACTAAAAATACAAAACATTAGCCAGGCATGGTGGCACATGCCTGTAGTCCCAGCTACTCAGAAGGCTGAGGCAGAAGAATCGCTTGAACCCAGGAAGCAGAGGTTGCAGTGAGCCGAAATCATGCCACTGCACTCCAGTCTGGTGGACAGAGCAAGACTCTGTCTAAAAACAAACAAAAAAAATAGTTAATGAAGCATGTGTTTTATAAGCAACGTTCAACTGTGGATATTGATCCATTGGTTTCTATCAGTTATTGGTTGAGGTGAGCTTCTGGGGTCATCAACTCCTTGGCTCTTCTAGCTTGCCAAATGTACAGGCTGAGTCTGCTCTGACATCCACAGGAATCTTTGCAGAAATGATGAGCACTCACTTGCAATAAGAAACAATTGGGTTACCCTGAACAAGGAATATGTGACACGACAATCCAGATGGAAGCACCAACAGGATCTTCTGTGCTCTGGTCTACTCATTCTACAAGTTGGATTTATTCATTATGTTAAGTCACTAATTCTCCACAGTGATAGATGATCACAACTTTTGGAATGATAATTACAATAGTAATGTTAAAAATTAAAGGTTACAAGGCCACAATTGATGTTTTCATCCCTTCTTTATACATAAAATAGATATATTTCCACTAAAGATAAATCTTTGCTCTGTCCATGGGGAAAGAGGCCATCATCAGATAGATGATTGGTCTGCTAGAAAGGTAATGTAGCTACACAACCGTATGTCCCAAATCCCTGTGTCAACTACCTCTCTTGCATCAACATCTCTCCCTCAACTCTCATCTATGGCCTAACTGGTCTCTACTGGTGACTTTAGGATTGGCAGGAGCTGGGTTAACCTTGGTGAAAGGAAGCTTATACTATTGGACTCACCCACACTCTGTGTACCTGATGTCATGCATCATGACAGCTTTATTTATGGGACTGTTATGCAAGCACAAAAATGATAACTAAGGATGGAGACTGGTTAACATCATCATGAATGAGCCATTCTCTTTCTCTCTCTCCCTCTGTGTATGTTTGTGCATGTGTGTGCGTGCACACAAACATATATATACCTACATGTGTATATACCTATACGTGTATATATCTATACCTATACATAAATATGTGTGTGTGTGTGTGTGTGTATATATATCTGTGTGTGTATATAATGGTTATGTATGTCTTCTGTAGAAGATGCTTAAATGCTTTCAGGATATGAATCACAACAATTCATACACTTTTGCTTCCCATTGGTCCACAAGACTTTCCCCAAGTTTTTCTCTGTTAGTGAAATTCCAAGTTTGCATCTTCAAGGACCAGACCAAGCAGTTAAGGCATCCACATCTGCCCATGAGTCTATGTACAAACTTACCAATAACTCCCTCTTCCTCCACACAAACTTGAGGACCAGGTGGAGTGCTTGAAAATCTGTATATTATTTCTTCTAACCACTGTCTTTCAGTTGTGGGGCTGTCATTGGCGGCAGCCCATATTTGGCTTCTACTAACGTATGGATGTGACCAAATCTTAAACCGGACCTAAATCTTTTCCTTATCACAAAGAAACTAAATGAGGCCATAGATGTCAGCTGCAGGAGAGATATTGATGCAAGAGAGGTAGTTGACATGGTAATTTGGGACACATGGTTGTGTAATTTATTTGTGCTACCTAAACATACTGAGGGGCTAGCTCTCAAAAATATATATTTTGACTTAACATGTCACTGACATGAACATCACCTCCTTTCTGACCTCCAAGATTCTGCCCTTTTCTACTTAAAACTTTTTTGGAAAATATTAGAAAGAGTATTAAAAAAAAAAAGATAAATATAGAAGAAACTGTCTGCCTAAATCTCTCCAAATTACTTCCCTAACTGAAATTAAGTCTAAACTCCTTAAAAGGACCTATGTTACCTCATTTAGATCATGGGTCTCTGACTCATTTCCTACTTCTCATCCTCTCAAAAACTGCTGTACAAACCTATTGGTTTATTTGCTTTTCTACATAGTTAATGCGATATTTGGGAGAGAAAATGGGTATTTATTTCCTTATCAGATTAACAGTTTGCATTTAAGTTCAGCGCCAACTTGACTAGACCAGCCTTGTAAATTTTATGAGCTATTTTATAACTAATTACACAAAAACAGTTTTGAAAGTACAGTGTAAGAGTTTTTAAAAAACACAGCTGGAAATAATTTATGATTTGCACACAAGTATAATGTTACATAAATTTAATCATGTGATCATTTTAACATTTCTGAGCGTAAACAATTTTGCAAGCTTGAAAAGTCTCAGAGCTTTAACACACATCTCTAATTAGGAAATTATTTTTACTCTTGGAATACTTTTCATATCTCAGTGTAGTGTCTCATGATTTTATATCATCTAATGTCTTACATGATAATTAAAACAGATACTGCGTCATATATAACTGATAAATATTGAGTAGTAAACTCTAAGTACTTTGAAAATGCTTAAGTTAAAACTGTTAGATCAAGGTTAACTCAATCATCTACTATGTGGTCAGTCTAATATATTTAAGAATGAATAAACACTATGATTACTGTGCAATATAGCAAATACAATAGATTTTTAGAAACATCATAAAAACTGTGACTATAAACAGTGGATTTTATACTTGTGTACTAAAATTATTTTAAAGCAACATTTGGAGACTTACAGATTTAAAAATGCCAAGTCTTGAGAAAAATAAATAAGAGATTTTAAAAATTTTGCTGAACTAGAAAAAGAAAGTAATTTGCTCTTTTTTTTTTATCTTGGAAAGCCTGAGACAGTTGGAATAGTTAAGGAAGATTTTCAAAAGAATCCAAAAAATTATTTTTGAATTAACATGAATCTGTCACTAATATATTATTCTTAGTGTTTCATTGCATAATAATAGCAAATTATAGTAAAATCTAATGAAAATAATGTCTTACAAGATAAGAAATGCCTCCTTTTAGCAGAGGGTCCAGATGTTTTTTGAAAATGTCTTGTGCTTCTGTGAGAAGGGGTGGTGGATAAAAGATGCTTTGTCAAATAAATTAGTGAAGAGTTCTTTTTGGCAATATCACAACAGATGTGGATTTGAGTTTTGATGGTTGCCACCAGCTGCACTTCTTCCTAATCCACCAGAAATCATGCACATGTGTCATATTGGAATAATATGACATGAAAGGGCTCATCTAGGTATTGTTAGAAAGATCTTATCTTTCTTTCTCATTGAAGATGCTGAGTCCTTGATTGAGTGTGGATTTCTTACATAAATATAATTAGAATGATGCTGAGACTATTGTGTAAATTCAAAGTTTATAACTATTTTAATATGATCAAGTTTCTATCTATTGATCTGTATTTTTCTATTACATAACACATGCATAAGGCTGAAAAATTTGTAACATATATTGGAGGCTGTTTTTGAGATGAACTAAAACTTTTACTATGTGGAATATTAGGTATTTATTTTGGGGGTTCTCAGTGCATCTCCAAGGAAGTGCTGATCCAGATATCTCATTTTACAGCAATTTTAGGTTTACAGAAAAAATTGAGCAGTATGCATACAGTTCTGATATAAACCCTTTCCTACAGTTTTCCCTATTGTTAACATCTTATATTAGTGTGATACATTTGTTTCCATTGATTAACCAAAATTGACCCACTATTATGAAAGTCTGTTGATTACATTGGGTTCACTCTTGGGGTCATAGGTTTCTATGAGTTTTGACAAATGTACAGCGTCAGGTATCCACCATCACAGTATCTTACAGTATAGTATCATCGTCCTAAAAATCTCCCATACTTCAGCTATTAACCATCTATTGCCAGACCTTTTAGAAACCACTGACCTTTTTACTGTCTCTGTAGTTTTGCCTTTTCAAGAATGTCCTGTAACTAGAATCATCCAGTTTGTAGCTTTTTAAAAGTCTGGCTACTTTCATTTAGCAATATGCATTTGAGGTTCCTCCACATCTTTTTGTGATAGCTCATTTCTAGTTATTGCTAAATAGTACTACATTGTATGAATATATGTAAAATAATGTATATATTCACATATTGAAGGGGATCTTACAAAGCAGCTACAAACATTCATGTGAACATTTTTTTTTTTTTTTCCTGGAAGTAAGTCTTCAATTCATTTGGGTAAATATCTAGGAGTGAAATTACTGGATCATATGCTGACTATGTTTACCCTGGTCATAAACTGACTGTTTTTCAAAGTAGCTGTATCTTTTTCTATTTCCATTAGGAATCAATTAGAATTCCTGTTGTTCCATATCCTTGTCCTCAACTAGTACGCACAGTGTTTTGGACTTAAGCCCTTCTAATGCATGTGTAGTGGTATTTCAATGTTGTTTTCATTTGCATTTCCCTAAGAATGTATCATGTTGAGCAACTGTTCATATGCTTCTTTGACATCTCTATATATTTTTAGTGAGGTGACTATTCAGAATTTTTGTCTATTTTATTAATTTTTTTTTTGTTGTGTTGTAAGAAGCCTTTTGTTGTTGTGCTGTATTTTAAACACAAGTCCTTTATCAGATATATGTTTTGCAAATATTTTCTTTGGGACTGTAGTAAAAACATACAATTAAGTAGAAGGAATAAATTCTAATGTTAGATAACAGAGTAACAATAGTTAATAACAATATATTGTATATTTCAAAACAGCTACAAGAGAGGACATGAAATGTTCCTAATACATAGAAATAATAAGTGCTTGAAGGATACCCTAAATATACTTACTTGACCATTACACATTATATGTATGTAACAAAATATCACATGTATCCCATAAATAGATGCAAATATAATGTATCAATTTAAAAATATAATGTGCATAACAGAAGTCTAATAACCTTTCTATTTTTTCTTCCATTGATTAAGCTTTTGGTGGGGAATTTTAAAATGTATTGCCAAACCTAAGATCATCCAGATTTTTTCCTATGACATCTTCTAGAGTTTTTATAGTTTTTCATTTTACTTTTGGCCTGTTTTGTGTTACTTTAATTTTTGTGAAAGGTGCAATATCGGTGTGTAGATTAATTTTTTTGCATATGGATAGTCAGTTTTTCCAGAATCATTTGTTCAAAAGAGCATCCTTTCTCTGTTAATTTGTCTTTGATGTTTTATCAAAGATCAATTGAATATATTCATGTGGGTCCATGTCTTCACTCTATTGCATTCCTTTGATCTATGTACCTATTTCTATTCCTTCACCAATACCACATTCTCTTAATTACTGTAGTTTTATAATAATTTATAAAGAAGACTAGTGTTAGTCCCCAAACTATATCTTTCTTTTTCAGTCTTTTTGTTAGCTATTCTTGGTCTTTTGCCTTTCTGTGTAATATTTAGAATTATTTTTGTGGATAGTCACAAAATAATTTGTCAAGGCATTAATTGGAATTGAATTTATAAATTAATTTGTGAAGTGCTGACAAATTAATGACATTAAATCTTCTTATATATGAACAGGAATATCCCTCCATTTATTTAGATTTTTTTAAATTTCTTTCTTCAAACTTTTTGTTTTTTTAACTTATGTAGATCTTGTACATATTTTGTTAGATTTGCACCTAAGTATGTCTCCTTTTTTGGTGCAAATGATAGGGGTATCATGCTTTGCATTTTAAATCCAAAATGTTCATTGCTGGCATGTAGGAAGTCAGTTGACTTTCATATGTTAGCCTTGTATACTGCAACCTTGCTATAATTGCTCAATGGTTCTGTTGTTGATGATGATTGCTTGAGATATTCTTTTAGGTAATAGTGTCATCTACAAAGAACGTTATTTCTTTCTTCAAATCAATTGAACATTTTATTTCTTTTACCTTTTATACTGCACTAGCTGAGACTTCCTGTATGATGTTGAATAGGAGTGGTGAGGGAAAAGCATTGCCTTTTTCTCAGTCTTAAACTGTTTTTTCTTTGTTCTCACACTACAGCAATCAATGCAGAAGACCCCTGTGACCAAATGTGTGGGGAGTTTTCTCCACCATCAAGCAAGCGTCAGTTCTGCAGTGGACACTTGCTGGGTGTCCTATGATTTAATTCTGACACTATCTACCTGGAGTTAGCATCAGATCTCACAGGTTGAGGGCTCAGTCCCACAAGCCTGTCTCCCACTTCTGATGACAATTGCAAGTCCCACGTTGTTTTACCTGTGCTTCTAACTGACTGGCTGTAAATTGGGAATCTCACGACTCCCTCTCTAGGTTTGATTGATTTGCTAGAGTAGCTCCCAAAACTCAGGGAAACACGTACTTAAGTTTACTGGTTTATTATAAAGAATATAACAAAAGCTACAGATGAAGAGACGCATAGGGCAAGGTATGGGAAGGGGCATGGAGCTTCTGTGCGCATGCTAGTCACGCCAGCCTCCAGGAACTTCCATGTACTCAGCTACCTGAAAGTTCTCTGTCCTCCATCCCTTTGGGCCTTTTATGGAGACTTCATTGGATAGATATGACTGAAGTATGGATAACTTTGTAGAAATGTGAGTGGATAAAAAGGGTATGATCTAATACTAACAGTCTGAGTGGGGGGAACCCAGCAAGAACTGTGTGTTCAGATTTGTCTTGGCCTCTCTATGCAGCATTTCTTCCTCCAGGGTATGGGGCAGGACCCCTCCTGAAATGGGGGTCTTATGACCTACAGTCAGACCAAGGTAAGCCAGAGAATGTCCTTATTGCCAGCTCCAAAACGGAAAGGCGGGGAATTATGAGAGTACATTTTTAGTGTCTACTGCATGTCTCAACTGGGGAGAGAAAAGAACAGTTGAAAGGAGGGCAGAAGAAGGTCAGAGAGAAGAAATTCTGTTTTCTGAGGCCTAAAGTACTGCAACATTTTAACAAAAGACTGTCTCTCACCTTTATGGCTCTAAAGCTGTTTCAAAGCTTTTTCAGGAGCCAAGGACAAAAAGCCAAATACTTTAACAAAAGATATGCTTATTGTTTTAGTAACTAAGGAAATAATAAACAAGTGCTATGAGAGTTATGAGCCAGAATCAGTGGA
Source organism: Macaca nemestrina (assembly GCF_043159975.1). NCBI lineage: Eukaryota > Metazoa > Chordata > Mammalia > Primates > Cercopithecidae > Macaca > Macaca nemestrina. Next base: position 29,198,348 of record NC_092127.1, read on the forward strand.
CAAAAGTCTATATATATACATATCTTAATATCACACATGATTATATGGTTTTACTTCTTTAGACTCTTGAGATGATGGATTACATTAACTGATTTTTGAATATTGAAACAATCTTTTTGTCTTAGTCAGTTTGGGCTGCCATGACAAAATACCATACATTGGATAGCATGAAACAACAGAAATTGATTTCTTATGTTCTGGTGTCTGGAAAGTTGAAGATCAAGGCACCAGCAAATTCAGTGTCTGGTGAAGGCTCACTTTCTGGTTCATCTGTTTTTTTCGACAGTCCCTTGCAGTGTCACCCAGGCTGGAATACAGTGATACAGTGGCAAGATCCTGGCTCTACCTCTGCGGTTCACATCGTTTTCCCACCTTGGCTTCCCAAGTAGCTGGGGGAGCTGCTACCATGCTGCAGCTAATATATGTGTGTGTGTGTGTGTGTGTGTGTGTGTGTGTGTGTGTGTATGTATGTATGTGTATATTTTAACTTTTTGTGGAGACGAGGTTTTGCTATTTTGCCCAGGGTGGGGTCAAATTCTGGCCTCAAGAGATCCGCCTGCCTTGGCCTCCCAAAGAGTTGGGATTACAGGCATGAGCCACCATGGCCAAATTGGGTCATCTTTATTTAAACACATTCTGATATATTACTTATTTGCTTCAGACAAAATTTGAAAAAAAGTGCTATTTAGAGTTTCAGGTAAAATCCTGCTTACCCTACAAAGAGCCACTAGGCAAAGTTTAATCAAATATAATTTTATTGACTACTATCAAATAAATCATGGAAAAATCCCCCCAAATATAAAAATTATAAAAATATATAAATAAAATAGCTGAATAGTTGCCAAAGAGAGGATATTTTTTCTATGAATAGTTGGTAAAATTTTTCTATGACATTGTTACACTTTTAAAATTTTCTTATATGTTCCATACATTTATTTAATTCAACATCGAAAATTTCAGAGTTTTATTTTTTATTTTGTGTAGGACATTTTTTTTCTTTTTTTTTTCTAAATACTATTTCTATATATAAAGAAGAATTCACAGTGCTGAATTCTCACATTGCTTTTAATGAATTTTCAGCTGATTTTCTTGAGTTTTTCAGCTATATCTCATTTGATCTAATATATAATCTAAAAATAATATTTTGCTTCATTTAGTAATATAAAATACTATATCCATTTAGACTACATACTTATACAAAGCACACACACATACATTAATTTTGACTAAATGCATTTGCTAGTGTGACCAGAATAATGTTACTGAGACACATGGACAGTGGCCATCCTTGCTTTGTTTGACCTTTAATGAGAGGGTTTCCAGTGTTTCACTATTAAAGATCCTTTGCTTTTGCCTTACTTTTCCCTCTTTCCTCTCCACTTCTTCTCTTCCTGCTTTCTACTGTCTATATGAGCTGACTTTCATTTAAAAAAAAGATCCATTTATTTTTAGTAGAATGGAATTCAAATAATTTGTCATTTTTTCAGGTTTTATAGACAATTATCTTTTTCTTTAATCAAGAAAAATATGAAATCAGAAGTATAAGTATCCATTTAATGATATAAAGTCAGTATTAATTTTATAATGGTGCTGTATTTCAATTAGATATAAATATACATTGCTCACACTCTGCTATATAAATCACGTTTTTTTAGCTTTTCAGAAAAACTAAGGGTCAGAGTAGTTACAAACCACAAAGGAAAAAATTAAAGCCGGCCTTCTGTCTAATGAGATTGAGCTTCACTAGACAATTAACTGTAACATCTTCTGTGATCAGGTGTAAGTGGCAGAGTGCTTGTTTTATATCTTTGTCTCTTTCAGTGTAGAAGTTAAGAATAATATTTCTTCCAATTGAAATTACTGTGCCTCCCTTCAGTCATGTGAAATATAAACTTTACCACTGAGGTTTATATTAACTTTGAAAGTTTTTATTGTTTTATTTGAGAAAGTTTTCAAGGGTCATGTATTTTAGGGAGTGCGGTGGTAGGAAAAACATTATTTAATAAAATGTGTACCTGCTATTCACTTCTGTGTAAATGAAATAACTTGTACATTTTTTTCTTTCCTTTTTTTGTTCTAAACAAAAACTAAAGTAACCCTCCAGCACTGTGTGTGTGTGTGTGTGTGTGTGTGTGTGTGTGTGTGTGTGTTTTGAGATGGTTGCAATATTGTGCTTTCTTCCTTCATCAAAAGCTGGAAAACACAGCAATAAAAATACTTTTGACAGCTTCTGAACCTAAAAATAGGTGAGCTTAGTTTATATTTTACTCTGTATATTTAAGAATGACTCAGAGCTCAGGACTTGGCCCAGTTAGAATTTCTGTGTACCTATTCTTTCTAAATTAGCTTTTATAATGCCATGGCTTGGAATACCATTTATAAACTGATGATCCTAAAATACAGAACCTGTACTGCTCTTCTGCATTCCAGACTTACAGATTCAATTTCTTATTTGTTATCTCAACATGGATATTTAATGACAATCTTATATTTATTTTGACCAAAACAAAATGTTTAATCCACTGTTGCTCCAACCAGCAACAGCGTAATATTCTTTTACCTGTATTACTTTATCATCCAGCTAGTTGCTCAGCTTAAAATCTCTAAAATCATTCTCAATTCAAGTACTTGAGTAGTTGCTACTCAAAGTGTGATCCAGGACTACCATCACCTGGGACATTTTTAGAAATGCAAAATCACATTTTCCACTTCAAACCTACAGGTTCAGAATCTGCACTTTAACAGGATCCCTGGATTATTCATATAAATATTACATTTTGAGAAATACTGCCTCATATGGAATGCTACATCGAAATCTATCAGCCATTATTGTTACTTTTATATCTAAATCAAATGCAAAAGAGAGACCTTTTTACTGTCCCCTTTGTTACCACTCTCATTCTTCATCACCTGTCAATTTCCCTGCTTCCCACTTCCATTTTGTTTCTGCATGGTCCATTTTGGTCCTTCTTCCCACAGCAGCCAGAGTGTTCTTTAAGAATTGTATATCAGACCCTGTTGGTTCCCAGTCTTATCATTGCATTTGAAGTTCTTTAGCCTGTTCTATAATGTTCCATATGATCCATTCTTATTTGCCTTTCTGCCTTTGTTATCTACCACTCCAGTCTCACTCTTCTTCGGCTACCGTAACCTGTTCTGTAGATATGACTATGTGGTATCCCATGGTAAATTATCTATCTCTATTGGGGCCCAGTTAACATGCCAGAAGTGTTTCTCAAAAGATGTATAATTCCTCAGGGTCAATGGCATGACACTTTTCAGTATCCTAGGGACCTGCTGTGTGATTCTTTCACTAGAATTTGCCATTAACTCTGAAGCACATATTTTCTCATCACTAACAGCTAAAATAGTAGAATCACTCAGATCATATGGCTCAAGCTTCAAGGCTGTTGGCATGGCAGGCTGGGCCTGCTGGTGAGCACTTTACTTCCCTGAGCTTTACCCAAATTTATCAGCCTCCATGTCTCCCAATATAGGAATCTGAAGAGTATACCTATGGGTAAAATGTACTGTTTCCAGAAGCAAAATAAAACTACCAGGTGGTTTCTTCTCTGAGGTATAGAGATGCAATGTGAAACATTTCTTTTCTTTTATGTGGAGAGAATATTCTCACACACCTCTGACCATCAGGCTCTAAAGTCTTTGCTGAGTGGCATGTCCCTGAAACTTTGTAGTTTGTCTTCCAATCTCTGAAACATGTACCAAGAGCTTTGGCAAACTAGCCACTTTTTGCTTCTGTCCAGACAGTATGATGCCATTGATAAAATACATACATATAATGTTCTGAGGGGCACCTAAGTGATCTAGATCTTTATGAACCATATAATTAACAAGGGGAGGACAGTTAACAGAGCCTTGCAGAAAACCTACAAATTAATATTATTGCCCATTTCACATGAATTTGAACTCTTGCTGCTCCTCTACATTGATGGGAATAGAAAAAAATACATGTTCACCAATTAATGGCTAACATACTATATACCTAAGGCTTTGCTAATCTGTTCTGGCCATGCTTTCTGGCAATGAAAACACTTAAACATAGCTACTGTACTGGTATTTATTTGGCTGAATCTACAGTCATTCTCAGGGATTCATTTAGTTTCTACCAGGGTCAAGATGAAATATAATAGAAACTACTTCTCCTACATACTTTACAACTTTAATGGTATCACTAATCTCTATCATATTTCTATGGATATGGTTTTTCATTTACTCCTTTGGTTACAAGGGAAGGAGGCAGGAAAAGGGCAGCCTCAGAGGCTCTCATTCAACCTTCCCCATTACAATAGGTTTTACCTCATATGCTAAGGATCCTATAGAGAGTTATTTCAATTCTCAAATACATCATTCCCAATTATACACTCAGGAAGAGTGGCAATCACCATAGATTGCAATTGTGCACCTTTGGACCTATTACTCCCGGGCTTCTATTACTTAAGTCCCATTAGCCCTATTTCTAATAAAGATGCCAGCCCTATTTCTATTTAAAAGGATGACATCTCTGCTATCATCAGAAGAGATCCATCCCTGAATATCCTAGTGATGCTGTTTTTCTTCTCACCAGAACTTTTCTGAGAGTTTTTAGTAATGGTGTATCCTCTGAATCTCCTACAAAATACAATCTGTCAGTATTCTAGTCTTACATCATATATACATCTCAGCATGCCCACCTCCTTGAGTCTTCTTATTTCTTCTTCTACCATCCATTAGAGGAACTCACATGTTTTCTACTTTGCTCAGCATAAGCCCTATCTTTTTCTATGCTTTTTGGGCCACTCTAGCTGCAAGTTTGCCCAGTTGTCTGGAGTCCATAAAGGGGGTTAAATCCCATATTCCAGAAAAGTGACCCAAAGTCAATGAAGTCTTGCTTATTTAGTCTTAGATTCTGGTCCCCTTGACCAACCACTCACAAAATCCATTCCCAGGAGTTTTCTCCTGGTTCCCAGTAATGCATCTAGTTACCTCCTAGAGCTGCTTTGTCATATTTACAGCTGGGTTAATCTGGGATTTATGTCTTGTTTTCAGCCTGGCAGGCAAGAGTGGAGGTGCAGGAAGCTCCTGAGGGTAATACTTCCTTTTGTAGACAGATTCTTGTATATTTTTCCTGCACAAGGAAAGCCTAGATATTACTCAGCAATGGGTAAGCCCTTCTTGCAAGTTGGAGGATACAGGAGGATTTGAAGGGCCCAAATCCTTGGAGACATTCAACCAGATTTTTCAATAGCATATTTCAGGATCTGTGGTTTTCCTCAACTGGAATCTCGACCTTAGCCCAGGGTGCGTGTTTCAACATCACTGAAGCTCTCTGACTCAAACTACCAAATCCTATGGCTGTTCTTCAGTTGAGTGTTTTTGCTGCAAGGAGATGTGGGTCTTTAGTAAGATACAGAAGAGGTCTTCTGGCTCTCATGTTTACCTTTAATTGGAGTTAACCTTCCCAGTTTCTTATTATTCCTTTAGAGATTGTCAAGCCAGTTTCCTGCTCAGCCACCTGAGTAGCTGGGATTACAGGCATGCGCCAACACGCCCGGCTAATTTTGCATTTTTAAGAGACACGGGTTTTCTTCATGTTGGTCAGGCTGGTCTCAAATTCCCGATCTCAGGTGATCCGCCTGCCTCGGCCTCCCAAAGTGCTGGGATTCCTGGTGTGAGCCACCACGCCCGGTCTCATTTCTTTTAAATGCCTGAATTAATTTATTTTAAATGCCTGGATCACCAAAACAGCAAGGAGATTTGCAACTGTGAATTTTCCCAGGTCACTGCCATTTCTGTTTTCAGCAACTGAGCCACCAAATTATGTCAGAGATTGTGCATTTCACGCATTCTGTTCAAGATGACATGCTCCTTGCCAAGTGTAGGTTGGTGGCCAGTCACCAAACCCCATTTTAATACTGATTGGTCAATCACTCTGAGTATCAGATAAGTATATTAAGTTCCTCTGAGAAGCAGACACCAAGACTGGATTAGATCTGCACAAAATTAATTAAAAGATATGTGTGTAAAGCATAAAAGGAAGAAACAAGGAAGATAGGGAGAGCATTAAGACCACGGTGCAGGTTTGACACACAGAAAAGAGGAAAAGGATAATAGAATAAAAAGAGCCACAGAACACAATGCAATTCTGGGCGGGGGGGGGGGGGGGTGGGAAGAAAAGAAAAGTCTAGGCCAATGGGGATTCCTGAGCACATGTTGCCCATTGGAATATTTCCTGACTGGTCAAGAATGCGCTAGCACTTGTACCCTATCCTATTCAGTTATTGGCTGGGAGCAGAGCAGAGAAAGTAAGGTCTCAACACAATGAAATCGTGGATCCATACGCCTGTTAGTTACCTCCCTTTCCTGTCAAAGATTCTCTTGAAGGATTTCTGTGGGGCATGTGTCAATGGCCAACAAACCTCCCAACTAATCGGCTTGAGCTCAAGTATTTCTCTCCAAATCTGCTTTCAGGGGAAAGCAAATTAAGAGAGCATTCCCTCTTTATTGTTTTTCCTCTTTCTCAGTGAATTTATAAAATAGTGGTATAACCTGTGATGATTATATCTGCAGAAATTTCAAAGAAAGATTTAAATTGCTCCTAGCATTTTTTTGGTCGGAAAATTTAGACTAGTAATTTCAATTCCTTAATGATTACAGAGTTTCTCAAATTTTTAAAAGTACTTTTTAGATTCAGTTTTGGTAAGTTAATTTATCTTGAAGTGTGTTCATTTCGACTACGTTGTAAATATTTTTGACATGTAGATTTTTACAGTATCTGAATTATTGGTGATATTAATTCCATTTTTTATTGTAATATATATTTTTTCATTTGCTAACTTTTGTTCTCTGTCGATATTGACAAACATTTCCCTATTTTAAAAGCCTTTTCAAAGAGCCAATTTTTAGCTTTGCAAATACCCTTCGTTGTGTTTTTGTTCCCTTTTATCAATTTTTCTTCTGTGTTTATCATGCTTCTAATTGTTTTATATTTATTTTTCTTTTATTTCTTTTGCAAATTTTAAATTTATAATATGCTTATTGCTTTTAGTCTTCTTTTCTAAAATAGACATTTAAATATAATAATTTTACTTGTAACTTCTCCTTTAGTATTCATTTGTAAATCTTTTTGTTATTCAGTAAGTTTTCTTCTTTGATTAATTTCTTTGTTTTACAAGTATGATTTTAGAATTCTAAATATTTGAGTCCTCTTATTAAGAATCTACCTCTTTTACTTCAAATGTATTTGATTGTGGTCATAGTAGAGTATGTACATGTCACCATTTTTGAAAAGTTCTGTTATATCCTAATATATCAACATTTGAACATTTCACATGAGCTTGAGAAGAATATCTAATTTGTAATTTTACATAGAAAGATTGATTTATAGATAAATTTCTGTAAATTAAGTTTGTTAACTGCATATTCCAAATTAACTACACATTTATAAATGTTTCTTCTATATAAGGTTCCTAAAATTTCAAGAAGTGTTTTAAGTTTCTCATTTTAGGGGAGATTTCTCAGTCTCTCCCTGTTATTTTATATGGTATATAAAACACAGAATTTTTGTAACTCTCTGATGAATTAAAACTTTTATCCTTATAAAACAACCTTCTATCCCTAATAATATGTGTGTGTGTGTGTGTGTGTGTGTCTCTGTGTGTGTGTGTCTTAAGGTATTATTTTGTCTGATATAATTAAAGCCATATAAACTTTATTTTGATTCATAATTACCTAGTATTTTTCATCCCTTACATATTTCGAAGTATTTTGGTTTTTATTTTGTCTTCTATTCCAAAACAGATGGCTAAATATTTGAAATCCAATATGTCACCTCTTCTTAAATGGTGGCTTAATCTATTTACATTTGCCATGATTGCAAGCAAATAAACTGATAGTTTTAATTTCTTATGTTATGAATTTATTTATCCTGTATGTATTTGTTTGTTTATTTATGTATTCTGCATATTTTTGTCTTCTCTTGCCCTGAAAAATATTTAAACTTTGTATTGTTCTTGTTTTGTTTTCTTACTCAATTTTCCCCCTTTACTAATGTTCAAACTTCCTTTAGAGGTTCTGTAGTATAGAATTGATAATTGAAACTCAATTTTTTTAATATTTGAGAATTTTCTTTATTTTACTTTTATGTTCAAAAGATACTTTTGCTGGATACACAAATCTTGATTGACAATGAATGATGTTCTCTCAGAATTCTACTCCCAAAATATAGAACCCTGTCTTCAGACTTTCATTGCTGAGAAATCTCTCATCGGTTGAATTGCCCTTAGGTAGGGGATTTTATACGTACCTCTCTAGCTACTTTTAAAATATCTTCCATGAGACTGGCGTTTCTCAGTATTCTTATATGCCTTTAGATGTGCACCTTTTTGTTTACTCGATAATTTTAAACGGTGCTTTGTGTACCTGCGGATTTATATCTTCAATATCTTCAGAAAATGTTTCAATCATGTCTTCAAAAAATACTTCTATCATGTCTTCATCATGCCTTTCGCTTTTCGCTTTGGACTATTTCATTAACCATGTATGATAGACTTTCCCATTCTATTCTTCATGTCTCCTAAATTCTCTCATACTTTGTTTTGTCTCTGTCTACCTACCAATAGTATGAAGCCATTTTCTTCCCCTTCAGAGGATTCTGTTACAATTTGGGGGTCTCTGGTATCTAACGGTGGTAAAGATATTCTGGATTGCCCTCAGGGTACTCCCCTGTCCCGCCATTTTACAGGACCTTCCCTCTCTCAGTTTCAGTTCAGCTCTCAGCTCACAATCTGCTGCTCCCCACCTTTGTTTTCAGGAGGAGGTCCTTCCGAATATGTGGATTACCATACTTCTTTTTGGTTAGTGCATTTCTAGACAAATTTAGAGAGGTATAAGGTACACACCATAGTATTAAGCCACTTTAAGTGTTCAGTTCCATGTATTTGGACAAACATAGATAATTGTGTTAAAATCACAATACTCAAAATATTCCCTTCCTCCACATCATCTATTTTCTAGTTCTTCTTTAAAGGAGAAACCTCTTCCCCTCTGCCTCAGCTTATTAGCTCATGGCAACTGATGTTTCTTGTTACTATAGATTTTGGATATCTTTCTTCTGTGAACCTGCATGTCATTTACTCAGAAGATCTAATTTCACCTGCGTTTGCACCCTGTCCTGCTTTCTAAAGGGATTATTTTCATGCTCTCTTTTAAGTACAGCTGAAGACAATTACCTCTAAATGATCCATTAAACATATTTTTAGCCAAGAGCCACCAAATAGATGAGATCCAGAATTTATTTCCTGTCTCAGATGGGACACAAACGTGATAAGGAGAGAATGTCTGCTCTTTCTATTTCTCTACTTCTCTTCTTGATCTCTCTCTGCAAGTGTGTATGTGTGTGTGTTGGCGGGGGTGTGTAGTAACCTTTTTTTGTCAGAATTTCTTTCACCTACCTGTAAGTTTTTTTACACTCTTTAAGTATAGGATACAGGTAATGAGATGTGGAATCGACATGGATTCAAAGTGCGAGATTTTTAAAAATGTAAAATTCCTCTTTCACCAAATATTGCTTTCAGCAAGATAGGAACATAATAAGACTTCATACTTTTTAATCTTACCGCTCTTGTGTTTTCCTGGCTGATTTGTTTATCTTTTTCATTCTTCTGTTTGTTTATCTCAGAGGAAAACATAGAAGTCTAGCTTGACTCCAGATACTGCCCACAAATTTTAATACAGTACTTCTAAAACCACACTTACTGAAGTAGAAAAAATATTGTTACTTCTAGGAAATAATGTACTTGTAAGTAATTGCAGTGGAGACTCTTTTAAATAATCCTTAGAGCAGAGGCTACTTATTTTATTTTGTCAAAATATATAAGTAAAACACTCCCACCTCAGTATCCCAAAATAAAAAGATATACAGATATATTTTAAATATTTTGTGTTCATATTATTCTCTAATCAGTCTATAATGTTGTTTTCATATTATCCTGCAAATTCCTTAAAACATTTATCTGCTGCAAACCCAGGGCCTTGTAATGTGCATGACACATAGTATGTGTTTAATAAAGACTTTTCTATTGAATTAATGGAATATTATAATTTAAAAGAGTTATACCTCTAAAATTTCACATATTTTAATATTACAGCTATACTCATAGAAAGAAATGCCATTTCTCTTAAATAAAGACTAGGATTTAGACTATACGTGATAGAAATATCAACTGTTTGCATTTGTAAATCAGCCCTGACAGGGAAATTGCCTGTTTAATTAACATCAGAAAAGCTGATTATTCCAGGAAATATGACATAGAATTCAAAAATTGAACAATACACCGCTCCAAACTAGGAAAATGACAGAAGATGCAATAGGAGACATATTATACAGCCATGTGAGTAATATTTCCTTGAGTGTTCTACTGAGGATGAATGGGTGTTTAAAAACAGAGCCTCACTGTTATCACACTTATGTGATATTGGTAGATGTTTTAAATCTATTTAATATGTACTAATCCATGTGGATTGTGCTATTCACCACTGGTATGCTTGTAGCATATATAAAGACTGCATATTGATAAGGATTTAAAGGATGATACCTGAGAGTCCTGGTTAGTAACAAAATTGATTTTTCTCTTTCCTCTGGGCCTAGAGCCAGACTCCATGTGAGTGGAAAGGGTAGCTGCCACCTTTACTCCTGGCCCTTGGAAGCCTCCATGTGCCTCTCACCAGCTTTTTCCACTTCCTCATGATTGGAATGGATTCTACACTCAGAGAAACCTTCTATGGAATGTGTTAAAGATACTGCACTTCCTGAATCTTATCATACCTCCTTGTGCTCTACTCCCTGTGCTCTACTCCCTGTGGCTTGTGAGTTGAAAAAGCAGTATTCTGGTTTTGAGCACTGTTCACCTGGGCCTGTTACCCAGTCTACTTTAACTATTAGTGTTACCAGAAAGGAGTCCTGATCAAGACCCCAAGAGAAGATTCTTGGATCTTGTGCAAGAAAGAGTTCAAAGTGGGTCCATAGAGTAAAGGAAAAGCAAGTTTATTAAGAAAGTAAAGAAATGAAGAAGGGCTAATTCTTAGGCAGAGTAACCCTGAAGGTTGCAGGCTGGCCATTTTTATGGTTATTGCTTGATTATGTACTAAACAAGGGGTGGATTATTCATGAGTTTTCTGGGAAAGGAGTGGGCAATTTCCAGAACTAAGGGTTCCTCCCATTTTTAGACCATATAGAGTAACTTCCTGATGTTGCATGCCATTTGTAAACTGTCATAGCGCTGGTGGGAGTGTCTTTTAGGTGCTAATGCATTACAATTAGCATATAATGAGCAGTGATGATTACCAGAGGTCACTTTAATCACCATCTTGGTTTTGGTGGGTTTGGCTGACTTCTCTACTGCATCCTTTTATCAGCAAGGTTTTTGTGACCTATGCCTTGTGCCAAGCTCCTATCTCATCCTGTGACTTAGAATGCCTAACCTCCTGGGAATGAAGCCCAGTAGGTCTCAGCTTTATTTTGCCCAGGCCCTATTCAAGATGGAGTTGCTCTGGTTCAAATGCCCCTGACATATTTCCCCGTCCCTTTTACAAGGAAACCCTTAATCCTCAGGGTTGTAGATGGACAAAGATTCATTAGGGGTGAAGATAATTCTGCCTAACTATTAGGGTCTCTAGTAATCAGGATAGAGAGGACTCAGTTAGAAAGTATCCAGTATGGTAAGGGCCATTCATAACTCTGACAAAAGGTGATATCTGGAAGATTAATAAGTGTTCAATTTAAGAAAACACTCAGTAAGTTTATCCTGCACTTCAACACAAAAGGTATAACAACAATGTATTCCACAACTATAAGGTAAAATAAGCAAAATTATCCCAAATAAACTAAATAAGAAAGCTCTTCATGAACTAGGCAATTGTTGGAACCAAGCTACTATGGAGATACTAGCTGAGTATAATACATGCCCATAATTAGAATGCCAATCTTGATTTTTACATTACCCATCCCACTTATTTCTTTTGAACAGTGGCCAAATATCACAGGTTGGTGCCCAGGAATAAGCAGTCAGTCTAAATTACAGAAGAAAAGCCTCAAAAACTGGCAAGACTAGAATTTAATAACTGGTGTACCATAGTTTTTGAAACATAACTTTGTTTCTCTCTCTAGTCTTCCATTTTTACTAAAGACAAATCATGGTAAGATGAATTTGTCATACTTAACCTGATTTTTTGTATAAAGTGCAGTAAGAATAATATTTTTAACATAGGCTTTTTAAATTGGCTTAATGGAAATCTGTTCCATAAGGATTATCAGAAAAGCCTTTTTTTTTTTTTTTTTTTTTTTTTTTTTAAGCTGAGTCAAGCCATGAGTTTGTACTCTCAAATACCTATGGGTTGAGTAAGGTCCTCTCCTCTTGAGGTCCCAAGATAGCTTGGGGCTCCTGGGTCTGTCATAAAGTGACATTCTTTACTGAGCATTTCATAAACAGATCTGGAACCCTGTACAGGGAATGTATAGATAAGGTATGAGGCCATTTTTCCCATTGGGCTTTTATTGTCCCTATAAGTCAGGCTTCATTACTTAAAGGAAAGCACACCATTCCAATCAAATCTTTGGTAAAATAAACAGTTTCTCCAATTGTGTCCCATTACAAAAGAAAAGAGATTCTTATTGCTGTAAGTTAAGAACACTCACAAAGAGTGTCCAAATCCTGGAGAAATCGGGTAGAGAGAAATATGCTCCAAATTTTGTTCACAGGAGTATACTTTACTCAATTATTAAGATCTGTAAATAGATCAAAAGAACAGTTTTCTTGGCAATGAAAAACAAAACAAAGGATCAGCAACATTTTAAGCAGAAAGTCAAAAAAGTTGTTTCAGTCATCTATTAGTTCAGTCCCTGCAGTTATCTCTGGTTCTCCTTGATATGCAAGAACATTTCAGCTCTTCATGAGTACTGGAAGTTTTTTCTTCTATTCTGATGTCACAGTCTCCAAACTTATCAGAAATCTGCGTACAAGAGCACCTGCCAAAGTCCTATAGCTGATTATAAGCCACTTTATGAAGAGGATCGAAACAAGACAAAAATTGTGGATAACAAAAAGTTTTTGTTAGGACAGTCACTATTAAAGCCACACTTGACTAGGAATTTGGTTACTTCTATGGGATACAGCAATTTTACGTAACAATTATAATTATTAATAACATTCTGTACATTAAGTTATATCGGAATTACAGAAGTTTCCTAATTTTGGAACACATACTAATAACGTTTTTATACAAACACACCCCAAAGAAAGTCAAACACTATTTTATTCATTTAGCCAGAATTATAATGCAAAAACTTTAAGGCAAAAATCTTTACTCATTAATAGAGGGAAGACTTAACTTTCCAGGCAATTTGTCTCTTTTTTTCCTTATTTTTCCCGAGTTTATTCAAAAGGCAATCAAAAATATTTCATTTTTTAAAATATTGCATGAATATTTTGTTCAAGAGATATTTGAAATTTGCCTTTGCATTAGTCTACTATTCATGTCAACCTCAATTTTTTTTTTTTTTTTTTTTTTTTTTTTTTTTTTTTTTTTTTTTTTTTTTGAGATGAAGTCTCATTCTGTCACCCAGACTGGAGTGCAGTGGTGCGATCTTGGCTACTGAAACCTCTGCCTCCAAGATTCAAGTGATTCTCCTGTCTCAGTCTCCTGAGTAGCTGGGACTACAGGTGCATGCCACCACCCCTGGCTAATTTTTAGGATTTTTAGTAGAGATGGGGTTTCACCATTATTAGCCAGGATGGTCTCGATCCCTTGACCTCGTGATCCACCCACCTCACCCACCTGAAGTGCTGAGATTACAGGCATGAGCAACCATACCCAGCCAACAACAATTCTTAATAAAATCTTGTAGACAAATCTATTCAATTTTAATGTCTGACCATAAGAGTCTCATAAACACTTTTTGAATAACCCTTTAAAATTTTATGTTAAAGAGCAGATCAGTGCCCTAAAAATAACTATGTTTTTCTTTTATTCCTTTGTTCAGTCTACAGAAAAACCAAATACTGTGTCTTTAACTTTAGCCAATATGTTCATACACATATTTCTTTTAAAAGATTAATTTTTCACAAATCTTCCATAACTTGTTCAAACCTTCATCTTTCATGTAACTTAAAACAATCCTTTAACTCTTTAAAATCCACATTCCCATGCCTTCTTATAATCGTTTACTGAAAATACATTTCATTTTCCTTACACACCTTGCATGTAAAACTGTTTTTATTCCCCAAAGATTACTAAAGTCATGTGAATTGAAAGGCATTATATTCTTTTTGCTTTTCAGACAAAATATTTGATTTAAGCCCTTTTTATTTTTGAACCAATGAGTCAAAGCTCTTTCATATATAAATATCACACATATAACACATATAAGCACACAGACAGAAAAAGATCCAGTACTTGCAAGATTTTTCATTTTCCAGTTTTTGTTTCTCTTTAAAGCATGTAGTGTCCATGGCCTAATAAGCAGGCACAGCTGGAAGGCAAAACAGATTCCCCAAAATTCAGGGTCTCATTTTTATACCAGTTCCTGAATCCCAAACAGAGGGAATCAGCCCATCTCCTCTAGGAGTCTTATCTCTCAGTGCAGGCTGGGGACATTTCCATAGCTTCTAGGTGGCTAAGAGCATGCTTCTCTGATCCAAACATGCAAAGAGATGCATATTGCCCCATAACTGCCATTAGTTATCCCCGAAGGTATATTTCCTACTTAGTTATCATGCACCAAAGTGTAATCATAATGCAAAGTAATTTCTGATGACCCCAAAATTTGAAAGCTTCAGATAATGCAATGCAAAAATGAACAGAGACTTAGTTTTTGAGAGAGATCTATCTACTTTCAATTCCTGGGGTTTCATGAGGAAAGCAGAGGCTTTTCCCAAAACTGGGTCTGTGGTGCCTCATCTGTTTTTCACAAGGAGTCCAAGGTTGTTAGAGCTTGAACATCTGCTTTTAATTAAGTTGATTTTAACCATAGCACTCTTTTGAAAAACACTTTTAAATCTCTTATTACCCAACTCTAGCCAGACAAAATGTGTGATACTTCTGACTTTTAAACTTTACCAAAATAACCTCCCATGCAATACCAATAAGCCTTAGCTACTAAGCTACAGCATTGGACATTTCCCACTACCTTTCCCAGAAGGAGCCTAGAGCAGCCAATTTTCACCTTGAAAAGGCTTTTAATTGCTCAAGACAATGTTTAGGGCTAACTATGACATGAATTTCAAAATTCCTGTCCTGCAGATAGCAAAGACTAAGAGAAAGTACTGCCAGCTGGTGGAAGGTCAAGCTCTGAAGGTTGCAAAACAAGATTAGAAGAAAACTTTGTCTAGTTTTTTTAAGAATCTGCAGCACACTTTGCAACTGACCAGCTTGCTGGGCCATCTTGAACAGCAGACTTACGGGCTCCTAAGCCCATATTCTATCCTAAGGTATTCCTCTTTATGGAAGAATGATACGGAGAGACAAATTTATAGCACAAAGCACAACAGATTTGTCACAGCTTAAGATAAGCTTCACAAATCCTTTTCCCATTAATCAAAACTTTACAGAGGAGATAAACAGTGATTTTTACCATTCATTCAACCAGTTTGCACAGAGAGTTTTACTGGAATACCAGATTTCTGGGTTCTTTTTTCCTGAGCAGCCCTAGTGACCCTGTGCAACACACCACATTCCTGGGGGCCAAGACACATCACCAAGATGCCACTCAAGGAGTTGCATGTGGTAACCAAATAAACATTTTTCCTTCCAGCCAGAGCAGAATACATATGACAAAACATAGACATTAGCCACTTCGTTTAGCACCCAATATCAAACTGGCAAGGATCAAATGTGCCCCTGATTTAGCCCTGTCATCTTTATTTCAACCTCCAACTGGGAGCTTCAGTATGTGGTCTCTGGGCAAGATCTTTGCCTTGAGTAACAGAAAATATGGAAAAGAGATAGGAGAGAAAGAGAAAAAAATATTGTATGCAGCAGGGTGAGGAAAGGCAAGAAACTCAGAGAGGCCACAGAAAGACCCACCCATTGCAGTGACACTGGAAAGTTCAGGCAGCTGCTTGTCAGTCATGAAGGGATCTTTTCCGGCAGTCCTGTAAGTTCTCAAGTTTCCCCCATTTGGGGAAGAAAAAGCTCCTCATTTCCCATGGTCCTGTACATACCTAATCCTATCACCCACAGCCATCAGCAAAGAGTGCAAGGCAGATTAATCCAAAGAGAACAAATGGTTAACATCCCATAATTCCAAATCTGTTCTTAATCAAGAGGGACTTTACTGAGAGGGGACTCTAACCTCCTAAATCTTAAAAAGAACTCTAACCCTCCTAAGTTGGGACTTGAACACAAGTTTGGCCAAGTGTCCTTGCCATTGATTGAGAGGGACATTTAACCCTCTCTGTCTTAGGAGAGACTCTAACTACCCTAAATTGGGCCTTTAACCCAATGCCATTCTTTACCTCAGTAGCCCACCAGTTACCCAACATGGGACAATTGGTGCTGTAGTCTATTTCCTTTGGTTCAGGGGTCTCCTCAGTGTCATCCCTTTGTAATTTCCCAGGAAGATGTTACCAGAAAGGGGTCCCTGTCCAGACCCCAGAGAGGGTTCTTGGATCTCATGCAAGAAAGAATTCAGGGCGAGTCTATAGAGTAAAGTGAAAGCAAGTTTATTAAGAAAGTAAAGAAAGAATGGCTATTCCATAGGCAGAGCTGCTCCTAGGGCTGCTGGTTGGCTATTTTTGTGGTTACTTCTTCATTATATGCTAAACAAGGGGAAAATTGCTTTCCAAGAAAGAGGTAAGCAATTTCCAGAACTGAAGGTTCTTCCCTGTTTCAGACCATATAGAATAACTTACTGATGATGTTGCCGTGGCATTTGCAAACTGTCATGACACTGGTGAGAGTGTCCCTTAATGTGCTGATGCATTATAATTAGCGTGTAATGAGCAGTGAAGATGACTAGAGGTCACTTTCATCCCCTTCTTGGTTTTGGTGATTTTCGCTGGCTTCTCTACTGCATTGTTTTATCAGCAAGGTTTTTGTCACCTATGCCTTGTGCCAACCTCCTATCTCATCCTGTGACTTAGAATGCTTAACTTCCTGGGAATGCAGCCCAGTAGGTCTGAGCTTTATTTTACCCAGGCCCTATTTAAGACAGAGTTGCTCTGTTTCAAATGCCTCTGACATTATTACTTATGACTCTAGTAGTATCAACCTAACTGCTATAAACCAATAATTAAATTCTAGGCCCCTCAACTAACTGAATGGACCACCTACCCTGACCAAAGGGATCCCCGTGAAAACCTGAAAAACTAGTTCAGACTGTGAGAAGGGTGGAAGGACAAGTCTCATTCATTATATCTTCTCCCTGCCAGAGTTTAAGCACAACTGACCAGCATTAACATTAAAATAGAAATATTAAGACTGATAAAATGGGAGAGACACCTGGTTAACCTCAGGCATTATATGGGGAGAGACACTTGGCTGACCATAGGCATTCTAACAGGAGAGACACCTGGTTGACCTCAGGCATTGTATGGGGAGGGACACCTGTTTGTAGCAATGAGGTACCCAACTCCAACCTGACCCTGCTATGGCATCACATAACAGACAGTTGGTCCTATCAAAGTATTTTACAATAGGAAATCAAGTATTTTACACCAAAATATATTACTTTGACATATTTTGGATTGGCCCTGCAAATCTATCTCTTGGACAGGTAATATGCATTCTGTGGAGTATCCTCTTCCCTTTCAAGGTTTTTTCTTGATCCCAGAGAGATTTAACGATGACACTGACATCCTTTAAAGTCCAATAAAAGACATTTACCAACTCTCTGAAGCCTCCTACCTAGTGGTTTCATCTAGCTAACAAGAACCTTGGCTTTCATAACCCCCTTATCTTAACTCAGGCATTTCTTTCTGCCGACTTCAACCTTTTAGACAAAGCTCAATGTTTTCAAACAATTACCAATCAGAAATACTTTGCATTCACCTATCATCACCTGTAAGGCCCCCAGTTCAAGATGTTCTGCCGTTCTGGGCTGAACCACTGTATACTGTGCCTGTATTGATTTACGTCTTTGCCTATAGCTTCTGTCTCCCTAAAATGTATGAAACCAAGTTGTAACCCAACCACCTGTACATGGGCTATAGGCCTCTTGAGGCTGTGTCATGGGTCATGGTCATTCACATTCAGCTCAGAATAAACCTCTTCAAATATTTGATAAGTTCTAGAATTGTTCCTCAGCACTGCAGATGTGCTATCTTCTTATAAAAATCTGAAATATATCAATTATGTTGAAGTATATTAATCCTTCCTGCATACGGAAAAGATTCTGTTATCTTTTTCTATATTATCAATAAATGACATATTAATATTTATATGTTGCATACAGACATTATTTCAATAAAGCCAAGTATAACATTTCAAAAATTATAGAGAAAGAACAACGGAAATGAAGAAAGTTTTTTATCCTTTTGTTTTATATTCTTAGAATAAACTAGAAAACTCTGTTATTACTCCTCACACAGGTGGAATATGTTGTGTATATTTTTTTAAAACAAAAACATAGCACTTGTGTTTTTTAAAACGTTTTCTTTAGATTAAATATGTTTTTTCAATAATAAAACTTATCACAGAGTTGTAATGAATTGATTATTTGGTTAAATTCTCACGCCAGCCACCTTTGCTCCAGCTGAGGAATAAACAGCAGCTTCTTTGTAGTACTTTACAAATGCTTACATAATAAAAATGTGTCTAAAACTCAGAAGGTAGAAAATGGAGACTGTAACAATAGGCATTGTCACTAAACAGTTCTGACACAGCAGTGTAAGTGTGTTCCCTGTGGGGCAACAACAAGACATTCAGCAGGAAATGGTATCATTATAAAGGTATTATGGATATGGTCATTAAAGTCAGCAGCAGACTCCTGTTCTGTGGAAGTGTGCTAGCCAAGATGTTCTTAGCAGTTTTCATCGTATTTTTTTAAAGAGGAACATGCAAAATGACATGTGTAAACCTTGACAACTTGCCTACAGGGGCTTCATTAAAAGCATTTACCATGAAAAATCTTGATAACAGTCTTTTGTTGGAAAACGTAGCTGAAAGCTGTCAAATTCTGGTCTTCTGTGTTGCATAATGAGCTACTGCCATTGTATTGTCCTGAGCAGAGCTCAGTTTTAAAGGATTCTTTAGGAATGGTCTCCTACATTTGTCAAATGTACATGTAACTTGGAATTTTGGTCCTGGATGTTTATAATATCTCTCACCTAAGCTCTGTAAGCTTTTCTTCCTTGGCTTATCCCCTGGTAAGAAGAAATAGACAGCACAAAGAAGACAGTGATGCTCTTCCCAGAATACACTAAGCTTTCAGTATGGTTCTCATTTGGGCTAGTGATTTGCTCCATATGTCCTCACTCCTATTGCTATACAGTGTGAGTTTAAATACTTCATTTTTCTTTGGAGTTACCAGGTTCTTTATATTTTTATTGTATTTATTCTTATATATTCAAAACTAACTCCCCCATTCTTTCAGAAACCACTTTTGTTTTTCCCTTTAAAATGTAAATAAAAAATGTTGTCTTTTACTTCTTAGGCTATGGCAGTTGGTATATACTTAAAATGGAATAAGTAGTTTGAAGCTATTTCTATATCCTCAGAGTCCTATATATATATATATATACACACACACACACACACACACATAAGATAATCATATAATATACATAAGATACACACATATCTTACTCGAGGTATGATATACATAAGATATATATACATAATACCTATAATATACATAAGATACACACATATCTTACTTGAAGTATGAAAAGTTCAACAAGAAGCATATTCTGTTTTTGTTGTAAAATCCAAATTGTGGATTTTTAATGCTAATAAGTTACTTTCTTAGGCAGAAATATTTTTTTTATTCTGTAAATATTCTTTTTATTTCCTCAGTTGTCTCTTGGTCATTTTCTTAAAATGGGCCTCATTCCCTTTCCTGGGCTTACCCTGGTGACAGCTCTTCAGATCTCAATCATCTCTTGCAGTACCTTGACTCTATTATTATTTGGCCCCAAAGGAACTGACAATGCATTGATCCTGTACCTATTACCCAGTCCTCATACCTGTACTGTTCTCAGTTTTCTCCACATCCAGATTAGAATTCATGGCAGATCATTATTGCCACTCCCTTGAAACATCCTCACTAGCCTACATAATCTATTTTACCCATAAAATTGCCTAGAGAATTCCCAGTCTGGGAATCCTCCATCCACCCTGTGCTTGAAGTAAAATACCCAACCTGCTTGACTGGACTCATTTTAAATCATGACTCCTCACCTCAGGTGAGCCCTTAACGTGGCCTGGCAATCCTCTTACAATTTCCCAGCGGATTAACTCTCCCACTCTCTTCAAGAAGATATTTTATACTTTTTTTTCATTCCTTAGAATGTGACACCACTACCGCTTCTATCCCAATCTTAGCTTTCTTCTACTTCCCTGAGAAAATAGGAAGAGCAACATAAAAGAAATTTTGGACATACTCAGTTCCCATTTCCCACTCACCCATCCCTCTTCTTGTATGTTCTGTGCTTACGTTTGCTAATACATGTGGATTGTTCCACCTGCTCACTAGATATCATTCACTTCTCTGTATTTGGGGACATAATTTCAGGAATCATTCCCTCTCTCATTGTTTTATTCCTTTCTCTTTTCACATCAAATATTTATTTTTTGTTTACAATATAACTGCCTCACTTGCTGTACCACTTTACAGTGAAAAACCTTATTGTCTTCCTATTTTAGTCTTTCTTGAACTCATTAATTTTCACTTTTCTTACCCAACAATAAAATCTTCACTTTTATCCATTTTGCTAAATTCAATGGGTGGTCTTCTGTTCATATTTTACTTACTCTGTCAGCTGCATGCAATTTGACAGGCTTTAAATGCCGTCTATTTGTGGATGATTGACAAATACTTCTAGTTGGAATATATATCCGTAGTTCTGGATTCATATATTAAAATTTTTACTTGACATCTTCACTTGAATGCATTAAATATTACAAGTATAAAAGTTTACTCTTGATTTCCACCTAAAAATTGTCCTACAGTTTTCTGTAGCTGAGGAAATGGAAAGTTCATCTTTCCATTTAGGCAAAATAGATCTTAAATTTATTTTAGCATCCACATTTTCTTTTTAAGCTTTATACTCAACCCATCAATTAAGATTTACTCTACACGCAAAAACATACAAAATATGTCCTCTTGGCACTGCCTTCACCAATAACAACCTGGTTCAGGCCACCATGTCTTTTTTTTCCTCCACGCATTATCATTATAACCTCCCAAGAGGTCTCCCTACTTTTACCCCCGTCTTCCTACATCCCTTTTCGACACAAAAGTCAGAAAGAATGCTGTAAGTGAAACCATTACACTCTGTAGCACAAAACATTCTAATAGATTTTTATGTCACTTAAAGTAAAATTCAAAATCTTTAATTTTGCCTATACAATCCTACAAAGTCTGGCCCCTGATTCCACCCTGACTTAGACATACTTCCCTCAAAGTTGCTCTCTGTGCTGCAGTCACGCAGGCCTCGTCGCTGTTCTTCAACCAGGTTGAGTCCTTTTAACTTCTGCCTTTGCAGTTGCCTTTCTCTCATGAATTTTCATGGCCACTACATAATTTGTAACTTTTTTCCTTCAGTTATATGCTGACATTATGCTTTCAGTCCTTCTTTTACTATTCTATATGGAAGGAAAATCCCATTCTTTGCTCTGCGTAGTCTCTGTTCTCGGCATTCCTCTTTTCCATTTAATGTATTACCAGATGTCAGAGTACACGTTTTATTTGTTTATCATTTATCTTCCCCAACTAGAACATAAGTTCCTCTAAGAGTAACATCTTTATTGTGCTCCCAGCTGCTACCACATTGTCTAACACATATTAGATGTTAAGTAAGCATTTCTGGAATGAATGAGTTAATGTGTTTCCTTGCAAACAAATTTCAATAATTATACTTTCAACTAGTATTTAAGACACATATCTTAACTTACATTTCATCCTCCATCAGTGAGTGGGGAAAGTGTTAAGTCCTTGATTATGCAGATTTCATATAAACAGGACACCAGGTTGGGAATCAGCATTTGACTTCACTTCCATTTTTGATTATTCATGAAAATTTAAGTCTTACTCTGCTTGTATTACATGGCCTTTTTGCTGTTTATAAGATACAAACTGTGCTATCCATTCATAAATTTCTGAAACATACTGTTTTTTTCTCAGATTATCTGTGTATTTTATTTTTGGATATAAGATATGACACATACTAATGGTAGTAATTATAAATTGAAAATATATATTTAATTCTGTCAATTCTCTTTTTTTTTTTTTCTTTTTCTTGAGACAAAGTCTCACTCTGTCACCCAGGCTAGAGTGCAATGGCATAATCTTGGCTCACCGCAACCTCTGCCTCTCAAGTTCGACTGATTCTCCTACCTCAGTCTCCCAAGTAGCTGGGATTATAGGCACCCACCACCATATTTTGTATCTTTAGTAGAGACGGGGTTTTACCATATTCGTCAGGCTGGTCTCAAAATCCTGACCTCAGGTTATCCACCCACCTCAGCCTCCCAAAGTGCTGGGATTACAGGTGTGAACCACCGTGCCTGGCCAATTCTCATTTTTATCTTAAGGTTTTTTATTTATAATTATTTGCTGAATTTCTGTTGGCACATTATGACTGATGATCTCAGTGCCTTCATTGTTTATTAACTGTGATATAAAATTATCTGCTTTATTACATGTAAGAAACTTCACTTCAAATTCTGCTTTTGTGTGTTTCTGATTTTACTGATCTTATTTATTTTTATGTTTCCCTGGTTATGTTTATCCAGTTATAATCATTACCTTTCTTGTCAGTTATTTAAAAATATTTTTATATGAGAATCATATATTTAATTACACAATGTTGTAAATGATTCTGTGGTTATTTACACTTATTATTGTGACTGATATACAGCTGGTTTTTTTTTTTTTTTGGTTGTTGTTGTTTTGTTTGTTTGTTTTTTGAGACATGGTCTCACTCTGTTGAAAGGAGTTAGCCAGCTTGCTTTAGGCAGACAGTAAAACATGGGTCCCTGAAAAACCTGCAACCCATCCCATAAGTGCATACACTAGATACTTTGTGCAGATAAGGGAACTTGCACAGGGGTCTTGCCTAAATATGACAGCAGTGGAAAATTCTGTTCCTTAACACATGTGCAGTAAGGGAAATAAATCAGTATGGAGTGGCTCAGTCTAAGGGCCTGCAAGCACACTGGAAGGATGGGGTGGAGCCACCAGGAATTTGCACCTTAAGTCCTGGTATACAACTGTGAAGGGGGCAATGGCAACTTGCTTTCAGGACCCCTCTCTTCGCTGAGAACTTTCCTTTTGCTTAATAAATTGTATTCCACTCACCCTCTGGTGTCCGGATCCCTAATTCTTCCTGGTCTTGAGGCGAACCTGGACCTAGCTGAGATAAGAAGCAGAAATTCTGCATCACTGTCACCCAGGCTGGAGTGTAGTGGTGTGATATTTTCTCACTGAAACCTAGACTTCCAGGGCTCTGACGATTCTCCCACCTCAGCCTCCCAAGTAGCTGGGACTACAAGTGTGCAACACCAAGCCTGCTAATTTTTGTATTTTTGGTAGAGATGGGGTTTTGCCATGTTGCTCAGGCTGGAAGAGCTGCTTTTGTTTACTCGAAATTTTTCTTATACCTTGATATATGAATTGTATTTGTCCACTTTTATCTTGTATTATTTTCAAATTAAGAATTACATTTTAAATTCCGCTTGTTTAAAATTTTCAAATGTAAGTATGTCACCCTATTTTTATAATTATCAAAAACAAAGAAAGGATATCTTCTGATTTTTAATAAGTAATATAAGGAATATTTATCATTTTTAAGCTTCTTTCCAGTTTTCATGATTGTTCATGTATTTCTAGAGTTTTAAATATGAAGTAACTTTTATTACTTTTAAAATCTATTAAATTGTGTCACTTGATATTATATCTTCATAAATATTAATGGAGCATGGATATGAAGAACAAATATAAATATACTGATCATAATTTGATTTTGTGTATGGTATACATGAATGAGAAATATATTCTTTAACCAACCTGTATTAACTTACAACGTAAATCTTTTACATGTCAACATAGGTTAAAATTTATCTTACCAGTAAGATACAACTGTTGAGTTATTCATAATTAGAATTTGGTTTCTCTGAGTGGCTGTAGAAATCAATCAAAGCCAAGGATAAATTTTCATTTATTGTGACAGACATGAAATATAAAGATTTGTTGGAGAGCCAGACTGATATGAAATAAAAGTTACTGAAAGCAGAGTTATGGAGCTACACTACAAAAGAACTGTATGACCTACCTTACTACTTCAATTTTCCATGTAGAGGGGTCTTGACATAAATTCATGTCAGTAAAGTTAAAGGCCAAGAAGAGTTACCCATGGTCATTAATACATCATTCCTTTTTAGTGGATGTGCAAATCCAGTGGAAATGATAAATTTCCTAATGTTGAATAGTTAATTAAACTATGTGCATGATTTATAAATATAACCTGAAATGGGTTTCCTTTCTGTGGTTAACTTGGGCACTGAGGAAATACATATAATGAGCATTTACAGATTATTGCTTACCTCTCCATAAACACATATATTCCCTTTTTTGTTGTTGTTTTTTCACTGCTAATATTTTTATTCTGTACATTTTCTGTTTCTCATTTATTGATCTTTCTTTTTCTCTCACTTGGTGGGAATTTGTTTTGGTGAAGATTACTCAGGAAAGTATAAATTCACATTATCCATGTGTTTGCAGTCCTGTTGCTTATTTGTTTATTTATTATTTTATTATTTTATTTTTGAGATGGGGTCTTGCTCTGTCACTCAGGCTGGTGTGCAGTGGAACCAAATCAGCTCACTGCAGCCTCGACCTCCTGGGATCAAGAAATCCTCCTGCCTCAATTTCCCAAGTATGGGACTACAGGCATGTATCACTCTGACCAGCTAATTCCTCTTGTGTTTTGTAGAGATGGAGTCTCCCTATGTTGCCCCAGCTGGTCTTCTCCTGCCTCAGTTTGCCAAAGTGCTGAGATTGCTGGCGTAAGCCACCACGTCCAGCCACTGTTGCTTTTTAAAATTATCTCACCACGTAGACATTATTGCTTTCCTGCCTTGACCCTCCAATAATTATCCTCTATTTCTTAAGCTTGCATCCAGAGAGTTAGACCCTCTTAACAAATGTAGAGCCAAAGGGTGAAAAACTTCAGAAGAATTACCCTCGTTCTCAACAGGAGATCCTGATATATTTGCTGATGGTTTCATATTTTAATGGTTAATCTCTGTGTCTTGGCATAATGCCTAAATCATATATAAGTCATATTATTTCTTTATTTTTAAATACAGTAATGTCCCATTTCTTTTTAAGCTGATGGCATTTTCCTTCTTATGTAGTCCCTTAAAGATAAAATTGATGGATATGATAGAGATCACATATGTTTAGAATGCCGATTGATTTCATGTATGTAAGAGATAAGTTACATAATTAGAATATATGCAATTAAATTTCTGAAGTCTAATATTAAAATTTAAAAACATAAGAACACAAAAATTCTAGTTGGTGATTCTCCTTGCTCAGTGTCTGCCTGCAATTTCTAAAAGTAACTTTAATTTACTTTAAATGGCCATATATTTACATAATGGCTTTTCTCTTTTTCCTGAGCTCTTTCTGCTGCCCCACCTAGTTGCTTTAATGATAATCTCCTGTAGAATCTAATCTTTCTGATATTTAAATAACTTGCTCATCAAAGCATACTGTTGAATTTATTGGCATATATTAAGGGATAACAGAAGACATACAGCACTCACATAAAATCAACTTAAAAATTCTACTCTCCCCCTACCTCTTTGTTTTTGTTTTTACTTTCTGTGATATTATACATCTTCTCCCTTTAATTCTGTCCTTACCTAGGACTTTGCCTGCCTTCCACAGAATTATGAAGGTCATTTAATATAATTTGTCTAAGACAAGGATATTAGGATTCTGTAGGAATAAACAGAACCAATAGTATGTATGTGTAAAGAAATGTGTTTTAAGGAACTGAAAGTTGAACCAGATGATCATGTATGTTGTCAAGTCCAAAATTCACAGGGCAAGCTAGTAAGCTGGAAACTTAGGCAAGAGATATTCTAGACTTGATGTAAAATTTGTTGGGAAAGCTGGATAAAATTCAGGTAGTATTTCAATTACATCATTGAGATAGAATTTCTTCTTCTTGTTTCAGATGTTAATCAAATGTACAAAATGCCATCACAGCCTTAACTAGGCTAGTGTTTGGAAAAAAACTGGGCACCATATTGAAACATAAAATGGACACAATTGACAAATAAACACATAAAATGTAGACATCACAATATGTACAGCAAAATTTCTAAGTGAGTAGAACCTAGCACTTCAAATGATCATAACTACCAAAAATATGCAAAATATGTATACTGTTAAAATGCATTTATATACAGTAGTAATCATTTTAATTATAGTAAAAACAACATAATAATCCATCAATAAGAAAGTAAAAAGTAAGTTATAATGCACCCATACAGACCACACAAGATGATCTGTTTGTATCCTCCTCCTGCAGAGAAAAAAATAAAAACCAGGACACAACAGTTTTTTTTAATTAATTTACAATTATTAGTTATCAAGGGAGTGACAAAGATGGAATAGCATAACTTTTGGAAAAATAAAGGTCTTTTATGGATACTAAATTTATTAGATAGTTAGGCAAAGAAAGGAGATTGACTTCGAATTCACATGGTTCACAATTTTAGATTGTAATGAGCAATTACAATTCACATTGTAGATTTAAATATACAAGTAAAATAATAATAATTATAGAAGATTACTCTAATTAATCTTCATGATCTTGAAGTCCCAAAAGTACTTATCTTAAAGGTAAACATTAATAAGTTAGACAATGCTAATATTAAGGATGAATGTTCATCAGAAGATGCATGCAAGGTGAGAAGAGGCAAACCACAGACTATGAGAACACAATTGCAACACATTGGAATAAAGGATTTTTATCTAGAATAGTAATACCATCTACAGAACAATATGAAAAAGTTAATAAATACTTGAACAACAATTTTATAAGACACTGTCCATATTGCCAAAGCCAAGAAAGTATATTCAAACTCATTAGCCACTAGAGAAATGCAAATGAAAATTACAAATGATACACTTTTAGAGAATCACCAGAATTGCTTGAATGAAAAACCTTGAGAATACCAGTTAGCGAGGAAGTGAAATAACTGAACTTTTACACATGGCTGGTGTTAACGTGAACAGTGAAAAAAAAGGTTGAGCTATATGAAAAGTTTTAAAATGTTAATATATAGGGCAACTTAAACATATATTCTTTTTTGTGTGATTTCATACTTAAATTATGTACTTATTCGAACATGAGAATCAAAACAAAATAGAAATCAGTTCTATATGGGCTGATAGAGAAAAACTGTACTTTATAAAAAAAATGTATAAAAATAAGTATTATATTGTCTTATTTGTGTATATAAAATTGACAGCCCTTTCTTGAAAGGAAATATAAGGAAATTGTTAGTATTTAGATAGTAGAAACATGGATGGGATTTTAATTCTATAAATTTCTATTTGAAGACTCTCCCATGTATGCAAATTACTTTACATCAAAAAAATTTAAAAAGAAGTTTCTATATTGGTAATATTAATTTAAATGTTTCACAATATAAAATATAAAAAAATTTTTAAATACACAATTAAAAATGAGATCACTTTAGTTGTTGTAAGAGAAGTGCACTAGCAATACTTCCAAACTCTTTATTAGTGTTTTATGCATTAATTAATTTTTAACATTTTACTTATTTAGGTAAACATTTCATAAAAGTTATACTAGCTACTTCTCTTACATATAAAGCATATTTTTCACAGGAAAAATTCTTGAGTTTTAACGAACGCTTAGCATAAGCAGTGTATTATGTTATTGAGGTCTAAATCTCGCACTTATCACATCTGTGTACGATAACATTATGTGAGGTACTTTAACTGTCAATTTCCCACATATGATATCCCTTTTGTGTGAATTTTATAGGTATTAATTAATTTCTATTTTTAAAGCATTCTTAGACACTTCATCTTGAACATTTTGGAAGTTCAATTTTTATTTATGTTATTTTTAAAAAATTTCCTAGATAGAGGTAGATATATAGAATTTAAGTAACATTAGGATAAGGACAATTTAAAAGTAAATGTGTGAAATGTGAATGTCACCACACAGTGAACAATGAGAACAATGCACTTGGAAGATTTTTGTTAATTTTTCTGAATTTTTTTTCTTTACATTAATTTTCTTCCCTATATTGTAGGGGTCAGAAATCTTAGGATTATGTTATTCTCACTTTCTTGTATCTAATGTTCTAAATGTAGCTTACAATCTGTCAGTGATACATAATATAAAAGAATTAGAAGACAATGATACATGAGGTGGATTTTGACAGATGTGGAGGTATTTTGTAGCTGTCTGTCCTGCCAGCCATCCTCTTCTCGCCTGCACATGTAGGTAGCTGCAATTTCCTGGGAAACTCTGACCGTGGCTAGTCTCCAGCTCATAGCTGTGGCAGTTAATACGAAAGCCAAGGTGTTTTGTTGTTGTTGTTGTTGTTGTTGTTGTTGTTTTTCACTCCTCTAGGCTTTTCAATGCTGTTGTGGGAACCTGCTTTAAATATTTATAATGGTTTCTGTTTTACAGATTAGGCTATGACTGGCAAAGTATTTCTGAAATAATTTTTATACTCTTTGGATATATTTTCCTGGTCCAGGTCATAGTTGCTCCTGACCATATTTGAAATAATTCTAGTTCATTAAATCATCTGACATTATACTATTACTTATTTTCCATGTCTAAAATCCCATATCCAAAATGTCAGGCTTTGGGGGGAAAGCAGATATAAATGAACTTCTATTCAATCCCAGATAAAACGATTTTTTAATAATTATGTATTAACTTTTTATCTTTAAATTTATTTTTGTCTTAAAGTCTTGTATGATGTAACTCTTGAAACAACTGTCTTATTTTGCCTACAATTTGTCTGCTATGACTTCTTATTTCTACTTAAATTCATGTTGCTTTTTATATTGTAGCCCTGTCACTGGCAAACAACAGATTTGGTTTTTATTTAATAATGATGAAAGCTTTATTGGGAAATTCTAATCCCTCTACATTTGTTGGGATTATTTTGTAATACATTTAACAATTACAATATATTTAACTTGTAATATAATTACAATTAAATTGCAATGTAATTGTAATATATTTAACTATTTTGATGGGTTTCTACTTTATTCATCTAGGGATTCCATATAATCTGATGATTTATAACTAAAATTAAAGTTTTGCATTCTCAACTCATCTATTAGGCAGCAATAAAAAGAAAAAGAATTACTAAGATTTTAAATGTGAAATCATATCTCCTTCGCAGGAATAGCAAGGATGTCACACTGGTGGACTAAGCCCATTGTTTAGACTTCTAGAAGCTGTTGGTTGTAAAATTTAAAAGGATGTTCCTTTACCTTTATTTGCTCTACCTTTTGAGTATAAGCTCTGTTCATTTTTCTTTACTGTCATAGCTTACTTGGGCATTGAGGAGGATTCTCCGTCTCAGACAAGTAAAGTATTTTGCGATGCAGTTTTTTCTTTCTTTCTTTCTTTTTTTTTTTTTTTTTTCGAGATGGAGTCTTGCTCTGTTGCCCAGACTGGAGTGCAGTGGCATAATCATAGCTCACTGCAACCTCTGCCTCCCAGGTTCAAGCGATTCTCCTGCCTCAGCCTTCCCAGCAGCTGGGACTACAGGCACGTGCCACCACACCCAACTAATTTTTGTATTTTTAGTAGAGACGGGGTTTCACCATATTAGCCAGGCTGGTCTCGAACTCCTGACCTTGTTATCTACCTGCCTCGGACTCCCAAACTGCTGGAATTACAGGCATGAGCCACCACTCCCGGCTGCAACGCACATTTTTAGTGTGTGTTTGAGGGCCGAGGAATAAGATCATCATGTAAAAAGTAAAATTTACTAACCATCAGGCCTTAGGAGTACTTGGCACTACTTCACCTCAATTATTTGTATGTGGGTAGGTGAAGAGTAAGGCCAATTTATGTAAGCATAACTGTAGGCAAGCATTTTTATCAATACATAGCCTTTAAGCTTTAGGGTTCTTAACAAAGGGTTCCTGTGCTTGTCCCAACCCCCTAACCTCTACTTAATGGTCACTGCTTTGAGAAAATTTGAAACACTATTCTTAGTTGGAGAGGCACTTTCAGCACTCACTAAATTAATGGATTTTTTGTTGAGCACTTACCCTTTTCCAGATACTTCTACAGGTAATAGAAATAGAGCACTAAAGGAAAAAAAATACTGTTCTTATGAAGCTTATAATACAGTAGAGGAAAATTTGTAATAAAATTTAAGCAAGTAACACATTTTGTCAGATAGCAAAACATGTTATAAAGAAAATTAAATGATTTAAAATGAGGAATGTTTCTGAGAGGGGCCTGTAATCTAAAATGCACATTTAAGGATGGAGCCTTGAGTTACTCCAATGTGTTTAGGGAGAAGGGCAAGAACCAGCAATCAAATGATAACGAGACGTTACCTGAGAAATAGGAGAAAAATAAGGATAGTATGGTATCTGGAATTCAAGAGAGTCACGTGTCCCAAGTAACTGTAGTAGAAAAAAGAACTGATTCTGCCATGTTTATGAGATAAGGAGAGATCATGGGGAATATCAAATATGAGCAATTCTTTCCAGATGTTTACTATAGGGGCAACATAGACAGGGGCTTACCTGGTGGGAGAAGTGGGGTCAACAGAGTTTATGAGAATGGAAGAAATGATAGAATTTCTCTTTTTCTGATGAGAATGGCAAAGTAGAACTTGATAATGTTTAAGATAATAAAATTAATGTCACTCTGTCATTGGGTAAATGAGAAAGGATAAGATCAATCACACAATTTGAAAATTAGACCACAGGCAGAATTAGTATAGGCACAAAATCATAGTATCAGAAAAAAGATGAGTATACCCATGCATCAGGCAGACAGGGTTGAGTGTGTGTAAGATGTATTTTGTGATTTCTTCAATATTAGTTAAATAGGGCACCAATGGCTGGGCATGATGTCTCATACCTGTCATCTTAGCACTTCAGGAGGCTGAGGTGGGTGGATCACTTGAGCCCAGGAGTTCAAGACCGGCCTGTGCAACATGGCAAAACCCTGTCTCTAACAAACAATACAAAAATTAAACTGTGTAGGGGCACATGCCTGTAGCCCTAGCTGCTGGGGAGGCTGAGGTGGGAGGATCGCTTGAGCCTGGGAGGCGGAGATGGCAGTGAACCATGATTGCACCACTGCACTCCAGTCTCAGTGACAGAGCCAGATTCTGTCTCAGAAAAAAATATCAAACAACAAAAAAATCTGGGGCACCAATTCATGAACCGAAAGCTAGGAACAGGGAGAACATTCAGGTAGATTGAAGAAAGATAAGGAGATACTGAGCATTCTAAGAGAGTAGGGGAGAGTAGGAAAGTAAAGAGATTAGGGAAATGTAGAATCATTGCCAGGCAGATTTTAGAGTCCATTTTCTATTTAGTGTCATGGATTTCAAGTGAGACCAGTTAGCTCAGCGAATAACTGATAACAGCTCCCAGGTTAATAAAAGGGACTGGTGTGTAAATATCCAGAATAAGATGCTTACTCGGGGATACAGATGCAGTCTGGTTTACAGAGGACTGCATCAAGCCAACTGGGCAGAAAAGAGTCTGAACTGCAGAGTGTATCAGACAACAGTCAGAGTTTACGGGGAAACTTCAAGAAGGATTCGGTTCTTACCCCAGTCTGTGGCATCATCACCATTTGTGCATATTTGAATAAAAACCTGATGATGCCATGGTAGCTATATATCCACTTAGTTCAGTAGTTATGTAAATCCAATTTGCCTAATCATATATATGTTCTTATTTTCTTATACCCTAAATTCACATTAAGATTACTGTGTATCTTTTATGTATCTTTCTGTCAATCACTCTTGTGACAATCATGATACTCTCACATAAATATCCAAGGTTTCTTTTAGTTATATTAAATACCACACTTGTTTATGCTTTATTCTATATTTAAACTGATTCCGTTTTTACCCTTAGTTCTTTCATTCTATATCTTTTCTATATCATAGTTGTCTTTTAATTATAAAATATTTGAGATAAAAGTTACAGAGGATAGGCCGGGCGCGGTGGCTCAAGCCTGTAATCCCAGCACTTTGGGAGGCCGAGACGGGTGGATCACTGGGTCAGGATATCGAGACCATCCTGACTAACGCGGTGAAACCCCGTCTCTACTAAAAAATACAAAAAAAAAAAAAAAAAAAAAACAACTAGCTGGGCGAGGTGGCGGGCGCCTGTAGTCCCAGCTACTCGGGAGGCTGAGGCAGGAGAATGACAGGAACCCGGGAGGCGGAGCTTGCAGTGAGCTGAGATCCGGCCACTGCACTCCAGCCTGGGGGACAGAGAGAGACTCCGTCTCAAAAAAAAAAAAAAGTTACAGAGGATAAATAGTGAATAGATATACTCTCACACATTATAAAAGTAGAATATTAATACAGTTTGAACAACTCCTGCTCATATGCCCTTTCCTCTATGCAAGGTTGTCACCACCATATTCTTAATGATTATAATATTTATGTATTGATATGTTAAGAAAATGTTAACTTGTACATATTATATTTAAACAACATATGTTAAAACCAGTTCAGTACACATACACTATGCAATCATTTGTCTCCATCGTTTAGGAGGATTTCAGACTTTATGTGATTGAAATTTTTTTTTGCATTTTTTTTCTTATCCCCTCTCCTAACACACACCCCCCCACACCCCAGTGTTCTGTGAAGGTTAATTCCAGCAGTCCCGGACTTACCTGGAACTTACTGCCAAAGTTCTTGTATGTCACTAACACTGGTAAAGTCATGGAACATACTGATGTATAGTATTTCTTTGGAATCATGAATACAAGTAATTTCAGCTTGTCAGCATTATTTATTGCACAGCAAGTAATATGGTTTGGCCCTGTGTTTCCACTCAGATCTTATCTCGAATTGTTATCTCCACGTGTCAAGAGAGGGAGGTAATTGGATCACGAGGGCAGTGAGTCCTATGCTGTTCTTGTGACAGTGAGTGAGATCTCATGAGATCTGAGAGTTTTATAAGCGTCTGGTATTTCCCCTGCTTGCTCTTCTCTCTCCTGGCACCATGTGGAAAAGATTCTTGTTTCCCCTTTGCCTTATGCTTAAATTGTAAGTTTTCTGAGACCTCCCTCAGCCAGATGGAACTGTGAGTCAATTAAACATCTCCTTTATAAATTATGCAGTCTCTGGCAGTTCTTCACAGCAGTGTGAAAACAGACTGAAATAGTAAGATTGATGATGCCATCCAGAAGACTTTACCATTAAGCTGGTCTACATCAAAGGTATGCCTACATGCCTGGTATGGTGCAACAAACCCTGACTGAGGTTCCATGTTGGTATTTTGTTCACACTTCAGTAGTTTCTAATCCAAGATTTTATATATATATATATATATATATATATATATGCCTTATTGAGGGCAGAAAATAGGCTATGAGCTGGAGCCTGGCATCTTCAGATCCCTTGCTGTGAGACAGCTTTATGCTGTGATATAAACCCTTAATTTAGTTGTTGTTTCAATATTGTATCCTTTCCTGCAGTAGACTGTAGATTTCCAGGCATTGTCATTTGGGACATCGTAAGTTTTCTTTAGCAATTGAATCCTGTGGACCTACCACTGTGCACCTAATAGTATTATATTTGTAAAAACAATTCATGTTGACAGATATAGCACTAATTGCTTCATATTTTCTGCTGCCTCTATATTTCCATCGCAGAAAAGTACTACTACTTATTGTTTCATTACCTTATTGATAAATATTTAGGTTGTATTTTATATAAAAACAATGCCTCAATTAGCATTCTAGTATATGCCTCTTCCTGTATACATGTAGGAATGGAGCTACTAGGTCCTAGGACATAACTCCAATTTCATAAATTTTGCTAGACTGCAAACTCATATCAATTTATAAATCCAGAAACAATATATAAATGTTCTCATTCTTCACATCTTAGAAAACGTTTTGCAGTTTTGACTGTTACATGTTGGGCAACTTGTGAAATGGTAATTGAATTAATACTG
This sequence comes from Macaca nemestrina, assembly GCF_043159975.1. Classification (NCBI taxonomy): domain Eukaryota; kingdom Metazoa; phylum Chordata; class Mammalia; order Primates; family Cercopithecidae; genus Macaca; species Macaca nemestrina. The sequence continues at coordinate 29,232,759 of NC_092127.1, forward strand.
TGATTTTCATGAATTACTAGTAAGCGTCTTTTTATTTATTTATCAGTCACAAGTATTTCCTCTTCTGTGAATTACTTTTTCATACTTTTTACTTATTTCTAAAATTTAGGTTATTTCTTTTTCTTATTGATTTGTACAATATATTTATGTAGTCTTTACATCAACTCTGCTGTTCACATATACAGCAAATATCTCTGTAAATTTGGGGTTTGTTGTTTTTACTTTTTGTTTTATATTTTGATAATTTTTTAACATCATCTATGTTGTAAATTTTGCATTTTTTCTGATTATGTTATACCTTGTTTAAGAAATACCTGGATAACCAGAGATCTAAGGGCTGGTTTCCCATATGCACTTCCAAATTCTAAAATTTTAAGGTTTCACATGTATATTTTTAATCCATCTCTAATTAACTTTTAGTTATAGTGTGTCATATTCCCATTTTCATAGAATTTTGGTTTCATAATTTAGTCATTTATTTTAAAAATAATGAATATTTTTTCTTTTTTATTCTGTGGAAGAATTTGAATGAGTTTAAGACTTCTCTTTCTCTGAATGTTGGTAAGACTAGTTAGTTCAATTATCTGGGGCAGGTGCTTTTGTTGTAGAAAAAAATTAAATTATTAATTTATTTTATAGTTTTAGAAATATCTTAGATTTTCTATTTAGTCCTTAGTCTTTCTGAGGAGAATATTCATTTATCTTGGTTTTTGAATATGTAATACAGAATTTTTCACAGAATTCTGTTGGCTTCAAGTCCTTCACTTACACTAGTACACCTGACCTTTCTGAAGTATCCTGCAGACTTTGGCTGGGTACAGTGGCTCACACCTGTAATCCCAGCACTTTGGGAGGCCGAGGTGTGCAGATCACGAGGTCAGGAGATCAAAACCATCTGGCCAACATGACGAAATCCCGTCTTTACTAAAAATACAAAAATTAGCCAGGCATGGTGGTGCACACCTGTAATCCCAGCTACTCAGGAGACTGAGACAGGAGATGGAGGTTGCAGTGAGTCAGGATCACGTCACTGCACTCCAGCCTGGGCAACAGAGGAGGACTCCATCAAAAATAAAACAAACAAAAAAAGAATACAAGAAAGACAGAACAGAAGGATAATATTCATTAAAAAAATTGCACTTGTAGTAACATGAGTCGTTACTGATTAAGAACCAAATGGAAAACCCCCCAAAAAAGAAAATATCACTTAGAATATATAGAGTCACAATATACAAAAATGTATGTTTGCATGAAAGATGTAACAGTTTTAATTTGCATATGATTAGTAAAATGATCTGACTTAGAGCAAGAAAATAAACTCTTGTATTCTAATTATTTAGGAGAATCCTGGCCTTTTATCTGTAGAATATAAATCATGGTATTTATTTGCCTCATATATCAAATAATCTGATGAATATATACAGAAGGTTGACTAGATTCAGCTTCATTTTGGGGGGGTCAAAATACATGGTTCAACATACTTCCTATTGTTACATCAAACAAAGTATTTGATTGACTTATTTTCAATAGTGTTAAGATTGCTCAAGTTTTTAGCCTGATCTATTTATCATAATTCTCCCATTAATCTTTACCTAATTATTTCGTCGTCATTGATGATAATTGTCTTCATTCATTATAACATATGTGGCAAAATGGTGAATTAAAAATTTTATTGTTTCTTCTATATTTATTAACTGAAATTGCTCTGCATTAGTCTGTATATTTTTCAATATGCCATTTAGTTGCTTTTGTTTGTTTATTTTTTATTTTTTTATTATTATACTTTAAGTTCTAGGGTACATGTGCATAACGTGCAGGTTTGTTACATATGTATACTTGTGCCATGTTGGTGTGCTGCACCCATCAACTTGTCAGCACCCATCAACTCGTCATTTACATCAGGTATAACTCCCAATGCAATCCCTCCCCCCCCCCGCTCCCCGTAATAGGCCCCAGTGTGTGATGTTCCCCTTCCCGAGTCCAAGTGATCTCATTGTTCAGTTCCCACCTATGAGTGAGAACATGCAATGTTTGGTTTTCTGTTCTTGCGATAGTTTGCTGAGAATGATGGTTTCCAGCTGCATCTATGTCCCTACAAAGGGCACAAACTCATCATTTTTTATGGCTGCATAGTATTCCATGGTGTATATGTGCCACATTTTCTTAATCCGGTCTGTCACTGATGGACATTTGGGTTGATTCCAAGTCTTTGCTATTGTGAATAGTGCCGCAATGAACATACGTGTGCATGTGTCTTATTAGCAGCATGATTTATAATCCTTTGGGTATATACCCAGTAATGGGATGGCTGGGTCATATGGTACTTCTAGTTCTAGATCCTTGAGGAATCGCCATACTGTTTTCCATAATGGTTGAACTAGTTTACAATCCCACCAACAGTGTAAAAGTGTTCCTATTTCTCCACATCCTCTCCAGCACCTGTTGTTTCCTGACTTTTTAATGATTGCCATTCTAACTGGTATGAGATGGTATCTCATTGTGGTTTTGATTTGCATTTCTCTGATGGCCAGTGATGACGAGCATTTTTTCATGTGTCTGTTGGCTGTATGCATACCTTCTTTTGAGAAATGTCTGTTTATATCCTTTGCCCACTTTTTGATAGGGTTGCTTTTTCTTGTAAATTTGTTTGAGTTCTTTGTAGGTTCTGGATATTAGCCCTTTGTCAGATGAGTAGATTGCAAACATTTACTACCATTCTGTAAGTTGCCTGTTCCCTCTGATGGTAGGTTTTTTTGCCGTGCAGAAGCTCTTTAGTTTAATTAGATCCCATTTGTCAATTTTGGCTTTTGTTGCCTTTGCTTTTGGTGTTTTAGACATGAAGTCCTTGCCCATGCCTATGTCCTGAATGGTATTACCTAGGTTTTCTTCTAGGATTTTTATGGTATTAAGTCTAACATTTAAGTCTCTAATCCATCTTGAATTAATTTTTGTATAAGGAGTAAGGAAAAGATCCAGTTTCAGCTTTCTACTTATGGCTAGCCAATTTTCCCAGCACCATTTATTAAATAGGGAATCCTTTCCCCATTTCTTGTTTCTCTCAGGTTTGTCAAAGATCAGATGGCTATAGATGTGTGGTATTATTTCTGAGGACTCTGTTCTGTTCCATTGGTCTATATCTCTGTTTTGGTACCAGTACCATGCTGTTTTGGTTACTGTAGCCTTGTAGTATAGTTTAAAGTCAGGTAGCGTGATGCCTCCAGCTTTGTTCTTTTGACTTAGGATTGTCTTGTCAATGTGGACTCTTTTTTAATTCCATATGAACTTTAAAGCAGTTTTTTCCAAATCTGTGAAGAAAGTCATTGGTAGCTTGATGGGGATGGCATTGAATCTATAAATTACCTTGGGCAGTATGGCCATTTTCACTATACTGATTCTTCCTATCCATGAGCATGGTATGTTCTTCCATTTGTTTGTGTCCTCTTTTATTTCACTGAGCAGTGGTTTGTAGTTCTCCTTGAAGAGGTCCTTTACATCCCTTGTAAGTTGTATTCCTAGGTATTTTATTCTCTTTGAAGCAATTGTGAATGGAAGTCCATTCCTGATTTGGCTCTCTGTTTATCTGTTACTGGTGTATAAGAATGCTTGTGATTTTTGCACATTAATTTTGTATCCTGAGACTCTGCTGAAGTTGCTTATCAGCTTAAGGAGATTTTGGGCTGAGACAATGGGGTTTTCTAGATATACAATCATGTCATCTGCAAACAGGGACAATTTGTCTTCCTCTTTTCCCGGTTGAATACCCTTTATTTCTCTCTCCTGCCTGATTGCCCTGGCCAGAACATCCAACACTATGTTGAATAGGAGTGGTGAGAGAGGGCATCCCTGTCTTGTGCCAGTTTTCAAAGGGAATGCTTCCAGTTTTTGCCTATTCAGTATGATATTGGCTGTGGGTTTGTCATAAATAGTTCTTATTCTTTTGAGATACGTTCCATCAATACCAACTTTATTGAGAGTTTTTAGCATGAAGGCTGTTGAATTTTGTCAAAGGACTTTTCTGCATCTATTGAGATAATCATGTGATTTTTGTCTTTGGTTCTGTTTATATGCTGGATTACGTTTATTGATTTGCATATGTTGAACCAGCCTTGCATCCCAGGGATGAAGCCCACTTGATCATGGCAGATAAGCTTTTTGATGTGCTGCTGGATTCGGTTTGCCAGTATTTTATTGAGGATTTTTCAATCGATATTGATCAGGGATATTGGTCTAAAATTCTCTTTTTTTGTTGTGTCTCTGCCAGGCTTTGGTATCAGGATGATGTTGGCCTCATAAAATGAGTAAGGAGGATTCCCTCTTTTTCTATTGATTGGAATAGTTTCAGAAGGAATGGTACCAGCTCCCCCTTGTACCTCTGGCTGTGAATCTGTCTGGTCCTGGACTTTTTTTGGTTGGTAGACTATTAATTATTGCCTCAATTTCAGAGCCTGCTATTGGTCTACTTAGGTATTCAACTTCTTCCTGGTTTAGTCTTGGGAGAGTGTAAGTGTCCAGGAAATTATCCATTTCTTCTAGATTTTCTAGTTTATTTGCATAGAGGTGTTTATAGTATTCTCTGATGGTAGTTTGTATTTCTGTGGGGTCGGTGGTGATATCCCCTTTATTATTTTTTATTGTGTCTATTTGATTCTTCTCTCTTTTCTTCTTTATTAGTCTTGCTAGCGGTCTATCAATTTTGTTGATCTTTTCAAAAAACCAACTCCTGGATTCATTGATTTTTTGGAGGGTTTTTTGTGTCTCTATCTCCTTCGGTTCTGCTCTGATCTTAGTTATTTCTTGCCTTCTGCTAGCTTTCGAATGTGTTTGCTCTTGCTTCTCTAGTTCTTTTAATTGTGATGTTAGAGTGTCAATTTTAGATCTTTCCAGCTTTCTCTTATGGGCATTTAGTGCTATAAATTTCCCTCTACACACTGCTTTAAATGTGTCCCAGAGATTCTGGTATGTCGTATCTTTGTTCTCATTGGTTTCAAAGAACATCTTTATTTCTGCCTTCATTTCGTTATGTACCCAGTAGTCATTCAGGAGCAGGTTGTTCAGTTTCCATGTAGTTGAGCGGTTTTCATTGAGTTTCTTAGTCCTGAGTTCTAGTTTAATTGCACTGTGGTCTGAGAAACAGTTTGTTATAATTTCTGTTCTTGTACCTTTGCTGAGGAATGCTTTACTTCCAATTATGTGGTCAATTTTGGAATAAGTGTGATGTGGTGCTGAGAAGAATATATATTCTGTTGCTTTGGGGTGGAGAGCTTTGTAAATATCTATTAGGTCCGCTTGGTGCAGAGTTGAATTCAATTCCTGGATATTCTTGTTCACTTTCTGTCTCGTTGATCTTTCTAATGTTGACAGTGGTGTGTTGAAGTCTCCCATTATTATTGTATGGGAGTCTAAGTCTCCTTGTAAGTCTCTAAGGACTTGCTTTATGAATCTGGGTGCTCCTGTATTGGGTGCATATGTATTTAGGATAGTTAACTCTTCCTGTTGAATTGATCCCTTTACCATTATATAATGGCCTTCTTTGTCTCTTTTGATCTTTGATGGTTTAAAGTCTGTTTTATCAGAGACTAGTATTGCAACCACTGCTTTTTTTTGTTCTCCATTTCCTTGGTAGATCTTCTTCCATCCCTTTATTTTGAGCCTGTGTGTGTCTCTGCATGTGAGATGGGTCTCCTGAATACAGCAAATTGATGGGTCTTGAATCTTTATCCAGTTTGCCAGTCTGTGTCTTTTAATTGGACCATTTAGTCCATTTACATTTAAAGTTAATATTGTTATGCGTGAATTTGATCCTGTCATTATGATATTAACTGGTTATTTTGCTCATTAGTTGATGCATTTTCTTCCTAGCATTGATGGTCTTTACATTTTGGCATATTTTTGCAATGGCTGGTACTGGTTGTTCCTTTCCATGTTTAGTGCTTCTTTCAGGGTCTCTTGTAAAGCAGGCCTGCTGGTGACAAAATCTCTAAGTATTTGCTTATCTGTAAAGTATTTTATTTCTCCTTCACTGATGAAACTTAGTTTGGCTGGATATGAAATTCTGGGTTTAAAATTCTTTTCTTTAAGAATGTTGAATATTGGCTGCAACTCTCTTCTGGCTTGGAGTTTCTGCCAAGAGATCTGCTGTTAGTCTGATGGGCTTCCCTTTGTGGGTAACCTGACCTTTCTCTCTGGCTGCCCTTAACAGTTTTTCCTTCATTTCAACCTTGGTGAATCTGACAATTATGTGCCTTGAAGTTGCTCTTCTTCAGGAGTATCTTTGTGGCGTTCTCTGTATTTCCTGAATTTGAATGTTGGCCTGCCTTACTAGGTTGGGGAAGTTCTCCTGGATGATATCCTGAAGAGTGTTTTCCAACTTGGTTCCATTTTCCCCCTCACTTTCAGGCACCCCAATCAGATATAGATTTGGTCTTTTCACATAATCCCATACTTCTTGAAGGCTTTTTCTTTTCTTTTTCCTCTTTTTTCTTTAGACTTCTCTTCTCGCTTCATTTCATTCATTTGATCCTCAATGGCTGATACTCTTTCTTCCAGTTGATCAAGTTGGTTACTGAAGCTTGTGCATTTGTCACGTATTTCTCATGTCATGGTTTTTATCTCTGTCAGTTAGTTTATGGCCTTCTCTGCATTGATTATTCTAGTTATCCATTCTTCCATTCTTTTCTCAAGATTTTTAGTTTCTTTGCGCTGGGTACGTAATTCCTCCTTTAGCTCTGAGAAGTTTGATGGACTGAAGCCTTCTCTCAACTCGTCAAAATCATTCTCCATTCAGCTTTGATCCGTTGCTGGCGATGAGCTGCATTCCTTTGGAGGGGAGATGTACTCTGATTTTTTGAATTTCCAGCTTTTCTGCCCTGCTTTTTCCCCATCTTTGTGGTTTTATCTGCCTTTTGTCTTTGATGATAGTGACATACTGATGCGGTTTTGGTGTGGGTGTCCTTCCTGTTTGTTAGTTTTCCTTCTAACAGTCAGGACCCTCAGCTGTAGGTCTGTTGGAGATTGCTTGAGGTCCACTCCAGACCCTGTTTGCCTGGGTATCAGCAGCAGAGGCTGCAGAAGATAGAATATTGCTGAACAGTGAGTGTACCTGTCTGATTCTTGCTTTGGAAGCTTCCTCTCAGGGGTGTACCCCGCCGTGTGAGGTGTGGGGTGTCGGTCTGCACTTAGTGGGGGATGTCTCCCAGTTAGGCTACTCAGGGGTGAGGGACCCACTTGAGCAGGCAGTCTGTCTGTTCTCAGATCTTAACCTCCATATTGGGAGATCCACTGCTCTCTTCAAAGCTGTCAGACAGAGTCGTTTGCATCTGCAGAGGTTTCTGCTGCTTTTTTTGTTTGTTTAGCTGTGTCCTGTCCCCAGAGGTGGAGTCTACAGAGACAGGCAGTCCTCCTTGAGCTGCAGTGGGCTCCACCCAGTTTGAGCTTCCTGGAGGCTTTGTTTACCTACTTAAGCCTCAGCAATGGTGGGCACCCCTCCCCCAGCCTCGCTGCTGCCTTGCAGTTAGATCTCAGACTGCTGTGCTAGTAATGAGGGAGGCTCCGTGGGCGTGGGGACCCTCTGGGCCAGGTGTGGGATATAGTCTCCTGGTGTGCCCTTTGCTAAGACCCCTGGTAAAGCACAGTATTGGGGTGGGAGTTATCCGATTTTCCAGGTGTTGTGTGTTTCAGTTCCCCTGGCTAGGAAAAGGGATTCCCTTCCCCTTGCGCTTCCCAGGTGAGGTGATGCCTCGCCCTGCTTCAGCTCTCGCTGGTCAGGCTGCAGCAGCTGACCAGCACTGATTGTCCGGCACTCCCTAGTGAGATGAACCCGGTACCTCAGTTGAGAATGCAGAAATCACCCCTCTTCTGTGTTGCTCAAGCTGGGAGCTGGAGACTGGAGCTGTTCCTATTTGGCCATCTTCCTCCGCCCCCCCTTAGTTGCTTTTGTTACATGAAATTTAAATAGTTTTGTTTCTCATTTAGGAGTGTTTCTAGTGACGACAATAAAATCCAGTTGACTCAAGTGAAAATGAAAACAACATAAAAAGAACATCCCAAGGTCAGCTTTATTCAGGGCTTACATAATATACTCAAGGTTTATTCCTTGACTGAATGTTGTGTAAATTCAATTTTGAGACTTCACCTCTGTGCTACTGACATAGAGAGGTTCATGTTTCTATTTCATTCTGCCTAATGTAAAAATTTGTTTACCAGTAGTTCAAAAGGAAGTTCTAAAATTACTCTTTTTTTTGGCTCTGATTGACATATTTGGGGTAACGGATTTATTCTCTACTATTGGTGTACTCATTACCTGTGAGTTTAGCCTTGGTTAGTCATTCTCAGTTTAGTGTGCTTGATAAAACACAGGTTACTGCAGCTTAACCTATAGTTTTGGCTTATCAGTCTGGGATAAGACCAAAGAATCTGCATTTCTGACAAGTTCCCGGTATTCCAACTTTAAGAACTACTCGTCTTGCTCTTGTGCTATACCCCTGAATGCCATGATCATGTTGATCATGTAGGCTTTCTTGGGTCACCTGCTCCATCTTTCCTCAATATCTTTTCTCAAATATCATCTTTTCAATCAGTTTATGTTAATCACCCTATTTAAAATTGCAGCACACATCCCACAATTCCTAATGATCCCATCACCCTTCTCTTTTTATTTAAACTATACCATTAATGTATATATGTATGTTGTTTATTATCTCTGTTACCCCCTTCACACTCAAATTAGTTGTGTAAGCTCATGATGGCAGGAATTTGTTTGTTGTTTGCTTTTGATGCTCCCTAGCACCTAGAGCACTGTCTGACAAATGTGACATACAAAGCCTTGTGTTAAGTGGAGGAATGAGTAGATTGCTTACCGATGAAGAATTACCCCTCCAAAGCTTAATCGGGATGCTATCTCCATGAGTCTGAAAAAGGATGGTTGTTAGGCCTTTACAAAATAAATACATCCCAGCTTGACCTACATTATCAGCTTTTTATCTTAGCAAATAAGAGTGAGTGCTTAATGTCTTCTGGTTTGTAGTGTTAATTAAAAATACAAAGTGAACAAAAGTTATTTTGTGTATCATATTTGACTATTTTGTACTGTCCTTGTTTTTTTAAAAAATCAATGACATTGATTTTGTATACAATCTGTGTCCTTTTCTGCCTTCCATAACTAAAATCCCTGTAAATACACTTTATTCCTTTGATTTTCTTTTTTTGTGTGTGAATTTTCACAGACTGTGCTCTATATTGATGTCTCTGGTTTTGATAGAGACAAGAAGCAGAGAAATCCTAGGTGGGTAGGTCTTTGATGAGGGTGAGGGCCCCACCCTCAAGCTGAAAATCTTGATACCATGGCCCAAAATGAGAATTTACATTCCTGTTTTCCCATTCAAATGTTGCCTTTCCAAAACCACCCCTGGCACATCCCACCCAACATCCTATGCCCATAAAAATCCCAGGTTCAGCCAGTAGAGAAAGGAGAAGCAGCTGGACAATGGAGACTAGAGTCGAATGTCAGAGAGAAGTGGCTCAGCTTCAGAGGGACAGCTTGATGGCATAGCTTGAGAAAGAAGTCCAACCAGAAATGGCCAGACTTCAGGGAAAGATTACCTTCCCACTCCATGTCCCTTTTTAGCTTCCCTTCCAACTGAGAGCCACTTTCATAGACAATAAAATCCCCCACATTTATTATCTTTGATTCGTTTGTGTGACCTCATTTTTCCTGGACTCTGGACGAAAACTTTGGTGCCACGAGTGCAGGTGCAAAAGGCTATCACATTGACCCTCCACTAAGCTGTTAACACTTGAGCCGTCCATAGACAGCAGAAAAGAGTAGTGTAACACTTCTTCTGGGGCTACAGGGGTCATGGACAACCCACCTAGATGCTGCCACAGGGCCAGTACAGAGTTCACTCCTGCTGGTGCCTAAAAGCGCTTGCCCTGACTCCTGCACCCACTCACCTATGTGCTCCCCATCCCATGAAGAGTGAAGCACAGCAGGTCCCAGTGAGTGGAATTTGCCCTTGCCAGCACTGAAGAGGCCAGTAATTTCCAACGACCTTGCTCTCCAGTTCCCACCTGGTTTAGCTTCATGCATCTTCATTCTATTTCTTGTTTCTTATTTTTAATGCAATATAATTTCTGTTTATTTTCAGCTATTGCTTTCCTTAGATTTTCCATCTTTTTTGGTTATCCTATGATCATTTTTTTCTTAGTATTTCTTAGTGTACTGTATTCATCCAACTATTTCATACACTTTAAAACTCATTTTATTTAAATAAGTTTTCACTTAGAACTTTCTTCTATTTCTTAGAATAATGTAATTTTCTAACATGCATTTTCCATGTGTAGAGAATAATAGAAGATGAAAAATTTAGAATAGAGACTAAACAATGGCATTTCTGAGATGATAAAAAATATATATATTTTTGGAATTAAAAGGAGGGAAGCATAGTTTGAGTGTATGGAGCCTGAGATATAGTTGCATATGTAGGAAGTAGCCAAACTGTGTATACTGCTGTAGGACTTATGAAATCCAACATTGTTAAAGAGGGGGCTTTATCTCAGCCCTTGATTAATTCAAGAATATTTAGTTTATTGGAAGTAATCCAGAACACTAAGCACTTTTGTGTGTGAGGGGGTTTCTTATCTTACCAAATATCTAGTGTTGTCTACTATTTTATGTAGCCATGCACCATCTACCTTCATATAAAGATGAGTAGATTACCTGAGGAGGCAATCTTTCTGACTTAAATTGAAGCACTATGGATCACAAGTATGTGTTATGCGATGTGGTAAACTAATGTTTATTTATTCATTCTTAATTGTCAGTTTATTTCACTAGTCCTCTATTTTAGGTCACTGCCTTGTTATTCTTCTGGTTTTTCTTTTGTTAGATAAAATAGTTATGATATGACTATAGTAGTTAAAACATCTTACTCATAGTTGCTCAGAGTCTAGTGTTTTTTCTTTTTGAGTGAGTTCTCAGGCCTTCGACTCAAAGGCAGCATTTAAAATTTCACCATTGGAGAGCAGCATGGCTACCTTGCAATTTGGAAATTCTAACATTGTTTTATTCTATCTCATATTTTCCTCAAACACCAAAGCCTTGTTATTCCAAACAAAATCCCCTTGGTAGGAATTTTCAAGGCACTATTGCTTTCTTAAAAAAAATCTAATCTCACTCACAAATGGAAGTGTATTTTATTGACTTTCCATGACTTGACTCAAGACTTCATTCTATGAAGTTTTAAAAATAATATTTGATTTAATGTCGCAATATTTTTTATTTTATTAAAAATGTAACATTTCCAATTTTTATTATCAACTAGTTGAATTAATGAGATTTATGGTAAAGAACACAGTAAATTTATGTACCATTATTTATGGTAAATTTATATTACAAAATCTGTAAGTGATATGAGGTAGATTAAATATATTTCCTATATATCCATTAATTAGCACACTCTTAAAAATAATTTCTGACACTCACGGCTGTTGACATAAGTTTCTCTCAACAGAAAAACAAAAACAATATTCAGTTATATTCAGCTAAGATTTACTTAGGTAATTGAGGTACACATTTGATATAATACGCTGAGTATTTTGTCAAGGGTTGTTATTTTTTTAAATCTTTTTACTCCACATGTTTAAGAAATGAAGCACTTTAACAAGTAACTCCAACTTAAGTAGGGAAATAGTTGACACATTTTCAGGAAATAAAAAAATACAAAAAGTTAAATAAAGCAGAGTTATTGGTGCTTTCTGCAAATAAGTTTAGGTATTTATTTTAAAAATTATATTTGGTGCATAGAATTTATAATAAAACTTTATTTTACAAATTTATTTATTCCTCTTGGACTTCAGAAGCTCCTATTTTATTAATAACTAAACTCTTTAGATAATATTTTTCAAATACTTTAAAAACCTGTCTTCTCTATGGATAGATAAAAATACATCACAATAGATGTCAATTATTGTATATACTCCCAATAATATCAGAAAAAATATCTGTTTCACTTTCTCTATTTTATATATTAATATAATAGTTGTTTTTAGTTTGGTTACAAAATATGAAATATACTTTTTCAAATTATACATGAACTAGAGACTATCTTCTAATATGGTCTTTTACTCTAGCTGAGTTTTGCTCTTGTTGCCCAGGTTGGAGTGCAATGGCACAATCTCGGCTCACCACAACCTCCGCCTCCTGGGTTCAAGCGATTCTCCTGCCTCAGCCTCTCGAGTAGCTGGGATTACAGGTATGCACCACCAAACCAGATAATTTTGTATTTTTAGTAGAGAGAGGGTTTCTCCATATTGGTTAGGCTGGTCTCGAACTCCTGACCTCAGGTGATCCACCTGCCTTGGCCTCCCAAAGTGCTGGGATTACAGGTGTGAGCCACTGCACCTGGCCTCTTTTTAACTTTTTATATAATTTTTCTACAAACTGACTAGCAACAATTTCCAACGTATATTTTCAGCACATTACCTTTATATTCCTCCAAATGAGTTATCTTTACCTTGAAGAAAGTAGCCATGTCTACTAGCACTAACAACCATCTTTTAAACATACTGTTAGCCTCATCATGGTAGGGGGATATGTGAGTAAGAAATACCATCAAATAATTTTTGAGAAGACCATTATTTAGGTCTTTATCTTTACATTAGCACTAGTAAGGTTTTGTGGGTAATAGTGGTGGTATTGAAATATTAGAGTGTACATGGATATAAAGAGTTGATAAATCATATATTGGTGTTAATAGTCAATGCAATGACCCTACAAGGTTTTATATCAAGATTAAAATTGGTATTTGATTCCCTTCCTCCAAAATGCCAATTAAAATGACCAAATATGTTTTTAATACATTAAAATAGTGATAGAAAAATAGATATAAAGAAAGTGGACCAGAAATATTGTGAGTTTTAAGTAGTGCAAAGAATCAAAATGATAATTTCATGATATGCTACAGAATTGAAAGCTAAAGTAATGTTGATATTAATGCAAATAGAAAAGACCTTAACAAAGACTCTTTATTAACAATTATTAAGGGGAAATATTTTAATAGAACCACAATTTTTCCTAAGATAGACTAAAAATCCAAAAGGCACATTTATGTATATTTAATATTATGTATGATATATAGACAAGAAAATAAATGAATAAATATCGGGTCTACTAGCAATAGTTTATAATGTTGTGAGGTTTTGGCAGCTCTTTTCAGGTCCCTGTGTTTGTTTTCTTGAAACAACCAATAAGCTTCTTAAAGAAAAAGCTAGCTTTAAAGTTTTTTCATAGAGGATAAGCTTACCACAGTGTTTCAATACCCCCAAGGACACTTAACGTTATTACATAGCTCTTCTGAAGAATTGTACACAACTCCAAGTTGGGGAAGAAAGCCAACATTTTCAACACAGACTAACCTCATCATGCTATTGCTTCAGTTCCTTCTTCATCTTTGGCCTGGAGCACTTGTTTACTGACACTCCCTGGAGAACCATAAACTCTCACATCTCCACGCACTCTCACTACTTATAGCAGATAAAGATCATGGTCTCTTAGCAGTTTGCATAATATATGTATGTAGGGGTAATGTTTATTTTTTATTCTTCTCGCATCAAATGATTATGGCTTGTGTTAATTTTCAAATGATTTCCAAGTGCTAGTCATGCTCTTTCTAAGAATATATACTCGGAAATCAGACATTCTTCCCTTTCCTAAGAATTGTCCTTATTTTAATGTTCTTCCAGTTTCAATGTAAAGGGAATTTTAGTACATTAACATGATATCATTTATCCAGGAAAAAAGATGAAGATACATTTATTAATTCAACAAAAAATTAATGTCAAGCCACTATATACTGAACAAGGTTTCACAGCTCAAAATAAACAGATGAAGTTCCTGTTCTCAAGAAAATTAGAAAATATTGTGAATACAAGTGTTACAGTCAGAATTATCAAAAGAAAAAGAACAAATACGATATATAGATATAGATGTATCTCCTAATATGTATCTATTTATATCTATATCTCCTAAGATGTATCTGTCTATATCTATATATTCATGTCTAGAGTTATTTATTTTGGAGAACTGACCCATACAATTGTGAGGCTAGCAAGTCTTAAATCTGTAGGGCAGGTCAGCAGGCAGGCTGGAAATTTAGGAAGAAATTGATATTTCTGGTCTTAAGTCTGAATTCTACAGGGTAGCAGGCTGGAAACTCAAGCAGACTTTCTATGTCGTGGTCTTGAAGAGCTCTCTTCTTAGAGAAATCTCCATATTGTCTACTGTTCTAAATGTTAATCATATGTTAAAGCAAAAACAAAAACAAACAACACTCACAGAAACATGTAGATTGCTGTTTGACCAAACAACTAGGCACCATAGCCTTCCCAAGTTGACACATAAAATTAACCATCATGACAAGGAATATGGAGATTTGGGGGATTACAGGGAAATAGGAATGGTGATTCTAGATAAATTACAATACTAAATGAGCATTGCTTTAATAGGAGAGGAAGGCAAATTGGTTTGAGAAAAGCTAGAGGCAAGGGATTGAATTTTGTTTTACTTTATCGCCAGTGGCAGGCATAGATGATAGCACACAGCACAGAGTAGACACTCAGCTTGTGAAATAAAAAAGCAAAACTTTCTCAAAGATATATTTGATTTGTCTAAGGGAGTCTATGGCAATAATGTTAACTTGCTACTTCAATGAATTTGGTTTAGGATATTATTCTTTTCTGAAACATTTAAAAATAAATGAATATTTAGGAAAATGTGATCATTTCCCACAACAATCTGCACTATACAGTAGAATGCCTGCCACTTTGGGAGACTACGTTATATTATTTGAAAATTTAGCTGTTATGATTACATGTCTGGACAATATGAGATGCCAAATGAAAGGTACTTCATTAAAATGAACCATTAATACAAATTTTCTATAAAGCAATACATATATTCTCATGGCAATATACATTTGGTGTGTATCAGTAAAACTATCATTCACATGCAACCTCTGTCTCTTTCTTTTTCTCTTTTTGGAAATTAAGTCTCCCAAGTAACCTCTGTGAAAAATCATAAGCTCAGAATAACACTATTAATCTGTCCTTGCCCCACTTTATTTTAGAGTGTCTATCAGAACTTCTGACCTTAGAATAAAGAATAATAAAGCAAGTCATAACCTTCATGTATTTTTAAAAGATTCTGTATGCTTCTCTTATGAACTCTTTACTTATAATGCCACTATATTCATTTACTCATACCACAAATATTTGTGAAATGTCTATCATGTGCCAGACAACAATGAACAAAATACTCAAAATTCCCTGATTTCATGGAGCTTAGGTTCTAATTGGAGAGGGTGAGAAACATTATCAATACAAAATAAAATTTGTGATATGTCATGAATGTCAGATGATAATAAACTCCAGAGAGGAAATGAATACAGGGGAGGCCTAATGAAGTACCAGGGAGTTACTGTTTAAAAAAGATGGTCATCGAAAGATATGCAGGAATATCTAAGATCATCTTGAGGAAGATTATTTCAGCCAGAAAATAAAATAAAGTTTGCACAGGCTTTGAGGAAGAAACATACCTGACATGCGTGTAGTTTGAACACGGTGAGTGAGGGCACGAGGAGAAGGAAATTTAGCTGGAGAGGAAGTGAGAGAAGTAGCACGTCCGAGGAAGAAATGAAGATGAACTGAAGTATTGAAAGTTTTTAAAAGGATTTTACTTTTATGAGGAAAAGATAAGAATCTATCAGTGGCAACATGGCACATGTATACATATATAACAAACCTGCACATTGTGCACATATCCCCTAGAACATTTAGCTGGAGAGGAAGTGAGAGAAGTAGCACGTCCGAGGAAGAAATGAAGATGAACTGAAGTATTGAAAGTTTTTAAAAGGATTTTACTTTTATGAGGAAAATATAAGAATCTATCAGTGGCAACATGGCACATGTATACATATATAACAAACCTGCACATTGTGCACATATGCCCTAGAACATAAAGTATAATAATAAAAATAAAAGAATGTATCAGTGGATTTTGAGGTATATTTGTCCCCCCTCAGAAAATAAAATAAAATAATGATTGTTTTATGTTACTTAATTTTCTTATGCCATCTACATAAATATCTTGCTGCATACCTAGCTAATATTTACAAAAAAAGGAATGATGAGTTATAGGAAAAGGAAATATTTATTAAGCACCAAGTATATGCACAGTATGAAATTACATACTGGAATATTATCATCTTAATCTATAACAAAATTATAGTCAAGTTATTATCTCCATTTCACAAGTTGAGGTGTTTCAGAGAAAGAATGTAAATTGCCCATTGGAAAAACTTGGAGCTGGGATTGAAGTTCAAGCACAGCTGATTCACTCTTAATTTAGGTTCATAGAGGAACTTATATTTACTGTACCACAGACCAACATTTTTAAGGACTAAGGTAGAAAATTATATTTATTTATCTACTATTTTATACATATATTCATTATTTGTTGGTGACTCATATAACCACATTGCTTGATGGAGGAGCAGAGTATAAAGATGTTTAGGATATAATTCTTTAGTCTGGGAGTTTTTAATGTAAAGCAAATGGCTTTTTCAACAAATCTTATTGAGATTATTCTATATGTTAGACTCGACTAGAGACTGTGAGCACAAAAATAGATGAAATGTAGTCATAGTTCATGGAACTCATGGTTTGTTGACGCAGTTTAAACAAACAACTACCCAAGCTATAGGAGAAGAGCTAATAGTCTATTTACATGTGGTATGAGACTTCTGTAGGGATTTCCAGAGAAACCTAGAATGAAATAATCTATTTTATTTGTTCTGGTTAAATAATCCCATTACCTCTGCAACATTTAACAACATAATTTAACATACAACAAACATCTTAAGATATTAAGTTTATATTATGTGCTGTTCTGGCATAAACGGTAACATACATAAATTAATATTAAATAATCTGACTTCTGATTTTTGGCTCCAAAATGTAAAGAATTTGTAAGTCATTATTCCTTTTCTCACAAAACGGATAGTTAAACAAACTGAAAATCAACGTTTCTTAGATCCATCAGGGAGTTAAGGATACATAACAAACCACTACTCTGACAGCTAGAGAGATAGACAAGGACAGAGAAACACAGCCTACATCCATTCACTGGGAGCCATAAACTGGAAGGAGCACTTAAAGCTAATTGATGAATTGCTGCAGGATGACTGTGAATAGCTTGATAGTTAAATGTTCCTGTGGGTACAATCTTAGGGTCCTGATACTTTTCTGGGTTTTGTGACCGTGAACACCATCAGGTTCTCATGGTAAAAAATGGGAGAATAAAATCCCTCTTGCTTCAGTGTATGGGGAGGGGAAAAATAAGCATTTAGAAAGATATCAGGCGAAAGTAATCACTTTGAAATACATCCAGAGAATTACTCATAACAAAGGCCAGCTTTCAAATAAAACTACTTTGTGTTAGTCTTATCCGAACAGAGGAGAGGTCAATTAGACAACTACAAGAGTAGAAAATGGTAAAAAGGTCAAGAAATGCTTCGGAAGGCCACAGCTCAAGGACCAAGGCCTGTAAAAAATAAACTGAGATTGAGTAATAAGACTATGGAGTGGTTCCCCTCTCTAACACCTTACCACTATGGGAACAAGGCTCTAGAATAACAGCAGTGGATTAAAACTGAGAGAGCTACAGAACATACATTCTATTTAAGAAGTTCCTAGGGAAAAACAATGACATAGGACCAAAAAAAAAAAAAAAAAAAAGCGCAGAGTCTAGAGAAAGCTAAAGCTTCCAGCACCCACAATTATAGTCATCATTAAGCACTATCCAGTTCTTACACAGATTAATATAAAACCTTACACTAAAAGCCTGATTAACTTCACTCATAAGACCAGATACATCCTTTCTAACATTCAACAAAAAAAAATAACAAAGCAAGCTAGGAGGTAAGAACAAAGACAGCCAGAAAAGACAAAGCAGCAGAACAAGAGTCTTTCTTCCATGGCACAAATTTTGGAATTATCAGATAGCTTAAAATGACTGTGATTAGTATGACAGGCTCTAATCATTGAAAAATGGAACAGCATGCCAGAACAGATGAATACGTAAGCAGAGAGATATAAACTCAATGAAAGCATCAGAAAAATGTACTAGAAACCAAATTCACTGTAAAAGAAATGAAGAATGCCTCAGATTAGTTTAATCAGTAAACTGGACACAGCCCAGGAAAAAAAAAAAAATCAGTGAGCCTCAAGATTTATCAATAAAAACATCCCAAACTGAAATGCAGAGAATAAAAGAGTGAGGGACAAACTCATAGAACTGCAAGCATGAACTTACAAATATATCATTATTGGAGAGTTAAACATACCTCTACCAGTAATTGTCAGATTAAGCATGCAGAAAATCGGTAAAGACATAGTTGAACTGAATAGCATCATTAATAAAGTACATCTCATTGACATTTTAGCAAACAACAACAGAATACACATTATTCCAGTCTCACAAAGAACATTCACAAATAAAGATCTAAAGATCTAAAACATACATTAATACATTGTAAAAAACAGAAATCATACAAAATATGCTCTTAGACTATAGTGGAATTTATTGAAAATTAATAACAAAATATAGCTGAAAAGACCCCCCAAATATTTGGAGATCAAAAGTCTTAAGAGAAATTTTTAAAATTTTGAATTAAATGAAAATACAACTCCATCAAAAATTTTGCAGTGTAGCAAAAGCAGTGCTTAGAGGGAAATGTATAGCATCGAGTGCATATATTACAAAAGGAGAAATCTAAATTGCATAATCTATGCTTCCAACTCGAGAAGGAAAATTCACTTAAATCCAAAATAAGCAGAAGAAAATAAATAATAAAGATCAGGGAATAAATCAATACAATCTTAAGCAGAAAAACAGAGAAAATCAATGAGATAAAATACTGCCTCTGGGATATAAATAAAGAGACGTATTATACAGTGTTGAGTCATGCATTTATGGAGGCTGGAAAGCCTCGCAAATGGCTGCCTGCATGCTGGACACCCAGGAAAGTTGGTGGTATACTTCAAAAGCCCGAGAGCCAGAGAGCTCATGTTGTAGGTTCCCACCTGTGTCTGAAGGTCTGGAAATCAGGAGCACCAAGGGCAGGAGAAGATCAACACTCCAGCTTAAGCAGTCAGGAGGAGAGCAAATGCAACCTTCTTTCACCATTTTGTTTCCTTTAGGCTCCGAACAGATTGTCTGAATGTCCATTCACATTGTGAAGGACAATCTACTTTACTCAGTCTATCATTTCAAATACTAATCTCTTTCCAAAACCAACTCTTAACAATCTCTTCCAGAAAATAGAAACAGAGGGGACATTTACATACTCATACTTGAAGACTGTATTCCAGATAAAGACATTCTAAGAAAGAAAAACTATAGGCCAACATCTCTCATCAACATACATGGAAAAATTATCAACATAGTATTAGTTAATCAAATTCAACAATGTGTAAAAACCTATTCTTTATGACCAAGTAAAATGTATTCCAATTATGTGAGACTATTTCAACACCTGAAAAATCAATTAATGTACTCTATTACATCAAAGAAGAAAAGTCGCATGACCATATCGATAAATGTGAAAAATAATTTAATGAAAGTTGACTTATTCATGATAAAAACTCAGCAAACTAAGAATGAAGGGAAACCATTCATTCTTGAACTTGATAAAGAACACTTACAAAAATTATATGGCTTACGTCAATGTTAATGTTTAGAAATTAGATCCTTTCCCTCTAAAACTGGGAACAAAGCAGGTATGTCCCTTCTCATTACTCCTTAACATTTTACTAGAATTCTTAGCTAATGCAATGAAACAAAGAAAAGAAAAAAAAAGTATACAGATTAGAAAAAAAGAAATGAAACTGTCATTGTTCACAGATGACATCTGTCTGTGTAGAAAATCCCAAAGAAACCACAAAAACTCCTGAAACTCATAAGCAATTATAACAAGGTTCCCAAATGCAATCTTAATGCAAAAAACTCAAATGATTTCCCATAACAACAATGAACAATAAGAATTTGCAATAGAAACATTTACTAGGAGCAAATCTAACAAAATAGCACAGGGTTCAATATAAGGAAAATTATACAAGTCTAATGAAAGATATAAAAGATATAAATACATCGACAAATATTAGATGTTCATTGATAGAAAGACTCAATATCATTAAATTAGAAATTTTTCCCACACAATCTCTAGATGCAATGCAATCCGAGTCAAAATACTAGCAAATTGTTTTGTGGGTATCAGCAAACTGACTCTAAAGTTTATGCGGAAGGCAAGAGAAACAGAATAGTCAACACAATACTGAAGAAGATTAAAGTTGCAGGACTGACACTACCTGACTTCGAGAGTTACAATGCTGAAGAAATCAAGACAACCTTGTATTAGTAAAAGAGCAGATCAACAGATGAGTGGAACAGAATAGAGAATAAAGAAATAGGCATACAGAAATATATTCCACTGATCTTTCACAAAGGAGAAAAGATAAAAGTTTCTTACGCTGCACTGCATTCTGAGGTCTTCCTACTCAGTCCTCCTTTGCTGTCTTTCTGTACTCACATGTCAAACCTGCAATGTGATCTTAAGCTTTCCCCAGCTACTCACCAGTTTCCTCAGTTTCCTCACCATTTTATCCTACGCAGATATTTCTCCAATACACCTCCTGTGCTTCTTGTCATCTGTTTCTTGGAAAACCTAAACTGACACACAGTGCCTGCAATTATGTTGTACGATTAGTAGATTATCAAATATTTGTTAAATGATTAAATATATTGTCGATCTGATAAGACTGCTGGAGAGTGTTTTAGCTATGAAAATACAAAGCAGACAGCCTCAATTTTTTTTTTTCAAACATGAGATGAGTTTTGATGCTGTAAAAGCAAAGTTGAAAAATTAGTCATGGCTATCAAGCTTCATGAAAGCCATTCTATTCCAAATGTTTTATAAAATAACCTATTTTATTTAAGGAAATTTAGGCTGGGTTCTATCCCCTTTTAATTAAAAATTCCTAACATAAATTTAATTAAGAGGAAAAAGTTAAGTCAGATCAAAGAAGTTAAATGCAGGAGCAAATGGTAGGCAAGGATGTTCAATATCCTAACGGCAAATCTAATAAATATTCAATGTAACTATGTTGTATTACAAAACAAGGTATATCAAAGAGATACCTACATCTCCATATTTATTACACCGCCATTCACAATAGCAAGATACGGAATCAACTTAAATGTCCATCAAAGAATGAATAAATAAAATGTGGTATATGTACACAATGAAATACTCTTCATCCATTGAAAAAGGAATGAAATATTGATATTTGCAGCAATATGGGTAGAACTGACGGTCATTATGTTAAGTGAAATAAGCAAGGCATAAACACAAATATTACATATTCTCCTTCATATGTAGTAGTTTAAAAAGTTGATCTCATGGAGACAGAGAGTAGGATGATGGTTACCAGAGGCTGAAAAGGGTGTGTGTGGGGAGATGGGGGTTGAAGAGAGATTGGCTAATTGTACAAGCATAACCATATGGATTTTGGAAAATTCTGTTCTACAATATTACAACAGAAGAGTTCAATATGGAAAGAA
The DNA here is from genome assembly GCF_043159975.1 of Macaca nemestrina. NCBI lineage: Eukaryota > Metazoa > Chordata > Mammalia > Primates > Cercopithecidae > Macaca > Macaca nemestrina. The sequence goes on from NC_092127.1 coordinate 29,254,429, forward strand.
AGAATAAAAACAGTGCAAAATGGTCTGGTCTCCTGCATGAGAAGAGAAACGCTAAAAAACTTACTACCTTTGTAGGAAAAACACGACTAATCATGTAAGTTAGAATTAATTTGTAGGTAGCTACTAAAGATTGTAACTGGAATTCATATTTTTCAATGAACTGAAATACTTATTAATATAAGGGAAAAGAAAATAAATGAGAGTTGGTTACTTCAAAGAAGAAGGGAATTAGAAACAATGAAAAAAATAGAGCAAGGAGAAAATGTAAAATAAGACAGCAGATCAGTTAAAATATATCAGTAGTTACGTAACTGTAAACAAGTTAACTTTATTGATATTAAAAGGTTGACATTGGCCATAAAAATCCACTTATCTATAATATACTAGATCATTTTCTGAAACAGGATTTTAAAAAATTGAAAATGAGATGAGAAAAATAGTACAATAAACATAGATAGATGTCATATCAACATGATATTATATAAAAGGCCTAAGATAGAGATATTACATTCTAATAAAAAATGCACAAACATATAAAATAATTAACATGTTTGTACCTAACTTCATAGGCCTAAATTTTCTAAAGTTTTAAGTAACAGAATGATAAGGACAATTTAAAACTCAACAACATAATAAGTGGAATGCTAACACAACTTTCAAGAAATGATATCTCAAGCATGCAAGAAATAAGTTAAGTTTATAGATCAGAAAAACATGATTAACTAGTCTGATATAACAGGTACAGAGATAACATTTAACCAACAGATAAATGCACGCAGTTGAAATGAAACATTTGTAAATATTTGCCATCTATATTCAAGAAAGTTTGACTCAAAAAATTTGGGAGATTTGGCTGATCTCAATGCAATAAAATGAGAAATTATTAAAAATCATATTGCTCAAACATAATCCTAACACATTTAAAACCTAAAAGTGTACCCATAAATCACCCATAATTTATGTCAGCATTTAAGATATATTTAAAACCAGATCACAATGGGTCCATTAAATTGCAAAACGTACAAGAAGCAGGCAAATTGTTACTTATAAATCATTTGTAGCCTTTCATACATCTAGAGAAAGCAAAACCAATTATAATTAAGTAAACATTCAAATGAGTAACTATAGCAATCCATATGCAAAAATGTATTGAGTTAAAAAATAAAATAACCTGTCTTTTCCTTGGTATAGAACAAAATGTAGTGCTTTAAACATTGTGATAGAATAGAAAAAATCATTAAATAAGCTAATCAAAGCAAAACAAAACATAACCAGCCAAACCCAGAAGAGATACCATCAAAACCCCATATTTAGTATAAAATAAGGACATTAAATCAATCTACATGTACATTTGGGATTTAAAAGTCATAGAAACATTTTATGAAATAATTCAGGAATCTAAATTTGAAATATAAACAAAATGGAGGAATTTCCAAATAAATATAAATGACCAAATTAGTTCAAAAATGTAAAACTTGAAAATAGACCAATAACAGAAGTTGTATAATAGGCAAATTTTTACTCACCCACAGAACCACATTTCACTAACACTTCAGAGAACAAATACCCCATTATAATTATCTTGCACTAACTTTTGCAGAGAATAAAAGTAGAAATATCTACTAGATTTATTTATGCAGTTTATGTAATCTTTGTAACAAAATTGGAGAAGCATTTTATAGGAAAAGAAAATCACATAGACCACTCTCACTTTATTAATATAAATGCAAATGAATTTTTAACTTAGCAAATTAAACCCAGCACTTATCCAACATAAATCACAGTCCCTAAATTTGTCCATAGAATTTTAAAATGCCTTATCAAGATATGTAATAATGAAATTTACCACATTTATAGACTAAGGGAGAAAAATAAACATGGTAGTTTCAGAGGCAGAGAAAACATTTTGTGAAGTTGTAGATTTAGCGAGTGTCCAAGCTAGAGTACATGCTTTTAAATCCAGACTTGCTTGCTTGTGCTTCAGGACACCATGGGAGTAAAGAGGAAAAGATCCAAATCCTTCCATTTTTTATGATGTCATGTACTATGCTGTATTTATTCAAAATGCACTAATTGATACGAAATGAATCCCCAATTTCTCTACACTCTCTGTTCCCTCTCTCTCTCTCTCTCTTTTTTTTTTTTGTTGTTGTTGTTCTTGTTGTTATTATTTTTGAGACAAAGTCTCGCTCTGTCTCCAAGGCTGGAGTGCAGTGGCGAGATCTCTGCTCACTGCAAGCTCCGCCTCCCGGGTTCACGCCATTCTCCTGCCTCAGCCTCCCATGTAGCTGGGAGTACAGGTGCCCACCACCACGCCCGGCTAACTTTTGTATTTTTAGTAGAGACGGGGCTTCACCGTGTTAGCCAGGATGGTCTTGATCTCCTGACCTCGTAATCCACCTGCCTTGGCCTCCCAAAGTGCTGGGATTACAAGTGTGAGCAACCGCACCTGATTTGTTTTTTTTTTTTTTTGCTAAGATAGACTCTTGCTCTGTCACCCAGGCTGGGGTGCAGTGCTATGATCTCGGCTCACTGCAATCTCTGCTTCTCAGGTAGAAAAGATTCTCCTGCCTCAGCCTCCCAAATAGCTGGGACTACAGGTGCCTACCACCATGCCCAACTAATTTTTTGTGTTTTTAGTAGAGATGGGGTTTAGCCACCGTGTTAGCCAGGGTGGTCTCGATCTCCTGACCTTGTGTTCCGCCTGTCTCAGCCTCCCAAAGTGCTGGGATTACAGGCATGAGCCACCGTGCCGGGCCTACACTTTGTTCCCTTAATCATCTAGCTTGACCTTCCTTTCTATTAGGACATAATCTTCTGCCTTACTCTGACCTCTGCTATAATAGACCTGCCAGACCTGTGAGCCTATACACAGATTCAGTATATAACAGTTCATGTACTAAAATTATATCAGGAATATATCTAGGAAGAACTACAACATCAAACTACAATATATGTCATAATTTTGTTAATTTATAGAAATAGTTTCACCAAAATGGATTAAAACTCATTCTTAACTGACCACAGTCTAAATTATTCACAATATAAATATAATCAAATGTTTCTTGTTTCAAATCAAATTAGGTAACTATATGGTTACTAGGTAGGTATTGATATGAATTAAAATTTCTGTCCAAATATATCCTACTTCCTTAGAAGGAGTTTTGTACAGACTCTGTTGGAAATTTATATTTTAGAATTAATAATCACCTATTTCAGCATAAAATTAAAAACAGTATTTTATGTGGAAATGAACAAACCAACAAATTGCAATAGAAAATAGAACTCCTATTTCTCTCACTGCATTTCCCACTATGGAAATATACCCAGAATCAAGAAACACAATATTTTATGTAGCTGAATTAGCAGAGAGAGGCTGCAACAGTGCCGAAAGCCATAATTTGTAATAGCATACTAAAAAATATTCATCAACCACAGATGGAGCTCAAATTATCTGCAGAACAAAACTGGAAATACCTGTAACTTAGAGGTAGTTCAGAAAGTAATAAAGGCAGTTGGCAGATTCTTCACCAAATGTTCCTTCTGGAACTCCCGTCGACTCTCTTCAAAGATAACACCATCCTATTGCCAGATTTGGCATGCTGATTTGTACTGAGATAAAACCTCCTGGTGTATTTTCCTGCACAGACAGGAGTTTAGAAGTGACCACACATTTTCCAGAACAATGTAATGTTTGCTTAAACTGCCTTTAAATGCTCCAATGCAAATTTTCTGTTTTCTTTTGATTTTTCTATGAGGGCTAAAGATAAGCAGGTATCTGTAAAATTTTTCTGTTATTTTTTATATTTGCTTGCTTTGGGAAATTATTTTTTTCTTTTGGAAAATATATTCAGATCCATTTGCAGTTTTAGATTTAAAAAATAATGTGTACCTTATGAATTATTTTTAATATTCATAAGTATCACATTATCATTTGCAAAATTAATGTTTAAAATTATGAGAAGTACCCTGCTAAACAAAGTTCTAGACAGGAGACACTGGAAAAATGTTGAATTGGTTATTAATTTTTTTTTTACCATTTTAAAATTATAACATTACGGATTATGTATTCATCTCAAATCTTTTAGGAGAAATTTCAGAGAATTTCAAACAGATTAACATTAATATATGAAGAATAAATGAGCCAATTAATAAATATATGAAATGCAGAGAAATGTACTCAGGGAGTAATTGCACAAAATAGGAACAAAAAGAGATCACATAGCCTTGGGCTCTCTTTAGATCTCTTTAGAATGAGTGAGTCTCCAGGTGTGATCAATGAACAGGAAGGATCATCTGGGGTGTTGTTAGGAAGGTGAATTTTCAGAATTCTTCCCGCACCAACTGAATCCTGTGGCCCTGCAATCTAAGTGTGCAGCCCTGTAACCAGTTTTAAAATTTTCTACAGGAGATAATAATGCATGTTAAAGTTTGAGAACACTGCCCTAAGATATTTTTTTTTTTTTTTTTTTTTTTTTTTGGAGACGGAGTCTTGCTTTGTCGCCCAGGCTGGAGTGCAATGGCGTGATCTCAGCTCATTGCAACCTCTGCCTCCTGGCTTCAAGTGATTGTCCTGCTTCAGCCTCTCAAGTAACTGAGATTACAGGCACATGCCACAATGCTCAGCTAATTTTTGTATTCTTTAGTAGAGACAGGGTTTCACCATGTTGGTCAGGTTGATCTCGAACTCCTGACCTCAGGTGATCCACCCACCTCAGTCTCCCAAAGTGCTGGGATTACAGGCGTGAGCCACCACACCCGGCCTGTTCTAAGATGTTAGCTTCATAATTCTACTAAATAAACCTAGCCCATTCATTCTTCTAGTCTTCTAGATTTCTCTGTTCCTTGTCATATTTCCACACACATTTACACCTTCTCTCCCATTCTCCTTCTAATTAACTATTTCCTATTTTAGTGAGAAAAGAAAAGTTTCCAGAACAGAATTTCCCCTTGAGGACACCACCGCGGTTGACAACATACTCATATCTGCCTATCTGCTCTGCTGTCCCTCCTGTAGCTAAGAGGAACTGTATGCACTGCTAGTTATGATCCGGGCCACTCTTGTGCATTTGGTCCCGTCAGCTCTCACCTGATTAAGGACAGAACTCCAAAAACTACTCCTTCACTCTTATGTCACCATTTTGTTTTCCTCTTTACTAGAATTTTTTTTTTAATAGCATATAAACATCTTATAATGACTTTCATTTAAAAATATTCTTTTGAGTCCGCATAATCTGACCTTCACATCTAAAATCTTTATTGTCATCTCTCTCTTTCTCACTCACTTTGCTCTAGGCACACTGACTTTTTGTAGGTCTCCAGGCACTCCAGGCACACTCCAAACTAAGGGTCTCTGCCCTTAGCTGTTTTCTCTGTCCAGAATTTTCTTTCCTTAGATAATTGCTTGGCTAACTTTCTTGTCTTCGTTAAGGCTAAAGCTTCGTCTCACTTTATCAGTGAGACCTACCTAACGACTCTACCTAATGCTGTGCGGTCATCCTAACCCTAGTACTCCTGTGTCCTCTTACTTATACGTGTTTTCACTAATTCTACAGCATTTTGCATGTTCCAAAAACTAAGGTATTTACTTGTTCACTCATCTTTATTCCTCAGATAAAATATAAGGCCTAAAATGGCAAATATCTATGTTTTATTTACTCATTCATCCCGTATCTAGTATAAGGGTAATCTCTTGCGTGGTTAGTAGCTATTCATTGAATAAATTAATGAAAAGATATAACATACAGTAATATCAAGGTTCTTTTTAACATTCACCATTAACTGAAAAAGAAGACATTACAGAATTTGAAGTTGAAATACATGTTTGAATAATAAGAATATCCAATAATGTTCCGGCACAGAGGTGGCAGTGACTTCCTGCTTTTGCCATGCTTTGTGGTGATTCACTTTCATGCCTTTTCAGACAGTCTCAAGTCTGCCATTACCTTTGTGATGATTTCCAGAACTCTACAGGGAAGGGGATTCTTGGAAATGTAGTTTTAGCTTATCTAAGTTAACATATTACAAAACATTCGCAGTCTATCACTTAAGTAGGTATTCATACTAAATACCCTGTCTTAGCTATTCTTACATTCTAAACTCAGGCACTATTTAAATCATGCTTCCACAGTGCAATTATTTCATAATGCAGTTATTACTTGTCTACCCTTAAACATGCTAACTCACTCCCCAAAATAGTATACAAACTCTCATGTATCATTTCTTTATCCCTGGTTGAAGATAGAGTCTACTTCTGTTGTAACAGATCATTTAATATCCTTAAATCCTGATATGTTAATGTTAACCATTATAAAAACATTTTTTTTCAGGTGATGGGGGAATGAGAGTGGGGAAAGAAAACAATTAGGTAGCATACACAATTTTTTATGTAAAAATAAAGGAGAATCTTACAACTATTGTATTTCTCTTTTCTTCGACTTGTCATACTTCACAGCTGTTGCTTATATTTGCTTCTTCCACTATCCATTCCATTGTCCCTTTATCACCAGCACATAACTTGCTTATCCACATTTCTTGCCTTGCAACGTCCAGAACACTATTCTGCAGAGTGAGGCTCATAGCATTCCTGCCTGCTCTGGGTTGTTACAGTTTTTCATTAATTTTTATCACAAGATATGGAGTCCTGAGAGGCTTCTCATGGGTTATTCTTCATTTCACACATTTAATTCCATACTCACACTGTGTAGTACCAACCTAATTTCTTTCTGAAAGGGAGAGTTGGTTTAGTCAGTTCAGGATACTGTTACAAAATGCCACAGACTGGATTGGTTAACCAACATTTGTTTATCACAGTTATGGAAGCTGGGAAGTCCAAGATCAAGCATATGTGTTTCTTCTTGTGAGGGCATTAATCCCATTCATGAGGGATCTGCCCTCATGACCTAATTATTTCCCAAAGCCCTGCCTCCTATTACCATGGCACTGGGAGTTAGAACTTTAAAATATAAATTCTGAGAGGAATACAATCATTCAGTCTATAGCAAAACTTATCCCATTTCAATAGAGTAACTCACTTCTCTGCCTCTTCATTTACTGGAGTGAAGAGTCCAAAGAAGCAGTATGGCAGTTCCTACTTCCAGTTTAATGAAACCATCGCATGTCCCCTTATGGAAGCCTTTCTTGCACTGAAACTAGGATGTGGAATTTTTTTAAAATTGCTATCCAATTGTATAGGGGTAATGATGAAAAAACTTGCTCTTCATTTCATGGACCTGAGTAATGGACCTGTGAACACAATTTATGGGATAAAGGGGGCCATATATTGGTTGTTGATTTAGAGCACATACATATGCTGAATTATATTATCCTAGTCCTGTAAAACATTGCCACAGGCTTGCACTATATGTGAGTTTCCAAAAGACCATTCACTTTTCTTTTTTTCCAGGTTTGTTGAGATAAAATTCTCAAACAAAATTGTATAAATTTAAGGTGTACAATACGAAGAGTTGACACATGTATATAAAATAATTACCACAATAAAATTAGGTAACACACCTATCACCTCCCATTAATTACCATTTGTGTATGTGGTGAGAACATTTAAGATCTTTAATAAGGAGCTAACACCCAAAATATACAAGAAAATCATATAACTCAATAGCAGAAAACAATCTGAATTAAAATGGGCCAAAGACTTGAATAAATATTTTGGGGTGAGTGTGGGGAATAGACATTTTTACAAAGAAGGCATACACAATGGCAAACAAGAATATGAGAAGATGTTCAATGTCACCAATTATCAGGGAAATGCAAATCAAAATCACAAAATATCACCTCACAACTATTACAATGGCCATTATAAAAAGACAGGAAATAAATGATGGCAAGGATGAGGAGAAAAGGGAATCCTTGTGCACTGCTGGCAGAAATGTAAATTAGCATAACTATCATGGAAAATGGTATGGAAGACTCTCAAAAATTTTAAAATAAACTATCATAAGACCCAGAAATCTCACTTCTGTGTATGTATCCAAATAAAACAAAATCATTAGCTCAAAGAGCTATCTGCAGTGACATGTTCATTGCAGCATTATTCACAATGGTCAAGAAATGAAAACAACCTTAGTGTCTATAGAAGAATAAGTGGATGAACAAATTGTAAGATATATTATAATTTTATATATTTTAATATATATATAATCTCACTTACATGTAAAATCTAAAAATGTCAAACTCATAGAAATGGAGAATAGAATGGTGATTTCCAGGAGATGGGGGTTGGAGGAAATGGGAAAATGTTGATCAAGAGGTACAAATTTCAGTTATAAGATTAATAATTTCAAGAAATTTAATGTACAGCTTGGTAACTGTAGTTAACATTAAGACCATTCACTATTCTACTAAGACAGCAATTTTTAGTGTGAGGCACCATGTGGTAAGACCAGTCAATTTCATAAGCATGTAATCATTGTTAAACTTCATCTTATATAAAATGGTTTACTTGACCAGAAGCAATGTAGTGTAGAATACACATTAGTCATTCTGTAACTACACAATCCACGTACAGAGTAAGTGAAAACTATGTCTTCTAAGATGGTAGTACTCAAGCTAGGCAAACTGCTACATGTAGCTAGATCAATCCCTTGGAGAACAATACCATATTGGAGGTTCTGTATGCCAGCTGAGTGTGCACCCAGCGAGTACTAACCTGCTGTTGGCAAGTTAGACACTCAGCAATAGGTGTTATTTAGTGAGTCCATGCATAACTTAATCTCTGCTGTCACAGCCATTTTGCTCATGAACCAAGTTTGCAAGGACAGAGTCATTGAGGAAAAGGTGGAATTATGTCTAGAGAACAGAGTATCCTATCCACCTAATTACTAATAGGTTTTTCCTAGGTTAACATTTATGTTGGGCACATATATCTTCACATTCTGTGTCAACCTAAAGAAGTTTATCCATAGATTTATTCAGCAAAAATTCTTACCTAAAATTTCTTAGCTATATCCTTTCCAAGTTACCTATTATGCAGCCAATTTGTTACTGCTCATCAATCAACATAGATCTATGTACTGATCAGTTTCTACCTCCATTAAAAAGTAAATTACTTGGTGCTCTGCTCAAAACTCTGCCCACTGGGAAGATTTTTCTTCACTTTTGTCCTTCATAGGCACTCCTGCATGGGGCTGTGGCAATGCAACTAGCAACTTCAGATGGTACCAGGATATCTTCCAAACCATTTGTAGAAACTTCACCAAGGTAGGAGGCCCTCACCTTCTGGTGAGATTTATTTCTTACTCTCTGCAACATGTCTCTTGCTGCAATTTCTAAAATAATTGCTATTTACCTTTGAGTTGGTCTGATCAGCAAATTGTTGATGAATCGAATGAGCCAGAATGATGCCGTCATTGGTGGAAAGCACACGTAGGATAGTTTGAGTTGGAGATTTGATTTAGTTCTGCAATTAAACAATGAAGATGTGTATCTGACTGTCTAGCTTAAAATCAACTTCTTCTGATGATCTTTATTACCAGGTATACAGGGGATGCGTGGAGGGGGAATTTCAGGCATAAAATAATGTGTTGATTTTCTTTAGTTATAAGGTCAAATTTGGAATGGCTGCTGAAGTTAGAGTCCTCATGTGATTGCATCTGTGATAATCCACTCTCATTTGTCATAATCCATCTGTCTTCTGCAGCAACCAAATTGACAAGTTAAAAGGGATGTAGTAGAAATCACCAACCTTTTTCTTTCACATTCTTAATGGTGGCAATTATCTCTGCAGTTTCTCCAGGAATGTCTCATTGATGAGGCCAATTGTCTTCCACTTGGCCCTTTGACTAGAATAATCCTCACACCTTGGATCAGGGAAGTAATATGGAGATTATTTCAGAAGCTACGTCTATTTTGTGTTGGGAAATAATTAAAAATGCTTCATGACACATTAGGTCCACTGAGAGATGAATCTGAGCCAATTCTGTTTTATCACCCATGCTTCATAAGCCTCTGAATTCCCTGGTGGACTGATGGCATTCTGGGTTTCTAGGACTTAGTGTCAGTTGACAGCCAGTATTCAGTAGTCAAGGGGCCCAGTTGTGGTAACTGAATCATGGAGGCAGGTCTTTCTCCTGCTGTTCTTGTGATAGTGAATAAGTCTCAGAAGACCTGATGGTTTTATAAGAAGGAGTCTCCCTGCACAAACTCTCTCTTTGCCTGCTGCCATCCACGTAAGATGTAACTTGTTCCTCCTTGCCTTCTGCCATGATTGTGAGACCTCCCCAGCTTCATGGAACTGTAAGTCCATTAAAACTCTTTCTTTTGTAAATTGCACAGTCTCAGGTATGTCTTTATCAGCAGCATGAAAATTGACTTTACATCTCTTTACAGAGAATAACCACCACAGAGCTGTTCAACAATGAGTGACTCCCGCACATATTTCTCATAGCCTCAGTAAAGGGAAGGTCTGCTGGATGCTCTCACATGACAAGACACGAAATGAGTGAGCGGTTTTCACATGAAAAATCTGCTCTAGTTTTCCAACCTTCATGAACCTTTGGGTTCCTTCTTTTACAATATAGCAGAGAAGTTCAGTCTAGGTCACCTTTCAATTTATGCTTCAGTCAAACAACCTAAAAGATTCTCTCTACCAACTACCATAGATAACACAGATAATACAGAATCCAGAATATGTACCAACAAATATGACTTGATCCCACATTATTTTATTTCACTCTTATTCACCCTCGGGAAGCATTGATATAAGTTGGAAAAATCTTATATTCTTGTCCTCACAGCATACAATTTATAACTTACTACTCGAGGCTTTCAGATTTGAGTCGGCTTTAGTTCTAGAAACAATGAGAGGTGTTGAGTATAATCCTTAGGAAAAATCAGCAGTTCCCTCATGATGATTGATTCTTAAACAAAAGGAGACTATATCCCTCAGGGGACAAAGGAGTGCTTCTACTGGCAGAGGAGGCTCAGCAGAATTTACAAAATCAAGATCCCTAGTTATATAAAAATTCAAACATATGTCTCCATCCCACTCTTTGGTGTTCCACTTCTACCTAATCAATGCCTTAATTTTAACATAAGAGACCTGTGGGACTATGAATTCATTTTGTGTTACAATTCAATCACCCACAAGATGAGACTGTGGGTTTGGTTTTTATAACTTGGGCTCTGTGCCTATGGGGAGTAAGTGATTATTTTGGAGTCATCACAAAGTTTTCTGATCACTTTTTCAGGCCTTTAGTTTTAGATTTAAAGCTTTGCACTAATTGGGTTGTTTTTCTCTCTCTTTTATAAGCACTGCAACACAAGTAAAAACAACCAATCAATTACATCATACTCTTTATTTTCACTAAAATATGACTAGCAGCAACTACTTTGTCTCCTAAGTCTTCCCTCCCATAGAGATTTTATTACAAGAGTCTAATTTAAGTATGATAATTTAAGTGACCATTTGCCACAGATTGCCATGGGCTACCAGTGTCCTTTACTATGGACAACAGCATCACTAATGCCATTAATATTAATTGTATCAGAAGTTTTTTTTTAAGGAAATCCATTCTGAAGGTTGTATATTCTGTAACTGCTTAAATCACCACTGACACCACCAGACCTACCTCACAAGGGCACGAAGTTCTTCACTTAGATCCTTCTAGCTCTCTAAGAAGTCTGTCTTGGATTATACCAAAAAAATATTATCTGGCTAAAACTTTCAATGATGCTTTTGTGAAAGCACAAAAGATGCTCTCTTGTGTTTGCCATTAGCTTATTTATCTCCAGATCCATTTCTTATTCTTCTCTTGTAAGTTACATTTCCCTGGTTCTCTTGCTCTCTGGCTTTCCTAAATATTTGGTCAATGTGAGGCGACTGAGGGAAGAAAAGAAGGAGGAAGTGAAAATGAGAGGAATTAAGAGAAATCAGGATTTTTCTAACCATTTTTCTGTGCCTTCAGTGATAAATCTAGCAATGGCTTTATGTGCTCTTTTACTCTGTTTCATTGGCCTAACACTCATTTTGCGGCCCTGACTCCTGCAGGGGTAACATTGCTTTGGTTAAAGTTCCATATGGAATGCTATGGTTTCTAGTCTCCTCTCTTGTACCTCCTGCCTTAGGGACAGTGGAATTTTCTGTTCCTAGTCTACTGGGTGGCATTACTATCTGTTACTATAACTCTCAGTGTTTTCATCAACCCATTCAACCAATTCCTTGAATTAAGTTCCCTAGGCTTAAAAATTCCTGGAGGTCGAGGCAGGCGGATCATGAGGTTAGGAGATTGAGACCATCCTGGCTAACACGGTGAAACCCCGTCTCTACTAAAAATACAAAAAATTAGCTGGGTGTGGTGGTGGGTGCCTGTGGTCCCAGCTACTTGGGAGGCTGAGGCAGGAGAATGGCATGAACCCAGGAGGCAGAGCTTGCAGTGAGCTGAGATGACACCACTGCACTCAGGCCTGGGCGACAGAGTAAGACTCGGTCTCAAAAAGGAAAAAAAAAAAAAAAAAAAAAAAATCCTGGAATAGTCTCTATAATACTAAATATACTCTCACTGATTTACACTCTTAGCTGACAAAACTCAGAATAAATTATAGATTTTTCCAGCTAAGAACTGCTCCTTCATCATTTATATTCAAGTTCTACATCTTCTATAAACCATTATTTGCTAACAGCAAGCACAATATAACATAAATGAATACTATATTAAAGGCATAAAAGCATAGTTTAGTCCAAGTCCAGATGTACAAAATATCCATTTTCTAATGAGCATCATAATTTGCAAAAGCATAGTGTATATTGTTGAACAGAATACTCGTCTTAAACATCTGTTCTTGGGTTATTTTATGCAGCCCTTCACAAAGGGTAGGCACGTTCCTTATATGAGCATAATTAAGAGTCCACCAAAATGTTTTCCTGATTGAGATCACCTTTACAAGAAAATTACTCCTAAAATCTCATTTCTACACGAAAAGGAATACACATGACAATCTTTATTCAGACAGTTTTTTGTTTTGTTTTGTTTTGTTTTGTTTTTGAGACGGAGTCTCGCTCTGTCGCCCAGGCGGGAGTGCAGTGACCGGATCTCAGCTCACTGCAAGCTCCGCCTCCCGGGTTTACGCCATTCTCCTGCCTCAGCCTCCCGTGTAGCTGGGACTACAGGCGCCCGCCAACTCACCCGGCTAGTTTTTGTTTTTGTGTTTTTAGTAGAGACGAGGTTTCATCGCGTTAGCCAGGATGGTCTCGATCTCCTGACCTCGTGATCTGCCCGTCTCGGCCTCCCAAAGTGCTGGGATTACAGGCTTGAGCCACCGCACCCGGCCTCATACAGTTTTTTAGTAACTTTTTATTTTTATTAATCAGTTTTGACCTACCTTTAAACAAAGCAGCAAAACAAAAACATCACGTTGTATGCATAATTTTCAGCAAAATAGATGACAACATTTATAAATAAACATAAACACGGATATAGATATATATAGTTATATCTGGACATGTCATTTTTTATAATAAATACTTGTCATTTATTATAATAATTTAAAAATATTTTTTTAATTAGAAATTAAAAGATGAAGTATCATGAGAATTTGCAAGTATTTGACTTTGTGGTAAAACGTCTTTAATTTTTTATAGGAACTAATGTAACTGTTTTCCTTTTATTACATGCCTGCTAAGAGTATTGTTGTAAGTAATAATCTTAGAGATATTTTTGAAGCATCTTCATACTCCTTTTATCTTACTATCTGCATGCTGTTTCTATACACAGCCCTGCTTTCTCATATTCTCTTCTTCCTCCTAGAGATATTTTTCTCAATATCATCTCAGTCTACTCAGTAGACTCACCCACTCTTACACCTTAGCTGCATAACTCATTTAAGTACATTAGCTTCAAAAGGCTATATGTATATGTAAAATATATAATTGAAAGTTGCTTTTTATATTATTTTTATAGCAAGGAAGAAAAACTACTTTTTTCTTATAAAGTTCTTGTTTCTAGAACATCATCAAGTCTTGGTAATTTCTTCATGAACAGGCTAAAATGTTAAATTATTCAATGTGTAAGGCACCATTAATAAGTGTCAATACTATGTAGTTAGGGCCTTAAAGTAGCTTAAGTTCTGGTTCTGAGAGACAATTATAAGTAAATGAGAGAGCTGTATTATTTCAGAATATAACAAATGTGATGCAAAACTTTAAAAATTACTGTGATATTTGACAAAGAATAATTGAAGGTCTGATGAAGAGGGCAATGCACACAAAATGTCTCTGGATAGTGACATCAGCAAAATGATAGAATGGGAAGTACAAGCCCTCGATCCCCTACAGAAACACTGATTTAACAATGATATATGGACACAACACTTTTGTAAGAGGTCCAGAATTCACTCAAGAGTTGGAGTACCCAAGACAACGCAAAAATCAATAACAGCCACATTGAAATTGATAAGAAAAGCATTTTTCCTTTAGCCATGTTAGCCCCACCCAAAAGGCAGTATAGCTCAGGGCCAGGAGAAATCACTTTAGCTGCAACTTTTCCCTCAGGAGAATAGAGAAAGTAAAGCATGCATACAACTTTCTCAGCCTATCAGGTTGCCGCCTGAGGGACCTATTTCTGTCACACCACACCCAGGGTGCTGAGGGAACTAGTGTAGCTTGAACACTGCAGGGTAACTAAGAACAAAGAAAAGGGACACATGGCAAACTGAAGCTAGCACAACTCAGCAAGATTCAGAGAAGGTGCACGAGCCTGAGACTTCTCCCTTACAAGAAAGGAAGCAATGGAGAATACACATTCATAGAATATGCTTACAAGGCTCCAAGACTCTCTAGCTGGTTAGATTAATGAAGGGCTTTCCCTGTCAATTTTAGTCTGTGTAGTCTGAGAGAAGTGGCTGTTTCTCCAAATTGGCAGACACCAATATAGAGCTACAGGGAACATGAAGGATTAGGGAAAATATGGTACAACCAAAGGATCAAAATAAACCCCCAGTAACCAGCCCTTAAGAAAAAAAAAATGTATAAATACATTTTCTTAACGATAAATTCATCTGAGTGAATCAGCAGGACAGTAGAATTGGAAATTCCAACCTCATGCTCCCATAAAAACACCAATTTTAACAATCACCTACTGACAGCAATGACTCTGTGTGAACCTGGGAGGCCACTGGAGAGATTCCATCACTGAATTGGAACAAAAATTCTAAGAATAGATGCATTGAATTTGGTGAGAATAATAGTTTCACTTTATCTGCATAATTTCATCACACAAGGCAGCAAAGCCCACCGCCAAGAGCAATCCCCTAAGCCTGTGATTTTCCCCAGAAGGAAAAATTAGAGTAGGTAAGTGTCTGGCTTGCCCTGTCTGGCAGGATGTTGCCCAAGAGGCCCACTTCGGCCATATCCAACACAAATCAAAGAGGGGATCAGTACAGCTGAAGAGTCAGTAAGGAGCTAGGAGCATGGAAAGGGAGCAGAAGTTTATGGCAATCATTTTGAGGATCTTAAGAATTGGCCGTGTATATTACTAAATGACTCATAGATTCCTCCAATAAGTCCACCCATGAACACTGTGAAACAACTAATATTTGAACGACCCAAATGACTTAAAAATACTATCAGAATTCTGTATACATCCCCAAGATGGTAAGCATGCACCTCTGAAAACGTTGTGTTCAAACTTCTGCAGACAATTCACCTGGTGTAATCCTTCACCACTGGGTGAGGCAAACAACTTTGAAAATTCAGGCCATTGTCCTGGAGAAAATAAAGGGGACTCTCTCAGCATCTGACCTGGCTTTGCAGGATTGAGAAAGGGAACAGAACCATTAGACTTCTCTCCAGTGAAGAGGAAAAAAGGAAATGAAGCAGGCATATCCATAGAAAATGGCCCAAGAGACCCCTAAACCTCCAGCTAAACTGATTGATAAAAGTATTTTTCTTCTGGAGCCAATAAGTAAGGACAAGAAGAGTGAACTTCTTTCTGAAATGCAAAGACAGCTCTGCAAGGATTCAAAGAACATGGAGAACCAAGGAAACAGCACCAACAAAAGAACAAAATAAAACTTCAGTGACCGATACCAATACACAGAGACCAACAAACTACCTCACAAGTAATTCAAAACAATCATCCTTAAGAAGTTCTGTGAACTACAAGAAAATGCAGATAGCTAAACAAAATCTGAAAAACAGCACATAAACAAAATTGGAATACCAACAAAACGATAGAAATCATAAAGAATAAACAAGAAAGACGGGCATAGTGGCTCACGCCTGTAATCCCAGCACTTGGGGAGGCCAAGGCGGGCAGATCACAAGGTCAGGAGATTGAGACCATCCTGACTAACACAGTGAAACCCAGTCTCTACTAGAAATACAAAAAATTAGCCTGGCGTGTTGTGGTGGGCACCTGTAGTCGCAGCTACTCGGGAGGCGGAGACAGGAGAATGGCATGAACCTGGAAGGCAGAGCTTGAAGCGAGCTGAGATTGTGCCACTGCACTTCAGGCTGGGTTACAGAGCAAGACTCCATCTCAAAATAGAAGACTGAATCAAGCAGAAAGAGGAAGAATCAATCAAAAAGAAAGAATTGGAAAACTCAAGATCACATTATTTGAATTATCCACTCAGAGGAAAAAGAAAAACGAATGAAGAAATGTTACTTGCTTTATGGTACACCATCAAGTGAAACAATACCTACATTATGGAAGTTCTAGAAGGAGCAGAGGGGGAAAACAGGGAACAAAAGCTTATTTAAATAACTAATAACATAAAATTCCCCAAGTCTAGAAGGAAAGATAAACATGCATATCCATGCTGCTCAAATAACCCCAAATAAGCTCAACATTTTGAGATCTGTGCTGAGACACATTATAATCTAATTATCCAACATGAAAGTCAAACAGAGATTTTTGAAAGAAGCAGAAGAAAAGTGAAATATCACACATAAGGGAAGGTGCAGAAAAATATCAGTATTCTGTCAGCAGAAATCTTGCAGGAAAGAAATAATAAGATGATGTATTCACAGTACTGAAAGAAAATAAGTCTGTCAACCAAGATTACTTTACTCCACAAAGATGACATTCAGAAATGAAGAGATAAATGCTAATGACATTCAGAAATGAAGAGATAAAGACTATATGCTTGTCCTACCACAAAAAAAAAAAAAAATTGCTAAGTTGAGGTCTTCAAGTTGAAACAAAAAAAGACACTAAATACAACATGAAAAAATATAAATCTATAAAATGTAAATGGAAAGAATATAGTCAAATTTATAATACTCAAACACTGTAATAGTGGTGTGTAAGTCACATTTAATAGCAGTATGAAAGTTAAAAGATGAGAATACTAACAATAAGTATAGTTACAATAATTTCAATGTGTGCACTTAATAAAAAGACATAAATAATGGCATTAATAGTGTAATGTGTGGGGTGCAAGAAAGTAAATGTGTAGAGTTTTTGTATGCTATTGAAGTTAAGTTGTGACTAGCTTAAAATATAATTACAAAGAAAAGTCCCGTAATAGATACACAAAATATTATTAAAAGTAAAATCATGACATAAAATCATCACGTCACTAAGGGAAGTAGCAAGAGAGAAAAAAAGAAAGGAAGAAACTACCAAACAGACAGAAAACAATACACAAAATGGCAAATTTAAGTTCTGAATAATAATTGTAAATGTAAATGAATTAAATATTTTAATCAAAAGACAAAGTATGGTTGAATTTTTAAAAATCTAACTATATGTTGCCTGTAAAAGACAAAATTTACCTTCAGAGATTCAAATAGTCTAAAAGTGAAGGGATGGAAAAAGATATTTCATGCAAATGGAAACCAAGGATGACTATGTAAATATAAAACAAAGCAGACTTTTAAAAAATTCTTAAAGAGCCGGGCGCGGTGGCTCACGCCTGTAATCCCAGCACTTTGGGAGGCCGAGACGGGCGGATCACGAGGTCAGGAGATCGAGACCATCCTGACTAACACGGTGAAACCCCGTCTCTACTAAAAAATACAAAAAACTAGCCGGGTGAGGTGGCGGGCGCCTGTAGTCCCAGCTACTCGGGAGGCTGAGGCAGGAGAATGGTGTAAACCTGGGAGGCGGAGCTTGCAGTGAGCTGAGATGTGGCCACTGCACTCCAGCCTGGGCGACAGAGCGAGACTCCGTCTCAAAAAAAAAAAAAAAAAAAAAAATTCTTAAAGAGGCACAGAAGTCATTACATAATGAGAAAAGAGGGAAATCATCAAGAGAATGTAATAATTGTAAATATATATGCACTGAACATCAGAGCACCTAAGTATATGAAGCAAATATTAACAGAACATTTAAAGAAGAATTAAACCCAATACTTTTCAAATTTTTCCAAGAAATGGAAGATTAGGGAACATTTCCAAACTCATTTTATGAAGCCAGCATTATATTGAAATCATATTCAGACTGTAACACTGCAATGAAAAAGAAAAACTAAACAAACAAAAACTACAAGCTCACAGTCTTAGTGAACATAGGTGCGAAAATCCTCAACAAAATACTAGGAAACCAAATTCAACAGCAAATTAAAAGAATCATAACTCGAATTGGGTGCAGTGGCTCATGCCTCTAATCCTAGCATCTGTGGAGGCTGAGACAGTCAGTTGCTTTCCCTTTCAGCCAGTGTCAGCCAGGCAGGGTCTGGACCAACAGCAGTTCCCCACACTGCAGCACAATGGCTGGACCACTTTGTGGCCAGACTGCTTCTTTAAGCAGGACGAGATCCACTCCTCCTTACTGGGTGGGGCCTCCCTGTGGGAATCTCAGCATCTCCAGCCAGGGGTTTATGGACAGTACACTGATAATCCTAAGAGGAACCCCGAGGAGGAGGGGTGGCTGTGGTATCATGGATCAGCAATCTTAGTCTTTTCTGCCTGCTGACTCTGGAGGGTCAGGGCAGCCTAGATGATGGGGATTCCCCCCAACCAGTGCACCCACACTGCCAAAGAGTAGATAGTCTGCTTATTTATTTATTAATTTTTGAGGCAGAATCTCACTCTATCACCCAGGGTGGAGTTCAGTCGCATGATTTCAGCTTACTGCAACCTCCGCCTCCCAGGTCAAGAGATTCTCCCACCTCAACTTCTCAAGTAGCTGGGATTACAGACACATACCACCACACTTGGCTAATTTTTGTATTTTTAATAGAGACAGGGTTTCTCCATGTTGGCCAGGCTGGTCTCAAACTTCTGACCCAAGTGATCCACCCACTTTGGCCTCCCAAAGTACTAGGATTATAGGCATGAGCCGCCACACCAAGCCCAGTCTGTTTATTTAAGTTGGTCTTTGACCCTACTCCTCCTGACTGAGACCTCCCAACGGGAGTCCACAGACACCTCATAGAGGAGAGCTCCAGCCAGCATCGGGTCAGTGCCCCTTTGGGACAGATCTCCCAGAGGAAGGAGCAGGCTGCCATCTTTTCTGGTCTGCAGCTTCCACTGGTGATAACTCCAGGGAAAGGAAGGACCCAGGCAAACAGGGGCTGGAGTGGACCTCAAGAGAACTGAAGCAGCCCTGCAGAAGAGGGGCCTGACTACTAAAAGAAAAACAAACAGAAAGCAACAACATCAACAAAAAGATCCCACAAAAAACCTCATCCAAAAGTCAGCAGCCTCAAAGATCGAAGGTAGATAAACCCAAAAAGATGAGAAAGAATCAATGCAAACATGGTGAAATCTCCAAAAGCCAGAGTTCCTCTTCTCCTCTAAAAGATCACAACGTGTCTCCAGAAAGGGCACAGAACTGGACTGAGGCTGAGATGGATGAATTGACAGAAGTAGGCTTCAGAAGATGGGTAATAATGAATGTCACTGAGCTAAAGGATTATATTCTATCACACTGAAAAGAAGCTAAGAACCATGATAAACATAAGAGCTGTTAACCAGAATAACCAGTTTAGAAAGGAAAATAAATGATCTGATGGAGCTGAAAAACACAACACGAGAACCTCATAATGCAAACACAAGAATCAATAGCTAAATAGACCAAGTGGAAGAAAGGATATCAGAGCTTGAAGACTATCTTACTGAAATAAGACAGGCAGACAAGATTAGAGAAAAAATAATGAAAATGAACAAACAAACCTCCAAGAATTTGGATTATATTAAAAAACCAAACCTGCAACTGATAGGGGTACCTAAAAGAGATGGGGAGAAGGGAACCACGTTGGAAAACACACTTCAGGATATCGTCCAGGAGAACTTCCCTAGCCTAGCAACACAGGCCAACATTCAAATTCAGGAAATCCAGAGAACCACAGTAAAATACTTCACAAGAAGATCAACCACAAGACAAATAATCATCATGTTCTCCAAGGTCGATACAAAGGAAAAAATGTTAAGGGCAGTCAAAGAGAACGACCAAGTTACCTATGAAAGAAAGCCCATCAGACTAGCAGCAGACCTCTCAGTAGAAACCGTACAAGCCAGAGGAGATGGGGGCCAGTATTCAACATTCTTAAATAAAATAATTTTCAACCTAGAATTTCATATCCACCAAACTAAGCTTCATAAGTGAAGAAGAAATAAAATATTTTTCAGACAAAAAAATGCTGAGGGAATTCGTCACTGTTAGGCCTGCCTTGCAAGAGCTCTTGAAGGAAGCACTAAATATAGAAAGGACAAACCATTACCAGCCACTACAAAAAACACACTGAGGTACACAGACTATTGTCACTATGAAGCAAATACATAAACAAGTCTGCAAAATAACCAACTAGCATCATGATGTCAGGACCAAATTCACACATAACAATATTAAACTTAAATGTAAATGGGCTAAATGTCCCAATTAAAAGACACAGAATGGCAAGCTACATAAAGTGTCAAAATACATCAGTGTGTTGTGTTCAAGAGACCCATCTTACATTCAAAGACACACATAGACTCAAAATAAAAAGATGGATGAAAATGTACCAAGCAAATTGAAAACAGAAAAAAACAGGTTGGAATCCCAGCTTCTGACAAAATCTACTTTAAGGAAATACAGATCAAAAAAGATAAAGAAGGACATTACATATAGGTAAAGGGGTCAATTAAACAAGAAGAGCTAACTATCCTAAACATATATGCACCCAATACAGGAGCACCTAGACTAAGAAAACAAGTTCTTAGAGACTACAAAGAGATGTAGACTCCCGTACAATAATAGTGTGAGAACACCGCACTGTCAATATTAGAGAAATCATTGACACTGAAAATTAACAAAGATATTAAGGACTTGAACTCAACTCTGGATCAAGCGGACCTGACAGATATCTACACATCTTTCCACACTCCCCGCCGCAAAAAGAATATACATACTTTTCGGTGCCACATGGCACTTACTCTAAAATTGATCACATAATTGGAAGTGAATTACTCCTCAATAAATGCAAAAGAACTGAAATCATAGCAGTCTCTCAGACCACAAATTAGAACTCAAGATTAAAAAACTCAGTGGGAGGCTGAGGCAGGAGAATGGCGTGAACCCGGGAGGAGGAGTTTGCAGTGAGCCGAGATCGCGCCACTGCACTCCAGCCTGGGCGACAGAGAGAGACTTCGTGTCAAAAAACCATGTCAAAAAAAAAAAAAAAGAAAAAAAAAACTCACTCAAAACCACACAACTACATGGAAAATTAGCAGCCTGCTCCTGGGTAAATAAAGAAATTAAGGCAGAAATAAAGAAGTTATTTGAAATCAATGAAAGCAGAGACAATGTACCAGAATTTCTGGGATGCAGCTATAACAGTATTAAGAGTAAAATTTATATCACTAAATGCCCACATCAGAAAGCTAGAAAGATCTCAAATTGACACTCTAATATCACAATTAAAAGAGCTAGAGAGGCAAGAGCAAGCTAATCCAAAAGCTAGCAGAAGACAAGATATATCTAAGATCAGAGCAGAACTGAAGGAGCTAGAGGCATGAAAAGCCCTTCAAAAAAATCAATGAATCCAGGAGCTGGTTTTATTAAAAAAAAAAATTAACAAAATAGATAGACTGCTAGCTAGACTAATAAAGAAGAAAATAGAGAAGAATCAAAAAGATACAATAAAAAATGATAAAAGGGACCACTGACTTCACAGAAATTCAAACTACCATCAGAGTATACTATAAACAGCTCTATGCAAATAAACTAGAATATCTAGAGGAAGTGAATAAATTGCTGGACACATCCAGCCTCCCAAGACTGAAGACTGAACCAGGAAGAAGTTGAATCCCTGACTAGACCAATAAAGTATTCTAAAACTGAGGCAGTTATAAATAGCCTACTAACTAACAAAAAGCCCAGGCCCAGATGGAATTACAGCTGAATTTTACAGAAATGCAAAGAGAAGCTAATACCATTTCTTCTGAAACTATTCCAAACAATTAAAAAGGAGGGACTCCTTCCTAACTCATTCTGTGAGGCCACTATCATAATGATAACGAAACCTGGCAGAGATAGAACAAAAGAAGAAAACTTCATACCAATATATCTGATGAACATCAGTGCAAAAATTCTCAATAAAATACTGGCAAACCAAATTCAGCAGCATCTCAAAAACCTTATACACCACTATCAACTTGGATTCATTCCTTGGACGTAAGCCTGGTTCAACATGTGCAAATCAATAAATGTAGTTCATCACATAAACAGATTTAAAGCCAAAAGTCACATGATTATCTCAATAGACAAAGAAAAGGCCTTTAGTAAAGTCCAACACAGCTTCATGTTATAAACTCTCAATAAACTAGGTATTGATGGAACATATGTCAAACTAATAAGAGCCATTTATGACAAACCCACAGACAGTATCATACTGAATAGGCAAAAGCTGGAAACATTCCTTTTGAAAACTGGCACAAGACAAGGATGCCTTCTCTCACGACTTCTATTCAACACAGTATTGGAAGTTCTGGCCAGAGCAATCAGGCCGAGAAAGAAATAAAGGTATTCAAATAGAAAGAGAGGAAGTCAAAAATATTTGCTTGCAGATGACATAATCTTATATCTAGAAAACCCCACTGTCTTAGCCCAAAAGCTTCTCAAGTTGATAATCACCTTCAGCAAAGTCTCAGGATACAAAATCAATGTGCAAAAATCACAAGCATTCCTATAGCCTAACAATAGACTAGCATAGAGCCAAATCATAAATTAACTCCCATTCACAGTTGCTACAAAAGGAATACAGTACCTAAGAATATAGCTAACAAGGAATGTGAAGGACCTCTTCAAGAGAACTACAAACAACTGCTGAAAGAAATAAGAGATGACACAAACAAATGGAAAAACATTCCATCCTCATGAATAGGAGTAATTAATATAATGAAAATGGCCATACTCCCCAAAGTAATGTATAGATTCGATGCTATTCCCATTAAACTAGTATTGACATTCTTCACAGAATTAGAAAAAACTATTTTAAAATTCATATGGAACCAAAAAAGAGCCCTAAAGCCAAGTCAATCCTTAGCAAAAAGAATAAAACTGGAGGCCTCATGATACCAGACCTCAAACTATATTATAAGGCTACAATAACAAAACAGCATGGTACTTGTATAAAAACAGACACAAAGACCAATGGAACAAATAGAGAACTCAGAAATGAAAGCACACATCTACAACCATCTGATCTTCAACAAATCTGTCAATAACAAACAATGGGGAAAGGATTTCTTATTTAATAAATGGTACTGGAAAAATTGTCTATTCATTTGCAGAAAATTGAAACTAGACCACCTCCTCAAACCTTATACAAAAATTAACTCAAGATGAATTAAAGACTTACATGTAAAATCCCAAACTATAAAATCCCTTGAAGAAAATCTAGGCAATACCACTCAGGACATAGGCATGGGCAAATATTTCATGATGAAATCATCAAAAGCAATTGCAACAAAAACAAAAATTGACAAATGGGATCTAACTAAACTAAATAGGTTCTGCACAGCAAAAGGAACTATCAGAATGAACAAGCAACCTGCAGAGTGGGAGAAAATTTTTGCAATCTATCTATCTGAAAAAGGTCTAATATCCAGAATCCACAAGGAACTCAAACAAATTTACAAGAAAAAAACAGCCCCATTAAAATGTGGGCAAAGGACATAAACAGTAACTTCTCAAAAGAAGACATTTGTACAGGGGCTGGGCACGGTGGTTTACACCTATAATCCCACCATTCTGGGAGGCTGAGGCAGGCAGATCATGAGATCATGAGATCAAGACCATCCTGACTAACACGGTGAAACCCTGTGTCTGCTACTAAAAAGTACAGAAAAAAATTATCTGGGTGTGGTGGTGGGCACCTGTAATTCCAGCTACTCAGGAGGCTGAGGCAGGAGAATGGCGTGAACCTGGGAAGTGGAGCTTGCAGGCTGGGCGACAGAGTGACGCTCTATCTCAAGAAAAAAAAAAAAAGGAAGACATTTATGCAGCCAACAATTATATAAAAACAAGCTCAGTATCACTGATCGTTAGAGAAACACAAATCAAATCACTATGAGATACCATCTCATGCCAGTCAGAATAGCCTTTTTTAAAAAATCAAGAAACAACAGATGCTATTGAGGTTTCAGAGAAATAGGAACACTTTTACATTGTTGGTGGGAATGTAAATTAGTTTAACCGTTGTGGAAGACACTGTGGCAATTCCTCAAAGATCAAGAACCAGGAATAACAGTTTTTAGAACCAGTGACCCCATTACTGGGTATATAACCAAAGAATATAAATAATTACATCACAAAGATGCATGCACACATATGTTTATTGCAGCACTATTCACAATAGCAAAGAGATGGACTCAACCCAAATGACCATCACAATAGACTGGATAAAGAAAATGCAATGCATATACACCATGGAATGCTATGCAGCCATAAAAAGGAATGAGATCATGTCCTTTGCACCACCATAGATGAAGCTGGAAGCCATTGTCTTCAGCAAAGTAATGCAGGAACAGAAAACCAAACACCACATGTTCTCACTTGTAAGAGGGAGCTAAAGATTGAGAACACATGGACATAGGGAGGGGAGAATCACATACTGAGGCCTGTCAGGGGTTGGGTGGGAAGAAGGAAAGCATTAATAAAAATAGCTAATAAATGCTGGGCTTAAAACCAAGGTGCTGGGTTGATAGGTGCAGCAAACCACCGTGGCACACGTTTATCTATGTAACAAAACCACACATCCTGCACATGTACTCCAGAACTAAAACAAAAAATTAAAAAACAATTAAATATGAGTTAATCTGTAGAGTTTGCTTGCTTTGCTGGTGAATTGGAAAAATATTACACAAATTTAAACTACTTGAAATAGTTTAGGAAGAATATTATAGAACCCTGACATGAAGAAAAAAACCGAAAAGGTATAAATAAAATGTTTTGCAAGGGTAACAGTGATTAAATTTGGTCTTTAAGTGAGTATATTGAGACTGAGATAAGGAAAATAGTTAGACTAAATATATTTTGGAGATTTCTAGTTACCTTTTCTGAACTAAAGCTAGTACCAGTAACTGAGAACAGGAATAGGGAAATATAATAGTTTTTTTATTTTATAAAAATAGAATGTTTTTTTTATTTTATAAAAATAAAATAAAATTTTATTTTATTTTATTTTATTTTTATTTTATTTTATTCAGTGTAGATCTAATTTTGATCACTTAAGTGTAGATCGTATTGATATGTTTTGGTGTTGTGTCCCCACCCAAATCTCATCTCAAACTCTAATCTCCCTCTGCTGAGGGAGAGACGTGGTGCGAGGTTATTGAATCATGGCGGCACCCCTTGCTCTTCTTGTGGTAGTGAGGGAGTTCTCATGAGATCTGATGGTTTTTAGAATGGTGGTTTCCCTTTCTCTCTCTCTCTCGTTTTCCTGTCACCTCATGAAGAAGGTGATTGCTTCTCCTTCGCCTTCTGCTATGATTGTAAGTTTCCTGAGGCCTCCCCAGCCATATCGAACTGTGAGTCAATTAAGCCTCTTTCCTTTATACATTACCCAGTCTTGGGTATTTCTTTATAGTGGTGTGAAATCAGATGAATACAAGTATATTTAGGATTTATTCTATTTATTAATGCAAATGTCACCTGCTATCACCATTCCGGGAACATCAGTAAACTTGTGGTAAAGTAGCATGAAATTGAAATATTCATGCAAAATCTTCATGATTACTTTCCAGCTCCCAATTCAGTTGTCTTTGACATTTCCTAAATCCACTTTTAATGTATATCACAAACCATTGTTATATATTCTCTCCAGCAAACAGTTATGGTCTTTCTTTTTCAATCTCATAGCCCAATGTTAATGTTCACTTCTCATTTATTTACTTCTGGAGCTCCATTTTCTTGTAAGGATGCTCTTGTACATACCCAGGGTGCTATGTCATGAAGTTTCCAACCCACTAGATACCCAAGAAGGGCCAAGTTAAAACTAGAGATAAAGAAATTATCCTCCCCTCCCATGCAGTGCGGTGCTTTGTCACCTCAGAAGTAAATGGCTGTGATTCTTCTCATTAAAGAAAGCTCCTTTGACTTTTTTTCTCTTCAGTCATTCACTGGAAGCTCCAGTGTCATTTCAAGATCAGAGGAGACATAGGTACACCACTATTTCTCTTGTATCTATCACCCTCTGCCAACTTTCATTCATTACTTCCCTTTTGTCTGGAAGCAAAGCACGCCTTTCCTTGCATACTAAGTATGCAACACACGAGGGTTTGCCAGACTTTCAAACTTCCTGGTTGAGCAAAATTTAAAGCAAAACTTTTTCTCACTAACATAGAATAACTTTTTACTTTGTCAAATGAAAAGGTCATTGTAACCCCCACAAATTTAAAGGATATCATCTTATAATACAAACGATAAATCCTTTTTGTGTTAAAAAATAAATACACTAATGTGTCTGTATTTTTCTTACATGTCTGAGTGTTAGATAAAAGCCAGTCAAGCACTCACCCCAGTTCTTGGGAGCTGTACTTGAGAATCTTTGCAATAGAAAATGGGAGAACCATCTGCCCAACACTTCCCAACATAGCCATGGTCAATGAGGACATCCCACTATCAAACGTGAATATCAGTTATCTCACTCATAGATCAAAAGGGAAAGGTTATTCCAATTACCTAATTATCACATCGGTCAGTTTAATTCATTGCTGCTTGAATGTAATTGCCTATACCTCATGTCTCTGAAATATATGAATCTCCCAGACAAGCTTTCAACACTTTTCTGAAAAATGATATTTTACTAGAATTTTGAGTGCACAGTGAAAATAAATAGGTAACTTATGATATCACACAAATTCACAACTTGCCTTATATGCAGGTGTTTCCTCTGATTATTCTCATTCATATAAGCCTGAGGCAGGGGTGAGGTGGGAAAGAATTTCTACAGGATGCAAATTCACTCTTTGCCAATAGGTGTTTTTTGATGGAAACATCTGACAAATGTTGCAGTTAATTCAAAATAAAAATCTATAATTAAAATTTTATATGAAAGACAGGGGCATATCAATATTCCTACTACAGGAAATATACCCTACCACATACAAAATGTACTTTTTAACTACAAAAGTATTTTTTATTTTAAATCAATATTTTCTAAATATATTAAAGAAATTGAACTTAATTTAATCACATTAAATTAAATTAATCAAATTAATCATGAACCAAATAATCAAATCAGATTTAATTATTTGTTTTAAGTATTTAAAAACTAAAATATTTTTAATTTAATGATCTGATTTATGAAATGGGAAAGATATTTTCAAAATTTTAAATCACAGTATCAGTACACATGCATTCTATAATATGTTGTCTAAATTTATATAAATAATTTAACACCCTCTCCACTGTGCTGTTATTTATAACCTGGTCTTATTTTAAACTGTTGGAAATAATTTAGTTAAGGATGTTTAAGTCTGTTCAGTAATTAAAGGACATTTTATCAGCTAAGATAAAAAAATTATTAGGTAATGTCCTACAATCATTGGACTGACAAAATGCCAGTGTAAGAGTGGAGATTACCAAACAGACATGGTTTAGAAGAGAAATTAATAGACCCTGATAGTGGTTATGGAAAAACCTGGGTATTGTGGTTAATTACCAAAAATGTAGTCCACTAACTCTTTTTCTAGGTATTGAAAAATGATGTAATAACATTCTCAGTCAAAAGAAACACTGCTCACACTTCACAAGTGCTTACACCTTTCATATACCACCAACTATAATTTCTAAGTTCCTCAAAAATTCTTACTTGTATCCCCACTTTAAATTAGAATAAAGCAACACCACTGTGAGAAATGAATTTATCGAATAAAAAGATCACTATGGGGGATGAAGAAGAAGGATTTCAAATTTTTTATCCTTATCCAGAGGTATTCAACACAATATCTTCACCTTGTTTATTTTATCCCAGAATACCAAAACCATTGGCTTGCCAGTTAGTTGCAGATATTTAGGTAGTGTAAGAAATATGTAGAACATCATATAAACCAATTTAAGATGTATTTTCAAAATACAAATGTTTTTAAAAATACATTGAAATTGACCGGACTCACATTTATATGACCAATGAAATGGTATAATTGGGTGATGTCTTGGAAAACAAAGGAAAAATTTCTAGAATGTATTCCTGATATTTTTTTGGCTTCTATAGATTATAATGTGCCATATGGTGGGTGAGAGAGGAATATATTAACATGCTTTGCATCCACAGTGGTAGAATCGTATCATTCCCAGGGTTTTTGGCATATGAGGCTTGTTTAATTCTAGTTCACATCCTGCACTGACAACGTCACAAGAATTTCTTCTGCTATGAAACGAACAGACACACAAAAGCTTAAGATTATGTAGTTTCAACGTAATGTGATAAATTAGAGTGAATTTCAATGTAGGATTTTCTTACGTAAAATATAAGGTGATGTGAATTTTAGAATGATATGATGAACATAACTCTAGGTTGGCTACTGGAAATTTAACTTTTTACCCTATATTACACATTGTATTACCTTTGAAAACTTTGTCATTTTACTTTTTTTTTTCCATTGAACGTCTTTTAACAACTTTCGACACTTTATTTGGAATTAAAACTAAGGTAGTGATTAGTACTTTATTAGAACTAAAAAAACCTGTTGATTGAATGAAAAAAGAAATAGATTACTTTACAATGTTAATGAATTTAATTATTTATCTGAATCTCAATTTTTATGTTTCTTATGTAGTACTTCATTAGATCCTGTAAATTATATTCATGTCTACATAAGGATAATAATTATGCTAATAACTAAGATTAATTCAGATTTGCAAGTGCTCATCTGTATTTAAGAAATATCTGAAAAGAGGTTGAAATTTGGCAATGTCTTAAGCCCACTAAAACTTATCTTTTCCGGTGAGGATCCCTAAAGCCTCTGTGTGAAATACAGAAAGCAACTAGCTAAAAACTTGAAAAAATAAACAAAAGCAGCTTTGTGCAGAGGGAAGTCAAAACTTAAGTAACTCTCATGGGAATAAATATCTCATTATCTTGGTTGTTATTGTTTATCCTCTCCTGGCTTTATCTCGAGGGTAGAAACCATTTACAGAGAACTGAAACTGTGGAGAGAATAAAACTCATTAGAAATCTCATTTTTGTTTTAGAGGAACTAGGATCCTTCATATGGAATGTTTACAAAATAATTTCAGAGGAAACCAAGAAAAGAATTTTAATTTCATGTGTAAACCCACACATGTATTAGCTTAACAGCTAAGTATCCAGAGCGTGGGACAGATCCAAACAGCATAATGGCAGTGTTCAAAGCTGAACTGCCATTGGAACAACCCACATCTATCTCAGAGTAACCCCTAGATAATGACCGAGTGCAGCAGACCAAAACTAACTTAGCAAGACATAGAAAGTAAAGGGAAGCCCATATTAAATTAAGAAAAAAAATCTTAGAAGTAAAAAAGAGAGCATAATTGAAGAATCGAATGGGAAATTTGGATCTGACTAATACAGGATGTGGGGGTGGGGATCAGTGAAGGAGCTTAGTCACAGAATGTAGATGAAATCAGACAAAGAAAGTCAACCTAAGACCCACCAGTAGATGTTTTTCAGTTGAAGAACAGAGGGGAAAAATAGTGATAAAGTCTAACAGATCATAAGGCATCTGTAGAAAACTATCAAAGAATCTAATACATGTGTAATTGTAGTATCAGAAGAAAATGAAAAGGGATGGGCACACCAAAATTTTGTGTGTGTGTGTGTGTGTGTGTACATATTTATTTTTATACATATACATATCCAAACCCATCCATACATACATGCGTATACAAAACATACATACATATGCAAAATAATGGCTAAGAATCATAAACATAGTAAAAGAAATATAATTTACAGATTTTAGCAGCTCAGGATTCCCGATAAGATCAAAGAAAGTCATACCTATATACATCATAATCAAACTGCTGAAAACCAAAGATTAAGAAAAACCTCTTGAAAGCAACTAGAAAAAATAAATTACAAATTACAATGATTGTGAATTTCTCATCAGAAACCATTGTGGTTGGAAGACAGTGGAACATCTTTAAAGTGCTTAAATAAAAGAGATGTTAACCTCAAATTTTACATTCAGGGAAAATATCCTTCAGGTATAAAATGGAAATAAAGGTATTCTGTGATGAAGAGAATTTATTTCTGAAAAACCTGCTCTTCTGGTAAAGCCAATAGCAGTTTTCATCAAGATGATGGTAAATAATAGAGGGAATCTTGAATCATCAAGAATGAAGAGAGAACAGCAGAAATAGTAAATATGAAACTAAATATAAAATACTTATTTTTACCACTTGTGTTTTTTAAAATATGTATGAATGTTTAAAGCAAAACTGTAAAAACCTGTGATGGGGTTTTCAATGCATGCAGATTTATACTTACAATAACTGTAATATGAAAGTCAGTGGAAGAATGAAAAGAGCTGTATGTGTCAAGGATTTAACACTGTGAGATGGTACAATAGTGACCCTTGTTAGACTGTCAAAGTTTATCTGTGTATATTGCAATTTCTATGGTAGCCAGAAAAAAAATAGTCACAATGGCATACTAAAAATATATAGACAGATAATCTAAAAGAAAACAGGAAAAGAGGTACATAAAAATGGGGAGACCAAAATTAAAGAAAAAATAAGATTGTAGGTCTACATTTTAACCTACCAAACTTATATTAAATATTGTTGTTTTAAAAACTGCATTTTAATGCCAAAAATAAATGGATAAGAAAGCAAGACTCTATAATATGTCCCCTAAAAAAGACACATTTAAATATAAGGAGAATGATTAGTTGTAAATAAAATGAAATATAATTAATCTCTTCTTTAATAGTGGCTTTACAGAATATATAATTGTATTAGAAATATACCAATTATAATTAACTTTCAAAAAATCCTCCTTGTTTTTTCTTTCAGATTATAAGTCTGGCACATGTGAAACTGTGGAATAATACTAAAACTAAAATTAAAAGTGAGAGTCTCACACAGCATTGGTAGATACAGAGGTAGTAAGAGGCAGAGATCTAAATAGTACCATTACTTGCCCAAGCAGCACCTTCACACCAACGGGGGAGATACTAGTTTGTTTATTTCATGGTATTAAACAGAACAGGATGATTTTCAAAAATTTATTTTTATGTCTATATTTAAGAGGTACAACATGATGTTTTGGTACACATAACGAAAGGACTGCTACAGCCAAGCACATTAACATAACCATCACTTGCCTTAATTACTTCTTTTTGTGTGTGTGCTAGGAGTACCTAAAATGACTCTCCTAGCAAATTTTTAGTATGCAATACACTATTACTAACTGCAATAGTTCTTACTTTAGAACTGTTCCTTCTTCTTTCCTTTCATTAGATCTCTAGATTTATTCATCTTACATAACTGCAACTTTGTACTCTGTCCTACATCGCCCATTTCCTTCCACTCTCCATTCCTGGGTATGCACCATTGTACTCTCTGTTTCTGTGTATTCAGCTTCTTAAAAAAAAAGATTCCACATATGTGAGATCATGTAATATTTTTCTTTCTGTGTCTGTCTTATTTCACTTAATACAAGGTTCTACATTATTTGTTAAAGCAAGAATTTTATATTTTGATACAGCTATGTAAAAATTTGCATCCTAAAATAATCTGGTCAAAGTTTTTAACTCAAACTATGAAAATTAATATAATACTATGAAAAATTCAGGGTAAATTAGACCAATTAAGCATAAATCTTAAAATAATTTTCATAGTGCAAAAAATGATAACATTGACCCAAATAAAATTAATGAATCACTGAGTAGTAGAGTCAATTTTAAAGTATGGAATGTTCTCATGTGATAATTTCAAGTATGGTATTTAGTAGTGGCAAATATAATTGAATATAAAAATCTGAATCTCCTGTATGCAAAAACCCACAGAATAACTGATTACATGAAATCACTTCTGCCAGGAGCTTTATTAAAATATGAAAAACAATCACCAAAATGATTTTGAAGCAAATACAAGATATTCAAGATATTTGCTTTCTGGGAGCAATATAGTAAAAATATGATTAAATAAGCCATAAAATCTACTTTAAAGTTTTCTTCAAGATTGGAATTTGAGGCTTATACAATTGATGAGAATTTATTGAGGTCATAGGCTAAAGCTATGGACAAATGTATTTCAGGTTGAGAAAAGGCAACCAAGCTTGAAAATGTACCCTTATGGAATGACAGGGTCAAAAGATGTGTTATAAATTTCTCAAATGTCATACTGAACAAATGAACTGAGAAAATGATGTTAAGCTGACAATTTTCTTTGAAGTTGGTTGATTAAACTGTAGCAGGGATGAAAATGATTTGGTCATTTCAGTGGTCATTTTTCCCTATGTTTTTAATGATAATGACTCCAAAATTATTTTATTTGAAAATTATTTTATTTATGACATTAAAAATTGATGAAAAAATTTTCAAGAAGAGATGTGAAATTTTGTGTTTGGTTCTTTGGCATCATACTTGTCCAAAAAAATGTGTGACTGTGTGTCAAGAGTAGGGTCAGCATATCTGTGGGAAAGCACGAGTTCTAGTTAAGCAAAAGGAAGTTTCAAGAAGACAGTTGCATGTACTCATCTGGCAATATTGGTTCAAGTGACCAACTTTGAGGTGGGGGAAGATCTTTAGAGACTGTTTAAAACCACAGGAATGAAATATAACCTGGAGAGAAAAGGTGCAGAAAGAAGAAAGCACTAAAAATTTTGAAAATTTAAAATTCAGGTAGGGGAAAAGCGAAGGAGAATGAAATCCACATGTGTGTAAAACCAGAAACAACGCAGAAGTCTTTGGAAACACAGAAGTAAAATTAGAAATGTTTGAAGAAGTATATGATGACTTAATGTCATATTTTAATGTCTCATTCAGATAAATTAAAATTATAAATATGTTGTAACATATAAAATATGTCAGCAGTGACCAAAGGACATAGCTTGTCCAGAAAAGAATAGGTGAAATAACATTCTGCAATATTCTATAGGGCTATGTTTAGAAACATTCTATACAGTTTCTAAATCTGATTTCCAAAAAATCATTATGTAGGAGTAGGTGAATGCACAATTTTCCCAAATATCTTGTTAATACATCTCTACTTTAAGAGCGTATAATACTTAGAATTAAAAAGAAAGCCACTAGAACAACTAAAACTAAAAGCAAAAGAAACAAAAAGTAGAGCAATTAAGAGAAAGTTGACAGGAAAAACTGCATTTGTTAACTCTAATATATATAATTATTAAGATAATCACTAAAAAACTAATGTGGTAAACTGTTACCCCAACAAACTCAATTTAACTTAGAAAATTATACAAAACAATCATCAATCATCTACGGTAACCTAGTCTCCAGAAAAGAGCATATATTAAGTAAAGAAATATTCGTGCACGAAGATCTACTAAATCTCAGTGAAAACAGCCAGAGTTTATGGCATTTGAGCCAGAATCTGACTGGTCAGCCTTCTCTTAATGTGGGACTTTCTACTAGAGTGTGAATTTAGGAAGCCAGTGACGCTTTATGATTGGTTTTTAAATACATTTGGCAATTTTTGATTGGGTCTCTATTTCCAGTTACCTACCTGTGGGGTTTTTAGTCTGGATAGGCCCACGTGGGTTTGTTTTTGCTATTTCAACAGGAAGAATGTCTAGTCGTTGAATCTGGAATCTGAGTCTTCCATAAACAGTTCTCCAGGTCCTACTTTTGGTTGTTCTTCAGTGTTCCAGCGTGGTTTGAGATGTTGATTATTATTCCTGTTCTTGTGGTCTGCCCAGATCATCAATTCTCCGTCTGATAACTAGATTAAAATTCAGAAGAACTAGTTCCCAGAGATTGCTGTTTGATGTTGGCTTTTGTTACTGTGAGAAATTTGAGTCATCCATCAAATACAAGGTTCATTTTCTTGTCTATAAAATGAGTAGTTGGATGAACTGACCTCTGTTCAACCTCCTGAATTTAAAATTCAAAGAATTTATCAATTAACCATAGATTTCCATGGTAAATTTGTTGTGAAAAATTAATTTGTTAAAGTTGCTGCTAAATGAGAAACTGAGGTTTTCCCTCAATATTTTCACAGAGATTTAATTCAAGCACTCTAGCTTGTGTAGTTTACTAATAATTCCTCTGAAATGTTCCACTGTGTTCAATGATTCAACATAGTTTAACTCTAACTTCATTTGCTAAAGGCTACAAATCATCCTAATTAGCATGGAAGTAAAGATGGTTGTATTCTTTTTACTATTTTTGTTTATAACTTAGCTTTGAAACGCTGACATCTTTTATATGCTTTCTTATTTTCACTCATTACGCACCTCTAACATGAGCAAAAATGTTATAAAGACTGATTTTTTGTGCTAATGAGAAACTCTGATGAGTGAATCAGTATAAGGAATGTTGCCAATTTGACATCTAATTCAGTAATTCTAAATTTTCTTTTATTGAACAATGTGAAAAAAATTTGTTGCTTCTTAAGAGTCCCTGATGAATCTTTTTAAACTACATTTGTTACTTTCTTGGGATCTTAGTTTTGATATGAGTGTTTCAATACCAGGCAATGGTTTGTTATACATTTTTGAATTTATATGAAATATATGAACACTTACCCTCCTTAAGAGAAAACTGGCATGTCATCACAGATGAAGAAGATATTCATGCAGACATTAAAATTATTTCCCATATGCTGAAATTGAATATGAAATAAAAATTTTTTCTATTTTTATTATTGTTTACTAGTATTTGCTCACAACATAAAGTTAGGCAGCATATAAAACTGAAACTACACTTGCCACCATAATTTTTTTTTTTTTTTTTTGAGATGGAGTCTCACTCTGTTGCCCAGGGTGGAGTGCAATGGCATGATCTTGGCTCACCACAACCTCCGCCTCCTGGGTTCAAGTAATTCTCCTGCCTCAACCTCCCAAATAGCTGGGATTACAGGCATGTGCCACCATACCTGGCTAATTTTATATTTTTGGTAGAAACAGCGTTTCTCCATGTTGATCAGGCTGGTCTCAAACTCCTGACCTGAGGTGATCTGTCCACCTCAGCTTCTCAAAGTGCTGAGATTACAGGCGTGAATCACTGCATCATGCCCACCATACATTTTTAATAACATATGCATCTATGATTCTTATAATTGCAGATTTAGGTAGAATCAATCAATTTTCAGAGAAAAGTGTATTTGAAGAGAACATCAATCCACATATATTTATGAATTATTCCCCTTTTAAGCTTAGAGCTCAATTATTAAAGTTAAATTAAAATATTCACCAAATGCTTATCAAATTGAAAACTGAACACTTGGAACAATTCTTACAATAGAATTTATATGTTGGATTTGGTTTCCTACTTCAATGCACATTTACACCACATTTTTGCATTTAAAAAATAAATGTGGAAAGTATTGCCTTTTCAGTGACAAAAGTAAACAGAATAGTGGCTGTCAACTTTTTTTTAAGGAATTATATAATCTTGTACCATATTTAACGATTCACATGGGAAATGGTAAGATATATTGGGATATTTTGTTACAGCATTTCAATGTTTGTAATGAATTCTACCCTCTAATGCTAACTCTTTGAGTATTTTTTTATCCTTCTGTTCCATCCAGTCCTCCTTTTTATTATTAAGGGATACAATGATGTGAACACTAGCCTTACAGCTGATATCGAAGAAGTAACTCTAATTGGATAAAAGAAACTAACTCAGAGGGTCATGAGATGGGATAAATTCGTTCTTCATTATATGATGAGATGAACCTTCAAATAACATACTCTTTAGACTCTTAGACAAACATCTCAGTCTGCTGGTTAACATTTAATTCCTTGACTGATGTCATGAAACCTGAACCTGGCAATTGTGATACCTGTGCCTAAGCTCAGCTAGTTGACCATTAAACACATCTATTGCTAAAGCAATCACAGCCATTCTGTTAAAACGTCAACACGGTTTCTTCTAATTAAGAAAGAACGTGCTTGTGCAAATACTCTAAAAATCCTAAAACTATTTGGCCATAATTTTTAGACAATTATCTAAAGTAAATGATTTAAAAAAAAAAATTTTCATGATTGTTATTTTTGTTGTAGAGGAAAATTCCAGAATCTTGATGATTTTGTTTCTTTTAGGCAAAGTCATAGATAATACACTTTAAAATGATTTTCTAGTTTTCTTCACAGTATATCTCTTATTTCTCTTATTTATGTATGTTCTTTATATTTTACCCTAAATAATGGTCAAAAACTGACACTTAGAATCAATTCAATTAATGGTAATAATTCTCTAGAATTCTTTTTTCTAACAAAATTCTGAAACAAAGGAAAGTTAATCAGGAGTCAGGCTGAAGGACTCAGGCAGATGGAGAGTAAAATGCTAGTGAGGTTTTTTGTTGTTGTTTTGACAGAACTGTTTTAAAACACGGCCTAGGTGTGTAGCAAAAATGGGTTTGCAAATGCTAAACATTAGAGTTACAGACTTTGCAACCCAGGGATTAGCAGCACTAGACAACTGAAGGGCTGTCTCCAAAGAGCAGGGCTTTTTTATTGTTAAGTTTAATCTAAGTCCAAGAATGACCCAGATCACATGTTCTCTGCAGACAGATCCCATATAAGAGAGAATATAAGCCATATTTGCTGTGAAATTTGTTACCATCCTCACAAATAACTCAGTACCAGAAAGGACAAAAATTCCAAAAGTTTTTATTCATGGATCACTCTATTATTAAGTTTTCTATTAATTTTGGAATGTATCATGAGAAATGAAGGATAAGTATCCTCTCAAAAGGCCGATGCTGTTTGTTTTATTAAGCCACCGTGTTCAACCATTAAGACTATGATCAAGAGGGATGATTCAGTCTATGGGAACAGAGAAGGAAGAGATTAAAAATAAAGCACTACTATTTTACAAATGGTTTTGGAAAGCACAGGGGCCTAAAATGGGTTAGAATAGTGCATGAATTAAGTTAGTTGCATGATTATTCTGTACCCAAGGCTGAAATTGTATTTCTTCCTCTACTTCCCACTCTGATTTCTTTTTCTAGATGTATTGTTCCATATAGTCTATTAAAAATCCTTTAAAGAGATCAGACTTTACAAGCATACTCTAATACAATGCATCAAAAAGTGTTATCCTACTTTATTTGAATTAACTGCCTCTCATTACCAAATTATCATGGAGGAATTAAAGTCACAAATTAAATTATCTTGACAATTAAAGCCCAAATGAACTTAAGTTTAAAATCAAACTACTCCCATACTGATATGAAGTTAAAAAATAAAGTCCAAACTGTTTTATTTATAAATTATGTGTCATCTAGAAAGATTATCAATATTTGAGTAGACTTTTTATCCTTTTTGTGTAGCTGCTACCTAAACCATCTTTAACTGATATGAACATGTGTTACAAGGATGCAATGCTTAGTGATTATAGTAAAGAATCAGGGATATTTGAATTAAGGAAGATAGATACAAGAAAATTTGATTTTAGTATTTTAGTGGGCTATCAGCTGATACTACTTATTTAGAATCCGTGTTCATATTTGAGAATGTGTGTGTGTGCGTGCGTGTGTGTGTGTGTGTGTAGCAGTGTGGGTTAGCATTCACAGAGTGCATTTGAGCCATTTCTGCTTTCTATCAAGGTTTAGAAGTTTAACCTGGAGACAGTTTTAGTTACTGGGCTTTAAATGAGGTATATTTCATTTTCCTCTACGTATATTGAAAATTCTTAAGTTGCATTTTCCATTTGAGCCCTGTGT
Source organism: Macaca nemestrina (assembly GCF_043159975.1). Taxonomy (NCBI): domain Eukaryota; kingdom Metazoa; phylum Chordata; class Mammalia; order Primates; family Cercopithecidae; genus Macaca; species Macaca nemestrina. The sequence goes on from NC_092127.1 coordinate 29,292,660, forward strand.
TTCTGGCACCCAAGTGTTGGGTAATCACAACATTTGTTTTAGCTTTAGAAATATTCTCAGAGGTTTTCTGAACTGAATCTTTGATTGGTCTTTCTGAAACTTATGCCCCAGAGTCTTAGAATCAACACTCTGCCATGTGCTACTCGAAACACCTTTTAATTTGGGTCTTGAAACTCAAAAGCCATGGTCATAGATAATACAATAGTCAATGCAAAGCCTAATTAATTATAGGACATGCCATAAAGTTGAATCTTGGACCTGTGAACAAGCTACAGAAACCCAAAGTAACTTTCTGCAGTATTCACTGTAGTTCCTGAACACAGTATGTCATAGCCCATCTAACTCTGCCTACATAGACTTGGAGCCCAGCTATTCTAGAAATTCAACAGTGCTCTGATGCTCAGGCAGAAGTCCGGTGTCTTGATGTTTGATATCCTCATCATACAGATATGGCTAATAAAGGAAAGCAGACAATATTTTACTTATTTTAATTTCTGCCAGTGTGTATAAAAAATACTCTATTCCAAACTCACCCTCACCTACAAGGAAATACTTGTTCAATTTAAGGTCAAGCTGCAGCAGCCTGAACCATAAGGCCCTAAGCCAGTTTTGTGACCTTCTTGCCATTCGACTCTATCCTAACGCAACCTTCTCTGTATACAAATGAATACTGGCTTATGTAAAAAACAGCCAGAAGGTGTAGGTAACTGCCAACATCAAAATCCCATGTGGCTCACTGGCTTAAAGTCTAAACCTTAAAATTGCAGCAGTTAGAAGCCAACTGTGCAACCGCCAAACCTGCTACATGGCACCATAGAGGTCACTGCAAACCTTACAGGCAAAACAGCAACCAGTACTACTCCAATTATGATAAGAAATCTTTATTTCATTTTTTAGTTCAATGACATAAATGCTTAATATTCCTTCCGTGACATCACTAGAGCTTCAATCATCCTGAAATTATTTGATCCATGCAATTGTCCCCTTAAGTTTCAAAGTTCCTTGATCAATACACAAGTTACTAATACTTCACCCCTAAACTAAACTTATCTTCCCCAAACTTCATAATACTCCCCAGCTGAGGGTCTCTCCTTATAAAATTTGATGTACTAAAGAGCATAACTAAAGTGAGATCATAACTAAAGTGAGATCAAAATAATAGCACATTTAATACTGACTGGGTATGAGATTAATTATGGGCTTGTAATAGTGAAGTGCAGAATAAGGTGAACAATACACCCAGACACAGTCTTACTGAGAATCCCCAAGTATCTCCCAATTAGACAGAGGTTTGACATCTAAGTCTTTTTTTGTTTGGGAGCAAATCTGAAGACCTGCTCTCTGCAGGCAGGAAGCTTCACAGAACGAAATAACTGAAGTGCCCAGTTGTCTGTACTAAAGACCTGCTCTCTGCAGGCAGGAAGCTTCACAGAACGAAATAACTGAAGTGCCCAGTTGTCTGTACTAAACTCAAAATAACACAAAAATGATTCCATTTTTCTGGAGGAAGTTGTCATGTGGAGTGAGATGACAGAGAAAATGGAAATCCTTCTATGTGGCAAAAAAAAAAATCAGGAATTGGGGATGATTTCTTTAATAGGACTAATGGAAAAATGTTGCAAGTCAGATTTTAAATAGGGACTGCAATGTTCACAATCCGAGATTTCATTTTACACAGCCTAGACTCTATGAAGTCACTGTAACTCAAACAAAAAGAGTCAAGTCAATCAAAGAATAAAGTGCAGGTAAATGCTTACATTCATGTATTTTATTTTACAACATTATATTGTTGGGAGCTGGAGATCCAGGTAAATAATTAATGGTCTTTGATTTCTAGGAGCTCATGATAAATATAAAAAATGAAAAGAATTCATACATTCAGGCCACGAGCTATACAAATAATTTTCCATACATTTCCCTTAATGATATGACATTTTCAAAACAGTAAATAACACTATGAAATGAAAACAATGAGAGGGTTGAATTATCAGTAGTTCTTAACTGCGGTAGACTTTAAAGTTTAGAAATACTTATCTCTGGGTTCTGCTTTGTGATGATTCTGAGATGAAGGAGATAATTTTTAACAGCTCATGACAATTTGAAGAAGAAATATACACAGGCAAAATTAAAATATGCTAAGATATGTAACAAACATGCATAAAATCTAATGCAATCCCCAAGACAAGAACTCAAGTACATGAGTACATGGTTAGTTGCTTTGCAATAGGAAAGCTCATAATAATCAATAATAATGCAAAAGAATTTTGAATTATAGATAACACTCTTCATAGCTTATTGACTCTTTTACATTTAATGAATTAATTGACACTAATATCACGTTCATTAATTGATGCTTTACTTGATTATTTTATATTTAACAAATCAATTGATTTAACATCAATGGTCAAGTAAAGCTACAAAGAGTGTTGTGACACATATATACCAAATATAACACAGTTATGAAATATATATATATACACACATATATTTCACAGTTATTTCATCCGACAGGCATTTATAAGCATTCCTAGTGTCACAAAAATAATACCCAATTTTGGAGTCCCCAGGTACTGATTGTATGGATGGGTTGTCTATCTAATTCTGTGGTTCTGAATTAGAGGCAGCTTTAGAGCTTAGCCACACCTTCCATCCAAGTCAATACTACAAGTAAAAATAAACACAATAATTTAGTACAGTGGTCCCACAAATTTTTGGCACCAGGGACCAGTTTTGCTGAAGACGATTTTTCCACAGACTGCATGGGGCCAGTGCGGGTGTCGGGGAGCAACCTAGATTCCTGGCATGTGCAGTTCACAATAGGGTTCAGGCTCCTCTGAGAATCGAACGCTGCTGATGATTTGGCAGGAGTCAGAGCTCAGGGAGTAATGCTCGCTTGCCCGCTGCCCACCTCCTGTTATGCGGCCAGGTTCCTAACAGTCCAGGGACTCATATCAGTCCCTGGTCTGGGTATCGGAGACCACTGCTTTAAAATCCTAAACAATAAAAACAATTTTAAATAACTTTGAAAACTTTGTAGCATAATCAAGGTGAGAAAATATAATTAGATACAAATGCTACTGTTTCATTTGTACATGGGTCCAGAAGAATGATCAGTACTAAAATCACATGGTAATTATGGTATGTTATATATTTGTTTGTCTATTCATGTATGCTTAGCGTATTTTCTAATATATCATGTATTCTATGATATGGACTTTTATAATTAATAATAACTTTTTTGGTAACTTTGTATAACTGAGTCAAAAATAAAATAACCCTTCTGACTTATTAACAAAATTTATTATAAATTTATTATACATCATATAACCATTTTTTACAGCATAGTAAAACTAATTCTTTTTATGGTTAACAAGGGAAGAATCTATGTAACCTTTTAATAGAGGAATTAGCCTTAAAAAAAAGTACACTTTTCTGCATGGGAGAAGATCAGAGGCTATTTCAAGAAAAATTGCAAGATTAAAAAAAATGCTATCTGTGAATCTAAAATCCACCATCTGGAAAGAACTTGACAGGATCCTTCTCTTTCACATCCATTGATTTTCACTTTTTTTCTGTAGCCAGGGCATCTCAGAGATATGGGAGAAATCAATATTGACATCAATCATTGAACAAATGCTTACTGAACATTACTTAAAGCAACCAGGGAGGGAGAAGCTGTAAAGAAATGGATACAAAACATAAATGACAACCTGCTTGCTCCCAAGATGCTTTAACCATATAATTGGGAGAAGAGCTGCACATAATTGACAGAAGGGGTAGCACAGAGGTTGCCAAATCATATGCTTCTGTGATCCAGGCAGGTTACATACAAGCATGAAGCAGCTGGATGTCTGACAACAAGGAATAGTAGAAAATGTAATAAATTGAGAGTGTGTGGTCATCCTAAATTATTAACTTTTATTTTCTAATCTTAGGTTCGCTGAGCAAATATATCTGGGGGCTTCTTCCAAGAAGTTGCAAAGTTTCCCGAGTTACAAAGGAAGCTCTATTCACTGATAAGTAGACACAGCAACACATATTCCATGGACAAGTAGAGAGCCTTCCAGGCTCTGTTTGCATGAGAGATTTAAGAGACTCTGATGAAGAGCTCATATAAAGAACGTGATGGTCAAGTTAATAAAAAAAGTTAATAAAACTGTCCAAGTTGTAGCCAAAACATAACAAATCTAAAGAAAGCCTGATGTGCTGCTGTACATCCTTTAGGGCTGTCTCATCTCAGGTCTTAACACTGCTAACACACCCCATTCTATGCTCAAATGGAGCTTAATGTTTATATCATTCTTGAAATCCTGGTTGCAAAGGCCTGGGGAATAAACCGATGGTGATTAAAACCATTGCAATGAGACTTTAAAAGAATAGACCCATATTTACTTAGATACATGAGAAAAAGACTATGTGTCTTTCTTTCTAGACTTTCTTCAGACCACAGGGAGGATTTAAGAGACCATTACTCCAATGGGTTTTTTAATTAGTGGGAGTAAAGACATATTTGATCACCTCCATTCCACTCATAGTAGACTGCATGAGTAAAACATCCAATTCTAACCTATAATATATTGTGGAGCATCTTAGTCATGCTGAAATGCTAAATTCCATCGAGGATGTGCAATTTCTACTGCTAATAGAACTGATGCTATAGATTACACACCATTATATATATCTATATCCATATAGCTATAGATATCCACAGATAGATAGATGATAGATAGGTAGACAGACAGGTAGATAGAAAGATAGATAAATAGATAGATAGATAGGTTAGATAGGTAGATTTGAGTAGAGTATTTTCTGCTCTTTGACTTTAGTTTTAGAGTGGCCTCTTGGAGAGAAGATTATACAATTTATACCCAAAATGCTGTATAAATAAAATATAATTTTTGAGAAACTTAATGACAAGCCTACCATCAAATTCAATATGATCATGATTTCAAACAGATCACAGTGTATTATTTGTTTCTTAACAAATATGACTCCTTCTAAATTGTATTAGTTTCCTAATGCTGCTGTAACAAATTACCACAAATCTGATTTCTTAAAACAGTACAGATTTATTCTCCCACTTCTGGAGGTCAGAAGCAAAGCACCATAGGACTGTGTTCCTTCTGGAGGCTTAAGGGGAGAAGTTGCTTCCTTGCCTTTTTCAGCTTCTAGAGGCTGCCATCATTCCTTATTTCAGGGCCCTTCCTCTACCTTCAAGGTGCGTCACTCAACCTGGTTTCATCTTTACATCTTGTCCCTGTGATTCTGATCCTCTCATCTTTCTCTTATGAGGACCCTTGAGATTACATTGAGCCTACCCATATAATCCAGGATAATTTCTCCATTTCAAGATCCTTTACTAAATTACATCTGCAAAGTGTCTGTTACCATATAACTTAGCATACTCACAGGTTCTGGGGAATAGGACATGGACATCTTTGGAGTGTCATAATTCAGCCTGCTACACTAATACTATGAATAGCAACCTTCTTCATTGTTTTATTTTAGGGGTTTGCAAAATGAAAGTCGGCAATAATATTTGTTGAGTGAATGAAGTTTTCCACATCCCTTTGGGTACAATGATTAGTATCAATACATGTGATAGGATCCAAACAGAAGAAAGTGTTGTCAGTAAGAGTCTTCCTTTAGGACACTCTGCTACAAGAAAAAGAGTTGGCTGGAGCTCATATTGCAACATCACAATCAAGCTGGTACTTACTCCACTATAGTGAGAATGTAGAACACACTTTATGTAGCTAGCCTCAGGACTATGATAAATATTAATAAATATTATGAAACAATGTAGCCAAAGGAAAAACCCCTTGACCAAATAATCTTTACTTTCCTTTACTTAGTTTATTAAATTTTTTATTATAAAGTCTCATAATTATAGGAATGTTAGAAGATAAAGCACAGACTACTCATCCAAAGAGAAAAAAAAATTCCTCCAAGATTATTTCCTTTGTTATTCTCAGTATAAGCATAAATTATACTTATTTAAAGTGGCAAGTAGTAGAGAAGTATAAAAGTGAAACTATTAAGGCTACTTACTTTCCTTTTGCCCTCTTCCCTGTACCCAGATGTTGTGGGAAGTCAGGGACCCCGAATGGAGGGACCAGCTGAAGTAGCGGCAGAAGAACATAAATTGTGAAGATTTCATGGACATTTATTAGTTCCCCAAATTAATACTTTTATAATTTCTTACATCTGTCTTTTCCTCAATCTCTAAATGTAAATTGTGAAGATTTCATGGACACTTATCACTTCCCCAATCAATACCCTTGTGATTTCCTATGCCTGTCTTTACTTTAATCTCTTAATCCCATCATCTTCGTAAACTGAGGAGGATGTATGTCACCTCAGGATCCTGGGATGATTGCGTTAACTGCACAAATTGTTTGTAGAGCATGTGTGTTCGAACAATATGAAATCTGGGCACCTTGAAAAAAGAACAGGATAACAGCCATATTCAGGGAACAAGAGAAATAAGACTTTGGACTCTGACTGCTGGTGAGCCGGACAGAACAGAGCCATATTTCTCTTCTTTCAAAGGCAAATAGGAGAAATATCGCTGAATTCTTTTTCTCAGCAAGGAACATCCCTGAGAAAGAGAATGCGCCCTGAGGGTAGGTCTATAAATGGCCCCCTGGGGGTGGCCATCTTTTACGGTCAAAGTCCAAGGGATGAAATAAGCCCCAGTCTCCTGTAGCGCTCCCAGGCAAATTAGGATGAGGAAATTCCCACCTAATAAATTTTGGTCAGAAAGGTTGTCTGCTCTCAAACCCTGTCTCCTGATAAGATGTAATCAATGACAATGTGTGCCCAAAACTTCATTAGCAATTTTAATTTCGCCCTATCCTGTGGTCCTGTGATCTCGCCCTGCCTCCACTTGCTTTGTGATATTCTATTACCTTGTGAAGCATGTGATTTCTGTGACTCACACCCTATTCATACACTCTCTCCCCTTTTGAAAATCTCTAGTAAAACCTTGCTGGTTTTACGGCTCGGGGAGCATCACAGAACCTGCCCACGTGTGATGTCTCCCCAGGACACCCAGCTTTAAAATTTCTCTCTCTTGTACTCTTTTCCTTTATTTCTCAAACCAGCCAAGATGCTTAGGGAAATAGAAAATAACCCACGTTAAATATTGGGGGTGGGGTTCCCTCAATACCCAGAAAAAAAATCACTTTTAATTTTTTTTTAACATTCTATAAAACATTTTCTATGTATATATGCAGATATTTTGGGTTTTATAACAAAAATAGGTTAATACAATGTATTCTATTTTAGATCTTGCATTTTGTAACAGTCAAATGATCTCGAATATATTACCTAACAGTTACATTTAGGACTTCATTCCATTTATATGGACATTTAATATAATTGCATTATATGCCTATAAAGTGATATACTTATCTTTGTATAATTGCATTACATGACTAGAAATATAATTGCATTATATGACTAGTATATAATTTCTAGTCGTATAATTGCATTATATGACTAGAAAGTGATATACTTTTGCTTATCTTCACCAAGATTGCATATAATTATATTAAAATAATGAATTATGAAATACATTTTAGCTAGTATTTCATTAATCATAAAAAATTGATCTTTCTGTGTGTGTATGTGTTTATTTTCAGAATAAAATTTTCATAGGTATTAGACATAAATTTTAGTACTTGTTTAGCATGGGATTATGTGAGAAACATAATTTTATGGAAGCAGAAGAGGCTTCACAGACAGATGGAGATGAAAATTGGTAGTGGATACATGGATCACACTATTGCTGGAATTTTTGGCCTGTTACAGAAGGATTGGAAAGATAGTGGTCAGTCCAGCACAGGAGGTAGGGATGCAACAAGCACTTCAGATGGTGTTTTGTTTTTTGGTCTCTCCTCTGGAAGGGAAGGGAAAGAGTTTGGGAGATCACAAACTGAGTTAGGGCCGAGAACACTACAAGATTGTGGTCTTCTCTCCTCCAAAAACGAGAAGAAAGTGTTCAACAATCCTGAAAGCTGGGCCTTGGGTGGGCCAACCATATTAAGCTTGTGTGTGAGAGGAGACATTGAGTTACTTCTCAAGGTTGAGTAAGGCTTTGTTGGAACTGCCTCTTTGCCTCCCAAACCTGAATGCAAACCTGATATGCTTATTGGCACACCTTCTCTGGTTCCATTAATTTATCCCTCCCCTTCTACCTTGATCGCAATTGCCTTACAGATTCAGGATGAGGCTGAAGTCAACCTGTTCCCAAGGGAGCAGCAGTGCCACAGGCTTTCTGATTATGATGGACAATGTCATGGAGGCCAGATATGTAAACAGTTGCAGCTCTTTTGGTTGCAGACACCTAAGTACCTAGTCCCATGGGAGAAAGGGTGCTGGCATTGTGGACGGCCAAAGTACCAATAAATGTATGATAGACCCATGGTGGCAGGTGAGGGAGCGGAAAGAACTCCTTGAACCCTGAGCACTCCCCAGACAGTAGGAAATATACAGGGAAAAACAGGAATCCTGGGTTCCTGGGAAAGGCGGGGGGGGGGGGGGGGAGAGAGAGAGGAAACAGAGAGAGAGAGAAAAAAGTTGCATTCCCCAGCAATTCCTATCACATCACATGACCCAGACAGCAACATGCCCATTGCATTCCCAGATTCCCAGATTTCCAATGGGAGATAGCAGCAGTTCACTGTGATTTTAATCTTTGAAATGCTAAATGGGCTAAAAGTGAGTTAACAGTCAGGGATGTGAGTAAATGTGTGTTTAAGAAAACACATGAGGATTTTAAAATTTTGTGTCAAAAATATTTTATGTTGTTTTGTTTATTCTTGTGTGAAAATATGGTCAAAATCGATATAATTTCTCACATGCTTGTAATTCCCCAGGTTATAATCTCTGAGTGGATCATCCCAATTGGGAAAAGCTGCAGATAGAGAAGTGTGTTATTGGGTGAACTCCCTGGTTGTTTGCTAACGGCAGGTATGTTCGCACATAATACAGATGCCTCTAACTTTCCAGGTCAGCAGTCAGAGGAAAAACTGCTGTTTTTCTGACCTCTTGCCACCAAAAAGGAAAGCAGTCTGTAAAGGGAGACAGAATACAGAGGAAAACAGCCTCCAGCTAGAGGCATCTTTTTGGAGTGTTGGATCTGGCCACCAGCTATGCCTTTGAAAAACTTGTTACTGAGCTCTTGTTGAAATTAAATGCCTGACTCATAGAAGCCTGGTAATGCTCAGACTGAATATCCATTTTTAGGTGGACTCTCTGAATGACAAGGCGGAAGCAATGAAAAACAAAACAAATGAAAGTCCTTCCTTGTCAAATGAACTCAGAATATTAAAGAATGCAGCTCTTCAGTCCTAGTGGTTATCTTGCCTTTGATGAAAAAGTGGCAGGTATTCCTGGGGTGGGAAACGTTCCACTCCAAAGCAAAAGTAAAATAACTGGCTGTTTAAGGACATTTAATTCACAATGGTTTCCCCAAATTCAAGTTTGTCTTCAGGAATCTTCAGCTAGGCTGAAACCCTATAATGTATAACAGCAGCTGTTCTAGTCTTCAGAACCAGTTGAGATTTTTACTTGGGGATAATCATCAGAAACATTCAAGTATAAAAGGAAACACCTCAGATGCGTATTCTGTGGGCAGTGTGACATTGCCGCCATCCTGGAAGGCATTCAAGTCAGCCTCAGCTCACTGGCCAGGTTTGTTATGGATATGGAATTACTTACACTTTCTCCTTTGCAGGCCAAGGTGAAGTCTGTGCATATAATTAATATACCCTGCTGTACCTGGATTATTGCCTTGGGCCAGGTGGACAAGTCAAGCCACCTGGCTTTCTAAGGCAGACTCTGAGACTTGATGGTATTTATTTGGCTGGCTAAATACAAGACACCTGTGGGGCATGGCTGAGTTCAACGCTACAGTTGTCTCATCCTGCTGCTCTGAATTCTGCTAGAAATAGCATTGATAAGTGCTATATAGCAAAACCAAACAGATTGTTTCTCACTCCTGTTGGTAAGAGTTATCAGAATTGCTGATGTAATGGCATATAAATAGTAAATTTTACATAAGCTGTACCATGAAAAACAAAGATTTTCCTGTTCCTTTATGGTCAGGACTTTCTGAGCAAAAATCACTGGCAACCAGGGTTAATGAGTGTTTGAATATTAAGCATAACTTGCAAATTGTAGACCTCCAATTCGCAGATTTTTCTTCCCAACAGTCATTTACTTACATGCATCCGAACGTGTTATGAACACTTAGGAACCTTCCCTACTCTCCCAGAGAGGATTCCTTCATAATGGCAAGGTAAGGACTATCTCCTTCTTTCAGAAAGGGAAGAACTACTGTGCAGTAACTCCAGTTTATACTTTGAAATTAATAACTTCAGATTTCTTCTATAGTGTGGACCCTCCTCTGTACGTGTAGGTTCCATTTGCTCTCACTGTATTACTCCAAAGGGAAGAATAGGGCATTAGGAACCAGTACAGTTATTGCTATAAATGATAATAAATTTGATCTATGATCCAGAAATTTCTTTCTTGCTTTTAGGTCAGGTGCGGTGACTCACGCCTGTAATCCCAGCACTTTGAGAGACGGAAGCAGGCAGATCACCTGAGGTCAGGAGTTTGAGACCAGCCTGGCCAACATGGTGAAACCCCGTCTCTACAAAAAATGCAAAAATTAGTCAGGCATGCTGGCACTCACATGTAATCCCAGCTACTCAGGAGGCAGAGGTGGGAGAATTGCTCGAACCCGGGAGGCAGAGGCTACAGTGAGCCAAGATCATGCCACTGCACTCCAGCCTGGGCAACAGAGCAAGACTCCGTCTCAAAAAAAAACAAAAAACAAAAAAACAAAAAAACCAACAATGACAACAACAAAACAGTTTTACTTTCCAACCAGCAAGTTATTGAAGATCTTCTTGAAAAAAAGAGAGTTAATTCTTCATTTCATTTTTTTGCAATATCTTATGATTCACTATTAAGAAAAGTCAAGGCATTCTGCCTGAAATTGTCAGTCAGATCTGCCTGTTCAATGAGTACGTTTGCAATGGTAATTCACTCATTGTACTTTAAGTCTTTTTTCACCTTTCAGTCCCAAAACCAATGCTGTAATTTTATGTTTCCAACATTGTGGAACTAAATTTCCAGATATAAATTTGTATTTCCATTATCTAATCACCTCAAAACTTGATTTAAAATTAACAACAGTTTATTATTTCTCACAATTCTATGGGTTGAAGTGACAGAACACTATTCTGTTCCACATGGTATGTACTGAAGTCACATGTCCACATTGATCTGTGACGGCCTGTCACCCTTCAGAGCTTTTCTCTCCATGGCCCCTCATTGTTTAGTAGAGTAGCTTGGTGAGTTTCTTCCCATGATGGCAGCTAGCTGCTGATAAAAAGTAGAAGCTACCAGATTTCTTAGGGACTAAGCTTATAGGATCAATTCCTTCACATTCTTTGAGTGAAAGTGAATCACAAAACTAGCGCGGATTCACAGGAAGGGAAATAGATTCCACTCTCTTGATGGGAGAAGTGTCATGCATGCACAAAAATGAGGGGATTGTTAGATTAATGGTGGCCATTTTTAGAGACTCTATGACATTATCCAAATGATTCATTATTTCATTTAGCTTTTTTCTTTTTAAAGAAGTATTTTGAATATTGTTTATTATTATTACCTCTAAAGTGGCTTTGTGTTTTAAAATGGCTCCATATCACTTTTTTGTGGTTATTCAATAATTTAATTAATTAGGCCCTAATTTATGGATGTGTAGGTTGTTTTTAATCTGGGGCTATTCCAATGTTGTGAAGAATACCTTTGTATATATGTTCATAGGGAAAATGCTGCATCAAAAGATGTAAGCAATTTTTAACGTTGATAGATAGTGTTAAATTACCCTCCTCACATTGCATGAGTACTTCTATATGCCTTTGAAAGCACAATGTATTACAGAAATTCTACATTCTTTCTCATAAGAATACCGCTGTATTACAACTTTAATTTTCATTTCAATTTTTCCCTTCTTGTTAGTGAAGTTGGACATCATCTTTAGATGCTTCTGTGAAGCTTTAACTTCCTCTTTTTTGAAAGATTTGTTTATATTCTTTGCTTATTCTCATATTGAGTTGTTCATCATTTGTTTTTTCTTATTGATTTATCGTAGCTATATTATCCTTTATGTATATTTGCCCTATAAATGTTGTTCAGAAAGTAGCTTTAAAATAGCATTACTCATAGTTTCAGTAGCAAAGCCAGCCAGTAATGTTCATTATTTCCTTAATTGGGAAGTTGACATTTAAATAATATTATTAATATCCAGAATTTTTATTTTATAACATAAAAATAGATTTTAGATTTTAGATGCATTAAATAGCTCTATATTAAACTTTTAAAAAATAGTATGTTTAAATGTACTGATTGCAGGATGATGAAATGAGCTTGTTGCCTTTAAAAGAATATTTCCTTTTTCATATGAAAATCTAGAGTTAAAAACTTTTAGTAATAGAGCTCAAAGAGATGACAATTCTATTCACTTTTTGAATTAGTAAATTCATATTTACATTTAATCATTCAGATTTTCTCATGTTTATTCATAGCATGTCATCAAATATTTATTATATTCCTTAGAACTCCAGGGACTATGGATGTACACTAGAAGGTACTGGTCCTCAAGAGATAAGCTACCTAGCTTGAGGGACCAAATTGATATCCATGGAGTAAATACATATAGATGAAAGTGAAATGTCATCACGACAGACAAGGTGAACCGTCAGTTAAAATTATAGACTCATTCTAAAAGAGAGATTAAATGAAATGATAAAATGGGAAAATAGGAAAAAACAAGAAATTAAAAGTAACTTTTGATGAAATTAACTTAGAAAACTATGAAAAGAAGATCATATCTTTGCATTTGTTATCTATTGCTGACTGATAAATTTCTTCCCCATTTAGCGACTTATTACAATAAAAAATTCACTATCTCACATAGTTTCTAAGGGTCAGGAATCTGGAAGCAGCTTTGCTGGGTTGTTTGGCTTAGTGTCTCTGTGAAGTTGTAGTCACGCTTTTGGCCAGGACTGCAGTCATCTCAAGGCTTGACTAAGGCTGGAAAATCCTCTTCCAAGCTCATTCACATGGGTTTTGGCAGGCCTCAGTTCCTCACTGGCTGTTGGCTGGAGGCCTCAGTTCCTCACCATATGGATCTCTCTGTAGGATGTCTCATACCATGGCAGCTGGCCTCCCCTAGAGCAAGCAGTACGAGAGTAAAAGTGACCTTTTATTATCTGGTATCCAAATCATACACCATTGCATCTGCCTTATTCTATTAACTAGAAATGAATCACTAAGCCTAGCTCACACTAAAGAAAATTACATAAAAGTATAAATATTATAGAGCAGAAGGATGTGCACATCCTTGAATTTTACAAATAATATCTGTAAACTCTTAGAGTGAAATTATGGTAAATAATGAATTGTATGAAGTTTTTCCCCCTGACATCAGAAATAGCACAATGAAACCCTCAGTTATCACTTCTATCCAATTCTTTACTAGAGGTTCTAACTAATACAACAAGAATAAACAAATAAATAAAACTAAATGACACAGGGATTAAAAAGAACAAAATAAACTACGAAAAGAAGAGACTGGAAGGTAGAGAAGAAGGTGTGGGGAGACGGATGGATTCCTATAAGAGCGAAAGAACATTTTTTTTTGCATGCAATGCAGTTAAATTTAATCAATTTTTTTATTACTATACATTTAAAAGCTTAAACAGAAAAAAACTGCTATTACACACAGAAAAAAAAATAGGTCATTTTAAATAATATCAGACACATAAAAATCTAGAAACTAGAATTTTAAAGCATGTGTATAATCTCCACACTAAAACATAAAATCTATTATACAAATAAATAAAAACCAAATAAATGGAGGAATACGCTGTGTCCATGAATTGCAAACCTAATATTGTAAAGATGTCAATTATTTCCAAGTTGATCCACCTATTCAAAGCAATTTCAACCAAAAGATTAGAAAATTTTATTTCTTTAGAAATCAACAAGACTTTTCTATTATCTAACACATGGAAATAAAGGTAATCTTGAAGAAGAATGTGACTGAAAGATTAATCTTATTATATCGAGCCTTGTATATTCAATGATATAAATCGGACAGTGTGCTGTTTGCACAAGGATAGAAAAATAGATCAAGTTCTAGAAGAAATAGCCCAGAAATAATCCCTGTATATGCTGCCACCTGATTGAATATAGTGGGGGTACTGTAGTTTAACATTTGCCCTGGATCAATTGTATATTCATTTGAAAACAAACAAAAACAAAGGACCCCAATTCCCACCACACAAGAAAAGACATATACAAGCTGTTCAGAGCAACACTCCTTTTAATAAACAAAAATGAACAAAAACAAATAAAATTTCTATGAATATTAGAATGAATATGTATTTTGTAGTGTATTAATAAAGAAGAATGTTATTACAAAGCAATAAGTATGAACAAAGTACAACTATATATCACAAACATTTATTGATCGAAAGAAGCCACAAATAAGAGCATGTACTGCATAATTTCACCTGCATAAAGTTAAAAAATAAACCAAATTAATTTATGGTATTAGAAATAGGCTGTGACTGTCTTTGGCCATTGAGGAGAAAATGAACAAAGGGTCATGGCGGACTTTTAGATTTCAAGTAATTTTTGTTTAGTTTTGTTTTACTTTTAAAATATTCTAGATGCATATTACAAAGCATGTTCACTCCACAGTTTTGATTTATTTTCTGTTTTTATATGAGTATTATTGTTCAATAAAATTGAGAGAGTAGACTTTTTTTAAAAAAAAAAGGCCCAGAAAAGAAAAATTATAACTGAAAGAAGAAAAGTATGTTTTAAAGGTCCTATCTTTTCAAGTAGTTTGTATTTTTGGTTTAAATTTTACATGGAGACTATTGCTGATAATTGCAATTAAAAAAAAAAATATTTACGGATATTTTTCGATATGTCATGAAGTAAGATTGAAAAATATGAGTAATTGTGAAGAAACGCCTCATTATGCAGCCTTGAAGAAGCAAAGAAGCAGTCTTGAAATGATATAAAAGAAATGACTCACTGTCACATTCTCATGTTTCTTCCAAAGTTTTTAAAAATGTCATAAAAATCTATAGGTATTTTATAAATTGATTGCTATCACTTAAGTATTTAGTTTTGAGATTAGGTTACTATAACATTGGCTTCAGATGGCAGGAAAATATGTTTAAGTAGAGCCACAACTAGAAAATTAAATATACAAAAGCAACCATCAAATATATTTGCACATAATGTAAAGAACTATAGTATTTGAAAATATGGTGATAGTCCTGCTTTTGTTCAGCATATGAAGGTCTCAAAAGAGGGTGTTTCATGAAACACACTAAAATGGGGGCACAAACATTCATGGAACAGATATTCAATGTTGGGGTCTGGTGAATACCTCTAGTTCTTAAGGGAAGGGGTGGAAATTACATACAAGAATAAACTTATTCCTGAATTTAGGGTAGAGAATGGTATGAAAACTAACAGCAGCAGGAGCGACAGCAAAGTTCCTCTGAAACTAAATCTAGTGAGCAAATAAAGGCTGAATTTTTTTTTTTCCTTAAGAATTATCTTGGTGCCATAGTTTGAGAAATAGCTTTCCCTAGATGTAGTAGGTATGTGGCCATAAGAGTGAAGAATGAAAGTATGTGGGGATGGGGTTAGGATGGTGCACAGAGCTTCAGGTAAGTCATTACTTAGATTTTTGAGGCTAGTCCCTTGACCAAATGCATTCTTTTTTACCCTAATAAGAACACAGCATTCTTTTTTATCCTAATGGTATGTGCCATTCGCAGAGATTGGTATGTTTACTTTGTAATATTTCTAAATGATCCTGTTTTGTTAAATTTACTATATTTTACATTAGAAATACTTTAATTTAATACTAGTTTATGCACATTATGATAGTCTATCTTTAAGTGCTTTTATAAAGTTTTCAGATTTTATCATATAGTATTAATATGTTGTTAACAATGTTCAACGAAGTGCTGATACAAGAAAAAAGAAACGAGTACCTGAAAAGAGAAGTTATATATTACAAGATTTTCATATTCATAAAGTTAGCAACTAGCTTAGATTTTGAGTTAGTAACTTTCATCTTTATCGAAGAAATTTCACAGCTAATGTAGATGAGAATAATTTCAATTAAAAGTTAGGTTTTTGTTCAATTATATTGGCCAAAGAAGCAGAGTAATATTGGTTGAAAATTGCTGTAAATCTGAATATTTTCTTCAATGAGCTTGGCTTCTAAAACACTGCAAAAGTAAGATGCATTCCTTATCTGATAGCCCAAGGCAAAACTGAGCTCACCTGACTGATCTTCAGATTAAATCAGTATATCTACTTACAAGCAACCCTGCCAGAACATTGATGTGATAATAAATAATGTAGCTTGTACTTGAAGGCCATGGAAGTTTCCTTTTGCAACATCGTACAAGTACAATTTTCTCAGTCCCCTAGGGAATGTGACGAGCAAATTGCTCAAGTGAAGAAATAGTGAGTTAAAATGGAGGTAAAGCAGAACAAGAATTTCACACATTTTATCAGTGTCCTCTCTAAGAAGTGAGAATACTTTTGTGTGATCTCTGTAATCAGTAATTTTTCTAAAGTATAAATATTGTAAAAGTACAAGCCAGTCCCCAAAATATTAACATATTATGTATTTAGAATCTGAAACTAGGAAAATAATAACAAAGTTGTCTCGTTGACCACCACAGTTAATAAGTCATGGGGGAAAGGCTTCATATATGACAAATCTTTTCATTTTCATACGGTAGACAGTTCTAAGATAACCCCCCCGGTGACTCATGTCCTGATAGAATTCCCTCTCCTTGAGGGTAAATGGGACCTATGAAAACAGTAGGTACCAGCCCTGTGATTATGTTACCTTATAGGGTAAAAGGGATTTTGCAGATGTCATTAAGGTCCCTAATCAGTTGACTGAGTTAATCAAAAGGGAGATCATCCTGGGTGGTCATGACTTATTCAGTGGAGCTTAAAAGAAACAGCAACAAACACTCTCATGCTGAATCAGGTGAAAACAAACAGGCATGTTCTAAAATGATCATACAGGGGGCCCATGACTAGATCTTGAGGGTAAGTTCTAGGAACTGAGAGTGAACCCCAGGTGACAGTCCAGTAAGAAGAGAGACACTTCAGGCTTACAACTGCAAGAAACTGGATTCTGCCAACAACCTGAATGGGATTGGAAGAGAAAGAAGAGGTTCAAATGAAAACTGCAGCCCTAGTCAACACCTTCATTTCAGATTTTTGAGAAAATAACAGAGAACTCCTACACAACGCCCAGACTTCTGACCCACAGAAACTGTGAGATGATAAACCTCTATTGCTTTTAAACGATAAGCGTGAGGTAATTTGTTACACAGCAATAGAAAACTAAAACACCTCATAAGAGCCTTGTAATGCAGTCTTATTATTATTATTTTAGGTTAATAAGAAAATTGGGGCTCTAGGACATTAAGTGAAATAGCTGTGATTGGTACAAAGCTCTGTTTCTCACACACACACACACACACACACACATGCCTCTGTTCTCTCTATAATCATATTATTTTGTTCTTAAATTTTATTTTATTCATAAGGTGAGCAATCATAGTACTATAATTCTGCAAATTATGGGAGAAATAAGACAAAAAAAATCCTTCTCTTTCAAAGGATAGGGCTAATCCTAAAAATATTTTTGAAATATGGAAGTTTTAGGCAATTTGATTTCTGATTTATTTTGATGTTATTGTGTTTTTCAACCACCACTGAATGTTTACTTACTATATGCCACCATGTGGCTAAACATGTTTAAGTATTATTGCATTTAATATTGATAAGGTAATGAGATAGCTACTATTCCTATTTATCAATCATGGGAATTGAGGTACAACTAATTTAAGTCATTTGTCCAAAGGCATATATCCTCCAAGTGGCAAAACTGCAATCTGAAACTAGGTTTTCTGATTCTGAATTTTCACTTGCACTTCATCATTATATTTTAAGTGTGCCCTGTATGTCTTGACAGTCTCTTACTTCTCCCTTTACCCCTATTTTTCATCCCCTGCATTTTTCTCTGTCATCAATTTGTATTACTCACACATTATAGCCCTGACCTAATGCATTGCACATTTATGGTACAAATAATTACTGCATATTACTACAGGTCATGCACCTTTGGAAGTGCAACGAATTTAGTAATGAATAAAATAAAGCTTCTTCCTTTAATTGGCTTACATCTGAGACAAGACAAAAATACAAAAACAAATAATTAAACACACATATCACTTAGTGGTAACTATTATGGAGAAAATAAAGGTAAGAAATGTGAATAGGAAATAAAGGGATGGCTTGCTGTATTATACAGAATTTAAGAGAAAAAAATCAATGTTAAAGTGTTGTTTGAACAGAAACATAGAAAACAGAAGGACAGAAAGTAGTATTTCTCATAGAGCGCAAATGCAAAGGAGGTAGAAAAATGCTAATGAGGCTCATGTAAATTCAAAGAAGTCAGTGTGGGTACAATCCAGTGAGTAGTGATGAAGGATAAACAAAGTGAGGTCAAAGAAGTAGTGAGGGTCCATATAATATAGAATTTCTAGGTCTAGAGCAGTGACTCACACCTGTCAGTACTTTGTGAGACTTAGGTGGGCAGATAACTTGAGGCCTGGAGTGTAAGAACAGCCAGGCCAACATAGCGAAACCCAGTCTCTACTAAAAATACAAAAAGTAAGCCGAGAGTGGTGGGACATGCCTGTAATCCCAGCTACTCAGGAGGCTGAGGCACCAGAATCACTTGAACCCGGGAGACAAAGGTTGCAGTCAGCCAAGACTGTGCCACTGCATTCCAGCCCGGGTGACAGAGCGAGTCTCTCTCTCTCTCTCTCTCTCTCTCTCTTTCTCTCTCTCTCTTTTTCTTTCTCATATATATATATATATATACACACACACATATATGTATATATGTGTATGTATGTATATATGTGTGTATGTATGTGTGTGTATGTGTGTGTATATATATAACTTGTAAGACATTTTAACCCTTTTCCTGTTTAGGAAAAAAAGTGCAGCTCACTGCAGGCACTCATTTAATTCTACATAAAAAGACTCTGAGGTTGAAGCAAATTTGACTGATTTTCAATGTGAAAATAAAATACAAAAACTGTTTTGGAGTTAATTCTAAACAGAACTAACATCAGAATTGTTGGAATAATCAGAATCTTCTATATCGGAAAAATCGGGTTCATCAAATGAATCTTTGGCCAACAACTGTTTGAGAACAATGTTAACATTTTCTGGGATTTAACATTTTCGGTGATCCAGAATTACTATTTTGTAAATGCAAACACCACTGCTCAAAACAGAATTCTATAAACAGAATGATGTCTTTTGTTTCCAAAGTCAATATACTAAAGTGATGGAGAAATAATAATAAAAGCTCGATATTTCATGACAAAGTTATCTCAGGGTAAACGCTGCAACCCCAGGTGCCATTAGCAAGTATTTCGGGGCTAAAAGGAAAAGGTTTAAGGACACTGGCTTTTACTTTAAATGAAATGAGATGCCACTGGAGAGAATTAAACACAGAGGTGATATAATTTGCTTTGGTTCTCACAGGTTCAATCTTGCTGTTGTGGTAAGAGTGACTTTTAGTAGAGAGAAGAAAGAAGCATGTGTATGAGGGGGTGTCAATTAGGAAGTGAATGTTTTAATCCTAACAAGAGATGATGGTGGTTTGGGTCAAAATGATAGAGGAATATGGATAAGGAAGCTTCAGACCTGGGAGATATTTTAAAGGTAACATCAACAATAGACAGATGGAGTGTGGGATATGAGAGAAAGAGGAGTCTTGGATGACTTCCAATTTCTTGTCCTACGTAACTGGAAGGATGAAGTATTCTTTTGCTGAGGTAGGTAAGAATGTAGAGGGAGCATCACTTTGGGAGGCTGAGGTAGGCAGATCACGAGGTCAAGAGTTCCAGACCAGCCTGGCCAACATAGAGAAACCTCGTCTCTACTAAAAACACAAAAATTAGCCAGGCATGGTGGCACATGCCTGTCATCCCAGCTACTTGGGAGGCTGAGGCAGGAGAATCACTTGAACCCAGGAGGCGGAGTTGCAGTGAGCTGAGATCATACCATTGCACTCCAGCCTGGGAGACAGAGTGAGACTATGTCTCAAAAAAAAAAAAAAAAAAAAGAATGTAGAGGGAACATATTTGGAGGTAGGAAATAAAAATTGTTTCAGGAGCATTTCTTAAGTTAACGATACCTAGTGAATATCAAAATAGAGGTGTCAAGTAGGCAAGTAAAGCTAAAGTTCAAGGGAGAAGTGGCTGTAACATGTGAGTCATTGTAAAAAGAGGATATTTAAATTAAAGAACTGGATAGAAACTTCAAAGGTGTGAATAAAGAGAGAGGCGAGAACATCTGTGGCCTGAGTTCAGAAACATCAGAGTGATGAAGCAAAGTCAGCAAAACAATAATAATATATAAGAAGGAGCAGCCGTTGTGGTCAGAAAACTGAGAGAGTAGTTTCCCAAAAGCCATGTAAAGAAATGTTTTAAGAAAAAGGGAAGGATTGACTTTTTCAATGTCTGCTGATAAATCTACATGAAGTAATAATTCACCACTGGATTTAGCACCACGCAGTGGCCTTGACAAGAGCTGAGAAGTGAATGGAGAGAAACCTGACTATGAGAGCTCAGTAAGAAAAAGTTGCAGAAGAGTTAGAAAAAATGAGCTCAGACAACTCTTTCAAGAACATTTGGTGGTGTTAAGGGAAAAGAATTACAAATTAATACCTAGGAAGGATGCAATGTGTACAGTGGGTTTTGTACTATTTCTCCTAGCATAAATTTCAGACTATTTGTATGCTGATGGAAGTGTGTTTCAACCATGCAGACAGTGCAGAGGCAGGATACGTAAACATTGGATTTGAGCAGTGTAGAGATTTGCCAAACAAGGACATAGATTGACAGGATAATGTGGGATTAACAATTGTGTGAGATTGTTCTGATGATTGACTGTGAGTTGTAGACAATAAAATCGGAATAATTTTGAGATTTGAAAAGAGGTCATAGGAAGTCATGAAAGGAGATGTACAAAGCCCGGTGGAGAAGGGTCAGGGATTCTTGGGCTTCTGCCTTAGACTGATAGAAAAAGAAATGAGGATGTGGTAGGATTATCCTGATGCTGGACCATACAATTTTCGTGGTGATTGTATGAGTTTTGGGGCAGGCGGGGAAGTCTTGCAAGGAACATGCAAAACTCTGGGTTTCCTTTTGAATTTGGCATGGTGACCTGCACTTCTGCATCTTTATTCAATACAAAGAAAAGTATTTTAAAGAAAAGAAGTCAATTATAGGATTGACAGTTTTGACTGGGGCTTAATTCTATTCTTTAACAGTTTGTAAGGTTTGCTTGATTCACAAGCTTATTTCATTCACCATATCCAAACACAAAGATGACCTAAAACTTATAAATACTTTAACCCTGTCAGACTGGTGGAGCAGGACCTTTGAGAATGAGGGGTGGAAAGTTAGAATAAAGTGAGAAGTTGTGGATAAGTAAAAATGAGAACATATGTTTTCTTAAAATTTTTTCTCTGTTCCAGTTATTGTCTTGACATTTACTAAGATACTTACTCTCATCCTTGCTTTTTACCTTTAAAAAATATAATCCTATTCTCTCATTTGTATAACTGAATTCTGAATGCCTGTTTGCAAATTTTCTTGACTAAACATTGTCACAAGTTAGTGATTCAACTGTACTACCTAGAGTCCATGTGTTATGACTTTAAGGTCTGGCACTATTTTGATTCTATATACCAATCTGCTTGGAATGAAAAGCTTTGTAAATCTGCGTTGATTATTTTGATGGATTATCTGAGGAAGAACTGAAGGTTATACCCAAGTCTAAGTAAATGAGGTCTTCTCATCTAACACTCCTCATTTGATCACTAATCTTTCAAAAATAAGATAAAATGGTAGTAACAATAAGAATAATATCATACATGCAGTTGCATAAAATACCAGGTTTAAATTGTAGAGCACATATTTACATCTATACTGTAGTCAAAAACATATTTATGTAACTTTTGAGTAAAATATACAGAATCAAATATTAAAACATCTGAATTTATGAAAGGTTTAAGTTTTCTAAAGTAATCATTCCTTAACATCTTCCTGTGAGGCATGATATTGACATTTCAAATATTGTTGGTAACTTTTAACAGGAAAACAAGGTAATACATTTTAGTATAGAATTGACCTGGGAATTAGAAATTCAGAACAAGCCTTAAATATGCAATGCAGTTATGCTGTAATCCTGAATAATGCACCTAACCTAGAATTTCAAAAAGAATTGAGCAAAACAGATTTCATGGGTCATATTTTTGCCAATGCCTAAAGGCACAACTCTATGTATATATTCATGAGTAAAACGTTTGATATTTTAAATCTATGACAGTTCATAAATATAGTCTTAAGAAATAAAAACTGAAATCTTAAGTATTTCACAAGTGTATGCAATTAGAAGTAGCAAAACACATTAAATAGATCTAAAATGTACAAAGATATGTTGAGGCATAAACTAAAATATGCCATGACCATACATCATAAATTTAGGAGAATGCTGTAGGTCTTTTCAAATGCATCAATCATTTTTAGATACCTATTATTATAACGTTATCTCAATAAGCTTTCCCCATCAAATGCTTAAACTTGTATGTAGCTTCCTACCACAATGAGAAAGCCTCAAATTCACTATAGTTAAACATTCTTAGCCAAACAGCAGTGCTCTACCATATCACTTTTTATGATTTCTCAGGAATTGTCACCATCTCTGCCTATGAAACTCTTAAAAATACTTTTATGAAAAATGTCAAACCTGTACAAAGTAAATCAAATATTACAATAAAACCTCATGAATGAATCACCTAGTTTCAACAAATCATTACTCTATAATTTTGGCGGTATTTTTTTTTGTTTTTTGTTTTGTTTTGTTTTTTTTGAAACAGAGTCTCGCTCTGTCGCCCAGGCTGGAGTGCAGTGACTGGATCTCAGCTCACTGCAAGCTCCGCCTCCCGGGTTCACACCATTCTCCTGCCTCAGCCTCCTGATAGCTGGGACTACAGGTGCCCACCACCTCGCCTGGCTAATTTTTTAATATTTTTTAGTAGAGACGGGGTTTCACCGTGTTAACCAGGATGGTCTCAATATCCTGACCTCGTGATCCTCCTGTCTGGGCCTCCCAAAGTGCTGGGATTACAGGCTTGAGCCACCGCGCCCGGCCTCTATAATTTTTGATTCATCAATATCTACTCCAACTCCAAGCTCCCCAACTTAATTACTAGTATTTTATAGTCTCTTTTGAGGTAAAAGCGATGTACATTAAATTTCACATATCTAAGCCATATAATTTTGACAAATAAATACACTGATTTAACCCAAAGACCTAGCAAGCTATAGAACATTTTTCTTAACCCAGAACACTTCTCTTGTGGCCCTAATGGGCCCATCCCTATAAGAGAGGCAATTACATTTTTTTCACTATGGATTAGTTTTGCCAGTTTAGGAATGTAATAGAAATTTAATCTTACAACTCTTTTGTGTCTAGCTCCTTTAAAGCAGCATAATACCTCTGAGATTCTTTCACTGTTGTAGGTAGCAGTATTCTGTTCCATTTCACTGCCAAGTGGCATTCCATTGCACCCACATACCACAACTTAGGTGTATCTTCCTCTGTTGATGGGTTATTTGAACTTTTTGTTTATTATGTGTAGAACTTCTATGAAGTCTTGCATGAGCTTTTGATAAAAAACAGTAATTATTCTTCATAGATTAAAATACTTAAAAGTAAATTGCGTGCTAAACTGGTAACTGATAGTTAAAGTAAATGTCAAAAACTTTTTCCAAAGTGGTTTTATCATTAAATATTCTTATCAGTAATATATGACATTTCTGCTGGCTCCACATTGTGACCAACATTTTCTGTTTGTCGGGTTTTCATTTAAATAGCTTTAATGAGCCATAACATGCATATTTATAAAAGGTACCCATTTTAAATGTATAATTCAATGGTTTTTAGTACATTTACTGGGTTGTGTGTAATAAAGAGGAAGACTCTATTTCAGATATTTTATCTTAAGCTTTTAATCACTATTGGTTTTCCTTTTCTCCCTTCCTCTTTTGCCCCACACCTGGGCAAGGCCATAAGAAATTCCTCGCCCTCTCTCCCTCAGCTTGTTCATAGTTCAAACCATGCAAACCCTGTCCCATGATCAAGAACCTTCCCTGTGGCCCTGCTTCCTAGCGACTGTAACAGCCAAAGCCACCTGACTCTTTTCACTTTCTGTGATCTGGGCTGGCTTGTGCCAGGCCTGCGCTCCCTGGAGAGTCGCATAATATGAGTAATAAGGTTTTTCATATCTTCCCAGTGCACGTTGCATCATCAGTCTTGACATACAAACCGATATTTGGTGGGAAGTTTATCCCGACATCCACAGGGAAACTACAAAACATTGTGTAACTACATAGTCTAATTTTAGAACATTTTCACCACCTCAAAAAGAAACCTCGTAGACTTTAGCATTCACTCCCAAATACCTTCCACATCCTTATCTCCCAGCCATAGCCAAGCATTAATATACTTGTCATCTATAGATTTGCCTATTTTAGACCATTCACATAAATGAAATCATAAAACAAGTGCTCCTTTGTGACTCTCTTAATTTATAATATTTTTAGGTTTATTCATGTTGTATCACGTATTAGCACTTCATTTCTTTTAACATGGCATAGAGATACTACATTTTGTTTAACTACTTATCAATTGATGGACATTTGGGTTTCTTCCAGTTTTGGTATTATGAATAATTCTGTGAGCATTCATGTATGATATAGTTTGGATATTTGTTTACTTCCAATCTCAATGTTGGAGTTGGGGCCTGGTGACAGATGTCCCATCAAGGGGGCAGATCCTTCATGAGTGGCTTAGCACCATCTTCTTGGTGATGAGTGAGCTCTTGCTCTGTTGGTTTACCTGAAAGCTGATTGTTTAAAGGAGCCTGACACCCCCTCCTGTCTACTTCTTGCTCAGTCTATTGCCACGTGAGGTGCCTGCTCCTTTTTCACCTTCTGCCATGATTGTAAGCTTCCTGAGGCCCTCAACAGAAGCCGAGCCGACGCTGCTTTCATGCTTATACAGTCTGCAGAACTATGAGCCAAAATAAGTCTCTTTTCTTTATCAATTACTCGGTCTTAGGTATTCCTTTAAGAGTGAAATAGCTATGTCATACGGTAAGTCTATGTTTAACATTTTAAGGAATTGCCGAACTGTTTTTCAGAGTAGTCACACCATTTCACATGATGCAAAACAACATATAAGGGGTCTTCCAATTTCTCTACAGTTTTTCCAACACTTGTTTGAGTTTTGGATCCTAAGTTTGTTCTTGATCATTGTTTTATTTCTAATTGTTCCCAATATTTTTGACAACTGTCTATAAAATACATATAATCTGTTTGTATGTTTTTATTTCTCTTAGTGTGGTAGAAAATGTAAGGCAGGAAGAAATATTAACTTAAGCATGTTAATAGAAGAAATGAGGCCACCTACAGTTCATCATCTTCTGTTAGTAAATTGGAGGGTTAAAAGATAATGATAATAATATACTAAAAGATCACACCACAGAAAAATAATACCTAGATATGAATAAAAATGGATTAGAAGAAAGAAGAATAATGTTTAAACTTCTCTAGAAGTTTTAAAGACAGTAATACAAATCAAGTTAAATGTCACAACAATAAGAAACATCTAAGTTCCCTTTAAATAAATTAAATAAACAAAGCAAGAGATGACATTATTGTTCCTTTTCAATTAGCATTAAAGTCATTCTAAATCACCAACATCTAAATAGACAAAGGGAAAAAAGTCAACTATGGGCTTTTACTGGCACTTGTAGCACTTGGCCATACACACACACACACTATATATATATGACATACATATATAGTGTGTGTGTATATATATATACACACACACCAATATTAATATTAAACTCTAATAATTAAACACACACTATACATACACACATACATACACACATACATACACACATACACATATATATGTATATATACACACAAAATATATATATTATGTTATATATGTATACTTTACTATATATACTGTATGACACACAGATGCACACACACAGTCTACTAGGAGAATCCTTAAAAAGCCATAAAGCAAAATTCTAATGCACTTGGACAAAAAAAAATCCCAGTAAATATATTTATTAGTGAATATTATTTACTAAAGCAAAATACCTAAGGTAGACCATGGCTGGCAACCCAATGGCCAATAGATTATCAATAAGAGATGGTATAGATCAACTACATCTAAACTGCTATACCATATTTAAACTGCTCTCCATCAGTAGCTTAAAGGAGGATTTAAATATGGCCACAAATATCCATGTGTTTCTAATGAAATGGGTGTATGAAATTGTATAATAAAGAATCCCGATTTCTTGTTTCACTACTGAACCTGAATATTTTGTTTTACATGCATCCTAGACACAGTAGGGAAATAAAATATATTCTGCTTTATATTGTGAACTAAGAACTCAAGTTGTACCCATGTATGGACACTTCACAGCATCCATTACACTATAAGAAATAATTAAACACTAAATTAAATAACACAGACCTCCGTGGTAAATAAACTAAAATGTGAATGTACCTGCATTGTCATAGAAGAATGAATACTACCACATTTACTTAATGTTAAATTCAACTATATACTTCATTTTCTAATTTCTTATAATGTATAATATTAGTTTACCCAAAAGCAGTGATTAGAGACTTTTAAATTGGAATGTGTATGTGTGTGTGTGTGTGTATGATCTGTGCTTGTTTTATATAAATGCATTTATTCCACAGTAAAAGTAGATTTTTTTCTTTCATTTTGCCATAATGAACTAGTGAATTAAATTTGATATAACCTACCATATGGTTCCATTCAAGGGGTACCAAATACTCTTTGACCTAATGAGAAATGATCAAAGTCTGAGCCTGTTTTAAAAACTCATGAAAATATTAGATTCAAGTGCTTTTCTTTTTTGTTTCTCCCTGAGTTAGTCCTTTGATGATCCATTTTATTAAAAGAAAAAAGGAAGGAAACCAATACAACATAGAGAATAAAACTAAGGAAACATCCTTGGGTAATATTTTATTTTAGATAGATTTATCGTGACACAGAAAAATCAGCACTTTGAAGTGAAAGTCATCAATGATCTAAGGACATGTGTTCCCTTCAGATGTCACAGTTGCTTCGGTTTTGTCAGTCAGGGAATTCACATTTTTATGGTTGGATTTTACTGCTGTTTAGATGCTTGTTTGATTTGAGAACATCTTAAATTTAAATGAACATACCAGTGCTAAAGCAGTCAGAAAAGACTGAGTTTATTCCTAGATGGAATGGCAAAATATTATATTCAAAGTGCAGACCACAGCTTTCAGCGCTCTCTATCAACTTACAAAATTACTAAAAACACGAATAATTCCCAAATGTCTTTGTTAATGTTTTATCACACATCTGTGTCATCAGCAAACCAAATTCTGTTAATAGAATTCACTGACATATTGTTATAAAGCCAGCGCACACTAGATTGAGAAAATAGTTTACCTAATTCAAGTTTTTTTGTCTTGCTATCAAAACATCATCACGGGAGGCCGAAGTGGGCGGCTCACGAGGTCAGGAGATCGAGACCATCCTGGCTAACATGGTGAAGCCTCATCTCTACTAAAAATACAAAAAATTAGCTGGGCATGGTGGCAGGCACCTGTAGTCCCAGCTACTCGGGAGGCTGAGGCAGAAGAATGTGAACCCAGGAGGCAGAGTTTGTAGTGAGCCGAGCTCACGCCATTGCACTCCAGCCTTTTATTTCTGTCTCAAAAAAAAAAAAAAATCATCTCGTTATCCTTATTTAAAAAGAAACATGCATCTTGAATGTTACAATGTATTATAGAGTGAAGACTAATCCAGCCAACTAAAACAGAGAGAGGGGAACTATTTGTACTTCTCATAAGGTAGACTGTTCAAATAAAGATGCTTCCGGTGCTATATTTGACATACATTCTTTTGAATGATAGAAACTTTGTATATGACTTTCTTATTTGAGATTAATGAGAGAAACACAAATCTTATCTACACAGTTTGTTAAAACCGCCATGGAAAATTTACCCACCTATGAGGTGGCAGAGATCTATGAAATATTATCTTCCTTTTATCTTCCCAGTTATCACTCTCTTCTTTTTTAGTGTGCTCAAGAACATAGTATAGTGTTTGTTATTGAAATTCGTATTAACAGTGGAGGCTTGAGATTACTAATTTGCTACTAATATTAAAGTTAAGTCATTGCTTTACATTAACTTGATCTTTGGCACCTCTCTCTGTCAGTGGGTCAGATATCCATTTTTGTAATATCTACCTGCATCACAGCATAACTTCTTGGCTCCAACATTATTCAACCTCTAGACTTTTCTCCGTCTTCTAGTCTTTTTCAAAATCTCAAGCCCTTTTCTTTTAAAGCCATGTTTTCTCCTATGTGTTAACTAATGTTATACAAATAAGTATTTATTGATATGAGTATTATGCTAATTTATTAGGTAATAAGATCCATTACAGAAATTCTTATATTTTATATAAAACTAGATAAAAAGTAGTTTAAAGCAAACTCGTTTTTAAGAAAACTCATCAGTTATTGAGACAGCATCTTTTTTTCTATATATGTTATGCAAAATAATTAAAATAATTTTAGTATAGTGGTATAGAATTTTTTTAAAAAAAAGGAAATTTGGGAGGGAAAAAGATATCAAATCTATTTATTGTGTCAATGACCTATTACTGTTTCTATTTCCTATAAAGTCACTTTTTTTCTGATAAAAGTAGTACTCAGATAACTTTTATTCTTCTCTTTATTTTCTGCTTCTTGACATAACTTTTGAATTTATTTTACTCTGTTTTTATAAATTCACTAGGCTCTCTAGAAGGCAAACGTTGAATTGAAAAAGATGAGATGTCTCAGTTTCAGTTCACAAGACCTTTAAATCTTATTATTGAGCTTTAATCTCCAGTGGCCCCAAACCTTTTTTTTATCTCTTTCTTAACCTTCTTGGTTAAAACAGTTGTAGAAACTGGCAGAGTGAAACCTGTCTAGTTATCTCATGGTTCTTTAAAAAAAAAAAAAAAAAAAGATTTATTGCAGGCAGATATTTTTTTCTTATTCTCCTAGGAGTCTAAAAGTTTGAATGATTTGGCCATACTACTCTCTTCCTTCACATGTAAATAATTAAAATAATTGCTACTTAACTTGGCGGCTTAAAAAATACATGCATATTATAGATATAGACCCCATATCTATAGGTGACCTCGGCAGTTCTGCTCATCTAAATTAGGCTTAATTGATATTGGCTGTGTTTGTTTATAGGTCAATGCTCAGGTGTTCTGGGAACTCTGTATTTTAAGTTGCCTTCTTTTGCATATCTGACAATTGTTGGCTCTCATTTGAGATCACAGATATAATTAAACTATGGGTTTTTTTTCTTTGTTCAATATACTAAACCAGCTTTGTTCACATGATGACCTTTGTGTTCCCAAAGAGAAAGTGGAAGTATGCAAGGTCCCTTGAGGCCTAGAGTGAAAACTGGCAAAGTAGTACCTCTGTCTCATCCTGTTAGAGAAAACCCAGACTAAAAGGAATGGGAAATAGATTACATCATTTGATGGCAGGAACCACAGCCTCACACTGCACATGCATAGCTTAAGGTTGAAAAATAAATAGAGAGGAATTTTACAATCAATCTACCACACCATCTAAACAGAGAAGGAAAAAAATGTCTAATCTCAGCAAACACCGATTTTAATTGTTAGAGAGAAGTGGAGGAACTCTCCAAGGAAATTGAAAAACAGAAGCCAATGAGGTGGAAGAAAAACAGAATAATAGTGGTGTCCCCAGTGACGAGCAAGGAATAAGTTTCAAGAAGAGGGATGTGATCAACCCTCTCAAATGATGCTGATAGGTCCAGTAAGATGTAGCGTAAGAACTAATTACTGAATGTAACAATGTCAAAATCATTGCTTGGGTAGATTGGTGGAAACAAAACTTGATTGAAGTAAATTTAAAAAAAGAGTGAGAGCTGAAGAATTCAAATCTTAATATCCTAACATAATCACCGATATTATTAATTATTGTTTTTATTCCCAAACAGGTGAGACAAAATAGTTATTATCCAAACCAACACCCCCTTGAGAATAAGTGGAACTCTCCCAGACAAATCTAAATGTAATGCCTAGAAAGAGCAACTGAATCATTCCTTCATCTTTTTTTATGGGAACATATGAAGCTGTGCTAAATTGTGTGGTGGCAGTGATGACAGCCGTGGCCCATCTGGAGTGGCTGCTGCAAAGACAACGGCTGCAGCAGGTGAGGTGTGACTGGTGCTGCTCCCTTTGTGGAGTCAGTGGAAGCTGGAAACAGAGGGGAGTCCCAACCCCTTCCAAACTGGGGGGATGAGAGCCCTGCCCCTCAAGCACAACTTCAACCACCCAGTTGCAGGGACCCAGGAAGATCCCAGAGGCTTGGAAATGCCTCCTCCAGCTGCTTGGCCTCTCCTCGCTCCAGGCACCTGCTCTGATTTTGTAACAAAGCTGTGGCCGAGCCTGAGCACTGTCACAACCCAGCTGAGTGTACACATGCTCGGGATGTGTACATATGCTCGGGATGCCTTTGGCCACCTTGGTCCCCTCTAGACTTTGGATGCTGACAAGCATGAGAGGGAGGCCAAGGAGGGGCGGAGGGCAGCTCAGCATGGGCCTGCAGGTGCCCCTAGTCATGAAGATCCTGGGTGCCATGATTGCAGGGGAGGCAGACAGGCTCCTGGGCAGAAAGAGGTGGGTCCCTGGTGAAATTCCCCATTCAAGCCAGGGATGGTCTGAAGTCTGGGGACCAGACTGCCCGTTTCATGGAACAGAGAAAGAACTTATGGTGTTTTATCCAGGCCTGCCCATGGCTGCCCCTGGACCAATCAGCCCAGACTGCCTCCCCTCTGAAGCTCATAAATACCCTGAACTCAGCCAGACTCCAGCAGACAAATGGGATGACTTGCCTGCAGAAAAGAGCTATCCAGCTTGCCTCCAGAAAAGAGTCTCCTCTCTGCTGATTGCTGTATACTCATCAGGATGACCTGCCTGTGGATAGAACTATCCACTCTGGGTCTCCTCTCTGCTGAAAGCTGCGGAGATGTCAGAATGACCTGCCTACGGTTAGGGATCACCCACTCTGGGTCACCTGAGAGCCGTATTGTCACTCAATAAAGCACCTCTTCACCTGCTCACCCTCCAGTAGTCCATGTACCTCATTCTTCCTGGATGTGGGACAAGAATTCCGGATCTGCTGAATGGTGGGACTGAAAGAGCTCTAACACAAACAGGACTGAAACATACCTCCCACTTTCCACCTTGCAGGTGACAGGAAGGAGAGAAGAGAAAGAAGAGCTGCAGCCCTTCGGGGAGCCCAGAATAGGAGTTCCTCAAGCCAAGACTGTGACACCCTCCTTGGGGCTCTGTGGTTCCTGGCATCTTCTAGCTTCCAGATGCCACCATTTTCCCCAGTGCCCATAGTGGAAGCTGCTTCTTGTATGTCTGGTCCAGCCACAGCCTCTCAGGGAGCTGGCGTCTGTGATGGCATGTGTAGCTGACCACCCTGCCACAGCCAACATGCCTGGCTGTGTGCAGTAGCTGGATGCTGTGCTCTCTTGCTCATATACCCCTCTCCGCTCCACACTGGACTCTCCCTTGGCAGGCATGGGATCCAGGCTGGTAGCACAAGTCTAGTGCGGTTTGCTAGGCCAAGTGGGCAGAACAAACCCAGTGGGCCCAAGCAAAACTTGGGCAAAAGCACCACAGGCCACAGAGGTTTTAGGCAGGCGAAGTGACACCCTAGGTCCTGTGACAATGGCAAGCTAATAGTCTTTGCTGATCGCTTCTTTTTTCTTGGAAATAAAAAGAAAGATCATCAGATAAGAGGAAGGATACAGGAAGATATTGGAAGTCTAATAAAAAGGGAGAAGTCATAAAGCAAGTGAGCAAATGAATGAACTAGAGAATTGCTTAAGAATGCTAAGCAGCACTAAGGTGGGTGGTTGCAAATGTAGCATTGTTACAGGAAGCTGTTGTTCATTGTACGCATTTTTGCCAGTCATATTTGGCCGTGCAGGCAAAAATTAGTTGGAGAGTTGGATTTTATTAGGGTTGGCATTTTAGCAAGTAAGTACAATGAAGTTATAAAACAGAAAGGAAGTTTAAGGATAGCAGGAAGTGACTATAATTTAAAAAAAAAACAAGGACTCTAATATAAGTCATTAGAGAAATGACCATTTGAGGTGGGTACAGACAATCAAGTTATATGAGCAGTTAATTATATACAGCAATAGAGGAAAGAATTGTCAGAGTACTGGGAATGAGCTGAGAAGTTAAGAGGTGGAGGTGAAAAAGTGAAGGAAAATGCTGCAGGGATTTTGGTTATTTCAAATGAAAAGGGACGAAAATGATTGAGGTAGGTGGGAGACATGTTATTGGAGTATAGGAAGTGAAAGGACATTAAAATATGAAATACATTAAAATATGAAAATTAATTTTTACATGGAAATTAAATTGCCACTAATTACAAAAGCAGTAATGCTAGAGAATGTTAGTGAGACAAGTGCTAAAATCTTAAAGAACAGGAGTGAATGAATCATCAGTAGAAGATGGCACTAAGGAAGGAGAGTATAGATATAGTTTGAAGATAAGGGACTTAGATCTGAGTGCCTGGAAATGGAAATGAGAAACAAGGAGGATATGGAACCCTCTTCTGGCTACTCTGTGATGGGGTTACAGGGGAAGCAGAGTTCATAGGAGAAACAGATTTCAGGTTGAGCAACAAATGATGGAACAATTAAAGAAGACAAAGGAGAATTTGCTCGTGGTGGACTGAATTGCAGGGTACCATCAGAATATTTTAGTCTTCAGAGAGAAATGGAAGATGAGGCCTATTAGAAATATTTGGGGTAGGAATCTAAGGAATGAGTGGTATCCTGGGAGTCTTGGGCTTCTTATGGTTATTGATGTAAACAAACATAAAAGGCGTATAGGATTAGTTCTGGTAGCACAAAGAATTAAATGGTAGTAACATTATGAAAAACAGGAATGGGGAAGAGGTGTTCACTATTACATCCACATGGTTTATAAAAGTCATATTATATAGAATGGTATATATGAAGTGTGAAATTAATCATCCTACTTAACCCTCCGTATTCACTAAGAACAGTTTATTTGTATTCACTGAAAATTTCTAAGCACATGTGAAATATATATAGATAGACAACTAGCTCTAATTAATGTTTCTATAATTGCATGCCTGCAAGTATATTTGTATTAGTCTGTTTTCACACTGCTGATAAAGACACACCGGAGACTGGGCAATTTACAAAGGAAAGAGATTTAATGGACTTACAGTTCCACATGGCTGGGGAGGCCTCACAATCATGGCGGAAGGCAAGGAGGAGCGAATCACATATTACATAGATGGCAGTAGACAAAGAGAGAACTTGAGCAGGGAAACCCTCATTTTTAAAACCATCAGATCTCATGATACTCATTCACTATCACGATAACTATGCAGAAAAGACCCACCCCCAAAATTCAATCACCTCCTGCCGGGTCCCTTCCAGAACACATGGGAATTGTGAGAGTTACAATTCAAGATGAGATTTTGGTGGGGACACAGCCAAACCATATCAATATTTATATAGAACAAAGATACTGTTCATTCTGTTCTTTTATCTCATTGAATTTACCTTTGGAATATTTATTCAATAATCATATGTGAATGTATCTTACTTTTTAAAAACCTTCCTGCATTATTTATCTTTGCATTGATTTATTTAACCTTTTGTCTACTGATGAACATTCATTTAGGTTGTTGACAGTTTCTTTTGGACTTGTAAGCAATAAACATATTGCTACATACTTCATTTCACAACATGTTATGAGGGTTTTGTATAATATGAAAACCGTGAAAAAAAATTTATACTAAATTATACTAAATAATGTTTTTTATGTTAAATGTTGGTACTTACTGATAAATTGCACCCCCTCTATCCACCAAACTTACAAAAATATGTGCCGGCATTTCATGAGATACACTGCGCAATATGGATGCTGGCAAATTTTTAAAACTTGTCAATTTTCTATTTGAAATAAAAAAAAATTCCTGCTTTAATCCAAAGACTTTCAATGACAAAGGTGGAAATTTTGATAACGATATACACACACAAAAACACATATTTTAAGAGATGTTATTAGGCCAGGTGAAAATATTCCATATTCCACAAATCACTCTACCTGAACAGTTTCTCGCACCTTTTCACAGGGCTAGTCTTGAATCTGAGCAGGATATATCGACTTTCCCACTTGCTGTGAAGGAGAGAAATGATTTATTTGATATCTATTCCAAATACACACAAGTCAACTAGGGAGGCAGTCGGAATTTTACTTGAATGATTGCAGCATATTTTTTTTTTCTTTTCTCCCAGGCATGTAATATTTAAACTTTTGGCATATGTCAAAGAGTGCTTTACCTCTGGCAATCACAGCAGGTCCTTTGAGGAATGCTCAGCCTGGAACCCATCCCTGGATGTCACATCATTATAAACACAATTTCCATCTTCTCAGTTATCCCCTAGACATGTGTTGAAACTTTAACTTCCTTTTCTTAACATGAAATGTCTTAGTGACACACTTCTATTTTTTCCAAGTATTTATTTACCTTTACTGATTCATTTTATTTTCCTTCATTTTATGTTATTTTGTTTACTTGAGGTATTAAAGTTTTCTGATGAAACCACATATTTGTTTAAGAAAAACCAACTAGAGACTAATAAAGTAAAATCTGTTGAGTTTATGAAATAATTTCATACTTTAACGTGTGTCTATTTCAATTAAAATCATATATTTATATAACTTTTTTCTCTAAATAGTTGATATAAAGTCAAGGATGCCTCTTTTAATATTGACTGGGTTCAGAACACACTGCCCTAAAATAGGGCACCATCACATTTGGAAAAAGAATAGAAGCAGGAATATCACCCTCACCTTCCCCTTCCCTCTCCCCCCTCTAAATCAAGCCATAAAATCTGGCTAACCTTCACCTGAAGTAGGTCATAACACCCTCATTGCTGTTCTCTCCCTATACCCAGAGGATTGCCATTATCTCTGAAGACACAGGGATACACAGAAAAATCTGAGCAAACAGGCTTTGCTAAGTTTCCCCCAGTTTATTAATATTAGGTCATACTTCTCCAAGATGGTCCATTCTTCATTAAATCCAAGCACAAAATGTAGAGGTTTTTCTGTTTCTTTGGATCTTCATTTCTGCAGGCTCCTGTGTAACATAAAACTTACATTAAGCAGAGTTTTATACTTTCTTCTTGCTAATCTGGCTTTTGTTACAGGTGCCTCAGCCATGAACTAAGCAGTGGGTAAAAAAAGAGATATTTCCTCTCTTAGGCATACACCAATGGACATTTCACATCTCTTTCTTTCACAAATCACACATTTAATATATGATGGGCAATTTCTTTAGATGGGAATATCAATGTAGATGCCATCTAGAAAAATGAAATTTTAGTATCTTGTCTTTTTTAAATGCCTCACCTACCTCTAATTTGACATTTTTAGTGATTCACCTTTACCAAATCTTTCCAATATATTTAATTTAGTTTTAACATAAATTACTATCTCTTTTACATAAGTTTCTTTGGTCCTATTTTCATTAATTAAGCTATGTAATGATAATAAATAAAAGAAAAAGAAATATTTTAAGCAAGCACAATGGACTCTTGATAATCAAGTTGCTCCCCTAAAGGGAACAATAGTGCTAGGGCATACTAGAAAAAAAAGTCATTCTAGCAAACATATTTATTTAATTATTTTTTTAAAATATATTTATTATAATTATTATTTGGGGAAAGTGCATAGAGCTCCTAGACACTCAGTTGGGTGAAGTGTAGTTAAATGAAGGTATCTTCTATTCAATTCTATGCTGTTTATTATGATAGGTATTTTGCATTTACTATTGTCAATTCACAAAACAATCCTAAGAAATAGGTATTAATTCCTGTTTGCAAATGACGAACTTGAAGTTGAAAGTGATGAAGTAACTTGATCAAATTCACAAAATTAATGTGTTGGAGACAGAATTTCAACAAAGAAACCTCTCTTATATTGAATGACCTTTCAAAAGATAGCACTCCCCAGAATGCTGACTGATAGTCTACGATCCCATCAATGCATTTCTGGTGCAATATATGCCAGATTGCCCCGTAAATAAACTTTTACAACTGAGAAATATATAGGATCTACTTTTCTAGATTTTTTCTGAGATCCAATGAGGATCATCTGAAAAGAGTGACAATTCATATCTAAATAATTGAGTGTATAGAAACTATCAGAGTTTAATGATGTTTGTGTGACTCAGTTCTCTACAGACAAATAAGAACAGCTGAAGTAAAGATCAGAAAGTCACTAGAATTTTTTTTTTTTTTCATTCTAACCCACGGCCTTAAGTCTACAAATCTTTGATTACCAACCATACTTCACCATTAGCTGTATAACAAGAAACAAAAAAAGAAATGATTGTCTTGGCATGGTGGCCTGTAATCCTAGCACTTTGGGAGGCTGAAGTGGGAAGATTGCTTGAAGCCAGGAGTTCAAGACCAGCCTAGGAAACTTAGTGAGACCCATCTCTACACATTTTTTTTTTTAATTAACTGGATGTCAGGATGCATATCTGTAGTCCTAGATACTCGAGAGGCTGAGGCAGGAACTTCGTTTGAGCCCAGAAAGTAAAATAAATGGCTAAGAAGTCACTCTCAGGAACAATACTGTTCAGCCACATTCACTAGTCGGGTAAGCAATTCAGTGTACTTTAGTTATTAAAATGGAGGTAGGACTCCATTCTGCTCTTTTACTTCCTTGTATAGGATCTAACTGGTTAACTTGAATGATGTCTCTTCCCGCATGGATAAAGTTATCTTCTCTTCCAGACAGTCTTTATGTTCGGCTTTGTTAAAGCAGGAAAAACAGAGGCCTCTCTGGTCTGAAGCTCCAGAATAGCAGTCTGCTCAAGCATTAATATTCAAGCATTAATGTTACTTGCTTTTGAGGACTTGAGATACAAGTCTAACTAAAATACAGTACGTAATTCCTTTCCTTTATAATTATCCATTTTTAAATAAATCTACCTTAAGGTATTTTAGAAAGAGGAGGATGATTGGCATGCCAGAATTTGGCATTTTTAGGTATTAATACTTTCGGATTCCCTTTAATATCTCTCTCACTGTCTCTCCTCTCTTTCTCTTTCTCTCTTTATATATAATTAGTATATGTAATTTGTGTGTCTACACACACACACATATATAGTATAACATATCCAGTGACACATTTTGTAAAGTTCAATCCTGTGATTTTTTAACAAATATATACAGTCATGAAACCACTACCTCAATCAAGATAAGAGAACATCACCTCAAAAATTACCCACTTGGCTGGGAGCGGTGGCTCACGCTCGTAATCCCAGCACTTTGGGAGGCTGAGGTGGGCAGATCACAAGGTCAGGAAATCGAGACTATCCTGGCTAACACGGTGAAACCCCGTCTCTACTGAAAATACAAAAAATTAGCCAGGCGTGGTGGCAGGCGCCTGTAGTCCCAGCTACTCAGGAGGCCTAGGCAGGAGAATTGCGTGAATCCAGGAGGCGGAGCTTGCAGTGAGCTGAGATCGTGCCACTGCACCCCAGCCTGGGTGACAGAGCAAGACTCCGTCTCAAAAAAAAAAAAAAAAGGTAATTTCCTGCCTTTCTGCAAACTTTCCTTCCCAATCATATATACATATATGCACGCACACACACATACATATACATATATAATATATACATATGCATATATAAACATATACATATACTATATATTTACATAATATATTATATATAAAGATATACAGATATGTATCTTTATATATAATATACAAATATATAATATATAAATATTATAACAAATGTGTGTATATACATTTAAGTAAACTCATAAAAATGAACTGCAGGATTAGCAGAAGAACCAAAGAATTTTCAACCTCAATATTTTAGAATGTTTAGACAGAGAAAATCCTCAAATACAGACAGTAAAAAAAGACGGACAAGGAGACAGACAGAGAAAGACAAAGGGAAGGGGGGAAAGAGACTGAGAGAACTTAAAAAACCAAGTGTTCCAGAGAAGAGTATCAAATTCTTCTTCTTTCTCAAACTAATTTATTACTACACGTTTATAGTGTTGAAAGTTAAAACTCTGGATATGTTTCAGAGAAATTAACTTAAATGTCTTACCAAATTGTTCACGTGGTTACCTATTTGTCATTAACAATAAATGATTTTATTGAATACATCTAGTAACTTTAGGGCCATAATTTATCAAAATATATTATACTGAAGAATAAAATAATGGTAATACCCATAGTTACTTAGATGCATACCTTATTCCTTTAATTTGAAATGCAAGCCTCTTTTAAGAGGAGCTTTTTTTTTTGTTCATTCACAACAGTGTTGCCCCCCCCTTTTTTTTTTTTTTTTTTTTTTTTTGCATTCACAGCAGTGTTGCCCATATTGTAGGTGATATGGGAATTTAACCTAGTAAATAACTGTCAAATAGGTGAGTAAAATTACTGATTAATGATAATATTGACACATAACTATTCTCCAAAATGGGAAACATAGTAAAAGGGGGAAACAAATTCAAATAAATGAACTTTTTCTTCTACAACACATATTATGCATAAGAAGTTATGCCATCTCTATGAACGGGCACTCTGGAAGTAGCAGGTACAGAGGCACAGAGCATGTCTTAGTACTTGTAATAATGGCAACCAAGGTAAAAAGTTATTCTTGTTCAATTTCTTCTGATTATTATATACATATACATATATAGTATATATTTATATATTATATATAAAACATACATGGTATATATTTATATATTATATATAAAACATACATAGTATATATTTATATTATATAAAGCATATATAGTATATATTTATATATTATATGTAAGCATATAGAATATGTATTTGATATTTATGATATATATATGAAAGTACTTTTTAAAATCTTTTTGTGGAAAATCTTAGTACAGTGTTAAAGCTTACGGCCCAAAGCTGGTAACAATTTCAGAAAAGACTAGAAAATCAAAGACACAAATGTGAAAACTTTGGATTGTTAACTAAGAAACTTCAGCTGAGAGAAGAGAATTGTTGTGGTTCCTCATAATGAAGAAAATTCTATTGAAAAAAAAAAAAAGAAGCAAGTAAAGTGATAAAGTTTAGATATGTGTGCTGCCAAATCTCATGTTAAAATGTAATCCCCAGTGTTGACGTTAGGACGTGGTGGGAGGTGTCTGGGTCATGAGGGTGGATCCTTCATGAACGGAGTGGGTCATCCCTTTGGTAAAAAGTGAGCTCTCACTCTGAGTTGAGAGGACATCTGGTTGCGTAGAAGAGTGTGGTACCTCCCCCTCCCTTGTTCCTGCTCCTTCCATGTGAGATGCCTGCTCACCCTTCACCTTCCACCATGATTGGAAGCTTCCTGGAGCCTCTCCAGCAACAGGTGCTGGCGCTGTTCTTCCTGTGCAGCCTGGATGGCTGTAAGCCAACTGAACCTCTTTAAAAAAAAATAAATTCCAGTATCAGTATTTCTTTGTAGTGATGCAAGAATGGCCTAATACATACAAGTCAGACAACTTTTGAATATGCATTTAAGTAACTGGAAGAAAATTTATAATTTAAGGAAATGGAAGAGATTCATTTAGAATTAAGGAAGCAACATAACATTAACATTGAGAATATTTGTAGGAAGTTATAGACTAGAAAAGCAGAAAAGTATAAATCTAAAGAATAGAAGATATGAGAACCCATAGCACCAGATGCTCCTAGATGGCTTTTTATAATTCAAAATACGTTCACTTTTTAAAATTCAGCCTCTTTTATTGCTTAAATAGAAACAAACTCTTCCTATTAATTTCAGAAAGCTGGACATAATATTTACCTAATATTTTTAATAACATATCATGGTAATTAATAACTTTAGAGAGTCCCTTTTCTTTGGATCTACTACTCTAAAACCTCCTCCTAAGAGGAGAGTGAGAGAGACAGAGAGAGGGAGAGAGAGAGGAGGCAAATTCAAAGTAAATGCAATTACTTTACATTCTTAAACTCTATACAATGTCATGCTATTTTGCTTACTGGGCACATTTTGAAAACTAAAATTCAATTTAACAGATAGAAGACATACAATCTATTTATTCCTGTGTAACAATTTACCCCAGTACTTAGCATTCTTAAGAAAGCAAAAATTTATTATATTCCATAGTTTCTGCTGGTCAAGAATCCAGCTTAGCTAGCTAGTACTAGCTAAGGGTATCTCAAGAGGTTGCAGTCATGGTGCTGGCTGGGGTTGCAGTTATCTGAAGACTTGAGTGGGGCAGATGGATAACCTGACAAAATGGCTCATTCACAAGACTTTTGGCAGCAAGTCACAGTTCCTTGCTCAATGTTGACTGAAAGTCTCAAAGCCTTGCCCATTGAAAGTCTCCAAAGAGCAGCTCATAGGATAGCAACTGGCTTTCCCCAGAGTGCATAATCTAAAAGAGACTGAGAAAGAAACCACGATGAGTTTTCAGAAGTGACACGTCATCGCTTTTACCACATTCCCTAACCTACACAGACCAATTTTGATACAGTTACACAATTATGAACCATTTTAGAGACTGACTACCAAAGATGTGTTATGTGGTTGTTAAGCTTGTTTCACCTGGGATGGGTGGGACAGCTGTAACCACAAATCTGATTAAAAGAAAAGGAATAAGAAGGGAGCAAGAAGTAAGATATCCTTGTTCCTGCAAGTATGAAATGTTGCCAAAGGAGATCATGTTCATGAGTACTAGGGGTTGGTGCTACTCAGTGTATGATGTACAGGCTAGTGTTCATCTACCAACACTTTGTCACTAGTCCAAAATGAGGCGCCCTAAAGAGCTGGGATTAAAATCTCTGAATGCAACCTACTACCCAGCTTTCATTGGTATCTCTAGGGAGGATGATGAGGCTGGATCTGGGAATATTGGAAGAAGCTGAAAACTGAAACCTGTTGCCTCTGCTAATGTGAAAAGCAGTTGTTGGAGTGATAATGGAAGAAATGGAAAGGACTGTGTCTCTTCCTCTCTCTCCTGCTTTCTAGTATTTATCTTGGGTTTCCTATTGGTAGAAACTAACAGGGAGTCAGCAGTCAAAAAAGAAATGTGGATTTAAACTTAGCCTCACAGTCCACTCCTGTTCCTAATCAGCATCCATACATATGCTCCATACATATGTAAACCTCCATATCAAAAAGTAAACATTTATATAACTAGAAATAGTTTTACTCTCTTCCCCAAAAAGGGATCACAACATTTCAACAACCATGTTGCCCAATTTTGGGTGATGTTAATTACTCCTCAAATTGAATTCCTGCTCAATTCTAATATTCCTTAAGCTAATGACTAAATTGCTAAGTTAATCACCATTAATAATCTTTATGTAAAACAATGAGAAGAAATAAGAAGAAAGGAAAAATAAATGCACACATATACACATTTAATTAAGAAGACAATATGTGTAAGTGCTTCAATTCTGTAACTATCCATGAATGTGCAGTTAAGACTTTATTATTTCCATTCCATGAACATTTTATTCTCAGCCATAGTCTCAGTGGTTGAAATTTTTACTTGTTTGAGTAAGCTAAAATTTCACTCGTAAGAGTCAGTGTGCTCAGTGGTCCAGCCTTTTTGATCATTGTGATTTTCCTTAAACTATTACTATTAGACATGGGGGGAAAAGGACACACACCAGAAAGTCACCAGTGTCTGAAAATGTCTTCCATGTCACCATTGTATAGTGGAAACCCCTTTCCCCTTGGTAGTAACCACAATCAATATAATAATATTGTATCTTCTTATAAAAATAATAGCATGAGATCACAATAAAGCCAGGCATTTATCTAAATATTAAATTTTATGAAACTATAAATCATTTCCTTTGGAGCTAAGACTCCAGTTCGAATTTTCAAGGTTAGAAAATTTGAGTGACTTATTAAAAATTTTTGAGTGACTCATGAGGAATAACAGTGAAAGCTGCCAATTCACCTTCCATTTCTGGTTTCCTGTACCCATGCATTTGGTGAGGAAAACAAACAAACAAACAAACACAACAGCACGCATAATCAGTTGTCCAAAGAAAAGACTGCATCATGTAATGGAACCTGAATATTAAGGGGATTTGATTTCTTCTTCAAGAAAAAAAGCTCAAATCTATGAACTGAGACATGGTGAGGGATTATGACTCTCCTTTGACATTTGACAACTCCTTTGATGGCTCGAGTTGAGTGTCTGGCCACTGGGCCTTCAGTTTTCCCTGTTACAGAAATCAAGAAATATTTGAGTAGGCTATCTGTTTTGTTTCTAGGGACAGCATAAGCAATTCACCACTAGCAAAAATCCCAGTATATCAAAATATTCTGACACTATTGTGTGCTTGCTGCACACTGTGGAAATGTGATACCTTGTCTATAATGGTTAAATTCTAAAACTTAAACATCACTGCTCTGAAATTATATCATCCCTACTAAATTAAAGAAACCATCTTAATGGCAGCATTCCCTAGTCATACTCAGACTACAGAGTACTGCCACTTCAGAGCTTTTCACGTATTCTGGTGTTCCCTTTACTAATGTATTTATCAATGTCTTCGAGTGAGTGTAGTATTTTCTAGACCCTATTAGTGATGTAATGGAGGATGGCCTGCAGGTCATACATGATAAATGAACTTCAATAATTCTTTCTTCCTAAGCCTTTGAATCTCTTATACTATTTCCATTATTGTAAATTCAAGTTTAAAACAATTAAACAAGTAAAGTGCTATAGGCAGTTTCAGGTGGTTGAGCTAACTCATTAAACCCGCAGTCTGTGGTAAGTGCATCTGTATCAATATATTTGGAATCTGGAGACTAAAACCAATCACTGCTGGGAAGGGAAAAACAATTGCTAAGGTGGCACAAAACAAGAAGCAAGTATCTTTTACAGCTTCCTGCCTTGCAGTCATTTTCTTGCATTTCTTTTTGGCAGATCTCAACCAAGAAGAAATGCAGGTGTGGTACCTCGGTTTCTGCATTACAAAAGAAGGTATAAAAGAGAGGGCATGGAAATGGAGATGATCGTTTAATGGCACACCTCCTTGCAATAATTTTAAATTATATACCACCTTACATATTATTGAGCGGATATTTGAAATTTTTAACGTAAGTTGAAGTATATTTAGCTTTATGTTACTATGATTTAGACATACTAAATATTTTATAAGATGAAATAAGATGAAGATTTAGTTATAACTGTGCACAATACAATTTAT
The DNA here is from genome assembly GCF_043159975.1 of Macaca nemestrina. NCBI lineage: Eukaryota > Metazoa > Chordata > Mammalia > Primates > Cercopithecidae > Macaca > Macaca nemestrina. The sequence continues at coordinate 29,336,346 of NC_092127.1, forward strand.
ATATTGTGACCCATACCACAATATGATTTATGAAAATAAGGTTGAATGATCTTATTGCATATCTCACAATGAATTTGAAAGTTTTTATGTACAAATCTTATAAAAATGTCTGTATCTGAAAAATATTCTAGTTATTATTTTTTAAAAATCAGGCTCAATACCTCAACTATATTTTTTGTTTCAAATTCGTAATATTTCAATATGAGCCAATAAGAAGAATAAGAATAGGAAAAGGAATAAGACAGAGAAAACTGACAGTCCTGTGGAATCTAAATGGCTTCATTAATTAATTAAGGATGCTTCCACATGCAAATATCATACTCTAAAATACTTGCTTATTTTGTTCCTGAGAGGTTTTTATGTTCTGGGGCATGAACCATGGTAAAATTGGAGTTTGACGTGTTTCATATTCTATTCTTGTCTCCAATGAGAGGATGAGACATCCTTTCCTGTTTGCACGTGAATCATGGTATTTATATACAAGCCTACCTATTTTCCTTATTTTAAGGCTTAAAAATATTTCCTTTTTGGCCAAGGAAATATTACTGTAGGTGACAGGACCACACTGGTACTTTGAGAAACATTTAGTACAATTCCACTAACTTGCTTACTTTCTCCCGCTCTTAGGTCCCAAATAGGTTACTGCTCTTTAGCCTGCATCTCAAAAATAAGAAGAGACTTTTCTTAGAAGATTTGAAACTGACATGTAGCCTGGAACTGAACCACAGCTATCCAGCAACCAATGTGCGACTTGAGTACCAAATACAGTTTTGTTGTAAGGTAGCTAAATTTGGGAGTTGTCTTTTGTTACCACATAAGTTGGCAAACATTGACTAATACTCCTGTTTTGATATAATTAGATAGAGGATATTTTGAGCCCAAGAAATTCTGAGGGAGTTTCTCAATTAAGAAAAAACATATTGAGGTTAAGACTGTGGAAATTAGTTCCTTCAAAACTAGCTGGCTGCATGCACCTAGCCCTTAAAAACTTTATGAACTCTCAATAATATATTTCCAATTTTGAAGATTATTTAACTCTACAACATGAATTGAAAAATCCATGGATCCCTCAGCTGTGCCATCTTATTCCTCAGTGAAAAGACTACAACTCCCTAATAATTTATTTTATATCTAAAGTTTATTTTGCAAGCAAGATATATTTTATTATATATCTTCAGAAACTAAACAAGGAAGCAAACACATAACAAAGCTATGGAGTAACAAATTGCTAACCAATAATAGACTATTTTAAACTGCAGGTTTTGATTGAAATAAGAATTTCTCAGTAACAGCCATTGCATTCTTGAAGTTAAGCAAGGTATGTGATAAGGAACTTGGTATTCCAAAGACATTTTTTTTTTTTTTCAAATTTTCACCCAGGGAAAATCTCAACACCTGCTACAAGAATATTACAGTTTATGTCATTAATTCATTCTTAATTTTGAAGCTGCAATTTTAAACTATGAGGAGTATTCAAAATATTTCAGAAGTCATTTCTATTGCTTATTCATTCTGTTAAAGTCTAATGATAGCTATTCAGCATAATCTTTTCCCCACACAACATATTCAATGGCAAAACAGGAGCTCATTTAACCTTTCCCGTTTTTTCTTTAATTCAATGAACTGCTTTCTCACCTTGAAATTTTTTATGTTCACAATATGTATAGAAGTGAATAATTGTGCAGGTGTAATTTTGAAACAGCTTTAATCATTTTTTAGAAACATACTGATATGGTTTGGCTGTGTCCCCACCAAAATCCCATCTTGAATTTTAGTTCCTATAATCCCCAAGTGTTGTGGGAGGGACCAGGTGGAGATCATTGAATCATTAGGGGTGGTTTCCCCCATCCTGTTCTCATCAGAGTGAGTTAGTTAGTTCTTACAAGATCTGATGGTTTTATAAGGGACTCCCCGCTTCACTGGGCACTCATTCTTCTTCTTCCTGCTGCCATGTGAAGAAGGACATGTTTGTCTCCCCTTGCACCATGATTATAAGTTTCCAGAGGCCTCCCTAGTCATGCTGAACTGTGAGTCATTTAAACCTCTTTCCTTTATAAATTACCAAGTCTTGAGTATGTCTTTATTAGCAGTGTGAGAATGGACTAATACTCATACTTTTTTATTATTGTTATTGTCACAAAGCTATGACTGTAGACCATTCTTTTCAGCAATGAAGCCACTCTCTGAGTATGTTTTAGAATTGACAAAATAGTAGAAATTATTTCAGATCAGTACAGCATTTCTACAGCAATCCTCATAAGTCAAGGCCCTAGATAAAATTATATGTACTCCAGAAGATAGCCTTTAATGCTGTGACAATATTTTGTTTTATATACATTCTTATTGCATCTTTGTCACCCCAGTTTCTAAGACATATACCATTTTCTAATCATATTATAGGGCTTCTGGAATGCAAAGACCACATCTTATTTAGCTTCACATAAATCAAACTTTAATACTTCTTACAGAATATGACAAATTGCAAAAATGTCCACATGCTTTACCATCTTTCTTCCAATGAGACTTGGAAGCTCTTTCCATTAAAATGTAGAGGCTATCTCTCTATGCGATTCTTTAAAACATTTTTTCCCACAGTAAGATGTGATGGAAATGGTCTTGTGCCAGCGATAACCTGGGTCTCAAGAATCTCAGTATGCTTAAATTTTGCCACCACCTTGTGGGCAAATACAAAACCTGCTGGAGGATAACTGACCACGTGAAGTAAAGGAAAGCTATCACATCTGAGGTTATAAACACCAGACATCCCCCAGCTACACCAATCACTAACTATAGATGCATGAATGGATCCAGCTGAGACTCACTGAGAAGAATTACCACGGAAGTCAAACCCAAATTGTTGACTCACAGAATTGGAAGCTAAGTGAATGATTGTTGTTTCAAGTCACTAACTGTTGAGGCAGTTTGTTACACAGTAAAAACAAACAGATTCACAGGACAAATGAAGGAAAAACCGGGGAAGCAAGAAGTTACTTCTCTTCTGTATACCAGGCTAATGTCCTTAAGCTTTTGTTTTTAAATGAAGTTTTTGTTTTCCTGTTCTAGTCCTCTGGTACATACAATTTGCTTGATTCAATATGTCCCACAGTTAGGACAATGTCAACATCCATTCCTATTTAAATTTATGTTCTTTTCTCATATCTTATTTTCCCCTGAAAATTTTAAAATCTCCTAAGATATTCAAGAATTATTGGAAATATATCTCATAACTTACTTCTACTGTCCAGGCAACACTTTTTACTCTTTGACCAATAACTCCTCATTCCCTTGCTCCCCCCACTCCCATCTGCTGGTAACCATCATTCTACTTTCTTTTTTTTTGATTTACTTTAATTTCTAGGGTACATGTGCACAACTTGAAGGTTTGTTACATCGGTATAAATGTGCCATGTTGGTATGCTGCACCCGTTAACTCATTTACATTAGGTGTATCTCCTAATGCTATCCCTCCTCTCTCCCCCACCCCACAACAGGCCCCGGTGTGTGATGTTCCCCACCCTGTGTTCAAGTGTTCTCATTGTTCAATTCCCACCTATAAGTGAGAACATGCGGTGTTTGGTTTTCTGTCCTTGCAATAGTTTGCTCAGAAAGATGGTTCTACTTTCTATTTCTATGAATTCAATTTTTTTTTTTTAGATTTTCATGTAAGTGAGATCATGCAGTATCTGTTTTTCTGTATGAGGCTTATTTCACTTGGCATAATGTCTTTTAAATTCATCATGTTGTCCCAGACGATAGAATTTTGTTATTTTTAAAGGCAGAATGGTATTCGATTGTGTACTTTTGAGATCTATTGCACAGCAATACTCAATAATAGTTCATAATGTTTATTTCAAAATAACTAAGAGAGTAACCTTCAAATGTATCACCACCAAGATATCAAGTGAGGTAATGAATAGGTTAATTAGCTTGATTTAATCACTCAACATCATATACATATATCAAAACATCATATTGTATTCCATAAATATAATTATGATTTGCCAATTAAAATAATTTAGAGATAGAAAGAATTACTGAAAGAAATTCAGTCTTAAATGTGTACTGTGGCTGATATTATTTGTATCCTGGGTTAAATAGTATTATATAATACCTTAGATATGTAAGCATGACTTTGAAAATATTAACCAACATTTAATGCACATATTTTGGAATACCTTGCATCATGGAAGTGTGTCATGGAAAATTGGATGTTGGACAATTATGATGAAAGTCAGGATTTTTTATGTGGGATTCATGCAGGTGAGGAGGAGAGCATAAAAATTTCCAAGGTTGCTATGAGCAAACATAAAAATAGGCATAGATATTTATTGAGATGACAAGAAGAATGTCTTTCTATTAAAATTACATTTACATCACTTTTTTGTTAAATACACATAACAAACAATTTAGTATTTTAACCACTTTGAGTGTACCATTCAGTGGCATTAAATACATTCATATTTGTGCCACTATCACCACCATTCATTTCTATAACTTTTTCATCAACCCAAACTCAAACTCTATATCCATTAAACAATAATTCCTCATTCTCTTCTCCTTCCAGCTCGTGGTAACCATTATTCTACTTTTTTTTCTATAAATTAAACTATTCTAGGTATCTTATGTAAGTGAAATCATACAATATTTGTCCTTTTGCTTCTGGTTTATTCTACTTAGCACAATGTCTTTCAGATGCATCCATATTATAGCATGTAACAGAATTTTATTCCTATTTAAAGTTGAATAATATTTCACTGCATATATATACCACATTTGTTGATTCATTTATCCTTCAAATATATACATACACACTCTAATTTGGTTAAGAAAGTAGAATGGAAAAAATAGGTATAGAGAGGCAAGATAGGAGGATTTGGCAGAAGGCTTTGTAAGAGATTACACTATTTTAGACTAAAGAGACTGCAATGAGGAGAAAAATATTTGAAAAAAAATTAAAAGTAGAGAAGTAATAAAGAAGTAGAAGACTTGTGAGACTCAAGTTTCTGGTGTGAACAAATGCAAATGGAAGAAACAAGATCAGATAAGATGAACATTAAGACATGTTTGCAATAAGATTAAAAAGAAGTACTGTTCTATAATGAAGAAGAACATTTATACTGTAGTTGTATCGCATGAAGTAATAAAATTCCTATTGTCAAAGTAGAATAATGTAATATTCTGTTTGTGTAACAGACCTAATTATTGTGTATCTTAGTTGGATCATTCAAACAAATGATAGGATAGTCTGGGCTTTTGATTAATACTTGTAATTTCACAGTAAATTTCTTGAGAGTAATGATTCTGTCTTTTCTAAGTTGTGCCCTCCAATTATGTTCTCAAGCTGCAAAGAATTGCCTGTATTTTTTTAAAAAGTTGATAACAGAAACTCTTTGTAATAAATGTGAATTTATTTGGTGTTAAATGGACTTGAGATTAGAGAAACTCAACTAACATTGGTGATAATAATATTTTGTTCTTAATATATAAGGATTAGAGAAATGAATTTGAGTGTAATTTTTTACTCACTTTCATTTTGAAACTATTTGTTTATTCATGTATTTGCTTTTTACTACATATTTTAAGTTATTGCAAGCAAAAATATGACCAAAAAATTGGTAAAGTACACATAGAAAAACCTTAAAGATTTGAATATTTAATTTATACAATATAAATATATAATTTATATTTATTAGTGGAAAATACTCCACTAAGCTATAGTACATGAATATGTAATTAAATATACAAAAATACTAAACATGGGATAAAATATATATTTAGTATTAGACATATATTTTATTAAAAGAGCCCTTCATTTAATAGGTTGTTTAAATATGTCTCTCTTTTAACCTAAAATAACAATATTATTGACCAAAAGTAACAATAATGATATACAAAAAAGTCCTTTATTTTAAAATGTAAATCATTAACTACATTCTATTTATTCATATTCATATAAGATCCTATATACTTCAAATCATGCAACAATTTAAAGTAGCTGCGCTTATGCCTTAATCTTACAAATTCCAAATCCATTAAGGTCACATTCATGAAGTTTTACTTTATTCTCAGCACAACAGAAAAGACTGAAGATGGTTGACAAGGGCAGATGGGGCAGATGTCTGTTTAAAGATTTTCTTATTTTTCAATATCTTACAATTAGACAGGTGCCATGTTCATTCTAAGGAGACCTATCATTTTTGTTGTTGTTTTTTTCCCCTCTCTTCTCAGTTCAACAGAATTGACTGAAAGGGAAATTGAAAAGAGACATGTTTTGTTTTTTACTTGAGCTACTGACGGAATAGAAAAGCTAAAGGGAAGGCAAGAGGTTGAATGGTAGATGAGTATTATAATTCACAATATTTGCCTGATAATGAAGCCACATTTGCATGATAGTTCTGTCTGAAACTCAGAAAAATCTTGGTTCTGATTCTAGTTACCATACATATAGATTAATGTTTATGTAGCTCAGTCTGGTCATCTCTAAGACTCTTATTGTTATAGGTGTTGTTATAGAACAGTATCTGTAGAGTCAATGTGCATATGATGTAAGTAAATACTGAAAATAAATGTGGGAGAATTCAATGAGAGGCTTTTGTATTTTATCCTCCTCAGAAATTTTTTCATTCTTCCGTCAATATCAAGCCATGCTCTATAGTGAGATATTCAGTACAGAGAAATAGTATGTGTATACCGAATATATATCTAGAAAAGACATATTTTCTTTCTGAGAAGCAGCAATGATCATGAGTTTTCCTTTTATAAAAATTTTATAAAAGTCATCACATAACAGAGATAGTCTAAGTGAACCAAGTAACCAAGCATCAACACTCAAAGATGTGCTGTTTGTACTATGTGTTCTTAAATAGTGTCAGTGATGTACACACAAACACACATGCTGTCTCTCTCTCTCTCTCTCTCTCTCACACACACACACACACACACACACACACAAACTTAACTGCATAAAAAACTAGCACTATATCTTTATATAAATAGAGAAAGGAAACCAGGTAATAAGATAGGTACTAATTGGGAAAGTCTTTAGTGAGATAGCCAGAGAATATCCTTAAGGAAGTAAAATCCAAGCTGAAGATGAGTACTAGGATGAGTCTAACCACGGAGAGAATGTGGAGGATAGCAGAAAAAAAAGAAGCGAGAATACATGTGAAGACTGTCAAAGTGCAAATTACAGTGGGCAAAATTAAAAGGTAAGGAAACATTTATTCAAGGCTATTGCAATAAGGAAGAAGAAACAACAGAGTCTGAACTAAGTTCCTTCAAAAGAAATAGCTACAGAGATTTTAAGAGCTGGAGTTGGGAGGATCAAAGACCATCTGTGTTGCTAATTACCCTTATCCAAATAAAAGTAAACTTCCTCTTATTTTCATGACAGGTGGTAGTTTTATAACTTTTTTAAAGAAAACCACCTAAATTAGACTTCTATCCTCCCATGACTGCGAGAAAGGGATGCTATTTTCCTTAATGCTTACCTTTCAAAAGAATGACATCCAAGTCCTTGGAATAGATAGTATTGGGATATAAAACTGACAAGTCTTTCACAAAAGATTAACATCTCAAAAAGACAGATAAATAATTTTCAATAAAAAAATTTCTAAAGTAAATGATCTAAGGGAAGGGATGGTGAGAGCTTAGAGAAAAGAAGAAACCTGTCTAAAGTTTGGTCAATCAGTTAAGGCACTCTTGGTCAACTATCATGAGAAAGGAGCAATCTGATTTCAAAATACACATTTCTGTCCCTAACAGTCCATCTGTTCTCAGGTCTGAACTGAGGAACACATGCACATGTGCTCAATCTTCCAGTGCCTTTGGGTATCTGCTATGTACCATGTTCTGAGTTAGGTACCAGGGACTCACAATATTTAAAGAAAAATCAACATTTTACCAACAATAATATATATGTATACATATATATGCTATAATATATATGTATACACAGATTCATACCTGCAAAAGTTCATACGTATGGATATGTGAAACTCTAGCTCAGCTTAAAGTAGCCAACACTACTGATAGAGTTTGGCTCTGTGTCCCCACCAAAATCTCATTTTAAATTGTAATAATCCCCATGAGATGTGGGAGGAACTGGTTGGGAGGTTATTGAATCATAAAAGCAGGTTTTTCCTCTGCTGTTCTCATGAGAGTAGATAATTCTCATGAGATCTGACAGTTTTTTATAAAGTGGGGCTCCCCTGCATATGCTCTCTCTTGCCTAGTGCTATGCAAGACGTGACTTAGCTTCTCATTCACCTTCCACCATGACTGTGATGCCTCCCTAGCCACATGGAACTGTGAGTCAAGTACATCTCTTTTTTTACAAATTACCTAGTGTCAGGTATGTCTTTATTAGCAGTATTAGACTAATAGAGTAAATTGGTACCAGTAGAGTGTGGTGCTGCTGTGAAGACACCTGAAAATTGGAAGTGACTTGAAACTGGGGAACAGCAGAGTTTGGAACAGTTTTCAGAGCTCAGAAGAAGACATGAAAATGTAGGAAAGTTTGAAACTTCCTACAGACTTGTTGAATGGCTTTGACCAAATTCTGCTCATCTCAGATGGAGATGAGAAACTTGTCGGGAATTGGAGCAAAGGTGACTCTTGCCTTATTTTAGCAAAGAGACTGGTGGCATTTTGCCCCTGCCCTAGAGTTCTGTGGAACTTTTAACTTGAGATGATTTAGGGTATCTGGCGGAAGAAATTTCTAAGCAGCAAAGTGTTCAAGAGGTGATTTGGATGCTGTTAAAAGTATTCAACTTTATATATTCACAAAGATATGGTTTGAAATGAGAACTTATTTTGAAAAGGGCAGCAGAGCATAAAAGTTCAGAAAATTTGCAGCCTGACAATGCAGTAGAAAAGAAAAGCCCATTTTCTGAGGAGAAATTCAAGCTTGCGGCAGAAAGTTGCATAAGTAATGAGGAGCCAAATGCTAATTGCCAAGACAATGAGGAAAATGGCTCCAGGGCATGTCAGAGACTTTCCTGGCAGGCCGTCCCATCAAAGGCTCAGAGGCCTAGGAATAAAAAATGAATTCATGGGCTGGGTCCAGGGCTTCCTGGCTCTGTGCAGCCTAGGGACTGGGTGCGCTGAGTCCTAGCCTTCCAGCCATGGCTAAAAGTGGCAAGTTACAGCTCAGCCCATGGCTTCAGAGGTTACAAACCCTAAGGCTTGGCAGCTTCCATGTGATGTTGAGCCTGTGGGTGCACAGAAGTCAAGAATTTAGGTTTGGGAACCTCCGTCTAGATTTTAGACAATGCACAGAAATGCCTGGATGTCCAGGCAGACTTGTGCTGCAGGGGTGGAACCCTCATGGAGAAAGTGCTAGGGCAGTGTGGAAGGGAAATGTGGAGTGGGAGCCCCCACACAGAGTCCCCACTGGGACACTGCCTGGTGGAGCTGTGAGAAGAGGGTCACCATCCTTCAGACCCAGAATGGGAGATCTACCAACAGCTTGCACCATGCAGCTGGCAAACCTACAGAAAATACCAGCCCATGAAAGCAGCTAGGAGGGGAGCTGTATCTGCAAAGTCACAGGGACAGAACTTCCTGAGGCAATGGGAACTTACCTCTTGCATAATCATGACCTGGAAATGAGACATGGAGTCAAAGGAGATCATTTTGGAGCTTTAAGATTTGTCTGCCCTGCTGGATTTTGGCCTTGCATGGGGCCTGTAGCCCCTTTATTTTGGCCAATTTCTCCCATTTGGAATGGGTGTATTTACCCAATGACTGTACCCACATTGTATCTAGGAAGCACTAACTTATTTTTGATTTTACAGGCTCATAGGCGGAAGGGATTTGCCTTGTCTCAGATGAGACTTTGGACTTTTGAGTTAATGCAGAAATGAGTTAAGACTTTGGGGCACTGTTGGGAAAGCATGATTGATTTTTGAAATGTGAGGACATGAGATTTGGGATGGGACAACAGTGGAATGATACATTTTGGCTCTGTGTCCCCACCCAAATCTCATCTTGGATTGTAATAACCCCAATATATAGTGGGAGGGACCTGGTGGGAGGTAATTAAATCATGGGGGCGGTTTTTTCCCATGCTTTTCTTGTGATAGTGAATGGGTCTCATGATATCTGATTGTTTTATAAATTGGAGTTTCCCTGGACATGTGCACATGCCCTCTTGTCTGCTGCCATGTGACATTCTTTTTCTCCTTCTTCACCTTCCACCATGATTGTGAGGCTTCCCCAGCCATGTGGAACTGTGAATCAATCAAACCTCTTTCCTTTGTAAATTACCCAGTCTCAAGTATGTTTTTATTAGCAGTGTGAGAACAGACTAATACAACCACATCAAATCAGTGTGCAAAAACTGAAACTCACTATCCTTTATACCTATTCCTTTTCTCATAAATAGTTAATGGATTTCTAATTCCAAATTACTTATTATGTTTTATATTCCCAATCTATAAACAAAACACGTGAAAGTCGTTTGATGATTCTGCTCCATTTATCTCATAAATAACCTACAAATGTGTCTACTATTTATTTTAGTGGTTGCCTGGTATAGATCATATCAGAAATGAATTATTTTCTAACACCTTCTTCTATTCAAAAAATTATTTCCAGTAATAATCTGGAAAGAAAACCAGTGATGAAACAGCTGGGTGAGGTGGCTCATGCCTGTACTCCCAACACTTTGAGAGGCCAAGGTGGGTGGATCACCTGAGGTCAGGAGTTCAATGCCAGCCTGGCCAACATGGTGAAACTCTGTCTCTACTAAAAACACACAAATTAGCTGGGCATGGTGGAGGGTGCCTTTAATCCCAGCTACTCAGGAGGTTGAGGCAAAAGAATTGCTTGAACCCAGGAGGCAGAGGTTGAAGTGAGCTAAGATCATGCCACAGCACTTAAGCCTGGGCAACAAGAACAAAACTCTGTCTCAAAAAAAAAAGAAAAGAAAAAGAAAACCAATGGTCAGAAAGGAAACTGAAAATTGTGTCTTACTGAATCTCATAATCATTTCTCTAAATATACAAATTAATAATACAATTTAAGTAAATATTATAAAAATAAAATAATTCAAATCATGTTTCATCATCTTTAAAATTACTGAAACCCCTCTGCATATTTCAAACTTGCTGCTTTTCAGTGGAGGAATTTGCAATACAAACTCTACCTGAAGCAAGCTCAAAGGGTTCCAAATTCTTATTGTCTCGTAAAATAAGCTCTTGTAGCTGAGGCCCCAAGTAGTGGGAGATGACTTTATAACTGGAAGTTCTTTGAATTAACATTCTTGCAGAAATAATGCTTATTAAGGAAATGTAAATAAAATATGTTAATTTAAATATTTCATATATATGAATAAATCCATCAGTAACAACAGCAATTGGTTAGTACTCAGACCAAAAAGTAAGATTTTAGTTTTACAGGAAAATAATATTTTATCACGGACATTGTTTAGAAACAGACACATTTTCACTTAGTTTCTTTTCAAATTCTCTACAATGCACCTCCCTATTGCCTCTGACCAGGTCTGAAGACTAACATTTGCCACTATTTTATGTCATCTGTATGGAGACCAGGTGTTTGTATTTTTACAACAGAATTATTACATTTTTTTTTTAGTATTATCTGGTGATATTTTTCTTTTTCAGATATAGTCTAAAAATATTAGTCCAAGATTAATTTTCCTGAAATAATAGCGGCATCATGTCCCCATCCAGCATTAAAAAGTAGACACAATGACTTCCTATTTTCTTCTACATTAAGTCTAAATAATTTTCTTTCTCTATTGACTGGCAGAGTCTGTTCACTGTTTGCCACTAATCCTTTCTATGTCAATCCTTGTTTTGTCCACCCTAAGTCCCTGTTGCTCCTGCATATGCGAGGCCAGTTCCCGCTTATGTGGTAACCAGCCTCTCTATCTCAGGACACAGTGCTCGGTTCTAATGAACTCCTTCCCTTAAGGTGAGCTTCACTCTTTTCTCCACTAAATTTTCTGTGAAAACACCAATCTATAATAATCTAACTAACTCTACCTTGAACTATTATAGTCAACTGATATTCTATTTCTATTGTAAATTTTATCTACTGAAAAATGCATTAGTATAGAAGGAAACATGGGAATTTAAAAATTTCTAAGAAATCTTCTCATTTCTGCGTAAAGGTTAAAGGTTTTATACAAAAATCATACATCAGATAGAGTTGTATCTGAAAATACAAGAATTCCTGCACATTCAAAAATGCATTTATATATTTTTATAACAGTTTTGAAGTATGGTTTGAATATGTGATATTTTGACATATTCTCATAAAATTTTAGTAAAGTTAAATTTAAAAGTTTCTACTATAGATTCATTTAGTACAGATGCAGTTCTTGTTAAAGATATCAGTGATAATTTACTATAAATTCAATTTTTGAATGTTGATTTTCTGTTATATAATCTTTCTAACATAATGAGATTATCAGCTCAGTTTAAAAATGATTCTATCTCAGGTAGATTTCCTAGATAGATAATAGTTTCATAGTTTTAAAAATGGGCTAGAGTTTATATGCATATGAAAAAATGAAAGAATTTGTTTCAGCAGGTAATACTACTGAAAGTTCTACTTTATGCCATCCCTTTACATTAAGATACAAATCTGTATAAAATGTATGGTTAAATTCTCTTTTTAAGAGCCATTATTTACATGCTTTTTGGATGGTAGAAGTGTAACTATCACTTCTAGCTGGACTTTTGTTAGTTAGGTGGCCCCTCTCCATGGTAATTTCATTATGCCTTAAACCTGTGTTCCAACTCCCACTGCTGCAATTACATGCGAAATTTAAAGCGAACAGATTGTAAAGTTATGCTGCCTACTACCAGCTATTCAAGGGTAATTCCCATATTACTTTCTGGACCTAGACCAAATTGCTCTTTTATATTATTTTAAAGGGAAAAAAATTTCTTAAAGGAAACAAATTCCCCATATCTGGATTCTTATACATGGGATTTCTGCTGAACTAATAATAGTAATGAGCATCTAGGTCTCCGAAAGGCAAATCTTCTCAAAATCATGAAGCTCTTTTGTTTGTATTAAGTGACATTCTGTCTATGTTTCTTCAGTCAAAGTCACTTTTGAAATTATGCCTTGTTTGTTCATTTAAGGCAAGTAAAATGTTCCAAACAATGATACTAGTTAGTTTAGAACACTTTAAACCAAACTTCATTATCCAGAAGACAACCCTAAACCAGGGAATCAGAGCTCGATTGCATAAACTCACACCATCAAACTTAAAGTGTGTGCACTCGGAACTAATTTCACTCATGTGGATCAAGCTAATTCTCAACCATGCCAGTTAATGAAAGGTTACTCTATTTAGTAGACCTCTAGAATAGTGCAATGGTACCCAAAAGCTTTGAAAGAGCCAGTATCTTTACAAAATGTTCAAGATATTACCTGGAAGGTCACAAACACAGGAAAAAAAAGAATAGATGACTGAAAAAGCATACCTAACCACCAGAAGTCATGCTAAATCTTCATTCCACAAGGTTAGCTATTAATCCATTCTTTGAGAAATCAATGAAGCTACAAAGAAGCCAGTGCTGTTTAGTAGAACAAGGACTTTGTCATTTTCCTATTCTGAGTGAAGATGTTGCCAAGAATAATCAATCATCCTTAAACAACATAAAGAAAATCAGACTATCCAAGATAAAAATTTCCATAGAGACCATATGGCTCAATTTCCTTGTTCTTTACTTGAGAGCAAAGGACCATATAGGTTAATTGATTTGCTCATATCAGAAGGTTTGTTTCCTGAATCCCAGTTGAGGACTATTGCATTTTTATCAATTATTCTTAGTCTTTTGGTGGCAAGGATCAATCAAAGAATTTGGTGATGAAACTAATGACATTTTCACTGGGAAAATGTATGCATGTCCAGTGCTTTCTATAATTTTAGGCATCTGAATTTCTCCACAATTTTATGATTAGAAGTAATTTTTGTTGTCATTATTTCCAGATCTATTTATGTTTTGATTTTGTGTTATAGTTGCCCATGAGGAATCAAACCAGGTCAGTTTTTTCTTATGCTGCTTGTATTACAGATGACCATTATTGGTTTTGGTCACAACCACATGTCTCCTTGTTTAAAATTAGTGGAAATTTCAGTGGGAACAATAGCAATAGGCATTGCCTGCATTTGTTTGACTATTTTATTATATTATTTTTACTTCTGAAGAAATCTGAGGTTTTTAAGTTTTCATGTTTGTAATCTGGTCAGAATGCCTGTGTGTTATCATATGACCAGAGTTGAAATCAGTAACTTTTACTAATAATTTTTAAATAATGAATAATAAAAACAAAATAGGATGAATTCCAACCTAGCTATTTGTATACATCCGTACATAAACTCACATCACACAAAGTAGCTTCTTTCAAAGTAGCTTCCCCAGTAATAACTGGGGATCTCCAAATGTGTACATGCATATAATTGGAGATCTGGCAGCATGGGGATTTTGTGGGGCTCTTTGTCTTCTACTACTCAGGTTCCATGTTGTGATGGCCCCTTTTATTGTAGCTACTTGAAGAAAGCTTACCTCTAACATGCCGAAATTGTCCATTGATCAAAGTTAATATGCATGCCAAAGGTGCTTAGCTCTTAGGTTACCAGAATGTTGTTGTCCTGTGCACAGATGCAGTAAACTCAATGTACCCCGTAATATATGCCACATGTAGTGTTTCCCAACACAGCTCTAGCTGTATCAAACAACTCACCTCACTGAATTATGTCAGGTGCTAGCTCTCCTTCTTGACACAGAGTCTCAAAATTACTCTCAAGAAAATAGATCCTTCCATTTGATTCTGTCTCCCCTATGGAGCTTCCAGGGTAATACACAGAGCTCAGTTCCATGGCGTTTCTTCATCCCTGAGATTTTGCTTCTCAAATCTCATGAGCTTTGGCACTCTAAAGACAAATCCCTGTATCTTTAACCTAGTATTACTCCTTTCCTAATCTTAGGGTTCTATTCCCTATACCTCTGTGAACTGACAAATGTCCTCAGGGAAAAACAAAGCATGGTGCATATGTAGCTCTCCTCCTAGTGCCTGCCTTTTCCCAGAAATTTTATTCTTTCCAATCCCGGCTGTATTGACCTATCCCATCCAGTGCCTTTAAGTAGAGGTTTCATGCATTTAGTTCAATTTGGACAGCTATTTTCAGTGAGTGTTGAGTTTGTTACAGGCTATTCTGTCATAGTCAAAACCCGTAGTTTCTATTTGGTATGTGTGTATGTATATACACACATATATACGCACACACATATATACACACACACACACATATACATATATATACACACATATATACACTCTTAATTTTTATATATATATATACACACACACACACATATATTCCTCCACGACACACTTTTTAACCTGCCTGATTCTTCACAAAGTAGTAATTTTGACCTACTCATGAAAGCTTCCCAAATCAGGTACACCTTGGCTAAAAATATCATCTATCATTGTTCTTCAGGGTGACTATTTTCACAACCAAACTACATTCAATGAATACAACATAAGTATTAATTTATGCTTAGTTTGTTAATTAGCCTTTCTTCTTAGCTGATATACCAACTAAGTATTCTATAATTGCCACATCCAAAGGAAAAAAACGATTTTCTATTCTAATGTTTAAGTCAGACTAGTCAAATATATTGAATTTCAGGGGTGTTAACAATTTAGTTACTACAGAGTAATAAAATGGCTAAGTCCCACTAGTAAATGTGGCACTTTTCTGGCAATAATGATAATTTTCAAATACTCTTCCAAATATTTGAGATATCTGTTTTCAATATAATAACTTGAAGAAAAACAATAAAATTAGGTTGACCATTTGACCTTTTTCAGTCTTTCTTTTTTGAGATGGAGTCTCGCTCTGTTGCCCAGGCTGGAGTGCAGTGGCACGATCTTGGCTCACTGCAACCTCTGCCTCCCAGGTTCAAGCAATTCTCTGCCTCAGCCTTCTGAGTAGCTGGGATTACAGGCACCCACCACCTTGCCTGGCTAAGTTTTTGTATTTTTAGTAGAGGCGGGGTTTCACCATCTCGGCCAGGACGATCTTGAACTCCTGACCTCGTGATCCACCCACCTCGGCCTCCCAAAGTGCTGGGATTACAGGCATGAGCCACCGCGCCCGGCCCTTTTTCAGTCTTTAACTTCATTTGTATATAGCCACTTGGCTATTTTTAAGGAAGCCTCCCTTTATTTAATGTTTTATGCCATTCTTTATTCAGATTTCAACTAAAGTAAATTTGGTAAAGATGGTTATATTAGACAATTTATTTTACTTTGTATGTGTCAACTTCTTGTCTGCCTGGTATATAAAGTAATCATTTGTTTCCTTCAGTCTTGAACACAATTTCTATGATGCCTTTGGTATGCCTCAGAAAGTATATATATGTATTTACTTTTGCCGTTGCATATGGCAGTTGTTCAGGTATGTCTAGAACTATAATGTCCATCTATAGAGTACCTATCACCTGAATTTTAAATTTTAGAAGAGCCAAACACAAATAATTATATTGTTTTGTCAAAACATAATTCACAGCAGATATGTATTTCTCATAAATATTTTTTCAATATGAGAAAAAATATATTTGTTTGAGCTAATTTAAAATACCAGATAACTATACTCATTGGAAATGTTGTGACATTTCTCGAGTTAGTACTTTTACATTTCTAATTAAGGCATTACATTTTGTTTTCTTTTTTCTTTGCTAACCTTTATTTCAGTGATAGATATTTTAGAACAAGTTGAGAAAATTGTTTTTGTTTTCAATATTGCTTTTCCTCTAGAGACCATAATCAATAAAACGTGGAGACTAGAAAAATAAAAGGAAAAAAAATAAAGTGTTTCATTCCATAATAACTTACTGTGGTCTAAGTAATCCTGCAATATTCATCCATAATTTTTAAAAAGAGAACCCTTTTCTCTCAAGCAAAGGAACATCAACAGTATTGTGTACATTATTATATTTACTTACAGGTGTATATATTTTCATACCAATTTACATTTATTCACATTTATAATAAAAGTCATATACCTAGGAACAATAGAAAAGGACAAAATTCAAGAATGCTCCCCTGCAAGGGAGGACAGGAGCTAGGAGAAATGGGAAGGACTGAAAGGCAATGTCTCAGCCCACTGCAAGAAATGTGGTTTTAAGATTCAGGAACTATGGCAGGGCTTTAAGCTAATGAAGAGTATGGCCTGATTTGTGTTTTGAAAACATCATTATAGGAGCTGTGTGGAGATTAGATTTGGATGAAAGAAGAGTGCAAACGGAGAGGCCAGCTAGGAAGGTACTACAGTAAGGAAAGTGAAGATGATGCTGGTACAGAATGGAATGAATGGTAGCCGTGGAAATTGAAAGAAGTATATAAATGTGATGTAAAGTTTGCATTTAGACCTAACAAAACTGTCTGATAAATTGAGTAGAGGGTAAAAAAACATGATAGATCAAATCTGATATCCAGATTTTTGGCCTGAGAAGCTGTGAATGTGAGCAGCTTGCATTTTGTCTATTCAAGCTCCTTTGTTCTTTGTATCAACCGGAAGATATCTGGGCACTTTCCAGGCATTGCCTCTCAAACACTTGCATGGCGCAGCACAACCATTACAGATGTTCCACTTCATTAGAATAGTTATGGGCTTTCACAGTGTAAAAATAGTCTTGGCTTTAGTGAGGGAACATAAGCTGCAATCAGCCTCTTTCTGAGAGGGCCTGGTACAACTGTTCCATACATATCACTCACTAAATTCTTTTCTGAATCACCATGCCCTGCTCCCAATTTCTGAGATTGTAGTCCTTCCTGCCACTCGCCAGACTTCTTTTGGGGAAATTCACTCAAAGGTCTTCTCTTTTGCTTAGCAGGATTTCAAGTGTGTATTTCAAGACTTTTGTGGAATTATTTACATTTTATATTTTTCTGCTATTTCAAAAAGATATAGGTAAAAAATGTGCACATTCGTGCACAAATCTTGAATTCAGTCTATAAATGTGCTCAACAATCAGCATTTTGATTGATTCCATTCTAGAAACACAGTTCAGGTAGTATATCCGGATTCTCTTTGGGGTTTTGTTGTTGTTGAATATTTGTTTGTTTATTTCAACAGCATCTTGGAATCTAACACACATAAGATTCTATATGCCCCTTTACTAATAGTTTTCCATCCTGTCTATGCCTCAAAATCAAGTCGTTTTGCAAACATAGACATGCCCAGGTCCCTCTCAGCTGTGCAGAATCAAAATTGTAGGAACATAAATCTGAAACTGTGTTTTTATTAAGTTTGCAAGCAACTATAATGAACAGCTTGAACTAAGCACGATTACCTTAGGGAGATATGCCCTTCTACTTCTTTCTCATTTTAGAATTATTTTATGTAATGAGTGATGTCACCCATGAGACCATGTTGTACATATGATCCGTGTGAGGCAGAAAATAAGTTGGATAACTTAGCTACTGATTTAGATAATTTGAATGCAGTCCTTTCTAACTCCACAAATTAGAAGATAATCATCCCTCTCTGTGCAGATGACATGGTTTCATTATGAACCAGCCTTAAGCTATTGAACCTTTCACTAATTATTGTCAGGATAATAGCTTAGCAGCAGCTGAGCTGAAACAAAACCCTAATGTTTGGTAAATATTTTCTAAAGTTTCACTGGCTAATATTTTACAGCCTCACCCAGAGGTCAAATTATTTATGACTAAATTGTCAGTTATGCTTCAGAGACCCAAATAGGTTCCAATTGGGGTAAAACTGTCCAGTTGGAAAGTTTTAACCTTCTATAGTTAATTATCTGATAAGAATCCCAGTATCACACTCATATTTTCACAATTGCAATGTGGATTTATCTGCTAAGCATTTAACATGGAAAGCAGAATAGGTACAATACAAGAGAATGAATGAACACATTACATTTCAAAATAATGTGCATTGGCTTGAATCATACTCCAGGTACTCAGTTACCATGTGATGCTGATCAATTAATATATGCCTTTTGATTCACTACTCTCATCTCTAAAAGAAAATAGCAATACATTCCTATAACAGTTATTGTGAGGATAAAATAGTCTTATAAGCAGCAAGCAGAGTTGCTAGCATATTATCAGGCTCCATCTCTAGTAGCTGTTAACATTATGCTTATGTTAAAAACAAAATTGCAACACCTGCAGATCAGTGATTCCTTTTCTATTCCTCTTGATGCACCACTTACTTTCCTAATATCTCCCCTTTTCCTCCTTGTACTATTCTTCACCACTATCACCTTCTAGAACTCACACAAACATATTGCTGCAAAGCCTGACAACTGGAAATAATAGTTTCACTTCTCTTCCTTTTTGCATTACTACTCTAATGTGGTAGTTCTATTTGACTGTTTTTATTAATGTTGACATTCTAGTCTATTGAGGTCTCCCTTTTTCGTGAATTTGATTTATAGAGTTCTGTTAGGTTTGCGTAGCAGTCTTTATCTCTAGGAAAACGTTCTGCTTTATTTTGTAGGAGTTCTAGTTTTGACATTTGGTGACATTTTTCTCTACTGTTCTTTTGTTTCTTTAGACAGTGTACCAGACAGGTGTGATGTTTCATTTGTTTTATTCAGTCTGTTTTATATCTCATAAAACCGTACAAAGTTCTCATCTCACAATACATTCTTGTTTTGGTTTTCATTTGCACTACTTTTTGCTTTACCTTGAATTATTTTCCTGTTTACTAGGATATGGGAAGTTGATTTTTTCCCCCACAGACATCAGGCAAAAATATATTTGCTGCTATTTTTTTTTAAAGAAGACATTGTCCTCCTGCAATAATCTTTATGTTGTCAGTTATTTATTTTTTGAAACACTATAAAATAAAATGTCTTAATTCAATTAAAACAATTTTGTCACTATTTTGCAACTTGTTCTATGTTTATTTATATGGGGTATTAGGCAGGCAAAATTTGGTTATAGATTCTTGGCTTTTAGCAAATTTTCTACCCTCATCTTGCATTTGCGATAAACATTATTATCCAAAATTACTGATGGAAAAAAATGTCTGCATTTTTATAGCACAAGAAATGTATTTTTAGCATTGCTAAAATGAACACAATTAACGCAACACTTTCTGGCGAGCAGTGGGAATCACCGACAGTAATTGGACAGCACTTAACCAAGACGGATGCTCCGCCTCCCAACTATTCACACTACATCTGACAAGGCAAGAGTAACATTTCTTCCTACAGTGCCAGGGTCAGAAAAAAATCACAGTGTGTAACATTCTTGCAGGGCTTGAAAGTTTAAAGTATTTAGTCATTTCTTTATTCACATGTAAATCATCTGCTATTGCTCTCTCAAAATTTACATTTTGGGTGTCTCCAGCTATTTAACTCACAACCATCATACTTAGTCTGCTACTGGAATTGTACATTGCTGAACTAAGGACACCCACTTCTGTCATCTGTGTGAATTTACATAAGTAATCTCACCCCCATACATACACACACTTCACCATATGAGTTATTTTATTGGTACTTTGTTAATAATGCCAACATTATTTTTATGGTGGTTGATACAAATGTGATAAGCATTAAAGTCAGAATTTTCTGCTATAATGTGGAGGTAAATTATTGTTCCGCTATATATACATATATATGTATATGTAGTATATATCTGTATATATGTGTGTGTATATATATGTATATATAGTGTACATGTATGTGTGTGTGTGTGTGTGTATGTGTATTTCAGAGAAGTGTGGTAAGGGAAGATTCCAAATACTTCTTATAGTGCAGCTGATTTTCCACAGAATATAATCAAACATGAGATAAGATGCAAAGAAGAGATAGTGTAATTAAAGCACTATTTTCGCTGCTCCCTATTTTAAGATTCTCTCAAAAGAAAGGTTAGAGCATGTTATAAAAGATGAGCAGTACTCACAACAAAGTTAACTATCCACAAGCCTTAGTGTACAAGAATGTACACTAAATAAATGCCTGTTCTGGTTTTTAACAAACTTTTAAAGAAAAGGGAAACACTTCCAGTTTCTCCTAAGAGTCTGGACATTTTGGCTGACTTTGTTCATCGGTGGATATCTTGAACAAGATTATCTTTGCAACTCTCTTGTGTTTTTTAACTATTTCAATTTGCCAAGTCTTTTTAAAAATCTTTTCTTCATAAACTGTAACTTGTGTATTTTTAAAAAATAAATGTTAAAAGCTATTCCAGGGTCCAGGCTAAGCTCTCCTATCTATCACCCACACCCCTTGACATCATTTTTGATATTCTCTTGACAAAGTTTTAAACCCCCAGCTATTTCATTTCGCCTTCCCTAAAGACTTCAACTTTGATTGAAATGAAGTGTCTTTCTCCTGCCTATCCAAACTAGCTGTCATGCCAGAAGTAATCACATGGCCTAGAAGAGTAGCACCAACGTAAATTTCTACTCACTAAGCATAGTGCCTTCTTGGGTTTGATCAGCAATATTACCATTTCCCTTGTGAATTTACTCTCTAATTCTTCTCAATCACTATTTTCAACCTTCGTGACTTTTCTTCAAGCTCCTTAGCAGATAAACTCAGAGCCACATTAAAGAGAGTAAGTCATCTTGTTAAAAGGTCTTCAATTTTGTACCAGCAAATTAATAAATGTGTATTTATCTGGACCTCTGTCTTCATTATTTCAATGGATGAATGACTCTTATCTTCTGCCTTTATCACATCCTCTTCTTCGTCTCAGCTGCCTGTTTATGTATTCCTTCAGAGGCCCTGGATACACGTGTCCTTTTACACTGTACTCTTCCTTTCATTGCTGTTATATGTTAAATTCTTTCTCAACACACACACAAAAGAGACACTTCTTTGACTCTCTGTTTTTATCCAGGTCATACTATAGCTTTCGTTTATTTCACACTTTAATTTTTTATGAACCTTTGTTTGTACTTGCTGCTCTTATTCCTAATTTTTATCTCACTCCTCAATTCAATTTAATCTGAATTCTGACTTGTCATTCCAGTGGCACTGCCTTTTCTAAGATCTCCAAGACACTTCTCCAGGACACCTCTTCTTAGAAGTCTTACAGACATATTAACCAATCTTTCCAAAATTGAACTCATAATTTTTTTCTCCCTGTAACAGTCCATCATATAGAATTCCTTAATTGTGCTATATTATATAGCCAGTTTCTCAAGCTGGAAAACTATGGCATACTTGTGTCTTTCTTCTAGCCTTTAGGTCTGATTAATAAAAGATATAATAAATTTTCACAGGAAGCCCTCAGTAAATATTAACTATTTAAAATAGTAATAACAGAAATTATGACATTTGGCATCCATTAACTATTCATGTAAATTTATATTTTATCTGTGTTTTGCTCAAGAAGCTTCAAGTTCATTGAAGAAAATCTTTTGAAATTGACTTCTGAGTTCCTAATTTCTATCACAGTATCTTTACAAGAATTCTCCATTTCAATTTTAATGTAGAGAAAGAATACTAAGCTGTATTTCCACTTTACAACAGACAGCAAATAAAAGTACAGATGAGCATATGGATAAGAGAGAGAAATACAAAATATGCAATCAAAAAAATAAGCATTTAATAAACTTCAGTTTAAGAGTGCATTGCCATAAAATAAAATTTTAAAAAGTTATAAACACGTATCAATAAATTTTAATTCTTATAAAGTTAAAATAAGTATGAGGCAAATATTCTGAGGTAAACTAATAAACAAATCTCAAATTGTTAAAATATTGCAATGATAGGAAGACTCTTGCAATAGGTTCTTTCAAAACATTTTGATGAAAGGGTTTATTATTTCCTAGGATTGTATAGACTTACACGGTACAATCTGGTAGATAATCAGGACAGGCATAATCTGCGCCCACCACTGGAATGCAGACATTTCTTGATACGTTAGGCATATATGTGAATACCCCAATTCCACTTGCATGGTGGAAATGCACTGGAGGTTTCAATGAAGGCAAAGGTATGTATATCAATGTACACTGTGGCAAAATTAATGGATAAATTGGCAAGCCACTGACATCCAAGACCAGATTATACTGACAAAAGAGGAAATCCAAAAAACCTGCTTTTTGGAAGAGATTCTGTGAGACTGAAAAAAAAAAAAATAACACTTCTTTGGTGCCAGATGAAATGTGTGATGCAATGTGAGAAGGCCACTCATCTCACCTTCATATCAAAGACAGAATGACGTGAAAGCAATTCAATACTCAGTCAAAACAGAAGCCATACCCTTGAAAACTTGAATGGAAAATGGAAACATTGACAACAGCATGCAGCCAATGCCTGTAAAGAAGATTTAATATGAACAATTGGAACTAATTGAGCTATACTAATGAATAATAGCAAGCTGAGTAGGTGAAGAAAACCTAATACACAGATATATCCAGTAGTGTATGAAAGAATTTCTCTAGACATATTGTCAACCACATGAGAAATACTTCTGAAGATGTTGTTAGACAACATGAAAAGAAATAACTGAGAAGACTTGGAGTTACAGCAGTAGCAAGTGAGAAAAAAATTCATCAAATTATGGTTATTGCCATTTGTAAATTTTGTTTGTATCTATAAGCTGATAAGGCATAGAGAATTCTTACATGCCACAATCACACAAAATAAACACATATAGCCTCAGAGTTCTACACAGAAACATAGGAAAAGTTCTAAAAATGAATACAATGAATGGATAATGGTGATTAACTCCATATGAAATGCCATCTCAGTTTAATTTTTATTTGTATATGTTTTACATTTTCAGTATTTCCATAATAAATATGTGTGTACATTTATAAGTGTTATGATAAATAAGACAGTGCTATTATGCAAAATGAAAACAAGCTTATATTCATTCAGTTTTCTGAGTTTTACTTATCCTATTACTGGTAGACACTACAATAACAATTTATCAAAATTTTTTATCTTCAAGTCTGAATTAGTGCTTTTCTAACATCAGAATATGATATATTAACATTCTCTATATTACTGTGTGTTTCGAAAGCAAGCAGATAAGAAGAGTGAATGATAATTGATGTATTTGCCATTTATTAAAAGAAGAAATTCTGATCTGCTGCAGATTTTCAATGAGCACAACTTGAAATAAGAAAACAGCAATGCTGAAGAAGAAACAGTGAGACCTAAATATTGGAATAAATGTGATCTCTTTTCTCTCTGTAAGCCAGCATTTTCTCTCATAAATTTAGGTTTCTAATGTATACCTATAAAAAGGAAACATCAACTTCTGGCACTAAGCTCCGTTTTCCATAAACCAACAGCACAGTCTCTCATCAGTTTTCCTCTGAGGCTTGTTCCTGGCTGTGTTCCCATGTTTGAAGACCTGGTTCAGGTGCGCTAAAGCCTGTGAAACATGTTCTACAGACTACTTGGAGTGTTTCCCCAAAACAAAAATAGAGCTAGAATTCATCTGTTTTAGCAAAGATAATTTGGCAGGGGTGGGGGAAGAAGGTGGGTAGTTACTCTATGCTTCTGTGTTCAGAACTGCCGTGTGGCAATACAAATATTTGAATATTTTCCCAAGAATGTACACTAAATAAACGCCTGTTCTGGTTTTTCACAGACTTTTTTAAAATTCCAAAATTATGCTTTTACGTAATTTCAAATTTCAAATTAGAAATGGAACTGTTGGAGTAGCTAAATGAAAGAAACATTAGCCTTGGTTATAAAGACTGTTAATAAAAATACAACAAAATATAATAAAATAAATATTCCTAGTGAACATTCAAAATGCTGCTCCATAATACAATTGGGAGAAGTGTTTCTCATCTCATATATGAGGCCCATTATTTGATAAATTAATTTGTAACATTTTACTTTCCTGAATAAAAATGCCCTTAGAAATTTTTCTTCAAAATAAATATTTTATTTATAAACAGGCATTTATTTCGTCATTAGATACTCAGATGTGTTGAGAAATCTTTTTTCCTCACATGAGAGTATAATTATTTGTTTAAATTCGCATTCTAAAGTTTTGTGATTTGGATTTTTTATTAAAAACCTTGTAATTAGGCCGGGCGCAGTGGCTCACGCCTGTAATCCCAGCACTTTGGGAGGCTGAGGCGGGCGGATCACGAGGTCAGGAGATCGAGACCATCCTGGCTAACACGGTGAAACCCCGTCTCTACTGAAAGTACAAAAAATTAGCCGGGCATGGTCGTGGGCTCCTGTAGTCCCAGCTACTCTGGAGGCCGAGGCAGGAGAATGGCGTGAACCCGGGAGGCGGAGCTTGCAGTGAGCCGAGATCGCGCCACTGCACTCCAGCCTGGGCGACAGAGCGAGACTCCGTCTCAATAAATAAATAAATAAATAAATAAAATAAAAACCTTGTAATTAAGCCCAACATGTGAATTTTAAGAAAAAATTAAAGTTCATAGATGGATTTAAGAGTATCAAATAGAATACCAACCTAATCATTTTTTTTCTTCACTAGGGCTTTGAAAATAGAGGCCTAGCAGACAAAAAAAAAAAAAAAAAAAAAAAAAAAAAAAAAAAAAAGAGCATAGAATTATCTGTGATCTAGGAAACAATAGGAAATAAATGACATTTTCCTGTGAGATAATAAAACTTAATGAATTTTTCTAAGGTTTATTTACCCCTATGTTGGACTATGTATGATTGTTAACCTGCGGTCTACTACAGAACATGCTCTTTCCCTAATCATTGGATAATAATTTTTGGTCCCAACTGGACCAACTTTATGTTTCATATTCTGAGTGCACGATTTCTGGTACCAGTTGTTGCTATGTAGAGTCATGTATTGCAGTAGCAGTTGAACACGAAGGAGCTAAGGCGTATTCTAAATGCCTTTTGTAGATGTCTTAGCCTGAAGATGGAGAAATGGTGATGACGGGAGGGATGGAGGTGACTATATCAGGAAGTTTTGGTTTTTCCACTTCCCTGTTAATAGAGACCTATTTTCTTCAACACTTCAGAAGTTGGATTAAAATGTATCTCAAAGGAAAAAAATATTGGGACATCTGAATTTTAATGTTTCTCTCTTTCACACTCTCTAAATGTGACTTACATCTACCCTGTATATAGATTCTGAAATATAATACACTTGTTCCAATTTTAATTGATATAATAACACTGAATTTCCTAATTCCTAACTGAATGGAAGACTCACTTTTCTTATATTTTCATAAGGCATGCTACATAAGAACGTATCATAGAATTATGACATTAGGTTACAATAATCTATTTCTTTAACTCTTTAGATTATAAGCTTCTCAAGAGAAGAATTTTTAAAGTTATCTTTCTAGTAATATTGCCTATCAGAGTGTGTTACATAGTATTAGAGCAATAAATACTTGATAAATTAAGATATTGATTTTTCAGAGATTTAATGAAGCATAAGTATTAAAAGTTGAGTAATGTAGTTAAGATAATATTAACACAATTATTCTTTTTTATCAAGAAACATTTTTCACACTTCCTGCTTTTTCTGTATTTTTATATATATTTGCTATCATAGTAGGGTTACTAACCTCTTTCTAATTTTTATTGATGCATAATATTTATAGCAATTTATGGGATACATGTGAACTTTTGATACAAGCAGACAATGTGTAATAATCAAATTACAGTATTTAGGATATCCATCACCTCAAAATTTTGTCATTTCTATTTTTGGGAACATTTCAAATTTTCTCTTCTAGCTATTCTGAAACATACAGTATATTTTATTAACCATAGTCACTCTACTGTGCCATCCAACACTAGAACTGTTTTCTTCTAACTGTATTTTGTACATATATTACAAACCAACCTGTCTTCATATCTTTCTCCCCTCCCTGGGGCAATCCTTCCAAGTCTCTGGTAGCCATCATTCTACACTACCTCCATGAGGTTAACTTTTTTTTTATTATTACACTTTAAGTTCTAGGGTACATGTGCACAATGTGCAGGTTTGTTACATGTGCATACATGTGCCATGTTGGTGTGCTGCACCCATTAACTTATCATTTACATTAGATATATTTTCTAATGCTATCTTTCACCCCTCTCCCCATCCAACAACAGGCCCCAGTGTGTGATGTTCCCCTTTCTGTGTCCAAGTGTTCTCATTGTTTAATTCCCACCTATGAGTGAGAACATGCAGTGCTTGGTTTTCTGTTCTTGCGACAGTTTGCTGAGAATGATGGTTTCTAGCTGCATCCATGTCCCTACAAAGGACATGAACTTACCCTTTTTTATGGCTGCATAGTATTCCATGGTGTATATATGCCACATTTTCTTAATCCAGTCTACCATTGATGGACATTTGGGTTGGTTCCTAGTCTTTGCTATTGTGAATAGTGCCACAATAAACATACATATGCATGTGTCTTTATAGAAGCATGACTTATAATCCTTTGGGTATATACCCAGTAATGGGATGGCTGGGTCAAATGGCATTTCTAGTTCTAGATCCTTGAGGAATCACCACACTGTCTTCCACAATGGTTGAACTACTTTACGGTCCCACTACCAGTGTAAAAGTGTTCCTATTTCTCCACATCCTCTCCAGCACCTGTTGTTCCCTGACTTTTTAATGATCGCCATTCTAACTGGTGTGAGATGGTATCTCATTGTGGTTTTGATTTGCATTTCTCTGATGGCCAGTGATGATGAGCATTTTTTCATGTGTCTGTTGGCTGCATAAAATTCTTCTTTTGAGAAATGTCTGTTCACATCCTTTGCCCACTTTTTGATGGAGTGGTTTTTTTCTTGTAAATCTGTTTGAGTTCTTTGTAGATTCTGGATATTAGCCCTTTGTCAGGTGAGTAAATTTCAAAAATTTTCCCATTTTATAGGTTGCCCGTTCACTCTGATGGTAGTTTCTTTTGCTGTGCTGAAGCTCTTTAGTTTAATTAGATCCCATTTGTCAATTTTGGCTTGTGTTGCCATTGCTTGTGGTGTTTTAGACATAAAGTCCTTGCCCATGCCAATGTCCTGAATGGTATTACCTAGGTTTTCTTCTAGAGTTTTTACGGTTTTAGGTCAAACATTTATGTCTTCAATGCATCTTGAATTAATTTTTGTATAAAGTGTAAGGAAGGGATCCAGTTTCAGCTTTCTATATATGACTAGCCAGTTTTTCCAGCACCATTTATTAAATAGGGAATCCTTCCCCCATTTCTTGTTTTTGTCAGGTTTGTCAAAGATCAGATGGTTGTACATATGTGGTATTATTTCTGAGGGCTCTGATCTGTTCCATTGGTCTATATCTCTGTTTCGGTACCAGTATCATGCTGTTTTGGTTACTGCAGCCTTGTAGTATAGTTTGAAGTCAAGTAGCATGATGCCTGCAACTTTAACCTTTTGGTTTAAGATTGACTTGGCCATGCGGGCTCTTTTTTGGTTCCATATGAACTTTAAAGTAGTTTTTTCCAGTTCTGTGAAGAAAGTCATTGATAGCTTGATGGGGATGGCATTGAATCTATAAATTACCTTGGGCAATATGGCCATTTTCACAATATTGATTCTTCCTATCCATGAGCATGGAATATTCTTCCATTTTTTTGTGTCTTCTTGTATTTCATTGAGCAGTGGTTTGTAGTTCTCCTTGAAGAGATCCTTCACATCCCTTGTAAGTTGGATTCCTAGGTATTTTATTCTCTTTGAAGCAATTGTGAATGGGAGTTCACTCAGCTCTCTGTTTGTCTGTTATTGGTGTATAAGAATGCTTGTGATTTTTGCACATTAATTTTGTTTCCTGAGACTCTGCTGAAAGTTGCTTATCTGCTTAAGGAGATTTTGGGCTGAGACAATGGGGTTTTCTAAATATACAAACATGTCATCTGCAAACAGGGACAATTTGACTTCCTCTTTTCCAAATTGAATACCCTTTATTTCTTTCTCTTGCCTGATTGCCCTGGCCAGAACATCCAACACTATTTTGAATAGGAGTGGTAAGAGAGGGCATCCCTGTCTTGTGCCAGTTTTCAAAGGGAATGTTTCCAGTTTTTGCCCATTCAGTATGATATTGGCTGTGGGTTTGTCATAAAGAGCTCTTATTATTTTGGGATACGCCCCATCAATACCTAATTTATTGAGAGTTTTTAGCATGAAGGCTGTTGATTTTTGTCAAAGGCCTTTTCTGCGTCTACTGAGATAATCATATGGTTTTTGTCTTTGGTTCTGTTTATATGATGGATTACGTTTATTGATTTGCATATTTTAAACCAGCCTTGCATCCCAGGAATGAAGTCCACTTGATCATGGTGGATAAGCTTTTGGGTGTGCTGCTGGATTGGGTTTGCCAGTATTTTATTGAGGATATTTGCATCAATGTTCATCAGGGATATTGGTCTAAAATTCTCTTTTTTTGTTTTGTCTCTGCCAGGCCTTTGTGTCTGGATGATGCTGGCCTCATAAAATGAGTTAGGGAGGATTCTCTCTTTTTCTATTGATTGGAATAGTTTCAGAAAGAATGGTACCAGCTCCTCCTTGTACCTCTGGTAGAATTCGACTGTGGATCCATCTGGTCCTGGAGCTTTTTTGGTTGGTAAGCTATTAATTATTGCCTCAATTTCAGAGCCTGTTATTGGTCTTCTCCATGTAGTCTTGGGAGGGTGTATGTGCCCAAGAATTTATCCATTTCTTCTAGATTTTCTAGTTTATTTGCATAGAGGTGTTTATAATATTCTCCGATGGTCGTTTGTATTTCTGTGGGATTGGTAGTGATATCCCCTTTATCATTTTTTATTGGATCTATTTGATTCTTCTCTCTTTTCTTCTTTATTAATCTTGCTAGTGGTCTGTCAGTTTTGTTGATCTTTTCAAAAAACAAACTCCTGGATTCATTGATCTTTTGAAGGATTTTATGTGTCTCTATCTCCTTCAGTTCTGCTCTGATCTTAGTTGTTTCTTGCCTTCTGCTAGCTTTTGAATGTGTTTGCTCTTGCTTCTCTAGTTCTTTTAACTGTGATGTTAGGGTGTCAATTTTAGATCTTTCCTGCTTTCTCTTGTGGGCATTTAGTGCTATAACTTTCCCTCTACACACTGCTTTAAATGTGTTTCAGAGATTCTGGTATGTTGTGTCTTTGTTCTCATTGGTTTCTGCCTTCATTTCATTAGGTACTCAATAGTCATTCAGGAACAGGTTCTTCAGTTTCCATGTAGTTGAGCAGTTTTGAATGAGTTTCTTAGTACTGAGTTCTAGTTTGATTGCACTGTGGTCTGAGAGACAGTTTGTTATAATTTTTGTTCTTTTACATTTGCTGAGGAGTGCTTTACTTCCAATTATGTGGTCAATTTTGGAATAAGTGTGATGTGGTGTAGAGGACTACGTGCTCGCAAACGAGACGTTCC
Organism: Macaca nemestrina; assembly: GCF_043159975.1. Lineage (NCBI taxonomy): Eukaryota > Metazoa > Chordata > Mammalia > Primates > Cercopithecidae > Macaca > Macaca nemestrina. Next base: position 29,366,675 of record NC_092127.1, read on the forward strand.
TGATAAGTCCTGCTCTTGCAAATGAAGCAGGGTGTTCCCGATAAGTCCTGCTCTTGCAAACGAAGCAGGGCATTGGGGGCTTGTTTATGTGTAAACATCTTGAAAATCCAGAAAGTCAGGGAAAGGTCAGAAAAACAACAATGTGTCTTGTGACTTGGCAACATTCCACAAACGACTGTATAAAATAAAGCAGAGTGCGCCATTCGAGGCGGCCGCTATGTTTGTCTTGTCTTGTGTTGTCTTGTGTGTTCATTCCTTTGTTTAGGAAACATGCAGACCCCAACAATGTGGTGCTGAGAAGAATGTATATTCTGTTGATTTGGGGTGGAGAGTTCTGCAGATGTCTATTAGGTCTGCTTGGTGCAGACTTGAGTTCAACTCCTGGATATCCTTGTTAACTTTCTGTCTTGTTGATATGTCTAATGTTGTCAGTGGAGTGTTAAAGTCTGCCACTATTATTGTGTGGGAGTCTAAGTCTCTTTGTAGGTCTCTAATGACTTGCTTTATGAATCTGGGTGCTCTTGTATTGGGTGCATATATATTTAGGATAGTTAGCTCTTCTTGTTGAATTGATCCCTTTACCATTATGTTATGGCCTTCTTTGTCTCTTTTGATCTTTGCTGTTTTAAAGTCTGTTTTACCAGAGACTAGGATTGCAACCCCTGCCATTTTTGTTTTCCATTTGCTTGGTAGATCTTCCTCCATCCCTTTATTTTGAGCCTATGTGTGTCTCTGCACGTGAGATGGGTCTCCTGAATACAGCACACTGATGGGTCTTGACTCTTTATCCATTTTGCCAGTGTCTTTTAATTGGAGCATTTAGCCCATTTACATTTAAGGTTAATATTGTTATGTGTGAATTTGATCCTGTCATTATGATGTTAGCTGGTTATTTTGCTCATTAGTTGATGCAGTTTTTTCCTAGCATTGATGGTCTTTACAATTTGGCATGTTTTTGTAGTGGCTGGTACCAGTTGTTCCTTTCCATTTTAATGTTTCTTTCAGGAGCTCTTGTAGGGCAGGCCTGGTGGTAACAAAATCTCTCAGCATTTGCTTGTCTTTTTTAGCTTTCACATATGAATGAGAGTATGAGGTATTTCCTTTTCGTGCCTGTCTTATACTATTTAACATAATGATTTCCACTTTCATCCATGTTGTCACAAATGACAGAATTTCCTTCCTTTTTTATAGCTGAATAGTGTTTCATTGTGTGTATGTATCACATCTTTATCCATTCATCTGTTGATGCTATTGTGATTTCATTTCATACCTATTATGAATAGTGTTGCAATAAACATAGGAGTGAAGTTATCACTTTGATATACTGATTTCCTTTCCTTTGGATAAATATACAGTAGTGAGATTGCTGGGTCATATGGTAGTTTCATTTTTAGTTTTTTGAGAAACCTCCACACTCTTTTCCATAATGGGTGTAGTAATTTATATTCCCACCAACAGTATAGAAGAATTCCCTTTTCTCCACATCCTTGCCAGCATTTGCTATTTTTTGTCTTTTTGAAAATAGCCACTTTAACTGGGGTAAGATGATATCTCATTGTGGTTTTGATTTCCATTTCTCTGATGATTAATGATGTTAATCATTTTTCATATACCTGTTGGCCATTTGTATGTCTTTTTTGAGAAATGTCTATTCAGATCTATGGCCACTCTTTTACAAAACCTACCTCTGGATATATAGCTGAAAATGCCACATTCATTATCTGTCTTTTCTACATTGTACACATATGAAATAAGGTTTTTTCTTTAAGCTTAAACTTCTACAATATCTAGTTCTATATCAATCCAAATAAATATAAAGACAAGGCTCAGACTCCTTTTAAAGTTATTGAATTAGATATCAATGAATTTACTATAATTGGATCAGTATCATCTAATTGAGAGTGTTGGTCACACTAATACTGTTAAATAACAATCAATATTCTAATTTAAAGAAAGTTGTAACAGAATAGTTTACTTAAAAACCATCATAGGTGGCTGACAAGATGGCCAAATAGGAATAGATCCAGTCTGCAGCTCCCAACAAGATCAACACAGAAGGTGGGTGATTTTTGCATTTCCAACTGAGGTACCTGGCTCATCTCATTGGGACTGGTTAGACAGTGAGTGCAGCCCACGGAGGGCGAGCTGAAGCAGGGTGGGGCATCGCCTCACCTGGGAAGCACAAGGGGTCAGGGAACTCCCTCCCCTAGCCAAGGGAAATCACAGGGGACTGTGCCATAAGCAATGGTGCACTCTGGCACAGATATTAGGCTTTTCCCACAGTCTTCACAATCTGCAGACTAGGAGATTCCCTCGGTTGCCTACACCACCAAGGCCCTGGGTTTCAAGCACAAAATTGGGCAGCCGTTTGGGCAGAAACTGAGCTAGCTGCAGGAGTTTTCTTTCATACACCATTGGCGCCTGAAATGCCAGCAAGACAGAATTGTTTGCTCCCCTGGAAAAGGGGCTGAAGCCAGGGAGTCAAGTGGTCTTGCTTGGTGGATCCCACCCCCATGGAGCCCAGCAATCTTAGATCCACTGGCTTGAAATTCTTGCTGCCAGCACGGCAGTCAGAAGTCGACCTGGGACACTGGAGTTTGGTGAGAGGAGGGGCATCCACCATTACTGAGGCTTGATTAGACAGTTTTTCCCCTTACAATGTAAACAAAGCCACCTGGAAGTTCAAATGGGGCATGGTCCACCACAGCTGTGCAAAGCCATTGCAGCCAGACTGCCTCTCTAGATTCCTCCTCTTTGGGCAGGGCATCTCTGAAAGAAAGGCAGCAGCCCCAGTTAGGGGCTTATAGATAAAACTCCCATTTCCCTGGGACAGAGCACCTGGGGAAAGAGCTGGCTGTGGGCACTGCTTCAGCAAACTTAAATGTTCCTGCCTTCTGGGTCTAAAGACAGCAGTGGATCTCCCAGCACAACGCTCAAGCTCTGCTAAGGGACAGACTTCCTCCTCAAGTGGGTCCTTGACTCCATGCCTCCTGACTGGGAGACTCTACCAGCAGGGGTCAACAGATACCTCATATGGGAGAGCTCCAACTGGCATCTAGGGGGTGCCCCTCTGGGATGAAGCTTCCATGGGAAGAACAGGCAACAATCTTTGCTGTTCTGCAGCCTCTGCTGGTGATATCCAGGCAAACAGGGTCTGGAGCGGATCTCTGGCAAACTCTAGCAGACCTGTAGCAGAGGGGTCTGACTGTGAGAAGGAAAACAAAGAGAAAGGAATAGCATCAAGATCAAAAAAAGGACGTCCATGCAAAAACCCCATTCAAAGGTCACCAATATCAAAGACCAGAGGTAGGTAAATCCACAAAGATGAGGAAAAAACAGCACAAAAGGCTGAAAATTCCAAACACCAGAATACCTCTTCTCCTCCAAAAGATCACAACTACTCACCAGCAAGGGAACAGAACTAGACAGAGAATGAGTTTGATGAATTGACAAGAATAGGCTTCAGAAGGTGGGTAATAACAAACTCTTCTGAGCTAAAGGAGCATGATCTAACCCAATGCAAGGAAGTTAAGAAACTTGAAAAAAAGTTAGAGGAATTGTAACTAGAATAACCAGTTTATAGAAGAACAAAATGACCTGACGGACCTAAAAACACAGCATGAGAACTTCATGAAGCATACACAAGTATCAATAGCCAAATCAATCAAGCAGAAGAAAGAATTTCAGAGATTGAAGATCAACTTAATGAAATAAGGTGTGAAGACAAGATTAGAGAAAAAAAGAATGAAAAGGAATGAGCAAAGCCTCAAAGAAATATGGGACTGTGTGAAAAGACAAACTTACATTTGATTGGTATCCCTGAAAGTGACGGGGAGAATAGAACCAAGTTGGAAAACACTCTTCAGGATATTAGCCAGGAGAACTTCCTCAACCCAGAAAGACAGGCCAATATTCAAATTCAGGAAATGCAGAGAACACCACAAATATACTCCTTGAGAAGAGCAACCCCAAGACACATAATCGTCAGATTCATCAAGGTTGAAATGAAGGAAAAAACGTTAAGGGCAGCCAGAGAGAAAGGTCGGGTCACATACAAAGGGAAAACCACCAGACTAACAGTGGATCTCTCTGCAGAAACCATACAAGCCAGAAGAGAGTCGGGGCCAATATTCAACATTATTTAAGAAAAGAATTTTAACCCAGAGTTTTATATCCAGCCAAGCTAATCTCCATAAGTGAAGGAGAAATGAAATCCTTTATGGACAAGAAAATGCTGAGAGATTTTTGTCACTACCAAGCATGTTTTACAAGAGCTCCTGAAGGAAGCATGAAATATGGAAAAGAAACACTGGTACCAGCCACTGCAACAACATACCAAATTGTAAAGACCATTGACACTATAAAGAACCTGCATCAACTAATGGGCAAAATAACCAGCTAGCATCATGAGAACAGGATCAAATTCACACATAATAATATTAACCTTAAATGTAAATGGACTAAATGCACCAATTAAAAGGCACAGACTGGCAAATTGGATAAAGGGTCAAGACCCATTGATGTGCTATATTCAGGAGACCCATCTCACATGCAAAGATACACATAGGCTCAAAATAAAGGGATGGAGAAATATTTACCAAGCAAATGGGAAGCAATAGAAAAGCAGGGGTTGAAATCTTAATCTCTGATAAAACAAACTTTAAACCAACAAAGATCAAAAAAGAAAAAATGAAGGGTGTTACATAATTGTAAAGGGATCAATACAACAAGAAGAGCTAACTAACCTAAATATATATGCACCCAATACAGGAGCACCCAGATTCATAAAGCAAGTTATTAGATACCTACAAAGAGACTTAGGTTCCCACACAATGATAGTGGCAGACTTTAACATGCCACTGTCAATATCAGACAGATCAACAAGACAGAAAATTAACAAGGATATTCAAGACTTGAACTCAGCTCTGGACCAAGGGGACCTAACAGACATCTACAGAACTCTCCACCCCAAATCAACAGAATATACATTCTTCTCAGCACCACATCACACTTATTCTAAAATTGACCATATAATTGGGAGAAAAACACTACTCAGCAAATGCAAAATAGCAGAAATCATAAAAAACTATCTCTCAAACCACAGTGCAATCAAATTAGAACTAAGGATTAAGAAACACACTCAATACCGCACAACTACATGGAAACTGAATAACTTGTTCCTGAATGACTATTGAGTAACGAAATTAAGGCAGAAATAAAGAAGTTCTTTTAAACCATTGAGAACAAAGACGCAACACACCAGAATCTCTGGGACACAGCTAAAGCAGTGTTAAGAGGGAAATTTATAGCACTAAATGCCCACAGGAGAAAGTGGGCAAGATCTAAAACCAAAACACTAACATCACAATTAAAAGAACTAGAGAAGCAAGAGCAAACAAACTCAAATGCTAGCAGAAGAACAGAAATAACTAAAATCAGAGCAGAACTCAAGGAGATAAAGACACAAAAAAATCCTTCAAAAATCAATGAATTCAGGAGCTGCTTTACTGATAAGATTAACAGAATAGACCACTAGCCAGACTAAAAGAAGAAAAGAGAGAGGAATCAAATAGACACAATAAAAATGATAAAGGAATATCACCACTATACCAACAGAAATACAAACTACTATCAGAGAATACTATAAACACCTCTATGCAAAGAAATAGAAAGTCTAGAAGAAATAGATACTTTCCTGGACACATACACCCTCTCAAGACTAAACCAGGAAGAAGTTGAATCCCTGAATAGACCAATAACAAGTTCTGAAATAGAGGCAGTAATTAATAGCCTTTCAATGAAGAAAAGCCCAGGACGAGATGGATTCACAGCTGAATTCTACCAGAAGTACAAAGAGAAGCTAGTACCATTCCTTTTGAAACTATTCCAAACAATGGAAAAAAAGGGACTCCTCCCTAATTCATTTTATGAGGCCAGCATCATCCTGACACCAAAAACTGGTAGAGACACAGCTAATAAAGAAAATTTCAAACCAATATCCCTGATGAACACTGATGTGAAAATCCTCAATAAAATAGTGGCAAACCAAATCCAGCAGCACATCAAAAAGCTTATCCACCACAATCAAGTCAGCTTCATACCTGGGATGCAAGACTGATTTAATATATGCAAATCAATAAACATAATCCATCACATAAACAGAACCAATGACAAAAACCACAGGATTATCTCAAAAGATGCAGAAAAGGCCTTCCATAAAATTCAACACCCCTTCATGCTAAAAACTCTCAATAAACTAGGTATTGATGGAACATATTTCAAAATAATAAGAACTATTTGTGAAAAAACCCACAGCCAATATCATACTGAATGGGCAAAAACTGAAAGCATTTCCTCTGAAAACTGGCACAAGACAAAGCTGCCCTCTCTCACCACTCTTATTTAACATAGTATTGAAAGTTCTGGTCAGGAGAATCAAGCAAGAGAAAAAAATAAAGGGTATTCAAATAGAAAGAGTGGAAGTGTCAAATTGTTTCTGTTTGCAGCTTACATGATTGTATATTTAGAAAACTGCATCATTTCACCCCAAAATCTACTTCAGCTGATAAACAACTTCAGCAAAATCTTAGGATACAAAACCAATGTGCAAAAATCACAAGCATTTCTATACACCAATAATAGACAAACAGAGCCAAATCATGAGTGAACTCCCATTCACAATTGCTACAAAGAGAATTAAATACCTAGGAATACAACTTACAAGGGATGTGAAGGACCTCTTCAAGGAGAACTACAAACCACTGTTCAAGGAAATAAGAGAGGAAACAAAAAAATGGAAAAACATTCTATGCTCATGGATAGGAAGAATCAATATTGTAAAAATGGCCATACTGCCCAAAGTAATTTATAGATTTGACGCTATCCTTATCTATCTCCCATTGACTTTCTTCACAGAATCAGAAAAAGCTACTTTAAATTTCATATGGAACCAAAAAAGAGCCTGTACAGCCAAGGCAATCCTAAGCAAATCAACAAAGCTGGAAGCATCACACTACCTGACTTCAAACTATACTATAAGGCTACAGTAACAAAAAAAGCATGGTACTGGTACCAAGCAGATATATAGACCAATGGAACAGAACAGAGGCCTCAGAAATAACACCACACAGCTACAATCATCTCTTCTTTGACAAACCTGACAAAAACAAGCAATGAGGAAAGGATTTTTTTATTTAATAAATGGTATTGGGAAAACTGACTAGCCATATGCAGAAAACTGAAACTGGCCCCCTTCCTTACACTTTATACAAAAATTAACTGAAGACGGATTAAAGACATAAAGGTAAAACATAAAACCATAAAACCCCTAGAAGAAAACGTAGGCAATACTATTCAGGACATAGGCATGGGCAAAGACTTTATGACTAAAACACCAAAAGCAATGGCAACAAAAGCTAAAATTGACAAATGGGATCTAAGTAAACGAAAGAGCTTCTGCATAGCAAAAGAAACTATCATCAGCATAAACAGGCAACATGCAGAATGGGAGAAAATTTTTGCAATCTATCCATCTGACAAAGGGCTTATATCCAGAATCTACAAGGAACTTAAACAAATTTACAAGAAAATACAACCCCATCAAAAAGTGGGCAAAGGATAGGAACAGAAACTTCTCAAAAGAAGACATTTATGTGGCCAACAAATATATGGAAAAAAAAACCAACTCATCATCACTGGTCATTAGAGAGATGCAAATCAGAACCACAATGAGATACCATCTCATGCCAGTTAGAATGGTGATCATTAAAAAGTCAGGAAACAACAGATGCTGGAGAGAATATGGAGAAATAGGAACGCTTTTACACTGTTGGTGGGAGTGAAAATTATTTTAACCATTGTGGAAGACAGGGTAGCAATTCCTCAAGGATCTAGAACCAGAAATACCATTTGACCGAGCAATCCCATTACTGGGTATAGACCCAAAAGATTATAAATCATTCTACTATAAAGATACATGGACACATACATTTATTGCAACACTATTCACAATAGCAAAGGCTTGGAACCAACCCAAATGCCTATCAATGATAGGCTGGATAAAGCAAATATGGCACATATACAACATGGAATACTATGCAGCCATAAAAAAGAATGAGTTCATGTTCTTTACAGGGACATGGATGAAGCTGGAAACCATCATTCTCAGCAAAGTAATTCAGGAACAGAAAACCAAACACCTCATGTTCTCACTCATAAGTGGGAGTTAGGAATGAGAACACATGGTCACAAGGAGGGGAACATCACACACTGGGACCTGTCGGCGGGTGGAAGACTAGGGGAGGGATAGCATTAGGAAAAATACCTAATGTAGATGACAGGTTGATGGGTGCAGCAAACCACCATGGCACGTGTATACCCATGTAACAAACTTACATGTCCAGTATATGTATACCAGAATTTAAAGTATATATAAAAAATCATAAAGCTTAAAATAGTTTATATTGTTTGAATTACAGAAATAATTTACTTGACATTCCTTTGCAATTGTTTTACACAAATTAGTGCCTTGTTAATACTAATGCTTAAGAAATGTTTCTAATAGCGTGGTCACTATCACAATATATATTTTTCATTGTCTTTATATCATCAACACAAATTTTCTTAAAATTTTAAGAAATCCTTGAGACTTGCTGTCTTCTCTTACTCCCTTCATTGCTTTCTCATCATCCCTCTCTTTGTCATTTATACTCTTTGAACTGCTTTCAACATTGGCTTGTACATATGATTAAATTTTCATATAATTTACTTTGACCCAGAGCTATCCCTATCATCTAAGTGTCATGACTTTGTAAAAATGTAAATCGAAATGTTTTATCAGAATCCTACTAGGGTTTTTCTCAGTTATCAAAGAGCCAACAGTATTCACTCAGTTACTTGCAACACAGGAAATCTCTCAGTTTCCAGTGCTTTATTATCTTCTAGTAATAGGAAATAAAGTCCAAAATCAAGTCATGCTGAACTTTTAAAATATTACATATGCTGAACTTTTAACATATTACTATTAGTCTACTTGCTTGGCCTCTGAATAATTTAAAAGGCTGCCCTTCACTAGGAAATTGAGTCCTCCCTTGATGCTCTTTGAACCCTTTGTTGCAAATATTTCTTTCTCCCCTACAATGATTCTAATCTTTCTGAAGACATCTTTTAAAAAGGTAATCTTAATGTGGTTTTCAGTCAGTTATTCATATTTATTAAGCCATTCATTTACATATCCCTCTATTTAGAAGAGTGATTTACACTCTTTAATGTGCTTAAGAAAATGAGAAGAGCTTTCTTGAAAAGCATATTATAGATCCCTCTCCAAAAGACGTTAGTTCAGCCCTGGGTGGGACTAAGACATCTGCAGGTTTTAGCTTCCCGGGTGATCGTGCTGCAAGTGGTGGGTGACCTCTGTTTTAGACACTTAACTTTTGTCCCATTAACTTCATTTATAGTATGTTAGTTGTGGACAGAACTTGGCCAAGTCTCATAACTGGGATTTGAACCTAAAACACACCAGCACACATATATTCATGCACACACATATTGCTTCTTATTCAAAAGCTAAAATATAAACATTGAGGAGAAATTATAGTGATTCAGAGCAAGTTAGAAGGAACAAAAATGGTATGGGAACTGGCTTAAGAAGATATTTTTATTAAAATATGTAACTGATTTTTCCCATAATTACTCTGATATAATTTATTTCTTTTTTTTCTAATGGCTGAAACACTATAAGATAATGTTGGCTAACATTATATAGATGTATATGCCCAGGTATATTTGTGTGGAGAGATATATGAATATATGAATATATCTGAATTCATATATAAATATGAATATATATACCTATATATGAATATATATACATATACATAGGTATATACCTATATATGGGTATATATGAATATACACATACCTATATATAAATATATATACCTATATTTATATATGTGTGTATATGTGCATGCATATTTAACTTTTCAAACTTTATAAATTGACATTTCACCAAAGGTAATCCTACTAAAATCCCGCTTGTGTTAAAAAAGACTACATGAGTGCAACACTTGGATAATTAGAATCTCATGAGAATTGCCTAAGAGATATCAGAAAGTATAAAACTAACCAATGGTCCAAGTTCAATATTTAAGCATTTACTCTGTTTTTAAATTGCTTCAAAATTTATTCGGTTTATGTAACCATGCAATGTTTTTAACCTTCCAAACTTTGAGTATGTTTTTTAAAAATGGCCAAAGCTTATGCACTTTGCCAATTGGTTACCTTTCTAATATGTTATTATTTCTTGCAGGGTTTCATAAATCCTAGCTATTTGAATTACCTAAATTTAAATGGATAGTACTGTTAAGTGCATTGCTGGAAAGCCATAACATTGTTGAATTTTAATGAACTATATAATAAAGAACCCTTATATTCCCCCCAAAAATGTTACTTCAGTCGTAGTGGACACTATTTTAAAAATAAAATTGTATAGTTTTTATGCACTTGCAGAAGTATGTACTAGGCAATTAATAATTTCATTTTTTTAAATGCTATGCTTTTAAAAAAGTTATACATATATATATATTCTGGTATGAAAATAGAAAATAAAATTTAAAACCTGACATATCCATTATTATTGTGTTGTATAAACAAATGTGTTCTTTAAGTATTAAGAATATAACCTTATGTCACTTAAATGGTTCTCTAAATTAAAAAAAAATAAATCTTCAATGTTAATATGTCTTTTCTAATAATATACAGAAAATTCCCAACCAAATTTAAAATTCAGGCCTTCCAATTTGTCACTTTTAAATGTATCACATTGTCTGATTTACTCTGGGTAGAAAATCAGAAATATGGCTTACAAGATTAATAACAAAATTTGGGCCCCAATTCCGTAAGAACTAGAGATGTTTACCAAAGTGACTTCTTAAAAGATACTATTTTCTAGCATGAATCATATAAAATTAGAAGTTGAAAAAAAGTTAATGGCACTTGCAAATGCCTGTGTATCAAGCAAAGATACTGAATGCCATCGGTGTTTTCAACAGCTTCTTTATTCTTTTCTTTCTTACTAATTTCTTATACATAGAAAAACAACATGAAAAGACTGCTTCATAAAAATTAGCTGCATTTTGTTAAAGCAACTGTCAACCTCAACATCAAATTTTATTTTCAAGATCATCTTGTCTGATTTCTTTTTTTGAAAATGCTTCTTAATGAAGCTTTATAGTGACCATTTTATGCTGATTAAATACTATAATCTACTTATTTGTGCAGATTTGTGTGGGTCCCTTGTGCTCCTCACTTGTATTAAATGTAGGATCTAATGAGGCTCATGCAGTGTTTCTGGGTAATTATTACTTACAGTCTGAAGTGAATTTTAGTTCCAAGCCATTTACATTTATGTGCTGAAACGGAATGACTAATGTGGATTTTTACACATTTTTAGATTTAATTTTTCAGAGTAATGAAACTATAAATTTTGAGTTCTCAGAATCTTCTTATCTCTCATTTAATTCAGTATGTAATTGAGAACACTCTTTTAACACAGATGGGAGGACTGTTCAAATTTAAACTGATTAGCTATTAAGCCACACTGTTATATTTAAAACAAAAGATTTGACTGGAGTTTGAAACATAAAATTTGAAAACAAAAAAAATTTTGAAATTCAAAACATTAATTTACTTCTCCCAAATAGTTTACATTTTTACCCATTGGAATGCTTTATATACGATTTAAATCTAAGAGACATTTATCAGAAAAACAGAATTTTTTTCAATGCCTATCAGTTTTAAAAATGTGTTTAAAAAATGTAGCGTTATTCACAATAGACAAGATGTAGAATCAACCTACTTGTTCATCAATGGATAAATAGATACAGACACTGTGATATACATACACAATGGAATAGTATTCAGCTGTAAAAAAAATAAAACGCTGTTGTTAGCAGTGACATAGATGTGATTGGAGGTCATTATGTTAAGTGAAATAATATTCATATGCGGGAGCTTAAAAAGTCAATTTTTTGGAGGTAGAGAGTGGAATGATGGGTACAGAGACTCGGCAGTGTTGACCAGGCAGGGAGGTGGGGGTGAAGAGAAGTTGGTTAATGAGTATAAAATATGGTTAGATTGAAGGAATAAGCTGTAATGTTTGATAGCACAGTAAGGCGACTACTGTTAACAACAATATATAGCATATTTCAAAATAGCTAGAAGAGAATATTTGCAATGTTCCAAAAAAAAAAATAAATGTTTGAGGTGATGGATATTGTAAATACTGTAATTGATCATTACACATTGTATGTATGTATCAAGATATCACATGTACCTTATAAATATATTTGACTATTAGGTATTCATAAAAAATTCTAGATTCTTCATTTAGCTATAGAGAAATGTAGGATTTCATGACTTTAACCAGAATGGTCACATTAAACTAATAACTAATTCTTTCCATAAAATTACCAAAAAGATAAAACCATTCATATATCCTAATCCATATTTAAGCTTCCAATTTTTATGCAACTGATAAAGCAGTAATAATTAAATTATCAAATGATTGTTTTTATTGTGTTTAATACATTATTAATTAAACAAATACAGGCTTGCTAAGCATTATAACCAGTGATAATATAACAAATCAAGCACAGGAAATAATTTAAAAAAAAATAAACTTTAATTTGGGAGCAGTTATAGGTTCACAGCATAATTGAGCAGAATATACTAAGAGACACCACATACCTCATACCTCCCGCACACAGCCTCTCCCTCTATCAACATCCCAAACCAGAGTAATCCATTTGTTATAATCTATGAAGTATATTGGCACATCATTATTACTTCATGTTTATAGTTTACATTAGGATTCACCCTTAGTATTGTACATATTAAGGGTTTTATAGAAAATACTACAATGTACGATGACTTGCATCCACCATTATATTATTTTAACATAGTTTCATTGTTCTAAAAATCGTCTGTGCTCTGCCTATTCATCCTTTCCTTGCCCCAACACCTGGCAACCACTGATCTTCCTACTGCCTTCTCAGATTTGCTTTTTCCAGAGTGTCATACAGTTAGAATCATACAGTATATAACATTTTCAGATTGGATTATTTTACTTAATAATATGCATTTAAGTTCCCTCCATGCCTTTTGTGGCTTGATCGTTCATTCCTTTATAGTGCTAAATAATATTACGTTGTCTGGAGATACCACAGTTAGTTTATATATTCACCTACTGAAAAACATCTTGACTGCTTCCAAGTTTTGGCAATTATGAATAATGCTACTATACATATCTGTGTGCAGGGTTTACTAAGGAGCATGATTGAGAAACTAAAATACCAAACTCTTTTGAAGTGGCCTGTACCCTTTGACATTTTCGTCAGCCATAAATGAAGGTTCCTTCCACTCCACATCATCAACAAGATTTAGCGTCATCAATGTTTCTGGATTTTGACCATCCCAATAGATATGTAGTCGTATCTCATTTTTTAATTTGCAGTTTCCTAATGACATATGATGTTGTGTACCTTTTGATATGCTTATTTGTCATTTGTGTATCTTTTTTGTGATATGTATGTTCAGATCTTTCACCAATTTGTAAATTGGGTTGTCTGTGTTTGTTGATGAGCTTTAAGAGTTATTTGTATGTTTTGGATAACAGTATTTTATTACATAAGTCTTTGGCAAATATTTTCTTCCAGTCTGTGCTTTATCTTCTCATTCTCTTGAGCTTTCATTTCTTAAAATTATTATTTACAATATCTAAAATATGGTATTTATTCTTTCCATAAAATTGTAATGTATTTTATGTGAGATTTTCTTGTTATCCACATAGCTTTCATTTCTAAATATGTACATGGAAAGAAATAGATATTTCAGAATTGGTCAGGTTTTTAAAAGATTCTTATTTAGAAATAATTTCAAACAGAAAAATTAAATAGTGATAATAATACAAAGAATATTTATATACTCTTTCCCCAGCTCAACCTCCTAATATTCCACTTGTTTTATCATTTACGTATGTGCACTTTCTCTTTGTCTACATGCACACACACGTGCACACACACACACACACTTATTTTTCTGATATAGCTGAGATCATTTATAGCATGACCATTTAGCTCTAAGTTTGACTTTCAGCAAGTTGTTTAAGCGCTTTTTGCCTCAAGTTTCTCATTGGCAAAAACAAAAAATAATTTCGCCTTTCATAGGATTTTTGATGTGGATTAATGGAATTAATAATGAAACACTATTAGCATTATATGTGGGCTCCAAAAATGTTATAAATTTTAAAATTAGGAACGTAGCTGATTTTAATGCACTATAAATTAAATAATAAAATTGAACTATTTTAAACATTCATAAATACCCATAACATGACTTAGTGTCCACATAAGGTAGAGCGTATTAAAAATATATGCAATGTTAAGGCGGCAGCATTATTACTATTATCATCTTCACAAAACTTTTAAAATCAAATTGAAACAGTCAGTTATGAAGTCTTCAAATATTTAAAAGGCATTTGGACATCTCTAATGCCTAATTTAGCTAATAAAACACTCATGAGATGATTTTGAAATTTTGTTCTAAGTTTCAGAGTTAATGACCATATTCTCTATTTCTTTGAGAAACAGGCAATAGTGTTTTCATTTAAAGAGTCTTAAAGATATTATTATTGCTAGCAGCTTATCTATCATTAACATAGACAAATTTCTTCAGGTTTTATGATACATTTAACTAAGTTCCACTAATATGATAAAATTACATTTGTGAATTATGAAAAACTCTTTGTTTATATTCTTAAAAATCATACTTTAACTAAAATTCTACTCCTAAGAATTGTCTTAAAAATGCTCACTTTCACATTATCCTAAGGTAATCTGTAGTACTAACTGTGTTTTATTAGGCTGGGCTACTGCAAGAAGACTGGTACTTCTTGTCATGTGTTTGGTGCCAAATTATAAATAAAATCCAGAATCATATGGGAAACTTTTAGGTTTCATGGAAGAGTGTGTGAAAATGGAAATTTGTAGAATATAAAATCTCTGGGGCCAAACATCTCCGATATTGGGCTAAGGGCAGTGTTGAAAGGATACAAAGATGATGGGATAGTGTAATCTGAAAACGGATTTTTATCTCTATAGGAAACTTCTGTAGTTTTCCTCTGATTCTTTCACTATAAAATATCTTCTAATTTCTTATGAAAATGTCAGAAAGTCACACCAGCCTCTGTCTTTTCTGTATTAGCTTAAATATTATGATAACTGTGTTCTAGCAATGGTTATAAAATATTTTCCAAATTACTTTTAAGGAAGCTTTGAAATTGTATATTCCTATCAGCAGTATATAAATGTAGTCTTTTCCCCAAAACTTTTGCCAACTCTGGATATTATCATACTTTCAAAAATGTGTCAGATTAAGAGCTGTCTTGCATGTGTCCACTTCTAAGAATTTACAAAAAATACTTTATGTAAATAAGTGTACATTTTTAGACACAAAAAAAGGGTGTCATAGATTTTAATCCAAAGTCACATATTCTTTCTTACCTTTTGAAATTTTATTACTGATATACATCAAGTAGAGTAAATAAAGCAGGATACTACTTCCATGTCTCATTTCATTTCTATGCACCTCTATGCAGAAAACGTCCCATTAAGGTATGAAATAGGCAAAGGCCAATATACCCAGTACGAACATATTAACAAGAGTACACAATACATAGTAGTAATAGAAATACATGTTTAAGTAAAAAGAGCATATGTCCTTATAGCTTATTATTATTGCAGCCACTAGGTAATTTGCTCAAAAATGACTCTCATGAGAAGGTAGAGAAAGGCTTTTAAAGTACTAAGTAAAAAAGGTAAAAAGAATAGGTGGCTTTATTGGAAAACATAGAAATCGATTCTCTGAAAAGACCAATAATAAGCTTGGAAATTGAATCAGTAATAAATAACCTATTAACAATAAAAAAAAAGAAAGAAAGAAAAGAAGCCTAGGACCAGACAGATTCATGGCCAAATTCCACCAGAAGTACCAAGAAAATATAGTATCATTCCTGCTGAAACTATTCCAAAAAATTGAGGAGGAGGACTCCACCCTAACTCATTCTGAGGCCAGCATCTTTCTTATGCCGAAACCTAGAAGAGACACAAAAAAAAGGAAAAGTTCAGGTCAACATCCCTGATAAACATCAGTGCAAAATATCCTCAGCAAAATACTAGTAATCAAGATCCAGCAGCATGTCAAAAAGTTAATCCACTACAATCAAATAGGCTTTATCCCTGGGATAGAAGGTTGACTCAACATATACAAACCAATAAATGTGTTCATGTTCATCATATAAACATGACTAAAGAGAAAACACATGATTATCTCAATAGATGCAGAAAAAAAGCTTTAGTTAAAATTCAACACTCCTTCATGTTAAAAACATTCAATAAACTAGAAATTGAAGGAACATACCTGTGGCAAAGCCATAGGCAACATCATACTGAATTGACAAAAACTGGAAGCAGTCCCCTTGAAAACTTTCACAGGACAAAGATGCCCTCTTTTACTATCCCTGTTAAATGTAATATTAGAAGTCCCGGTCAGAGCAAACAGGAGAGAGAAAGAAATAAAGGGTATCCAAAGAAGAGAGGAAGTCAAAGCATCCCTGTATGCAGACAACATAATTATTTCTATATCTAGAACACTTCATAGTCTCAGCCCACAAGTACCTTGAGTTGATAAACAACTTCGGCAAAGCTTCAGGTTGCAAAATCAACGTATAAAAATTAGTAGCATTCCTATACACCAACAATCAAGCAGAGAGCCAAATCAAGAATTCAGTCACCTTCACAATTGTCACAAAAAGAATAAAATACTGAGGAATACAGTAGCAATCCCATTATTTGATATATACCCCAAGGAATATAAATCATTCTGTCATAAAGACACATCCATGTATATGTTCACTGTAGCATTATTCACAGTAGGAAAGACATTAAATCAACTTAAATGTCCATCAATGGTAAAGTGGATAAAGAAAATATATACATATATTATATATTACATATATGTATATGTAATATATACCATGGAACACTGTGCAGCCATAAAAAAAATAATGAGAGCACATCATTCGCAGCAACGTGGATGTATCAGGAGGTCATTATCCTTAGCAGGAAAAGAAAACCAAAACCAAATACTGCATGTTCTTACTTATAAGTTGGAGCTAAGGGATGAAAACACATTGACACAAAGAGGAGCAGCAGACCCTGGGACCTACTTGAGCATGGAGAGTGGGAGGAGGGAGAGGGGGGAAAAAAAAAAAAAAAACAACTATCGGATACTAAGCTTTTAGTACCAAAGTGATAAAATAATCTGCACAACAAACCCCATGACATGAGTTTACCTATATAACAAAACTGCACATGGAAACTTGAACTTAAAATAATAGTTTAAAAAAGAAAAGATATTATTCATTCAAAAAAAAACATTTTGATATATTGTGATGGTTAATACTGAGTGTCAGCTTGATTGGGTTGAAGGAAACAAAGTATTGATCCTGGGTGTGTCTGTGAGGGTGTTGCCAAAGGAGGTTAACATTTGCGTCAGTGGACTGGAGAAAGCAGACCCACCCTTAATTTGGTGGGCACCATCTAATCAGCTTCCGGCAAATATAAAGCAGGCAGAAAAACGTAAAAAGGCAGGACGGGTCTAGCCTCCCAGTCTACCTCTTGCTCCTAGGCTGGATGCTTCCTGCCCTTGAACCTCGGACTCCAAGTTCTTCAGCTTGGAACTCAGACTGACTCTCCTTTATCCTCAGCTTGCAGACACTCTATTGTGGGACCTTGTAATCGTGTAAGTTAATACTTAATAAATTCCCCTTTATATGTATGTGTAGTTATAAGATATACATATATATATCATATTAGTTCTGTCCCTCTGGAGAACCCTCACTAATACACATACACATACGGTTTTATAGAAGACTAGAAGAACATATCTCAAAATATTAAGCATAATTATTACTGCATGTTAAGTATTTTATGCATTTTATATTGTCAAAAATATTCGGAAAGTTATTAATAAAAATAACTTTCTAGTGTAGATTTTAAACTAGCAATGAATATATCTCAAACAAGAGCAACAGGAACAAAATACTTAAACTATTAAGCGTTTCTTTTCATATTTGAAAATTAGCTTGATAAACATTAATATTGAATGCTAAAAACATGAGAACACTAAAAATACAACCCTCCTTATAGACTCTGACAAGTGTTACCTTCTTCTGCTTTTAGAGAAATTTGGGAACTGAAGCTTTCTTCGAGTAAAACTATTTACAAAGAAAATAGTCTATAGCTGAACATTGGCATACATGGAATTGCCTGTATCAATTTCACTGTCAATTTTAGATCATTAAGCTCTGATCCAACATATCTATTAAGCTTCCTTACATTTATTCATGGGAAATTCTGTTCTTTTCCAATGGAATCTTCATTTATTTGCAATTTTTTAAGGCAATTCAGACTCCAGTTTAATAATATAATACTTGGTTATTTTGCTTTTAAATGTAGTTCTTAAAATGGGAGACAAACATTAGGGAAAAAATAGTTGAGACAAAATTAGATTTGGAGAATATATTTTCTTCTTTCTATGAATGTAAATTAAATTTACTTTAAAAAGTATTTTGGTTACAAAAAACACACAGGAATTCCTCGGTCTCTTTAAGTTTGATACTCTTATAGTTTTCTTCTTAAATTAACTGTATTACTAAAAAGTCTATAGGAAATATGCCTTTGAATTTAAGTTAGGCATACAATACTGGTATTAGCCATATGTAACTAATCAACTAAGAGAATGGTTCTCAATTTTTTTGTACATTAAAATTACCTAGGAATTTCATCAAAATGCAGATTATCAAATTCTACTTCCGACATATACTGGTTTAATATGTCTGGAATTAGCCTAGTCATCTGAATTTGTAAAAAGTCCTCCAAGTACTCCTGGGGAAGTTTGGACTTTATTTTTAGAAAAGTTGACTTAGAAAGTCATGAGTATTATCTTTACACTTTTGTAGGAGTATTGGAAGTAAATAATATCTTTAAATAAAAGTGGACATATTGCTCAATAATCTTCACACTTATTAAATAAATAATAATGAAATAAGCAAACAGTGTGAGTTACTGATTTTATTTCTTTTTGATAATCATAATTATCTGTCCATTTGTAAAGACAAAAATATGATAACTTTAACAAACCTTTTAATTTGATTGATGTGTCCAAGGTATCTAATGAATTGGTTGATCAATCTAAAATGCTGATTCCCATATATTTTTTAAAAATTACTTGAGTCCATCCTACTTTCTCAATAAATGGGATGGCACCCTGTCAGTCATTTGGGATCCTGTAACAAATACCATATATGGGATCTATAATAAACAGTTCTGGAAGCTGTGAATTCCATAATCAAGATGCCAGCAGATTCAGTGTCTGGAAAAGTCCCAATTTCTGTCGTAGAAGGCATCTTCTAGCTGGGTCCTCACATGTTGGAAAGGGCAAAGCAGCTTTCTGAAACCTTTTTTATAAGATGACTAATCACCTCCCTGAGGTCCCAATTCTTAATACCATCACAGTGGTGATGAGCTTTCAACATATGTGTTGTGGGGAAACCTAAATATTCATTCCATGGGACAAAAAAAATAATAAGCCTTATTAAAAGAAACATGTATTTTATTAAAAATATATCTATATGTAACTCTTCACCTACTATTCCAATATATAGGATATAAAGTAAATAAAGTTAGAAACAAAGATATTCTTCCTAGTTTTACTGTGTTAATTCAGAATTAGACTGAAAAGAAATATAAAATGACAATTTCAAAGAGTCACCATAACTTGAAGAATAATATCTGTGTCATTTTACTCTGTTTCCTTTTCACCATTTCATTCTTTTGAAAGGAAAAGTCTTTCATTCCAAGTAGACAACAAAGGACTGTACTTTGCATTCAATTGCTCTTTATTGCCCTTCACCAGGAGTTCCACTGTCTCTCTAACCTTATTCTCTTTTTTATTTCTTTTCATATTTGTCCTTATATTGAGAATACAGAAAATTTAGAAAGGTAAGTCAGAATTAATAGACTGCAATAATAACACCAACTGGACAGTAGTGTAAGCCAATCCTGATTGTAAACATTAATCAATGGCAAGACTTTCATGTACACCTTTGAGCTCATGCTGCCTACAGTCCACTCCTGTCAGTCAAGGTTTTCAGACATTGCAAAAGGAATAAAACATTGAAAAGAACAATCTCTGTTTCAGGATCAACTGTTCTATAATGCTGCTTTTCTTCCACCCAGACTTTAGAATTGCCAAACTATCCGGACTCTGTCTCTTACTGCACTTGAGCCATCTGTCAGATGACTTTCATTTAATAGGGCACCTGGTCAGAGTTGTCCTGCTTTTACTCTCACCCCACAAATAAGCAGAGAAAGGGGAACATTTCTGTCTATTTACCACTTATTAAAACCATGAAAATGAAAATAACCATTCTATAATACACTTAAAATGTTTTAAAAAATAACTGCAGGAAAATACGAAGCAATTTAATAAATTAATATATCAATGAGTAAATAGAAGTGCATTCTATACAATTCAAATTTAAACATTCCCTTTTATTTATAGGAAAGATTGGGCCTTCAATAAGTGAAAAATAAATTTTTGAGGAAGGCACTGGAAGAGCTTTACAGATATAAAGTCTGCAATCCACAGGCAATTTCCCCTTTCCAGTCAAAAAGAGTAGTCATTTCTTCAGAATAATTCAAGTTCAGACTGAAAGTACTTTTGTTATCTCCACATTCATTGTGACTTCTACCTTCAAATTAATGCTTTTATTTTTTATTTTTATTTTTAACTGCTGACTGATAAGAGGGAACAAATGAAAGGAGAAAATTTCCACTGAGTGACCTACTTAATCCAGGCTTTAGGCATAGCTGGTCAACTTGTACCTGTGTCATCGTTGTTGTTTAATTTAGCACTTTCCTGCGAGATTTCCTTGAAATTAACTTGCTCTGTTAAAATTTTTGAAACCTTCTAACCAAACCCTTAATCAGACTCTATTCATGTCAATGATTATTTTTGTTAACTAGAAAATCAAGTAATGCTTACTTACAAATTATAAAAGGCATTTAAGAGTGTAGTTTGACCTCTAGTTAATTTAGACTTAACTGGCATTAACCAAATATATGCATTCATATAAAATGTGATCAATGTCATCAATGAAAAGTAAACTTGGTGAAGTGTGTCTGCCTACTTCTTTAAAATGCTTAAGCTATCTCAACACTGACTTATGTGTTTTTTCTCATTTTCTATCAAATATCAAAGTCCCAGAAGCAGCAGTTTTGTATCACTGGCTAACACTGGCAGAAGCCACAAATTTTCATTATATGTTATTTCTGTTTTCTCAGTCTCCATGTCACTATTTTACTTCTGACTTTCTTCATTTATGATACATATTGTTCCTGCATTTGAAATACAAGCAATGTTAAAATGGCAGTAGTTAAAGTCACAAGAGTTAGCAATTGAGAACAAATGTGGTGAGAATAATTAAAATGGGGGAATCTGGACTTAAAGAACTGTGATGTAAAAGTATTTTTAAGTGTTTGGGGATTTTGAGAAATACAGTTCTATGATTTCCATAAATGTTTCTTAAAGGTGGCATTGAAAGAAAATACATTAAAATAAAAATTAATTAATGGGAGTCTGGGGCCGCAGTGATAGATAATAGTCTGAAGCCTTGGCTGGTTGGGCTTCTGTTTTGAAACAGGCAGCAATGGACAGCAGCTGCGAATCCAAAATAACCTACTTGTATAGTGGAGAATAGAGCAGAAAAGTGTCAGGGAGGGTCTTAAAGTGGGCTTTGCTCAGAGAATGAAGTTAAAGAAAATTGAGCATTTTCCTAGGTCTATGGCTTATAGAGCAGCACATTTGCTAGTGGTGGATGAGAGTAAAAAAGTTTAAGCGTACATAACTGAGAGACTGTTCCCTAAATCCCCAGTATCTCCAAAGGAAAGAAATTCTGACCTCATCTGCCAGTATAAACTGGTTATTCATAAATGGAATCTAGAAGGAAAAAGTTGACATAACTGCAAAACTACCAGACAAAAAAGGATAGGCATAGACATAAAAAAGTAAAGTGCATTAACGAACATGGATATTAAAATTAAAAGTCCATTAAAAATTAATATTACAGAACAACAGCCAGACAACTGAATAATCACATTATTTCACCAGTAATATGTAAATTACAACTCATTATCAAAAAGCTTAAAAATAAGTAGAATGTACACACTCAGAGAAATGGAGGAAGGAAAATATCTGTAAAAACAATAAGAAATCAAAAGACAAAATGAGATATTTGAATCAAAATCAGAAAACATCCAAAAGAATCAATTGGAAGTATTAAAAATACACTTATCCTATTAAAAATAGTCTGTAGATGTAGAATATTCTAGAACAAACACAAAGAAAAAATTAAATGACTTTGAAGACAGTGTTACAGAATTCATTCAGAATAAGCCAAAAAGAATGAGACTAAATATGGAAAATTTGAAATACATGAAAATTTGCTTAAGAGGCTCTAAACTATTAATATATAGAATTTTCAGAAGGAAAGATTAGAGCAAATAATATAATAGGATTACTGACTAAGAATATTTCACAGTTGAAAAAAGTGAAACTTCAAAATAAAAATATACACAGATTATGAGACAGTATGTTTAAAAATATAATCTAGTTATAGTAAGTCTGCAGAAGATAAAGGACAAAGAAAATATTTAAAAACAGTTTCACAATTTCAGAAATGTTAGCTGCAAGAGATATATTTAGATAATGTTAATTTTGTAAATGTTTTCCAAGGTGTTTAACTTGCCAAGTATATAATTGCAGAAAACAATAAAAAGGAGGATCCATATTTTGCTGTAAAAAGAAACTAAAATATTCTTCATAAAAAAATATGCAGATAAGAAAACTTCAGAAAAAAATGCTGACACAAACTTAGGAAAAAATTAAATTCATTTAGAAGCAACATGATGACTACTTTTTTTGAGTCGGTTTGACTGATTCACCTGGTGCCATGAAAGATACTTGGTTAAACATCATTCCAGGTGTGTTTGTGAGGATATTTCTCAATGAAATTAACCTTTGAACCTGGTAGACTGAGTAAAGTGATTGCCCTCCCCAGTATAAATGGGTCCATTTCCAGTAGTAAGAGCACTGATGGACTGATAGTTCCATGGTATGACCCAGCATATGCAAAATATCTCTATTGGACACTTTTAATCAATCACCTATTATACTCTA
Source organism: Macaca nemestrina (assembly GCF_043159975.1). Taxonomy (NCBI): domain Eukaryota; kingdom Metazoa; phylum Chordata; class Mammalia; order Primates; family Cercopithecidae; genus Macaca; species Macaca nemestrina. The sequence continues at coordinate 29,390,033 of NC_092127.1, forward strand.
GAAGTTGTGTGACTGTGAATATGATACTTTCAAACCTTTTTGGAAAACTAGCAGATGTAATGAAGTTGGATGGTTGCTCCTAATGCTGCTAGAAAAGATGATGAAAGGCAAGGATGAACTCAGCAACCAGAATTGCAAGTTCGTAGGCTACACAAGGGACCTGAAAGCTTCTGTGTGTTTCCCGAAGGAGACTCTTATCCCAGGTAACTACAGAGCTGAAACTGGTAAAAGTCAAATCCAGAGCCTCATTCTGCAACTGGGTGGATTATAGCAAAAATTGAAATCCCATTTCACAGGGTGTGAAAGTGAGGGCATTGCTTGGGATGAAGTTGGGGACATTGAGTCCCTAAATCCTATTGAATATTCTCTGCCAACAGACATGCCTTCCCTGCTGCCAGTCCTATGGGCCTTTCCATGGGCATTTGAAGTAACTAACTGCATTGTCTGAGGAAACTGTAATGGCCACCCCCGAGGCAGTTACTATGTAAGACAGTGATGATTCTTATCAGGATCCAACCCCACCTTCCCTCATTGCTTGATCTGTAGCTGAACTCAAGTTGCACCAAGCTTCTAAAGCTGAGGTACGAAGCATGACTCATGAGGAAATACACTACACTCCTACACTCCAAAAGAACTGCTTCAGTTTTCTAATGTATACAGGAATAAACAGAGGGAACATATATGAAAATGAACGTTAAGGCAATGAAATAATAGTGAAAGAAACGTAACGTTGAAAAGGGCTAATTTTTTAAAATATAGGCTCATCAAGGAGAGATTCTCCATTTGATATTGCACCTCCAGGAGTTAGAGCAGGCTCTAACAGTTTGTTTGGTTGGCTGAAACATGGACCAAAAGGTGACCCACAGCCAATGAATTAGAAATGCCAAGTCTGCTTTGCTTCAGTGTTAAGTATTCAAAGGCTTAGGGAATATTTGAGTAAATTTGTCATATAAGACCTACTCATCTTTACTGGTAGGACCCAGAAAACATACTTTCACCACTACTGAAAAAAATAAATGTGTGAAAGGAACCCCAGCCTCTTGGAAGAACTCTGTGATTGCTCTTTTCTGCAAGCCAGACTTTAGAGTTGAAACTTCAGTCACTGAATTGGGCAACCTAAAGGTAATGGGAGTAATTGGATCCCAGGGTGCCAGAGGTTAAGCGGAGCCACTCAACTTCGAGAGGGACGGTGGGTGTAGTTACTATAAAGTACAGCAGAGTCAAAGGAATATTCAGAAGGCCCAATATGATATGCACAGAACTCTGGATTGACTAGTTGATGTGTTGTTTCTAGAGTGAAATGGATAGGATGCCTAGTGAATTTTACTTAATAGATAAAAGCAGAAAAGTTTTAGGTCAAATGAACAAATGTCTAAGTGAATCACAAAATTAGAGTCATGACCCTTGGTTTGAACGTTTGTCCCCTTTGAACTCATATTGAAATGTAATAACCAGTCATGACAATATTGGGAGGTGGCACCTTTAAAAAGTGTTTAGGTCATGAGGATTCCACTTTCATGAATGGAGGAGTGCCATTGTTATGGGAGGGGCTTATTGCAGAAGTCAGTTTGTTCCCTCCTGCACTCTATCACTCTTTGCCCTTTCACCATTTGATGACTTCTGCCATGTTACAGCAAAGCAAGAAAGCCCTTGCCAGATGTTTGCACCTTGATGTTAAACTTAACCAGCCTCCAGAACTGTGAGCCAGTAAATTTCTGTTAATTGTACATTACCCAGTGGAATTCTGTTATAGAAGTACAGAATGGACTAAGACACCTTTGAATCAAAGGCTTGTTTGAGGCCCTCATATATAAACGTGAGCCAGTTTACAGACTGAGAACCCCTTGAATAAAACGGAGACCAGGTCCCCTTGTGGAAGCACCATAGAACACTGCCAAAAATTCATATTGTTAATCTGTCTCCTAGAATTCCCCAAAGAGACTTACTGTCTTTTACAAGGGTAATTGTACATTGGGGAAAAGGAAACAAGTTGACTTTTCAGGACCTACCAGACACTGACTCTGAACTGACACTAATTCCAAGAGACCCAAATGTCACTGCAGTCTACCAGTCAGAGTATGGGCTCGTGAAGGTAAGAATATCAATAGTGTTTTAGCTCAAGTCTGTCTCACGATGAACCCAATGAGTCCTGAAATCCATCCTGTGGTTATTGCCTGAGTTTCAGAATTTCAAATTAGAAAAGATACACTTGGAAACTTGCAATATCCCCAGATCAGTTTCCTGATCCGTGGAGTGAGAGCTATTATGTTGGGAAGGGCCAAGTGGAAGCCACTAGAACTGTGCCTACTTATGAAGTAGTAAACCAAAATCTGTACCACATTCCTGAGGAGACTGCAGGGCTTAGTGCCACTGTGAAGGACTAGAAAGATGCAGCGGTGTGGATTCCCATCTCATCACCATTCAACTTGCCTATTTGGCCTGAGAAGAAGACAAGTGGATCTTAGAGAATGATAGTGAACTATCATAAGCTTAACCACGTGGTGATTCCAACTGTACCTGCTGTAACAGATGTGGTTTCATTGCTTAGGTAACTTAACACATCCCCTGGTACCTAGTATGCTGCAGCTGATCTGGTAAATGCTCCTTTCTTTATACCTTTTACTAAAGATGGCCAGAAACTATTTGTTTTCAGCTGGGAAGGTCAGCAATAAACCTTCACTGTCCTATTTCAGAGGTGTCAACTAAATATCATAATTTAGTTTGCAGGGATATTGATCCCATTTCTCTTTCACAAGATGTCATACTGGTCCATTATGCTGATGACATTATGCTGATTGGATCATTATGTGCATTACTAGATATACATAATTAACTTATTAGTGAGTGTGAAGTGGCAACTACTATGGACTTATTGGTAAGACATTTGTGTGTCAGTAGGTGGGAAATAAATCCAGCTAAAATTCAAGGGCCTTCTACCTAAACCTCTAGGGGTCCAGTGGTATAGGATATGTTAAGATATCATTTCTAAAGTGAAGAATAAGTCATTGGATTTGACCCCTTCTGCAACCAAAAAAGAAGCACAGTTTCTCTTGGGCCTTTTTAGATTTTAGAGGCCACACATTTCTCATTTGGATGTGTTACTCCAGCCCATTTTCTGAGTTACCCAAGAAGCTGCTACTTTTGAGTGGGACCCAGAACAAGAGAAGACTTTACAACTGGCCTAGAGTGCTATGCAAGCTGCTCTGCCTCTCATTTCATATGATCTAGCATATCTAATGGTGTTTGAAGTGTTAATGGAAGATAGGCATGCTGTTTGTAGACTTTCACAGGCCACTATGGGTGACTTGCAGCACAGGCTCTTAAGATTTTGGAGAAAAGCACTGGTGTCATCTGCAGATAATTACTCACTTTTCAGTCAACAGCTTTTGGCCTGCTACAGGGCCTTAGTAGAAACTAAATGCTTAACCATGGACCACTGAGTGATCATGTGACCTGAGCTGCCCATCATCAACTGGGTGTTATCTGACCCACCAAACCATAAAGTTGAGTGTGCACAGCAAAATTCTATCATCTAATGGAAGTTATACATATGTGATGGGTCCTGAATAAACCCTGAAGGCACAAGTAAGTTACATGAAGATGTATCTTAAATGCCCATACTCCCCAGCCCTGTTACACTACCTTTTCTCTCCCAGCCTGTATCTATGACCTCCTGGGGTGGTCCCCAGGATGAACTGGCAGAGAAAGGGAAGACTTGGGCCTGTTTTACAGATAGTTCTGCTCAATAAGGGGTAACCACTCAAAGGTGGACAGCTGCAGCACTACATCTGCCTTCTGGGAAATCTCTGAAGGCAGTGGTGAAAGCAAATCCTCCCGGTTGGCAGAACTTCAGACAGTGCACCTGGTGGTGCGCTCTGCATGAAAGAAGAAATGTTCAGATGAATGATTATATACTGATTCATATTCCATGGTCAATGCTTTGGCTGGATAGTCAGGAACTTTAAAGAGCCATAATTGGAAAATTCGTGACAAGAAAACTTGAGAAAAAAAAAAGTAGGTTGATAGACCTCTCTGAGTTAGTAAAACATGTGAAAGATAATTGCGTTCCATATAAATGTTTACAAAAGTTTGACCTCAGTAGTGAAGGATTTAAATAACCAACTGGATAACTGTTCTGTGAATTCCAGTCAGCCTCTTTCCCCAGCCACCCCTGTGATTACCCAGTGGGCTTATAAACAAAGTGGCCATGGTGGCAAGACTGGAGATTATGCATGGGCTCAGCAACATGAACTTCAACTCATCAAGGTTGACCTGGCTACAGGTACCGCTGAGTGTCCAACCTGCCAGCAGCAAAAACCAGCACCATGAGTTTCTTATATATGGCACCATAACCTTATAATCCACATTATCAATCAGGAATCTGGTGCCAGGTTGATTCCACTGGACTGCTTCCATCGTGGAAAGGGCAGTTTTTTGTACTTATTGGAATAGACACTTTGGATACAGATTTATTACCCCTGCAAGCAATGTTTCTGCAAAAACTATCATCTATGGATTTACAGAATACTTACTCATTTTATTATAAATATATGTGTATACAAATATATTTCTTTTCTTCCCTTTCCTAACTTATCATGTATTGACTATGTAATTATATTTAAGTGTTGTTCATTTTACATTACAGTATTTAAGTTTTGGGTTATCAAAGAGAAGAGTAAACATTACTCAAAGACTTTAACTCCTCAGTAAGGAAGGCCTCATTGCATTTTTGGTTATGCATAGGATAATTATATTCTTAGGTGAAATTGTATCCTTGTTATTTTCTTTTTTTTGGAGATGAAATATGTTTTAAGGAGATGTGTATCAGTACCAATACAATGTGATGGTTAATTTTACCTGTCAACTTGACTAGGCCACAAGGTGCCTGGATAATTGGTTAAATACAATTTTTCCAAAATCAATGAAAAACTCTAAATGTAATCCAAAGAAACAAAAAAAAGCCATAAGAATATAAAGAACATCTTTTCAACTGATAAGCAATAAATTGACCCTATCTTGACAATTTATAACATTGTTATAAAAACTATTATAATACAAATTATGTTAATGGTTTTAAATATAACAACCTAAATGACATAAATATGAGACAGCTCAGACACAGGTAACAAAATATAGAAAAGTACTTTATGTGAAAGGAAAACCTCCACAAATCAATTTCAAAAGTTAAATTTTCAAATAAATCATGTTGAAAGAAGCCACATGAAAAAATGTAAAATATTTTTTTCCACCATACACATTTACTTGAAATAAATCCCAGTAAGATATAAAAAAAAATGAAGTTATCTAAATGTGATTTATTTTTGAGAATTGTAAGTGATTTTTGTTTTCTGAGTAACCTTACCTTTACTACAAGTGCTGTGCCAAATCAGCGGTAAAGGTACTAAAGGTGTGTGCTCTGTCTATCGACATCTTTGTTTTTGATTCTCTTTGCCTTATGCCTAAAATGAAATTGGTAAAATTATTTGTTTTCCTTATTCTTTATTGTCTGCAATGAAATAGTTAACAACTTGATAATACAAGTCACTTGGACATCATACATACAGGACGGCATGTAATAAGCGGCAGAAACAGACAGATTTGATTATGATAATCATTATATTATTACCAGCCAATGCCAGAATAAATTACTGAAAGACCAACTAACAGCTTCATAGAAAAACAGCCTTACCTATTTGACCATTTATTTAATACACTTACAATAAATGTGTCATTCCAAGTTAACTTATGCATAATAATAAATGCAATTTAAGGGAAGAGCATTAAAAATAAATATTTTAAATTTGAATTACAATTGAATTTTAAATTGAAATGCTTTAAATTTTTAGATAAGTATATTATGGAGCTAAGTCATTTTAGTTTCAACAAACATTATGATTAAGACTTAAAAATAAGTAAATAGTTAAGCAAGGTATCACATATGTAAGTTCTATTTTGAAATGTTATTTCTACTTTTTTTTTCAATTGCAGTCAATTCATGTTGGGGTATGAACTATTCTGGATCAGGACGAATGTGATTCTACCTTGCATACACCTAAAAAGTTAGTAATATTCCATAATAAGCCTTATTGTGAAAATATAATGTTAAAATAATATTTTTCTCATAGCAGATTCCTAAGACACTTGCATTATTTATTTTTAAATGGCATTACAACATGGGGGAAATATATTACAAATAAAACCTATTTCAGCACTATTTAAATTATCTTTATGATCAGTCAATTCTTGCATTTAAATTAGTTTGAAAGACCAATTCCTTGAACATAAAAAAATAACCCTCATAAAATTCTTCTCCATTTTAATAATGTTTTAGTAAGATTTATTTTGACTTTTAGAGAAAAAGCAACTCAACTTGCTCTGGTTAATACGTAATGATTGCAAAATAAAAGAGAAATAAGGAAATATAGCGAACAAGTTGAGCAGTCAGAGAGCCAGGCTTAAGGGTCTGATACAATTGATCACTCACATTTTAGGAAGACAGCCATAGACTGAGAAGCCTGACCATAGAATAGCAATCTTCTCTATGGTTCTTAACTTGTTTTTTCTACTTTATAACTAGAGAGTTTTACCTTCTGTCTGCCATATAGTTTTAGCTATAATTTCCACTGCATCATGCTTTTGCTGATGGTCTTCTTTCTCTCTTCTTTTAATGTCTCTGATTACACATCACTTCTATTTATTATCTTCATTTTTCTTGGTTTCAAGCTTCCGAAGAGAGATATGTCAGGTGTCTTGCAAATGGCTGCTGTTAGGTGAAGTGCTTATTCCAGGTCTAATCAATATGGAACATCTCAGAAAGAGGATCTAGATACAGCAAAAACTTAGACTTCTCAGAAAATTCCAGTGTATATGGCAAGTACATTGAAGGACTTTTCCGGTACAAACATGATGTTTTAGATATGATAGTGTCCCATCTGTTTTATCTGCATTGATAAGAATATTCTACTGTATTCCATTCATATTGAATCCAGGGATAGAAATCTAAGAATTGGGAAAGAGCAACTGGCCTTCAATAAAACTAATGAAAGAAGGTTTTGAAAACTTATCTAAGTTGGGAAAGACATATATATACACACACACACACACACACGTCTATATATATGTGTGTGTATATATATACACATATATATGTATACAGATACATATATAGACTATATATACACACTATATATATACACACAAATCATATGAATAAACAGAGATATGCATACACAAATCATATCATCCATGCTAATATAACTGTGTTCTTCAGATATATATATATCTGAATGATTATATATTATATATATCTGAATGATTATATTATATATATGAATGATTATATATTATATATGAATGATTATATATTAAATATATATTTGAAGAACAGTTATATTATCATGGGTGGTATGATTTGTGTAAACAAGTAAACATTAGAGCTTTAAGTTAAAAAATTAACACTGGTGAGAAGAACTATGTATACATTTGTAAATACACTTCTGTGACAACAACAGCAAAAAAAGTAACAACCTGTAAAAAACAGAACTGGGAATAATTGTAAAGTCGTTTTTTTTTTACTTGAAGGCTTCTCCTCTTTATCCAGAAACAGATATCAAGAAAAGGGGTGGGTGGGAAGCTCTAACTAATAATTCTGTGAAAGGTGATAAAGTTCACAAGACTCAAAAGGAGATTAGAGACTGGCTACTTTGGGGATGTAGGAATAGCCAACCAAGAAAATGGGGCAGGGAGCTCTAGGAGGGAGCAAGATCTGAAAGGATGGAAGACAGTGAGAAGGAAGGAACAAGAACAAGGGTGATCATAAAGTACAGTCATAAGCTGAATGTGTGAATAGTGGGGGCCTATCCTTTCATGCCATCATTAAGTGATGTTGCAGCATTCCCTGACTCTGTATGACTTGGATTTGGGATCTGAAATATTTAGTAAACATATGCCTAAATCTTAAGTTTCTCAATATGCATTTCTGTCTTAGGCAGACACTGAGAGAAAATAGTGTCTCTTTCTTCTCTCTACTGGTAGGCAATAGTGGTAACATTTTTTGAGCAAAAGAAACTATCAACAGCAAACAAACAACCTAAAGAATGGGAGAAAATGTTCACAAACTTTGCACCCAACAAAGATCTAATATCCACAGTCTGTAAGGAACTTAAGCAATTCAACCAGCAAAGAAACGAACGCATTAAAAAGTGGGCAAAAGACATAAACAGACATTTCTCAAATGAAGACATACAAGTAGACAACAGTCATGTTAAAAAATGTTCATCATCACAGAAATGCAAATCAAAGCCACAGTGAGATACCATCTCACACCAGTTAGAATGACATTATTGTAAAGTCAAAAAATAACAGATGCTGGTGAGGCCAAAGAAAAAAAAAATGAAACATTTATATAATATCGGTACAAATGTAAATTAGTTCAGCCACTGTGGAAAGCAATTTGTTGATTTCTCAAGTAATTTAAAACAGAACTAACATTCAACCCAGAAATCTCATTACTGGTGTGTATCAAATATAAACAAACAGTTCTACCAAAATGACACGTGCACTCTATATTCATTGCAGCACTATTCACAATAGCAAAGGCATGGAATCAACCTAGGTGCCTATCAGTGGTGGGTTAGTTAAAGAAAATGTGGTATAAATGCACCATGGAATTACTATGCAGTCATTAAAAAAAAAAAAAAAAGGAAATCATGTCCTTTGCAGCAATATGGTTGTAACTGGAAGCCATAATCCTGAGCAAATTAACTCAGGAAGATAAAACCAAGTACTACATGTTTTCAGTTTTCAGTGAGAGCTAAACATTGGGTAGTCATGGACATGATAATGGCAATGATAGAAACTGGAAACTGATAAAGGGGGAAGAGAGAGAGGGTCACTTGTTGAAAAACCAACTGTTGGGTATTATACACACTACCTGACTGACAGGATCATTTGTACCTCAGACCTCATCATCATGCAATATATCCATGGAACAAACCTGTACAAGTACCCACTGAATTTAAAATAAAAGTTGCTATTATTTTAAAAAAAATTAAAAATAAAGTGAAATAAACCCTCCTTCTACTTATGGCCCCATATCTAAAGAAAAAGAAATCTGGGTACGCCCCCTCTTTTGTTGCCAGCAGTAGATCAAAATCATGTGAAGTAAATCCCTGCCCATGAAAGTTAATTCCACCCTAGCTTCACATCTAACCTCAATAAAAATAATAAATAAATCAGGAAAAAATATGTTATCAAAGATCCACTAAATAAACACAGCTGGAGAAAGGAAAAAAAGGATGACAGTACAACTTCACCTTTCATGTAGCTGATGAGCCAATAGGAAAAAAAAAAAAAAAGCCTATTGCACAGATACATGCACATGTACAAGTGTAAATGAGATTGAGAATTACTACTCAAGAACAAGTGCATTTGTAAAAATTAGTCATTCTTCATTATTTATGGGGAAGTGGGGGATTTGTTTCAGAACCCCTCCCCTCCACCGATACCAAAATTTGCAGATGCTCAAGTCCCATGTATACAATAATGTAGTATTTACATATGATCTAAACACATCTTCCTGTGTAATTTGAATAGTTTCTAGATTACTTATAATACAAAATGTAATGCAAATGCTATCCAAATAATTGTTATACTGTATTGTTTAGAGAAAAAGATAAAAGTTTGTATATATTCAGTACAAATAAAATCATCCATTCATTTTTGAATATTTTTGACCCCTGGTTGGTTGAATTCATACATGTGAAACCCATAGATATGGAAAGCCAACTGTATTGTCTTTCAACTTTTAATAGTAAAAGCCAAAAATATTTCTATGCTGTCCCTTAATTGTATAACGATATCATGATTATAAAACTCATTATCTTAGCTACTCTAATACATCTCAATCATACCCTCAAAAAATTTTCCATTTGAACATTATAATATCTAGCAATTGTATCACAGCTGAAGCTTGGAGTATAGTCAATGTCTGAAGTGACTTAAACATGCAATAATTGTAGCTTTATATTCCATCATATATGCCTTATTTTTTAGATATTTTGTTTCACACCTAAAATAAATGATTTTCCTTACTTAGGACTTAAGTATTTGAAAAATATATTTATTTAGTATATCTTCCAAAGCAGTGTCATTACGATGTATTGAACACTGTGAAGTGAGATCAGAGCATATATCCTGTGTGCCCATCTACCCACCAGAAAGCATAAACAGTAATGCATGATCAGCATACTTCCTTAGCATATTAGTGCATGAGATATACAGAAATTTTAAATCATGATGAAATACATTTGAATAATGAATATAATTTATGAAAAAACATTTTAAAATATAAAACAAGAAAATATTTTCTATTGAGATAGATAGAATTTCTCCCATATCCACAAGGGATACATTCTAAGAGCCCCAGTAGATGCCTAGAACAAGGAATTATACTAAACTGCACAGATACTGTGCATAATTTTCTCTTTTTTCACAATTTCATGGAGAGAAGTTTCATTCATTCACCATAAATCTAGCAAAGTCACCATTTCTTTTATTTTCTTATTAAGTCAAAAACTTTCATCTTCACTTAAAAGAAGCATTCTAAAGTGTTTCCTTCCAAAATGTCAGAATCACTATTCTTTCACTTTGGGGCCATTATTAAGTAAAGTAAGGGTTATTCGAACACAAGCACTATGAAACTGCAACAGTCAAGACAGCTAAGTGAAAAACAGACAGGTAGCATATACGCACAGGATGAATATACTGGACAAAGGCATGATTCACTTCCAGGACAGGATGGAGTGGGAAGGCAAGAAATTTCTGAGGGTCTCAGAATGGCACACAATTTAAACCTTCAGGTTTGTTTATTTCTGAAATTTTTCTTTTAATATTTTTGAACCACCATTGACCACAACTAACTAAAACCATGGAAAACAAAACCATAGATAAGGGGAGATTAATATAAAGGGAAAAGATACCATTGTTTTTGTTATAGTGGATTAAAATATGCTAAACTCATATATATCTTCTATATAAAATTACATTATATACTCTCCCTAATGCTTTCAAATTCTGAACTGCTTTAAGTAGGAAAAAATAACATTAATGAGTAGCTTTTATTTAAACGTAAAAATTTAAATATCCTAGTACCTGGAACGAATATTTTTCTCCTAAACATCAACGTAAATCCAAGAACACTTTACTGACGAAAGATTTGGTCTACTAAATTCAAAATATAACTCACAGTGAGGCTGGTGAACGGAAACGTAGTACCCAAGTCACATTCTGCTTTAAAAGATTGTAAGAAATACAGATGAATTAAAAAGAAAAAAAATGCTTAAATATTAACTCTCGTTGCTTTTCTCTCCCAGATTCTTAGGCTTTGGCAAAACAGAAAAACTAACCTAGTAATCATGGACACTAAACCAGAGCCAAAGAAATATTTGAGTCCTAAAATCTGGCTTGGTTTTAAACTGAGGTACCATTCCTTCATAATGGACCATTTGCTCTATGGGGAAAAGTAGCAGAAAAAGTGTCTTTTGGGCCATATGCTAAGCATAATAGTCAAAACATTTCACAGTTTTTTCCCATTTAACAATGTTTATTGCTACCAGAGCAACCCAATACACTGTTTATAAAATAAGAATATACTTCTCTATTATAGCAGTTAGTTTTGATGACTGTTTCCTAACATACTTTATACTTAGTTTTCTTCCCCGGCAATAAAATTTCTTTGGTGTACTATAGATGGAGTACGTGTAGAGAGTTAAGTCTCATTCTTTTCAACAACCCAATCCTTTTGTGTAAAAATGTTGATTTAAAGAGAAATTTGTCCATTAAACATGTATTCCACAAAGATGAAGTAAAGCCATAAACCTTTTTCTTTAGAATTATAAGCATTAGATGAAACAGATTATTATTATAGTACTTTCAGTTTAGTGAGACATTTGAAAATAACATGTTTGGTTTGTGGAACCATGCATCTTAGCAATATTAAATATGAAGTGCTCAACTTATTCATGGCCTGGTTTGTGAGGAAATTATTTATCTCCCTAGGGCCTGGAAACAGACTAAAAAACTCTCCAGGGCAAATGGCAATATCACATATCAAATTCCTGGGCATGCAAAGCAAAGGGAGTAGTAAACATGGCTGGCCAAGGCTAGGTCTACACATACAATTTGAACCAAAGATTGACCCACCTAGATAACTAAAATAGACTTCTTTTGCTACGACTATCAGGGCCAGGGGTAGGAGTAACATGTCACTTGAATTATAAAAACACATGCTTAATATCTCACCTGTACATACAGCATCAATGATCCCTCAAAAACTTTGCCAGGCTTTCAAAATACTGTTTTTCTGTCCTTAAAAAATATTTTTTATCTGAAATAATTTATTTCCTTTTCTGGTGTGCATATTTCTCAATAATCATGACTATGAGTTACATAAATGGGGTAAACAATTGTTAATGTATAAGACATTTAAGGCCACTTTGCTGCTTTTAGGCAGCATGTCCTTTGACAGAAAAGTTTGTGAAATTTTTACATTTCTACTATTAGGTAGGGAATCATCATCTGATTATTGAATTCCCTCGGCATACTCAAAGCATTGCTTACATATTGTCACAGTGAAATTCTATCCATAAGAACAGCTTAAGCAAGAAATCACCTCTACTAACACAGTTGACTTGGCAAGTACATGGTCTGTATAAAAAGCAAAGTACAAAAAGTGCTAAATCTCTGTTACTTCTAACCCTTAGAGTCAAAAATTGCTAGAATGCTGTGTTAGAGGAAAGATAAAATAATTATACCAGTCACATATTTATGAAAGAAACATTTGTATCTCCCAGAAACATGTGGCATCAAAATTAAACATTTTGTTTGACAGAAAATAAATAGAAAGTTTGGCAGCTATCAGTGTCGACTCCTTGCAACACCCAAATCACTCAACTTCAGGTTGTTTTTTTATTTTCCCCCAACCAACAATAAAGAGGATTTGATATTTATTCATGGAACTCTGAGGAAAAACTTCTGGCATCTTTCATTTAATGTACAGATTTTCTTTTCTACCACACTTGTGACTAGGTTTCCATCATTCTGTTATGGGTCTCTATTATAAAATGGAAATGGAATTTGGCCTTAAAATGAACAACTCTTAAGCATAAAATTCTGTTTGATCCTTTCTTTTACCTGTGCTAACAAAAAGGAATGAAAGAATTCATAACCTCAGACATACAACTTGCATGTATAGAATAATTTGAACTACAGAATAATCTGGATTTGCTCGAATTGAAGGACCATCTGTAACAAAAGACAATTTGCTTGGTGGAAACAAAAGGGTTTGAAATTTGCAGTGTTTAGTCATGTTACTTTACTTTGAGAGTCAAGTCAAGCAACAATGTATGCAATTCCATTTTCTATTTGGGAAAAAATAATAGTCCATCTCCTACAATCAGGATCTCCTTTAAAGAGACTACATCCACACAGGGCCACAGTGGCTGTACTACAGAGCATGAATGTATGCAGCCCCACTGAGGACAGTACAGAAAAGAACCATCCCTAGTGATACAACCATTGAACAATATGGTGAGGTGGTAAAACAGGAATTTTTAGCAACTGGTCTAGGCATCTATTTAAAATGATCTGGAACTTCGGTCCTCTGGGAAGTCCTCAGAGGCTGAATCGGGTGGTCCGTTTACCTAGATACATGCAAATTTTCTTAAGTTATATCTTAAAGCACTAATTAAGAGCATAAAAAATCAAAACATCTATAATAAAATATTTGCAAAAAATATATGAGGAAAATAATACAATAATATATAGTAAATATGAGCCAAGTTTTTAAAATACTTTTTTAATATTGACTCAAAAAATAGTTTTTTGAAGACATAGATTGTTCAAGCTTTAAGGCATAACTCTGGGCATAGGACACAGTATCTGCTTTAATGAAATTGATCTACTGTTGGGGACCATAGATAATCCATTTGTTCATTAAGGATTTATTGAGTGCTTAACATCATTAAATAAGTTTCCTAGGCTTTGGCTATGTCATAGTGATGAAAAAACCGTAAATTTCTTATTCTATAAAGTTTTCATTGTCATAGGGTGACCATATAATACACTAAACAATATATGTACTGTCACTTATTAGAAGATGATAAGTACTATGAATAAAAATGAAACAAAGAAGGAGAATAGGGAATTTCAGGGAGAGGATTTTAATTTGAAATGGAATAATCAGGGTGGGTTTTGTGGAGAAAGTAAATTTGTGCAAAGACTTAAGAATAGGAAGAGAGTGGACCACACAGATATCTGTGGAAAGTCCATTCTAAGCAGTTGAAACAGTCCATTATGAGGCTGCTGAGATGGGCACATGCCAAGTGTGTATGGAAAACAGCAAGAAGACCAGTATAAATGAACAGTAATTGATAGGAAGTGTAGAAATATGGTCTGTGAGGCATATGGTATCGTAACAGAGGGTCTACAGATACGTTAAATAGAAGTAATTTTTCTCTCAGCATGAGTTGAGAAGGCATTGGTGAGTTCTGAATGAAAGATAGCTGTATTCTGATTTATGCTTGAAAAACACCACTCTATTTTCTGTTCTGAAAATGAAAAATAGAAAGTAAAGTCCATAAGAAAGAGAGATCAGTTAGAAAGTTCTTCACAAATTCAGCCCCCAAAAATGACAGTTAATTGGACCAAGGTGGCTGCAATAGAGATTAAACATGTTATCTAAATTATTATTAATTTTAAGTAGACAAACAAAGATTAGCTCACATATTGAATATGGAATATGAGGTAAAAACATCAAAAGTTCTACTTGAAACATAATGGCATGAGGGGCTCCACAGACCTACTATCCTGTGAAACGGGTGAGAATTATATTTTTTAAATGAAACAAAATAAAAATGCATCTAAAGTCTTTGAAAATTGTTCTAAGGGCATACATAAAATCAAGAAACATATATTCAAGAAAATATACTAAAACCCAATAAGAATAGTGAGTCTTTGGTATTTGAACCAGGATATGTGACCCTGTCTTTCCTCCCAAATCATTGTGGTTGGAAGAATGTTCTCCCAATTTTTTAAGACAAAAATAACACTCCAGACTGGTACGGCCAAAAACAGGGCTGTACAGGCCACCAGAAACCAGTGGAAGTGTTACTGTCTTGGAAGGGGCAGGATGTCAGTCTTTCACATCATGGCCATAGCCTGTTGCTGAGGCTAAGAGGTGGAGGCTCCTCCTTTCTTCTCAGCCTACATTCATCGGATGAAGGATCTATCCTGAATGTACCAAAATTAAGTTAATATAAATATGAGGCTTATTCTGAAAAATTAAAACACATATAATATGTTCTAAAGTAACCATTCAAAAATATATAGCAAAAATTACTACAAAAATTAAAATGATACATTAGTCTCTACTTGATGCATTAAAAAGGAGATGAGGAAAAGAAGCATCAAGTGACAAAAAGGCATGAGACATAGAAAACAAAAATAAAAATGGCAGACATAAATCCAACTATATCAATAATAACATCAAATATTGGTGAATTTTTAAAAATTGGATCAAAGGAAGAGATAGCAGGAATGGATTAAAAATAGTATGTACTCTATGCTGTCTAAAGGAGACACATTTTAGATTCAAATATACAATTTAAATGAAAGTAAAAGGATGAAAAAATAACAATTTTTTTTTTATTTAAACCATATGTATTAAAAAGAAGAAAAATCTAAAATCCACAATCTAAGCTTCCACCAAAAGACATTGGGGGAAAAATATTAAGCCTAAAGCAAACAGAAGGAAGGAAGAGTTAAAGCTTAGAGTGGATATTACTGAACTTGACAATATAAATACAATAGTGAAAAACAATTGAGAAAACATCAACGAAATTTATGAACATTTAACTAGATTAACAAATGAAAAACAAGTGAATACTCCACTACTAGAATTAGAAATGAAAACATACTGACCTTATAAAAGTGAAAAGGATTACTTAGGAGTATTACAAACAGTGGTATACCAGTACATTAGATAACTTAGGTAAAATGGACAATTTCTTAGAAGAAATATAAGCTACTGAAACTCAAAAATAAATAGACAATCTGAATAAATCTATAGCAACAAAAATTTAATTGTTTAAAAAAAAAAAAAAACCTGCACACAGGGGAAAGTTTTGGTCCAGGTGGCTTCCCTGGAGAATTCTAACAACATTTAAAAATTAACAAATATTTCATAAACTTTTCCAAAATACAGAAGAGAAGCATGACATTCTATCTCATTATATGAGCCATTATTACCATAATACCAAAACCAAATAAAGTATCACAAGGAAAGAAAATTACTGACCAATATAGATGCAAAAATTCTCAACAAACTACTAGCAAAGCAAATCCAAAAACATACAAAAATAACTATACAACTTGGTCAAATGGATAGAACATCTCAAAATCATTTAATCTAAGTAATATATCAATAGGATGTTTTTTTAAAAAGCACAATTATCTCATTAGACACACAAAAAAAGCATTTGACAAAGTTCTATGCTTTTTCATGATAAAAGCACTCAACAAACTGAGAATAGCAGGGAGCTTCCTCAATCAGATAAAAGGTATCTAAAAAAACCCACAACTGACATTATACTTAATGATAAAATATTGAACTTTCCCCTTAAGATCAGGAACAACAAAAGGATGTCTGCTGTCTTTGTTTCTATGCAACATTATGGTGAATGTTCTAGCCAGCATAATTAGGCAAAAATTACAGAAGTAAACATTTTAAAAAGAGAAAAAGAAAGCATATATTTGGAAAGTAAAACTATACTTGCGGATGGCATGTTCTTTTTTATAGAAAATCCTAAGGAATACAATAAAATTTTTATAATTAATGAATGAGTTCAGCAAATTTGCAGGATGTAAGATTGATATGCAAAATTCAATTGTATTTCCCTACACTTGTATGAAAAAGTTAAAAGTAAAATTAAGAAAACAATTTAGAACAACAACAAAAAGAATGAAATAGGAGTAAATTTAACTAGAGAAATGCAAAATGTATATTCTGAAAATGAGAAAACATTATTGAAGAAAATTAGAAAAGATCTAAATAAATGGAAAAGGAGCTCATATTTCTCCATGAGAAGATTTAATATTGTTAAGGTAGAAATACTGTCTAGATTGATCTGCAGATTCAATGCAAACCTTATCAGTATTTCCACCGGGTTCTCTGCAGAAATTAACAAGTCAATTCTATGGTTTACAATGAACTCAGGATAGCCAAAACATCTTTACAAAGTAAAGGAAAATAGGAGAGCTCACATTTCCCAGTTTCAAAACTTCCTACAAAGCCAAGTAATCAGATCAGTAGGAACTGGCATATGGGTAGACATATAGATCAGTAGCATATAATTAAGGGCACAGAAATTAACTCATGAGTCTATAGTCAACTGATTTGTGACAAGGGTCCCAAGACCATTCAATGGGAGAAAGAATAATCTTTACAAAAATTGGACCCTTACTTCAAAGAAGATACAAAAATTAACACAAAAGACCAAAATTTCATAGCTAAACATGTATAATTTCTTAGAAAAAAACTTAGGAGTAAATCTGCATGACCTCAGATTTAACAATGAATTTTTACGTATAACACCAAAAGCAAAAGCAACAAAAGAAAATGTAGATAAACTAGACTTCATAAAAAAATAAAATCTTCTGTGCTTCCAAGGACACTATCAATACATGAGAAAGCAAACCACAAAATGGGAGAATATATTGGAAAATCACTTATCTGAACAGTGACTTGAATCTAAAGTATGCAAATAACTGTTACAACTCATAATAAAATGAAAACCTAATTAAATTGAGCAAAAAATATGTATAGACATTTTTCCAAAACCATATAAAAATGACCAATAAGCATATAAAAAGATGTTTCACATTTCTAGTCAACTATCAGGTAATTTAGTCATCTTCCAGGAAAATGTAAAGTAAAACCACAGTGAGATACCACTTCACATCCACTAAATATTTCTAAAACCAAAAAGTTAGATAGTAACAAGTATTGGAAAATAAGTGGATAAATCAGAACTCTCAAATACTGCTGGTAGGAATTTTAAACTGTTCAGCCACTTTGGAAAACAGTTTGAAAGTTTCTCAAAAGGTAAAACAGAGAGTTATCACATGACCCAGAAATTCCACTCTTTGGTATATATCCAAGAGAAATGAAAATAAAGGTCTACACAGAAACTTGTACATGAATGTTTATAGCAGTGTTATTCATAACTGTAAAAGGGCAAGGGGAAAAACACAAATGTCCACCATTTGATGAACAAATAAATGAAAGTGTATATCTATACAACAGAATATCATTCAACCATCAAAAGGAACAGAGTGCTGATGCATGCTACAACGTGGATCAACCTTAAAAACATTACGTTAAGTGAAAGAAGCCAATTACCAAAGACCTCCTATTATAGTCAGCCCTCTGTATCTGTGGGTTTCACATTTGTGGATTAAATCATCCATGGACCAAAAATATATTTTTAAAAATAAAAATATTAAAACAATTCTTAAAAATAATACAGAT
Source organism: Macaca nemestrina (assembly GCF_043159975.1). NCBI lineage: Eukaryota > Metazoa > Chordata > Mammalia > Primates > Cercopithecidae > Macaca > Macaca nemestrina. The sequence goes on from NC_092127.1 coordinate 29,408,619, forward strand.
AAAAATACAGTGTAAGAATGATTTACATAGCATTTACATTATATTAAGTATCTGAGGATGATTTAAAGGATATATTAAGTAATCTGAGGATGATTTACAGTATGTGGGAGGATGTGTGTAGGTTATATACAAATACTACTTCATATTATATAAAGAATTTGAGTATCTGTGGATTTTGGTATTTGTGGGAGACCTGGAACTATTCCCCTGCAGATACCATGGAACAATTGTATAAAAGAAACAACTAGAATTAGCAAGTCTATAGACAACAAGTAGATTATTAGCTACCTAGGTCTGGGGGACTCAGAAGGGAGAGGATAATAATTGTAGGGTTTCCTTGTGAAGTGATGAAAAAACTCTAAAAGTGACTATGGTGATGGTTGCACATATACTAAAAGATTTGAATTATATACTACAGTTAAATGGGTTGATATGATGGTATGTGAATTTTATCACCATAACATCTTCTAAAAAAAGACATGAGTCAAGTGTGACTCCAAGGATTTTGACCTCGCCAATTTAAAGAATGGTGTTAAACTCACTGAGATGAGAAGAAATGTGGAAAGACAAGATGGAGCAGTTCAGAAATCAGCAGCTGGTTTTGTACATATTAAGTCTGAGTCATTTACTAGATATCTAAATAGAGATTTGAAAACAGGAAGTTTAATATACAAACTGATGATTAGGGCAGTGGTCCAAGCTAGCAATATATATTTTGCAGTAATCAGTAAAACATATATAAAAGCCATTAGCTGAATGACATTAACGAGACAGTTAACACAGACAGAAATTGGAAAAAATCCAATGATTGAATTTTGGTGTTTTCAACTTTAGAGATTGAGGAAATGAGAAAAAATTGAGAATGGACAATGTAGTAGTAGAGTAAAATGAAGAGAAAATGATGTCTATAAATCAATTTTGTGCAAAATAAAGCTTTTCAATTAGTAGAAAATAATCATCTGTTTCAAATACCATTGACAAATCGAAAACTAAGAATTCAATATCATAATTTAGAGGTAACTGATAGAGGCAGCTTTAATGGCATGATGGAAAATGAAAGCCTAGTTGGATTGTGTCCAAGTGAGAATGAAACAATTAAATTGCAATTTTATTACAATCCTTGAAAACTTAAAGCGGATAAAACATGCATGTCTGTTTATAGAGCGGATGGCTTAAGCAAACGTGGAACAATCATTTCTAATAAATTTGACTGAAAATATCTATCAGGATGTACATTACAATAAACTAATGTAGCCAACTGTCCCAGTCTTCCCAGGATTCATGAAGTTACAGGAAAAAAAGAATTTTGGTTTTAAAGCCAGGATTTGGGACTTCCAGTGCTAAAAGTATGAAAGCCTCATAAGAATTTAAAAAATGAAAAAGAAAGAAGCTTAACTGGTGTTCCTTCATAAATATATACCTGTAAGTTGTATGAGTATCCTGAATCTACTGCATTTATGTTCACTCACACACGGGAAAAAAATTAACGAGCTAATATCATCAGAGATCAAAATTTTGAAGAAAGAAAATAACACTAATATATGTATATACAAACAAAAATATAGTTTTTTATTCCCCAAATTGAACTCAAGAAGTGTTTTGTTTTTCAAAAAATATATATATAGCTTTTTAAAGATCTGTGTTCACTGAAAAGGATCAATTGTCAAATCAATAACAAGTGCCCCTAGCACCCAAATTATGGAATCTAAATTACAATTTTTACTAAAAAAAAAAGCGCTCCCTAGAAAAATAGCTAATCCTAAATCTATCATACCAAAATGAGAGGCCTAAAGCATATTTTCTTATGAGGAAGCAAGAACACTATCAGGGTCACTTCATAAGGACATCGAAACTAATGCTTAAGAGGCTCCACTGGCTAAAGTCAGGAGAGCTAGTGCATCTGTGGAAACAATAAAATGCAGTGACTTGAATGATAGCTTTTCAAATTTATAATTTAAAATTATAACTTAAATTTATAAGTTATAAATATAAATATAACTTATAATTTAAAATATAACAAATTTATAAGTTCATAATTATAGTGATATTGAAAAATATCAGTGACCTTCTACTGCTAAGAAACAATTCAGTATTGTTGAAATGATAAAGGGAAAGAAACCACATTTGAACTTGATTTCCTATGTGAACCTTATACTTCATTTAGAGTAATTTTACAGTTGATGGGGGAATATATTTCTTTATGGAAGTATTCCAGTGCATAAATAGTAATAGAATTATAAAATCAACATTTTTTTTCAAACACTTGGAAAGAAAACATGAATCTAGGTAATCTGTTAACATAGCAGCAAGACTTTAGATCTAACTGGTACTCTGCAGAAAATACAAGTCAGAGAGAAACATGTTAGCATAATGGAGATAAAGACAGCTAAATGCAGAAACATGATCATAACTATTTTTTAATGAAGGAGAGAGGAAGAGAAGGAGAGAGACTATAGATGGGAAGACTTAAATTTTACTTAAATATGTAGAGCATCTTTAGATTTTTATTCAAACTAAAAAATGTAACAATTGACATATTTAATATAAATGAATGATATTATGGAACAATTACTCCTTTTTCAGGTATAGTGATATTTTCATGGTTGTATTTTTAAATAATTGTTCCCTTTTAAAGATATGTTTCTACATATTTATAGATAAAATTATAACATTGCCAAGGATGGAGGTGTTAAAGAGATGAGAATTGTAAAGAAACGAATTTGGACATAAGTTGATAGTTGTAGATAATCTTCAATTATTTCTACATTCTCAGTCTTTGTCTGAGTTGATTTGTTGCTGTGATCCACAGTTTCTTGCATATTTACAGGTTTGCACCGGAAGTACATGTCTTTCTTCTTCTGGGTCTGAGGGCTTTCTTCCCCAACAGTAGGGTCTTTGTTGACCCTTTTATGGATAACCCAGAATTGTGTGGGATTAATTCTTTCAAGAACAACTCTCAGAGGTGGCAGTAGGTAAATCAATGCCACAAACCCCCAAAACACATTTCTCAGAACATCCCAGTTGGGTAGACAGGATCCCAGAACAGTAATTCATTCTTCTGCACATTCATTATTAGTGTTACCCGTTCCTTGATATTTCCAAGATCCCTCATTTGTGCTTCTTGGCATCATTTTCCAAATGAACCACCTGTGCTTAAGGCCTTTTCTGAGGTTCCACTTTGTATGAACCCAATTTAATATAATTCAAAAGTAATCCTTGAAAGCAGACACTCCAGATGGGATCCTGAAATTAGATTAGTTACTAGTCAGATGGCAACAAGCACCCCATTGATGATGATAAGTGGGATGGCAAGAACCTATGTCATGATATAGCATCGTAATTACCACAACTCTCATCCTTAGCAAATGAGATGAGATGCAGGTGAAATGGCGAGCACTGGCTTGTGAAGTACCTCTAGCACTGGAAAGATATAATGGCAAAAGGTAATTATAAAGATTGTGGAGATGGCTTAGCGGTTTTGAAGAAAAATGAAAGGCTCAGATCATAATTATCAACTCAGGTAATGTCATGAAAGCCAGGTGTCCTACATAGCTGCATTTAAATACATCATCTACTAGGAAGAAATTCAGGCACAGCATTTTAGCATAAGTATAACCAAGTTGCAAGAGAGAATGAATGAAAAGACTAGCAGGTCTTCCATGCTAACATTGTTTCTCACATATGGAAGAAGTGGGAAACTGAGACTTGAAGGAGGGAGGATATGGGCTAATGATCTTGAGAACCTTAAAAAAAAAAAACAGCTGGAAGAAAACTCTCTTTAGCTGGAGAAAATAAAGAGGCTTCACCTGAGTTGCATGCCTCATATGATGATGCTTACCCTCCTCACAATCTGTCCTTGCCTATCTCAATTTCCTCTTCACCAGTAATTAGGGTCAAGACTCAGCATGGACCATGCAGGGAAATATGGTCCTTGTTGTAGAAGGAACCGGCTTATTTACCAAAAATAACTGCAGGTCCTGGACAATAGAAACAACATACACAAAACTTGTTCTTTTAGCAATTTGGAGAATATGTTTGGGAGTAGAGGAGGGTGGTTTACTCCAGTATTGAGATATAGAATTAAATGACTGGATAAGGGAGATTTTATTGGTATTATGACACTCTCCTAGGATTCATAATACAATGTCCTGACAAAGGGCTTACTCTGACCTCTTGCTGAGATGGCTCCTTGAAACTTAATAACGACAGTAGGTATAGAAATGGCAAAATTGCCTTCACTCAATGATGACAATAGCTTATACTGAATGCTGTAGAAATGCCAAAATTGCCTTCAGAATTGTGGAAGGGGTTGTTAGGCTGATAGGTTTGGTCATTTCAGAAAGGATTTATTGGAGGAAACCAAAGAACATTAACTCACTATGTTCCCCAAGAGGGCTGAGGAAAAAAAAAAAAAAAAATCCCCTTGCTAAAACTATAAGAAAATCACTAGTGAGAGATCCTATGATAAGAAGTTTCCTGGTGGTTTTCCTTTGAAATCCAGGATTGATAATAAGAGATGATGTCTTGAAATGAGGCTCCCTACTACTAATGGGATGAAAGGACTACGGAATATGAGAGGCCAGATGGTGGTAATTAACCTGCATAAATAGTTTTTTTTTTTAAATAGTCATTTAAATGGAAGCAAGATTGAAGGGATAACAAAGCGTCCTCGACCCCTAAGTACCTGTGGCAGTGGAAAACAGACCACAGAATTCCTAAGGATGAAACAGAGACTAGGCAGAAAACATTACTTGATTTATACAACCAAGGAGGATTAAAAGCTGAATGCTGATGTCAGTCACTGCAATGGAAAACTTTTATCCCTTGCCCAATTTCTAGGCCTGAGCCAGTTCTCTGTCACAAAACTCATCAAGACCCCTGCAAGGGTCCCTGTAGCAACACAAAGGTATCAGTTCACCAAATTCTTCTCACAATGGAAACTTTGGCCATTTTCTCCAGATCGTGACTTGGATTTTCAGTCTTTTGAGGTTTCTAAAATCATACATTTAGAAATAAAATAACAACATGGGATATGCTTTAACTGGAAAGAAAAATACACCTTTTCATATATAAGCCCAATTCTGTCAGACAATTTTTGAAAACAGGAATATTTGTAGATCTAGACGGTCACATAACTGTTGATTTTTCTTTTATTCATAAGCTTGTTTTAATTTTAGCAACTATTTTTACAAACAATGTGTATTAGCTTTTCATATTGTAATTGGCAAATGTTAAAATAAAACTCTAAACCTGTTACATTGCTATGTGGCAAACAAATTCTCAGGGCGATTACTAGAAGTGACTACCAGGTTTGAAAATGAATGCTGAAAATTTATCCAATGAAGAGTGATGAAAGTTAAGTAACAAAAAAGCCTAACTATAAAAAAGGTAAAAGAAGACCTTCCCTAGTCATCTTGGATTGTTTATGCTAAATAAAAACACAATAAAGATGTCCTTGGAGAGATCTTCGCCTCAGAAATGTACATAATTCTGATCACAGGCTTTTGGGATGAGATTTGGTGGATTTGTGTGCATTTGTGTGTATTGTGGCGTATTTTCGGGGATAATATGTAATTATGCACACAGACACATCAAGGATCACATGGATATCTGTTATCCTACTTAAGCCCATAATACCTCCTTCTCTTCTCAGAGCAGTCCAACTTTATGAAATTTGATATTTCCCTGATCTGAATGGGCCCATTTATTCCTAAGCCCACTTTTGTCTTCTGCGACCTTCCCAGTATATAAGATGCAGAAATGGGCCTTGTGGTCAATGGGAATCCCCTGTTATGCACAGAATATTCTGGAAAGCCTCTTGGGCAGCCACAGATCCTTAAATTTTATCTGGCTGTTGATATAACAGTAAATACTGAAAAGAAAAAATAAACAGATGGGATCTACAATTTTAATATGAAGGGTTGATAAAGAAATCCTTTTAAATCTTGATTAATATATTAAAATGTATGATCATAATTAGAGATTGGTGTGTGGCTACAATGGAGAAAACAAAGGCTGTAATTTTGGAGCAAACATCTGTTACCACCTAGATTGTGCTACAACAAAGATCCCACCATAATTTAGTGTCTATGTATGTTCAAAGCATCTCATTTACAGGCTGGAAAAATAGGAAATCTTGGTCATCACGTCTATTAGACAGACAGGAATAACCTAGTGGTAGACCCTATGCCTTTGGGTCTAAAAATATTTCTAAAAATATTAAATCAGATGCTTAAGCTACTTCATGTAAGCAGCCTCAAAAATTGCCTGACACATAATAAATGTTGCATAAGCATTTGTTCTTCTTATAACTAATTGGAGATTCTAGCAAAGAAATAGGTGTCTAGAGAAGACATTTATAGGAAATCCAGACCTTTAAAGTGAGATATGAATCATCCAGAAACAGAGGAATCTCCAGAAGAGATCCACAGGCAGCAGACTATAGCACCCTCTTCATGCAATCCCCTATGCCTACTCAATGAAACAAGTGTTGCAGGTGTGAGGTTCCTTGTTTGTGTTTGATCCCATGTGAGTAGGCTTTGGTTGCATGGTAAGTTGTTTCAGAAAATTAACCAATGTATTCAGACCTCTTCTGACCTGTGAATAGAGGAACTTGAGAAAAAAAGAAACAGACAAACAAAAACCAAGATAGATGCCAAGGTAAAGAAGCCATAGAAGAGTGTCCAAAGATGTAGAACTTAAAAAATATAGCAGGCTAGAAAACCAAGCTACTGAATTAAATTCCCATGTAGAAGGAAGAAAAAAACTCGCAAGTTTGGCAATCAAATAACAAGCAAATAAAGGCATAGTTTATGCCATCTCTGGCTGAAAACAAATAAAAAAACGCTCTTTTGTAGTATGATGTAAGTGGTCGAGGTTTAATTAAATAGCCATAGAATAAAAATAATTAAGACAGTTTTATTCTAGAAAGAGAACATAAGATCTGTTCTTTGAATTTACAATCTTGCCATTAATTCCCTTTGATTTAGCAAAAGTCTCTGATATGATTTGGATGTGTCCCCAAAGAAATCTCAACTTGAATTGTATCTCCAAGAATTCCCATGTGTTCTGGGAGGGACCCGGGGGGGGTAGTTGAATCATGGGGGCCTATCCTTCCCTTGCTATTCTCCTGATAGTGAATAAGTCTCACAAGATCTGATGGGTTTATCAGGGGTTTCCACTTCTGCTGCATCTTCATTTTCTCTTGTAAGAAGAGCCTTTGGCCCACCCGCTGTGATTCTGAGGTCTCCCCAGCCATGTGGAACTATAAGTCCAATTAAACATTTTTTGTTCGCAGTTCAGGTGTGTCTTTATCAGCAGGGTGAAAACGGACTAATACAGTCCCTCAATCTCTTTAGGCCTCAGTTTCCACATTCATGAACAGAGACAGTTAAATAAAATGGTCATTAAAGTTTCCTTTGAGAAAAAAAATGTCTATGTTGTATGGTGTCAATGAAGTCTATTCAGATTTCCACTGATTTAAGCAAACCTTAGAACAAACAGCTGGGATCATGACTAAAAGGATAACAAAAATCTATAAGGGAAAATGAACATCACAGTCCTTATTTTGCATTCTACTGGCAAACATATATTACAGGGTGCTGAATGCAGGGTGAATAGTGTTCAGTGGGTTTGACTTGTACAATGGATTAAAGGACAATCTTTTATATCTTGTAAAACATAAAGTATGGATCCCTAGAGATTGGGACATTTTTAGCACAATATATGAAAGTTCTAATATTCAACAGTGGAGAAATGATTTCTACCTTTTTCAGTCAATAAAACCTTTAGAAATCTCAGAAAGACATTTGTTTAATATTAGGAATTTATTCACTTGTATCAAATTGAATTGTTTATTTCATGTGTCTCTCTAATTTCCTTTTCCAAAATAATAATTACAAAATAACCATACAATATTTTGAAACTACATAACAAGAGTGTCACATAAATGAAAAGTGATATTAACTATATTAAACTATTTTTACACATTATTGATACCAACCAAGTTGCATGTTTTTCAATTTATTGTTACAATCCACACATACTGCCATGAAGGAAAATGCACCCAATTAAAATTCAAGTGAGTTGAAAAACTATTCAGAACTTTGAAAAACTGTCATTATTTAAGGAGTTTAGAGAAAACTGTGCTTAAAAAAAATAGAAAAACAGCCAATGCACATAAAAAAGAATTAGGTTGATGCAGAGCACCTCATCTGAATGCAGAGAGAGGGAGGACACTAAACAAGTCAGATTAATATAGAGAAATGGGTTGTTTTCCCAGAATCATTTTGTAATCAGGTAATGTATCACATTATCCAATCATCCCTGACAGGAAGGCTGCTTTCTCCTACCTTCACTAAGAAGAGTGGTGTAAACAGTATCACCTAAAATTATAGCTTTTAAAATTGAATTATATGATTTTACATCAGCCATGTCAGGGTTTTTACAAATTGTTAATCTCCTGGTAAACATTCTCACATCTAAAACACAATTATTATTTATAAACAAAGTGAATGTGTTAGGAAAATGTAACAGATAGTTATTTTGCATAAATTGCCTGCTGTCCCTTAGGACTAGAAAATTAGACACTGCATCTCTAGGGCCATCCTAAAAGGAATATTGATAAGTAAATAGAATAACTGAACATTTGGTAAATTACCATTTCAATGAATTATGTTCTTCCTAAATTCAATAGGCAGCACCTTTCAGGAAATTGTAGAAACTGGGAAATGGATAAGAAAGCATTCTAAAACGAATTAAGAAAACATTGACATTTAATACTAAGCGTTTATATTTAGAAATAAAATAGAATATTTTTCTTCAAATATAACCAACTGTATACTTCCTACAAGGCTGGCATAGGTCTCAGAAAACCTAGCACTTACTCAGCACTCTCCTTGATAAAATGTGGAAATTTAAAAAAAAAATGCAATGCTGTAGTTCTAAGTAGTCAATAGAACCAAAAGCCTAACCCGTTGTGATGCTTAAGTAAATATATATGCCAATATAAATAAAGATCCCAAAGCCCCATATCCCAGAAAGTGAATAGAATATATTCAGAATATTTTCAATTAAAATTGAACTTTCATGTGCTGAAAATGTACTATTTTTTCTTATCAAGTGTATATGTGCTTTTTAATAACTATGTACTTCCAAAGGCAATTATTTTTAAGGTTTATGAATTTTCATGGACATGTATGTTCATTTTTATTACCCCAATTTTTCATTAACTTTTATAAAATGCTTATCATTGTTCTCAAATAATTTTTAAATAATTCAGTACTTCACCTTGGGAAGTACAGCTCCTAAGTTTTCTAAGGAAAAACTTTGACATCTTCCCTACAGCTTTGTAGAAATTACATGGACAGAATTGTATTTATGTGATTTCTTCCCAGTACACATTGTTATTTATGTGATTTCTGACACTATTTAAAAAAAAAAAAAACTTAAACATATGTTTGTCAAAATCCATCTGAATGCTTAGGTAAGCCACATTGGGTATGTTTTACTTCTAACTCTTCATCTTCCCATTTCCATATTATAGATTGAATGAGCTCTTAAGTAACTTAGGATTTAAGAAACTTAGGTTTTAGATTTTCAAGCAGTGCATAAAAATCTTAAATGACTGTTTCAGGCATTTGATTGTATTTACATCACATACATAGAGGAATATAATATTCTAAATATGAAGATTCCTCAATAAGTATGTTGGAATTGAATTGTATTTTAATGACGAATTTTGCCCACTCTCTCTCTCTCTCTCTCTTTCTCTCTTTCTCTCTCTCCCTCTCCCTCTCTCTCTCTCTCTATATATATATAAACACTAGGTTTTATTAATTTCTATTAATACATTAATTCCTTCAGTAAACGTAAGTTTTAGTACGCTTCATCTGTCAAGCACTGAAATCAACATTGACGTTGCAGAAATGAGGATTATCTACTGCTTTCAAATAATTCACAAAATTCGTTTATCTCTAATCATTTTAAACTGTCTATATCATATTCAGAACTTTGCAAAACTGTCATTATTTAAGGAGTTTAGAGAAAACTGTACTTTAAAAAAAAAAAAGAAAAACAGCCAATGCACATAAAAAAGAATTAGGATGATGCAGAGCACGTCATCTAAATGCAGAGAGATACGTAATACTTTCTAGCCATGCTTCTGTTTTCTAATTCCATCATATCTTGTTATCTAACCAACTAATGGTCAACTTTTACTCATGGCAGCTCAGCTACCAACCCCACTTCTTTTAGGCCCTGCTTTTTCATTTCCCTGCTTTGTCACTTGCCTGTTACCTTGCAGTTATTTGAATCTTCTGCAAGTCAGTATTACAATTGGATATTCATTTATCTCTAGCCTGCGATTTTAATGAGTTATGGGACACAAAGCAGAAAGATAAGAATTACTGCTTTGGAAATCATCTTTGATAGTTTTCTGACTAGTGATGTAAACCAAAGTAATTTGGCACAGCATCAATGAATGTGTAAGGGTCAAGGTTGCACCCCTACAAATGCAATGAACCAATTTGTGATACAGAATTGTCTTCTGTATACAAGGCTGAATGAATTTCTTTGGGGCTTTTGGGCAAGGGGCAGGCACCCCTTCTCGGTGGGGAAGAGTTAGGTTCATCAGGGTATGAATGAATGAGTGATTAGGATGTGCATTATTTCCACTTCCCAGTGCATGTCACTGGGCCTCACATACAGTTGCTGTTATCCTATTTTCTTACTTTGAAGGGCTTATGAAAATTAAAATGTTTCACTATCATGAAATATCACTATATAATAATAAAATTCCCTTCTTTGACATGAAAATGCTTATGCTCATATTTCTTTTTTTTAATTTTTCAATTTGACAAGACTCATCCTATATCCTTCTTTGAAATTATAATATTTTTAAAGATTTTTTTCATAAAGTAGAACAGGCTTCAAATAATATTTCATTTCTGGTTATAAAATCTAAAGAATACAAAAAATAGAATTTAATTTGAAAAGTCTTCGAGATAAATTTTTTCCTGTATACAGAGCCATTTCTTCAGGGATAGTTCCATTATCAGGTGTGCACGAAACCCTGGGGATAATGAAACTATTTCATTTTCCATTTGTTTAGGAAGGGCTAGAAGGCTATTTATGTACTAATAGGTTTATTAATAAAACTGAAAAAGCAATAACCTCACCTGTATAGTGATCAGTGAAGCCAGAGATAATGAAAAACCCACTTTCTATAAAAGGAATTTTATGGCTCTCATGACCATCTTTGATATTTTTAATAATGATTCAATTTCATGAACTTTTCTTTTTTTTTTGTTTGCATATGTCCCTCTACATTTTATTTTAAACTAAACGAAAAATATTTTATTTGCATGGCTATTATAAAATGCAAATAAACCTCTTGCAAATTAATAAAACTCCTTCATGTTAGTGCTACTCATTATAATCTATTTATTTGGGGACTGTGGTAGCTACATATTTTTCAGCATATGTCCTTAGCCAAGTTTTCAATGATATCCTTCCAAAGAAAGTTATACTTTTTCGGGTTTTTTGTTTTTTGTTTTGAGATGGAGTCTTGCTCTGTCACCCAGGCTGGAGTGCAGTAGTGCAATCTCAGCTCCTGCAAGCTCCACCTCCCAGGTTCATGCCATTCTCCTGCCTCAGCCTCCCGAGTAGCTGGGACTACAGGCGCCCGCCACCACGCCCGGCCAATTTTTTGTGTGTGTTTTTAGTAGAGACAGGGTTTCACCGTGTTAGCCAGGATGGTCTCGATCTCCTGACCTCGTGATCCACCTGCCTTGGCCTCCCAAAGTGCTGGGATTACCAAGTTATACTCTTTAATGACAGGTCTACAATAAGGTGAACTGGCTATTTCCAGTACTGTATCTCTGTTGCAGTACTATACAAAGTAGAAAATTAGGGAGGAAATAATTTTAAAAATACATTATTCTATGTGTGCTAAAATAAAATTATAGATTCTACAGCTATGTTGGTATACATGTGACTGACTATTATGAAAATTTTTTGTTTAAACAATCTGTTAATAATACTAAATTTACTTTCCATAGAAGTTCTATCATATATTAAAAACATCATTTTGTAAGATGATTATTCCTCTTTGAAAGGAAATATAATAAATAGTTTATCATTTACCTTTTAAACTTAAATATGTTGTTACCATCAAGTCTAGATCTCAAGCTGTATCCACTTTTAGGCCAACGTGACCAAATAAGACTCTACCCACATTGTCTGATAATTTAATGTAATGTATTTTAACTAGCAAATATTACCAGCCTGATGTGACTATGCCATTGTAAATGTAGTCATTCTATGTACAAAGAGTCTGGGACAACATAATGGATAAAAATTGATAGAATAATGGGTCATTATATTTAAAATGATGAAAGAGAGATGGATTTTGAGGAATTTAATTATGATAAAATTTAGACGTGCTGCAATTAGCAAAAGAAGAAACTTAGAGATATAATAAATTCAGGATAGCTAGAAGGCAGAACTAAGCAGAACTATAAAAGGAGGCAAATGATGGTAGTTGGCTAAGCAAAAGGATTCATAAAGCATGAGACAAAATGGATCCTGTCAGCAAAAAAGGTAAGGATGAGACCAGTTAAGACAAAAATACCATAAATGCTTTTGAATAATTTTAGTTCTAGATATGAAATGTGAATGTATATCTTTGTGAATCCATCAAATAAATATTTAAAGTATATATTTATTAATATATTATTATTTGAAGTTATTTTATTAAAAAGTTAAAAATAAATTTGTTTTTTTTTTAATTGGCAGTGAGTGTACAGAAACTACTTTTCAATAAATGAACTTAGTAGCCAGAGTATCTCATACTTTAACAAATGCCAAAGGAGTGCAATATGGATCATTAAAGGTAAGTTGAAACTGTTATAAAGAATGGTAAAATACATACATGTACTTTCTACAGGGAATAAATGATTCTTTACCATTAGAAAAAAATGAGTCTCTGCCACAGAAAATGTGAGCTAAATTTTATTCAAAATAAATGATAAATTCGGTATGCCTGTCACTGGAAAGGAAAATTCCGAGATTCCAAGAGTACTGGAGGAATTTACAAAGATAGATGATTAACTTTAATTTCCAGAGGTTGAAGAAAAATCTATAATTCAATTTTGGGAATATTTTATTGAAAATTTTTCTTGATGTCTACCAGATTCATGATTCTCCATGATTCTTTGAACAAAGAAACTTGAAGAATATAAGAATGTAAACACAAGGTGTTTTTAAATTCATGAAACAAATGTGTCCTTTTCCCATTTTTAAAATTGTTTATTCATAGTTCCCAGCGTTTCTCAACTATTTTTGGAGAATCATGGGTGCCATTTTTGGATCTGATAACAACATCTGTTCTTTCCCCAGAAAAACTTCTTACTCTTATCAGACTATTTGGCAAATGAGTTCATAATGTTCATAAATGCACTGAATTCAAGTTGATAACCACTGATGTACATTTTAAGTTTCCAGGAACAGGCTTATTAACCAACGTTATACTTGCTTTAAAGAAACATTAAAGCTTCTCTGTCAGTCTTCCCTATAGCCACACTGGCATTCAAGGAAATGTATTAGATTCTGTTTACAAGCAAAGAAAATGAAGGCACAAGAATTGACCACTGATTGAAAATTGTCTGCAGACTACCATTCTATATAAATCTACTTCAAGATATTTATTATCACTTCCCTCCTTGGAGCCTTTCAGTTTATTTTCTCATAATTGTCTAATCAGATAAAAAGTAATCACAAATGTGTTCTCTAGATTCATATTTATTAGCAATCTAGACAATCAAAGCTAATGTATTTTTTAAGCCCGTAGTTTGGATTTTTTAAATGCCTATTGTGTTGTAAGATATCAGAAGATGAAAACTGGATATTTTCCAACAGTGCCATCCTATGTTCCCAAATGAAGAGAAAATTCATTTATGTTCCTGAATCAGGTTTTGCCTAAATAATCTAGATTTTTTGCAGCATAATTTCAATGTATGTCCCTCGGACAATGCTTATAACTATATTGAACACAAAAGAGCTACAGTTCTAGTCAATTAAAAAATAAACATTATTTAAAAGCTGATAAATCTTTTTAGAATCATTAGAATTACTATACTTTTAAAACTTTACATTTTCCATTTTGGACTATGCAATGAAAATCATATATGTCTTCATTTGAACCTATAATAAATTGACAACCTTGTTATTTCAGTTCTATCCAGTATGTTTTTTTTATTTTTTATTTTTTTATTTTTTTATTTTTTATTTTTATTTTTTTTAATTATTATACTTTGAGTTCTAGGGTACATGTGCATAACGTGCAGGTTTGTTACATATGTATACTTGTGCCATGTTGGTGTGCTGCACCCATCAACTCGTCAGCACCCATCAACTCGTCATTTACATCAGGTATAACTCCCAAAGCAATCCCTCCCCCCTCCCCCCTCCCCATGATAGGCCCCAGTGTGTGATGTTCCCCTTCCCGAGTCCAAGTGATCTCATTGTTCAGTTCCCACCTATGAGTGAGAACATGCGGTGTTTGGTTTTCTGTTCTTGTGATAGTTTGCTGAGAATGATGGTTTCCAGCTGCATCCATGTCCCTACAAAGGACACAAACTCATCCTTTTTGATGGCTGCATAGAATTCCATGGTGTATATGTGCCACATTTTCTTAATCCAGTCTGTCACTGATGGACATTTGGGTTGATTCCAAGTCTTTGCTATTGTGAATAGTGCTGCAATAAACATACGTGTGCATGTGTCTTTATAGCAGCATGATTTATAATCCTTTGGGTATATACCCAGTAATGGGATGGCTGGGTCATATGGTACATCTAGTTCTAGATCCTTGAGGAATCGCCATACTGTTTTCCATAATGGTTGAACTAGTTTACAATCCCACCAACAGTGTAAAAGTGTTCCTATTTCTCCACATCCTCTCCAGCACCTGTTGTTTCCTGACTTTTTAATGATCGCCATTCTAACTGGTGTGAGATGGTATCTCATTGTGGTTTTGATTTGCATTTCTCTGATGGCCAGTGATGATGAGCAACTTACAAGGGATGTAAAGGACCTCTTCAAGGAGAACTACAAACCACTGCTCAGTGAAATAAAAGAGGACACAAACAAATGGAAGAACATACCATGCTCATGGATAGGAAGAATCAATATAGTGAAAATGGCCATACTGCCCAAGGTTATTTATAGATTCAATGCCATCCCCATCAAGCTACCAATGAGTTTCTTCACAGAATTGGAAAAAACTGCTTTAAAGTTCATATGGAACCAAAAAAGAGCCCGCATTGCCAAGACAATCCTAAGTCAAAAGAACAAAGCTGGAGGCATCACGCTACCTGACTTCAAACTATACTACAAGGCTACAGTAACCAAAACAGCATGGTACTGGTACCAAAACAGAGATATAGACCAATGGAACAGAACAGAGTCCTCAGAAATAATACCACACATCTACAGCCATCTGATCTTTGACAAACCTGAGAGAAACAAGAAATGGGGAAAGGATTCCCTATTTAATAAATGGTGCTGGGAAAATTGGCTAGCCATAAGTAGAAAGCTGAAACTGGATCCTTTCCTTACTCCTTATACGAAAATTAATTCAAGATGGATTAGAGACTTAAATGTTAGACCTAATACCATAAAAATCCTAGAGGAAAACCTAGGTATCCAGTATGTTTTTAAGTACAACAATGTAACACTTCACTTTCCTAGTGATCTAAAAGACAGTATTTTAAAATTGGAAGAGTCCATTAATTCTACCAAAGGTTGAAAAGTATTAATCTTTTGGGTTTCTGCACTATATTTTTTCTATGTCTAAAAGCACTTCTTCAACTACTCACTTTCAAATAAATCCTTTCAAATAATTAAAAGATGCTTGGACAAATTACATTTGATTTAAGAACATTTTGAGTCAAAGTAATAGCATAGTAAGGCCACTTCACTTAGCATTCTTTTTCATTCTGCAATTTCAATGGCACTAGTATTACTATCACGTCGGAGAATGCTGGTAAATGGTTTGGCTGCCCTGGCATTTAAAAACAGTAAATGCAATTAAGCTTGGATACATAGATCACTCTTCAAATACTTGGCAATCTTTTTAAGAAAATACAAAAGTAGAGAAAAGTACTTGGAGAAGCTTTCTCAACAACTTTGCAGAAAGGTTGGAAAAGGAAATACTTCACCAAATAATTGAGAAGAAGCCCACACAAGCCAAAGAGTGCATTCATCACATTTTCCTACTAAAAATATTCTGTAACAAAATGCTCTTTCCAGTAAAGAACAACAAAGTAAATCAACTCTTTTTAAGACAAACGTGGCAAAACAAATCACTTTTCCAAAAAATCACTCTTCCAAAAAAAATGTAAAATGTTTTATCCACATATTTGTGTATCAAAGATCATAAAGATAAGAGTCATAGATAAAATTTATTTCACCTATGTACCCTGAGGATTAATATTGAGAAAATATTTTTAATTAAGATTACTGAAGTTTGGTGGTTTTATGCTACACTAACATTGATTATGGAGTGTCTCAACCAAGTGGAACTCTCTTGTCCTCTGTGGATTTTACTGGGTATTTTAGTTTCCTCTAGGATTCTTAGTATTTATTAATATTGTAAGATACATTCTTGGAACATCAGTTTTAAATGTGTTTATTGAGACAGTTAATACAGCGGAAACATGAGTGAGTGCTTTAATAAAATCAATCAATCAAACTTTTGTTAGGAAACAGAAAGTCCCATGGTGACTGTGCATACATGACTCACTGTTCGGGTGATTAAGAAGCATATGTTAGCATCTTCTAGAACCATCTATAAATGCCAGATTTATATCAGAGACAACAAATGAAAAATCTCCCTTTAAAATTGTGACTTCACATTAGAGACTTTGTCCTCATTCATGAGACACTGAGGGTCTGAGGGCACACGTGGCCTATATATATTGCAAGTAAATAATTATCCAATAGCACTTATTTGGCAAATATGTATTGCATGCCTATACACTAGCAATAAAACTGATATTCTAGTGGAAAATACAAGAAACAAGTGAATAAAAAGTTAAAACACAGATACTTGAGAAATACTAGGTGACTAACAACATGGTGTCATTTGAGAGAATTACAGGAATTGACTTACTGACTTTAGATAAGAGGGCAGACAAATGCCTTTCTTAAGTAATGTTTAGGCTGATTTCTAAAGCTGAGAAGATCTTAGGCATATACAAAGATATGAAAAAGCATTTCCATACAAAAGCAGTCATCCAAAAAAATATGTAGTATCTACTACATATTGCTGTGCTCAACTCTATACAAGGTCAATACAAAATTGCTTTTCATTACACTTTACTCATATTTTTTATTATCTTACATAGCAAGTCAAAAATGAAACATTGGATCTAAGTGATTCTGTCTTCACAGTTTTGTAGGGAATATTTTCTACTATCTAGGCCACAAATCCTGTCTTCTTAACATCATCGACCATCAATTAAAACTAGGTCAGCAACTATAGAGGTTTAAAAAAGCCACATTAATATCCCTGACACTTCTGCTGATGTTAGTTGTACTTCTCTTTGCTCTGGTGCAGTGGTGAATGCATTCTGGAGTCTCAAGTCATTAGTGACTCTCTTCTACAATTAATACACCAGGTAAGTGACATCAGACATTACAGTCTAAACTTTATGCTCAGTAAAAAACCGTAATTCACACTAATTTATATTTTGTTGCATTTACATTGGAGTCACGTTCTATACAAGCAAAAAATATATTTTTTATTTTAACAATAAAATAAGAATATGATTCAGAATTAAAAAGCATGTTTTCTTCTACCATTTAATTAAATTATTTTTATTGAATTATACAGTTATACAAGATGAGTGGTATGATTATTATGTAATCAGCCAAAATAAGATCTGATACCAGTTCCTCTGCAGTGTTCTCTTACCATACAATGTTTCAAATCTCATTCAATTTAAATAAAATATTTTTCAGCAAGAAATACAGTTCTGTGCTCCCAAATGTAACATGTACTCATGTTTTGGTCATGTATATCCTGATTTGGGTCATTGTTCTCTTAATATTATACACACGCAAAGGGGATGGACAACAACACTTAGGACCTCAAGCTCTGCAGTCAAACAGGGCTCTGAATTCTAGCTCTTCAATTTACTATTTGTAACTTCAGGTGAGCTACTTAACATCCCTGCCTCTTTGCAAATATGCAAAATGGAGGTAACAATACCTGGTTTAAAAGATATTATCAGGATTAAGTAATGTTACATACTTGATGTATTGCTGGCACATGGTAAAGATTAAAAATTGAAAGTTGTTAATTACTATTATTGCACATTGAAGTTAAAATTGTTATATAAAAAAGTAAAATTTTCTGATATTTTTAGCACTTTTTATATGCTGCAATCATCCAAATCCTACCCATCATTTAGGATCTCTCAAATATAAACTCATTGATAACATGAGCCATCTTGCTGTATTTCTACTCAATGTGTAGAATAATTGGAATTAACCACAAAGAAAAACTTGATCAAAGCACTCACTTCAACCTCAAAATATTAAAATTAAAAATTAGCAATATTTTAACATTTTTCAAAGAAGGTGCTATAAAATACATTTTTCTCAAAAGTTTTTAGTTACTCTTTTCAATGACTTTTCAAATGTTGGGGAGACTTCTTTCATAGAAAATTCTAATATAACAAATCACATGATTTGGTAAAGAAAGAAATGAGAGTCACCTACAAAATATTTTTTGAAAAAGTTCAATGCTGACCTATTGTTAAAGTTTTTTAATGCAACTCTCACATGATGTAAAACAATTTTAAAACTTGGAATCCATTACTATTCAGAACTACAAAATTTTACTTATCTTTATTACCTTTATAAGGGCACATTTTCAACTCAGTGTCCTCTTTTCCTCTAATCCCACTAAGGGCTTTTATCCCTTTGCTTATCTTGACTCTCACCAGACTTGCCTCACTCTTCAGAGTTTAGCATGAATATTGTCTCTTCACAGATGCCTTTTCCCCTGCCACTCCATCACAAGTATCTGAACCAGAGTGACATGATCAAAATAGCCCTAGTATCTCCACAAAATCAATATGTAACAACTACTCAAGGTCAAAAACAGCTCAAGGGGAGCTCTGAAGTACAATTAAGAAACTGCAGCAACCCTGTGGAGCATAAAAACTGAAGGTAGCCACACAAAAAACGTAAGAAGCATTACCTGCATCACCTCATCCACCAAGAGGTCACAACTCAGGACAAAGAGGAATCTTCATAGCTGTGACTTCTCAGTCCCCAGGGGAAAAGAACAGCAGGAGGACCCTTATAGCCTAGCTGCTAAGGTACCCCACAAGCCTCACCCTTGGTAACCCCCTTGAGTGCCCATCCCCCAAACCTGGAGCACATTAAATATCATATTAAAAGGATTACACAACATGACCATGTGGGATTTATCTTTGGGATGCAGGAATAGTTCAATATATGCAAATCAAACAATGTGATATACCACATTAACAGAATGAAAGACAAAAAGTATAAAATCATCACGATATATTCAAAAAAAGCACTTGACAAAAATTTAACACTCATTCACATAAAAACTCTAAACAAAAGAGGTATAGAAGGAACTTATCTCATCCACAATAAAGGTCACACGTGAAAAGCTCACAGCTAACACAAAAATCAATGGGATTATTATGGAAGCTTTTATTTTACAATCTGGTACAATAAAAGATGCCCACTCTCACACTTTTGTTCAACATAGTACAGTAAGCTTCAGAGAGAGGAATTAGACAAGAGAAAAAAATGAGACATTCATATCAGAAAGGAAAAAGTAAAATTATCTCTGTAGATGACCTGATAAAATATGTGAAAAACCCTAAAAAGTCCAGCAAAAAGCTGTTAGAACTAATTGTTTTAAATTCAGCAAAGTTGAAAGATACTAAATCAACCTATGAAAATCAGTGTCTTTTTTGGTGCCAGTACCATGCTGTTTTTGTTACTGTAGGCTTGTAGTATACTTTGAAGTCAGGTAGCATGATAACTCCAGCTTTGTTCTTTTTGCTTAGTATTGTCTTGGCTATACGGAATATTTTTTGGTTCCATATGAAATTTAAAATAGTTTTTTTCTAATCCTGTGAAGAATGTCAATGGTAGTTTAATGGTAATAGCATTGAATCTGTAAATTACTTTGGGCAATATGGCCATTTTCATGATATTGATTTTTCCTATCTATGAGGATGGAATGTTTTTCCATTTGTTTGTGTCCTCTCTTATTTCCTTGAGCAGTGGTTTCTAGTTCTCCTTGAAGACGTCCTTCACATCCCTTGTAAGCTGTATTCCTAAGTATTAAATTCTTTTTGTAGCAATTGTGAATGGGAGTTAATTCATGATTTGGCTCTCTGCTTGTCTATAGTTGGTCTATAAGAATGCTTGTGATTTTTGCATGTTGATTTTGTATCTTGAGAATTTTCTGAAGTTGCTTATCAGCTAAAGGAGTTTTTGGGCTGAGATGATGGGATTTTCTAAATATATAACCATGTCATCTGAAAACAGGGACAATTTGACTTTCTCTCTTCCTAACTGAATACACTTTATTTATTTCTCTTGCCTAATTGTCCTAGCCAGAACTTCCAATACTATGTTGAATAGGAGTGGTGAGGGAGGGCATCCTTGTCTTGTGCTAGTTTTCAAAGGGAAGGCTTCCAGCTTTTGCCCGTTCAGCATGATATTGGCTATGAGTTTGTCATAAATAGCTCTTATTATTTTTAGATGTTTCATCAACACCTAGTTTATTGAGATTTTTTAACATGAAGGGATGCTGAATTTTATCAAAGGCCTTATCTGGATCTATTGCGATAATCATGTGGTTTTTGTCCTTGGTTCTGTTTATGTGATGGATTGCGTTTATTGATGTGCATATGTTGACCAGCCTTGCATCCCAAGGATGAAGCAGACTTGATCATGGTGGATAAGCTTTTTGATGTGTTGCTGAATTTGGCTTGCCAGTATTTTACTGAGGATTTTCACATCGGTGTTCATCAGGGATATTAGCCTGAAGTTTTCCTTTTTGGTGTGTCACTCCAAGTTTTGGTATCAGGATGATACTGGCCTCATAAAATGAGTTAAGGAGGAGACCCTTCTTTTCAATTGTTTGGAATAGTTTCAGAAGGGGTGGTACCAGCTCCTTGTTGTACATCTAGTAAAATTCCACTGTGAATCCATCTGGTCCTGGGCTTTTTTGATTGGTAGGCTATTTATTACCACCTTAAATTCAGAACTTGTTATTGGTCTATTCAGGAATTCAGCTTCTTCCTGGTTTAGTATTTGGAGGGTGTATGTGTCCAGGAATTTATCCATTTCTTCTAGATGTTCTAGTTTATTCACATAGAGGTGTTTATAGTATTCTCTGATTGTAGTTTGTATTTCTGTGGGGTCAGTGGTGATATCTCCTTTATCATTTTTTATTGCATCTATTTGATTCTTCTCCATTTTCTTCTTTATTAGTCTAGCTAGCAGTCTATCTATTTTGTCAATTTTTTCAAAAACAGAGCTTCTGAATTCATTGCTTTTCTGAAGGGTTTTTTTGTGTCTCTATCTCCTTCATTTCTGCTCTGTCCTTAGTTATTTCTTGTCTTCTGCTACCTTTCAGATTTGTTTGCTCTTGCTTCCCTAGTTCTTTTAATTGTGATGTTAGGGTGTTGATTTGAGATCTTTCCAACTTTCTAATGTGCGCATTTAGTGCTATAAATTTCCCTCTCAATACTGCTTTAGCTGTGCCCCAGAGATTCTGGTACATTGTCTCTTTGTTCTCATTGGTTTCAAAGAACTTATTTATTTCTGCCTAAATTTCGTTTTTTGCCCAGGAGTCACACAGGAGCAGGTTGTTCAAGTTCCATGTAGTTATGTGGTTTTGAGTGAGTTTCATAATCCTGAGTTCTAATTTGATTGCACTGTGGTCTGAGAGACTGTTGTGATTTCAGTTCTTTCGCATTTGCTGAGAAGTGTTTTACTTCCAATTATGTGGTCAATTTTAGAATAAATGCTGTGTGGTACTGAGAAGATGTATGTTCTGTTGATTTGGGGTGGGGAGTTCTGTAGATGTCTATTAGGTCCACTTGGTCCAGAGGTGGGTTCAAATCCTGAATATCCTTGTTAATTTTCTGCCTCATTGATCTAATACTGACATTGTGGTGTTAATGTTTCCCACTATTATTGTGTGGGCATCTAGGTCTCTTTGTAGGTCTCTAAAAACTTGTTTTCTTAATCTGAATGCTCCTGTATTGGGTGCACATATATTTAGGATAGTTAGCTTTTCTTGTTGCATTGATCCCTTTACCATTATGTAATGCCCTTGTTTGTCTTTTTTGATGTTTGTTGGTTTAAAATCTGTTTTATCAGAGACTAGGATTGCAACCCCTGCTTTTTTTTTTTCTCTCCATTTGACTGGTAAATTTTCCTCTATCCCTTTATTTTGAGCCAATGTGTATCTTTGCACATGAGATGGGTCTCCTCAATATAGCACACCAATGGGTCTTGACTCTTTATCCAAATTGCCAGTCTGTGTCTTTTAATTGGGGCATTTAGCCCATTTACATTTAAGGTTAATATTGTTATGTGTAAATTTAATCCTGTCATCATGATGTTAGCTTGTTATTCTGCATACTAGTTGATGCAGTTTCTTCATAGTGTCATTGGTCTTTATATTTTGGTGTGTTTTTGCAGTGACTGGTATTGGTTTTTCCTTTCCATATTTAGTTCTTCCTTCAGGAGCTCTTGCAAGGCAGGCCTGGTGGTGACAAAATCCCTCAGCATTTGCTTGAATGGAAAGGATTTTATTTCTCCTTTCCTTATGAAGCTTAGTTTGGCTGTATATGCAATTCTGGGTTGAAGATTATTTTCTTTAAGAATGTTGAATATTGGCTCCCAATGTCTTCTGGCTTGTAGGGTTTCTGCTGAGAGATTGGCTATTAGCCTGATGGGCTTTCCTTGTAGGTGACCTGACCTTTTCTCTCTGGCTGCCGTTAACATTTTTTCCTTCATTTTGACCTTGGAGAATCTGATGATTGTGTGTTTTAGGGTTGATCTTCTTGTGGAGTATCTTGGTGGTGTTCTCTGTATTTCTTGAACTTGAATGTTGGCCTGTCTTTCTAGGTTGGGGAAGTTATCCTGGATAATATCCTGAAGTGTTTTCCAACATGGTTCCATTCTCTCCCTCTCTTTCAGGTACTCCAATCAATGATAGTTTTAGTCTTTTTACATAGTCCCATATTTCTTGGAAATTTTATTTGTTCCTTTTCATTATTTTTTCTCTAACCTTGTCTGCATGCCTTATTTCGACAAGATGATCTTCAAACTCTGACATCCTTTCTTCTGCTTGATTAATTTGGCTACTGATGCTTCACGAAGTTCTTGTCTGTGTTTTTCAGCTCCATCAGGTTATTTATGTTCCTCTCTAAACTTGTTATTCTAGTTAGCAGCTCCTGTGACCTTTTATCAAGGTTTTTAGCTTCTTTACTTTGGGTTAGTACATGTTCCTTTAGCTTAGTGGAGTTTGTTATTACTCACCTTCTGAAGCCTACTTCTGTCAATTTACCCATGTCATTCTCTGTCCAGTTTTGCACCCTTGCTGGAGAGGTGTTGTAATCATTTGGAAGAGAGGAGGCATTCTGGCTTTTGGAATTTTGAGCTTTCTGTGCTGTTTTTTTCCTCATCTTAATTGATTTATCTACCTTTGATCTTTTAGGCTGATGATCTTTGGATGGGGTTTTTGGGAGGGCATCTTTTTGTTGTTGGTGGTGGTGGTGTTTTTGTTGCTTTCTGTTTGTTAGTTTTTCTTGTTGTCAGGCCCCTCTTCTGCAAGTCTCTGCAATTTGCTGGAGGTCTATTCCCAACCTTGTTTGCCTAAATATCACCAGCGCAGGCTGCAGAACAGCAAAAATTGCTGCCTGCTCCTTCCTCTGGAAGCTTCATCCCAGGGGGGCACCCACCTGATGCCAGCCAGAGCTCTCCTGTGTGAGGTATCTGTTGACCCCGGTTGGGAGGTCTCACCCAGTCAGGAGGCACAGCGTCAGGGACACCCACTTAAGGAGGCAGTCTGTCCCTTAGCAGAGCTGCTGTGCTGTGCTGAGAGTATTCCCCTTGCCAGAATCAGCTGCTCTCTTCAGAGCTGGCAGGCAGGAAAGGTTAAGTCTGCTGAACCTGCGACTGCAGCCACCCCTCCCCCAATGTACTCTGTCCCAGGGAGACGTGTGTTTGGTCTGTAAGCCCCTTACTGGAGCTGCTGGATTTCCTGCAGAGATCCCCTGCACCCAGTGAGGAGGAATCTAGAGAAACAGTCTGGCCACAACCACTTTGCCACACTGTGGTGAATTCTGCCCAGTCAAACCTCCCAATCTCCTTAGCACTGTCAGGGGTACACTGCCTACTAAAGACACAGTAATGGCAGTCACTCCTTCCCCCATCAAAGTGGATCTTCCCAGGCTGACTCCAGACTGCTCTGCTGGCAGTGAGAATTTCAAGCCAGTGGTTCTTACCTTGCTGGGCTCCTTGGGAGTGGGACTCATTAAGTGAGACCGCTTGGCTTCCTGGCTTTAGCCCCCTTTCAGGAGAATGAATGGTTCTCCTGTCTCATTGGGGTTCCAGTTGCCACTGGAGTATGAGAAAATTCTTGCAGCTCAGTGCCTACCCAAACAGCTGTCAGTCTTGTGCTTGAAACCCAAGACCCTGGTGGTATAGACTCATGAGGCAATCTTCTGATCTGTGGATTGCAAAAATCCATGGACAAAGCATAGTACCCAGGGTGGACAGCACAGTCCCTCACTGCTTCCCTTGGCTGGGGGAGGGAGGTCCCCTGGCTCCATGCACTTCCCAGGTGAAGCAACACCCCATCCTGCTTCTGCTCACTCTCTGTGGGTTGCAACAATTGCCTAACCAGTCCCAATGAGATGAACTTGGTACCTCAGTTGGAAATGCAGAAATCATCCACCTTCTGCATTGGTCTCGTTGGGAGCTACAGACCAGACCTGTTTCTATTTGGCTGTCTTGGCCCCTGCCAGGTCATAATATTTTTCCCAGTGGAGTGACCCAAAACTTCATTTCTGAAGGGTCTGGGCCATTTACAGTCCTGTCTGGATTGGGCTGTTTTAGTTACCCATTGACCTTAATCCCAGGGCATGGTAATACTAAGAGACACCCCAGTAGATCTCCGGTATTCCATGCATACTCTTCCTTACCACTGTTGTGGAGTAGTAGACTGATTTCATCTTGATAGTCCGGGTCAGTCACCCCAGCCAACACTGTAACTCCCTTCTTAGCTTGACGACTTATAGGTAGGAGCCCAAAGTGTTCAGGTGGCAATCTTAACTTCCAGTTTAATGGAATTGTTGCTATTTCTCCTGGTGGCAGCATTTCTCCCTCTGGAACTAAGACCTCTAGGCCAGCAGAACTTAATGTCATGGGAACAAAAAGCAAAAATTTTGCTAGTGGATCACTAGGGGTGATGGTGAGTGGTGCCATTTCCACTTCTACCCCTTGATGCCTGCACTGATGAATCCTGGCTATGGGAGAAACAGTACCATATATTGGACACTGATTCAGAGCATACATGGCCTTCCAGAGAAGTTTGGCCCAGCCGCGCAAAGTATTGTCACCTACCTGGCATTGTAATTGTGAGTTCAAAAGGCCATTCCACCATTCTATCAATCCAGCTGCTTCAGGATGATGGGGAACATGGTAAGACTAGGGAATTCCATGAGCATGAGCCCACTGCTGCACTTCTTTAGCCATAAAGTGAGTACCTTGGTCTGAAGCAATGTTATGTGGAATACCATGATGGTGGATAAGGCATTTCGTGAGTCCATGGATGGTAGTCTTGGCAGAGGCATTGCATGCCGGATAAGCAAACCCATATCTGGAGTAAGTGTCTAGTTCAGTGAAGACAAACCTCTGCCCTTTCCATGATGAAAGAACTCCCATATAATCAACCTGCCACCAGGTAGCTGGTTGAACACTCCAAGGAATGGTGCCATATGGAGGGCTCAGTGTTGGTCTTTGCTGCTGGCAACTTGGGAACTCAGGTGTGGCCATAGCCAGGTCATTCTTTGTGAGTGGAAGTCCATTTTGCCGAGCCCATACATAACCTCCATCCCTGCCACCATGGCCACTTTGTTCATGGGCCCATTGGGTGATGACAGGGGTAGCTGGGTAAAGAGGTTGATTGGTGTCCACAGAATGGGTCATCCTCTCCAATTGATTTTTAAAATTCTTCTCTGCTGAGGTCACCCATTAGTGAGCACTCACATGGGATACAAATGTCTTCACAGTTTTGGACCACTCAGAGAGGTCCATCCACATACCACACATCTCTTCCCCCAAATTTTTTCATCACCAATTTTCCAATCATGCTTTTCCCAAGTCCCTGACCATCCAGCCAAACCATTGGCTACAGACCATGAATCAGTATATAATAACACATTTGGCCATTTCTCCTTCCATGCAAAGTGCACAACCACATGCACTGCTCGAAACTCTGCCCCCTGGAAAGACTGTCCTTCACCACTGTCCTTCAGGGATGTCCTTGAAAGAGGCTACAGTACTACAGCTGTCCACTTTCTGGTGGCGCCTGCATATCGTGCAGCCCATCTGTGAACCAGGCCCTAGTCATCTCTTTCTCTGTCAACTGATCATAGGGAACTCCCCATGAGTCTGTTGATGCAGGCTGCGAAGAGAAGGAAGGGCAGCAGGAGTGGAGACCATGGGCATTTGAGCCACTTCCTCAGGTAATGTACTTCAGGACCTGTTCAAGCTCGATCACATATATCCCACTTCCATTTGATGATGGAATCCTGCTATGCACGACCCACTTCTTTGTGGATAGATGGGTCAGAAAGCACACAGTTCATGGCAAGTTCAGGTCACATGATGACTTGATGACCCATAGTCAAACGTTGAGTTTCCAACAAAGCCCAGTAACAGGCCAAGAACTGTCTCTCAAAAGGAAAGTAGTTATCTGCAGAAGATGGCAGTACCTTGCTCCAAAATCCTGGAGGCCTCCACTGTGATTCACCTATGGGGGCCTGCAAAAGGCTCCAAACAGCATACTTATCTGTCACTGATAGCTCAAGCACCACTGGATATGCTGGGTCATATGACCCAAGTGGCAGAGCAGCTTGCACACCAGCCTGAACCTATTGCAGAGCCTTCTCCTGTTCTGGACCCCACTCATAACTGGCAGCCTTTGGGTCACTTCATAAATGGGCCAGAGTAACACACCCATATGAGGAATGTGTTGCCTCCAAAATCCATATAGGCCCACTAGGCATTGTGTCTCTTTCCTTGTTGTAGGAGAGGCCAAATGCAACAACATATTCTTCACCTGAGAAGGAATATCTCAACAGGCCCCATACCACTGGACCCCTAGAAATTTTACTGAGGGAGAGGGTCCCTGAATTTTAATCCAGTTTAAAATTCTGACATGCAAATGTCTCACCAACAAGTCCAGTGTGTTTGCTACTTCTTGATCACTGGATGCAATCAGCATAATGTCATCAATGTAATGGACCAGTGTGATACATTGTGGAAGCAAAAAGTGATCAAGCTCTCTCCAGATATAAATATGACACAAAGCCAGAGAGTTGAGATATCCCCGCTGTAGGACAGTAAAGGTATATTGATGGCCTTGACAGCTGAAGATAAATTGCTTCTGGTGGGCCTTATGGACAGGAATGGAGAAAAAGGCATTTGCCAAGTCAATGGCTGCATACCAGGTACCAGGAGATGTGTTAATTTGCTCAAGCAATGAAATCACATGTGTTACAGCAGGTGCAGTTGGAGTCACCACTTTATTAAGCTTATGATAATCCATTGTCACTCTCTCTAAGATCCATCTGTCTTCTGCACAGGCCAAATAGGAGAGTTGACAACAGGGATGTGGTGGGAATCACCACCCCTGTGTCTTTTCAAGACCATGATGGTGGCACTAATCTCTGCAATCCCTCCAGGAATGCAATCTTGTTTTTCATCTACTATTTTTCTAGATAGATGACGCTCTAATGGCTTCCACTTGGCTTTTCTCACCATAGTATCCTTTACCCTACCAATGTGGGGGTTCTGCCAGCTCCTAATTATAATTATTTCTATTTTTTTTTTTTTTTTTTTTTTTTTGAGACGGAGTCTCACTCTGTCGCCCAGGCTGGAGTGCAGTGGCGAGATCTCAGCTCACCGCAAGCTCTGCCTCCTGGGTTTACGCCATTCTCCTGCCTCAGCCTCCCGAGTAGCTGGGACTACAGGCGCCCACCGCCTCGCCAGGCTAGTTTGTTTGTTTGTTTGTTTGTTTTTTGTATTTTTTAGTAGAGATGGGGTTTCACTGTGTTAGCCAGGATGGTCTTGATCTGCTGACCTCGTGATCCACCCATCTCGGCCTCCCAAAGTGCTGGGATTACAGGCTTGAGCCACTGCGCCAGGCCTATGCTTATTATGCATTCTGGCACTGGAGAAATGACCACAGGATAAGTCCAAGGACCCACTTGTAAGTAGGACCTGAGATAAAACTCCATTAATTACCTGAGCTCCATAAGCCCCTAGTTTAACAGGAGGACAACAATGATGTTTTAGGTCCACTGGAATCAACCGCAGCTCAGAGTTAGTGTCCAGTAATCCCTGAAATGTCTGATCATTTTCTTTTCCCTAATGCACAGTTACCCTGGTAAAAGGCCAGAGGTCTCCTTGGGGAAGAATGGGAGAAAGATTAACAGCATAATTTGTCAGCAGTGCAGTGGGGTTCTATCTGAAGAGTATCCAGCGTCCCCTTTATTCAAGGTGTTCTGGGTCTGTAAACTGGCTCAGATCTGGAAATTGATTGAGGGGCCATGATTCTCTGTTTTTATAATTCAAATTAGATTTTTTGTCCATTTGACCTGTAAGTTTTCTGCTTATATAAATTAAGTAGGAATGAAGTAGGCTTCCTATCAGTTTCACTTCTAGGAACACTGTGATTAATTAGCCAGTGCCAGAGTTCTACATGAGTCAGAGTATTCTAACTACTGCTTTGCCTCTTCTATCCATTATGGTAGCTACACTCACCTTGTCTTTGATGATTGAGTGCTGCCACTTGGCCCCCGACACCTGGGGATCCAATTATTCTCTTTGTATTTATAGTTTGTAGTTGAGTGACTGTGGTTCCCACTGTTAGATCTTACATATAGAGAAAGGCAATTTCAAGGCTCTTCAAAGATGCAGGTATTGCCCTCACAAATCTATTTCACAAAGCATTGGTCAAGGGTATATCTTTTGGACACTCCCAGCTGGGATGAGTAGATTTAAAGTGAATAATCCACTCCACCATACCAATCTCCCTAAGCCTTTGGATCCCTTCCTCTACATTAAATCAAGAAAGATCAAGCATTTCCAACTCACTCACAGTGGTCCATCTGTTAATCCATATTTCAGCTAACCAAGCAAATAAACTATTAGAACCTTTAGAACCTTTTTTAACTCCCCAAGCTGCAACATTAAATGCAAAATCTCTACTTATTGGGTCAAAATGAATGAATTCAGCCTGATTCAACTTTATGTTCCTCCATTATTATCCCACACCCTTAATATTTATTCCCATGACTGTTCTCCAGATTTCTGCTTATATGAATTAGAAAACTCAAGCAGTTCTTTTTGATTGTAGCACACTTGCTCATAGGTCACACTCTGAACCTCAACTCTAGGGCCCTGCCGAAATTTTAGTCTAGTTATAGATCTGGAAGCAAACAGGAGTGCTGGTGGTAGCACTCAAGGAGAATCAACATTATCTTGCCTGGCAACTGCCTCAGGCATTGCAGAGTTTATCTCCTAAGACAAAGGTGGAAAGACTGATGGCAAGATGGGTCAGGGAGGGGATGTTGCCACTCCTGGGGATGGGGAAGCTGTTTCTTGGCAAAAAAGCTTCATCAGAGTTTACAAGCTCAGTGTCCTCAGCTTCATTAAGGTCCTCCCATACATCCCCATGCCAAGTTGCAGGGTCCTAATTCTTTTCTAATCAATGCCCTCACTTTAGCAGTAGATACCTGGCAAGGCTGGGCATGCACCTTTCATTGCAAGTCAGCCACTTGCATGATAAGATCTTGTGTCTGCTTTTCTACAATTTCAGCTCTTTCTCCTCCAGGAGATAAGACACTCACTCAGGGCAATCTTAGCACATTTGAGATTCATTCTCTGCTTCTGAAGCTGGGAGTCTGAATCGCTGAGTTCAACATTTTCTTTTATCACTTTGTCCACTGATCTTAGGAGCAACCAACCTGCTTCATTACTTTTATTGGTTCCCCACATATGGTCATACGTATTATGTAAAAGAGTCACTAAACTCCTTGCCTCTCAGGAGCAGTGAATTAGGAGTGTCAAATGAATTTATTTTGCATAACTCTCTAAACAGTCCATGCCAAGGACTCTCAGTGTTCTCCACGCTATTAGAAGTAGAATCCTTAGTATTTTGGGGTCTAATCATATTAAGCAGCAAACTCCAGAAACCCCAAAACCAAGGAAAGAACTCTGTCCTTCATATTCTGTTCCTCTAGAACTACCCCGGTACCAAAATCTAATTAGTCAGGGTTCTCTAGAGGGACAGAAATAATAGGATATATATGTAAAGGGGAGTTTATTAAGCAGTATTAACTCACATGATCACAAGGTCCCACAATAGGCCATCTGCATCTGCAAGCTGAAGAGCAAGAAAGCCAGTCTGAGTCCCAAAGCTGAAGAACTTAAGATTTTGATGTTCGAGGGCAGGAAGCATCCAGCACAGGAGAAAGATGTAGGCTGGGAGACTAATCCAGTCTAGTCTTTTCACATTTTCCTGTCTGCCTTATATTCTGACCACTCTGGCAGCTCATTAGATGGTGCCCACCCAGATTAAGTGTGGATCTGTCTTTCCCAGCCCACTGACTCAAATATTAATCTTCTTTGGCAATACCCTCACAGACACACCCAGGATCAATACTTTGCATCCTTCAATGCAATCACCTTGACCTAGTATTAACCATCACAGTACCTATGTGAGGTAATGGATATGTTAATAAATATGATTGGTGATTATTTCACTATGTATATGTATATTAAAACATCAAGTTATAGACTTTAAATATACATTATTTTGTCAATTATATCTACAAAAACCTGATAAAAGGATCCAGAGCAGGAGAGATATTTTGACCACAGCAATGCATTACTTTACTTCATTCCACTTATAAACAGTTGTGAGATGGGAATACATAATTTATTTTACATATGTGTGTATATGTGTGTGTGTGTGTGTGTGTATGATTTAGCAATCCTGTCTTCTCCATGCAGAGAGACCACAATTATCTCTTCCACTTACCTATCCCAAGTACCTAGAATACTTTCTAGTAAGTATTCAATTAAAATTTTCAAATAAAATAATGGATAAAGAATAGTTTTAGTTTAGTTGTTCTGTTGAAGGAGGGCACAAGGAAGAAAATAATGAGTTACATTCAAAGCAAAAAAAGTTTGAAGTGTGTATGAAACATCCAAGGGAGACTCCACATACTGCATTCGATGTGAAGGCTTATAGCAATGGCAGCTGTAGAGTTTGTGTATACATTCGGGAATCCTTATTCCAGAGACAGGCCAGGAGGGAGGATGAAATGCCCAGTGTTCATGAATGTAGAATGGTAAGAGAACAGTACAGAAAATTGTAAGAAACACTTATCCTCAGAGGCTGGGCAGAGAAGCTTGTTTAAAAGACTGGAAAAGAGCAAAACAAGCGTGGCCTGAATTCCCAGGGAAAGAGGAACATTGCAGGAAGCAGGGATTATCAGCTGAGTCAAATGTTGCTTCCCAGTTTAGTGTTTGAAAACATGGAAAATGTCCTTAAGAATTGTCAGCATGGAAAGGGTACCTTAGCAAGAATTGTTTTGACAGAAAAGGCTGGGATGAGTTGAATGATAAATTGGAGGCAATACAGTGAAAATAGCATGTGAAGGGAACCATTTTGAGAACCTGGATCAAGCATGAAAGAGACAGTCCACAGTTCTTTATATGAAAACTTGGAGCTCAAGTATGTTTTAGAACTTCAAATATTCATATTTCAGAAAGATGGAGAAACGTTTAATCTATATACATAACATCTTTGTGACTTCTTCATAGCACCTCAAATCAAATATCACATTAAAAATTACATAGGCCAGGCACGGTGGCTCACGCCTGTAATCCCAGCACTTTGGGAGGCCGAGACCGGCAGATCACGAGGTCAGGAGATCGAGACCATCCTGGCTAACATGGTGAAACCCCGTCTCTACTAAAATACAAAAAAAATTAGCTGGGCAGGGTGGCAGGCGCCTGTAGTCCCAGCTACTCGGGAGGTTGAGGCAGGAGAGTGGCGTGAACCCAGGAGGCGGAGCTTGCAGTGAGCAGAGATCGCGCCACTGCACTCCAGCCTGGGCGACAGAGCGAGACTCCGTCTCAAAAAAAAAAAAAAAGAAAAAGAAAAAAATTACATAAAGTATCCTGGAGTAAAATAAATGAATATTTACACAAAGTTAGATGATAAGATTATAAATGAGCTTTTGTCGGTCAAAATTAGGTAAGGTTTTGACCAGTCAAATGAAATAAAAAGAAAACATAAGCCTTTGGTTTTCAATCTCTTTAGATATCTGGACCATGGTTGAAGAATTATGTCAAAAGATAGGGTGCTACTGAAAGAGATGTTCTTATAAGAAATTTGGTTTGTTTTTCTTTTGTTTTAGTTTTATTTCCTGTTATAAGAATTACAAGAACATATGTTAGAAATGATATTGGGGATCTTAATAATGAAGTTGCTGAAGGTTGGGGAGAGACAGAATATTTCTGATGGAAATTGAGATCTCTGAAAAGTCAATTTGCAAGAGAATCCAGAGGACACAGAGAGGGGCTAACATTGCAGGGAGAAGATCCTCCTTTAAATTATACCCAGGGATAAGGAGAAGGAGGGTTTAATGCAGGGAGTTTATTGACTTGGTAGAGGGAAGATAATGGTATCCATTTTAATAGTTTTTATTTTCTTTATGAAATGTGATAAAATGTCATTGCCAGAGAGTTTATAGAGAGCAGAAGGAGGGGTCATTGTTTGAGTGTGGAGTAACCATATGAAATAGTTTTTTAAAAAATATTATTGGAAAATGCTTTAAGATGTGAGATTTGCATCAGCAGAGTTAGACTTGATAAATCAAGATTAATTCAACTATTCTCTATGTACTTATAAAGACCAGTGATGTTACAGATTTATTCTAGGTATTTAAAC
Source organism: Macaca nemestrina (assembly GCF_043159975.1). NCBI lineage: Eukaryota > Metazoa > Chordata > Mammalia > Primates > Cercopithecidae > Macaca > Macaca nemestrina. Next base: position 29,441,950 of record NC_092127.1, read on the forward strand.
AGAGGAGACAAGACAACGGCATTGCCCATCTATAAATTAAATTCTAGTGGGAGAGAAATTGTATATTAAAAATATTCAGATATGAAAACCTTGAAAATAAACTAGTCATATTTCTCAATTCATTTAAAATTATCGTGCAGAAATACCTGGAAGTACACTTTTAAGTTCAGGATTTTAAGAACTGCTGCTGAAATACCATATTATGACCAAATGAGAAAAAGAGAAACTAGTAAAATAATTCATATAAAAATCCCTTGCTTTTGCCTCACATAGTCACATAATAAAAATTTCTGCAGTATTATAAATTTATCTGATTTTTAAAACAAAAACAAATAGAAAATATCAACATAATCAACAAACTTTTTACATAAAATAGTCGTTATCATAGAAAGTTTACCTAACCTTCCAATGCCACATGCTTAGCTGATAGAGAATTTGAACCATGTGTTATAGAAAACTGGTTTTATTTCATAAATTCATCTGGGGCAGGTACCTGAATCATATTAGCAATTACAAATCATGTAAAACACATTTTCTTCACTAGCCATGGTGTTCTCTCTATGAGAAACATCTTTCCTCTCCTCCTGAGGGAACCATATAATATAAACTAATCTCACTGAAAATGCATATCAAGAATTGTTTCTTGATTACAGTGTCATGCATCATGGTGCTGTGGTTTAAAGTCTTTGTGCTTCCCTTCAAAACACTAGTTTTGGAGCACTTCTATATCAGCAACTCAAAATGTAATGTTCTGAAACCTGGCACTTGAATTGTAAACTGAGATGAATATTTCTTTGTAAGAATTAGTGCAAGGCTGTCAAGCCATTTCATTTTTTTTAATGTAGTTTCTACGACTCTTCTAGTCATCCACAAATAAAACATGTTCTCAGTACTTTTAAAGATTAATAGTTCACCGATATGTTGTGCAACAGCAAGATAAAAATTAAATAAAGGCTGATGCCAAAGAACTTCCTTTTTTTATTCTTGGATATAAAGAACAAAAAAGATTGAATATTGGCCTCAAGTGACTTTCAACTAGCAATGAGACAGCAACTATTCTCAACATACTAAATACAAATCAAATTTATAATCTCTATTTCAGATCCTCAAGTTATTTCGTTTTTATTATACCCAGAGCATTGAGGTCTACACACATACAAACACACACACACAGACACACACACACACACACACACACACATATTGCAAAAGAGGATCTGACTTAGAGGTTTAGGTAGGGCCAGGCGATACACATGTAAGCAGTGTTTTTGGTTCTCTAGCATTTTCACAAGTTTTGACATTGAAAAAAATGGACATATGGACATTTTTGGACTATCATCATATGCTTACAAACCCTATTTTATTTTAAAAATAAAAACAAAGAAACATCAACAATACATCTCACTTGTATGTTGGATGATCACCCTGTGGGATTTTTTTTTATCACAAGTCATTCCATTAATTCCACCACATTGTGCAATCTTCTAATAGGGCAATATGCTTCCAGCTAAGGATGCGGTCTTAGACAACTCTTTCTTAACTGATCGCATCACGTGCAGGTTAACTCTATTGGGACTTAAACCTACCTAAGAAAGGTGAATTCAGTGTTGAGTAAATGATCTTCACTAGAGACTATATATCTGATAAGGATGAGTGATCACAAAGAAACAATAAACAAATCAAATAGCTTTCATATCTAGGTTACTAGATTTTATATATTTTACTGAATTAGACTTCTAAATGCCCATCATATTATTTAATCATAATGTTGATTGTTTTAGTCAATTTTTTTCTACATTGGAAAATAATACATGTTTTTATTCTCAAAAAATAAAAAGAATTAAGTAAGCATGGATTGCTAAAACCTACAACTTTTAGCACACTCCATGTGATACCAGAAAAAATTATTTGAAGTAAAATGTTTCACTTATTAGTTATGCAAACACACACACACATACATATAAATTATATATGAAAAGTATATATATAAAAATTATATATGAAAAGCTGATTGCCTATTCTTGCTGTCTCTTTTCCATTAATGAAAGCACTCTAATCTTTAATATTGAAAACATTCACAGTGCACTTTTTCTGGGTCAATATCTTACAGAGTTGGGATATGAACCCATGAATATAGCTCTAAAGTACATGTTTTTAACCAACAAATTTTTTAACAAATACTTATTAAGAATTTCATTAAAATCTACTGCAGTTTAACCCCCAAAATGTTATTGTGTGATGACCATCAAGCACTGTAGCAGATACTTTAGAGTCTCTAACAAGAAATGGACTCTGGAACCTCAGACCCTAGTGTACGGCAAGGTTGCAATGTGATGCAGCCTATAAGTCATAGGAATTATGGGGCTGTTTCTCAGTTTAATAAATGATTCTACATAAAATTAACCAAAAAGATTTCCCCAGTTCAACTGCCCTGGTTTTTCCAGGGACTGTCCTGGATTTTGCGCTGAGAAGTCTGTGTTTTGGAAAACCAGGGTGACTAGTCATCATAACCTGGCCTGGCAAAAGCAGAGTACAACCCAAGAGAACTGAAAACAGACACTCAAGCAAATAATTTTACTCAACACAGTAGCTGAAAAATATAAACAACTCAAATATCCATTAAAGGATAAAGGGATAACTAATATGTGGTATGTACACGAAATATTATTCAGCCATAAAAAGGAATGATATATTAACATAGGTGAATCTCAAAACACACTAAGTGAACGAAGCTAGACACAAAAGGCTACATATTATATGATTTCATTTATATGAATGAAATATCCTGAATGGGTAAGCTTATAGAGACATAAAGAAAACTGATGGTTAACAGGGAACACAAGGAGAGAAGGTGGGGAGTGACTATTTAACAGGTATGTAGTTTTCTTTTAGAATTATGTAAAATTTTGAAACGAGACAGGGGTGATGGTTGCCCAACAATGGTAATTTACTAAATGCCACGAATTATGTGCTTTAAAATAGTTAATTTTATGTCAATTTTTAAAAATACAGTTGACCCTTGAACAGCACAGGTTTGAACTGTGCAGATCTCCTACCCCTCCTCTCCCTCTTCCTCTTCAGTCTTCTCAACATGATGACAAGCATGAAGACCTTTATGTTGATCCACTTCCGCTTAATAAATAGTAAATATGTTTTCTCTTCCTTACGATTTTCTTAATAACATTTTTTCTCCAAATTGCTTTATTGTAAGAAGACAGTATGTAATACATAAAACATATAAAAACATATATATACACGTTATATATATAAATATATAGAGAGAGAGATCTCTATATATATATTACATATCTACTTCAGATCCTATATATAAAAAGAGAGAGAGAGTGAGAAATTCAGTCTTGTTCTGTCACCCAGGCTGGAGTTCAGTGGCACAATCTCAGCTCACTGTAACCTCTGGCTCCTCCCAGGTTCAAGTGGTTCTCCTGCCTCAGCCTCCTGAGTAGCTGGGACTACAGGCATGCACCACCATGCCCGGCTAATTTTTGCATTTTTAGAAGAGATGGGGTTTCACCATCTTAGCCAAGCTGGTCTTGAACTCCTGACCTCAGGTGACACACAAACCTTGGCCTCCCAAAATGCTGGGATTACAGGTGTGAGCCACCCTACCCAGCCATACACAAGATATTTTTAATCCACTGTTTATGTTATCAGTAAGACTCCCAGTCAACAATAAGCTCTTAGTATTATAGTTAAGTCTCGGGCAAGTCAAAAGTGATATGTGGATTTTCAACTGCATCAGCTCCCCTGACCCCTGCATTTTTCAAGAGTTAACTATACTACTAAAAATGCTAGAGAGCAAATAGAAGAATTTTAGATAATCACCACTACACAGTGCTTTACAAAACAATGAGAAATTACTCTTATCAGAAACATAATTATCAGTACCTAGAATAATCTATTTGAGTTAAAATCTGAAAAGATATTAATACTTTATTATAACATATGCTAGCTGTGTTTTCAAATTTTGAGATTTTTCTGTGAAAAGGGGAAAATAACTGTTTCTGAAATCATATTTTGATAGTAAATTACTAAGATATCGAGGAGTACTTCTAATTGTTGCCTCCTTTTTCTGTAACTCTGCTTGTGCTGTAGTGGCTACAGTGTTGTGAAGAGTGAGATCAAAGAAGTCACAGTCACACTTACTTAAAAGTATCACTAAATAAAAGTACTGGAAAAGCCTTTGACTATTACTGACTGAGTAGCTAAAAACCATGTGGTAATAGTGTTCTAGAAAATTCCCTTTAGGAAAGGAGTTTCACTTTTTTATGTTTAGGATTTAGTGAGGAAAAGAATGTGCAGCTATTATAATTTGCATGAACTGAAGCATTACATCTCATGATTTATTTGTTCATGGAAGCATATGAAATCAGATGTAATATTCCTACCAAGAAACTATATTCTTACTACCTTCTAAATATTCTTATCCACTAAGCCAATGGGAAAACTGAAAATTAACCTTAATACCAAACCTGTATTACTATAAATCTCACTTCCAGGTTCTGATCTTCTTTTTTCCAGCTGAAATGCAGTTTCCAAATGCATCATTGATTTTTCTTACAACATATCAACCCATCTGTACATGAGCTAATAGGCAAATGAAACTCTAGATCCAAAATTAGATTTGGTTCTCTCAGTTTAGCTGCCAGTGCCTCATTACCAGTCCTTTGCTGACAAAATATATTACCTTAAAATGAGCACATGATGATTAGAAATTGTTTTACAAAAATTTGTCTTTATTTTGAAATATTGTTGTTTTCAGCATTGTTAAATATTCAAAAGGTTTTTTTGACAGAATATGTGATTGCTTTTCTAGTAACATTTTTTACTGATCTTCAGTTTACACTATCCCATCTACAATTCCTGAGTTAATCCTAACTATTTATCTCAGCACTCATGATAGCAGAAAAGCCATTTTATTGTGTACTACTCTGATTGTCAGGCTTGGATTTGCATGGAGTACAGCTCTGATGTGTATTCTATCCTCAAGTAAGCAATATACTGAGTACAAGCTGGCTTTTTCATTTCCTATTTAATTAAACAGTTATTTTGTTTGTTCACTTTAATTTCTCTTGACTTTATTATCTGCATAATTATTCAATAAACACTAGATAAAAGTACATACAAAGATATATTAAAATTATTACTGATCTCAGATGCCTCACATTATTAAAAAGTAACAAAATCAGTAAAAAGTAACTTGTGTGACATGTTATATGCAATATACATTATAGTAATTTTGGGGAGAGAGATGACTTCTTGTTGAAACAATGAGACAGTTCCTCAATACTTTTATGAGGAATTTGAGATGGTGTAAACAAAATTGTGGAATTGGGACTAGTCAAGCTATGTTTGCCTGGCAACAATAGGACCAGATGCACAAAATGCAGAAAAAGCTAATAAAAAAACAAATGTAATAGGGTATAGGATTAAAGACTTAAATGTAAAACCCAAAACCATAAAAACCCTAGAAGAAAACCAAGGCAATACATTCAGGACATAGGCATGAGGAAAGACTTCATGACTAAATTGCAACAAAAGTCAAAATTGACAAATGAATCTAATTAAGCTAAAGAGTTTCTGGACAGCAAAAGAAACTAGCTTCAGAGTGAACAGGCAACCTACAGAATAAGAGAAATTTTTTGCACTCTATCCATCAGACAAAGTTATAATATCCAGAATCTACAAGGAACTTGAATTTACAAGAAAAAAACAAACAATCCCACCAAAAAGTGGGCAAAGGGTTTGAACAGACGCTTTTCAAAATAAGACATTTATGTGGCCAACAAACATGAAAAAAACTCATTATCACTGATCATTAGAGAAATGCAAAGCAAACCACAATAAGATATCATCTCATAACAGTGAGATGGCGATTTCTAAAAAATAAGGAAACCATAGATGCTAGTGAGACTGTAGAGAAATAGAAACGCTTTTACACTGTTGGAGGAAGTGTAAATTAGTTTAACCATTGTGGAAGAAAGTGTGGCAATTCTTCAATTCTAGATCCAGAATTACTATATGACCCAGCAATCCCATTACTGGGTATATACCCCAATGATTATAAATCATTCTACCACAAAGACACATGCACACATATGTTTATTGCAGTGCTATTTATAATAGCAAAGACTTAGAACCAACCCAAATGCCCATCAAAGACAGAATGGATAAAGGAAATATGGTACATATACACCATGGAATACTATGCAGCCATTTAAAAAAATTAATTCACATCCTTTGCAGGGACATGGATGAGGCTAGAAGCCATCAGTCTCAGCAAACTAACACCGGAGCAGAAAATCAAACACCACATGTTCTCACTCCTAAGTGGTAGTAGAACAATGACAACACATGGACACAGGGAGGGGAACAACACACACTGGGGCCTGTCGGGGGGCGGGGAGCAAGGGGAAGGAGAGCATTAGGACAAATAACTAATACATGCCAGGCTTAAAACCTAGATGATGGGTTGATGATTGCGGCAAACCACCATGGCACATGTATACCTATGTAACAAACCTGCATGTTCTGCACATGTGTCCTGAAACTTTAAGGCAAAAAAAAAAAAAAAAAAAAGCAATGAGAAATAAAGCCAAAAAGGTGAATGTGGGCTGGATTATCAAATAGTTTTAATCAATGAAAATAAGAAAATCTAAAATGTAATATGTAGGCAGTGATAAATTTTTGCAAGTTTTTCAGTTTCCCCCCAAAATATGATTTAAAAAAATAATATGGCAATATAATCATGATTCATTAGGGGTAGGGAGAGAATAGAGGCTGCAAAGCCAGTTAGAAGCCTATTATAATGTTCTGTATTTAAAGTATAAATCACTAATGGAGTGAAGGTAATACATTTAGGAAAATAAAAAATTGGCCAGGAGCAGTGGCTCATGCCTATAATTTTAGCTCTTTGGGAAGCGAGGTGGGTGGATCATGAGGTCAGGTGTTCAAGACCAGCCTGACCAACATGGTGAAACCCTGTCTCTACTGAAAGCACAAAAACTAACCAGTCATGGTGGTGGGTGCCTGTAATCCCAGATACTCTGAGCCTGAGGCAGGAGAATTGCTTGAACCAGGGAGTTGGAGGTTGCGGTGAGCTGAGAAAGCACCACTGCACTCCAACCTGGGTGACAGAGCAAAATTCCATCACAAAAAAAGAAAAAGAAAAAACAAAAAAAGAAAAAATTATTTACCTAGCAAAATACAAAATATTGTACCTAGAAAATTAAATATCATGGATACTAGGAGTACTGTGTTGTAATTAGGAACAATGTAGAACTCAGAGGGCAGGCTTCTTGGTGGGGAAAATGATAAATTTTAGATAGGATGACCATATGTCTAGTTTTCCTGGGTCAATCTCAGTTTATATCTGTTGTTTAGGTATAGTTATTAAGAAGACAATTAAAATATTTTATTCTCAAAAAAAAAGGTCACGGCCAGGTGCCATGGCTCACATATGTAATTCCAGCATTGGGAGGCCGAGGTGGGCAGATCTCTTAAGCCCAGGAGTTGGAGACCAGGCTGGGCAACACGATGAAACCTCATCTCTACCAAAAAAAAAAAAAAAAAAATTGGCTGGGTGTGGTGTTGGCACCTGTAGCTCTATCTACTCATGAAGTTGAAACCATACGATCACTTGAGCCTGAGAGATCAAGACTGCCATGTGAAATAAGCTGTGATCCAGCCACTGCCCTTCAGCCTGGGCAACAGAACGAGATCCTGTATCAAAAAAAAAAAAAAAAGTCATAAATTACATGGAAATGTTAATTATACTTAATAGAATAACATCCAAAATAAACTGTGGAGTACATAATTAGAAAGATGAGAAATTAAAATAAAGATAAAGATTAGAAAGAAAGATTGGAGGTGTATTGATATAGAGATGAACTTTGTTCCTGAGAATACACTCACTGAATGAAATGATGAAAAAAGTGGAGGTTGAGAAATTGCTTTCACAGAATGAAAACAACAAAGTCATTTAAGGATTAGAGAAGTTGTCAGTCACAAGAGGCAAGCCAAAATGGTGCTCTATTGTGGAACCAAAAATAAAAGAGATTTGAGAAGACAGCAGCAGACTCCTGGTAAAATAATGCAGATATCAAGGAGATTAAAGACCAAGATGAGTTCATTGATTTTATGACTTAAAATCTGTGCAAGAGTAAGCCTCTGGAATCTGAAAGTTATTATACAAATAGTATTATATCCAACTGAGTGCTTGATAAAAAGGAGCTAAGAAACTAACTTATGTGTCAGTATAAAACAGATATTTCTCCTTGCCCTCTCCCTCCCAAATGGTGCAATAAAATTATCTGCTACTGTCAACAGGCAGCACCACATACACCACTGTCAAATGTTTCCAATTCTAAAGGTACTTTGTTGGAATGGGTTATATCTTTTATATGGGCAATATGACGGTATTTCTTGAAAGAACAGCATCTTTTGCTTAAGTATGGTGAGAACAGAATCCAGATATTAAGGTAGTAGTAGGTGAATGGCTAGTGGTGAGTTGCAAGCAGCAATTCAATGTTTTGAATTCGGTTTGGATTCATGAAGGTTAAAAAGACCTGTAATGCTTGAAAAAAACATATGTGTGAGAGAATAAGTTGACCATACAGAGAGACAAATTGGACTGCTGAATGCTTGAGGAAGGGAAGACTCAGTTCAAAGGCTGGGATGGAGAGTTCACAGAGGTGAGGAACATGCAAAACTCTCCGGAACTGAAGAAACAGAAAAGTGGTGGTAATGCAAACAAAAATTGAGGAGAGAAAGGTAAGATGAGGATGCAAAAGCACATTTCATGAGTTTATGTTCATCCAATTAAATCGAACAGACTTTTTGAGAAAAAGAATCTGTATGGTATTTAAAACAAAACACTATATAAAATTTATGCTTGGTGATGATAACTTTACATATCCGCAAACTCACTGAACAAACCTTATATCCAAAAATGCTGAGCAGCTGTACTTGGCATACTGTCTCCACACCTCTTCATCTATTCAGGTACAGATTATTCTTTAAGACTCATCTCAAGTCTATGTCCTTCCCCAAATCTGTCTTTGCTGGTCTAGCACACAGTAATGTCTCACTACCCTGAATACTCATAGCACTTGCTGTGTGTCTCATACATTGGATACATCACCATCTGTGGCTCTTTCAAAGTGTAAATATTTCTTGCTTGTATTTCCAAAATGATTACAATCTCATATGAGTTAGAGACTACATAATTTTTTTTGTTTGTTTTACACCATGGTGATTCATCTCATTCCTTGTAAGTGAATTAAATGAAAATTTAAAACAATACATACACACACACAACTGAGAGATTGGAAAACTGAAAATGGAGACGTTTTTCAACTGCACAAATATTGTTAACTAACATGAAATAAAATAGAAAATGAATTTGCAACATTTCAAAGGCAGCCAGTAAAAATACATCCATAAAAATTTTTAGAAGTATTTAATATTGATACTGTATTCTACATGGATCTTATTTAATATTTATATTCTATTCTATACAGGCATTTAAAAATCTTTTACAAAAGATCATTTCATCACATCTGATAATAATTGAAATATTTCTTTTAAAAGAATATTCAAACATATTTACTTTATAATGGTTTTCATGGGAAAAATAAAAGTATGTTTACCTATGAGACAGGAAAATATACAACAACCAATATGTGCTATCCTACATTAGTACGATACATTACAGTTGCCTTTTGGCACCTTGAAAGTACCTTTAATGTTTTCTAAAGTGAATGTTTATTATTTATGCAATTAAAATATTCATGTATTTTAAAGTACTTAATTGCTAATCTTATAAAACAATTCTAAAATTCATCAAATGAGATCTATGATCATAACTTGTACTAAAGAGGAAATATACTATAATTGTGCAAACATTAGATTGTGCCACAATATGTAACAATCCTACATTGTTTTAATGTAATTAATCAAGAGCTCATGAATTTGATTACTTCTAAATATATCAAAAGAAGATATGATATGACAGGCCTTAACATAGCACTTGATCGTCCACAGAGTTACTGTTATATGTAAGGCACAGTGATAAGTACTAAGAATGTGTCACAGAAAGAGTTCCTGACCAGAATTTATTCACAGTTTGAATTTCTTTTTAATTATTTCTTTAGTACAGCGTTATCATTACCAGGGCCACAAGGTATAAGAGAAGGATAAGATGTGCAACGGTTTAAACAAGGGTCAGAGAAAAACTTGATCTTCTTTACTCAGTTTTAAAGGTTCTTTTTTTTTTTTGCAAAGATATCTAATTTTGTCATAGTCAAAAATGTTTATTTTCTAACTGCAAATTCTGTAGAGATGCTGAGGTCATTTATAGCAATATATGAATTTGGGATTCCATGATGATAAAGGACACTATTAATTAAATTGCAGTGCTAAAGGAGTTTGGAAAATTTGGAAGCACCCAACTGTAAAGGACAGTTTATGGGAGAATAAGTTGTTTGCATTGTCATATAGGGTGTAAAAATCAATGAGAACCATTTAAGCACAATAGTAGTAATCTGAAAATATTAGGATTTTAGAAAGAATATTCTGTCCATGATATAGAAAATGGAATGTGGGATCTTGAAGCTAAAATAGAGCAGTGAAGATGCTTTTGTAGCTGACAATAGGTGAAAACAACAAAGGGACATGTATGAAGTGAGAAGACAAGGCCAAGATTTAGAATCCCAGGGAATGGCAAACAAACAAACAAAAAAAAAAAAAAAAAAAAGAAGAAGAAGATTAGCAGAAGGACACCATGAGAGGAGAGGGTGTGTATGATACCTAGAAGAAACAACCAAGCAGGTAGAAAATTTTTCATCCATTCATTCATTTATTAATTTAAAAACTACTCATTGTGTACCAATCATGGGGAGGCATTTTTGTGGAATCTAGGGATAATGAATCAAATAGAAACTATACTATCATGAAATCTATTGTTTATATCTTAAGGAAAGTTTATAGTACTCTAAGTAAAGCAAAATAGGAAACAATTAGTGATCTAGACAACAAATGAAAGAGAAAATGAGTCTAGAAAATGTGGGACCAAGGAGAGGGAGCTTGTTTAAAATAGAGCACACTGGGAAAGTCTCAGTGAATTTGACATTTGAGCAGAAACCTGACGGAGATGAGGGAGGAGGCCAGATGGATACAATGGGAACCAAATTCCTAGCAGAGGGACGCAAGCAGCAAAGGTACTTGAGACAGGCGGAAACTTGGAGTATTCAAAGAACAACAAAGAAGCTGTAAGGCTGGATGAGAGTGACTGCAGGGAGAATTAATAGCCAGCATATCACACCGTTCTGTCCTTGAGGTAAGGATCATGGCCTTCTCTCTGAGAAAGACAGGAAGTTTTGAAAGATTTTAAGCAGGAGTAATGTGATTGTAATCAGATTAGATTTGAAAAACAATCATCTGACTTCCTGATATGAGGGCATGGGCAGGGAGCAGTGGAATCAAGGCATAAGGCAGAAACACCAGTCAGGAAGTACTCCAGTGACCTAAGCGAAAGAGGATGGATGTGTGGGTAGTAGCAGTGAAAGTGATGAGAAAATTATTTGATTCTGAAAATATCTTTGAGAAGACAAACAGCAGATGATGTTTCAGAAAAACAGGAAGATCATTTTTAAAGGGTAAAGGTGTAAAATAATGATTTAAATATTATTATGTGGTATTTCAAAGTGCAATGTTTTTAGAGGAATATAGAAACAAGAGCTGTACTTGCATAATCTGAAAGCGAATAAGAATTTGGTCTAGATGACTTTTACTTTCTTTAGCTAGTTCTATAGAACTATTTCTAGCTCCTGTTCTATAGTCATATATTTCAGTTATCACTTTGTTTAGGATAAATATTTTGTTTTCTTTGTCTTGTTCCAATTAGCTTTGTATCATTTCTAATTTTAAAGATGAGGGAGGGAGAGAAAGAAGGGAAGGAAGGAAGGAAGGAAGGAAGGAAGGAAGGAAGGAAGGAAGGAAGGAAGGAAGGAAAAAGAAAACCAGAGATTGAAATGTTATATAGAGAAGAGAGAACATACGGCGAGTGAAAGTTGGTTAAATCACAGTCTGTCAGAATTTTAAGTCTGACAGACAAGTGCCAGTTGACAAATCTCAGGGGACTTCGCTAACTGTGAGTTGGGGAGACATAATGTTCTGAAACTATCTTTGGGAGTCAAACAATCTAAGGAGATGGTGTCTAAGTTAGTCACAGTGTAGTCAGTTTCTGTATCCTTTATTCCAAGGATGCAGAATGAGGGGAAAGGACCAAGTTGCGAAACCATTAGTGATAGGAACTACAGAGTGGTGAGACAGGCTACAGACTTTGTAGAAATTCCCCAAACAGATCTTTGGCAATAATAGAAAGGTGTAAACTGAAGTTTAAAGGCTAGTACCTTCTTTATTCCACCCAATTCTATCTTTGGAACACAGAGTAGGCAGAATAATAGCCCCCACCGATGCCCAGACTCTAGCTATTTACCTGGTAAAAGAAGCTTTGCTGAAGACCATCAAAGGCCTGAGGCTCCTATGCCGTATCAGGTACTGGAACTTTGTAGTTGGTATTTTTACATTGCTCCAGGGACTTAGGTTTGAAACAACCCCACCCTGCAGGGTCTTCATGAGATATGCTACTAGATAATCCAGTAAAAGTTAGATATCTTGCTCTGATGACAAACATCTTCCAATGCATCTTGTTCTCTCTGTTTCCCAGGCACCAGCACATATCTCTGGCCCTGTGCTATAGTACATAAGCAGGATTTTCAGTAACTTACTATACTTAGGTTTTAAGAAAAGAGGTATAGATGATAAATAATGAAGTTAAAGACATGTGGAAAGGGGACACTCCATGCGTGGCCTGGGACAGCATGCTAATGGGTTTGCAGGTTATACTCACAAATGGGAAGCCAAGAGAGGACTGTAAACAGGAAACACCGTGATCAGTAACGTAGGCGAGCACACGGATATTAGAAGAGTTTCTTTCTGTATAGGTTGAGACTGATGTCCCCTATAGGAATTACAGGAAGAGTTGCTCAGATGGCAATGGAATCAGTAGTCTTAGAGCTCCAGAAAGTGTTGCAGGCTATTTAAGGACACTGAAGTGGCAAAGTTCCCACATGGAAAGAACATAAAGAGAGAATAGAAAAGCCTCAGGACAAACCCCTCAGGAAGAGATGCACTTAAAGAAGACAGAAGAGCAGGACCTCCTATAAGCAATCACAAAAGAGCAAGCTTAGACAGACGATCACAGCCTGAACAAATAAAAAAGAACTCCCCTAGAGGTCAAAGAGTTCAAAGAAGAAACCATGATCCACAGTGACAAATAGCTAGTCATGTCTTTGTATCTGTTGCTAGGAAAAGAGGGGAGAACCCTCATTGGTAGCATTTGCTGATTTCTGTATTATAAATATTCCCAATATGGTCAATTTGAAACATGATGTCAGTTGGCTCTCAAAATTCCTCAAATTTGAGCAATCAGCTTTTTTGAGTGGCTAAAAGCCATCTCCTACACACTACCACAACAAGTTGAACTAAAGCAAAGCTGAAAAGAATTCATTAGATTACAACTTTCATTATTGAGGCTCTTTTATGTGTGTGTTGGAGAGGGGATGCGGGCAGGCACAGGGAGAGAGAGGAGGAGTACATGAGAGGCTTGAGTACAGTGTCCTTTTGCACAGCACAAAAGCCTGCTTTTATTCTTCATTCTCAGCCATGGCAAAAAAACAAACAAACAAACTTGAGCTTGAACAAACACTGAGCTTGATAAAACGTATGTCAATTACTTACCACACTAAGCAAACCTTCCTTCATATTCCAGGTGTTTATAGTTGTATACATTTCTCTCCTGTCCATTGAATAACAGACAAGTTTTTCATTTCAGAGATATATAAAAATACAAATAGTGACAGCTGTATTTTAAATTTAAAAAAATAGTATCTCATTTTAAAGTTTAGTAGTACAACACCATGTGTAATTAATACTTATAAAGGAATAAAATCGAGCCTTGGTGTTTTAGTGACTTTTTATCTTATTGCTTTTCATAATTGGGACCAAGTTATTTACATATTTGAAAAACATATATACTTGGACTACACCTAACCTATAAACTTTTTTTTATGACAGAGACCATAGTTTCAATATCTGAACACTGCTAAACTATAATATATCCTATGGAGATCTTCACTTAGCAATTAACTATGTATTCCCAATTTAATTCTATTTGAAATCTAACACAAATTTTTACAGGGTTTTCTACTAAAGGCATTTAATATTCTTGCTAATTAAGTGGCTGAATGGAAGAAGAGAAAGGAAATAATGACTTTAAAGGACAAAATACTTGTCCATGAAAATTATTCAGTACAAGTTTACATCTTCCTTAAGAATGATTCATGTACAGAAGATCATCCTCTAATAAAGCCAGACAATTTCATGTTCTTAGGTGTTTTAATTTTATTGACTGACTGCATTTAAACAAAACCCAACCACTGTGTTTCTGTTGCAGTCAGTTAACTACACAACGTTGTAAGAATTTATCATTGAGAAGAGTGACTGGCTTCATGCTATGACTTCGTATATACATCACCTACTTGGCTCATTTACCTGGCACTAGCTCACAAGGTTTCCTGTTACCCAGTTCATCTTCACATGCTTCATCTTCTCCCAGAAAATATATTTTTTTTCTGCTTTGAAATGGGGACAAAATACATTTCACTTAGGCTACTGTTTAGTGTATGTTGCTTCCCTTTTTCAAAGTACTAAAACTGCTGTTGGGCTACTGTTACTTCTTGTAAGTTTCACTAAAGTTTTTGTCATGGGCCCAAAACGCAGTGGACATTTAGTGATTTATCTCCAGATATCAAAGCCTGTCCTGTGGCCATCGTAGTAAAATATCCTTCTTTGTTATTGCTAACATCACTCTTTAGAATTTCTCATCCTTTTAAAGGTCTACTAGAGAGTCAAAAAGTTTAAGGTGTTTTGTTTTGAGTTTGGATTATATTAATTAACCCATTAGACATGCCTTCTTCTTGATAATATGTAATTTTCACCTTGATTTAATGTTAGCTGGCCTTAACTTTGTTGTTTAAGAGATTCATTAGTCTATGTTAAATATATACCTACTAATTGCTACTCACCCTAAAGCATCCTCTGTAAGGTTGCCCACAGAACTACAGTTTGATCCTAGATAAATATCTGTAATTCAAAATGTTTCACCTCATGATTTTTTTTAAATTTTGGTTTATGTTGAAACTATTGTTTATTTTTCCCACTCATGGACTCTTTTCAACATATTATCAGTACTATAACATAGCTAGAGTAACAAAAATGCTTATTACTTATTAGTGACTTTTGAAGATGACTATTTTTTGTTTCCAAAAGTGAATTTCCTGTGTGTCTCATAAGCTCTACTTTCAGAAACACATGGCTTTCTAAATTTATTAAAATTTTGATTTCATGTAATTCAATAATAAACCAACATCCCCAAACATATTTTCATTAATTTAGATTAATAAGCCCTGCTAATACATGCCATGCAGGGAATAATTTTGACTAAAAAAAAGTCACTTCAATGAGACTAATGCAATAACATTCAAATATAAAATTAACTTCTGCTGCATTATTTTCTGTTATTCTAATCACAAGACAATTTTTGTACCATTTCTTTTTGCAAATAATTTGTACAGTCAGTAAACTTTCCCTGACATTTTACATAATAACATTTTAATTTTGATGCCAAGTGAATTTACATGATTTTTTGGTTTGCTGTCCTAACAATATATCTACTATTACCTCATTCTTTCTCGTGGTCTGTCATCAAGCCAAATTTTATGCATTTGAAAAACAAATATACAATGATCACAGAAAAATGTAGCATTAAAGTCAAACAGTTGTGTAAACTTAAATTGCTCAAAAAGAGTTAGTGGGAAAATGACCTACTAACAGAACATCTACTAAGACAGAAAAAATATTCTAACTTGAGAAAGTTCCTAAAAATTTTATCATGCCCAGGCAGCAAAGAGCCTTTCTAAAATCAGCCAGCATATCTTTGCTCTAAATTGAAATCTTTGTATGTAAAATGTATTGTCTTTTTATTATAGGCTCATTGACATCAATTAGCTTTTTAGTCTCTCATGCTATTTGATGTTGTTATATATAAAAAATCACCTTTAGCCACTTCTATATCCCTGAAGTAGAACACTTGTGCACACTGACAAGGAGCCAATATCAGGGGAACTATTCATGCATTTAGCTATCAGGTGCTTTGTAAGAAAACGGTTTTTGTTGTCAATATAAATTATTTATTATTTTGTTGCCACAGTCATAGGACTTCTTTTGCAGACTATAGTTTGCTCTATAATTTAATGTCAAAGCCAACTTAATGGTAGAATAAAACCGATCAGTAAACTTAATCCTCAACACAAGGCTTAGGATTTTAAATCTGTTCTCATCCTGGTTTTTTTCCCCCTCTTTCCAAATTTTCAGTAAGAAAATGAATAACTTTGTAGTCTTTATTGAAATGTTTTGAAGTAGTCAGCTTTGTCCACTTGCTAAGAGTATGTTGTTGGATGTGATACGCATACATCTGCTTTCAGAGGTATTCTTTTTATATGTTTAGGGTGGAAACTCTCTGTCTGGAAAGCTCAGAACAGGAGTCGAACTAGAAAAAAAAATCTTAAAGCATCATAAAATGTAATTGTTATTTTCCCAGTGTATATTTTCTCTTTTAACACTTTTATAGCCACACGATTTAACATACACAATGTAACAATGTCTGAAACTCCATCCCTACAAACACCATTTTATCAAATACAACTTCGTTAAACAACAGAAACATTCATATTTTTCAACAATAGTTAAAATATGTGTGTTCGCATTTTTTAAATTATAAATGGGTCTATAATTGGCATACTAGAACTGAAAATGATTCATAATATAAACCAGATATACAAAGTTTTATATATGCTTTTTACTTAGTTAATTCTTTGCATAATCAACATAGAAGAAGTAATGTTGTAGGCAGGCAGTTAAGCCCTCTTGTTCAATCGGTTCATCATCAGTACAACATATTAGGTAATCATATGTTTTTTGAAAAATATGTTAACATAGCTTCTTTTTGGGGGGGGGGGGGACGGAGTCTTGCTCTGTCGCCCAGGCTGGAGTGCAGTGGCACGATCTCAGCTCACTGCAAGCTCCGCCTCCCGGGTTCACGCCATTCTGCTGCCTCAGCCTCCCGAGTAGCTGGGACCACAGGCGCCCGCCACTACGCCCGGCTAATTTTTTGTGTTTTTTAGTAGAGACGGGGTTTCACTGTGTTAGCCAGGATGGTCTTGATCTCCTGACCTCATGATCCGCCCGCCTCGGCCTCCCAGAGTGCTGGGATTACAGGCGTGAGCCACCGCGCCTGGCCAGCAGGCTTCTTACTATAACTGCAGATGTGGGTTCGTCTCTGAAATGAAGTCTTATGTAACACAACATGGTTAGGTTTGGTCATATTGTATACAAAATCTTAAGTAACAGTCTAAAGACTTCTTAAAGCAAATAAGTAGACATTTAAACAAATATAAAAGTGGCATCACATGGAGAATTTACCAATTTAGGAAAATAAACCTGGATATGAGGGGTATGTAAATAAGAATGCGGTCAGGACTTTAACGGGGTTATGGCAAGAACAATGGATAGAAACTAACCATACCAAAAGAAACTATGAAAAATAAAAGTATTGCTAGGAGAATAGAAGCAAGCGGAGGGAGTAGCCATGAATTAACCTAATAGTTCTCTGCTTAGGAAATAGAGGGATATGAAAAATTTTACATCTGCTAACATAAGAAATTACCAGATAAATCAAACTATTATACTATTGTATAATATATATTATATTTTATATATATAGTATATTATACTGTTGTATACTATTGTACAAACTATTTTTAAAGCCACTTAAAATTGTGGGTAGTTTTTTTGTGTTTTGTTGTTCTTGTTGTTGTTTCAAGATAGTGGATTTGAGGCATTACTAACATTTCTTTCCCACTTGAAGGACAAAATTGTGTGTTGAGATTCATGTCATGAACTGTTTTTCAAGAAGCAATGCAGAAACTCTACAGGAAAATCTAAGAAATCTATGGACCCCTTGAAAGAAGCAGGAGGCTACAGCCTACACTGAATCAGGTGAACAGCTGTGAGTTCCCAGATCATGAGAGAGGCAGAGTTTGCCTCTAGGATACACACTCCCACCGGGGACCCTGAAAGACCAGGCCCTAACCCCATGTAATGCAGGAACCCACTTGGGCAGGGTCACAGAATACAGAAGTAGAAACAGCAGCAGAAAGACACTTGCATGGACCTCAGATTCTCAGATCTCAACATGGAGTGCAGACAGCCCTTCCTTACAGTTCCTCACCGGGGACGCTGCAGAGGACAGCCAAAAATTTCACATGGTGGTCATTGGTTGAAAGACGTTCCCAACAGGGTTTCATGATATAAACTTGGGTAGAGATGAACTCCCTTGGTCAGGGCCAGAGCGAGGCAGAGTAAAAAGCAGGATGCAAGTGCAGGAGTCATGAGTGCAGGAGGTACCAGTGCAAAAGCCAGTGGGTACAGGAGCCAGGAGCCAGCTCTGCGGTGCACAGGGAATAGCTTGCCCTGAAAGTCACAGCTGAAATCTCCAAGGGAAAAGCTTATGACTCCAGGCAGTGGCAAGTTCTGATTACAGGCTGACTGGAACTCAGCTTGCTGCTGCCAGTGGAACGCTGTGGGAGTGGATCTGCCTCGCCAGGTGCATGGGAACTGTGGGGCTCACCACTGCCTGCTATATCCCACTCCCTGCACAAACTCTTCTGTGCAACACGGGCAGCAGTGCTCCACTCTGGAACATCAAGCCAGTGACCTGAGACCCACTCCTGTCCTCCAACACCGAGGCTGCTGCTTGTCCTGCATGCAGAGACTCAGAATGCAAACCTACCTGACCCAGCCCCTACCTGGCTTTACCCTGCCACCTGCCCTGGTAGCTTAACACAAAGGACAGAATCTCATGGGAGTTCTATGGCCCCACCTATTGCCTGAGAAACCAGAGTATACGCACCCCTCCCTGCCATACCTGCCAATATAAGGCAAACACATATCCCATGGCTACTAGCATAGCCGGTGCTCTTTTGCCAGCACCACCTCGTGGCTGGAGACAAATTAACACAGTCCACTACAGCATCTCTTGGTAGGATAACGGTGCACCCAGGGAGGAGAAAATGGCTGCACCATCTCAGTTATCACCACTGCCTGCACCACTCTGGCTAACCAGGAGGTCCTGAGTCCATCCATGTGATCAGTTCATTTCTACTATCACTGTCATTCAAGAAAGCCAACACAACAAGGCTATCAATAACCAAGGAATTTCACAGAATCTCTGTCACTCCCCTGACATCCCCATTGGAGTTGGTGCTGCTACCCACTGCTGGGGAACTTCAGGACAGGTCACATCACCAGATCTGTTGCAGACATTCCCCAACACCAACCTGGAGTGTGGCAAACTCACTGGGCAGCTAGACCAGAGGAGCAACAACATTCACAGTGGTAGTCTAGCCCTCACAGACTCCCACTCCTAGGGGAAGCGGAAGTGCACCACATCAAGAGAAAACCCTGTGGGACAAAAAAATCTCAATGGCAAGCGTTGAGAACCAGATCTTTCCACTGGTGGAAAGCTTCCTTCAGCAGAGGCACAGTTGAAGAGCTGGTTTCAGCAGGGAAAGTCTTCAGCTCTATCCCAACAGTCACACAACCCTGGTGCACAGGAAGGGTCTTGGAGGAGAGGAAGACTTTCTGCCCCTGTCCACAACCATAGGCATAGTTGAGGCTTCTCCCATGGGAGCTTGGCATGCGTGCAACTATAGACAGCCTTTCTGGAACACATCAGGGTGACTGCATACCCACAGGAGGAGCACCCTCCAGGTTCAGGCTTGCATAAGAGACAGAGTCACAATTCCTCTCTATTTGAAACATCGGCATTCCTACCATTGAAAACAGGTGCTTGTCTGATCTTAATAGCTGGAGCACTGGGACAGGAGTGTGTCTGAGATGTGCATAATTTTCTGCTGACCTGGCAGGGGAACTGAGGTGGCTCCAACCCTTTCCCCTGATAAAACCTCAGTCTGATTCACTGAGCTCCTCCAGCCACCTCTGTCATGCCTGGGACATCATTTAACCACCTGCTTTAGCCACAACCTATATCTACCCAGGGACACCTCCCCTACTGGCCTGAAGCCTGAACCATCAAACCAGTAATAAAATACTAGGGGAATATAAATAAATAAAAAAGTGCACGAGATGCAGGAATTAAATAACCTTTAAGAGACCTTTACCATTCCAACCCCATAGGAGATAGTAAACTTGCTCACACACAGAGCACATTACTACTACAATCAGCATCTGAGAAAGTCATCATACAAAGACTCTCTATAATGAAGGAACTCATACAGAGTCTTCTAGCCTGAAAGCACCAAGTACTGAATTAGGCTGTAACTACCTATAAGCATTAAAGTCTTATCCTTAAGGGGAAAACAGAAAAAAAGTCAGATCAAACATAAATTCAAGAATAGAAGTAGTCTGCCCAAATGAGAAGGAACTAGAAAAGTAATTCTGGTAATATAACAAAACAGGGTGCTATAAAACACCCAAAGATCACGCTAGCTCTCTAGCAATGAACTTAAACTAAGATGAGATCTTTAAAATACCAGATAAGTATTTCAGAAGTTCAACTATTAAGCTACTCAAGGAGATATCAGAGAAAGGTGAAAGCCATCATAAAGAAATTTAAAAAGGAGTTCATATGAATGAAAAATTATATATATACATATATACACATATATATATAATACACATATATATGTATATATATAATATACATCAAATAGAACGGTTTGAAAGCTTAGAACTCACAAGGTCTACAAAACCGTAACACAATGGGAGAAAAAAAAAAGTTAACAACAACAACAACAAAAAAAAACAGGTAACACTAGGTAACAATTACCAACAACAAAAAAACACTAGGTAACAATTAACAAAGAATAAAATAGTGAAGAGAATAGTACCTCACAACTCAATATTAACATTGAATGTAAATGGTCTGAAAGCTCCACTTAAAAGATACAGACATCAGCCTAGACAAAGAATTTATGACTAAAATCTCTAAATGCAACAAAATAAAAATAAATAAATGAGACCTAATTATTTTTATTTTATACTATATTTTTACTCTTTCTATGTTTGTATATGTTTATATACAAAAATACTTATTACTGTGTTACCATTGCCTACAGCATTCAGAAGAGTAACATGCTATACATGTTTGTAGCCTAGGAGCAATAGGTTATATATCCATGTAGCCTAGGTGTGTGTGTACTTTGTACTATGGAGCTTCGTGTAAGTACACCCTATGATGTTCACACAATAATGAAATCAACTGAAGACACATTTCTCAGAGTGTATCCTTGTCATTAAATGACACATGACTGTATTTTAAAACAGAGGTAAACTGGGTCTAACCAAAGCTGCAACTAAAGTGCTACCCAATTAAACTTCTGCTATACAATTATAAGCCTCTTGGCAGTACAGAAAGTTGAGACTCGATTAAAAGCAAAGAGAGATCTATCTTCTTAGACTCTTTTTGCCTAAATCCATAGAGGAAGTAAAATCATAAGACCATGCCAATATATCTCAACATCTAGTTATCTGTTTGGATCAACTGACCCTACCTTTATCTTGGCATTTAAGTTGCTTAACAAAGGAAAGAAAATCAGAAGAATGTGACTCCACATAAATGCAAAATTAGACACTATAATAGAAAAACCCCAAAGATACAATCATCAATAAAGAATTTTGATATATCTATTAAAAGTATCTTAAAACAAGCAGAAAAATAGATGTAATAGGAGGTGAATTCCCAAAAAAAAAATGGAAACTGTATAAAGAGAACCAAATTGAAATTCTAAAATTGAAAAATATAATATCTGGAATTTAAAAATGAACAGCAACAGGTAGTGATGAAAATTACATAATGTCAGTTATTAAAAATATTTAAACTGAAGAACAGAAAAAAGTCTGAAATAAAATAAATAGAGCCTTTGTGACTTGTTAAACAGAACACAACAGTCAAACATGTAAGTAGAGTAATGGATAAATTACATAGAAAAAGGAAGGAAAAATGATTGATAAAATTATAAATATTTGTTTCAAATTTGATGAGATAAGAGCAAACCATTAATTTGGCAAGCTTAACAAACTATTAGCACAATAAATATAAAGAATATTATACCTCAGCAATTCATAGTCAAACTGCTGAAACCAAAAGTAAAGAAAAATTTTGAAATGCAGAAATAAAAAATGAAAACTACACTAAATGGAAAAATAAAAAGCAAGACTGCATATTTCAAGTCAGAAGCAAAAGATTCAGAAGAAAATGGAACATCTTTAAAGTAATAAAAGGAAAAAAGTAATAAAACAAAAACTTGTCAAACCAGAATTTTATATCCAGCAAAAATAGTTTTCAAGAGAAAGGGAGCAATCTTCATGTCTGAGGATGATGAAGTATCAGGAATTAGATTTTTTCTCCCAACTGAAACATTTAAAAGACTGCATTTAATATATGTTTCATAAATGAAATGTATTACATAATGAGTATCAAGACATTGGATATCAGGAAGAGGAGGACTATGAGTCCCAAAAGACATGAAACAAATGAAATGAGCATGATGGCCCCATCTCACTGACTGGAGAAAGTTTCCAGGACATAGCACAGGGAAGATTCAGGCAGAGCTCACCCTGAGTAAAGGAGATGGAGCCTATTTGATATTTGAAGAAAAAATAGTAACAATACGTTGGGTATTTGTTCTATTTGAAGAAGTAAAATATATGACAATTATAGCACAAAAATGTAAAATGGATCTAAATAGAATTCTATTGTGATATATAAAACAAAATAAATGGGAGTAAACTGAATTAAGAATTACATTTAGTGCAAACAGGCAAAATGCTGAAGTTATAATGGAAAATAAAAATTGGCAGACTATATATAAAGCAAGACTTAACGCCATGGTGTTTATAAGAAATATCTATTAAATATATCTCAAATAGATTGAAAATGAGAAGGTGGATAAAGGAAGCATTAAGCATAACAACTATGGGGTAGTATTATTAACATTTTACAAAATAGAATTCAAGACAAAGAATTTTGTCAGAAAAACGTGTCTCTTTTTTACAATGATAATGGTTAATTCATCAGGAAAACTCAACCATTCCAATGATGTGATGTGACAGAGCTTAAATATGCACACATAAAAATTGGCAGAAATGGGAAAAAAGGTAAATCTATAGCCTTGGTTGGAGAATTTTAACATTCTCATTTCTGTGAGAATAAGAAAATAAAAGAAAGTAAAGATGTAGATGACTTTAACAATACTACCAACTAACCTGCTATAATTGACACTTCTTGGTTTTGTTTTGTTTTCATTGTTATTTGTTTTTTTTAAATTTTTTTTATTATACTTTAAGTTCTAGGGTACATGTGCACAATGTGCAGGTTTGTTACATATGTATACATGTGCCATGTTGGTGTGCTCTACCCATTAACTCGTCATTTACATTAGGTATATCTCCTAATGCTATCCCTCCCCTCTGCCCCCTCCCCACAATAGGACCTGGTGTGTGATGTTCCCCTTCCTGTGTCCAAGTGATCTCATTGCTCAATTCCCACCTAGGAGTGAGAACATGCGGTATTTGGTTTTCTGTTCTTGTGATAGTTTGCTGAGAATGATGGTTTCCAGCTGCATCCGTGTCCCTACAAAGGACACGAACTCATCCTATTTTATGGCTTCATAGTATTCCATGGTGTATATGTGCCACATTTTCTTAATCCAGTCTGTCACTGATGGACATTTGGGTTGATCCCAAGTCTCTGCTATTGTGAATAGTGCCGCAATAAACATACTTGTGCATGTGTCTTTATAGCAGCATGACTTATAATCCTTTGGGTATATACCCAGTAATGGGATTGCAGGGTCAAATGGTATTTCTAGTTCTAGATCCTTGAGGAATTGCCACACTGTTTTCCACAATGGTTGAACTAGTTTACAATCCCACCAACAGTGTAAAAGTGTTCCTATCTCTTCACATCCTCTCCAGCACCTGATGTCTCTTGATTTTTTAATGATTGCCATTCTAACTGGTGTGACATGGCATCTCATTGTGGTTTTGATTTGCATTTCAATGATGGCAAGTGATGATGAGCATTTTTTCATATCTCTGTTGGCTGTATGAGTGTCTTCTTTTGAGAAATGTCTGTTCATATTCTTTGCCCACTTTTTGATGGGGTTGTTTGTTTTTTTCTTGTAAATTTGACTGAGTTCTTTGTAGGTTCTGGATATTAGCCCTTTGTCAGATGAGTAGATTGCAAAAATTTTCTCCCATTTGGTAGGTTGCCTGTTCACTCTGATGGTAGTTTCTTTTGCTGTGCAGGAGCTCTTTCGTTTAATTAAAACCCATTTGTCAATTTTGGCTCTTGTTGCCATTGCTTTTGGTGTTTTAGACATGAAGTCCTTGCCCATGCCTATGTCCTGAATGGTATTACTTAAGTTTTCTTCTAGGGTTTTTATGGATTTAGGTCTAACATTTAAGTCTCTAATCCATCTTGAATTAATTTTTGTATAAGGAGTAAGGAAAGGATCCAGTTTCAGCTTTCTACTCATGGCTAGTCAATTTTCCCAGCACCATTTATTAAATAGGGAATCATTTCCCCATTTCTTGTTTTTGTCAGGTTTGTCAAAGATCAGATAGCTGTAGATGTGTGGTATCATTTCTGAGGGCTCTGTTCTGTGCCATTGGTCTATATCTCTGTTTTGGTACCAGTATCATGCTGTTTTGGCTACTGTAGCCTTGTAGTATGTTTGAAGTCAGGTAGTGTGATGCCTCCAGCTTTGTTCTTTTGGTTTAGCATTGTCTTGGCAATGCGGGGTCTTTTGGCTCCATATGAACTTTAAAGCAGGTTTTTCCAATTCTGTGAAGACAGTCATTGGTAGCTTAATGAGGATGGCATTGAATCTTTAAATTACCTTGGGCAGTATGGCCATTTTCACAATATTGATTCTTCCTATCTATGAGCACAGCATGTTCTTGCATTTGTTTGTGTCCTCATTTATTTCACTGAGCAGTGGTTAGTAGTTCTCCTTGAGGAGGTCCTTTACGTCCGTTGTAAGTTGGATTCCTAGGTATTTTATTCTCTGTGAAGCTGTTGTGAATGGGAATTCATTCATGATTTGGCTCTCTGTTTGTCTGTTACTGGTGTATAAGAATGCTTGTCATTTTTGTACATTGATTTTGTATCCTGAGACTTTGCTGAAGTTGCTTATCAGCTTAAGGAGATTTTGGGCTGAGACGATGGGGTTTTCTAAATACACAATCATGTCATCTGCAAATAGGAACAATTTGACTTCTTCTTTTCCTAACTGAATACCCTTTATTTCTCTCTCTTGCCTGATTGCCCTAGCCAGAACTTCCAACATTGTGTTGAATAGGAGTGGTGAGAGAGGGCATCCCTGTCTTGTGCCAGTTTTCAAAGGGGATGCTTCCAGTTTTTGCCCATTCAGTATGATATTGGCTGTGGGTTTGTCATAAATAGCTCTTATGATTTTGAGATATGTTCCATCAATACCGAATTTATTGAGAGTTTTTAGCATGAAGGGCTGTTGAATTTTGTCAAAGGCCTTTTCTGCATCTATTGAGATAATCATGTGGTTTTTGTCTTTGGTTCTGTTTATATGCTGGATTATGTTTATTGGTTTGCGTATGTTGAACCAGCCTTGCATCCCAGGGATGAAGCCCACTTGATCATAGTGGATAAGCTTTTTGATGTGCTGCTGGATTAGGTTTGCCAGTATTTTATTGAGGATTTTTGCATCGATGTTCATCAGGGATATTGGTCTAAAATTCTCTTTTTTTGTTGTATCTCTGCCAGGCTTTGGTATCAGGATGATGTTGGCCTCATAAAATGAGTTAGGGAGGATTCCCTCTTTTTTTATTTATTGAAATAGTTTCAGAAGGAATGGTACCAATTCCTCCTTGTGCCCCTGGTAGAATTCGGCTGTGAATCCGTCTGGTCCTGGACATTTTTGGTTGGTAGGCTATTAATTATTGCCAAAATTTCAGAGCCTGCTATTGGTCTATTCAGGGATTCAACTTCTTCCTGGTTTAGTCTTGGGACAGTGTAAGTGTCCATGAAATTATCCATTTCTTCTAGGTTTTCTAGTTTATTTGCGTAGAGGTGTTTATAGTATTCTCTGATAGTAGTTTGTATTTCTGTGGGGTTGGTGGTGATATCCCCTTTATTATTTTTTATTGTGTCTATTTGATTCTTCTCTCTTTTCTTCTTTATTAGTCTTGCTAGCAGTCTGTCAATTTTGTTGATCTTTTCAAAAAACCAACTCCTGGATTCATTGACTTTTTGGAGGGTTTTTTGTGTCTCTATCTCCTTCAGTTCTGCTTTGATCTTAGTTATTTCTTGCCTTCTACTAGCTTTTGAATGTGTTTGCTCTTGCTTCTCTAGTTCTTTTAATTGTGATGTTAGGGCATCAATTTTAGATCTTTCCTGCTTTCTCTTGTGGACATTTAGGGCTATAAATTTCCCTCTCCACACTGCTTTAAATGTGTCCCAGATATTCTGGTATGTTGCATCTTTGTTCTCATTGGTTTCAAAGAACATCTTTATTTCTGCCTTCATTTCGTTATGTACCCAGTAGTCATTCAGGAGCAGGTTGTTCAGTTTCCATGTAGTTGAGTGGTTTTGATTGAGTTTCTTAGTCCTGAGTTCTAGTTTGATTGCACTGTGGTCTGAGAGATAGTTTGTTATAATTTTTGTTCTTTTACTTTTGCTGAAGAGTGCTTTACTTCCAACTATGTGGTCAATTTTTGGAATAAGTGCGATGTGGTGCTGAGAAGAATGTATATTCTGTTGCTTTGGGGTGGAGAGTTCTGTAGATGTCTATTTGGTCCACTTGGTGCAGAGTTGAGTTCAATTCCTGGATATCCTTGTTCACTTTCTGTCTCATTGATCTAACGTTGACAGTGGGGTGTTAAAGTCTCCCATTATTATTGTATGAGAGTTTAAGTCTCTTTGTAAGTCTCTAAGGATATGCTTTATGAATCTGGGTGCTCCTGTATTGGGTGCATATATATTTAGGATAGTTAGCTCTTCCTGATGAATTGATCCCTTTACCATTTTGTAATGACCTTCTTTGTCTCTTTTGATCTTTGATGGTTTAAAGTCTGTTTTATCAGAGACTAGGATTGCAACCCCTGCTTTTTTTTGTTCTCCATTTGCTTGATAGATCTTCTTCCATCCCTTGATTTTGAGCCTATGTGTGTCTCTGCATGTGAAATGGGTCTCCTGAGTACAGCAAACTGATGGGTCTTGACTCTTTATCCAATTTGCCAGTCTATGTCTTTCAATTGGACCATTTAGTCCATTTACATTTAAGGTTAATATTGTTATGTGTGAACTTGGTCCTGTCATTATGATATTAGCTGGTTATTTTGCTTGTTAGTTGATGCTGTTTCTTTCTAGCATTGATGAATTTTACATTTTGGCATGTTTTTGCAATGGCTGGTACCTGTTGTTCCTTTCCATGTTTAGTGCTTCCTTCAGGATCTCTTACAGGGTAGGCCTGGTGGTGGCAATATCTCTAAGCATTTGCTAGTCTATAAAGGATTTTATTTCTCCTTCACTGATGAAACTTAGTTTGGCTGGATATGAAATTCTGGGTTGAAAATTCTTTTCTTCAAGAATGTTGAATATTCGCCCCCACTCTCTTCTGGCTTGTAGAGTTTCTGCCAAGAGATCTGTTGTTAGTCTGATGGGCTTCCCTTTGTGGGTAACCCGACCTTTCTCTCTGGCTGCCCTTAACATTTTTTCCTTTATTTCAACTTAGGTGAATCTGACAATTATGTGTCTTGGAGTTGCTCTTCTCAAGGAGTATGTATGTGGTGTTCTCTGTATTTCCTGAATTTGAAAGTTGGCCTGCCTTTCTAGGTTGGGAAAGTTCTCCTGGATGATATCCTGAAGAGTGTTTTCCAACTTGGTTCCATTTTCCCCGTCACTTTCAGGCACACAAATCAGACGTAGATTTGGTCTTTTCACATAATCTCATATTTCTTGGAGGCTTTGTTCATTTCTTTTTCCTCTTTTTTCTCTACACTTCTCTTCTCACTTCATTTCATTCATTTGATCTTCAATTGCTGATACTCTTTCTTCCGGTTGATCGAGTTGGTTACTGAAGCTTGTGCATTTGTCACATAGTTCTCATGTTATGGTTTTCATCTCTGTCAGTTCTTTTAAGGACTTCTCTACATTGGTTATTCTAGTTAGCCATTTGTCAAATCTTTTTTCAAGGTTTTTAGTTTCTTTGCACTGGGTACATATTTCCTTCTTTAGCTCTGAGAAGTTTGATTGACTGAAGCCTTCTTGTCTCCACTCGTCAAAGTCATTCTCCGTCCAGCTTTGTTCTGTTGCTGGTGATGAGCTGCATTCCTTTGGAGGGGGAGATGTGCTCTGATTTTTTTTGAATTTCCAGCTTTTCTGCACTACTTTTTCCCCATCTTTGTGGTTTTATCTGCCGTTGGTCTTTGATGCTGGTGACGTACTGATGGGGTTTTGGTATGGGTGTCCTTTCTGTTTGATAGTTTTCCTTCTAACAGTCAGGACCCTCAGCTGCAGGTCTGTTGGAGTTTGCTTGAGGTCCACTCCAGACCCTGTTTGCCTGGGTATCAGCAGCGGAGGCTGCACAAGACAGAATATTGCTGAACAGTGAGTGTTGCTGTCTGATTCTTGCTCTGGAAGCTTCATCTCAGGGGTGTACCCAGCCATGTCAGGTGTGAGGTGTCAGTCTGCACCTAGTGAGGGATGTCTCCCAGTTAGGCTACTCAGGGGTCAGGGACCCACTTGAGCAGGCAGTCTGTCCATTCTCAGATCTCAACCTCCATGCTGGGAGATCCACTGCTCTCTTCAAAGCTGTCAGACACGGATATTTACCTCTGCTGAGGTTTCTGCTGCTTTTTGTTTAGCTATGCCCTATCCCCAGAGGTGGAGTCTACAGAGGCAGGCAGACCTCCTTGAGCTGTGCTGGGCTCCACCCAATTCAAGCTTCCCAGCAGCTTTGTTTACCTACTTAACCCTCACCAATGGTGGGCGCCCCTCCCCCAGCCTCGCTGCCACCTTGCAGTTAGATCTCAGATTGCTCTGCTAGCAATGAGGGAGGCTCCATGGGCGTGGGACCCTCGGGTCCAGGTGTGTGATATAATCTCCTGGTGTGCCATTTGCTAAGACTCTTGGTAAAGCACAGTATTAGGGTGGGAGTTACCCAATTTTCCAGGTGTTGTGTGTCTCAATTTCCTTTGGCTAGGAAAAGGGATTCCCTTCCCCCTTGTGCTTCCCAGATGGGGCTATGTCTTGCCTTGCTTCAGCTCTTGCTGGTTGGGCTGCACCCGTGGACCAGCACCAACTGTCCGACACACCCCAGTGAGATGAACCCGGTACCTCCGTTGAAAATGCAGAAATCACCCATCTTCTGTGTCACTCATGCTGGGAGCTGGAGGCTGGAGCTGTTCCTATTCGACCATCTTGGGCGCGTCGCCCCTCAACACTTCTTATACTACACATAACAAACACAGAATATGCTTTCTTCTCAAGAAAAATGGAACAGTTGCCATACTTTGGACCAGAAAACAAGTCTAAGTATATTTGAAAGATTGAAATAATATGCAGCAGTTTCTCTGAACACAATGAATTTTAATTAAATAGTAAGTTATCTGAAAAATTTCCTGCAGTTGGAAATGAAGCAACACATTTATAAATCATCTGTGTATCCAAAAAGAAATTACAAGGGACATTTTGAAAAAAATCAATCTAATTGTGAAAATACAACATATCAAGGTGTGTGCGATTCAGCTAAAATGGTGATTCATGGTAAATTTCTATCTTGAAGTGCATATGTTGGAAAAAAGAAATTATTAAAATTAATATCAATGATATATGTTTCAACCTACAAAAAGAGGAAGAAATTACTTTTAAAAAGTGAAGAAAAAATATTTTAAAAGATTAAAGTTTTCAACACAATAAAATACAAATAAAAAACTGTATTAAAAAATTTGGCTTTTAAAAAATTAAATAACATTACGATTCCATAATTTCACTCCTAGGTATTTGCTTAAGAGAAGTAAATCATGTCCACAGGGAAAGAAAAAAATAGAAGAAATAAGGTTACACATAACAAATGTATCCAGAAAAGCCAATAACTGCATCAGGCAAAAATATCCTTTAAAGAAAAACGTGATGAAATCAGTTGTAGTCTTAGCGTAATGTAACACGACTCAGCAATAAAATGTACAAGTTACTCATATATGCAACAACATGGATGAATCTCAAAATGGTGTAGAGTGATTGAAGTGTGGGAAGAAACTAGAAACAAACAAAAAAAAGGATATGCTGTAAGATTCCATTTATACACAGTTCCAAAACAGGCAAAACTAAGTTATTATAACAGAAACTGGATCATGGTTCTCTCCTGTGGCAGTAAAATTAACTTCGAACTTGAACGAGAGCTAGAAATATATTATCTTGTCTTCAGTGATAGTTATGTTGGAATATACATGAGATAAAACTCATTGAACTGTACACTTAAAATCTTTGAATCTTCTTGTATATAAATTATAAACTTGATAAGGAATAACTAATGCACAGTATCAGGCTGGAGAACAGTGAAAATGGCAGAATAACTTACTGAAATAGGGCAGGTATAATGGAGAATTGACTTTGGAGAGATACCTTATAACCACATGGCCCAAGGGCATAGTGGCTAAATATGCAGTTCAATGGAATACAGTTTCCATCTCTTCCTCAAAATCCAGTCTACAACATAATGTCATTTATATTACTATTCACATGATGTACACCACCTTTATTATGGTTTTGTAAAATATTTTTCCAAGTAAATAAATGTGAATGTTTTATATTCTCCTTTTTGATATTGAAAATAATTATTTTTATTGAACTGAATGAATAATTATTATAATTATTCATTATTTATTTTTACCTTATTTTATAAAAACTCATAAATATGTGAACCACATCTTTTAAAATACATTAACTGGGGGCTTCAAACACCTTCCACTTAGCTCCCCTAAGTAGAACATGGCATTTTAATGTAATATGTGCTTAATTTCTTTTTAGAAAAAGCAAAATACACATAATACCATTAGAGTAGCCCCCACATATCCATGAAGGGTATGTTCCAGAACCCCTAGTAGATGGCTGAAACCATGGATTGTACCAAACCCTATATATACTATGTTTTCTTCTATGCATATATACTTGTGATAAAGCTTAATTTATAAATTAGTCATAGTAAGAGATTAACAAAAACAAGTAATAATAAAATAGAACCATTATAACAATATATTGTGATAAAAGTTACTTGAGTGGTCTTTTTCTCTTCCTTTCAAAATATCTTATAGTATTGTATTGTGGGTAACTGACATCACAGAAAGCCAAATTGCGATCGGGTGGACTAATGTAACAACATCAAAACTATGCTCATTTCAACACAGTGAAAAAGACTCCACTTGAATAATGTACTGTAAGATGCCAAAGCCATTCCTCTCAGGTGTATTTAAGTGCTAAGATTGTAAATAGGGAGTCAGAATCATCCTTTACAGAAGTTTACACTTAAGTTCAGTTATAGTTCTATGATTATTAATTCCAATGCCCACACTAGCTTGATAAAGAGAACTCAGTGGAGATAAAATTGTTGGTTTGTTTGTTTTTCTTTTCCATTTAGATTTTAGACAGAATACAAATAAAATGCCAGATCTGAATGCACACCAGGTACTGCTCATCAGAGCTGCAGTGACAAATCAAAGGCCAGCATTTCTAGGTAGGAACAATGCAGAAGCGTTACTGGGTGTCAATTCGAATCTTCAATACACATCTTGCTGATAGATAATGAGCATGTTGAGCGGCATCCGCTTATTAAAAAGTACAAAATATATTAAACATGGCATTGAAAAATCCTTTTTTATCCTCTCTATTCAGACAACTAGATTAAAGATACTGAAATGTAGAAATTTGCAAATGATAATTAGGATATTCTGCTTGGATATTTGCACTAATGTGAAAGTGTTGAAAAGCTAAATGTGCTGTCTCTCTCCCTCTCTCCATCTGTCTCTCCCTATATGTGTGTGTGTGTGTGTGTGTTCTGTGTGTATACACTTAAAGATAGATTTATGCATAGATACATATAAACATGTATACTTACATACATACGTGTGTGTGTATATATATATAATATTACTATTCAAATATGTTATTGGTCAGATTATTTGTTTGCAAGTGCAGACAAGTGAGTAAAAGATTTCATTTCTGCCCAGTTAGTATTTGATTTTTCATAAAAGGACATATTAGAGTTCATAACAAAGACTAGACCTGTAAATTTTGTAAAATTCACTTCATATACCTGAGAAGAAGAGCTATTATTATAAAGTAGATTTAACTCCTTCTTACTCCTAATTCTGTTGAATAATTCACTAATAAGCCATAATTTTTGCGAAGCATACCTTAGACAGCCCTGTCTCCTCTAAATGATTTTAATTCCTTCCACAGAGAAAAGTGTATATTCAATATTGATTTTTATATTATAAGCTCCCTATGTAACCTAAATATAGCCAGTTCCCAAAATGGTTCCTTTCTCTGAGAAACAGTTTGATCAATAACGTGTCACATATTGTTTAGTCTTCTTCTAGATTGAAACTTGATACAAGTATCACATCTTACAGATAAGCAATCTTCCTCAAATAATGTTTTTTTCCTATTCTGTAGGAAACAAGTACAAAAAGAAAACATTTTTCCCCAAATTACTCTGCAAACACAATATGAAATACACACTAATCTTCATTACACGGAAGAAGTTATTTAAGCTACTTAGCTCTTAGGATAACAATGATTTGAATTTGACTTTAATGTCGAAAACAACTACAGTACATTTTCCATTTAGAATGAATGTAGTTTAAATGAGGTTTAATTTTAGAACATAGTTATAAGGCACCTTCTGTTTAGAAATCCTGCTGTTTGGATGTGATTGTATTTCAGAAAATCTGCACTTACAAATTCCATTTTCTTCAGAATGCTGCCATGTGAATGAGGCTTTTGAGTAGAACACTTGCTGTTACCAGCTACCTTCCATTCACAGGGCTGCCTTCTGAATGTGCTTTCAATTAGGAAATCTCAATAAGTTCATTTTAAAATCAGAAAAACCGGATTCAACTCTGCAGCTTTGAATTATCAGGCCATTTTGAAACCCGGTTCCCACTGTTCTTGATGTTGAGAGTCATCCAAATAGGGAACAAAATAAAAATCATGTGCAAGGAGAGAAATTTTTAAACTACCCAGTTTTTAACATTTTTTGGCCAAAAGGACAGATGGTACAGTCAACACATACAGGGTCATACATTTTTGGATATCTAACCACAATAGCCACCTCCTAATGTGAACAATTCTATCTGTAAGCACTTGTACCTGTACTGAAAGAAGAAATGAAGCAAGTAAGCATAAATCTGTATTGCAGTCACTCAGAATGCAGAGAAGCTTTCCTGAAAAGTTAGCAAATAAAAGAAAGAATAAAGAGCAATAAAGAAGCATCACAAGAATATCATCCTTCCATTCTAACAACTGAAAAGCACAAGAATTTACAACATAAAAATCTATGCCACTTTCAATTTGTTGTAATTCCTTCTTCATCTAGTTCTAATAAGCCCTGTTTCAGAAAATTCTCTCGTAATCATCATATTGACACTTCATCTAGACTGAGTGCTAATGAGCCAAGATTTTTCTGCCATAATTTTTACCCAAGAGCTCACACTGTCACAGCCCATCAGAAAAACAGTGTCGAGCGCACTTTCAATCTAAAAGCAGTTTCCTCTTTCAGAAGCTTGGGTTTTCAAGTGTAGGGGGTTATTTGTTCCTAAATATCTTTTTCCCTACTCTATTTCAATTGTCTACATGACTTGCAATGATATGAAGAAAGACTAAAAATGTTCCCTTCACTGTCAATTTGTGTCTTTCTTTATCCTTTCAAAATCTGATTATTTTCGTTTAGACCAAACACTTTAGAAATAATTCTCCAATGACAGCCATGTATATTCCTGACCTTAAAATAAATTATGGAAACTTTCTTAGGTAGGAAAGAAAATAATATTATGATAAAGGGAGACAAAGAATTTCTAGTAAGAAAAAAAAATTTCAACTGTCTAGAAGCTTCTGAGATACTGAGCAAATCTATTTCATATTAATGGTATTTCCCTGACTGTATCTTCCTTTTGTCTTTTTTCTTTTCTCTGATTTTGTTAGAATCATCACTGACTTACAATTTTTTTTTTTTTTGATAATGTCTTCAGAGCTCTGAAGCTGGATATTATTCTAGTGTAGATAGCCAAGCCTTACTTTTAAGATGAATAATCCTGGTACTCTCTATTTAAGGTATTTTCATGGTTGATATGTTAGAAATTCAGACAAAGAGAGAATCATTAAGTTGTGTCATCATCACTCTCTGCCCTTCCAAGAAAATACAAACATACTCATAGACTACTTACACACACAAACACACATACATACTCTTGGAAGTTTTTTTGTTTTTCTTATTGTTTTGTTTTTGCCGGTGGTTAGACTACCACTTCTAAATAAACAGATCAGGGTTTGGTGTGGTGGCTCATGCCTATAATCCCAGCACTTTGGTAGGTCAAGGCAGGCAGACAACTTGAGCCCAGGAGTTCAAGATCAGCCTGGGCAACAGAGTGAGATTTTGTCTCTATTAATAAAAAAAGAAAAGAAAAGAAAATTGTTTCAATTAGCCAGGTGTGGTGGCATGCACCTGTAGTCTCAGCTGTTCTGGAGGTTGTGGTGGGAGGATTGCTGGAGCAATTCAGCAGTTCAAGGCTGCAGTGAACCAAGATCTCACCATTGCTGTTGAGCCTGAGCAACACAGCAAGACCCTGTCTCTAAAAAATGAATACATCAACCAGCATTTTCCTCAGTCTACCAATGTTTATCTTTAGTCTCTTTCTTAACCTGTGGGTCACCCAGTTCCCATCACAGCTATTCTGGGCATTTTGAGTGGACAGCCAATTGACTTTCCCCTGAGCTCAGACTACATCAGATTGAGAAGAGAGGAGTAATACTTTCCCACTAAACTCTATGCATGGCAGATCAATATTGGACTGCATTTTAGCTATAGAATCTTAACTCCAGAGATAGGGATGTTTCTATATATTTTTGTATTTTTCTGTTGTTCTCTTTGTATTGTAGTAAAAATTCCTGTCAAAATATTTCTAAGTTGAACTGTGTAGCAATGAGACCACTCTTTATGCAAGTCTAGGTGATTTAAAAAGTAAAGATATCAGAGAAGCCATGTTCAAAAACTTTGCTCAAACACACACACACACACACACACACACAAACTCAAAAAGGCAATGAATGATACTAAAGTCAGAAATAGGATGTGGGGTAGTAAAAATAAATAATGATGTCAATTCCTTCATATGTTTATTTATTTTTTCCCACTGAAAGTTCAGTATCATGATGTTGATAAAATAATGCACCACCCATATCTTAATGAGTTAGCTCATTACAGAAAAGTCAGGTATTTCAATGTGTATTTTTTCTAAGCATCGCATACATTGACTGTAGTGCTTGCCTCGTGGAGGATTTCTATGCCCTTAATATACAACTCCTCAAATGAATTGCTAAACTTTCTGCTTCCATTTCATATCTGCCCATTAGCTCTTAAATTTACTCTAAACAAATACCTTACTTACTGCTCCACAAAACTGTCCTTATTAAGGTCATGTTGCAGATTTATGATGAGATCGGGTATGTTTGGGGTGCTGTGGCCATAGACATGTTGCAGATTTAATCATCAATTCTCTGAATTTACCTTACTCTGCTTAGCAGTAATGTCTGATACAGTTGATTACTTCCTCAGCCTTAAAATATGTTATTCACTGAGCTTCACGGAACCATGCTCTCTTTGTTCTCCTCTATGCTCACTGACAAATTCTTTCAGCGTTCTTTGCTGTTTGACTTCATCCACTCAACCTGTAAATACTGAAATGACCCAGGGCTTGGGATTTGGATATGTTCTCTTTTTAACCTATATACAACCCCTTAGGAAACCTGATGCCATCTCATGGCTTTAAAGGCCATATATTCACTGAAGACTCTCCAAGTTATTTCTTCATCACAAACGTCTCCCTTGAATCCCAGATTACATAGCCCATTGGCTTTTTACATCTTCTTCACTTGAATATTTAATAGAACTCTCAGACTTAACATGAATGCAGCAGCTATGACTTGGTGGTAGGCAAAGATGTATGCTTTCACCCTGAAGTATAAAGCTGATGAGGATGAGGTGCCTGTACAGGGACTACCTTTCCCTCAAACCCTCCCCCAAACTTCCCTCTAGGTGAACTCATGTCACTGCTTCTTAGCGATAGAATGAATACGAAAGCACTGCAGTTTCGTTATGGGCTGGGAATAGGTATAAAGTGTGAGGTCCTGCTCTTGTCCACTGGTAGAGGGCAACAGCATCATCTTGAAGTCACAGGATGGCAGAACCAGGAGACAGAAGCAATTCAACTCTCGATCAACTCTTAAGGGAGAAGTATCTAGAATAATTGCCCAACTTGGACATCTATATTAGATTATATGTGAGTAAGAAATAAATGTTTAT
The DNA here is from genome assembly GCF_043159975.1 of Macaca nemestrina. Classification (NCBI taxonomy): domain Eukaryota; kingdom Metazoa; phylum Chordata; class Mammalia; order Primates; family Cercopithecidae; genus Macaca; species Macaca nemestrina. The sequence goes on from NC_092127.1 coordinate 29,478,789, forward strand.
TGTGATAAGTCATGAGATTGTTGAGAAAATTGTTACTGCATTAAAAGTGATAATCACTGGGTTCTGGTGCAGTCCAAAAAGCAAATAAATTATTAACTGACTTGCTCATTCTATCCCCCCTCCCCCCGCCAAAAAAAAAAAAAAAAAAAACGACATATTTGGATCATCTGTTAGTTGCTTAGGCTGAAAACCTTGTAGTGATCTCAGACTCTCTTTCTCGCACACCCACCTCCAATTCACCTACAGATCCTGTTGCAGCACATTCTGAGTATTCTGCGTGTCTCATCACATACTTTGATCTACCCATCATCATATTTTGTCTGAAACTACTGTAATATTTTTATTCATCTTTGCTCCTTGCATACTTGCCCACCTATAATGTCCTTTGCATTTAGTGGTATTTTTCATAAGCAACTAGATATTGCTAGTCAGCTTCCTAGGGAAGCAGACTGCTAGAGATGAGTATGAGAGAGATAAATACAGTGCACTGGGGATTATTACCTGTGCAAGAGATGAAGCAAGACTGGGCAGAGGGAGAAGGTGAGCTGTAATGCAGTCTCAACGAAGACCCCACCAACCCCACAGGGAGCTCTGAAATTGGCGTGGCCTTACATAGTTGTTCCAAATTTGAGGAGTAAGATTAAGGCTTTATACTTCATATCAACCAGACATTGTTGCAGACTGGCCCAGGAATGAGGCATGGCCTTGAGCAAGGCCACTCTCTTGTTAAGGCAATTCTAGGAGAGGACTGATGGCTGAGGATTTTCTGCTGCTAGCATTTCCGTTCCCTGAGGGAATAAAACTGTCATTCCTGAAGAGGGTCTGGAAGGCACATCCCAGTGTCCAGTATATCAAATCATGTCACTTATACGCTGACAATCTTTCAGTGGCTTCCCATCCTACACATGATCAAGGTCAATGTCTTTTTCAGGTCTGTCAACGCCCCTTGGTGATCTAGCTCCTGATTGCTTTGATACCATTACAACAATCCCTCATTCATTTGGCTCCAGCCATTCTGGTCTATTACAACAAGTCCTCATTCATTTGGCTCCAGTCACTCTGGTCTATTCCTCCTCCTTGAGTATGTTCATCACAGGCCCATTTCAGGACTCTTCCACTTGTCCTCTCCTCTCCTCCGCTGGCATTTTTAAATCTATGTATCACCTGGCTTGACCATTTACTTTAATCCAGAAGTTGGCAAAAAGTGATTTGTTTTGTTTTGTTTTTTCTGTGAAGGACCAGATAGTACATATTTAAAGTTGTGAGCCAGAGGGTCTTTGCCACAGCTACTCAGCTCTGCTACTGCAGCCTCAAAGCAACAACAGACAATATGTGAATAAGTAAGTATGGCTGTGTTCCTATATAACTTTATTGATAAAAACGTTTGCCTGTGGGCCATAGTCTGCTGACTCCTGCTTTTATCAAATCTTGGCTCATATGTGGCCTCCTCTGCAAGCAGCATAGCAAGTTAATTTAAAAGCTTGGTTTGGAATCTGTTTGCTCCAGTGTCTTTTCTGGCTCTAATGATTATGACCTAGATAACCTTAGGTTTCCTGTGCCTTACTTTATTATAACATGTTATAATAAGATCTTCTACATAAAGTTGATGGTTAAATGAGATAGTACATATAAAGCAATTGTAACAATGCATGGCACAAAATACGTGCTTAATTAACAAACACCTGCCCATCACTCTTAGTTTCCTCACATTGCTTAGCACTTATCTTTATCTAGCATTTAGTTAGTCATTACCTCTTCCCTTCCTACATAGAGAACATCAGTATCTCCCCTTTTCTCCACTTGAATGAAGATCTATGACAAGGACTGTGTTATTGAATTGTAATAGGGTTGTTGATGATGTTATAATGGGCTTATGATTTCCTGGAAATGCAGGAGCCTCCCTAAACTTCTTAGGATCAGACTGATCTGGGCAGAGTCTAAGTAATGTGTTCAACTTAATACATCTCTACCTTACCTTGTTGGTAAGTCATGAGCCCTATTATAAGCAACTGAACTTTTAAAAATGTATTTGACAATCACTGCTTTATCAAAGTTTCAAGAGGAAAATTTGAATACTTCCTATTTACAACACTGTCTACTGTTCATATCCTAGAAAGTAGCCTTCTCTCCTGCTGGGCGCAGTGACTCACACGTGTAATCCCAACACTTTGCGAGGCTGAGGCGGGTGGATCACCTGAGGCCAGGAGTTCGAGACCACCCTGGCCAACAAGGTGAAATCCTGTCTCTATTAAAAATACAAAAATTAGCTGGGTGTGGTGGCGCATGCCTGTAATCTCAGCTACTCGGGAGGCTGAGGCTGGAGAATCACTTGATTCTGGCGATGGAGGTTGCAGTGAGCGGAGATTGTGCCACTGCACTCCAGCCTGGGTGACAGAGTAAGACTCTGTCAAAAAAAAAAGAAAGCCCTCTATCCTTTATCTACACATCAAAGCCCTATCCAGCTTTGGCTGTACCTCCTCCTCTAAGCTACCGCTCAAGTCCACAGTGAACTCCATCCTCCAAATGCACTTCACTCTACCCTGATCACTATATTTAAAGTGCCGTCCTTCTTCCAACACTCCCAATTTTGTATTATGTTCCACTCCTTTATTTATGTGTTTTCATGAAAGGCTTATCTTTTAATATGCTATAGTAATATTATATAGTAATATAGTAAGTGCTATTTTCATAAGTTTATTTTTTATTGCCTGCCTCCCTAGAATATAAGTTCCATAGGGCAGGGATTTGTCTGTTTGAGTAACTGATATGTCTTGAGTACCTGAAACACTGTCTGAGATGTAGTAGGCTCTTAATAAGTATTTGTTGAATATATTGTCCTTAACACGTTGTCATTCTTTTCATTTTTCATTTTTTTATAATAACCAAATGTGTGTGTCCTTATTTTCATTCCCAAATTACACCATAAAATTGAGGATTGCTGGGTTTCTTCTCAACACCTTCCCCTGACAACGGCAAGAGCAATATTATATGATTAAAAGAAATTTAATAAACATTTTTTAATGATTAGGCAAATAGGCAAATGAATTGTGGCTTTGGGAGGTTATGTTGTCTTTCACAACAGGAACAGAACTGAAACCATGGGTGTTCGTTGTTGTCGTTACTATTTGTTTCTGTCTGTTATAGGATAGATGTACGATTTTATTAATTTGTTTCTCAACATTTTGTTTGAAGAAACAATAACCGCTAGTTGGAGATAATTATTTAGCTCCAAAGAACCTGGGTGGATCATTTGCACAAGTGAATGTTTTTAGAAGCCCTGAGGCATCAACACTGCTGTGCCAAACTAAAGATTTGGGGGAAAGAAGTTATTACTCCAGAATACTGTTTCCAACCACTTCTGGAAATCATTGAGCAGCATAGAATTATATTAATTATATTCTTCTTTCTGAGAGAAAGATGTTTATTTTCCTTCTTCTCTTTAGGAGAAAAAGAAAAGGTAAATTGCGTCACTGTTATTGTGAAATTGCATGGTTAAGGAAAGTTTGAATAACATATTTTTCTATATAATAATGGAGAGACTAAAAATTTCATTAAAATACATCTGATACCAATTAAATTATAGAAATGAGAAAAGTTCAGGGTTTCAAAATCTAACTTCCATCGATTTAAACATATCAAGGTAAATTCGGCAGGATTTACAACAGCTACAATAAGATTAACAATTCTAACCAAAAAAAGAGTTGTTAATCCTATTGTAACTGTTGTAAATCCTATCAAATGGATGTTACTCCCTAAATGAATTAAGGTGGAGAGTTGTTTATCCTATTCATAAAGATTCCTAAAAGCAAAGATTTCAAAAAATTTTTAGTTTATCTTCAAATTGTAAGGTATCTGGAATATTGCTTTTATGCTCACATAAATTCAATTGCTTCATTGATGAATTATTGAACTCTGAGGAAGAGAAAGATGCAGTATTCTACATATAAAACAATGCTATGACATTTAGCTTACTATAGTTTCAAAATAATGTTACCAAATATAAAAATAGTGACAAAGACAACTTGCTAATATATTAAATTTCAAGCAGTAGAGTAATTCTGATAATTCTATGAGAGTCAACAGATCAACAAAAATTTATTTCTAGAATGTTAGATTTTCTTCACACAACTGCTAAGAGTGGTTTAAGATTGTATATTTTGAAGTCTAAAATCATTAAAAACGTAGTTTGCATATTTGTGCTATGTATTAACACTTTCTCTAAATTAGAAGATACGTCCTTTTTTTCTAAAAAAAAAAATGTTTCCATGATGATAAAAAAATTCATTCAAAAGCACAAGTAAATTCTAAATATTTATTTAAGTAAAAATCTGAAACTCAACACTTAAGCATGCCACTTCCAGTGTTATATTCTCCGATTCTAACTACAGAATAAACTCAAATTGTTTCTCTAAGGCTTTCTGCTTCCTGAAAAAAAAAAAAATCCCTTTTTAATAGTCTCTTCATGTCTTCACTTTTATTCATGTTTAATACAGACTTCCAGTAATCTTGATTATGCAAACTTAACAATGTTCCCTAGTGTTTCATGCATAGGGATAAGCATAAAATATGTGATTCTGACATAATATGCAGAATCTAAGCAAATCTTAAATGTTACAAAATATATTCATTAGCCGAGCATTGTGGCTCATGCCTGTTATCCCAGCAACTCAAGAAATTTAGGTGGAAGATCCCTTTAGCCCAGGAGTTCCAGACTTCCATGAACTATGATCATGACGCTGCACTCTAGCCTGGGTGACAGAGAAAGATCCTACTCTAAAATACATATTTTATTTATACACACACACACACACACACACACACATATTCTTCCTCTTTTCCTCTCTTTCCTTCTCTTCTCCAATCTATCTCTTTGTTTCATCCTCCCTTCCTTTCTTCTTTCCTTTTTCTTTCTTTTTCGACTTATCAATTTTATTGTAACCACAGTTGACCAACTTATCCTTTTCAGGTGCAACTTATAGTGAGTCCAGTGTTTAAGCTCTGGAGGGAGCATTCAGCTTTTTGTTATTTGTTATTTTTTGTATGTGTTTATTTTCAGTGTCTGTAAATATATATCTTGTCTATCACTGTGATACATTTAGAAATGAATGCAATTTTTACTACATTTGTACATAATATAAATATTAAAATAAATAGTATGCTTAAAATTATATATTACAGAAATACTGGGATCAATTTCATCAGTATTAATATTTATAAGTTAACAGGCACATGCATTAATTGATGTGATGACTATGAAGTGAAAAATTCTGTCCTGAAGATACTTGGGATTACATACATTAAGTGTTTAGTAAGGCAGATAATGGAAAATAGCAAGCTGAAACCTATCAGGCCAATATCCCTCCCCTGAAACACACACACACACACACACACGCACACACACACAGAGTAATTTGGTGTATACAAGAAAATCCCATGGTAATCAATAAACAATTAGTACCTCCCCTGGAATGGCCACTGTATATAGGACATCATTTGTTCTGGGTGGTATTTCTGAGCTGGTTGGTATGTTTGAATTGTCAGTGTAACTGGACTTGAGGTTGACACTCTGTCCAGGTTATTGGTGTTTCAAGAGTGATTCTTGAACATGGGCTAATTGATAGGTCTTCTGTGGCCGGTTAATCTCCAATGGTGAATTTGTCTGAAATAGTCCTTCTATTCTAACCCTTGTATCCCAACACAAAAGGAATGTTCTTTCATTATGAAAGTTCAGCCTCATCCCAAAGTCTATGATTGAGGGTCCAATACCTTTGCTCCATCTATATCCTACCCTTCCCCAACAACGAAGAGATAACTCACAAGTAGATAGTAGGAATGTCATTGGGACTAATCCAACATGAACATATCACTCTCTTCTGTTTACCTACAACTCATCTCTATTCTCTTACCCTCACAGATCCTTACTTGCAATGTAATCCTCCCTTACACCTTCTGAACTTTGTCAGTGAGGCATGGGATGAGATATTATATCTAGAAGTTTAAAAACAAACTTCAATACCAGTCAGATATCTGGGGTTTGACCCCCTGTTCACTCCCTACTTACTAACAGTCCTTGGCCAAGTCACTTTCACTGTCTGAGTCTTATTAGTACTTTCCATTAAAGAGTGGTGACCATCACAACACCTATCTCAGGTTTCTTGTGATGTCTGACTAGTATCTCTTAGCACAGACCCTGAAACAGTCTAAGCACACAATAAAAGGTACTTGGCATCATTTTTAATATGCCAAATTTGTATTACTAATGTTAAATTCTTAAATATTAATTAGCTGGATTAATCAGGTACAAATCAAGCCCAGCAGAAATTTTAAAACGCAGTGAAGAATAGATATAGCTAAACATGATGAGCATGATGTAAAAACATACCCAGTGGACCTTCACAGAACTATAGCTCAGCATCTGATAATTGAACTGGTATAGTCAGCTGTGTCTGTATCCTCATTTTATTCTATCTATTGAAACCATATAACCTATATCTAGATTTTCCCTGAGGTCATGATGTAGTCTCCGTAAATATTCTACCCTCTGTCATCAGCTTTTATTCCTGCTTTCTAGCCTATGGTTGCTTTTTCTGCAAGATCTAGGGATCTAGGTCTCACTATTGTCTTTTCTAGTTCTCTTCAAATTGTCATTACCAGAGAGCCAATTAATCTTTTTTCATAGATATAATCCTTTGAAATTTTTTGAGAAAGTTTATTTTTCTTCACATCCTTTTATTCTTTTTTCACCATACCATAATGAGAATTAAAGAATAAATACATCAAGAATTGTATCAACTACAAATAAAATAATTTACCACTATTAAGCTTTATGTGATTATCTTTGTAATATTTCAACTGTATGATCCCAATTTAGTCAAGGATACTTAAGTTAGAATATGGTTTATAAATAATTGAGAACCAAACAGAATAAATATTTTAATACCGAATATTATAGTTGAAAAATATTTTAAGACTTCACTTCATATAATAAGTAATGTACAAAGAATTTTGGAAAATTATAGTTTACTTCTCGCCATTTTGCAGAATTAATGGCTAGTTTCAAAATAGGTTAAGAAATTATAATTTTTTTTTCTAAGGTGGCAGATTAGAGGCTTTTAGTGTGCCTCAGCCACTCAGAAATCACAAGGTACTGCACAAAGTAAACTCTATGAGCTTTAATTCAATACGAAAAATGAAAACCCACTGGAATCATGAAGGACATCCAAGATCACAGGGAGGAGACCATGGGCAAACAGCTCCCATGACAGCATCCAGCTGATAAAAGTGAGTGAAGCCCCAGTATGTGAGAAAGGCAGAGTTTCCTCTGTGACTCATCTTTCTATTGGGGATCTGAGTAACCCAGGCCAAGGGAGAACACTTTGCTTCTCCCAAACCCTGGAGATAATTTGGGGAGAGAGATGAAGATGCTGTGAGAGAAAGACCACAGGAAAAGCTGCAAGAATTTATCCAGACCAAAGACCAAGAGTAGAATGCCATTTTTAGTCCAGGTACATACAAAGTCAGCCATTCTTTTGAGACCCTGCAGTGTGGCTATGCAGGGATTTTAGTTTTGGGTCAGAGATTGGAACACCTGCTCTGGAGTGAGGTAGGGGCTTCCAAAGCCAGAACTATGGAAAGCATCTCAGAAGTAGACATTGGAACTGTGGCCTTCCCCATTGCAGGCTTGGGACATGAAGAGAGCTGCTTCAGCTCCGGTTTCTCCTGGATGACAAGACTTGCAACCAGGGCCAGTTAGGAAACCTGGAACCAGCCTGCATGTGTCATTGCTGGGTCCTGCACCCCAGAGATTGCAGTGCAGTGGGACCCTCTCTGTTCCACCACCAGGCAGAAATGCAGGCATATGGAGCATCTGCTTGCCTAGGCCAGCAGCCTGAGCCACCACCCTTCACAGACATAGATCATGGTGCAACCTCCCTGTTCCATGCCCAGGCATATCTTCAGGTATTCAGAGTAACCCCTCACCGGGATCAGCACCCTGATCTGCCCCACCCTTCTTGTGCATAGATCATGTTGTAATGGGGCCCTCTCTGCTCCACGTGTAAGCAGATCTCCAAGCATTTGGAGTAGCCACTCTCATGGACTTACAAACTGAGTTGCCCCACACTTCCTGTGCAGGAGCTCCCTTTTTGCTTTATACGTAGGCTTATTTCCAGGCATTCAGAGCACCTGCTTGCCTGGTTTAGCAGCCTGATTCACCCCACCCTTCCTGTGTAAAGATTCTGGTACAAGGAGACCCTCTTCACTCCACACCCAGGCAGATCTCCAGGTATCTGGAGCGCCCAGTCTCCTGGATTAGAAGTTTAGGCCACCTCCCATCCCCATAAAGAGAAGTTGACATATAGTGGGTTTCCCAGTTCCATGCCTAGGCACACCTCTGGGCGCTTGGTGGCCATCTACTAGATTCCTCCTCAGTGCTGATGCTTGTGCCTGCCACTGGGGGACCTGTAGGTGCACCTGCTCAGTCCAGCCCTGCCCATCTTGTCCCTGGTCCCCTGGGCTGTAGAGGGAGCTCAGACTACTGTGTGCTTCATGAATCACCCTATTGCCTGGGGCAGAAGAGAACTTCTCTTGGTAAACAGATCTCAGAGCTTGATCTCAAGATCGAGTATATGCTCCACCACATTGGCTGCAGCCAGCTCTTACCCACGAGGATCATCCACTGGCTTGTAGGTCAAATTGCACAACCCAATACAAAACCTTCTGACAAAAGTGCTTAGGGCAATTCATCTCACCTAGCATTCTCTAAATTTACAGCCACTGGGGAGAGGGGAAGGGAAAAGAAAAAAACAATAGTATAGAAAAAAAAAAAGGAAAACATCCTAACAACATAAAATTAATTATAAAATTAGAAATGCCAGGATTCCCAGATGAGAAGAAGTTGGAGCAAGAATTCTAGCACAATTGAAAATCTGACTGTAGTGATACCATCAAAGGATCACACTAAGTCCCCATCAATTGTCCCTAACCAAAATGGAAATAACAAAGAAAGAATTCAAACCATGGATTGCAAGAGAGGCTGAGGTCCAAGACAGTGCTGAAAATCAACACAAAGAGACTTCTAAAGCAGTACAGGAAATGAAGGAAGAGATAAACACATTTAAAAAATCAATCAGAGCTTCTAGAATTGAGAAACTCACTTAAAGAATTTCAAAATGGAATCCAAGCCTTATGAATAGACTGGACCAAGCAGAAGAAATAATTTCAGAGCTTAAAGATTGGTTTTTCAAACTAACTAAGTTAGACAAAAATTAACAGAAGAGACTTAAGAGGAATAAACAAAGTCTATAAGAAATACGAGATTATATAAAATGATCAAACCTACAAATTATTGGCATTCCTGAGAAAGAAAAAGAAAACAACCTGGAAAATGAATTTAAAAAATAATTCAAGAAAATTTTCCTTATCTTGCTACAAAGGTAGACATTCAGAAACAAGAAATCCAGAGAATGCCTGCAAGATACCATATAATACAAGCATTACCAAGGCATACAGTCACTAGACCGTCCAAGGTAAAAGCTACAGAAGATATCCTGTCCTGGCACAGTGACTCATGCCTCTAATCCCAGCACTTTGGGAAGCTGAGGTGGGTGGATCACCTGAGTTCAGGAGTTCAAGACTAACCTGGCCAACATGGTGAAACCCCATCTCTACTAAAAATACAAAAAAAGCCAGGTGTGGTGGAAGGCTCCTGTAATCCCAGCTACTTGGGAGGCTGAGGCAGGAGAATCACTTGAACCTCTGAGGCAGAGGTTGCAGTGGGACAAGTTTGTGCCATTGCAATCCAGCCTGGGCAACAAAAGCAAAACTCCGTCTCAAAAAAAAAAAAAAAAAAAAAAGAAAGAAAGAAAAAAGAAAATATCTTAAAGGTGGTTAGAGAAAAAGGTCAGATCACATACAAAAGGAATCACATCAGGCTAACAGCAGACTTCACAGCAGAAAACTTATGAGACAGGAGACATTGAGAACTTATTTTCAGCAATCTTAGAGAAAATAAATTTCAAATAAATTCCAAGAATTTCACATTCCAACAAACTAAGCTTCATAAGCAAAGGAAAAAATAAAATCTTTCTCAAACAAATGAATGCTAAGGACATTCACTGCCACTTAATCAACCTTACAAGAGATCTTAAAGGGAGTTCTAAACATGGAAATGAAAGAATGATATCTGCTACGATGAATCACACTTAAGTACATAGCCCACAGATCTTATAAAGCAAACACACATGGGAAACTACAAAGCAACCAGTGAACAACTTCATGACAGGATCAAAATCTCACACATCAATATCAAACTTGAATGTAAATGGTCTAAACACCCCACTTAAAAGCCACAGAGTGGCAATTTGGATAAATAAGTAAGACCAGTCCATCTGCTGTCTTCAAAAGCCCCATCTCACATATTAGACAACATCAAAGAAAAGGGTTGGAGAATTCAATTATACAAATTGGAAATGGGAAAACAAATAGAAAAGGTTGTTCTTCTTGTATCAGATAAAACAGACTTTAAACCAACAACAGTAAAAAAGGATAAAGTAGGGCATTACATAATAATACAGCGTTCTATTAAAAGGAAGAAATCTTAACTATCCTAAATATATATGTACCCAACATTGGTGCACCCAGATTTATTTTTAGAAAGTACTGCTAGACCTACAAAAATACTTAGGCAGCCACACAATAATAGTGGGAGTCTTCAACACACCACTGACGGTATTAGACAGATCATTGTGGTAGAAAACTAACAAAGAAATTCTGGACTTAAATTCAACACTTGATCATTTGGACCTAATAGACATCCACAGAATACGTCACCCATCAACCATAGAATATTCATTCTTCTCATTATCACCTGGGACAGACTCTGAGAACAGTCACAAGCCTAGCCATAAAGCAAGTCTCAATAATTTTTTTTTAATTGAAATGTTACTCATATATTTTGGATGTGTGTTCCCACCCAAATCTCAAATGTTATTCCCAATGTTGGTGGTGGGGCCTGAGGAGAGGTGACTGGGTCATGGGGTGGATTTCTCATCAATGGGTTAGCACCTTGGTACCATCCTCATGAGAGTGAGTGAGCTCTTGTGACATCTTTTCTTTTCAAGTGTGTAGCACTTGCACCCCTCCCCTTGCTCCTGCTTTCACCATGTGATGTGCCTGCTTCTACCACAATTAGAATCTTCCTGAGCCCTCCCCAGCAGCAAATGCTGCTATGCTTTCTGTACAGCCTGCAGAATTGTGAGTGAATTAAACCTCCTTTCTTATAAAGTATCCAGTTTCAAGTATTTTTCCAGAAATGCGAGAATAGAATAATACGGAAAATCGGTACTGAGAGTGGGGTAGTTTTATAAACATACTTGAAAATGTGGAAGCAACTTTGGAATTAGGCAACAGGCAGAGGTTGAAAAAGTTTGCAAGGCTCAGAAGAAGATAGAAAGGTGAGGGAAAGTTTGGAATTTCCTAAAGATTAAATGGTAAATGTTTGTGACCAAAATGCTGATAATGATATGAACAGTGAAGTCCAGGCTGAAGATGTCTTGAATGGAAATAGAAAACTTATTGAGAACTGGAAAAAAGGTCACATTTGAAATGCCTTAGCAAAGAACAAGGCTGCATTGTGCCCCTGCCTGAGGGATCTGTGGATCCTTTAACCTGAGAGTGATCATGTAGGGTATATGGTGGAAGAAACTTCTAAGCAACAAAACATTCAACATGTGGCCTGGCTGCTTCTAAAATCCTCTGCTCATATGATGGAGAAAATAAATGACTTAGAGCTGAAACGTGTTTAAAAAGGAAACACAGCATAAAAATTTGGAAAAATTGCAGCGTGGCTATGTGGTAGAAAAAGAAAAGCCCATTTTCAGGGGAAGAATTCAAGTGGTTTGCTGAGTAACCATTTGTTTGAAAATTTTACGTAAGTAAAAAAAAAAAAAAAAAAAGACAGGTAGTAATAGCCTAGACAATGGAGAAAAAAAGGCTTCAAAGGCATTTCAGAGATCTAAGAGACAGCCCCTCCCATCACAGGCCCTGAAGTTTAGGATAACAGAATGGTTTTGTGACTAGGCCTAGGGCCATGCGGTCCTGCACAGCCTCAGGACATAGCTCCCTACATCCTGGCCACTCCAGCTACTGCTGTGGTTCAAAGGGGTCCAGGTACAGTTCATACCACAGCTTCAGAGGTTGCAAGGTGTAAGCCTGGTAACTTCCATGTGGATTCAAGCTAGCAGGTTTCCAGAATACAAGAGTGAATGAGGATTGGGAGTGGTCACCTAAATTTCAGAGGATGTACGGAAAAGCCTAGGTGCCCAGACAGAAGCTTGCTGTAGGGGAGTAGCCCTCACAGAGATAATCTACTAGGGAAGTTCAGAAAGGAAATGTGGTATTTGAGCTGCTACACAGAATCCCTGATGAAGCACTGCCTAGTGGAGCTGTGATAAAATAGCCACCAAACCCCAGAGTGGCAGATCCACTGACAGCTTGCACCCTTCATCTGAAAAAGCCACAGGCACTTAATGCCAACCCATTAGAGCAGCTGTGGGAACTTAACCCTGCAAAGTTACCAGGGTGGAGCTGCCCAAGGCCTTGGGAGCCCACCCCTCACAGCAATGTGTCCTGGATTTGGAACATAGAGTCAAAGGAGATTATTTTGGAGGTTTAAGATTTAATGACTGCCCTGCTGGATTTCAAACTTATGTGGGGCCTGTAGCCCCTTTCTTTTGGCTGATTTCTCCCATTTGGAATGGAATTATTTACCCAATGTCTATACCCCCATTGTCTCTTGGGAGTAGCTAACTTGTTTTTGATTTTACAGGCTCATAAGTAGAATAAACTAGCCTTGTCTCAGATGAGACTTTGGACTTTGGACCTTTGAATTAACACTGGAATGATTTAAGACTTTGGGGATTATTGGGAAGGCATGATTATATTTTGCAATGTGAGAAAGACATGAGATCTGGTAGGGGCCAGGGAAGGAATCATATAGTTAGGATGTGTGTTTCTACCTAAACTTCATATTAAAATGTAATCTGCAGTGTTGGTGTTGGGGCCTGGTGGGAGGTGATTGTGTCATGCTGGTAAATGTCTCATTAATAGTTTAGCACTTTGGTACCATCCCCATGATAGTGAGTGAGTTCTCATGCAATTTGCTCATTTAAAAGTGTATAGCACCTACCCACTCTCTCTTGTTCCTGCTTCACCATGTGATGTTCCTGCTTCCCCTTTGCTTTCTGACATGATTGGAAGCTTCCCGAGACTTCCTCAGACGCAGATGCTACCATGTTTTCTGTATAGCCTTCAGAATCATGAGCCAATTAAACCTTTTTTTAAAAATAAATTTTTCAGTCTCCAAACCAGAGACTGGGTAATTTGTAAGGAAAAGGCTGAGTCATTATCACATTACCCAGTAATGTGAGAATTGACTAATACATATGACAAAAATACTCTTGAATCAAAGGGGTATAAAATATAAATCCACACCAAGAAAATCTCTCAAAGTCACACAATTACTCAGAGATTAAACAACTTGCTATGGAATGACTTTTGGGTAAACAATGAAATTAAGGCAGATATCAAAACTTTTTGAAACAAATGAAAACAGACACAAAATATCAAAATCTCTGGAATGCAGAAAAAGTAGTATTAAGAGGAAAGCTTATAGTGCTAAATACCTACCTCAAAAGTTAAAAAGATTTCAAATTAGCAATCTAACATCACACTTAGGGGAAAAAGAAATACAGGAAAAAACGATCTCAAGAACTAGCAGAAGAAAATAAATAATTAAAATCAGAGTGAAACTGAATGAAATTAAGACCCTCTAATCCAAACAAATAATTTAAAAAATGGTCTTTTGAAATGATAAACAAGATTGATAGACCACTAGCTAGATTAACAAAAGAAAAAGAGAGAAGATCCAAATAAGCACATTCAGAAATGACAAAGATGACATTGCAACTTATACCAGAGAGATAGGAAAGACCTTAAGAGACTATTGGGAACACCTCTATGTACACAAACTGTGAAACCTAGAGAAAACAAATAAATTCCTGGAAACACACAATCTCCCAAGATTAAGTCAGGAAGAAAATGAAATTTTTAATGGGCTGATATCTAGTTCCAAAATTGAATCAGTAATCAAAAACCTATCAAACAAAAAAAGTCCTGGACAAGATGGAGTCACAGCTGAATCCTACCCAATGTACAAAAAAAGTTGGTACAAATCCTGCTGAAACAATTCTAAAAAATCAAGCAGTAGGACTCCTCCCTAACACATTCTATGAACTCAGCATCACTCTGATACTGAAACTTGGCAAAGATACGATGAAAAAATAAAACACAGGTCGATATCCATGATGAATATAGATGCAAAAATCCTCAGCAAAATACTAGCAAATTGAATCCAATAGCACATCAAAAAGTTAATTCACCATAATCAAGTTGGCTTCATCACTGGGATGCAAGGTTTGTTCAACATACAGAAATCAATAAAGGTGATTTACCACATAAACAGAATTAGAAGCAAAAACCATATAATCATCTCAACAGATGCAAAAAAAAAAAGCTTTTGATAACATCCAATATCCTTTCATGATAAAAACCCTCAAGAAACTAGGAAATGAAGGAACAAACATCCAAATAATAAGAGCCATCTATGACATACCCACAGTCAATATTATGCTGAACAAGTAAAAAGTTGGAAACATTCCCCTTGAGAAATGGAACAAGAAAGGGATGCCCACTCTCATCACTCTTATTCAGCATAGCACTGGAGCCGCTGGCAGAGCAATCAGGCAACAGAAAGAAATAAAAGACATTCAAATAGAAAATGAAGTCAAACTACCTTTCTTTGCTGATGATATAATTCTATACCTAGTAAACTCTAAAAACACTGTCAAAAAGCTCCTAGAACTGATAAATGTCTTTAGTAAAGTTTCAGGAAACAAAGTCAATGTACAAAAATCATTATTTATTTATTTAAGTAATTATTTTATTTTATTTTTTAAGTTCCAGGGTACATGTGCAGGATGCAGGTTTGTTACATAGTTAAACGTGTGCCATGGTGGTTTGCTGCACGTATCAACCCATCACCTAGGTATTAAGCCCAACATACATTAGCTCTTATTACTAATGGTCTCCCTCCCACCCTCCCCCAACAGGCCACAGTGTTGTTCCCCTCCCTGTGTCTTTGGGTTATCATTGGTCAACTCCCACTTATGAGTGAGAACATGTGGTGTTTGGTTTTCTGTTCCTGCATTAGTTTGCTGAGGATAATGGCTTCCAGCATCATTCATGTCCCTGCAAAGGACATGATCTCATTCTTTTTTTTTTTTTTTTTTTTTTTTTTTTTGAGACGGAGTCTCGCTCTGTCGCCCAGGCTGGAGTGCAGTGGCGCGATCTCAGCTCACTGCAAGCTCCGCCTCCCGGGTTCCCGCCATTCTCCTGCCTCAGCCTCCCGAGTAGCTGGGACTACAGGCGCCCGCCACCTCGCCCGGCTAGTTTTTTTCTATTTCTTAATAGAGACGGGGTTTCACTGTGTTAGCCAGGATGGTCTCCATCTCCTGACCTTGTGATCCGCCCGTCTCGGCCTCCCAAAGTGCTGGGATTACAGGCTTGAGCCACCGTGCCCGGCATGATCTCATTCTTTTTATGGCAGCATACTATTCCATGGTGTATATGTACCACATTTTCTTTATTCAGTCTATCATTGATGGGCATTTCAGTTGATTCCATGTCTTTGTTATTGTGACTAGTGCTGCACTGAGCATATGTGTGCATGTATCTTTATAATAGAATGAAAAAATCAGTAGCATTTCTATACATCAATGACATTCAAGCTGAGAGCCTAATCAAGAATGTAATTCCATTTAGAATAACCACACACACAAAAAGAAATACCTAGGGATACATCTAACAATGGAAGTAAAGGATCGCTAGAAGAATTATGAAATACTTCTGAAATAAATCATAGATGACACAAACAAATGGAAAATCAGGCCATGTTCATGAATTAGAAGAACCAATATTTTGAAAATGGTCATACTTTGCCCACTTTTTGATGGGGTTGTTTGTTTTTTTCTTGTAAATTTGTTTGAGTTCTTTGTAGGTTCTGGATATTAGCCCTTTGTCAGATGAGTAGATTGCAAAAATTTTCTCCCATTCTGTAGGTTGCCTGTTCACTCTGATGGTAGTTTCCTTTGCTGTGCAGAAGCTCTTTAGTTTAATGAGATCCCATTTGTCAATTTTGGCTTTTGCTGCCGTTGCTTTTGGTGTTTTAGACATGAAGTCCTTGCCCATGCCTATGTCCTGAATGGTACTACCTAGGTTTTCCTCTAGGGTTTTTATGGTATTAGGTCTAACATTTAAGACTCTAATCCATCTTGAATTAATTTTCGTATAAGGTGTAAGGAAAGGATCCAGTTTCAGCTTTCTACTTATGGCTAGCCAATTTTCCCAGCACCATTTATTAAATAGGGAATCCTTTCCCCATTTCTTGTTTCTCTCAGGTTTGTCAAAGATCAGATGGCTGTAGATGTGTGGTATTATTTCTGAGGACTCTGTTCTGTTCCATTGGTCTATATCTCTGTTTTGGTACCAGTACCATGCTGTTTTGGTTACTGTAGCCTTGTAGTAAAGGATATGAACAGACATTTCTCAAAAGAATACATTCATACAGCCAACAGACACATGAAAAAATGCTCATCATCACTGGCCATCAGAGAAATGCAAATCAAAACTACAATGAGATACCATCTCACACCAGTTCGAATGGCAATCATTAAAAAGTCAGGAAACAACAGGTGCTGGAGAGGATGTGGAGAAATAGGAACGCTTTTACACTGTTGGTGGGATTGTAAACTAGTTCAACCATTATGGAAAACAGTATGGCGATTCCTCAATGATCTAAAACTAGATGTACCATATGACCCAGCCATCCCATTACTGGGGATATACCCAAAGGATTATAAATCATGCTGCTATAAAGACACATGCACACGTATGTTTATTGCGGCACTATTCACAATAGCAAAGACTTGGAATCAACCCAAATGTCCATCAGTGACAGACTGGATTAAGAAAATGTGGCACATATACACCATGGAATACTATGCAGCCATAAAAAAGGATGAGTTTGTGTCCTTTGTAGGGACATGGATGGAGCTGGAAACCATCATTCTTAGCAAACTATCACAAGAACAGAAAACCAAACACCGCATGTTCTCACTCATATGTGGGAACTGAACAATGAGATCACTTGGACTCGGGAAGGGGAACATCACCCACCGGGGCCTATCATGGGGATGGGGGAGGGGGGAGGGATTGCATTGGGAGTTATACCTGATGTAAATGACGACTGATGGGTGCTGACGAGTTGATGGGTGCAGCACAGCAACATGGCACAAGTATACATATGTAACAAACCTGCACGTTATGCACATGTACCCTAGAACTTAAAGTATAATAATAATAAAAAATAAATTAAAAAAAAAAAAAGAAAATGGTCATACTTTCCAACATATACTACAGATTCAACACTATTCCTATCAAGCTACCAGTGTCATTTTTTATAGAACAAAAAAAAAATTTCTGAAATTTATATGGAATAAAAAAAGAGCCCAAATAGCCAAAGCAATTCTAAGTAAAAAAGACAAAGCTGCAATCATCACACTATCAAACGTCAAACTACACTATAAGGCTACAGTAATGAAAACAACATGGTACTGGTACAAAAACAAATACATACACCAAGTGAACAGAACAGAGAACTCAGAAATAAACACAAAGTCCACAAAAATAAGTAATTGAGAAAGGGACTCCCTATTCAATAAATGGTGTTGGGAAAGCTTAATAGTCACATGCAGAAGAATGAAACTGAACTCCTACCTTTTACCATATACAAAAATTAACTTAAGATGAATTAAAGATTTAAATGAGTATATTGAAGAGATGCCTGCACACCTATGTTTGTTGCAGCATTGTTTACAATAGCTAAGATTTGGAGGCAATCTAAGGGTCCATCAACACAGATGATTGGATAAAGAAAATGTGGTACACCATTGAGAACTATTCAGCCATAAAAAAGAATGAGATACGGTCATTTGCAACAATAGTCAATATTATGCTGAACAGGCAAAAAGTTGAAAACATTCCCCTTGAGAACTGGAACAAGACAGAATGGTAACACAATTCTGGATATCAATCATGGAAAAGGATTTATAACTAAGTCCTCAAAAGCAATTACAACAAAAACAAAAATTGATAAGGGAAATCTAATTCAACTAAAGAGCTTCTGCACAGCAAAATAAACTATTAACAGAATAAACAACCTACAGAATGGGAGAAACTATTAGCAAACTATGCATCAGAAAAACATCTAATAGTGAGAATCTATAAGGAACTTAAATAATTGAGCAAGCAAAAATCAAATAACCCCGTTAAAAAATGGGCAAAATACATGAACAAACATTTATCAAAAAAAAAAAAAAAGACACACAAGTAGCAGACAAATATATTTTAAAACACTCATCATCACTAACCATCAGGTAATGCAAATCAAAACCACACTGAGATACTATCTCATACCGGTCACAATGACTATGATTAAAAGGTCAAAAAACAAAAGATGCCATATTGCATGTGGTGAGAGGGGAATGTTTATACAATGATGGTGGACATGTAAAGTAGTTCAGCCACTCTGGAAAGTACTTTGAAGATTTCTTTAAAAATTTAAAAGGAAGCTACCATTTAACTCAGTAATCCCATTATTGATTATGTATCCAACAGAAAAAAATATATATTCTACCAAAAAAGGCACCTGCACTCACAGGTTCAGTGCAGCATTATTCCCAAGAGCAAAGACATGGAATCAACCTAGGTGTGCATCAACAGTGGGTTGAATAAAGAAAATGTGGCACATAGACACTATTGAATACTATGCAGCCATAAAAAGAATGAAACCTTGTCCTTTGTATCAACATGAATGGAGCTGGAAGCCATTTTCCTAAAGCAAATTAATGTAGAAACAGAACATCAAACGCTGCATGTTCTCATTCATAAGTGCGAACTAAACGTTGGGTACTCACGGACATAAAGATGGCAACTACAGAAACTGTGGATCACTAGAGGAGAGGATGGAGGGGTGAAAGTATGGAAATACTAACTATTAGGTACTGTTCTCTGTATGTGGGTGATAGGATCAATCATACAACAAACCTCAGCATCATGCAATATACCTAGGTAACAAAACTGCACATGTACCCCCTGAATCTAAAATAAAGATTGAAATTATTTTTAAAAAGGAATTATGCATTATAACTCATAGAAATTAAAATATGAAATGCTGACTATCCCAAACCATTATATAAAAATTATACTTATGATGGTATTTATAAAAATTAAAATCTAATATTATTCTAACTATAAATGGAATTATTCTATTTTAAATTATTATTTAGATTTCATTTTGGGTATCTAATAAGCATACATAATAAAGAAACTGCCTTTTTGTTCTAAAATCTAACTTCAGTAAATGCATAATTGGTGTTTATTTTATGTAAAATTTAAGTAAATTTAGTATTTAGTAAACAATACAATTGTTCATGCTTTTATAACTATCAATTAATCAAGGAATCCAAATTGTCTGTGTTGTAAACATGAATAAAAGAGAATAATAATTTAACAAATACATTAAAACAAATGCAAAATGTACCTTTTCAGATTTTGATTTAGCTAATTAGAAACATTGTATCAGACGAGTTATTCAGCAATCAAAGAAAAGGCTTGATTTCAGAAGCAAAATGATCTTGATATTCAGAAAAGCAGCCGAGCAGTAATTTCACTACTGTCTCTATGAGTGCCTTGCTTAAATTGGGTATTGATGGGTTCAGTCCCCATTGCTAAATGGATAAAGAAATCTTTGCCCAGAGCAATTAAAAAGACTAAAGGGATGATAAATAATGAGATGTCTATGAAAAAGGAAAGTGGTTTCTAACAGGCTTGTCAACTAACTCTACGCCACAATATCAGCCCTAGCTGGAAAATTTGATTATGTTGTTTTGCAACAATAATCGTCTCTGACGAACAAATTGCATACCTGCTTTGTATAACCATTTAGTTATTTAATCGCTGTTCATATTTTGTGTTACACCATTTTCTGGAAACCTCCGTAGACCACAGGAGTCAAGACATTCCTAAGCCATTTGCTTTTTATATTATTCTTTTTTTCTCTCCTCTGTTTACAATTGAATTGGTGAAACAAGTTTAACAGTGTTTAGACAATTCAAATTTTATGTAGTTTTTCCAGTGTCTCTGTCAATGCAGTGGTAGGTCTAGTTACCAGTTTCAGAAAATAGATGTAACCTGGTTTCCCTATAGAGCTGCATGGATGAATAATGTGATGATCAGAAGCAAGAGCCTCCCCTGCCCAAAGATTATGCTCTCTATGCTGCAATCCACCCAGCAAAGCAATCCATGATACACATCCCTCTCTACAGTGTTTTTCCAGAAGGACTGGCTTTATATCACCCTCCTATGTCTCCTCGAGGAGAATACTACATTGCTATCCAATCTGTCTTTTCAATTCCCTGAGAACAAATTACAGACCTGCAAATTGAGTCAAGCCATATACAGTAGTAGCTCAATTCTGAGCTCTGTTAGTCACAGAGAAACTATTTTCAAGTCTAGTGATGTTGGTGCTGGTGGTGTTTTCTAAAAGCAAAGTAACAGGGATGTATATTTTTGTATGTCCTTGGAAAGTTTCATCTAGGTGCCCTGCACAAGCCCATCTCTCTTAAGTTCACCTAAAGTAGTTTGGTTACCAGGCTGTTACCTATTCTCTTGACAATTGCGATTATAGCAAAGTTGCCTTTTTCTGATAAAACTTTTCCCTGGGAAGAACTTAGTATATTCCAGGTTATTATTTTTGAAGACATTGCTTTTATAACCCTCAGTATTAAATATGATGTCTAAGTTGCTTGCTTGTCATTTGTTGAGTAAACGTAAAGGCAGCCTTGTAACATGAACTAGATTGTCTATAAGCCCACCGGAAGTATAGGCAGTGGCTAATATATTCTGTTTCTAACTCAGCATTATACCTAGTGTGGAAGGGAGAAAATTATTTTCTAACATTCTCCAATGTTCACTGGTTAGTACAGGGGAAATACTAAGTCAGGAGGTGAACTGTTAAGAAAATATGAAGTGTCTTAAAAAGCAAAAAGGAGCCGAGAAGCATATTTGCTGGAATCATTAAGAAGAGAGTTTAGATTTGTGACGTAGTCTCAATAGAGGCTGGTTAGTGAAAAAAACGCCTAATTAGCCTCTTCGTATTAGGCCCCAATGTCACCTGTGAGTATCATGATTAACAGGTAACACTGGTGTTTCTTAGGTAAGTAAATCTTAGGATATTCTCTTAGATAAACGTATATTCTTTTCTTTTTTTTTCTTTTCTTTTCTTTTTTTTTTTTTTTTTTTTTTTTTTTTGAGACAGAGTCTTGCTCTGTCATCCAGATTGGAGTACAGTGGTGTGATCTCGGCTCACTGCAAACTCTGCCTCCCGGGTTCAAGCGATTCTCGTGCCTCAGCCTCCCGAGTAGCTGGGATTGCAGGCACATGCCACCTTGCCCAGCTATTTTGCATTTTTAGTAGAGATGGGGTTTCACCCTGTTGGCCAGGCTGGTCTTGAACTCCTAACCTCAGGTGATCCGCCCACCTCGCCTCCCAAAGTGCTGGGATTACAGGCATGAGCCATCGCACTGGGCCAATGAACATATATTCTGAATTATTTTTAAATGTTTAAAATAGTGTCAAAATATGACAAATACGTATTTGTGTTGAATATAATCAATAATAATAAATAGCATTCACTGCACACAGGCCAGTTTATAGGACCTACAGATGTAATTATTTATAAAACATTTTGTCAAGATGCTTATAATCTCATAGAAGGAGAACATGGGAAAATACAAAGTCCAATAATAATGCAAAATCAAGATTCTTTTTAAAAGCAGTTAAACATTTATTAAGAGATCGCTACATGTCAGGAATCTTTCTAAGTGTTTTACTCATTTAAACTTCTCACCAACTGAAGAGATATGCAACATCATTATTTCTCTTTTGTAGAAGAGGAAAGCGAGGTAGAAAGAACTGAACAATGAGATCACTTGGACTCGGGAAGGGGAACATCACACACCGGGGCCTATCATGGGGAGGCGGGGGTGGGAGGGATTGCATTGGGAGTTATACCTGATGTAAATGACGAGTTGATGGGTGCTGACGAGTTGATGGGTGCAGCACACCAACATGGCACAAGTATGCATATGTAACAAACCTGCACGTTATGCACATGTACCCTAGAACTTAAAGTATAATAATAAAAAATAAAATAAAAAAATAAAAAAAGGAGAGAAGAGTATAAAAGTATAGAGGTCATGATCTTTAAACAAAATGTAAAAGAACTTTGAAGTTGAGAATTAACACAGAAATAAGATGAAGGAAGGACTCACATACAGAACAAAAATGAAATTTCCTAAGGACAATTTTTGTCTTTTCTCTTATTTTTCTGCATATGTTTGTATGTATGTATTTTTAGGTATATCCATGTATGCAAATTTATAAAAATAGTAACACTGTGGAATTTCTACCAGTTGGTTGTATATTTGAGGTTAAAATAAAGAAGGTTACACCTACCAAAATTAAACTCCCCACTGTTAAAGTAAAAAAAAAAAAAAAAAAGAAAGAAAGAAAGAAATGAAATAAGTTAGCTTGCCTATGTTCCCACAGCTAGGGTGTGATAGAGACAGATTTGAGCCAGGTAGTTAGACAGTTTTACATGAGAACCCTAATAATAAGACAGAATTCTCTATTTTAAAGATTGGTTTATTGCATGCAGGGATCAACAAAAGAGAGGTGACCAATCTGTAGATGCTTTAGAAGAGGTGACATTTCAGGAGGAGTCAAAGGATAGTCAGCTACATATTCTACCTTCTCTCATTATAGTTCATTGTTGTAATATATCTAAGTCAGCGTATCTTCTTTTACCTACTCCTTCCCCAAATTCATCTTATCCTTATTCCTTCTCACCTATGAACCCTGCTCATTCTGACTTACACTATGATTTCTTTCCTTTCCTGGATTCAAAGACAGAATTGGACATGAAGATTATTACTTTGGAAATTTGATAGCCTAAAATATCCTCATCTCCTGCAAAAGATTTGCTTCAAATTAAGCTTGCATGTCTCTATACATCAGAGTAGGAAATTTATCTTTTTAATACAAGTGGCCCATATAGTTCAGATTAAATTTCAAGACAAACAGATAGCTTTGTATTACATGGCATTAGCATGATAATTTCAAATCTAGGGAGGAAGAATAAATAAGAATTTGCCTGCTTTAGATGTCTGTGAAATAGACTTCCTTCTAAATCTGATGCTTAAATAATTGTACTTCAAACTACTTTTAGCTTTATAAACACACCATCTTTTCTAATAACTACCTGATCAGCATTCAGAGTATTTAACTAAATACTGCATTTAATAAAATCCACTAGCCTCCAGCAACATTCCAAAGTTCCTTTCCATTGAAATTTGCCTGAGGATTCAAAGTATTGTTTCTGCTAGATTTGAAAATGTTATTTTGTGCAGTATAACCAAATATAAAAGACTACAGAACCAAAAATACAGAATATGCATTTACTAAATAGCTATAATTCAAGCAGTAATATCAATGTTTGAATTTTTTTATCTTTAAAATGCAAGTACTTATGTTTATACCAATTGTTATTCAGCGGAAAAAAAAACAAAAAATAAGAGTTTTTGGGATAGTTATAGGAAAGTGAGAGAACAGTCATATTAGTGTGCTTGAAAAGTCAGAATGAATATTCTGATCTTTCTTATCCATAAAAGAATAAATGATTCATTTATAAAATAAATGTTTATTGATTGATATCATTACACAATTATACACATAGTGATGCAATGCTGTACTAAGACTTGCTTTTCAACACACAGGGATATGTTACATTTAAAGACAATAATTAACTAAATTTAACCCTAATGGTTATGAGATTACACCTGAAGATACAGAATAAAGAATCTGAGTTTTCTGTACCCATTAGTTTTGTCTTTTAAGAATATATCTTCTGACAGAAGTATCTTTCCACAGTACCATAACAAATTATTCTACTGCCCCACAGAACCAAAATGAATGCTCTCCCCACCAAGAGTTGAACCCCGTGTTGAGACTGATGACACCACACACTTCCTCATAAGTGTATGAAAAAGTTTACTATTCACATAATAAGGCTGTATGGGTAGAGTAAGTGGCCTCCAAGCGGGTCCAAACACTGAAAGGAGAGAAAATGAAAAAGATACTTGCCTAGGGCTTTTATGGTGGTTAGATCTGGCACGAAAGGAAACAGGATCCTGATAAGATAATCAGTTGCTCACATGTAGGACAAAGAGGGAAGAGGAAGAGGTGAGGCTTACAATCTATCAGCATTCAAACATCAAAAATCGGAGTCACACTGTTTATTATACAAATATGAGCCAGTTTGGAAGCGAGGCAGGATCTGTAGAATAAGATGTCAGCAAGGGCCAGATCACGAAGACCCTTAGAGGGAATAGAAGAAAGTTTGGAATTACCTGGGACTAAAACAAGGAGATATAAAATCATTTTAAGCACAGAAATGATGCATTGTGATTTCCATGTTTAAAATGATGCCTTTGGCTGCTTGGTAGAGAATGGGCTTCATAAAGGCAATGGTAAAATTAGAGAGGCCAGTTAGGACGGTAAGAGTAAGCATGTAAGGGAGACAGTGGCTTGCACCAGACTGGTGATGCCAAAGGAAGAAATAAGTGATACATGTCTGTGGTTAGAACCTAAAGGACTGTAGAGAGAAGAAAGGGAGAGAGTGGGACATGAAAGAACCTTTAGTCTGTGACTGTAGCAACCAGATTTATGGTTGCACAATTTATAGAGATGAAAGTTTCAGAGGAATAGCTATTCTGCCAAAAAAAATACCTTTGTTCAAATAACTACTTGTTGAATTAAAAGGTAAATTAAATATTTGTACAAAGAGTCTGTAAATGTCATTACTGACATTTATGCATATATTAAAGAACAAAATTTGTATACTCAATAATTAAAGAAATTTTAGTTGTATATTTCTTCATAAAGGGTAACATAATTTATTGTCTCATGGTAGTTCCCCCATTTCTCATCTCTAAAAATGAAAATAATCTGATGAATTGCTTCTAGAGTCACTTTCTATTCAAATTGTAGTCACTCTGATTCTAGGTGTGCAGAGAACGGTTAAGGTATAATATACAAAACACATGTGTTGTGAAGTTAGAAGTGGAGCTTTGTGTTCAAGAATGATGGATGAATCTAAAATTCTTTCCTGAACCTTGATTATTTAGGTTTTTGATGTTTCTGCATTGTCAGCTAAGAAGAAAATTCTGTTTTTTACAAACAGTTCTCTAATGATAACAAATGGTCAAATTCAACTTGGCAAAATCCCCTTTTTTAGAGTATTCTTTCTGGAGATTGATGACTTTTAATAGTCTCCATATGCACACCCAGTCTACAGAAGATATAAGAACACGTAAGATGAGTTAAAATGAACCAAGAGTGTCATATTGTACGTATTTTTTTCATTTAGGTTATCCTTTTTTCAAAGACCATGACATTTTACCTGACGTTTTAGCAGATTGGTCTGCCCTGCTTAAAAGAAAATCAGAAAGAATATTAGGAAAGAGACTTCGGAAGCCAAATAGCTTGACCTTAAAGGGTGCTGATGACCTCTGAACCAGCTTGAATCCCTTTTGTTCTCTAATGTTGCATGAATAATAAATAAAACAATATCACCAGAGGTCTACACAGGTGCTGTGTAAGCCAAAGAATGTAACAGCACAGCAGAGCTTGATTCTGAAAGCTAATAAATCAAGAAATAGTCTAGGTAGTAAAACTGCAACAGTAGCATGGCTGGTTGATAGCCATGACAGCCACACTGAATTAAATGGGAAAAAAAGAAACAATTGTGCTCCATTGCTTTATTCCTTTTAAAGCTAATAGAAGCAGAAATACAAGTGTTTACCATTCTTTTAGCAAAATAGACTTTTCAAAAGATGGATGTATCCACCTGTGTTATACATAAAACATATATCATGTCAGGAAGCACTAGATTTCTCTCATGGTTAGAAGTTATGTGATTTAGAACTTATTCCCTAAATTCAGCAGTTAAGGTAGGTGAATCATTCCTCTGCCAAAGCAGAGGAGTAGAAGTGTTTTATTGATGCATTCATTTAGAAACCCCATGATACCTCATTAACTAAAAGAGCCATACAAAACTGCAACAATTTTCAGACTATTATGTCAGTCTCATTAGGGATTAAGTAAAAGTATTGCAAACCAATTCATGAGAATTACTAGATGGTAATCAGGTAAAGGCCTGTGGTAAAATGCTAACAAACAATGCATTTAGGTACAATTGATATTTGCTTTGGTGCTTCTCTCCATTCCATAATTCATTGAAAATCTGAAAGTTGTAACCGATAAGATTTCTGAGAGTAAAAATATTCATGACAAGTTAAAAAGTGTAAATTAAAATACATAGCTGTCCAAATTTAATTAGTCCTCAATGGAAACTTTAAATAAATTCCTTTGTAGACTATAAGTAAGCAACATGTTACTTTAATACATGTATTTAAAGAAGTTTTATTAAAATATGAATAACATAAACATCTATGGTAATTTTTCTGATGTCTTTTAAAACCCATTATAATTGTTTATTGTATTTTAAAAGCTGCTAATATATCTAGATACAATATAGTATTAAGATACAGTCTCTGTAGCAGAATTCCAGCTATGGCTGTGTGTCCCTTAGCCAGTTACTTAACATCCCCGTGATCCCAGTTACCTCACCTGAAAAAAGAAGTCTAATGATGGCAGCTACCTCCTAGAATTGGTAGAAGAATGACTTAAATGAATACAATTAAAATCTTAGGATAATGGTTGGTACATTGTAAACAATGATAAAATAACAGCTATATTTAATGTGTACAATCAGGAGTTTTCAACTTCTGTGTGCCATGGACTCCTTTGGAAGTCTAATGAAATGTTTCTCATAATAATGTTTAGAAGAATAAATATGATTACAAAGGAAGTCAATTGTATCAAAATATACTTTAATCCACACACTCCCACACCCATAAATAAAGAGTAAGACCCCCTGAGCTATATACATTGTCAAAAAAGTCCTGTTATTCATCCCTTTAGTTGTTGTTGCTTTTTCTTGTAATCCACTCTGAATTCATAAAGTATCATTAGCCACTGACTGTGTTTAGTGTATAATATTGTTCACTTAGAAGGACATAGGAGTTTTTATCTTTTAATACTAATTCTACTCTGAAAATGTAGATTATATTACACATATACGTATGTGTATTCCCAAAGATTTTCCAACATATGTACATGTACAAGATAAATCCACATTACATTCAATGCTCCAAAATAGACTATTTCTAAATCAAATTATGTGGAGCTCTTTATAATATTTAAATTTTATTACTATTTTAAAATAATCAGATCAGATGTTGAGCCATAATGCCCCAAACCTCTAGAACCAAAAAATTTAAATAAACAGTAACATTAAATTCTATTTAATATTATATTTTTCAAAGCTATCACATAAACGAAAAAAGAATTGCTTATATAAGTACAGTGCAAATTGCATAAAGGTGTCTTAAATTTCTACAACTGGATATAGCAAATGACACAAACAAGTCAAGTCAATAATGGGTCAGATTTAGAGTAGAAGAAAATAGAATATGCAAACAGATGAGGTTTATGAAGCTTTTAAAAAGAATATGAAATAAATCTTACTGAACTTGCACTGCTAAACACTGAAAAATTCAAGTAAGTGATATTTTTAGCACATTCCACTATAACACAGGTGCAAATTTAGTCAACATAGCCCTTGTGTAATAATTCCTTTAAAAAATTCCAGCAGTGGAATTGTTTTACCACTACTAATTATAAAACCGATAAATAGGGCAAACATTTTTTATTTTACAAAAAGATGGATTGAGCAACAAATGAGAAACATGACTCGAACCGAGACTTTGTAATCTTTAGCACATTAGTCAACATGCTTTTAAAATAAGTGGCCAAATGATTATAGACGGAGATTAAAATACCTGAAAAAAGTAATTGTTAATAGTTTTAGCATTATTTTATTCACACCCCCAAAGGTATTGAAATTATTTTCAAAACAATAGAAAAACCTCTGATGATAGCATTCATTGATATGATTGATACTAAGTGCACTTTCCAAAGGAAATATTGAACAACAACAAAATTACTGGTGTACAGAATATATATATAATTGATACTAATGCTTGTTTGAGAGGACTAAATATTAAATGAAAATTCCATGTACTTGTCTTTTATAATTTAATTTGAAACCAAATAATTTCTTATTCAAAAACGTAAAATGGGGGCCAAGCATCATGGCTCATGCCTATAATTCCAACACTTTGGGAGGCTGAGGCAGGAGGCTCATTTGAGCTCAGGAGTTCCACAAGAACTTGGCAACACAGTGAAACCCTGTCTTTACAAAAATATTTTAAAAGTTAGCCAGATATGGTGGTTTACACCTATAGTCCCAGCTACTCGAAAGGCTTGGCAGGAGGATTGCTTGAGCCCAGGATGTAGAGGCTGCAATAAGCCATGATTGCAGCACTGCACTCCAGCCTGGGTGACACAGCAAGGTCCTGTCTTAAAAATAAAATAAAATAATAAAATAAAATAAAATGTTTATCTTTTCTTTTACAGAGGTTTTCCCTAAAAAGACTCCAACTTCTTCGAATCACTTTTAATTTTAGAGCCTCTTCTCCCTATTTAATTTAATTACCAATAAAAAAAAGGAAGTTTATAGTTAAGATCCAAATGAGAATTTTGTGAGTAATAGTTTCTAACTGTAACCAATTTCTCCTCCAATTCTATTTGATCCAATTCAACAAAAATGCCATGGCCTGTAATTTACATAGCAAAGTTAATTTCAAACTGTCTGAAATTACACAATGCAGAATGAATTCGAGACAGCAGAACGTTTCAGAAGACAAGAAGACACTCAATCAAAATGTCTACTCTCATCTATACTGTTGTATATCAAAATCTTAAGTGGCCCTGATGTATCAGAGCTACATATTACACACACACACACAAACACACCCCACCCCAGAGAAAGAGAGAGAGAAATGCATAACTTTGGGGAAAATTTTACTGTCTCAGGAAGACTCAGGAGTAAAGGATCTGTTATCTAACAAATCATATAGTATCTCCCTTAGAAAAATGCCTGTATATGCAAAAAGTTTAGTAAATTTTTTTATAGACAAAAACATTTGCATTTAGCTTAGGTTGTTTGTGGAAGAGTCTATGGACCTTTAATTTAAGGGTTAGGCTTATGTCAGCCCGTTTAAAACAAAACATCTGTGCTTATCTGCCTGAGACCAATTATAATTAAAGACAACAGCTCGCAAAAGGTTAAATGCTATGGCTCCTTTTTCAAACACTGCAAACATAAAAGCATACAGTAAGCCAACTAGGCATTAAAAATACAACAAAATAACAAACACACACTCACACACACACAAATACAGGCACACACACGTGTACCCATACAGATGCACAAACAGGTTTTACTTTTAGTGTTAAACATGGAGAGTGCAACCGCTCACATCACATAAAAGCCCACACACTCCTCTGCATTATCTCTGCTATTTCTGGGTTATTTCCCCATACATGGGATAGAACCACTATGGAAATATTTTTAATCAGGTCTTTGGACGTTTAGCCCTGCATACCAAAGCAGGTTAGGCAGGGATTACTATGTGGTCTTGTCCATACTTTATCAGCCCCACGAAAGTTGCTGTGAAAGTGGTCCTATAATGGTTGTTTGACAATATCTTCAGAAATACATAGCAGGTATATTCTTTGTCTGTAGCTAATCTTATGGTTTTCTGGTCATCATTTTCTATCTTCACTCCACAATAGTTGGACCCCTAAATCTTCATTTAATCTTATGGGGTTGAGTACAGACCATGAAGCTAAACTTACCAGGATCAGAATCCTGTCTGATTCTACCGCCTCCCAGCTATGTAACCTTGGGTAAGTTACCCTAATTTATCTGTTCCTCAGTTTGTTCATCTCTAACATAGTAATCATTAATAATACCCACATTATAGGATTAGATTGTGATGAAGGTTAGATAGGCTAATATATACAAAAGTACAAAAATAGTGTCTACACACTCTCCTCAGAAAAAGTGCTTTGCAAGTTTTTGATATTGTAATTTTTCATTTATTTACAAGCCAAAACACAGAGTAAATGAAGTCTACATAGCTTCAGTTCAAAATATATCAAAACTCACCTTGAGAAACACTGATTCTTCAAGACGATCCATGATAAAAGCATTGGAGAAACAAAGTTTAATATACGACTCTTACACAAAGCCATCAGCTTATTAAAGACTCTGAGAAGTTTATATCTTTTTTAGCCCACATTTCCTCAAACTTATTTGATTATATAACCCAATTTTGTCTATTTGTTTATAAGGTTTGATTTTTAAAACTACCATATTTTTAAAACTACCATATTTTGAAAATTGTATTTCTCCAGTGGATGCAAAGAAAGGGAGCAAAGGGAGGATTAAAGTGAGACTGGAATGACAATAAGGATTTTTATCCCGTTTTTGCGGCAACATCTGGGAGCAGCCTGAAAACAGAAAGGGAATTAAAGCTAAATCATTAACATTAGAAAAGCTCTCTTCTATGAGAAAAAGCTATTTTCTATGAGAAAAACAACAACAACAATAATAGAGTAAAAGGATATACTTTGAAAGCAGCAAAGCACTATATTTTCGCAGGATAAAATGATTTGGTGATAAGGAGGAAATTAAGAGCTCCACCTTTGAATCCCATTTGAATTTCATTTAGTCAACCCAGTGTTGTCCCAGTTATCTACAAGTGTCTAAGCCAAACACTCTCATTTCCCAATTATTTCAGTTACTTGAGGGAATTCTTTCCTACACTATGTTTGCATTGTTTTTCATGATATTAGTATCTTCCTAGATGATCTCTTTGCTCCCTTGTCAGTTAGTACCCGGATCTCCTCTCTTTCAATGATCTTCTATTTTCATTAAATCTCATTCTTTCACGCCCAACGTAGCCTACACCTGATGTGAGTAAACCTAGTAGATTATTCTCACCACTGCATCTCATATTCTCAGGCAGTGGTGAGCCTTTGCTCCAGTGCTAAACTCCATCTTAAATAGCTCCCTCTAGCTTCTTCATTCACTCCTTAATATGTAAATTTAACAACTTAACTATGAAATTTAACTGTTTTTCTTTTGCCTGAGTATGTTATCATATATGGATATCTGTTCTTGTATTATTAGGTAACTACTACAAACATTAAGAACTATAAGCATTCTTTCTTACAGCCCTGAGAATGTAAAGAATAGCCACTTCAGACAGTTTTTCAAAAAACAAACAAACAAGATGAAATGCAGATGCATAAAAGTGTTCAAGAATGTGTTTTAAGAATATTCTGAGGCCAAGTTTAAAGCAAACACTTAATGTAGAGGATTCGAAGTAAGCAATAACTCACTACATTCTATAAATTTTTAAAAATAATTAGGTGTTGTCATTCCAAGATTCAATCTTTCTTCAACTGAGACTCAGAAGGGGAAAGTGACTCAAACGCTAAGTCAGCTAGTAAGGCTGCTTTCACGACTCAAAGAGAACACAAGTAAATCAACAGTGTAGGAGAGGTTTCTACTCACACATTCATCATATAACTTCCATTCTGACACGGCACACATAATTCAATCAAATGCTAAAGACAAGACTACCGTAACCATGACACTGCATGATTCATGATGACATTGTAGATAATGAAAAAAATTTTAGAAAGACTCCAGCAGCAATCTATTCCCTATAGTAATATGAGTAGTAAATACAACTGCCAATTATGGAGTGCCCACTGCTTTAGGGTAGGACCTTTACACAATTTTAAAAGCTCAAAACAGGTTTCCAAATAGTTATTCTTACTCCACATTAGAGAAGCCAAAACTGAAATTCAGAGAGATTTAGTATATGCCTCTAATCAATTAAGTATTAGAGCTCAAATTGGATCCTAGGTTTGTTTTATTTCAAAGTCCTTATTCTTTAAATGATCTCAAACTTCTCAGCTCTTGTGCTTGAAAACTCCCTGAATGATAATCATTAAATAAATTGGAAAAATAAAGCAAAGAAGCTCTTAGTGACAATTATTAATCTAAACTGACACATGTACAGCTAACAATACAAATTACAAAGGGGAATAGATGTGAAATTGTCTATATCATAGACACTATGGGAATAATAAAATTACTTTTATTTGTATGAAGAGAATTGGGAAATTCTAATGAATTACATTAACATCTTTAATTACTATTAACAAGTGGCCAAATACAAACATTCAGAGAAAAATTTAGATGAATGTTTGTATTTATTTCATTCTAATTGCTTGTTATATCTTACCATTATAGTCATAGTCCCAAATTGGCTAAGCTTAGGCATAGCATAAAAAAACAAAAGACAAAGAAAAACAAATTTCATACATTTTTTGTGCAATATGTGGAAAACATTTTTGTTCCTTATATTGACATTTTTGTATTCATATTCAAGTTAAAACAGAAAACTGATTATACTAAACCTTCTTAAATGTCAAGGGAGAATACAGCCATGCCTCAGAGCACAAAAATGAAATGAAATCTATTGTAATAAGCTCTATAGTAAGGATTAACACAAAGACTTTTTTGGAGCCCTAAGGAAGGAGTAATGGATTCTGCCAAGATGGAGGAGTGGGAGTTGGTAACATAAAGATCTCAGAGAGAAGATGTAATTTAAGTTATGCCTTGAAGGATAGGTGAATTCCACTGGGTTGAAAGAAGGAAATAAAATTTTAGGCAGTGAGAACAACAAGAACAAAGGACCAGATGAACAGGAAAGCATGGGATACTCATTACAATGTTAAAATTACTGGGGTCAAGAATACAGTGTTCCTAAAGATGAAGTGGGGAAGAAAGTTGCAAGAGAGAAGTCAGTAGGAGTGATTTAAGCTTTGCACATTTTTTATTAAATGTTTGGGCTTTATTAAATAACGAAGACAAAATCAATGGAATTTTTACATAAAAATAAATTCGAACCTATAATTTCCAAAATTGTTTTTATATATCATAATTAAGAGTGAATTTGAAGAAAAAACTACAGTTATGTTTTGTTTTACTGTGGTTCACTTGATTATGTTTTGTAACTGTTGCATTTTCTTACAAAATGAAGCTTTGTGGCAACCTTATGTTGAGCAACTCAAGCAAGGTGCCATTTTTTAACAGCATGTGTTCACTTTATAGGTCTGTGTCACATCATTTTTGCAGTTCTCACAATATTTCAGACTTTAGTATTATTATAATATTTGTTGTGCTGATCTGTGATCAGTGATCTTTGATATTACTATTGCAATTTTGGGGAGGTGCCGTAAATCACACCTACATAAGACAGCAAACTTAATGGATAAACGTGTATTCTGACTGCTCTGCAGACTGGTCATTCTCTCATCTCTCTTTCCTCAGGCCTCCCTATACCCTTAGACACCACAATACTAAAATTAGTCTAATTAATATCTCTGCAATGGCCTCTAAGTGTTCAAGTGAAAGAAAGAGTTGGACTTCTCTCACTTGAAAAGCTAGAAATGATTAAGCTTAGTGAGGAAGATATGTTGGAAGCTGAGTCAGCTGGAAAACTACACTTCTTGCAGCAAAAAGCCAAGTTCTGAATGAAAAGGAAAAGTTTTGAAGGAAATTAAAAGTGCTACTCCAGTGAAAACATGAATGATAAGAGTATGAAAAAAGTTTTGTTATTGATAGGGAGAAAGTTTTAATGGTGTGAGTAGAAGATCATACCAGCCATTCCCTTAAGTCAAAGCTGAATTAGAGTAAGTTCTAACTCTCTTCAATTTTATGAAGGCTGAGATTGGTGAAGAAGCTACGGAAGAAGTTTTGAAGCTAGCAGATGTTGGTTCATGAGGTTAAGGAAGGAAGATGTATCCATAATACAAAAGTATGAGGGAAAATTGCAAGTGCTGATGTAGAAGCTGCAGCAAGTTATCCAGAAGATTTAACTAAGTTTATTCATGAAGGTGGTATTAATAATGACTGATTTTTTTTTTTTAATGTGGATGAAACAGCTTTATACTGGAGACTTTCATAGCTAGGAAAAGTCAATGCCTATCTTCAGATCTTGAAAGGATAAACTGACTCTCTTGTCAGGGGCTAATGCAGCTTGCAGCTTTAAGTTGAAGCCAATGCTCATTTGCCATTTCAAAAACTTTAGAGCATTTAAGAATTCTGCAAAATCTACTCTGCATGTGTTTTATAAATGGAACAAAGCCTGGATGACAGAACATTTGTTTACAGCATAGTTTACTGAATATTTTAAGTCTACTATTGAGACCCACTGCTCAGAAGAAAATACTTCTTTCAAAATATCATTATTTACTGATGGTACAACAGGTCACCCCAAAACTCTGATGGAGTTGTACCAGGAGAAGAATGTCTTTTTCATTTCTGCTAATGCAGCATCCATTCTGTAGCCCATGAACTAAGAAGTCATTTTGGCTTTCAAGTCTTAATATTTAAGAAACACATTTTGCATAAGGCTATAGCTGCCATAGATAGTGATTTTTCTGCTGTATATAGGCAAAGTAAGTTAAAAAAGTAAAAATATTACCATTTGAGATGTTACTAATAACATTCATGATTCATGGGAGGAGGTCAAATGTCAACATGAACAATAGTTGGAAAAAGTTAATTCCAGTCTTCATAGATGACTTTGAGGGGTTCAAGACTTCAATGGCAGAGGGAACTGCAGGTATGGTGAAAATAACAGGAGAACTAGAGTTAAAAGGGGAGCCTGAAGAAGTGACTCAACTGCTGCAATCTCATGATATAATGAACAAATGAGGACTTGCTTCATATGGATGAGCAAATAAAGTGGTTTCTTGAGGTGGAATGTACTCATGGTAAAGATGCTTTGAACCTTGTCAAAATGACAACAAAAATTTGGAACATGTTATAGGTAAAATCCTATCACACAGTGTCACACACTACAGAGAAACCTTTAATGAAAGGAAGAGTCAACCAATAAGGAAAACTTCATTGTTGTCTTCTTTTAAGAAATTTACACAGCCACTCTAACCTTCAGCAATGACCACCATGATCAGTCAGCAGTCATCAACATCAAGGCAAGACCCTCCATTAGCAAAAAGATTACAGCTCACTAAAGGTTCATATGATTGTTAACATGTTTTAGTAATAAAGTGTTTTAATTAAAGTTAGTATTTTTTAGACATAATGCTATTACACTCTTAATAGACCACAGTATAGTGTAAGCATAACTTTTATATATACTGGGAAACACAAAAATTTGGGAAACTCACTTGATTTCAAGATTTGCCGTATTTCAGTGTTCTGGGACCGCACCTGCAATACCTCTGAGGTATGCCTGAATTACAATAGTTAAGAGAGACAATGAGAGTTTGGAATCAGAATAGAAAGAGAATTCATCTCAGTGATATTTCTGAAGTAGAACCTGAGAAGACATAAAGACCATTTGCTTATAGAGGGTGAGAAAATTTTATAATGGTTCTTCTGTAGTTTCTAGCCTGGATAACTGAATGGATGATGCAAACATTGAATGACCAGGAAACATAATTAAACTGGAAACATGTTTATTTTCAAGAGTTGTTTCATTTGTGTGAGTGTACACTAAGTTACTGGCTAGAAGCTCAGCATCTATAATCTGGCAATCTGTATTTGTAACCTGACTTCAACATAATTACCTCTACAACTCTGAATAAGTAAAAACCTCTTCTTTTTTTTTTTTTTTTTAATTTGCGATATGAATAGAATGAGACAATCTATAAAGTTAGGCCTGGAAAGAATGTGATGAAATAATGCAATTAAATTTCCTAGATCCATGAAAGCATTTTAAAAATAGTACTCATTATTATTCTTGTCAGGGGAAAATGATGATTTAAGTAATAAAGGCAGGTAAGATTGGCCAGAAAAAAACGTAGAGAAAGATACAGAATAAGTTAGAAATTGGAAACATCAAGGATACTAAAACTTAAAATACTTCCAGGAAAACATGAACCAAATAGCCTAGAAAGCAATGTGGTCAAATCCAGGATATCAAAGAATACCATGAACTATAGGATGTTTTAAAATTCTCCAACACTGCAGAGAAGTAAACAAAATGAGAATTAAAAAGCAGGTTTAAAATGTACAATTAGAAGTATTATGAAAGATGTAAAAACAGAATCAAATCTGTCCCCTTCTTTACAACGCTTATAATCTATTCAGGAATCTGTATGCTCGAAATAGTTCAATTGATTCAAAAAATATCTATTGAAAGCCAATTATGTGTCAAAGACTGTAAAATATAAGGCCAAAATTAATAATGCAGACAAAAATTGTTAATGATATTTCAGAGCAATTCAAATGCATGATGCAGTAGCCTAAAAGAACAAAGTATGGAGGAGGTGAGAATTAGAATTGGGAAGACAGTGAAGAAGTCATTCCATAAAGAAGGAACATAAGAAACAAATGCATAAAATTGGGACAATAATTGATCTTTCACTTGGCTTTTAATAAATCAATGTGCATTTCCTCCTTTTGATGCACATGTCGAGAAATAAAAAGAAAACTGGGTATAAAGCAGTTATCAGAAGAAATAAAATTGAAACAGCTTTAGTCACATATTCAGAAACAGTCCTCTTAGTTTATTGCAGTTTAATAGTATCAAGAAATCTTCCAAAGAACAGCCTTGGCATTAATGTAGTTGGAAGCCTACTTTTACTGTTTCAATTCTTTAAAAATATACTGTGTCAGAAAAATGCCATTTTGAGTCTCATTATCAAATTTATTACAAAAATATAAATAATTCTATTGGCACAAATAAGAGACCCAAAACACTCATTTTTCAAAAACAACTCATTCAGCAACACTGTTCATATGAAGGTCACCTTAGTGTTGAATTGTATGATTTTATTGCCTTATTAAATGTAATCTGTACAATCACGTAATAAATCATGTTAAATATATCCTATAAATAATACAGGTAAACCTCAAAATGATAAAATGAAAATGACCTTGTAATTACATGACTCATTTTTTCCAAATTACCAACTTAAGCCATATTATACTTATCTTTGAATACCAAATTCTAAATAAAAAGTTTATTTCTAATAAATGTTACATTAATTTTTAGAAAGTTGAATGTCAATTTCTATATTTTATCTTTCTCATACAAGACTTTAGACACACACAATCAGATAAATATTTGGTATGACATATTCATGTGCTATTTATCTCTAATGACTTTATGTTGACAGGGTATCTCACAAATATCCATAATAATTAATATTAAAACTATATAACTGGAATGTTAATAAGATTTAATGGTGTTCAAAATAATTCAGGGACTAAGTAGCAACTTTAATGTGATTTATATGACTGATGTTTAAATGCCCTGACAATTTACACTTAATGGTGCTTCATGAGAATAAAAATTTTAAAAGATCTATACTGATTAAAAGTCTTAATTTTTCATTGTATTAACCAAAGCTGTCAAAATATATTTGAAATAATTGATTATGATCAGCAGAAAAATGATCTTAGTATTAAGTACAGGTTTTCCTATATATTTAAAAAATACTTACAAAAAAACTTTTTCTAGTCAGAAATTTAGAGAATGCTTTATAGAAATAACTGTATGGAAAACGAGGGAAAATTGTACAGATTAAACATCCTTATAGTTTGTGGTTATTCTTATAATATATCTTTAAGGGCAAAGTTTGCTGTTTAAAAACTCAAGCTATGAGAATTGCTTTATTGAAAATAACAGGCTAGGAGCAGTGGCTCACACCTGTAATCCCAGCACTTTGAGATGCCAAGGCAGGTGGATTGCTTGAGGTTGGGAGTTCAGAACCAACCTGGTCAACATGGTGCAACCCTGTCTCTACTAAAAATACAAAAATTAGCTGGGCGTGGTGACAGGCATCTGTAATCCCAGCTACTGGGGAGGCTAAGGCAAGTGAATCACTTGAACCTAGGAGGCGGAGGTTGTAGTGAGCCAAGGTTCGAGGTTGTGCCACTGCACTCCAGCCTGGGTGACAAAGAGAGAGTTTTTCTGAAAGAAAGAAAAAAAGAAAGAAAGAGAGAAAGAGAGAAAGAGAGGGAAGAAAGGGAAGAAAGGCAGGGAAGGCAGAGAAGGCAGGGAAGGCGGGGAAGGTACAGAAGGGAGGGAAGGGAAAGATGGGACAGAAAGGAAGGAAGGGAAAATAACAATGTGGTAATCATAAAATTCTGCACCCTTGTGTGTATTTCATGAAATATTATTTTAACATATTTGTTGAAAAACATGCGGTCATGACAGGGTTCCTTCCCAACAATCTTTGCCACTGCCCAGGGTTTTATTTAATCTCTGTAAAAACAAAACACAAAATTTGATAAAAGATTCCTTTATATTTAATGTAATTGTATCAAGACTTCTAAAATAAGTTCTATCATTTTGTGAGCAACTTTCTAGTTTGTTTCCAGATATTCCTGACAAGTTTTCCACGGAAATAAGCAATACACTATAGCAGGGAAAATGTAACACCACAAGAGGTTTAACATTTGTTTTGTCTTTGAATGCAGGGACCACTTAAAAACTATTACCAGAATTTTATAAGTACCATTTTTTTAATGGACTCAATAAGTCTAGTAATGTAAAGATTTTATTAGTTGCAAGCTGTAGAGATTGGTAAATTCTGAAAAGATCACATAGATAAAAAGCACAATATCAATCATTGAAGAAAGCTGATTCATAAAAACGAAATTCTTTATAATGCAAAAAAAAAGGAACTTATTGGATCATTTATGTTAAGGTGCATCAAATGACTAAAAATAAATATAAGTTCAATCCTAAACTATTTATACTTTAATCTGCTTCAGAAAATCACTAATATTTTAGTTATATATATGGACAAGATTTTACCTATTAGTAAACTGCAAAGAAAAAAAAAAGTACAGTGGCATGCAACTGTAATCCCAGCCTCTTGGGAAGCTGAGGCAGCAGCCAGCCTGACAAACATAGCAAGACCCCACCTATAAAAAATAGAATATATTTTTTAAAAGTTTAAACTAGCAACAACAGCTCTGAAAAATGTGTACTTATAAAAATTGTCATTTTAATTGTCAAAAGTCAGCACAAAACTATTCATATTAGACTCTCTCTTCTTCTCTTTCTACGCACATAGAAAGAGGCAGATTAGGCCGGGTACAGTGGCTCAGGCCTGTAATCCCAGCACTTTGGGAGGCCGAGGAAGGCGGATCACGAGGTCAGGAGATCAAGACCATCCTGGCTAACACGGTGAAACCCCGTCTCTACTAAAAATACAAAAAAAAAATCAGCCAGGCATGGTGGCGGCGCCTATAGTCCCAGCTGCTGGGGAGGCTGAGGCAGAAGAATGGCGTGAACCCAGGAGGCGGAGCTTGCAGTGAGCGGAGATCACACCACCGCACTCCAGCCTGGGCGACAGAGCAAGACTCTGTGTCAAAAAAAAAAAAAAAAAAAAAAAAAGAGGCAGATTATATACATCTGTGTCATCTTATATATTCTTTGTATCCTCATTATTATTTTGAAACTGGCGTTTAATGTTATTGTGCCAAAAACGTTACAGGTGACAGATCTTGTCAACACCTGCAGGCCATGGGTGCCCCATCTGCTGAGGCTGTCCCTACTTCCCACACTGAAATCCTGCACAGCAGTCATGATCCCCGAAGACGCCTCCACTCGGAGATTTCCAAGAGACT
Source organism: Macaca nemestrina (assembly GCF_043159975.1). NCBI lineage: Eukaryota > Metazoa > Chordata > Mammalia > Primates > Cercopithecidae > Macaca > Macaca nemestrina. The sequence goes on from NC_092127.1 coordinate 29,518,750, forward strand.
AATGGTGGTGGTGGAAGCCAAAGGAAGTAAAAGGAATGCAGTGAGGTCAGAATCTCATTGTCCTAAACCTGTCTGACAACTGTCACCCCTGCCGACACTCCCCCTTAGGGCCTGCCGACCTCCACAGAGCTGGAGACCACAACACAGCAACCCACATGTTTGGGGCCCACCCTCTATTTTTCATGTATGTATACTGAGAAAGAGAGAAAGAGACAGAGAGATACTTGGAAGCAAAAAATGTGGCTATCCTGAAATCTGCTAACTCGACATTAACATATGTTATGTAAAATTCATACACAACTTATGTCATAATATTTGAATAGAAAACCTATAATTTTTCTTTAAGCTTTGCAAATATTAGTAAATAGGTTAACTAATTTCACAAAGTTCAGTGACTAGAATATGTAGTATTTTCCAGAGTTTGACTTTATCACTATCTCCTCCCTGTTCTTTATCTAAACTTCACTTCTGAAGAATGTTCTAAAAAGTTATCTTCTATTGTTCTTATTCTCTTCCTCCAAAACAAAGAGGGTGACCTTTGGCCATCTGCCTGTTTTTCTTGTTTGTTTGTTTGTTTTTGTTTCTTTTTTTTTTTTTTTTTCATTTCTTTTGTTTGGTAAATAACATTTTATTGTAACACAACCACACTCTTGTATTTACTACCTACAGCTGCCTTCCTGGTATAACAGCAGAATGGGCAGTTATGACAGATTCTATATATCCCCCAAAGCAGAAAATATTTACTATCTGGCCCTTTACAGAAAGCTTGCCAATGGCTGCTCTAGAAGATGTAAAGATTCTAATGAATAATATGGATTACTAAATGATGCCACCAGGAGATAAATCGCCTTTTATCTCAAAACAGTATAATTAGGCTTTAAGAAATCAGGACATTATACAATAAGAAAGGAGAATAGAAGTCATCTAGATCTTTATCTTAGGAGTCAACTTATTGAGGCTCATAGAAAAGTTAAAACTCGACCTGATCCCACCACCAAGTGGCAGAACCAGGATGGGAAATGAAATCTTCCCAATCCTAATTTGGACTCCTTCCCTGTCACCATCAAAACTGGAGGCAAACTGAAACAGAAAAAGGCATTTTTCGGGACATGTAACAATCCAAATAAGTAATACAGGTGAATGTGCTTTATAAATTTTTAAACACTATAAAATTATTATTATGATTATTATCTTTGCTAATAGGTTTCTTAGTTATATTTTTGCCATCAATTATTATCTCATACAGGAGTTTTGCATAGCTACTCAATGGCTAACTATTTGCTGGATAATCTATGTTGAAGAAATATAATCATTCTTTTTTTTTCTAACACTGTACTATCCTGAAAAGTGAAAATTAGTGGATATTATTTATTACGTACTTCCAAAGATTTTGGCACAAAACCCATTTTAGAATATTCACTAAATACACAGCATTTAGGCCAGGCACAGTGGCTCATACTTGTAATCCCAGCACTTTGGGAGGCTGAGGCGGGCGGATCACTTGAGGTCAGGAGTTCAAGACTAGCCTGGCCAACATGGTGAAACTCCATCTCTACACTAAAAATACAAAAACTAGCCAGCTGTGATTGCACATACCTGTAGTCCTAGCTACTCGGAAGGCTGAGGCAGGAGAATTGCTTAAACCTGGGAGGTGGAAGGTGCAGTGAGCCAGGATCGTGCCACTGCACCTCACACTCCAGCCTGGGCAAGAGAGCGAGACTCATTTAAAACAAACAAACAAACAAAGAACAGCATTTGTGTGTACTTTTTATTCACAATGATTCTAAAACATCTATATTATTGCCATGGACATAATAAATGAATTTCATGCTATTGAACATATCAACATTTAAAATTAATTGTTGTGTTTGTAGAAACTAGTTGCTTTCTTAAAAGAACAAGTTGAAAAAAGATAAAGGACGACAAGGAACAGAAAACCAAGTTATTTTTGTGAAAAATCAAGAGTATTTTATTCGTGATTTTTATTCCAGTTTGTATCAACTTCCCAGGACTACCAAATCAGAATATTTCAGCATATGTAGTCTAAGGTCTCACTTGGCTTTTGTTTTGTGATTGTGTTAATATCAATGAAAATCCCACTAACCTGACTTAAAGTAGAAACATGCAAGAAAATATAAAGATTAAAATTTGACATATCATGATTTAAAATTTGTTCCCCAAACCAAGTTACTTTAGCATGCTCAGTGGTGTACGACTAATACAGTTGTCTTAGTTTCACATATCTCCAATCTATATTCAAATATTCCATTGCATTTTTTTTTTTCAAGACGGAGTCTCACTCTGTGGCTCAGGCTGGAGTACAGTGGCGCAATCTCGGCTCACTGCAAGCTCCGCCTCCCTGGTTCACGCCATTCTCCTGCCTCAACCTTCCATTGTATTTTTTTAAAACATAGAGAGATCATGTGCCCAGCAAAGTTTAACTAAGGCAAAATGAGACCTGAAACATAACAAAGCTGAAATAATATTTTGGACCTGTAGAAATATGTTGGCTTATTCAATGCCAAGAATATATTATTAGCACAGCATTTATAAGTTTAAATCTCAAAAATGAATATTATGTCAGTGTTAACAACATTTAAGTTGATATCATGAAGAGTGTAACAGAGAATAAGATAAAGAAAAGATCTGGAAGAAGCATCTTGAGTGTCTCCCCATCACTTCATGCATAAAGTACCTAACCTTATGGGCTAGATAGTCAATGTTCTTATCCACAAGCACTGACAGTGATTCAAGTATCTTAACTTCGTGTAAGATGTGCCACTCAAAACAAACTATTAGGTCTATCCCTCTGGCAGTGTGAGTTAGAGATTAAGGAGGAGGGTATTGAGCGGTTCTTTTCAGAGAAAGATAAAGTAGCTTTAGAAGCTGCTCTTTGTTTTCTAGTGTTAGCATTTTATTACATTATATGGGAAACATTTTATCAGTGTTAATTCTATTTTGGAAATTATTTTTTATATGTTATTGATATAAAGTAACCATTTAACACAAATCCATTTTCAAAAGTCAAAGTACATTCTCATGAAGCAAGTCTACTTAATGTTTTAATTAGGTTAGCTGAAAATTTAAGACTTGATTTTTCTTCGTTTAATGACTTTTTAAAAAAAGACATTTGCGTTATAAATTGTCTTAACTTTCAGTTTGCTGCTGATCTTTGTTAGAAATTATTATTGTGTCTCCGCCCTGGGGCTTTATTGCCTATTATCAACTAAACTGACACCTATTTTAGGAACTCGTTAATCCCTTTGCATATGATGTTCTATTCTAATCTGTCCTTCACAGTGAGGAAGGTAAGCCCATGCTTTATTAATTCTACATAAAATAGAATCTTAGGTAGTAGCATTATTTAATCATAGTCACTGCCAAACTAGCTTGGCTCTGTGTTAGAGTGTAAAATATGTGAGACTACATGTCACAAGATAAGTTAATGTTACTTCTAAAATTCAAACTTTTGAATAATACCCTGTGCATTGTGTGTGATAACAGTAAATATGTGCAATGTCAATTACAGTTACAATGGCCTAGCACATATATTACACGGTTATTGTGTCCTCTAAGTTATTTAACCAGACTTTTAATTATCTTGTTAAGATTGTGCATCACTGATGACAATTTAAAATTGAGATCATTGCCTAAGAACTGAAATGCAGATTTTATGTAATAGTACTATTTAAACTCTCATATATTTAAGATCAATCATTACCAAATAAGAATATGTATAAGAATAACCTATAGACCATAAAAGAAGACAGTGCATGAGGCCCATCTAATAATCGCCTAGGGTGGAAATTAAAAAAAAAAAATACTCTTTAAAAGCTCAAAAGGTGATTACAATATACAACTACAATTGAGACCTACTGCTTTTCATACAAAGTCTGTTGCTAAAAATATATTTTATTTTTAAATTAAAGGATCTGCTGTATGTTCTTGGCTTGCATTCTGGCTACAAAAACAATAGATAAAGAAAAAAATTCCTCTCAATGTCAGTTAGGGCTTAGGAATACATGCAAGAAAGAACAAAAAATTTGAAAAATACCTCCAGAGTTTATTAAATGAACAACTTAATATACTATACTAAATCTCTAGAATCCCCCTTTCATAAAATATTTAAAAATTGGAATGTAAAAGTTCAAGATCAAAAATCTGAAATTTCTACTTGCACTATAAAATTAGATTTTTATCTTGAATATCAAAAAGAACATATAACGTTAGACCTAATCCATTTTCTGGGAATTCATCCTAGAATTACATGTGAACACTTAAAATGACTTGCACAAATGACTATTCATTGAAGTATTTTTATAATTAAAGAGTCTGGAAATTATCCGTATTTCATCTATAGGAAACTATTTATGTAAATTAAATTACAGAACATAAATAAAATAAAATACTACGTAGCTAATAAAAAATGAGGAAGCTCTCTATGTACTGCAGAAATATACTAAAATATATAGTTAAATTTTAAAAATAAGGGGTTTGTCGGCATATATAATATGGTGTGAATATATGAAATATATAAAATGTAAAATATAAATGTGATATATAATATACATAATATATTCAGACACACTATATTATATAAAATGTAAACTAAAAGTATGATATGTAATGTATATGATACATTAAGACCTACTATATTATATAAAATGTAAACTAAAAGTATGATATGTAATACATATGATATATTTAGACCTACTATATTATATAAAATGTAAACTATAAGTGTGATATGTAATATATATGATATATTCACACATACTCAGTGCACCTGTCCTTCACAGTTAGGAAAGCAAGCCTCTGTCTTGATTTATTAACTCTGTATAAAATACACTTTTAGCAATATTAATTATTTGTGGTAATTATTTCAGATATATTAGTTCTTGCTTACATTATATGAAAATCTCTTGATGGATACCCAATTAATAAGATGTGTATATGTATACATTTTATGTGTTTTAAATGTCATATACAAGATTGATATATATAGAAAGAAATCTCTTATTCAGACAACTGCCTTAGCAATAAAAGGGAAGGGAGGTATCTTGAGAGCAGTCTGCCTTTGATATGTGAAATGAGGCAGTATAGTTTTTGCAAAGAATTTTAAGCAACAATAAAACTGACTAGAATTCACCCTGCTTGTTATTAATACTATGTGCAGGAATTTTAAATGATGTCAGTGTTAAAAGATTCCTCCCTCCAAGAATGGACGTCTCCTACTGTCCTCCCAACCCCCATATGCCACTGACAAAAACAAACCAAATTCTAACCCAATCAGAATTTCGGTTAAATTAGTTGCAACAATCATGCTAACTAGGTAAATGAGTAAACCTAGTAAACACACTATTTTCACAATTATCCATGTGAGTGCCAAAACATATCTTCCAAAACAATGATTTTGGCTTTGTTTGACCTACTCTTCTTAACAGAAATTGCAAGCAATATCACTTGGTTTTTAGGATGCTGTTGGGAATGTGATGGCAAGACATCATCAGTCCAAAGAAAGATGCTTATCTTTCCGTTTAGTAAGACAGCACTGTTTTATATTATTTATCTAAAATCTGTTTGGAAATAAACTACAAAGAAAGAGAAGTAGAGTTTCATTTCGACTATATTAACAGAAATTTGATAAAGATTAAAACACATATGTCAGAAGGCCATTCCTAACAACTTGGTTTCTTGAATTATGATAAAATATCTAAAGCATACATAAAATCCTTAGACTATATTTAAACCTTAAAGCGATTTATTTTTAGGTTGTAAAAGTACAGGCATACTCATGAGAAGCTATAGAGACTTGGTATTAGAAGGTGTCTTGGTCTATTCATTCATCGATTCCTGTCTTTATCAACAAGTATGTATTAAGTTCTACTAATAGTGAGGTTGTATGAAGGACTCTGGGGATTCAGCAGTGAGCACAAGGATGAGATCTCTTCCCTTGGAAGGATAAACTGTGGAGATGACAAGAGAGAAAAAGCAAGTAGATTAATAGAGAATATGGAACATAGTTACAAACTGCTCTAAGTGCAGGAAAGGAAATAAATAACATGGGCACATAGTGGTGGGGTTGTTCTCTAGTTGAAAAAGACCTCCTCGGCTGGGCGTGGCAGCTTACACCTGTAATCCCAGCACTTTGGGGGGCTGAGGTGGGTGGATCACGAGGTCAGGAGTTCGAGACCAGCCGGAGCAGCATGGTGAAACTCCATCTCTACTAAAAATACAAAAATCAGCCAGGCATGGTGGCGCCTGCCTGTAATCCCAGCTACTCAGGAGGCTGAGGCAGGAGAATCGCTTAAACCTGGTAGGTGGAGGCTGCAGTGAGCTGAGATCACATCACCGCACTCCAGCCTGGGTGACAGAGTGAAACTCCATCTCAAAAAAAAAAAAAAAAAAGGAAGCAGTTAACAGAACAACCAAGGTCCTTGATCATAAAATGTCTTGAGGACCACATTTAGGAGTTTGATTTTCTTTTAAGTATGACAGGAAGACATAGAAGGGCTTTAATTAGAAGAGTGATATGATTTTTACTTTTGAAGTATAGAATGTTTTGGAGAAAGTGAGAAATAAAAATTAGAAGCCTATTTTAAAAGTCCAAGTGATAAAGAGATGGTAGTAGTTTAAATTAAAGTAGAAGGAGATGGTCACAATTAAACAAATTTGAAATATATTTTAGAGTTAAAATCAATATGTTTTCTTGACTGGAGAGTGGGGGCAGAGGAATGATTGAAGGTGGGGCAAGGGATGATTGAACAGGACAATATTAAGTGAGGCTCATAGTGTTTACTGGGGGAAAGAGGAATTCTTTTTGGCATTGAGCAACTGGTTCTAACACTTAATAATATATAGAAGAATAAAAAAGAAACACATTTGTAGAGAGGTGAAACTAAGAATTGCATACATATAAAGTTGAGATGTCCAACTGTCATGTAAATAGAGATGTAAAATAAAGAGTTGGCTCTAAAGTTCTGGAATTTAGAGGAGTCACATCTTCAAATACAATTCAGTTAGAGACCAGCATGTAGTCACTATGTTCAGTCATTGAACCCAATGAGATCACCTAAAAATAGGGAACAGGGAGTAGAGGAGCTAGGTCGGAGACTTTTGATGTAATATACATGAAGAAGAGCCAGCAAAGGGAGCTGAGAAAGTGTGACCAGAATAGTTGGAGGAAAACAAGGAGAGTCTGTTGTCATGAAAGCAAAAAGAAGTTTCATAAATGAAGAAGTGGGTATCAGATTCGTTACTCCTGAGAGGGCAAGTAAAAGTAGAATGTAGAAGTATCCGTTGGATATGGAGACTTGGAAGTTTCTGTTGTTTCTGGGAGTACAAGACCTAATACAATGTGATGAGGAATGAATGAGAGGCAAGGAAGATGACAACAGAAAAGAAATTTGGTTTCAAAGATCAATCCGATGGGATAATAGCTGAAGGGTTGTAGAATGAAAGTAGCTTGCTTTTATTTTAATATGTGAGATACATACTTCATCTGCCTTATCCCCAGTGATAAAATAAATGAATACAAAGGGGGAAATTTTTAATAGAGCAGAGAGACTATGCAGAAGTGAAAGCCTTGAGAAAAAATGAGGAGATGGAATCTAGATTACATGTTTATATTTTGAATCAAGTGTTTTGGAATGGCAGTGGTAGGGTAAAATATAAATATATATATGTATATATATATATATATTAAATTTCAGGCAGTTGCATAAAAGAGAGTTGACCATTTTGTTTATATGAAGTGGCAAAAGTAGTTTATACTTTCATTGTATGAGAAAAAGACTACTTTAACTGATAAAGTGGTTGTAATTTTGTCTAGTTAAGAAAGAGAGAGAAGAGGCTACGTGTGTGACAGGCTCAACTCTCTGATTGCTGGTGGCTTCACGGATGTCTCCTTTACTTGGTAATTCACCCAGACAGCACAGCTAAAGTAGAGGACAAGGATTTCAACTCAGCAACAAAACTGCAGTGATCCAGGTCAAACTTGTGGCCAGATTATCACAAAGGAGTAATTCTTTACCGTGGGTCAGATTCACAATCTTTTGGGAACTTATAAAAGTAAGATTTCTTGCCCCAATCTAGAACTTTTGAACCTTGAATGCTGAAGACAGATGAGCAGGAGGCTGGATTTTGACAAGAACTTCAGATGAATCTATGCTGGTCTCTTGGCCCTGTTCTGCAGATCAGTGTTCAAAAAATGGTATTGAGAGAACCTTAGATAGATATAAAAAGCAGGGATACCCTTGGGAGGCCGAGGTGGGCGGATTGCCTTAGCTCAGGAGTACGAGACCAGCCTGGGCAACACGGAGAAACCCCATCTCTACTAAAATACAAAAGAAATCAGCCAGGTTTGGCAGCATGCACCTGTAGTCCCAGCTACTCGGGAGGCTGAGGCAGGAGAAAATCTTGAAGCCAGGAGAAGGAGGTTGCAGTGAGCCGATACTGTGCCACTACACTCCAGCCTGGGTGACAGAGTGAGACTCCATCTCTACAAAAAAATAAATAAATAAAAAAATAAAAATAAAAAAAAGCATGAGGGTGGATATTCTAGATCAACAGATTTCAGCAATAAACAACCATGTGGTTGAGAGCTCCTAAGCACACAAAATAAGCACACAACAAAATCCAGCTGCATCTGGTCCATAGAAAGCATAGCTACTTACGGAGCTCATCAGTCCTTCCCCCGACAAAGAAAACTCATTTCTTCAGATAAAAAATGAGAAATAGATGCTTACTGAAGATTACAGAGGGGAGCTGGAGGTAATGGGATTTATCAAGCAAAGCCTCACATTAAATCAGCATCATATGTTTCTTAACTTCTCTCCTCAGCAGCTACCTGGCTTGCTTCCTTCTTGTACTTGGCCTCTAAACTCCCAGGTTCCTTTTGAAAGCTCCCCCAATATTTTGTCTTGGCCTTTATTTGTATCTTTTTTTGTATGCAGAAACATTTAACTGCACCTGAGCTACATAACTGGTGCATTCTCATTGGCATCCTCATTGTATCTAAGTTTGCAAAGGCTTGGCAAAGTGATATTTATAAACATTCCATGTGCATTCATAGAGGTGGCAGCAGAGAATTATAAACATGCTTTCTGTTGTATTTATTCATATGAGTGAGATGAAATCATTGACATCTTAGATATGCTGTGTAATAGAAAAAGTTGACTATCGTTTATAAAATGAAAAACTTAGTCAAGAACAAGATAAAGGACAAACCTTCCTCATGGATGTTGGTGCAAAGTCAGAGCAGCTCAATCGTGTTCACGCTCAGCCAAGCAGCCTTGCAACTTCAAGACCAATTTTCAGGACAAATCATTCCTGTTTTTAAGTAATAGACAGATACTGGTGAAAATCTTTAGCATGGTCCCTGAAATGTTAGTAATTGGACTCCAAGGTCATATAGAAAAGAGATGAGCAAAACTATTTTCTAGCACTGGATTGCCAATTACGGAGAAAAAGGCAGGAATTTGGGGAGCCCATAGTGAAACTCAGGGCTTGATGAGATGAAGATGTCTCCAGAAATTGGTTTTAAGGTACATTTATCAATTTAAATTAGGAGCTGGGCTGTGAGAAGACAATCACTGGCATTTTGACTAATTGGAGGTAGATCCTCAATTAGAAAAAGACAGAGTAGCTGTAGAACTGATTTTTGAAGTAGGAAGAAGTTAAAGCTTTCTTTGTTTGCCATGTGATATTGTCAGTGCATAGATACTTCGGCAATATTTCTGTAAAATTTATAATAGTAGAAACAAATATTATAAAAAACTAAGCATGTACTTGACCACCTAATACTCATTTTAAACATTCTTCTGAAATATCATCCCTCAAATCCTTGTTTAAAAGTACAGAATAGGCCCTATGCCTTGTATACAGGTTCTTAGCAGATTTTCCAGGGACCTTTGGATAAAAAGAAAACGTTTTATAGTTTTTCAGCCTTAAGTTCAGAAATGTATTTCGAGCAATCTATGTTAGCCTGGAATATGAGAAGGAAAATGAGTACCTTCTTTATAACTAAGTCTACTCTACTCTTTTATATGGTTGTGTTCTATGTCATGAAGCTCTGAGATTATTTATGTAGTAAATTGGCTCAAATAAGAATGTTCCTAACATCCAGACTAGTGTCTATGCAGGACTACTATAGCCTTGGAGTTTGGAGGAGGTATCTCCTACTTCAGATGTTTTAATAAGAAATATCAGCAGAGAAATTGGCTATGATCCCCAGACTGTTAACAGTTTTCTTAGCAAGAATATCTAAAACTTGCTACTTTTTTATACAAAGTTCTGAATTTGCGAATAAAAATAACAATAAAAAGAAAACAAGAATGCAGTCACCAAAGAAAATAATGTGAAGTGTTAGCTTGTTGGAATTTAGTATTTTTAACTGTTGAAATTTTGGTCAAATAATAAAGAAAATATATTCTACTATAATTAATCTGTAAAATATCTATTTTTTTATTCTTTCCAGAACTAGAAAAGCAAGAGTCCCTTTATAATATTTTTAGTATTAGATTTATATCCCCAATAATATTTTTACCTTTAGGGGTGAAAATATCTTTTAGTCTTACTGAGTCTATGGTAGATGACAATAGATTTTTGACAAATTTCATTAGATGTAGTCTGAAATAGGTCTTTTCAAAAAGCTTGTTTGTTTCAAAGCATATCTAAGAAAAAAAATCCACCTGCCAATCCTTTCTATTTTTTAGAAGAGCAGTGAAATTAATGAACATGCCTATAAAATATTTTCTACTAATTAGATTCACTTTGACTATCTAAAATGCAAAGTTTAACATCATGTGTCATTAATCACTTAATTATAGTGTACTGAGCACTTGCATACTAACATTCCAATGAGATGAGAGAAAGATTAAATATTCACACAAATAAAAATATTATTTCAAAGTATGTTAAACTCCAGAAGGAAAAAGAATAATGCAATTTGTATTTCCATTAACAGGAAACCTGAGCGGACCTTGGCAGACAAGGAAAATGAATAGAAGTTAACAGAGGGGAGGGTGAAAGATGCTTCCATATAAAGGGAAGAGTATATAAAGCCTCTGAGGACAATCAGAAGTTCCTTGGAGTGATTAGAGGATATAAACACAAGGAGGACAAGGGTGAAGTGAAGATGGAAAGCAAAGATTTCATCATCTAAGGACATGTAGGTCGTGATAAGTATTTTGAAATTTATCCTAACAGCAATGTAAAATGCTTGAGGATTTTAAAGTTGTAGAAGGGATACAAAAGTGGAAAGAGGCAGGGAAATTCATCAGAAATTTAATAAGGGAATTTGTATTTATAACTGATCTTTCTGACTACAGTGCAATGGAAAAATGCCAGTATGGCTGCAAGAAGTGAAATAGTAGGGCAATCATAGAGGTCAAGGGTGAAAGGGTGTAATGTATTTTTCTACTCTTTGAGAATTACCTACCAAATATACAAGAAAAAATAAAAATGGTAGGCTTTATGCCACAAATATCCCACTTTCTATAATACCTTCTAATCTTATTGTATCATACATTGGTCTTGAATTTTTATGTTGTTATTATAGATGAGAGCTGTCATCAAGCCTCTATCTTAAAATGATGATCTAATTTACATCATACACGTTTATACTGCATCAATGTTTGCTTGATATTTCTGATAATATCTCTTGTTTTGTAAATCGAACTAAAATTTTGGATTTTAATTAAATATTAAAATTACCTAATTATAATCAAACATAGCCATTAGATTGCATAGATCTTTTTCCTAAATATTAACTACCCTTAGTAATATTGTCATTAAAACTTATCTTCTCAAAATGTCTTTACTAGTAATTTTAAAGTGATCTAAAATTAAGAATATTAAAATAGTTTTCAATTAAAACATTTATTTCCCTCGTGGAAGATTATATATATATAAAAATACAATAGCCTTCCCAGACAAATCATTTCAAACTTGGCCTTAAACATTATCAATAGTTGGCAACACACATACAGTTGATTAGCTTAATTAATTACAGAATCACCATGCCTTGTATTATTAAATTATGTGATGATAGTATTCTCAGCTCTCTCTTCAATGTGAATTCTTGAGTAACTAGAGTTTGAGATCTACAATATTTTATCCAAATTACTTGTGATGGTGATTGTTTTCATTTCCAGAAAAGGAGATCATTGTGCAGTGTATATAAACACTTTACCTTATCTTTTACTCTTCTTCATTCTTAATCATGAAAGAGGTTACCAAAAACTATCTCACATTCCATATATTAAAATATAAAGAAGCAGTCACAAAGAAAAGGTTAAAATGTATGCTTTGTTTTTCTTGCTCTCTCTTTTGAATTATTGTCTATGTCTGCTATGGTGACAACCCTTTCAGATCTGAAAAAAATATTAAGATTCCTCTGCCCACCTGATGAACAGATTGTCTCAAACATGGAATCACAACTCAGTCTTCATTGTTGAGATTTGCCTGATAAAGTTTGACACAGGCAGAAGAAAAAAAAAAACTATTCCTTCAGGTAAAAATCTACGTAAAACGTAGCAGAATTTGTTTCAATATGACAAGAAATAATGCAATTTCAAACACAAGAAATGACTAGCCATTCAAGAAAAGCCCAGGTGAAAGAACATTAAAAACTCAACAATATGGAGGCAAGATTATAATTAAAATTAATTAAAACTCTTATTTTCTCAAACTGTAGCATTTCTTCAAATTTTAGCAAGTGATTAAAATATTCATGTTTTTGTTTTAAGTAGTTATCTTCAGTTTATTTTAAGACAATTATTTAAATCAGAATTAGTCAAGTCTCATGTAAAGTAGTTAGCCTGTATCTTATGAGTATTGAGAGGAAATTTGTAATTAATTATCATGAAGTGTCTATACTAGGAAAGCCAGTCCTTTATAAATTGAACTAATTTTTTCTTTCTAACTTTTTTAAAATTTTAATTGACACATCACAATTGTACGTATTTATGGGGTACATAGTCATGTTGCCAAACATATAATGATAAGATGAGGGCAGTTAGCATATCCATCATCTCAGACATTCACTATTTCCTTGTGTTGGGAACATTTAATAACCTCCTAGCTATTTAAAACGATGTAATATATTTTTAAAATTCTACTTATAGGATGGCCTGCTAAGTGATACATGTTTCTGACTTGGGTAATCTTAGAATAAATTTGGTATGGTTTTCCTCAATTGAAACAGATCCTAGATTTTTCTATTACTATTTAATCCCTTGCGATTTCCTACCCCATTCTTTTTTTTTTTTTCTTTTTTTTTTTTAATTTATTTATTATTATTATACTTTAAGTTGTAGGGTACATGTGCATAACGTGCAGGTTTGTTACATATGTATACTTGTGCCATGTTGGTGTGCTGCACCCATCAACTTGTCATTTACATCAGGTATAACTCCCAATGCAATCCCTCCCCCCTCCCCCCTCCCCATGGCAGGCCCCTGTGTGTGATGTTCCCCTTCCTGAGTCCAAGTGATCTCATTGTTCAGTTCCCACCTATGAGTGAGAACATGCGGTGTTTGGTTTTCTGTTCTTGTGATAGATTGCTAAGAATGATGGTTTCCAGCTGCATCCATGTCCCTACAAAGGACATGGATGGGATTGTAAACTAGTTCAACCATTATGGAAAACAGTATGGCGATTCCTCAAGGATCTAGAACTAGATGTACCATATGACCCAGCCATCCCATTACTGAGTATATACCCAAAGGATTATAAATTATGCTGCTATAAAGACACATGCACTCGTATGTTTATTGCAGCACTATTCACAATAGCAAAGACTTGGAATCAACCCAAATGTCCATCAGTGACAGATTGGATTAAGAAAATGTGGCACATATACACCATGGAATACTATGCAGCCATCAAAAAGGATGAGTTTGTGTCCTACCCCATTCTTGACCAGTGAGCTTTAAACTCATAAGATAGCCATCTTCTGTAGGGGCAAAGTCTTCTAAGCACATTTTCAATGCCATTAGTCATCAGGCTTCCCTCCTTTAACCCCAGACTACACGCTACACAACTGCTAACTCCTTGGAGTCTAGCTTTCCTACCTGCTCTCCTTAAGGGAAACCTCAGCAGTTTTCAGTGTTCCCCCATGGTCACCAAGGCATTGGCACATGAACGTAGGTAGAGAAGGAAGTAATAGAACTACTACACTCAACTAGTCTCCCAACAATGAGTCCAACATCTATCACCCTCTTTGATTTCAGACTGATTTTGCCCTGAATTCTCACATGTCCCACTACTTCATCTCCCTGTAAGCTTAGCTCACTTTTGCTACCAGCAAATCATATGGACAACCCCCATACTGCAGAATCTCTTAACCAGTCCCAAGAGAGATGTCCGTGGAATCACTTCTAAAATTGCATAATAACTTATATGTTTGAGAATTAATATAAACTATATATATACACACACACACATATGTGTGTGTGCGTGTGTGTAAAGTACCCGAGTTCCTGAAAAAGGCAAGCTCTCAACATGTGAGTGTTCTCTTTTTCACTATTATGGTGGAGAACAAATTTGAGAGAAGTAATAAAACTGAACCATAAATCAGTTTGATACCATCCTTCTTATAACCAGAGAGCTTTATTAGAGTAATATCAAAATTTACAATATTAAGGAAATTGTTACCTTCTATACATCCTTTAAAACATTTTCTTAGCTTCTATTATTATTCTCTGTCAGTTTTTTAAAATCAACAAACATATATTTTGGTGGCTGTTAGATGCCTGTATATGTAGATATACAAATATATTTAAACAACTGTGTCTACCCTTAAGGACTTTATTATTCCTAATAATAACTATAATTATAATAATGACAAGATGGTAAATATAAGTATATACAACTACAGATGATCAGTTCTAATATAGAAAATATGAAACAAACTGCTGGGACTTTTTCTAAAATTTTTTTGGCCAGATTTAAAAGATACCATATAGGTACCCTCATGAGATCTGAATAAACCAATAAAATAATGTAGAAAAAGTCATCTGAGTTATTGAATTTTTGGTGCCATAATACTATAGTATATTGTCAATAAATATTTCTGGAAATTATTTTTTAGAAGATTTTGAAGGAGGGAATGGATGAATCTGTACACATACTATGAAGCTTTATATTTGTTCCTGATCCCAAATTTATTTTTTTTCAGTAACATGGTTTTAGTTTTTCTGTTTCTTGCCAGTGTATTCTAAATTGTCAATCTATCTATAAATACATCACACTTATTGTTCCAAATAGAATTACTTCTGGCACATAATATAAATGGAAAGATATAAATATTATAATTGAGTCCTTTTTTCAAAGTATAAAAAGATGACTATAATGTAAGGAAAGAGTTATTTTTTTAATCTGGTACTATCCTTAACTTTCATCAATTTTTCATATGAAATGTACATTTATAAGACAGTGAAGAAATTATAAAATTTCACTTTAAATATAGGATAGTCATTAATATAAGTAAATATAAACATGTTCTCTCACTTTGCCGATAAAGATCACTTTTTATGGATCACTGTCCTATCTCTTAAGCTGGTTTTTGCTGGCCCCATATCTGAAACTGCCTCTTCGTTTCTACCTAAGAACCCACTTAACTTTCATTCTTTGACATTTTTCTTAGATTTACTTCTCTCTCACAAAGATACAAAGTGTATATACAAAGGGTATAAGCTGAATTTTCTTGACTTCATTCCCTGAAATGACTATCATACTTAAAAATGTAAGGACATAAATTGGTTTTGGCTGTGTGGCCATTGATTCTTCCTATCCATGAGCATGGAATGTTTTTCCACTTATTTGTGTCACCTCCAATTTTTTCAGCAGTGTCTCTAATTCTTTCATCTCCCTGGTGAACTGTATTCCTGGATATTTTATATATTTGGTGGGTATTGTGAAAGAGATTGCATTCTCGATTTGGCTCTCAGCTTGGACATTGCTGGTGTATAGAAATGTTACCGATTTTTATACGTGGATTTTGTATCCTAAAACTTTGCTGAAGTGTATCAGATGTAGGAGCTTTTGCACATGGAGTATGGGGTTTTGTAGGTATAGAATTAAATCCTCTGCAAACAGATATATTCTGACTTCCTCTCTTTCTACTTGGATAACTTTCATTTTTTTTCTCTTGCTTGCTTGCTGCATCTAAGACTTCCAGTATTATGTTGAGTAACAGTGGTGAAAGTGAACATCCTTGTTTTGGTCGCGTACAGCTTTTGTCCATTCAGTATGATGCTGGCTTTGGATTTGCCATGGATGGCTCTTCTTATTCAGAGTTATGTTCCTTCAGTGTCTAGGTTGTTGAAGATTTTTATTAGGAAGGTAGGTTCTATTTTGTAGAAAGCCTTTTCTGTGTATATTGATATAATCATGTGGTTCTAGTTTTTAGTTCTGTTCATGTGATGAATTGTATTTATTGATTTATGTATGTTAAATCAACCTTGCACCCCAGGGACATCTTTGTCAGATGAGTAGATTGCAAAAATTTTCTCCCATTCTGTAGGTTGCCTGTTCACTCTGATGGTAGTTTCTTTTGCTGTGTAGAAGCTCTTTAGTTTAATTAGATCCCATTTGTCAATTTTGGCTTTTGTTGCCGTTGCTTTTGGTGTTTTAGACATGAAGTCCTTGCCCATGCCTATGTCCTGAATGGTATTACCTAGGTTTTCTTCTAGGGTTTTTATGGTTTTAGGTCTAACATTTAAGTCTCTAATCCATCTTGAATTAATTTTCGTATAAGGAGTAAGGAAAGGATCCAGTTTCAGCTTTCAGCTTATGGCTAGCCAATTTTCCCAGCACCATTTATTATGTATGTGTATATATGTAATGTATATATATGTGTATATAGATATATACACATGTATACACATATATATGTAAAAAGCAGGGGTTGCTATTCTGATTTTAGACATATATATACACACATATATATACACACACACACACTTATCTGTGCATATGTGTGTGTGTATATCCAACACAGGAGCATTAGGATTCATAAAGCAAGTTCTTAGAGACTGATGTAGATAATTAAATAACTATGCAATAACAGTGGGAGACTTCAACACCCCACTGATAGTATTAGATAGATCATTGAGGTAGAAAAGTAACAAGTATATTTGCGAACTGAAATGGGACCCTTGAACCAATGGACCTAAGGGAATGTAGGTCCATTCTCCACCCCAAACAACAGAATGTACTCTCCACTCCAAAACAACAGAATGTACATTCTTCTCATCTGCACATGGCACATACTGTAAAATATATGTATATTTTATATATACATATTATATATACATATATACATATATGTATATTTTATATATACATATTTTATATATACATATATGTATATTTTATATATACATATTTTATATATACATATAGGTATATTTTATATATACATATTTTATATATACATATAGGTATATTTTATATATACCTATATGTATATATGTAATGTATATGTGTGTATATATCTTATATATATGTAATATATATATACACATATGTATGTAAAAAGCAGGGGTTGCTATTCTAACTTTAGACAAACAGACTTTAAACCAAAAAAATGATTAAACAAAAAAAGACAAGGGACTGTGTATATTTAGAACAGTTAGGTTTTCTTGTTGAATTGAACCCTTTACCATTATATAATGCCCTTCTTTGTCTTTTTTGATCATTTTTTGGTTTAATGGCTGTTTTTTCTAAAATTAGATAAGAAACCCCTGCTTTTTTCTATTCTGCATTTGCTTGATAGATGTTTCTCCATTCCTGTTATTTGAGCTTATGAGTGTCAATGCATGTGAGATGAGTCTCTTGAAAACAGAATACAGTTGGGTCTTGCTTCACTATCTAACTTGCCCCTCTCTGCCTTTTGATTGGGGTATTTAGCCTGTTTACATTCAAAGTTAATATTGATATGTACAGATTTGACCCTGTCATCATGTTATTAGCTGGTTATTATGCAGACTTGATTGTGTAGTTGTTTTATAGTGTCAATAGTCTATGTATATAAGTATGTTTTGTGGAAGCTGGTAACAGTCTTTTCTTCTCATATTTAGCAATCTTTTAAGGATCTCTTGTAAGACAGGTCTGGTAGTAATAAATGCCCTCATAATTTGCTTGTCTGAAGAGGTTCTTATTTTTCCTTCACTTATGAAGCTTAGTTTGGCTGGATATGCAACACTTGGTCAGAATTTATTTTCTTTAAGAATGCTGAATATAGGCTCCCAATATCTTCTGGCTTAAAGAGTTTCTCCTGAAGTTCCACTGTTAGCTTGATGGGTTCCCTTTGTAGGTAACTTTCACTTCTGCCTAGCTACGCTTAACATGTTTTATTTCAAGTTATGCTTGGAGAATCTGATGACGGTGTGTCTTGAGTCTTTGGGATGATCATCTTTTATAATATCTCACAGGTTCTCTGCATCTCCTGAATTTGAATGTTGACCTCTCTAGTAGGTCCATAAATGTTCAGGATAGTAACCTCAAATATTTTCCAAGTTGCTTGCCTTTTTTCTCTCTCTCTCTTTCAGGGACATCAGTGAGTCATAGATGTGGTCTCTTTACATAATCTCATATTTCTCAGAGGCATTTGTTTATTCTAATTTATTATTTTTCTTTATTTTTTGTCTCACTGAATTATTTTGGAGGAATGATCTTCAAGTTTAGAGATTCTCTTCTCAGCCTGATCTATTCTGTTCTTAACTTGGGGTTGTATTATCACATTACTTAAGTTAATTTTTTAACTCTATTGTATCCATTTGCTATTTTCTTAAAATGGCCATTCTGTCTTTCAGCTCCTGTGTCATTTTATATTCCTTGGATTGGGTTTCGACTTTCTCCTGAATATCGATGATCTTTGTTCCTATTCATATTCTCCATTATATTTCTGTCATTTGAAGCCATTTCAGCCTGATTAAGAACCATCGCTATGGCGAGAGCTAGTTTGGTCATTTGGATATAAGGCACTCTATCTTTTGAAGTTGCCAGAACACTTTGTCCAGATGGTGGCAGTGGGATCTATGCTCACTCACACATGCCAGCAGCCACATGAGGGCAGTGAAGTGTACACACATTGGCTGGGATGGAGAACTGGCAGGAGCAGGGTTGCTGGCATCCATGTGTGTTTGCACCGGCAGAAGCGGCACTGGTGAGGTGGGTGTGGAATTGTTGGCATCTGTGGATGTTTGTGTCAGTGATGGTGATGTGATGGGGTGTGCCTATGCCAGCAAAGGGGTGCACTCATGCTGGCAGTGGTGGCATGGTGGAGCACATGCCCACTGGCATGCCAGCAGGGAAGGCAAGGTCCACCCACACATGTGCAGCAGCAAAGTGGTAGAGGAAGCTGTGGGTGAGTACATGCCGGAAAAGCAGTGGGAGGAGATTGGAGTCGGGGGTGCGTGTGGATGGACTGATGCATGTCAGCAAGGGCCAGAGCTCTCCAAAGGTCATGCATGATCTACTGGCAAAGGAGTTATAATGAGGGCTCCAGCTTCACTGCAAGCAGGTGCAGCCAGGCTAGGGCCCCAGGAGAAGCCAACAGACAGGAGAGTGCTCAGACCAGACTGGCACCATCCCATGGTCAGGACCATCCTGCTTTGTCCAGGTCCAACTGTCACCCTAAAGCTAATGTCTCCCGGAGGATCAGGATCATGGAAAGCCTTGGGTGATACATATCCCTAGCCATGCTCCACTGCACCTGTTCCCACAGCAAACCTTTTGGACTGCACACAGGCTGGAGTCCTGCATCTGCCATCTCTCTCAGCAGATATCTCTGCCAGCTCAAGTATCCATGGGAGTCATGGGGTCTCCTGCTGCTAAGATGGCAGAGATCCATGCAGGAACAGGCTGCTCTTCACCTGTTAAACTCACCCCTTCCCCAGGAGTTCCTGCGGGCCAGGAATGAGTCCTAGTACTTGGTAGTTCCATGCAGGAGGGTTCCTGGCTTCCTGCCTTCAGCCCAGCATCTGTGTCCTTCCTCTGTCCACTCTAAATGCCTTCCCTCCAAAGATCTGATCACAGTGTGTAAGTCTTCCTGATGGACTGGCCTCTCAGTGTGAGATATTCTGCCGGTTGCATCTAGTTGGCCATCTTTGCT
Organism: Macaca nemestrina; assembly: GCF_043159975.1. Classification (NCBI taxonomy): domain Eukaryota; kingdom Metazoa; phylum Chordata; class Mammalia; order Primates; family Cercopithecidae; genus Macaca; species Macaca nemestrina. The sequence continues at coordinate 29,538,872 of NC_092127.1, forward strand.
CCTACCTCTTATTTCTTTTGATTATTTATTTTTAAGCACTTTTTATCTATTCAAGAATGGAATGAGAATGTTCTAAGTTTAATTTGCTTTGAGAAAAATATATTATTTATTCACATTTCTACAGACCATATATATTTTAAACATGCCATATATGTAGTTTAGTCTGAGATAGAACCATTAACTCCACATTATTTCCAAATTTGGCTTTTTACTTAAGGCTGACTACTGATGTATTATTTGAATTGCTTATGAAAAGCTTGTATAATTTATATAATCATAAAAACACATGCAGTACAGTTAGGGTAGAAGAGATACTGAAAAGCATTTTAAAACAATTTTCAGTAATCTTTATAAAAATAGAATTGGGCAATAAATATTTAAGACCCTAAAGAGAGATAAAGAACCTGAAAAAACTCTAAAACAGCTCTTAACCCTGATATAACTTGACTTTAAAATTATACCTATGTCTATTAAAAACAACTTCTATCAACAAAAGTTTAGTTGATCAAAAAAAAAACTCTGTTGTCTATAGACAAGAGATTTAGCTACACTCCACAATGATGCAAATAGAGAATTTTTGGGCTTGCATTATATTGTTCTGGGAGGAATTAAAAACAAAATACTTTAGTATGTATAGTGTGTTATGTGAACAATCTTATTTAAATCTTAAATATGATTAATTAGCATTAAAGTGCTCTTATTTAAATCACTACCATATGACTGTACACAAAGTTATTATAAGAAATCTTAGAAATATATATATAATGTATATAAAATGTTTGAAGTATGTGATATATAAAGTAAGGTGGTAGATAAGGGTCACTTATTATAAATATAGTGTTTATGTAATTTTACACAGACATACTCCTATTTAACTCTCACTCCAGAATAATCCACACCTCTTTCCAGTCAACCCCAACACACACACACAGTCTTAGCTCAGGCTACCATAACAAAATACTGTAAACCAGGTGGTTTAAACAAGGAAATTTATTTTCTCACAGTTGTGGAGGCTAGAAGTCCAAGGTGTCACCATGGTTCATTTCTTGCAATGTCTCTCTTTCTGGCTTGCAGAAGAGCTGGCTTCTCACTGTGTCCTCACATGACAGGAAGACAGATAGAGAAAGCAAGCTGTCTGATTTCTCTTCTTGTGAAGACACTAATCTCTTCATGAGGGTCCCACCCTCACTACCTCATCTAAACCTAATTATCTCCAAAGATTTTTATCTCCAAATTACATCACCTTGAGGGCTAGGCTTTTTTTTTTTTTTTTTTAATTTGATTTTTAGTTCTGGGGTTTGTTACATAGGTAAACGTGTTCCATGGTGGTTTGCTGCGCCTATCCACCCATAACCTGGGTATTAAGCCCAGCATGCATTAACTATTTTTCCTAATATTCTCCCTTCCCCTAGCCCACCCACCGACACACCCCAGTGTGTGTTGTTCCCCTCCCTGTGTTCATGTGTTCTCATCGTTCAGCTCCCACTTATAAGTGAGAACATGTGATGTTTGGTCTCTCTTGTCAATGGGTTCTGCATCTATGGATTCAAACACTGTGGATTGAAATTATTCAGAAAAAAAACGATAAAATATAACAATACAACAGTAAAATAATACAAACTGAAAACATACAGCATGACAACTATGTATGTACCATTTGCATTGTATCAGGTGTTAAAAGTAACCTAGAGATAATCTAAAGTATACAGGAGGAAGTATATAGGTTACATGCAAATACTACACCATTTTATATAGGGGACTTGAGCATCCATAAATTTTGGTATCTGCAGGGGGTCCTGGAAGTAATCCCCCATGGATACCAAGGCAAGAGTGTACTTTCAAATATTTTCTTAACTGTGAACTATAACCCTCTATCTTTACTTTCTATCACTTTAAGGATATTTTTAAAGACAGAGCAATTTGATTAGTTGCTGAGGTGTATGGTACTTTTTAAAGAAACTGCCAAGCCACTTATCAGAATGGCTGTAATATTTCTTGCTTCCAGAGAAGCAAGAAACAAATAAAGAAGCCTATGATTGCCCTAACATACTGTTTGAAAACAGAGTAATAATGGGATATTATGAAAAACATACATGAATAAATTAAACAAATTAGATAAAATTAACATATTACTTGAAAATCATAAACTACCAAATCTCAGTCTAGAAGAAAAATCTCTGTAGCCCTTTATTAAATAAATTAAATCAGTTTTTAAAGCTTTCCTACAATAATGCTAGACCCAAATTGCTATATATGTACTAAAGTTTTGAGGAAGAAAGCAATAAAAATTCTAAGTCTTCAAAAAACTGAAGAAGAGAGACTATTTCACAACTTATGAGACCACTTTTCATGACAACAAATCAGGTATCGATATTCCAGAAATACAAGATCGATATGATATTAAAAACTCAATCAACGCATTTTATCATCAATATAGTTGGTCTCTTAATAGAGTTTAAAAAATAAAAAGTATATTCTTATTCCAATAGATGTCGAAAAAACATTTGACATTTGACATTTGACATAATCCATTTTTCATTCTCAGCAAAACCATCATCAATTCTTAACAAAAATACAAAATAATGCTGGGTGCGGTGGTTTACGCCTGTAATCCCAGCACTTTGGGAGACCGAGGCAGGCAGATAACTTGAAGTCAGGAGTTCGAGACCGGCTTAGCCAACATGGTGAAACCCCATCTCTACTTTAGCTGGACATAGTGCTATGTAGCTGTAATCCCAGCTACTAGGGACACTGAGGCAGGATAATTGCTTGAACCCAGGATTGATCTTTGAACCATCTGATCTTTGACAAACCTGACAAAAACAAGCAATAAGGAAAGGATTCTTTGTTTAATAAATGGTGTTGGGAAAACTGGCGAGTCATATGCAGAAAACTGAAACTGGGCCCCTTCCTTACGCCTTATACAAAAATTAACTCAAGATGGATTAAAGACTTAAACATAAGACCTAAAACCAGGCAATACCTAGAAGAAAAACCTAGGCAATACCATTCAGGACATAGGCATGGGCAAAGATTTCATGACTACAACACCAAAAGCAATGGCAAAAAAAGCCAAAATTGACAAATGAGATATAATTAAACTATAATTTCTGCACAGCAAAAGAAACTAACATCAGTGTGAACAGGCAACCTAAAGAATGGGAGAAAAATTTTGCAATCTATCCATCTGACAAAGGGCCAATATCCAGAATTTACAAAGAACTTAAACAAATTTACAGGAAAAAAACAAACAACCCCATCAAAAAGTGGGCAAAGGATATGAACAGACACTTCTCAAAAGAAGACATTTATGCAGCCAACAAACATAGGAAAAAAAAGCTTATCATCACTGATCATTAGAGAAATGCAAATCAAAACCATGAGACACCATCTCAGGCCAGTTAGAATGGCAATCATTAAAAAGTCAGGAAACAACAGATGCTGGAGAGGATGTGACAAAATAGGAACATTTTTACATGCCGTTGGTGGGAATGTAAATTAGTTCAACCATTGTGGAAGACAATGTGGTGATTCCTCAAGGATCTAGAACTAGAAATATGATTTGACCCAGCAATCCCATTACTGGGTATATGCCCAAAGGATTATAAATCATTCTACTATAAAGACACATACACACACACACATATGTTTATTGCAGCACCATTCACAATAGCAACGACTTGGAACCGATCCAAATGCCCATCAGTGATAGACTGGATAAAGAAAATTTGGCACATATATCCCATGAAATGCTGTGCAGTCATAAAAAAGGATGAGTTCATGACCTTTGCAGGGACATGGCTGAAGCTGGAAACATCATTCTCAGCAAACTAACACAAGAACAGAAAACCAAACACCGCATGTTCTCATTCATTAGTAGAAGTTGAACAATGAGAACACATGGACACAGGGAGGGGAACATCACACACCGGGGCCTGTCATGGGGTGGGAGTCTGGGGGAGGGATAGCATTAGGATAAATACCTAATGTAGATGACGGGTTGATGGGTATAGCAAACCACCATGGCACGTGTATACCTGTGTAACAAACCTGCACGTTCTGCACATGTACCCCAGAGCTTAAAGTGTAATTTTTAAAAAATGAATTTAATAAATTGCCCAATCTCCCATCAGGTCCAGAGAGACAATGAGGACCATGAGAATTTGTCCTTGATATATAAATAATTTACTACCTCATGTAAGTAAAATTAGGGGACTCAATCCATTGTTTTTCCAAAAACATAAATACCAAGGAGCCATTTGCTTCTCTGCCCTGTACAAAAAAAAAAAAATTATCTTACATAATGGAGAAAAGGAATACTATTCTGATGGTGTAACAACAAAATAGGAGTTTTGTGGTCCCTGACACCAGAGAGGTGCCATTTTAGCTTTGAAATGTTGAACTAGATTTACACAACAGGCTAATAAACTTCCAGTTTGTTTAAGCTGCTGTTGATTTGGCTATTTATTTTACTGACAAAAAACACAGTTCTAATATAGGCTATGTGGCTAGATAATACATGTTTCTGAGCCAAATGAATGTCTGAAAAAAGTTTAAGAACTGTAACTGTGTGTGTGTGTGTGTGTGTGTACATGTAGAAATATGCAGTATATCTGAATAGAAAAGATACAAAATGGAATATGTTGAAGAAATGATTCTATGGCTTTGATAACATATTTAATAAATAATATAAACAACTAGGAAGAAAAAAATCAATTTCACAGTGAAAGATGAGAAATAAAGCTAATGAATATGAAAATATCTGTAGTTTTGGATTAAGCCCATCTCTTGAATTCAAAAACCAAATGTATTATTACTATTTGTGATCTCTCAGTATTCTTTTTTTAAGCAAAACTTCGTACTTTTATTTGTATTTCACTAGTGTTTCTCCTATGTCCCTTTTTTATTCCAGAATCAAGCAGACCACCATATGACATTTACTTGTCATATAGTCTTATCTTCCTTTGGTTTGTGACAGTTTTTCAGGATTTTCTGATTTTTTATAGCCTTGTCAGTTTTTAGGAGTATTGGTCAAGTATTAATATTTGATAGAGTATTTTTCCAATTTCGGTTTATCTTATATTCTTCTCATAGCTTAACTGACATCATGTATTTTTTAGATGAAGACCACAGAGGTGAAGTATCAAGGGCACAAGCTATCACCATGACTTATTATTGATAATGTTAACTCTGATCACCTGGATAAGGGAGTGTTTTCCAGATTTACTCACTGTAAAGTTGCTTCTCTTCCCCTTTTCATACCGTACTATCTGGAAGCAAGTAAGTAAGGGCAACCCACATATTAGAGGGGCAAGGGTGTTTAAGGTCCACCTCCTTAAGAGATACTATGTACCTAAATTATTTGAAATTCTTTTATATAGAAAATTTGTCTCTTCTCTCTCATTTGTTTAAGTCAAATGGATATTTATATCATTTTCTAGTTGGGGTTATAATATAATTCTATTTTATTTATATTGTTGCTTTAACTGTTCCAACTTTGGCTATTGGGAACTCTTTCAGGTTGACTTCTGTGTCCCTTTAACATGTCCACATTTTAGTATACTTTTTTTGTTTTTTGGCACTATGACATTTTCCAGGTTCATCTTGTATATTTCTTATCCCAGATCTAGCATCACTATTCTCCAAAGAATTCTACTTTCTTATGTTGGAGAATAAATTAGAAAGCAAGATCTAGATACAAGGTATTCTTATTGTCACTAAGTTATAATTGCTTCTAGTTGCTGTCAGTGGAAAGAAGAAGGAAATATGTGCATGAATACTAACCCATGTATACCTATAAATACAAGTATTTTTGGATCTATTCCTCTGTATCTATGTTAATTGAGTCAAGAGTTAATACTGATGTCTTCATTCTAATCTAGTACCACATGTTTGATTCTAGTCTTCCCCTTTTTCTTATCTGTTACCTTCTATTTCAAGAATGAGATACCTGACTTCCCCTATCTGCCATCCATTCATTCATTGGTTCAATTCCAGCATACATTACAACAGCTCCAGAATGTTAGTTAACTCATAATGGAATGCGTAATCACTTTGTCAATAAAGGCACAATGTTTACGTACAGCCACATCTATCTTTAGTCCTACCATTGCCAGTCAAAAGAGTTTTCCAAAATTATTTGGATCAGCAACATCTTTTCTCACCACTGAAGTTAAGACATTTGTACACAATTGAAATACTGTTACACTCTTTTGTCACAGTTTGTAGGATTCCTTAACACATGCTTGATTATTTTTGCTAAGTTTCATCCTACAAATTAATTCAATCACTCTAAAACATCTCTTATGCTTCTTCTCATGAAACTCTTTTCCCTCCACAATCTCTGGCAAACATTAATTTGTTTTCTCCCTTTTCCATAATATCATATAAATAGAATCACACAATATGTGAAAGTCTGACTTCTTTATATGTAAAATTCTGGCTTCAAAAATTTATGTAAAACTCACCATATTTTTATATAAATCAGTAGTTCATTACTTTTTTCTTGTTTAATAGTTTTCAACTGTATGGATGTATCACAATTTATCCATTCATATACTGAAGGTCATCTGGGTTACTTCCAGCTTGGAGCAATTATCAGTAATGATGTTATAAATGTTTATATGCAGGTTTTAGTGGGGATATTAATTTCTTAATAACGTGCATAATTGATGGATTATATAGTAAGGCTATGTTTAAATCTAGAAGAACCATGAAACTGATTTCCACTCTACCACTTTACATTCCCATGACAAATGATTGAGAGTTCCTGTTCCTCCACGCCCTCACCAACTTTTGATATTGTCAGGTTCTTTTTGGATTTCAGCCTTTCTAACAATTGTGCAGTGGTGCCTTTCATTTTAGTTTGCGCTTCTCTAATGACAAATGCTGTTTATACCTTTTTATATGATTTATATTTGAGTTTTAAAAGTTATTTGTGTATTCTCAATATAAGTTTTTTAGCAGGTATGTTGTGGATACTTTTAAATGATAATATAATGCATTTTTATTGAACCACAAAAAATAATCAACTAGAGAATAGAAAAACTACAGAAAAATTTATCAAAACTAAGAGGTTTTTTGAAAAGGTACAAAATTGACAAACTCTTAAAAAGACGAAGAAAAAAGAGAAAATAATTGAAATCATAAATGAAAGACAAGACATTACAATGTCTCAAGAAATAAAAAGTACCTCAGAAATAAAGAAGGTTATAATATGCTATTATGAACAATTATATGCCAACAAATTAGATAGCCTAGAGTAAATAAATTCCTAGAGACATGAAAATTACCAAGTCTGAATCAAGAAATAGAAAACTTGAACAAACTAATATACCCATAACAAATAAAGAAATTCAAGTAGTAATCAAAAAACTCCCAAAAAACCCAGGACTAGATTGCTTCTTGGTTGAATTCTACCAAACATTCAAAGAAGAATTTATGCCAACCGCTTTAAAACTCTTTCATAAAGTAGAAGTAAATACTTCCAAACTCATTTTATGAGGCCAACATTACCATGATACCAAGCCAAAGATACCATAAGAAAAGAGAACTACAAGCCAGTGTCTCTGATAAACATAAAAGGAATAATCTTCAATAAAACAATGGCAAACCAAATTCACCAGTACAAATAAACGATTACACACCCTAACCAAGTGGGGTTTACCCCTGGGGTGCAAGATTTTTTCAACATACAGAAATCATTTATTATTTCCTTTAAAAATTGTTCACAATGGGCCGGGCGCGGTGGCTCAAGCCTGTAATCCCAGCACTTTGGGAGGCCGAGACGGGCGGATCACGAGGTCAGGAGATCGAGACCATCCTGGATAACACGGTGAAACCCCGTCTCTACTAAAAAATACAAAAAACTAGCCGGGCAAGGCGGCGGGCGCCTGTAGTCCCAACTACTCGGGAGGCTGAGGCAGGAGAATGGCGTGAACCCGGGAGGCGGAGCTTGCAGTGAGCTGAGATCCGGCCACTGCACTCCAGCCTGGGCGGCAGAGCGAGACTCCGTCTCAAAAAAAAAAAAAAAAAAAAAAAAAAAAAAAAAAAAATTGTTCACAATGAAAAATTTGGAATTTTGATAAAATTCAATTTGTCATTTTAAAATTTCATGCATTGGATTATTTATATTATATTTAAATATTTACTGACAAGCACAAAGTCATGAAGGATTTATTTTACTTCTATTTCCAGAAGTTTTATAGTTTTGTAGTTCATATGTAGCTCTATAATGTGTTTTGAGTTAATTTTGGTGGCAGCTGAAAGATCCTATCTAGATGCACTTTTTTTCCATGTGGATCCAGTGTTTCCCACATAATTTGTTGAAAAGAATATTTTTTATCCATTGATTTGTATTTGCATCTTAGTCGAAGATTATTTGATTATATTTGTATTGGTCTATTTCTGTGCTTTCTATTCTTTTCCAGTAAACTTTTTGTATTCTTTTAGTAATATCACACTGTCTTGATAATTATTGCTTTATATTAGTAAATTTTTAAGTCAGGACAAATTAAAATTGATTTTAACTTTTCAGTCTTCTGTTGGTTGTTGAGGGGTTTTTACATGTTTACATTATCTTCAGACTCAGTTTACTGATATACACAAAACAACTTGGAATTTTGATTGTCATTGTGTTGAATCTAAAGATTAAATGGGGAATAATTGACATTTTAATAATATTGTGTTTCCTAATCTATGAATCCAAATATCTCTTTACTTACAGAATTTTGTCTCATCACTGTCTTATTAACTTGACATACAGATTCTGCACTTTTTAAAGATTTATACCTAATTATTTTATACTTAGTTTCATGCTGTTGTAAAGTGATGTTTTTCTAATTTCAAACTTCAGCAAACAGTATAAGTAGACAATTGACTTTGTCTATTCATGCATGAGACTTGTTCAAAAATATGCATAGCAGTTTATAAATAATAGCTCCGAAGTGGAAGTAGTTCATGTTTCCACCAACAGGAGAATGAGAAAACATAGGTAGTATACTATTTAGTGATAAAAAGGAACAAACATAGGTCAATATTTTGCTGAGTGAAAAATATCTTGAATAAGATTGTTTATACTGTGTGGTTTCACTTATATGGAGTCTAGAAGAAAGATAAATTAATGTTTTTTAAATCAGAAGAGTGGTTGCTTTTGCTCAAGGGCTACAGAGAACTTTCTCGGTTGATAGCAGTGTTCTGAATCTTGATGGGGTTTGGGTAATGCAGGAGTATTTTATTTGTCAAACTCATAAGATGGTAGAATTGTGATTTTTCTCTCTTGAAAAGAAAAGAAAAACAAAAACAAACTACATAATAATTTTGTGGCTAAGATGTTAGGGATAAATGTACTGATGTCTCCAATATGCATTGAAATGCACCAAATAAATAAGATGAATTAATGGATGGATAAAAAAGATAAACAGATGTCTGAATATATAAGGAAGCAAATAGAGCAACAATTTTTATTCTAGAAGTTAGATTGCAGATATATGTGAGCTCTGTGTGCAAACATTTAAACTTTTCTTAGCATTTTTTATAATGAAAGGTTGGGGAAAATAATAAAAACTTCTAGAAAATGTACATATTTTTCCATATCACAATTGGCCTAGAGTTTCGGTAATGTTTTTTACTGACTTGTTAACACAATCTTTCAACTTGTACTTTGTGATGGTTAATATTGAGTGTCAACTTGATCGAAGGATGCAAAGTATTGTTCCTGGGTGTGTCTGTGAGGGTGTTGCCAGAGGAGATTAACATTTGAGCAGCGGACTGAGAGAGACAGACCCACCCTCAATCTGGGTGGCCACCAACTGATTAGCTGCCTGCACAGTTAGGATAAAAGCAGGCAGAGGAACGTGGAAAGACTAGACTGCCTAAGTCTTCTGGCCTCTATCTTTCTCCTGTGCAGGATGTTTTCTGCCCTCGAACATCAGACTCCAAGTTCTTCAGCTTTTGGACTATTGGACCTACACCAGTGATTTGCCAGGGTCTCTCGGGTCTTCAGTCACAGACTGAAAGCTACAGTCAGCTTCCCTACTTTTGAGGTTTTGGGACTCAGGATTCCTTGCTCCTCAGTTCGCAGATGGCCTATTGTGGGACTTCACCCTGTGATCATGTGAGTCAATACTCCTTCATAAACTCCCTTTTATACATACATCTATTCTATTAGTCCTGTCCCTCTAGAGAACCTAGACTATACATACTTTCGCTCCTAAAGTATGAAATAAAAATATAATCTCAGTCTATAAATGTTCACAGAAAAAGGAAACAGTAAGAAAGTGGGCTTGAACATTTGAGATACTTCAGTATTCTACAAATTTCATATTGTCAAGACAAAAATCATGGCCTAGATGATATTCAAAGCAATGCATCTTCATATTTATAACAGTTAATTATCTTGATACAAAGTCTCAAAGCAGATGGATATCTAGGAATATATCCAAAAACAAACTCAGAATATGTCCCATGCATGATATAGTAAAGCCATGGGACACAAGCAATGGAATCTGTCATCCCTGCTAATAAGATTTCAAGCTGGTCATCTGTATCACATCATTCTAAACTAATAGACTCTAGTTTTAGAGCTGTTTTAGGTATAAAAAATAATTAAAGGGAAAGTATATGAGCTCCCATCTATCCATTCTCCCCTCACAGTTTCCACTACTATTAACATCTTGCATCAGTGTCATATATTTTCTGTAACTGATGATTCATTATTGATACATTATTAGGAACTAAAGTTCATAGTTCATATTAGATCTCATTCTTTATGTTGTGAATTCTCTAGATTTTGACAAATGTATAATGATATGCATTTACCATTATAGTATTATGTAGAAAGATTTCGCTGCTATAAAAATCTCCTGTATTCTACTAGTTTATTCTTTACTCTTTACCCTTAAAACCCTGGCAATCGCCGGGCCCGGTGGCTCACGCCTGTAATCCCAGCACTTTGGGAGGCCGAGGCGGGCGGATCACAAGGTCAGGAGATCGAGACCACGGTGAAACCCCGTCTCTACTAAAAATACAAAAAATTAGCCGGGCGCGGTTGTGGGCGCCTGTAGTCCCAGCTACTCGGGAGGCTGAGGCAGGAGAATGGCGTGAACCCGGGAGGCGGAGCTTGCAGTGAGCCGAGATCGCGCCACTGCACTCCAGCCTGGGCGACAGAGCGAGACTCCGTCTCAAAAAAAAAAAAAAAAAAAAACAAACCCTGGCAATCACTGATCGTTTAACTCTCTCCATAGCTGTGCCTTTTCCAGAATGTCATATAGTTGAGATGATATGGTATGAGGCCTTGTTAGATTGGCTTTGCTCATTTAGCAAAGTGCAGTTGGGTTCCTCTGTGTCTTTGGGGCTCATTTTTTTAATCACCGGATAATATTACATTGTATGGAAGTACTGCAATTTGTTTATTTATGAATAAGGCTGCTATAAACATTTATGTGCAGGGTTCTTGTAGCATAAGTTTACAACTCATATGGGTAACTACCGAAAAGCATGATTGCTAGATCATATGGTAAGAGTATGTTTGGTTTTCCAACAAAAGTGAAATTATCTGCCAAAGTGGCTATATGATTTTGATAGCAGCAGGAGACAGACAAATTCCTAGGCAGATAGGGATTGGTCCCTGGTAAAACCCAACCTTCAAACCAAAGACAGCCTGAAGCCTGAAAACTAAGCTGCCAGCTCCAGAGAGAATCCCTGACCAGAGTTACAATCTCGATGATGCCTTTCAACCAATCAAATGGTGCTGTTTCCAGGACCACCCATGGACGAATCAGCACACATTCTCCCATTCTGAGCCCATTAAAACCCTGAACTCAGCCACACGTTGGGCTACCCATTTCAGGCCCCCTCTCACACAGAGGGCTACACACTTTAACTCCCCTCTCATTGTCGAGAGCTTTTCTGTTAATAAAATTCTTCTCTGCCTTACTTATTCTCTGGTGTCTGCATACCTCATTCTTCTTGGACATGGGAAAAGAACCCGGAAACCGCTGAATGGCAGGAGCAAAAAGGGCTGCACTACGGGAGTGAACTGTGGCAACCCTTCTGTGGGCCTAGATCTCAGGACTCCCTAAGCCAGAGCTGTAACACACACCTGTTCCCAGGGCTGTGAATGGTAGGAATGTGAGAGAGACCTGTGGTGTTCCCTGATGACTCAGACTTCAGGACTCCTCGAGCAGAAGTTGTGACATCCTGTTGGTGTTCTGTGATTGCTGGCATCTTGAATCTTCAGGTGCCACCACATTCCCCTCATCTGGGCGCCAGTGCCCAGCCAGGAAGCCTCGTGGCACACCTAGTCCTGCCGCAGACTGAGCGTGCAGCTGCAGTTGTTGTGGGATCTAGGCTGGGGAACAAGCCCAGCCTGTGCAGGCGCTTGGAGCTGCCCGCTGCACCACAGCAGCCAAAGTGCCTGACTGTGTGCTGTGGCCAGAGCCCTTGCTCACTCGCTCACACACGCCTCGCCACTCTGTTCCTGGCTTACCCACAGGAGCTAGTAGCACAAGCCAAGCACAGCCTGCCAGGCCGAACACGTCCGAGCAAAGCAAGGGCATAGGTGCCACTGGCCATAGAGGTTTCCGGATGGTGAAATGGCGCTGAAAAAAATCCTGTGTCAATTTTGCATTTTTAACTGCAATTTTTAAACAGCTTTTGTTAACTATAGTCACCCTTTTGGCAAAGAAAAGATAAATGCTTGAGGTGATGGATATCCCGATTACCCTGAATTGATCATTACACATTGTATGTCAGTGTGAAAATATCTCACATACCCCATAAATATATACAAATTTTATGTACCCATTATGGTAAAAAATAAAAACACAAAAAATACAAAAATAATCATTTAGACTCTAAAAAAAATTGCTGTTGCTACACATTTTTGTTAGCATTTGCTGCTCTCAGTGTTTTGGATTTCAGCCATTCTCATAGTCATGTAGTAGTATCTAATTGTTGTCTTAACTTGCAATTACCTAATGATGTATAATGTTGACCATTTTATCATATGATTATTTTTTATCTGTATATCTTCTGTAGTGAGATGTCTGTTCATATATTTTGATAATTTATAATTGAGTTGTTTTCCTACTGTTGAGTTTTAAGATCTCTGTGTATTTTGGATATCAGTTACTTAACAGACATGAGTTGCAATTTTTTCCCTAGTCTGTGGCTATCTTTATATTCTCTTAACAGTGTCTCACTCTGAGAAAAAGATTTTTAAAATTTTAATGATGCAAAATTTATTCTTTTTTTTTCTTTTATGGAGTAAGCTTTTGGTGCTGTATCTAAAAGCTCATTGCCATAACTAAGGTAAAGTGTATTTCTTACCATAATCTTACAGAAGGTTTTAAAGTTTTGTGCTTTACATTTAGGTCCATGATAAATTTTGAGTTGCTTTTTGTGAAAAAGGTAAGGTCTGCAAATCACCTTTTTAAAAAAATATATATATATATTCTTTCTTTATTGAATTGTCTTTGACCCTTTTTCAAAGATGAGTTCCCTACATTTATGTGGGTCTATGTCTGGGCTCTCTCTTCTCTTTTAGTGATCTATTTGCCTATTATTTTGTCAACAACACATTTTCTTGATTACAGTAGCTCTATAGTAGTCTTGGCATCAGCTTGTATCAGTCCTCCAACTGTGTTATTCTACTTTAATATTACGTTGGCTATTCTAAGTCTTTTGTTTTTCCATATAAAATTTAGAGTCAATTTGCTGATATCCACAAAATAACTTACTGGGATTTTTGTTGGGATTGCATTGAAGCCATAGATCAAGTTGGTGAAAACAGACAGCTTAATATTTGATTCTCCTGTCCATGAATAGGAATATATTACCATTTATTTAGATCTTTGATTTCTTTCATCAGAGTTTATATTTTTTCTTACATAGATTTTGCACATATTTTGTCATATTTATTTCTAAATATTTTATTTTTAGATGCTAATTTAAATAATCTTGTGTTTTTAACTTTAAATTCTAGTTGTTTATTATTAGTATAGACAAAAATAATTGATTTTTTATATTGACCTTGTATCTTGCCACCTTCTTATAATTTTTATTTGCTATAGGAGGATTTTTGTGGATTCTTTGCATTTTTCTGCATGTACAGTTGTGCCATCTGTGAACAAAGACATGTTTATATTTTCCTTTCTAAGCCATACGCATGTTATTTTATTTTATTATGTTAATGTATCATCTAGGACTGCCAGTACAATGTTGAATAGAAGTGATGAAATGAGACATCCTGACTGGTACCTGATTTAACATAAAACACCTAGTTTTTCACTACTGAGTATAATGTTGACAGCAGTATTTTGTAGATCTTCTTTATCAATTTAAGAATGTTTTTTGTATTCTTAGTTTGCTGATTTTTTTTTACAAAATTAGGAATGAGTGATAAATATTGACAAATGCTTTTCTGCATTTATTAATATGATATTACTTTTCTTCTTTATCCTGTTTACATAATGAATTATAATAATTGATTTTAAGTTATTGAACCAGATTTTATACTTGGAATAAATCTCACTTGATCCTGGTATATAATCCTTTTTGTACAATGCCGAATTCAATTTTTTATTATTTTGTTGAATATTTCTACATCTATGTTTATGAAAAATATTGGTCTGAAGATAAGTCCTATATATTCCCTACTGTAAAGACAAACAAAAGCTGAAATATTTATATTTTCAAGTTTTCATTCACACAAAAAGAACGTGCACATATTTTGAAAATTAACACATCCACAGTAATTTTTGAGTTAGTAAGCAGAGACATTTTTAAATAATCACCAGAAGGAAATGGATTCATTAAAATGTTCTTAAATCAGAAAATGACATGATCATAATGTTTTCCTAGAAAGAAAAATATGGAGGTAATGTTTCTTGCGGTAAATAGGGAAAATGAACGAATGACAGTTCATTAGAAAAAAAGGGGAAATTAGGTGTGAAGTTACTGAAAAAGCAAGATAATGTAAAACAGTCTCAATCATAATGTCTGATTTAATATCAGAAGGAGGCAGAAGGCAATGCAATGGATTAACAAAGATATTTTAGCCTTGATAACTGGAAGAACAAGCATAACTCATGAAGGGAACACAGTAGAGGAACTGGTGAAAGAATAACAGATTCAATTTTAAGATTTTTATACTTGAATCAGGGTCAGGGAATCTGAATGCAGAGTTATGGTAGAAATTAGAGATATATAACCAGATCTCCAAAGAAGACAGGTTGATATTTGTCTTCCACTGCATTGCACCCCTTTCACACCCACTTCCAGTGTCCCCTTCAATATGTCTGAAACTCTGGGGAGGAGTATGAGCTGGAGACATAGATTCAAGAGTCATGTCTCCAGTTCATACCTTTCCTCCAAATTTCAGACACCAAGTAAAATGCTGATTATTTTAACATGATATTTCAAAGGTAACTCAAGGTCCTGGTGTTCCAAACAGAAGTCATCTGTCCCCAAAATTTATTATGCCAGGAATTCTCAATCTCTATTTATGGGACCACCCCTTTTTCAGTCTGTCAAGTGAGACACTAAGAAAGCATGACTTCTCACTCCCTACCTCCTACACACAACTTGCTGAATTTACATCTTAACTCATTCTCATTTCGCCCTTCCACTTAAGGAATCCTATTGCTCCCTTCTTTCAGATTTCTCTCCTCTTTGCCCTTGCCTGCAAAAGACAACTAACTGACAGCAATATATGTATCCCATACTTGAACCCTGAGCTGAGTTCAGAGTGGACCTTTTCATATGTACACATATCCCTCGGCCATTTGAAATCTTATTATGGCTCATTTTCTCAAGATATAAATACTTTTAGATTGCCCAACCAAGAAGTTTCTTTTAATATATAACCATCTTACCATAAATCTATAGGGCATTTATTTGCTTCTTTTATGCATCTTTCTGTTAGTTGTTACCTCATAGTGGGATATATGGCAAAGTTCTGTAATACAAATAATAGCAACTCCAATTTAGCCATTTTCCTTATTCGTTTACCACTGTTTTAAAAATAATGTTTCCTTCTTTAGAGAGACTCATGAGAGATCAAAGCAGAGGGCATTGGATTTAAGCACACACATATGTATACATATTTTAACAGGTTATCAATTATTTTTAATTATTCTTACTACTAATTATTAGGACAAATATGAGGAGCAATACACCTTGAAATAGCTAAAACCATGGTAGTAACAATATTGATACTGGTTCTTCTAAGTAGAAAAATGTATTACTGGAAAACAATAATTTTCAAGGCAGATTGAATAAAACTCAAGGATAAAACATTTGTGTAACTTTTTTTCAAATTAATGTTATTCAAGAACATAGCTGAGATTTATTTTAACAAATAATATCATAAAATAGTCTAATCAATTCCTACTAATCTTATTTTGTAATTTAAGCTATTTAATATTTTATACTTTCTATCAACAAAAAGTAAAACTGTAGGCTAGTCAGTGGATTAATATGTGCTTATGAATTTTAAATTTCCCCTTTATCAAATACATGAGAAATATTGATCAGGATTTGTCTCATTAAAATATTCAGTTTGAATATAATTTTACTTTTCGTCTTGGTTATTTATTACACTTTACAAAGCACTTAATGTATTTAATTGTGTATTCATTATAATTATGTTATCTAAATCCAAAAATATTTGCAATGCTTCATGACTTTCTTTCAAGGACAAAGTGAAAATGTAAAATTCTGAATGTTAATAAAAAGTTGTCACGTATTTTTTTTTCAACATGAATTGTAGGAGATATCAAATCAATGTGGAATTTAGATTCTATTGCCTGCATTTTTAAAAACGGTGTTACAGTTTTGCTTTTCAATGTCAACATTTACAACATACCAAAAATTACATGCTTGAGAACTATGTAAAATTGCAATGAGAAATTTTAGATGAAACTTACAGATACATAAAAGGGAGCATGGATTTTCAAAAGTTTATTAAATGCAATATGAGTAAACACAATTCAAAACCTTAAATGAGTTCTGAGTATATACATTTCTTTCCATTTAGGATTTTACCTATGTAATTTCATAAGAACTGCTAACTTCCAGGGAAAGCTGTTTTACAACTTCCCTCAGGAAATTATTCCCAAGGTATTTAAACCTGTCAGCAAATTATCTTCTCCAATGACTCATGTTAGAAGTTAAATCAAATTATTCTTCTATCTTCATTAAAAATAAATACTAGTAAATTTTTTCTATAAAATATACCAGTATACACATACAGAATTCATTCTTGGTGCTTACTTTTTCAACCTTTAATTCATTTATCTAGTTAAATCAAACTCTTCAAGCATCACTAAGAAATCTATGTAGCAAAATTGAAATTCCATTACTTTCTACTTGAAAGCAGTATATAAGATTTTGAGCTTTTGTAATGCCAGATAAAGCTTAAATGAGGTTTTAAGACCAGATTACTGTTGTAGGTGAAATCCTGAGTGCCTTTGAACTGGAGCTTACTATGCTCTCCACCTACATGAATGTGCATTTAATTCACAGAGGAAAACACTGATTTATTAATTAAAAAGGTTTATAAACTCCTTGTTAACAGTCAATTTACAGAAGAAAGAAAGCATTTTCTGGGAATACAGAATAAACTATTTGAACACAAAGCACTGGTGACCTTCTAAAACACTAGAAAAGTGAAGTTGGTATCTTCATTTGCTTAGATCAAACTATCGCTGAAAAAACACAACTTATATATTAGAAACATGAGACAAGTTAAACAACTTTAAAAAATAATGTCTTAGTGAACCCCAGGTTAAAATACTGATACTAAGCAACATTTTAAAACTGAATCAGTTTCAGAATCTGAACAGATTCAAAGTACCTAAGGAGATTTAAAGATTCTGGGATAGTTCCACAGCATTATAGCATCCTCCCATCACACATACCTTTTTCATAAAGACTTCATCTTCCAAAATACTTGCTTAGGAAGGAAGAATTATCAAATACATGGGAAAATAAGTTCCATTTGACCTGGATTTCTAAATAAGATCAACAACTATGTCAAAAGCATTTTTATTAACTTTTGTAATTATCTGATAATCATAGAGTCCCTGATACAAAATACAATAATACTCCAGAAGATCAAATGTACTGTCAGAAATATTGAACTGTTGGTAAATAGCAGTTATCCTCTTTTGCTATTCAAACTTATTTACACTTATTCAAATTGAGCTCAATTCTTATATATCATCTAGTGTCTAGCTACTATTGTTCTGCAACAGATAACCCCAAAACAGTAGCTGAAAACAAGAGTAACTACTTTCTTATTGTTTCTCATGGTTTGGATGCTTGACTCGGCTCAGCTAGGTGGTTCTTGACTCAGGGATTTTCATGCAGCTACAGTAGATGGTGTCTGGTGCTGATGTCACTAAAGAGGCTTCCTCCCTGGTGGTTGATGCTGTCAGCTGGCACCTCCTCCACAATCATCAAATAGGACCTACACTTGCAGCTACTTCAAGTGGTTGCCTGGCTTCTTTATAGTGAAGTCAATGCACTTCAAGAGAACCAGAAAGAAATTACATAATGTCTTTCCTTCCATAGTCACAAATCCACCAAGATTAAAGAGGAAAGAGCAAAAATCCCCACCTCTTCAAGGGAGAAACATCAAATTATTACATGTCCCTCAAATACATTACAACAAATTATTGCATTCCTCCTACATTAAAAAAATATCAGGAGTCCAGATGAGGTAACAATTACTTGTCATCTTACATAATGCAAAATCAATTCTTATGTTTAATAATCTTTCCTTCCAAACAAGGATTGTGACCTTCTGAGAAAGCTGCAGCTTTTAGCCAATTAAATTGATGTAATAGTGACAGATGGAATTAAGACCTAGGACCCATCTAAAGTCTCATCCTATCATTGTCACCAGACACAGTTTGAGGTCCACGCACTTGTCATTTTAATCAAATCCAAAGTGAAATGAGGCTGTTGGTTTGGGTTTGCTGAGAATAACTCCCCTGACAATATTCCTCTCGACTTAAGGGCCTGTGAACTAAAAAAGACAAGCTATCTGTCCTATGCAAACTTCATATACAATAGTGTCATTATAGTAATAGACACTGCTATTCAAAAAGTGGGAACCAGAATGAGTGCAGCAGTTACAGGTGTGCAGCAATTCAGAGACCTAGCTGGGCACATATTGCTAGATTTTTTTAATAAGGCCTAGTACTGTTCGCTGGGAATGATCCTCCATGGCTCTTGGCTCTATTTCTGAGCTGTTGATTCAACATTTTGAAACAACTATCTTTTCTCCATAAGAAAAGCAAGTTTGCAGCTGGGTACTCCTCTCAGCATACTCAGTGTCCAGAAATGTTGGAAGTGCAAAAATTTATTTTAAAACTGTACACTCTGTTTTCTTTTAAGTCCATGTTGGCAATGTTTCCAAAAGAAACAACATCTTAAAAACTTTGTGTGTTTTCTTTTTTTTCTTTTTTTTTTTAATTAATTAATTTATTATTATTATTATACTTTAAGTTCTAGGGTACATGTGCATAATGTGCAGGTTTGTTACATATGTATACTTGTGCCATGTTGGTGTGCTGCACCCATCAACTCGTCAGCACCCCTCAACTTGTCATTTACACCAGGTATAACTCCCAGTGCAATCCCTCCCCGCTCCCGCCTCCCCATGATAGGCCCCGGTGTGTGATGTGTTTTCTATCAATCTTACTGGAATTCACTTCTTTATACAAAATAAAAAACTATCAATTGATACCACACATGCCCTTCTTCATTGGGGCTCCAATGAAACGAGCAGGATAATGTCCTCAAGATTCTTAGAAGCTCTGATGTTAATGAAGATGATTTGCAAGACATGCCCTTAGGAGCCTTTGAAGGCCTTTTATCTTTCTAAAAGCTTCTATGAGGTCCACCTTACATTTCTCTGAGGTCTTCACAAAGCACCTAACAGTCCTACTCTGGATGTGGCATGGAACCCTTTTTAATATTATTTTTTTAACTTGAAACATATGTACCATCTAAAAAGCAATGAGAAACACTTTTATGTTTTTAATTGAGCAGACTGTATCTCTTGTACAGATCTTTTCAATATTTGTTGAAAACTGCACAGTTCCTTTTTTAAAAAATTTCCCCTCTCTTCTCACATCTGAGTATAGTCAGCTAGAAAGTCAAGTAGTACCTTTAATAGTCTGCCTTGAAAATCAACGTAGTTGTGCTCTCAAGTCCCTTAGTTACATTTCCTATGTTCGTGTTACCACATGCCAGGGTCACCAAATTTTTGGCCAAATGAGGGTCCTCTTCTAGTTTTACAGAATATTTTGTTATCTTCCTTCAAGCCCCCATATACTCCTGATGCCCTTTAGATTTCTGCTTACCCCCTCCTCACACCACCAAACTTTCCCCCAAACACTCCTGGATACCTTTCAGCCCTTGTCTTGTTCCAAAGCCAATGACGCGAGTTGTGCATTTTTGTTACAGCACTTTCAAATACAAAAATTGGTTTAGTTACTATTGCTTAGTAACACATCACCCAAAAGAGTAGTAACATACATTTTATTATAACCTTTCATGTTCCTAAGGGTTGAGTGGGTTCAACTAAGTAATTCTCACCCAGGATCTCACAAGTTTTATAATCAGGTGGAGGCTGGGCCTGGCTTCACCACCGAGTTTTCTCCCTTCACTTACCTTGAAGTGATGCTGACTATCGTCTAGAGCCCCATCTAGTGCTATTGGCTGGAGCATCTCTATATGGCCTCTCCATATGGCTGCTGAGCTATCAGAGGTTGAAGACTGTGTTTTAGTGAGAATTTTCAAAAACCATCGGGTAGAAGCTCTATCTGGTTTAGCCTCCGAAGGCATTCGGCATTTCTTCCTACATAGTCAAAAGACCATCCAGATACAAGGGAAGGAAACACAGATTTCACCTTTTGATGGGAGGAGTGTCAAAGGATTTGAGGACATTTATGACTTAACACTACAGTGGGCATATGGTAAACTACTTTCAAACTCTAACATGCTCTTAGTCCATTTCCATATGATAAAGAGATGCTTTGTTTACTAGAAAAAGAAACTCCAGAAAATTTGATTTTGAAATAATTTTTAATATACTATTGTTAGTGATTATTCTTGATTAAAATGAAGTTAATGAGTTATTAAAATGTCTGGCCAATGTGGTGAAACCCCATCTCTACTAAAAATATTAAAATTAGCCGGGCATGGTGGTGCAGACCTGTAATCCCAGCTACTCAGGAGGCTGAGACAGGAGAATCACTTTAATCCAGGAGGTGGAGGTTGCAGTGAGCCAAGACCGCATGACTGCACTACAGTCTGGGTGACAGAGCAAGACTCTGTCTCAAAAAAAAAAAAAAAAAGTTTATAAGAGGAACTTCTAGACTGCTATCTCTGGGTATAGGTTAAACAGATACATTTACTCTGTGAAAATGTATGAAGCTTTACCTTTGGAATTTGTGCATATGTATACATAGATAAAATATTTCAATGAAAGCTCGCACTTCAAGATTATATAAATATATCTTACTTTCCTATTGACATTCACTACAATATTAAACATTAATTCCTTGATTAAAAGAAAATCCCAAACAAGCAGAATCATAATTGTGTCTAGTTAGAGTTTAAACTAATGAATAGTTCCATAATACTGGCTTGGTCCTAAAATTATTTATATTTCTGTGTACTCTGAAAGTCACAGCACGTAATCAATTAACTATTTTAAATGGAACATTTAATAATTTTAGAGAATATCTCTCATGGTGAAAAAATGTGCAAGCACACACAAAAGTTATATACTAGAATTATCTAAATATACTTATATCTGATTGAGGTAATTTAAAATTGCATCACAAAATCAAAACCTATTGTTTCATATTATAGTTGTTAAAGAAAAGGTTTTGTAAAGTGAAAGAAATTTATACTGGCTTTGGATTTATGCTGCCAGGATATTCCCCTGTCTGAAATTTTAAAAAAATTGTAAAATGAGCCAGCTTTTACTAAAGGACTATAGCTCAAATGTGTTTGGATAGCCTTCTGCTTTTCCATTTGCTCATGTTATATATCTTATAGTGATTTTCACAATAACATCCCACATAAACCCATGAGTTAGTCATAAGGTGTGCCCATAATAAATCTGGAAGGCAGATGGCAAACATTGCTCTTCTGACTTTGATCACTTTAGTTCTTCTTTTGTCTCTACTTGGAGCTCTTTTATCTATACTTCTTCAAATGTTAAGAAAAAAAGTATTAGATTTTTTTCTAGCACTTTTAATTTTAGCTTCCTACATCTAGTCTCAGGATTTATAAACACTTTAACAATAAAATGTCTCAGATTATAGACTAAGACTTGGATCATAGATGCCTTATAAGTAACCGATTATCAGCTATTGTTCATATAATGAGAGCTGGATAAAATCAAGATAAGTATATATCTTTAAAAATCATGTTGCTAGATGTCTACATACCAATTTGATATGTTTTAATTTTAAGGAAAGTAAGACATTATTGTGCGAGATATAGTACTAAGGTCTATCTGGTGACTTATAGCAGGACAATAATAGGTAACTTTAAGTATAGCTAGGATATAGTATACAAGGCTACAGAAATCAGATAGGTAAGTTTAAGCGTAGTCAGAACATAGTATATAAGGCTAAAGGAATCAGGGAGATCTTAAGTAAAAGGAAAGTTAATGAAACCCAGAAATTTCAGAATTATCTGGACATTTTTAAAAGACATACCATACAGGTAAAAAGTTACAGAGAATTTTAAGGTCTCAAGTGTCAAGATAGAAAAAATCCATATCTTTAAAAAAAAAAAAAAAAAGGAGGAGTAGATATTGGCACCCATGAGCAAAAATAATAAAATGTACTGACCCATTTTAAAATTTCCTGCTGGGCTCATAAATAAAAATAGAATACTAGATGATAGTAGTTCTTTCACACCTTAGAAATTTTCAACTTAGTCCAGAAAAATGACCCAGCTCTAATTTTTTAAAAATATGTAATTCTTTAGTTTATTCATCAGTTGTCATTGCAGTAACATGACATGAGAAAGCATCCCAGCACCCAGTGGTTTAAAACAATGCAACACTATTCTCATGGGCATATTGGGACGGTTATGTGTCAACCTGCAGTGACCGCACACTACACACTGCAGATCTAAGAGCTTTCATCTTATCTACATGTTTCTCTTCCTCCTTAGACCAGTAGTCTAGCTAAAGCATGTTCTTCTCCAAGTACTTGCAGAGGCATAGAAGGAAGTCCCAATTATAATAAAACATTTAAAGTCTCAACTCATGTTCCATCCACTAGCAGACAGATTATTAACCAAAGCATGTCATATAGCAGAATTCTAATTCAAAGTGTAGCGAAATAATCCACTGTTTGTGAGAAAAAACGAAAATTCATAGAGCAAAGGAAATGGATAGAGGGAAGAGTACAGAATGGGGGCCTTCATTCAATCTACAACCGTGGTTCCATCTTAGAAATGAGCACTTTTTGAGTGGAGGGTATTCTAAGTCTACTTTTAGTTCCTTTTAGATTTCATCAACCCAAGATGGATCCAAGATTAAAACGGGAAGTTCTAGGACATTAAAAGGAAGACAATTAATTCACATTAATATCTGTATCTAGATCCTGTTTAATGAAGGAAAGATATTCACAGAATTTTGTAAAATATTATTTTTACAAATGCATCTCAATTTAGAGAACATCTATCAATGTTACAAGTACATACAAAGTGTTCAAATGCCTATTCATTCATCTATAAGTTCACAACATGCACACAAGATACTATGGCTGTAATATACACAAATATATTTGCTAATTAAAATTATATATTCTCGAGTCACTTACTCTTTTTTAAGTACAAATACCACTGCTTTTTAATTAGAGTCTGCTTTTCCTGGTGAAAAAAATACCACAAATATGCTTAATAAATATACCACAAATAGTTGCCAGTTATATTGAGCTATAAATCTTATTAAATTCTTAAAAACATTTTTAAATGCAAATCTTTGTTATTTGGTTTTTCTAATTGTATAGTAGACAGTCATCTTCTGCCAGTGCCACCATACCAAGGAAGGCAACACTTTAATAGTCTATGTTCCTGCTGCCAAGTCAAATTACAGCCAGTATTTTTTTGGCCAAGTACACAACATGCCAATTGTTTCTACTGTTACCAAACTACTCCTTAATTATTACCTTTTTAAAAAAATAATGCTCAGTCTGCTATGCATATAAGAAAATTTAAATTAAGAATATATACATCAGTAGGTTTAAATTATTTTAAACAGACAGATAAAATTCTCCAAGAACCAATGATTGATTCTTTAATCACTCTGCTAGTCCACAGGCAACATTTGATTATGCTGCCATACCTTCTTACAGTGTTGCTGATGTGTGACTATCATTACTAATAGCATTTCTCCAGAATAAAGCAGATCCACTTCCCTCATTGACAGCATTCCACAGATAGAAAAATCTTGTCAAATGCACTTTGCTAAAATTAAAAAGAGAATAAAAAACTCTGCACAGAGCAGGTGGTGTCTACTCAAGGAAAGAATTCTATTTTTATGCTTCTAATATGCATTTCTCCTTTCCTAAATGTGCAATGTAGTTGCAGTGGGAAATGAAGTAAATCCTAAAAGGAAATAAAAAGTATTTCATGTCAAACCAGAGGTACCAGTTCCACATAGCATGCATTCAATTTATAATAATTGTTCCCCAGTTTGCAAGGTTGTCTATTTGCATCTGACTTTGTCAGTGGCTTTCTAGTTTACAAAACCCTGGGTTTGTTTTTGCTTTTTTTTTTTTTTTTTTTAAACTCTAGTATTCACAAAGATGTTAAGGCTGCCCCTTAGCATTTTTGAGTACTTGAATAAGTCAGAAAAGTATAGGCTTTTCCCTGGGTAGCAAACAGCCCCCATGTCTCACTGGCTTAATGTAAGCAAAGTTTATTTCTCAAAAAATCCCAAGAAGGCTGTCCTCAAGCAGGAGGAATAAAGTTTACTTCAATCTTGTGCTCTGCCAGCTCAAAAAGACTTTATCAAGATACCTGCTTCAAAAGAGAAAGATTGAAAAATTACACAGGGAGTTTCTATTGCTTCAGGCCAGAAGTGACAAATGTCCTTTATGCTCAAAATCTTTCATCAAAAACAGTCATATGCTCTGCCTAACAAGCTAGTAAGTGTGGTTTTCCATGTGCCCAAGTAGAAGCAATAGAAAGCAAAATTCAATAAACTTACTTTTTGTCACAGTACTCAAAACACTCCTCTTGATATAAACTTTACTGTAGCAAAATAATAATAATAAAAAAAGAATAGGATGTCTGGGTTTGCTGAGTAATTTGACTCTATTTCAATTTCCCTGCATGCTAAATTAATATGCCCCATATTAAATTAAATGATCTTTGGCTTTTCTATAATTTTATAATATCCTACTTCTGGAAAAGAAGTGCTCTTATTTTATCTTGTGTGATTAGCATTAGCCTTTAGAGACTGACTAGTGCTATATATCTCAAAAGCAGAGTCAGCAGGATTTGAGGAAGGAGCACATTGTCTTAGGTTAGCAATACAATGGCATTGGTAAGATTATTCAATTCTGTATTTTCCCATATGAATTGCATAAGAGAACAAGCATAGACTCATGACCAGAGCATTAGAAAAAAGTAATCTTTCAACATTTATACTTTTATAAGAATGACAGAGTAAGCTGATAAATTTTGACTTAAATTGCCAACACCTCAGCATATTTAGAACATTTTCTTGTTTTAATCCCAATTTCCTTCTCGTCTGTATGGAAGCCTGACAGATGCATACTACAGTCACGATGAAGCAGTAGAAAGAATATGGAGTTTGGTATAAGACAAGCCATTGCTTCATTTACCACTTTAGTAAGCTAGTGTTTTCCATATGATGTTAACATTGATGTGGTTAAAATTCTAAACTCACTGAATTTATAAACAAGCAGTATATTTAACATTGTAATATAGGAATTATACTAGCAATTTTCTGTGCAATAAATGAAATCATAATGTAGCTCACATTCCAATCAGAAATTTTTTTAATTAAAAAAATGCTAAAATTTCTTCCTTTGGCACTGATCTGCAGCATGCAGAAACAGGTACATAAAACTAATGTTATACAGTTATGCTGCAATAGCAAGAAATCAAAATTTGATTGGTTAAATGTAAATTAAGCAAGTAGTATCTAGCAGACCACACTGAAGGGAGAATTCTATAATCAATTAACAGAGACAATTCAAAAGAGACTGTAAATAAATGCATATGTTAAGTGAGAGGAAGAGGCTAGTAAAAGGGAGAAAAAAATCAAACTAATCAAAGAAAAATATAGAATAGTCTTTACTAATAACTGAGAAAAGAAGCTGAATGTTGATGCAGAGCCCATTGTATACTTTGCCAGTTATAGTTACTGAGGTCAACTAAGTATAACATATATAATTATATATGGTATAGTTCCAGTCTTTCTCAACAAATATACAAATGTTTGTACGTATTCATATTCATAAGATCCAAATTTAAAGAACTCAATCAAGTATTGTTGTAATCAAATATCTCACCTTAAGACTAAGTAAATAATTTTAGGAATAAACATAGGAAAATGAGATGCATAGCAATCTTTACAAACTACTATCTTAATAAGGATATTGTCTCTTAGGATTACTATATGTTACCATTTCCTGAATTTTCTGCACTCCTTTAATATGTAAATAATTTCATATATCCTTTTGGAGTTCTTTTCATATGACTTAGAGTGTAGAGTGGTACTCAGGTTGAGTCCTTAGATCTCTTCTTTTTTCCTATTTTTTCATTCCCAATCTATATGCTTTTTTGTTTCATAGCTTTAAAAGCAATCTACATGGTAGCTCACAAATTTGTGTTTCCTTCTTCTATTTCTTCTCTTAACTCTGGATTCAAGTATTGAATGGTTTATCAGACAATTTCTTCAATAACTAAAAGCATCTCAAATTCAATGTCTTTACAATTGTAATTCTTATTTCCACACCATCATCAAATTTTTCTCCCCAGCTTTCTACTCTTCAACAAATGGAAACACAATCTTCCCAGTTTGTAATGCAAAACAAACCTTGGAGCCATATTCCAATTGGTAGGTTTTTTTCTCTTTATTTTTTTTTCTGACAGTCTACATCCAATTCAATTTCAACTTTCAAAATAGATTCAGAATCTTACAGTTGCTAATGCTACTACTGTTATCTAAGCCAGTCATTTCTATACATATATATATATACATGACTGCAATTGCCCCTAACTTATACATCCAAAATCATGCCTGGTATATTGTAAGTACACTGCTCCTACCCAATTATTCATAGTGTTTTTTTGATATTTCCATTTTTTCTATTGATTTCATCTTTGGGCCCTCAGTTCTTTGGAAACACATTCATATTTATAGACCATTGCCTCTTTTAATTAGAACCAAGATAGTACAGTAGTTATACACATCACTGGTTTCACAATAACACACCAATACTAAAAGAAACATGTTGACAATGCTAAAATTATATGTTGAGCATCAGCCTCACTATGGATTATGCTGTATTTGCTTCCTGACAAAAGGTAATGTTAGAAAATATCCAACATTGTTTTTCATAGATTATGAACAAAGCTGCTGCTACATCATAGACAAATTGTGCTCATAAGGCATTAAAAGTGCCATCTGAAAAATTAAAAATATTTTCAAAGTACATGAAAATCAATGAAACCAACCAAGAAATTATTACTTGCCACTTTACCTGGAAACATGATAAATCAACGTTTACAATGTGCTCAAATACATAGGAAAAAAATCATCTCTTCAAAATTATTAAGAATTTTGAAGTTTACTTCATGGAAAAATTACTTTAAATCGGTAAGTTTTATATACAAAAATTTTTTAATACAAAAATTTATGTTTCAGATTGATTAATGTGAATATTACGAAACCCAAAAATATTAGTATTAGATTTAAGAAAGTAGTCCTTAATTAGTTTAAGTGGGTGGATTATCCTATAGTAACAAAGATAAAGAAGCAAATTTTCATTTGTAAAGGGAACACAGGAAACAACAATTCTGTATACAAAGGCACAGAACCGAAAAAAATTGACAAGAAATATAACAATGATAATTCACCATTTATTGCACAGCTAGTCTGTACCAGGCCTTAATGGTTACCAAATTATTACCATTACATCATCTAGTTTTCACCACAGAATGTGAACACACATATATTTAACTTCATAGCCAGTATTCTTAACAAATCTGCTATATTCACTATAAAAATAATGATACTAACTAAACTTGTATACACTTATTTCATAATAAGCTTTCCTTTTTTAACTGACACATTGTAATTGCACATATTTATGGAATACAATTTGGTGTTTCAATACATATATGTATTGTATTGTATTGTATTGTATTGTATTGTATTGTATTGTATTGTATTGTATTGTATAATAATCAAATCAGGAGATTGGGCATGACCATCAAAACCTCTCTTCAAGCTGTTTTGCAATACAGTTGACCCTTGAACAACAACAGGCTTGAGTTGTGCAGGTCCACTTGTACATAGATTTTCTCCCACCTTGGCCACCCTTGAGACAGCAAGACCAAGCCCTTCTCTTCTTCCACCTTCTCAGCATACTCAACATGAAGACAGCAAGGATGAAGGTCTTTATAATGATTCACTTCCACTTAACGATTAGTAAATGTATTTTCTCTTCCTTATGATTTTCTTAAATAACTTTTTTCTCTAGCTTACGTTATTGTAAGAATACAGTATATAAAACATTAAACATACAAAATATGTTTTAATTGACTGCTTATGTTATCAGTAAGGCTCTCAGACAACGGTAAGCTATTAGTAGTTATGTTTTTGGGGAGTCAAAAGTTACACATAGATTTCAAACTACACAAGGGCTCAGTGCCACTAACCCTCACGTTGTTCAAGAATCAACTGTATACCATATCTTACTGTTAACCATCATTGTGCTTCTGCACAATATAACAGCAGAACTTATTCCTTCTATCCAGTTGTAACCTTGCACCCATTTACCAACCTCTTCTCATCTTCCCCTCCGCAGTCTCTGGTAAATGGCCTTCTCTGCTTCTATGATATCAGATTTGTATTTAAATTTTCAATTCTATATATGAGTGAGATTATGAAGTATTTGTTGTTCCGTTTCCGGCTTATTTCACTTAACATGTTTTCTTCCAGTTCCATCCACATCGTTGCATATAACAGTATTTTATTCTTTTTTATAACTGAATAGTGTTCAATTGTGTATATATACCACATTTTCTTCAGCCATTCATCCATTTTTGGACACTTAGATTGATTCCACATCTTGACTATTGTAAATAGTGCTGTAACAAACATAGGAGTGCAGATATCATTTTGACATACTGATTTCATTTCTTTCATATATGTACTCAGTGATGGGATTGCTGGATCATATCACAGTTTTATTTTTAAGTTTTTTGAAGAAACTTCATACTGTTTTTCGTGGTGGTTGTATGAATTCACAATCTTACCAACAGTGTGTAAATGTTGCCTTTCTCCACATCTGTGCTGCCACTTGTTTTCCTTTGTATATTAGTTTATAAGACATTCTAACTGGAGTGAAGTCATACCTCATTGTGGTTTTTACCTGCGTTTCTCTGATAATTAGTGATGTTGAGCATTTTTATGTACTTGTTGGCCATTTGAATGTCTTCTGAGAAATGTCTTTTGAGGTCTTTTACTCATTTTTATTGGCTTGTTTTTTGTTATTGTTCAGTTGTTTAAATTTTCTACATATTCTTATTATGAATTCATGTCAGATGTATAGTTTGCAACTATTGCATTCCATTCTGTAGGTTGTCTTTTTACTCTGTTAATCGCTTTCTTTGATGTGCAGAAGGTTTTTAGTTTGATGTAATCTCATTGGTCTGTTTTTACATTTGTTGCTTTTGAGTTCTTATTTGAAAACTTTTTGACTAACCCAAAGATGTAAGGCATTTTGATCTATGTTTTCTTCTAGTAGTGTCATAGTTGGGTTTTACATTTGAGACTTTAATGTATTTTGAGGGTTTTTTTAAATATATATATATATGAGAGGAAGGGGTCTAGTATCATTTTTGTCTTTATGGATATCCAAATATCCCAGCACCATTTGTTCAAGAGACTATCTTTTTCCCAATGTGTGTTCTTGGCACCTTTGTCAAAAATAAGTTGGCTGTAGATGTGTGAATTTATTTCTGGGATTTCTATTCTATTCTATTGGTCTATGTGTCTATTTTTGCATCAGTACATCTTATAGTTTGAGGTATGTTTTGAAGTCAGGTAGTGTGATGCCTCTAGCTTTATTCCTTTTGCTCAGAATTGCTTTGGCTATTTGGGGTCTTTGTGGTTCCATACCAATTTTAGAATTGCTTTTTCTATTTTTGTGAATAGTCTCATTAATATTTAGATCAGGATTGCATTAAATCTGTAGATCAATTTAGGTAGTATCCCATTTTGACAATATTAATTCTTCCAATCCATGAGCACAGAATATCCTTCTACTCATTTGTGTCTTCTTCAATTATTTTATCAGTATTTTATAGTTTTCAAGGTTGGAATCTTTTACGTCATTGGTTAAGTTTACTTCTAGGTTTCTTTGTTGTTGTTACTACTGTAAATGGAATTGATTTCTTTTTTAGATAGTTTTCCATTCGCATATAGAAATGCTACTGATTTTTGTATGTTGATTTTGTATCTTGCAACTTCACTAAATTTATTTTTTTAGTTCTAAGAGTTTTTGTGGTTGAGTCTTTAGAGTTTTCAATATATAAAATTATATCATCTGCATCTGCAAACAGGAACAGTGATTTTCTTCTTGCCAATTTGGATGCTTTTTATTTCTCTCTCTTAATTGCTCTGGTTATGACTTCCAGTATTATGTTAAATATAGGTGGTTAAAGTGAGTATCCTTGTCTTGTTTCTGATCCTTGAGGAAAATCTTTCAACATTTCCTTGTTCTTTATGATGTTGGCTGTGAGTTTGTTATAGATGGCACTTACTGTTTTGAAATACATACCTTCCATTACTAATTTGTAAAGTGTTTTTATCATAAGGGGATATTGAATTTTGTCTAATGTTTTTTATGTATCTATTGAAATGATGAATTTTGTCTAATGTGTTTTCTGATCTATTTTTAGTTTTGCAAATGTGATGCATCACTTAATTAATTTGCCTATGTTGAACCATCCATGCATCCTTGAGATAAATTCCACTTGATCATATTAAATTATCTTTTGGATATACTGTTGAATTAGGCTTACTAGTATCTTCAAAATTTTTGCATCTATGTTTATTAAGGTTGTTGGTTTGTAGTTTTCTTTTTTGAATGTATCTTTGTCTGATTTTGGAATCAGGGTGATGCTGTTCTTGTAAAATGAATTTACAAGTATTTCTTCCTCTTCGATTTTCTGGAATAGTTTGAAGAGAATTGGAAGTAGTTCTTTTTTAAATTTTGGGGAAATTCAGGGGTGAAGTCATCAGGTCCTGGGATTCTTTTTCTGATTGAAAATGCTTTTTTATTATATATTAAATGTCCTCACTCTTTACTGGTCTGTCCCAATTTCTATTTCTTCATAATTTAATTTTGTTATATTGTATTTATCCAGGAATTTATCTTTTTCTTTTGTGTTCCCAAATTTGTTAGCGTATACTTGCTCACAATAGTGTCATATGATTCTTTGTATTTCTGTAATATCAGTAATACTGCCCTTTTCATTCATGATTTCATTTACTTGAGTCTTTGTTTTCCTCTGGATTAGACTAACTAAACATTTGTCAATTTTGTTTGTCTTTTAAAAAGCCATTTCTTTCTTTCATTAATCTTTACTATTGTTTTTAAGTTATTATTTTACTTATTTATGCTTTGAGCTTTACTTTCTACCTTCTACCAACTTTTGGTTTAGTTTCTTCTTGCTTTCCTAGTTCCTTGGGATGCAAGGTTTGGTTGTTTGTTAGAAATACATTTTTTTCCTCTTTTGATGTTGGCATTTATTGCTATAAATTTCTCTCATAACTACTTTTACTGTGTCTCCATTTGGTCTGTGATATAATTTAAGTCTGATGTTTCTTTGATGGTTTTCTGTCTAGATATTTGTACATTGTTGAAAGTGACATATTGAATCCCCTATTATTGCAGTCAATTTCTTCCTTTAGATCTAACAATATTTGCTTTATACATTTTTGTGCTCTGGGGTTTAGGTGCATATATAATTGTTACATTTTCTTGCTAAATTGATTTCTTTATTACTATGTAATGACCTTGTCTCTTTTTACAGTTTTTGATTAAAATTCTTTCTTATTTAAGTATAGCTACTCCCGATGGCTTTTGTTTTCTGTTTTCATATCTTTTTTTCAATCCATCACTTAATCCAGATATCTCTTTAATTGTGAGGTAGCCTCTTGTAGGCAGTATATAGTTGAGTTTTTAAAAAAAATCTGTTCACTCTATATTTTGTAATAAGAGCATTTAATCATTTTTCAGAGAAGTTTATTTTCTATAGAGGCTTACTTTTCCCATTTGTTAATTAATTTTGGATTATTGGATACTTCATTCCTTTCTTCTTTTTGTTACTCATGTAGTTTGGTGGTTTCTTATGTTGTTAAACTTTGTTTACTTTCTCTTTCTTTTTAGTGTATCTGCTATAATTTCCTTCTTTGTAGTAACCATGGGGCTAATGTAATCAGTGTTGTAGATACAATAGTTTTAACTAATAGCAATTTAACATTGGCCATATAAAAACACACTAGAGGTCCCCCGCAATAAAATTTTTATCTTTCTTGCCTTAATTTACCTTTTTAAAATCTGTTATGTGCTTCTTACCTCTAATTGCAACTGTTTGTATTTTTTATATCACTTTTACTTTAAACTTTTATACTAGAAAGTAGCGAGATTTATGTTGTACCATTTGTAAGTTTGGTTTATGAATTTACCTCTCTTGATGAGTTTTATATTGTCATGCATTTACATGTAGTAATTGTTCTTTTGTTTCTAGCTGTAACACTCCCTTAAATGTTTCTTGTAAGGTTGGCCTAGTGGTGATGAATTTTCTGTTTGTGCTTCTGTGGGAAGGTCTTCATGTCTCCTTCATTTCTAAAGGATAGTTTTCCTGGATATAGTATTCTTAGCTGACAGATTTGTGTGTGTGTGTGTGTGTGTGTGTGTGTGTGTGTGTGTGCGCGTGTATCTCATCCCATTCTCTCCCATCCTAGAAGGTTTCTCCTAAGAAATTTACTTATAGTCCAGTAAATTTCATATATTTCCCTTGAAGCCTTCAGAATACAAAATCAACATACAAAAATCAGTAGCATTTCTATATGCTAATGGAAAACTATCTAAAAAAGAAATCAATTCCATTTACAGTAGTAACAACAACAAAAAAACCTAGAAGTAAACTTAACCAATGAGGTAAAAGATTCTAACCTTGAAAACTATAAAATACTGATAAAATAATTGAAGAAGACAAAGTTATGCCTCAGAAAGAAACTTTTGGAGTTGAGTCTGATTGGATATTATTAAGCTTCCTGAAACTGGATTTCATATATCTGCCAATGCTTGGGAAGTTTTTAGTGTTATTTGTTATATAGGTTTTCTGTGCCTTTCTCCATCTTTTCTTCCTATGTCAAATCTATAATGTCAATATTTATTTGCCTATGTGACTCATAATTTTGTATTCTTTCTTCATTCTTTTTTATAATTCTTTATTCTGCTTTATCTAGTCTATTGTGAAGCTCTCAATTATATATTTTTATTTTATTCTTCAATTTCTTTAGCTTCAAAATTTCTGTTTGATTGTTTTATGGTATCTCTTTGTTGAATTTCTAATGCAGATTATGAATTGCTTTTCTGATTTTATTGAATTGTTTCTTATCTTGTATCTTGCTGAGTTTCCTTAAGATCATTATTTTCCATTCTTTTTCAGGGTCTTCATGAATATTATTTTCTTTGGTGTCTGTTACTGAAGACCCCCCAAAAAGATAATACAGAGAGTCCTCATTTTTTCTGTGGGGGGAGGTGTCATGTGTTCTTGCGTTTTAATGTTTCTCGTGTCCATACACTGATAACTGCACATCTAGTATACTTGTTGCCTTTTTAAATTTTATTAGTAGCTTTTGTAAGGAGATAATTTTTCCTATAGTGGGTCATTGGGGTTGTTATGTAGGGGACATTGGCTTTGGTTCTGTATTGACTCAGTAGTCCAGCCTCTGTGCAGTTTCTTCAGCTGTAATCCTTGTCAGTGATGTCTGTGATTGCCTCAGCAGCCTAGGCTGTGGGTGTTTGTGATGCCACTGGTGTGGTTTTGTCAGAGGCAGGGGTTCTGAGCTGGATGTCCAGTGCCAGACAAGTGCAGTCATGAGAGCTGACACAAACAGTCAACATACTCTCTGGGAAAGCTATGGCTGCTGCTGGGCTAGCCATTAGAGGGAAGGCATGGGTTCTCATGGGTAGAGAGAGGTCAGGTGGCTCTATCAATTAATAGGTGTCAGAACTTGGACAGGCATGGTTTTGCCCAGTAGCCCTGCAGAGGCCTAAGGAGGTGGGGCTGCTGCAGGATTGGCTGTGAGGTGGCTCACTGCCCTATGTGAGTGCAGAGGAACCAGGTTGGCACTGGAAGACTGCCCTAGGGGTAGGGATGCCACAGGACCAGCTGTCAAGCCAGGAACCAGCACCTGTGTGTTAGCGGTGAGGGGCAGCTGGTTTTGTGACACAGGCATACGCAAACACAGTGGTTGTCAGGCTGTTCAGCTACTTTCCGTCTGTGCAAGCCTGCCTATTAAAAACTGCCTGTTACCCTAGGGGGTGGGGTACCATGTGGGTTTGGATAGCCGAGTCTCAGTCATTTTATCTGATCTATGCTTGGGCAAGCAGGGTTGTTATACTACAGGCACCTGTGTAAATGTGGTGGAATGATGGCAGGGCCTCAGGGATAGAGAGAGTCAGTTGCTACTGATCCCCATAGAGAGGTGCACTCTAGCAGTAGATCTAGTTTCAAACAATACCCAGCCATAGCTGCCTAGGTTGCAAGAGTGAGAAGGTGTTCAAGGTAGGCTCTTTCTATGAGGCAGTACTGATGCATGGACTCCTAGATACTCCCCAAACTGTATTCAAGGCCAGTGAGGACTGGGTTTCTCTCCTGTAGCATGGACTGCAGGTATTTGTGGCAGCAGTGGGGACTGCTATGGATCTTCAGCTTACCTTTTCCCTACAGGAAGAAGTTCCTCGTGAGGCTGAGCTGATCCCAGTTGGGGAGAGAGTAAGGCAGAGGGAGAGTGACACACTTCTTTCTCTGTGGTGCTATCCTGAGCTTCCATGCTCCAGAAAGATACTACCATTTCTCCAGTGTTTATAAGGATACTTCTTCAGTCACTCTAGTTGAAATACAGTTGTTTATTCGTTGTTTTGGTACCTCTTGACATAAACAGTCAAATGAGATGAGTGCCAGATAACTCTAGTCAGCCATCTTGCTGATGTTACTCTCCCATAACAAGCTTTTCTCATATATTCTCTCATTTAGCCCTATCAATAACTCTTTCAGGTATTTAACAGTTTCGAAGATAAGGAAAAGGGGTATAGAGAGAGTAAGTATTCTAATTTTATAATTTAAGTGGTACAGCTATTTAACTCCAAAAACCATGCTTGGAATTTATTTTACTGAAGTTTTAAAAAGATGAGTTATCTAAAACAGTAATTGTGAAATTCTGGAGTGAAGAACTAGGCTCTGTTATATCAACCTAGGCTATAACGTACTCTAGTCTCTTAAAAACAACAAAATATTAATAGTCATATTTATTTAAGACAGAATGGCTCTTGCCCCAAAAATATTCTGGAGGAAGAACCACAGAATCATGAAAATTATCTCTTACAAATCACTCATTACACCTATGAGTAAGTATGCCTTGAAGTAGTTAATTGGCACTGTGTATCAGTAAACATTCAATCAGGAAAGCAGAAAACATTTTATATATTTTAAAAATAGAGGACATGTAATTCAGGGTTCTATTATGTAGCCATTAGAAAGACTAAAGGAGCAAAAAGGGGAAGCTGCGGTGTGCTGAGTGACCCCAAGACCACACTTAGGCTCAGTGGTTCACGAGAACAACTCACAGGACTCAGAAAAGCTGTTATTTCTCATGGTTACAGTTTATTACAGTGAAATAATTAAAATTAGTAAAGGAAAAAGGCATAGTGGGTGAAATGTGGGAGAAATTTGGCACAAGTTTCCAGGTGTGCTCTCACAGTTTAGTCACAAGAAGACACTTAATTTTCCCATCAACAATGTGTGACAACATATGCAAAGTTTAGTCAACCAGGAAAATTAGCCCAAGCTTTAGAGTCCAAGGTTTTCTTATGAGTCAGTCATGAAGGTATGCAGTGAATGACCTCAGCTACTCACAGCAAAAACAGACATTCATCTTAAATAACATTGTTAGCATATACCATCTAACTAAACCGGCACCTCAACTCCCAAAGCCTCAGGCATACAAAAACAGGTGTTCACCATAAATAACATTGTTAGCATAAACTATCTCATCAAACAGATACTTCAGACCCCAAGGCCTTAGACATACAAAAATACTTTTGTTAGACAAAATTCCAAAAGTTCATAATTTATTTCACAGGAGCTGACCTTTTTGTGTGTGTGAATTTTCAGGATTTGAGCAACCCAGGACTGCTGAGTTAATTCTTTCTGCACATGAAGTAACCTAGATATATTGCTAATAGGAGGTGGCGATTCCCACCTCTAGCACTGGTAAAACAAAGAGTAAGATGTCAGAAATATATTCTCTACCTAGGTGGTGTTTGGACACCTTGGTAGTGGGAGAGGGATGATAATGTGAAGCTGGAGCTTGGAACCACTGAGGGAGGTTTAGTCGTCTTAAGAGCTATAGTACAGCTAGACCTTCAAAAGGAGGTAGAGCACAGAGCTGCAACTGTCTTCCAGTGCTGGAACAACACTGTTAAGAACTGAAAGTAAGAAGTTTTTCTTCCCTCCTTCCCTCTTCCCATTTTCCCCCAAAGTCTCCCTTAGGCTTTTCTTTCCCATGCCTTCTTGGCCAAAAAATGTCTGAAATTTAGGATACAGAATCCTGTCCCAGCTGAGACTCAATAGGCAAACAGCTATCATACTAACCTATAGAAAACTACTAGTTAACAACGGCTTAAATGTTTTCTTACTTCTAGCCAAATGGTCTTTCTACTCTATCTTGATAACTAAGTTGCTACAGAAAGTGATTAGGCAAACAGTGGGATTTGGACCACTGAAAGAGTAGAACCTCCAGTTTTTATATGAAAGGACTTTTAAAATTAGAATCATCTAATGAAATTAAATAACTAAGATTAAATATTAGAAATCTTATATCCTTATCAACTTTCTTTTTGGCCTTAGTTAACTCACAATTGTCCCATGTTATCATCATCCTTATCTGTGAAATCATAAGAGCTATGAGTTCATCTGGAAGTTAAGATTGAAATAAACCAATTAAGGCTGGGAAACAAGATGGTTACCCAAATATAATTTTCTAAATTAGCAGTGTATTGAATTTATATTCTTGTTAGCTTTTTTATTGAGCAGTTTATATTTTGCCTTCACAAGGTCATTTTAAGAAAAGTTATACTGGTCTTTCCTCTGCAGGTAGAGAGTCAGGGGCAGAGAGATCAGGAAAGTACCACCTGCTTGTTTCACTGATGGATGGTTGTTTTTTCTTAATATGAATGCCTTTAGGTGTAAAACCATCTGTTCTCATAACATATCCACAGTCTGTCTATTAGGGGGCAATATATAACAGCTAGTGCCACATGTTAAATGCACATGTGTTTCCAAATTTCCTCCTGTAAAATGACTTTACAACATATTTGCATCCATGTCAGTCCTTTGCTTGTGGAGGAATAATTCCAATTCTTGAGTTTGTGTGATTTATAACAACTTTCAAAGAGAAATAAGACTGGTGAAGATTCTATTCTTTTGACATATTTCTCATATCATAGTCAATTTCTAGGCATGGGCCTGGAATATGAAGGCTTCATAAACACAATTAAGTTGATTTTATTCACCCTTCAATTGATGTATTACCTGTCAAAGAGTTTACCTCCTGGTTTGCTCACTCAGGGGCATATTTATTCATTTTTATCATATTTATTTAATGGCATGATAATAATAACCTAGGTAAGTTCCAAATATGCTCTGTTTGTTTTCATACATAGGCCAGTATGCAATGAAAGAGTTTCAAACTCAGACTTCATAAAAGTAAAATTTACTCAAGTGATTGAATACACGTGCTATTACTAGAACTTTATACAGGCTATTCCCCAAGGTTATACAATAATATCTGATACAAATCTTCTAGTTTCTTTTCCCAAAGAGTGAATAACTCTTTACCCATGTGATTAAAAGAAAGTACTGTTTTATTTCTAAATCCTTTGTTATAGGACTTATCTTTTTGTGTATGTTTTGAAGGTTGGAGTGATTGGTTGTGTCAATTCCTGGCAAAAAGAATTGCCTCATGATTGGCTTGAAAGGTAAATGGATTGCACATCGTCCAGGAATGTAATGCTCCTTCCTATGTAATCTCAAGTGCTCACTCCCTTCCTTATCACTCCAGTAGTAACCTTGAGCCTCTTTGTTTACTTATCATGTCATACTGAACAGCTTGCATATGCACAATTGATTCTGAATTACTGATGACAAAGGTAATCAAATTGAAAAGTACCATTTACATCACTGAAAGAAGTTTAAAATCAAGTCTGTGTTTTATTTTTTAAGTGGTATAAAAATACTATTCCAATGAGCTTGTTTAGATTCCTATCAATACAACATTTTCAATATTTATTTCATAGCTTAAAATGATTTGCATAACTTATTTTGGATAAAGTTTATGATGTATCTTTTTTAAACTAAATTGATCATTTCCAGGACACTTCAGTACATCACTATCATAATTATTGTTGTTTACTTATCTGATTTTAAACTTTATATTGAAACATGTTAAAACAGTATATTCAGAAGTCAATTCTTTCTTAACTTCAACAATTGCAAATCAGATTAAAACCTGACAGTCTTATTCTTTATCTCCTACCTCATGGAGAAAATAAATGTGATCAATAAATATGTGCCCTTAGCAGTGTCTGGCTTCTCTCTTGGTTTGTAGATTAGAGTCTTACTTAATGAGATATAACATAACTTTATAAGAGATTTTATGTTTTTGAAACATGGATGAATGTCTTGCAGATTTAAATCTAGTTAATTCATCATTATCCATTAGAAATATCTTCTGGAGCTTTTTCCTCTGTGAATTATTCATCCCCCCATGGCAATGTTGAACTTCTATGTAAGGTTTTTGGAAAATAGGCATGTTTATGCCTCCAAGCTGGCTTGACTGTCTCTGTGTCATCCAGGCCTTTGTCATTTGTCATAAAGTACTGTGAATTTTGCTTCTTTCTAAACCACCTCTGAAAGGAAATTTGAGTGTGCTTAGACAAACATGACTTCTACATATAAATAAAATATGAAATTTAAATGATACTCTTTGGCATTTACTTCTTCAACTCTTTTACCCACTTGGACTCTCCTATTTTCCTCTCTTTTTATTTAATTGTACCTTTTAAATATATCCATTCATTCTTATATGTGTTCCTAATTCTTGCAAACTTTGTACTTAAAACATTATAAGGTAATTCTACATTACTGACTAAAAATATTTTATTTTTAAACCTA
Source organism: Macaca nemestrina (assembly GCF_043159975.1). Classification (NCBI taxonomy): domain Eukaryota; kingdom Metazoa; phylum Chordata; class Mammalia; order Primates; family Cercopithecidae; genus Macaca; species Macaca nemestrina. The sequence goes on from NC_092127.1 coordinate 29,578,652, forward strand.
ATTTTGTCTTATTCTGCAAGATTTTCATTGTTTTAAGAATTTATATTTCAATGTAACCAAAACTTCTCATCTTTATCTTAATTACTTAAGGACTGTTATTTAATGCTTAAATTTCCATCTTTATCCTAATTACTTTTTATTTAGTGCACATCAAAGTGATCCATGTATAGAAAAACTTCAAAAACATATCTTTCCTTTTCTTTTCATTTTTCTTGTGATTCCATTAAGGACTTTGGGGATTACAGTTAATTTTAAAATGCTGCTTTAAAGAATTAAGATAAATAGGCCAAGCACAATGGCTCACACCTGCAATCCCAGCACTTTGGGAGGCCGAGGTGGGCAGATCACAATGACCTTTCAGGTGATCGAGATCAGACTGGTTAAAATGGTGAAATCCATCTCTACCAAAAATACAAAAAATTAGCTGGGCATGGTGGTTCTTGCCTGTAGTCTCAGCTACTTGGGAGGCTGAAGCAGGAGAATCCCTTGAACCTGGGAGGTGGAGGCTGCAGTAAACCAAGACCATGCCACTACACTCCAGCCTGGGCAACAGAGCAAGACTCCCTCTCAAAAAACAAACAAACAAACAAACAAAAAGAATGTAGATGAATAAAATGATATGTAGGGTTTCTCAACATTTCAGCTTCTATAGTTTTGGAAGAAAATCAATCTTGTTTCTCAAAATTTAATGTTGTCATTTACAATGAGAGGTGACAACGTGCTAGCAGCCCTCACTCTCGGCTCCTCCTCGACCTCAGCGTCCACTCTGGTGGTGCTTGAGGATCCCCCCAGCCCACCACTGCACTGTGGGAGCCCCTCTCTGGGCTGGCCAAGGCCAGAGCCGCCTCCCTCTGCTTGCCAGGTGGTGTGTAAGGAGAGGTGCTGGCGGGAACCGGGGCTGCACACAGCACTCACCGGCCAGCGCCACTTTTGGGGGGTGGGGGCGCTGCCGGCCCTGCACACTGAGTGGCCTGCGGGCGCCTGGAGCCCAGGGCAGTGAGGGGCTTAGAACCAGGGCCAGCAGCTGCGGAGGTTGCTGGGTCCCCCAGCACTGCCGGCCAGCATGCACTGCGCTCAATTTCTCACCGAGCCTCAGCCACCTCCTGCCGGGGCAGGGCTCCGAACTTGCAGCCCACCATGTCCAAGCCCCCACTTTTTGATGGGCTCTGCATGGCCGAACCTCCTCCACGTGTGCCGCCCCCTGGTCCTTGGCGCCTGGTCCCATTAACTGCCCAAGGGCTGAGGAGTGCAGGCGCTGCTCGGGACTGAGGGGCAGTTCCACCTGCAGCCCCAGTGCGGAATCCACTAGTTGAAGTCAGCTGGGCTCCTGAATCTGGTGGGGACTTGGAGAACTTTTATGGCTAGCTAAGGGATTGTAAATACACCAATCAGCACTCTGTGTCTAGCTCAAGGTTTATAAATACACCAATTGGTACTCTGTATCTAGCTAACCTAGTGGGAACTTGGAGAACTTTTCTGTCTAGCACTCTGTGTCTAGCTCAAGGATTGTAAAGGCACCAATCAGCACTCTGTGTCTAGCTCAGGGTTTGTAAATACACCAATTAGTACTCTGTCTAGCTCAGGGTTTGTAAATACACCAATTACTACTCTGTGTCTAGCTCAAGGTTTGTAAATACACCAATTAGTACTCTGTATCTAGCTAAACTAGTGGGGACTTGGAGAACTTTTCTGTGTAGCACTCTATGTCTAGCTCAGGGATTGTAAACGCACCAATCAGCACTCTGTGAAAAAGGGTCCAATCAGCTCTCTGTAAAATGGACAAATCAGCAGGATGTGGGTGGGGCCAGATAAGGGAATAAAAGCAGGCTGCCTGAGCTGGCCAGAGGCAACCTTCTGGGGTCCCCTTCCACACTGTGGAAGCCTTATTCTTTCGCTCTTTACAATAAAGTTTCCTGCTGCTCACTCTTTGGGTCCATGCTGCCTTTAGGAGCCCTAACACTCACCCCAAAAGTCTGCAGCTTCACTCCTGAAGCCAGCGAGACCACAAACCCCACAGGAAGAAGGAACAACTCCAGACACGCTGCCTTTAAGCGCTGTAACACTCACCACGAAGGTCTGCAGCTTCACTCCTGACAGTGAGACCATGAACCCACCAGAAGGAAGAAGCTCCAGACACATCTGAATGTCTAAAGGAAAAAAAACTCTGGACACACCATCTTTAAGAACTATAACACTCACGGTGAGGGTCCGTGGCTTCATTCTTGAAGTCAGTGAGACCAAGAACTCACCAATTCCAGACACAAAAAGACACAATTATTTTATTTGTTTACATGTAAGAAAATAATTCATAAATACACAATTTTATATAGAAATTTAGATGATGCTGTATTTGTCAGGGTTCTCTAGAAAAACAGAACTAATGGGATAGGGTGGTTTATTGAGGAGTATTAATTCACACCATCACAAGGTCCCACAATGGGCCATCTACAAGCTAAGGAGCAAGGAAGCCAGTCTGAGTTCCAAAGCTGAAGTACTTGGAGTCTCATGTTCGAGGTCAGGAAGCATTCAGCACAGGAGAAAGATGTAGGCTGGGAGGTTAAGTCAGTCTAGCCTTTTCTTGTTTTTTCTGCCTGCTTTATATCCTGGCCATGCTGGCAGCAGATTAGATGGTACCCATCAAGATTAAGGGTGGGTCTGGCATTCCCACCCCACTGACTCAAATGTTAATCTCCTTTGGCAACACAAAGACACACGCAAGATCAATACTATGCATCCTTCAATCCAATCAAGTTGCCACTCAGTATTAACCATCACAAGTCCACCCCTTGTCAACTTGAACCAATAAATATCTCCTGAGATCATACATAATCTTCAAATAAAGACAAAATAAGTTCATAATTATGCATAACACAACTATCCTTTGTACAACCGGGAACTCACCAATCCCCAACCAAAATGCTATTACATAAAATTAACAATACTTAAATGCTGATATGAATTCAATAAATCTTCTTTCACATTATAAAGGAAAAAGGAAATAAATTGAAGATGTTTTCTTAGTACAAGTGTATACATTCTATGAATCAGGGTACAATACATGGCACTGTTTCTCCATGCACAAACATGTTTTTAACAAAAGAAGAAGGAAATACTTATTACTTATGACAATTATACAGTTGTCATTTCTGTAACTGGTCATGTGGTCGTAGCTGGTATTGATGACTAACTTCTTCTACTACCCATTTTGTATTCCTTTTGGTTTCAGCAAGCACCTCAACAAGTCATAGTTTTTTACCTTGTGGAGTGACCCAACCCTTCAATCCTGAAGGATCTGGGCCATTTGTAGTTCTGCCTGGATTGGGCTGTTGTAGTTTCCTATTGACCTTAAATACAGCACATGGTAATACCAAGAGATGCCCTAAGGAATCTCCTGTATTCCATGCATATTCTTCCTTACTTCCATTGTGGAGTGGTAGACTGATTTCATCTTCGTAGTCTAGGTCAATTGCCCCCAGACAACACTGTAACTGACTTCTTAGCCTGTTGACTTAAAGGTAGGAGGATCGCAAAGTGTCCAAGTGGAAATCTTTACTTCCAGTATAATGGAATGGTTGTTGTGTCTCTTGGTGGCAGTATTTCTCCAGCGTAATGTCATGGGAATAGGAAGCAAAAATTTTGCTAGTGGATCACTAGGAGTGATGCTGAGTGGTGCCACTTCTACTTTCACCCCTTGATTCCTGGACCCGTGAATCCTGGCTATGGGAGAAACAGTACCATATATTGGACTGTGATTCAGAGACTACCCAGCATTCTGGAGAACTCTGCCCAAGCCCTGCAAAGTATTGTCACTTAGTTGGAATTGTGACTTCAAAAGGCCATTCCACCGTTCTATCCATCCAGCTGCTTCAGGATGATGGGGAACATAGTAGGACCAGTGAATTCCATAAGCATGAGACCACTGTCACATTCTTTAGCCGTAAAGTGAGTGCCTTGGTCTGAGGCAAGTCGAGTGCTGCTACTTGACCTGTGCCACTTGGGGATCCAATTATTCTCACTGTATTTAAATTTTGTCATTGAGTGACTGTGGTTTCCACTGTTAGATCTGACATAGAAAGAAGAGCAATTACACGGCTCTTCAAAGATGCAGGGGCTGCCCTCACAAATCTATTTCACAAGGCATTAGGCAAGGGTATATCTTCTGGGCTTTCCCAGACTAATCCACTCCACCATCCCAGTCTCCCTAAGCATTTGGATCCCTTCTTCTACATTAAACCAAGGGAGATCAGGTCTTTCCAGCTCATGCATAGTGGGCCATCTTTTAATCCACATTTCAACTAACAAAGCAAATAAACTATTAGCACCTTTTTTAACTCCCTGAGCTGCAACATTGAATGAGGAATCTCTACTGCTTACTGGGACAAAATCATAAATTCAGTCTGATCCAATCTATGTTCCTTCCACTATCATCCCACACCTTTAAAATCCATTCCCATGCCTGTTCTTCAGGTTCCTGCTTTTAAAAATTAGAAAACTCAAGCAGTTATTTTCCACTGTAGCACATCTTCTTGTGAGTCACACTCTGAACCTCACCTCTAGGGGCTTGCCAGGACTTTAGTTATAGGCCTAGAAACAAATAGGCGTGTTGGGAGTGGATCCTGAGGAGAATCAACATCATCTTGCCTGGCAACTGCCTCAGGGGAGGCCATTACTGTTGCCTCTGGCAGCACAGGGTTTATCTCCTCACACAAAGGTGGAAATGCTGATGGCAGCGTGAGTCAGGGAGGGGATGTTGCCACTACTGGGAATGGGGAAGCTGTTTCTGTTTCTTGTGGCAAAACACATTCATCCAGAGTTTACATGCTCAGTGTCCCCAGCTTCATCAGTGTCCTCCCATATATCTCCTTTCCAATTTGCAGGGTTCTATTATTTTCCAATCAATGCCTTTACTTTTACAATAGATACTTGGTGAGGCTGTGAAAGCTTCTTTCGTTGCATGTCAGCCACTCAAGTGATACGAGCTTGGTGTCTGGTTTTCCATTATTTCAGCTCTTTCTCTACAGGAGATAAGACTCTCACTCAGAGCAATCTTAGCAGATTTGAGGGTCATTATCTGCTTCTGAAGCCGGGAGTTCAAATCCCTGAGTTCATCATTTTCTTTCATCACTTTGTCCTCTGAACTCAGGGGCAACCAATCAGTTCATTATGTGCCTTGTTTCTCCACATATGGTCAAAGGCATTATGTATAGAGTCACTAAAGTCTTTGCCTCTCATGAGCAGTGAATCAGGAGTGTCAAATGCATTGATTTTGTATAACTCTCTAAACCGTTCATACCAAGGACTATCAGTGTTCTCCATACTATTAGAAGTAGAGTCCTTAGCATTTGGGGGTCTAATCATATTAAGCAGCAAACTCCAGAAACCCCAAAACCAATGAAAGAATTCTATCCTTAATATTCTATTCCTCTAGAACCACTCCTGGTACCAAAATCTGTATTAGTCAGTGTTCTCTAGAGAAACAGAACTAATAGGAGCTACATATGCCAAATATATATATATTTATATATATATATACACACACACACACACGTATGGGGATTTATTAAGGCATATTAACTCACACTATCACAGAGTCCCATAGGCCATCTGCAAGCTGAGGAGCAAGGAATCCAGTTTGAGTCCCAAAGCTGAAGTACTTAGAGTCTGATGTTCAAAGGCAGGAAGCGTCCAGCTTGGGAGAAGGATGTAGGCTGGGGGGCTAAGCCAGTCTAGCCTTTTCATTATTTTCTGCCTGCTTTATATCCTGTCCATGCTGGTAGCTGACTAGATGGTGCCTACCCAGATTAAGGGTGAGTCTGCCTTTCCCAGCCCACTGACTCAAATGTTAATCTCCTTTGCCAACACCCTCACAGACACACCCAGGATCAATACTTTGCAACCTTCAATCCAATCAGGCTGACACTCAGTATTCACCACCACAGATGTCATCTCTGCTTCCTTCTCTCAGTGAATTAATAACATATTTTATACATAGTATTTGCAATCTTTTGTGTGTGTGTGTGTGTGTGTGTGTGTGTGATGGAGTCTTGTTCTGTTGCCCAGGCTGGAGTGCAGTGACGTAATCTTGGCTCACTGCAACCTCTGCCTCCCAAGTTCAGATTCTCCTGCCTGCCTTAGCCTCCTGAGTAATTGAGATTACAGGTGTGCACCACCATGCCCGACTAATTTTTGTATTTTTAGTAGAGACGGGGTTTCACCATGTTGGTCAGGCTGGTCTTGAACTTCTGACCTAGTGATCCACCCGCCTCGGCCTCCCAAAGTGTTAGGATTACAGGCATGAGCCACCGCAACTGGCCTTTCCAATCATTTTACAAAGATGAACAGATACAGTTCTCATTTACTGTGTGGCCGTCTTTATGTAATTGCAAATGAATTGCTTCTGACTGTTTTTGTTGCTATCACTATATTAAAGTTTTCCTTTTGTATTCTTTTTTGTACTGTCTTTTCAAAATGTGAATTTTCATCCTAAGATTTCTCATTTAAATATAAATTTCTCAGTCATGATACAATGCATGAGCTTTTCAGAGAGATCCTTCTACTTCTGATTCACTTTATGCCTGATTAAAGATCTCTTACTTACTGGCTTATACAAACAAGATCTCATTTAACAGATGAAAAAAATATTACAATAGCAAGCGCTAGAGTGATTCTTTCCTAAGAATAAGCCAGAGGATAGTAAAATCAAAGAACAGTAAAATCAACGTTTTTTAAGTAACCCCAAAATAATGTAGTTTAATCCAGCCTCTTATCTGAGGCTTTAATCTCCATTTCCACATACCCATAAAGGGTTTGATAAACTCCAAGCTTAAAGACATAAAGGGAAGAGAAACAGTTTTTCTTTCTATGCTTACTCAAAGATTTGCCATACTACAACTTCGGTTTAATGGTCCTATTCCAGCTTCTGAGCCTAACAAAATGCCACTAATTTCTCCTTCCTATCAATCTTATGAATATTTGAGCAAAGGCATTATATTGTCTTTTTATACACAAATATTTTCAAATTTCTACAACACAACATGTTTTTAATCCCACTTATCATCCTAGTCCATCTTCTGAGTCTAACATTTGTGATCAGCAGAGCTGAGCTGAACTATTTCTTGCATTAGGAAGTTTTGCTTTTCTATCTCTGAAGTATATCATAGTAATTTTACTCACATGCTGCATTGGCTTGCACTTATTTCTCCTAAAGCTTCTATTGCAGACAGAATAATGCTGCCTCCTCAAAAATGTCATACCCTATTCCCCAGAATCTGCTATTGTCACCTTACATGGCAAATAGATTTTGCAGATGTGATTAAATTAAATAGCTTGAGATGGGAAAAAATTCTCTGGGTCAGCTACTGGACCCAATGTAATCCTAAAGGTCCTTATTAGCAGGAAGCAGTGGGATGAGAGTCAGAGAAGGAGTCACAGAAGCAGAAAGCAGAGCTATATACTATTGCTGGAGGGGTGCCAACAGCCAAGGAATGCAGGCAGCCTCTAGAAGCTGCAAAAGGGAAAAAGGGATTTCTCCCTCTCAGCCTCCAGAAGGAACACAGTGCTGCTGATACATTGTTCTTTTTCTCATTAATACTCATTTGGGGGTTTCTCACTTCCACAATTGTAACATAATACATTTGTGTTATTTTAAGCCATTAAATGTATAGTAATTTGTTATAGCAGTGTTTGGAAACTGACACAACTCCTAAGTTATCTTCATTCATATCACTTCTAAGTCATGTGGTACTTATGCAATTCTTAAGAACTCCATAAAGCCAGTTATATTAACTATGTTTAAATTTTATATTATGTATTCATTCCATTTCTCTGTTACTTTAATACATTTTAAATGTTCATTTTTTACCTTATTTACTAGATTCATCACTTTTGTTCCTTCTGAAAATTTGGTACACCAACCCAATTATATGGTTTGGATCTGTGTCCCTGTGCAAATCTCATCTCAAATTGTAATCCCCAGTATTGGAGGGGGTAGTGGCGGGAGGTGATTGAATCATGGGGCCAGAGTTTCCTCTCAGTGCTGCTCCTGTGACAGTAGTGAGTGCTTGTGAGAAAGTACATGGCACCTTCTCCAACTCTCTATTGCTCCTGCTCCAGCCATGTAAAATGTGCCTGCTTCTCCTTCACCTTCTGCCATGATTGTCAGTTTCCTGAGGCCTCCCCAGAAGCAGAAGCTGCTATATGCTTCCTGTATAGCCTGCAGAATCACAACCCAATTAAATCTCTTTATTTATAAATTACCCAGTCTCAGGTATTTCTTTATAGCAGCGCCAGAACAGACTAATACAGAAAATTGGTACTGAAGAGTAGGGCAATGCTATAACGGTACCTGAAAATGTGGAAGCAACTTTGGAACTGGGTAATAGGCAGAGGTTGGAAGAGTGTGGAGAGCTCAGAAGAAGACAGGAACATGAGGGAAACTTTGGAACTTCCTAAAGACTTAAGTTGTTAAATTGTTGTGACCAAAATGCTGATAATGACATGGACAATAAAGTTCAGGCTGAGGTCTCAGATGGAAATAAGGAACTTATTGGCAACTGGAGTAAAGGTCACTTTTGCTCTACTTTAGCAAAGAGCCTGGTGGCATTGTGTCCTAGGGATCGGTGGGACTTTGAATTTGAGAGTGATAATTCAAGGTATCTGGTGGAAGACATTTATAAGCAGCAATGGGTTTAAGATGTGACCTGGCTGCTTCTGATAGCCTATTCTCGCATACATGAGCAAATAAATGATCTGAAACTAGAGCTTATATTTAAAAGGAAAGCAGAGCGTAAACGTTTGAAAAATTTGCAGCCTGGCCATGTGGTAGAAAAGAAAAATCCATTTTCATTGGGAGGAATTAAAGTCAGCTGCAAAATTTGTATAACTAAAAAAGAGCTAAGTGCTAATATTCAAGACAATGGGGAAAAGACCTTGAAGGCATTTCAGAGACCCTCGTGGCACCATCTCCCATCACAGGCCCAGAGGCCTAGGAGGGAAGAATGGTTTTATGGGCAAGTCCTAGGGCCCTACTGCCTTGCACAGCCTTGAGACACTGCTCCCTGTATCCCTGCTGCTCCAGTTTCAGCTGTGGCTCAAATACAAAGCCCAGATACATCTCAGGCCACCACTTCAGAGGGTATGAGCTAGAAGCTTTGGTGGCTTCCATGTAGTGTTAAGCCTTCAGGTGCACAAAATGCAAGAGTCGAGGCCTGGGAGCCTCCACCTAGACTTTAGAGGGAGTATGGTGTGGGGTTGGAGCCCCCATACAGCAGCCTCACTGGGGCACTGCCTAGTGGAGCTGTGAGAAGAGGGCCACCATCCTCCAGACTCCAGAATGGTAGATCCACTAACAGCTTGCACTACACATCTGAAAAAGTCACAGGCACTTAATACCAGATTGCAAAAACAGTTATGGGGATGGAAACCTGCAAAGCCTCAAGGATAGAGCTGCCCAAGGCCTGGGAAGCCCATCCTTCATACCAGTTTGTCCTGGATTTTGGACATGGAGTCAAAGGAGATTATTTTGGAGCTTTAATGTTTAATGAGTGCTCTCCTGGGTTTCTGACTTGCATGGGACTTGTAGCCCCTTTCTTTTGGCCAATATCTCCCTTTTGGAATGGGAGTATTTACCCAATGCCTATACCCCCATTGTATCTCAGGAGTAACTAACTTGTTTATTTTACAAGCTCATAGGTGGAAAGGACATGTCTTTTCTCAGATGAGACTTTGGACTTTGGACTTTTGAGAGAATGCTGAAAGGAGTTAAGACTTTGGGGTTTATTAGGAAGGCATGATTGAATTTTGCCATATGAGAAGGACATGAGATTATAGTGGGGCTAGAGGTGGAATGATAAGGTTTAGATCTGTGTATCTGACAAATCTCATATAGAATTATATTCCTTAATGCTGAAGGTGGGGCCTGGTATGAGAGGTGATTGAATTATGGGGGCAAACTTTCCCTTTCATGCTGCTTTCATGATACTGAGTGAGTGCTTGCAAGATCTTGTTGTTTAAAAGTGTGTAGCAACTCCCCACTCTCTCTCTTGCTTCTGCTCTGTTCATGTAAAATGCGCCTGCTTCTCTTTCACTGTCTGGCATGATTGTAATTTTCCTGAGGCCTCCCAGAGGCAGAAGTTGCTATGTTTCCTGTACAGTCTGCAGAACCATGAGCCAATTAAACCTCTCTTTTTTTATAAATACCCCAGTCTCAGGTATTACTTTACAGCAGTGGAAGAACAGACTAACAAACTTATACTATGTAACTACCATGCTGGAATCAATGTTTATTTTACATAATCTGCCACGTGCATTGATTGGTCTCTGCCTGTGAGGAAGGACATAGCTATGAACTGCTGCTACACTCTCCTGCCTCCCACTATAGTATAAAGGAGTGAGTTCTAGCTCCCCTGAACCTATCAGCATTGAAAAACGTAAGAAGAAATAAAGAAGTGCTGTTTTCCATTAGGATTCTAAGAATCCAGAATCACATCAAAACTACAAAGTCACCACTCTATTTACCAAAACTCCAACTGGAAAATAATAGTAACAGCAAAATGTTCTGTAAATAAAATTAACTTGATATATCTGAAATGAAATTAAGAATTTAGGTATAATATGACTTAATCATATGCCATATGTCAAGCACTGTAAGCAGCATGGATTATTTTTATCATGCTTAATCTCTACAACTTCCACCCAGTTTGGTAGGTGCTATCTTCATATATGAAATTTATAACTTATGATAAAACACCAATTTGCCTAACAATAACATTACTAGATAGTAAATGTTGGAGATGTGACTCAAACACTCTTGATATTTTACCTTTATAAAAACATTGTGAATAAAAAGACTTGAAATGTATTAATATTTGGATATTTCTAGCAAGAAAATTGAGAGGTTTTGTTACTAAACCCAAATACAATTCCAAGGTTTTAAATTAGAAATACGCAATAGAATAACAAATGTTTCTCAAAGCATTAAAACACTAGCAACTTAAAATAGAAATGTCAACCATTACCTATTTTTACAGGAATTATTTTGCTAAGAAATTCTTGGTCAGTTCGTGAGCTATCAATCAAATCTGACTCCTGAGATTGACCTATGTAACTCAGACCAAAAAAAATTGTTTTAATCTCATTATGAATTAAAACACTATTAAGGTGGCATGCGTATCTAGGAAAAACTAAATGTTGTGAATAGAACTTTCATCAATATTAATTTACATGTATGAACCTTTATCTTTAAAATGTTCGGGTCACTGTTATTATTTACCTTAGTTCTTTAGGAAATAGAATTTAAATTTTAAAAAATAGATGTAATGCAACACGGGGTCAGATATTATTAGGTAGTGCTCCATGGACAATTAGTTGCTATGCAACAACCTTTAAACAGTAACGGAAAATGATTTTTTATAAAATAAGATTCTTTTATAGTCTAGTTGAACTGAAGCCAGGCATATATAAATGAGATGTGATCAATCTTACCTTGATTTGAATTGTATTTATGTGCACCTTTAATATACCTTGGTTACATGAAGGAAAAACACTTTATTTGACTATAAATCAAATACCATTATAAGCTGTGAATGTGTGTCTGCCTATATAAAGACAGAAGAGGACAATGGAAATAGTGGTGTTTAGTGTTTCTTTATTATCTATCCCTGAGAAACTCAATACATTACAAAATTTTATTTTCTAAAAAGTAAGATAGCTTTACTTTAACAAAAAAAATTCTGGTAAATATTATTATCAACTCAAAATATCAGTTCCTAAGAGGAAAATATAAAGACATCATTTATAATCAGCATTATTAAAGCAAGCACCAATTTATAAAAGAGGTATGTGAGCAAATCTACTTATAGGTCAAGATTTGGAAAAAAATTAGGTATTGATTTTTAGTAAGAGGATATCCATAAGATATCTCAGCCTCTGGTCTGAAATTAGATGCCCTATTACTGTTATCTTAAGGCATGAGCTAGAGGTATCTCCACAACCATAGTGATCAATTTCACACCTAACTATTGTGTCAGCATGCCTATAACTTCAGAAAGTATTACAATAGTAGTTCTCTTGCTTTCTCTTATCCACAGTAATTTTTCCTTCTGGAAAAATATGATTTTCTTTCTTCTGATTGTTATGGTCTGAATGCTTACTCCTCCCCTCAAGCTCCCAAAATTTATAGACTAATATCTAATAGTGAATGCAATAGTATTAAGAGATGGGATCTTTGTGAATTGATTAGGTTGTGAGGACTTCACATTCTTAAGTGGGATTTTGCTCTTCTAAGAGAGACCCGAGGAAGCTCATTGGTCCTTTCCACCATGTAAAGATGCAGGAAGTGGGTGCTGTGTATGTAGCAGAGACCAAGCCCTCAAGATACAACGATTTGCTGGTGCCTTGATCTTGAATTTCCTATCCTCCACATCTATGAGCAATAAACTTTTGTTGTTTATAAATTACCCAATCTGAGGTCTTTTGTTTTAACAGCTTGAACAAATAAAGACATTGATGTGTGCATGGATGAGTGGATGGAAGAAAAATATACATATAATTTATGTTTAAATTTTATTTGATGAATCAAATAATGATGCAAATCAAACTGAGTTAGAAATGAAGGGTACATAATTGCAGGAGTTCCAAAAGAGCAGAGAAGTTTACTTGCTTGTATGTTTGGTTGTTTGTTTTGTCAAGACTGCCTTGAAAGGATTTCTTTAAAAATGAATAGGTAGAGTGGAATTCTAGTTTATACTACATCATTTGGATGGTGAAGATATTCCTATTAAGGAGAATTACATGAGTAAAAATATACTATCACAAAGGAGAAAACCATGCTTGAGAGCAGTGAATAAATGGTCTTTCCTGGAATGAAATTTCATGCTGATTAAAAGAGGGTAATATGGTTGGAAAGACTTGAAAAAGACAGTGTAGGACTTTGATCATAGAGTAAGAATTGTGTAATGATTTAGAAGAAAAAGAGAGAAAGAAAGAGAGAAGAGAGGGAGGAAGGAAGAACAATAGAAAGGAAGGAGCACAGGAAGGGAGTAAGTGAAAGAAACAGAGAGAAGGGCGGGGGAAGGAATGAGGAAGAGATGCAACAAGACAACAAAAAGAAGAGGAGACTGAGTTTAAAAAAAAAGAGACATCAGAAAGTAAATGGCCTTCATTAGAGTCCTGCTGTGTGCCAATCACTATAATAGATTATTTCATACAATCTAGTACCCATGATCTCTATAGACGCATTCATCTACACTATAAATATTTAAAATTCAGAGAATTTACCTAATATGTTTAAGCCACAGTGTAAACAAAAATCAATATTTGAATTCAGTTTTAATTACATATCGCAAACCTTTTTATTATGGCATGCTACCTCTCACTGTAACATGCAGGTAAGATTTTTGTGAGTGTGAGATAGAAATATTGTATAATCATATTAATGACAGCTTATCCAACTACAATCATATCAGCATTTAACTTGTTTTCTTGTCCGAAACTACTAACAGGCATTGAGAAAAATTACTTAATATTAAAAACCAAAAGCTATTCCAAGTCATGTCTGAGAGTGGCTTTAGCAAACCTTATGCAAAAGGGTATCCAGCATAAGGGTATCCAGCATAAGCGTATCTAGCATAAGGGCCAGCATCCTTCAAGATTTCACAGGATTTACTAAGAATGACGATTTTTCTTAACCACCGAGAAAATCATAGCCCAAACTGCACTCAGATTCCCTTGTTATATATTCATTTTATCAGTTCAAGACCTTTGGAATTTTCTCAAGGGTTTCTTCTAAATTAAGAGACCAGAAGACTGTCCTTTGATTTTATGATCTTCATATTACCACTTGTCTAAAAATTGTATTCAGAAATGGAGGCCAGAAGTAAGAAATAAAATATAGAAGATAAAGAGATGTATTCTGAAGTGCCGATGATTTTCCCAAGCCGTATCAACCTGGGAAACAGGTCTCTACTTTGTGTATAACTCAGATCAGGCCAGCAGGCATTATGGCAGTCTATGGCTATCCCTCACCTGAGAATTTGGAGTCGCATGCAGCCAAGGATCAGAAGAGTCTTCTAATTTTTAGGTGAAACAAAAACCTGGTCTACCGTCTATAAACCATGGAATCATTTACTGCCATTGCTTCTTTTCTATTTTCTATTACCAACAACTTATCCCTGAGATGACTAAAACTTACCTCTTTCCTCTTCTTATCTAAACATAGTAGGCTAAATATATTTAGTCAAAAGGATTCCAGTTTTCACTCAAGTAAGTTACTAATTGAGACTTGGGTCTATGTTATTTCAATTTGCAATGAATTACCCTATTTTCTTAGCAAGTCGTCTTTACTTCACTCTAGGTAGATATGTTACTACATCTGACTATAATTGGGTATTCCACAGATAATCATCCTTCAATTATAGGAGACTTTTTCACCTTCTTTCTGAAGAAGAGAAAACGAAATTTATGAAGTTACTGTCGTATTGCTTTTTAAAATACATCTACCTTTCTTAAGGCAAGCGATTTTCTTCATTGAACAAAAAAAAAACCTCATTTGATTTGAAACTTGACTCAAAATATTTAGCAACATTGACCAGTCCCTTTCTGAAACTCTCCTGTTTTTCAAGACATCATTTGTCTGTTTCCCTATCTTTCTGATTGCTGTTCCCCAGGGGATTTTGTAGATGTTCTTCATACACATTCCTTTAAATGCCATTTTGTCCTCTGCTCCCCATAATCTGCCTTAGAACCTTTTCTCTTCTTTCTAGAAATATATTCCTTGGATGACAAACAAGCCTCATAGTTTCAGCCACAACCAAGCTAATATTAAGCTAATATATTTAAAATCTATATCTGTATTCTAAATCTCCCCCCAAACTCTCTGTATACATTACTCTTTAGTCTTGGACAGCTAACAGGCAGCTCAAACTCTTCATCATGTCACCCTGACATATATCTATCTCCTTATTCTCTCCCCCTGCCAATTACAATATCAACTATCAAATGATAGTTCTAGTTTTAGTTTCTTGAGAAACTTTCATGTACTATTCACAGTGGCTGCACCAATTTACATTCCCACCAACAGTGTTGAAGGGTTCTATTTTCTTCACATCTTTGCCAACATTAGTTATCTATATATGTGTGTGTATATATATATATATATATATATTTTTTTTTTTTTTATAAAAGCCATTCTAACCGGTGTGAAGTGATATCGCATTGTGGTTTTGATTTGCATTTCCCTGATGATTAGTGATATTAAGCAACTTTTCTTACCATCTATATATTTTCTTTGGATAAATATCTCTTCAAGTCATTAGTCCATTTTTTAGTCAGCCTATTATGATTATGATTATGATAATTATTGATTTAGAGTTATAGGAGTTCCTTCACATATTTTGAATATTAACCCTTTATCAGATATATGGTTTGCAAATATTTTCTCCCATTCCGTAGGTTGCATTTGGATGATTATATTCTTTGATGTGCCAAAGCTTTTTAGTAGTTTGCAATCCCACTTGTCTATTTTTGCTTTTTTATGCTTGCAATTTCAGTGCCATTCCAAGAGATAATTACCAAGGCCATTGTCTAGAATATTTTTCCTTAAGTTTTCTTCTAGATGTCTTATAGTTTCAGGTCTGCCATATGATCCCTCAATCTCAAAATCCAAAAGGAATAAAATTATGATCCTGAGAAGATATCTTCTCTCCTATGTTCATTGTAGCATGGGATGGTACCTAAATGTCTATCAACCAATGAATAGATTTTTTAAATGTGGTAAATACATACAATGGATTATTATTCAGGCTTGAAAAATAAGGAAATATTTCCATTTGTGACAACATAGATGAATATGGAGGATAATATACTTAAGTATGATAAGCCAGGCACAGAACAAAAACTACTACATGATACCATTTATATGATGGATGTAAAATAGTCAAACTCATAGAAGCAGAGAGTGGAATGGTGAATGGCAGGGGCTGGGGCGTGGGGGTAACGGAAAGGTATTAGTCAAATAGTGCAATGCTTCAGTTATACAAGATAAATAAGTCCTAGAGATCTACAGTACAACCTAGTGTCTATAGTAAACAATATGATATTATATGCTTTAAAATTTGCTAAAAGGGTAGCCTTATGTTGTGTTCTTATCACAAAATTATAAGAATAATGTTCATGGTAATAATATTTATAAATGAGAGGGCAAAGAGCAACTTTTGGAGGTGATGGATAGATTTATGACACAGATTGTAGTGATTATTTCATTGAGTCTATACTTATCTCCAAAGCGGTTAAGTTGTATACATTCATTATGTACAGATTTTTCTATGTCAAAATCCATTTTTAAAGAAAGAAAAGAAGAAAAAATGGTATGGCAGTTCATAAGAAGAAGAAATTACATCCAGTTAGGGGAACGAGTATTAGAGAAAGTTTTAGTAGAAGTAGATGATAAACTATTTGCAGAAATTTGCAATAAAAGTTACTTATAATGTTTATTCTTTTTTTTTTTTTTTTTTTTTTTTTTTTTTTTTTTTTTCTTTTTTTTTTTTTTTTAATTTATTTATTATTATTATACTTTAAGTTGTAGGGTACATGTGCATAACGTGCAGGTTTGTTACATATGTATACTTGTGCCATGTTGGTGTGCTGCACCCATCAACTTGTCATTTACATCAGGTATAACCCCCAATGCAATCCCTCCCCCCTCCCCCCTCCCCATGACAGGCCCCTGTGTGTGATGTTCCCCCTCCTGAGTCCAAGTGATCTCATTGTTCAGTTCCCACCTATGAGTGAGAACATGCGGTGTTTGGTTTTCTGTTCTTGTGATAGATTGCTAAGAATGATGGTTTCCAGCTGCATCCATGTCCCTACAAAGGACACAAACTCATCCTTTTTGATGGCTGTATAGTATTCCATGGTGTATATGTGCCACATTTTCTTAATCCAATCTGTCACTGATGGACATTTGGGTTGATTCCAAGTCTTTGCTATTGTGAATAGTGCTGCAATAAACATACGAGTGCATGTGTCTTTATAGCAGCATAATTTATAATCCTTTGGGTATATACCCAGTAATGGGATGGCTGGGTCATATGGTACATCTAGTTCTAGATCCTTGAGGAATCGCCATACTGTTTTCCATAATGGTTGAACTAGTTTACAATCCCACCAACAGTGTAAAAGTGTTCCTATTTCTCCACATCCTCTCCAGCACCTGTTGTTTCCTGACTTTTTAATGATCGCCATTCTAACTGGTGTGAGATGGTATCTCATTGTGGTTTTGATTTGCATTTCTCTGATGGCCAGTGATGATGAGCATTTTTTCATGTGTCTGTTGGCTGTATGAATGTCTTCTTTTGAGAAATGTCTGTTCATATCCTTTGCCCACTTTTTGATGGGGTTGTTTGTTTTTTTCTTGTAAATTTGTTTGAGTTCTTTGTAGGTTCTGGATATTAGCCCTTTGTCAGATGAGTAGATTGCAAAAATTTTCTCCCATTCTGTAGGTTGCCTGTTCACTCTGATGGTAGTTTCTTTTGCTGTGCAGAAGCTCTTTAGTTTAATGAGATCCCATTTGTCAATTTTGGCTTTTGCTGCCGTTGCTTTTGGTGTTTTAGACATGAAGTCTTTGCCCATGCCTATGTCCTGAATGGTACTACCTAGGTTTTCCTCTAGGATTTTTATGGTATTAGGTCTAACATTTAAGTCTCTAATCCATCTTGAATTAATTTTCGTATAAGGAGTAAGGAAAGGATCCAGTTTCAGCTTTCTACTTATGGCTAGCCAATTTTCCCAGCACCATTTATTAAATAGGGAATCCTTTCCCCATTTCTTGCTTCTCTCAGGTTTGTCAAAGATCAGATGGCTGTAGATGTGTGGTCTTATTTCTGAGGACTCTGTTCTGTTCCATTGGTCTATATCTCTGTTTTGGTACCAGTACCATGCTGTTTTGGTTACTGTAGCCTTGTAGTATAGTTTGAAGTCAGGTAGCGTGATGCCTCCAGCTTTGTTCTTTTGACTTAGGATTGTCTTTGAGATGCGGGCTCTTTTTTGGTTCCATATGAACTTTAAAGCAGTTTTTTCCAATTCTGTGAAGAAATTCATTGGTAGCTTGATGGGGATGGCATTGAATCTATAAATTACCTTGGGCAGTATGGCCATTTTCACGATATTGATTCTTCCTATCCATGAGCATGGTATGTTCTTCCATTTGTTTGTGTCCTCTTTTATTTCACTGAGCAGTGGTTTGTAGTTCTCCTTGAAGAGGTCCTTTACATCCCTTGTCAGTTGGATTCCTAGGTATTTTATTCTCTTTGAAGCAATTGTGAATGGAAGTTCATTCCTGATTTGGCTCTCTGTTTGTCTGTTACTGGTGTATAAGAATGCTTGTGATTTTTGCACATTAATTTTGTATCCTGAGACTTTGCTGAAGTTGCTTATCAGCTTAAGGAGATTTTGGGCTGAGACAATGGGGTTTTCTAAATATACAATCATGTCATCTGCAAACAGGGACAGTTTGACTTCTTCTTTTCCTAACTGAATACCCTTGATTTCTTTCTCTTGCCTAATTGCCCTAGCCAGAACTTCCAACACTATGTTGAATAGGAGTGGTGAGAGAGGGCATCCCTGTCTTGTGCCAGTTTTCAAAGGGAATTTTTCCAGTTTTTGCCCATTCAGTATGATATTGGCTGTGGGTTTGTCATAAATAGCTGTTATTATTTTGAGGTACGTTCCATCAATACCGAATTTATTGAGCGTTTTTAGCATGAAGGGCTGTTGAATTTTGTCAAAAGCCTTTTCTGCATCTATTGAGATAATCATGTGGTTCTTGTCTTTGGTTCTGTTTATATGCTGGATTATGTTTATTGATTTGCGAATGTTGAACCAGCCTTGCATCCCAGGGATGAAGCCCACTTGATCATGGTGGATAAGCTTTTTGATGTGTTGCTGAATCCGGTTTGCCAGTATTTTATTGAGGATTTTTGCATCGATGTTCATCAGGGATATTGGTCTAAAATTCTCTTTTTTTGTTGTGTCTCTGCCAGGCTTTGGTATCAGGATGATGTTGGCCTCATAAAATGAGTTAGGGAGGATTCCCTCTTTTTCTATTGATTGGAATAGTTTCAGAAGGAATGGTACCAACTCCTCCTTGTACCTCTGGTAGAATTCAGCTGTGAATCCATCTGGTCCTGGACTTTTTTTGGTTGGTAGGCTATTAATTATTGCCTCAATTTCAGAGCCTGCTATTGGTCTATTCAGGGATTCAACTTCTTCCTGGTTTAGTCTTGGAAGAGTGTAAGTGTCCAGGAAATTATCCATTTCTTCTAGATTTTCCAGTTTATTTGCGTAGAGGTGTTTATAGTATTCTCTGATGGTAGTTTGTATTTCTGTGGGGTTGGTGGTGATATCCCCTTTATCATTTTTAATTGCGTCGATTTGATTCTTCTCTCTTTTCTTCTTTATTAGTCTTGCTAGTGGTCTGTCAATTTTGTTGACCTTTTCAAAAAACCAACTCCTGGATTCATTGATTTTTTGGAGAGTTTTTTGTGTCTCTATCTCCTTCAGTTCTGCTCTGATCTTAGTTATTTCTAGCCTTCTGCTAGCTTTTGAATGTGTTTGCTCTTGCTTCTCTAGTTCTTTTAATTGCGATGTTAGAGTGTCAATTTTAGATCTTTCCTGCTTTCTCTTGTGGGCATTTAGTGCTATAAATTTCCCTCTACACACTGCTTTAAATGTGTCCCAGAGATTCTGGTATGTTGTATCTTTGTTCTCATTGGTTTCAAAGAACATCTTTATTTCTGCCTTCATTTCGTTATGTACCCAGTAGTCATTCAGGAGCAGGTTGTTCAGTTTCCATGTAGTTGAGCGGTTTTGATTGAGTTTCTTAGTCCTGAGTTCTAGTTTGATTGCACTGTGGTCTGAGAGACAGTTTGTTATAATTTCTATTCTTGTACATTTGCTGAGGAGTGCTTTACTTCCAATTACGTGGTCAATTTTGGAGTAAGTACGATGTGGTGCTGAGAAGAATGTATATTCTGTTGATTTGGGGTGGAGAGTTCTATAGATGTCTATTAGGTCTGCTTGCTGCAGAGATGAGTTCAATTCCTGGATATCCTTGTTAACTTTCTGTCTCGTTGATCTGTCTAATGTTGACAGCGGAGTGTTGAAGTCTCCCATTATTATTGTATGGGAGTCTAAGTCTCTTTGTAAGTCTCTAAGGACTTGCTTTATGAATCTGGGTGCTCCCGTATTGGGTGCATATATATTTAGGATAGTTAGCTCTTCCTGTTGAATTGATCCCTTTACCATTATGTAATGGCCTTCTTTGTCTCTTTTGATCTTTGATGGTTTAAAGTCTGTTTTATCAGAGACTAGTATTGCAACCCCCGCTTTTTTTTGTTCTCCATTTGCTTGGTAAATCTTCCTCCATCCCTTTATTTGGAGCCTATGTATGTCTCTGCGTGTGAGATGGGTCTCCTGAATACAGCAGACTGATGGGTCTTGACTCTTTATCCAGTTTGCCAGTCTGTGTCTTTTAATTGGAGCATTTAGTCCATTTACATTTAAGGTTAAGATTGTTGTGTGTGAACTTGATCCTGCCATTATGATATTAACTGGTTATTTTGCTCGTTAGTTGATGCAGTTTCTTCCTAGCCTCGATGGTCTTTACATTTTGGCATGTTTTTGCAATGGCTGGTACCGGTTGTTCCTTTCCATGTTTAGTGCTTCCTTCAGGGTCTCTTGTAAGGCAGGCCTAGTGGTGACAAAATCTCTAAGCATTTGCTTATCTGTAAAGGATTTTATTTCTCCTTCACTTATGAAACTTAGTTTGGCTGGATATGAAATTCTGGGTTTAAAATTCTTTTCTTTAAGAATGTTGAATATTGGCCCCCACTCTCTTCTGGCTTGGAGAGTTTCTGCCGAGAGATCTGCTGTTAGTCTGATGGGCTTCCCTTTGTGGGTAACCCGACCTTTCTCTCTGGCTGCCCTTAAGATTTTTTCCTTCATTTCAACTTTGGTGAATCTGGCAATTATGTGCCTTGGGGTTGCTCTTCTCGAGGAGTATCTTTGTGGCGTTCTCTGTATTTCCTGGATTTGAATGTTGGCCTGTCCTACTAGGTTGGGGAAGTTCTCCTGGATGATATCCTGAAGAGTGTTTTCCAACTTGGTTCCATTTTCACCCTCACTTTCAGGCACCCCGATCAGACGTAGATTTGGTCTTTTTACATAATCCCATACTTCTTGCAGGCTTTGTTCATTTCTTTTTCTTCTTTTTTCTTTTGGTTTCTCTTCTCGCTTCATTTCATTCATTTGATCCTCAATCGCAGAAACTCTTTCTTCCAGTTGATCAAGTCGGTTACTGAAGCTTGTGCATTTGTCACGTATTTCTCGTGTCATGGTTTTCATCTCTTTCATTTCGTTTAGGACCTTCTCTGCATTAATTACTCTAGCCATCAATTCTTCCACTTTTTTTTCAAGATTTTTAGTTTCTTTGCGCTGGGTACGTAATTCCTCCTTTAGCTCTGAGAAATTTGATGGACTGAAGCCTTCTTCTCTCATCTCGTCAAAGTCATTCTCCGTCCAGCTTTGATCCGTTGCTGGCGATGAGCTGCGCTCCTTTGCCGGGGGAGATGCGCTCTTATTTTTTGAATTTCCAGCTTTTCTGCCCTGCTTTTTCCCCATCTTTGTGGTTTTATCTGCCTCTGGTCTTTGATGATGGTGATGTACTGATGGGGTTTTGGTGTAGGTGTCCTTCCTGTTTGATAGTTTTCCTTCTAACAGTCAGGACCCTCAGCTGTAAGTCTGTTGGAGATTGCTTGAGGTCCACTCCAGACCCTGTTTGGCTGGGTATCAGCAGCAGAGGCTGCAGAAGATAGAATATTTCTGAACAGCGAGTGTACCTGTCTGATTCTTGCTTTGGAAGCTTCCTCTCAGGGGTGTACTCCACCCTGTGAGGTGTGGGGTGTCAGACTGCCCCTAATGGGGGATGTCTCCCCGTTAGGCTACTCAGGGGTCAGGGACCCACTTGAGCAGGGAGTCTGTCCCTTCTCAGATCTCAACCTCCGTGTTGGGAGATCCACTGCTCTCTTCAAAGCTGTCAGACAGAGTCGTTTGCGTCTGCAGAGGTTTTGGCTGTGTTTGTTATTGCCCTGTCCCCAGAGGTGGAGTCTACAGAGACAGGCAGGTTTCCTTGAGCTGCTGTGAGCTCCACCCAGTTCAAGCTTCCCAGCAGCTTTGTTTACCTACTTAAGCCTCAGCAATGGCGGGCGCCCCTCCCCCAGCCTCGCTGCTGCCTTGCCGGTAGATCACAGACTGCTGTGCTAGCAATGAGGGAGGCTCCGTGGGTGTGGGACCCTCCCGGCCAGGTGTGGGATATGATCTCCTGGTGTGCCTCTTTGCTTAAAGCGCAGTATTGGGGTGGGAGTTACCCGATTTTCCAGGTGTTGTGTGTCTCAGTTCCCCTGGTTAGGAAAAGGGATTCCCTTCCCTCTTGCGCTTCCCAGGTGAGGCAATGCCTCGCCCTGCTTCAGCTCTCGCTGGTCGGGCTGCAGCAGCTGACCAGCACCGATCGTCCGGCACTCCCCAGTGAGATGAACCCAGTACCTCAGTTGAAAATGCAGAAATCACCGGTCTTCTGTGTCGCTCGCGCTGGGAGTTGGAGACTGGAGCTGTTCCTATTCGGCCATCTTGCTCCGCCCCTTATAATGTTTATTCTGTATATTCTTTTTAAAAATTAGTATATTTTAAAATTGTTTGAGCTTTTTTTCTAGCACTAAAGAAAATAAAAGTTTCCTGCTTCAAGTTTTGCTTATATTCAGCTTTAATGTATAAGGTCTTTTTGTAAAGGTTAATGTCATTTCAAAATATTAGCATCCCGAGGCAACATTCTGACAAGATTGTAGTTTTCCCGAGTGAAAATTTAAAAGCTACTTTTAAGTGGCAACTCAGTAAATAAGGGATAGCTTGTATAATGTGTGGTAATTTTAGATTAAAACAATAATGTAAAAAAGTAAAGTAAAGCAAGCAGACATATATATGTTAGTAAGAATGCAGACAAACTGGATCTCTCATAGACTGCTGGAGAAAATATGTAAGTTTACTTGAAAACTAAGCATCCAACTATCATACAACGAGCAATTATACTCTTTCACATTTACCCTAGAAAAATATGAGTTCATGTTCACACAAAAATATGTACATGAGTGTCTATAATAGCATTATTATATAATGTTATTATAGATATTCACATATATAATTTTGTGTTAACATGAATTCATATTATACGTTTGTGTGTATATATGTGTGTATATATATATGTGTGTGTGTATATATATATATGTGTGTATATGTGTGTGTGTGAGATTATATATATATATAGCCACAAACTAGAAACAAGCCAGATGTCGTTCAATAGGTGAATGGTGAAACTGTGGTGCACCTGTACTGTGAGATACTATTCAGCACTAAAAAGGAATTGACTACTGCAGCAACCTGAATTAATCTCCAGAGAACAATGCTCAGCGAAAAAGAAAATCCCAAAAGGTTACATGCTATGTGATTCCATTTATGTAAAATGATTGAAATGGCAAAATTATAGGATGGAAAACAGGATTGCCAGTGGTTGCATGTGGAGTGGGGAGTAAGAAGGTAGTGGGTGTGAGTGTAAAAGAGCAAGATAAGGAATCCTCCTTGTGATGCAAATGTTCTGCATCTTGATTGTATCAGTCAATATACTGGTTGCAGTATCATACTAGTTTTGCAAGAGGTTACCATTGGAGGAAACTGGGTAAAGGGTATACAAAATCTCTCTGTATTATTTGTTAAAATGGTACATGAACCTACAATTGTCTCAAAATTATAAAATGTGATTTCATAAAAAAGAATATAAGCTATTAAGGAGCCATGGTGTGATTCTCAATAGACAATTATAAGAAAAATAATTTTGGTATAGCAAAGAGGAAGACAGAAAATATATACAGCAAAAATGAAGTGGTAGAAGATACTAAATTGCGTTTACAAATACCAGCTGATGTTATAACTCACATATGTACTCTGAGTACCAAGGAGTATCTGATGATTTATTCCACTGTCATATTCAACCACACCAAAAAGGTACAATTTCTTATCAAGATGACAAAGAGGAAAACAATCTCTTGGATTACATTTCAACCCACAACCGAATTAAATATGAGAGATAGAAAGAAGGAAAATAATGTAGAATGTAAGAAGACGGGAAATGCAACAAGGTACAAAGAAAAAAAAATGTGAGACATTTCTTATGTATTCAGCATCATGTTTTAACTGGCAGATTTTCTTATAGACTTGTATCAAGAGGCCACGGTCTAGCACTCGTTTAAGAGAGAAAATCATTGTATTTTATAAAGCTAAATATATAAGCAGAAAACTAGAAACTTTAGTTATTTCTGACTAACAGAGAAGCTTTAAGGGAGCAGTAATGAAACAACAGGCCTAGTGTGTTACAGGTTAATGAATTGCTGATCTAGCTAGTTCAATCAAAGTAGGCCAATATTGATGTCCCTTTAGAAAGACAGGTGGGATATTGCATGTGCCATTCAATGTAATGAATTGTCAGGGAGAGAAAAAAATATCCAGTATGTGTATAATCATTTAGGATCAGTGAAGGAAGAAACTAAATTATAAGAAGATGTATTTCAGTTCAGCTAAGAAATAAGCAAGGACATTTTTGAGTACACAAAAGTGTTTTCTTAATAATCAATTATTTTATAGAAATTAGCTATTTTTCAAAATGACTCATATATTGGGTCTCAATACAGGCATGCAGTATGAAGACCTCATTAAAACATGAAAAAAATAGATTTTCAATTAACTAACAAAGAAAGAGGAGATTAGAGCAATTTCAGAGATAGGCAGAATTAGAACAGAATCTGAAGTATCTAGGAGTAGAATAAGGACATCCAAGGCTGTGTACGTGCATTTTTGCAGCTTACATGCCTGGCACAAAACAAGTAAATACTCACTATGTGCTTAAATAAAGGAAAAGGAAACAACTAAAAAAACAAAGATTTTTAGAGCAAGTGTATGTGCCAAGGATGTTTATATTTCCAGTTACACTTACATTTCTCATTTACGTTAATCCTCATGCAAACCCTGCAAGGTAGGTATTATTATGCACACCTTTAAAAGAGAAAACTGAGGCTCAAAAAAATATGGTAGCTTCCCAAAGTCAATATGGCTTGTAGATGGCAGAAATGGGCATATCCCTTATTATGTATGTATGGTTTCAAATTCTATTCTCTTTCCCTCTCCTTCTTTCTCTCATTAAATTGCTACAAAATTCACTATATGTTGACAAGAGATGTAAGAAAATGTTTTAGAGCAGACATTCCCTAGACCTCCAAGTAGGTCAGTTTCCTTGGTGACATCATCAGATCAAATGAAATGGGAAATAGGTACTAAAAATGTGATTAACATTTAATGTTCTTTTAATTGGAGGTCAGGGTAAAATGAAGGATGAGATTACTTGTCATTTTCATTAAAAATATTTCTTCTCACCTCCCCTAACCATTCTCCATGGAAATAATATATTGAACTTGATTTTAGCATTTAGTAAAACAGCTATGAAATAGCATTCTATTTCACAATAGGCTAATGAGGAAAGATGTGCACTGTAGGAAAAAAAAATGGGCAGAGACAAAGAACTAGCCAACACTTAATACTGACAGAAAAGACGTGACTAGAGAATTGATCTGGGTTGGAAGTGTTCCAAGGATTGATTATCATGGTATATCCCAGTACCCTTAAGTCCTTACCCTTATTTTCGCTCAAACTACCACACAGAATATACAAACCTGAACTAACTACATCCAACATATGGGTACTACTTTCTCAGGAGAGCTCTTAGAAGCCTTATCTATGCTTCCTTTGCCCAGCAGGTAATAATGTTGGGATCCATCTCTATGATGCGCCAAGAGAATTGTCCCATTAAAAATACTATTAATCATGGCATTTTATTCATTCAACAGAGTTTATTAAGTGTCATGTAGCAGGCTGTGTTCTGCATGCTGCATATATAAACTAAATAGACAAAAACACTGCCTTCAAGGAACTTACATTCTAATTGGAGAAAACCGAAAATAAACCAAAGAAATAGCATAGGAAAGGAATGAAATCAGGCTAAAGATGAGTGAAACTTAGAGTAGAGTCATTGGAAAGGCCGCAGTGATTAGCTGACCTTTGAATAAAAACCTACCAGAAAGGAAGGATTGAGCCCTGTGGGAACCCACTGGAAATGCTTTTCAGGCAGAAGTAACAGTAAGGGCAAATCCTACAGTAAAATTGTGTTGGCTGTATTTGAGCCAGAGCAAGGAAGAAAGTGCATCTGGATATAACAATTGAGGATGGAATAAGACAAGATCAGCTCAGAGGGGTAAGAATAGTCTAGACCATGTAGGAATTGATTGGCCCTTATATATATGTTGACTTGGAAATCATTAGATTGTTCTACAGAAAGAAGTGATATAATCCAACTTCAGTTTTAAAAGATCATCCTGGCTACTGTGTGGAAACTAGTCTTTTCAAAGGTAAATGTGAAATCAGATTAAGACCCTTGTGTGCTATCCTAGAGGTGAGAAAATGGTGATAGAATAGAATGGAAACAGAATAGAAAGCAATGGAAGCTGTGAGGACATTTTTGAAAGTAGATTTTTTTAATTTGCTAGGAAAAAAATTGAGGAGTCAATGTTGATGTTGAGTTTTTGTGGCTTTCTAGTACTGATCAACATTTACTCAGAATCCTGGAATTGATCCTTATTTTTGCTGCAAATGCAGAGAGGTTGGCCTCCTTGTTGAGTGGGTCATACTTGCTGGTATTCCCAACTGCAGTTTTTTTTGTTTTTGTTTTTGTTTTAAGAAAACTAACAACAAAAAAGTAATTACCAACAACATAGTAGAAAAGGAGGAGCATAAAACAACAAAGAGAAGAAAAGTAAACTGAGCTAGCAGTTAGCTAAAGAAAGATTCATAGTAGATGAAAAACTTTACATGCGATTCCAACCATAATTTAAATCACCTTTAAACTGGTCTCTTTACAAACACTCTTGCCACCTCTTCAGTCTTTTCAACAGGTTGCAGCATTCTTTAAAAATATTATTTGGACAGTCATTCTTCATATCCCTCACAATCTCTTAATCACTCCCCATTACAATTAGAATGAAATCTTGACATAAGTTTCATGATTTTGTCTAATCTGATTCCCACCTACTATTTCAGGTTCATCGGGCCCCATTTTTGTGGGTGTTGGTCCTTCTCTCAGCTGTTAAATCATCATGCTCCTTTGCCACTCAGGATCATTTTGTGTATTGCTTCCTAAGTCTACAAAGTTCTGCCCCACTCTTCTCTCTTCCACTACCTTAGTCAGATCCCCTCATCTGAGTAGGGCATATCATTTTTTCAAATATTAACTCAAAAGTCACATCCTCAGGAAAAAGTATCAGAATATATTACACTCTCATAGAATTTAATATCTTTTGTTTTTATTTTATACTTACTTTTTGTAATTATATATTTATTTGTGTGATTATTTGATTAAATTTTCTGGAGGTACACAAGGCAAGGATAGGTAAACCAGATAAATGAAGCAGAAGATAAAATTGACTTAATATGTCTTAGGAGTAGGCAGTTGCTTAATCAATCATACACAGTGCAAAAGGAGAAAAAACGGCACAAAAGCATGAGAATTTATTAAAATTGGAGACCAAGAGACACTGTCTTCGGGTTTATTGTGCCCTCCACCCATTCTCTATTTCACTCTTGCCACCAGCACAGGGCATCTAAGACAGGAGCATTGTCTTTGGACATGAGAGTCGCTTGTTAGATACTGTTACCTCTGGTTTATCTTCCTGGAGACAGGGATTATTCAATGAATTGCTACCATGGTAACAAGAGGTAAAGTGAATGAAAATAACTAACAAAGCTATTCTAACTTTCCATTTGTAAGAAAGTATTTCAGAAGCCTTTAAAGATTCCTGGCTTTCTTTATCTTTGTTTTTGCATACCATTCTTAAATTGTTTTTATAATTATTTAAGGAAGGTGACCAAAAAATGAAGTTAAAGAATTTTAAAAAAAGTGTATATATTTATTCCTTTTCAAGAAGGGGAAAAAAAATCACACATTAACTTATGATGAATAAAGGTCCTATTGTTGCAGCCTGTATTATGTAGGGAATGGCAGGGTGCTCCACTGACTTAGCTAAGAAAGACTTGTACCCAAGAAACCTGTGATAAAATAGCACAGCACCTGAGAGAGATCAATGTAGGAGTGTTCATTAAACTAAGACAAGAAATATTGATCTGCAGGAGGGAAGAAGAGCTGCAGGGGACATTACAGTGATGCGAAGGCAGGAAGGAGAACAGAGATGAGTGAACTGAACTGTGTTTTTATCCTTTTTCCTTTATCCAAAGTAGAGTTTGCAATGTAACTATTACAACATACAAAAAAAGAAATCAAGTACCAGAAAAAGAGTGGATTCATACAGTCTATAGAGAAGGATATAAAAGTGTTCACCAAAACACACAAGCAACTGAAGATGTTTTTGTGTGCTTTTGGTTCAAAATATAACCATTATTTTCACTAATGTTTTAGATTTATTTCATTTGGACAGTGTTGATACTTAAAAGATATTCTTCATTGCACAGCCAAGACATTTAAAAATTAGAACACTTTTTATGAATCTCAGAAATTGAGAAAAAAGTAATAATACAGCACAAATAGTAAAATCAAAACAAAACAAAACAAAACAAACAAAAAAACACTTCATTTTTTAAGATGGGAATAGTCCATGGGCTAGGAAATCACCCCTACTATAATATTCATTTGCACTTACCTACTAGCAAATAAAGTTAATTTGTTACCCACCAAATACGATCTACCACTTAGTAATAACTAATTATAAATACTGCTAAACTATCCTGACTAGCAAACACTGGAAATAATTGATTATGTGATAAAAAAGATTTCTTGAACGAAATAGTCACTTATTCTTTCACTCAATAAAGATATATTGCCTATGTTGTCATATTGATATAAGCACTCTGCTGAGTTTGGTCTTGAAGTTAAATTCAAATTTCAGAAGCAAATATAGGCCAGTCTGCATGGAATTTGTATATATATATATTTTTTAATATATATGTATTTATTTACTTTTATGATTATTAGATTAACTTTTTTCTGTAACCATTTTATACTATATACTTTATATACATACTACATATATACTTTTTTCTGTAATGGCATATAGTATAAATAGTATACTAAATGGTATATATACTATATATGGTATATAACCAAATAATCATAAAAGTAAATATATAATTACAAAAGATATATGTATAAAATAAAATCACAACATAGTAAATAATATGACAGGAAAGTATTATTTTTTTTCTGAGGATGTGACTTTGAGTTAATATTTGAAAACTTGGTACATGTTACCCAGATGAGGGGATCTGGCTTGGGAATGGGAAGAAAGGAAGAGCTTTGTAGACTTAGGAAGCAGCACACAAAATGATCTGGAGTGGCAAAGGAACATGATGATTTAATTATTTTAATGTATTTTGGCCATCTTCATTCAACTCATTTATCTATAAAGGGTTTTAAATAAAATGTACTTTATTTCCATATAAGTCCTCTATCATGCTTAAAATTAAGTAAATATCTGTCAGACTGGAAAATATGAGTAGGTCCACTCTGAGTCTAGGTTATCAAATAAGAAGTTATATGAATATCCATGAACAAGATCTTGTGATTCTCAAGGTTACACGAGTTATAGAGTATTATATGAGAAATTATAATGGGGCATCTAAAGTTAGCAAAATATTTAGAAGCAAAGTAGAGAGAAGCATTACATAGTCATTTTAAAGTATGTGTTATGTTCCAGATTCTGCCACATGGGTTAGGGAATTTTTTATTCACTGGGCGAGCAGTTATTGGGCATCTACATTAAACCAAGAACAAGTCTAGACTTGAGAGCTACAGCAGTAAACCACACATCCTGCCTTTATAAGACTTGATGCTCTAGGAAGAAGAGGGACGCACAAATCAGGTAGTTGGCAACTATACACAAAAAATTTAACGGAGACTTCACTGTGGCAGAGATGTTTGAGCTAGGTCTGTTGGATGGCCCTTCTGTAAGTGGAAAGGGCACACGGATTCATATACGCATGGATGGAAGGCTGAAAGAACATGGTACATATGGAAAAGAGTGAATGGTTTGTGATGAGCACTGTATACAGGAAGAAAGTACATAAGAAAAAGACGAGGAAGGTTAGCCAAGATTATGAAATTTATAATTTGTCACAATGACAATACAGTCCATTGCATCTTTTTAATCCAGAAAGAAATATGATCAGTTTTGTTTAAATAGCATAAGTATTGAATCTCAGAATGTGAAAATGAGAATCTGTGAGCATTGTCAGGAAGAAAATACAATAGTCTAGGTGAAAGATAATGAGGGCCAGGCAAAGTAAGTCAGGTTCAGGCAATGAAGATACAGAAAAAAAAGAGTCACCTAAAAACAGAATATTAAATGTACAACTTGGAGCAGATGTCGTGAGCCTGGGCTTAGAAAAAGGCAGCAGGATTCTTGTCAAAAGAGTAACAAAGCATGTGTATGTCACACAGCAACACAAACAACAGGAGGAAAACAATCCGCAGAAATGGAAATGGAATTTTTGTTAAGACTCAGAAGGCTGTCAGAGTGTATAGTCACTTGGAATATTACTTAAATAAATACTGTTATTTTATAACCTGAAACATCCCTTACATCTTTCAAGCTAGCCTGAAATGATCTAAAAAGATGTCAAAAAGACCCTGCAATGGCAGGAAAAGAAAAAAGGAAACAGAAAAACAGGGAAGAAAAAAGAAGCTGAATGCAAAAGTGCATGGAGATTTAGAAGTGACTACCAGCTCTCACAATCACACATGTCCATCTTCTCATAACTGTGATATGGCAGTTTCTGTCATACTCAACATCATTTTAAATGATCCATGCATTTTTTTAGTATGTGTTCACTTTCTAACTCTCCACTCCTCAAACTTCCAACATGTCTTCCCTTATAGTTACTTTCTAATGATAAATTCGCTTCTTATTTCAGTGAGAAAAAAATGAAAAACAGCAATTGCTCAAGCATCAGGAAATATTCTGTTAACCTTCTCATTATAATACAGCTTTCTCGACCTCAGATCTCTTTATAGCTATTCCCCCATTTTTCCACTCCTCTTGTTTTTTTTTTCTTTTTTTCTTTTTTTAGACAGAGTCTCACTCTGTCACCCAGGCTGGAGTGCAGAGGCACGATCTGGACTCACTGCAAGCTCTGCCTCCTGGGTTCACGCCATTCTCCTGCCTCAGCCTCTGGAGTAGCTTGGATTACAGGTGTCCACACCATGGCCAACTATATTTTGTATTTTTACTAGAGATAGGGTTTTGCCATTTTGGCCAGGGTGGTCTTGAACTCTTGGCCTCAAGTGATCTACCCACCTTGGCCTCCCTAACTGCTGGGATCACAGGCACAAGCCACTTTGCCCAGCCAACATGTTCTTCTTTTGGCTTCTGGGAAATCCTCTGTTCCATTTCACTTTGCCTCACTGGCTAATTGTTAGTGTATTAGTCCATTTTCACACTGCCAATAAAGACATACCCGAGACTGGGTAATTCATAAACAAAAAAGATGTAATGTACTCACAGTTCCACGTGGCTGGGGAGGCCTCACAATCATAGCAGAAGATGAAGGAAGAGCAAAGGAATTTACTACATGGCAGCAGGCAAAAGAGAGAATGAGAGCCAAGCAAAAAGGGAAACCCCTTATCAAACCATGAGATATCCTGAGACTTACTACCACAAGTACAGTATGGAGGAAACCTCCCCCATGATTCAATTATCTCCCACTGGGTCCCTCCCGCAACACATTGGAATTATGGGAGCTACAATTCAAGATGAGATTTGGGTTCGGACACAGCCAAACCATACCAGTCAGACACTTTTGCTGATTCCTCCTTGTCAGCCTGATCTCCTTTTATAGGAGTGCTCCAGGACTTCAGCCTTGATCCTATTTTATTTTCTGTCCACATTTACTCCATGGGTGACCTGATCCAGTTTCTTGGCTTTAAAGAATATCATCTGCTGATGATTCTCAAATCTATATTCCCAGACTGGACTGTTCTCTAACAAGAGGTTAGAACATACAACTGTCTATGCACAATTTTTATTCTGATGGTAACATATATTGCAAACTCAACATATGTTATAAATAAATGTTTGGTTTATCTAAAACTAAACTGGTTTCCCCTATACCCAATCCTTTTCATCGTAGTTAATGTCAACTCCATTCTTCTGGGTGCTTAGGACAAAAACTTCAGAGGCATCCCATCTTTCACAGCAAAATTCAATTCTAAAAGCAAATCCTCTTGGCTCTATAGCCAAAATATATCCGGAATCTGACCATTTCTCATCACCTTTTCTGCCACCACCCTGTTCAAAGCCACCATGATCTTCCACAACATCCCATAAATTTTAGTATGTTGTTTCCATTTTTATTTGTTTCAAGGTATTTTTTTGTTTCTCTTTTGATTTTTTCTTTGAGTTATTGCTTGCTCAGAATTTCATTGTTTAATTTTCACATATTTGGAAATTTTCTAATTTTCTTTCTGTTAC
Organism: Macaca nemestrina; assembly: GCF_043159975.1. NCBI lineage: Eukaryota > Metazoa > Chordata > Mammalia > Primates > Cercopithecidae > Macaca > Macaca nemestrina. Next base: position 29,611,330 of record NC_092127.1, read on the forward strand.
TGGTTTCCAGTTGTATATACTTGTGGACAGAAAAAATACTTGCTATATTTCAGTACTTAAAATGTGTTAAGACTTGTTTTGTTGCCAAAGATACAATTTATCCTGAAGAATGTTCTGTATGTGCTTATAAAAGAATGTATATTCTGCTACTGTTGGGTGGAATGCTTTGTATATGTCTCATGGTCTCTTTTGCTTAACTTTGTGTATAATTTTTTTTCTATCCCTTCACTTTAAGACTATGTGTGCCCTTAAAGCTAATGTGAGTCTCTTGTAGGCACTAAATATTGGATTTTGTTTGTTGTTTTCTTTTTTTAATCCATTCAACCACTGTATGACTTTTGATTGTCAAATTAAATCCTTCCATCTTTAAAATAATTATTAATAGATAAGAAATTATCTGAATAGCAAAAGCATCTTGAACAAAAAGAACAAAGCTAGAGGTGTCATACTACTAGCTTTCAAAATGTACTAAAAAGCCATAGTAATCAAAACAGCATGGCATTCGCATAAAAACAGATATATAAACCAATGAAACAGAATAGAGAGCACAGAAATAAATCCACACATTGTTGTTCAATTGATTTTTTGATGAACATGCCAAGAACACACAATAGGGAATGGACAGTTGCTTCAATAAATAGTATTGAGAAAACTGGATATCCACATATAGAATAAAATTGAACCTTTATCTCATGCCATATATAATAATAAACTCAAAATTGATTGAAGACAAATGTAAAACTTGAAACTCTAAAACTACTGGATGAAAACATATGAAAAAGCTTCTTGACATTGGTCTGGCCAATGATTTTTAAAATATTATCCCAAAAGCAAAATCTACAAAAGCAAAAAACTGACAAATTAAAATGCATGGAATAAAAAGGCTTCTTCACAGCAAAGAAAACAACAAAGACACATTATACATCTGATAAAGAGTTAATATCTAAAACACAGAAGGAATTCAAACAACTCAACAGTAAGAAAACAAAGCAATTTAAAAATTGGTGAAGAACCTGAATAGACATTTCTCAAAATAAGGCATATATATGGCCAAAAAGTATAAGGAAAAATATATAACTATATATTTCAACATCATTAATTATCAGGGAAATGCAAATAAAACCATGAGATATCACCTCACACCTGTTAGAATATCTATTACCAAAAAGATAGATAACAAGTGTTGGCAAAATGTGGAGAAAAGAGAATCTTGGTATATTGTTGGTAAGAATAAAAATTGGTGCATTCAGCCAGGCGCGGTGGCTCATGCCTGTAATCCCAGCACTTTGGGAGGCCGAGGCTGGTGGATCATGAGGTCAGGAGATTGAGACCATCCTGGCTAACACGGTGAAACCCCGTCTCCACTAAAAATACAAAAAATTAGCCAGACAGGGTGTCGGGCACCTGTAGTCCCAGCTACTTGGGAGGCTGAGGCAGAAGAATGGCGTGAACCCGGGAGGTGGAGCTTGCAGTGAGCCAAGATCGTGCCACTGCACTCCAGCCTGTGCAACAAAGCAAGACTCTGTCTAAAAAAAAAAATTGGTACATTCATCATGAATAACCATATGGAGGTGAGATGGTTTGGCTGTGTCCCCATCCAATTCTCATCTTGAATTGTAACTCTCACAATTCCCATGGGTCCTGGGAGGAACCCAGTGGAAAGTGATTGAATTATGAAGGCGGGTCTTTCTTGTGCTGTTCTAGTAATAGTGAATGAGTCTCACAAGATCTGATGGTTTTAAAAACAGGAGTTTCCCTGGACAGGCTCGCTCTTTTTGCCTGCTTCCATTTACATAAGATGTGACTCAGCCACACAGAACTGTAAGTGCATTAAACCTCTTTCTTTTGTACCTTGCCAAGTCTTGGATATGTCTTTATCAGCAGTATGAAGCCACACAGAACTGTAAGTGCATTAAACACAGAACTGTAAGTGCATTAAACCTCTATCTTTTGTACCTTGCCCAGTCTTGGATATGTCTTTATCAGCAGTATGAAAATGGACTAATACAGTAAGTAAATTGTTACCAGGAGAGCAGAGCACTGCTGAAAAGATATCCAAAAATGTGGAAGTGACTTGGAAGTGAGTAACAGGCAGAGGCTGGAATAGTTTGGAGGGCTCAGAAGAATTCAGGAAAATGTGGAAAAGTTTGGAACTTCCTAGAGACTTGTTGAATGACTTTACCCAAAATGCTGCAAAAGATGTGGACAATAAAGTCCAGGCTGTGGTGATCTTAGATGGAAATGAGAAACTTGTTGGGAACTGGAGCAAAGATGACTTTTGTTATGTTTTAGCAAGGAGAGTGGTGGCATTTTGCCCCTGCCCTAGAGATTTATGGAAATTGGAACTTGAGAGAGACGATAGAGGGTATCTGGCAGAAGAAATTTCTAAGTAGCAAAGCATTCAAGAGGTAACATGGCAGCACACCAACATGGCACATGTATACATATGTAACAAACCTGCACGTTGTGCACATGTACGCTAGAACATAAAGTATAATTTAAAAAAAAAAAAAGAGGTAACTTGGGTGCCCTTAAAGGCACTCAATTTGAAAAGGGAAGGAAAGCATAAAAGTTCAGGAAATTTGCAGCCTAACAATGAGATAGAAAAGAAGATCCTATTTTCTGAGGAGAAATTCAAACCAGCTGCAGAAATTTGCATATGTAACAAGGAGACAAATGTTAATCCCCAAGACAATGGGGAAAATGTCTCCAGGGCATGTCAGAGGTCTTCACAGCAGCCCCTCCCAGAGGCCTAGGAGCAAAAAGTGGTTTTGTGAGCCAGGCCTAGGGTCCCTGTATTATGTGCAGCCTAGGGACTTAGTGTCCTGCATCCTAGTCACTCCAGCCATGGCTGAAAGGATCCAATGTAGATCTCAGGACATGGCTTCAGAGGGTGCCAGTCTCAAGTCCTGGCAGCTTCCACATGGTGTTGAGCCTGCAAGTGCACAGAAGTCAAGAATTAAGGTTAGGGAATCTCCACCTAGATTTCAGGGGATGTATGGAATGCCTGGGTATCCAGGCAGAAGTTTGCTGCAGGGGTGGGACTCTCATGGAGAACCTCTGCTAGGGCAATGCAGAAGGGAAATGTGAGGTCTGAGCCCACACAGAGTCCCTACTGGGACACCATCTAGTGGAGTTGTGAAAAGAAGGCTATTGTCCTCCAGACCCCAGGATGGTATACACCGACAGCTTGCACCATGCATATGGAAAAGCCACAGACACTCAACATCAGCCCCTGAAAGCATAGGGAGGGAGACTGTAGCCTGCAAAGTCAAAGGGCTGGAGCTGCCCAAGACCATGGGAACCCACCTCTTGCATCAGTGTGATCTGAATGTGAGACACGGAGTCAAAGGAGATCATTTTGGAATTTTAAGATTTGACTGCCTTGCTGGATTTCGAACTTGCATGGGGCCTGTAGCCCCTTTGTTTTAGCCAATTTCTCCCATTTGCAATGGCCGTATCTACCCAATGGCTGTACCCTCATTGTGTCTAGGAAGTAGCTAACATGCTTTTGATTTTACAGGCTCCTAGGCAGAAAAGACTTGCCTTGTCTCATCTGCTCCTACGTAGATGAGATGTTGGACTGTGGACTTTTGAGTTAAGACTTTGAGGGACTGTTAGGAAGGCAATATTGGATTTGAAATGTGAGGACAGGAGATATGGGGAGGGCTGGGGGTGGAATGATATGGTTTGGTTGTGTCCCAATCCACATCTCATCTTGAATTGTAACTCCCACAATTCCCACATGTCCTAGGAGGAGCCCAGTGGGAGGTGATTGAATTATGGGTGTGAGGCTTTCCTGTGCTGTTCCTGTGATAGTGAATGAGTCTCACAAAATTTGATGGTTTTAAAAACAGGAGCTTCCTTGCATAAGCTCTTGCTCTTTGCCTGCCACCCTCCACATGTGAGTTGCTCCTTCTTGCATTCTGCCATGATTACGAGGCCTCCCCAGCCGTGTGGAACTGTAAGGACATTAAACATTAAGCCTGTTTCTTCTGTAAATTGCCCAGTCTCAGGTATATCTTTATCAGCAGAGTGAAAACGGACTAATACAGGAGGTTTCTCTAAAAAATCAGAAATAGAATTACTATATAATCCAGCAATTCTGTAACTGCATATAAATCCAAAGGAAATAAAATCAGTATGTCAAAGAGCACCCCATGTTCATTGCAGCATTATTCATAATATCCAAGTTATGGATTCAACCTAAGCAATCATTGATGAAAGAATGGATAAAGAATATGTGATGTATACGTACACACACACACACACACAATAGGCTATTATTCAGCCTTAAAATGAAAGGTAATCCTGTCATTTGTGACAGCAGGGATGAACCCAGAGGATAAATAATAGAATGATGATTGCCAAGGACAAGAGGGTGGAGAAAATGGGGAGTTTTTGATCGATGGGTACAACGTTTCAATTATACCGGATGAATACATTTTGGAAATCTAGTTTGTGGCATGGCCACTACAATGGTTTGATTATGCGTTTCTCCAAAATTTATATATTAAAATCTAATCACCAAGGTCATGATATTCAAAGGTGGAGCTTTTAGGTGATTAGGTGATGAGGGCTCTACCCACATGAATGATATGAATCCCTTTATTGAAAAAGCTGGAGATAACTAGCTACACTGTTTGCCCTTCCTCCTTCTCCCATGTGAGGAGGCAGCAACAAGGTGTCATCTTGGAAGCAGAGAGCAGCCCTCACAAGACACCAAATCTGCTAGTTCCTTGATCTTGGATTTCCCAGTCCCTGGGAAGTGAGAAGTAAATTTCTGTTATTTATAAATTACCCAGTCTGTGCTGTTTTGTTATAGAAGCACAAACTAATTCAGTGACTATAGTGCCTATAGTTAATAAGTCCTGTATTATATACTTGAAAATTGCTAAGTAAGTAGATCTTAAATGTTCTTACCACATATGCAAAAAAGGTAACCATATGAGGTGGTGGATATGGCAACTAGCTTGATTGCAGAAATCACTTGACAATGTATATCAAAACATCACATTGTACACTATCAATACATACAGTTTTTATTTGTGAATTATGTATCAATATGGTTGAGGAAGGGGAGCCACCATCATCTTTCCCATGGATAATTGTAACTGCCCGCAAAGTGTTTTTCTTACTTTCATCTTTGTCTATTATCTGTTCTCAAACAGGCAGAGTGATCACCTTAAAATGCAATTCAGAACATTTTATTCTGAGCTTGAAACCTTCCCCTTGCTCCTCATCTAACTCAGACTAAATGCCAAAGACTTCATCATCCACTTCTGTGGCCACGTCTCCTACTACCTGCCTCTCACTCATTTTGCAAAACCTTGCTGCCTTGAATTCCACTCCCTCAAATATCCTGTATTTTTTTCTTGACCTTATTAGAGAGTCTTTATGCAACCATCACTATCTCTGGAAACCTTCTTTGATGACTCTACATAAAATTACCACACATCCCATCAGTATACCCTATACCCTGCCATTCCTTATTTTATGAGTAATATTTTTCAAACATAATTTAGTGGACTCATTTATTTTCTCTGACCACTCACCAGAATCTCTCCTGAGGACAGAGATTCTAGTTATTGCTATTTGTTGTTGTTTACTGTTGAATCTACAGCACAAAGATCCATTTAGCACTTAGAAGTCATTAAGTAAATAGCTGTTGAATAGATAAATTACAAATCTTTCATTCTGTTAAAATACTATCAGGCTGAATACTAGATAAAAGGAGTAGCAGCAGGGAAAAGGAAGGATAAAAAAAGAAGTCTTCCCCCCCAGTGAAGAGGGCCCCAGCCACCTGGTAGTTGCGAACATTGGAAGGGTTTTCAATGGTCATGTTCAAACCCATAGCTATACAATAGAAACATTTCTAGCAAAGTTGTTATTTTGAAAAAGTCTATTCGAATAACCTGATTGTATTTTACACTCATTTTATCATTGGGTTAATATAGGGCATGATAATTGCTTTGTATCAATGGTACAGCTTCATAAGCTGAAGCACAGAAAGGATAAATACAGAATTTATCCAGAATCTCAAGGCAAGTCAGTGATGGAGTCAGAATAATAAAATATGATTTCCTCATTCTGGACACTATCTTAAGTCTCTAAGAGCTACTTTATAAGATGAATCGATTTTTAAAATATAGCATTTTGTAGTCACAGTATTTCCTAAAGAATAATGGCATAAGGTTTTTGATATTATTACTTCTATAGTGACTCACAACCAGAAAGAAACCAGTAGTTAGGATAAGAGAAGAACCTGTTTTTATGTCAAATTATAGCTATTTACAAGGACAGAGGCACATATAACATATGGCTCAAGTCCTATTGATTCTGCTTATGCCCATGATGTTTCTAAAGTGTTAGATGTTCAAATGCCTTCTAGCTTTCATTTCTACCTGCTAAGTTATTCCCATTAACATTAATAGTTCCAGAACACATTCAAAGGATGTGCAGTATTTCATATAATTTTATTAGCAATTATGTTATGACCAGTTATATTTCCAGTCACATTTACTATGATGTTATGCAAGTATATTTTCCCTGAGAAAAACTTCAAGTGGTCATCAAAGGTCCATGGCATATTTTAAATGGAATTCCTATTGTGACATGATTAACTTTTCATTCTTGAGCGTTAAAAGCATCATCAGTCATTTCTTTTGCATTTAGACCAGGATATCATTACAATATATCACCTAAATGAAGGCTAAGGAGCAGCACAATAAGATGTAAATACCTTTCCTTTTATGGCTCAGTGTCTTCAAAATGTATACCCAAGAGGGATGTCTGGTTTCTGGTCTTTAAATTAATTTATTCCAGGTTTTCATAGGCTGTCAAATAACCTGAAGATAATATTGCTCCTATGTTTACCAGTTCATTGTTAAGGTTTTCATCAAGTACATCTTCATATTCTTAAAATTAGTCCCTTAGTAGCAGAGGCTCTCTTTGCACTTTTTGTAAACATAGAGTATAAAATGTTGCAGTCCTAAGGTCACATCAGTTAAGAAAACATTGCGAATACAAAATAACTAAGCTAGAAGAAATCTAATCAGTTGCTTTTTTGTCTGACTTTCCTTCCTGCCGAGTGTGAAAAGTGGGCTCTCAGGTACATGTAGGTTGTGAAAGTAATTTCCTCTCATTTCCTGAAGTGTCCAAATTATTTCCTATCCATCCTGCCTTTTCTAGTGTCAAAGGTATGAGAATAAAACCTTCACTTTCAATCTAATTATTTTGACTCTGACTCATACTCTCCAGTTTCTATTGAAACCACAATTCTCCAGGTCAATAAGTATGTTACTTTTTGAGTTTTATATCTCCTTTTTGACTTGTTTCTTAATATTTTCTTTGGTTTTCATTGAGGTCAAGAAGGGAGGATCAATAAAACCTGAAACAAATAAGTCATAAAGAAGCAATCGGCACTACTTATTCGACTAGGTTTATTGTAACACAGCATATCAACTGAATGTTAAAAATGTTAAATTGTCTGTAACAGAACAAAATGAGTTACTAACAGATTCATTTATCCTGCAGGGAAACTCAAAAGCCTCATATGTATGTTTGTGTGTATGTATCTATATCTGTATTTGTTTCCATGCTTCTATCCTCTCTCTCTCTCTCTCTCTCTCTCTGTGTGTGTGTGAGTGTGTGTGTGTGTGTGTGTGTGTGTGTGTGTGTGTGTGTGTATAGCCAAGGGACTATCAGTTTTAAATATTTTAGGTATTTAAACATTGATTTTTTAACTAAGATGTATCAGTTCTGGCCCTCGTATTCAATTTTGAAACTGTATTCTGTAAAAAGTTTATGAAACTGAAAACAATATATATTTTTTCATATTTTTCCATTATATTTTATTAAAAGTCAGTTGAGAGTAAATAAAATCATTTATTTTAATGTAATGCTAATGAAACCATTTTTCTTCAAGTTCTCTAAACGCAGGTTTGTGTGTCTATGGTGTGCTAGTTTGTATTTGTGATTTCTTTCATTCTCCATGATGAAGGAAAAAAAGTTAACTTGTGTTTATAGTCTATTAAAAGTTCTCATTTACCTTGATACCTAAAATGAAATATTTTCTTTCTCACTTCTTTATTTTTTCTTATTCATTCATTCTTTTGACATTTGTGGAGTCCTACTTAAGGCTTTAGCCACAGTTTACAGTTTATTGAGAAGAAGTAAGACATAAATAAAATGCAGTCTGATAGATGCCATAAGAAAGATATGAGGAGGACCTGTGTGAACACAAAAGAATTAAATAATTCTGCCTGAGGAATTAAGAACAGCTACACATGTGCTAATACAAATTGAATTTCGAGAGATACAGATTTCATAGGTTTCTTTCCTGATCTCAGATGTGGTGCCTTCATACCCAGAGACTATGTGGAGGCATTCAGGAACATAATAACTCCTGAGAAAATTGTAGATTGATCTATGTGAGTGGAATATAAGGTAGAAAGAAGGGTAAGGCAGGAAATAAGCTTTCTAAAAGCTAAGAAAACAAATCACTACGGAATATTTATGCCATATTAAAGCTTTTGACCTTGACTATGTTGATAATATTGAATTTATGAATGAGAGTGGCCTGATTAAATTGGCATTGTTCAAAGAGTAATCTTGTGGTGTCATGTCATATGAACCAGTTAGCAGATCCTCCAGACACCATTTTTCATAAATGCATAACCAAATAGAATGATTTTAGTGATGGCAAAAGGTGGTATTATTCGAGGTATTTGTTAGAAAGAGACTTTCATAGCGACCTAAAAATATGCATTAAATTGGAGAATTCATCAAGTATTAGAATGAAGGGAATATGTATGTTATTTATTTATACTCTATCTTATATCTTAAAGATTTTGTGATAGCTTAGAGAAGTATATACACTTCAATATGATTATAAAAAATAAATCAGAATAACGGGTAAAAGAAGGTCAAAATATATGGGAAAATAAGTGAGAATACATCATGTATATCCACGCAGTAAAACTAGGCATACTATCTCAATACCATTTATTTATTTATTTATTTATTTATTTTTTTTTTTTTTTTTTTTTTTTTTTTTTCCTGAAGTCCTTGTCCTTTATTGGGCAAGGGGTCAGAGAAGCAGACAGACCGGTTGGAGGTAGTAGATGGGTGTGTGAGGACAAAATGCTATCAGAAAGCCAGCCAATCCACACTCCCCTGAAATGGATGCTAATGCCCTTCAAACCCCGGGCATTGGTTTCATACACAGCCTCTTCCAGGGATAAAAGAAGGGGTTCTTGTACTGCTTCTTGTTACCCTCAACCATGGAGGCAAGTTCTGAGTTCCGGTTTTCCTAGGACACTAACTCTAGTCACAAAGATCTCTGGAGTGTTCACACATGGTAGAGTGGCAGGGTGAATATTTCAAAAGGATGAGTAGAACAGGAGTCTTGCCCAAGCCCTGTTATGTCAGTGTACTGTGTGTGGCCTCCCAGCCCAACCAGAAATTGACAGAGAGGCATGCATATGTTGAAAAGATATATATATATTTAGAATTAGGCAGCTGGACTCAGTTTAGATGATCCCAATTTTGTTGGCAACATCCAAAGCGTCGTAATCAGGAGCCAGTCGAACATACGCCTTTTTCTCTCCATCAGGCCGAATCAGGGTGTTGACCTTGGCCACATCAATGTCATAGAGCTTCTTCACAGCCTGTTTAATCTGGTGCTTGTTGGCTTTAACATCCACAATGAACACAAGTGTGTTGTTGTCTTCTATCTTCTTCATGGCAGACTCAGTAGTCAGCGGAAACTTGACGATAGCATAGTGGTCAAGCTTGTTTCTCCTGGGGGCGCTCTTCCGAGGATATTTGGGCTGCCTCCGGAGTCGCAGTGTCTTGGGCCGCCGGAAGGTGGGTGACGTGCGGATCTTCTTTTTTTTGTGGCTGTGGACACCTTTCAACACTGCCTTCTTGGCCTTTAAAGCCTTCGCTTTGGCTTCGGCTTTAGGAGGGGCAGGAGCTTCCTTCTTCGCTTTCGGCGCCATCTTGTGAAAAAGGCAATACCATTTATTTAAACACATAATTAATTCAAATTTTATTGTTCAAAGTTTTAGATAAAGAAACTAATGATAAGAAAATTAAACTCAGTAAGTTTAAAAATACATGACTGAGTAGCTAAATAAATAATTAGAGAATAAAAGGATGTGTCATAATGAATTGGAAAGAAAAGAGGAAATAAAGTATTTATTAAGTACTATTTGATGCAGGAACTATTGCAGGAACGTGCACATGATTTTTATCATCTGTATATGCATTTGATTCATACTCTACATTTCTGTCCATGGCTATACGACAGTGAGGCAAGTGTAAATAATGTTTATCTTCTAAATTGTCTATAATATGCTTGTATTAGATTTCCTAAAATTATATTTAAATTCATATTATTTTCTATTCTTTATTAAATATTAAATTTGAAAAAATCATAATCACAGGCTCAAATACTCCTTTTACCTCTGAGAAATTAGAATCCCAGTGATTAAGAAGTAGAGAGTAGAAGAGTGGTTAGTAGAGGCTGAAAAGTGTAGGGAGGAGGCGGGAGAGGGAGAGGTTGGTTAAAGCACACAACATTACAGCTAAACAGGAAGAACAAGGTGTAGATCTCCATAGCACTGTGAGGTAACTACACTAAACTATAATTTGTTGTATTTTTTTAATAGCTGAAGGAGAAAATTTTGAATGTTTTCACAAAGAAATGATAAAGGTTTGAGATGATAGATGTGCTAACTACCCTGACTTGATCATTGCACATATGTGTCTCAAAATATCATGCTTTTAAATATGTACGATATTGTATGTCAAATTTAAAATATATGTTTTTTAAACATTATAAAAATGTTTAAAACAGAACCTCGGTGATTAGAATTGATATGTGCAAAGCCTATGGCTTGTTAGTGCCAAGCTTACCAAAGGTAAAATATCAGTTTCTGAATTAAACTAAGTATAAAATCAATACATTTGAATTCCTCTGGCTTTTGTAAATGAAAATATAGTGATTTCCATTTTTTTTACTTGAAATTCAAACATATAGGCAGGGACTACTGAATATCATGTTCAGCATAATTTGAATAAAAAACAGGAAGACTAGTCTAAGACTAGTCTATTCTTATAGTCTAAGAATATAAAGAAAAAATAATAGAAAAGAAGATCTAGAGTAAAAAAATTTTAGAAAAAAATTGGGACAGGTAAAGGAAATGAAAGAAAAATGAACTTAGGCCCTTGGGCCTACTTTCACATTTAAATTGGGAAAGAGACCATCAGAGTGCATGCAAGTTGGCTTGTTACTGGTAGTTTTGCATGGCTTATTATGAGCAAGATGAAGGCTATCCTTGTTTATCAAAGACAAATGCCAGTATAACTCTGAAGAGTAAATTAGAGAATTTACTCTCCATCATTTTTCCAACTAAAACTCCAATTTTACTTGTTGACACAGTTAACAAGAGAAATACTGAATATTTTAATACAGAAATAGTCAAAAATAGTCACCATAACCCAAAAGCTTCTTATTAAGCATCTAGTTATCTGCAACAAAGTAAAAGAAATGTACAAGAAAATTATTAAAGTCTTGCAAAGTTTCTGTCAAGGAGATGATAATCAGCTATACACTATAGTACCATTATAAGATAATAAAAAATTGTTTGTTTAAATTTTAGGTAAACAAGATGATGTTTTGATGTATATGCACAGTGAAATAATTACTGGAGGTAAACAATGTAACATGTATATTATCTCAAATAGTTACCTCTTTTAGTTAATAATAGTTTCCACATACAACAAAAATTTTCAACATACAATATAATAAAATATTAACTACAGACATCATGCTGTACTTTAGTTCTCTACATTCATTCATTCTACATTACTGCTACTTTGTACTCCTTGACCTGTATCTTCCCATTTCCACTCCCACCCCACCTCCACTATTCTGTTCTCTGCTTTGATTTGTCAACACTTTTTTTTTTGTTTTGCGGTATGGTGTTTTGTTTTGTTTTGTTTTGTTTCCATGTTTGGCTTATTTCACTTAACATAATGTACTCCAGATTCTTTTTTTTTTTTTTTTGATGGAGTTTGGTTCTGTTGCTCAGGCTAGAGTACAGTGGGATGATCTCGGCTTACTGCAACATCCACCTCCCGGGGTCAAGCGATTCTCCTGCCTCAGCCTCCCAAGTAGCTAGGATTACAGGCACCCACCACCACGCTCGGCTAATGTTTTTGTGTATTTTTAGTAGAAACGGGGTTTTGCCATTGTGGCCAGGCTGGTCTCGAACTCCTGACCTAAAGTGACCTGCCTGCTGCAATTATAGGTATAAGCCACCTCGCCCGGCTGTCCTCCAGTTTCATCCATGTTGTTGCAAATGAAAGAATCACCTTTTTAGCAAACTGAATAATAATTCTAATTATATATATAATTGATATATTTTAGGGGCTGTGTTTATAATTTTATTTTTTGTAAAGCAAGTCGATTTTCTCAGGATATCATAGGCACTATAAAAATCTGTTTTTCTTCTTCTCTTCTCAAACTTTCTCCATAGTAAACTTAAAAACCAAAAATGGTCTTAATTCTGCACAACATGCATCTTGAAATGAGAACTCATATATATTGCTTTCCTTTTGGATGGGAGATTAAGCATATAATGATTATTACCTTTCTTTCAACCCTCATTCTTTTCAGGTTTTTTCCCCTCACTTAAATAGGCATCTCTTGAGTTCTCCTTATGCCTCTCAATAAAATAATATTTCATCAGAATTTAAAACAACGAATATTTGAATATCTTTCTCTACTGTTAAATAATGATTGGTCATCAGAATTGGGTAAATTCAGGTCTCTCTTAAAACACAAATCAATATACAATGCTGAGTTTTGGTTTTTTGGTGCAGATTTCTACACTTACATTTGGAATATCTACTAGGAAATCATATAAGAAATCAGGAGAAAGCATGAGAAATGAGTGCTGGGATACAACACATAGACTCTAAAACAGTTCATAATAGGTCTAAGAGGCAGTAGGGAAATGGTAATAAAAGAAATGAGAGAAATTATTTCTTTTCTAATCATATCCGTATCTTATTATAATAGTATTTTTTCTGCCTTCTTGAGATGCTGCTGATTCTCAAATCTTCAGCCACTGGAGAGCAAAAGCAATCAACAGTAAATCGACAAATAAGTCAGTAAGTTCAAACTCCTAAATCAATTAGTAAGATTAAACTCTTGAAACATATTTCAACTTTGCAAAGGAGATAGTGACATAGCCTGTGCTGCTGTGGGCAGTATAAAGTGAAAAACTGATTTTTTTTTATTTGTTCTGAAAATTTCCACGTTTATAATGACTGCAGAAACCTTAACAGAATATGTAACCATTACATTTAAGTGTCTCTTCAGACTTACTAAATTTTAAAAAACTAGATGGGACTTGAAAAATCATCTTGTGACTAATTCATCTTCATTTTATAGAGGACAGGGTTACACATTTGAATTTATATTTCCATTTTGCTAAGTATAAAATTAAAGAAAATAGACACTTTTACCGAGTGATATCTTGATTCAAATGACACTCCTTTGGCATCGAAGGCAGTGCTAGACATCCATTTATTCACCTTTAAAAGTTACAACTATTGAACATTAAGAAACACTTTGAATAAGAAAGACACTAAAGCAAATAAGCAAATAATGCTTTTTCCTCTTCTCTTACAATAGGAAACAGAAGCAAGGTAAGAAAAAGGCACTTACTGATGACAGAGTCTAAACCAGCAGTAAATAAATAAATAAGTAAATAAATAAGCTTTCTATATTTTTTAATATAACTATATAGGAGATTGGTCAGGGTGGTGGGAAAAGTTATAAGAAAAAGTTATAGGGCAAGATGCAAACCTTCTTGGAAGGCCAGGAGGTTTTGCAAAAGCTTCAGCAGAGAATTATGACTGAAAGCAGCTGATTCTCCCATCTGGAGTCTGAAGGCAAAGGTTAGATAACAAGGGAATGTAAAGGAGCTTATCTAGATAAATTTGTTGACTCCTGTCTCCAGAAACCAACCTTTTATCATTCGGCTCAGGGCTGCTCTCTCCCTGGGGGGGATCAACAATGTTAATTACCCACAAACTGTTTGTGCCAAACCTTTGTCTATATATATATACATCTCACAATTTCTTCATCTACTTGTTGATTGATGGGCATTTGGGCTGTTTCCATATTTTTACAACTGCAAATTGCTCTGCTACAAATATGCATGTGCAAGTATCTTTTTTTGTATAAATCTCACGACTTCTGGCCAAGCGTGGCGGCTCATGCCTATAATTTCAGCACTTTGGGAGGTTGAGGCCGGCGGATCACAGAGGTCAGAAGTTCCTGACCAACATGGAGAAACCCTGTCTCTACTGAAAATACAAAATTAGCTGGGTGTGGTGGCACACACCTGTAATCTCAGCTACTCAGGAGGCTGAGGCAGGAGAATTGCTTGAACCCAGGAGGCGGAAGTTGTGGTGAGACGAGATTGTGCCTTTGCACTCCAGCCTGGGCAACAAGAGCGAAACTCCATCTCCCCCACCAAAAAAAAGAAAAGAAAATCTCATGGCTTATTTTCCTCTGGGTAGAAATCCGGTAGTGGGATTGCTAGATCAAATGGTGGTTCTACTTTTAGTTCTTTAAGGAGTCTTCACACTGTTTTCTACAGTGGTTACTGCATTCCCACCAGCAGTGTAGAAGTGCTCCCTTTTCACCACATGCACATCTACATCTATTATTTTTTTGATTGTTTGATTATGGCCATTCTTGCAGGAGTAAAGTAATATCACATTGTGGTTTTGATTTGCATTTCTCTGATCATTAATGATGTTGAGTGTGTCTGTGTTTGATATCTTCAATTTGTTTCTCTTTACCTTAGTGGTAGTGTATATAATAAAAAAAATACTGCCATGAAATCTCAGAAAAAAGTACGTTCTCTAGTGTAAACAGGGAAAATTTTAGTAATCGTAGCACAAATCGCTGGAAGTATTTTTTCAATCTTTGAGACAATATTGATATGCATCACAAAAATGTGTGTTCTCTTAAGGATTTAAACTATAGCAATTAATATTGGCCTTGTACATTTATGCTGTATTAATGATCCTTCAAAATGAACAATATTTTCATTTCATAGAAAAGATCTCTTGTTTTTATAATCTAACCAAAATTTAAGTATAATATACATTATGGTACAATTTTGGTGAGACTATATATTCGATACATAGATACAATTTTGGTGAAACTAATTATTAGGAATAATGGACAGAGCTTCATTCATGGATATTCTAGGACTAGCATCCAATGATAAATGTGATGTGAACCTAGTGCTCAGATCTTGATTTCTGATACCATTGTCCAATAAAAGGACTGGTGCTCCTTAGAAACATGGCTGACTCAAGGACTGGGAGAGGGAATATACAAGATGAGCCTTGAGCATCCCATAGCACCAGAAAGTAAAGCAGTGCTCAAAAATAAGAGCATGGAGGGATATCAAAGTGACACAGGAGCCAGCTGAAAGAGCTTCCAGTAGTCAAAGATAGACCAATGTGAGCAATAAAATAATGTATTGCTATATTGTAGCCTACAGTATATTTTTAATTATAAATATACATAATGAACATCCATACTAATATGAATAAATGATTGAATAAATAAATGGAAGAGAAGAGAAAAATCCCATGGTTACAAAAACTCCAGTTTATTTGTATATCCCCTTTTAAGGAGGTGGAGCATAACTCCCACTCCTTAAATGTGAGTCCACAGTGACTTGCTTCCAAACAGTAGAGTATGGAAAGGGGGTAATAACTTTATAATGAAGAAACATGGCAAACATTACCAC
Source organism: Macaca nemestrina (assembly GCF_043159975.1). Classification (NCBI taxonomy): domain Eukaryota; kingdom Metazoa; phylum Chordata; class Mammalia; order Primates; family Cercopithecidae; genus Macaca; species Macaca nemestrina. The sequence continues at coordinate 29,627,184 of NC_092127.1, forward strand.
CACCATGTGTCAAAGTTATATCAACAGTGATAATACAGATTGATAGAATGTAACCTCAAGATAATGTGATGCAAATGCCACTTTACTTCTGTGGTTTTCTTTCCAAAACTATATAACCTCAGTCTAACCAAGAGACTAACATCAGACAAAACCAATATGAGGGACCTTCTACAAAATACCTGATAATTACTTCTCTAAACTATCAAGGTCATCAAAACCAGGAAGTCTGAGAAACTGTCTTTACCAAGAAAAGCCTTACAAGATATGATGGTTAAATATAACATGGTACCTAGGAACAGAAAAATCTCATTAAGGAAAAACGAATGAAATCTGAATAAAGTATGGGTTTTAGTAAATAATAATTAATATTAGTTCATTAATTGTGATGAATATATCAGAACAATGTAAGGTGTTGGCAACAGGGAAATCTGGTTGTGGAAAAATTGTAGGTTTTGTAAACCTAAAACTGTTATAAAATGCTTAGTTTAAAAAAACCTCATGTGAAATGTTCTGTATTTGAGCAATGGGTAAAATCTCTTTTTTATGTGGATGCAATCACTATAGAATTATTTAGGATACTTTTCCTAGACCAACCATATCCTCTGTTTCTTATAGATAAAACTGGAGAATATTTTAGAAAAATTGATAATGACTTATTCATCAAGCATTTATGAGCTCCTAATATCTTCACTGCTGAGGATAATAATTTTAATGTGTGAGAGTGAGTAGGAAAAATGAGGTACAGTTATACTTTTCATGCATGATCTTAATCTTAACAACGGATTTTTACATATGAGAACAAGGAAGTTGTAAAAAGTGTCGGTGATTCTCAATTTTATGAGAAGGATGACATATAATTAAAAGTCCTAAAAGAATCTCCAACTGAGGAGAAATAAAACTGGAACCATAATTCCAAGCATGTCGTTTAAGCCCAGGTCTTGTTGTCGCTGTAATTATAGCCACAGATGTTTCCATTTTAACTGCAGGAAAGACAAACAGGTGTAACAGGTGTCAGGCTTAAGTCACAGAAATTCAAGCTTCTACTTCCTAATGGAAACTACATGATTCACCTTTATATCATCAGGGTGAGTTGCTTATTAAAGTTCAATGAGATAGGAAATTGTCCAGGATATTTATGAAATAACTAATTAAAGCTAATGATTATCCACATATGTGGATAAATATAAACATTAAGATAATTTCTCCAAATATGTTCTATTCATTCAATCTAGGGCCTAGAAAACTTTCTTAAATGCAAAACTATAAATAACAGAAAATTATTTTAGCCTCAAACCAGAGCACCTTAAATATCTTCATAATTGCAAGGGGAAAACTTGGAGAGCTTATATAAATTTGATCAGCAACACCTTTGCCAATGTTATGTAAATTTTATCAAATTGTTTTTTGCCAAATAATTTTCTATAATATTAAGTTATACCATGATTATAGCAGCTTTACAAACAAGGATTATTTTAAAGCAGGCACCATAAACTTAATAGAATCAAAGTCCTTTACTTCTCAAAAATATAAATAGTTTCTCGTTAGCCTGACAAACATAAGAATGAGGAGAAAATTAAATAATGTATTTGAAACCACTCTGTAAATTTGAAAATACCATAAATATATATCATTATACTTTTTTTGCTCTAGATTTTTACAAGAAATCATGCTATTCCTTTATAAATGGCATTTATATTTTCATTCTTAACAAAGGCAAGGCCGGGCGCGGTGGCTCAAGCCTGTAATCCCAGCACTTTGGGAGGCCGAGGTGGGTGGATCACGAGGTCAGGAGATCGAGACTATCCTGGCTAACATGGTGAAACCCCGTCTCTACTAAAAATACAAAAAACTAGCAGGGCGAGGTGGCGGGCGCCTGTAATCCCAGCTACTTGGGAGGCTGAGGTGGGAGAATGGCGTGAACCCGGGAGGCGGAGCTTGCAGTGAGCCGAGATCACGCCACTGCACTCCAGCCTGGGAGACACAGCGAGACTCCGTCTCAAAAAAAAAAAAAAAACAAAAAAAAAACAAAGGCAAAGTTACTTGTTGAATTTGTTGACTAGTAAATTATGCCATTTGCAGTAAGTGGTCATAATAATTTGATTATAAATATACAAATCTGATTGTCCAGCTAGTTGGCAGTACTTTTAAAGTTTTTATTAAATCAAAATATATATATACAGAACAGCACACATACCATAAGTTCATAAGCTTAATGACTTTAACAGAGTATACTCATTTAATGAGCACCCATAACAGGCATTATTAGGTTATCAGCATCAGAAGTCCCTCAAATGCCTCCTCCAGTCACTACCCCAACTATATTCACTTCTCACAGCACAAGTCATTTTTCTCTGTTTTGAACTTTACTTACATAGACCCATTTAATATGCAGACTTTTGTATCTCGGTTCTTTCACTCATCATTTATGCTTATCTGATCCTTCCAGATTATTAGGTACAGTATTTTGTTCATTTTCATTGCTGTATGGCACTACGTTTTGTGAGGACACTATAATATATTTACCCCTTCCTCTCTTAGCAGGTATTTGGATAGTGTTCAATTTGAGACTAATACAAACATGGCTATTGTGAACATTCTACTACACAACTTTTGGTGAATATATGTACACATTTTTATTGGATTTCCAGGCTTTTGATTATGTCTATGGTTTTCCTTAACAGATACTACTACCAGCTTTTGACAAATAGAAATTTACTTAATAGTTAGTGAACACTTTTCCTTAAAAATAAAGTACAAATAAACTCTCCTGCAAAATAAATAGGGAAGAAAACTTAACCTACCTCTGAACCCTTGGTTAAGTACCAAGAAGGAAATATATCTATCATAAAAAATGTTCAAATAAATAGAATAAAATCGTTTTCAGTTATTTTATATATAAAAAAATCTCATTTGGGGCTACTCTTCAAATGGTTGACTTTTGAGAAAGGCATGTGATAGTATAGGTGATGTATTCTCAATTTTGACTTTGTGAATAATGAAAAGAATGCTTATTGGGGCATGCAGCAGCATCCAAAATGCCCTTTCACCATATAACATGTCAGAGTAACAGATGGCATACTCTGTAAAGAAAATTAATTTAAATAAGTCAAGTAAAAACACCTACCATTTTTGATAGAAAATACAATTTTGTATAAGAAGTTAATCTTACTTATTGCCCACCTGGACAGGTAATGTATTCAGGCTTTTCCAATCTATTCCTTTGTGATAAAACAGACTTGAAACTCTCATCATGAGTGCTACAACTTCTCAAACCCATCTGCGTTTAATGTGCTCTCATCATATTTATCACTCATTTATAGAATTTTTTGTTTCCAATTAACAGAATTTGCCTCCTGTTCCTATACTGTACTGACAACAGGAAACTATCCATTTTAAGCAATGACCTAAGACTTGAAAAAATATGACGATGTGATTACGATTCTTTAGTAAGTTATATGTTACCCATATACAGTGTTTCTCTGTTCTAAGTATAGATTTATAAATAAAATGTGTTATTTTTGAAACATTTTATTTTATAAATTTTACATTTTCTTATTATCAGTTACAAATATTGAAACATGCGATGCTTCTCCTTACTATAATAAATTTACAAAAGACATTTATCTACATGATGTTAATATCCACTTTATATGCTAATGTCAGAATGTATTGACCTTCAAAACACTGAATATAACTTTCTTATCAGTAATATTATATAAGAATATCTTCATTGACTATTTAAACATATTGAAAATTATCAACACTAGAGTTTGTATCTGCATGTGTATATGTATGGAAGTACGTGTATAAATCTGTGTACTTGCACATAAATTTAGGTGTAAATAGATTAGTCATGTATACATAATGGCTCAATAAATATGAATGTTATTAGTCGTTAACTCAAGAATCATCTTCAGTTTTCTATTATGTTCAATGCACTGTGCTAAAAATTGGAAGTATGACAAGACTGAGCACGACAAGTAAAATATGGCCTAGAAAGGAATGTAATACATGCACACAAGCGAGCATAAGTTACAAAATGATATGAGCCATGAGAAAGGTACACAGCAATACTTGGTTTGTGAGGGTAGTGTTGTATTTTATGGAGAGTGAGGAGCATGGAAGAATGATAAAAACAAGATGTGAGTTTTCAAAATGATTGGGGAGGGACTAGAATTATGGATATGAGAGAGAAGCACAATATGCAGGAAGAATAACATAGGCAAAGGCATGGAGCCAGGGCAAGAGATTGAAAGCAGTTTCATTTAATTGAGGTAGAAAGTATAACTAAGGGAAGGAATAGTAGGTAGAGATACGCTATGTCAATTTCCTCTGACCCAGATGATATAGTCACCCTAATTCTGTCATAACTAAGTAGCAAGTTTCCACTGGGTCACTTATATTCTTAAATCTTTCTTCTCTTATACATACAACATGTAAGTTGGACAGGATCAAATGTTTCCAAACACAAATTCATGAAACTCCAGCGGTAAATTCATGTTATGAATAATATGTGATATTTAATTACATGCACATATAAACATTTCCATATGAAGATGATATGTCCTTCTACCCCAGTAGACAAATATACTTGAGAAAATTGTGTCATTTAACATTTTTTTTAATGTATACTTTTAGAGATAAAAATTACTATTATTTTGGATAATATAATTTTTTACTCATAAAACTAAAAGAAACTAAAAAAAAGGCCGGGCGCGGTGGCTCAAGCCTGTAATCTCAGCACTTTGGGAGGCCGAGACGGGCGGATCACGAGGTCAAGAGATCGAGACCATCCTGGCTAACCCGGTGAAACCCCATCTCTACTAAAAAAATACAAAAAATTAGCCGGGCGAGGTGGCGGCGCCTGTAGTCCCAGCTACTCGGGAGGCTGAGGCAGGAGAATGGCGTGAACCCGGGAGGCGGAGCTTGCAGTGAGCTGAGATCCGGCCACTGCACTCCAGGCTGGGCGACAGAGCCAGACTCCGTCTCAAAAAAAAAAAAAAAAAAAAAACAGAAACTAAAAAAAGATAATAAATAGACAAATCAGAAGTATGTCTGAGAAAAGTATATACATATGATAATATACTCAATGGTTTTATTAGAAAATAATAATAACTACGATAAAAAGAGAATTCCAGGAATAATTTAAACAAAACATGTATAATATCTATGTAAAACAAAATTTAAGAGGCTGATGAAGAAAATAGCATGAATTTCACCTCTCCCTTTTAATCATAACCATCACAGATTGGAAAAATAATCGGAAAGTCTTAGTACCTTCTTGGATAGGTGCATTATATGTTAAAAAACACACATTTTGGCCGGGTGCCGTGGCTCACAGCTGTAATCCCAGCACTTTGGGAGGCCAAGGTGGGCAGATTACAAGGTCAGGAGATCGAAAACATCCTGGTTAACACAGTGAAACCCCGTCTCTATTAAAAATACAAAAAAAATTAGCTGGGCGTGGTGGTGAGCGCCTGCAGTCCCAGCTACTTGGGAGGCTGAGGCAGGAGAATGGCATGAACCTGGGAGGCAGAGCTTGCAGTGAGATTGCATCCCTGCACTCTAGCCTGGGCAATAGAGTGAGGCTCCGTCTCAAAAAAACAAAAAATAAAAATAAAAAAATACACATTTTCTCTAAAAGAAGAACATGTCAATTTTTAGACCTTTTTGGAACCAGAGACACTAATTCTGATATTTTAATGGAAAAATAAATAAGCAAGAATTTCAAAGAACATTCTGACAAGGAACCATATTGAGAAATATATACCTTCTAGATGATACAAAACCACAATTTTTAAAACCATTTTTCTTGTATATGAATAGATAGATCAAAAGAACACATGAAAATGTTAAAAATGGATTAGACTCATAAGATGTTTGATTATAAGAGAACAAAACTAGTGGGGTGAATGAAGATATACTACTTAATAAATAATATTGAAAACACAGAGTAGTCTCAAGACTGTTAAAGTATATTTATAAAATAAACATAAAGAAAAATAAATTACATGTTGTTTAAAGGTTTAAACCCAGAAAAAGAAGTCCATAACAGCATTAGAAGAAAATGTAAGAATTTTTTAAAAGTAAGTCGCGAATAAGAAAAGTATTTCTGAAACAAAACAAAGAACTATAAAGATATAAGTAGATGTGAACACAATTTTTTTTTTTAATTTGCTGAGTACAAAATAAACCATGACAAGAAACAAACTTGAAAAATCACTTGCAACTCACATAACAAGGAAGGAGCTATTTTCTGTTTTTCTTTATGTATGTAACAGATTGAAGATAGCTCTAAGTTTGTTAACACTCCTTCCTTTCAGAGACAGTATATTTCCCTCCCCTTGGCTTCGGACTGACCAATGAATATTTCAAAACTATAGTTAAGCAAACATGAGCTATGCCTGTTTCAGGCCTTTCCTTTAAAAAGATCAGCACTTTCTGCCCTGATTTGGAACCCTGAGGCCCCCATGGCAGTGAGGAAGCCTAACTGGCCATGCTGAGAAACTGCTTGAAGAGAGATACTTGAGTAGCTCTTAGCTGTTTATGTAAATAAATAAGTATTCAGATAACTATAGTTCCAGATGTCATCTGACTGCCATAACAATATAAACACCAAACAAAAACTACCAGCTATGTTCATCAACCATCAAAATCAAAAAAGATAATTATAAATTGTTGATCTGCCATTGAGCTTTCAAGGTGGTTTATGACACAATAGATACAAAAAGAGCCTCTATAAAAACAGTTGCAAAAATACAATAACCAAACACAAAAATGAGCAAAATATATGGTAAATTATATTTTCCAAAGAGGGTAACAAGAGTAGCTTCCACTCCATATGCTCTTCTGTGCTGACTTTTCTACAACCCTAACAAGAGGCCTTTTTCTCCTCACCTCAAATCTAAGCTGACCAAAATCCTTTGACTTACCAATAGAATGCAGATCAAATGACCTTCTGAGGCATCCAAAGTGAAGTTGTAAAGTTTTACAGTTTTTACTTGGGTATCTTAAAACACTCATTCTCAAACTCAACCCACATGAAGCAGCCAAGTGTAGATGCACTCAGCTCACACTGAGGTCCTAGCAAAAACCCAACATCAACTGCAACCATGTAAGTGTACCACTTTGGATATCTAGACTAGATGAGAATTCAGATTATTGAAGTCTTATCTAGTATCTAAGTAAGACTGCCTCAAGAGAGAACTGCTCCCATAAAAATCATGAGACTGGTTTTAGAGCTACTAAATTTGCAAGTAGATTTTTACACAGCAATTGGAAATGAAAATTGTAGCTTATTATATATTTCCATCCCACAATTTGACTTCACAAATAAGAGAGTTGATGTGGATCTGTTCTCTTCATTTTGTCAAATCCGGGTAGGTCTTGTGGTTGCTTCAGCCATATAGGATTATAGAAGGTATGTTATGCTGTGCTATTTCTTGGTTTACTGCCAAATGATCTGGCAGCTTCTACTGCCTGACTCTTTAGAATACCTGTTCTAGGGGAGTTCCTCCTTGGAAGCAAGCTACCAGGTAAAAAGTGTTATAACCTTGGTATAACCATGCCCTTAGAAAGGCAAGTGATGTAGGTGGATTAAAATTAGAAGTCAATACCAAGAGGATCTCTCCCAACTATACAAACATGAAAACTAAACTATACGTTCATGAGCAATTTTTGGGTGAATGATGAAATTAAAGCAAGAAATCATAAAAGAAATTTTGAAATGAATGAAAATAGAGACAAAACATATGACAACTTCTGACATGCAGCAAAAACAGTGCTAAGAGGAAAGTTTGTAGCATTACATGGCAACATCAAAAAGAAACAATTATCTCAAATTAACAACCTAATGCCACACCTCAAAGAACCAATAAAACAAAAACAAACCAAACCTCAAAATAACAGAAGAAAAGAAATGGCAAAGACAACAGCAGAACTAAGTAAAATTGAGACCAAAATAAGGATACAAAGGATCAGTGAAATGAAAAGTTGTTTCTTTGAAAACAGAAACCAAATTAATTGACTGTTAAGTTAACCAAGAAAAACACAGAAGATTCAAATAAGCACAATCAGAAATAAAGGTGGCATTACATTAGATATCACAGAAATACAAAATATCATCAGACACTACTGTGAGTGTCTGTACATGTACAAACTAGAAAACCTAAAGGAAAAGGACATATTCATGAAAATACACAACCCCCCAAGATTGAAACAGGAAGAAATATAAACCTTGAACAGACCAATAACAAGTAATACAATTGAGGCAGTAATGAAAATTATCCTAACAACAACAACAAGCTTAGGACCAGATGAATTCACAGCCAAATTTTACCTGACATACAAAGGGCTCCTACCAATCTTACGGAAACTATTTCAAAACATTGAGGAGAAGGGATTCCTCCCTAACTCATTCTGCAGAACCAGCATAACCCTGATACCAGAATCAGGCAAGGACATAACAGCAACAACAACAAAGATATTACAGACTGATATCCCTGATAATCATAGAGGCAAAAATCCTCAGCAAAATACTAACAAACCAAATTCAGAAGCGTATAACAAAAGATAACACATCCTGATTAAGTGGGTTTTATTCCAGTATGCAAGGATGTTTCAACTTACACATATCGATAAATATGATCCACCACTTAAACCAAATGAAAAACAAAAACCATATGATCATCTCAAGAGATACAGAAAAAAGCATTCAATTAAATGTAGCATTCATTTATTATTATTATTATTATTTTTAATTTATTTATTATTATTATACTTTAAGTTGTAGGGTACATGTGCATAACGTGCAGGTTTGTTACATATGTATACCTGTGCCATGTTGGTGTGCTGCACCCATCAACTCGTCATTTACATCAGGTATAACTCCCAATGCAATCCCTCCCCCCTCCCCCCTCCCCCCTCCCTATGATAGGCCCCGGTGTGTGATGTTCCCCTTCCTGAGTCCAAGTGATCTCATTGTTCAGTTCCCACCTATGAGTGAGAACATGCGGTGTTTGGTTTTCTGTTCTTGTGACAGTTTGCTAAGAATGATGGTTTCCAGCTGCATCCATGTCCCTACAAAGGACACAAACTCATCCTTTTTGATGGCTGCATAGTATTCCATGGTGTATATGTGCCACATTTTCTTAATCCAGTCTGTCACTGATGGACATTTGGGTTGATTCCAAGTCTTTGCTATTGTGAATAGTGCTGCAATAAACATACGTGTGCATGTGTCTTTATAGCAGCATAATTTATAATCCTTTGGGTATATACCCAGTAATGGGATGGCTGGGTCATATGGTACATCTAGTTCTAGATCCTTGAGGAATCGCCATACTGTTTTCCATAATGGTTGAACTAGTTTACAATCCCACCAACAGTGTAAAAGTGTTCCTATTTCTCCACATCCTCTCCAGCACCTGTTGTTTCCTGACTTTTTAATGATCGCCATTCTAACTGGTGTGAGATGGTATCTCATTGTGGTTTTGCTTTGCATTTCTCTGATGGCCAGTGATGATGAGCATTTTTTCATGTGTCTGTTGGCTGTATGAATGTCTTCTTTTGAGAAATGTCTGTTCATATACTTTGCCCACTTTTTGATGGGGTTGTTTGTTTTTTTCTTGTAAATTTGTTTGAGTTCTTTGTAGGTTCTGGATATTAGCCCTTTGTCAGACGAGTAGATTGCAAAAATTTTCTCCCATTCTGTAGGTTGCCTGTTCACTCTGATGGTAGTTTCTTTTGCTGTGCAGAAGCTCTTTAGTTTAATGAGATCCCATTTGTCAATTTTGGCTTTTGCTGCCGTTACTTTTGGTGTTTTAGACATGAAGTCTTTGCCCATGCCTATGTCCTGAATGGTACTACCTAGGTTTTCCTCTAGGATTTTTATGGTATTAGGTCTAACATTTAAGTCTCTAATCCATCTTGAATTAATTTTCGTATAAGGAGTAAGGAAAGGATCCAGTTTCAGCTTTCTACTTATGGCTAGCCAATTTTCCCAGCACCATTTATTAAATAGGGAATCCTTTCCCCATTTCTTGTTTCTCTCAGGTTTGTCAAAGATCAGATGGCTGTAGATGTGTGGTATTATTTCTGAGGACTCTGTTCTGTTCCATTGGTCTATATCTCTGTTTTGGTACCAGTACCATGCTGTTTTGGTTACTGTAGCCTTGTAGTATAGTTTGAAGTCAGGTAGCGTGATGCCTCCAGCTTTGTTCTTTTGACTTAGGATTGTCTTGGAGATGCGGGCTCTTTTTTGGTTCCATATGAACTTTAAAGCAGTTTTTTCCAATTCTGTGAAGAAACTCATTGGTAGCTTGATGGGGATGGCATTGAATCTATAAATTACCTTGGGCAGTATGGCCATTTTCATGATATTGATTCTTCCTATCCATGAGCATGGTATGTTTTTCCATTTGTTTGTGTCCTCTTTTATTTCACTGAGCAGTGGTTTGTAGTTCTCCTTGAAGAGGTCCTTTACATCCCTTGTAAGTTGGATTCCTAGGTATTTTATTCTCTTTGAAGCAATTGTGAATGGAAGTTCATTCCTGATTTGGCTCTCTGTTTGTCTGTTACTGGTGTATAAGAATGCTTGTGATTTTTGCACATTAATTTTGTATCCTGAGACTTTGCTGAAGGTGCTTATCAGCTTAAGGAGATTTTGGGCTGAAACAATAGGGTTTTCTAAATATACAATCATGTCATCTGCAAACAGGGACAATTTGACTTCTTCTTTTCCTCACTGAATACCCTTGATTTCTTTCTCTTGCCTAATTGCCCTAGCCAGAACTTCCAACACTATGTTGAATAGGAGTGGTGAGAGAGGGCATCCCTGTCTTGTGCCAGTTTTCAAAGGGAATTTTCCAGTTTTTGCCCATTCAGTATGATATTGGCTGTGGGTTTGTCATAAATAGCTGTTATTATTTTGAGGTACGTTCCATCAATACCGAATTTATTGAGCGTTTTTAGCATGAAGGGCTGTTGAATTTTGTCAAAAGCCTTTTCTGCATCTATTGAGATAATCATGTGGTTCTTGTCTTTGGTTCTGTTTATATGCTGGATTATGTTTATTGATTTGCGAATGTTGAACCAGCCTTGCATCCCAGGGATGAAGCCCACTTGATCATGGTGGATAAGCTTTTTGATGTGTTGCTGAATCTAGTTTGCCAGTACTTTATTAAGGATTTTTGCATCGATGTTCATCAGGGATATTGGTCTAAAATTCTCTTTTTTAGTTGTGTCTCTGCAAGGCTTTGGTATCAGGATGATGTTGGCCTCATAAAATGAGTTAGGGAGGATTCCCTCTTTTTCTATTGATTGGAATAGTTTCAGAAGGAATGGTACCAACTCCTTTTGTACCTCTGGTAGAATTCAGCTGTGAATCCATCTGGTTCTGGACTTTTTTTGGTTGGTAGGCTACTAATTATTGCCTCAATTTCAGAGCCTGCTATTGATTCAATTTCTTCCTGGTTTAGTCTTGGAAGAGTGTAAGTGTCCAGGAAATTATCCATTTCTTCTAGATTTTCCAGTTTATTTGCATAGAGGTGTTTATAGTATTCTCTGACGGTAGTTTGTATTTCTGTGGGGTCGGTGGTGATATCCCCTTTATCATTTTTAATTGCGTCGATTTGATTCTTCTCTCTTTTCTTCTTTATTAGTCTTGCTAGTGGTCTGTCAATTTTGTTGATCTTTTCAAAAAACCAACTCCTGGATTCATTGATTTTTTGGAGGGTTTTTTGTGTCTCTATCTCCTTCAGTTCTGCTCTGATCTTAGTTATTTCTTGCCTTCTGCTAGCTTTCGAATGTGTTTGCTCTTGCTTCTCTAGTTCTTTTAATTGCGATGTTAGAGTGTCAATTTTAGATCTTTCCTGCTTTCTCTTGTGGGCATTTAGTGCTATAAATTTCCCTCTACACACTGCTTTAAATGTGTCCCAGAGATTCTGGTATGTTGTATCTTTGTTCTCATTGGTTTCAAAGAACATCTTTATTTCTGCCTTCATTTCGTTATGTACCCAGTAGTCATTCAGGAGCAGGTTGTTCAGTTTCCATGTAGTTGAGCGGTTTTGATTGAGTTTCTTAGTCCTGAGTTCTAGTTTGATTGCACTGTGGTCTGAGAGACAGTTTGTTATAATTTCTGTTCTTGTACATTTGCTGAACCCTTAATAATCTAAGCATCAAAAGAGGATATCTCAAAATACTAAAAGATGTATATGACAAACCCATAGCCAACATTATACTGAATGGGGAAAAGTCAAAAGCATCTTCCTTAAAAACTGGAACAAGATAAGAATGCCCATTCTCACCACTCCTATTTAACATTGTACTGGAAGTCCTAGCCAAAGCAATCAGACAAGAGGAATAAAGAAAAAGCATTAAAATTCCAAGAATAAGTCAAATTATCTCAGTTCTTCGATGACATGATCTTATACCTAACCTTAAAGATGCCTCCAAAAGACTCCTAGACTTCAAACATTACCCTAGTAAAGTTTCAGGATACAAAATTAATGCACAAAAATCAGTACCATTTCTATACACCAATAACGTTCAAGCTGAGAATGAAATCAAGCACTCTATTCCATTTACAATATACACAACATGCACAAAACACCTGGGAATAAATACATTTAACCCAAGGAAGTGGAAGATCTCTACAAGGAGAATTATAAAACACTGCTGAAAGATATCATAAGTGACAGAAACAAATGAAGAAACATCCCATGCTCATGGATTGAAAGAATCAACATTGTTGAAAAGACCATACTGTACAAAACAATCTACAGATACAATTCCTATCAAATTATCAATCTCATATTTCAAAGAATCAGGAAAAAAATCTTAAAATTTATATGCAACTAAAAAACTGCAAATAGCCAAAGCAGACTTGAGCAAAAAGAATGAAGCTGGAGGCATTCCCCTACCTGATTTCAAATTATAATCCAAGCTATAGTAACCAAAACAGCATGGGGAAAGGATCCCCTTTTCAATAAATGATGTTGGGAAAATTGGACTGCTATATGCAGAAAAGTGAGACTGGAACCCTATCTCTCATAGGGTTCCATATACAAAAATTAACTCATGATGGACTTAACATTTAAATGTAAGATCTGAAACTATAAAAATCCTAGAAGAAAACCTAGAAAAAACTCTTGTGGACATTGGTCTAGGCAAAGAATTTATGACTAATACCTCGAAATTAAATGCAGCAAAAACAAAAACAAACAAATGAGACTCAAACTAAAAAGCTCTGCAGAGCAAAAAAAAAAAAAAAAATTGGCAACAGAGTAAACAGAGTAAACAGACAACGCACAGAATAGGAAAAAGTATTTGCAAACCATGCATCTGACAAAGGACTAATATGAGTAATCTACAAGGAACTCAACTCAACAAGAAAAAACAAACAACTCCGTTAAAAAGTGGGCAAAGGACTGAACAGAGATTTTTCAAAAGAAAACATACAATTGCCCAATAAATATATGAAGAAATGTTCAAAATTGCTCATTATCAGAGAAATTCAAATTAAAACCACAGTGAGACACCATCTCACCAGTCAAAATAACTATGACAAAAAGTCAAAAAACAACAGATGTTGGCCGGGATGCAGAGGAAAGGGAACAGTTATCCACTACTGGTGGGAATGTAAATTAGGAGATTTCTCAAATAACTAAAAATAGTACCTACCAGTTGATCCAGCAATCCCGTGACTGGCTATCCATGCAAAGAAAAAGAAATCATTATATCAAAAAGGCTCTGCACTTGTATGTTTACTGCAACACTATTTATAATAACAAAGTCATGGAATCAACCTAAGTGTCCATCAACTTAGGACATTTAGATGATAGCATAAAGAAAATGTGGCATATACACATTTTGAAATACTATGCAATCATAAAAGAAAATAAAATCATGTCCTTTGCAGAAACATGGATAAAGCTGGAGGCCACTGCCCTAAGTGAAATGGCTGAAAAACAGAAAACCAAATATCACATATCCTCACTTATAAGTGGGAACTAAACAATGGGCACACATGGACATACAGAGAGAAATAATAGACACTGGAGACCTCAAAGAAGGGGGATCGAGAGGTGGATAGCGGTTGAAAATTATCTATTTTGTACAATGTTCACTATTCGGAGGATTGGTATACTAGAAGCCAAAACTTTAAAATTACACAATATATCCATGTAAGAAACCCGCACATGTGTCAACTGAATCTATAAAACTTTCAAAAATTATAAAATAAGAAAAGAAAAGAGAGGCAAGCCATGTGGCATGGTCTCGGAATACAAGATATCATGTGGAGAAAGAGTGGCAATGAATACCTCATGGGCAGATAATGGTCCCCAAAAATGTCTGTGCTCTAATCCCCAGAACATGTGATTATGTTACCCTACATGGTAAAAGCAACTTTGCATATGGGACTAAGAATATAAACCTTAAAACAGAGATATTATTCTGGATTATTAGGCTTTTACAAATGGAAGAGGAATGTCAAACATTGAGTCAGAGAGATGCAATAAAAGTAAAAAGAGGATAGATTAAAAGGAATATACAGAGAGAAGACACAGCCTGCCGATGCTGTCTGAAAATGGAAGAAGAGGGCCATGAGCCAAAGAACATGGGCAGCTTCTAGTGAGCTACAAAGATTCCTCACTTAAACTGACAGTCAAGAAGAAAACAGAAACCTCAACATATAGCTGAGGTAAAAATCTGAGTCAGTGAGAGCTGAATTCTGTCAATAGCCCAAGTAAGCAGGAAATAGACAATACCCTAGCCTAGCACCTCCAGAAAGGAGGCACTAATAATTTAAAGGAGGCTCTAGACAATTATTGATTGCCTCTATCAACAATTTTGTTTTAGCCCAGTGAGTAGTATGTCAGATTTTTGACCTACAAAACTGTAAGATAAAAAATGTGTGTTGTTTAAGCCACTACGTTAATGATAATTGGTATGGCAGCAATATAAAACTTATGCAAGTACCAAACAACCAGATGTAAATAAACTATTTTGGACATTCACACCAGATAAAGTTTCAGGTTACTCCAGCCCTAGCTCCTGAGCTGCCATGTGACTGCAATTGCATAAAATACCAACCTAAAGCTGCTGGATTGATCCCAGCCAACCCCACAGAAAAATAAAATAGATAACAAACTGTAGTTTTAAACACCAACTTGGGGAGTTATTTTTACAGAGAAATAGAGAATTTGAAGAGAAATAGCATTTAAACAGGGAATTGACAAAATTTTTTTTTAAAAAGCAAAATGTTTTCAAACATAGGGAAAGGCACTCAATCCCACTGGTACTAAGGAAAATGAAAATTTGCAAGTATAATAAGAAACTTACCATTTAAGCTTTAACATATAAAGAGTTAGTAAGTCGGCCAGGCACGGTGGCTCACACCTTTAATCCCAGCACTTTGGGAGGCCAAAGAAGGTGAATCACGAGGTCAGGATATCGAGACCATCCTGGTTAACATGGTGAAACCCTGTCTCTACTAAAAATACAAAAAATTAGCCGGGTGTGGTGGCGGGCGCCTGTAGTCCCAGCTACTCAGGAGGCTGAGGCAGGAGAATGGCATGAACTCGGGAGGCAGAGCTTGCAGTGAGTCAAGATCATGCCACTGCACTCCAGCCTGGGCAACAGAGCAAGACTCCATCTCAAAAGAAAAAGAAAAAAAAAAAAGAGTTAGTATAGTAAGTCTTCACTTTCATCCTTATGATATGGAAAAACTGAACAAATTGAAAATCAATTATTTTACTAAAAGTGGACCCCTTCCTTACACCTTATATGAAAATTAACTCAAGACAGATTAGACTTAAACATAAGACCTAAAACCATAAAAACCCTAGAAGAAAACCTAGGCAATACCATTCAGGACATAGGCATGGGCAAAGACTTCATGACTCAAACACCAAGAGCAATGGCAACAAAAGCCAAAAGTGACAAATGGGATCTAATTAAACTGAAGAGCTTCTGCACAGCAAAAGAAACTATCATCAGAGTGAAGAAGCAACCTACAAGATGCGAGAAAATTTTTGCATCTATTCATCTGACAAAGGGCTAATATCCAGAATCTATAAGGAACTTAAACAAATTTACAAACAAACAAACAGCTCCATCAAAAAGTGGGTGAAGCATATGAACAGACACTTCTCAAAAGAAGACATTTATGTGGCAAACAAACATATGAAAAAAAAACTCATCATCACTGGTCATTAGAGAAATGCAAATCAAAGCCACAATGAGATACCATCTCATGCCAGTTACAATGGGGAAAATTAAAAAGTCAGCAAACAACAGATGCTGGAGAGGTTGTGGACAAATAGGAATGCTTTTACACTGTTAGTGGGAGTGTAAATTAGTTCAACCATTGTGAAAGACAGTGTGGTGATTCCTCAAGTATCTACAACAGAAATAGCATTTGATCCAGCAATCCCATTATTGAGTATATACCCAAAGGGTTATAAATCATTCTACTATAAAGACACATGCACATGCATGTTTATTGCAGCACTGTTCACAATAGCAAAGACTTGGAACCAACTCAAATGTCCATCAAGAATAGACTGGATAAAGAAAATGTGGCACACATATACCAGGGAATACTATGCAGCCATAAAAAAAAATGAGTTCATGTCCTTTGCAGGGACACAGATAAAGCCGGAAAACATCATTCTCAGCAAATTAACGCAGGAACAGAAAACCAAACACCGCATGTTCTCACTCATAAGTGGGAGTTGAATAATGAGAACACATAGACACAGAGAGGGGAACATCACACACCGGGGCCTATTGGGAGGAGTGGTGGGTGGCTAGGGGAGGGATGGCATTAGGAGAAATACCTAATGTAGGTGACGGGTTGATGGGTGCAGCAAACCACCATGGCACGTGTATACCTATGTAACAAATCTGCACACTACACATGTATCCCAGAAATTAAAGTATAATTTAAAAAAATACAAAAGTAAAAAAGATTGAAATGAAATATTTTAAAATCTGAAAGAATAAAAACCCCAACAACCTTGAGCTGTTACAGAACTATCTTTCAAAAATAAAACAAAACAAAAAATAAAGACTTTCTCAGACAAATACTGACTGAGTGAATTTGCTGCCAGGACTTTTACATTGAAGAAAATGTTAAAATGATTAATTTAGACAGGAGAAAAATAGTATAGGTTAGAAATTTGGATTTACATAAAGAAAAAAAGAAGGCCAAAAGAGAAGGAATAAATTAAAGTCAAAATAACTTTTTAATTTTTTATTCTTAATTGATTTTGAAATAACTTTTAAAGTTATTTTGCTGTTTTAATGTGCTTGAATTCCTGCTCTTTAAATCAAGGTACCTTGAAACTTGCCACTTCTTTTTTTTTTTTTAGATATATCATAAGTTGGTCTTTAAGATTTACAATTAATAAGGTTAGGAAATAGTTTTGTGAAATGTGATTGAAAACTTTATATAAAATTCCAAAATTTTATCGTTTTTATACAACAAAAATTAATTTGAATTAAAAGACTTTCTCAACTTATAGGTAAACTGGATAACTGAAGCCTCATATACTAGGCTGCTTTATACCTTAATCTTAGTTTTTCCAATCTCCTGACCAGATTGCCTAAAACAGTTGTTCTGTAAACACATATGTTTCTCCCAAATATCTTTAAGCTTTTTGAAGAAAGAGTCATGTCTTTTTTTAATCTTTGCTTTCCTAGTGTCTAGTACAGTGTCTGACACATAACTATTTCTTGAAGAATTATGCAAAAAAGGGGAAATATTATTTTGGGATAGAAATAGATTTTCAGTAGACGTTATTCTGCAGTATGGGACAACCTGGACACAAGAATATCTGTGTGAGGCACTGGATAACTGTCATGGCTGGGGAAAGAAATATGGATGTAAGATATGGCAAGGGAGACAGCAAAGAATCAAAGTTGCATTTTATTCATTGGCAATTTTTCTGAAAGTTCTGATGGTAGCAGACTCTTCATATTGTCAAAATAAGTTTCTTTTTATTTCTAAGGATTACCAATACCGAGTAAGTCCTTATTAGCACATGAAAGAAGTATAAACTTTTTCAAGAATGATCTCCAGCAAAGTGACCTTGCATAAAGAAGAGTACCCTTTTGTGAAACCTGGTAGAGAGCAGCTACAGCTAAGTGTTAGAGCAATTCATTTAGGTAGGATGTTGGGGTCGAGGATGAGCCCTGGAAGCCTCTGATCCACCCTGCAACCACAAAGTTCGGACCTCTGTTACTGACTGCCAGGGTAAGGACTTCTCCCATAGTGTGGCTTATAGACCCTTTGTAAAAAAAGGCTTGTGGAAAAAAGCAAGCTATGTTGAAATGTTCTGTCCCACGTGGACATTCATATTTTATTTATTTAAGCTTTGTGTTTCTTTCTCCTGAACTGTCTGAACCTTTTAGATCCCTATTTTCTACACCAGGATGTGATGAATAACCAGGTATCTATGTAAAAGCTACTGTTTCTTTCTCCATATTTTTCCTTAAATACATTAAATACTGTTCCAGACAACATGTGTGTCTTGAAATGACTTCTCTTCTTGTTTGACAAAGACCAAATATTGTGAGAATTGAAATATATTTCTTAAATAAATAGTGTGCCATGTGGATCACTCTGAATTAAACTTACTCAATAAGGTTTAGATGGTTATTGTGTATTTTTGAAAAATCTCCTTAAAATATTTTTACTTAAAATTAGGATTCTCTCTAAGCAAAATGAAGTAGAAGTCAATTCATATTTCAAATTGGAAAATATTTAACTAATATATGTAAGTTTTCTCCTTTCATTTTTCCCTCAACAACAAATACTTCCAGTCACACAACATAAGTAAGAAGGGCTTATTGTGTCTGTACACACTTTTTCTTTGATCTACATTTTGCAGGACCCTTTATAGGAATTCTGATTCAGGAACTTGGATTCATGAGTTTGGTTTTTTAGCTGCATCCAGTTACTGAGCAGATTTAACAAGCTGCTATTAGCAATCAGGGCTATGAGCCATGAATACACCCACTGAGGCTTTCTTCTAGATTTAATAAAAAGAATTTAAAGAAAATTGAAAAAGAAAGGGTTTTGGAGAGTTGAGTGGGCAATTATCTGAAGCATTGTGTATCAAGAACCAAGGCTTTACTAATTGGTCAATTTTTTATTATCTCTAAAGTTTATTTTCTGCAAGAAAACAGAAAGTGGTGAAATAAAATGTTGTATCTTTATTACCAATTACTAGTCCTGGCAATAACATTTCATAACTGAATCACTGTCATACATTACTATCAAAAGATTACCCACATCCCAAACCAATCCTAATTTTAAAGCTCAAAGCAAAAAGTTGCAAATGCTTACTCTTGCTTTTATGTTGCTGTGATAATAACAGAAAGTAGAACATTATCTATCCTGCATCATGACCAATTTTAATCAAGGAAGGTAGCTAATTTAAATTATGATTCGTAGAATTAGACTAATCACTTTTAATGACTCAGTTCATTCAGTTTTATTTTAATAACGACTTGTTTATCAGCATTTTAATGATTCAAAAAGTAAAGAGGTATATGAAGGAAAAGCAAATGATTTCCCTGTCCTCTCACTTCTAGCTAAACATATGCATTTTTTATTCTAATAAATGTTACCAGATTACTTTGTTTCGAAAGAAGAGGAAATTGCCTAGGGATTCTGCATGAACACAGGTACTAAAATCATTGGAATTTAAGTAATAAAGTAAATGAGACTTCCGTAGACTCCAAAAAGCAAGCATCCATTTTCCTGAAAAGTATCATGTAAGTAAAATATTGATGCGGAGCACATGACCACTCACATATTGCTATTACCAGATAGGATACTTGAAAAGAGAAATGCAGATGAGAATTCTAAAGACAAACGTGATTATTTGTTTACCTCTTTCTTAGTTTGAAGCAAGTGCAAGTTTACTAGTGCATTACCTGCATGAGAATTCACCCTCCTGCCATTAGAATATGAGTGATTTTACCACACACCTCTAACATTGGCTGTTGTCAGACATGTAATGAACAACAATAAAAATAGTGGTTTCATGTATTCAACATCACTCTCCTGGTGATAAGTAGTTTAAGACTCTGTATTTCATGTTTATATTAACCATTTAAAGTCTCTGTCGCTGACATGTGTATTCACACTCTTTGTCAATCTTTTATTTGCCCTTTTCTTGTAAATATTTAGAAGGATATTGGGGAATGTTATACCTTTAACAGAAATTTATGATTTCAATATTTTCTGTTTTAAATGTTAATACTTACTAATATAGTCAAAAAGAAACACAAAGCTTAAATAAATAAAATATGGATGTCCACGAGGGACAGGACATTTCATCAAAGCTTTCTTTTTTCCACAAACTATGACATTGTTTTTTATACCTCAGCATATGGTTTTCTCATTCCTTATGCTTTATTTTGCAGTAATGTTTACATTCGTGTTTAGAAATTCTATTGCATCAAATAGGCTCCTTTGGACGGCATGAGCACATTTTGTTTAACTGTACACATGGAGGCCAGAAATAGTTATTTTTAAATCATTAATTTTAATCTATCTGAAATCTAGCCAATAAATGAGTAACTTGGGAAGCCTTTGAGGCCATTTACTTCTTTGGTATCTCTCTGCCTATTTCTTTTTATTATTATTATTATTATTATTTCAATAGGTTTTGGAGAACAGGTGGTGTTTGATTATATGAATAAGATCCTTAGTGATGATTTCTGAGATTTTTTTGCACCCATCAACCAAGCAGTGTTCACTGTACTCAATGTGTAGTCTTTTATCCCTCACCCCCTCCCACTCTTTCCCCAGAGTCCCTAAAGTCCATTGTATTATCTTACACCTTTGCATCCATTTAGCTTAACTCCCACTTATGAGTGAGAACTTAAAATGTTTGACTTTCCATTTCTGAGTTACTTCACTTAGAATAATAGTCTACAGTTCCATTCAGGTTGCTGCAAATGCCATTCATTCATTCCTTTTTATGGCTGCATCAATTTTCCTGCAAGCGTCAATTTTCATGAAAAGTATTCCATTTATATATATATATATATATAAAATATATATATATCCATTATATATATAGATCCATTATATGTGAGATATATATCACATTTATATATATATATATACACACAAAACCACATTTTCTTTATCTACTTGTTGATTGATGGCCATTTGGGCTGGTACATATTTTTGCAATTGCAAATTGTGCTGCTATAAACATGCATGTACAAGTATCTTTTTTCATATAATGACTTATTTTACTCCAGGTAGACACCCAGGAATGGGATTGCTGGATCAAATAATAGCTCTACCTTTAGTTCTTTAAGGAATCAGCACACTGTTTTTCATAGTGGTTGTATTAGTTTACATTCCCACCAACAGTGTAAAAGTGTTCCCCTTTTCAACATATCCAGGCCAACATTTGTTAGTTTTTAATTTTTTAATTGTGGACATTTTTGCAGGGGTGAGGTGGTTTCACATTGTGGTTTTGATTTGTATTTCCCTAGTAGTTAGTGATGTTGGGTATTTTTCTATATGATTATTGGCCATTTGTATATCTTCTTTTGAGAATTGTCTATTCATTTCCTTAACCCACTTTTTGATGGGATTGATTGATTTTTCTTGCTGATTTGAGTTCTTTGTAGATTCTAAATATTAGTCTTTTGTCAGATGTATAGATTGTGAAGATTTTCTTCCACTCTGTGGGCTGTCTATTTACTCTGCTTGTTATTTCTTTTGTTTTACAGAAGCTCTTTAGTTTAATTAAGCCTCATCTATTTATCAGTTTTTGTTGCATTTGCTTTTGGATTCTTGGTCATGAAGTCTTTGCCTAAACCAATGTCTAGAAGAGTTTTTCCGATGTTATCTTCTAGAATTTTTATAGTTTCAGGTCTTAGATTTAGGTCTTCAATCCATCTTGAGTTAATTTTAGTATAAGGTGAAAGATGAGGATCCAGTTTTATTCTTCTACATGTGGTTTGCCAATGATCCCAGTACCATTTGTTGAATAGGGTGCCCTTCCTCCACTTTATGTTTTTGTTTGATTTGTCACAGATCAATTGTCTGAAAGGATTTGCGTTTATTTCTGGATTCTCTTTTCTGTTCCATTGGTCTATGTGCCTATTTTTATACCAGTACCATGCTGTTTTGGTGACTATGGTCTTACAGTATAGCTTGAAGTTGGGTAATGTGATGCCTCCAGATTTGTTCCCTTGTATGCCAATTTTGCTGAGGGTTTGAATCATTAAGAGATACTGGATTTAGTCAAATGCTTTTTCTGCATCTATTGAGATGATCACATGATTTTTGTTTTCAATTCTGTTTATGTGGTGTATCACCATTACTGATTTGCATATGTCAAACCATTGCTGTATCACTGGTGTGAAACCCATTTGATCATGGTGGATTCTCTTTTCGATATACTATTGGATTCAGTTGGCTAGTATTTCACTGAGAATTTTTGCATCTATGTTTATTAGGGATATTGGTCTGTAGTTTTTGCTGTTATTGTTGTTGTTATGTTCTTCCCTGGTTTAGGTGTTAGGTTGATACTGACTTTGTAGAATAATTTATGGAGGGTTCTCTCTTTCTCTATCCTGTGGAATAGTGTAAATAGGATTGATACTAATTATTTGAAGTCTGATAGAATTCAGCTCTGAATCTGTCTGGTCCGGGACTTTTGCTGACAATTTCTTATTGCCATTTTAATCTTGCTGCTTGTTATTTGTCTGTTCAGAGTTTCTAAGTCTTCCTCGTTTAATCCAGGAGGGTTGTATATTTCCAGGAATTTATCCATCTCCTCTAGGTTTTCTAATTTATGCACATAAAGCTGTTCATAGTAGCCTTGAATAATCTTTTGCATTTCTGTGGTATCAGTAGTAATATCTCTCGTTTCATTTCTAATTGAACTTATTTGGATCTTCTCTCTTCCTTCCTTGGTTAATCCTGCTAATGTTCTATCAGTTTTATCTTTTCAAATATTTTTGTTTCATTTATCTTTTGTATTGTTTTCTGTTGTTGTTGTTTCAATTTCACTTAGTTCTGCTCTGATCTTCATTATTTCTTTCCTTCTGGTGGGTTTGAGATTGGATTGTTCTTCTTTATCCACTTCCATGAAGTGTGTCCTTAAATTGTTTATTTGTGCTGTTTTAGACTGTTTTTGTTTTTGTTTTTGTTTTAGACAGAGTCTCATTCTGTCTCCCAGGCTGTGCAATGGCATGATCTCAGCTCAACCTCCACCTCCCGGGTTCAAGCTATTCTCATGTCTCAGCCTCTGGAGTAACTAGGATTATAGGCACCTGCCACCATGCCCAGCTAATTTTTGTATTTTTAGTAAAGGTGGGGTTTCGCCATGTTGGTCAGGTTGGCATACTTTTTGATGTAGGAATTTAATGCTAGGAACTTTTCTCTTAGCACCACTTTTGCTGTATCCCAGAGGTTATTATAGGTTGTGTCACTATTATTCTTCAGTTCAAAACAATTTTTTAATTCCATTTTGATTTCATTGTTGACCCAAAAATCAGCAAGAGCAGGTTATTTAATTTCCATGTATTTGCATGGTCTTGAAGGTTCCTTTTGGAGTTAATTCCCAATTTTATTCCACTGTGGTCTGAGAGAATACTTAATATAATTTTGATTTTCTTAAATTTACTGAGACTTGTTTTGTGGCCTACTATGTGGTCTAGCTCACAGACTGTTCCCTGTGCTGATGAATAGATTGTATATTCTGCAGTTTTTGTGTAAAATGTTCTGAAAATATGTTAAGTCTATTTGTTATAGGGTATAGTTTAATCTATTGTTCTTTGTTGACTCTGTCTTGATGACCTGTGCTGTCAGTGGAGTATCAAAGTCCCCCACTATTATTGTGTTGCCATCTATCTCATTTCTTAGATCTTAGTAATTGTTTCATAAATTTGGGGGCTCCAGTTTAGTTGCATATATATTTAAGATTGTGATATTTTCCTGTAGGATTAGTCCATTTATCATCATATAATGTCCCTTTTCGTCTTTGCTTTTGGTGTCCATTTTCATAGAATATTTTTTTCCACTCCTTTAGTTTATGAGAGTCTTTATGTGTTAAGTGAGTCTCCTGAAGACAGCAGATACTTGATTGGTGAATTCTTACTCATTCTGCCATTCTGTATCATTTAAGTGGAGCATTTAGGCCATTTACATTCAATATGATTATGAAGATATGAGGCACTGTTCTATTCAACATTCCATCTATTGCCTGAATACTTTTTGTATTGTGTTATTGTTATATAGGTCCTGTGAGATTTATGCTTCAAGGAGGTTCTATTTTGGTGTATTTCCAGGATTTATTTCAAGATTTAGAGCTCCTTTTAGCAGTTGTAGTGCTGGTTTGGCAGTGGCAAATTATCTCTACATTTGTTTGTCTGTAAAAAGACTGTATCTTTTCTTCATTTATGAAGTTTACTTTCTCTGGATACAAAATTCTTGGCTGATACTTGTTTTGTTGAAGGAGGCTGAAAATAGGATCCCAATCCCTCCTAGCTTGTTGCATTTCTGCTGAGAAATCTGCTGTTACTCTGATAGGTTTTCCTTCATAGGATACCTAATGATCTTGCCTCAGAGCTCTTAAGATTTTTTCCCTTGACTTGACTTTAAATAATGTGATGACTATGTGCCTAGATAATTATCTTTTTGCAATTAATTTCCCAGGTGTTCTTTGAGCTTCTTATATTTGGACATCTAGACCTCTAGCAAGGCTATGGAAATTTTCCTCAATTATTCCCTCAAATATATTTTCCCAACTTTTAGACTTCTTTTTCCTTGGGAACAATGAATATTCTTATTTTTGGATGCTTAATATAGTCCCCAACTTCTTGGAGGCCTTGTTCTCTTTTTCATTTATTTTTTTTCTGTCTTTGATAGACTGGAATAATTCAAAAGTCTTGTCTTTGAGCACTTTCTTCAGCTTGTTTGATTGTATTGCTGATACTTTCTGGTGCATTTTTCATTTCTCTAAGTGTGGCTTGATTTCCAGAAGTTGTGATTGTCTTTTATTTAAGCTATCTTTTTCACTGAAGATTTTTCCTTTTATATCCAGTAACATGTTTTTGATTTTGTTTAAGTTGGACTTCAACTTTCTCTGGTGCCTCCTTGATTAGCTTAATAATTGACCTTCTGAATCTTTTTCTGGTAATTCAGAGAGATTGTCTTGGTTTGAATCCATTGGTGGTGAGTTGGTGTGATCTTTTTGAGGTGTTAAAGAATCTTGTTTTGTCATATTACCAGAATTGGTTGTTTGGTTTCTTCTCATTTGAATATACTATGTCAGAAGGAAAATGTGGGACTCAAACGCTGCTGTTCAGATTCTTTTGTCCCATGGGCTCCCTTGATGTGCTGTTCTCCCCCTACCCCTAGGGATGGGGCTTCCTAAGAGTTGAATTGCAGTGATTGTTTTGTTCTTCTGGGTCTAGCCACCCAGGAGAGCTACTGGGTTCCAAGCTGGTACTGGGGAGTGTCTGCAGAGTCTTGTTATGTGATTCATTTTCAGGTCCATTAGCCATAGATACCAGTACCAGCTCTGGTGGAGGTAGCAGGGGAGTAAAGCAGACTCTGTGAGGGTCCTTGGTTTTACTTTTGTTTAGTGCACTAGTTCTGTATTGGTTGGCCTTCAGCCAGGAGGTGCTGCTTTCAAGAGCACATCAGCAGCGGTACTATAGGGAGGATGCAAACTTGTCCTAGGGACACGTGGTTAAGTATTCAGGTTTCTTGAGTGGTGTGCAGGGCATAGAGCTCCCAAGAAGTTATGTCCTTTGTCTTTGGCAACCAAGGCAGGTAGAGTAAGACCACCAGGGCCTCCACCCCTGACTTCCATCTGCCATAGAAGACCCAACCCCAGTCTCAGCCCTACTCCACTGAGTGGGGGCATGGATAGGTATGTCTGAGCTCGAACTCTCCTTGGGCAGGGCTTGCTGTGACTGCTGTGGGGGATGGGGGGTGTGGTTCCCAGGCCAATAGAGTTATGTTCCCAGGAGGATTATGGCTGCCTCTGCTCAGTCGTACAGGTCACCAGGTGACATGGTTTGGCTGTGTCCCCACTGAAACCTCAACTTGAATTGTATCTCCCAGAATTCCCATGTGTTGTGGGAGGGATTCAGGGGCAGGTAATTGAATAATAGGTGCTGGTCTTTTCTATGCTAGTCTTGTAATAGTGAATAAGTCTCATGAGATCTGATAGGTTTATCAGGGTTTCTGCTTTTGATTCTTCCTCATTCTTCTCTTGCCGCCACCATGTAAGAAGTGTCTTTCACCTTCAGCCGCGATTCTGAGGCCTCCCCAGCCATGTGGAACTGTAAGTCCAATTAAATCTCTTTTTCTTCCCAGTCTCAGGTGTGTATTTATCAGCAGCATGAAAATGAACTAATACAGTAAGTTGGTACCAGTATAGTAGGGCATTGGTGAAAAGCTACCTGAAAATGTTGAAGCGACTTTGAAACTGGGTAACAGGCAGAGGTTGGAACAGTTTGGAGGGCTCAAAAGAAGATGAGAAAATGTGGGAAAGTTTGGAGCCTCCTAAAGACTTGTTGAATGGCTTTGACAAAAGTGCTCATAGTGATATGAAGTCCAGGCTGAAGTGGTCTTAGATGGAGATGAGGAACTGTTGAGAACTGGAGCAAAGGTGACTCCTGTTATGTTTTACTAAAGAGCCTGGTGGCATTTTTCCCCTGGCGTAGAGATCTGTGGAACTTTGGTATTGAGAGACATGATTTAGGGTATCTGGCAAAAGAAATTTCTAAGCAGCAAAGCATTCAAAAGGTGACTTGGGTGCTGTTAAAAGCATTCCATTTTAAAAGGGAAACAGAACATAAAAGCTCAGAAACTTTGCAGCCTGATGGTGCAGAAGAAAAGAAAAACCCATTTTTTGAGGAGAAATTCAAGCTGCCTGCAGAAATTTGCATAAGTAGCAAGGAGCCTAATGTTAATCCCCAAGAACATGGTGAAAATGTCTCCATGTCAGAGACCTTCAGGGCAGCCACTCCCATCACAGGCCTGGAGGCCCAGGAGGAAGAAGTGGTTTTGTGGGCCAGGCCCGGGGTCCCCATGCTGTGTGCAGCCTAGGGACTTGGTGCCCTATGTTCCAGCTGCTCCAGCCATGGCTGAAAGGGGCTCATGTACACCTCATGTGGCTTCAGAGGGTGGAAGCCCCAAGCCTTGGCAGCTTCCACATGATGTTGAGTGGGCAGGTACACAGAAGTCAAGAACTGAGGTTTGAAACCCCCGCCTAGATTTCAGAAGATGTATGGAAATGCCTGGTTGCCCAGGCAAAAGTTTGCTTCAGGGGTAAGGCCCTCATGGAGAACCTCTGCTAGGGCAGTATGAAAGGAAAATGTGGGATTGGAGCCCCCACACAGAGTCTCTACTAGGGCACTACCTAGTGGAGCTGTGAGAGAAGGGCCACCATCCTCCAGACCCCAGAATGGTAGGTCCACTGGCAGCTTGTACTGTTTGCCTGGAAAAGTCGCAGACACTCAATGCCTGCCTGCGAAAGCAGCTGAGAAGGAGGTTGTAGCCTGCAAAGCCACAGGGTCAGAGCTGCCCAAGACCATGGGAACCCATCTCTTACATCAGCGTGACCTGGATGTGAGACCTGGAGTCAAAGTAGATCATTTTGGAGCTTTAAAATTTGACTGTCCCATTGGATTTTGGACTTGCATGGGCCTTGTAATCCCTTTGTTTTGGCCAATTTCTTCCATTTGGAATGGTTGTATTTACCCAATACCTGTACCCCCATTGCATCTAGCTTGTAGGAAGATAACTAGCATGCTTTTGATTTTACAGGCTCATCGGCAGAAGGGACTTGCCTTGTTTAAGATGAAAGTCTGTACTGTGAACTTTTGGGTTAATGCTGAAATGAGTTAAGATTTTTGGGGACTGTTGGGAAGGCATGAATGGTTTTGAAATGTGAGGCCATGAGATTTGGAGGGGTCAGGTGGGGAATGATATGGTTTGACTGTGTCCCCACCAAAATCTCAACTCAAATTGTGTCTCCCAGAATTCCCACCTATTGTGGGAGGAACCCAGGGGGAGGTAATTGAATCATAGGGGCTGGTCTTTCCCATGCTATTCTCATGTAGTGAATAAGTCTCATGTTTATCAGGGTTTCTGATTTTGCTTCTTCCTTATTCTCTCATCACTGCCATGTAAGAAGTGCCTTTCACCTTCTGTTATGATTCTGAGGCCTCCCCAGCCATGTGGAACTGTAAGTCTAATTAAATCTCTTTTTCTTCCCAGTCTCAGTTATGTCATTATCAGCAGCATGAAAATGAACTAATGCACCAGGGAAGTAAGGCAAACCCGGCAGTCACAGGCCTCACCTCATTCCCATGCAGCCCACAGTCCTAAAGGGTTGTCTCACTCCCTCTTTGCCCTCCGAACATCAATGAGTCTATTTCCAAGCAGTTGGTGATCAGGGCTGAAAACTTATCCCAGACTACCAGTCTCCCAGCTGGGAAAGCAAGGTGACTCAGTTTTTTTGGCATCTCAGTGAGCCTGCAGCAACAATCCAGTTCCTTCAAAGGATCTGTGCATTCTCTCAACTTTCCAGGTATGCTCCTGTGGTAGGTCTTTGAGCAAATGTTCATGATGTGAGTCTCCACACACTGTTCTGTCTGTCCGAGCAGGAGCTTCAAGCTAGTCCTGCATCCTGTCTGCCATCTTCTCATCCTGTTTCTTCTAATGTGTGTCCATATATGTATTATATCGTCTTTCCTTGTACTGTTCAATCAATTATTCCAGCAGCTATTTAACCCTTAAAAAACTGTCCAGTTTGTGATATGTTGAAAATAATTTTAAAAGCAATAATTCCAGTTGTCTGATACAGAAAATGTTCAAGGTATAACGTGATTATTTTTGTTTGTTCATGTATTACTCAATACAGGAGTTGGAAAAAAATTATTTAGGCAGATAGTGAGGGTAAAAGAGTCCTCAGCAAGGCTTCCCTTTAACAAAAAACAGCTCCAAAATCATTTCTTTTCTAACAAAGAGCAGCCTAAAAAATTGAGCTGCAGACATAGATAACAAGCTGGAAGCTTGCATGAGTGAAGGCCAACAGCTTGCCAATAGAAAAGGGCTACCTGGAGGCCAGCCATGTTCAACATGGAGGCTCCATTTTTTCCTTTTCTTTGTCACCATGTGTACCATACCAAACCAGGCAACATGGCACCAGCCAGGTGGAGAACCCATCTCCATAATAAAAGATTAGAGTGGGGCAGCCAGCTTTTCACATGCTATGTAAATGGCACACCTGATTGAACTGATCTTTGGAACCCTATGTATATCAGTCATTATCTCTTCAAGTTCATCTACAAAACGTCCTTATTTCACTGCAGAAGTGGAAACCCGTTCAGGACCCCTCTGTCTGCAAGAGAGAGCTTTTCTCTTTCTTTCACCTATTAAACTTCCACTCTGAACCTCACTCTTTGTGTGTCTATGTCCTAGTTTTCCATGTCTATGAGACAGTGAATCTCAGGTATTTACCCTACACAAGGATGCCACTTTAATATATTCAAAATTATAATGATACACCTTAATACAAATATGCAAAGGCTATGCAACATGTAAATTAGACATGTTTTTCTAGGTGATTACTTAGAAGGATTTCATGTCACTTGGCTATTACACTATTGAATGTTTTGAATCATTTTCAGAGCCAAAGCACTAATACTGTAGTTACACCTCATATTTTCATACCAAAGTATATGTTAGGATTTGCCATTTTCCTGTTCAATGAATGACTTTGGGTTACTATTTTTACTATTGCCTAAATTTATTACTTTCATTGCAGTTTTGGTAGTAGGTGTCTATTTGTCCTACCATGCAAGCTCCTTAAGAATTAAAAACTGTTTCTTTCTCATGTTTGAACAGCCTATGCACTATGTAAGTGTAATGTACTAGTCAGCAAATGCTGAATAAATAGAGATGGTCCTTGACTTACCATGGTTCAACTTAAGATTTTTTGACTTTATGATGGTGTAAAACAGATACACATTCCATAGAAAACATACTTTGAGTACCCATATAATTATTTTGTTTTACATTCTCAGTATAGTATGCAATAAATTACACAAGATATTCAACTCTTTATTATAAAATAGGCTTCTTATTAGATGATTTTTCCCAGCTGTAGCCAAATGTAAATAACTGAGCATGTTTAAGGTAGGCTAGACGAAGCTATGATGTTTGGTAGGCTAGGTTTATTAAATTCAGTTTTGATTTACAATATTTTCAAATTTCGATGAGTTTAGAAGGATGTAACCCCATCATAATTTAAGGAGCATTGAGTACTTTCTAAAATATAAGTTATTTATGTTGTGAAGGCAATTCCTACAGTCTAATTCTAAAACCTTAAAAATAATGGCAGCATCATTGAAATAAATGCATAGCTTCTGAGCTGACTTTTTTCTGGCATGGAGGGCATTCATTCGGAGGTCTAAATTCTGGCATGTTTGCTGGAACCAGACTGAAGTTTTATTACCCTGACAAGGTTTTCCCAAAAATCAGTGTGAAAGGTATCTACTCTAGAGGATAAGCCATGACAGTGAAAAGTCAGGAGGCAATCATATTTCAATTCAAGAAAACATTGTGAATCAGAATCTTTGGCACTAACCAAAACTATGGCATAGTTTAGTCTTAAAAAAAAAAAAGCATTGAAAGAGCTTAAAATAATGTCTGACCAAGCACTCTAGAGAGAATTAATTGCCATTAAGACTTTCGTATTTACTTCATAGGAATTTAGAACTTTCTTTTCTAAGAAACTAAGGTAAACACTCAGGTATATAGTGGGGAGTATAAGAGATCCTCTTACTCCAGGGCAATTGATGTATTTAGAATTTATTTCTGGTTCCTTAAATACTGGAGTCAATGACAGCAACTTCAATATAAGTCCAAACAATATGGTCAACTGCAGCTGTACGTAATATCTTCCGGTGAAATCGTGGTTATTGCAAGAATTCAGTGCATAGCATAGAGCCTGCTAAAGAATTTCAACTAAGTTGGTCTAGACCACAGAGATGCCCAATAGAAAGTTCTGTGATGATGAAAATGTTCTAATGCACAACCCAATAGAGAGTCGCTAGCCACACGTGACTATTAAGCACGTGAAATATGGTGAGGATGACTGAGAACTAAAATGTTTAATGTTATTTTAATTACATTTAAATATAAACAGGCGTGTGTCTAAAGGCTGACTTACTGAACAGCACAGGTCTAGAGTGTGGGTTGCCAAACTACTGCCCATGAGTCAAATGAGGCCCACCACTTATTTTTGTAAATAAGGTATTATTTTATTTTGTTTATAGCCATGGTCATTTGTTCACATCTTGCCTATGCTGCTTTTGCAGAACCACATTGCTGCTGAGCAGTTGGGACTGATACTATAGGATCCACAGAGCCAAAAATATGTACTATTTGGCCCTATAAAGAAAACGTTTTCTGATTCTTGTTCTAGAGAAAGAGGAATTAAGAGTCTTGTCTGGATTCACCCTATTTATGAGCTCTAAATGGCAAAACCAAAGTAAGAACAGAAAGTAAGTGGGCACTTGGAAAATGTCCAAACACTCTATCCTTACAATTCTGTTAGGCTCTGACTTTAATTGTAGCTGCATGATTAGACTAGAAGAATAGACTGAAGGTTACTTTTATTGTACATATTGGAATTAATCTCTAAAATTTGGGGAGAAATTCTTGTTTTACACTGAAACATAGAAATGACCCACATGGTTATACATTTTTCAAGAGCAGTGCCCATGAATGAGTAAAAAAGGAAGGACCTTCCTCAACAGCAAACTTCAGGAAAGTCAGTCTTACTGATCAGTCCAGTGTAAGAGGTCACCATCAAATTATATGCACACTCATTGTATGCACTGGTTTTTCAATAGACACAGAAATATTTAAGTGATGTTGAAGTAAAAAAAAAAAAAAAAAAAAAAAAAAAAAAGGCTGAATAAGTAGCTAAAAAGAAAAAAACAATTCTTCCTTTTGTTTAGCAGAAAATAGATGTTAACAGGCTAAGAAATGTCAAGGCTAAGAGGGAAAATTTGGCCCCTAATTTTTAACTTTGTTTTGCTTTGTATTCTCACTGTGGTAAAAACAAATAACAGGAGATTTATCCTCTTAAAATTAGTGTACAATACAATATTGTTAACTATAAGCACAATGATGTACTACAGCCAACCTCTAGAACTTATTGATCTTGCATAATTGAATCTTCACACTGATTGAACAGCAAATCCCCATTTTCCCCTAGCCTCAGCACCTGACAACCACCATTCTGCTCTCTGCTTCTATGAGTTTCAATGTGTTAGGACCCTCACATAAGTGGAATCATGCAATATTTGTCCTTTTGTGATTTGTTTATCCTATTTTGCATTATCATCTCAGAGTTGATACATGTTGTATATGGCAGGATTTTCTTCTTTTAATCACTGAAATATTCCATTGTATGTATATACCTATGCACTCACAAATCAAGGGACATTTAGATTGTTTCTTTATCTTGGCTATTGTAAATAATGTTGCAATAATGTTGTAAATAAATAATAATGTTGTAAATAAAGTAAATATGAAGGTACATATACGTGTTTGACATCCTGGTTTTAATTATTTTGGATAAATTCCCAGAAGTGGAAATGCATACTGTAATTTTATTTCTAATTTTTGAGGAAATTCCATATCATTTTCCATAGGGGTTGCACCATTTCACATTCTCACCAGTAGTGTATTAGCACTGAATATTCTCTACATTTTCATCAACACTTACCTATTTTTTATACTGAACATCAAAACAGATGTGAGATGATATCTCGCTGTGGTTTTGATTGACATTTTTCTCATGATTAGTGATGTTGAATATCTTTTCATATATTTGTTGGCAATTGGTATGTCTTTTTTGGAGGAATATCTAGTCAAGTCTTTTGTCCATTTTTAAACTGGGTTATTTGTTAGTTTTTGCTATTGAGTTGTGGGAGTTTCTTCTACATTTTGGATATTAGTCCCAGAGCAGATATGTGGATTGTAAATATTTTTCTCCCATTCCATAGGCTGCCTTTCACTCTGTTAATAGTTTCATTTGTTGTACAGAAGCTTCTCAGTTTGATGACATCCCAGTTGTACATTTTTTGCTATTATTGCCTGTGCTTTTGGTGTTATAGCCTAGAAATCACTGCCAAGATCAACATCATGGTGCATTTATTAGGTTTTCTTCTAAAAGTTTTACAGTTTCAGGTCCTTGTTTAAGTCTTTAATCCATTTTGAGTTAACATCATTCTTTTGCATGTGAATATCAAGTTCTCCCAACACCATTTGTTGAAGAGATTATCCTTTCTCCATTGTGTATTCTTGGTGACCTTGTTGAAGATCACTTGATGATACATGCATGGGCTTATTTCTTGGCTTTCTATTCTGCTCTATTGGCAATATATCTATCTTAATACAAGTACCATGCTGTTTTAAATTCTGTAGCTTTGTAACATATTTTGAAATCAGGAAGTGTAATGCCTCCAACTTTGTCCTTTTTGCTCCAGACGGCTTTGGCTATTTGAAGTCCTTTGTGGTTCCATATAAATTTTAGAATTGTTTCTTCTATTTCTGTAAAAACTGTCATTGAGCTTCTGATAACAGCTTGCATTGAATCTGTATATCACTTTTAATAGTATAGACAACAATATTAAATCTCCTAATCCATGATCAGAGATATTATTCCATTTATTCTACCTACTGATTAGGTGTCTCAGAGTAAAAGTCCAATTATGGGGTGCTGAGGAACATTTCAATTAAGAAAAAAAGACTAAATTTACAAAAAGCCCAAGATTTTTATAATTAAGGTATTAGAGAAAGATGAGTAAGGGAAGAAAAGAAAGAGCAAGAGAGGAATATATGGAACTACATAAAAATCTAAGAAATAATTCCAGAAAATTAACTATGTACGTGGCTGTTGTCATATGGAAGTGACCGCAATCAAATCAGTTAGGAGAGCTGTATGTCAAAAAAAATAACTGACCTTGTTCAAAACATTCTATGAGGATTTAAGGAAATAATCCTTGTTTCCTGACTCATCCATGGGCAGGTAGTAGACGGAGAAAGATGCTCAGCACCTCCAAGAAAAGCAGAGAGGCCAAGTAGGATAATCTCTTATAGGGAGGAACTGAGGCCACAGAGAACAATAAAACAAAGATCTACAGCCTGGTAATAAAACCAAGTCCTACTAAGGAACGTTAATGAGCACCCACGGTATTGCTCTCAAAAGATCTACCCACAAGGATTTCAGAATTGTTGTATACTAGTGAATATGGCTACTATTCATTATACATCATTTTCTTTATGATATTTTTAGTATGACCATCCTATGTCTGTTATCCCATTGTATATTGGAGGAATGAGAACCAATAGCTTGCGTTTTTAATTAGTAAGTCTGTCAAGAGATAAGCTGATGTAGTGTCTACTGTGTATTATTATTTGCTAAAGAAAGTATGTTCCCCACAAGTGCAAAATGATTAGTATTTGTGCCTCATGTTACGATTGAGTGGGGTTCCTTCCAATGGAAAGGAGTGCATATATTTTTCAATGAGAACTACTTGTCACTTAAAGGATAGGCTAAAAGAGTCATTAGAGTCATTAGTGTTGTCATTACAAATAAATTCTGTTTCTTCCTCCCAGACTCATGTACCTGCCCACTTGAAGTTGAAAGTGACCACATGACTTTTATTGACCAATGCATTGTAAGTGGAAGTAGCACATGTCACTTTGAAGTTGAAGACTTACAAATCAGTAAACAATTTCTCACGTGTTATTTTTGCTGCCTTGGCAGTCATGAAAGCACCGAAACCGACTCTCCCTCATCCTGGATTTCTTAAATGAGAATGTGATACAGCAGATGTTTCTATCTAACCCATGTTGGACATGTAGCATAAGCAAAAATTAAGCTTTTGCTATTTTTAGGGACTGAGGTTTGGTGGTTATGGGGTATCCCAGCAATACCAATACTCCAAATGATACAATGTCTCTTTATCAAATATACATGCTTTAGTGACTATATTTAATTTGCCATGAAAGAAGTAATTACTTAATTCAAAGTAGCAAATTCAAGAAGTATTTTTCAAGATGTCATGTTATCATGAAGATAACTATTACAAATATAACTATATATTTGTATCTATTTCTATCTGTATTCTATCTTTATATTTAGCTCCTATGCTCACTTTAACCTACATCAGTAGTTTTGTATCAAATATTTCTTTGCTCAGTGTGTTCTCTATGTATAAATATGATTTTTTATGATGTTTCAAGTTGAAAAATAACATAACCCATACTGTTACAACCAACCAGAATATATTGTGTATTTGAAAAGGCAGGTTAATATAATATACAGTGCGGTTCTTGATAACCCTACATTTAAATTATAGGAGGAAATAGCTGTTTGTCTTAATTGACAATGACCTTGAAATTGTTTTTCTTAGTTTACTAAAATGAAGAAAAACAAACCAAACCAAAATATGCAACACAGTAGAATATAGTGTACTCATACATGTTCTTTACTAAGAAAATTATCTGCATTGTCTTTCTTTATATGTGAATATGCTACTGTAACATTTGTAACATCTCTCTAGTACACATTTTTCATATTCAATATGGTTGTGTTACTCAACTTGTATCTTGAAGTGTTTATAATCACATAAGAGAGGAAACTGTCATCAAAACGAGTCAAGGTATCTGTGGTGACTTATTGGATAAGGACCCATAGTTATTCCAAAGCTATATATCCTCATCTCTTTTTTTCTCATATTTTTCAGAATAAATAGGCAATATTCTGCAAAAACAATAATAATAAAAATTGCACTTAAGAAACTCTTAAGTTTTCCTGTAAAGAAATCTGTTTACTATGGAAGTCAAACCAAACAACAACAAAAAAGAGATTAGAAAGAAAATGTTCAATGTTGTAATGTTTCATTAATCATGCTGCTCAATATTAATTTTGTCATTAAAATTATTTTGAGTCAATGTATGTATGAACTGTGGCTCATTAGAGTGACAATAATTACTAAATTTTGATTTGAAATTTGGAAAACAATATTATATATGTATGCATATGTACATATGTAATAAACACATATATTCTTTAATTTATCATCTTTCTTATCTATTTATATAAATAAAAGACAGATACTAATTTTGCAGCTGAATCTCCACTATGACTATGCTTATTAACTTTTCTCTTGTTCCATTAATAATGTGTAAAATAAGAATAACACTGACCTGTGTCAACGGATTATTACAGGTTTTCTAAGTAATTTAAAACTGTAGCTAATTAGAATATTTCTAAGTAATTCTCATTTAATTACTACCAAACCTGCAAAATATTGCCATTGAAAGAGTCAAACCATCACAAATTGCACTGCTTGACTTTAACTTCTAGTTCTGTATAATGAGAATTATGGATAAAAATCTAGTTTCAAATGTAAAAGACTGCAGATAAACATTGGCCTCATATATTCCTACAAACCGCTCTGTTCAATATTCCATGGCAAATTTTGTCCTTGCAGCAAAAAGAATGATAGATTCTTTGTGTCTCATTAATTTTTATGTAAAATTATTCTTTGTTCTCTTGGTTGCTCCCTGTCTAAATTGGAAGGGAAATAACTAAATATTTTTTATGAATTAATTGTCTAGATTTACACATCTGCTACTTGTGGTTAAAAATGAATATTATGGACATCCATAATAAATATTTAGTATTTGTTGTCATTTATTGTATTCATTCTAGAGCAATGACACTATCATTAGGTGAATGAAGTAAAAGAAACAAAGCCAGGAAAAAATAATGGGTGGGGGGAACAAGATCATTACTGTTAACATAGCTCCTACGCTAAAACAGAAATAACAAACTTCCAAAATAAACAGACTTTTTAAAATATACAAGATTATACTGCAATAACTGAATACTACTGAAAACATGAAACCTATTCAAAGACTGCTAGAACTAAAACCAAGATAACTTTTATTTCACTTGTTTCATATATTTCACACCATACTATCTCTTTCAAGAACAGAGCAGCATTTCATTTATAAATCATGAAGCTTATTAATGCCTGGAAAATTAATAAACTAAAAAATAAGGAGATGATTTGTATAAAAGTAATCATAAATGTTGCTCTATAAAGATTTTAGTATCTTAGACTTAGTTGGAAAAGTACTATGTACAACTATTATGTATCCATAAAAATTAAAAGCAAATTTAAGAAAAATAAGAATAATGCTTCCCAGGGGTTTTCTCCGAGTTCTTTTATGGGCTGCTTTCATAGATAAACTATAGTAGAATCAAACACCTCTCTTAATATCTTTCTATTGTCGCTGTTCAGAGAATTATCTGAAGGACAGAAGTAGAACAATGCGGGAGATGTATAATCATCCAGCAGAATTACCAAAGAAAATGTATGTATACAGAACAACCAAAAAATGTAGGTTTCAACACGGTTATAGATTAGAGACTGAGATAAAGCTAAAAACAGAAATAGATATAGATAAAGAAATAGAAATGAACATGTAGGAACATTATTATTATTCATTACATTTTACATGACCTGTTTATAAAAATAAATGTATTGAATTATTACATACATAGGACTTTTTTTTCCAAATGATACCTTCTCTATATTTTTCTGAGTCCACTGAAATTCACTGGTTGTTACAGACAAAAGTATTCCTGCCTTAAAATCTGTGACTCCTAAAATAGTCGCTATTAACTTCATTAATTTAAAATTTTAAATAATATAATTGCAAGCTGCTTGGTTATAATATTTAGAAAGTTGTTCATTTTTTCAATCTTGTGGGAAAAAAAGATTCAGAAAGATGAAATTCTCTGCCTTACTAGTGTTGTGAACTCTTTGCCCCTCATTTTCTTATCTATGTAACAAAAAAAAAAAATATTTAATACCTTGCTAAGTTGTTGTGGGACAATAACCAAGGAGAAAGTTCAATGCATACGGTTATTTTAAAAAATTATTTTTGAGTTTATGTCCTTTGCAAGGACATGGGTGAAACTGGAAAACATCATTCTCAGCAAAGTAACACAAGAAGAGAAAACCAAACACCGCATGTTCTCACTCATAAGTGGGAGTTGAACAATGAGAACACATGGACACAGGGAGGGAAATATCACACACTGAGACCTGTAGGGGTGGTGGGGGGCTGGGGGAGGGATAGCATTACGAGAAATACCTAACGTCAATGATGAGTTGGTAGGTGCAGCAAACCAACATGACACATGTATACCTATGTAACAAACCTGCACGTTGTGCACATGTACCCCAGAACTTAGAGTATAATAATAAAAAAATTTTTTTAATTATTTTTGTGATTGTAAAAGTTGACAATATTATTTCAATAATCAAGTACAGTACTGAAAAAGTTTTCAGTAGTTTTTTAATATCAACTCTTTAGTTTCTAATACTTCAAAACAAAACAAAACAAAAATCCTGGGGGAATTGCTGTATCCCACACAAGGAGATCAGAGTTGAAAGATGATTGGAACAGATACTCATTTTCCTTCTCTCAACAATGATTTCATTTTTTTTTTTTAAGACAGAGTCTTTCTCTCTTGCCCAGACTTGAGTGCAGTGGGAGATGAGTATGGCTCACTGCAGCCTAGAACTACCAGATTCAAGTGATCCTCCCACCCTAGCCTCTGGAGTACCTAGAACTACAGGTGTGTACCACCCTGTCAGGCAGATTATTAAAAAAAATTGTAGAGATGGGGTATTGCTATGTTTCCAGGGCTGGTCTTGAACTCCTGGGCTTAAGCAATCCTCCCACCTTGGTCTCCAAAAGTGATGGGGTTATAGATGCAAGCCACTGTACCCGGTGTGTTTTAACTTTCAAAAACATTCTACAGGAAATACAGCAGATAAAAGATGTAAAACAATAACTTAAAACCAAGTTTATAGTTGTTAAAATTTTTAAACACACACACACACACCACTAAATTAGCTAAAGTAATACTCATAAAGTTATATATTTAAGATATGTAACTATATTCCAAGAGTTCAGACTACCTTAGGATTTCAGCAAGCAATATGCTTTGTAAATCACAGGAACACACATCAAAGGAAAGAAGATAAAAGATGAATTTCAATAGAGGTAAAAGTATAGCTATGAAAGTCAGGTAATTTAAGTCCAACATAGGCATGACAGGTATTATCAAGAAAAAAAAAAGAAGAAGAAGAAGAAAACATAAAGGAGAAAAATACTAATTTAAATATTTAATAGAAGAAAAAAATCAAAGGAAGATATAAATCTGTGAAACAAAAAAAGCATATGTGAAAAAAGGGAAAAAAGCATAAGGGAAAAAATCTGGAAAATTCCACCATGTCTGAGACATATACTGCCTAAACTAGTAAAAGTTAAGAATGACGAAAGATTTCACCACACAGTTTAAAAGGATGCACATCATAATCAATGCAGAAAAATAAGAAAGCAGCTTGACCTCAGGTTCCTCATCAGTCACACTAGATTTCATTACATAATAGATCATTGGTTGAACCAGGGACACTTCACTCAGGAACACTGGCAACATCTAAGGACATTCTGGTTGTCACAACTGGGGTTAGGTGCCATTGACATCTAGTGGGTAGAAGCCAGGGATGCTACTAAACATTCTGTAATGCACAGGATAGCCCCTCATAGTA
Source organism: Macaca nemestrina (assembly GCF_043159975.1). Lineage (NCBI taxonomy): Eukaryota > Metazoa > Chordata > Mammalia > Primates > Cercopithecidae > Macaca > Macaca nemestrina. The sequence continues at coordinate 29,666,910 of NC_092127.1, forward strand.
AAGAATTATCTAGACCAAAATACCATAGTTCTGAGATTGATAAATTCTGCAATAAAATAATGAAGAATGAAGTGGTGAAGAAAACAGAATGAGGCCCAAATATTCTTTACTCAGTCAGGCTAACATTTAAGTATAAAGGCAACAATAAAATATTCCAAATGCAGAAAGTATGGTGCTAGTGAGATCTTTTTAAAATACATCTTGAAAGATAAAACAGCAAAATAAAATGTGAATCAAAATGAGAAACTTATCATTTAAAACTTAAGATATAAAGACTGATGTTGACATCGATTCCAACTAAGCATACAGTTAACTATAAACGTCTAAATAACATTTATCTGTGATATGCAGCCTTGAAAAAAAGACAAAATTTTAAAATATCATAAATATCATATAAAGAGATAAGTGGTATGTTACTATACGATATCAAGGCACAAAAGTAAAAGGACAAAAGTGAATAGCTTCTAAATAAACACAGATACAACAAACAGAGACAAATCACATGAATGTTTCTATGACAAGCAGAATAACAAACACTTAAAAGAAACTATAGGACATAAAGAAAAAAATCCACAGAAATAAATAGTAATAGTAGACTTTAACATAATATTCTCAATTTATGACACAACATATTGTGGAAAATAAGTACAATATGGTTTGGCTGTGTCCCCACCCAAATTTCGTCTTGAATTGTAGCTCCCATAATCACCACGTATCATGGGAGACACCCAGTGGGAGGTAATTGAATGATGGGGGTGTGTTTTTCCCGTGCTGTTCTCATGATAGTTAATAAGTCTCATCAGATTTGATGGTTTTATAAAGAGAAGTTCCCACTCACATGCCCGCTTGCCTGCTGCCATGTAAGACGTGCAGCCATGTAAGATGTGCTGCCATGTAAGACGTGCAGCCATGTAAGACGTGCAACCATGTAAGGCCTCCCAAGTGATGTGGAACTATGAGTCCATTAAACCTCTTTCCCTTATAAATTACACAGCCTTGGGTATGTCTTTATTAGCAGCGTGAAAACAAACTAATAGGGAGGAATCAGATAATCTAAAGAAGACTGTGAAGTAAGCCTGTTTCTAAGTATAGACAAGTATAAAATGTAAGAAACAATATTATCTATTGTTCAAGTTTCTATGGTACATATATGTTCTTTAAATTTTCCGTGTATTATAGGCCAGAAAATTAAATAAGTTCTAAAATATACAAATAGTTTAAAACTCTAAGCCATTCTCTGACCCCAATATAATAAAACTATTTTTATTCTATTTTCTTCTTAGTAAATTTGTACTGACCATAGACTGATATATACCAAGTTATGATTATTTTCTTGACATCCTCCTATTTGTTTTTTATCTTCTCTTTGATTACAGCATTGCTTGGATAGAGTTTGAAGTCATTCCAATTTTTAGAAACAATTTTCAATGAACAGAGCACAAGTGAGCTCTGGGAAAATTTCAAGTAACTTAATGTACTTCAACTTGTAGCCCATGAAGGGCAAAGACAGGATAGCAAAATTATTTGAAATAATCATAAGTACATGTTTTTCAAATTTAATACAACTATCACCCAAAAATGCAAGAATCTCAACTGCGGGCAGGAAGCGGGCAGAGCAAGATTGTGGAATAGAAGTCTACACTGTTCATCCCGACAGTAACACCAAATTTTAACAACTATCTGCACACAGAAAAGAACCATCACGAGAGCCAAAAATCAGGTGAGCAATTAGACTACCTGGTTTGAACTTCATGTCACTGAAGAAAGTAAGACAGACAGTCCTGAATCTCCTACAGGGGAATTAGTAATTCCTCTGGCAGCAGTCATGCTGTTGGGAGAGAGTCTGTGCACTTGAAGGAGGGAGACCACAGCAACTGGAGGACTTTACATTGAATTCAGTGCTGCCCTGTCATAGCAGAGAGCAAAGCTGTGCTGGGCTCAGCCAGCACCCATGTAAGAGGGAGCATTTGGACCTCACCTAGCCAGAAAAGAATCACCCAGCCCAGTACTTTGAACTTCAGTTTCTCAGCATGCCTCACCACAGCAGGCTGAAGTGCTCTGGGGTTCCAAGTAAACTTGAAAGGCAGTCTATGACACAAGGACTGAAGTTCTTGGTAACTCTTAGTGCTAACCTGGACTTAGAGTCAGTGTACCAGGATGGCACATGACCTAGGGAGACATCGGATGGAACACATAAAGCAGTGCTTGTGCCATGTCCAAGGCAGGTCAGCTTGCTACTTAAGGTGAGGAGAATGAAGAGCAAAGAGGGCTTACATCTTGGATACCATCTCAGCCACAGTAGGATAGGGTATTGTGCAGAGTCATGAGATACCTGTTCCAGGCCTTAGCTACTAGGTGACATTTCCAGACACACCTTGAGCCAAAGGGGAAGCTTCAGCCTGGAAGAGGACCCAGGACTGGCAGGATTCACTACCTGCTGTCTAGAGAACTCTTGGGCCCTGAATAACCAGAAGCAATACCCAGGTAGTAGTATACTGTGGTCACTGGGCTCTTAGACATGCTGGATTCGGGTGTGACCCAGCACATTCCCAGCTTTGGTGGCTACAGGGAGAGACCCCTTCTGTTTGAGAAAAGCAGAGAGAAACGTAAAGGGAACTTTGTCTTGCATCTTAGGTACCAGCTTGGCCACAGTGGGACAGAGAAACAAGCAGGCTCTTGGGGTCTTTGAGTCCATGCCTAAGCTCTTGGACAGCATTTCTAGACCTGCCCTGGGCCAGAGAGGAGTCCCACTACCCTTAAGTGGGAGTCTCAGGCCTGGCAGCACTCACCACAAGCTGAATGAAGAGCCATTGAGCTTTAAGTGATCATCGGAGGTAGCCTGGAAAAACTTGCTTATGGGCTGAAGGCAGTGGTGGCCACAGCAAGAGGCTCCTCTGCCTGTGGAAAAGAGAGAAAAGAGTGGGAAGAACTTTATATTGTTGTTTCAGTGCCAGCTTAGTTGCAGTAGAATGAAATATCGGGTAAATTTCCAAGATTTTTGACTCCAATCCCTGGCTCCCAGACAGCATCTCTGGACCCACTCAGGGCTTGGGGGAACTCACCACCCTAAATGGGAAGAACAAAAACCTGGCTGGTTTCCCCACCTACTGACTGTAGAGCCTAGGCACTTGAGTGAAAATAGATAGTAGCTGGAGTGGTTACAGCAGGCAATGCGTGAGACCCAGTGCTGTGCCGGCTTCAGGTCTGACTCAGCACATGCCCAGTGCTGGTGGCTACAGGGGGGCTTGCATCACCACACCCTCAGTTCCAGGTGACTCAGCATAGAGAGAGAGACTCCATTAGTTGTGGATAAAGTAAGAGGGAAAAAAAAGTTTCTGCCTGGCAATCCAGATAATTCTTCCAGCTCTTATCCAAGATCACCAAGATGCTACCTCTAAGAACCCGAAAAAACCACAGTGTTACTGGCTTTGGTGCCCAAGTCTCTTTGAATACCTGGAAAATGTTCCCAAGAAGGATGGGCATAAACAAACCCAGATTGTGAAGACTAAACTAAATATCTAACTCTTAAATGCCCAGGCACCAATGAACATCTACATCAAGACCATCCAGAAAATATGACCCATCAAATGAACTAAATAAAACATCAGGGACCAATATTGGAAAAACAGAGATATGTGACCTTTCAGACAGAGAATTCAAAATAGCTATTGTGAGGAAACTTAAAGAAATTCAAGACAACACAAAAAGGGAATTCAGAATTCTTTCAGATAAATTTAACAAAGAGATTGAGATAATAAAAAGAATCAAGCAGAAATTCCAGAGTGAAAAAATGCAATTGGCATACTACAGAATGCATCAGAGTCTATTAATAACAGAATTGATCAAGCAGAAGAAATAACTAGTGGACTTGATGAAAGGCTATTGGAAAATACATAATTAGAGGAGACAAAAGAGAAAAACAAATAATGAAGCATGTCTACAAAATCTAGTATGTAAATCTTGAATACAGCTCTTTGCCTGTAATCCTAGCATGTTAGGAGGCCAAGGAGGACAGATTTCTTGAGCTCAGGAGTTCAAGACCAGTCTGGGCAACCAGGCAAAAAGACAAAACCCCATCTCTACCAAAAAACTAGAATATGCATATATAATTCTACAGACATGCATTACCATACCTGGCTAATTTTTGTGTGGCTAATTTATGTGTTTTTATATATATATATATATATATACACACACACACACACATATATACACACACATACACACACATACACACATGCACACAAAATAATACACAAAAATTACACAAATTTACACAAAAATTAGCCAGGTATGGTGATGAATGTCCGTAACCCAAGCTACTCAGGAGGCTGAGGTGGGACAATGTCTTGAGCCTGGGAGGTGGAGGTTGCAGTGAGTCAGTGAGTCATGATCCTGCCACTGCACTCCAGCCTGAACAACAGAGCCAGACCCTGTCTCAAAAGAAAAGAAAAGAAAAAAGGAGAAAGAAAATAGCCTCAAAAAAGCAATTGGCCTTAAAGTTGAGGTAGAGAAAGAGATAGGGTTTGAAAATTTACTCAAAGGAATAGTATCAGAGAACGTCCCAAACCTGGAGAAAAACATCAGTATTCAAGTACAAGAAGGTTATAGAACACCTAGAAAATTTAACCGAAGGAAGACTAATTTATTATTAAATGCCTTGAGGCATTTCACAATAAAACTTGGAATAATCAATGATAAAGAAATGATCCTAAAAGCAGCAAGAGAAAAGAAGCAACTAACATAAAATGGTACTCAAATACATCTAGCAGCAGACTTTTTGGTGGAAACCTTGCAGGTCAGAAGACAGTCGCATGACATATTTAAAATACTGAAGGAAAAGAACTTTTACCCTAGAATAGTATAGCCAGTGAAAATATCCTTTAAACATGAAGGAGAAATAAAGACCTTCCCAGGCAAACAAAAGCTGAGGGATTTCATCAATACCAGACCTGTCCTACAAGAAATGCTCAAGAGAGTTCTTCAATAGGACAGAAAAGGATGCTAATGAGTAAGAAGAAATCATCTGAAGATGTAAAATTCACTGGTAATAGTAAGCACACAGAGAAACACAGAAGATTATAATGTGGAATTGTGGTGTGTAAACAACTCAAATAGAAAGATGATGAGAAGACCACACAAAAAAAATACAGGAAACAAATAACAAAATGGCAAAAATAAGTCCCTACTTATCAATAATAATATTGATTATAAATTTACTATATTCTCAAATAAAAAGACATAGCAAGGCTGAATGGATTGAAAACACAATGCAATTGTTTTTTGCCTACCAGAAGCTCACTTCACCTATAAAGACTGAAAATAAAGGGATGAAAGAAGATATTCCATAACCTTAGAAACCATCAAAGGCCAAGAGTAGCTATACTTATATCAGACAAAATAGATTTCAAGACAAAAACTATTAAGAAGAGACAGAGAGGGTAATTAAATAATGATAAAGGGGTGAATTCAGCAAGAGAATATAATGATTATAAATACACATGTACCCAACCCTGGAGCACCCAGAAACATAAAGCAATTATTATTAGAACTAAAGGGAGAGATAGACTTCAATACAATAATAGCTGGAGACTTTGACACGCCACCCTCAGCACTGGACAGGTCTCCCAGGCAGAAAATTAACAAAGAAACATTGGACTCTATGTGTACTATAGAACAAACCGACCTAATAGATCTTTACAGAACATTTCATTCAACAGCTGCAGAATACACATTCTTCTCCTCAGCACATAGATTATTCTCAAGGATGGACCATATGTTAGGCCACAAAACAAGCCTTAGAACATTCAAAAAAACTGAAATAATATCAAACATCTTCTCTGACCACAATGGAGTAAAACTGGAAAGCAATAATGAGGAATTCTGGAAACTGTATAAGCACATAGAAATTTAAAAATATGCTTCTGAATGACCAGTGGCTCAATGAAAAAAAAAAAAGAAGGAAATTTAAAAATTATTGAAACAAATAAAAATGGAAACATAATGTACCAAAACCTTTGGGATACAGCAAAAGCAGTGCTAAGTGGGAAATTTATAGCTTTTTTTTTTTTTTTTTTTTTTTTTTGAGACTGAGTTGTGCTTGCTGCCCAGGCTGGAGTACAGTAGTGCAATCTTGGTTCACTGCAACCTCCGCCTCCCTTGCAGGTTCAAGCAATTCTCCTGCCTCAGCCTCCAGAGTAGCTGGGATTACAGGCGTGCACCACCATGCCCAGCTAACTTTTGTATTTTTAGTAGAGATGGGCTTTCACTATGTTGGCCAGGCTGGTCTCAAACACCTGACCTCAGGTGATCTGCCCGCCTCAGCCTCCCAAAGTGCTGGAATTACAGACATGAGTGCCTACATCAAAAAAAGAAGAAAGAATTCAAACAAACAACTTAATGATGCATCTTAAAGAACTAGAAAAGCGAGAGTAAACCATACCCCATTTAGGTCCCACTTTCTTGAGGCTAATCAGAGCAATGTAGAATGTTTTGGGGGCAGATGCATTCACAGAACTTGTCCATGGAGATACCCTTTTGGTGAATGTGGTCATTGTTCCTTCTTTCCGTGAGCCGTGCTTGATGATGATGTACAGGATCTTGGCTTCAGTGCATCTTTTAAAATCAGTTTGACGGTCTGCCTTGTGATCTTTGTGCATCTTGTGGATCTCTTCCAGGGATTCTCTCAGTTTGTGCATCAGAGTTGGTCCCTGTACCTATGCAAGGGGACAGTTGTTTGGGTTCACCTGGACCTGTACTTAGGCCATTAGAGCAAAAGCAGTCAAATGTACCAAACGTGTTGTTATCCTCACTCACATGTACGTGTCTAAGTCAAAGCTATTGAAGGGTCAAATGGCGCAGCTGATGGAAAAAAAAAAATTAAAGGAGTTGAAGCCACCAAAGAAAGAAAGATGACAGGACAGGTGCCACTGGACCCACTTGATGTACCACTACCAATCTTCAAGCCTACATGGGAGAAGATAGGGTAGTGTGGCTCAACCTGGCTGTACCTTATCTCTTCACTTTGCCCTACCTGTTAGAAAAATGCCATGGGGAAGCAACGCTTAACAACCCTCTTCTGCAAAGAGCCCAGGCTTATACAAGAAACAGAGCCCAAAGAATAATATGAATTTCTGTTCTAAGTAATGTACTTAATAATATACTGCATTCATGATTTTAGCTAATCTTCACAACTGGGAATTCAGTGTGACTTAGTTATGCAAAAGATAGAAAGACTGAAACAGAAGTCTTAGTCAGGGGAGGCTGTCCATGTATGCATGGCCCAAAGACTTCTCACAGAGGAAGAGATAGTAACTTAAAAGAGCTGAGTAACTGTCCTAGGTTTACATAGCAAGCCAAAGACACATAGCACAAGAGGTAAGTAAACAGGATTGCAAACACAACAGGGGCTAGTAAGTGACCTGCCCAAAATGAGATGGGGGCACAATGTAGATTGGAATCCCTGCTCTAGCTCTGCAAAGATCATTAGCTGGCTAATGGTAATGCAGATGAGGAGTTATTTCTCTTCAAAATATACTCAAATACTTTTGCCCACACCTAGGACTCAGGCATTGCACAGCTTCGGAGGACATAATTTACATTTTAAGAAGTGTGTTCCTGGAGGTGCTATTGACATTGAATACAAGGGAAACTGTGTTACTTGGTATTATAAAACATCACATGCTCTGCCATATGCCTAATATCAGAAGAGCCAAAAGGCATAAATGGGCTGGTTCTCAGGGATGGAGAAGGCACAGGCATCCCAGAGGCCAGAAACAGGATTAAAAAAAAAAATTCTCCCTGGAGCTTGGTTAGGTCTAAGAGGCTCAGATTCCTGGACGCAGCCTCCACGGCAGGACCTAGAATCGAGAAATTAGCCAGAATCTGAATATTTTGGTCAGAGTCTAAGGTTAAGGACTCCTTGATCTCTCGTCTAGATTTTTTAATACCCCTGAAAACTAGAACCCAAATTATGCTGTCAATTTCTCAGGGTAACAGGAACATGTTTGAGTTTCACTAGAAAGGACAAGTGGAAGTGTAGTGTCTTAAAGTAGCTGTCTCACATTCCTTTCTCTGGACTCAGGATCTGAGGCCCTAGGAAGAGGCTGATTATCACACAAATTCAGGAGGCAAAGCAGTGCTTTGCTGTGGGAAAGAGGCTGGGCTGACTATAAGTGGATGAGGTATTCCTGCTCTACCTATACACTCTGTGCCAGGTAATTTACATTTATGGCAGGATAATTTATCAAGCTATTAATTGCTATCTCCTACTCCTTGCCAAAGTCTACTCCCAAAAGAATGAAGGTAATTTTGCCCTCCTCTCTTCCACAAAACTTGTGCTTCTGTTCTCAGAAGTAATTAATTGCTTATGTCCTAGCCTAAACTGAACTTGTTAAGCCTGGGTTCTATAACCCTATCCACATTTTTCTGGGAGATGACTATTTATCTAAGTATGTATAAAATGGGGATGATGTGGGGGGATAGGGTAGGTTGAAAGAAGGGGACTTGCTGAAGGGTATTAATGGATCAGGGGATCAGGGATTTGAAAAATAGAATATTGTGACAGGTTTCTTACTGGCACGTTTCTATGTGAAGACAGTGGGACTTGATTTGATGAGCGAATGTATTTGCTGAGTGCTAAATCAAGTACAAAGTCTTGATTCAGTAAAAGATGCCACAGACCATATATGGCATGGAGGCTGTAGAGCCACCTGCCTTTGGGTGGACCATGTAGTCATGGCATCCTATAGATAGCCATAAGGAACTAAATACCCAAGACTCCTTTATAAGTAATTCGTTAAGTTTTACAATTTTGTACACTAAATAGGAGAATGAGCTGCCATGATAACTGAATGCTTTTATTCCCACCCTAGTAAATGGTGGCTTCTTTGTGAACTTCATTGCTGTACAGCAAATTAATGATTTTACATTTATTATCTCATTTAATTTGTACCACTCTTCAAAAAAGGAATTGTTTATACCTACTGAGGTACAGGAAAGTTAATAAATGTTTAGTGGATAAACACAGACAATGGAGCCACAGGGCAAGAGAGGTACAGTCAACTTAAAATGAATGAATGATGGGTGATAAAATGAATAAAACCAAAAATGTCCACTACAACTCTGTCTCATAGTTCATTTCCTGGCTTTGAGCCATACCATTGCCCCTTCAGGTGCTTAAGTTTGCTGTCACATCTGAATTCAGGTACTTTTAGTGAGTCTGGATGGTAGGGTAGCGGTGGGATAGAGCCCAGGGGAAGGATCTCAAAGAAGAATAAATATCTGGAATACCCCTAAATCTATGGATGGACTATCCAAGAAGCTGATTTCTCAATTCTTAGGCTTTCTCATCTCAAATTTGTTTACCTCCATTTCAACAGACAACTTAGACCATATGACAAGGGATAATTCTTCCTTCTGAATAACAGTCTGACATCCCATCATAGACTTCAACCTCCAACCCTTCTAGCTTATGCCTTCACATGCCAATTCACTAACATTCCCAGGACTTCCAGTCCATTGACCCTTCCATTCACAACTGTTTAACTCACCTAATACCCACATTCTCCTGGATAACACTAGGGTGGCATGACTCATAAGGTTGTCGTGTGGAACAATGTATGTGAAAGAACTTTCTGAGAGAGAAAACACTGTACATAAATGAACCGTGCTATTATTGTCATTTTCCATTTAACAGTGAAAACTAATTCTTGGGGCTTTCAGAGTCTAATCTCCCCAGATTGCCCTCAAATAACCATTTAACTCAGGCTCATAAAGATCTTCACCACATATAACCCATTCTTTTGGTTTTCTAGTTTGGAGAGCTTGTCAGAAAGAAGCCAAGGTTGCACTTGACTTTATTCTTCTTCTGAAAAATGTGACTCATCTTTCCCCCAACTTTTATGATCCCTCTTTCTAGCATGCCCCATGCATTTCCAGAACCCCAGTGAAGGCTGAGGTTGAAATAGGTGAGGGGAACCCATAGAGAAAAGAATGTGAAAGAAAGCCTCAAGGTGAGGGATGAAAGGAAAGGGATGGCATAAAGTACGGGGGATGAGGGAATCTGACACCTTCTCGTCCCTCCAGGCCCTTCTGTCCCTGCTCTGCTCCTGATGCATTTTTCTCCTCCTGTCTCCTACAGACATATAGGCATGCTTCCTGATTAGGGCAACTTTCTGCAACTCCTGCAGTAAGATCTCTAATGTGAAGTAAATGGTAATGTCTGCTGAAGCTGACCTCCTGCTGCTTATGGATCCTGTGGAAGATAATCCTCCTTCTATGTTCCCTTTGGCTTACACGGAAGCTCTAATTTATCTCTAACTCTGGCCAGTTCCTCTCAGCAAATACACTAGAAAGTCAATTAAGGGCCCCTCCCTCTCTTGGAGCCCTCCCTGCTTCTTGTCTTCAACCCCTCACTGGATTTTACAGAGTCCAGTGACTTACCTCTGTCTGAGCCCTTTGAATACACAAATGAGACTCAGTATTTCTTAGTATTTTTCTTTCATGCCTGTCACTAGCTTTCACATCTTCGCCACCAGGGATCTCTCTGATGCTGTGGCATGCCTTCCCCACAGGCTTCACTTTGTCACAGGTCCCTACCTGCCCCTGTGACTCCGCCCAGTCTCAGGCTATCATCCTCTCAGTAACTTTGACACATGCCACGTGTCTCACCCACTCATTTTCCAGTAATCTCCCACGAGGAAAAATCTCTACTCTACCAACACCAGATTCCACCTTTAACTCTGACTACATCTGACCTGACTCCAATTTTACTGAACCCTGTCCCAAAGAGTTCACGTCTAGATAACTCCTGTTAATTTGCCTCTTCTGCTTCAATAGTCTCAGATATTGACTGTTCATGCTTGTACGTGTCAGCCTTCTTCTAGGGGGGCAGGTGTCTGCCGACATCTTTTTTCTCCCACTATCTCTTACTGTGACTTTCAACATGAGCTTTGTACCCTCCATCCATCAGAGGGCTGTGTGATTTCCAAGTGCATTAGGGATATAATCACAAAGAGAGTGAATTTCCAGGTTTGAATGGAGAAAGAAAAACAAGGAGGAATCACTTCCAAAACAGCTGAGGTCAGGCTGCTAAGTAAATTTTTTCCTTAAATCCCAAACATTGCTTGCTGATAAGCAGAACATCACTAAGAGAATGACTTGAAAATGACGTTTTTGGGAGCTCAAGGGAAAAACTAGACCAGAAGCAATTAAAACAATATAATAAAGTTATAACTGGATAAGAAGTTAAGACAGATGTGCCAGGATTAGATACCTACAAGTATGCCGTATACATGGCTTGCTCCCAACCATACATTGCCTCCTGAATTATGTGTTTTGAGACACCAGAAACTAGTACCCTTACTGGTTTGGGAACACCACCTGAATATCCTTCCTTGAGCCAAATCATCAATCTGTGCCAAACACTAACATTATTTAGTTTTGGGTGTGGAAAAGGTAAGGACCACCCCTCAAGTTTATTGAATCCATGAAGGTACTAAGGCACGAGAAGCACAGTTGTGACTTCCACCTTAGTTTGCCTTTTTCTGCTCAACTTCCCTTGTCTGGGGAGCTGATGCTAGAGTTGAGGTTGCCAAGCTTTTGGTGGAAATACTTAGGCAAGCAGGGAAACAAAGTAGCCTCTCTCTCACACACACACACATACACACGCACAATCAGGCTCCACACTGAATAACCCTCTGCCTATCCCATCTGTTGTAAGGAAGGCCAGAAGATCTTGAGAAGGTGTCCCTCTGATATTGGTTCACAAAGGGTCCCAAACTGGGAGGTGAGCAGAGAGAATGTTCAGCTTGTCACATTCAGCATCATAGAAAAATAAATATAGAGAAGTGGAACTTTATGGGGAACTAATGGTGACAGCTTAGAAGTGACTACAAGTTGAGCAATGCAGAAATGAGCAGAGGTTTGAGAATGGAACTGTCCAAAGACTTTTGTATCCAATAAAGAAGCAACACTCAGAATCAGAGAACAGAGGGGAGACATGTTCCAGAGAGAAGCAGCACGCTGGAAAAAGGGATATTCTCTAAGTTTAGTTTCTACTTTAAAAAAATAAATGTGAAGATGAATTCAGAAATTCTTCAAAGCCAGAGTCCCCAAAAGATGGTCAATACCAAAAGGTCTTGTCGTCAAACAAACCACAATTGGGAGACTTTATGAGCGTCATTATGGCGATAAAAATTCCAAAGGCAAAAGTGGGATTTCAGCCGTGAAGAGGTGTACTTCTCACAACCAAGAGAGCTGGTTGCCCAAAATTCCGGCCAATCATGGCCAAGAGAGTGGCTTGATAGTAAGTGAAAACTCAAATTTGAAAGAAGAATACAGACCCCTTGCAGTGCCCCTTTCCTGCCTCAATTAGCTTGGCTTCTAAGGTCTGAATTGAATCCATGAAGGTACTAAGGCACGAGAATAATTTCATCCCCAGAGTGATTTCATTGGAGCCATGGCCATCGATTTGTGGCTATTCTGATTGAAAACTATTATAAAGTACACACTGGATAGTGAAAACTTAGTATGAAAATATAATGTTAAATATATCATTAATATTCTCATGTTGAATACATTTTGAAATAGTATTTTCAATATATGAAATGCAGTTGAAAGCAATATTAAAAATGAATTTTATCTATTTGTTTCTTATATTTTCAAGTGTTACTACTTGAAAATTAAAAATTACATAGGCAGCCCAATTATGTGGTTTATGTTATATTAATCTGTTTATTTTTAATTTTTATGGGTACATAGTCTGTGTATATATTTATAGAGATATTTTGATATAGATATACAATGTGTAACAATCACATCGGGGTGAACTGGGTATTCATCATTTCAAACACTTATTTCTTCACGTTACAAACATCCCAGTTATAATGTTATTTTTAAATGTCTAATAAATTATTGTTGACTGTAGTCACTCTATTGTGCAATCAAATACCAGGTCTTACGTAAATAAGATTTTTGTACCCTTAATCCATCCCCACTCCCCCCACCCCACTACCCTTCCCAGTCTCTGGTAACCCCCATTCTATTCTCTATATCCCTGAGTTCAATTATTTTCATCTTTAGCTCTCACAAATAAGTGAGAACATGCAAAGTTTGTCTTTCTGTTCCTGGCTTATTTCACTTCACATAATGACCTCCAGTTCCATCCATGCTGTTGAAAATGATAGGATCTCATTCCTTTTTCTTAGTATACTCTATTGTGTATATGTGCATTTTCTTTATCCATTGTCTGTTGATGGACACTTAGGTTGCTTCCAAATTTTGGTTATTGTGAATAGTGCTGCAATTAACATGGGGGTACAGGTATCCCTTTGATATACTGATTTCCCTTCTGTGCGGAGGTATATATCTAATGGTAGAATTGCTGGATCATATAGTAGTTCTATTTTTAGTTTTTGAGGACTCTCCAAACTGTTCTCCGTAGTGGTTGTGCTATAAGTTACATCCCCTCCCACAGCATGAGGGTTCCCTTTTCTCCACAGCCTCACCTACATTTGTGATTGCCCAACCGTTGAATAAAAACTATTTTAACTAGGATGAGATGATATCTCATTGTAGTTTTCATTTGCATTTTTTTATGATCAGTGAATGATGATGAGCACCTTTTTGTATACCTGTTTGCCATTTGTATCTTTTGTGAGAAATGTCTATTCAAATCTTTTGTTATTTTTAATTGGATTACTTTTTTTCTAGACAAAGTCTCCATCTTATCCCCCAGGCTGGAGTCCAATGGCGTGATCTCGGCTCACTGCAACCTCTGCCCCCCGGGTTCAAGCGATTCTCCTGCCTCAGCCTCCTGAGTAGCTGGGATTACAGGCACCTGCCACCACGCCTGGTTAATTTTTGTATTTTTAATAGAGGCGAGATTTCACCATGTTGGCCAGGCTGGTCTCGAACTCCTGACCTCAGATCCACCTGCCTTGGCCTCCCAAAGTGCTGGGATTACAGGTATGAGCCACCACGCCCAGCTAGATTATTATATTTTTTTATTATAGAGTTGCTTGAGATCCTTATATATACTGGTTATTAACCTATTTTCAGATAGATCGTTTACAAATATTTCATATTTCTTATATTTCTGTTGGACAGCATTGTGCCAGGTGTCCTTATCTCAGAGTTCTTTATCTCCATTCCTGGCTATAGCCACAACCTAGACCTTATCACAGGGCAGCTCTGTCTTCTGAATAAGGCAGTTTGACATCCCATCTCCTGACCTCAACCTCCAGTTCTCCTAACTTCTGTCCTCAACATGCCAGTTTTCAATCTTGTCAGGACCTCTATTCCATTGATCATTCCATAGGTACTCCTAAAGCCGTCAAATGAAAGCAACTTTTCATCAACAAACACTGCATCCCACCGCTCCTTGGGCCTATTTTGACCCTACAAAAAGAGGATAGATATCCTTACTTCCCCTACCACAGCACATTTCACTTTTAACTTTTGGTTTATTTGATCATCTTCCCTGAGGAAAAAGATCACGGCTATCCAATCGCCTGCTCCATCCCCAGCTTCTGGGCTTAGCATGTAGTTGGTGCTCAATAAACTTTGGCAGCAATGAAAGCATTGGAGGAACCTCTGGGAGGCACGTTCACCCCAGCACTCTGGGGGCAGGGCTGCTTCCAGGGGTGGGGCATCAGGGAGCTCACACTTCAAGCTTCATAGTGGCAATTCTCCCAGGCTTCACTCAGGACTCTTCAATTCTGACTCTGCTGCTTCCAATATAGAGATTTAACTTCACAGAGCGGCATTCATCTGAATGCCTGAGGCAGCTTAATGCAGTTCCAACATTTCTAACTCCAACAGCCAGGGCCAGCATCGTTAGCATGGTGGAGCCTCTATGGGCCAATCCCTGAGGAGCCCTCAGAGCCTCCCAGTTCCCTGGTAAGATCATGGCCTCAAAAGGTCCTCATGAGCTTTTCATGTGACCCTCTTCCTCTCCTAGAACTTGACAAGGTAATATGAATTACAATAGTATTGACCACTGTTTGTGAGGTTATACTACTGCCTGCCTGGCCTTGGGCAAGTCATTTGACCCAAGTCCCAGATATCTATTAAGGGAATTATATTAATACCTGCAGGAGGGTAGGTCCCCAGATGACCTTGGCTGACTCAGCTCTTTCACCTCCTGCTTGTAGTTCTCAGGATAACTGCAGATGTGCTGAGAATGCAGTGCCCTGTGCAACTGTTGGGGACAGTCGAGGATTTGTCCTCATCCCTCCTTAGAACAGAATGTCTTGCAATGCTTGAGCTCAGTGGTGAATTTTCCCCTAGGGTGAAAAACAAAAAACAACAAAAACCCAGAGTTGAAGGCTTTGGGTTCCTTTAGCTTAGGTGCAAAGTAGAGCATGTGCGGAGGAGATACCATCTGCCCTGGGTAGTTTCCTGAGCCTTTGAGACTGGCCTGCCATGGATCCTAGGCTTCTGTTGGTTCTTGCTGCCTATCTATGAGTAATGAAGACGTTTGGCACGATGTGTCTGTCTGAGTATTCTGTCCCACTGGGCTCACACTCTTGCAGCTGGGTTTGTGCATAACGCCCTGCTCAATCTAGGAACCTAAGCAGAAATTGGCAAGGTGTTTAGAGTCCTCGCCTGGGAGTGATAGTTGGTGCACAGTGTTCTGCTAAACGTGCTTACCTAATAAGACAATCATAAGGAACAAAATGTTCCTCCTCTGTATTCCCATTATCAGTTATTCGAATTCAGTTATCTAAGTAAAAGACATTGAGCCATTCTATGCCCCGCCCTCATCCTTCCCATAGTTAGTCACCAAACTTTGTTTATATTTTTTTCTGATAATATTTCTCAAATCTCTCTCTGCACAGGGACTCATCATATTTCACTTAAACTTCAGTACCTCCTATCAAATCACAAACCATCCAGCTTCATTCATTTATATTCCTTGTTCTCATTACTATCAGAGCAATCCACCTAAAATAATAGGCCATGACATTTACATACTTGAAACCTTTCAGTGATTCTCCTGTCTATCAAATAAAGTCTGCTCTTCTTATCATGATGTATTGGTTATCTATTGCCTTATACGAAATTACCCCAGGGACTAGCAGCTTGAAACAACAAACATTTATTTTCACACAGTTTTTGCCGGGTCAGAAATCCAGGTGAGGTTTATCTGATCCTCTGGATCAGGGTCCCCACAAAGATGCAGTCAGGATGACAGCAGTGGGTACAGTCCCCTCAAGACTGCTCTGGGGGAATATATGCTTCTGCTCACTCGAGTGGTTATTGGCAAGATTCAGTTCCTTGAAGGTTATTGTATTCCTCACTGCCTGTTGGCCAGAGACCTCCTGCAATGGCCACTCCATAAGGCAGCTCAGAACATGGCAGCCAGCCTCCATCAGAACTAACCAATGATAGAGCAAGAGAGGGTGAGCAGTAAGGAGCCCAGAATGCATTACAATTTAATCTTAAAACTGACCTCCCATTACTTTCACTATACGTCTTTCATTAAAAACAAGTCACTAAATCTAATTCTCACCCCAGGGAAGGAAATTATACATACATGGATGCAATGATGGGGGATTATTAGGAGACATCTTAGATGTTTCTACCACAACTAGCTTTGGTTTCTTTCTTTTTCTCAATTGATTTCCTGTTTTCTATTTAAATGAATTCTATTCTGTTCTTTATTACTTCCTATCTTTTATTTTCCTTTGGCTTCCATTTGTTCTTCTTTTACTAGTTTTGAAAATAGAAGCTTAGATCATGGATTTAACTTAATAAAATTTCATGATAAAATTTTTAAGTACTACTTAAGTGGCATCCTTCAACTTTTAGTATCTTATCATTTTTATTTATTGAAAAATATTTTCTAATATCCCTTTTAATTTAATTTTCTGGACCCATTTTTAAAATTTTAATTATTTATTTAGTTAGTTTTGAAACAGTTTTGAGTCTCACTCTGTCACCCAGGCTGTAGTGCAGTGGTGCAATTTCAGCTCACTGCAACCTCTGACTCCCAGGCTCAAGTGAATCTCATGCCTCAGCCTCCTTAGTAGTTGGGAGTAGAGGTGTGGGCCACCGTGCCTGGCTAATTTTTGTACTTTTTTCTGTGTGTGTGCAGATGTGGCTTCACCATATTGCCCAGGTTGGTCTTAAACTCCAGAGCTCAAGTGATCTGCCTGCCTCAGCCTCCCCAAGAGTTGGGATTACAGGAATGAACCACTGCACCCTGCCTGGACCCACATTTTATGTATATGTGTACTGCCTTATTTCCAAGTATCTGTGGATTTTTAGTTTTCTATTAACTTCTAGCTTAATGCCATTTTGGTAACAAAACATACTTCATATAGTATTTTTATTATACTTTAAGTTCTGGGATACATGTGGAGAACGTACATGTTTGTTACATAGGTATACATGTGCCATGGTGGTTTGCTGCAGCCATCAACCTGTCATCTACATTAGGTATTTCTCTTAAGGCTATACCTCCCCTAGCCCTGCCAACCCCTAACAGGACCCAGTGTGTGATGTTCCCCTCCTTGTGTCCATGTGTTCTCATTCTTCAACTCCCACTTATGAGAACATGCAGTGTTTGGTTTTCTGTTCCTGTGTTAGTTTTCTGAGAATGATGGTTTCCAGCTTCATCCTCGTCCCTCCAAAGGACATGAACTTATCCTTTTTTATGACTGCTTAGTATTCCATGGTGTATATGTGCCATATTTTCTTTATCCAGTCTATCATTGATGGGCATTTGGGTTGGCTCCAAGCCTTTGCTATTGTGAACAGTGCTGCAATAAACATGCAGCATGTGTCTTTACAGTAGAATGGTTTATAATCCTTGCGGTATATACCCAGTAATGGGATTGCTGTGTCAAATGATACTTCTGGTTCTAGATCCTTGAGGAATTGCCATACTGTCTTCCACAATGGTTAAACTAATTTATACTCCCACCAACAGTGTAAAAGCGTTCCTGTTTCTCCACATCCTCTCCAGCATCTGCTGTTTCTTGACTTTTTAATGATCACCATTCTAACTGGCGTGAGGTGGTATCTTGTTGTTTTTGATTTACATTTCTCTAATGATCAGTGATGAGTGATGATGAGCTTTTTTTCGTATGTTTGTTGGCCGCAAAAATGTCTTCTTTTGAGAAGTGTCTGTTCATATCCTTCACCCACTTTTTGATGGGGTTGTTTTTATTTTATTGTAAGTTTGTTTAAGTTCCTTGTAGATTCTGGATACTAGCCATTTATCAGATGGATAGATTACAAAAATTTTCTCCCATGCTGTAGGTTGCCTGTTCACTCTGATGACAGTTTCTTTTGCTGTCCAGAGCCCTCTAATTATATCCCATTTATCAATTTTGGCCATTGCTTGTGGTGTTTTAGTCATAAAGTCTTTGCCCATATCTATGTCCTGAATGGTATTGCCTAGGTTTCCTTCTACGGTTTTAATGGTTTTAGGTTTTACATTTAAGTCTTTAATCCATTTTGAGTTAATTTTTATATAAAGTGTAAAAAAGGGGTCCAGTTTCAGTTTTCAGCCTATGGCCAGTCAGTTTTACCAACACTACTTATTAAATAGGGAATCCTTTCCTCACTGCTTGTTTTTGTCAGATTTGTCAAAGATCAGATGGTTGTGGATGTGTGGTGTTACTTCAGAGTCCTTTGTTCTATTCCATTGGTCTATATATCTGTGTTGCCACCAGTACCATGCTGTTCTGGTTAATGTAGCCTTGTGGTACAGTTTGAAGTCAGGCAGCATGTTGCTTCCAGCCTTGTTTTTTTTGCTTAGGATTGTCTTGGCTTTGCAGGCTCTTCTTTGGTTCCACATGAAATTTAAAGTAGTTTTTTTCTAATTCTGTGAAGAAAGTCAATGGTAGCTTGATGGGGACCCACAATGTCCCATTGGTGGGTTCTTGGTCTCATTGACTTCAAGAATGAAGCCACGGACCCTCACGGTGAGTGTTATAGTTCTTAAAGATGGTGTGTCTAGAGTTTGTTCCTTCTGATGTTTGGACGTGTTTGTAGTTTCTTCCTTCTGGTGGGTTCGTGGTCTCGCTGGCTTCAGGAGTGAAGTTGCAGACCTTCGCGGTGAGTGTTACAGCTCTTAAGGCAGCATGTCTGGAGTTGTTCATTCCTCCCATCTGGAGTTGTTCATTCCTCCTGGTGGGTTCGTGGTCTCGCTGGCCTCAGGAATGAAGCTGCAGACCTTCGCAGTGAGTATTACAGCTCATAAAGGCAGTGCAGACCCAAAGAGTGAGCAACAGCAAGATTTATTGCAAAGAGCAAAAGAACGAAGCTCCCACAGTGTGGAAGGGGACCCCAGCGGGTTGCCACTGCTGGCTCAGACAGCCTGTTTTTATTCCCTTACGTGACCCCACCCACATCCTGCTGATTGGTCCATTTTACAGAGAGCTGATTGGTCCGTTTTACAGAGAGTTGATTGGTCCATTTTAACAGGGTGCTGATTGGTGCATTTACAATCCCTGAGCTAGACAAAGAGTGCTGATTGGTGCATTTACAATCCTCTAGCTGGACACAAAATTTCTCCAAGACCTCACCAGATTAACTAGACACAGAGCACTGATTGGTGTATTTACAAACCTTGAGCTAGACACAGAGTGCTGATTGGTGTATTTACAACCCTTCAGATAGACATAAAGTTTCTCCAAGTGCCCATTAGATTAGCTAGACACAGAGCACTGATTGGCGCATTTACAATCCCTGAGCTAGACACAGAGTGCTGATTGGTGTATTCAAAATCCTCTAGACAGACATAAAAGTTCTCCAAGTCCACACCAGATGAGCTAGATACAGAGTGCTGATTGGTGTATCCACAAACCCCAAGCTACAAAGCCAGATACAGAATGCTGATTGGTGCATATACAACCCTACAGTTAGACATAAAGGTTCTCCAAGTCTCCACCCAACTCAGGAGCCCAGCTGGCTTCAACTAGTGGATCCCGTGCGGGGGCGGTCGGAGCTGCCCGCCAGTCCCGTGCTGCGCAACTGCACTCCTTAGCCCTTGGGTGGTCGATTGGATCCAGCGCCATGCAGCAGGCGGCAGTGCCCGTCAGGGAGGCTCGGGCCATGTGGGAGCCCACCACCGGGGGGGCTTGGGCATGGTGGGCTGCAGATCCCAAGCCCTGCCCCACAGGGAGGCAGCTGATGCCTGGTGAGAATTCAAGCATGGTGCCGGTGGGCCAGCAGTGCTGGGGGACCCGGCGCACCCTCTGCAGCTGCTGGTCTGGGTGTTAAGTCCCTCACTGCCTGGGGTCGCTGGCACTGGCCAACCGCTCAGAGACCGTGCCTGGCCAGAACTCCTGCTGGCATGTGAGTGCCGTGCGCAGCCCCAGTTCCCGCTGACACCTCTCTCCACACCTCCCCGCAAGCAGAGGGAGCCGGCTCGGGCCTTGGCCAGCCCAGGGAGGTGCTCCCACAGTAGAGTGGCAGACCGAAGGGCTCCTCAAGCACCACCAGAGTGGATGCCAAGGCCGAGGAGGCACCAAGAGTGAGGGCTGCTAGCACGTTGTCACCTCTCAGTATTGCATCTATAAATTATTTTGGGCAGTATGGCCATTTTCATGATATTGATTTTTCTTATCCATAAGCATGGAATGTTTTTCCATTTGTTTGTGTCCTCTCTTATTTCCTTGAGCAGTAGTTTCTAGTTCTTCTTGAAGAGGTCCTTCACGTCCCTTGTAAGTTGTATTCCCAGGTATTTTATTCTCTTTGTAGCAATTGTGAATGAAAATTCACTCACAATTTGGCTCTCTGTTTGTCTTTGATTGGTGTATAGGAGTGCTTGTAATTTTTGCACATTGATTTTGTATCCTGAGACTTTGCTGAAGTTGCTTATCAGCTTAAGGAAATTTTGGGCTGAGACAATGGGGTTTTCTAAATACACAGTCACGTCATCTGCAAACAGAGACAATTTTACTTTCTTCCTATTTGAATACTCTTTATTTCTTTCTCTTACCTGATTGCCCTGGCCAGAACTTCCAATACTATGTTGAATAGGAGTGTTGAAAGAGGGCATCCTTGTCTTGTGCCCGTTTTCATAGGGAATGTTTCCAGCTTTTGCCCATTCAGTATGATATTGGCTGTGGGTTTTTCATAAATAGCTCTTATTACTTGAAAATACGTTCCATTAATACCTAGTTTATTGAGCGTTTTTAGTATGAAGGGTGTTAAATTTTATCAAAGGCCTTTTCAGCATCTATTGCGATAATCATATCGTTTTTGTCATTGGTTCTGTTCACGTGACTGTTTACGTTTATTAATTTGCCTATGTTGAACCAGCCTTACATCTCAGGGATAAAGCCAACTTGATCATGGTGGAGAAGCCTTCTGTCATGGGCTGGAATGCAGTGGCACAATCTTGGCTCACTGCAACCTTCCCCTCTTGGATTCAAGCAATTCTTTCCTGCCTCAGCCTCCTGAGTAGCTGGGATTACGGGTGACTGCCACTACACCCAGCTAATTTTTTATTTTTATTTTTAGTAGAGACGGGGTTTCACCATGTTGTCCAGGCTGGTCTCAAATTCTTGACCTTGTGATTCACCCACCTTAGCCTCTCAAAGTTCTGAGATTACAGGCATGAGCCACCATGCCCGGCCTTTTTGATGTGCTGCTAGATTTGGTTTGCCAGTATTTTACTCAGGATTTTCACATTAATATTCAGCACAGATATTGGCCTAATTTTTTTTTCTTGTGTCTCTGCCAGGTTGTGGTATCAGTATGATGCTGGCCTCATAAAATGAACTGGGAAGGAGTCCCTCCTTTTCAATTGTTTCAAATAGTTTCAGAAGGAATGGTACCAGCTCCTCTTTGTACCTCTGGTAGAATTCTGCTGTGAATTCATCTGGTCCTGGACTTTTTTTGGTTGGTAGGCTAGTAATTACTGAGTCAATTTCAGAACTTGTTACTTGTCTATTCAGGAATTCTACTTCTTCCTGGTTCAGTCTTGGGAGGGTGTATGTGTCCAGGAATGTATCCATTTCTTCCAGATTTTCTAGTTTATTTGCATAGAAGTATTTATCATATTCTCTGATGGTAGTTTGTATTTCTGTGGGATCATTGGTGATATCCCTTTTATCATTTTTTATTGTGCCTATTTGATTCTTCTCTCTTTTTTACTTTATTAGTCTGGCTAGCAGTCTATTTTGCTAATCTTTTCAAAAAACCAGCTCCTGGATTCATTGATTTTTTGAAGGGCTTTTCATGTTTCTATCTCCTTCAGTTTTGCTCTGATCTTAGTTATTTCTTGTCTTTTGCTAGCTTTTGAATTTGTTTGCTCTTGCTTCTATAGTTCTTTTAATTGTGATGTCAGGATGTTGATTTCAGGTCTCTCCTGCTTTCTTCTGTGGGCAGGTAGTGTTATAAATTTCTATCTAAACACCGCTTTAAATGTGTCCCAGAGATTCTGCTACATTGTATCTTTATTCTCATTGGTTTCAAAGAATTCATTTATTTATGCCTTAATTTCATTATTTACCCAGTAGTCATTCGGGAGCAGATTATTCAGTTTCCATGTAGTTTTGCAGCTTTGAGTGGGTTTCTTAATCTTGAATTCTAATTTGATTGCACTGTGGTCTAAGAGACTGTTTGATATGATTTCCATTCTTTTACATGTGCTGAGGTATGTTTTAATTCCAATTATGTGGTCAATTTTAGAATAAGTGCCATGTGGTGCTGAGAACAATGCATATTCTGTTGATTTGGGGTGGGAAGTTCTGTAGATGTCCATTATGTTCACTTGGTCCAGAGCTGAGTTCAAGTCCTGAATATCCTTGTTAATTTTCTGTCTCGTTGATCTGTCCAATATTGGCAGTGGTGTGTTAAAATCTCCCACTATTATTGTTTGGGAGTCTCAGTCTCTTTGTAGGTCTCTAAGAACTTGCTTTGTGAATCTGGGTACTCCTGTATTGGGTTCATATATATTTAGGATAGTCAGCTCGTGTTGTTGCATTGATCCCTTTACCATTATGTAATGCCCTTCTTTGTCTCTTTTGATCTTTGTTGGTTTAAAGTCTATTTTATCAGAGTCTAGGATTGCAACCCCTGCTTTTTTGTTTGTTTGTTTGTTTTCCATTTACTTGGTAAATTTTCCTCCATCCCTTTATTTTGAGCCTATGTGTGTTTTTTCCCGTGAGCTGGGTCTCCTGAATACAGCAGCCCAATGGATCTTGACTCTATCCAATTTGCCAGTGTGTGCCTTTTAATTGGGGTATTCAGCCCATTTACATTTAAGGTTAATTATGTTATGTTAATTTGATCCTGCCATTATGATGCTAGCTGGTTATTTTACCCATTAGTTGATGCAGTTTCTTCATAGTGTTGATGATCTTTACATTTTAGTTTGTTTTTGCAGTGGTTGGTACTGTTTTTTCCTTTCCATACTTAGTGCTTCCTTCAGGAGCTCTTGTAAGGCAGGCCTGGTGGTGACAAAAACCCTCAGCATTTGCTTGTCTGTAAAGGATTTTATTTATCCTTCACTTGTGAAGTTTAGTTTGGCTGGATATGAAATACTGGGTTGAAATTCCTACCGGCAGTTAGGAAAGTTTAAGTCTGCTGAAGCTGCGCCCACAGCTGCTCCTTTCCCCAAGTGCTCTGTCCCAGGGAGATGGGAGTTCTACCTTGAAGCCCCTGACTGGGGCTGCTGCCTTCTATCAGATATGCCCTGCCCAGAGAGGAGGAAGCTAGAGAGGCAGTCTGGCTACAGAGGCTTTGCCAAGCTGTGGTGGGCTCTGCCCAGTTTGAACTTCCCTGCAACTTTGTTTACACTGTGAAGGGAAAACTGCCTACTCAAGCCTCAGTAATGGCAGACACCCCTCCCCTGACCAAGCTCAAGCGTTCCAGGTCAACTTCAGACTGCTTTGCTGGCAGCAAGAGTTTCAAGCCAGTGGATCATAGCTTGCTGGGCTCTATGGGGGTGGGATCTGCTGAGTTAGACCACTTTGCTCCCTAGCTTCAGCTCCCTTTCTAGTGGAGTGAATGGTTCTGTCTCACTGGCATTCCAGGTGCCACTAGAGTATGAAAAAAAAACTCCTACAGCTAGCTCGGTGTCTACCCAAATGGCTTCCCAGTTTTGTGCTTGAAACCCAGGGCCCTGATGCTGTAGGTACTGGAGGGAATCTCCTGGTCTGTGGGTTGTGAAGACCATGGGAAAAGCACAGTATCTGGGCTGGAATGCACTGTTCCTCATGACACAGTCCCTCATGGCTTCCCTTGGCTAGGAAAGGGAGTTCCCCGACCCCTTGCACTTCCCAGGTGAGGGAACTCCCCACTCTGCTTTGGCTCATCCTCCATGGGCTGCACTCACTGTCTAACCAGTCCCAGTGAGATGAGCTGGGTACATCAGTTGGAAATGCAGAAATGACCCACCTTCTGCGTTGATCTCACTGGGAGCTGCAGACCAGAGCTGTTCCTATTCAGCCGTCTTACCAGACACCTCTACATAGAATTTTAAGCCTTTGAAATTTATTGAGACTTGTTTTGTGGCCCATATTATGGTTTATTTTGGTGCATGTTCCATGTTCACTCAAAAAGAATGTGCATTCTTCTGTTGTTGGGTGAAGTGGTCTATAACTGAGAATTAGGTCAAGTTGGTTGATAGTGTTGTTCAAATCTCTGTATACTTACTGATTTTCCGTTTATTGCCTCAATTACATATGTTGCCTGGTCTTCTGCTTGTTAAAGGTAAGAACATGAAAACCAGGCCCTGTAATTCCATTATGAATGCAAATACACCCTAGAATATTTTCTTTTTTCTTTTTTTTTTTTTTTTTTTAGACGGAGTCTCGCTGTGTCTCCCAGGCTGGAGTGCAGTGGCATGATCTCGGCTCACTGCAAGCTCCGCCTCCCGGGTTCACACCATTCTCCCGCCTCAGCCTCCCAAGCAGCTGAGACTACAGGCGCCCGCCACCACGCCCGGCTAGTTTTTTGTATTTTTAGTAGAGACGGGGTTTCACCATGTTAGCCAGGATAGTCTCGATCTCCTGACCTCGTGATCCACCTGCCTCGGCCTCCCAAAGTGCTGGGATTACAGGCCACCCTAGAATATTTTCTAATCCCCATTCTTCTGTTATTTTACTCAGTAAAATTATCAAAATGTGAAACTTTAAATATAACTCAAGCCTGGTCATTCAGAGTATATCGTTCTCTGATAACATTGATTAATCTGGGAATAGGCCCAAGGTCTTAGCTCTTCCATTCAGGTCAATCCTCTGACTCTCCTTTTATATAAAATGGGAAGACACTTCCTTTTGACTATATTCTTCCGCTGTCAGTGTGTCAGTGTGGTTACACCATGTCAGTGGCCATTTTGATGTGAGACAATGAAGCCCATTGAATAACATGGCCAAGAAATTAAGAGAGAAATGAAATACTAAAAACACTGTTTGAATTTAGGAATTTAAAAAATAATATTTCTGTACACTGAACTTAATATTTATTCTAATTTTATATGCTAATATATATTATAGCTATTTCTCTATTTTCCCCATTCTAATGCCAGCTAATTTTTTAAACCAAAATGAGTATGAGGTTGGTTCTGTCACTGCTAAATAAAAGATATGACTAATATAATAACGTGATACATGTAGAAAGTGGAAATATTTTAAATAAGTTTGGAAAAAACTATATAATAAACAATACCCAACAGAACAAATTAAAAACAAATTAAAAATGAAGATTAAAAATGAATTCTTTATGTGGTACATATATACCATGGAATGCTACACAGCCATGGAAAATAAAATTATGTTATTTGCAAAAACATGGATGAAGCTGGAGGCCATTATCCTAAGTAAATTAACACAAGAAGACAAAAACCAAATATCACATATCTCACTTATAAGCGGGAGTTAAGGCCAGCATGGTGGCTCATGCCTGTAATCCCAGCACTTTGGGAGGCTGAGGTGCGTGGATCACTTGAGGTCAGGAGTTCAAGACAAGCTAGGCCAACATGGTGAAATCCTGTCTCTACTAAAAATACAGAATTAGCAGGGCGTGATGGTGCATGCCTGTAATCCCAGCTACTTGGGAGGCTGAGGCAGGAGAATTGCTTGAACCTGGGAGGTGGAGGTGGCAGTCAGCTGAGATGGTGCCACTGCACTCCAGCCTGGGCAACAAAGTGAGACTCCATCCCCCAAAAAATACGAAAAAATAAAATAAGTGAGAATTAAATATTGAGTACTCTTTGACATAAAGATGGCAACAATAAGCACTAGGGACTGCTAGAGTGGAGAGTGAGGCAGGCAAGAGTTGAAAAACAACTGTCGGGTATTATGCTTAGTAACTGGCTGATGGGACCATTCATACCTCAAACCTTAGCATCACGCAAAACACCTAGATAACAAACCTGCACAGGTATCCACTGAATCTAAAATAAAAGTTAAAAAAAACTGTAAATAAATGAATAATAGATACATAGATAGATAAAAGTAAAAAATGTTGGCCGGGCGCGGTGGCTCAAGCCTGTAATCCCAGCACTTTGGGAGGCCGAGACGGGCGGATCACGAGGTCAGGAGATCGAGACCATCCTGGCGAACACGGTGAAACCCCGTCTCTACTAAAAAAAAAAAAAATACAAAAAACTAGCCGGGCGAGGTGGCAGGCGCCTGTAGTCCCAGCTACACAGGAGGCTGAGGCGGGAGAATGGCGTAAACCCGGGAGGCGGAGCTTGCAGTGAGCTGAGATCCGGCCACTGCGCTCCAGCCCCGGCGACAGAGCGAGACTCCGTCTCAAAAAAAAAAAAAAAAAAAAAGTAAAAAATGTTTATAATGCATGAGCAGATATATAAAATATATAGCTGTGATTTTCTCTAGGGACAGAATTACAGATGACTTTTAATTTTCCTCTTTGTATTTAGCTGTATTTTTAAATGTTTCCATAAGAAATATATATTCCTTGTGTAACTTCTCTTCAAGTTAGTATTTAAGGACATAAGAATTGGAGTATACATGAGATGCTAAAAAATGGTAATGCTTAGGATAGGATCAGAAAGAAATTTTATTGTTATGGCAGAGGGATGGGAAGTAAACTGATTCTTTGGAGTAAAACTGTCAAACAGATAAATTATTAGCTACAGCTATGAAGAAAAACACAAGAAAAATTTAGAAATGGAAAAATCCAGAAATACAAACATATTAGAATATTTTTTCACTATATGCTAATAAATTATAAAGTTTAATGAAGTGTATTATTATTTATCTGCTTAAAATTTTGCCAATTTAACTGAAGAAGAAGTGGGGCAATATTTCTAGTGATTATAGCTAAAACTTAAGAGAAGTGATCAATTGATTCAAGAATTCCTAAATAGTTGACACAAGCTAAATTACAAAAATAATTCACAACTAGACATAAATAGTAAAATTTCAGAAAATAAAATACCAAGAAATAAATCTTAAAATCAGCCAGAAAGATAAGATTATCCTTAAGAGAGTAGCAATTATATAAACAGGTGAAATCTCAACAGCAACATTCTGAGTCAGAGTCATAGAAAATACGCATTCAAATTGCTAAAAAAGGAAACAACTGCCAATCCAAAAATTTCAACAGCAGTAAGATAATCATCATGAATAAAGCATTATTTGAGTTAGGGAGGAGGCCCACCTTTTCAATTATTTAGAGTAGTTTCAGAAGGAATGGCACCAGCTTCTCTTTGCACCTCTGGTAGAATTCTGCTGTGAATCCGTCTGGTCCTGGGCTTTTTTTGGTTGGAAGGCTCTTAATTACTGCTTCAGTTTCAGAACTTGTTATTGGTCTATGCAGGGATTCTACTGTTTCCTGGTTTATTCCTGGGAGGGTGTATGCATGCAGGAATTTACCAGTATCTTCTAGTTTTTCTAGTTTATTTGTGGAGAAGTGTTTATAGTATTCTCTGATGGTAGTTTGTATTTCTGTGGTATCAGTGGTGATATCTCCTTTATAATTTTTATTGTGTCTATTTAATTATTCTTTCTTTTTTTCTTTATTAGTCTATTTCCCTCTTAACACTACTTTAGCTACGTCCCGACTTTCCGGTAGGTTGTCTCTTTGTTCTCATTGGTTTCAAAGAACTTCTTGATTTCCACCTTAATTTCACTGTTTACCCAGGAGTCATTCAGGAGCAGGTTGTTCAATTTCATGTAGTTGTGTGGTTTTTAGTGAGTTTCTTAATCCTGAGTTCTAATTTGATTACACTGTGGTCAGAGAGACTGTTATGATTTCCGTTCTTCTGCATTTGCTGAGGAGTGTTGTACTTCCAATTATGTGGTTGATTTTAGAATAAGTGCCATGTGGCACTGAGAAGAATGTATATTCTGTTGATTTGGGGTGGAGAGTTATATAGATGTCTATTAGGTCCAGAACTGAGTTCAAGTCCTGAATATTCTTGTTAATTCTCTGTCTCGTTGTTCTGTCTAATATTCACAGCGGAGTGTTAAGGTCTCCCACTATTATTGTGTGGGAGTCTAAGTCTCTTTGTAGGTCTCTAAGAACTTGTTTTATGAATCTGGGTGCTCCTGTATTGGGTGCATATACATTCAGCATAGTTAACTCTTCTTGTTTAATTGATCCCTTTAGCATTATGTAATGCCCTTCTTTGTCTTTTTTGATCTTTGTTGGTTTAAAGTCTATTTGTCAGTATCATCCTAATACCAAAAGCCTGGCAGAGACACAACGATAAAAGAAAATTTCAGGCCAATATCCCTGATGAACATCAATGTGAAATTCCTCAATAAAATACTGGCAAACTGAACCCAAAAGCACATCAAGAAGCTTATCCACCACAATCAAGTCAGCTTCATTTGTGGGATGCAAGGCTGGTTCAACATATGCAAATCAATAAACATAATCCATAACATAAATACAACCAATGACAAAAACCATATGATTATCTCAATAGATGCAGAAAAGGCCTTTGATAAATCTCTCTCCATGTAATATGATCAATATCTCTTCATGTAAAAAACTTTCCGTAAACTACCTACTTTTTGGTTTAACACCCTATTGATGGAACATATCTCAAAATAAAAATAAGTCTTAATGACAAAATCCACAGCTGGTTATCCATACTGAATGGGCAAAAGCTGGAAGCATTTCCTTTGAAAACCAGCACAACACAAGGATGCCCTCTCTCATCACTCCTACTCAACATAGTATTGGAAGTTCTCACCAGGGCAATCAGGCAAGAGAAAGAAATAAAGCCTATTCAAATAGGAAGAGAGGAAGCCAAATAGTCTCTATTTGCAAAAGACACGTGTCTATATTTTAAAAACACCATCATCTCAGCCCAAAAACTCCTTAAGCTGATAAGCAACTTCAACAAAGTCTCAGGATACAAAATCAATGTGCAAAATTCACAAGCATTCCTATACACCAACAAAAGACAAGCAGAGAGCCAAATCATAAATGAACTCCCTTTCACAATTGCTACAAAGAGAATAAAACACCTAGGAATACAGCTAACGAGGGATGTGAAGGAATTCTTCAAGGAGATCTACAAACCACTCTACAAGGAAATAGAGAGGACACAAACAAATGGAAAAACATTCAATCCTCATGGATAAGAAGAATCAGTATTATGAAAATGGTCATATAGCCAAAGGAATTTATAGATCCAATGCTATTCCCATCAAACTGCCATTGACATTCTTCACAGAATTAGAAAAAAAACTACTTTAAATTTCATATGGAACCAAAGAGGAGCCTGTATAGCCAAGGGAGTAGTAAGCAAAAAGAACAAAGTTGCAAGCATCATGCTACCTGACTTCAAACCATGCTACAAGGCTACAATAACAAAAACAACATGGTACTGGTACCAAAACAGACATATAGACCAATGGAACAGAACAGAGACCTCAGTAATAATATCACACATTTACAACCATCTAATCTTTGACAAACCAGACAAAAACGAGCAATGGAGAAAAGATTTCCTATTTAATAAATGCTGCTGGGAAGACTGGCTAGCCATATGCAGAAAACTGAAATTAGACCCCTTCCTTACACCTTATACAAAAAATTAGCTCAAGATGCATTAAAGACTTGAATGTAAAACCCAAAACCATAAAAACCCTAGAAGAAACCTAGGCAATATCATTCAGAACATAGGCATGGGCAAAGACTGTATTATGAAAACACCAAAAGAAATTGCTACAAAAGCCAAAATTGACAAACGGTATCTAATTAAACTAAAGAACTTCTGCGCAGCAAAGGAAACTATCAGGAGAGTGAACAGGCAGCCTACAGAATGGGAGATGTTTGCAATCTACCCATCTGACAAAGGTCTAATATTCAGAATCTATAAGGAACTTAAAAATTTTAAAAGAAAAAAAAAAAAACAAGCAAGCTCATCAAACAGTGGGCAAAGGATATAAACATACACTTCTCAAAAGAAAACATTTATGTGGCCAACAAACAATGAAAAAAAGCTCAACATCACTGATCATCAGAGAAATGCAAATCACAACAACGACATACCATCTCACGCCAGTCACAATGTGCGTTATTAAAAAGTCAAGAAACAATAGATACTGGCAAGGCTGTGGAGAAATAGGAATGCTTTTACACTGTTGGTAATAATGTAAATTAGTTCAACCAATGTGGAAGACAGTGTGGTGATTCCTCTAGGATCTAGAACCAGAAATACCATTTGACCCAGCAATCCTATTACTGGGTATATACCAAAAGGAATATAAATCATTCTACTGTAAAGACACATGCACACATATATTTATTGCAGCACTATTTACAATAACAAAGACATAGAAACAACAACCCAAATGCCCAACAATGATAGACTGGATAAAGAAAATGTGATACATATACACCATGAAATACTATGCAGCCAAAGAAAGGAATATGATTATGTTCTTTGCAGGGACATGGAGGAAGTTGGAAGCCATCATCCTCATCAAACTAACACAGGAAAAGAAAACCAAACACTGCATGTTCTCACTCATAAGTGGGAGCTGAACAATGAGAATATATGGACACAGTGAGGGGAACAACACATACCAGGGCCAGCTGGGAGTAGCGGGGAGAGGGAAGGGATATCATTAGGACAAATACCTAATGGATACAGGATTTAAAACCTAGTTGATGGGTTGATAGGTGCAGCAAACCACCAAGGCACACGTATACCTATGTAACAAACCTACACTTTCTGCATTTGTATCCCAGAACATAAAATAAAATAAAATAAAATAAAATAAAATAAAATAAAATAAAAAGAAAGGAGAAAGGAAACCTCCACTCAGGCAGGAGGGAGGGTTGGGATATGGACTGTCTTAACTGAGATATTTTATTTTGACCTAGGCAATATAAGGCTACCACTGGAGCGTGTTCCACCATATCTTTTCAGCCTTTTCTGTTGTTTTTTTTTTCTATTCAAAGAGATGTTTCACTTCACAATCTGAGCATTAAGTGTGTAAAATAAAGTTATTTGAGCATACTTCACAAAAAAAGCATTATTTGAAATCCTAAAACTTAGAATATTTGGTACCAGATTACCTAATATAAAACATAAATTCTTAAAGAAAATGGTAAATACATGTTTTAACCTAATCAATCATTGACTGTATAAAATAAAAATAGTACTGTATTATGGTCTTAGAATTATATTTTATAATAGTAAAATATTTAGAGAATTACAGAATAAAATGTATATCAGGAGTTAAGTGGAGATCCTCACATAAATTTCATTCATTGTCCAAGAGGAGATTCATAAATCAAGAATATTTATAACAATTTCTATGGATATCTAAATGGGGATAGAAAAACAAGGGATACAAATGGAATAAATTTAAAAATCAACTCAAAAGAAGAGACAGAAATATATGGAACATATGGGAAAAGAGAAAGCTCATAAAAAGACATTAATTTCAACCTAAATGTATCAGTTAAATCATTAGAATAAATTGGACTAAATGCAGTGATTTTCAGACTGATTTAAGAAGAATAATACATGCTGTTTAGAAGAGACACATAAAAAATAAGAATACAAAAGTAAATTGAGAGTAGAAGGGTTGAAAATACATATACCATGAAATCACTAATCCTTCAATCGTATAGTTATATCATATTAACAAAAGACATTATGGTTCTTAATTCAAAAAAGTACTCTCTTTATAAGGTAGTACCTCAGTGAATATTTATTGATGTAGGTACATATATTACAATAAATTATTCAAAAGTAATTATTAAGTATTAAATTTTTATTGAAATAGCAACAAAAACACAAAAGCAGAAATAATGAAATATAGAGCTATATAAAAAGATCAGTAAAATCAAAAGTTAGTTTTTGGAAATAATTAACAAATTTAATATACCTCTAGCAAGACTCAGGAAACAAAAGAAAGAAAATTTAGCTCACCTAATACTGGAATGAAAAGAGATATTTTTAAAGTTCTTACCACCTTAAAGAGATCATAAGAGGATAGAATAAACAACTCTGTCAATAAATTTGAATGGAATCGGCAGATTCTTGGAAAAATACAGCTTATAAAAACTGACACCATAATAAAGAGAAAGGATGAAACTACTAAAGAGATCTAAAACTACTAAAGAGAGAGATTTAGTCATTTAAAAGTTTTCCACATATACTAAAAAATTTAATTTAGAGAATGTAACAACAAAACCTTTTACACAGAAGACAGAACTGAAACTGAGATATAACTAGTATAAGATCACAAAGCTATTAAGTGTTAGAACCCAGTTAACTTAGAGAATGCTTTCAATCAATATGTTCCACTGAGACCACATTATTTGATTTTGGCACAAAATTGATCTAACAATATTGCTTCCAATAATCTTTTGAGTTACTATAAAAGACAGTGGGAGAAAACTTAAAGATTAGCTAGCGTAAGTTCTCCATTTTCAGATGATATAACTCATTCCCACAGATGTTAATTTCATTGTGCATAAAGTTGTTTAAAGTTGCAGAGGTATCAGTAGAGATTGACTGAAACCTAATGTTTCTAATTTCATAGGATTTCATGATTCTATGTTTGTTTCAGTTAATAAAATAAAAAGGGGTTAGTTCATGGATGGCTGAAGACAATTCAGACTCTAGTAATCAACTTCTCAAATTCCTCTCTCCAAATGATTTATAACAGATTCATGACAACACAAACCGTACACAAAATCACACCCATGAAATTAGTTGAAGACAGAACATATCTAAACTACAGAATAACTGTGTAAAAAGAAAATCATCACTAAATTTCAACATAGTTGTAGAATAAAAACTACTAATAAGAAATTTGAAAGGCTAAAATGAACCTTGTGGTACTATTCTGGAATCAGAGGTATCAGTATAAACTTATGTTATTTAATATTTGTAATCAGATAGATAAATACAGAAATATAGTTGTATATATATGCATGAGCCAGTATGCATACATATAACTGGTTTGTTCTGCTGAGGAGACTTAGAAACACTGACAGCCCTCTAGCAATGAGCACAACTAGTACCCAGCTCTTGGTCTCTAACTACCTTTCTCTAATCAAAGGAATCAGAGTTTCTTGAAGAAGTGTGTGATTTTAACCATGGATTTAAGTGTACTTGGGAACATCTTCTTATACCAGAAGAAAGAAAGTGCTCAAATAAGTACATAAATAGGATAGGAACTTGTCAAAAGAACAGAGGGACCAACTTGAAGGAATTACTTCAAAGACAAAATAATTTGAACAAAAAAGTAATAAATAAGAATATATTTTTAACTCATGGAATAAAATAAATAGCCATCTGTCCATGCTGATAGAGCTCTTCCCTATAGTAGACTTCCAATTAGTAAATGTAGAAGAAACGGGAAATAGAAAATTACTGTTAGGCAAACACCACAGTAATAATTGAAGATCCAGTAATATATACTAAAATAAATGTGTGAAAAATTGGGGAGAAACAGGATTTGTGTAGTCTTAAAGTATATCTTCTAAAATGTATACTGATTATAAAAGTAATAATAACACCTTTACAGCAGAAAACCCTGCCAGACATCACCTTACCCACATGATCAAGATTAACATCACCAGTAATGAGACATATCAACATATGAACCCCTTGATACAATGCACTAGAAAGGAAATCCAGTCGTAAGTAACATCAAACCCAAATTGAAGGATCATCTACAAAATTAACAAATCAGTCTTCTTCAAGGGTGCCAAGATCATAAAAGAGAAGGAAAGACTGAGAAACTTTCACAGAATAGAATAAATTAAGAATAAAATCACAACTAAATACAGTGTGGGATGCTGGATAGGCTATTGGAACATATAAAAGGACATTAATGGAAAAATTGGTGAAATTTGAATATCTACAGTTTGGTTAATAATACTGTGCCAATGTTAATTTTCTGTTTTTGATGCTTGTACTATGGTTATGTAAGATGTTAACATAAGGGGAAGCTGGATGAGGGGAATCTGAAAACACAATCTACTATCTTTGTAATTTTTCTGAAGTCTAAATTAGCTCAAATTAAAATGTATTAAAGAAATGCAATTAAAGATAGTTTATCAATCTCAAAATGCAGAAGAAAGATAATAAAATAGTATGTAAATGAATGTTGAGTGTCATATTAGAGCAGATGAGTAACATATTAGAGCAGAAAATACTGATAAATTACTTCCTCTGATAAATAACAAAATTGTCAGTCACATTGGACTTTTGTTATACTTGAAAATATTGCTATGTTTTTGAAGTGCCTGCTTGTAGATAGTAGAGGCAGAACCATGAAGAAACAATATTCCTAATCTCACTTTCCCCATCAGAAGCATCTTCAGGCAGTTATTTCATAGGTGCGTATTTAGGTCTCTATATTGGTGTCCTGTAATAACTTAAATTTCTTTTTAATTTCTGTATTTCTTTAGTGTTGGTCATGTATTACATATTTACTAGATTCTGATGGTTACAACAGTAAATAAAAAAAAAAGTGTTCCTGAAAATTCTGAAAAGGGCACATATAGTGTAATGACAAAATAAAAAAAACTGTCAGTGCAAATTATTTGCAAATATGAGAGAAAAATAACTAGAATTATTGATAAGAGTATATATTTTCCATCCACATTCCATAGCTTTATAAGCATATATATTCAGTAATATATTTTCCTATATATATTTTCAATAATATACTTTAAAAAAAAAAAAGAGTCTCCCTCTATTACTCATGCTGGAATGCAGTAGCGTGATCTCTACTCACTGCAGCCTCCACCTCCCAGGTTTAAGCGATTGTCCTGCCTCAGCCTCCTGAGCAGCTGGGATTACAGGTATGCACCACCACACCTGACTAATTTTTGTACTTTTAGCAGAGATGGGGTTTTGCCATGCTAGCCAGGCTGG
The DNA here is from genome assembly GCF_043159975.1 of Macaca nemestrina. NCBI lineage: Eukaryota > Metazoa > Chordata > Mammalia > Primates > Cercopithecidae > Macaca > Macaca nemestrina. The sequence goes on from NC_092127.1 coordinate 29,702,215, forward strand.
TCTCAAACTCCTGACCTCAAGTGATCTACCTGCCTCTGCCTCCCAAAGTGCTGGGATTACAGGCGTGAGCCATCGCACCTGGCCTATACTTTGAATAATACATATTTTATGGCTAGTATTGCACAACAATGTATCTATAATACACAAATATCCCAAACTTAATTTTTTTCTTTGGCAGCACATTTTAGTAAAAAATGCAAACTAAAGATGAATATCATTTGGTCATACTATCAGCAAAAGATGATGCAAAGTTAACAGACCCTTTGTAGCTTGATTTCTCTTATCTGTATTTGGGAATATCATTCCTAACTCCCTTGTATTTATACAAAAAAATTCAGACTATTAATAGAAAGAAAACTCAACTGCTATACTTTTGAGAGTCACAAAATTATTAACTTGTAGCATGAGTATTCTCTCTTCAATAAAGGATTGGAGTTCTAATTTTATTACTGAAATAGAACTTTCTTTTTCTAACTGGCAGTGAAGATACATTACAAGAAAACAATTAAGCTAGTTTCTATTCTCTTGCTGGTGCTATTTGATGGTAATGAGGATGAATATAAAATTATAAATATGATATAAATATTAGATGGGAAATAGTGATGTTACCATTATTCAAATTATCTTTCATTATTTTCAGCTCACTAATTTTTTATAGTCCATGCTTGAAATAGCATTATTCAATCTACAATATACACTAATTGAAACTGTGTCAGCAGTTAGCATTCTATGAAGCAGTCTAACTTTCAGGGGCTTTAATTTTAGCTATCTCAATCCTTTTGCATCAATACTTTCCCTATGAGCTTTTAACTGTATATGCAGTGTGGTAGTGGACACTATTATTCTTATTCTCAGAACTGAGAGGGCAGATTAAGGAAGAAGATTGTGTTTGCTTGATATTTGTTTTCTGTTAACAATATTTGACATCATTATATTAGTCTGTAGTTGTGTTGAAGTGAAAGATAAGAAGCTTTTTTAACATAATTTTAAAATTATTTTCTTTTTACTTTCTGATAACAGACTATTTCATTCTCAGTGGCCTTGAATGCACTAGAAACCTCAACATGTGGTTAGACTAAACTTGCTTTCCATAAATCTTTGTTTTTCTTATGTTCTCATAATTGCTCTAAGATTTAAAGTTCAACTAAATAGTAAATACTGAATCAACTAAATACTCTCCAATGTGATATCTAGCCACCTACCTTATAAATTACACAAATTAAATACAGAAGTACTTCTAAAAATCATTCAAAGCATATGTGTTTCCTTAGATAGACGTCCTTGGCCAGTCTCTTTATATTTGTACCCAGAAATTGTTCATTCATATAAAATGTAAATAACAATATTAAAAGTTTTCCCTAGCACATAGAACCCTTCTGTGTCACACTACAACCTAAAAAGTGTTAGTGGTCTACCCAAAATATAGTACATGCTCTCTTTCAATCATCACAGAATATGGGAGAACTCAACCCATGGCATTATCAAAATGTCAGCCCTTTCCCTTTACCAAGTGAACAAATCTTGTCTGTGTTAGAACATAAGAATTCCTAGACTAATCCTCATGATTTCTCATCTAATCAGTCTTACCTGTGATTATACCAAGACTCAATTTCTAGTTATTAGATCCCCTTATTCTCTGAAATATTATTCCCCTACTTCTACCCTTGTAGATATTAGCTTTGCAGACATTATCTAGAGTGTTGGTTTTTTTCAACTAGATTTGAATTTACTTATTGAACTTATTCTTTCTTCTGCTTCATAATTCAAGCATCCTTTTTAGTCCTTTTATTTTACATGCTCATTATTTCTTTAAAAATATTATTCTTTTAAAACAAAACTCTCAAGGTATATCTTTGGTTATCTTCATTTTTCTTCTTTTTAAAAGTAATAAAAATAATAAACTCAAGGAATGAACTTAACTCCAAATAAGTATCCCTCCTATCAAAAACTGAGAAGATCTGAGATTTTACCATTCTCGCAGACTAACATGGTTGCCTGCCACAATTTCATGTTTCCTGGCAAACAGGCCTGAGCCAAGAGACAATGGATTTTCTTAATCATGGCCAACAAGCAACATGAGCATCAGCATATTTTCGTCCTAGCCCACAAGTCTCACAGGGCAACACAGATGAGCCTGCATGAATGCCTGCCTACACATGCAGTAGACTGCGTTAAAGGAGAGAAACACTGAGGTTTTGGCCTCAAGATGTTTTCCTTCATGAGGAAGCTCCAGAGGTGATTCTGAAAGACAGAGGTAAGTAATAGTCCTTCCTTTACCTATGCTTTCAAGGGTCTCCTAGCACTAAGATCGTTATCCTTCTACCATGACAAAATTCAGGTGTCCTAGTCCATAGCTTTCAATACAATATTTTTCCCCAATCATTTTTTATTCAAATCCAGCTATTTAATTAGATCTCAGTTTAACCAAAGATCATCTTTAGGTTCAAGGAAGATCATTTTTTAGCCTAAAAGTGATTTTTCTTTAACCTAATGAAGAAAGTATGCAGAAACCAATTATGTCTCTCACTTTGGCCCATATGTTCCACTACAGGGGGAATCAACGAGCAATATATTCACCCAAATACTCAATACCCATATGGTCTGTGACTAAGCCAATCTAACAAGAGGATCTTAGTGACTGAACCAGAATCAAATTTGAGTTATTTAGACCCTCGTGGACAGGCTTTCACCCAGAGGAACTAGGCTGCCTGGGGTTGCTGTTAGGAAAATGAAAGAAGTATCATGGCCAGGAATAATCAGGGGGGATTCCCAAAGTTTCAAAATAGATCTATATAACCCCTTCCCTTTTATTCTGATCATTATCCAGGAAGTGACTAGGAGAAGTAACTTCTTTCTGAGAATAGTCACATTGAGTCACCAAACTGCCTTGCTAAGTAGAAGATAGAGTTAGAAAACTTTTTGAGTCAGTTTTTAAGGAGGCTATTTCAACTATTAACAATATCCTATGACAAGGAGCATTGAAAGTCCACTAATTATTTCATTTATCCATTGTCAGATTGCAAATGATCCAGAAATCTGAATATATAACATAGGTTAGTTTCAAAGGCCATGATGGCATGACTAGAGTCATTTGGGTCAGACTACAAGAATAATGCAATAAGCTAAAAAAGTCAAAATGGTGGCAAGACATCACTGATAACCAAGATAGTGTCAAAGATCATGAAGTTAAACTGTCACAAGTTGGCACAGACAATGCCCCATGCCATGCAGCCTCTCTCCGTGACAGACAATTAGATCAGACTTTACAGGGGTCACAAGTATGAGTTCAGTGGCAGCCTCTGCATCATAACTATGAGGACTGTAATGTGCCCATTCTACTTTAATTGTAGAAGTGTTGCCATGTTCAGTACAAGGATGAATCCTTGTAGCAACACTGGGAATCTGGGTGATGCAGGTTCAATCAACAGATTGACTGCAGTTAGTCTCATCAGAAAACAAGCCTTAACCATGGGCATTTATATGCATAATCCAGAAAATTAATCGGCAATCTTTGTTTTCACAGTTAATGGCCTCAAAATGGGTGTTTTTTTATTCATCGCCTATAGTTTTCCAAGTGGCAGACTAAAGAGTTGGATTCAGTGAAAATATATTGAAGTGTATCAAAGGGAGCATTGGCCAAATCTATGAGAATGACTTTCAATACTGCCCACAAAGTAAAGTGCCCATGACTGGTTTTAATCCTACATAGTTAGTGTTAACATTGAATATCTGCACAACCCAGAGGATACTGTCAGCTTCCAGCTTAGCTCAATCATCAGTGAATCAGGCCTAGCATTTAGGGAAACTTCTGTGACTTAATGGCCCCACTGAGATAGCAGCTTGCTTTGCTTCAGACAGCAAGGTTGGGGATAAGGTTCCCCTGAAGGGATAGCTGCTACTTTTTAATACAAAAGAGAGACATTGCTAGGGCCAGGCCAGTTGCATTTTTGAATATGCTATTGCATTTGAAAGGACACAAAGATAGATGTGTACCCGCTCCCCACCCGCTACACCCTTGTTCTGCTCTCTAATCTTTGCACATACCAGAGATTTCGTAAGTTCTGTGAGTACCTGGTTTTCTGCACGTACCAGAGATTTTGTTTTGCACATACCAGAGATTTTGTAAGTTCTGAGGCAAGGTCACAAGACGTGTTTAAGTAAGATAAACTCTTGCTGCCATAAACCTGCTCTCCCGCCTCAAAGTTTGAACCAAAATATCAGAAATGGCAGGAACCAATCATAGTTAGCCAAATCGCCTTGTTCAAACACTAGCCAATCATATATCTGATTTGTATAATAACTCTATGCCCACTTTTCTTAGACTATATAACATTGTTCAGAGCTGAGTGGGGAAGCTCTCCTGCCCGTCTCGTTTCACGAGCGAGGGAGAGTTCCAGGTTCGAACCTGTAATAAAGATCCTTGCTGCTTAGCTTTGACTCTGGACTCTGGTGGTCTTCTTCGGGGAATAAACGGTCTGGGCATAACAAATGGGGGCTCGTCCGGGATTTCCCCCAAGCCCACCAGACCCCCAAGTCAACGGATCTTAATCTGTAGGTAAGCCGGCTTTGTCACTGTCTCTGTCTTTGTCTCTGTCTGTCTCCCTGAAATTTCGCGAAATCCATAATCTGTAATCTGTATTGGTCTGTTCTGTAAGTGGCACGGTCTTGGCGGATGCGCTAGAAGACAGCCACTCAGGACTGGTGGGAGACGTTCCCCAGTGCCCATCTGGGGGCCTCCATCCTTGGTTGCCCCGTCTGACTCAGGTCGGAAGTCCGACACGCGCTCGCGAATGCTCATCGTTATTACTGTCTGTCCGTTATTGTTAAGTGTTAAGTGTAAGCCCAAAACGAAACATAAAACCTTTTCTTCCCCTTCCAGGACCGGACCTGTCGGATACTCCCCTCTGCTTCACACTCATTTTCGTCCCCCCTTCTCTTTGTAGGAGCAGTCCAAAGATGGGCAACAACCAGAGCACGCCGCTCTCACTCCTTGTTACCAATTTTAAGGATGTGAAGGCTCGGGGGCGTAACTTAAGCGTAGAACTAAAGAAGGGAAAGCTAGTTACTTTCTGCCGTTCGGAGTGGCCCTCTTTCGGCGTAGGGTGGCCCTCCAAAGGAACTTTCTGTCTCGCTATTATTACTAAGGTAAAAACTAAGATTTTCCTGCCAGGGCAGTCAGGACATCCTGATCAAATTCCTTATATTCTAGTGTGGCAGGATCTTGTGGAAAACCCACCACCCTGGATAACTCCATTCATCCCTGAGCCCTGCAAAGTCCTAGTAACGCGACCTACAAGACAAAAGACTCCCTCTGCTCCCTCGGCCCCTGTGCTGCCGGACAGCCAGGACCCCCTAACGTCAGAACCCACATTTCCCCCACCATATCCGCACCTTATCCCGCAGGACCCAGTCCCCCAGGGTGGTGCTTCCGTAGAGGGAAACCGAGAAGCGGAAGCAGCCGAGAGCGAAAGTAACCTGGGGGGGCCGGCCGGCCGAACACGAGGCCGCGTACAGCGGGACCAAGCTTCCCGACTCCCTGACTCCACTGTAGCCCTGCCTCTCAGAGAAATAGGATCGCTCGATGATACCGGGCTCTCCCGTCTCATGTATTGGCCTTTTTCCACCAGTGATTTATACAATTGGAAGTCCCAAAATGCTCGGTTCTCAGATAATCCCAAAGATCTAACCTCGTTGTTAGACAGTGTCATGTTTACTCACCAGCCGACCTGGGATGACTGTCAACAGCTCCTCCGAATCCTGTTCACAACGGAGGAGCGGGAAAGAATACAAGTTGAGGCCAGAAAACTGGTTCCAGGAGATGACGGCCAGCCAACTGCAAATCCTGACCTCATTAATGCGGCTTTCCCTTTGACCCGGCCCAGATGGGACTACAACACGGCAGAAGGTAGGGGACAACTGCTCATTTATCGCCAGACTCTAATGGCGGGTCTCCGGGCTGCAGCTCGCAAGCCCACCAATTTGGCTAAAGTATATTCTGTGTTACAAGGTAAGACAGAAAGCCCCGCTGTGTATTTAGAGAGATTAATGGAAGCCTTCAGACAGTTTACCCCTATGGACCCGGAAGCACCGGAAAATCAGGCAGCGGTAGTAATGTCCTTCGTAAACCAGGCAACACCAGATATTAAAAGAAAACTCCAGAAATTAGAAGGTTTAGAGGGAAAGCAGATTGAGGACCTCCTTCAGATGGCCCAGCGAGTTTATAATAATAGGGATACTCCAGAAGAAAAACAGTTCAAGGCAACCAAAGAAATGACCAAAGTCTTAGTAGCAGCTTTCCCCCAGGCAGGAAATGGCCAAAACAGAAAGCAGAAAAAGCAAGGCCCTAGGCAAGGATTAGAAAAAGATCAGTGTGCTTATTGCAAGGAACGTGGCCACTGGATTAAAGACTGGCCAAAGAAACAGAGACCAGCTAACCCTACCTCCGTACTCGTTACCCAGGACTCTGACTAGGGAGGACGGGGTTCGGACCCCCTCCCCGAACCCAGGGTAACTTTGCAAGTGGAGGGGTCCCCAGTTCGCTTCTTGGTCGATACTGGGGCGGAACGCTCAGTCCTAACCAAACCAATTGGAAAAATATCTAAGAAAACATCCTGGGTGCATGGGGCCACAGGCATCAAAAAATACCCCTGGACAACCCAGAGGACTGTAGACTTAGGAACGGGAAAAGTCTCCCATTCCTTCCTAGTCATCCCAGAGAGCCCCTGCCCTCTACTAGGGAGGGACTTGCTGACAAAGATGGGGGCCCAAATCCACTTTGAGCCAGAAGGGCCCAAGATAACTGATTCCCAAAACAGGCCAATATCTATCCTGACTGTCACCTTAGAAGATGAGTACCGACTCCATCAAGAGCAAAAGCCCCCCGATCAGGGAATTGACTCTTGGCTCCAGCGTTTCCCTGAAGTGTGGGCAGAAACTGGGGGCTTGGGGCTAGCTAAACATCGACCTGCCATATTTGTGGAAGTTAAGCAAGGGACGGACCCGGTTCGGGTTCGGCAATATCCTATGCCCCTGGAGGCAAGAGAAGGAATTACGCCCCATATCCGCCGACTCCTAGACCAGGGAGTCCTACAGGCTTGCCACTCATCCTGGAATACTCCACTGTTACCTGTTCGTAAACCCAACAGTACGGACTACAGGCCAGTACAGGATTTAAGAGAAGTTAATAAAAGGGTCATGGACATACATCCCACTGTGCCCAATCCATACACCCTTCTGAGTGCCTTACATCCCAAAAAACAGTGGTATACCGTTCTTGATCTAAAAGACGCTTTCTTCAGCCTTCCTCTGGCTCCCAAAAGTCAAGAACTCTTTGCATTTCAATGGACGGATCCTGAGAGGGGCATCAACGGTCAGCTAACATGGACCAGACTGCCACAAGGGTTCAAGAACTTGCCAACCCTGTTCGATGAAGCCCTTCATGAAGATCTGGGTGAGTACCGGTGGCAACACCCTGAAATAACTCTTTTGCAATATGTTGATGATCTCTTAATAGCGGCCAGGTCCCCGGAAACTTGTGTTCAAGGGACTGAGGACCTCCTGAAGACTCTGGGGGAGCTAGGCTACCGAGCCTCAGCAACAAAGGCTCAGATCTGCAAGTCAGAGGTAACTTATCTGGGGTACCTATTAAAAGGGGGGCAACGCTGGCTAACCAAAGCCCGAAAGGAAACAGTCCTACGCATCCCTAGACCCCAGTCAACACGGCAAGTGAGAGAATTCCTGGGGTCGGCAGGGTTCTGTAGGTTATGGATACCCGGATTTGCTGAGTTAGCCAAGCCCCTATACCAGGCAACAAAGGAACGGCAGCCCTTCAATTGGACGGAAGAGGCTGAGCTGGCCTTTCAGCAAATCAAAACTGCCTTGTTATCAGCCCCCGCGCTGGGGCTCCCTGATGTCTCCAAGCCCTTCCACTTATACGTGGATGAAAGTAAGGGTGTTGCAAAAGCCGTGTTAACACAGTACCTAGGCCCCTGGCAGAGGCCAGTTGCCTATTTGTCAAAAAAATTAGATTCAGTGGCTGCTGGCTGGCCACCCTGCCTCCGGATAATCGCGGCGACCGCCCTAATGGTCCGAGACGCTGATAAACTTATCATGGGGCAAGAGTTGCGTGTTATAACCCCGCATGCCATTGAAGGCATCCTCCAGCAGCCGCCGGACCGATGGATGAGTAACGCCCGGCTCACCCGCTATCAAGGACTGCTGTTAAACCCCCTCAGAATAACTTTTCTGCCCCCAACCTCTTTAAACCCTGCTTCACTGCTGCCAAATCCAGACTTGGACGCCCCGTCCCATGAGTGCACTGAGATACTGGCTCAGGTGCATGGGGTGCGGGAGGACCTGCAAGATCATCCGCTCCCCGACACAGAACTCACCTGGTTCACTGATGGCAGCAGCTACGTCCACCAAGGCCAGCGGTATGCAGGAGCGGCTGTAACGTCAGAGACTGAGGTAATCTGGGCGGAACCCTTGCCTCCAGGGACATCGGCCCAAAGAGCCGAACTGATAGCCCTTACACAGGCCCTCACCCTAGGGGCAGAGAAAAAACTAACAGTATACACGGATAGCCGCTATGCTTTCGCTACTGCACACATACATGGGGCCATCTACAGAGAAAGGGGACTATTAACAGCCGAAGGCAAAGAAATAAAAAACAAGCAAGAGATCCTAGCTCTATTAACTGCTTTGTGGAAACCAAAGAAATTGGCTATCGTACATTGCCCTGGGCATCAGAAACCAACTACGCCAATTGCTCGAGGCAACTTCTTAGCCGACCAAACCACAAGGAGCATAGCAAAAGCTCCCAGTCAGCTCCTCGCACTCCAGCTCCCCGATCCTGGCCCGCGAAATTTGCCATGTTTTCCCGACTATACCGAACAGGATCGCGAATGGATGAACACGCTTCCCCTAAAACAGGTTAAAAATGGGTGGTGGACTGATATAAATGACCAAACCATCCTACCAGAAAAATTAGGACGGCAGGTGTTGGAACACATCCACCGGACAACCCACCTGGGTGCCCGGCGAATGATGGACTTAATCAGGCACGCCAAGTTTAGAATCAGGCGCATAGCTGAACTGGCCAGCAATGTCACAACAAATTGCAAAGCCTGCCAACTAAACAACGCTTGCCCCCAAACCCAGACCACCGCAGGAATTAGGTGTAGAGGAACTAGGCCTGGTATCTATTGGGAAATAGACTTTACTGAGATAAAGCCTGGAAAATATGGGTATCAGTACTTACTTGTCTTTGTAGATACTTTTTCAAGATGGACAGAAGCGTTCCCAACTAAGAGAGAAACTGCTCAGGTTGTAGCAAAGAAAATTTTGGAAGAAATCCTCCCCAGGTATGGCTTTCCTGTCCAAATAGGGTCAGACAATGGACCAGCCTTCGTTGCTAAGGTAAGTCAGGATTTGGCTTCCATTCTGGGGGCAAATTGGAAATTACATTGTGCTTATAGGCCCCAAAGCTCAGGACAGGTAGAAAGGATGAATCGGACTCTGAAGGAGACCTTAACTAAATTGACCATGGAGACTGGCGCTAATTGGGTAGTACTTCTCCCCTACGCTCTGTTCCGGGCCCGAAATACCCCTTACAGACTAGGCCTCACACCATATGAAATCATGTATGGCAGACCCCCACCCCTGGTCCCCAGTCTAAAAGATGACTTACTCAAACCTGAAACTGAAAATGTCTCTGAGCTCCTGTTCTCCTTACAAGCCTTACAGAAAATTCACCAGAAAATTTGGCCCAGACTACGAGAACTGTACGAGGCAGGACCTCCACCGACGCCTCATCCGTTCCAGCCGGGAGACTGGGTCCTAGTCAAGCACCACCGGCAAGAAACTCTTCAACCCAGGTGGAAAGGACCACTGCAAGTACTCCTGACTACTCCCACCGCTCTCAAAGTAGAAGGCATCGCTTCGTGGATCCACTACACACACGTCAAACCAGTGGACCCAACATCCGACCTTCTCGAGCCGTCTGGAGCACCGGTTACATGGACTATAGACAAAGCTAAGAACAATCCCTTAAAGCTAACCCTGCGCCATCATCCCCATAGCCGTAACCATGTCTAGCTTACCTATGCTTTTATGCCTTTTGCATCTGACTCTCCTCACTGCTGCGCCGTCTAATCCCTATGTCTGGAGGTTCTGGCTCTATGAGAACAAAACTCACCCCGGGGAAACCCCCCAAGCGGGTAAACTGCTAGCTAGCGCAGACTGCCCCCCCTCAGGGTGTAATACTATAGTTTACCTCAATTTCACTAGGTTCCAGATTGCCCAACCAGCAATACCCATGATCTGTTTTGAATATGATCAAACTGAATATAATTGTAAAAATTATTGGTGGCACCAGAGTGCAGGTTGCCCATATAGCTACTGTAAGACGCACTCTGTCCGATACTGGAGAGAACGACAAGGGTGGTATTTTTACAAAACTGAGTCTCCCGTCACTTACACTTGGATAATTAGAGACCCATGGGACTCTCGGTGGACAACCCCACAACATGGGGGAGTATATTACTCATCAACTAGTACCTGGCCCAGTAGCCATTTATATCTGTGGAGAAGTCTAGTCCAGATTCAACCCTTAATCCACACACAAATCCACAGGCAAGAAACCAAGCTATCACAAGACTTGCAGCCCTTCTCCTGGCTAACTCTATTACGGGAAGGGCTAGCATTCGCCAACCTCACTGGTTTAGGCGACCTGTCCTCTTGCTTTATGTGTGCAACCCTAGGAAGACCACCATTAATGGCTGTTCCTCTATCCTCCCCTCCCACAAACTATACAGGTTTTAACTCATCGATAGTCACGATACCCGATGTGGCCCTGTACCGTGACCCATACCAAGAGAAATACCCCTATTGTTATTCGGCATTTAGCAACAGCCTCTGTAACCAATCGGCTACATACCCTAATAGTCCCATATATGCTCCCCCTGGTGTGTTCTTCTGGTGTAACATGACTCTGTTAAAAACTCTGTCCAAAAGCATCTCTGACGGACAGTTGTGTATCCCTGTTACCCTAGTTCCCCGACTGACACTGCTAACCCCGGCAGAGTTCATAGGCTGGGCAGGGACCGCCCCAACTAAAACTGCGCGACATAGACGAGCAGTTTTTCTACCACTAATTGCCGGAGTATCCTTAACCACCTCTGTCATCGCAGCGGGGTTAGCAGGAGGGGCCCTACAACACTCCATGATAGAAAACGACAAGCTGTTACAACAATTCTCTGTTGCTATGGAAGACTCCGCCTATTCCCTAGCCTCCCTTCAGCGGCAGCTCACCTCCCTAGCACAGGTCACCCTTCAAAACCGCAGAGCCTTAGACTTACTCACAGCTGAGAAAGGAGGTACCTGTATGTTCCTCAAAGAAGAATGCTTTTTCTATATAAATGAGTCAGGGTTAGTTGAGGAAAGAGTCCAACGCCTACACGAACTAACCTTAGAAATGAAAAAGCAACAATTCACTACAGCCGCTAACAATTGGTGGAGCTCTTCAATGTTTTCCCTTCTGGCACCCCTTTTAGGCCCCCTAATGTCTTTACTACTTCTATTCACTATAGGCCCCTGTGTGGTAAATAAAATTTTACAATTTGTCAGAGAAAGGTTTGATACCATCCAACTAATGGTCCTCCGTAGCCATCACCAGCCTCTCCTGCACCCAGAAAGTGAGGCTATATTATAAGACTCTGGAAATCCAAGATTGGACATCCAGTTACTTATGAGAAGGGGGAATGAAAGGACACAAAGATAGATGTGTACCCGCTCCCCACGCGCTACACCCTTGTTCTGCTCTCTAATCTTTGCACATACCAGAGATTTCGTAAGTTCTGTGAGTACCTGGTTTTCTGCACGTACCAGAGATTTTGTTTTGCACATACCAGAGATTTTGTAAGTTCTGAGGCAAGGTCACAAGACGTGTTTAAGTAAGATAAACTCTTGCTGCCATAAACCTGCTCTCCCGCCTCAAAGTTTGAACCAAAATATCAGAAATGGCAGGAACCAATCATAGTTAGCCAAATCGCCTTGTTCAAACACTAGCCAATCATATATCTGATTTGTATAATAACTCTATGCCCACTTTTCTTAGACTATATAACATTGTTCGGAGCTGAGTGGGGGAGCTCTCCTGCCCGTCTCGTTTCACGAGCGAGGGAGAGTTCCAGGTTCGAACCTGTAATAAAGATCCTTGCTGCTTAGCTTTGACTCTGGACTCTGGTGGTCTTCTTCGGGGAATAAACGGTCTGGGCATAACACATTAGAAGACAGGCTTATTACTCTTCCCACCTTGTTAGTCATGGCAACTGAATTAACCACCCAAAAATGTATTATCAGACCAGAGAGTTATAAGGTAGGTCTGGGTTAGACATTGTTTTGACAAAAGCCTAATAACAAGATAACGGCTAAGCTTTGTCATGCAGGCAAGAAGACCCAAACCCCAAAGGGAGCCTCCAGATAGATATTTCTTCCCTTTGCCAGTGGCTCTAACTAGCAAAATCATTAGTCACAGAAACTTGTACCTCAAAAGCATCATTAGAGCTGTAGATCCCTGAGGGTATTAGCTCTTATCTGTATACCGTTTTCCAAACTGGGATAATCTATTCTGACACTTACAGGACAGGGAACTATAAGTATATAACACTTCATTTCCTACTACACATTCCAAGGTGTAAACAACGACAGTACACTGATTTAGCCCAAAGAGCTGCACCCATAGGGTCACACTAGCTTCTCTTTACCACTCTAAACTTTCCCCACATCGTATTGGTTGAATCTAGGCACTCTTTCACCTATTAAACTAGATAGAATGTAACGTGGTTATTAATGTGCTAGATAACAGAGTAATAAAAGTTTAAGTATCCTCATGTCCTTGTAATGTCTCAGTATACTTGAATAGGTGCCTAGTGGCTTTGCCCCAGTATAGTCATAGAGTTGTATATGGACTTTATTCCCCTTGGGTATAGGGGAATCAGAGCCACCTTTAATCATCTTTCTCCTAGCAAGGCACAAGGATGAATTGGAGGTGGGAAATGGAAACCTTTTTTTAGAACCATTTCAAACTGTTTCATTGTAAAAGTAATAGAGATGGGGTAAGCAACTTATGGGATATACTTGCAAAAAAATGTTTATTTAGTTTAAGATAAAAAAGATTTTAGGAGTTTAGAAGATGACACAAAGAGCTTTAACAATACGAGCTTTGTAATAATACACTAGAGATTCTGGTATAGAGTAGGTTATAGATTCAAAGACCAGACAAATAATAACAAACAATAAAATTACATGTATTATCTATTATTATGTGACATCAAAAACAGGTGGTCTCACATACATCAGTGGAATAAAGAGTCCAGAAATAAAATGACATACTTACAACCAACTGATCTTTGACAAAGTCACAAAAATAGACACTGAGAAAAGGAAACCTTATTTCAATACATGGTGCTGGGAAAATTGAATCGTCACAAACTGGACCCAAACCTCTCACCAGATATGAAAATCAACCAAGATGGATTAATGACCTAAATGTAAGACATGAAAGCATAAAAATCTTAGAAGAAAATCTAGGAAAAACTCTTCTGTACATTGGCATAGGCAAAGAATATATGAATACCTTAAAAGCAAATGCAGCAAAAACAAAAACAGACAAATGAGACTTAATTAAATTAAAAAGCTTCTGCACAGCAAAAGAAATAGTCACCAGAATAAACAGACAACCTACAGAATGGGAAAAAAATTTTGCAAACTCTGCATCCAGTCAATGGCTAATATCCGGAATCTGTGAGGAACTCAAATAGCTCAACAAGAAAAAAAAAAATTAAAAAGTAGGCAAAGGATACGAACAGACGGTTTTCAAAAGAAGACATACAAATGACCAAAAAACACATGAAAAAAATGTTCAACCTGAGTAATTATGAGAGAAATGCAAATTAAAACCACAATGAAATACCATTGTATACCAGTCAGAATGGCTATTATTAAAAAGTCAAAAAACAGCAGATGCTGCTGAGGATGAAGAGAAAATGAAACACTTATACTGTGCTAGTGGGAATGTAAATTAGTACAACTTCTATGGAAAATGGTATGGAGATTACTGAAAGAATTAAAATTATAACGACCAGTTGATTCAGCAATCTCACTACTGGGTATCAAATCAAAGGTAAAGAAACCATTATTTAAAAAGATACCTGCACTTGTATGTTTATCATAATGCTATTCACAAGTGCAAGTTATGGAATCAACCTAAATGTCCATCAACAAAGAATTGAATAACAAAAACGTATATATATGCCGGGTTCTCTGGCTCACGCCCATAATCCCAACACTTTGAGGGGCCAAGGAAGGCAGTTCACTTGAGGTCAGTGGTTCGAGACCAACCTGGACAACATGGTGAAACACCATCTCTACTAAAAACACAAAAATTAGCTGGGCATGGTGGCGTGCACCTGTAATCCCAGCTTCTCTGGAGGAGGCTGAGGCAGGAGAATTGCTTGAACCTAGGAGGCAGAGGTTGTAGTGAGCCAAGAACGTGACACTGCACTCCAGCCTGGGTGCCAGAGCAAGATGTCATCTCAAAAAAAAATTAATTTAAAAGAAAATGTATTATATACACACATGTAATGGTATATATGTATACACATACATACACATGTAATAGTATATATATACATATAGACATACACATGTAATGGTATATATATACATATACACGTAATGGTGTGTGTGTGTGTGTGTGTGTGTGTGTGTGTATATATATACACACCATATAAGACTACTCAGCCATAAAAAAAATGAATACATTTATGTCTTTTGCAGCAAGATGGATGAAACTGGAGGCCATTATCCTAAGTGCAATAACTCAGAAAAAGAAAGTCAATTATCACATATGCTTGCTTATAAGTGAGAGCTAAACAACTGGTACACATGTGCCTACAGACGGGAATAATAGACATTAGAGGCTACAAAAGGTAGGAAAGTGGGAGAAGGGTGAGGGTTGAAAAATTACTTGTTTGGTACAATGTTCACTGTTCTGCTGATGGGTACGCTAAAAGCCCAGACTTCACCACTATTCAATATGGGCATGTAAGAAATATGCACTTGTACCTCTTAAATATATAAAAATTTTAAAAATATAGTTTCTGTGTAGAATTAGATTTGAATTTTTATTTCTTTTAAAACAGGAAACCACACATAATTTTGATAAACTGGAGAGTTGCTTTATAGCACCCAAGTTTAAGGATGAAGTTACATCTAGCTATTCTTTCACTAGAACAACTGCTTAAAAACTACTTAGCCAGCATTAAAACCCACTCAAATGATCTCCAGATAGTTCACAAATGTCCCCAAACCATTATGTCCCCCGACACCTCAACCCCCAATTCTGCAAAAAAACAGAAGAAGGAAAGAAGGGAGGGAGGGTTTAGGTTTACAAAACTCCTTTTAATGTAAAACATTCTCATCTACAATAATTTCATTTATGCATATCAACCCCTAAAGATAAGCAAACTGAGTGAAGATTAAAATACAGAGAGAAAGAGCAAAACATTGATTGATTGATTGATCTGTTTATACTGCTTGTGTTAAGGTAAAAATAGTATGAGTGTAAAAGGTAGCATAATCTTCTCATTACTTCTACCACTTTGGCAAAATTGGTGTGACAGAAAAGAACAAAGAAAGGATTGTGTACATAGCATGAATTTTGGCTTTATGAATAAAAGTCTATTAGCTTTGTAAAAATAGTTGTGTAGGTGTATTCCAGAGAATTGAACTATGTTCACATAAAAAGAAATGGTGAATGGTGTTTTTCTAAATGTGAAACTATGCAGAATCTTGCTTTGCAATACCAGGAAATCTGCAAGGGGAGTGCTGAGATCAATGTCATTATCCAGAAGGCATTACTGAAATAGATTTTAAATCCTTTGATGTAATTGCTTGCAGAGTTTGCCATTACTGCAGCTCTATCCTTTTGACTGATTGAAGGCCTTTAACAGCTCCAGTTTTACTGAGACTGCCAACATACTCACGTTGGAATCTTAAAGTTAGACAGATGTTTGATGTTTAATTTAACTAATATGGCACACCATGAGTCAACAAAACACATTTTGTGTTAATGCAAAAAAAAAAAAAAAACAAATTAAAAGGTGTGGGACAGGAATATGTGCAGAGTTAATCTTTCTGTTTCAGCAGAGAAGCCTTTGCTCTTAGAATTATTAACATGAATTGTGATTTGAAAACCCTATGGCATTTTCCCTGCCCCTTGAGAAAAGCAGTCTTGATTCCACTGGAGCATTTAGAATCAGAACTCAATGAATAAATTAACAGTGCATGAAATCCTCAAATGAAGTGTAAGGAGCAATGAGGTGAATTTTTTTTTTCATTTAGACAGTCCCTATTTTCCATGATTCCTTGAATAATTCCAGTTGTTTATAATGCCTCTAGGTTTTCTTTGTTTTTGAAAACCTACAACAAATAGGCAATAATGGACCTGATCAGTTTGTCTTTAGGTTTTCTCTCTTGCTCAAGAAAGAAGAATTTGGCCCTAAGGAGAGAATTTTATTCATATTTTCAGTAGGTATTCTGGTTAATATAAAACAAACAAACTATATTCAGCACCTTCTAGTAGAAGATATGTCTCCCTCTCAAAAAAGAAAAAATGGTGGCTATATATTTTGTTTAAGAATATGGCTAATGCTAATAGCTTCTTTAATTAATATTATTTTCCTAACATCACTTTGAGGAAAAAAGGCTGAAGATTACTTTTTAATGTGATTTTAGCTAAAGCAAGACTGTCTCAATCCCTTGGCCTTTTTGACCTCAGTTTTACAGTTTTACAGTAATAATAGAGTTGTACAGAAATAATATACAGTGGTTGTAAGACTGGTGGTGGTAGCAGTGGTTATAGAATTTGGAAACCATATAACTTGCAGTATACTTTTACCATTATATTTTGGCTTTTGTGACAACTTTATGACCTAGGTAGAGGATCTATCGTTATCCCATCGTATAAATAATGAAACTGAGGCCAGAAAATTTTGGTGACTTTTTAACCACTATAAAGTAACAAATTTAAGTCATCAGGAGGTCATCAAATTTAGGTCATCTGTGGCTGGCCTTATTCAGTCTCCAGCTCCTCCAGAAGTCAAACTGATATCATATGGCCAAAAATTCCCGGTCAAAAAGCACATTGTTAGCATAAACTATCTGGCATGGCCCAAGGCTCTAGGTAACACACTGATATGGTTTGAGTCTGTATCCACACCCAAATCTCATGTCAAGTGGTAATCCCTAGTGTTAGAGATGGGGCCTGGTAGGAGGTGATTTAATCATGGAAATGAGTTTCCCCCTTTTGGTACTGTCCTTGTGATAGGGTTCTCATGGGATCTGATCGCTTAAAAGTGTGTAGCACATCCCCCTCTCTCTCTTCCTCCTGCTCCATGTGAAGATGCCTGCTCTGGCTTTGCCTTCTGACATGAGTAGAAGCTCCCTGAGGACCCTCTAGCCATGCTTTCTGTATAGCCTGCAGAACCGTGAGCTAATTAAATCTCTTTGCTTTGTAAATTACCCAGTCTCGGGTATTTTTCTTTCAGCAGTGCAAGGATAGACCAAGTCACAAAGACCTCCTTATCAAGCCAGATATTCCAAGGGCTTAGAAGTCATTTCCCAGGAGCTGGTCAAGGGTCAAAACTTTTTTTGGAATGTGTAGGGATTGGACAACCCAGACATGCTCACTAATCCTTACCCCTAATTAGTTTGCACATTACATTTCTAATAATGTTTTCAAAATATACCTTCCATTCTAATGAAAAATGCCACAGGGCAGAGATGATAAAAAAAAAAAAAAAGAAAAGCCAGTTTTGTTTGACAAAAGTGCTTAGAAGTTTAAAGTAGTAGAAATCACGGATTGAGAAGATGAATCATGAAAATAATATAGGATAAGAGAAATAAAGAATAGGGCCATTTCTCAGTTTGTGTCTTTTTAATTATATTCTGTTGATATTTTGGGGATAATAGATTTTTTTGAACCTAGCAAGTAGCAACTTTATTATATTTCTCTAAATTCTGCTTGATTGATAAGTAGTTCCTTTTTTATTATTTCTCTATATCCATAACTTATCATAGGTAGCTTTTAAAAAAATTGACATTTTCAACCTTCTGCTTAGCAATTTTCTTAACCAATTATAGCATTTTATTAGGGATAATTTTATTTTTTCAGCATTACTGCAGTCAATAGTTTTGTCAAACTTTCAGGCTACTACATAATGGACCTCCTCTGTTTTCTCCAGACTTCAGTTACAAAATCTCACTCTCATCACTTCTCTGAGTCTCCTTCAGACACTCTCCTACTGGCCCCAAAACAATGCCACATGTTATAGTTTTTGTTATGGTAACACTTCGAATGCTGGTGCTAATTTCTATTCAGATTAGCTTTTGTTGCATAATAAACCAGCTCAAGACTTGGTGTAATAAAGCAACTCATTATTACTCCTGGTTCTGTATATTGACTCCAGTTGGTTGAGTGGTTCCAGCTTGGAATTTATTATGCAGTTATGTTCAAATGCTTGCTGGGGCTACAGTCATCTGAAATCTGACTGGGCTCAATGTTAAAGATTGCCTATTCCCATAATGGAAGTCAATGCTGTCTATGAGATGGAAACTCACTGAGGACTGTGTTATGGATTGAATGTTTGTGTCCCCCAAAATATATGTAGGGAAGCCCTAACCACCAACACGATGGTATTTGGAGATGGAGGCTTTGGGAGATCATTATACTCAGATGATTTCACGAGGGTGGGACCCTGGGTAGTATGGGATCAGTACCCCCAGAAGTGACACCTGAGTGCTCTCTTTCTTTCTCTCTCTATCATAAATAAAGTTTCAGTGCTGCAAAAGAGATAGCACTCAGATATAAAATTTTCTTTTTAATTCTCAGCAAGCCAAGGTACTTCTATAGAAGGGTGCACTCTGGGTGGCTCATGCCTATAATCTCAGCACTTTGGGAGGCCAAGACGGGCGAATCACATAGTCAGGAGATCGAGACAATCCTGGCTAACACGGTGAAACCCCGTCTCTACTAAAAATACAAAAAATTAGCCGGGCGTGGTGGCGGGCACTTGTAGTACCAGCTCCTCCAGAGGCTGAGGCAGGAGAATAGCCTGAACCCGGGAGGCGGAGCTTGCAGTGAGCCGAGATTGTGCCACTGCACTCCAGCCTGGGGGACAGAGCCAGACTCAAAAAAAAAAAAAAAAAAAAAAAAAAACAAAGAAGGGTGCGCTCTTACAGATGGAGCAATGGTGAACACACACTTGAACAAGGGAGGTGAAGGGGTTCTTATCGTTGACATATGTGGGCCCTGCTGCTGTGTCGTTCCTCTGTTGGCTAGGGTTAGACCACACAAGCTAAACTAATTCCGACTGGCTAATTTAAAGAGAGTGACAGGGTGAGTGGTTTGGCAGGAAAAATGCTTATGCAGGGTAGAGAATGAGTCAGGGTGGAGCAGGGAGCAGGTAATTGGAATGAATGAGGATGCAGCAGGTAACAGGAATGAGTCAGGGTGGAGTAGATGATTGAAATGAGTCAGGGTGGAGCAGGTGATCAAAAAAGGAAGTTAAGTTTTGCTTTATGAGGAAGTTAAGTTTAAAAGTAGAAGGCAAACAATTGAACACACTGACATATTGATTCTTTGAAAAGAAATTTAGTACTCATATCTAACACTCTCCCTCTCTCTTTCCTCTCTCTCTCTCTTTTCTCTCTCTCTTTCCTTTCTCTCTCTCCCTGCAATGTTAAGACACAGTGAGAGGTGGCCTTTGCAAGCCTGGAAGAGAGTTTTCAACAGAACCCAACCATACAGGCACCTTGATCTCAGATTTCCAACCTCCAGAACTATGAGAAAAGTAATTTATTTTATTTAAGCCAACTAGTCTTTGGTATTTTGTTATGCAATTCTGAGCAGACTAATAACAGGCTGTCACCTAGAGCACCTGCACTTGGACTATCCATGTGATTTGGACTTCTCACAGCATGATATCTGGGCTTCCAGAGGGAGCAACTCAAAAGCAAAAATTCCAAGAGGATCAGGGAGAAACTATAATAAGGCTTCTTATGACTTAGTATCAGAAGTCCCATCCCAGATTCATGACAGAAAGTGAAAATTAGACCTCTTAGAGATGTAAGAAGCAGAATGTGCTTAAAGAGAAGAAATTGTTAGCAGCTATCTTGAAAAGAGCTACCACACTTGGCGTCTGTGATGTGGGAATCCATGTTTATTCATTCTCTGGTCTTGGGTGACCTAAGTCAGATAAATCTGGGTAGCTCCATGATCAGGTATAGGACATAATGGAATGTGTCCTTACGAGATCAGGCAATGGTGAGTTTTGATTAAGGGTAAAGAATCAGGTTTAACTGATTTTTTCTTCTAAATAGTATATTGAAGAACATTTTAAAAACATGACATATTCACTATTTAGCTTAAGTTTTAGGGTGTTTAGTGCTGTAATATTATCAACAGACTCTATTCCCATTTTGGTTTAAATACTGTCAGGGGAATCAGAGGATGTCTCAGTGCCCCATTATTCCATAATGTCTGCTTTTATTTTAGGAAAGTTATCTCTAAATACTAATTTCAATAATAAGGGCTAAAACAAATCTACTTTTAAAAGAAAATGTTTCATTTTACCATTTTATTATTCTAAAATGTTATTAATACTCAATAATAATTTTCAAGAAAAGGATTGAGCTGCAGGTCTACAATCCTATTTCTTTCTTTTTTTTTTTTCCTGGTGATTGGTGACATTGTAGTAGGAGGATATGCCCACAAAGGAATTTTTACTTGCTAGAGGAAAGGTTCTAATCTGTGAATGCTCGGTTGTCTAGGATTCTTTATAGTCAACAAATCTAGCATGTATGGATAATGGTTTCCTGTAAAATATTTTATGTGCAAAGTAACTATCTGTGTATAAAATGGAAATGTTTCATGACAGAAAAGTCTCTCTTCTGTGTAAATAATGTATCCCATGTGTATTACTTAGAGACATCACATACTAAGCGGGACTAGAAATCTGCATTGACAGTCAGGATCTCTCCCTTCTTTATCTGTAGCTCAGGATTACTTGTATCCTTGCAATTGTCAGTAAAGTTACTATTGGGTAATATCTTTGATTTCTGTTGAGTACAACTTGACAATCTGATCCTTTGCATTACCTCAATTATAACATTAACTACCATTTATTGACTGACAGTTCAGTTCAATCTGTTAAAGAACGGTGAAAATATTACTTAATATTTAACAAAAAGACAAAGCTCAATTAGTTACTTAGCATACTGAGACAGAGCTAGACCCCTCAGGCACAATGTTCTTTGAGAAGAGAGGACTGCTGATCTTCTTCAGCATTTGGGGAAATGCAAAGTACAGGAATGTTTAAAATTCCTAAGGCTTAAGTGGGCTTTTACCCTATATGGAAGCATGGTTGTTGGGTTGAGATACTTGTTAATTGGCTGCCATGTTTCTTGAAGTAAGTCTGTTCCTGATTGCCTGGCTTTCCGAAGTATGGGACTATTAATGATTTGTTGACTTTAAGAAGTGTATTCACTGAGAAGAATTGGTAGTGATTAACTAAATGGATTTAAACTGTTTCTGGCAGCTATTTGTTACCGTGGCTCCAGAAGAGCCTGTCTTTCCCTTGGAGTGTGCGGTCAGTTTTAATTCTCCACTCAAAAAAGAGGGAAGGAAGGAAGGAATCCTATGTTTGGGATTCTGTACCTTGGACATATGCATTTGCAGGCATCTTTCTGAAACCTATACATTCACCCATGAATGCTATAGCAGGGGTTCAGTGATGTACCTCAAGCCACTCCTAGATGTGCCTCCAAATATTAAATATACACATATACTTATTGTATATTTTTATACAAATAAAATAGCCAACTACCATAGCAATGACCCCTTAAAAACTGAGTTGCTGAATATAAGGAACGTTGAAGCGTATACAGTGTTAAAACTGGCTGAAGAGCTGAGCACATAATTGAAATTCAACCTACCACAAAAGAAGCATTGAGTTTTACAAGAAACGTGAGAGAACTTAACATCTGTAAGTAAACAATTCGCTAAGTTAACAATTCTACTGAAAATGTTTAGTGCTCATTAGGGTAGGTGCTAATCCAATATGACTAATGTATTTATAAAAGGGGGTAATGTGGTCCCAGAGACAGACATCCTATAGGGAGAATGCCATGTGAAGATGAGTACAGAGATGAGGGTACTTTTACAAGCCAAATAATGCCAGAGATTGCCAGCAAACCACCATAAAGTGGGGTAGTGGTGCGAAAGAGATTCTTGGAACAGATTTCTGCACACAGCTCTCAGAAGGAACCACCCCTATTGACACCTTTATTTCAGACTTCCAGCCTGCAGAACTGTGATACAATAAATTTTATAGTTTAAGTCATCCAGTTTGTGGTACTTTATTACAGCAGCCCTTACAAATTGTATATCAAAGTATAAACAAATTAACAAAGTCTTCCACCTAAAAATCTTCCTTTAACTAGTTAATGACAATGAAATCTCACCCTAGGAGTTTCATTCATTTAAATCAAGAATAGTGTCACTATTTCTAAACCAATGGCTAAGGAATGGAAATAATCCAAACTATGATAATTTACGCATGCTATAAAGCAAACAATTTTCATCTTCTTTCTTGTGAAAAAATGTGGTTTTTTAAAAAAATTATTAAGCCTAGAAATGAGAAGTTTATAAGTGTATGGTCCATTGCAAAAGCAGATCCAAATTAATTTCACAAAACTTGCTTAATAAAGTCTCATGTTCAAGCCAATAGACAGAAGCTGTAGGTATGGTTGTATAGTATGGATGTTGTCCCCTCTAAATTGCATTTTGAATTGTACTCCCCACGTTGCAGGTGGGGTCTGGTGGGAGATAATTAGATCACAGGGCAGATTTCTCATGAATAGTCTAGCACCATTCCTTTGGTGCTGCCTTTGCAGTAGTGAGTTCTCATGAGGCCTAGTTGTTGAAAACTGTGGCACCTCCCCCGACATTAAATTATTCCTGCTCTTACTATGTGATATGCTGGCTCCCCCTTTGCCTTCCACCATAATTGTAAGCTTCCTGAGGCCTCACAACAAGCCAAACAGATGCTCGGTGCCATGTTTTCTGTACGGCCTGCAGAATCATGAGCCAGTTAAACCTTTTTTTTTTTTTTTTTTTTTTTTTTAAATAAATAACCCAGTCTCAGGTTTTTCTATATAGCAATGCAAGAATGGCATAACACAGAAAATTGATATCAAGGACTGGGGTGTTGCTATAAAGGCACTTAAAAATGTGAAAGCAACTTTGGAACTGGGTAGCAGACAGAGGTTGGAAGAGTTTTGAGGGCTCAGAAGAAGACAGGAAGATGAGAGAAAATTCGGAATTTCTTACATACTGGCTAAATGATTGTGACCAAAATATTGATAGTGGTATGGACAGTGAAGTCCAGACTGACAAGGTATCAAATGGAAATAAGGAATTTTTTTGGAAACTAGAGCAAAGGTCATCCTTGTTATGCTTAGCAAAAAATTTGGCAATATTGTGTCCAGGCCCTAGGGAATCTGTGGAAGTTTGAACTTCAGACTCACAACCTAATGTGTCTGGCAGAGGATATTCTAAGTGGCAA
The DNA here is from genome assembly GCF_043159975.1 of Macaca nemestrina. Taxonomy (NCBI): domain Eukaryota; kingdom Metazoa; phylum Chordata; class Mammalia; order Primates; family Cercopithecidae; genus Macaca; species Macaca nemestrina. The sequence continues at coordinate 29,725,902 of NC_092127.1, forward strand.
AATGGTCAAGAAGTGGTATAGCTGCTTCCAACAGTTTTTGCTCAGATGCACAAGCAAAGAAATGACTTAAAGTTGGAATTTACATTTAAAGGAAAAACAGATGGTGAAAGTTTTGATACTTTGTAACATGGCCACTTGGTAGATAAGAAGAGCCCATTTTTCAGGGGAAGAATCCAAGTGGGCTGAGGAGCAACCACTTGATAGAGAGATTTGCATAACTAAAAAGCCAAGTGCTAATAGCCAAGACAATGGGGAAAAAGGCTTTGAAGACATTTCAGAGGTCTTCAAGGAAGCCCCTCCCATCACAGGCCAGAGGACTAGGGGGAAAGAATGGTTTTGTGGGCCAGGCCCAGGTCCCTGTTGCCCAGCACAGTCTCAGGTATTTCTTTATAGCAATATGGGAACAGCCAAACACACGTGGTATACCACCAAGTTTTGCATATTATTAGCAAAACATTTTAAAAGTATACAATTACAATACCTTCAAATAAATACAAATAGATATATAAATATAAGATGAAAGAATAGAGTTCACTATTTCATTTCTTTTAGAATATTTGTCAGTGATCTTTGGGGATTGGTGAGTGTGACTCTGTGTGTGCGTGTGTGTGTGTGTGTGTATGTATCAGAGAAAGAAATATTATGTCTCTGATATACAGAGTTTTTCTAAAGCCCTTTTATCAAACCTATTATCATAGAGTGTTAAGGCTCTTCAACCCTATTGACATAGAATTGATTGTTGGCATCCTCACTGCAGTCACAGTCAAGCTTTGACTACTTGTAATTTATTTCATTTAAATGGGGATTTAAGATAAAAATTATTTGCCAGAATTATGAGTAAACTAATTTTCTAGTGTAGTTCTATGACTAAATTATTTTATTTATAGTAAGAAATGTCTTGACTACATGTTAGAGCCTCATTTTAAGTTTAACTGTCTAGAGAATTTATTTTGTGTCAGGATTAGAAAACACTATGCTGTCATTTAAACATAAATGAATGCACTTTTTTCCCTATATTCAAAGGTGTATATTTAAAAGCTTCTATGCCAGAAGATTTTTATATTATTTAAAATGTTTCTTTTATTCTCATTTACAGTAACTGAAATTGTAAAACCTTGGCTTATTAAGGGTATATATACATTGTTTGCTTCCATGTACATGATTTAAGTTAACTCATAATTTTCAGGATCTTTCTCTCTCCAATCTAATTTATTTATAATGACACTTTATATTTGCTTTTATTTCTCCATGCTGTGAACTTAAGAGAAGAAACTGCACTCTAGACAATAAGGCAGTTACACTTACAGAGATTGGACAATAATAAATACTGGGAAGGCCATTTTTACAATAAACTCCAAACTGGTCCCTCTGCTTCCATTCTTGGCTTTTCAATCAATTCTCAACACAATGGTCAGAGTGACCCTGCAAAAACAAAAGTGAGGTCTTGCCACTAATATGACCCATCAAATTAGCTTTCCATCGCACTCAAAGTAGGAGTCAAAGTCATTACAGTGACCTAAGGGTCTTACATTAGTTGTCACCCATGCCCTACTCCATTACCTTTCTACTTTCATCTTCTACTGTTGTTTCCCATCTCACTCCACTCCAGCTACACTGCTTTTTGATTGTTTATTTAATTCACCAGATACACTCTCACATCATGGCCTTTGCATGTGCTGTTTACTCTCCCTTAAATGTTCTTTTTCATCCATTCGTTCAACCTCTCATTTAATTATGTTTATTTATCACTTCTTTATGACATAAGAACTTTTCAGGATCTGGGGATACAACACTGAACAAAACATTCAGAAATCTCTTCATGGAGCTTATGTTCTAACGGGGTTAGAAAACAAGGTTATACACACACACATGCGCACACACACACAACGCACATGGACACAAACACCCATATATATGAGAGAGATTATTCTAGACAGTGATAAGTATGAAGAAGAAATAGATTTTCAAAGGAATGTAGGACAGAAAAAGGAAATGAAGAAGGCCTGGAGAAACGTCAGAGTGATCAACTTCTACGAGTCTCTTAAACGTAACTATTTCATCTAAAGCCTTCTCTACACTATTTAATATTGACATCACCATCCCCAAAACATGCACGCATGCGCACACACACACACACACAAAAACACCAGTACTATCCATACCTCTTCCCTGAATTATTTTATTCTCTATCGTTTATTACTACCTAACACAGTCAAATTTTTTTCATTTTCTGACTCTAGTTACCATAATATAATCCCTGTGAAGTGAAAGAGTTCTGAGTATTTTGTCTACTGTTCTATATACCACAACCTAGAGCAAGCACTGGTTCATGGTAGACAGTCAATAAATATTTGTTAAATAGATGAATGTCCAAATCAAGGAAATATTAAAATAAAATGGAGGAGCAGAAATTACAACATCAAACTGCAAGATTCAGAGTAATAAATAGAAAATAGTTGATAGGGAAATTACATGATAGAAAGTGTGGTCATAGAGCCTAGACCATTATAGTGAGATTTATCACTCCCTATGCATGAGTTACCCTCTCTTTCTTTCCACTGCACTTTCAAGTTCTTTTTCTCCATGGTATTCCAGGAGTACCCACAGTAAACAAATACCACAGTGGCTTAAAATATTAGAGGGCCATTTTCATATAAGATTACCTTTGATATGCTTGGAATGAGCATAACTGATATACATTCCCATGGCAATTAAATATTCAAAGGATAGGATGACCTTCCACAAAGTCCTCAAGGTTCAAAGGGCAGAGGTGATAATCCTGGTCAAGCGACAGAGATACGCACTTACACTTTAATGATAATTGAATTTTTAGTGTCTTCAGAGGAAGATATATGTCAAATCGGAGACCAATATTTTTATCTTTCTCTGCCTTTTATGTACTCACTTTTTATTCAGTTGATTCCTTAAAATTAATTTAGAGTGCTACACAAACAGGGCATTTTCACACATGTAAGTAAAGCTAGAAACATTTTAGATTAGTATTCAGAGCTATGGATTTATGGAGAGTTTAATTTTAAATTTTAAGTACCTTAAGACTATCATAGTTATTCTAATAATTAATTGAAAATATTATTTCTTTTTCTACGTGCAGAATGATTCAGACATTTTCGAACCTATTTAAATGATATTTGTGCACTAGTGTTCACTCAGGGAAGGTTTATTAGGAATATACCTCAATAAAACTAAAATATAAAATAAAATATTTAAATAACTGAAATACCTTCAAAATTTTCTGCTCACAAAGTAATTTCCAATTTTTTCACATTTTAGAAGAGTTCCTATATTTGAGATGTTGAGGCAAACCATACTTTGCTGCACTGTCGAAATCAAATCAGCATTAATACTACCTTCTTCTAGGATTTTCTCTGTACAGCCTAAGGAGGAAGCTAAGAACTACATTCTGTGGAATTTCTTTCTCCATATGGTTCCAGGTTAGAGCCTGTCAAGAGACATAAGACTTGCAAAAAGTAAAATCAGAAGAGGTCATTGTTTTTCAGGGACGGTTGCTGGTAGATGAGTGGGAAGACATGATATTTGAAGCAACTCTCAGTTGAGCTCCTTAAGAATCACTGACATCAGTGTGGCAGACTAAATAGACTTGTCCAACCTTAACACCCCTAGCCCTTTCAATTATAATGTAATCACATAATTTTATATGATTAAATACTCAGAGTGTATTTACTTAATAAATACTTAAATACACAGAGTGACATTTGTCTCCCTGGCTGAACTCTAACTTTAAAAAAAGTATAAATTTACAGATAATTCCAAGAATACAAATCTTCTAGTACTAAATTCTGTGTTTATCTATTATAATGCCACATACTATTAACAAACTACACAGCAAGAGAAGATTTAATAAGATGCTGCATTAACACAGATGTCAGTAATTCTTGAGCTCCAATTATATATAATGAATTTAAATATATTAAAATACTACGAAATTGAAGTTTAAAATGAAATTAAACTTGCCCTCTTGCCCTAAGCAAACATGAAACTGAACAAAATACATGAGACAAGTGTTTCCAGGCACAAGAAAACAAGCAAGGTGGGGAGGTGATTCTTAAAGATAATTAGAAAACTTAGTAGATCAGATTCCTGTTTTCCTTGGAATTTTTTTTTTTTTTTTTGGCCACATGACTTTCTGCATCAAAGTATAAAGAAGTGGAACTCAAACAAAGCACAGTGGACGGGCTGAGCAGAGGAGGCAAATACTGGTGCACGGATTTCTTAGGAGGCTTAAAATTGTGGTAAAGATTGTCAGTAAGAGGTAGAAGCAAAAAAGAGGGTGCCTAGAAATCTGCATCTCGCAATTTGTTTTTTTTTTTGGTTTTGTTTTATTTTGTTTTTTTGAGATGGAGTTGTGCTCTGTCGCCCAGGCTGGAGTACAATGGCACAATCTCGGCTCACTGCAAACTCTGCCTCCCAGGTTCAAGCCATTCTCCCGCCTCAGCCTCCTGAGTAGCTGGGATTACAAGCATGCACCACCATGCCCAGGTAATTTTTTGTATCTTTAGGAGAGATGTGGTTTCACTATGTTGGCCAGGCTGGTCTCAAACTCCTGACCTCGTGATTCCCCCTCCCCTCAGCCTCCCAAAGTGCTGGGATTACAGGCGTGAGCCACCACGCCAGGCCCACAAGTGTTTTTACAAAGGACTGGGTTGTGCAAGTTCTTTGTCAAGATTATATGACCGATAACTAACAACAGATAAAATGAAAATGATTATGCAGTTCAGAGTGCTTGGAAACTTTGCAGTGAAGCTCAAGTACTCAATTGAGATCCTCAAAAAGGCCATGCCTTAAGAGTAACAACTAAGACCTAAACTTAGAGCCACGCCCTGTGACTAAGGTCAAAACTTAGAGACCACAAATAATAAAAAAGGAAGCCAAGCCTGACAAGATTAAAAAGATTCACAAGTAATTTATCTGGTTTCCAGGAAAACAAACAAATAAATATCATTTAGAGGGCAATTAATCAAGACCCCCTACAATAAACCATTTAAAATGTTTATCATATAATTAAAATGACTAGATATATGAAGAAGTAGGACAATGTGACACATAATGAAGAAAATAGGCAATTAGTAGAAAGACAATGCAGATATGGCAATCAGCAGATAAGGACTATAAAATAACTTTTAGAAACATGTTCAAGAATTTAAACTAAAAGACTGGGATGATAACATCAGCAAGTTGGCTGACTAGAGGTGCATGGCACTTGTTCTCCCAATAAAATAGTACCAAAATAGCTAATAAACAGCTATATCTTGATTAAAATATCTGAGGGAGAATGCTGGAGTGCAGTAGGAGAATGGCAGAGACATTGTGGAACATGAAGATTCAGGATGACTGCTTAGAGAAAGGGGCAAAGCACCACCCTGCTCCCACCTCATCTCCCCAGTCAGCTTGGAGCCAGGAATGACTTCACTGTGTGGGGAGAAGATAATCAGGAGCCCCATTAATGCTGTGAATCCTTGCAATCTCTGATGCTGGAGAATAATGTACTTCTCATAGCCCTAAGTCCATTTTAGGTTGCTGCCAGAAGCTCTCCTTGCTGCATTGTTTTAGAGAAGGAGCCCACATTGTGCTCGCTGCCCTGCAATGACCCAAGGAGCTGCCATAAGGCACCATTTCAAAACTGCAACAACAGCTAGAATGAGTCCTGCTCTGAAGACCAGTAGCCACTGTATCTGTCTGAACTTGAGGCTCTGCCCCCATTACATCATGCTCACAGCTGATAGCTCAGCATTCCTAAGCTCAGCTGCTACAGCTCCCTAAGCCTTGAGAGAAACCTAGGAAGTGCTCTATATTCCTCATTCCAAGGGATGCAGCACAATGATCCTGGCCACTCAGAGACTAGATTCATGGAACAGCTGTTGCCTCGGTGCCCTACTCCCAGGGGAGCAGTGTCCAAGCAAAGCCATCAGCTGATCAGATCCTCAGTTCCCTGGAATGCAGACCAGACTGGCACCCTTTCCCAGGGAAGCATTTGCCTAAGCCAAACCACAGGCTGATCAGCTCTGTGCTTAATGGAGCACAGACCGCCGCCCCACCCCAGTACCCTGCACCCAGGGAAACAGTGCTAAAATCCAGCTACAGGTTGACAAGCTGCTCACTTTCTCTCAGAGTGGACCAGGCCTGTGCACCAACCTCAGGGGGCAGTAACAAAGCTGAGCCACCAGTTGATCTTGCCTGCACTTCTCCTGCTCTGCACTGCCTCCAGGGAAGCAGTGCTTGATCTGAGCCACTGGTTGATGAATTCTGCACTTCCACAGAGCAAGGACCAGCTCACCACCCTGTGCCCAGGGAAGCAGAGCCCAATAGACAGACCAGCTACAAAAATCTCTGCAGACTGAGCCACTGAAGCACTTATAGCCATTACATGATGTTATCAATAGCTAAAGAAACTGCACAGAGACTACACTGCTGCACCCAACCAGAACAAAGCCAACACACCCTACCCTACTGAAACCCAAGGCCAAATCTACCGATAAAAGTCCTTTCCCACAAAAGTCACTCTATAAAACTGGGGTACTGTTCCATCGGAGGCACAAATATCAACACAGGAGTACAAGAAACATGAAAAAGTGAAGGAATATGACATCACTAATAAGAATAATTTTCCAGTAACTAACCTAAAAAAAATTGAAATTTACCAACTGCCTGAAAATGAATTTAAAATGATTATCTTAAGGAAACTTAGATAACAATAAAATGCATATAAATAATCCAACAAAATCAGGAAAAGAATTTGTGCTATTAATAGAAATTCAATAAAGAGATAGACATCATTAAAAAGAACCAAAGAGAAATATTGGAGTTGAAGAAGTCAATGCATAAAATTAAAAAACGTATAATTGAGAGCTTCATCAACAAACTAGATGATACAGGAGAAAGACTCTCTGCGCCTGAAAAGAGGTCTTGTGAAATAACCCAGTGAAACAAAAGAAAAAAAAATGAATGAATGAATTCTACAGGACTCATGGGACAAAATTAAGTGATCAAACTTTTGCATTATGGACATTGCATTATGCAGGAGAAGAAATGGGAAAGGCACAGAAATAAATATTTAATAAAATAATAACTGAAAACTTCCCAAGTCTTGGGAAGGATATGAACATCCAGATTCAAGAAGCTCAAAACTCCCTAAATAGTTTCAACTCAAAAAGGTATTCTCTAAGGGAAATTATACTCAAACTGTAAAAGTAAAAGACAAAGAAAGTATTCTAAAAACAGCAAGAGAAAAGCATCAAGTTACATATAAGAAAATCCTCATCAGACTAACAACAGATTTCTCAGCAGAAACATTACAGGCCAGAAGATAATGAGATGATATATTCGAATTGCTGAAAGAAAAAGCTGTCAGCTAAAAATACTACACTCAGAAAGATATCCTTCAGAAATGAAGAAGAAAGACATTATTTCCCAGACAAACAAAAACTTAAAAATTCATCTACACTAGACTGGCTTTACAGGGAATACTAAAGAGAGTCCTACATCCAGAAGCAATAGGACAACAACTACTGTCACAAAAACATACAAAAGCATAAAATTCATTAATAGAGCAGATATACAAATGAAAAAGAGAAAAGAATAAAATCCTATCATTACAGAAAACCAAAACATCAAAAAGATAAACAATAAGAAACTATAAAAAACAACTAGGAAACAAATAACAAAATTATAGGAGTAAATCCTCATTTATCAATAATAACCTTGAATATGTACAGAATAAATTTCCTATTTAAAGATAAAAATTGTCTGAATTAAAAAAAAAAACTCAGCTATGTGCTGCCTACAAGAAAATTTTTCACTTGTAAAGACACACACCAATTGAAAGTGAAGGGATGAAAATGTTATTCCACACAAATGCAAAGCAAAAATGAGCAGGAGGCTATACTTATACCAAATAAAGTAGACTTCGTCAAAAACTGTAATGTAACAAAGAAGGCCTATATAATGATGAATGAATCAATTCAGCAATAAGGTATAATAATTATAAATATATGTGCACCTGATGTTGGAGCACCCAGATGTATAAAGCAAATGTTATTAAGTCTAAAGGGGGAGATAGATCCCACTCTAATCTGTGGGGACTTCAATATCCCACTTATCATATGGGGAAAAAAATTATGTGGAGAGAAAATTAACAAGAAAGTATTGGACTTAAACTGCATTATAGACCAAATAAAGTCAACAGGTATTTATAGGACTTTTCACCCAACAAAGACAGAATGGATATTCTTCTCATCAGCACATGGAACATTCTCCAGAACAAACAATATTCTAACCACAAAACAAGTCTCCATGAATTAAAAATAATCAAAATCATATCAAATATCTTTTTATGATTACAATGGAATAAAAGTAGAAATCAATAACAAGAGGAACTTTGGAAACTGTACAAATACCTGGAATTTAAGCAATATGTGCCTGGATGACCAATAGGTTAAAATGTAAATTAAGAAGAAAATTTAAACATTTCTTGAAGCAAATGAAAATAGAATAAGCATAACAAAACCTATGAGATGCAGCAAAATCAGTACTAACTACAAAGTTAATAACAATAAACACCAACATCAAAAAGTGGAAAGATTTCAAGTAAATAATCTAATGATGCATTTCAGGGAAGGAGAAAAGCAAGAACAAAGAAAATCCAAAATTAGTAAAAGGAAATAAATGAAGATTGAAGCAGAAATCAACAAAGTAGTAACTAAAAAATAAAAGTCAATTAAACAAAAAGTTGTTTTTTAAAAGAGATAAGTAAAATCAACAAACGATTAGCTAAGAAAAAAAGAGAGATAACCCAAATAAATAAAATCATAAGTAAAAAGGGGACATTACAACTGATAACAAAGAAACACACAGGATCATTTGAGACTACTATGAACAACTATACACCAACAAGTTAGAAAACCTAGAGGAAGTAGATAAATTCCTAGAAACATACGACCTACCAAGATTAAAACAGGAAGACTAGAAAACCTGAACAGAACAATAATAAGAATTGAAATTGAAGCAGTAATAAAAAGTCTCCCAACAAAGAAGAACAGGATTTGATGACATCACTGATAAATTCTACCAAACATTTAAAAAGAGCTAACACAAATTCTCAAACTATTCCAAAAAATTAAAGGTGTGAAAACTCTTCCAAACTCATTCTATTAGGCCAGCATTACTCCAGTATCAAAACCAGACAACGACGCAACAAAGAAAGAAAACTACAGGCCAATAACCCTGATAAACATAGATGCAAAAATCATCAACAAAATAATAGCAAACTGAATCCAACAGCACATCAAAAATAGTATATGCCATGATCAAATGGGATTTGACTTAGGAATGTAAGTTTCATTCAACATAAACATGATACTTCTTATCAACAGAATGAAGGAGAAACATTATATAATCATCTCAATTGATGCAAACAAAGCAATTGATAAAAACAAACATATTCATAATAAAAACCCTCAACACATTAGGTATAGAAGTAATGTACCTCAAAACAATAAAGGCCATATATGACAAACCCACAGCCAAATACATGCTAAAAGAAGTTGAAAGCTTTCCCACTGAACTGAAGCAAGATAACAATGGCCACCTTTACCTCTCTTAGTCAACATAGTACTGAAAGTGTTAGCCAATACAGTTAGGCAAGACAAGAAAAGAAAAGAAAAGGCAACTAAATTGGAAAGAAATACATCCAATTGTCCCTGTTTACAGATGACATAATCTTATCTATTATAAAACATAAAGATTCCAGCAAAAAACTTTTAAAACTCATAAATTTAGTAGAGTTTCAGAATACAAAGTCAACACACAAAAGTCAGTAATGTTTCTATAAAACAGTAAAAAACTATCTAAAAGATAAATTAAGAAAGCAATCCCACTTATAATCTAGAAAAAAAAAGTGTAGAAATTAATTTAACCAAAGAGGTGAAAGATCTCTGTGAAGAAAACTATAAACCACTGATGAACAAAATTGAAGAAGACATACCCACAGAATAAGGAAAGAGATACCATGTTCATAGATTGGAAGAATAATAGTTGTTGAAATGACCATACTACCCAAAGTGATCTACAAATTCAGTACAAGCCCTAAAAAAATTCCAATGGCATTCTTCATAGAAATAGAAAAAGTAATTCTAAAATGTGGATGGAGTCACAAAAGATCCCAAATATCAAAGCATTCTTTAGCCAAAAAACAAAGCTGGAGGCATCACACTACTTGACTTCAAAATATACTACAAAGCATAGTAACCAATGCATCATAATAATGGCATTAAAAAATATATATTGATCAACAAAACAGAACAGAGAATCCAGAAATAAATCAATTTGTTTATAACTAACTGATTTTCTACAAAGGTGCCAAGAACATGCATGAGGGACAGGACAGTTTCTTCAATGAATGGTGCTGGGAAATTCGATATTCATATGCAGAAGAACTAGACCCCTGTCTCTCACTGTACACACACAAACACCTCGAAATGCATGAAAGACCTAAATGTAAGATCCAAAACTACGAAAGTCCTACATGAAAATATAGGGGACATGCTTAAGGATGTTGATTTGGACGAAGATTTTATCGTTAATACCTGAACAGCATAGGCAACAAAACGAGAAAATAGACAAATGAGATTATATCAAACTCAAAAGCTTCTGCACAGAAAAGACAGTCAGCAGAGTGAGGAGACAACTGGAAGAATGCGAGAAAATGTTCCCAAACTATTCATCCAATAAGAGATTAATATCCAGAATAGACAGGTAATTCAAATAACTCAAAAGCAAAAAGACAAATGATTTAAATTAAACATAGGCAAAAGATCTAAATAGACATTTCTCCGAAGATGACATTCAAATTCCTAACAATTATAAACAAATGCTCAACATCACTAATCACTAGGGAAATGCAAATGAAAATCAAAATAAGACATCATCTCATCCAAGTTATAATGGCTATTAACAAAAAGACAAAAAATAACAACTACTGGCAAGGATGCAGACATCTAAAAAAAGTCATATACATTCTTGGTGGAAGGGTAAATTAGCCATTATGGGTAGCAGTACAGAGGCTCCTCAAAAAGCTAAAAATAGAACTACCATATGATCCAAAAATCCCACTATTAAATATGTATCCAAAGAAAAGGATATCTGCACATATCCTCTATTCCAGTAATATTCCCAGTAGCCAAGTAAGAAATCAACCTAAGTGTCTATCAGCAGGTGAAATGATAAAGAAAATGTGGTATATATACACAATGGAATACTCTGCGACCATAAAAAAATGAAATCTTGTCATTCACGGCAATGTGCATGAGACTGGAGGACACTACGTTAAATGAAACAGGTCAAGCACACAAAAAATAATACCACATGGTCTCATGCATATGTGAAATCTAAAAATGTTGATACAGAAGTAAAGAGAAGAATAGTGGATACTAGAGATTAATACTAGGTGTGAGGAGAGTATAGGAAGAAGTTGATTAACACATAAAAAATTGCAGCTAGATAAGAGGAATATGTTCTAGTGTTCTATAGCCCTGTAGGGTGACTACAATAAACAACAATTTATTGTAATTTTTCAAATAGCTAGAAGAGAGGATTTTGAATATTACCCACACAAAGAAATCATAAATGTTTAAGGTGATGGTATGCTAATTATCCTGATTTTATATGCATGTATTAAAATATCACACTGTACTCCATAACTATGAACAAATATTGTGTGAATTAAATATACATAATATTATATAGATAAATGAGTGCAGTGATTGAATAGAGAGAAATCTCTGAAAATAAATGTAATTTATAAAAACAAAACAAACAAATTATAAAACTGAAAAGTACCTAGTTAAAGTAAAACACTCACTATAAAATTGAAAATGCAGAAGAAAGGGCTGGTAAACTTGAAAAGAAATTACTAGAAATTAGCCAATCTAAAAATCAGAGAGAATATAATAACTGAAAGATAACAGAGACTTAGTAACATGTGAGAAATATCAGGTATATAGGGGGGCCAATGCAGGAGGATTGCTTCAGGCTAGGAGTTTGACAACCCAGCTTGGGTGACATGGCAAGATCCCATCTCTATAAAAAAAAAATTAAAAACTAGCTGGTCATGTGGTACACCTGTAGTCCTAGCTACCTAGGAGGCTGAGGTGGTAGGATTGGAGCAGTTTGAAGTTACAGTGAGCTATGATTACACCACTGCATTACAGCGTGGGTGACAGAGAGACACTCGGCTTCTTAAAAACATTACAAAATTAAAAATAAATAAATGTAATCCCAATTGTACTTTCAAAAATATAAATGACCTAAAACATTGGTTTTTCTTAAATTTTATGAATTTTATTTAGGTGTAGGCACAAAAAAAATCTGTTTAGTATCCATGAGCTATTTTATTTTATGAACATTCATTTTTCTTCAATTTTTACCATCTTTTTATTCTCTTCCATTTCTATTTCTTTCTTGATTATATAGTCATATATTAATGTTGACATGTTTAATTCCATATTTTTATCACTATTATTTGGAAATAGAGCTGATCTTTTTCATTGATCATGCTTTCAAAAGAGTGTTTAATGATGCTCTTATTAGTTCATTATTTGGCTATCTCAATTCTACTATTTAATTTACCAAAAGCAAAACAAAAAACCTGTTGCAATTTTAGATTCAAGAAAATTCTCAGTAAATAACTTAATAAAAGATAAATATAGGCATTATATCATGATAAAAGTAATACTTGAGCCAGAAGATATTATGCTTATAAACATGCTTACAGCTACCAATATAGATTTAATATGTATAAAGCTTGATTTTTTAGAATCATGGAAAAAATAACAAATTTAGTGAGAGAAGATAACACTATGCTCCGAAAATGACATATGACGCCTACATAGACCAAGTAAGGATATACAATGTTTAAAAGCATAATTGATGTTCATTAACTTGACAGCTATGTTCTTATAGCAAAAACATGCTGATTTTTTTGCATAAATAAGGAAAATTTATTAAAAATCCACTGTAAGTGGTTGACAAAGGATAGCTTGGTAAGGTCAAGAAAGCCAACATCCCACATTTGTCTTAGTCTGTTTTGTGTTGCTACAGCAGAAGACTTCAGGCTGGGTACTTTATAAAGAAAAGAGGTTTATTTAGCTCACAGATCTGCAGGCTGGAAGTACAAGAAGCATGATGCTGGTGCCAGCATCTGTTCAGCATCTGCTAAGGGCTTTCATGCTGCGTCACAACATGGTGAAAGGCCAAAGGGGAAGTGGACAGTTCAAAAGGGAAAAACTCAAGAAGCCCCCTGACTTTATAACAACCCACTCTTGTGGAAACTATTCCATTTCCTGTAGAACTAATCCAGTTTCATAGGATAACTCACTCACTTTTTGGAGAATGGTACCAAGTTGTTCGTGAGGGATCTGCTCCCATGACTCAATCACCTCCAACTAGCCCCCACCTCCCAACACAGCCACATTAGGGATCAAGTTTCAACATGAGTTTTGGTGCGGAAAGACAAACTATTTCCAAACCATAGCAGCATTCTTTAGCCATAATGCAATGATAATATACATTAACAAATAGGAAGTGAAAAGAAAAATCAAAATCTATGTAGTAACCTTAAAATACCTAGTAAATAACCCATAGTTTAAAATGAAACCATTAAGTAAAGTTATAAAATACTTAGTACTAACGAAAATGAGAAATCTGCATTCTATCTCTGTTAGGCAGCTAAAAGTAAACAGAAGGAAAATGTATAGCTTATTGTATCCACCTACATATATTTATTGTCCTTTTCATCAAAATTCAAAAAAGAAGTGCAGAGTTATGCAAACATTCAACTTTATACATTAGAATAGAACTCCACAAATAGTCAAGTTATTTTGAAAACTTAATCTTGAGGTGAACTAACCCTACCAGATATTAAAAATATACTGAAGATCACTATATTAAATTGGGTGTTATACTGAGATTAAGTCAAAAAATGTAAAAATAATAATACAATTACTCTTATGATTATTGAACTTTTTAAGAACACAAAAATATAACTTGTAATTAATAATAATAATATTTTGAATTTCTATTAAACAGTAACATAAACATACGTTTATAAATTAAAATATATAAATCAGCTGCAACACTTAAAATTGTTCACATTAGCAGTATAACATCCATAATGTTAACTGCTTGACTTTGAGCTGTCTTTTGCAGAAATTTATATCACAAATTAAAGGCAATAGTCCATACAAGAAGAGCCTCTTGTTACTTAATAAAGCCCTTCAATTCCAAAGAGCAAAGAGCTCAACAATGTCAAATAGTCTCATAAGCAATTGGGATATATATCTTGTAGAAGCTGAGTACTACTTAATGGTTTCCTATTTGTCTCTGATGAGTAACTTTTATAAATGAACTCCTTGATCATGCTAAGTGGTAGTTGTTTACCTCTAAAAATATTAGATTTTTATTATAGCCTTTTTATTTTTGAACAAGTGTATTCTTTTTAGTCTTTGTCTTGAATACTGTATTATATGACATTTTAAATGTTTCAGGCTATTTAGAAGACCAGACTTATGCAGAGCTACAAAAGATTTAGTAACAATGGAGCCTTGTTGAATGCTGAATAAACTATTTTGAGTTTTTCTAAATAATTTTTTAATTTATTGGTAAAGAGCTAGCACCAATGACCATGCCCCTTATCACCACAGCTATCTTTAAATCTCTTTTCTTTTATTCTCTCAGTTGGGCACTTCATGGAATATGTTTTATTAATGATTAAGCACTTTCTTAAATTTTCAACAGTCTTTCCTATCTGCATTGTGAATTTTCCTTTCTTTTCTTTGTCATGTTCACTTTCTTCTTTGTAACTTAGGCTTTATAGTACTAGCATATTATACTATTCACCTTTCTAATTTTTTTATTTTCCAAGCTTATGCTTTACAAAAATCAAATGTTATAGAATAAAGCATTCATCAATTTAACCTTTCTGTAATTAACTACATAATTTAGGATCCTAAAGGCTTGATGTATAAAGATTTCTTTACTGATAGAAAAAGCTCTGATTAGTTATTAATAATAGTACTTCAAGAAGTATAAACATTTATTCAATTATAAAACATTGAACCTAGTATTTTACTAATCAATATTTATATTCAGTTATAAAACATTGAACCTAGTATTTTACTAATCAATATTTCATGGAAGTAAGAAAATGTCTAGGCTTTGTAATGAACTACATAGTATGTCTCCAAGAATGAAGATAAAATATTGAAAGCTGTATTGTTTGAATTCAGCTGTTGAAAAACCCAGACAGCCAAGGTCTGCATGACAAGAGCAAGCTGTTGAAGATGTATGTGTGTGTGAAGGGGTCTGGGGCAGAGAACAGAAGTGGTCAAAAGGTGAATTTTCTACATAAGACTGACCCTTCACTAATAGATCATCAACTTTTAAAGGAATAAACTTAAAAAGAAAATTGACCCACAAAGAGTTAATATGTCAGAGTTTATGTATAGATCAGAAGCGAAATACAACTATCTTTTTAATTTCTTGCATCTTTCCACAGGAATACTCTTAGAATTTAATACTATTATTATATAATAACTTGGTTCATAACAATAAGAAATACTAGATAATAAGATTTGTTTCACTGATACATAATAAAATGTTTCATGATTGAATATTCACTTAAAATTATTTTTTATGAATTTCTGTACCTACCTTATCATCAGAAAATCTTTTGTGAATTCATTTCTGAAACATCCAATGTCAATGCAAACTGAAATTATTAACCATTTTTAAAACACCAATAACATGTTCTTGGTATAACATACTATCTGTATTCTAGTACAGTTTGTGTTCATCTGAAGAGACTGATTTGGCTGTCTATTAGAACAAGGAGACATCCAAATGATTCTTGCGTTTTAACTTCCCCAATCATGTGGAATCATGTGCCTCCCCCAATCACGTGAATAATTAATTCTAAATAAACGTTTATTATTTTTAGTTTTTTATTAAAGTAAATTAACATCTTTCATGATTTAAAAAATTAAATTATCCTAATTTATTTGAAGTTGAACTGTTTAAAATGTGCAAAAAATATAAACAGGAAAAGAAGATATAAAGCTTCCGCAAAACATAATAGATTGCATGGTATGTTTATTTCTGCACCATCTCAAAACTTTACTGAGAACAGAGTAAAGGAATTAAAAAGTTCTAAATTGACAAGAACAAAGAAGAGAGTCCAAGATAAGACACTAGAAAAGTGGTATCGGCTGGGCACGGTGGCTCACGTCTGTAATCTCAGCACTTTGGGAGGCTGAGGTGGGTGGATCACGAGGTCAGGAGTTTGAGACTAGCCTGGCCAATATGGGGAAGCTCCATCTCTACTAAAAACATGAAAATTAGCTGGCCATGGTGGTGCTGTAGCCCCAAGTGCCGGGGGGAGCTGAGGGAGGAGAATCGCTTAAACCCAGGAGGTAGATGTTGCAGTGAGCTGAGATCGCACCACTGCACTCCAGCCTGGGCTACAGAGCGATACTCTTGTCTCAAAAAAAAATTAAAAAAAATAAAAATGTGATATCAAGAAACTGAAAGTTAAAATGTGGATACAGGAGTGATGAAGGCCCTAATTACCTCTGAAGGCAGCCTTTCAAGTGCTACTAAATCCTAGTAAATGGTTTGAAAGTTTTTGTTGGTAGTAGTTAGGTGTCCAAGAAACCCTCATCTGTTCAATGCAGCCAGGCAGTTCTCCCCGTTCATCACAACAGAAGACTAGAGGTTTACTCTCAAGAGAGCTTGAAGTAGACAGACTTCACTCTGAGACAAAAAGCACAGCTGAAGGTGCTGGGGTGAGGTGGAATGCTGTGCTTTAAAAAAGTGGGATCAAGTGGAAATTGACCTATTACATAGTGAAACAATAGCCTGTCTTAACAAACTGACTCCGAGATACTGGGAGCCACAATGACAACATCACTGGCAGAAAATCTAAAGAATCCTTTCTAGGGAAATGGACTAGCCTCAAAGAAAAGATCCATGGATACCACATTTAGAAATCCCCCCATCAAACTGGCAGGTTCCCTAGTGCTAACACTGCTATAAAGTGCCTCAGACCACCAACCACCTGCATAAACAGAATTTTCAAACAGCATTTTAGTGCCTTGGGCTTAAGTATAAACAGAAAGAAGGAGTGACACAGATTTGAAAAGAGCCTTTGCCATTGTAAAAAAAAAAAAAAGAGACCAAAATAATATAAAAAATTTAAAATCCAGAGTAAACAGACACTATTCAGGGAACAATAGAAAAGTAAGATCTTTCAATGTTATGTATCTTTATATGTCATATATATATATACACATATATATATATTTATATGATATATATAGCATTGATTGCTATGTTTTTGTTTTAAATGAGACTATTTCCCCCAAAAATTCTTAGAAAACATTTGTCTCACAGCATTAATAAAAATTCAGTAAAAGTTATAACACTTAAAATTTGAGGAAATTTCTCAGACATTAGAAACAAGACAATGTGGGGAATTGGAGAGAACTTTTTCTTTTTTAATTAGAAGACCTGTCAAGGAGGTTTTAATAAGAAGTTAGATGTTACAGTAAAGGAGAAGAGGAGTTGGGGGAATGGGGAATTATCCAAGTAATTCTAAGGTTATTTCCTAGAACTGAAGATACAAACTGTCAGATTAAAGAGGTAGGGCCCAGTCAGTGACCAACACAATCAATGGGAGAAGAAGGAAGGACAAAAAAATTAAGAATTAGGATGTTATCAAACTACTTCATAGTATACTGCAACCAGAAGGCAGTGAGCAAAGTCTTTCAATTATGCTAGCAATCAAATGTGAAGATCGAATAAAGACTACGACCCAAAATATCTGCGATAGATCTCAACCAATTTAGAAAATTTTGCGAAGGTTAAGGACGCACCCATGACAAAACCTCAGGAGGTTCTGACAACATGAGTCCAAGGTGGTCAGGGTACAACCTGCTTTTATACATATTAGGGAGAGATTAATCAATACGTATACTATATACATCAGTTCAGTTCAGTCCTGTAAGGTGGGGCAACTCAAAGTGGGATTGGGAGAAAGGACCATGTTCCAGGTCATAGGTAGATAAGAGACAAAAGGTTACATTCTTCTGAGTCTTTGCTTTTAGTTGCTGTAGATGAACTCTAACCTAGCTTAATAGGCAAACAAGAGTGAAATCCTAATTTAGGAGTATGCTCCTGTAACAATAACTGAGTCTTGGCCAATGCCAGTGACCATAGTTAAACCACTCAGAGACTAAGTGTTCAAAATGTGTTCAAATAAGGCAAACACCAACCTGTATCCAATCCAGCTGTTTCTGTACTTCATTGCTGATTTCTGTACGTCATTTTGATTTAGCTTTTCACTGAATACACTATTTAGTCTGGCTCCATGAATCTGCATTTTTACATAAACAATAGGGCAGAGGAAGCAATCAGATATGCATTTGTCTCAGGTGAGCAGAGGGATGACTTTCTGTTCCACACCTATAAAGATAAGCTATTAGTTTACACTGCCAGGGGAAATTCAACACAACTGTTTTAGGGTAAGTATCTTGAGGCCCACAAGGAACTTCCTAGTGGGAAAATTATGAGGAAGGTATGCAGCTATTGATCCAT
Organism: Macaca nemestrina; assembly: GCF_043159975.1. NCBI lineage: Eukaryota > Metazoa > Chordata > Mammalia > Primates > Cercopithecidae > Macaca > Macaca nemestrina. The sequence goes on from NC_092127.1 coordinate 29,744,583, forward strand.
GTAACTATATTATTTAAGAATTAAAATGGAAGGCCAGTTTACCTGATGTAATTCCCAGCTTGACTTCTCCCTTGGCTTAGTGATTTTAGGGTCCTAAGATTTATTTTCCTTTCAGAAGACATTTTCAGACCACAAGATCTCAAAAATAAAACTCTCACCCACAAATTAATGAATAAACCAACAAAAAGTAATATCAAGCTTCAGGATTTGAGAACTCCAATGCAGAAGAAAGAATCCCAACAATGGTCATTATGGGAAGTCCCAGGCCACAGTTCTGAAGCAGAATTAAGAGAAAGCAGTCCAAATGGTGTATGAGTATTGATAAAAGAAAAACTTCAGCCGAATTAAATTTTAAGGCGTTTAATTGAGCAATGAATGATTCGGAAATCGAGCAGCCCCCAGAATCACAGCAGAGTCCCAGAGACTCCAGCACAGCCACGTGGTGGAAAAAGATTTATAGGCAAAAAAAGGGAAATGACGTACAGAAATCAGCAATGAAGTACAGAAACAGCTGAATTGGATACAGGTTGCTGTTTGCCTTATTTGAACACATTTTGAACACTTAGTCTCTGAGTGGTTTAACTATGGTCACTGGGATTGGCCAAGACTCAGTTATTGTTACAGAAGCGTACTCCTAAGTTAGGATTTCACTCTTGTCTGCCTATTAAGCTAGGTTAGAGTTCATCCACAGCAACTACAATTAATATCTTTTCCTGATTTTTTAACACATTAAAGCAATGTTTGCAACTTAGATGGAATGGTTTAGATTTAGTGATAGGTGCATAACAATTTTAAAAAGAAAGCCAATCAAAGAAAAACTGCATGGGATTAAAAAAAAAAAAAAAAAAAAAAAACCTGTAAAAGTTGTGACTCAGCTGTAAATATTTATAGTCACTATAATGTGCACACCAAATATTGATTCAACCCAAAACACGATATAATTCTTTCAGGAAGATGGAAGCAAGGAAAAAATGTAGCAAAAAGGAGATGAAGAAGGGAGCTATACTTTCATCTTTCATAGAAGGAAATCCGTAGAAATATTTGCAATCAAATGTTACAAATGAAACTTTTAAGTCTTCATTTGGGCTGAGGTCCCCAAATAATGTGCCAAATATTCCAAAATGTAGTTGAAAATAGGTTTCAACACTTAGTTGAATATCTAACTGCAGTCCATAAATACAACTGGAGAGGCAAGGAAATGAGTTGGGGGAGAAGGAGAGGCAAGGATGTGGGGAGAGGTTTAATGATAACTGTGAGTCCCATGTTCTTCCCTATGTGAGGGGAGAAGTCGTGTTGCCCCTTGCCACTAGCATAGAACAAAAACCCAACCTTTGTGCAAGACAAGTCCTTCAGTCAGAAGACTGCCTACGCTCTCAGAGTTTGTCAGGATACACAATGCATGGCTGGTTACTGTAGACCAGATGTGGCCCATAATTAGGGCTAGATATGTTATATCCAGTCAGTTGGATGAGTTGAAAAACAAAGTCTCCAATAGAAAGGTGACTCTGAATTTCCAGGAACTAGTGGTGAGGGAATTTCAATCAGGATAGATGTCAAAAGAATCCACAAAATGATCTTACAAGAGAACAGGTCAATGTATATCTTCCCCAGAGTGGAAGTATGCCATCTCATATTATGCATAGCCTAGAAAACCCCTCTCTGCTCTCATTTCCACCCCAAGATTTGACTTTCAAGGGTTAGCCAATTAAGGAGAAGCATAGAATCTCATAGAAGTAGAAATGGAGATCCAAGAATCCAAGTCTCCTCCTTTGTTCAAAACTTTGCAAGCTGACAGCCTACCACAAATGTAGGCAGGAAGAGAAAAGCATGCATGCCTCGACATTAAATATTTTACCATTGTTTAGAACAGGAATATTAATTATTGAATATACGGGGGTTTTTTTTAACAAAATTGACCAAACAATTATCCTAAATTTTATCTAAGATCAAGGAAAATACGAGCTCCACCAAATAAATTTAAGAAAACTATTGGAGATGTTTTCAGTCTTGCTGTTATCATATGATAGGAACTGGGCCTGTTTAATGAAACTATTAGGTACAAAAACTGGAAAACCAAGAAATAGAAATATGGCATATTCTTTAGCTATATGGAAGTACATTCTAGAAGAAACCTTAGCAAAAACAAAACATGATTGCCTCTAGAAATAGGAATCAGGCATTGGAAGAGATGGGGACAGAGACTACTATTTTTGTTATTTTATTTTGTTGAAAATATTATTAGAATACATAATACTATATAATGATAAAGAATTTGTCATCTACAACTATGTACGAGTAGTAATTTAATAACGATAAAAAAAATCAGGAGCTAAATTTAAAAATATGGACCGTGTCTGGATCACAAGGAGCTACATGAAAGTGAGTGGCTCCATTTCTAGTACATTTCCAGGATATCACATAGTTACTGTGACTAACGGTCTACTAGACACTAGAACTCAAATCGCAGCAAGAACATCAAAAGCCATGGGACCTTACACAGGTCGCAAGTTCTGTGGAATTCAGGTTTAATATTTGCAAAAAGATGGAGTGGGAATAAACAATGTCTCAAGTTTTTACCATTCTAACATGTAAAGTTTTATAATTACTCTGCAGTGGCTAGTGTTTCTCAATAGACTAGCACCTACCTTGAGTCTGTCCCATTACTCTCTTTTATTTTCCATAGTGAAACTTAATATTATCTGTAATATTTTATGTGCGTATATTTATACTTAATGTGTTCATTGTCTGCTTCCCCCCTATGTAAGAGCTATGAGGGCAAGGATTAAACATCACTTATCTCATTTACCTTATTTGTCACTGGTATGTTATTTATCACTGTACTGTAAGGAAGTAGAATAATGCCTAAAACATAGTAGGCATTCAATAAATGTTTGTTGAATAAATACAGAAATCTGTCCATTTCACAACTGTATGACAATACCAATGCATAACATCTAATCTTCTTTGCTTGAAACATTGGTAATACAAGAAGACAGATTGTTTTGTTATGCCCAGACCCTCTATTCCCCAAAGAAGACCACCAGAGTCCAGAGTCAAAGCCAAGTGGCAAGGATCTTTATGACAAGTTCGAACTTGGTCCCTCCATTACACAGCATACAAGAGGGCCCCGAACAATGCGAGTGTTTGCTTTTTATAGCCCGAAAGTTACAGGGGAAAAAAGGAATTCTTTTGGTTCCCGCGCTTTCAGTAAAACTTTGAACGGCTGCCTCCTTATCGGAGACTTTTCCAGGTGGTGTTTGTACTGGGTTCAGGAAGTTTGAGAGATATATGGCGATATGTGGTGGGATGGGAGGATGGGATGTGTTTGTATTGGGCTCAGGAAGTTTTAGAGATATATGGCGATATGTGGTGGGATGGGAGGATGGGATGTGTTTGTACTGGGCTTGTTTGTTTTGAGCCGGGGGCTGAGGGATGTGCCTGGCTCCTCTCAGTTTGTGACTGAAACTTTGTAAGTAATCAGACTAGAAAATGTAATGTATGCAGGTCTACATCCCATTCATTGTAGCCTTCTAACATAATGTCAGTAACTTAATTTGACTGCAAAACATTTTTTCTTGACATAACTCAGTCCTGTGTACAATATTCTTACAAAAGAAAATTCAATTTTCACTACGTTTTTTGTGTTTAAGCTTCTCTTCCTTTGCATTCAGCTCCTCTGTGCCACTGAAGAATTTCATGAGTAACTCTGCTAAATGCTCAGAAGTTAGGCACTTCAGTTATTAGCTCTCAATTTCAATTCATAGCATTGATTAAGGAATAGGGAAGATGACTTTAATTTCATTATGTTCTTTCAGCTGGGAATCAAATGAAAATGCTGTGGATATCTTTGACATTCTGTGAAAGAACCTCATATTCCTGAGTGAATACAACTCAAAAAATCAAAAGTCTGTATCCTGGATATTTAACATTAATGCTTGAATACCATTTAAACAAAATTGACCACATCAAAATGAATTAAGAATAAACCTATGTATGCCAGCCATCTACCCCTAGAGTTTTATGCAGCCATGATCAAACCATAAAGGGAAAAATCATGATTTGGAGATAAACTGCATGAATTCTCAGATCATTTCACATGACATTGGTCTTTGCTATTTATCAAAGACCTGAATCATGCTCTTTGAGATGATTTTTTTCAAATGTTACATATATTTCTTGTTTGGTTGAATTAAAACTACTCAAAGAAAGCTAACAGTAAAGGATTTTTTTCTGATCAAATTATTTATACATTAAAATATTTAGACTCTTTTCCTTTCTTCCTTCCTTCCTTCTTTGAATAATATAGTCAAAAAGCCATCAGGGATCTTTCACTTCTATTCTTCATCTCTTTGTCTTGTGCCTCCCCCAGTACTATTGTTGGAGGCAGCTGAGAGCTAATTGAGGACCTTTGCAAAACAACAGCCATGCTGGGTTTTTGGCAGCAGCTCTGGGTGATCATTGAGATTGATTTATAATGTGGGTGTTGAGAAAATAAGCAAATGGAAACCAAGTTCCTCATTGTCAGAAAAGGGAACTACAAGTATGGAAAAGAGATGCCAGAGTGAATTCTATGAGTTTGGATTAGAACTGGAGGTATTGACGTAAACTTGTGGCATTGGTATGAATTTAAGGTGTGAGTAAGACAGAAGCATGGATGTAAATGTGTGTATATAAATGTGTATGCATGTATATGTTCATAGACATACACCACATATATATTATTTTTTTCAATTAGCCCACCCAGTGGGACTAAGAAGCAGTAAACTCAAGTGGCAATAAGCACATCTAGCTTATAATATTTTGGTTTCTAAGACCATTCTCCACTAACAAGAACCAGGACTCATTAAAGAAATGGCTGACTCAGAGACTGGTGCAAGAAAAATACAAACGAACCTAGAACATATTGATGTGCTGGAAAGTAATATTTTATCCTCACACAAGGGAAATGTCAAAAAATGACACAGAAACCAGTCTAAAGTGGCTTTACTAGCCAGATTTGCAGCAATTTAGCAGCAAAATAAAAAATTATGTTTTTAGTGTTTTATGTAAGTATAGAGTAATGAAGTTAAAAAACCACCACCTGGCAAAAATCATAGGAACAGCAATTTCAGTCAAGGATCCTCAGTGGATGCCAAAACTATTGGGTAAAAGTTTGATTAGGAAAGTGAAACTTATATACTTTCAAAGTGTCTTTTGATAAAATGATTTATTTTATCAAAGTAATGATTCATTACAAAAGAAAAATAGTTACTTTGCCTTGAGGTATCACTTTAATCAACAAATAAGAATTAAAAATCACCAGTAATGAGAATATTGATATTATAACAACCTATAAAATAATATAAGATAAAGTGTAGTAAGAACATAGCATCTCTTAGTTACATTCCTGCCAGATACATAGATTTAGCTAAGTAGGAAGGAAAGGAGGAAGGGAAGGAGAATATACAATAAAACAAGTATGGTTAAATGTCATCAATTGTGGAATCTGGGTTATGGGTATTCATCCTTCACACTATCCTTGCAAGTTTTCTGTAAGTTTAAAATTGTTTTAAAATAAAAAGTGAAAATGAAAAGGTATAGATGAAAATTCTCCTTTAGAAAGTGACAAAATCGTTTGTATGTAATGGAAAACCAGCGCGTGACAGCTGCTTGGTAGCACCATGTTGGTGAGCACAATAGCACTTTGCTTATCATTTTCATTGCATTTCTAGAGTAACTTGTTAAGTTTACTTGAGCTTTACTACAAATGGGACCTTGAGTGAAATTATGGCCAAATAGAGAAAATTAGTAAAATGCTTACTGTCAGCAGGCCTGCTGGGGGTGGCATCTGTGCCTGTACATTAATTCTTTTACTCACTGCTATAATATACCCTGCCTTGATGTTGATTACAAATGTGATTGCTTTGGAGAACATTATTTTGCATTTAGGTTCTCCTCAGAAATCAGGCATTCAGGCACCTAGGAAAATATAGATAGATATAATCTTTACATATTCCTGCCAACTATTTCAAAAATACAACTAAACAAACTCTTCATCCACCCTATCGTTTCCCTCATGTTTTGTCAATAGAAAGCCTGGGTTGCTGTACAAGCCTTCCCTTTCTACATGCTAAAAATCAGTAATAAAATATATATATATGGGTTTATAGTATGTATAAATATTTACCATGTAAGCATATAATAAACATATAGAAAATTATTCTGAGACAGACTTTCACCATACATCAACTCATATTAAAAATTATAACACTGATTACAATAATCAAGGTTAAGAAATCATCTAAACGTCCAAAATACATTCCTGGTCAAATTATTATTGTACATCTATATACTAGAATAATAGGCAATTAGTAAAATCATATTTTAGAAGATAATTCAGAGATATTTAAAAAGACTTTCTGTATATTACAGGAAAGAAAACCAAAAGCAAATTAGGTAAGCATAGTCAGTATAAACCCATACATATATGAACACACATATACAACCCTCCAAGTTGTCTTCTTTGGGTGATGGAATTACGGGTCATTCCTATTTTCTCATTTACAATTTTTACATTTTCTGAATTTTCTGTTGTGAATTTGGCTTGCTGTTAAAATCAAAGGAATATCATTTTGCAAATATATAAATTTGAATGTGCTTCCTTTCTGTTAACCCAGGTATCATTACATTTCTCAGAAGCTTTTTACAGGCTGAAGGGAAATTGAGGTTGTATTTACTCCCAGAGGTAAAATCGACTCATTTTAGTTCCTATGTTTGTATCAGGTTAGCTTGAATGCCAAGAGAGATTAATGGATGGTTCTTTATCTATGGTTTTCCAGAACTGCCTCATTTTAGCAAAGAGCAGTGTGAAGCATCCTTCCAGTTTCTGCCCCTCCACCACCAAAAACAGCTGGTTTTCTTAAAAACGTTCTGATTATGCCTTTCTTCACAAATATTCTCTATCAAAAATATTTGACTGACAATTAACTGCTTCATTTTACCAATTTCCGTATGACCTTAGATTCAAAATAAAGATCTTTGATTAAAATGACTCCAGTCCAGAAATCTCTTACTTAAATACCCAAATCAATAGGGAACACAGTGGTGTCTAGGGTTTTAAATTATTATTTCAGCATCCAAAAATCTGTCTTACATATGGAATACCACATCTAAATATTTAAAACATATTTGTTACTTGAAGTTTTATGATAATTTAATAAATTGAAATTTGGACAAGGGTAAAAGACAAAAATGAAATTGCACTGCTCCCATGATATACATTATAATCATGGTGTCATGAATCTTTCATTTATCTAACAAGAACTTATTAAATTATTTTATGCATAGTATTATAGTTCACTACAAGGGAGAACAATGAAATATTTGAGGAAAATTATTTTTTTAATTTTTGCTGGTTAAATTTAGGGTGAAAACCAAAATAGTGAAATAACTGCTTATAAATCAAAATGAAATAAGTCTTTCTTTACAAGGAAAGATCATCAAGTAGCACAAGATTGTAATTATACTTAGTTTTTCACATGCAATGCTAATCATTGTTTAGGGGTGAGCCTCATTCCTCCAGAGCCAAAAAGACCTGTAGATTATTTACTAAGTTAATCATGATGGGTAACTGATAAAATGAAAAGAAAAACTATTATTTGTACTTGTTACACTGTTAGTGGTTTATGCACTCACTCCAAATGTAATCACATTTCCAGAGCCTCCTAAATCCTAGAAGCAAACTGGTCTACAATTCAAATAGATGAAGTTAATGAGTTGTGTCTTGAACCAATGAATAGAAAAAGAAAGAATTGTTAGCATGTCACCATGATTGACCTATTACTATTAGTGGAGAGGCTGAATTAACTCTAGGGTGACCTTGGCGATGTATCTACTTCCTTCCTAGAACATAATATAATGATTACACTACCATGTCATTACCGTAATGCTGCCTTGTCATTATAGAGAGAATATGGGGTATTTTTCAGCCATCAATAGAAGATGGGGTTAAAATGGGAGGGAAAAGACTGTCCTCATACATTTTCAAGGATAATTTTTTCCCTTCAAGGAAAGCAAATGGTTTCTAAGAAATCTGTTAATAATGCAAGAGGTTGCATAGCTCCATCTAGTGGTCAGGAACTAATTTACTGTATGAATCACCTAGTTAAGCACCTCTGTTTTTAAGACACATAGGATTTCAGCAATCATAGTTATCATTGTGTTCCTAGCTAGTACAAGATAAACTTGTCATGTTAAGTAACACTTAAATATTAGGCAAGTATGTGTCCGTTTGGAAAATATTAAAATAATAGAAACACTCAATTCCAGAACTGAATTCATTTAGGAGTTATTTTGTTGACTTTATTTTAGACCTGACTTTTTGTTTCACAATTATTTCTATTAATACCATAAATTCAAATGGCACTTGGTAAAAATTTTGATAACAGAATTACATACACAGTTCTTCTTGATATTTCAGATATCAGTATTACCTCGGTCTTAAAAGTGAAATAAAATTTCAAAGGATACTTATAACAAATTCTGGGTCTTGATCAAATTGGAATATTCATGATTATAATATTATAATATAATATACAGAAGGCTGTCAATATTTTTCCTAAAAATAAGAACTTTGGGACCAAAATAAAATAGACCGAACATATTGGCAAGCATGATCCACTCATCCCCATCCTCATCACATATTCAAATATTCAAGGATTCCAATTTTTAAGTTACTCATATATCAATGTTCTATAATGAAGATATTCTTTGAAAACTTGTTTATAGTCAGAAAATATTTTTAAGATACACTATTGTTTTACCGAAAGAAAAAAATATCAGTGAGTACAGAAAGTTACTGTAAGTTTTTATTTAGGCAGTAATGTGAGCTGAAGCATCTAGAAACCAGAAAGTAATCAGCCAAGACGCACTGCATGTCCTTCAAGGGGTTATCAGGTATGGTGTCAGTGATACAGCATCGTGTAGTTTAGAAAGCAGAAGTAGTGTGCAACATACTAACCAGCTGTGAGGCTTCAACTGCTCAGAGATGCTACATCTGGCCTCTTAAGTAGTTTCACAGGCATCATCAATAAACCATAATCAGCATGTAATGCTTTGACAAGATCACCAACAAGAAGGGCCTGGAAGCCAGCCAGTCCATCAGCACTGACAGGAGTTCACTGCAATTTAGTCCTCCTGAGCTGGACATGTTTAGAAAATGGATGACAATGAGAAGTACAAAGAGCAACTGTCAGGCAGACGGAAGTAAAGACCAACAGGAAAGGAAGTAAACGTGCCCTGATGCTTAATTGAACCCCTTAAACAAGGCTGAAGCAGCCAGCCAGATTGTAGGTATGCAAAAATTCAATCAATAATTGTTTCTAGCCCATTCAAAGCAGATATACAGTTCAATATGCAAAAGAGTCTTACGATGCATGCTTCAAATCATAATCATTTGCCAAATCTAAGAATACAACAAAAAAATGACAGCTAAAATATTCATGGGTTAGTCTATTAAGAATTCAACGAAAGAAAGTAACCCCTAACATTCACTAATGATAATCATTATTAATTTTGATTCTATGCATCTTCTAATAATATTCCCATGAGTTTTAATCAACTATGGTTTGAGACTCTTGAATCTCTTGCGAGCAAGAAACAAAATTTTTCTTGACTATCAAAAAAAGCTATACCCATTATGCTAAGAAGTGGAATTCCAAAGGTCAAAAGTAGAAAACATCTGGATTCTTTCCCCTGCACTGTTGCTACGGGTAGTTCCACTCCTGGTGAAATCAGGGCTCATCTCATGATTTCTAGTCTCTCTTCCACAATAAAAATTCCTTTGATCATTTACAGTCACAAGAAGGTCGTAATGCTCTAATCTAAATATCTGTATCTGTCAATCATAATCATAACAGAAACTTTCCTCTTTCTTTAGCTTAGACCTGGGAATTACAGGGGAAGCGGAAGAGTTGTATTAAGAGAGACACATGGCTGGCTTGACTCTCAGGGCTTAAGTGGGGACTCACTGGGGAATAAAGTTTGGAAAAGCGCTCCCTCCTCTCCCCTGCCCCAAGTGGCACTGATGTAATCTCACAATACCTTTCTTCTACCTTATCTTCAGAATTATCCTCCAACCTCCTTGCCATTAGCTGAAACCTGGGCCTCTCCAGTGACAAGCCACCCTTTAATAAATACCCTTGTCTACATTCTACTCTCAACTGCTTCCTCCAGATCACTGCTATCTCCTCCTTTTATTTAAAACTCTTTTGTAATTCTCTACCACTCATTGTGGCTTTCAAATTGGTTATCTTCCAAAATTTATTTAGAATGTTGGCACATGGTTCAGATGTCCATGTAAATTACATATATAATGTCTGTTTCCATCTAATTGTCATTCACTTAATTTCTCCTCTGTACATCTATAGTTGTCATGCCAAATTTACCATCATTTAGAATTACTCCGCCTCTGAAATCTTACCCTATATTATCTTTCTCTCTTATTACCATGCCTATTATCCCAGTTCTTTTAGTCTCCATCTCCTACAATGTCGTGCTATTCAAGGGCCCTTAAACATGCCTTTTTTTTCCCCTGCTGTCCTCACTTTCTTTCCACTTAGGCTAATCTCTTGCCAACACCCTTAATCCACTTGCATTTATGTCACACTCGACAAGTAAATCCCTCACCCAGAACAAATCTGCCTTTTCTGCTCCTATATCGGAACTGTTTAAAATTGCTAAAGGACCAGGTGGAAACTGAGAAGAAGAATGAGGAGAAAGAGATGAAGGAGATGAAGAGGGAAGCAGGAAGAAGTAGGAGCAAGAGGAGGAGGAGATGGAAGAGGGAAGGGAGAGGAGGCAGAAGGGAGGGGAGAAGAGGGAGGGGAAGGGAAAGAAAAACGATGAAGAGGAAAGAAAAAGAAAGAAAAGAAAAATGTTTTAAATTCAAAATTCATACACATATATTTTCTCCATCATTCACCCTTCGTTAGTGTTCCCTCTTCCATTTTCTACAAAACTCTCTCAAATCTCTGCTATTATCCTCAAGCTTCCCAATCGACCACTCAGTCACTCCCAACCAAGGACCACGTCTACCATGACACAGAGAGGTTAAAAAATTCTGGTGAAATTGTGCAAAACTTGCTAATATCCATCCATAAAAAATTAGTTTAAGCCATACCCATCCTTACATGCTTATATCCTTATATGCTTACCTCCTGTTTTATTTAATATTATAAATATACCAAAACTGTATTACTTAATTTCTATGTCAGAGAACATTACAAGGAATACTTTATTTAAGTATGATAACTTACTTGAGAGAGGTGTTATTAATTTAACAAATTACTTAAGGTTGCAAAGCTAAAAATCAAAGACAAACTGTAACAATTCCAGAAACTATTCCTTCAGTTGCTGCAATATGATACCAGGAACATATCTCCACCCCAGTTCTCAATTCAATCTGCATCTGCCTCTTGAGGATGGAAACTCGATCCTTGGCCCCTTCTTTCTTCTGTGTATGTGACTGATTTGATCTTTTCCTCTTGGCAAAGAAACATGATCAGATTTTTCTCATTTTAAAGAAAGTCCTTAATCCCACCTGCTGTTCAATTTACTGCCTTATATCTTTCCTTTCTTTCAACCCTACTTTCAAAGTCTCATTCTCTCCACTCCCACACTTACCATTAACTCATTACCAATGGTATTTATTGATGAATTCACCACAATTGTCCATACCTCATTCAATCTTTGTCTCATATGACTTCCTTTATTATCCGAGTTCCTCCTTCTCCAAACTCTCCTCCTTTTGTTTCTAAGACACTCTGCAGTTCATACCCTCATTGTTGTTATTGTTATTTTATGGTCTGTGCTTCTCATTTTTCCTCTTGGACTCTCCTTCCTCTGTCCAAATCTTAAATATTAAAATTGGAATCCCCAGAATTCGATTCACAGCCCCCCATCTTCCTACTTTCTTTTTTATTCATGCTACTCAGTCTTCATAGGCTATATCATTAAATCCAGCAAGGTGAACTACTAGTACCTGTACCCAGGTGACTCATAAACTTATATTCCAGCTCAGATTTTTCATCTGGTTCTAACCCATATATCTAATTCCCCATTAGACATTTATACTTAGATATATGTAAGTTACTCAAATGTGGCACATGCCAAAACATCATCTTGCCTCCCAGTATCTACCTGTTCACTTGTGTTCTATCACCTGGAGATCTTCTTGGAGGAAATAGAGAAATGGAACTAGAGATATGTTGGCAGGCAAATGAAAGCCAAAACTATAAATGAATATCATCATCATAAAGGCAAAAGTTTAAAATGTGAAACAGAAAAAGTGGATAGAGAGAAGGGAAACTTGAATACATCATTAAAAAAAAAATCATCATGTTCTTATTGAGGCCAATATCTTTTTGGGTGAGATGGGGCAAGAAGCTTTGCAGTCAGTATAAACACTTAGAACAGGCTCTATTCTTCAATAAAGATACTGAATCATAAAATCAGTACTCCTTAAGAACTCTGTTTGATCTGATGAGTTCAGTGAATGTCTTTTGTGTTTATAGAAATATTCAAGAGTTTATGGTCATTGTTTTTCTTCCCTGCTATGGTAAACTTTTTATTTCTGCCCTTGCCCTTTCATAGCCTTCTGGATGCTCCATTCCGCTTATTTTCCAAATCATTCTGTGCCCGCCTAATAGATTCTGTTCTTCTTTCCTTGTTCTTAATGGGTTAAAATCTAACAAGCACAAACTACCTAATCTTCTAGGTTACAATATTCTGACAAAGATGGGAGAACTTGTTAATGCACAGGCAGAGGAAGCAAAGCGTAGCTAACACCATGAGGGTCACCAGAAAGCATAGCAGATACAGAAAAGGAAACCAACATTTCCATTACTTGTCACATACTCGACTACATCCTCATTTCTACGTAAGCTGCTGTTTACTTGACAGGCCTTCAGAGCTCTTTGGGAGCCAGTGTAACTTCTCCAATAAATATGTATTTCAGTTTGTGTGCTTATCTATCTTGAGAACTCATTTTAATTACCCAGTAGACATTCACAATGTCTTCCCAGCTGTTGCTGTCTATTATGTCCTGTAAATAAGCCTTTCAGCTCTTTTAAATAATGCATCTTTGACCTACAGATGATAAGGATGCTCAAGCAGTTGTGACAATAGGCAGTATAAGTCCTGCTCAGTTGGGAAATGAAATGGGTGGCTTCCCCAAAAATTATCCTGGTCTGCGACTTCCACACATGGACATACACTGTTTAAGATTTTCATGAATTATATCCCCAAGGTACTCGAGATAAAATGCATGTAGCATTGATGAGAATACCTCTATCAACATTGAATCCACATAGGAAAATGCTTGTTATTTAACTGATGCTGTAGGTCACTGAAAGGGAAAAAAATATTAGAAGGAAAGAAAAATTAATCATAAAGTACTTTTGTGCTTAATGTGTCATATCATGATATCATCCCCCCTTTGGCTATGGAAAGCATGTTCTTATTGCATAAAACAAATTTTATTTTATTTCCCTATGATTTCAAAAATCTAACTATTTAGCCCATCAAATGTGAAAAGCTTTCTATCAATATATTAATAAATGCAAGTATATAACAAATTACATTGTAATAGAGTCATATGTATAACTAAAAAGATGACTTTCTTCTAATTTAGTTGCTTTTACCAATCTTTTTTTAGACCCTTGAAAAGAAATTTGGATGTGGTTAGTTCCTTTTTTTTTAAGCTATTTTTTTCCTGACAAATCTCAAAAAGAATTTTTTAAAAACTCATTATTCTGTTAGACTTCTTGTCCCTTCCAAGATTATATTTTTAAAACACAGAAGTCCATCTGAGAACATTTTTTTCCAGCAAATAGAAAAATTCTTTGTAGCAAATAGAAATTTATCCTGCAATTCCCTACAGAAACCTGAGAGAAAATCAATGACCACTTTGACAAGAACAATGCCACTTTCTTTTGAGCGGGTCACCTAGTTCCTAGTAACCTATTCTCCCAGGACACTTTATTTAGAAAATCAGACCAATCACCCCTGAGCTTGCTTAATACTCTGTTTACACACAGTATATGAGAAGCCCTAAACTTCACAACTACTGGGAGGCTATTTCTCAGTGTGCCTATTTCATGAGAGAATTATTATATTTGTCTGGTACAAAGAGCAGCAGCTGCTGTGACCATTCTCCATTTAGATCTATCTGTTAAATTGGAATCAGTAAATGGAGTGAGGCATATTATCTTTTCTTGAGACATGAGTCACTACAGGCTATTGTTTGAGAACATAGGTTTTTAAAGTCAGATGAATGAAGTTTTGAATCCTGATTCCACCACTTGCTGACTTTATAGCTTTGTATTCTTGGACATGGTACTTAAACCTCTGAATTTCAATCTTATCATTTGAGAAATACAAGTAATACCAAAAAGGATTGCTCTGTTCATTTATGCATTGATCCACCACTAAGAGTTGTGTGTTCATTTATGTAGATGATGCTTTTGAAACTTTTAGCGTATAGACTAGTACCTCGAAAGCCCTCAGAAATAGTGAATTATTTTTGTTACTATTATTATAGTTATCTACTTTACTTAGAGAAAGAACCTATATATGTACATTTTTAAAAATCTTTAAGGATAGTGTTAAAATCTGATATATAATGACCATACTGCTATAAGTAATCTTTTAAAATTTTGAAACGTAGAAATTAAAATGAATGGATTTACAGCCTAAATCTATAGCTCTAAAAGATCTTTGAAGATTTTATTGACCTTAAAAGAGAAAAAAAAGAGAAGGCAATATTTGAGATTTGGGATAAAAGCTTAGAGTATCAGGAGAGGGTAAAGTGGAGGTCAGGATTACCTTCTTCAGGTGTATTGATGTCTGTGATTGTTCATTACAGCACCAAAGCTGACTTCTTAAGAACCCACGTCGTGTACTTAATCCTCAGCAGAAACTCCATTTCTGACAGTGGGAAAAAAGTGTATATGTATTGAGTCCTCTCCCCTTGAGATTCTCTTTTTTCTCTCTCTCCCTCTCTCAAAGTTATTTCCAGCTGTAATACAAAACTTGTGAATTGGCTGCTTCTTAGTAAATCTATGTCATTATAGCAAGAGGTAATAGGCAGGTCGTTATAAAAGAGGAAGAGGCATTACCACATGCTAGTACTGTTCTAAGGGCTTTTCATGTAATGACTCACCTAATCCTCGAGACAACCCTATGAGATAGATACTATTGTTACCCCTATTTTTTAAATGAGAGAACACAGGCACAAGGAATTTAAGTAACTTGCTTCAGGTAATGGCTCATAAATGACAAACCCAGGCAGCGTGGCTCCAGGGCAGTTAAACAGGATACTACACTATCTTGGGGAGAAAGATAAAGATGACAATTTAGGGTAACATTGATTTTTTAAATTTTACCTTGTAATGATAGTAAGTCCATTTAATAGATGAGGTCATTGAAAACAGACAAATTAAGTGAACCGTCCAAGATCTCAGAGCTTTTTAGAGATGAAGGCTGGATGAGAACCCAGGCTTTCTTTCTACCATTGCCTTTCTTGTTCTTCTGTGCCAGAGCCCAATAGACCCCAGCTTGAATGGTAGTAAGTCTGCCTCTCGAACTGCTTTGGTACATTTTACCTGGAATGAGTAAATTTCTTCACTTTTATAAATGGATTTTGAAAAGCTAGCATTAAAACTCTACTCAAGCGTACACCTTGAAATAATAAATACAGGTATTATTGTTGCATAAGTAATAATTAAGCAAATTTATTGAATTTAGATAAAGAATATCAAGATAAAAACCAATTAGAAATATACATTTTTAAATCACTATTTACAAAGGCAACTCACACACAAAAAAATCTAATTTGCCCTAGTTTTACAGAAATACAGCTGTTATAACTTTAAAATACACTGTAAGATAGAGAAATATTTCCAAGTATGTATTAAGTGCAGAACGAGCTGGTAAAATAATCTAAACTACAGATCATTATTGGTTAATTAAATTCTGCTTCACAGATTCAGAACTGATAAAACAGTGTTACCACAACATTTTATTAGATAAAAGAAAAAGCAAAGAAAATAACTATTAGTGTGTAGGATATTATGCAGGGTTTATTAAGAAACATAAATCTAGTTTCTCTGATGGGGCTCAGATGAGAGGAAGGATAAAAAAGTCAGTTGTTTGCTATACACAGCAAAGCATCAACTCTAGCACAATTTAAATGTGTGTGATGCTTAACAGGCATTACAAATACTGTCACCAATCACAAAGTCACGGAAGTCGGTTTCTTTGTGATTCAGATTAAAAAGTTGTACAAGGTTATATCTGTTCTTTGCATCTCTAATAGTTTATTTTCTACAGAAAACTGGTTTGTACAGTTGCAGCAATACCTATTAATAGAGAACATTAAGCAAGTTCAACTATTTAAACTATATCATTTATGCCATGTTCTGTATGAGATACATTGAGAACTAACATCAGTCTGCTCAGGACTTTGTTATTTCTTTATATATTTAGTCAAGAAATGTTATTGAAAACCTAAAAGGAGCACAGTGATGACTAAAACATCATGCCTCTTCTAAAGAAACACACAGCCTTATTAGGAGGCAACTTATTGTAAGTAAAAATCCCTTTTTCTCTATCTAAAATGCTATTTGGTATTCTTGCTCTAGAAACAAAAGATTCATCAGAGCTGAAGTCCTAAGTGAGGAATACAAGGAAGCATTAGCAATCAGAATAATATTTTAACGGTTTTTTGTAGGCAAAGTTGTTCACTAAGGAAAAAAGAGCATTAAAGATAGAAGAAAGAGCTTGTACAATGACACTAAATAAAAAATGGTCTGGGAAAGATCACTTGGGTCCAGGAGGCCAAGGCTGCAGTGAGCTCTGAATCTGCCATTGCACTCCAGCCAGGGTGACAAAGTAAGACCCCTGTCTCCAAAAAAAAAAAAAAAAGATCTGTTGAGCCTACTGTTCAGAGTCAAAGGAGAAATTTTAAAGAGAAGAGAAGGGAATAATATTCTTTTAGAAAGTAGATTATATAGCAAATCATATAATTGGGAACAGACAGCCTACAGAATGGAAGAAAATGTTCACAAACTATGCATCTGACAAAGTTCTAATATCCAAAATCTATAAAGAACTTAAATCAATAGGCAGAAAAGCAAACAATCCCATTGAAAAGTAGGGAAAGAACATGAAAAGATACTTCTCAAAAGACATACAAGTGGTCAACAAACATGAAACAATGCTGAGCATCATAATCATCAGAGAAATGCAAATGAAAACTGCAGTGAGACACCATCTCACACCAGTCAGAACAGCTATTACTATAAAGTCAAAAAACAGCAGATGCTTGCTAGACTGTGGAGAAAAAGGTAATTCTTACACACTGTTGGTGAGAACGTAAATTAATTCAGCCACTGTGGAAAGCAGTTTGGACATTTCTCAAGGAACTTAAAACAGCTACCATTTCGCCCAGCAATCCCATTACTGTGTGTATACCCAAAGGAAAATAAATAGTTCTACCAAAAGGATACTTGCACTCATAAGTTCATCACAGCACTCATCATAATAGCAAAGACCTAGGAATCAACCTAGGTACCCATCAATGATAGACAGGATAAATAAAATGTGGTACATATACACCATGGAATACTATGCAGCCATAAGAAAGAAAGAAGTCATGTCCTTTCCAACAACATGGATGCAGCTGGAGGCCATCATCCTAAGCAGAAAAAAAAACAACAAATACTGCATGTTCTTACTTATATGTGGGAGCTAAACACTGGGCACACATGGACATAACATAGGAACAACAGACACTGTGGACTACTAGAGGGCAGAGGGAGACAGGGGGTATGGGTTCAAAGACTACCTATTGGTTACTATGCTCATCACCTGGGTGATAGAATCCATACCCCAAACCTCAATGTCATGCAAGATCCCCATGTAACAAACCTATACATGTATGCCCTGTATCTAAAATAAAAGTTGAAATTAAACAGAATTTATTATATTCTGTTGGTTAGCACAGGGGCCTCTGCTGAGTATCCACATGGGAGATATATATAAAATCTCCCGTGGGAAATGAGACATTTGGATAAAAATCAGTTCTGCTCATCTATAGATGTAGATAGATATAGATATAGATAAGCAGAACTGACTTCTATCCAAATGTCTCATCTCCCACAGGTTTGTTTTATATGTCAATATGAGGCTTGCCAATGGCCCAGGCAAATGGCTAGGCCATTAACTATAGCCCAGGAGTCCAGGAGCTTAGTCTTCCATATGCCCTATCAAATGGCCCTAACTGCAGCAATTCCTGTCAGAGATTGGAGGCAAAGCTAACAGAGGTCTACACAGATAATACATCAATAACAATAATACATTCAGTAATAGGGGCCATAACAATGGAGGTTCATAAGGTCCCAAGGGACCCATCCATAGGTGGTCAAGGGTCACAGTGGTGATTGTCTCAGATTCTAAACCAGAGAACATTCTCTGTTTTCCCCTCATCTTAGTGCCAGAGATTGCAGGGACAACAGTCACTTGTGCACCGGAATTTACAAGTGCCATTATCCTCCTCCTCCCCACTGAACTCTAGTCTTGGCGTGGGGCCTCTGATCACTCCTGAGGATTGAGACTTTTCAGGTTAATTTCTGATCTTGTTTATTTTAAAAAGCCAAGAGGTCCGGAGAAAAGAAGCGGGGCTATCAGGCCTCTTCACACAAGCCCACAGGGAAAGGCAGAGACCACCCATGTCAGGAACAGGAGCCACTTATCAGGATTTGGCCATACATTTTGCAGGGGAGGGAGCTGGGTGAGGCAACAGGCCAGGGGGCAGACAGCTTCTTCTGTCTGGGGTTACAAGAAAAGTTGGTTTAAGAGGAGTCCGGGCTCTCCTAGAGAGGGGTAGTGCCCGGAGGCTTTGGCTGCTGCTGCTGTGGCTACTGCTTGCACCGTGTTATCCTGGCAGCGACTGCTGTCAGGGCACTCTAAAGAGAGACAGTTTGTGGTAATGCATCCCACGTCATACCACTCTCCTTTGCAAACATTAGCAAGCTTACATGCAGAGGAGATATAATTAAGTCTCTATATTCTCTTCAGAACCACTGGGCAAAGCATTCATGAAGGGCTCCTTACCCTTATTTTTTCCTCTGAAATTTCAACAACCTGCTGCACTGTAGGGTGTTCATCAGTACCAGAGACCTGCATAGAGTTACTTGGCTCATGGGAGCCCACTGACCTTCTCTCATCCCATTGGTAGAAAACCTTAGACAGTGGGGAACTAAGCCTAGTTCTGGGCTTAGTTTTTTCCAAACCCCATTTGTCATATCTCTAATCTGATCCACTGTGTGAGCATATCCACAGAGTTAGGGACTAAAGAGAAGGACCAAAGGTCCCCTTTTGAACCCATAAACTTATATAAACAATCTGATAGCATCCTCCAAGAATGTCCCACAGTGTTCACTAGCACTTTTCAAGACACACTGGCAAAATACCCCACAGAATCCTCAAACTCTTGCAATCAGTCCACCAACATCCCTCTCAAACGCCCTGTGGACTCCACTAGCACCTCCCAAAGTACCCCATGAGACTTTCATGCTTTATGCTGCTCCAGAATGGCATTACTCTTAATCAGCTATCCTCATGGCGCCAGTTTGTCAGAAGATCCAGTGAGCTGGAAAGAGCTGAGTCATCAGGTGCCAAACTAGCAGATTCAAAACAATGAGCCAAAACAGAAGAAACAGAAGTAACAATAACACTTTTTATCACTTACTACAATCATGTAAGCAAGAGGCTAAAACCAGAGAACGCACAAACTACCCTCCTGTTTCATTTTCCCACATGGAGCAGCACCTCAGTCAAGGGTCAAGTACATTAACACAGATGTGGGGGTTATCTCACTATTGAGTGAGTCCAGAACAAAAGGCTCCTGCAGCTTTATAAACCCGGGGCAGGAGGAGAAGGTGAGGAGGAATGACTAGGAGTGGAAAAGTACTGAATATTGAGTCAGAGTGGGGAAAATGTGTTCAAGGTTCCCCAATAAGGATGTATCCGGAATTGGTGGGTTCTTGGTCTCACTGACTTCAAGACTGAAGCCGTGGACGCTCACGGAGAGTGTTACAGTTTTTAAAGATGGTGCATCTGGCATCCAGTTGCTTCCTCCTGGTGGGTTCATGGTCTCACTGACTTCAGAACTGAAGCTGCAGACCTTTGCAGTGAGTTTTACAGCTCATAAAGGCAGCGTGGACCCAAAGAGCCAGCAGCAGCAAGATTTACCATAAACAGCAAAACAACAAAGCTTCCACAGAGTGGAAAGGAACCCAAAGGAACTGACACTGCTGGCTGGACAGCCTGCTTTTATTCCCTTATCTGACCCCACCCACATCCTGCTGACTGGTCCATTTTACAGAGCGCTAATTGGTCCGTTTTACAGAGCGCTGATTGGCCCATTTTGACAGGGTGCTGATTGGTGCATTTACAAACCCTGAGCTAGACACAGAGTGCTAATTGGTGCATTTGCAATCCTCTAGCTAGACACAAAAGTTCCCCAAGTCCCCACTAGATTAGCTAGACACAGAGCTCTGATTGGTGCATTTAAAAATCTTGAGCTAGACACAGAGTGCTGATTGGTGCATTTACAATCCTCTAGCTAGACATAAAAGTTCTCCAAGTCCCCACTAGATTAGCTAGATACAGAGTGCTGATTGGTGCATTTACAATCCTCCAGCTAGACACAAAAGTTCTCTAAGTCCCCACTTGACTCAGGAGCCCAGCTGGCTTCGCCTAGTGGATCCCGCGCCAGGGCCATGGGCAGAGCTGCTCCTCAGTCGAGTGCCACACGCCTGCACTCCTCAGCCCTTGGGTGGTAGATGGGACCCAGCACCGTGGAGCAGGGGGCGGCAACTGTCCAGGAGGCTTGGGCCACACAGGAACCCAACGAGGGGGTTGGGGTACTTGGGCATGGTGGGCTGCAGATCCAGAGCCCTGCCCCACGGGAAAGCAGCTGAGGCCCGGTGAGAATTTGAGCATGGCGCGGGCGGGCCAGCAGTGCTGGGGGACACAGCACACCTTCCGCAGCTGCTGGCCCAGGTGTTAAGCCCCTCACTGCCCTGGGCCAGCAGCACTGGCCAGCTGCTCTGAGTGCGGCCCAATGAGCCTGTGCCCAACCAGAGCTCCTACTGGCCCACCAGCACTACATGCAGCCCTGGTTCCCACTGCACTTCTCCCTCCGCACCTCCCTGCAAACAGAGGGAACTGGCTCTGGCCTCAGCCAGCCCAGAGAGGGACTCCCACAGTGCAGCAGCAGGCTGAAGGGCTCCTCAAGCACTGCCAGAGTGGACGCTGAGGCTGAGGAGGTGCCAAAAGCAAGCGAGGGCTGCCGGCAAATTGTCACCTCTCAAGGAGATCTCCATATGCAAGCATCCGAAAGAGGAATGCAGATATGCATAAGAACATGGCCAGTGAGGGGGCTCTGAGTCCTTGATTGCAACTCCCTTCTGAGGCAGGAAATTAAAGAAAAGTAAAATTAAAAAGAGAGAAACAAGCTTTCTATACCAAAGGCAGTAACAGGCAAAGCCCAGACCCAGGCAGTCTCGATAACATTCTCAAAGAAGCTAAGGCTCAAAGGAATGTGCTCTGGGGACTATCCCAGCACTCCCTCAACATAACGATAAGAAAATGTAATGTTCTCCCTCAAATCCCACCACCCTCTGTGTGATTGTACTTGGCTCTGCAAGTTTTATGAGTTTATAGATTCCTGTTTTCTGTAACTGGCAACTTCAAGTATACTGTTTTTATCTGAGAAGTAGTGAAGGTTATAAGACATGTCTGAGCAGGCCTGGGCTGCAGCCGTCTGGGCACCAGAGCAAAGGTTATGAGATAAGCCCATACAAGGCACTAGAGCAAAACCTAGATAACAGCCATCCGGGCTGCTTAGCAAAGGTGATATGTAATTCTGGGTTATGCACCTGTCACAATTTAATTAACTGCCTTTGTTTTGCCTCTGTATCCTTGCTTTCATGCCACTATGCTTCATGCCACTGTAAGCTTGTTTCAAGCTAGCCCACCCCCTTTTAGAAGTGTGTGTAAAAGTCAAGTGCTGTCTTTGTTCCAGGCCCCATTTTTGTTTGTTAATCCACTGCGTCTGAGTGCACTCAATAAAATTCTTCTGTCTCATCTTATGGTCTCTCCAGTCCTCCTTCATTCCTGCAACACTCCAGAGAATGAAACACTGACTGTGCACCAAGTTTGGTGTGAAGAGGGAAGCTTTCCACTGTGAGACCTGGTATGTAAAAAAGTCTTTGCAATTGCCTATGGTCAGGCCAGAAAACATAAACATATACAGATTTATTCTGGCTTAGAGTCAGACTCTTTACTATGGTTTCCTAAGAAGTCAAATTTTTTATCTTATAGGTAATAGGAAACTAAAGATGGTTTTTAGGATGGAAAACGTCATGGGCTGCTTTGTGTCTGTTTTTCTCAGACAAATGGAGCATTGTATGAAGTGGAGAAAAACAATTAGGCAAAGAGAGAACTTTGTAATAATCCAAACAAATGTAATCCTGAACCATGATTATAGCAGGAGAATGAAGAGAAGTATTTAGGGAAACAACCCAGGGACAGATTTAATAAAAATTGTTAAACAACTGGATATGTCCAATAAAGGAGTTAAGGAATAATTTGCAATAGCAATTATATTAGCTTAGGAGATAGGGCACTTGGTATCTTTAGTGAAGGTGGGAAATACAAGAAGAAGTTGAGGGAGAAATGTATGCTTGGGTGGAGGTAAGTCTAACGATTTCTAAGTATTTTGACACCCAAAATATCTTGACATAAGACCTAGAGTTCACATGAGAGTTGGAAACTATAAATTGGTCTGGAAATCAGCAAATAGATGTTCACTAGTGATGCCAATTATCCACATAACTGAGTAAAGTATAAATGCATATCATTCATTCTTAATACTTAGACAAATAAGATTTATAGCATAAGTTTTATGAATAATTTTATAATTCCTCATTTTTGCTATATTTGTAACTTTGAATGACCACCTGAATATAAAAATGACTCTTGAAAAAAGTATGAATCATTTTCGTAGCATGTCTATAAAGTAATGAAACAGAAATAAGGGGCAGAAAGAGTTGTTTAAATAATTTGCTGACATTCTAGATTATTTTTCCTGAATATATAACTTTACTTCCTAGAATTAGCCAACACTGAGCAACTAGAGATGACTTACTCAGGTGACCACATTCTGGGCTTAGGTAGCTTCCCTTAATTCCAAGGTTTTCTTTCCTTCTTTGCTTGAAATCATCAGGGTTTTCTTTTTTAACTATTATAATATTTTAAGTCTTAAAAGTACCTATTCTAATTTGTTTAGTTTTCCTCTTTATTTTACTTTTATTTTATTTTTTGAGAAGGAGTCTCGCTCTGTCACCCAGGCTGGAGTGCAGTGGCACGATCTCAGCTCACTGCAAGCTCCATCTCCCAGGTTCAAGTGATTTTCCTGCCTTAGTCTCCCGAGTAGGTGGGATTACAGGTGCCTGCCACCACGCCTGGCTAATTTTTTGTATTTTTAGTAGAGATGAGGTTCACCATGTTAGCCAGGATGGTCTCGATCTCCTGACCTCATGATCTGCCCACCTCAGCCTCCCAAAGTGCTGGGTTTACAAGCGTGAGTCAACACACCCAGCCTAGTTTTCCTCTAAGTCATCAGTTATTTAATAAACTGCACTTCCCTCTAGTGCCAGTATTAATCTTGTCCACCTTTGAACTTACATATACTAGCACTTATCTTGTACTTAGTGCTATGAGCTATCTGAGGGTAGGGATCCTGCCTTATTTACTTTGTATTTCCAAAAACTAAGTCAATAAACACTTGTGAATAAATGAATAGAGGAACAACATACTGAAAATGCACTACAAGTTTTAGATCTTAACTTAAAAGTTGAATTATTTTGTTAAAATAAATTTCATTATTCTCCTCTTGCATTTGGCAACCCGTTCATGCTTCTGGAGGATAAAATCCAAAAATTAGCCCTTAATTCTAAAATTAAAATGGAGAAAAAAGATATAGGTTATATCTGAAAAGTGGTACCATATAAAGTAATAGATGCTTTGAAATATTGCTGTATTTTTTAAAAAATGGGTACAATGAAAAATATGGCCTATATATATATACATATATTTTTTTGGGGGGGGGGGTGCTGCCCAGGCTAGAGTACAGTGGCTGAATCTTGGCTCACTGTAACCTCTGCCTCCCAGGTTCAAGCGATTCTCCTGCCTCAGCCTCGCAAACAGCTGGGATTACAGAAGTACATCACCATGCCCAGCTAATTTTTGTATTTTTAGTAGAGACATGGTTTCACCATGTTGGTCAGGCTGATCTCGAACTCCTGACCTCGTGATCCACCCACCTCAGCCTCCCAAAGTGCTGGGATTACAGGTGTAAGCCACTGCACCTGGCCAGCCATTATATTTTTAAGAGTGAATAAAGTCGAGATAAACTAAGAAAGTAAGGCAATATGTGTTAGACTGTTGCTTCCCATTTCTAAAATGCATTTCATTCTTATATTTCAGGCATTAAAACTGTAACAAAGTTAAATCGATTCTGTTTGAACAAAGCAAAATGAAATAAGTAGTTTCCCTACCAAGAGATGTTTAAATTTTTCTTTTACCTTCACATTCATTAATGATCCTAGAAAATAGATTCTCAACCTTTGAGTATATCAATGTTTAATTTACCTTAGAAACTTATGTATACATATTTAAACAGCGAGGAAAAGAAAGAGCTCATGAGATTTGGAAATGTGGCATTATATGCTTAGCTTTACCATGGAGGAGAAAATGAAACTTTTCTTCCTACAGCATTTCATGGTAGTTAACCATAAAATAAAATTGACAGGTTGCCAACACTGTGAAAATCCTATACAAACACAGGTCATGGTATTCAGCCCCCAGTTATGTCTCTTGATACCAATATTTCTGAGCATTCAATTGGTTTAAACTGTTTTGGAATACCAGCTTGGGTTGGCAGACACTTAGAAGAGCCTGACATGGAAAGACAAAGCTTCGTAAGACTACCCAGAAAGCAATGAGTCACAAAGGGCTTATTATCATGCAAAATACGTAACTATCAACTTCTCACTAGAGGCCATTACCTGATGTGATTTTTGAACAATTTTCCTGGGTGGATGAAGTAAATAAAATACTTTGGGTAATACGTTCCAAATTGAAGTTTCTCATATAATAGTACAATCACCCTATTTATCATTTGGTCTGCTAGTCATTCACTTTGGATATACTACGGCCAACATTCTTAGCCTATTACAAAAAACTAATTCTAAGCTCTACCATGATGAATGACTCAGCCTCGACTTCTCAAGCTTTCCTTTCTTGGATGCGTGTCCCAAGCATCCTCACTGCCAAATGGATTTCAAACAATCTATTAGGGGTTGCAGGTGAGGAAACTATTCATTTGAAAAAAGAATGAACAGTTAACCAATCATTTTACATCCTAATTTCTGTGAAAAGCAATTCTAAGAGAGAAAAAAGTTTAAAATATCATCTCTTCCTTCTAGGAGCTTATAACCAACAGAGAAGAAGCAAGAGATAAAAAACAATTACTAAACTGTATGATACACAAGCAAGAGTTAAGCAAATGTGAGACTAACAATCAGTCTATTAGATAGATAATTCCCACAGCAACAGGACTCCCTATAATTCCATTTCCTTTCCATTTTCCTATATTATGCAATATAATATGATGTTTGCTTTAGAGAACATCTGGTGATTTCACATCCACTTATAGCTATTATTTCTTAAATCCAGAAATTTGAGTACTCTGGAACCAAAAAGACTTATGTTTGTTTAATTCCATTCTGACAGACTATGTTTTATAATTTAATTTTTTTCTTTATAAGTTTTAATTTATACATTTCAAATAAGAGGTAGTTTTTATTCAATAAATTCAAAAGCAATTTTTGACTAAGTCATAGGAAAAGCGTAAATGGCAAAGGTCTGCCTCAGCTACTATCTGTGGGCAAGGCCTATTAGCTAACACCGAAAATTAATGAAAAATATCACGCAATCTGGCATAAGCCAGAAAGGATTCAAACTGGTTGAAGACACATTCATTCTAAAATATTGAAAAGAAAATTCAGTTTATAAAGACAAAATGCCTATCTGACCTTATAAATCCTGTTTCTAATACTTAAAAGGAAGTGTGAATCATATTTGATTTATAAGTATGCACATATAACTCTTCACAGTTATATGTTTGTAAAACAAGATAATAACATTGCTTCTAAGAACACTTCTTCAGCGTGACACAGATATAATTACCTGATTACAAAAACTCAGGCCCAGTACTTCAATTAAGAATTGATATTTGGCTGGGCACGATGGCTTACACGTTTAATCTCAGCACTCTGGGAGGCCAAAGTGGGGAGATCACCTGAGGTCAGAAGTTCAAGAGCAGCCTGGCCAACATGGTGAAACCTCATCTCTACTAAAAATACAAAAAATTAGCTGGGCATGGTGGTGCGTACCTGTAATCTCAGCTACGCAGGAGGCTGAGGCAGGAAAATTGCTTGAACTCAGGAGGTGGAGGTTGCAGTGAGCCAAGATTATGCCACTGCACGCCAGTCTGGGCAACAGAATGAGACTCCGTCTCAAAAAGAAAAAATAAATAAAATAAAAAATAAAAATAACAGAATTGATATTTAATGGAGAAATTCTGAAATGCCAAGAGATATCCCTGGAACTGAGTTGAGTGTAACTAAAGGAACGGCTCTTCATGAATAAATTCAATAATAATTATTTGTACTAGTGTATGAATGTGTGTTTATGTAGGTGTGTGTATGCATACATAGATGTGTGTGTTTGGAAACTTTTAATTACTCTGAAATCCCAGTTATAATAATGTAACATTGGGATTTAGTTTTAAACAATGACAGATGTTCAAAGCTAATGGTTCTTTGTAAAAATAGTATGAAATTACAAAAGAAAAGAAATTGCTCAGCATTATTACATTTACATGATAGATTCTGTAATATCACAATTTCACTGACCTCATATAACAAAGATAAAAAAGGCATTTGTAAAAAGTATAAATGTAGATATTGTTATGATTATCATCATTATATTGTTTGGATCCTATTATGTTGAGAGTTGCTAGAACTCCTACAAAAAAACTTCTACTGTCTTCCAAGGGGGAGGAAGAAAGACTTCTGCACAAATTTTAAGCATAGGAATATTTTGAGAAGATCACTAAGGTAAGGTCCCATATAATGTGGTTAGACAATCCAGTTTCAGCAGAGCCAGTGATCCGAAAGCAAAATACACCAAAATATTTCTAGAAAGTTAAAATTTCTCAAGAGTCATAGAAAAGTGTCCATGTTGGATAAAGGTGTTTGAGAAGGAAGCTAAAGATAGAGAGGTAATATGTGCTGACAAAAGACAAGACCAAAGTTGGAACCAGAAGCACTAGTTCAAATTCGAAGAATGGAAATTAGTATGGACCAGAACTTTTGAGGTCAAATTCTTGTTAACCAAGAACTCATGGATATACATATATATGTATACATATGTGTGTATATATGTGTGTTTGTGTTTGTGTGTGTGTGTGTAGTGTTGGAAGCTCAATAATAATTGGAAGCTGTTCTGAGTAGAGAAGAAGACATAGCTCTGCTTCTTACTACTTTCAGGTCATCTTTAAATTCTCTCAAAGAGAACTGTGTATCTTAGCCACAACAGGCATGTAAGAGATTTCTGCAGAAACAAAAGGACATCTAACTGATGTGCCTCGAGTAAAGATAGCCTGATGAAATGAATTTGCCCCTAGAGGGCAAGCAACTCATTCCATGACTGAGCCTTAAGACAGAGCTAAGAAATTATATATAGTTAATGGATGCCGCAAACCAATATGGCACATGTATACATATGTAACATACCTGCACGTTGTGCACATGTACCCTAGAACTTAAAGTATAATAAAAAAAAAAAAAAAGAAATTATACTCTAAAATCTCAAGGAATCTCTCCTCAGCCTTCAAAGGAGGAAGGGATTTGGGAACTAAGTCAAAGGAGACCTAGAATATGTTAGTTTGTCTGGGACTCTCCAGTTTTAGCCCTGATATTTATGTGTCTCAGGAAACCCTTCTGTCCCTGGATGGCTGGTTATCCTGTGGGGGTAGGAGCAAGTAAGTTACATAATTTAATTTTGCTCCCCTTAAGGCCCCTCAAACACGACTGAAGAGGTTTACTTGTGGAATAACTTTGAAGGAGGATGTAAATATCTGTGTGTGTGTGCGCGCATACATGTATATATACACATATCACATACATATACATAAGTTGTATATATGTACATATATACATACACATATACACAGAGAGAGAGAGCATGGACTATGAAATCATGTGAAAAAAAAACAGTAATAGCTGAATAATTATCACTAGAATTAACCATGCAGAAAGATCTATTATGAGAAAAAAAAAAAAAAAAAAACGCTGCAGTAATTTTGTTTTAGGGATTGATAGAAGGTAAGCCTTTCCCCATGCTGTAACATAACATTTGAGGGTCCAGTAGTCAGCTTCTAGCTTTAGATGAGGGAAAAGCACTACACTTTATAGAGGAAAAAGAATTGGAAGTAGAGTAGAAATGGCGAGGGGAACAGCCAGCCAACTGAAAGTTGTAAAACTATATGATGTGACCCCATGAGATAAGCATTCACCTGTCTTCAGTAAAGTCAACAGAATTTTATCAATGTTTGGGGCAAATTTTTTTTTTTTTTTTTTTTTTTTTTTGAGATGGAGTCTCGCTCTGTCGCCCAGGCTGGAGTGCAGTGGTGCATCTGGACTCACTGTAAGCTCCACCTCCCGGGTTCACACCATTCTCCTGCCTCAGCCTCCTGACTAGCTGCGACTACAGGCACCCGCCACCACACCTGGCTAATGTTTTGTGTTTTTTAGTAGAGACGGGGTTTCACCGTGTTAGCCAGGATGGTCTCGATTTCCTGACCTCGTGATCCGCCCACCTCGGCCTCCCAAAGTGCTGGGATGACAGGCGTGAGGCACCGCGCCCAGCCTGGGGTGAATTTTATAACTGCAAAACTAAAGAAGGAACTGAGTGTGAAAATGAGCCAGCCTTGTAGAAGTAAAGACCCAAAAGACAGAGAAGGCTGGGAAAGCAAAATCTAGAGATTGGAGTGTGAACTTCCTCAGGTCAGTGAATTTGGGTTGCCTCAAGCAGGTTTTTGCTCAAAATGTTATCTCTTTAAAGAGTTATCTTCCAATAACTCTATAAAATACCCACCACTTATTCTACTCAATCTCTATCCTCTTAGACCATTGTTATTCTTCATTGCACTTCCCCCATGTGATATATTATGTGATGAAATTTAAGAGTTTAAAATATGATACCCTTTTCTTATTATTCTTTGTTTAGATCAATTGAGAACTAAAACACAGGGAAGAGCCATACAATTTTATTTATTTATTTATTTATTTATTTATTTATTTATTTATTCATTCATTCATTCATTCATTTGAGACAGAGTTTTGCACTTGTAGCCCAGGCTGGAGTGCAATGGAACGATCTTGGCTTACTGCAACCTCTGCCTCCCAGGTTCAAGTGATTCTCCTGCCTCAGCCTCTCAAGCACCTGGGATTACAGGCACATGCCCCCACACCTGGCTAATTTTTTGTATTTTTAGTAGAGACACAGTTTCACCATGTTGGCCAGGCTGGTCTTCAGCTCCTGACCTCAGCCTCCCAAACTGCTGGGATTAGAAGCGTGAGCCACCACGCCTGGCCAAGTCATTTAAATTTTTTAATGTCAACTTTCTTTTTGCTGATAAAGCCAGTTATGAATGTGGCTTTAGGGCTCCTACTCAAAGATCTTGCTAACAGTCCCTACTCCTACAATTTTCTCCAAATCTACATATCGGGGGAGCAAATCTCCATTGTGTAGAGAGAGGCCAGGAGAGTTGTACTAGCTCGAGTTTATTCATGGAAATACAAGGCCAGGGGCAAGAAAGTTAGTACTTCCTGAAACATTACATATTTAATTATTTGTACGTTAACTGATGAATCCCTAGTGTCTAGAACAGGATCTAGAATTTGTTAGGTATTCAGTAAATTTTACTTCAATTATTAACTACAAATATTTTAGCTAATTTCAACCAAGAGGCAGTGAGAACCTCAAATGACAGCAGGCATTTGTGAATTTGAGTTAATAAGGAAACACTCAGACACTGTGGCTGACATGCAGATGTGCCACTAGATCTTCCTTTAGGGAAGGACTTGCCCAGCTGCAGGGAATGTTGCCAACAAGTAGCCTCCAGCCATTGGTTCCTTCAGTTCCTGCCTCAGCTGCAGAAACATATATCACACTGTTCCTGGGCTGCCTTACATTGAATGAATGAGCAAAGTGGGAATCTAAAAACCTGGGAATTTTGAGCCAGTGCAGAACTCTCTGGGCAATAATTGCTCTGGAGTATGCCATAGGATTTGCTGAGTCTTTGTCAGATCTGCACCATGATCTGACATTTCTCTCTGGTCAAGCCTTTTTCTTCCTTCCTTTCATGGTGTTGATGCTTAATAATCATTTTGCACACCTAACTCTGTTTCTGCATCTGTATCTGAAGATCCCAACCTATGACCTGAATGTCCAGCAGAGAATCAGACATATGAGTGTGGAGATTGAGGAGAGACATTTTAGTGAGAAGATACCAATTGGGGAACGATCACTCACAGACACGGGCTGTGAAACCCTAAGAATTCATGATATCCTTCTGGGGAATAGAACTGAGGAAGGAGAGAATAGCGGTAAGAACTAGTAATAATCAGAGAAAATACCAATATTTAAAAGATGGAAGAATAATAATAAGGTAACAGAGTGACCCGGGAAGATAGGATGGAAAAAACCCACTGTATTTGGCAACTTAAATGACATTGAGTACCCTGAGGAGAGCAGTGAGAGGAGGGAGGTAGAATTCAGTGGTTGAGTTCTGAATTGAGTGACTAAGAAGCAGAGATTTTAAGGTTAACCCATAAACCAAAGAACTTTGGATGAAATAAGAGATGTTTGTTATGATGGGAAGAAATAGGTAACAAGAGATGTGTAAAGAGTGGAAGAAAAATAACAACAAAAGGCAGCCATGTCAGGAAGCAGAGATAGCAGCAGAGATTAAAAACAGCAATAGGAAAGCAAGTGACAGTCACTGCCAAAAGCAATATGTAAGAGCAGAGCAGAATACCAGCTGTGAGAATTCAGAAGAAAAAAAATCATTTCTGCAGAGCAGGCACAAACAGTTACAACCTAAGAACCCCTTTAAGGAACATGCACTATTCCATCCGAGGGAACATACCTAAGAAAGACTTAGAAATAGAAAAAAGAAATACCTAGAAACTACGGAAACCCATAATCATCAAGCTATGAAAACGTTCAATAACCTGCTTCGCACTGGTGCAGACACTAACTCTAATAGAAAGGTGATATTTTTGAGGAAAGTTCAAAGTGGAAAAGGTCGAATAGGCATCTGTTCCCTGATTTTTCTTTTTTTCCCATTTTTCATTTTATCATCTGCCTACATAATTTGTTTTATTTGTGTTTAGTTGTATTATACGCACTTTAAAGTTTTGATGTTTGGAGACCATTTTGACTTACAATTTTAGGCTGATCAAGTCATGAGATTTAAATGTGTAAAACTTCAAAATGACCAGTTTCTTTAACTAGGTGGGAAATATTAGCCAGGGAAAGTTTTGTATACCACCAGATGTTATGGTTAATTTTAGTAGAGAGTGAATAGTGGGAAGTGGGGAGGGACATACTTTAAATTCTTGAGGTGATTTGGTTTCATTAAAATTAGCTCTTAAATCTATCCTTGCCTTTCTCTCGCCTTTGCTACTGCCTTAGTTTCAACTTTATTATTTACTATTTATGGGGCTTTTTTCATTTTTAACCTCAACATCATTCAGAATGGACTCATTATCTCGATGATCAGACTCTAAGATCCAAATTTCATGTAACATTTAAGAGTATAACTTTGTTACTTAACATTCTTCAGCAAATGCCCATCGCCTTTAGCATAAAATCCAAATTGCACAGTGTACAAGAACTTCATGCTACATCTCTAACCCTTCAACCTCCTCTCCCATTATTTCTAATAAATATCCTCCATACTGAACCATTGCTTCTCTCAAATATCATTGTAATTAAAACTTTGCATGGCAACATGTGTAGTTTCTGGCGAGAAGTCTCTCTCTCTCTCTCTTTCTCTCATTTCTGTTTCTCTCTCAACTTAGTGCACATAGTGTCTTGAAACATTCATAGAACATAGTTTGTATAGTAAATATATGAGTTAGTACATGGACATGTGAGTAGATGACTGTTAGCAATGTGGTGTGCAGGGTTCCATGATATATAGAATAATAAAAAGACAATTTCTCTTGCTCTTTAAAAGCTTACTATTTTATAATATTTTAGGGATATGTAAGAAATATACATAAATAATTATAAACAATATAAAGTAATATATTGCAAAGGCCTAGGTGTAGCTAAATTGTCACAAGCATGAAGAGAAAAGAGATACTACCTACTCTTTTCGTTGAGGATAAGAGGATAAGAAGACAAAAAAATGTTTGAGATAATATTTGAGTTAATCCTTGAGTGACAAATAGACTTCGGTGGTGCAGTGGTGGTTTTTTCTAGCATGATCCTGTTCTTCCCTCCCTTTCCTTAACGGATGGGTCTATCTGACAACAGTGGGTATTCTGAGGGGTAACTGAATCATTGAATTTGTAAACAAGAGAAGTAGCAGGTAAGGCAGGTTGGGTTCAGATTGTGGATTCCATTAAATGTTATGCTAAGGAATTTGAACACTTTCAGATAAGTGGTTAAAATAGCTTTGTGCCTCATTCTGACAAACACGTCAGTTTCTTTGAAGGAATAAACGAAATGACATGGTAAAAAAAAAAAAAAGTACAATTTCACACTAATCGATAGCCTAACGTTTTATAATAAACATTTTGTCACTTGAAATTCATCTTTCTGCATGCATCTGACAGATAGGGGCTATTTCAGGTATCTCTTTCCCCACAGACTTTGCAGGGGCCTTTCTTCAGTGAAATTTGAAGGCTGCCAGAGGATTCTACTGCAGTAAGATTTCTTTAACATACATTTTTATTCCAAATACATTAACATCAAAAACATCATGCAGCTTTGTTTGGGACTTTTAAAAAATGTCTAAAGGGTTGTGTTAGAAAGCACAAAGATATTTGTTTTCTTTCTGCCCTAATCCCACCATTACCTTTCCCCTGACTAGATGAATTCAACTAGCTTCTTAACACTGCCATCTCCCTGACCTAAATATAATTCCTTTTCAGTATGCCAGCTACATGTCTTAGATGAACCTGTAGTGATTAAAATTTAATGTGTATTCTGTCATTTTATTCATGTCTTCTTTCTCTTTAATCAGTCTGTTACATTTTGACGTTGAGTAGGTGAATAAGAAGCAGCTATATTAATATTTCCTAGTTCATCAAGCATTCTAAGTAGGAAGTGAATTCCAGCTTCCAAGTCTAGGAAGAAATACAAAAGAGGCTACCTTCTAGAAAGAGTGGGAAAAAAGGTTTAAAAACTCATGCTCTACTAACTCAAAAAAAGGTAGAATTTATATTTTCAGAAAACTCAAAATATATCAATGAAAAAACTAATATTAATTTATGTATGCAAGAAACTGGTTAAGTACTTTAAATTTATCATCTTATTTAACAGTCCCACTAATTCTACATGATGGATACTATTTTACAGACAAGCAATCAAGACTTAATGATTAAGTGATTTTTTTTCCCCAAGCATGACTATCCTCCATATTTGTATCTCCCTATTAACGGCGAGTCAAGTCTCCCAAAATGTATGGAAACCAATTTAGAATTTGCACGATACCTACTTTTTATCTCTCTTACCTTTCCATCCTTGACATTGAACCGAGCTGTAGAAAGCTACAAAATACATTATCTGAAAGGGGATGATTTTTCAACAGACACCATGCTGTCCACAAGGCAAAGCTACCAAAAACAGTGTGTGTTGCAAACAGTGGTTTTAGTCATTATGTGGAATAAACCCCAAATAACATCAGTTCCTAAATAAGATTGGTGCTACTATATCCATCTGTTGAATTACATATGAAATCTTAAATGGCAAAATCATATATGATGTCACTTCTAAAATACAAGTAGACACAGTAAGAGGATCATTGGCAGACAAAGAGTTCCCATCGGCCTTTAATATAATGGCAGGAGGCTGAAAGGACCTGAGAGTCTGCAGCATCCAATACACTCTGAAGCTGGAAACTGGCATCTCTTCCTGCCAGTGCTCACTTTCTTCAGCTCTATTTACCCTACAAAGCACATCAGGCTGATATGTGAATCTCAGTACAGGAAAGAGCTAAACCAATTTCTGAAGTTTATAACATGTAATGGGTTTCTGGATTATGAACACCACTCATTCATCAAGATTTGAGTGATAAGATGCAGTAAAGTTGATCTCATAAAGGTAGAAAGCAGAATGATAGATATGAGAGGCTGGGAAGAATGAGTAGGTGGGAGGGGAGTGAAAAGGTAGGTTAACAGGTACAAATATACAGTTAGATAAAAGGTATAAATGCTATTGTTTAACAGCAGAGTGACTATAATTAACAACAATGAATTGTATATTTCAAAGTAGCTAAGACAGTGAAGTTGAATTGTTCCCAACGCTTTGAGTTCACCACTCAAAGTGGTGAAAAGCTTCAAATACCCTGACTTGATAATTAAATATACTGTGCACATAATATTATCCCCATATACATGTAAAATATTATGTACCAAAAAATTTGATTTTAAAAAGTCAAAAAAAAGACATGGTAGATAATAATGCTAAAATGAATTATTAAAATAAGGTAAGTCTAATGTTGATTTTTGTTCAATAATCCAAAGAATGTTCTTTATCAAACTCAACTAGGCATGTGGATGGTAGTTACAGGATGTAGATCTAGGTTGACAGAAAGCAAAGATATCTTGGTATTTGTCAGTTATTTGTCTGGAAACAGATACCACATATCCATGTATGAAGCTGAAAGTCCTGTAAACTAGTCTGTAATTCAATAACGGAAAGATATTTTCCATTACAAAAGGGGATTTTAGTCTCCAATAGTACCCTGGATTTTTTTTAACTTGCACTTTTAATTGCAGAGATGCTAATTACGGTCTTAAAAAGAAATAGGTGTAAATCAGACATAAAGAGAAAAAAAAAAACAATTGCAAGCTTTCAGATCACTTTTATTTCTAATTTAAGCTCATTGTTCTTTCTTAGACAAACCATCATTCACACAGATTAGCTAGCTCTCTGATGAACCTGCAGCATCACCAAGTTCAATATCACTAAGTGTTAGAAGAATTCTTTGTGTGAAGTTTATCACTCAATGAAATATTTACGTATTCAATTACCCATGTGATGGGTTTAATTAAACCTGCAAAACAACTGTCTTATTTTTTACCTTTTCAGTAACACTGATGGAAGTTATTAAAATATATTCCTTAGAAATGTCCTATAAAGTCTCTGCATATATTCAAGTTACATAGGCCTTAATAATGTGACTTATTGGCTGTATACATACATGTTTTAAAACTACTTTCAAAACCACAAATATTAAAGTTAAGCAATTATATAGGCCTTCTTAATATAGTTCTATTCTGGATAAATTACATTTTCCCTGGTCTTAAAGAAAAATGTTTAACTAAATTAAATTCATTAATTAAAAATGAGCAAAGCAAGACTATAATTTAATTACATTTCTCAGTTTCTAATGCATCCATTGGGCTTATTTTCTTCTAATAGATGTTATCACTATAATAGAAAAGTATATCACCAAATATTCTATTTTTTCTTGTATTTTTTTTTTAATCACTAAATGTACCAGGCGATTGAAATCATAAATCTCTGATGGATATCTAAAAGCAGCTTTTATAAAGTTTCTGATAAGTAACTTTATAACATCTTGTACATGGTTTGAAACATTCCTTTTTCTACTGAGAAGAAACTAAGAAAAGCAGTAAGCGATAATGGATGACTGAAGATCTGGAGATTACAAAGCCTGAATTCTGTTTTGGCTGACACAATTTTGAAACTCTGTACCTCAATTTCCTTTTTAGAAGGTAGAACTATGGTCATTCTGAAACTAATATTCTGATAAAACTAAGGCAAAAACATCTATAAGTGAGTCTTTCTAAACATACTTTCATTTACTAGAGCCAGAGACCTTTTGGCAGATTATTTTTATTGATGCCTCTATCTACAGCTTTATGATTAAATTTTTAAGGTCCATGCCTCTGGATTATGTCATAGAGGAATTATGGGGACTCCTTGTGGTACTTTCAGTAACTTAACACATGGAAATCATTCAAGAGATATCTGAGCTGCAAAGCTGTACACTCCGAGACTCTTGAGTGCAGAGTCTTTCATCACTGAATTCCAGTGCCTGCTTTCTTAATAAACAGTTCTTCTGTTGTTATCATTGTTATTGTTACATAAAGTAATAACCATTAAGTACCTTTTTCATGTCAAGCACTAAAGAAGTTGTTGGTACATTTGTTTTAGTCACAGGAGCTTGCCAATCCAACGTTGCAAAGTAGGCATTATTATCTCCACTTCACGAATATTGAAACCAAACTTCAAAGAGGATAAATAATTTGCCCAAATCACACAGTGTCTAGGCAGCATCACACAAGTCACCCTCACTCCATACCCTTCCCTTCCAATGCATTTCATGGGATTGGCATAAATTCTACATAGTAGTGCTCTGATGTAGATCGAACAAAAGGATTTTCTTTGTCATTATTAAATACATAAATAAGAAATAAGTCAAGTGATCACCATCTTAAACCTTAAAGCACACCCTTGGTGAATCAAAGCCTCAACTAGTAGTAGGCATGGTTAATGTCAAAATAACATAGTACCTGAAATCATGCCCTACTGTTCTGGCAGAATGAAAAAAATCATGGGATGAAATAAGAATACACTTAAGTAAGGACAAGATCTATAGCTATGGGTTGGAGGGAAGAGTTGATAGTCTTAGTAAATTAACTACTCTTTGAAATCCAGCACTACTGTTTTTGAGACAAAGTTGAGTACAGAACGGATTCCTGCTCATCTCCCAATCCGGTAAGAGTCACTGTCACCCCACAAAAAGCCACACACCATCACTTCCCACATTTGTTTTCATACAGGCACTGTTCAATTGATGATCTGTCAACAACATCGAACTTACTCTGACAAGATCTGTGAGTTTTATAAGAGCAGTCAGAGATTTGTTTATTTTTCTAAGGAGACCAGCTTCAACTCTGCTGATAATGTGTTCTCTTTTGAAAATGAGCAGACAGGCTGCTGGAATCATCCCAGAATCCACACCAACTGACAGCTCCAGCTTATAAGGTCCACAGCTCCCACCTTTAGCAGGTTCAACTTTATGTACATCTTAGGCAAGTAACAAACAACTGCAGAAAGGGAGGAGAAGAGAATGGGAGACAAAACGATGGCTGAAAAAGGACTTCGTAAAAACATGGAAAATCCCACTTATTAAATGAGG
The DNA here is from genome assembly GCF_043159975.1 of Macaca nemestrina. NCBI lineage: Eukaryota > Metazoa > Chordata > Mammalia > Primates > Cercopithecidae > Macaca > Macaca nemestrina. The sequence continues at coordinate 29,782,228 of NC_092127.1, forward strand.
ATTGGAGGCAATATTTTTTTCCAGCTTTACTGAGGTATAATTAAAACATTAACAATTCTATATATTTAAAGTGTACACCATAGTGTTTTAAGTAGACCTTGTGTAATGATTCTCACAATCAAGCTTATTAAAATATCCATGTCACAGAGTTACCGTGTGTGTATTTATTTATTTATTTATTTTATTTTATTTTATTTTTTTTTTTGAGACGGAGTCTCGCTCTGTCGCCCAGGCTGGAGTGCAGTGGCCGGATCTCAGCTCACTGCAAGCTCCGCCTCCCGGGTTCACGCCATTCTCCTGCCTCAGCCTCCCGAGTAGCTGAGACTACAGGCGCCCGCCACCTTGCCCGGCTAGCTTTTTGTATTTTTTAGTAGAGACGGGGTTTCACCCTGTTAGCCAGGATGGTCTCGATCTCCTGACCTCGTGGTCCGCCCGTCTCGGCCTCCCAAAGTGCTGGGATTACAGGCTTGAGCCACCGCGCCCGGCCCCGTGTGTGTATTTATAAAGAGAATACTTAAGATCTACTTTCTTGGCAAATTTCAAGTATGCAATACAAACTGTCCTTGGTTTACAATGGTTCAGCTTATGATTTTTAGACCTACAATGGTGCAAAAGTAATACACATTCAGTAGAAATAGTCCTTCAGCATTCAATAAATTACATGAGATATTAAACACTTATTATAAAATAGGCTTCATGGCAGATGCTTTTGCCAAACATAGACTAATATCAGTGTTCCAAGCATGTTTAAGCAGGCTGGACTAAGCTATGATGTTTGGTAGGTTAGGTGTATTAAATGCATTTTCAGTTTATGATATTTCAACTTGCAGTAGATATATTGGTCAAGGAGCACCTGTTGTAAGTGGATGATCATTTGTACATTATTTTTAACTATAATTATCATGCTGTACATTAGATCTCTAGAACTTATTAATCTTATAACTAAAAGTTTGTACAGTTTCAACAATGTATCCAATTTTCTCAACCCTGTCCCCAGCTTCTGAGAATCACAATTCTGCTCTAAATACAACTTATTTTAGATTCCACAAATAAGTGATATGCAATATGGATCTTTCTGTTTCTGGCTTATTTCACTTAGCATAATGTCTTCTGAATTCATTCACATTTTTGCAAATGGCAGGATTTCCTTCTTTTTAAAGCTTGAATAATATTCCATTGTATATATACACCACATTTTCTTTATTCACTCATCTGCTGATGGACACATAGCTTTGCTATTGTAAGTAATGCTGCAGTAAACATGGGTGTACAAATATATCTTGTATATATACCCAAAAATTGAATTGCTGCAGCATGTGGTAGTTCTATTTTCAATTTTTTGAGGAACCTCCATATCACTTTCTATAATGGCTATACCAATTTACATTCCCACCCACAGTATACATCACTGCCAGTGCATTTCCAGGTGTCAAGGGGTATCTTCTCAGGTAGAACTTCCCTGATTAGAGGAAGAGGAGAATAGAGAGACCCAGCAGCCTTAGCAACCAAAGACCTCATAGTGTAGCTGTCACTGCCACTGCAGATACCCATAACCTTGGCCACCAAAGACCTCTGCAGTATTTTCCAACACTGACCTTAGCTAGCAGAGCTGGACGGAGACTCTACTGCTGCTTCTACCCTGAATGGGAGACATTGCACCCCACTCAGTTGTAACCCTTAAATATACCTGCAGCTGAAATTTTTCCCACTAAAGTCCATCTCAAAAGGCTGAAAGAGGTAACTGCGCCTTCAAATGTACAGACATCAACATGAGACCGCTAGAAACAAGAAATAGCAAGGAAACATGATACTACAAAAGGAACACAAAAATATATCAATAACTGATCTCTTAAAAGGGAACTCTTTTAAGATGTGACTGTATGGCCAGGCGTGGTTGCTAACACCTGTACTCCCAGCACTTTGGGAGGCAAGGTAAGCAGATGGCTTTGAGCTCAGGAGTTTGAGACCAGTCTGGGCAACATGAAGAAATCCCATTTCTACAAAAAAAAAAAAATTAAAGAAAAATTAGGCAAGGTGGTTCATGCCTGTAGTCTCAGCTACTTAGGAGGCTGAGGCTGGAGAATCACTTGAATCTGGGAAGCCTAGGTTGCAGTGAGCCAAGATCGTACCACTGCACTCCAGGCTCTGTCTCAAAAAAAAAAAAAAAAAAAAAAAAAAAAAAAAAAAAAAAAAAAAAAAAAAAAAAACGATATGACTGTGATTTAAAGCTTTACCAAAATTTATACCAAAAGCAGACAGATGGGGAAGTTAATATTATCCTTTAAGAAGGCCATATAATGACCTTCTTAAAGGTGTCTGTCAGAGGAATAAAGAAGATAATTTTTTTTTTTTAGATGGAGTCTCGCTCTGTTGCCCAGGTTGGAGTACAGTAGCACAATCTTGGCTTACTGCAACCTCCACGTCCCGGGTTCAAGCAGTTCTCCTGCCTCAGCTTCCCAAGTAGATGGGACTACAGGTGTGTGCAACCACACTCAGCTAATTTTTGTATTTTTAGTAGAGATGGTATTTCACCATGTTGGCCAGGCTGGTCTCGAACTCCTGACCTCAGGCGATCCGTCTGCCTCAGCCTCCCGAAGTGCTGAGATTACAGGCGTGAGCCACTGCACCTGGCCAGAAGATAATATTATATTTTGGGTCACTTAAGAGAGCCTCAGAATCTTTCCGAGCATTTTATTTTGGAAGCCACTATAAACTGACTAGTACTCAAAAGAAATCAATCACTGCCACAGTTTTCTCTCTTGCTTCTGGCTTGCTCATGTCTGAAGTGTACCTATAGTCACTGTGCTCTCACTCTGCACCTAACTACAGTTTACTTCTGTGTGCACAGCTGTGAGACCCTAGCCACCAACATTTAATAGCAAGTAGATGAAAGGTCAGATGTCAAACTATTGTTGTCCTGTCACATGACTTATTCATTATTTCTGACTACAGCTGCTGCAGGTTTCCACCACTCAATCTCACAGGAGTCTCTCTCTACTGATCATTTGACGATCATGACATTTTTATACAGCCTAAGTAATAACAAAATGAATACCCAAGGAAATATTGAAGGGTGTAAGAAGACATACAGCAATGTAAAATCTGAAGGTATGTGTGCGTGTGTTTCCAGAGTAGAGAGGGTGAGTACACCATTCTCAGTTAGAGCTCAGTGATGGTGGGAATTTATAAGGACTATTTCATGTATATCAACGTCCACCATTTTCAAGCAATACTTGTCAGATTCTCTCCTTTTCCATTGACTAATGACTGATAATCCTTTAACTTCATCCCTTCCCACTCCCCACCCTGACTCATCCCACTATTACAGCTGAGTTATTTTGAGCCAGGCACTTCTTCACTTTGTATTAGAATTTTCTCCTTTGAAAAGTAAGATATTTGAGCTACATGTTTTGGTATGTCCTATTCAGATCAGAGATGCTACATAAAACAGGGGATGAGAAAAATATACTTTCTAATTTCAATATGACATTTCAAAATATTTATACACAGGCAAGACTTGACAGAATCTAAGTTTAGTGATTAGTAAATATGTGCCTCTTGGCGGATGATTGGTTCAGTCCACCTAGCCCAGATAAGGTGTTTTTAACCACAGATAATTTTTTTTAATTGACAACCTCAGAAATGAAGCATGTTTTTCAGGAAGAATGGAAGTATTTAGGCTGTAGCATATTAAACTATGATTTCTGTAGATCAAAAACATTTAAAATTTGTAAAGTTCATATAGATCAACCTAGCAGATATTATTGCTTCCTTTTCTAAGCAGTTATTATAGGCATATATAATTATTTGGTGTCAAAATTAGTAAATCCTAGATAGAATGAAGAAGAAATATAAGCTAATTTAAAAGAAAACATTAATGTTTTAGATTGAGTTTTTAAAATTGCTTTGTTGCTCTTATAAAACTGAAGTGAATCCCCTTTAAGCCCAAACTTGGACTCAAACATTTAGCTGTTTGTGGAACTTCTGGAGCAGAGTCCTGTACTTCCTTTGGAATTTCTAGTAGAGAAGCATGAGTGGGTTTGCATTTTAAATAAAGAAAAATAGAGCAAGGAGGAATGTTATGCAAAAGAACTGGAAGGGAGATCATAAGAATGAAATATTTCAGACGCTACCTCTACCCTCACATAGGAAATGGTTTGTAAGTCCCAATAAACTAATGAATTTGAGGCAGAGACTAAGGGATCTGTTTCCTATGGGACTTTGTGGGTGCTAAAAGGAAAATAACTACATTTTGAAACATTTGAAATAATTTTAGCCTTGGGATCATTTCAACCCCAGGGACCACGGGGAAAGAGCATCCTGGGTAAGTCATCCCCAAAAGATGGCCATAGCAGCTGCTGGATGGGAGTGTCTATGTTCTACCAGCATGCAGAGCACCAGAACCAGGGATTCATTTAGTAAAATCCACAGACCCCATGATGACTAATAGGAGTGCTGGGATGAGGGTATATTGCAGGGAGCTACGGATCCTGGAAGAGTATGTAGGGGCCTGATTCGGGGAAATTGTGTTAAGCTGAAACGTCATCTAAACTGCTGCTATTCTAGAAAAAAAATTCAATAATCCTCTTAGCATTTAAAAATCTTTTAATTCATTTTAACACACTACATATTGGTCTTAGTTCTGCTTGTTGTTTTCAAACCCATCATGTTTTGTCCCAACCAAATTACACGTGAATACATCCCCCAATAAAGATTTTTAGAATGCCAACTCGATGTAGATTGAAGACAGATACAGAAAACAGCACCCACCTCCAGCATCTGTGTTTTGAAATAGTCCCCAGCAATTGATTTAATATCACGACTGTAGAAAGCAAGTTTATCCTGCCTTCATGCCCCATTTTGCTTGTGGCCAAAGCACAAAGGAATTATATGATTAGCTCAAAGTCACAGAGCCAATCAGTGTTGGGGTTGAGATGGCCTATGTTTAGCCCATAGGGCTCTAGTCTCTGCCATTCTCATCATTTACTGCATTTTCATCCCCAGGCTAGCCATCCCAAGTAACCCCGCTGCCCCACACCAGAATGGGTAAGGTCTTGGCCAACAAGCAGCCAGTGCTGCTATAGATATTGCTCTGTGAACCTATTCTCTTTAACACTCCAGGGAGAAAGAGGAAGTTTTCATTATTATTGATTTGCTCCTTTGCTGGATGATGTGTTGTCAAGTGAAGAGAAAGGCAGGACCAGGAGGACGGGCTCAATCATTTTAATCCCAGCTCTCAGTGTGGCTTTGGGCAAGAGCCTTCACCTTATAAAACTTCAGATGTAAAAGGAAACTCAGAATGCCCGTGTTAACAGTCTCTTAAAGAAATCCATGTGTTTTGTAACATTAAATTAAAGAGAATTTATCAAAGTTATATAATTTTAATGATCAATTTTATTATTAGTATTATGATGGTTTAAAACTATATTAGCATCACTAAATTTTAGTATTTCCATGCTAGATTTGAATTCTTTAAACAATTTTAAGTTAGTAAAACAACAACTCCTATGGATTACCTAATCCTACTCCTCTTTTTCTTAAGAAATCGATCATCCTTATAAAGCCCCAAATAAAGTTATTTGCTTCAGGTTGTAAGAAACAGTTTTGCTACTAATATGCCAGAAAAGAACGTAAGACCATCCTCAGAAGTAAACAAAAATGTATTATCAAAAAGAAAAAGGTTTTGGTTTGGGTATTTTCATTTTCACATATGAGTCAAAGTGCTTTTCAGCTTTCTAAATCAGAAGCACTAATAAAAGATGTAAAATCATTGCTTTTATGACTGTGACAGCACTTTAACAAAACATCCCTCAATGCTTGCTGAGGTGAAAATTTGTATCTGCAAATCTCTAAACATGGTTTTAGATCCCTCTGATTATTTGCAGATGTGGTTTTTGTTCATTTATTTTTTATAATTCATAAAAATGTATAAAAGCGTAAAACCCCTACATTCAATTCTTACATCTGAATGGACTTCTTTAGTGCCTGTTTAGTCTGTGAAAATTTACTCCCCTAGCAGGACACCTGCAGTGAATATTCACAACTCCGAATTTTGCAAGATCAACATGAAATGAGCCTTGTGCAGTATTCTACTGCAAAAAAAGCCTTGACTCCCTACCAGGCTGACTCCAGAGCAAAGAAAAAAAATGGCATTTTCAGTGCAGTATTGGGACAAGAAAAGAAAGACAGCTTCCTCCTACCAAAGTAGACTTCTTGAAGGATGTCTGTATCAAGAGAGTGAAAGTTACTCCTAATGTTTAGTTTGGATTCTCCTTCTGCCAAGAATACAAATGATTGTCTCTTTCTAACTCCTTCAGTATTAGTTTCATATTTCTTTCTTCTTTTGTGTGTATTTTTCATAAATAAGATAATAGAAGTCAAGTAAAGAGGGTGAAGAACAAGGTTTATTTTATTGTTCCTTTTTTTTTTTTTTTTTTTTTTTTTTTTGAGATGGAGTCTCGCTCTGTCACCCAGGCTGGAGTGCAGTGGCCGGATTATTGTTCCTTTTTAAAAGAAAAAGTCCAATTACCCCACCCCCTCTTCCCAATGTCTATTTGTCCAATTGCAATATCCATGATTTACTCACTTCAGTGAGTAAATTTATAGCTACAGCAAATGCACTTTCTGTGCTCTTGTGGAGCAACTGTTATCAAATGAGCACAGTGCCATCAACAAGACAGATAAGTACCTTCCATTTCCCAATTACATGTGAGTAGGCAGAAAGCAGAGGGCCAGCAGACTGGATGACAATCCTAAAGGACGATTTAGAGTCAGGTCACATTGCAGAGGGCTCTGGAGTCATTTGTAATTGGACTTGCTACCAGGTAGCCATAATGGCTTTTCAATTCCCATCAGATATTTCAGACCAGATTGCAAAAGAACTGATGCCTTTCGGTGACATATTTCTACCTGACAGAGTCTCACGTAAATGCTGAATGTAGCAAGCACTCAGATGGGTTTTTAATCAAATCAGTAAAACTTTTCTCTTATCCAATTTTACAACTCAAATGATTTCACCACCCTGCCCATAACCAACATCAGTGTATAAATAAATTTTTAAATTGTAGAACCAAACTCCTTAGAATTGGGTGTTTTTATTATGGTCTAGGCCAAATTATTTAAGGCACCAATTAGAACAAATCTACATCAAATGTAGTAAGAACAAACTAGGGAAGAAGATATACAACCATCCATCTGGTTATATACATGCATGCATATTCATATATGTGCATATATCTATTATAGTGTGTACATATACTGTGTGTGTATATATAGTATATATTCATTATCTACACATACAAATTTACATATCCTTCCTCACAGACATAGTCAGATCCCACTTTCTTCACAACAAAAGCAAGTAACACCAATTATAACGCTTTACTATCCTACACAAAGTTTATGTCCTTTGCTTCATTTCCTCAATCTTTGCATTGCCAGAGATTCAATTCATGATCTTATCTTCATCTCTCATGTTCATAATACATAACCATAGGACATACTTGATCTGTTTCATTGTTTCATGGCCATTCCTGGGACCCTATTTTCCCTCCACTGTAAAAGGCCAGTTTTTCTTCTTATCTGTTTTTCTGCTTAAAAGAGATTGCAGCTTTTCCCAGAAGTTCAAGGCCCACTGAATCATCAACAGAGAACTAGGAAAAGGCTCTGTATGGGGTTGTTGAAACTTCTAAATACCTAGGAATTTTGAGTTTTCAGAAGTGCCCAGAGCATAACAGCACATTTTACATTTTCAGAACAAAATGTATATGGTATTAACAACTCATATTTCAGCTTCTATTACCAGTCATGAAAATGTCTTGCATATGTGGAGTCATAAAGACTTTGCTTTTATAGGAGGGCACTTCGGCATTTATGGTTGATGATGGGTTCGTGTGGCCTGAGCAGCTGTATTCTTTGTAGCACTATCTATTAGGAAGACAGCAGGCAAGGCAAATAGTCCAGATTTCATATGATCAGTACATAAGTTGGATACATCCAAAAAGCACAAGTTGGCCGTAAGGTGGCCCATCATCACACTCAGCATTACAGAATGCCATTGAGAATGTGTCCTTTGTTTGAATTGGCCCTAGACAACGAAGAGTTTGGGGAAAATTGAGTTGAGTGTCCCTGCTGCATAAGTTTTACGAAGTCAGAAGAGAAGCTGGTTTTCACAGGGAATTCCCAAACTACTACTACAGAGTAGCCAGAATTCATTGACTTTTATAATAGTTTAGATCATTTGAATTCTTCTAGAAATAAGAATAATTTAGGAATACAAAGATGTTTGTGTTTCCCATAAAGTCATTCCAATTTTATCCAACAACTTCATGTAGTTGATCTCACCCCAGATACCAGATACATCTGCATTTCTGCTGCCACCAATTCTGGAGATAAATCTGCAACTTACAGTAAAATTTAACAAAACTGAATAAGAGCATAAATTTTGAAATAAGACATGGATTTGAATACTAACATTGTAGTTTCTTAGCTGTGTAACTTTAGTCAATTTTTTAGTTTCCCTGTAAAGAGCATAGCAAAGTATGGGACATAATAAACACTCAACAAATAATAGCTCTGAATATAATATTTAATGAATCTGTTTTAAATAACCCACAGCTCAGATATGACTGCAACACTAAGAAAATAAAAATTAGAGTAGTAAACATTTAAAATGTAGTTAAAGACTGTGTAATAATATGGGTAAATGCATCTAATCAGGACTTCTTTGTTTCACTTTATGAGTAGGAATAACAAAACTTTTTATAAAGACAAACGTCTTTCTGTTGATCATCTGCATTTTTTCTTCTTCAGCAGTGCCCTCTACTGAATGCTGAGCAAGGTCAGAAGCTAGCCTAAGCAATAATATACATCATTTCCTTTAATCTTCACAAAATACTAATCAAGTAGGTATTTCTATTCATTTTACATATGATATTTAAGCTTATGAAAGTTAACTAACTTACTCAGGAATACAAAATTATTAAGAAAAACATTTAAGCAAGATGGCTGAATAGGAACAGCTCCAGCCTCCAGCTCCCAGCGTGAGCGACACAGAAGACTGTTGATTTCTGCATTTTCAACTGAGGTACTGGGTTCATCTCACTGGGGAGTGCCGGACAATCAGTGCTGGTAAGCTGGGTGCAGCCCAACCAGCCAGAGCTGAAGCAGGGAGAGGCATCACCTCACCTGGGAAGTGCAAGGGGGAAGGGAATCCCTTTTCCTAGCCAAGGGAAACTGAGACACACAACACCAGGAAAATCGGGTAACTCCCAACCTAATGCTGCACTTTACCAAGGGTCTTAGCAAATGTCACAGCAGGAGATTATATCCCACACCTGGCCCAGAGGGTCCCATGCCCACGGAGCCTCCCTCATTGGTAGCACAACAGTCTGAGATCTAACTGCAAGGCAGCAGCGAGGTTGGGGGAGGGGCACCCGTCATTGCTGAGGCTTAAGTAGGTAAACAAAGCCTCCAGGAAGCTCGAACTGGGTGGAGTCCACCACAGCTCAAGGAGGCCCGCCTGTCTCTGTAGACTCCACCTCTGGGTGGAGTCTGACAGCTGTCTGAGAGCTTTGAAGAGAGCAGTAGATCTCCCAGCACCGAGGTTGAGATCTGAGAACGGACAGACTGCCTGCTCAAGTGGGTCCCTGACCCCTGAGTAGCCTAACTGGAAGACATCCCCCACTAGGTGCAGACCAACACCTCACACCTCACACCTCACACAGCGGGGTACACCCCTGAGACAAAGTTTCCAGAGCAACAATCAGACAGCAGCACTCGTTGTTCAGCAATATCCTATCTTCTGCAGCCTGTGCTGCTGATACCCAGGCAAACAGGGTCTGGAGTGGACCTCAAGCAAACTCCAATAGACCTACAGCTGAGGGTCCTGACTGTTAGAAGGAAAACTAACAAACAGAAAGGACACCCACACCAAAACCCCATCAGTATGTCACCAGCATCAAAGACCAAAGGCAAATAAAACTACAAAGACGAGGAAAAAGCAGGGCAGAAAAGCTGGAAATTCAAAAAATCAGAGCGCATCTCCCCCTCCAAAGGAATGCAGCTCATCGCCAGCAATGGATCAAAGCTGGACAGAGAATGACTTTGACGAGTTGAGAGGAGAAGGCTTGTCGATCAAACTTCTCAGAGCTAAAGGAGGAACTACATACCCAGCGCAAAGAAACTAAAAATCTTGAAAAAAGAATGGAAGATAACTAGAATAATCAATGCACAGAAGGCCATAAACGAACTGACAGAGATAAAAACCATGACACAAGAAATACCTGACAAATGCACAAGCTTCAGTAACCGACTCTATCAACTGGAAGAAAGAGTATCAATGATGGAATATCAAATGAATGAAATGAAGTGAGAAGAGAAGTCTAGAGAAAAAAAAGGAAAAAGAAATGAACAAAGCCTCCAAGAAATATGGGATTAGGTGAAAAGGCCAAATCTACGTCTGATTGGTGTGCCTGAAAGTGAGGGGGAAAATGGAAGCAAGTTGGAAAACACTCTTCAGGATATCATCCAGGAGAACTTCCCCAACCTAGTAAGGCAGACCAACATTCAAATTCAGGAAAAGAACGCCACAAAGATACTCCTTGAGAAGAGCAACACCAAGACATATAATTGTCAGATTCACTAAAGTTGGAATGAAGGAAAAAATCTTAAGGGCAGCCAGAGAGAAAAGTCGCGTTACCCACAAAGGGAAGCCCATCAGACTAACAGCAGATCTCTCAGCAGAAACTCTCCAAGCCAGAAGAGAGTGGGGGCCAATATTCAACATTCTTAAAGAAAAGAATTTTCAACCCAGAATTTCATATCCGGCCAAACTAAGTTTCATCAGTGAAGGAGAAATAAAATCTTTTACAGACAAGCAAATGCTTAGAGATTTTGTCACGACCATGCCTGCCCTACAAGAGACTCTGAAGGAAGCACTAAACATGGAAAGGAACAACAGGTACCAGCCATTGCAAAAACATGCCAAAGTGTAAAGACCATCGATGCTAGGAAGAAACCGCATCAACTAACAAGCAAAATAACCAGCTAATATCACAAAGACAGGATCAAGTTCACACATAACAATATTAACCTTAAATTTAAAAGGACTAAATGGTCCAATTAAAAGACACAGACTGGCAAATTGGATAAAGAGTCAAGACCCATCTGTTTGCTGTACTCAGGAGACCCATTTCACATGCAGAGACATACATAGGCTCAAAATAAAGGGATAGAGGAAGATCTACCAAGCAAACGGAGAACAAAAAAAAGCAGGGGTTGCAACACTAGTCTCTGATAAAACAGACTTTAAACCATTAAAGATCAAAAGAGACAAAGAAGGCCATTACATAATGGTAAAGGGATCAATTCAACAGGAAGAGCTAACTATCCTAAATAAATATGCGCCCAATACAGGAGCACCCAGATTCATAAAGCAAGTCCTTAGAGACTTACAAAGAGACTTAGACTCCCATACAATAATAATGGGAGACTTCAACACCCCACTGTCAACATTAGACAGATCAACGAGACAGAAAGTGAACAAGGATATCCAGGAATTGACTCAACTCTGCACCAAGTGGACCTAATAGACATCTACAGAACTCTCCACCCCAAATCAACAGAATATACATTCTCAGCACCACACTGCACTTATTCCAAAATTCACCACATAGTTGGAAGTAAAGCTCCCCTCAGCAAATGTACAAGAACAGAAATTATAACAAACTGTCTCTCAGACCACAGTGCAAACAAACTAGAACTCAGGACTAAGAAACTCAATCAAAACCGCTCAACTACATGGAAACTGAACAACCTGCTCCGGAATGACTACTGGGTACATAATGAAATGAAGGCAGAAATAAAGATGTTCTTTGAAACCAATGAGAACAAAGATACAACATACCAGAATCTCTGGGACACATTTAAAGCAGTGTGTAGAGGGAAATTTATAGCACTAAATGCCCACAAGAGAAAGCAGGAAAGATCTAAAATTGACACCCTAACATCACAACTAAAAGAACTAGAGAAGTAAGAGCAAACACATTCAAAAGCTAGCAGAAGGCAAGAAATAACTAAGATCAGAGCAGAACTAAAGGAGATAGAGACACAAAGAAACCTCCAAAAAATCAATGAATCCAGGAGCTGGTTTTTTGAAAAGATCAACAAAATTCATAGACCACTAGCAAGACTAATAAAGAAGAAAAGAGAGAAGAATCAAATAGACACAATAAAAAATGATAAAGGGGATATCACCATCAACCCCACAGAAATACAAACTACCATCAGAGAATACTATAAACACCTTTACGCAAATAAATTAGAAAAACTAGAAGAAATGGATAATTTCCTGGACACTTACACTCTCCCAAGACTAAACCAGGAAGAAGGTGAATCCCTGAATAGACCAATAGCAGGCTCTGAAATTGAGGCAACAATTAATAGCCTACCAACCAAAAAAAGTCCAGGACCAGACAGATTCACAGCCAAATTCTTGTGGAGGTACAAGGAGGAGCTGGTACCATTCCTTCTGGAAACCATTCCAATCAACAGAAAAAGAGGGAATCCTCCCTAACTCATTTTATGAGGCCAGCATCAGCCTGATACCAAAGCCTGGCAGAGATACAACAAAAAAAGATAATTTTAGACCAATATCCCTGATGAACATCGATGCAAAAATCCTCAATAAAATACTGGCAAACCGAATCCAGCAGCACATCAAAAAGCTTATCCACCATGATCAAGTGGACTTCATCCCTGGGATGCAAGGCTGGTTCAACATACGCAAATCAATAAACATAATCCAGCATATAAACAAAACCAAAGACAAAAACCACATGATTATCTCAATGGATGCAGAAAAGGCCTTTGACAAAATTCAACAGCCCTTCATGCTAAAAACTCTCAATAAATTCGGTATTGATGGAACGTATCTCAAAATAATAAGAGCTATTTATGACAAACCCACAGCCAATATCATACTGAATGGGCAAAAACTGGAAGCATCCACTTTGAAAACTGGCACAAGACAGGGATGCCCTCTCTCGCCACTCCTATTCAACACAATGTTGGAAGTTCTGGCTAGGGCAATCAGGCAAGAGAGAGAAATAAAGGGTATTCAGTTAGGAAAAGAAGAAGTCAAATTGTCCCTGTTTGCAGATGACATGATTGTATATTTAGAAAACCCCATCATCTCAGCCCAAAATCTCCTTAAGCTGATAAGCAACTTCAGCAAAGCCTCAGGATACAAAATTAATGTGCAAAAATCACAAGCATTCTCATACACCAGCAACAGACACACAGAGAGCCAAATCATGAATGAACTTCCATTCACAATTGCTTCAAAGAGAATAAAACACCTAGGAATCCAACTTACAAGGGATGTAAAGGATCTCTTCAAGGAGAAATACAAACCACTGCTCAGTGAAATCAAAGAGGACACAAACAAATGGAAGAACACACCATGCTCATGGATAGGAAGAATCAATACTGTGAAAATGGCCATACGGCCCAAGGTAATTTATAGATTCAATGCCATCCCCATCAAGCTACCAATGAGTTTCTTCACAGAATTGGAAAAAACTGCTTTAAAGTTCATATGGAACCAAAAAAGAGCCAGCATTGCCAAGACAATCCTAAGTCAAAAGAACAAAGCTGGAGGCATCACGCTACGTGACTTCAAACTATACAAGGCTACAGTAACCAAAACAGCATGGTACTGGTACCAAAACAGAGATATAGACCAATGGAACAGAACAGAGTCCTCAGAAATAATACCACACACATACAGCCATCTGATCTTTGACAAACCTGAGAGAAGCAAGAAATGGGGAAAGGATTCCCTATTTAATAAATGGTGCTGGGAAAATTGGCTAGCCATAAGTAGAAAGCTGAAACTGGATCCTTTCCTTACTCCTTATACGAAAATTAATTCAAGATGGATTAGAGACTTAAATGTTAAACCTAAAACCATAAAAACCCTAGAAGAAAACCTAGGTAATACCATTCAGGACATAGGCATGGACAAGGACCTCATGTCTAAAACACCAAAAGCAATGGCAATAAAAGCCAAAATTGACAAATGGGATCTCATTAAACTAAAGAGCTTCTGCACAGCAAAAGAAACTACCATCAGAGTGAATACGCAACCTACAGAATGGGAGAACATTCTTGCAATCTGCTCATCTGACAAAGGGCTAATATCCAGAACCTACAAAAAACTCAAACAAATTTACGAGAAAAAAACAACCCCATCAAAAAGTGGGCAAAGGATATGAACAGACATTTCTCAAAAGAAGACATGCATACAGCCAACAGATATATGAAAAAATGCTCGTCATCACTGGCCATCAGAGAAATGCAAATCAAAACCACAATGAGATACCATCTCACACCAGTTAGAATGACAATCATTAAAAAGTCAGGAAACAACAGGTGCTGGAGAGGATGTGGAGAAATAGAAACACTTTTACACTGTTGGTGGGATTGTAAACTGGTTCAACCATTGTGGAAAACACTATGGCGATTCCTCAAGGATCTAGAACTAGAAATACCATATGACCCAGCTATCCCATTACTGGGTATATACCCAAAGGATTATAAATCATGCTGCTATAAAGACATGTGCACATGTATGTTTATTGCAGCACTATTCACAATAGCAAAGACTTGGAATCAATCCAAATGTCCATCAGTGACAGACTGGATTAAGAAAATGTGGCACATATACACCATGGAATACTATGTAGCCATAATAATGGATGAGTTTGTGTCCTTTGTAGGGACATGGATGCAGCTGAAAACCATCATTCTCAGCAAACTATTGCAACAACAGAAAACCAAACACCACATGTACTCACTCATAGGTGGGAATTGATCAATGAGATCACCTGGACTCTGGAAGGGGAACATCATACACTGGGACCAATTATGGGGAGGGGGAAGGGGGGAGGGATGCCATTGGGAGTTATACCTGATGTAAATGATGAGTTGATGGGTGCAGCACACCAACATGGCACAAGTATACATATGTAACAAACCTGCACGTTGTGCACATGTACCCTAGAACTTAAATTAAAAAAAAAAAAAAAGAAAAGTTAAAAAAAAAAAGAAAATTTAAGCTGGCTGTGGTGACTCACACCTGTAATCCCAGCACTGTGGGAGGCCAAGGCCGGTGGATCACCTGAGGTCAGGAGTTCAAGACCAGCCTGGCCAACATGGCAAAACCCCATCTCTACTAAAAATGCAAAAATTAGCTGGGTGTGGTGGCACACGCCTGTAATCCCAACTTGGGAGGCTGAGGTAGGAGAATTGCTTGAACCAGGAAGGTGGTGGTTGCAGCCTGGGCAACGGAGCAATACTCCATCCCAAGACTTAAAACCAAGTGTTAACCCAAAGACCAAAATTTTAGCTATATATATACATCTTATCCCATAGCATGTTCATATCATGGGACAGCAGAAAGTAACTTAGTGAAGATAACTTTAGATCTTTTTTTGCTTAAAGGATGATGCCTCTACCATTTTTCTTCATTTTAAAAGGTTTTACTATCAATAATCCATGATTTCTTCAAATAGCATTGTATGGCATACATTTATTATGAGGAAAAAGAAAGACAAAAGAGCAGTATGCTTTTACCCAGCACAGTTGTCTTTTCTTTCAGTAACTGGACAATGAGAACCAGCCAGCCATCTATTTGCGAGTAACAAAGCTCGAAAACACTGGCATCTTGTGGTACCCTAAAGCTACAACAGCCATAAAAGCAAGCATGAATCTGCGAAGTCACTCGTTTTTATTTTTGTTTTATCCTCATCTGGCTAAGTCACAGTGGGAAACAGAGGGTCTGTCTAGTTTCATTATGTCAAGACTGATGAGACTGAAAACCCCACGGCTTGTTCTTGAGTTCCAAATTAGCTTCAGTTGAGGAAGGGTAATGTATTGGGGAAAACTGTCCCCACCTCTTTTTGCCACTTTCCACTGCAACATCAAGCATAAGGCAAACAATTCTAATTAGGCTTTTTGTCATTTGTATACCAGTAATTCTTCTTTATAGGTAACAGAAATGCTGTACTTTCAGAATCAGGTAGCTTTACTTTCTTTCAGAGACAGGCAATCTATACTATCTCATTGATTTACCCAACCAATTAATTCATTGATTTTTCCCAGCTATAAAAACAACAGCAATAAAAAGGCATACATATTCAATTTAAAAAGATGATAGAAATTAAAAGTCAGCTATGAATAAAATCATTAATAAAAATATGATACCTACTGAATTCTGCATTTTCTCAGTGGCTTTTCTGTCACATTTTCCAACAGAATGTTTCACGGTATGTTGTGCAAGCATAACAAAATTCATGGAAATGATATAAGAAACTTCTTGGTAAGAGATGAAACTGCAGAAGAAATAAGAGCATTTTTACTTTGTGCGCATTTGGCTTCTAGTTCAACAGTTTATGATTTTCTTTTCAAATTCAGTTGACACACTACTATATCCCAGGCTAAAAGATCTGAACTACCACCACTCACAAATTGTGAAGGCCAAGACATTTGAAACTTTTACTGGATTTATGACCTTGAAAAGCAAAAATAGAGCTGTATGAGGAAATGAATGGAACTATAAAGCAGATTTGAATCTATCTTCGAGGAAAAAGGAATGAACAAAAAAAAGTTAGAAGATTCTAGAAGTCAAACATTTATCCTGGGCAATGGTTACCAAATGAGCTAAGGGAATGAATGTGCTGGTTCAGCCCAGGATGACCAGCTGTTGTAGATTATTGCTCAAGAAAAATGAGGGTGCACTAAGAATTTCGAAAAGACTGTATTTAAATTTTATCTCAGCTACACAAGTAAATTATAAGACAAAGATCATGATTTACATCAAGACAAAAGAGTCTCTTATTCTAGGAAGCTGGCCCATCTTAATGATCCTTAATTACTAAATATCACATTAAGAATTCTAATATTTTTTAGGCTGAAATAACCCTAAAGGCATTATATGTCAATATTATAGTGCTCATTCATCTTGTGTAGGAAACTCTACATTACATGAAACATCAAAAGCTAGATAGGATTTTAACTGTCCAATCACAGAAATATTCCACCAAGTTATCATCTTAAAATTATAGGGTATGCAGAAATAACTAGCTTTCATAGAAAGGAAGTGCTACAAACCCAAACCCCACCAATTAGGAGGCTGGTGTATCTAAGAAACAGTTCATGCCTGATCCAAAGCAGTGCCAAAGGAATTTGACAGGGAAGTCCAATAACAGAAATGCTATAGAGGGAGGATCTTTGGATATTGGGGATTAATTGGACTTTTAGACAGGAAGATGAGTGTAGAATGATTCTCATAATTCCAATTTAGGTAACTGAGTAGATGGTGATAATATTTTCTGAATTACATCACAAAAATAGAAACAGATTCAGGACCAAACATAAGAATTCATTTTGGAACATGCGGTTTTTGAGCCACCTGTGTGACAGGGGGGTGTGAACATGTGGAATAAGCATCAGTATGTATAGTATGTACCAATCAAGAGTTCAGAAGGAAAGTCTGTGCTTACAGGGATTTGAAGTCATTAGCATTCGGTCAATATTTAAATTATAGAATTGTATAAAATTGACCAAGAAGAATATATAAACTGAGAAGTAAACAACAAGCTAAGGACAAAACACTACCAACAACCAAAATCTGGAGAACAACAACATGCAAGAAATCAGCATTAAATGAGACTAAAAAATAGGGATGAGACAAAAGAATGCAGAAAAGTGATAATGAATGGGACAGAAAAATAACCAGAGACAGCAATAATTCAGAAATCAAAGAGGAAAAATTCTGTAAAATAATGTAGCAGTTGTCTTAGTCCGGTGGGGCTGTGTATTAGTCCATTCTCATGATAAACTACCTGAGACTAGGTAAAGAACTCTCAAAAGAACTACCTGAGACTAGGTGATTTATAAAGGAAAGAGTTTTAATCGGCTCATAGCTCCTCATGGCTGGGGAGGCCTCAGGATACTTATAGTCATGGTGGAAGGGGAAGCAAACAAGTCCTTCTTCACACGATGGCAGGAAGGAGAAGTGCCTAGCAAAGAGGGAAACGCCCCTTATAAAACCATCAGATCTCGTGAGAAGTCACTTACTATCATGAGAAGAGCAGCATGGGGGTAACTGCACCCATGATTCAATTGCCTCCCACCAGGTCCCTTCCATGACATGTTGGGATTATGGGAACTAAAATTCAAAATGAGATTTGGGTGGTGACACAGACAAACCATATCAGGCTGCCATAAGAAAATACCACAGTATAGGCAGCTTAAACAACAGAACCTTATTTTCTCATATCTCTGAAGGCTGGAAATCCAAGATCAACGTGTCAGCAGGTTTGGTTTTTCCTGAGGCCTTTCTCCTTGGCTTTTAGATGGCTGCTCTCTCACTGTATTCTTGCATGGCCTTTTCTCTGTGTGCACACATCCCTAGTATTTCTTCCTGTTTGTATAAGGACACCAGTTATATTGCATAAAGCCCAACTCTTGTGATTTCATTTAATCTTTTTTACCCCTTTAAAGTCCCTATCTCCAAAACCTGTCACATTGCAGGCTTAGGACTCCAACATACAAATTTAGGGGGTGGGGACACAGAATTCAGTTCATTACAATAGTCAAATACCTTTATTGACTATCCGTCATTTATAAAGTAAAATTCCTTAGTATGACATAACTGTTCTTTACAAGTGGCCCCATTCAATGTTTCAATCCCATTTCCCATCTATTTCCCTATATATCCCATATTTAATTCCACTAGACTACTTGCTTTGTCCTGATTATGCCTTATGCTTCTATGCGTCTGTACTTTTGGGGTTCATCCTTATTCTTTATATGAGAAAATCCTACTGCTCTTTGAAAACCTCCCTCAAATGTCACTCTTTATTAAAAGATTCCCCTTATCCTGTCCAGCAAAAGAAATATTTCCCTCTTGCATGCAACATTAGCATTTTGTTCTTATGTCACAAAGTACTTATTAAATTCTGTTATAATTACCCCACTAGAATATCAGCCCATCTAAGACAACCTATATCTTATTTGTCTTTTACAAATTTGTCCCTTGGTACTGTTCTAGATCCATATTAGATGTTCATCAAATATAAAGTGAAAGAATAAATGGATAAAAATAATACATAAAGTAATGAGCTTCTACACTTTCCTTAATGGGTTGTTTCTCTAATATGGATATTTAAAAAGCAAATATTCTTTTGAGGTTTTCATATGACATCAGTGTTCAACTGTTCTAGAGAGTCACAATTTAACAAATACCTACACTGCAAACACAAAGCAAACAAATAAACACTATGGGAGAGATGGTGAAATATTCAGAGATTATAAACAAAACAAAGCATGGTCTGAATCTTCATCAAATTTATACATTAAGGAAGAAGTAAGTCAAACTGCATGCTTGAAAACAGCACAGGTCCAAATCTGCATATCACGCTTTTAGTTTCTCCTGTTGTTATACTAACAGTGAGGATTGAATTTGATGTATTTTAGACACAAAGGGTTTGTCCAGGTGGATAATATGATTGTTCTTCTTGAGTTCTTCAGTGTAGGTGCCCAGTAACAGCCTATTATCATCCACTTTAGTGGGAAATAACCTTTGACTCCCTACTTTAACAAAGTTACAAAAATTCAAATATTTATGCAATACTCTATAATTAACAATGATATTAATTTATCTTTCCAGGAATGGATAACATTAATGTTTCCATATTGCTGAGGCAATATGGATTGCAAGATTGAAGAATAAAGGAGATATCCAAGGTAGAGATCCAAGAAGCTTGCCTCACTCAGTCTCTGAAATGAGACTTGGGAGACTCCATTTTTCTTGTTCCCCAATTACTACTTGTCAGTAAATGTTCTTGGAGATACATTAACTCTCTCCAGGCACAAGGGCACAGTTAGTTTTCATACCAGCTGATTTTGAATCCAGTTCATTAGCCTTTATAATATTGCCTCCGAACAACTGAGACAAAACTGAAATCATTTCTCATTTTCTCCAATAAGCCTCTCTCTACTTTTCTGATCATTTTAATGAAGAGGATTGAGGTTCAGTCCCTGAGATTTGTTAAAAACATACTACTAAAGGATATCAGGATTTCTCCACTGTCATTTTTAGCACAGATTTGTTCAAGCCATTCTGAACTCCAAGTAAAATGCTACGTATCAGTGTCTTGTTTACCCCAAAGCTGAGCAAATTTGACAGTAGTGATTCTCCTCACAGCTGCCAGACTCTTTTAAAAACATAAATCAGACCATTCACTGTCCTTTTAAAAACACGCCCACCAGATTGAATCCAAACTCCACATAGCCTGTAACACACTATATGCTCTGTTCCCTGTCTTCCTCTCCTACTCGTGCTCCCACCACTTTTTGCCCACTTTACTCCACTCTAGGCTCACTGTAGCAGCTCCTTAGGGTGCCACAGTTATTTTTATTTAGGATTTTGCATTTGCTCTCCTCACTGCCTAGAATCTCTTATATTTTTAATTTTTGCAACGTTCTTTCCTTCACTTAATCCAAGTTTTTGATTAAACATAATTTTCCTAAATTATGGTTTGGGGTAAACACCTTGCCTAAAACACACACACACACAGACATACACACACACACACACACATACATACACCCCTGTCAATCTCTGCCATCTTTGTCTGCTTTTATCATCTTAGCACTAATTGCCAGACACAGTCATAATATGTATTTCATATTGTTCATCTTGTATATTTATTTATTTTTTTAAAATGTCTCCTTTTTATTAGTCAGGCCTGGTGGTGTGCACCTGTGGTCCCAGCTACTCAGGAGGCTGAGGCAGGGGAATCACTTGAACCTGGGGTGGGGAGAGGTTGCAGTGAGTCGAGGTTGCACTACTGCACTCCAGCCTGGACAACAGAGCAAGACTTGATCTCAAAAAGAAAAAAAAAAAAGTCTCTTTTAGAATATAGACTATTAGGAGTGAGGACGAAAAGTGAGAAGCCAATATTAGGAAAACCTTGGCAAAAATTCCTCTCAGGAGACATCAAAACAATTGTCTTAACCAGAGTATTAAAATTTTATTCTGTTCTGCATCTATTTAAATATGTAAAATTCCCACATGGTCCAGTAAGTTGGCTTTAGATAGCAAACACATGACTCTGATTGAGGGATGAACAGCAGGGTTTCTCTTGCAGGATCCTTTTATGTTCAGTTTGGATGGTTGCAAGTACGTTTTGTGGCACACTGGGGATTCTAATCAGCGTCAACTTGGTGGTTTAAAATGCTGAATTCACTAGATGATTATTCAACTCTGATGCCATGCTGGGGTTGTCAGATCAGCAGGAAGGTGTGGAGTTCATAAGCAGAATCTATCCTCTCTCAGAGGGACAAGAAATTGAATGTGACTTTCAAAATATATTGACCTCATATCTAACTATAGGGATCTTCACTGTGTTCTTAGCCCTCTGTTTTCCTCATCTATCTTCACCACCAATATGATTGTTTTTGGCCTGCTTCCCAAAACTGTGATATCAAAGGCAGTTGAGGACTGCAATTTCCTTTTGCCCTCCAACCTCACCAGACCAAAAGTCAACTCCCAGGTATGTTTCAGAACAACCCCATTGCATAGCAAGTATTGCACAAATTACGGTGTCCACAATAACCTAAGCATCCACTGTAGCAATCCAGAGAACAGAAGGCAAATTCAATCTAAAATAAGCAGAAGGCAAAAAATAATTAAAAATCAGAACAGAAATCAATGGAATTGAAAACAGAAAAAAAAATAAGAGTAAAATCAAGGAAATCAAAGCCTGGTTTTTTCGGAATGATTAATAAAAATGGTAAGACTCTAGGTAAGCTAAACAAGCAAAAAGAGAAGACACAAATTACCAATATCATCAATAAAAGATGAAGCCCCTCACTACTAACCGCATGAACATCTAAAGGCTAATAAGGGAATCCTGCAAACAACTCTATGGCCACGAGTTTGATCACTTAGATAAAATGGATAAATTCTTTCAAATACAAACTACTAACACACATTCAAGGATAATTAACCTGAATATCTCTATGTCTGTTTTTAAAATTGAATTAGAATTTTTAAATCTTATTTTAAAAATCAGTAAGGCCTGGATGACATCATTAGGATTAACTCTACCAAACATCTCAGGAAGAAAGAGAGCCAGTTTTTACAACCTCTTCCAGAAAATAAAAGAATAAAGGAAACTTAACAACACATTTTATGAGCCCTACATTACCCTAACACCAACACCAAAACCAGATAAAGATATTACAAGAGACTGATATCTCTCATGAACATACAGAGAAAAATACTTAATAAAATGTTAGCAAATTAAATCTAGCAGTATATAAAAATTTAATATATCATGATCAGGAATATAATGCTTATTCAGTGTTAATAAATAAATCAACATAACACATCCCCTTATAGACTGAATAAACACATGATCATATCCATTATTGTAGAAAGCCATTTGACAAAAATTAACCACCTACTTATAATAAAAATGTTTTTAAAAATTAGGAATATAAGGGAACTGCTTTCACCTAATATGTACTTATCATTGGCTATCATTGGCTATCATTATACTTAATGGGGAGAGACTAAATGTTTTCCACCTTATGTTGAAAATAAGGCAAAGGCATCTTCCTTTTTCATTCTATCCAACATTGTACTGGAAGTCCTAGTTTAGTTCAATAAGACAAGGGAAGGGAAAATAAAGCAAACAGAATGTAAAGGGAGAAATAAAACTGTTTTTATTCAAAGATAACATGATTCTCTATGTAGATAACCCTAAAAATCACCAAAAACCTACTGAAGCAATTAGTAGATATAGCAAGGTCACTGGACATAAGGTCAACATTCAGAAGTCTGTTGCTTTTCTATATATCAGAAAATAAAAATGAGAGTATTGCTTTTTTAAATACCTTTTATAATAACACCAAAAGCATGGACATCCTTAGGGAGAAATCTAATTATATATATGACCTCTATACAGGAAAATAAAACCACTGATGAAAGAAATCAAAAAAGATCTAATAAATGGAGAGAGGTTTTGTGTTTGGGTTAGAAAACTCAACATAGTAAAGATGGCAATTCTTAGCAAACTGACATACAGATTTAATATAACTTCAACCCAATTACTAGCAAGCTTATTTGGAGATAGTGTCAAACTGATTCTAACATTTATATGATAGAAGATCAAACACAATATTGAGAAAGTAGAAAAAACTTGGAGGATTCGTACTACACAATTTCAAGATTTACTATAATGCTGCAATAATCAAGAGAGCATGATATTGGTAAAAGAATGGACACATAGATCAATGAAAGAAAGTAGAAAGGCCAGAAATATACCCACAGAGATAAAGTTGACTGACATTTAACAAGGGCAAAAGGATAATACAATTGAGAAAGCATAGTCTTTTCAATTAACAGTGCTAGAAAAATTAGATGCCAAAAAAAAGGAGGAAAGAAAAAGGAAGGAAGGGAGGGAAGTAGGGAGGGAGGAAGGAAGGAAGGAAGGAGAAACGGAAGGTGGGAGGAGGGAGGAAGGAAGGAAGGAAGGAGAAACGGAAGGTGGGAGGAGGGAGCAAGGGAAGGGGGGAGGAGGGAGCAAGAGAAGGGGTAGGAGGGAGCAAGAGAAGGGGGAAAGGAGGGAAGGAAGGAAGGGGGAAGGGGAGAAGAGGGGTGGGGAAGGGGAGGGAGGGGGTGGGAGAGAGGGAGGGAGGGAGAAAGGAAGGAAGGAAGGAGAAGGGAAGGGAAGAAGGGAAGGAAAGAAAGAAAAAGGAAAGAAAGGGGAGGGGAGGGGGAGGAAGGAAGGAAGAGAGGAAGGAAGGAAAAGAGGGAGGGAGGAAGGAAGGAAGGAAGAAAGGAAGGAAGGAAGGGACAGAGAGAGAGAGAAAGGAAAGACAGAAAGACAGACATAAACTTCATGCTTTACACAAACAGTTTGATCTCAAAATGTACCATAGATTTCCATGTAAAATGCAAAATTGTAAAACTTCTAGAAAATGACACCTACGGGTTGGTGATAAATTTTCAGATACAATTCAACACGAAAAGCACAATCCATGAAAGAAAAATATTAGAATTTGAAAAGTATTATATGAAAAAATGAAGTCATAGACTTGAAAAAATACTTACAAATTCTAATCAGATAAAGGACATGCATCCAAAATATGCAAAATAATAATAAAAACCTCTTGAAACTAAACATAAGGAAACAACCCAGTTTAAACATGGACAAAGGATCTGAACAACTCACCAAAGGTACACAGATGGCAAACAGCACATGAAAACATCCTCAACATCATTTGCCATTAGGAAAGTGCAAATTAAATAACAATGACATTCCACTACACAACCACTGGAATGGTTGAAATCCAAAATCTGATAGTATTAGTTACTTCATATGGAGCAACAGGAATTTTCACTTATTGCTAGTGGAAATGCAAATGTCACAGCCACTTTGGAAGGCGTTTGACAGTTTCTTATAAAGCTAAACATAATTTTACCAGCTATCACACTCTAGTTTTATTTAACTGATTTAAAAACATAACTTCACACAAAAACATATACATGAATGTTTGTATCAGCTTTATTCATAATAATCAAAAGCTGGAAGCAACAAAAATGTATTCGAATGGGTAAACAGATTAACAAAAATTGTGGTATACACACATAATGGAATACTATTTCGTGCTACAAATGGATGAAGAATTAGTGCCTGAAACAATATGGATGAATTTTAAACGTATATTGCTAAGTTAAAAGATACCAGTCTAAAAGGCAACATACTATGAGATTCCATCTATATGACATTCTAGAAAAGGCAAAACCATAGAGAAGAAAACAGATCAGTGGTTGTCTAGGCTTTGGGATATGAGAATGGTTAATTTAGTGAAGATTATTTTTTCAGTCGTATAGCTATTTTCTATAATATATATAATAGTAGACACATGACACAGTGCATTCGTCAAAACCCAGAAAATTTTCCACCACAAGAAGTAAACCTTAATGTATGCAAACAAACAAAAAAAATCAAGCAAGTCTGTGGTCCCAGGGTGGAAAACAGACTGTGACAAAAGAATCTAACTGTATTAGAAAATTATAACTTCAATGAAGAGGATGTGAGAAAAAGCTTCTGATATAAGGGACCTTAGAGATGTAGAGGCTGTAAGCCTACAGAAAAAGAAAAAAAGAAACTACGTAATACATTGGTAAGGTTGGTTCTTATAGGAGTCCAGGTTGACAACCTTGAAATGATCATAGATATGTACTGTGATTGAATAATGAAGTAAATAAACGGCAGATTGTAGAGCCAGGTTTTTCACTGTTGGAGTGGGAGTTTGCAGATAAGCAAGGAGAGAAGGCTAGGAGGATCCGTGTGGTAATGGATTCAAGCTTGTGACATCAGCATGAACTCACATTTAACTTAATATAAATACAGATGGAGAGATATGGAAATATTTATAAATCTGTGTGCAGACACAGGTTAATATGTGCAAATATGTTTTCTAACTCTGTTGGCTGAGGGGGCTTTGATGCGATGAGCATGCCTAGCACCCAGATCTTCCTTTCTAATATGGTTTTCCAGTAAAATAAACTAGGGCTCCTCAGGGAAATGGCTGATCCTAGGCCTGGGGAATGGAATATACCAGATAAGTCTGGAATATCATTTAATGCTAAAAAGTCATACTACATTACATACATACACACACACACAGGCACACAAATGATGGGGACATGTCCAAGTGGGTATGGGAGCCAAGTGAAAAGTTCTCAATGGCTAAAGCAGAAACAAATCAAGCATCAAAACAAGTAACATATTATTGAATTACTACATAAAATCTAAAATAAATACCATGAGTTTAGACTATCTAAATAAGTGATTGAATAAATGGGTAGGAATAGTCAAATATCCAATATAGAAGAATTCCAAATAATGGATTTAGATATGCTTCATTGTGGAGATGGAGGGTAAGTCCTCAATCCTGAAGTGTGGACTGTACATAATAATTTTCTTCCAAACAGTACAATAAGGAAAGGGGGCAAAAAAGTGACTAACGTGGAAAAACCTGACAAACACAACCTCAGCCAGGTGATCAAGGTTAACATCAACCGTGATAAGTCGTGTTGAAAGTATCTATCCTTGGTATAATTAAATAAAAGTGGCATTTTATCTCTGTGGACTTTCCCCCAAAAAAGGCATAATGCCAGTCTATTCATGAAAACAGAAAATGTTGGACAAACCCAAATTGATTAGAAATATCTGACCAGTATGCCTCAAAATTATCAAAGTCACTGAAGACTAGGAAAGTCTAAGAAACTGTCATAGTTTAAAATATCCCACAAAGACATGACAATTAAATGTCAACGTGGTGTCCTGGATTGAATCTTGGGACAGTAAAAGAAAAATAATTAATCTGAATAAAGTATGATCTTAGGTTAATAATAATACATTAATATTGTTTCATTAATTATGACAAGTATTTCACACTAACATAAGATGCTAACAATGAGGGAAACTGAGTATGAGGTATAAGAACTCTGTATTGTCTTTGAAATTTTTCCATATAAAAATTTTCTCAATTAAAAGATTTTTATTAAAAAATACGTTGCCCACTGGTATACTTAGAAGTTAAGCACAAATTCAAACAAAACAGAACATATCTTCAATTTTCTAGGAACTAATTATTCTCATTTTCATTTCCAAGCTAATTATTAAACACAGTAACTTAGAAAAGAGGTGTAAAGAGATTTACTTTAGAAGTCTCTGTTGTTTTAATTAGAAAACTCAAATATGCATACATTGTTATAGATTCGGTATTCTTGTTAAATTTTTGTAACAGGTCTGACCAAGAAGGAAAGGGTAGGAAGTCAAATCTCATAATTTAATGTGAAGAAATGTCCTGATTTGAAAAGTTCTCTCAGGGATATTTTTTACACAATGTACTACGGTTCAATAATGCCCCATAAAAGTCAAGCTTACTAGCCCCACCCCACCCCCCGCTAGAGTCTTCAGAGATTAACATGGCCCTGCCAACACCTCAATTTCAGGCTTCTAGCTCCCAGAAGCCTGAACACCTCCAATACTGTGAAAAAAATACGTCTGTTGTTTTAAGCCACTTTGTGGTGATTTTTTATGGCATTTCTGGAAAACAAATACAAGCAGATTTACAGGGTGGGCTTCATACTGGGTATAAAGGATGTTTTTGTCTTTCTCAAAGCTAGTTCTATGTGTTGAGTTTCTTTTTTCTCTAGCAGTACTATATGCTGAGGGATACAAGAATACTAAAATGAACACTTTGATTCTTAAACTTCATACAACTTTACATTGTTATTATCTTCTCT
Organism: Macaca nemestrina; assembly: GCF_043159975.1. NCBI lineage: Eukaryota > Metazoa > Chordata > Mammalia > Primates > Cercopithecidae > Macaca > Macaca nemestrina. The sequence goes on from NC_092127.1 coordinate 29,809,628, forward strand.
CCTCAGGTCTATCACAGCTTCTTATCTCTGACTAGCAAATTGTGCTATTTGGATGAAGGCACTCCCATTTAATTAAACCTGTTTTTTCATAAGTGAATTATTTTTTTTCTAAGCCCAAGAGCCTAATTTCAGCTTGTTAACCTCATTAGAACTGTGAGATCACTTTGGTGAAATTCTAAAGCTTCTCTCATTTACTTTCTTGACAAAAAGTAAAAATATACATCAGACAAGCATATTAAAGATTCTACTCTAATTAAACCTTTTATCTAAAGTTAATATAGCTGAGAACAGGAAGCTTTTTTTTTTTTTCTTTCCATAGATTGTATGAAGGGTCTTTCTTTGGTTTCAGTCTTCCTTTTATTTTTCAAACCCGTAGCATGCTCTAGCTATTCCATGGTACTATGCTGGAAAAAGGTCAAGCCTGATTTTCCTTCCAGTCGTCAGAGAAGAAGGCCTTGAGAATAGCAGTACTTTCCCTCACAGCCATTCCTATTCCCCTTTCCAAGGAACTATAAGGTATATTAAGATAAATAGGAAAGAAATGAGTTTTTAACTGTGAGAAAAAGAGGGAGCCTTTTCAGCAAGTTATTTGAGTTCATACAGTAGAAAAGTGATTTCACAGCTTCGGTGAGGCAGAATCACTGCAAAAAATCTTCTTTTTATTCAACAGGAGGAGGGGTTGGAAAACTTCGTAATAAAATAAATGTCTGCAAAGTTCAGCACAGGCTTTGATTGCCTGTGCTGCCAGAAACTATGGAAGATAAACTACACGGTAACATTAAGATTACTAGTAATGCACGTCATTCTTTTTACAGAAAACTAATTGTAATAACCAGCTTAGCATTTCCCTCTCAATGTTTCTGAGAAAAAATAAGATTGACACTAACAAAATAAGACCTGACAAATGAAGGATACACTCAACAACTCTAAACTCCCTAGATGACGATCCAAATCGTTTCTGAATTGCTTATATTCATGACAACCCATAAAACAATTTCTCTTTTGTATGCTTCATGGGTCGACATTTATTTGATACTATATTTGTATACAACAGAATTCAAATTAAGCTACAAGTGTTCAATATTAGAATACAGATACAATATGCACCAGTAAACACTAACAATTGCAGCCTATATGGACTAAGACTAAGCTTGGGAATTCATTTCTGTGTATGCTTAGAATAAATAAATACAGGTAACAAAAATGACCATCTACCGCACTTGTTTAGAATCAGGTAGAAGTCATTATTCCCACCTTTGTCAATAGTCTACTCCTCACTTGTTTCTGTCTTAGTTGTGACTCCCAGGAAATATTTTCAGAAGGAAATTTGCATATAGGAAGTTTACCAGGTATGCTCGCTCATAGGGGAAAAATAAAAACAAGCTTGTAAGGCAGTGAGGCAAACAGGATTGGACAGATGCAGACACTGAGCTGTGATACAGTTTATATACATATATAAAATTTATTTTATTATTTTTCTGGTTTTTAATTATACTTTAAGTTCTGGGATACATGTGCAGAAATGTGTAGGTTTGTTACATAGGTATACACATGCCATGATGGTTGGCTGCACCCATCAACCCATCATCCACATTAGGTATTTCTCCTAATGCTATCCCTCCCCTACTCCCAACCACCTGACAGGCCCCAGTGTGTGATGTTCCCCTCCCTGCGTCCATATGTTCTCATTGTTCAACTCCCACTTATGAGTGAGAACATGAGGTGTTTGGTTTGCTGTTCCTGCGTGAGTTTGCTGAGAATGATGGTTTCCAGCTTCATCCATGTCCCTGCAAAGGACATGAACTCATCCTTTTTATGGCTGCATAGTATTCCAAAGATACTCCTCGAGAAGTGATGCAGTTTCAATGGTGGCCTCAGCCAATCTGACAAGGAGCTCTGAAGCAAGCCTGTTCCTTCAAAGATGCCCCAAAATGAGGTAAGGAAGCAGGGTGTTTGTAACCCTGTATCAGCCAGTGGTTGAACATGGGCTGCTCCTGGGTACATGAATTAACTTCTCTTGAAATTGCTTTTGAAAGAGAGAGAAGGTACCTCACCTCCAACACTGGAGAATGCATTTCAACATGAGATTTGGGAAGGGACAAATATTCAAACTATATTATCTTCCAAATAAAACACTTTCAGCCAAATCCTTGCATAAAGATATATTTCTTTGATAGACCAAACTAAGACAATTATGTCTGTTTAAATGCCCACATGCAAGTAAATTTTAGGCAATGACCAAGGGAAATGACAAAGGGGAAAACAAGCAGAAGATGAATTTATAAACGGAGACAATCTAAAGGGAAAAATGAAAGAACGAAGTTAAGATATGAAAAAATATATCAGAAGAAAAATGCATTGGAAGAATAATAACTGAAATACGTTTTCTTACATTAGGTACTTTGGTTTAGGGCCAGCATACTCCTCAAGTAACCTTTATTATGAGATTTACGTAGACAGCATAGCCATTATTTTCTTTCTTTTTTTTTTTAAATTATACTTTATGTTCTAGGGTACCTGTATACAACATGCAGGTTTGTTGCATACGTATATATGTGCCATGTTCGTGTCCTGCACCCATTAACTCGTCATTTACATTAGGTATATCTCCTAATGCTATCCCTCCCACCTCCCCCTACCCCACAGCAGGCCCAGGTGTGTGATGCTCCACTTCCTGTGTCCAAGTGTTCTCGTTCAATTCCCACCTATGAGTGAGAACATGCAGTGTTTGGTTTTCTGTTCTTGCGATAGTTTGCATGTGCCACATTTTCTTTATCCATGTGTCATTGATGGCCATTTTGGTTGGTTCCAAGTCTTTGCTATTGAGAATAGTGCCACAATAAACATACGTGTGCATGTCTCTTTATAGCAGCATGATTTATAATCCTTTGGGTATATACCCAGTAATGGGATGGCTGGGTCAAATGATATTTCTAGTTCTAGATCCTTGAGGAATCGCCACACTGTCTTCCACAATGGTTGAACTAGTTTATGGTCCCACCAACAGTGTAAAAGTGTTCCTATTTCTCCACATCCTCTTCAGCACCTGTTGTTTCCTGACTTTTTAATGATCGTCATTCTAACGGTATGAGATGGTATTTCATTGTGGTTTTGATTTGCATTTCTCTGATGGCTAGTGATGATGAGCATTTTTTCATGTGTCTGTTGGCTGCATAAATGTCTTCTTTTGAGAAGTGTCTGTTCATAGCCTTTGCCCACTTTTTGATGAGGTTGTTTTTTTCTTGTAAATTTGTTTGAGTTCTTTGTAAGTTCTGGACATTAGCCCTTTGTCAGATGAGTAGATTGCAAGAATGTTCTCCCATTCTGTAGGTTGCGTATTCACTCTGATGGTAGTTTCTTTTGCTGTGCAGAAGTTTTTTTGTTTAATTAGATCCCATTTGCCAATTTTGGCTTTTGTTGCCATTGCTTTTAGTGTTTTAGATATGCCTATGTCCTGAATGGTATTGCCTAGGTATTCTTCTAGGGTTTTATGGTTTTAGGTCTAACATTTAAGTCTTTAATCCATCTTGAATTAATTTTTGTATAAGGTGTAAGGAAGGGATCCAGTTTCAGCTTTCTACTTATGGCTAGCCAGTTCTCCCAGCACTATTTATTAAATAAGGAATGCTTTCCCCATTTCTTGTTTTTGTCAGGTTTGTCAAAGATCAGATGGTTGTCAATGTGTGGTATTATTTCTGAGGGCTCTGTTCTGTTCCATTGGTCTATATCTCTGTTTTGGTACCAGTACCATGCTGTTTTGGTTACTGTGGCCTTGTAGTATAGTTTGAAGTCAGGTAGCATGATGCCTCCAGCTTTGTTCTTTTGGCTTAGGATTGTCTTGGCAATGCAGGCTCTTTTTTGGTTCCATACGAACTTTAAAGTAGTTTTTTCAATTCTGTGAAGAAAGTCATTGGTAGCTTGATGGGGATGGCATTGAATCTATAAATTACCTTGGGCAATATGGCCATTTTCACGATATTGATTCTTCCTATCCATGAGCATGGAATGTTCTTCCATTCGTTTGTGTCCTCTTTTATTTCACTGAGCAGTGGTTTGTATTTCTCCCTGAAGAGGTCCTTCACATCCCTTGTAAGTGGGACTCCTAGGTATTTTATTCTCTTTGAAGCAATTGTGAATGGGAGTTCACTCATGATTTGGCTCTCTATTTGTCTGTTACTGGTGTATAAGAATGCTTGTGATTTTTGCACATTAATTTTGTATCCTGAGACTTTGCTGAAGTTGCTTATCAGCTTAAGGAGATTTGGGGCTGAAACAATGAGGTCTTCTAAATATAAAATCATGTCACCTGCAAACAGGAACAATTTGACTTCCTCTTTTCCTAATTGAATACACTTTATTTCTTTCTCTGGCCTGATTTCCCTGGCCAGAACTTCCAACACTATGTTGAATAGGAGTGGTGAGAGAGGGCATCCCTGTCGTGTGCCAGTTTTCAAGGGGAATGCTTCCAGTTTTTGCCCATTCAGTATGATATTGGTTGTGGGTTTGTCATAAATAGCTCTTATTATTTTGAGATATGTTCCATCAATACAGAATTTATTGAGAGTTTTTATCATGAAGGGCTATTCAATTTTGTCAAAGGCCTTTTCTGCATCTATTGAGATATTCATGTGGTTTTTGTCTTTGGTTCTGTTTATGTGCTGGATTGCATTTATTGATTTGCGAATGTTGAACCAGCCTTGCATCCCAGGGATGAAGTCCACTTGATCATGGTGGATAAGCTTTTTGATGTGCTGCTGGATTCATTTTTCCAGTATTTTATTGCGGATGTTTGCATCGATATTCATCAGGGATATCGGTCTAAATTCTCTTTCTTTGTTGTGTCTCTGCCAGGCTTTGGTATCAGGATGATGTTGGCCTCATAATATTAGTTAGGGAGGATTCCCTCTTTTTCTATTGATTGGAACAATTTCAGAAGGAATGGTACCAGCTCCTCCTTGTACCTCTGATAGAATTCGGCTGTGAACCCGTCTGGTCCTGGACTTTTTTTGGTTGGTAGGCTATTAATTATTGCCTCAATTTCAGAGCCTGTTATTGATCTATTCAGGGATTCAAGTTCTTCCTGGTTTAGTCTTGGGAAATTGTATGTGTCCCGGAATTTATCCATTTCTTCTAGGTTTTCTAGTTTATTTGTGTAGAAGTGTTTATAGTATTCTCTGATGGTAGTTTGTATTTCTGTGGGGTAGGTGGTGATATCCCCTTTCACATCTTTTATTGTGTCTATTTGATTCTTCTCTCTTTTCTTCTTTATTAGTCTTGCTAGTGGTCTATCAATTTTGCTGATCTTTTCAAAAGAAAACAGCTCCTGGATTCATTGATTTTTTGGAGGGTTTTTTGTGTCTCTATCTCCTTCAGTTCTGCTCTTAGTTATTTCTTGCCTTCTGCTAGCTTTTGAGTGTGTTTGCTCTTGCTTCTCTAGTTCTTTTAATTGTGATGTTAGGGTGTCAATTTTAGATCTTTCCTACTTTCTCTTGTGGGCATTTAGTGCTATAAATTTCCCTCTACACACTGCTTTAAATGTGTCCCAGAGATTCTGGTATGTTGTATCTTTGTTCTCATTGGTTTCAAAGAATATCTTTATTTCTGCCTTCATTTCATTATGTACCTAGTAGTCATTCAGGAGCAGGTTATTCAGTTTCCATGTAGTTGAGCGGTTTTGAGTGAGTTTCTTAATCCTGACTTCTAGTTTGATTGCACTGTGGTTTGAGAGACAGTTTGTTATAATTTCTGTTCTTTTACATTTACTGAGGAGCATAGCCATTATTTTTGTCATTTAAAAACTGTTTTAAATTCCATGCCAGTTGCATGCATCTCAGGAACAAGAAGACACAGCTTTGTAGTACAAATTTGTTGTTTATTTACCATCCAGCTTCAAACATCCAACTCATAGTGCTATTCTCTCTCTTTTGGAGAATCATTTGTGTATCATCTTTCAAGATGGCACCCACTATGAAAGCCAAAGCAACAGTCTCTCCCTGCTCTGGCACAATCATTCAACAGTCACTGAACAGGCTTATCAGATATTTTCTTTCTAGTCTTTGAGTCTTGAATTATCACAGTGATATATAGAGGCTGGAGGAATATTCATCACAGTACATACATTTGGAATATAGTCTTTCCACAGGGTGACTTTGACTGTGGATTCTGCAGTGTGGCCTTCCCAAACTTTCATATCCCTTGCTTATTTTCCCAATAAATGTTCAGCCATCACCCAAATCTTGACTCACTAATATCCTTTTAATTAATGTTATTTTGCTTAGGGAGGCAAATCAATGCAGCTTTACCAGTAATATGTAGCAGCAAGGGGTTCCTCAGGGACACACGGGAAATTTGGGATGGGTTACCTGACTGTGATGGAGCAATAATCCATGGAACTTCTATTAATATGTCTAAAACACATTTAGAATTCCTTAATGCTTGCCATTGCCAAGCCTTTGTCTCTGCATCTTCCCAGTATGTTCCTTTAAAATGCTTATTTTATTGTCCCCAATAAAATAATATATGCTTTTAAGTTATAAATGTATATGTTTTATAATTTCCTATAGTTGAGTCTATATGACATTTACATAATCTAAAATTAAATATTATTTTTGTAGACATGACCTACAGTTCAAATGTACGTTTCATAATTGTTCATTTTCTGAATTGTCCGACATCATACATTAAAAGAGAAAAATGTTTTTCTCATTAGTGGTTTGTTTTCATTGCATTACATAAAAAAGTCTATGTATAATAGGAAGAAATTGCTAAATTCATTAATAAATAACTTTGAGAAAACACTGAGAAAATTAATTTAAATTGCATATTTAAAGATCAAACTGAGGAAATGAAAAATCTGTAAAAGTTTTCAAAATAATGATTTTCAAACATATTCTCATTTTAAAAAATAAATTTTATGTTGCCTATTTTTTAACATTTAAGATTAGATTCTTTCTCTCTAAAATGAGTTAAGAAAAACACGAAGGCTAAGTCACAGAGAAACATCTGTGTTTTCACTGTGTAAGTGTATTCAACTGTACCATGTTAATTGATCCAAGACTTCCTCCACTCTGTTTTCATTATCTGCATGACTTATTAGGAAATGGAGTGAGAAAGCAAAGATTATTTGTGTGTTTATATCTATCTTAATAGTTAAGATGTTTACTTTCATTTCTCTGAAAGAAACACCTCTGTATTTCTTTGAAGACTTAAGATCAATTGAATTAAACCCAAACATTAAGTCTTTCTTGGGTTAGAAAGGTAGCAGTAGAAATTTGAGTGTGTAGGATCTAACTGGGGGTGGCAGGAGGTAGGGATCTAGATCCATACAATGAAAAACTTAAATTTGACTATGCTGTCATCTGAATGTTTGTGTCATCCTAAAATTCATATATTTAAATACTAATACCCAAGGTGCTGATAATAAAAGGTGGGGCCTTTGGGAGGTGATTAGAGCATGAGAGCAGAACCCTCATGAGTGGGCTTAGTGCCCTTATAAAAGAGAGCCCTGAGAAATGCCTTGCTGTCTCCACCACATGAGAACACAGAAAGAAGGTACCATTTATGAGGAATGGGAATGGGCCCTCATTAAAACTGAATCTGCCAGTACCTTGATCTTGGACTTCCTAACCTCCAGACCTGTGAGAAATAAATGTTGGTTTTTCATAAAACAACCAGTTTGTGGTATTTTTGCCACAGCAGCTCTAAAAAACTAAAATTATTTGACGCTGTTCTGATTACTGTTCAAGAAAACAAAATTAGTCCGTTATTTATTTGTTGAGAAATAAAAACCTTAATTCTTTTTGTATCTTGACCTCATAACAGAGGAAGAAGAGCGGGTTTTATGATTATTCATTACTTGGAACATGGTCTCTATTGGCCACAATAATGATAAGCTACCAAAAGCTAAAATTGCTTTAATTTAGAGATCAGATACATTATTTTCTAAACCAAATATAGTTGACAGTTGAACAACAAGGGGGTTGGGGTTGTCAGTACTTCCACGCAGTCAGAAATCTATGTATAACTTTTTATTCCCTCAAAACTTAACTACCAATAGGCTGCTGTTTACTGGAAGCCTTAGCAATAACATAAACAGTTGATTACACATATTTTATATTTGTATTATATACTCTATTGTTACAATAAAGAAAAAACATATATTTACTATTCATTAAGTGGAATTGGATCATAATAAACATCTTCATTTTTGTCATCTTCACATTGAGTAGGATGAGGAAGATGAGAAAGAGGAGAGGTTGGTGTTGCTCTCTCAGAGGCAGCAGAGGCAGAAGAAAATCCATGTGTAAGTGGACTTACACAGTTCAAACCTGCGTCGTTTAAGAGCCAACAGTAGCTTAAAGCACTGAATTTGAAGTCTGGAAACATGGTTGGTGTTTCAACTCTGGCCCTACAAGCTGATATTGGGCAAAACATCTCTCATCTTAAGCTTGTTTGAACATCTATGGAGTGAATACATTAATGTCTACCATGCTTGATTTCTACAGTCATTCATCTGAAAAAAGTAAAGTGATAAATTATTTATATAGGAATTGAATTTCAAACTTGAACAACATGAGTTTGAATTACACAGATCCACTTATACATGGACCTGTATAGCTCTCCTGACTCTGGCACCCGTAGGACAGCAAGACCAACCCTTCCTCTCCCTCCTTTTCAGCCTACTCAATGTGAAGGTACCAAAGACCTTTATGCAGATCCACATCCACTTAATAAATAGTAATTATTTTATCTTCGTTATTATTTTAATAACATTTTTTTCTCTAGCTTACTTTAAGAGTACAGTATATAATACATATAGCATACAAAATATGTGTTAATCAACTGTTTATATTATTGATAAGGCTTCTGATCAACAGTAGGCTATATGTAGTCAATTTCTGGAAGAGTCAAAAGTTACTTGGGCAACTCCTATGTTGTTCAAGGGTCAACTGTACTTGAAAAGACCTCTTTTGACAAACTAGTTCAAGAATAAAATTTTAAAACTCTACTTCTCCAGAAAAAAAAAAATCAAATCTTTTTAACATGGTATACAAGATTTATCAAGATCTGGATGCTCTAAATTCATTGCTTATCACCCTCCACAGAAACCATTAATTCTAGTAATGCTGAACTTTTTCAAGGTTATGCCTTTTTATGTGTTCTATTTAAAATGCTCCTTCTCCTTTTACCTCATTCATGGCTTATCTCAAGGGTCATTTCATATAGTAAACTTTCCCAAATTCACCAAACTTTCCTCTCCTCCACTGCTGCGTGGCATCTTTTTCATAATCTTATGGGCACCCTGATGGCCTATATCAAGAATCTTCAAGCAGACTGTGAGCATATTGACGGCAGGTGCCATGACTTACTCTCTGTATTTCAGACAATCAGCACAGGAACTGACATACACTGGGTCTTGATATATTTTTATTTTACAAATGAATAAATAAATGTCACAGTCTTCTCTAAGACTGATACCCTGAAAGATACCATCCAATTATTAGAAGAGTTGCAGTGACAAGAGGTTGAAAAAGCATCTTTGGTGTACAAAACACAGATATATAAAATTAGAAGTATTTTTCTCATTAAATCATTCCCTATTTTTTATTTTAAAAAATCTGTTATCTACATTTTGGAATTTGATGCAATAGTAAATTATAAACCCACTGTGTACAAGTATGATCTGATGACTTTTAATAGCATGTAATAAGTTAAAACATAAACCACAAATACCAAGGAAACATACACTACACATTTTCTATATTGGGAAACAGTGGTAGGTAGCTGAAGCTCATTATTTTCTTTGTTATCACTCTCAGGTCATAAAGGCTATTTAAACAAACCCGCTACAGAATCCTTTTCAGCGATTTTATCTGTATTTACAATTGTTTTACTTTCTATCACCTGTTTCTCTTTTTTCATTTTTTTTATCATCCATATTTCAACTCTGACAGTGTTTTTGTGTGTCTTTATCTATCCCTGTGATTCAACTGTTTTACAAGCCCAGAAAAGGATGCTAATAATTGTAATTAGAAAATAAAATTTACTAAAATTTAACAAGGCATAGCCCAGTGCCCGGGAGCAATGGACTGACATTTACAGACTGTCCTGGTTTTCTTTTAGCATTCAGTAGATGCATTTCTATATAATTTGTAACAAACCCAGGTTATTGCAAGGCAACTAATAATTTGTCCAATTTTATGTATAAAAATGTTATTAAGGGCATACTTTTTCTGAATCATAAGAAAGTCTTTGTCACCTATTATAGTATCTTCATTATGAGCATGGTCCCCTAAGTTAAATAGCCTTTCTAACCTTTATGTCCTTTGTTGTAAATCAGTGCTCAGGAACAAGAAATAAAAGATAAGTGGTATCTTGCTTTAATAATCTAAATTAATACCATACTAGTCAAAAGGGCAGATCCACAGACAGTTGTAATATGAGATTTGCGTCAGAGGGGAGTCTAAAGGATTTTACTGCTGTTTAGGGAGTGTCTCCTAAAGAATATTTAGTTTCAACAGCTAAAAAGTGGATAGGAACTTGAAGAAATAGATGCCTCATAATGTGAATAAAGAATTGGTGACAGTAAAAGTACCTGCCAGGCATGTGCTATCCAATATGGTAACCATTAGCCACGTATGGCTGTTTAAATCTTAATTTTAATTGAAATTAAGTAAAATTAAAAATTCAGTTCCTCAGTTACACCAGCTGCATTTCAAGTGCTCAGTGGACACATACACTTAGTGGTCACCATATTAGGCAGCACAAATGACTTCCATCACTGCAGAAAGTTCTAGTGAACTGTGTTGTACAAAAAAGAACTCTGAAGTCACGTTACAGTAATATAACAATATATATTTTAACAATACACAGTTAGAAAAAAATCTTTCATCAAAATGAATTAAAGAGGAGGATGAGAGGTGAGAACAAAGTAATAGATGGTGAACTATAAATCTTCAAATAACTAATAGTAATAATTTTAATATATTTTTAAATATTTTCCTAACATGTCTTTGTAAAATGGAGGAGTAATATGTAAAATCTAATTTTACATATTAATAAAAACTCAAAATATAATATTTTACTTATTATAAATAACTTTGGAGAGAAAAATAAATAACAATATTAAGCAGACTCCAAAATACAGGAACTGGCCTTTATTTTACTTTTGTTTGGTTAAGTGATATCATAATACCTTCTTTCGTAGCTTGGACTTTCTAAGCTTTCAAAATAATACCAGCTTATCCAGGATAAAGGACCATTCCGGGATAGAATAAGTGTTATTTGTTATTCCTTTGTTATTTCTGATAAGAAGAAGAACCCAAAATTGATAATTATATGAAAGATACTGTTAATTATTTCTTGCATCTTAATGAAATTTTTTATTGTTTTGCTTTCACTCTTTCAGAAAAGGACTCTGAAAGTTTTGTTTATTTACACCAAAAAAAAAAAAAAAAAAATCAGAATAGCAATTCTGTCCAAGGGAAACTTCATGGGTCCTGGAAACAAAAGGTATAGGGTCTATCTCTGTTTCTGAGACATATTCACTGTCTGACAAAGTCACTTCACCTCTCTGTGTCTCAGTCCTTTTCACGTGTAAAATGCTGTTTTGAAGTCAATGAACAACATCTAAAAGTGAGTTGGCACTTGTAATGCTATTACCCACTTCCTGACAGACATCAGCAACCAATTTTAGCACCATCGACCATGGAACCAAGACACAGTCTCAGCATCACTGTCAACATCATCCTCCAAGAAGCAACAAGTAATTAATTTCCATTTGCATAATCAATTTAACCTCTTCCAAAATCCCTTAAAGCTACAATAGTTTTTGAAATAGCATAAAATATGTTTTCTAGAGAGAAGAATTGTAAAGGAGAGTGCTAGATTCATTCTTGAAGAAATATGTCAAAGATATTTAATTTTGTGGACCTAAATAGGTTTTGTCCCAATGAATTAACCTTTTATGCATTATCTGTAATGGCTACAGAGGTGTTATGTATCTAACCCTTGAGCAATGCATGAACACAAAAAGTAGTGGGTGACATTATTATTCAACAGCCTTAGTCTTTCAGAATTGGGTGGTCATTCCATGACTCCCACTTTTCCGTGCTGTGTTTGGATGTCTTCTACTGTGCTTTTACAGCCTCCTTGGATTACCTACCATAATGCTTACTTTGTGGGATACAATTGTCCTTATTTCTCTGTTTCCCTACTAGATTATAATGTATTTAAGTTTAGGAATTGAATCTTGGTTTCCAGAGTCCAGCACTGGCTGTACTTAGAAACTTATTGGGTGTTCACTGATTTAACTAATGGGGCTTCAGAGACAAAAAAAAAAAAAAAAAAAAAAAAAAACCACAGTCCCTCCTATCATCCTAGTGAGGAAAGAGGCAAAAACATTTACATCCAATAACATAATACTATTATGAGAGCACTTTACTCAGTTCAAAAACTGTTTGTTTCCTAGGGGAAGTGGCTGACATCTGAGCTGAATTTTGAAATGAGTAGTATCTACCCAGGTGAAGGAGAGGATTGAGGAAGAGTTTTCAGCAGAATAATTGCAACTCCTTGCTGTGCTTGAGAAATGGAAGTGTTTTATGGGCTGGAGATGTATTTGTGAGGTAGAAGATCATTAAAAATGAGTCCAAAAAGGTAAGGCCGAGGCCCATAAGTAAATAATGATGGGATGGGTCATTATGACATAAAAATATTTAAGACAGGGATTCAAAGCTACTTCTCAGAGGTTATTCTAGTAGCATTCCAGAAGTTGTGTTGGGGTTGAAGCAAAAGAAGCAGTGATCTCAAAGGCAGTGGCAGCCCAGGTCAAGAAATGACCAGTTCATGTATGAGAGCATCAGGACTGAAAAGAAGTAATATAGGGAGAGTTTCTTCAAAAGCAGAAACAACAGGTTTTAATCATTGATTGGTGGTGAAAAATAAGCAAATGTTTTAAAAGAGTCAAAGATTTACCTTAAAGTTTGTTTTTTCTCTATTTTCACTTGACACCCTGTAGGTGAGATTTCTAGGTTTGGATTTTGTTTTTAATCTTCCTATATAATTTAATTCCCGTCATCTTGCAACAACTCATGTATAGAAAAAAGCAGAGACCTGGCAAGATGGTCAGGAGATCTGGCAAGATGGTCAAATGGGAATAGCTTCAGTCTGCAGCTCCCAGAGAGACCAACGCAGGTGGGTGATTTCCACATTTCCAACTGAGGTACACAGTTCATCTCATTGGGACTGGTTAGGCAGTGGGTGCAGCCCACGGAGGGTGAGCAGAAGCAGGGTGGGGCATCAACTCACCCGGGAAGTGCAAGGAGCCAGGGCCTCCCTCCCTCAGCCAAGGGAAGCTGTGAGGGACTGTGCTATCCAGCCTGGGTACTACACTTTTCCCACGATTTTTGCAATCTGCAGACCAGGAAACTTCCTCATGTGCCTACAACACCGGGGCCCTAGGTTTCAAGCACAAAACTGGGCGGCTGTTTTGGGCAGACTCTGAGCTAGCTGCAGGAGTTTGTTTTGTTTGTTTACCCCAGTGGTTCCTGGAACCCCAGTGAGACAAAACCGTTCACTCCCCTGGAAACGGTGCTGAAGCTGGGAGCCAAGTGGTCTCACTCAGCAGGTCCCACTCCTACAGAGCCCAGCAAGATAAGAACCACTGGCTTGAAATTCTTGCTGCCAACACAGCAGTCTGAAGTCGACCTGGAATGATAGAGCTTGGCTGGGCTCCACCATTACTGAGTCTTGAGTAGGCAGATTTCCCCTGACAGTGCTAAGGAGGCCAGGAAGTTCGGACTGGACTGAATGCAGCAGAGCATGGCAAAGTAGCTGTGGCCAGACTGCCTATCTAGATTCCTCCTCACTGGGCAGGGAGTCTCTGAAAGAAAGGCAGCAGCCCCAGACAGGGGCTTATAAATAAAACTTGCATCTTCCTGGGACAGAACACCTGAAGGAAGGGGCGGCTGTGAGTAAAGCCTCAGTGGACTTAAACGTTCTTACCTGCCAGCTCTGAAGAGAGCAGTGGATCCTGACAAGGAGGATTCTCCCAGCACAGTGCTCAAGCTCTGCTAAGGGACAGACTGCCTCCTCAAGTGGGTCCTTGATCCCATGCCTCCTGACTAGGAGAGAACTCTCAGCAGGGGTCAAAAGAAACTTCATGCAGGAGAGCTCCAGTTGGTATCAGGCTGGTGCCCCTCCGGGATGAAGCTTCTAGAGGAAGGAGCAGGCAGCAATCTTTGTTGTTCTGCAGCCTCCACTGGTGATACCTAGGCAAACAGGGTCTGGAGTGGACCTCCAACAAACTGCAGCAGACCTGCAGAACAGGGTCCTGACTGTTAGAAGAAATACTAATAAACAGAAAGTAATAACATCGACATTAACAAAAAAGAACCCCCCACAAAAACCTCATCCAAAGGTCATCAGCCTGAAAGATCAAAGGTAGATAAATACACAAAGATGAGGAAAAACCAGTGCAAAAATGCTAAAAACTCTAAAAAACAGAATGCCTCTTCTCCAAATGATCACAACCCCTCTCTAGCAAGGGCACAACATTGGATGGAGAATGAGTTTAATGAACTGATGGAAGTAGGCTTCAGACGGTGGGTAATAACAAACTCCTCTGAGCTAAAGGAGCATGTTCTAACCAAATGCAAGGAAGCTAAGAACCTTGATAAAAGGTTACAGGAACTGCTAACCAGAATAACCAGTTTAGCGGGAAACATAAATGAACTGATGCAGCTGAAAAACACAGCACAAAAAGTTCATGAAGCATAGACAAGTATCAGTAGCCAAATCAATCAAGTAGAAGAAAGGATATCAGAGATTGAAGATCAACTTACTGAAATAAGGTGTGAAGACAAGATGAGAGAAACAAGAATGAAAAGGAACAAACAAAGCCTCCAAGAAATATGGGACTATGTGAAAAGACCAAGTCTATGACTAATTGGTGTACCTGAAAGTGACAAAGAGAATGAAACCAAGTTGGAAAACACATTTCATTATATTATCCAGGAGAACTTCCCCAACCTAGCAAGACAGGCCAACATTCAAATTCAGGAAATACAGAGAACACCACAAAGATACTCCTCAAGAAGAGCAACCCCAAGATACATAATCATCAGATTCCCTAAGGCTGAAACAAAGGACAAAATGTTAAGGGCACCCAGAGAGAAGGGTAAGGATACCTATAAAGGGAAGCCTATCAGACTAGCAGCAGATCTCTCTGCAGAAACCCTACAAGCCAGAAGAGAGTTGGGACCAATATTCACAATTCTTAAAGAAAAGAATTTTCACCCCAGAATTTCATATCCAGCCAAACTAAGCTTCATAAGTGGAAGAGAATTAAAATCCTTTACAGACAAGCAAATAGTGAAGGCTTTTGTCACCACCAGGCCTGCCTTACAAGAGCTCCTGAAGGAAACACTAAATATGGAAAGGAAAAACTGATACCAGCCACTGCAAAAACATGCCAAAATATAAAGACCAATGACACTGTGGAGAAACTGCATCAACTAATATGCAAAATAACCAGCTAGCATCATGATGACGAGATCAAATTCACACATAACAATATTAACCTTAAATGTAAATGGGCTAAGTGCCTCAATTAAAAGACACAGACTGGCAAATTACATAGAGTCAAGATGCATTGGTGTGCTGTATTCAGGAGACCCATTTCATGTGCAAAGACATACATAGGCTCAAAACAAATGGATGGAGGAATGTTTACCAAGCACATGGAAAGCAGGTTGCAATCCTAGTCTCTGATAAAACAGACTTTAGACCAACAAAGATCAAAAAAGACAAAGAAGGGCATTGCATAATGGTAATGGGATCGATGAACCAAGAAGAGCTAACTATGCTAAATATATATGCACCCAATACAGGGGCACTCAGATTCATAAAACAAGTTCTTAGAGACCTACAAAGAGACTTAGACTCCCCCACAATAATAGTGGGAGACTCTAACACCCCACTGTCAATATTAAATAGATCAATGAGACAGAAAAGTAACAAGGATTTTCAGGACTTCAACTCCGCTCTGGACCCAGTGGACCAAATAGATATCTACAGAACTCTCCACCCCAAATCAACAGAATATACATTCTTCTCAGCACCACATAGCACTTACTCTAAAACTGGCCACATAATTGGAAGTAAAACATTCCTCAGCAAATACAAAAGAATGAAAATCATAACAAGCAGTCTCTCAGACCACAGTGTAATCAAATTAGAATTCAGGATTAAGAAACTCACTCAAAACCACACAACTACATGGAAACTGAACAACCTGCTCCTGAATGACTACTGGGTAAATAATGAAATTAAGGCAGAAATAACGAAGTACTTTGAAACCAAAGAGAACAAAGAGACAACATACCAGAATCTCTGGGACACAGCTAAAGCAATGATTA
Source organism: Macaca nemestrina (assembly GCF_043159975.1). Taxonomy (NCBI): domain Eukaryota; kingdom Metazoa; phylum Chordata; class Mammalia; order Primates; family Cercopithecidae; genus Macaca; species Macaca nemestrina. The sequence continues at coordinate 29,826,043 of NC_092127.1, forward strand.
GAGGTAAATTTATAGAACTAAACGCCCACATCAAAAAGCGGGACAGATATGAAATTGACACCCTAAAATCACAATCAAAAGAACTAGAGAAGCAAGAGCAAACAAATTAAAAAGCTAGCAGTAGGCAAGAAATAACTACAATCAGAGCAGAATTTAAGGAGATAGAGACATGAAAAACCCTTCAAAATATCAATGAATCCAGGACCTGGTTTTTTGAAAAGGTTAACAAAATAAATAGACCACTAGCCAGACTAATAAAGAAGAAAAGACAGAAAAATCAAATAGACACAACAAAAACTTCCATCAGAAAAACACCTCTACGCAAATAAACTAAAAAATCTAGAAGAAATGGATGAATTCCTGCACATACACCCTCCCAAGACTACAACAGGAAGAATTTGAATTCCTAAATAGACCAGTAACAAGTTCTGAAATTGAGGCAGTAATTAATGGTCGACCAACCAAAAAAAGCCCAGGACCAGATGGATTCACAGCCAAATTCTACCAGAGGTACAACGAGGAGCTGGCACCACTCCTTCTGAAACTATTCCAAAAAAATTTTAAAAAGGATTCTTCCCTAACTCACTTTAGGAGGCCAGTATCATCCTGATACCAAAACATACCAGAGACACAAGAAAAATAGAAAATTTCAGGCCAATATCCCCCATGAACATCGATGTGAAAATCCTCAATAAACTACTGGCAAACCAAATCCAGCAGTACATTAAACAGCTTATCTACTACGATCAAGTCAGCTTCATCCCTGGGACGCAAGGCTGATTCAGCATACACAAATCAATAAATGTAATCCATCATATAAACAGAACCAATGAAAAAAGCCACATGATTATCTCAGTGGTTGCAGAAAAGGCCTTTGATAAAATTCAACACCTCTTCATGCTGAAAACTCTCAATAACCTAGGTATTGATGAAACATATCTCAAAATAATAATAGGTATTTATGACAAACCCATAGCCAATATCATACTGAATGGGAAAAACCTGGAAGCATTCCCTTTGAAAACCGACACAGAACAAGGATGCCCTCTCTCCTCAATGCTATTCAACACAGTATTGGAAATTCTGACCAGGGCAATCAGGCAGGAGAAAGAAATAAAGGGTATTCAAATAGGAAGAGAGGAAGTCAGATTGTCTCTGTTTGCAGACGACATAACTGTATGTTTAGAAAACCCATCATCTCAGCCCCAAATCTCCTTAAGCTGATAAACAACTTCAGCAAAGTCTCAGGATACAAAATCAATGTGCAAAATTCACAAGCATTTATATACACCAATAATAGACAAACAGCAACAAATCATGAGTGAACTCCCATTCACAATTGCTAAAAAGAGAATAAAATACCTAGGAATACAACTAACAAGGGATGTGAAGGACCTCTTCAAGGAGAACTACAAATCACTGCTCAAGGAAATAAGGAAGGACACAAACAAAAGGGAAAATATTCCATGCTCATGGATAGGAAGAATCAATATTGTAAAAATGCCCCTACTGCACAAAGTAATTTATACATTCAATGCTATTCCCATCAAACTACCATTGATTTTCTTCACACAATTAGAAAATACTTTAAATTTCATATAGAACCAAAAAAGAGCCCATATAGCCAAGATAATCCAAAGCAAAAAGAACAAAGCTGGAGGCATCATGCTGACTGACTTCAAACTATACTACAAGGCTACGTAAGCAAAACAGCATGGTACTTGTACCAAAACAGAAAAAACAGACATATAGACCAATGGAACAGAATAGAGGCCTCAGAAATAACACCACACATCTACAACCATCTGATCTTTGACAAAGCTGGACAAAAACAAGCAATCGGGAATGGATTTCCTATTTAATAAATGGTGCTGAGAAAACTAGCTAGCCACATGCAGAAAACAGAAACTGGGCCCCTTCCTTATACTTTATACAAAAATTAACTCAAGATGGATTAAAGACTTAAATGTAAAATCTAAAACCATAAAAACCCTAGAAGAAAACCTAGGCAATACCATTCAAGACATAGGCATGGGCAGAGACTTTATGACTAAAACACTGAAAGCAATGGCAACAAAAGCCAAAACTGACTAATGGGATCAAAGTAAACTAAAGAGCTTCTGCACAGCAAAAGAAACTATCATCAGGATGAACAAGCAACCTACAGAATGGGAGAAAACTTTTGCAATCTATCCATCTGACAAAGGCCTAATATCCAGAGTCTACAAGGAACTGAAACAAATTTACAAGAAAAAACCCCATCAAAAACTGGGCAAAGGATATGAACAGACATTTCTCAAAAGAAGACATTTATGTGGTCAACCAACATATGAAAGAAAGTTCATCATCACTGGTCATCACAGAAATGCAAATCAAAACCACAGTGAGATACCATCTCACACCAGTTAGAATGGCAATCATTAAAAAGTCAGGAAACAGATGCTGGCAAGACTGTAGAGAAATAGGAACACTTTTATACTGTTGGTGGGAGTGTAAATTAGTTCAAACATTGTGGAAGACAGTGTGCCAATTCCTCAAGGATCTAGAACCAGAAATACCATTTGACCCAGCAATCCCATTACTGGGTATATACCCAAAGGATTATAAATCATTCTACTATAAAGACACATGTACATGTATGTTTATTGCAGCACTGCTCACAATAGCAAAGACTTGGAACCAACCCAAATGCTCATCAATGATAGACTGGATGAAGAAAATGTGGTACATATACAACATGGAATACTATGCAGCCATAAAAAATAATGGGTTCATGTCTTTTGCAGGGACATGGGTGAAGCTGGAAACCATCATTTTCAGCAAACTAACACAGGAACAGAAAAACAAACACCACATGTTCTCACTCATAAGTCAGAGTTGAACAGTGAGAACACGAAGCGGGGTACCATCACACACCAGGGCCTGTCGGGGGGTTGAGGGCAAGGAGAGGGAGAGAATTTGGACAAAAACCTAATGTGTGCAGGGCTTAAAACCTAGGTGATGGGTTGACAGGTGCAGCTAACCACCATGGTACATGTATACCTATGTAACAAACCTGCACATTCTGCAACTGTATCCCAAAACTTAAAATTAAACAAAAGAAAATGTCAACTCTCATTTTATTTATTTCATCAATTCATTAGCAACTATTATTACAAGCTTAGCTCAGTAATTTTTTTTAATTTTTTTTTGGTTTTTTTGTTTGTTTGTTTGTTTTGTTGTTTTGTTTTGTTTTTGCGACAGAGTCTTGCTCCGCTGCCAAGGCTGGAATGTAGTGGTACAATCACCGCTCACTGCAGTGTCAACTTCCCTGGTTCAAGTGATTCTCCTGCTTCAGCCTCATGAGAAGCTGAGACCTGAGGTGCATGTAACCACATGCAACTAATTTTAAAAAGTTTTTTTTGTAGGCCGGGTGCGGTGGCTCACACCTGTAATCCCAGCACTTCGGGAGGCCAAGGCGAGCAGATCACGAAGTCAGGAGATCGAGACCATCTTGGCTAACACAGTGAAACCCTGTCTCTACTAAACATACAAAAAATGAGCCGGGCGTGGTGGCGGATGCCTGTAGTCCCAGCTACTTAGGAGGCTGAGGCAGGAGAATGACGAGAACCCAGGAGGCGGAGCTTCCAGTGAGCCGAGATCGCACCACTGCACTCCAGCCTGGGCTACAGAGCGAGACTCCATCTCAAAAATAAAAAATAAAAATTTGTAGAGACAGGTCTTGTTATGTTGCCCAGGCTGGTCTCACACCCCTGGGCTCAAGCAATCCCCCCACTTTGGCCTCCCAAAGTTCTGGGATTACAGACATGAGCCACAGCACCCAGCAAGCTCAGTAATTTTTAAAAGAGATTTAGAGATGCACATAAATAAGAATAACAACTGCACTTTTCCTACTGGGAAAACTGTTTTCTTGATTATAAACCAATTATCATTGAGGCAAAATTCATTATTTAGTCACAAGATTAACGCATAGTATCGTCTGTTGAATTATTGAAAAATTATGTGTTTGGAGGGGTCCCTCAGAAAAATCTATCCATGTAATTGATTTACAAGAGTCAATTTATCAAAAAAACAAGTGATATGTGCAATAAGTTTAGAAAATTCTATGAACTCCATGATTCTGTAGTTTGCTAATTGATATTAGGATGAACAAACTATGAATCAAGCCAAATATATGTGCCCTCCCCCACTTTCAGGCCTTGGTTGACCACCCTTTCTAGGAATCCAGCGATCTTTCACTGTGAGACCACATTACTTAACTGAACAGAAACTCCTCACCTCCTGCTCTCCATACCCTCTCCTAGATAATTAAGAAGCCGAAAATATGGATCAGAATCTCAGATCTGCTTTAATTAATTGTACAGCTTTTTCAAATTGCTTAACATTTTTTAATCTCTTATTTGAAGACAGAGATAATTATATCTGTATCCCTTATAGTTGTTTCATGATGTTTAAATAGAATTAAACATATTTAATAGCTTGCATATTGCCAGACACCTAGTAACTTTTCAATATAATAGCTATTAGTATAATCATTATTATCCCCATTCCATTAGGATACTGACCTCTGGCAACTGAGAGGTCCTATAACCTGAAAATTAATTCACAATGACAAGTTAAGTGTTAATATTATAAACTTGATTGGTCTTGAGAGTTAACTACCACATTAAGATTTGCAACTGAATAGCTCCCTTCTATAGCCCATACTTAACCTAGTGTTTCTTATATTTGTGTCCTCAATTTTCATAGGCATTATAAATCCAAAAATTAAGGTTCTATAACCATACAAATTTGGGAAATGCTAGGTTAAATAAAATTGAAAAGGAATTTTTACTGTAGTAATTCTCCCAATTCTTAAATATGCATACATTGTGAGTATTCAAGAAGGATTCTTGAGGAACCAATAGGATGATTTGAGCTATTTCCAGATCCTGAGTTCTCTGATACATCCTAGGGAAACGCTAATATCCCAAAAAGCGTAAATGGTAAGAATATGATGCAGGGTCTGGTCCTTCTGTTAGATGTCTTTGCATACTTCTAGATCATTCCCAAAATTAGTTATCCAATTTATAGGCTGCAAGACACAAATATCCACATCAACGTTTTCTAACATATCGAGTCAAATTATTGATCATAACATTAATAATTCCCAAAGAGCACTAAACAGGCTGCATTCCTTAGTTTTTCACTGCAAATTACTTAAATTTAGAACATCTTTTAAAAATGTTTATAACTGTTTCTCTCTCTCTTCATTTCTTCACAAAACACCCCTCTTTGTGCCTAATGTAAGATGCTAATTCTCGTATTATTTCCTCTGCAATAAGCTTCTAATTATATCCAGATAATCAAGACCAATGCCGGTGCACGCTTTCTCTAACTTTCTCTAAAAGGACTGCATATAAAGAATTCAAATAACTGAAATGCTTGCATTAGAATTTATATGTTTTTGCCTTGAATACTTTTCCAAAATAAAAGTGGTAGCCAGTAGCAACCCCAGTGCCAATTAATGTACATGATGCTCTCCAGCTGAGTACAAAAATGTGAATACTTAACAATGGACAAAAATGGAAGAAGTGTGGGTGGATTTACAATTATGCACAATCATCTCACTGTTTGTTGCTTTGCAATCCGGGAGCTTTGTAGTCAGGGATAGTCATGTGATCATAAAGAGCAGCCCCCAAAAAGCCTGGGCACAGGTGAAAGAAACTCTTTATATGGATCTATAAGAATGAAACTGAAGCAAACAAAATGATAAAAAAAATGAGAGAAGGCGGTTGTTAGGTAATTAAGGTAGTTCTTTATTATTTCCAAATAAATGTGTTATCCATTACTAATCAGATCAATTTTTAAAAATGCTTAAAATAAGTATTTCTTAATAAGTATTTCTTAGTAACAGTGTTAATAATAAATACAAATTTGCTTTTTTATTTTGTCTGTCACTTGGGAGTATGCATAATTTGTATGGAAATATAAATAATTTTCTTAAATAAGAATTAACCTATGCAACAAAAGGTAATCTTTTGGAGTATAAGCATTTACATTCATTGTGTAATTTATAGAAAGAAATACTTCTATTGCTTTATAGACTGTAGCAGGTAATATTTTGGAGTATAAGCATTTACATTCATTGTGTAATTTATAGAAAGAAATATTTGCTTCTAGTACTTTATAGACTGTAGCATAGACAGGATAGTGCCTTCCCAAGGTCACAAACAAGTGCCAAAGCCAGGATTCACACCCAGGTCTCTGTGATTTCAGCACAGAGATTCTTAATGGGCTAAACCATTATGCTATATCCTCTCCTATAGTGGGAATGATGAACAAACAGATTTCACAATCTGCTACATGTGCCTAGAGTCATTCTATAACCAGGCTTGTCTTTCATGTAGGAGTTCATAGACGTATTCCGGGAAGATGAATTTCCATATTTCCGAATGGGACTGTATATATTTGGAAATCTACTGTAATAGCTTTTCTTGGTAATAGCTGTCCTGCCTTGCCTTTGACCATGCATCTCTTGTAATCAATCCACTTCTGATACATAGTGGGTTTGACCAGAAACTCTGAGACATGTTGTTTGGTGGCACAGCAGTGTGAAGGTGGCCTGACCTCGTTTGCAGAATTGTCAAAATCTTTACTGAAACTTTATCTTCACTTAACATATCTGTTAAATACTATTTTCTAAAATAGAATATGTGATTGAGAAGTAGATCACTCTGTTTTATGCATTTTATATTCAGGACTTCACAATTACAGCATCTCCTTCCCCATTTTAGAATCCATATAAAATAATATTAGGGATTGAAATTACACTATGAAACATCTAGTAAAGCCCTTTCATTTTATAGATAAGAAACAAGGTCAAGAAATGATCAGTCTCCTCAAACAGCCTTCTTCATTGAAATTACAACTTTATTTATGTCCTCATTCAAAATAATTTTTGAACAACTGAATGGCCTTTATTTGCATCTACAGGGACTTACGATATTATATATGAGACCTAAAGAATTCTTCTTAGTCAACAAAAAAAGGCTTCAATAAGATGTCTTATGCAAATCATGAGAAAATGCTTTTATTTCTCTGTCTAGGGTCAGATACTCTTCCCTTTGTTGATTATAGGCAGATGTTTATTCCCTTTACTCAGTTTCCTTTGGCATATCTTTGAATGCAAAGTTAGGTTTATCTTAGTGTACTCTTTCACCATTTTCTAAATGTGTTTCTGAGTCACCAGATAAGTTACCCTTGTTGTATCTCCTTATCCTGAAATGTGAAATCCAATTGGTAAAGGGAACCATCAGGAGCAATATTCATTCAGGAATTTATTCCACAACCTACAAATCTGTCACACATATTTTTTCCTATTGAAGTCTATAAGCATGACTTCCAAATCTACTTTCATATTCAAAGACTGATAATGAAATAGCATACAGTACTTTGGGGAAAATAAATTTTAAAAGGATGGGCTAAGAATCAAAATTCCAAGACATTATTCTTACTCTTACGTGATTCTCATCAAGTCATTTTATTTTTTTAAGCTTGTCATATTTATCGATAGCCTTGAGCTAATAATACCTGTCCTGCTCACCTCACATGGTTGATTTGAGATTAAATGTGATAATGAATGTGAGACTGCTTTGTTAGCTATTAGTCACTACCGATTAAGTTGTTCACTTACTCATGCATTCATTTATCTAGCAGTTTTGAGCTTCTATCCTATGCCAGGTTCTCTATCAAACACTGAGTATACAAAAATGGCCCAAAACATATGAACCATGCCAGTGTAGACCTTAATGTCTAATGGAGGAGCTAGGCATTAACCAAAAACACAGAAATAAGTATATAATCAAATTGTGATGAGTTGAAGGGAAAGACCAGGGTACTATGAAAAATAGTAAGAGTGGAACCTGCCTTAGATCCAGGAAAAGTCAATACTATATAAAGAAAGATGAGCAGGAAATAGACAAGGAGCTGGGGATGAAAAGCACGCCAGGCTTAGGACACGATATATATAAATGCAAAAAAAAAAACAAAAAAACAAAAGGAATAATTTTTAGTTTTCCAGTAAAAAATAGCAGATAGAAGAGAATGGTGTAAAATAATGTCAGAGAGACATGAAGGGGCCAAATCACCCAGAAAATTTTATTCTCTTGAAGAATTTTGGTTTTTATTCTATGTACAATGGAAAGCCATTGATGTTTATGAAGCAGTGGACTGACATAATGTGAACAGTGCTTGTAAAGAAACACTTGTGTGTGAAGTGCATTTGAGATCTACTTTTGGGATCAAAATAAAAAAGAATGGATAATGAATTCAAAATTGACACACAATGAGGGAAAACCAAATATCAACAGGAATAATGTTTTATTTCTTGATTAAGGAATAGCTGGGTGAAGATGCTATGAACAGCAATGAGAATGTTAAGTAAAAACTACAGTTTTGAGGGAAGATCAAGAGTAAAGAGTTTATCTGGCAACTTGCTAAGATTATAAGTGTATATTATCATGATATACAAAGCTACACAGATAAAACTGGGGCCAAAAATTCTGATATAATTATGCTGTATTTTAAATGTGTCCCCTTCAATGTGACAGTATTAAGAAGTGGGACTTTTAAGAGGTCTTTATAAAAGAGCCTTTACACAGCCTTCCTCCCTCCCTCCAGAAGACGCAGCTTGCAAAGTATCACCTTGAAAGCAGAGACTGGACCTCACCAGGTGCCAGCACCTTGATCTTGGACTTCCTACTGTCCAGAACTGTGAGAAAATAAATTTCTGTTTTGTATACATTACCCAGTCTGGGGTATTTTGTTGTGGCAGCACAAAGACAATCTGGTTAGTTCATGATGTTACTAAATCTCCCCTTTATGGAGTTGAATTACTCCAAATACGTTTGCACAACTTGGGCATAAAGGAAAACTTTCAATCAGTATTGTTCACGTTAGTACAGCTTGATTAGGATTATAAGATTCACAATTTCTTATGTGAAATTCCAAGATCTAAAACTTTTGAAATCTAATAGTGTTTTTGCAACTCTTCTATCAGCAATAAGAACTAACCTAACCAAATCTGGTAACAAAACCCACCCTGATATGATGTAGGGCTTTATAGTCTTTATTTAATCATACTTAGCTTGACTATTTGCATGTTACATCACATAAATAAAAACACATTTGATTACAAGGTTGTCACAGATCCTACTGGCACCGGTATGTAACATCTGATATAAGAAACTTATTGTCTTTCTAAAATCTTAAAAGTTCTGAATCCAGATGTACATCTGGCCCAAGGATTTCTGATAAGAGAATGTGAGCCAATGGTAATATTCAACTTCTTGGGAATCACTGAACATCTGTCAAGCAAACATCCAATTTATTCTGCCTACAAGTGGCCAGGCACAGTGGCTCATGTCTGTAATCCCAGCACTTTGGGAGGCCAAGGTGTGCGTATCACCTGAGGTCAGGAGTCCGAGACCAGTATGATCAACATGGTGAAAACCCGTCTCTACTAAAACTACAAAAATTAGCCAGGCATGGTGGCAGGCACGTGTAATCCCAGCTACTCATGGGGGCTGAGATAGGAGAATCATTTGAACTCATTTCAACTCAGGAAGCAGAGGTTGCAGTGAGCCAAGATTGTATGGCACATTGTAGGCATTTTGCATTTTAAGGAAAAAGCTGCTGATTTTATAACACCTTTTAGAGCACATAAATTGTCTTTTCTATGCTTTCCAGAGAGGACCTCCTAGATTTAGTATTTTTACTGAGTTAATTAACAAGATCCATATCCCATTATATAAACCTCTTGGCAAAGGCATCTAACAGTCACTATCTTATTTTAATAACTGCAATCTTTTCTTACAGCTTATCTACCAGCAGAGTCAATGCTACAAATTTTGCTTCCTTCTTTAAGTGCTGACTGTGCAACATTTTTTACATGGACCTTGATCTTCACTAAATCGGACAAAAGCAGGGGCACGAGATAGAATGTGTACCGAGTGTGCAGTGAACAATTCGAGGTTGAGAAGAACAAACAGACAACAACTTTTGGATTTAAATGTTGTCAACCAAAACAGGCTATACTGTGCACTCATGGCAGATTCATATTAAGCCCCCTGAACTTCAGAAGCTAAAGTTATATGCAAACCCAGCATAATTCACATATGGTACACTGTATTCATAGTGTAAATACAAAAATATTAAGACACACTGAAATATCTTTTAAGATCTCTGTTTATTTTTTTCGTATTTTTTTCCTTAGTCTTGTAAATAACTTAATATTTGTACCAAATTGATTTCCGTGTTCCTTGTAATTTTTTGTTTTGTATGAATGCCATAATGTAGGCAATTATGAATGCAATTACCTCTTTTGTTCTTTTGTCTTTATGAATATCTGATCTTTACCTTTTTAAAGGCCTGTGGGTTAATGTTAGAACTTTTAAAGAAATACTGTAAGCCTAGTAATATTTTGCCAGTTAAGTAAAATCAAATTTTGCAGGAAGAAAATTCCTTACAAACCAGTTGTTTTGAGAAAGGACTTCTCAGATGCTTTTATAGAAGTATAGCAAAGACCAAGCCTTGAAGACTCAGATAATTCAGTAGTCTCCTAAGATAGAGAAAGCACCCTTTATTTTGAGAAAATGAGGTCATAATAATCGTTACTTTACAAAATATGGTAACTAAAATAAAAGCCTTCTTTTGCCCAAGGAAATTATGAGGAAAAGAAAACAAAGAAGATGAGGAGAGAAACAAATGGTCAAATATCTGCATCTGACGTCCTTCCCTGGAGTTTCATTTCAGTGAACAGAAAATGTGTTCATGGTTTGTTGGGTATTCACGTATTGCCACCAGTCCTGACTTTCCATCTAAGAATGTGAAAAGTCCTTCTTTCAAACTGCTCTAAACCAACCCAAGGGCCAGCTCTTTGATTCCTCTTTGGTGTGGATGAACTCTGTAAGTGTCAGCTTGAGGAGGCAGCTAAGGAATCTACTTAGAAAAACAGAGTGCTTTGTAGCAAGACCTGCATAAGAGAAAACTCTATGCCCACTCAGGCTTTGAATGAATCTAAACAACAGCAAAAAGTCACAGAGATCCAAGGTTGAGGTGAGATTGAGCTTTACCCACACAGAAAGTGACAACATCACAAGTTACACTGTCCTCAGAACTGAATGCTAATCCCTAGTGACAAGCAGCAATTGAGTGAATTTGGCCTATGAGACAGAAACAGCAGGCCACCCCCTACCCTGCCATTAGGACACATAAGCCACAACCTCTCCCTAGAGATTATATAGTCATCATTATTTGGGATCACAAAATACCACCTATTTGGAGTTAAAAAATGGGTGTAATACACTATTTCTCCACGATTCTTTTGTTTCTTAAATTTCTTTCTGAGTATACATACACAAAGCATCTAATAATTACAGTGAAACTAGATGATGATGATGATGATGATTATTATTATTATTTTTAGATGGAGTCTCTCTCTGTTACCCAGGCTGGAGTGCAGTGGCACGATCTTGGCTCACTGTAACCTCTGCCTCATGAGTTCAAACGATTCTCCTACCTCAGCCCCACTGAGTAGCTGGGATTACAGGTGCCTGCCACCATGCCTAGCTATTTTTTGTAGTTTTAGTAGAGACGGGGTTTCACCATGTTGATCAGACTGGTCTCGAACTCCTGACCTCAGGTGATCTGCACACTTCAGCCTCCCAAAGTGCTGGGATTACAGGCATGAGCCACTGTGCCTGGCCAATTATTTTTGTAATTAGTTCAAAATTGGTCTACTAAATCAAAAGGCTATGGCTAACTCACGTATTTGAAGACTGCTAATACGCCTATCATTATACAACTATTTTGTAATCATCATTTAAATGTTCTTGCCAGCAAAATATATAAGGGAAAAAATTAACTTCCCCAAAGAACTATAAAATGGAACCCCCCCAAAAAAAGCCATCAGAGTCAGCTATGTTGTTTTAAGAAGATACTTTATATTCTCTTTTCCTTCAACCTCAAACAGGATTTGAGGCATAAACTCAAGTTGCTGTTATAGGCAACATTTATTGAGCACTTGATATTAATAGGGCCCTCTGTGTATTCTGCTTTCCAATGCATCTTCTGATTAAATATATTCACTCAACATATATATTTTGCTCACTGTCAATTACGTGCCAGGAACTTTGCTAGTTACTGGATAAAGAGTAATGTCCTAGACTAGACAGTATCAAAGAGGAATCTTTGACATCATCTAGACACACCAAAGAGGAATCAAAGAGCTGCCCCTTGCATTGGCTTAGAGCAGTTTGAAAGAAGGACTTTTCACATTCTTAGATAGAAAGTCAGGATTGGTGACAATACATGAATACTCAACAAACCATGGAACGCATTTTCTGTTCACTGAAATGAAACTCCAGGAAAGGACATCAGATACTATCTCTGTCCTCATTCAGCTTAACTTTTGATGGAGAATGCAGACACAAAAGAAAGCAAACTGATAAATAATAAAATAACTCCAATTTCTAGTATTAACATAGAAACACATAAGAGATAAAACACATAAAAGAATTTATAAAAGAATTTTCTTTAGTTTGGGCAGTCACGGAAGACCTCCAAGAAAAACATCTTTAACCTGAGGCCCAAAGTGAGAAAACAATGTAATAAGTTTGAGTGAAGTATAGGGTAAGGGGTGAGCAGAGCATGCCAAGCAAAGGGCATGCTTTATACCAAACACCCAAGGCCAGAAAGAGCTTGGGGTCATTCAGAACTGAAGGAAAAAATAGTTTGGCTTGAGTGTGAGAAACTAGAAGGAGTGCAGCAAAAGACCTATTTGGCAAGATACGTGCCAAGCAACCATGAAGAGTTTTGTGAGCCATGGAAAAAATATGTATTATATTTTAAGTTCAGTAGGAAACCCCTACAGAATATAAAACAAAAGAATGAGGCAATCCAAATTAGGTGCTGAGGAGGTCACAGTTGCGGCACTGTGGAGATTGGGCAGGAGGGACACAGGATGGAAAAAGTCATAGATAGACTATATGCTCTGGGAGCAATCTAGGCAGGAGATAACCGGCATTTGACGAAGGAGGTGGTACCACCATTAGATGGAGGAGATAGAAGAAAGAGGATGAAGTTAGATTTTGGAAATCCAATCAGCAGGTCTATTCATGAATTCAATGTTGGGGTGTGAAGGGGGAAGAAATCAAGGATAATTTCTTTGCAGAGAAAAGAGTAATTTGAAGTTTGGTAAACTTTATTTAGATATCTTTGAGAAATCCAAGTGGAGATGAATCACTTAAAAGGTAGGCAAGTCTAAAGCACACAGAAGAGGCCTGGACTAGAGACCTCATTACCATGAAATGGAATTGAAATCCATGAGAACTGAAGAGACTGCCCAAGGAGAGCAAATAGTAAAAATAAGAATTTTTAATATGTTGTGGGGAACACCAGACAGCCCTTTGACATACGTGATGTTACATTATTACTTATCACAAAATGCTGAAACTAAAACTTAGTAAAGGTTACACAACTTGACCAAGGGTTATACAACTTTTATGAAACTCAAAGTTCATTTCAGTTCAGAGCCAAGCTCTGACACAAAGTAATTCAAACCCAGACTCCAATCGAACAACACCAAACAAGCAAACAACAACAATCAAACCCCACCCACAGTTCTGATTGCATTTTTTCAGGAATCTTGATTATAATTTACCTAAAATTTCTGAGCATGACAGGTTATATGTTTAGTACATTTCCTAAGTTTAAACCGATACATTATGGAAGATAGCACCATCTGGTTTCTCACATTCATCTATGGAGAAACCCTGTTTACTAATTCCTTACAAAGTGAAGGAGCTGGCTCCCCACAGAGCTAACATATGTGACCTTCTAGGCATCACTTTATACAGCTGCCACTGTATTCACCATTAAAATATAAGACCTTAATTGCTATTGCTTCTTGTTTACTACAGTTTAGAAAGATTATTGGTTTGTGTTGTGTGGAAAGTTAAATCACTCATCCTTAAAATTTCAAGTCAATCTAATTTATATTTAATACATGCCATGGGGTACTTATTTCTCAAATAAGTTATCAGTGAACATAAAACAGGTTTGTGGTTTTAATTTTTAGTTTCCAAAAGTTAGTGAGGTTCAAAAAAGTTGTAAAAAGGCTAATCATTATTTTAAAGATTTCATTTCCATCCCATTCCACAACGTGGTTTAGTTTAAATGTGGTTTTGCAGTCAAAACTTTCTGAATAAGAATTTGAAGAAAGTTCTGAACAAATATTCTTCATGTTTTTAAGAAGATTTGCCATAATCACATTTCTAACAACTTTCAACAATGTAAAAACAGGCTACCTTGAGGATATAAGAATAAAATGATACACTACCTTCTTGAGATTCCAGGGATTGAATAGAAGCACATTCACAAGACTTCTTGAATATACAATGCTGCCTGGAATAGGTTATAAAAATCCATTTCCCATATTATTAAAACCTTAAAAGTTTGAAATATTCGTGTTCAGAGTTATACATGTATTATAAAAGCTTCAGAAACTGAAAACCTCATTTTTGATCCAGGGATTTTCATATGGTTCGATGGATGGTAACTACTACAGTAAAATATGAGCATTTTGACCCTCCACAAAAAGACTGGAATATATTACTAACTAAGTCTGAATAGATCATATGGGTCTATCCAGGAGCCTATTTTAAAAGTTGACATATTTTCAAATGCAATCCAGTAGACCCAATCTGAACTCTGTAAAATGCATATGCACAGGAACAAATGTGTCACACTTGAAGCACAATACATTATTCACAAACATACCCCAAGCATTTCTTACAGATTTATGGAGTAATTTATATGGAAAAATACATACATCTCAAGATTTTCATCCCATTCCAGCTACCTTACACTCATACCACTCTAACCAATGTATTCTAAAAAGTAAACATAAAAAAGAAAGTAAATCTGTGGCTTATAGTGGGGAAAAAATATTTACGAAAAGATGAGCTGAAACTTATTCAGAAAATGATGTTTAATATGACAATGACTAAGACCAATATTTCCTCTTATAATATGATAATCAGTTGCAAATATTGAACTTAGTACTTATAGTTTTCACTACTCCTCAGACAAAAAAAGTTACGCATATCTAAGGTATCATATTAGTAAATTTGTAAGTAGGCCAAAACAGTAAAAGAAGAGGATTAAGTTCCTCTGCCTAAAGGTAATGCACCTGGATTTAATAGCTACTGACTGAATTGAGTTTAATTTTGTTTTTGCAGCAGGAATAATGGCTTCTCAGGGAATTTCAGCCTTTAATAAGAATAGTACATTCAACAAAAGGAATATATTTAGATCTCTTCACTGACCCCCTAATTGAAATAGTTTTTGTTTTATAATTTTAGAATTATTATACAAATGAGTTAAGTATTTTACCTTCTCAAGTCTTTATTTTCTTATCTTTAGAAAAAATATCAAGAAAGATTAAATGAGTTAAAGATGTATTGAGAATGCCTACAGCTCTGCTGAGAATTGCACGTATTGCTGCTTCTTCTAATTTAGATTAAATGCAAAGAAGCACTTTCTGATACTGCTTTCTTTGATATAAAAAGTATTTATAAAGGGAGGTAGTGGATTTTTGCTCTGAAAACTTCTTTAAAAAACCTTATTTTTCTTTGTTTGTGACTGTGTACAAATGGCCTTGTCAATAGACAAGGAAATTACTAGATCCAGCTCTAAAATAATGAGAAAATCCCATAGCCAATTGCCACAAACTGTTATTATTTTATAGTCACAAATAATTCTAGATGATCTTTCATGGTTCTGTTAGAGCTACTATCCCACTGTAAATCAGAAAACGACAATCCAGTTATTATGGATGCTTCTCTTTAAAAAGCTATCTAATGACAGACACTGAAATCACCTCAAGGGACAGTTGCCTGGCTCAGGTTTTCTTTGTTTTCTTCTCAGAATTATATATATGGCATGAGATCACCCCCACATATTGTTATCAACTCCTGCAAAAAAAAAAATACACAAATACACACATAAGGATTTAATAAGGAGTGTATCTGTTTGGAAGGAAGATAACCATTCTTAGAGTCGACCATGTGAATGATGCTATAAAGCATAAAAATGAAGTGAGTAGAAAGGTCATTAATATTCTGAATTTGAAACATAAATACCCAAATCCACATGGCATGTATAAGCAGCATACTGAGATTTATTAGCCCATTTGTTCAGAGTCCATTGTTTCATGGCAGAAAATAATAGTGATGAGATTCACATATTTACAGCATCTGTTTGATCTACAGGATTTGAACAAATCAGGAATTTGAATCAAATAAAGGATAACACAAGTCCCTTACCATCCTAGGAGAAAGGAGATAATAAAACCATGGATAGAAGATGGTTAAGCTACTAAAAGCTTTAGGGCACCAGGCCTGGGAGGATATTTAGTCATCCACAATATATTAATCAGTGCCGGTAACTCCTGATGTAAGCCAAAATGGAAATTTCAAAAGCGGAGCATTTTACTTGATGGGAAGTACAGTTTTCTATTTGAATAAAAGTTGATTCTGCTCATTTGTATCAAAGACAAATAGAAAGAAATGGGTACCTTTATGGCTGAACTATTCAGAGTAAAGATTTGCAGAGACTTTGAGTGGAAGCTCAAACTCTAGGAGTCAAGAATGTCCTTAATGATGTGGGCATCACCAAATCAAGGGTTAAACCTGAGCACCTAAAAGGCCCTCACCCACATTATCTTCTAGAAGCATGATTCTCATATTTCAAGATGCAGCAATGCAAATCCATTCTCTTCTATTCACTTGTTTCTTGACCTTGGGCAAGTGGTAACTTCTTTAACCCAAATGATATTAAGATGAAATGAAACACTGCATTTAAAGCACTTAAGAGTGCTGGGCACATATTAAGTATTTTAATAAGTGTATTAATGAGAGATGTAGTTAAGAGCTTCTTTCTCCAGAACGATTCTCTGTGCCAATCAATTTTAATAGAGACAAGTGTAGAGTGAAAAGAAGAATTCACAATCCCCAGCAAACAAGACTATCCTGGGAGACAGGCAATGATCACAGTGGAAAAACCCGGAACAGAACAGAGGTGTAAGAGGACATTAAGGAACTAAGGAGGGGACAAAACAGAAAGAGGATTTAACAGACAGAGGTTTAAGAGGACATCAAGGAACTCAGGACGGGACAAAAAGAAAGAGGATTAAACATATCAGAAAAGCTGGGTATATAAAAAGAGAGAGAAAAAAACGTTAAAAAAAACCAGTTTATTTGATCACATTAAAATTAAAGGCTACTTTATGGAAAATATATGTCAGAACAGAGTTAAAACACAAACCTAAAGTGGCTAAACAAAAATCAACACTAGAAAGTGCTTTCTCTACAACTTCATTAAAGAAGTCTTTCAATCACTAAGGAAAAAAAAAATGTGCCTTAGAAGGAAAAAAAATAGTCAAATTCATAAACTCATAATTCAGAAAGAATGAAAAAAGGTCCATATGCATATCAAAAATGTTCAACCTCACTTGTAAACAAAGAATTGCTTTTTAAAGCAACAATGAGAAGCCTTTTCTTTTTTATTTTAAAATCAGAAACCTTTTTTTTTAAGTACCCATTACCATTGAGGTAAAATAAGCATTTTTTTTTCTACATTGCTATTGTGAGTATAAATTGAGTGAAAGATTCTTTAGGATAATTGAGAAGAAATCTAAATATGGTTAAAATTATGACCTTGAAATGATGACCAGGCAGTGGAGCACACAGTTAAACTACCTTCCCCAGCTTACCTATCAATTTGGTGTGGTTTGTCTGTGACCACATTCTAGCAATGGAGCATGAGTAGATTTGAGGCCACTTCCTGGTGGGGCCCCTATAAAGCTTCCATGCAATGCAACGTTCTGCTTCCCTTCCCCAATCTGTTGGCTGTATGTCATCTCCCAAAGTGACCACTGAAGGCATGCACTGACAAGGGTAAAACCTGTCACCATGATCCTGGAATGTGAAGAATGGCATTCTTTCTGTGCTACCCCCCAAAACCACACTTCACCATGATTGATCTTTGTGTGAACAAAAAAGCATACCCTGCTAAACACTAATACTTTGGGGTTTAATTGTTATAGCAGCTATTGCAACTAAAATAGATCTTTATTTTCACTTCTACAATTAATCCTAATTATATTTAAGGATACATACCCATACACTAACTATAATACGAGGAAAACATAACAATTAGCAAAAAAAAAAAAATTTTTTTTAATTAGCAGGAGAACATTCTTTTAATGGAATATCTCACAGGAATTAAAATCATGTTTGATTTTATGGGGAAATGTATACAGACCATTAGATCTGTAGTCTGTAAGACTTATGATCACAATTTACACATATCCTATATAACCACAGTTATTTTGGAATGTTGTAGTTATACAAGTAATTTTACATTAACTATTTTTTATCAAAAAATTTTAGTTAAATTCAGAAAAACACCTCATGAATATTACATTAGATGATGAGGGGAAAGAAGAAAAGAAAGAAGAGGAAAAGGGTCAAAGTTTGTGTATACAATAATATACTTCACAATTTTGCCATGGCTGCCTTTTGCACACGAGGATAAATCTTCCCAAGCAGTGTGCTACCTACCAGTGGGGCACAGATGTGCTGAGATATTAATCTTCTCAGTCCTGGGCAGTTTGGCAAGGCCCAAGGCCGTGGAAGCCCCCAGGCGGTCTCCTCAAGTAACCCAAGCACTGGGGATAAGGTAACAGCAGCCTTGCTAACCAAAGCCTGGGTGTTTCGTTATACATTTTCTCTCCGTTTAAATCAAACAGAGCTGATGTGTTTCGTATACAAAATCAAAGAGAAAATTAACAAAACATTTAAAAAGTATGCTACATTCATAAATATACTGCAATATGTTATCAGTCAGAAAATAACTAGAAAATGAAACAGATTTTTCTTATTTGACTGTGTTTTGATGAGCATGAATGAAGTATCTGAAGATAAAACACTTTCTAAAGCTCTAGGACACATACTGAACTTGACAGAATATTAGCATATGAATGAGAGGGGAGTACATTTAAAAGAGTTTCTTATCCTAGTCTACCACGATGTGATATTTAATGAGCGCCAATGAGTACATTGGTCCCATTGAAATATACTTCATGAACATAAAACTGTATGCTAAATGCTTTGCCAGAAATAAAAGAAACCCCAACATCATCATTCACACCTGCTAGTGATGATTAAATAAGAACAACAACAAAAAAAAAACGACAAAAAGACCAGCATTGCAACGTAGTCTCACAGAGAATTATACATTACTCTTCCCCTTGCATGTTCCACCCCACCACCCCCCAAAAAAGAAAAAAAAATACGGTGAATTAGTCTTAGGTTTTCATCTTATTTTCCAGACATTATAGTTAGTATACTACATTTTTAAAGTGAAAAAAGATAAATTTAGATTTTCCTTAGAAATGTTCTTGTGGTAAATTAGAAACAGAAATACATTAAGGAACCAATTTTCTGCTTTGGAAATATGTATTTTTTTAAAGCCCTTAAACCCAGAAATGACCTAGAATTTGTAGAGATCCTCAATTCTGGAGAGAATCGTGGCAGGAAAAGCATTCCTGCATCCAGAGAAGTAAAGAACTTCTCTGCCCATCCCCAATAAAACAGACGAGTGCAAACAGCTATCTACAGACCAGGGTGGCCTGGGTGGATCCTAAATGGAGTCGCTGGGTGCCCTTCATTGGTGGGTCCAGCATCCTGCACTCTCCTCACATGACACTTGGCACCTTGTGCTGCATGATGACTGCCTGTTCACTGATCTGTATTCTCCAGTGAATGATAACTGCCCTCCGTGTGGAAAGAACTCATGTCTCTAAAGTCCATCATTGTATCCTCAGCTACTAGCCTTCTTCTATTTGTACCTATACTCAATAAACATGTGTGTATTAATGAACTCATTCATTTACTCATACAATCCACAAATAGTTACTTCACCGCTATCATGTGGCAGGTACTAACTCAAGCACACTGGGGATAAGGTAACAAATAAAATACAGCATTTTGTAGCAAAATACAGCCTAGGAGACAGCAAAGAAATCAGTAGAGAGAGAAGCACTGTTTTCAAGGAGGGTAGCAGCAGAACAATAAGCTCCATCTTGCACTGGCTCTTTAAGACCTTAGGGAAAGGAGACTAGAGACACATGTAAAAGGCCCCAGGAACTCCCAGTACAGGAATAGGAGATGCTGATTAGAAAATTATGATGGTACAGTATCTACAAGCAGGTGAAATGTGAGCACAAATGGTAATATGACCTAACTAGTAACCACAGAATAGTGAGGCCTCAGGAGGTTGACGTTATATAAGACATTGATCACACTGTCATGTATGCACACAAAAGCCTTAATCATGGAATATTCAGAAAGAAATATCTCCACTATATGAAATATATCAGTTTTTGCTGTTCATAAACCCAGACACTGACCTTTTTTTCCAACTTTTAAGTTCAGGGGTACACGTGCAGGATGTGCAGGTTTGTTACATAGGTAAACATGTGCCATGGCAGTTTGCTGCACAGGACATACCATCACCCAGGTATTAAGCCCAGCATCCATTAGCTATTCTTCCTAATGCCCTTCCCCTGACCCCCTGCCCTCTGACAGCCCCCAGTGTGTGTTGTTCCCCCTCCATGTGTTCTCATCGTTCAACTTCCACTTAAAAGTGAGAACATGTGGTATTTGGTTTTGGGTTCCTGCATTAGTTTGCTGAGGACAATGGCCTCCAGCTGCCTCCATGTCCCTGCAAAGGACATGATCTCATTCCCTTTTACAGTTGCATAGTATTCCCTGGTGTATATTTACCACATTTTCTTTATCCAGTCTATTATTGATGAGCATTTAGGTTGATTCCATGTCTTTGCTATTGTGAATAGTGATGCGATGAACATACGCATGCATGTATCTTTATAACAGAATGATTTATATTCCTTTGCGTATATACCCAGTAATGGGATTGATAAACCCAGACATTTAGCTAAAATAAAATCTGGAGCAAATTTTTTCCTTCAGTATTTCAAATGTTCTTCATGCTTTAACAAGGTACATAAAATTTCAAGTTAGAAGTCATTTAACAATATTGGTTGTCAAAAAGAAAGTGAATCTAGCACCTAAGAAATGCTGCTTCTTCTACACATGTGTCCTATAGTTTGTGATACCTTTAATTATAACATAAAATAAAACATGAAGACAGATAAGAAGAAACAGAAAACTAAAGACTAACCAAAATGTGTGTTAATACAATTTGCTAAAATATGAGCATCAAACACAAAGTACTCATTTAGAAAGATGGATAACAGCAAGCTTTGAAACAAAAACAAGGAGACGGGAAGTCTTGTTTAATACAAGTGAAAGTATAAACATGTTCACTGTCTCTGGAATGCAATCTGGCAGAGCATATTGAAATTAAGGATGCCTATTCCCTGACATACAGAACTCTGATTTTAAGGTATGAAATCCAGATAGACTCAGAAAAGTCCAAAATGTTCAGTGCTGCATTATTGTGGTAGCAAGGGGTTGGGGACAGTTTAAGTTTTCATCAGTAAAGGAATGAAAGTTAAAATGTAGTAGATGCATGTGATGGATATTATGCAGCAATTTAAAATAATAAATCAGATTGTTCTCTTAGAGTATTATAAATCTTAAAAACAAAAATAAATTTAACAAATAAAGTAAAGCCTATAGTACAGTAACATTTGTGAAAATTAAAACCTCTATGTCCACAAACAAATACTGCCTATTTTATAAGAATTCAAAAATAGTTGAGAACATATATGGAACATATTACTAGAGTGGATGGTAGAAATAAGGGATAAAGGAAAATAGATTAAATGAATAAAATGAGAAGATCTGGAATGGACCAGCCATGGCAATTGTTATGAAACTAATACTAGAGTTAACACAACTCTCTGCACCTGCAGATATTAGACACATGTACTATATCAGTACATACAAGCATATAAGACCCGTTTGTGTTTTCCCCCTTCCTGAATCACTGTGTATATCCATATCACATATCCAGTATGTAGACAAATACAGATACAGATTCATTTATAGATAAAGACATAGACATAGGTTAGATATCACCTGACCCACTGAAGTTTTGTATGATTATATGGACCAAGGACATTCCCAGGATTCAAGGCTTTCAGTGCTAAAACTAGCAAAGTCACAGGAAAACTGGATGACTTGACCATACTACTTGTTCACCTGAAGAACAAGTTAGATAGCACACCCTCACCTCTGCAATAAGAGCTTCCTCCCACAGATCTCTACTATTGGCTTTCACCCCATGCTTTAAAGCAAGCTGTTTTTCGGTGGCTCAAGCCTGTAATCCCAGCACTTTGGGAGGCTGAAACGGGCGGATCACAAGGTCAGGAGATCGAGACCATCCTGGCTAACACGGTGAAACCCCGTCTCTACTAAAAAATACAAAAAACTAGCCGGGCGAGGTGGCGAGCGCCTGTGGTCCCAGCTACTCCGGAGGCTGAGGCAGGAGAATGGCGTAAACCCGGGAGGCGGAGCTTGCAGTGAGCTGAGATCCGGCCACTGCACTCTAGCCCGGGCGACAGAGCAAGACTCCGTCTCAAAAAAAAAAAAAAAAAAAAAAGCAAGCTGTTTTTATACAGGGTTTTAGGCGCTTTGGAAGTTCAGTGCTAGAAAATCTCATGCACCAAAAAGAAAATAATTTCAGATATGCGAGATGTAAAACTAATTGTGTGCATGCAAAATTGTATTCAAATAATCACACGGTTGAAAAGAAATCACATATTTATTCATTACCTAAATTATCAAGACTCTAAATTATATTAGACACCACTGTGAAATCATTAATAAGATGTACTCCCTTGTCAAAGTTTTTATAGCATATAGTTTTGAGAAAACACAAATGGAAAAGTATGAATAGTAAAATACTGATTCCATAAGTCAGAAAATCATAAAATTTTTATTATATTTTAGTCACTATCTTGTTCACTTTCTATTGAAGCCAATACACAGAATTGTTTCATTCACCTCTTCATATAAAAATTGCATTGACATTATATAAAATAACCTTATTTTTACCACCCAAAATCTAAACTAAAAGGCATGTAACTATTTTTTCATTTAATTTTTTTATTTTCCTCCTCAAAACAAAAGTCTCCACTAGCCTCTTGGTGAATATTACTCTTTTATAACTTATAAAATTTTATGGCATATTTCAGAGACCAGAACAAACTGTGCTTACCAATAAATAAACTAGTATATTTTATTTCCTTCAAAAGAAGGTGACGGTGTCTGTATGAATGAGTGTGATTTCTTGCACCTTGGATAACATTTAAATATATAGCAAAAATAGTTTGTTTTCATTCACTGTTATGAGCATTCACACACTCCAGGAATGAGAGGTATGAAAGTTCACTCCAGAAATGATCGAATCACCATAAACCTTTACATATTTGATACATGAGCAATTTTTTACTTTTGGAAGCTATCCAAGGGGGAGCAACATAACCTATGATGTCAATAATGGTTTAAAATCAAAAGTGTGAAAACATTACTATATATTTAATTAGAGTCCTCATTTTGGTCTAATATTGTTTTCTCTAGATTTTGTATTTGGTAATGCTATAAGAAAGTGAGTTTTGAGCTTTATCTTCCTTAGAGGAGAAAAATATCTATTCCTTTCTTATTTCTCTTGAGGGCAGAAAGGAAGTGCAATATCTCACTGTACTCATAACCAGACCCAAAGATATGGTTGCCAGGGAAGATAGCATCATGGCTCACTGCAGTCAAATTCAGTAGCCAACATCTGCAGGCAAATTCTACCAAAAGGAGGTCACAACAACAAAAACCTTCAAAACACCTCAACAAATTAGTTGAAGGAGAAATAAATCAAAGCACAATGAACATCCTGAAAACCTGAAAAGAGATAACTAGCTATATGCATGCTTTGGCTGTACCATAACATTTTCCTGATACTTTAGATCAGTCCAAGTAGCCTGTGTCCAAACACAAGTCAGATGCACCCCTTAAAGTGATTCTAATAAAAGCATTCTCCCCAAGAGTCTTTAGCAAGCCAAGACAAAGCATGTGGGAAATTGGAGAGAGGAGGAGGGGTGCTTGCTTTTGGTCTAGTACAGCAATGATTGCTCTGATAAGTCATGAGAGTTGACAATGTAGTCCAGTCTACAAAGTCTCCAAGAGCCAAAAAGATACTTCCTTCCCCAACCAACCCTCCACAACCCACAAAAAAAGGATGTGAAGGATAATGAGTATAAAACTTAAAACTCTGTGTATTCTCTCTACAGTTTGCCCAGAGTTTCCCTCATTCATAGATTTCTCTATTCCTAATCAAGAGAATAAAATAAAACAAGCTAAAATAATTTTGAACTGTATTTCACCATGATGGCTTTTGCTTTTAGCTTTCTCGAAGAACTGTATTGTGTATTTTGACACATTTTCTGCTAAACACACATATTTTAATGATTCATGTTCCCTTTTATTATTTGATTAATGTTCTAATAGGTTGTCATGCGGTTTAAGCCAATGGAAATTTTTTTATCAGATCAGATAGAATTTCTACATGAGTAAATGTTCTATTCTTTTAAATTATGGTTACCTTTCAAATTGCATATGCTTTCATTCACAATTTAACCATTTGATAAAGGGCTATTTTTATACAGTAAATTTGAAAATCTAGATAATCACTAATATATTCTTATTTCAACAACATCATTAGTAATTAATTGTTCACTCTTACAGCACATAATTATTGAACACCTAGAATATGCCAGTTCTGGGATTATATTAATAAATCAAAAATATGTTTTTTGTCCTAATGGAGCTAACAGTCTGGCAAATTGAAAAAATAATTTTTTAACAAAAGCAAGATTAAGCAAATAAATTTTCAGTAATAGTATTTTAAACTCTAAAATATTAATTAAAGTATTTCTGGCAAACCAAGCTTTGTTGTACCCACAGAAATATCGAAGGATGGATGATTTTATTGTAAGTGAAGCTAGGCTATATCTTTCTGGGATTACCTTTCCAGGATCGTAGTTTTGCTTCATTTTTTAAGATACTACTGTACTTCCCAAACAAGAATGCCTAGAAAACTATACAATACATTAAACCATCAAATTTCTTGTCCCAAATCTTGTGTATAACATATGTACAGCAATACTTTCATAGAAAAAAATCATACTTTAGATTCAAAAGATTTAAATTTAGAACATTTCAAAAATCACTTATTATGATGATTATTTTAATACCATATTTTTCAGTATACTTCACTTTTGGAGAAATAATGATCCGGGCATTTTCTTTTCCCTTTAGCACATTGATAGTGTCCTGTCCAAGTTTGGAAAGGAGAAAGGTGCCAACTATTCATGCTGTATAGCTTTTGCTCTACTAAGATTTCTCACACCTCCCTAAGATCAACTATTGCTCCATCATTACTGTCCACTACACACAGGGTACAAGTACTTCAGACCCACTTACCTATTATTAAAGCCAATACAATTTACTTACTGATCACTATGTTTAAGGAATTTTTAGATACTATCATAAGACTTAAAAGAGAAGAAAAAAAGAAAGTTAGGAAAGAGATTACATTTACGACAGAGAAAAAGGAAAGATCTAAGAGTATGTTTTCTTAACTAGTGCCTAAAAGATCACCTGGGATATCATAATTTCCATGTACATTAGCTAAATTAATGGACAAACAAATTGCATTAGAAATTAACTCTAAGAAGCAGAAGTTAATAAGAAAGGCTCTGTGAAATACTCCAGGTGAAACAAGGAAAGCCAAACTCACATAACCTCTCAAGTTGGTGATACATATCAGAAAAGGAAAAATACACTCCACAGACACTAAGAATGGTATGTCTAAACTCATTCATATTAAATTACTTATTGTGCATATACATATACTCTGAACATACAATATTCCAGACACTGGAGGTCCAGCAATGAACAAAAGCAGTCCAAATATCAGCCCTCATGACATATACATTCCAGAATGATGACAGATAACAAAATAAAGTATGACAGGACTTTTGCTTCAGCCCATGAATGATTAACTGCTCTAGGAATGATCTACGTGCAAAAACAAAACTCAAAACAGAAAATTATATATATATGAAATAACTGTTTTCAGACATTGGATATCAGACAGCCTAGGATAAAAATGAGTCAAAAAATTACTCCAGCTTACTGATTCAATTCTATCCCCATCAAGCTACCATTGACTTTCCTCACAGAATTAGAAAAAAACTATTTTAAATTTCATATGGAACCAAAAAAGAGCCTGTATAGCCAAGACAATCCTAAGTAGAAAGATCAAAGCTGGAGGTATCATGCTACCTTACTTCAAACTATAGTATAAGGCTACAGTAACCCAAACAGCATGGTACTTGTACCAAAACAGACATATAGACCAATGGAACAGAAAAGAGGCCTCAGACATAACGCCACACATCTACAGCCATGTCATCTTTGACAAACCTGACAAAAATGAGCAATGGGCAAAGGATTCCATATTTAATAAATGGTGTTGGGAAAACTGGCTAGCCATATGCAGAAAACTGAAACTGGACCCCTTCCATACACCTTAGGCAAAAATTAACTAAAGATGGATTAAAGACTTAAACATAAAACCTAAAACCATAAAAACCCTAGAAGAAAACCTAGGCAATACCATTCAGGACATAGGCATGGGCAAAGACTTCATGACTGAAACACCAAAAGCAATGGGAACAAAAGCCAAAACTGACAAATGGGATTGAATTAAACTAAAGAGCTTCTGCACAGCAAAAGAAACTATCATCAGAGTGAACAGGCAACCTATGGAATGGGAGAAATTTTCTGCCATCTATCCACCTGACAAAGGGCTAATATCCAGAATCTACAAGGAACTTAAATAAATTTACAAAAAAAAAAAAAAAAAGTGGGTGAAGGATATGAACAGACACTTCTCGAAAGAAGACATGTATATGACCAACAAACATAAGAAAAAAAAGCTCATCATCACTGGTCATTAGAGAAATGCAAATCAAAACCACAATGAGATACCATCTTACACCAGTTAGAATGGCGATCATTAAAAAGTCTGGAAACCACAGATGCTGGAGAGGATTTGGAAAAATAGGAATGCTTTTACACTGTTGGTGGGACTGAAAATTAGTTCAACCATTGTGGAAGACAGTGTGGTGATTCCTCAAGGATCTAGAACCAGAAATACCATTTGACCCAGCAATCCCATTACTGGGTATATACCCAAAGGAGTATTAATTATTCTACTATAAAGACACATGCACACATATGTTTACTGCAGCACTGTTCACAATAGCAAAGACTTGGAACCAACTCAAATACCCATCAATGTTAGACTGGATAAAGAAAGTCTGGCACATATACACCATGGACTACTATGCATCCATAAACAAGGATGAGTTCATGTCCTTTGCAGGGACATGGATGAAGCTGGAAACCATTATTCTCAGCAAATTAACACAGAAACAGACACAGTGTATGTTCTCACTCACAAGTGGGAGTTGAACTATGAGAACACATGATGGACACAGGGAGCGGAACATCACACACACCAGGGCCTGTCAGGGGGTGGGGCACTGGGGGAGGGATAGCATTAGGAGAAATACCTAATGTAGATGACGGGTTGATGTGAGCAGCAAACCACCATGGCATGTGTATACCTATGTAACAAACCTGCATGTTCTGTACAGGTATCCTAGAACTTTAAAAACTTTAAAAAGGCAAATTCCATGATTCAGCTAATAGAGCTTACCAATCCATTGAACTGAAAAGACAGATGAGAGAATTCAGGAGATGGGTAGAATTTGTGGAGCAGAATACCCCACGGGGAGAGACCGTGCAAAGAAATAGCTTGGAATCACAGAAGGATCTTCTCATTATTTGGTAGAGTACTATTCTGTGCCATTGTGGGGTAAAACTCCATGAAGCTGAGGAATAAGCAGGTGAAAGTGGTAGGTCACATAATTCCTAGAACTTGCATAGGGAATCATTTGTGTTCCTGCCAGAGAGAATGAAGAGACTTTTTAACTACCCAGTGCGTTCAACCAAGGCCTCAAGAAGGTTATATCTTCATGGAGGATAAGTTATACCTAGAGTAAATGCTGTTCCAGGCTTATTATAAAACCTTTCAAAGCAAGCCTCAAAAGTATCCATCTATATCAAAAATAACTTACTTTGTGTACATTCATTTCCCATTGCTATATAACAGTTGCCACAAATTTATCAGCATAATTCTGGCTGCAACGAAGATGTCAGGCAAGCTACTGTATCAACTGAGGCCTCGCCTGGGGAAGAGTCTGCTTCCAAGCTCACTAAAATTGTTTGCAGAATCCATTCTGTTGTGGTTAGAGGAATGGGAGCCCTGGGTTTTGCTTGCTGTCATCTGGAGGCCATCCTCAGATCCCGGGTACCACCTGCAGTTCCCTGCCCAATAGCCTGACCAATATGGCCACTTTCTTCAACAAGCCTGCAAGGAAAGCCTACAGTTCCAATCTGATAAGATGGAGTTTTATAATATAACAGGAATGACACTGCATCACCTTTGCCATAAAACATAACCAATGAGGAAAGTGACATAACATTACCTTTACCACATTCTATTGATTAGACGTACTCATGGGGATAAGATTATACAAGAGCATGAACACCAAGAGACAGGGGTTATGGAGCCACCCTGAAGTCTGTCACCTACAATGTGGAGTAACAAAGTCCAAACCCTTTAAATGAATACAAGACAACCTAATATTCAATAATGTGAAATTTACAAGATCATTGGATTGGTCAACATTACTAAGCATGAAAAAGTTGGAAACATGACTCATAACCTAAAGAAAAGTCAATCTGTAAAAATAGGTCCTAAAATGGCAGAGATTATAGAATTATCAGATAAGGGCATAAAATGGCTACTACAAATCTTACAAATATTCTCAAAAATGTTAAAGAGAAGATAAGCACAAAAAGAAAACATATGGAAGATTTAAAAGATCCTAATTAAACTCATAGGGGAAAAAAACTACAAAATCTAAAATAAACAGTATGTCAGATGGGATTCCTAGCGGATTAAACATTGAAGAAGATGTGGAAACTTAAAAACACAGTATGATAAAAATCATAGGTAAAAGGATTAAGAAGAAAAACACAGATGTTCAGAAAATTGTGGAACAGTATCTACTAGTCTAACATATGTGTAACTGGAGATTCAGAAGGAGAAGAAAAAAATGGAGAAGTGACAGAAAAAAATATTTGAAGAAATAATCACTGGACATTTACAAATTTTTAAAAATTATGAACCCAGAGACCCTAGAAACTTAAACACCCAGCAAAAGAAATATATAGAAAGCCACACCAAGGAACACTGCCATATATTGCTAAAAAGACACACCACAAACAAGAAGAAAATATTTGCAAACAACTTATTAATAAAGTACTTGTATAGAGAATGAAAAATAACTATCAAAATACAATAATTAGAAAATAAAAATAATTTTAAAAATGGACAAAATGTTTAAAATACAATTCACCAAAGAACATAAATATACTGCACATAAGCCCATAAAAAGATGTTTAATTTCATTAGTCACTAGGAAAATACAAGTGAAAACCACCATGAGATAGCATTACACACCGGCAAGAGTGATTAAAATTAGAAGACCAGTAATACTAATGTTGGCAAAGACACGGAACAACTGGAACATATGCAAAATGATACAGTTATGGAATGTATTTTGGTAGTTTCTTGTGATGTCAGCATACCACTTGCCATGTCACTCAGCAGTTCCATGCCATGATATTTACCCAAGAGAAATGAAGGATTTCAAAGACTGGTACACAAGTTTTCAAGCAGTTTTATTCACCGTGATCCAAACTGGAAACAGCACGAATGTCTACCAACAGGTAAATAGATAAACAACTTATAGATTAACCAGAGAATGGAAAACTACACAGCAAGGAAAAAAACTACTAATACACCCCAAAACATGGGAAATCTCAAAAGCATTATGCTGAGTAAAATCAGCCAAACACACATCCACATACACACCCACACGAATGTTTTATTCTATTTATATAAAATTCTAGAAAAGGCAAAACTACAGTGACTGAAAGCTGATCAGTGAGTGGTTACCGTGTGCTGGGAATGCAGAGGGTGTTGACTGCAAAGAGAATGCTTTGGGTAATAAAAACTTTCTATATATTTATTGTGGTGGTAGCTACACAAATACATACATTTTTTTCAAAATTCATCAACTATATACCCCAAAATGGGTAAATTGTATTGGATTTAAGTCACACTTCAGTGAACAATAAATGAATGACCAAATCAACAAATAGATGAATACATAAAATTGCTTAAATTATTTTTTAAAGTCAATGTCTATAAAAATTAAATAAATAACTACATGGTATTAAGTGCCCTAGAGGAAAATAAAGCAGCCAAGGGAAGAGGGTGTGCCAGAGTGAGGGAAGGGATGGAATATTAAATAAGGTGTTCAAGAAAAGCCTCACTGAGGTGGTGACATCTGAGCAAAGATCTAAAAGAAGTAAGAGGGAAAGCAAAGAGGCTGTTTGTAGGAAAAGCAGAAGCCTGAGGCAGGCTGATCAACAAGGAAGTCAGTGTACCTGGAGCAGAGTGAGCTGGGGTGGAAGAGTCAGTGAGGTCAGGGAGAAAAGACTGAGCGGGTACCTTAGAACCATTATAAAGACAAGCTTTTACTTGAGCAAAATAGAAATCCATCATCAAAATTAAGGATTTTTTTGCTTCAAAGTCACCATCAAGAAATTGAAAAGACAATTCACAGGATGGGAAAAAATATTTGAAAATCATGTATCTGATGAGGGACTCATAGTTAAAATATGTAAAGTACTCTTACAACCCCAAAACAGACCAATAACCCAATCTAAAAACTTGGCAAAATATCTCAATAGACATTTCTTTAAACATATACAAATGACTAATAAGCATATGAAAAGATGCCCAACATTATCAGTCATCAGGGAAGTGCAAACCAAAATCATAATTACCTATCATTCATATACATTCACACCTGTAATCCCAGCACTTTGGGAGGCCAAGGCAGGTGCATCACCTGAGGTCAGGAGTTTGAGACCACCCTGGCCAACATGGCGAAACCCTGTCTCTACTAAAAATACAAAAATTAGTTGAACATGGTGGCACATGGCTGTAGTTCCAGCTACTCAGGAGGCTGAGGCAGAAGAATCCCTTAAACCCAGGAGACAGAGGTTGCAGTGAGCCAAGATCACACCTCTGTACTCCAGCCTGGGGAACAGAGCAAGATTCAGTCTCAAAAAAAAAAAAAAAAGAATGGCTATAATCAAAAAGTCAATAATAAGAAGTGTTGACATGGATGACGGATGTGGAGAAATTAGAACCTTCATACATCACAGTTGGGAATGTAGAATGATGCAGCAACTGTGAAAAACAGTGACAGTTCCTCACAAAGTTAAGCACAAAATTATCATATGTCTCAGCAGTTTTACTCCCAGGTACATATCCGTAAGAACTGTCAACATATGTTTCCACAAAAACTTGTAAGGCAGTGTTTACTGAAGCACTGTTCATGATAGGAAAGAAGTAGACAAAAACCCAAATGTACATTAACTGAAGAACAAATAAATAAAATGTGGTATATTCATACACTAGAACATATATTATTCAGTAACTGAAATACATGTTACTTAGCAATAAAAGAGGACAAAGTACTGATATATGCTTCAACATGGATAAATCTTAAAAATACTTTGCTAAGGGAAAGGACCCAGTCACAAAAGACCACATAGTATATGATGCTACTCATACGAACTTCCCAGAACAGGCAAATACATAGAGACTGAAAGTAGATTAGTGGTTGCCTGGGGCTGGGAGGGTGGGGGTGAGAAAATAAGAAGTGACTGCTAATGGGGAGGGAATTTTATTTGAGCGTGATGAAATTGCTCTAAAATTGATTGTAGTGATGGTTGCACAACTCTGCGACCATACCAAAACCCATTGAATTCTACACTTTAAATGGGTCAATTGTTTATGAATTTTATCTCCATAAAATTGTAAAAAAGTAATCTATCAAAACAGTAGAATCAAAGAGGTGGTTTTGAGGAGAAAAGTGACTTTTTAAACTTTTTATAAGTATCATATTTGCACCTGTTTACTTTCTGACTTATTTTACCAACGATGAGAGATTATAGGAATTTGGTTTCACTTGGAATATTTCATGGAGATTTTCTTAACTCCTGCTTTTCAGAGTTAATTTCTAATGCATTTGTTTGCTCAATAACTTAATGAATATACATTGAAAATCCATTATTGAAAAGCACTATATCCCAGGTGCTTTTTAGGCACCTGGGAGAAGGAAACATGTCCTTCATTCTTTTCGTTTTCTCTCTCATTAGCCTAGTCAATTTCTTCACTTTCTTTTTCCTTGTTTTTCTTTTCTTAAGTCTTAGAGCAGCATCTGAAAATCCCTTAAACATAGTGATCACTAAGTGGATTTTTTTTAGTTTTAAGATTAGGTGAGTTTGATTATCTGACTTCAAATTATACTATAGGGCTACAGTAACAAAACAGCATGGTACTAGTATAAACATAGATACATAGAAAAATGGAATAGTCTAGAGAACCCAGAAAGAAACCCAAATATTTATTACTAACTGATCTTTGACAAAGCATACCAAAACATAAATTTTGGAAAGGACACCCTATTTAATAAATGGTGCTTGGAAAACTGGATAGCCACATGTAGAAGAATGAAATTGAATCATTATTTCTCACCATATACAAAAATCAACTGAAGGTGGACCAATCACTTAAATCTAAGACCTGTAACCATTAAAGTTCTGGAAGAAAACCTAGAAAAACTCTTCTGGACATTGGCATAGGCAAAGAATTTATGATTAGGACTCCAAAAGCAGAGGTAACAAAAACAAAAATTAATAAGTAGGACCTAATTAAACTAAAAATATTAATTTTTAGTCTGGGAGAAAGTATTTGCAAACTCTCCACATCCAACAAAAGACTAATATCCAGAATCTACAAGGAGCTCAAACAAATCAGCAAGAAAAAAACAAATAATCCCATCAAAAGTGGGCAAAGGACATGAGTGGACATTTCTCAAAATAAGATATATTAATGGACAACAAAAATATGCAAAAAATGTTCAATATCACTGATCATCAGGGAAATGCAAATTAAAACCACAATGAGATACCACCCTATCCCAGCCAAAATGGCCATTACTAAAACGTCAAAAAAACAATAGATGTTGGCATGGATGTGGTGAAAAGGGAAAACTTATACACTGCTGGTGGGAATGTAAATTAGTACAACCTCTGTGGAAAACAGTATAGAGATTTCTTAAAGAATTAAAAGTAGAAATATCATTTGACCCAACAATCCCACTACCAGTATCTACCCAAAATAAAAGAAGTCATTACCTAAAGAAAAGTAAGTCACTGTATTAAAAAGACATCTGCAAGTGTATGTTTGTCACATCACATAATTCACAAAGATTTGAAATACACTTAAGTGCCCCTCAACCAATGAATGCATAAAGAACATGTGGTATATATATACCATGGAATACTACTCAGCCATTAAACAGAATGAAATTATTTGCAGCGACTTAGATGGAGCTGGAGGTCATTATTCTAAGTGAAGTAACTCAAGAACAGAAAACCAAATACCATATGTTCTCACTTATAAGTGAGACCTAAGCTGTGGTTATGTAAGGGCATACAGAGTGCTCTAACGGACTTTGGAGGTTCAGAGAGGAGGAAGTTGGGAGGGGGTTGAGGAATTAAAAAGCTACATATTTGGGTACAATATACTCTACTCAGGTGACAAGTGCACTAAAATTTCAGAATTCACCAACATACAATTCATCCATGTAACCAAACCACTTGTACCCCAAAAGCCATTGAATATATATATATATATACACACACACACACATATATACAGAGAGTTTGAAGTATTTGTACCCTATTATGTAATTGGACAGCAATAATGGAACAAAAGTTAACCTTGGGATAGCATGAAGAAGTTGGGTAGAGAAAAGACTATCGGGTGTGAATACTGGCCTGTCTACTCCTTTCCACATTCAGAGAGTACACTATCAGTGTGCCAAAGGGGAAAAAAAGAACTATAACATTATTTCTCCAAAAATATATAGTCTATAGGAAGATGCTCATTTTAAAGTAAAATTTTTAAAGACAGAAAATATGAAAATTTTTATAGATGACACCATCATTTTCAGGCGAAAATATCACATAGTAATAGAAACATTTGGATTAGTGGATGAACAAGAGTTAATAACTAGGCTTTAGTTGATGTTCTTTTCTTTCTCTGATCCTGTCTTCTTTTCTCTGTCATTCATCCTATATGTATTTGCTTCTCTTCCCTCTGACTTACTCTCCCATGCTTAGACCATTGACTGTCTAGAATACTGAGTGATTTCTATAATCAGTGTTAGAACAGCTGCTGCCAACCAGGCACTGATAGGAGGCTGTGTAATGCCCTCCTCGAGAGGAGCTCACAAGTTGTCCAAGGACCATAGCAACAATTAAGGCATAAAGATGGCCTGAAGTTAAGTACAGAGTTTTTTTTTTTTTTTTTTAAGTATAAAAAGGAGCAAGGCCCAAATAAGCACCCCCACATAAGAAGTCAAACTCCAGGAATGAAAATTTGACCTTATACAGGTTTTAACAGTGTTGTTAAAATGTGCACACACTAATCCATCTATACACAGCTGCCAAATTAATCTTCTTAAAGTACACCTTCTATATTATCACTCCAGGCTCCCACCAAGAATGATGAATTCTGTCCTGGGCATTGCACATTAAGAAGAATCTGGTGACTGGATTATAAACAAACTGGAGTGAATTCTGGGGAGAGAAACCTGGAAGGCAACAGAAAAGTCTTATCATGCTAAGGACAAGAGATACATCTGTAACCCAGGGGGTGCAGATAATGTAACAAATTTTTCCCACCAAACTTAAGGGAGTACCGTATTATTAGTAAATATATATCTTATAAAGGTAGTTCCTCAGTAAAAAACAGAAAACTAAGTGGGTAAAAAATGTGATTTTAATTTTGTCAGTTAACATACGCTTTGAATTTAAGTTTGTCTTTTAGACAACCATACTCACGGTATTTGGACCTTTTCCCAAGCGGTATAAAATTTTAATGTGTCAGCTATCCTGAGAAAGCTACTTGTCTGTTCCCTGAGTTTGTCTTCTAAAATTCCAAACCAAACAAATTAATGTTTTCTTTCCTAAAAGCCATGATTGTTCCACAGTGCTTTAAATTGGCCCCCACAAAAAAAATATTCACCGTCACCTCTTAGTTCTACTAATTATACATTTCCTCCCATGCTGCCTATATTCATGGCTTCTGTTTCTTATTAGCTGTTTTGAGGTAAGTCAGAAGTGAGCCAATTTACTGGTAATGGCTTCATGAAGACAACAGGTCATCAGTGGCTAAATCTCATAGATAAACCATGTTAATAATAGATAGAACCTAATTCAACACTTGCAAGCCATTTGAGAAAAATATGTGTCTGCTCTACCTGCCCTTCATTCTTTTATTTTTCTTTTTTCTTTTTGTCAGGAAACTCAACTCAGATGTTTTCCTGCCTTCCTTTGACCATGTCTTCCTCTCCTCTACCAGGCTATAATCTATTCTCCTCCTATTTCTAGTCATTCATTCACATCCAGGCACTTTCTTTCTGCCTTCAAACGTGATTTCACTAACATTTTCTCCTTAGGATCCATCCATTATTGTAATTATCAGTCAATCTTCTTTCTGTCTGTTTCAATGTCCTTAGAGTTTGCTACCTGTTCATTTTCTCTCAACTTTTTCTGATTCCTTGCTTTCACAGAAGAATAAGGGAAGGAAGGTTTTTGTTGATTTTTCTTTAAAAAAAAAAAATCAGCTTTTATGAAGGATTTGGAGACCCCATTGGATGTACAGCCAGACAAAGTGCTCTATTGAAACTGGGTATTTTTCTACATGAAAGTACACACAAATCTACACTTTCTTATAAAGAGAATCAGAATCTATTCAATTGTAGAAATTTAAAAGCTAAAAAGCATCTTGCAGGCCATCTAGAACCACTTCATTATTTTCCGGATGGGGACAAACAGGAGCCAGCTGTTGTGATCTCTTTCATGCATCAAGCTTTTGTATCGATGCTATTGTTGCTGTTGTTGTATATTTGTTATGTATATCTGCATATCCATTACAAGAGTTAAATATTCAATTTTAACAATATATACTTAATATTTAGTAATATTCAATATTTACTAAGCACCTCATCAGTGCCCGTCTTAGGGGAAAAAATAGAGAATCCTCATAGATGGAGCAACTTATATTTTCCAGGTGCTTTCTACCCCAACCCATTTAATCGTCACATTTTGACACAGACAGCAAATGAAACAGCCTCAAAGATGAGCAATTGCTTGCCAAGGATCACAAATCTACAAAACAGCAGAGCCAGAATTTTAAACCAGGCCTGTCTCAATTCAAAGTCTGTTTTTGTTTTTTGCTTGCTTTCTAGCTTGTTTTTACTCTTCGGGGCTGTCTATTCAGTATAAGCCCAGCCAAGTCAGTTTCTCAGACAGACAATCGGTGGTCCCAGAGTATCCAAACCAGATGATCCTTTGCTTTCCTAAATTCTGACCTTTACAGTTTTGCTTCATGTTTGCCCCAATTCGATGAACCACTATATCGGTGCTGTGACAGCCTGGGAAGCTTCTTTGTGTGGATGAGGGATATATTTAAGGAAGGCAGTGGTGATGCTATCAAGGAGAAAGACAAGGAAAAAAAAGAGGCAATCATTTAGGTAATTAATTGTAAAGTTTTTATATTAAAATTAATAACCCTCATTATTTTTAAAGATATAGCCTAATATTTGTTCTACTGAAAAAAGATTTTCCACTCTTTTGTAACTTCAGTTTTAGCTGTTTTAGTTCCTTTATCATTTTTTTTTCCATTTTCTTTCCCCAATTTCTCACTCGATAATGTGTGATTCATCTTTTCTGATCCAAGGATATCTGCTGCTTTCATTTAATATAACAGCAATTCACATCTGTATTAACGGCATAAAGTTCTACTCCTTCACCTGATTCTTTTTTGGTAGATAAAGAATAACAAAAAAATTACTTCAAACTTGAGAAGTGTCTTGAAATAGATAAGTCTTTGCAAAATACATGACCTATTAAAAACAAAATCCCTCACATTTTAATTTCTTGGTAGTTCAACATTATTGACTACATTTTCTCATGTCTACTTTGCCTTTGATATTAGATTAAGACAATTGAGATTAAAATTTTTTTTCCTATTCATTCTCAATCTTAGACTCTTAGATTTGCATTGGTGTGACAGTTTAATCCTGCAAACACATGTGGCAACGTACATGAACACTGCTGAACAAAAGACCTCTATACAAGGACATAGCACCTCTGTTGTATCTCACTCTGCTCCAGTGGGAGTTACTTGAGGGAAAGGATTTTATTTTGATCATTCATATGGTTTCTAGCACAGAGTAAACAGAAATGTGTATATTGTATTAAGTTGGAATGAAATTTGGCCATAGTGCTACAGTCTAGCTCTAATGCACAATTCTCAAAGGAAAAATAGATTGAGTTTGAGAAAAGAGGGAATGGAAGAGAACAGGTAAATGGATACCTGCTATTGCTGCCATATTTTATTTTCCACAACTTTCAGGAAATAAAGAGGTTGAGGAATGAACAAAAGCAGAAGGAAACTCACTTTCATTCACTTAACAATTATTTTTTAGGATCTACTATGTGTCAGGAACTATGCTATGAGCTCTAATTACTTTATATTGTTTGTTTACAGAACAACTATGACTTAGGTTTCGTTATACAAATTTTTAAAATAGGAAACTAAGTCTTACGGTGGTTATGTAACTATTTTCAGATTTTACATTTAGCAAAGTGTAGAACTGGAATTTCAACCCAAGTCTTCCTGTCTCAAAAGCCTATGCTCTTTAGACTTCACTGAACTTCTTCCTGCATGCAAACAAAATCCATAAATGTAAATTACTCATTCTATATTGATAAACAATATAGATCCTCATACAAACCAATTATCTAAAAGTGAATTACTGAACGTTGCTATATAACTAGCAACTATGGTCTGAGGTGCTCAATAAAATGATAAATTTATTAAGACCTTCAGTCCTGCTGAGTCTGTCTTTGACACCTCATAAATAACACAGCAGTGAAATCTGCAACAGCTTAAAGGTAAAGGATCTGCATTTACAGATGCCAGGGTTACTGCAAGAGCTAAACACAAGTACACGTTTCCACAAGACAGACACGTCTCTAGCCTCTGTCTTCTAAAACGGGCACCTGCTAAGTTCTTCATCTTTCCAAATGTCCCGGAAATATATACTATAGAAAAAATCTCATTTAGATAATACAAATCTCCTCGGGGATAACACTCAATTTCAGAGGGCTTGTGTTGGTCTTTTATAAGATCAAAATTTTAGTTTAGTCATTTCCTCTGTAGTGAACATGGATACATCCATTTTAATTGTTTGCTTTAGCAAGTAAGCTCTTTTGCAAATATGGTGCTAGTGGTGAGTTAACCTTGGGTCATGTTGTAATCATCCTCTGATGCAGTCGGCCAAAGACCAAGACAAGGTGCAGGTCCTAGACAAAGGCTCCTATCAAAGAATGGAGTGTTAGACTGGAAAGTGATATAATGAGTATTTTTCTTTTTTTTTTTTTTTTTTTTTTTTTGAGATGGAGTTTCGCTCTTGTTGCCCAGGCTCGAGTGCAATGGCGCGATCTACGGTCACTGCAACCTCCGCCTCCTGGGTTCAAGTAATTCTCCTGCCTCAGCTTCCGAAGTAGCTAGGACTACAAGTGTGCACCACCACACTCGGCAAACTTTGTATTATTAGAAGAGACGGGGTTTCACCACGTTGGTCAAGCTGCTCTCGAACTTCTGACCTCAAATGATCCAGCGGCCTCGGCCTCCCAAAGTGCTGGGATTACAGGCATGAGCCACTGCACTCGACCTGAGTATTTTCTTCAATACTCAGATATTTCATATGAGGAAACTGAGATTTAAAGAAGTTAATTGACTTGCCCAAGATTGTTGCTATTTAGTGGCATAGTTAGTCCTAGGATTCCTTCTACTACATCAATTTGCCTAAGAGAGCTCAGGAGAAGGTGTGACTGAAACTCCAGACACCCAAAAGGGAGGAGCTGGCCAGAGCAAGTTAAGTGTATGTTATTGATCTGATAAACATCTGATTCCACAGCAAGCCAAAATGATTCCTGTTAATGCTCCAAAAACATTTAATAGTTCACATCAGATTTTTAATTTTTAATTTACTTTCATCCATATATAGTCAACTTTGTGTTTTTTACTCTCCATTGTTTTTTAATAAACTGGACAGTTTTTCTGATCTAGGAATTGCACATCCACATTTCTCAAAGATGTGAATTCCCTATTAGGTTTCCCATCTTAAAGAACAGCTTCCAGTAGTAAGGTATGTAGAGAGGAAATAAGCCTCCAGAAAACTAAAAGTGGACCCCTTATCCTTATAGAAAACACATTTGTTGCTTTTTTAAAAATGACACACTAATCTAATGTGAAGAGTATGACGTTGTTTGAATCTATTAAATAATAACATTTTATCAAATAACATATATTTTTCCAAAATGCCTGGTTATTAAAATGGACTAAAGTAACCTGTGTTTCCCTATCATATATTCTCCAGCTTCATCTCCATTCCTCTTTTAAATAAACAGTCTGAATAATTGTAAATTCTGTCATTTTAAAGCAAAAGATACTCACCTTTCTCAAAAGCAATTTAAAGATATTTGCTTCTGTATACATGCTCATCCTACATGCCCATTCCAACTGTTCTACATTCTTCCAAAATCCATTCCATTATCCCATCTCTACCTTCACATTTATGCTCTTTCTCATGCCCTGTATGAGCTGAAAGCCTAATCTTTCCAGATAGTCAAATCCTATCCAAATGTTAGAGAGCATATGAAAGATTACTTTTATTTCTACAGCCTTTATGAGACACTTGAGCCATTGGAATCCCTCTCTCCTTTCAACATTAAGGGCACTTATTTCTTTCAATTAATTGGCACTTAGTAAATTCTACCTGAATTCAGTAGATACAGGGAACATAGCCCTCAAGATATGTTTTGGCCTTTGACATCATTGACTAGGAGAGCATCATTAATGTAATTATGGCATTTAGGGTGCTGATATGAGACATCAACCCAAAACGGAGTCAGAGAAGAAATAAGGTAGTAAATGTCACTTAGTAAATGAGTGCGTCCATTCAGAGGAATAGAAAGTGTCCCTGGGACAGAAATGTGATTATCATTCTGGATTCCTCCAATGTTATCATTGCCATTTAACCAACAGAACAGTTAATTCTGTTTACTTAACACCTGTCAAATATAAATTTAGAATTCTTGTTCCACTGGTAACTACATCACTCATTTCTTTATTCAAACAATATTTATTGAGCACCTACTATTTGCCAGACACTATTCTACATTCTGGGGATATGTGTTGAATGTTTTTTAATTCTTTGTCATTTTGGAATATAGAATGAAAGAAAACAGATCAAAAGTAATGATAATAAATGAGCTGTAGAATATATTAGAAGGTAATAATGTCTAAGGAGAAAGGTAAATGAAAAAGGATGGGTAGTGTCTACAGAGTTCAATTTTAACTGGAATCATGAGATAAAACTTCACTGAGAAAACAACATTTGAGGAGATATTTGAGGAAGAGGAGGAGACATGCCAAAAAGATAAGTGAAAAAAAAAAAATCCTATCCTAGACAAAAGGAAGGGCAAACATAAAGAATATGAGTGCGGACACGTCAGCTCAGTTTCAGAAACAACAGGAAAATCAGCACAGCTGAGAGAAGTGCTGAGAGGAGGAGGAGGTGATGTCAGAGAGGAAATGGTGAGTGAAGCCTCCAGTAGAATTCTGGCTTGTCCCCTGAATGAGTTTAGGATCCATTGAAAGAATTTTAGTAGAGGAATGATAGTCTCTGACTTGTATTATTCTCTAGAGAGAACAGACTCTAAAAAGGTTCTACATTCTGTTGTAATCGACTAATTCAGAGCAATCCTCCAGCTGAGAACTAGAGGAGCAGAATTTTTAAAAAGTCATCAGAAGATACTGGAGAGTCAAAAAGGCTTGGAAAATTATAGACACATTTGGGAGTAGAAGGCAGTGGAAAGCTCACCTGGCATAGGAGACTACTTTTCTCTTGGGGGGCCTATGTCTTATTTAGGAAGAGATTTCTGGGAGGCTCAGAGCTGGGCAGGCTGAGAGCTGGACAGAGCTCTCAGTAGATACCAGAGGACTAGGGGACAAAAACTGGAATTTAGAACCAGTGACGGGGTGGGGGCTACTCGATGCTCAACCTATGGGAAGAGGGAAAGTCTAATTTTATGTGTAATAGACTTTCATATGTAAAATACTTATGTTATAAATAATAGAATAGTTATGAAAATATAGTTAAATGATGTGAATCTTCCAAGCCAATTGAAGAAGAAAAATGTAACAATTCTTTTAAAATAGTTAATTCAAAATAAGTCATAAAAGAGAGATAAAGAAACTAACCAAAATAAATAAAAAGCAAATAACAAGATGGTAAGTCTTAATTCAAATGTGCTAGTAATTAATGTAATAGTAATTATATATCATGCAGATTAAATATAAATTCTCTAACCTAAAGAACTGTCAGACTTAATTTTTTTAAATGCAACTATATACTGCTTAAAAGATACTTTAATAATATAAGAATAATTATGAAATAGAATAATATAGAATATAAATATATGAATATAGAATATAGATATACTTTTAGAATATAGAATACAAGAAAATATTAAAAGTAAAATACAAGAATATAGGGTGAAAATAAAGGGAGATGTTCCCCTCCCTGTGCCCATGTGTTCTCATTGTTCAACTCCCACTTATGAGTGAGAACATGAAGTGTTTGGTTTTCTGTTCTCATGTTAGTTTACTGAGAATGATGGTTTCCAGCTTCATCCATGTACCTGCAAAGGACATGAACTCATCCTTTTTTATGGCTTCATAGCATTCCATGGTGTATATATGCCACATTTTCTTTATCCAGTCTATCATTGATGGGCATTTGGGTTGGTTCCAAGTCTTTGCTATTGTAAATAGTGCTGCAATAAACATACGTGTGCATGTGTCTTCATATTAGAATAATTTATAATCCTTTGGGTATATACTCAGTAACGGGATTGCTGGGTCAAATGGTATTTCTAGTTCTAGATCCTTGAGGAATCATCACACTGTCTTCCACAACGGTTGAACTAATTTACACTCCCACCAAGAAATAGAAGAAAAGTAAACATACTAAAATGCATGTTTGATAAAAAAAAATAAATAAATAAAGGGAGAAAAACACATGCCATATTTGCTGGTTATTTAATTCTCATCCCTCAGTTCTAAAAACTCCTTGCTATATTCTGCTCTGTGATGCCAGGGCTAGGATATCAGGCCTAGGACACTGCACACACCTTTCCAGGCTGCCTGCGGAAATCCTGCTAGTTTTTCCAATAAGGGTCACTAGAGAGAATCTGGAAGGCCAGAGAAAGGAAGAAGGGACTCATTTACTATATTCTTGTTTCTGTTAATGTGGTTACTGTTAGGTGGCCCCAGTTGTGGCAGGCCAAACCCATCGCTCTCCATTGCCTCTCCCAGAGCCAGCCTCATCATGGCCCCTCAGTGGTTCAAGCAGCCACTGGGTAGAGTTGGCTCCTCCGAGGTCTGAGAACAGCTCCACAGGCCACATCTCCGTGTTGAACGGCACACTCTTTTTAAAGGTCTTAGCACCAATTCCACAGGGCTCTTCCTTTTACCGCGGCATTTTTCTTTTGTTCTCCCAGGCTAAGGAGATTTGCTGTTTTCTATGGTTACTATCTCTGGGTTACCTCGGTTATCCTTTTTCATTACCTTCACCTCTCCAAACCTGTGTAACCAATTTTCTTTGTTAAATCTCTTGCTTACAATATCTAATGTGATTTTTGTCTTCCTGACTGGAAACCTGGTACACCATGCAAACCCTAACCGAAGGAAGCTAGTGTAGCTATAATTATAACAGAGAAACTACACTGAAGTGAAAAAGCCCCTCTAGAAATAAAAAGAGACATTTCATAACGGTAATACACTGGGAAATATTTCAATTCTAGATATATGTGTGCCTAATAGCATGTCCTCGAAATTTATAAGGCAAAACAGAACTAAAGAAAGAACTAGGTGGATCCCTACTTATAGTGCTAGTTTTTAACAAACCTCTCTCAGGAACTGATAGAATAATCAGACAAAAAAGGAATAAAGATGGAGATGGGTTGAGCAAAACAAGTTCAGAGGTGTAGTTTTTGGAGGGGAAGTGATGGGGACAGAAGGGTGTTGGAACCCTTTACAATATCCAGGTGAGAGATGGTGAAGCGAAAGACTGGAGGCACTACATTCTGAATAGATTTTGAAGACTGAGCCAAGATCTCCTGACATGGATGCAGGCTGTGAGAGAAAGAAAGAGTCAAAAATGACACCAGGCAAATGAAAGGGTGGAATGGCCAAGAAGCGAGAAGTGGAAGACTGTGATAGTAGGTTTGAGGACAGAACAGGGAGTTCAGTTACAACATCGGCATTTGAAATGTCTTTGATTTCTCTATCTAAGACCTTTCCACCTCTAAGTCATTTGCTCACTCCACTTAAAAGTGGAGCCCTACAACTCTCAGAAGCCCCTTCAGGGCTTGTCTGGGTCTGGCCCCTGCTTGTGCTTCCATCCCATCTCCCCCACTTTCTCCCTAGCTCCTTCTGGTTCCTCTACAGTGAACCTAATTACAGCTCCCTGGAGTCCTCACTTCTAACCCTTCTACACACTATTCCTGTTACTTGGACTATCTTTTCGTTCTTTGCCTGAATACCTGGATTCATCTTTCAGCCAAATAATCTTATTCCCCGGGAATCCCTTGCTGAAGACTACATCTGGCCTCTGTGCTGCCTTTGGCATATTACCACTATCCTCCATGTTTTCCGCAACTGTATCCCTTACCATACAAAATCATTATTGCTTATTTACTTCTCTGTTTCTCCCACTAACCCAAAAGCCCCTTCAGGGCAAGCAACAGGACCTGTGTGCGCACCTGATAAAAAGAAGGTCTGATACATTGCCTTGTACCTTGTAAAATAAATTCTCTATATAAGGCACAAAAACAATAACTGTGAAAACATATG
This sequence comes from Macaca nemestrina, assembly GCF_043159975.1. Taxonomy (NCBI): domain Eukaryota; kingdom Metazoa; phylum Chordata; class Mammalia; order Primates; family Cercopithecidae; genus Macaca; species Macaca nemestrina. The sequence continues at coordinate 29,870,470 of NC_092127.1, forward strand.
GATCCCTGAAGATTGGAAAGCATGGCTTTAAAAATCTCATTGTGTGCATCCTGGAAATTTAATTTTTAAGGTTTTATAAGTGATCACATAAAAATCAAGGAGAAAAATGAACAGAAAAACAATCCTCAAGGTTTAATATGATCTCACCAAAAGCCTAGATAGACATTAGCTTTTGAATGGACTACAACTCATGCTACCATTGTCATGCCATATGTAGATTCCTGCTAAAAACACATAACAAAACATCCTTCATTTCCTTCCGCTTTCAGTAATGTGTAATTTTTTACTTTCAAGCATATGAAAATAAGCAAGCTAATTATGAATAACATTGTCAGAAGTTTTTCTCCTACAGATAAAGGATCTCCTTGTCAAGTGGAGAATGGAGTATAAATCATAAAGCTTCCTTTCCAGACCCTGTGGGTTTTTAATGTTCCTTGAGCACACCACTTCAAGGATGCATGCCACTTGACATTTTAAGTCACTGTCATCTTGTCTTCCTGGCCAGTGCCTCAAAATCTTTTTATCTGACTATTAAATGTACTTCATCTTACCTAGGATAAAATTTGCCAGCTAAATTTTGTCTAGCCAGCCAATTTTTCTGAGATTCAGAGATGCAGTAGCTACCTACCTCAGATGTTAAAAAAAAAAAGGAAAGATAAATCTAAAAACAAACAAACTTGAGTAAACACCAAAGGAAGGGACCTTCACTTCCAAGAGTTTGAGATTTAATGGGGTTAAAACCTCTTGAAACCAAATATTTAGCTCTGTCTGACAGCTTTGAAGAGAGCAGTGGATCTCCCAACACGGAGGTTGAGATCTGAGAAGGGACAGACTCCCTGCTCAAGTGGGTCCCTGACCCCTGAGTAGCCTAACTGGGAGACACCCCCCACTAGGGGCAGTCTGACACCCCACACCTCACAGGGTGGAGTACACCCCTGAGAGGAAGCTTCCAAAGCAAGAATCAGACAGGTACACTCACTGTTCAGAAATATTCTGTCTTCTGCAGCCTCTGCTGCTGATACCCAGGCAAACAGGGTCTGGAGTGGACCACAAGCAATCTCCAACAGACCTACAGCTGAGAGTCCTGACTGTTAGAAGGAAAACTATCAAACAGGAAGGACACCTACACCAAAACCCCATCAGTACATCACCATCATCAAAGACCAGAGACAGATAAAACCACAGAGATGGGGAAAAAGCAGGGCAGAAAAGCTGGAAATTCAAAAAATAAGAGCGCATCTCCCCCGGCAAAGGAGCGCAGCTCATCGCCAGCAACGGATCAAAGCTGGGCGGAGAATGACTTTGACGAGATGAGAGAAGAAGGCTTCAGTCCATCAAACTTCTCAGAGCTAAAGGAGGAATTACGTACCCAGCGCAAAGAAACTAAAAATCTTGAAAAAAAAGTGGAAGAATTGATGGCTAGAGTAATTAATGCAGAGAAGGTCATAAACGAAATGAAAGAGATGAAAACCATGACACGAGAAATACGTGACAAATGCACAAGCTTCAGTAACCGACTCGATCAACTGGAAGAAAGAGTATCTGCGATTGAGGATCAAATGAATGAAATGAAGCGAGAAGAGAAACCAAAAGAAAAAAGAAGAAAAAGAAATGAACAAAGCCTGCAAGAAGTATGGGATTATGTAAAAAGACCAAATCTACGTCTGATTGGGGTGCCTGAAAGTGAGGGGGAAAATGGAACCAAGTTGGAAAACACTCTTCAGGATATCATCCAGGAGAACTTCCCCAACCTAGTAGGGCAGGCCAACATTCAAATCCAGGAAATACAGAGAACGCCACAAAGATACTCCTCGAGAAGAGCAACTCCAAGGCACATAATTGCCAGATTCACCAAAGTTGAAATGAAGGAAAAAATCTTAAGGGCAGCCAGAGAGAAAGGTCGGGTTACGCACAAAGGGAAGCCCATCAGACTAACAGCAGATCTCTCGGCAGAAACTCTCCAAGCCAGAAGAGAGTGGGGGCCAATATTCAACATTCTTAAAGAAAAGAATTTTAAACCCAGAATTTCATATCCAGCCAAACTAAGTTTCATAAGTGAAGGAGAAATAAAATCCTTTACAGATAAGCAAATGCTTAGAGATTTTGTCACCACTAAGCCTGCCTTACAAGAGACCCTGAAGGAAGCACTAAACATGGAAAGGAACAACCGGTCCCAGCCATTGCAAAAACATGCCAAAATGTAAAGACCATCGAGGCTATGAAGAAACTGCATCAACTAACGAGCAAAATAACCAGTTAATATCATAATGGCAGGATCAAGTTCACACATAACAATCTTAACCTTAAATGTAAATGGACTAAATGCTCCAATTAAAAGACACAGACTGGCAAACTGGATAAAGAGTCAAGACCCATCAGTCTGCTGTATTCAGGAGACCCATCTCACACGCAGAGACATACATAGGCTCAAAATAAAGGGATGGAGGAAGATTTACCAAGCAAATGGAGAACAAAAAAAAGCAGGGGTTGCAATACTAGTCTCTGATAAAACAGACTTTAAACCATCAAAGATCAAAAGAGACAAAGAAGGCCATTACATAATGGTAAAGGGATCAATTCAACAGGAAGAGCTAACTATCCTAAATATATATGCACCCAATACAGGAGCACCCAGATTCATAAAGCAAGTCCTTAGAGACTTACAAAGAGACTTAGACTCCCATACAATAATAATGGGAGACTTCAACACTCCACTGTCAACATTAGACAGATCAACGAGACAGAAAGTTAACAAGGATATCCAGGAATTGAACTCATCTCTGCAGCAAGCAGACCTAATAGACATCTATAGAACTCTCCACCCCAAATCAATAGAATATACATTCTTCTCAGCACCACATCGTACTTACTCCAAAATCGACCACATAATTGGAAGTAAAGCACTCCTCAGCAAATGTACAAGAACAGAAATTATAACAAACTGTCTCTCAGACCACAGTGCAATCAAACTAGAACTCAGGACTAAGAAACTCAATCAAAACCGCTCAACTACATGGAAACTGAACAACCTGCTCCTGAACGACTACTGGGTACATAACGAAATGAAGGCAGAAATAAAGATGTTCTTTGAAACCAATGAGAACAAAGATACAACATACCAGAATCTCTGGGACACATTTAAAGCAGTGTGTAGAGGGAAATTTATAGCACTAAATGCCCACAAGAGAAAGGAGGAAAGATCAAAAATTGACACTCTAACATCGCAATTAAAAGAACTAGAGAAGCAAGAGCAAACACATTCGAAAGCTAGCAGAAGGCAAGAAATAACTAAGATCAGAGCAGAATTGAAGGAGATAGAGACACAAAAAACTCTCCAAAAAATCAATGAATCCAGGAGTTGGTTTTTTGAAAAGATCAACAAAATTGACAGACCACTAGCAAGACTAATAAAGAAAAGAGAGAGGAATCAAATCGACGCAATTAAAAATGATAAAGGGGATATCACCACCGACCCCACAGAAATACAAACTACCATCAGAGAATACTATAAACACCTCTACGCAAATAAACTGGAAAATCTAGAAGAAATGGATAATTTCCTGGACACTTACACTCTTCCAAGACTAAACCAGGAAGAAGTTGAATCCCTGAATAGACCAATAGCAGGCTCTCAAATTGAGGCAATAATTAATAGCCTACCAACCAAAAAAAGTCCAGGACCAGATGGATTCACAGCTGAATTCTACCAGAGGTACAAGGAGGAGTTAGTACCATTCCTTCTGAAACTATTCCAATCAATAGAAAAAGAGGGAATCCTCCCTAACTCATTTTATGAGGCCAACATCATCCTGATACCAAAGCCTGGCAGAGACACAACTAAAAAAGAGAATTTTAGACCAATATCCCTGATGAACATTGATGCAAAAATCCTCAATAAAATACTGGCAAACCGGATTCAGCAACACATCAAAAAGCTTATCCACCGTGATCAAGTGGGCTTCATCCCTGGGATGCAAGGCTGGTTCAACATTCGCAAATCAATAAACATAATCCAGCATATAAACAGAACCAAAGACAAGAACCACATGATTATCTCAATAGATGCAGAAAAGGCTTTTGACAAAATTCAACAGCCCTTCATGCTAAAAACGCTCAATAAATTTGGTATTGATGGAACGTACCTCAAAATAATAAGAGCTATTTATGACAAACCCACAGCCAATATCATACTGAATGGGCAAAAACTGGAAAAATTCCCTTTGAAAACTGGCACAAGACAGGGATGCCCTCTCTCACCACTCCTATTCAACAAAGTGTTGGAAGTTCTGGCTAGGGCAATCAGGCAAGAGAAAGAAATCAAGGGTATTCAGTTAGGAAAAGAAGAAGTCAAATTGTCCCTCTTTGCAGATGACATGATTGTATATTTAGAAAACCCCATTGTCTCAGCCCAAAATCTCCTTAAGCTGATAAGCAACTTCAGCAAAGTCTCAGGATACAAAATTAATGTGCAAAAATCACAAGCATTCTTATACACCAGTAACAGACAAACAGAGAGCCAAATCAGGAATGAACTTCCATTCACAATTGCTTCAAAGAGAATCAAATACCTAGGAATCCAACTTACAAGGGATGTAAAGGACCTCTTCAAGGAGAACTACAAACCACTGCTCAGTGAAATGAAAGAGGACACAAACAAATGGAAGAACATACCATGCTCATGGATAGGAAGAATCAATATCGTGAAAATGGCCATACTGCCCAAGGTAATTTATAGATTCAATGCCATCCCCATCAAGCTACCAATGAGTTTCTTCACAGAATTGGAAAAAACTGCTTTAAAGTTCATATGGAACCAAAAAAGAGCCCGCATCTCCAAGACAATCCTAAGTCAAAAGAACAAAGCTGGAGGCATCACGCTACCTGACTTCACACTATACTACAAGGCTACAGTAACCAAAACAGCATGGTACTGGTACCAAAACAGAGATATAGACCAATGGAACAGAACAGAGTCCTCAGAAATAATACCACACATCTACAGCCATCTGATCTTTGACAAACCTGACAAAAACAAGAAATGGGGAAAGGATTCCCTATTTAATAAATGGTGCTGGGAAAATTGGCTAGCCATAAGTAGAAAGCTGAAACTGGATCCTTTCCTTACTCCTTATACAAAAATTAATTCAAGATGGATTAGAGACTTAAATGTTAGACCTAATACCGTAAAAATCCTAGAGGAAAACCTAGGTAGTACCATTCAGGACATAGGCATGGGCAAAGACTTCATGTCTAAAACACCAAAAGCAACGGCAGCAAAAGCCAAAATTGACAAATGGGATCTCATTAAACTAAAGAGCTTCTGCACAGCAAAAGAAACTACCATCAGAGTGAACAGGCAACCTACAGAATGGGAGAAAATTTTTGCAATCTACTCATCTGACAAAGGGCTAATATCCAGAACCTACAAAGAACTCAAACAAATTTACAAGAAAAAAACAAACAACCCCATCAAAAAGTGGGCAAAGGATATGAACAGACATTTCTCAAAAGAAGACATTCATACAGCCAACAGACACATGAAAAAATGCTCATCATCACTGGCCATCAGAGAAATGCAAATCAAAACCACAATGAGATACCATCTCACACCAGTTAGAATGGCAATCATTAAAAAGTCAGGAAACAACAGGTGCTGGAGAGGATGTGGAGAAATAGGAACACTTTTACACTGTTGGTGGGATTGTAAACTAGTTCAACCATTATGGAAAACAGTATGGCGATTCCTCAAGGATCTAGAACTAGATGTACCATATGACCCAGCCATCCCATTACTGGGTATATACCCAAAGGATTATAAATTATGCTGCTATAAAGACACATGCACACGTATGTTTATTGCAGCACTATTCACAATAGCAAAGACTTGGAATCAACCCAAATGTCCATCAGTGACAGATTGGATTAAGAAAATGTGGCACATATACACCATGGAATACTACGCAGCCATCAAAAAGGATGAGTTTGTGTCCTTTGTAGGGACATGGATGCAGCTGGAAACCATCATTCTTAGCAAACTATCACAAGAACAGAAAACCAAACACCGCATGTTCTCACTCATAGGTGGGAACTGAACAATGAGATCACTTGGACTCAGGAAGGGGAACATCACACACCGGGGCCTATCATGGGGAGGGGGGAGGGGGGAGGGATTGCATTGGGAGTTATACCTGATGTAAATGACGAGTTGATGGGTGCAGCACACCAACATGGCACAAGTATACATATGTAACAAACCTGCACGTTATGCACATGTACCCTACAACTTAAAGTATAATAATAATAAATAAATTTAAAAAAAAAAAGAATAAAAAAAAAGAAAAAAAAAAAAAAGAAAGATAAATCTAAAAACAAACAAACTTGAGTAAACACCAAAGGAAGGGACCTTCACTTCCAAGAGTTTGAGATTTAATGGGGTTAAAACCTCTTGAAACCAAATATTTAGCTCTCAACCCTCAAAAAAAGACTTCCAAAGCTGGTATGTTAATTTTTACACCTAACTCATAACACAAAGGATGCATGTGGAAGGAAAAATGCAATGAATTTCATACAGAAATTAGGTATAAATTTTCTTTCGTGAAAGCATATGTAACTACGCTTCATAATTATTTTATATTTTTAATCTATTTAATTTTAAGAACAAATAAATGAACTATATCACTCTAATCGCTATGTGTTTTTTGTTACTTTGTCTACTCAAGATAAGAATTACACATTTAGCAGAGGTGTTCTCAATTGCTTGCTTTATACCAAACATTCCTTTGATGTTCATGTTTAGTTTTATGTTGGAAAGCTCAATAGTGGGGACAAAAAAAGGCAAAAGGAGTTCTAATTGAAGAAGTCCATCTCACAAGAATCAATATTAACAGGAAAAACAGGTGTGTTGCTAAGCAAAGTATTTTTTTCTATTGCCCTATCCATGCCCTTTTCAAACATCTCATTTATGAGTCCAAAGTGGCTGTCACTGCACTATTTTGCAAGCCAGAGCTCAGCTATTTATGCTGTCTCTGCTTTTACAGATATATATGTTGTTGATTTTTTTTCTACTTAGCGCATGAGAAGCATAATACTGATATGTAACACTTGTTAATTGGAACATAAAGATATCTAATTTTATATATGGGATATTTCAGTGATACATACAATTTCTTATTCAAAAAACCAGATATTTAAGAAAAGACATACAGTCCCTGAAAGTGTAGGAGGATAGAGGCTTTAACCATAAAAATGGTGTACAAGACAAGAAGGATGGGAAGAGAAATTTATTAAGGTTTGCCCTAATGAAGCTTCAGAGGAAGCCGGAGGGGGAGACATGAGGAAGTAACCATCAAGACAGAGAGGCTAGCACTAAGCATCCCTCGATGTGCACCAAGAATTCTCTGTGCTCACATAAGCATGGATCAGGTTTCCTTTTAATTTGTTTTCTAATTTTACCCTTCAAGATATTTTTAACAGATTGCCAACAACAAATTCTTTGGCCACCATCAATTTTCTGCATCAAGGTGATTACACATATTATACAATAAATGGTAGAAATACAATTTCAAAATATATCTAGATATGTTGGGATATGCTGTTTTTTATCAACATTCATATTCCATTAGGAAAGTTGTAGGAGCATATTAAAAGGATTCTAAACCCCAAAGTTCTTGTCAATTCTGGGGTTTCAAAGGCAATACTTATTAGAACTACCAAACAATTTTATGCAAAAATAATTTTAAATTCAAAATAAACTATCATAGCTACTGAACCAAAAATTGACTTCCCTGTGTTCCGAATTCAACACTTCAGTCAAGTCGTAGTAAGGTCTGTTAAAGTAACACACGATCAGCTCTGTCATTTTATTATGCCAAATACAGCAAAGATCTATAGGTCAGTCATGGGACTGTTTGCCTTGTATTTTCTGGAGAGGTGAAACCTCTTAACTGAATCCAACATTTAATCATCTCCAAATCCCAAGCTATATCTCCTGATCCCTGTTTCGATTTAAAATAAAATTCATTTTCTGGTGTTCTGTGTGAGTTTGCTTCAAGCTTGACTTAGAGATTTATGAATAGCATTTGCTGTTTGCTTACTGACCACTTCCGCAGTTCCGATCCCCATGGGTGATTTCCACAAGGCTGCGGTATATTGGGAGATGGGAAGGAGGTGGATTGGCAAATGATTTCATGCTGTAAAACAAGCACCCTCACTCTTGAAGCAAAAGCAAATATTTTGAGGATAAAGTAACCTCTTAGATCTGAGTAGCACATTTGATATGAGAGTACAGGGTTGCCTGAACAAACGTATGCCATTTCCAATATGCCTGCAGCATCCTGCTTCTGGAGAAAATGCTCCTATATTTCAGGGATGAAATGTGATGGTGGTGATGTAAGCGGTAAGTCCTCCTTTTGTTTGTTGTTTTTGTGTCTTTTTGGTGTGGGACAACATTCAATCTGATTATTGGTAAAAGTGAATTGTTTCCTCATTTGGAAGTCAGTGTCCAGAAATGGAGAAAGAAGGCAGCATTCCCCAGAGAAAGAAAGCCCTTGAGTATTTACTGCGTTAAAGAATTGAGGAAAGCAGGTAGCACTGGAAGGAAATAGGGCTGTGCCTCAATGTAGAAAGTGAGCAACACAACAGCCAGCCAGAATAAGCTACCCCTCAGTCCAAGTTATATGCTCTCTGAAATTTTCAACATTGATGATAATGCCTTATTTCTTTAGAGCTTCTCCTCCCTTTACTTCTGAGACTGACAATTCCCTGTTACTTTTTCTTTTCTTTTCTTTATTTATTTATTTATTTATTTATTTATTTATTTATTTGAGGTGGAGTCTTGCTTTGTCACCCAGTCTGGAGTGCAGTCGCGCTATCTCAGCTCACTGCAACCTCCGCCTCCCGGGTTCAAGTAATTCTCCTGTTTCAGCCTCCTGAGTAGCTGGGATTACAGAAGCCTGCCACCACACCCGGCTAATTTTTGCATTTTTAGTAGAGATGGGGTTTCGCCATGTTGGCCAGGCTGGTCTCGAACTCCCAACCTCAGGTGATCTACCCACTTCGGCCTCCCAAAGTGCCTGGATTACAGGTGTAGGCTACCGTGCCCAGACTTCTGTTACTTTTTCTACCATTTTAGTAACCCTTCTCTCAGATTCCAACTGTTCATCCCATAAATGAATGTTTCCCAAGTGTTATCCACTAACATGAGAATTCCCTGGATGCTCATCAGCATCCCTGGATATAGACTATGGGAAGTGATATTTTCCATGCTACCTACCTAAGTGGGATTTCTACACACAGGAAACAATCTCTGCCTTAAATATGCTTGTTCCTCAAGTTTCATCTCTCTCCACTCACTTCTTGGACAATCGCATGCACAATGTGTTCTTCCAGCCACCATTTACATATTTATCAGCACAAATCTGTCTCTCTAGCCCCAAACATTCTCCTGGTCTCCAGGTCCATTTTGTCAACATTCTACTATATATCTCCTCTATAAGTCCCACAGGAATCCCAATCCCTCACCACATATAAAATAAAACATTTGTTCAGGATTCACAATTCTTATCTTCTATGCTAACAGCAATATCTACCCATTTCCCCCATTCACAACCCAAAGAATAATTCTAAACTCTTCTTCCCTACCTTAAGTCATGTACCAAGTCCAGTTAATTCAACCTTTTAACTGTCTATATTTAATTCTATGTCTTTGTCAAGACTTCATGAATTTTTATTTGGATCACTAAAGTATCCTCCTTACTAGTCCCCCAGACTTCAGCAAGACACATCATAATACTGTAGGAAAAAAATGAGGTGTCACCTCCTGTTTGTATGACCTTGAGTGAGTGATTTAATTTTCCTCCTCCTAGGGTAATAGCTATTGAAGGAGTTAAGCAGGTAAAACAGAAGACCTAGAAAGAATAAACATGAAATACTCACTACTTTGACTTCTTCAGAGTAGCCAAATGTTCACACTGTTTTCAAAATGATTCCCCTAAAATGCAAATGTTACCATGCATGATTCACAGATGCTCATGCCGTTCACCTGCTTATACACATCCAGTGATGGCTCAGACAAACCTGAAAGTTGAGAGCATGGCATTCAAGGCCCTTCATGTTCTGCTTCCCCTGACATTTTCCTCAGGCACCCGTAACCTGTCTCTACACCAATTATGTCTTGAATGCCATCACTAATTCAAGAATTAGTTCAATCTAGGAAAGGACAATAAATTTACTTGCTCGTGGTAAAGGTTATCTTTCTTGTCTGCTGCCCCCAGCCAGCCGCTAAAGAGAAGAGCCAGTGCTGGTTCATACCCACAGGGACACAGACCACACTTCTTTGCAATTAATCACAAGTAATGATCTGCCTTGTATAAAAACATATTTGAATATCCAGGGCTGGTTTTACAGATAATTTTTAGACTCTTTCAAAGTGACATATGCCGAATAGCAGTGTGAATTTACAGCCAGGCTTTCTAAGCCATTGTCACTGCTTTAATGACAAAATACTGTCACCAGCACCTCAACCTTCATCCAAGTTCAGTTTCTTCATTTCGCCTGCATCGGGACTTAGAAATAAAACCCCAATTTCCTTTACAATGTACCCACAGTGCCTACTCACATAAAGGCTAGCCTTAGGGTAGAAGAGAACCTTTATTTTTAAAGGTTCTGTCTTTGAGGCTTGTTTCCAGAGGAGCTCCTAAAGCCTTTTGTAGCTAAAGAAACCACTATTCAAAGAGAAGCACCGAAAGCCCAGTAAGCCTCCAGACGTTTCACTCTCAGGGCTCTGGGAGTATTACAACCTATGGAACAAGCTTGGTGACCCTTGTACACTGTGTTGTGTATAAACTTTTTTAATAATACTAAGATAGGAAAAGATAAGCTAAGATAGGAAATACTAAGATAATACTAAGTATTTAAGATAATACTAAAAAAAAAAGATAATACTAAGATAGGAAAAAAAAAATCAAGGAGAACCATTTTTTTTCTTTAACATTTCAGTTTGCCTTTTAAAATACCCCTGCTCATTCATTTGAATTAAAGATGGGATCACATGAGACTAAAGAGGAGCATATAACTTATTATATTTAAAAGAATTCTAAATTTGCCTTAGAAGAGATTCTGATCACATAAAAGTATGTTGTCTTATTCTAGTGTTGTGGTCATCAATGCAGATGATTCTGGTGTTGTGATCATCAATGCAGATGAACAGAAAAAGACAACACACTTTTTTTTTTCTTTTTTTTTTTTTTGAGATGGTGTTTCGTTCATGTTTCCCAAGCTGGAGTGCAATGGCACAATTTCGGCTCACTGCAACCTCCACTCCTGGGTTGAAGTGATTCTCCTGCCTCAGTTTCCCAAGTAGCTCGGATTACAGGCATGCACCACCATGCTCGGCTAACTTTTTTTTTTTTTTTAATTTAGTAGAGATAGAGTTTCACCATGTTAGTCAGGCTGGTCTCAAACCCCTGACCACAGGTGATCCACCGACCTTGGCCTCCCAAAGTGCTGGGTTTACAGGTGTGCATCACTGCGCCGAGTCCGACAACATATTTTTATGTGATTTATTATCTCTATTGATGATTATCTCTATTGATAATAAATGTGTTCAAAAATCCATCTTTCACAGTCAAATAGAAGTTTAGATGTTTTCTTCCTATGACATCCCTCTACCAAAATGCTTAGTTTCACTAAGGATTATTACATTTAATGCAGTAATATAATATTTCCAAGATACTAATCGGTGCAGTTTACATTTCTTAGTCTCTCATCTTCATCCCAGTCCCCTGTTAGAGCTGCCCTGCTATTTTCTGCTTCTTTCCTCAAAGGAAGAATGTGAGGAAGCAAAGGTCCAGGAAAGGGAATGTATTAATATCTTTCGGAGTTTTGTGTTTGAACTGACAAATTTCTTAGAGAAATAAGAGAACACCTAATTTTTTTGAGGGGTGCATATATTTTTTTAAAGAGTTTATAGGTGTGGGCTAGGAGGAGACAAGGAGGGAAAGAAACACAGAGGAGAAATTAATGACAATATAGATGAATATATGTCCCAGATAAAGAGATTCTGAAACCTGCCTCTCCAGAGAGTCAGCAGCCCTGGAGGTAAGTATGTTAGAGCCCTGTGTGTGCTAAGTGTGTGAGACCAAGAGCAAAGAATATATCTTCCCTAGAAAGAGTCCTCACAAGGTGGTGTTACACGCCAATAGGTTCCTATGCCCACTAAGCAATAAGAGACCCACTGCACTGAGACACCAGGGTTCAGGGCAGAGAAAGAGTTTAATGATTGCAGGGCACCCAACAAGGAGATAGGAGGAGACACACAAATGCATCTCCCGGAGGAGTTCTGGGCTGGAGGTTTTATGGAGATCTTGGAGGGTGAGGGGCTGAATAATTGGGGTCATTGATGGGTCTGGGTAAGGAGGAGGAAGTCATCAGTATGTGCGAACTGCATTCTTTGATGATTCAGCTCCTTGTGGTCCTGCAGACCAGCTGAGTAAGCAGTTTCATTAGTGGGAAGGACCTGAAAAAAATATCTCAAAGGGAAAACTTAATGCTTCATAATGTTCAAGTTGTTACCTGTAGAGCAGTTAGGGCAATCTATAATCTTGTAACAGGGTCTACATGATTCTGAGGCAAGAGGCAATCAACTATGAGGAAGGGGTCAGGCAGTAAGCTGACCAAATAATTAATGTTCAGTGTGCTGCAAGCTGGGTCTATTTCATTTCTCTCTCTCCCTTTTTTCTGGTTAATTTTATAAAGTTATAGGGGCAGATTCAGTGGCACGGGTGGATAATGGACTGAGCTAGCCCAGGCTCTATGTCACTAACAAGGCACTAGAATAGTGGAATGATTCTTATGTCCCCAACAAAGTCCTAGAAGAAGCAAAGATGCCACCAAGATATAAAAGGTCCAGGCAGACAGGGCCAAGCTACATTTCAGCATGATCTTCAGAAATCAAAGACCAAGGTTCAAATGGGACAACTAACATATCACTAGATCTTCACACAGACAGGCAATATATGGTTTCCACTCTTCCAATCTCCTGGAATTCTATTAAGTCACTACAACCCTTATTCCCAGAATCTATATATTTATCCTGGGAAGAAGGCACTGGCAATGATCAAAATGAATTTTTCTCACTGAAGTAAAATGGGCATATGGAGTAAAAATCAGGCTGAATTAGGAAAACAAAATATGGAGCTATTTTTTATAAATAAACTTGTAACCCTTACAGTTTACAGTTTATAAATAAGTTTGTAACCCCTATAGTTCATTATAAATCATTCATTCATTAGAATATAAGTTTTATGCAATAAAATGTTTCTAATTCCTTAGAGTTTCAGAGAGAACACACTAACCAACATAGAAATGAACAAAGATTCCTACCCTTTGTTAGAGCTCATTACAAGTAGTGTTTCCATGTACATTATTTGTCATCATGACCCAAATATATATTAATCATGTACTTGGTACAGGAAATTGAGGTTATGTTGAATTAGACTACATGAATGGTAAGTTTTATGCAATAAAATGTTTCTAATTCCTTAGAGTTTCAGAAAGAACACACTAACCAACATAGAAATGAACAAAGATTCATGAAGAAATCTATCAAAAGACTATACATTTCCTTCTGAGTATAAGAAAGAAAATATAGCCAGCTTGAATTGCTTCAGAGGATGACTATTTGAGATTAACATAAAAGCAGCGTTACCACAGCCCAGGAAACTACAAGACAGGTCTCATGGAGTCTGACCGATTAATGCAATTTTCATATCCATACATACTTGGGATTTTTCTTTAACGCTGGAAGTATTTCAAAGTTTGAACCACTTATTAGGGTACCAAAAAATATCCTACTCAACTTCCACTTCAGAACTGTTCATTAGAACAGCACTCTACCTTAGATTATACTGCGACTCTCAATCTCAATATTCTTAGATACTTCAAGATGTTCAATGTGTTAAGAATGAACAAAAAGCTCAGGTAGGCTGGCACAGTTTGCAAGTAAGGCTCACAAAGGCTGCCTTTTCTTTATAGCGTCAGACTCTTTTCCGCAAGGGGGGAAAAGATCTATTTGACACATTTCTCAAGGATTCTTTTATTCTGTCACTTCTCAAGCAGAGTAAAAAAAACACCTTTCCTCTTCCCCTAGTAATATATTTTGTGATTTTTCCATCAGCCCAGCAACTCTGAAAATCTGCTGAAAGTCACTTTAGTGCACTCACATAGGAAACTGCATTTTCCTCCCAAAAAAATAGAAAAAAAAGCCACATATCACTGTGAAAATATATACCATATATGGGCATATAATATATGTGTGTGTGTGTGTATATATATATATTCCTATTTTATATATGTCCATCTATATATGAGACACAGACACACATAGTTTAATATAAGATATCCAGGAACAGATATTTTAAATGTAAAATAAGGAGAACATTTCAAGAGACACTGGGAATACAAAAGGAAACACTGTATCACCATTTGTATGATTTGCTAAACATTTGTACAACAACATATAGTATAAAATCCTAATTTGAAAATGCAAGCTTCATAATCACCAGATGAATTATGTGAAGCATAGAAATATTTAGGACTTACAGTTAGGAACAGTTTGGTTAACATCGCCTCAAGAAGGCTTAAAAATTATTCTACCATAAAGAATGAGATGTGATGGTCTGCTGAAATATTTCCAGGAGCATATTATCATCTTATATGAATCTCTTTCTGATACAAAGCAATCAGCAAGGTGTAGAGAAGTAGACTGAAAAAGTAGAAGCAATAAAATTTAGAAGTTTGCTACAAAGAAGAAAATATTTTTAAACTCATTGATGAAAGCACATTGTAGGCTTTTTAAAAATATGGAAGATCAATACACCCTGTATGCAGATCTTTAAAAGCCCGTGTCTTAGAATAACACTGGATTTTGTTGGCTATTTCAAAAGTCTTAGTCTTTCTTTTTTATTATTATTATATTTTACGTTCTGGGATACATGTGCAGAATGTACAGGTTTGTTCCATAGGTATACAAGTGCCATGGTGGTTCGCTGCACCCATGAACCCATCATCTACACTAGGTATTTCTCCTAATGTTATCTGTCACCTAGCCCCCTACCTCCCAAAAGGCCTCAGTATATGATGTTCCTCTCCCTGTGTTCATGTGTTCTCATTGTTCTACTACCACTTACAAGTGAGAACATGCAGTGTTTGGTTTTCTGTTCCCATGTTAGTTTGCTGAGAATGATGGTTTCCAGCTTCATCCTTGTCCCTCCAAAGGACATGAACTCATCCTTTTTTATGGCTGCATAGTATTCCATGGCATATATGTGCCACATTTTCTTTATCCATTCTATCATTGATGGGCATTTGGATTGATTCCAAGTCTTTGCTATTGTGAACAGTGCTGCAATAAACATACATGTGCATGTGTCTTTAGAGTAGAATGATTTATAATCCTTTGGGTATATACCCAGTAATGGGATTGCTGAGTCAAATGGTATTTCTGGATCTAGATCCTTGAGGAATTAGCACCCTGTCTTCTACTATGCTTGAACTAATTTACACTCCCACCAACAGTGTAAAAGTGTTCATATTTCTCCACATCCTCTCCAGCATCTGTTGTTTCCTGATGTTTTAATGATCACCATTCTAACTGGCATGAGATGGTATCTCACTGTGGTTTTGATTTGCGTTTCTCTAATGACCAGTGACTATGAGCTTCTTTTCATATGCTTGTTGGCCATATAAATGTCTTCTTTTCAGAACTGTCTGTTCATATCTTTCAGCCACTTTTTGATGGGGTTGATTTTTTATTGTAAATTTGTTTAATTTCTTTGTAGATTCTGGATATTAGCCCTTTGTCAGATGAATAGATTGCAAAAATTTTCTCCCATTCTGTAGGTTGTCTGCTCACTCTGATGACAGTTTCTTTTGCTGTGTGGAAGCTCTTAAGTTTAATTCTATCTCATTTGTCAATTTTGGCTTTTGTTGCCATTGCTTTTGGTGTTTTAGTCATGAAGTCTTTGCCCATGCCTATGTCCTGAATGGTATTGCCCAGGTTTTCTTCTAGGGTTTTTATGGTTTTATGTCTTACATTTAAGTCTTTAATCCATCTTGAGTTAATTTTTGTATAAGGTATAAGGAAGGGTTCCGGTATCAGTTTTCTGCATATGGCTAGCCAGTTTTCCCAACACCACTTACTAAATAGGTAATCCTTTCCCCATTGCTTGTTTTGGCAGGTTCGTCAAGGATTTCAATAAGCTTATGCACCATGATCTAGATGGCTTCATCCCTGGGATGCAAGGCTAGTTCAACATACACAAATCAATAAATGTAATCTATCATATAAACAGAACCAATGACAAAAATCATATAATTATCCCAATAGATACAGAAAAGTCCTTTGATAAAATTCAATACCCCTTCATGCTAAAAACTCTCAATAAACTAGGTATTAATGGAATGTATCTCAAAAGAATAGGAGCTATTTATGATAAACCAAACAGCCAATATCATAATGAATGGGCAAAAGCTAGAAGAATTCCCTCTGAAAAGTGGCACAAGACAAAGATGCCCTTTCTCACCACTACTATTCAACTCAGTATTGGAAGTTCTGGCCAGCGCAATCAGGCAAGACAAAGAAATAAAGGATATCCAAATAGGAAGAGAGAAAGTCAAATTGTCTCTGTTTGCAGATGACATGATTGTATATTTAGAAAA
The DNA here is from genome assembly GCF_043159975.1 of Macaca nemestrina. Lineage (NCBI taxonomy): Eukaryota > Metazoa > Chordata > Mammalia > Primates > Cercopithecidae > Macaca > Macaca nemestrina. The sequence goes on from NC_092127.1 coordinate 29,887,186, forward strand.
CCCCATTGTCTCAGCCCAAAATCTCCTTAAGCTAGTAAGCCACTTCAGCAAAGTCTCAGGATACAAAATCAATGTCCAAAAGTCACAAGCATACCTAAACACCAATAATAGACAAACAGAGAGCCAAATCATGAGTGAACCTCCATTCACAATTGCTACAAAGAGAATAAAACAACTAGGGATATAACTTACAAGGGATGTGAAGGAACTCTTCAAGGAGAACTACAAACCACTGTTCAAGGAAGTAAGAGAGGACACAAACAAATGGAAAAACATTCCATGCTCATGGATAGAAAAAATCTATATCATGAAAATGGCCATACTTTCTAAAGTAATTTATAGATTCAATGCTATCCCCATCAAGCTACCATTGACTTTCTTCACAGAATTAGAAAAAACTACTTTAAATTTCATATGAAACCAAAAAAGAGTCCATATAGCCAAGAGAATCCTAGGTCAAAAGAACAAAGCTGTAGGCATCACTCTACCTGACCTCAAACTATACTACAAGGCTACAGTAACCAAAACAGCATGGTGCTGGTACCAAAACAGATATATAGACCAACGAAACAGAACAGAGGCCTCAGAAATAATGCCACACATCTACACTTCCAGTGAATTTTCTAATAATTACTGAAATGTCGGGGAAAGTCTATAGCACCAATTTTGTAAAACATATTGTATATTTTGTAAAACATAAAAATAATTGTTTCCAGTGACTTTATTTCCTCTCCAATATACAAATATGGCCTCTGTAAAATACAATTCTGAAAATATAATTTATAATCCCCACAGTCTAAGAATATTGGGAAAAACCCTTTAATCTCCTATATTTTATGTAAATTCTCAAGATTCAATATGTTCCATTGTTACCCTTACAAATTACTTTGGAATTGCTTGACTAATGTAAAACTGAACAACAACAACAAAAAACAGTGAGTCGAACAGTTAAGTAACACTGTCACAATTATTCTTCAATTCATAAAAATAAGAAATGTCATTGATCCTTCTTTCTCAAAAGCTATACAAATTGAATTTTTAAAAATTAACTAACGAAAATTAACACTTTTACTACACAAGTGATCATCTACTAATAATGTATGGAAGTCTTACAGTTTAGGCCTATTATAAGGAAAAAATAGCCTCTTCAAAACTTCTCAAATTTAATCTTTTTTAACTTTTATTTTAAGTTTAGGAGTCCAATTGCAGGTTTGTTATATAGGTAAACTTGTGTCATGGAAGTTTGTTGTACAGATTATTTCGTCACCCAGATATTAAGCTAATACCCATTAGTTGTTTTTCCTGATCCTCTCCCTCCTCTTTCCCTCTACCCTCCAAAAGGCCCCAGTGTGTGTTGCTCCCCTCTATGTGTTCATGTGTTCGCAACATTTAGCTCCTACTTTTAAGTGAGAACATGCAGTATTTGGTTTTCTGTTCCTGTGTTAGTTTGCTAAGGATGATGGCCTCCATCCATGTCCCTGCAAAGGACATGATCTCATTTTTTATGGCTGCTTGATATTCTGTGTTCTATATGTACCACATAATTTTATCCAGTCTATCACTGATGGACATTTAAGTTGATTCCATGTCTTTGCTATTGTGAATAGTGCTGCAATGAACATACACATGCACATATCTTTATAATAGAATGATGTATATTCCTTTAGGTACATACCCAGTAATGAAATTGCTGGGTCAAATGGTATTTCTGTTTTTAGGTCTTTAAGGAGGAATCACCACATTGTCTTCCACAGTGGCTGAACTAACTTACACTCACATCAACAGTGTATAAGCGTTCCTTTTTTCTCACAACCTTCCCACCATCTGTTGTTTTTTGACTTTTTAATAATCACTATTCTGACGGGTGTGAGATGGTATCTCATTTTGGTTTACATTTGTATTTCTGTAATGATCAGTGATGCTGAGTTTTTCATATGATTGTTGGCTACATGTATGTCTTCTTTTGAAAAGTGTCTGTTCATGTCCTTTGCCCACTTTTTAATGGAGTTGTTTGTTTTTTCCTACTTAAATATAAGTTTCTTGTAGACTCTGGATATTAGACCTTTGTCAGACAGATTATAAAAATTTTCTCCCATTCTCTAGGTTGTCTGTTCACTCTGATGATAGTTTCTTTTGTTGTATAGAAGCTCTTTAGTTAAATTAGATCCCATTTGTCAATATTGCCTTTTTTTGCAATTGCTTTTGGTGTTTTCATCATAAAATTGTTGCCCATGCCTATGTCCTGAATGGTATTGCCTAAGTTGTCTTCCCAAGTTTTTATAATTTGGGATTTTACATTTAAGTATTTAATCCATCTTTATTTAATTTTCATACATGGTACAAGGAAGGGGTCCAGTTACAGTCTTCTGCGTATGTCTAGTCAGTTAACCCATCACCATTTATTGAATAGGGAATCCTTTCCCTGTTGTTTGTTTTTGTCGGGTTTGTTGAAGATCAGATGGTTATAGGTTTTCAGTCTTATTCCTGGGTTATCTATTCTGTTCCATTGGTCTATGTGCTTGCTCTTGTACCAGGACCATGCTGTTTTGGTTACCATAGCTTCGTAGTATAGTCTGAAGTCAGATAGTGTGATGCCTCCAGCTTTGTTCTTTTTCTTAGGATTTCCTTAGCTATTTGGGCTCTTTTTTGGTTTCATATGAATTTTAAAACAGCTTGTTCTTGTTCTGTGAAGAATGTCAGTGGTAGTTTAATGGGAATAGCATCAAATCTATAAATTGCTTTGGGCAGTGTGGTCACTTTCAATATATTGATTATTCCTATCCATGAGCAGAGAATGCTTTTCCATTTGTTTGTGTCATCTATGATTTCTTTGAGTAGTGGTTTATAGTTCTCCCTGTAGAGATAATTCACCTCCCTGGCTAGCTGTATTCCTAGGTATTTTATTCTTTTTTGTGGCAATTGTGAATGGGAGTTCATTCATGATTTGGCTCTTGGCTTGACTGTTTTTGGTATATAGGAATACTAGCATTCTTTGCACATTTATTTTGTATCCTGAAACTTTGCTGAAGTTGTTTATCAGCTTAAGAAGCTTTTGGGCTGAGATGATGGGGTTTTCTAGATATAGGATCTATATATAGGATCATGTCACCCGCAAATGGGGATAGTTTGACTTCCTCTCTTCCTATTTGAATGCCTTTATATCTTTTCTTGCCTTGATTTCCCTGGTCAGAACTTCCAATACTATGTTGAATGCAAGTGTTGAGACAGGGTACTCTTGTCTTGTGCTGGTTTTCAATGGGAATGCTTCCAGCTTTTGCCCATTCAGTATGATATTGGCTGTGGGTTTGTCATAGATGGTTCTTATTATTTTGAGATATGTTCCTTCAATACCTAGTTTATTGAGAGTTTTCAACATGAAGGGATATTGCAATTTATCAAAAGCCTTTTTGGCATTTATTGAGATAATCATGTGGTTTTTGTCTTTAGTTCTGTTTATGTGACGAATCACATTTATTGATTTGCATATTTTGAACCAACCTTGCATCCCTAGGATAAAGCCTACTTGATTGTCATGAATAAGCTTTTTGATGTGCTGCTGGATTCAGTTTGCCAATATTCTGTTGAAGATTTTTGCATTGAGGTTCATCAAGAATATTGGCCTGAAGTTTTATTTTTTTATTGTATCTGTGCCAGGTTTGGTATCAGGATGATGCTGGCCTCCTAAAATGAGGAGTTCCCTCATTTTCAGTTTTTTGGAATAGTTTCAGTAGGAATGGTACCAGCTCTTGTAGAATTCAACTGTGAATGCATCTGGTCCTGGGCCTTTTTAGTTGGTAGGCTATTTATTACTGCCTTAATTTCAGAACTCATTACTGGTCTGTTCAGGGATTCAATTTCTTCCTGGTACAGTCTTGGAAGGGTGTATATGTCCAGGAATTTATCCATTTTTTCTACATTTTCTAGTTCATTTGCACAGAGGGGTTTATAATATTCTCTGAGGATTATTTGTATTTCTATAGCACAACTCTTTTGCAAGATAATGAAACACTAAAATCTTCTCATTAATTAAATTACAAGAAAAGAAAAACTCAAAACAAAGAGAATTAATCTGACTATCTCATTGATAAAAGTGTATATGAAATAGAAAATCCAAAATACATTTCCCCCCCTCACTCCTAGCAAATTAATTAAAGTAATTAGTAGTTACATAGCAATACATGAGTCATCTACTAATTTATAGCAACCCCTTCTTTAGTTAGTAGTAATAATATTCATGTATATTTGGAAACAAGAAGAAGAAAAGAATTAAATCAATGTTTTTAATAAAAGGATGCACTTTCAATTCTAATTTTCTGAGTTATTTTTCTAATTTTAATCAACATGTAATCAACGTTTCTGAATACCTAATGACTTATTGAAATGACTGTCAAGTTTCTTAAGGTTGATTTTTGAGATTTTTTTCCTAACAGCTTACTATTTGAGTCGCCTTGGTTATTTATATCTAATGTAATACTTGTTCTGTTTTGATGAATGTGCATTCAAACTTTGCATAAGAATGCAGGTGACCTGTAACTCTAAAGTGCTAATTTTTCTCAGACTGACAAGTAAACATAGAAGTCTTTTCTTATTGCCTATTAACGTAATGTGATAGGGAAAAAAATAAAAACATTATTACATTTTTATGTTCCTTCAGGTGATTTTGACTCAGATCAGTTGTTCATTCAGACCTGAACATCCTCAGAACTCAAGATGAGTAGTCTATATCTAGATTATAAATGTAAATGCAAATGTTTAAAGAGCTGATTGAGATATGGCAACAAGCTATTGATAATGATCTATGCCTTACATCTATGCCATAGAACAGATGCAAACTAATTGTAGTACTTTATTGTTACTCAGAGATGTTCTGTGAAATCTTTTGTCAAGTGGAAATTCTAAAATTTAGTCTCTCATAATGTATTATAATGTACATCTCAAGCCCTACATTCAATTTACAGTTCACTTGCTACATAATGAAACTTCTATCAATCACATAGAAGCAAATCTACCTAGGGGGATGAGTAGTACTATCATATGACTAAGTCACTTGATTTTCCAAGCCAGATATCCAGAAATCTTCTCAGAATCGTAGCTCTTCCTGAGCCCCCACATCCCTATTCCCCACACACACCCTGTTTCCAAGTCCTACTGATTCCACCACCTTAATAAATCTTCATTCATCCATTTTTCTCTATTTCCACTGTGATTGCTTTATTTTAGTCCCACATCATCTCTCACTCACACTAATGCAATTGTCTGGTCTCCATGTCTCCATTTTCTGCACTTCCTGATGCTGTTGTCCTAATTTTAGTTAGAGTCAGGTTTTTAAATTCCATTCCCTCCTTCAGTTTTACTGTACTGCCTACCCTGTCTACATCCCTGGAATAGACTACAAAACATCTGTGCTCTGGTCTCTACTGGTCTTTTGTCTTCTCCTCAAAGCCCTCTCAATCATATTCCATACTTAAAACTACTACCAGTTTCTTGAACATACCAGAACACTTCATGCCTCCAAGTTTATGTCACATCTTTTACCTATGTAATTACTCCCTCTCTATTGCATCCCAGCCACAGCCAACTATCTGGGAAATTTAGCTGTTCTTGTAATCCAAGGTAGAAATGATTGTCCATTCCTGGGAATGCCCACTGTGCCCTGCACATATGCTGCCTTAGCCCCTGGAACTCTTCACTGCACACTTGGGTGTCTTATCTCCTTGTAAGTTCTTTGAGGTTGAAGACTGTGTCATATTCATCGTGGCTTCCTCAGCACCTGGTACGGTGCCTGGATCATAACACTAAATCAATGTTTACTGAAGGAGCCACTTAACAGAAAACAAAAAAAAACTTATTCTACCTTTCTGAGGTGATCTCTATGTCAAATCACATGTTGAAACACCTCTCAACATTAGACTAGCTTAATAAAGAATGATACTAGCAGTCTATGAACTGCCATCCATTTTTTGTTTTTAATTTTTTGAGTAGATGTCACTGCTAAGTTAAATCACACAGCAGAGTCACCAAGTGGAAAAGAACTTAACGAGGTTTTTCCATTTGGTCTTTGGGAGCCCGTGTACACATAGTCCAAAGGAAAGCATGTTATTTTTTCCAATGTCATTGACGACTTCAATTTTATATTAATTAAATGCCCTCTCTCTCATCTCTGCCTACTTCTCAGCACTTTCAACTTAACTATGCCCTCCTAAAAGCTTAAAATGTGAACAGCACTGAGTTTTAGGAAGCGGGATGGTATGGGACTAGGAAATTGGTGTTCCACTGCTGGCATTTTCTCATATGAATGTTATGATTTGGGGAGATTGCAACTTATAAGGCATTTAAGAAAAAATCTAACAGGAAAACTTTAATTGCTTAGAAAAAATTTTTGTATTATTGAAGCTCACAAAACAGGAATTACTTAAATGGATAAATATATTAATGCAGGTGGAACTTTATTAAAATGCCAATTATCTTTAACAGATCTATAAATTTCATTTATTTTCAAACAAAATGTCCTTAAAAGTTTTTCATGGAACCTGAGAAATGTATTCTAAGACTCATTGTCAAATACACAAGGGTGAAGAATAGCTAAGACAATTTCATTTTGAAGTTTTAGGAAACTTGCCCCAGCAAATGTTAAGACTACTTACAAAGCTGTAGTAATTATGACAACGTAGTAGTGATATGGGAATCAACAAAAAAAATCAACATAACAGAATACAAAGCACAGAAACAGTCTTGTACATATATGGACCCTTGATATATGATACAGGTGGCCTTAAAAGTCAATAGAGGAAGGACTCCTCAAACAGTGCTTTTGGGACAATGGTTATGTGATCATAGGAAAAAATGAGATTCATACCCCTTGCCATAAATTTAAAAATACATTCTAGGTCCTTTAAAATCCTAAAAGCAGAAATCATAATCCTCCTATGTGGAAATATACATAAATATGTTTAGGATTTCCAATCAGAGAAAATTCTCTAAAATAAAACATCAAAACCCAAACTATAAATAAAAAGATCAAAAATTTTAACATTAAAAATAAAATATTTCACTTATCAAAAGACACCATAAATAATGACTTCTACGAATGTATCTAGCAAATAAGTAAATAGTGTGAATGTATACAGTGACCTCAGTTCATGTACACTCATTAAAGTATTGTTTATAATAGCAGAAGAGCTTCTGGAGAAGCTTCCCAAACCAGGAACAATTTGATAGGAGTCAAAGCACTGGACCACCCACGTCCCTGTGATCCTGCCATCATTAATCAATCACTACCCTTCCCGTCAGACATGTAAAAGAAGAGAAGGAAGATGCCTATAAAGGGGTTTCTTTGAAGAGGGAATTTTCAATGACTGAGTTGAAGATTCCTCTACACACTCTTCGAAACAAGAGAACAACTGGGAAAACTTGGCATGTGTCCTCTGGAATTTGAAGGACATAGGAACTGGTGTCTGACTTGCACATGAGTCCAACTGGACGCAGCTGACTGGTGGCCAAACGACAAGAGAAAAGGCTTTGTTGGTGATTGCCTGAACTTGCAGAATGTGGTTGGCCGGTCCTGAATATCTGTATTTCTAGTTACGTTCTGAATTGTATCCCCTCAAAGTTTATATGTTGAAGTCCTAACCCCCAGTACCCGAGAATGTTACTCTACTTGGAGATAGGACCTTAAAAGAGATAAAATTAGGTCATTAGGGTAGATCCTAACCCAATATGACTGATGTCCTTATAAGAGGAAATTTCAACACAGACACACCCACAGGGAAAATCATGTGAAGACACTGAGAGAAGACTGCCACTTACAAGACAAGGACAGAGGCCTCAGAAAAAACAACAACAACAACAACAAAAGAAAAAGAAAAACCTGCTGACACCTCAGTCTCACACTTCTGGCCTCCAAAACTGTGAAGATATAAATTTCTGTTGTTAAATTTCTATTCTGTGGTATTCTGTTATGGCAGCCCTAACAAACTAACACACTCATGGGCCAGAGGCAAGCTCCATGGAAGTCAGCTGTTTGGGGTTTGTCTTAACGGAGATTCCACCCAAGAGGGTTGTTCTAGATGGACAATGGGACCATAGCAGCAGGACTGGAAAGGGAGCAGGGAGTTAGTTATGAGCATCAGGAAAATTGACTTTGGGCCACTCCAGCAGTGCAGAATTTTCTAGTAACCCATCTAAGGATCGCACAAGAGAAAACGTAAGCTCACCATCTGCCATACCCAGGGAACACCAATTCCAGATTATAATTGTAAAAGTTGAATGAAAATCTTTCTATCCTCTTAACTCTCTTTCCTCCCCTAAGTTGCCAACCTTGGGGATCAGTGAAGGTGAAAGTAGCAGAGTGCTAAATAAGTGGAGAGAAAAACAGAAGCATCAACCCCAGCATCCTTTCTCATTACGGGTTGCCCCATCTGAAGTAACCCTGGTCTAGGGGATGGAGGAGCTTGAAATCTGGTGAAGATTGAAGCTGTGATACTAGAGTTGGTCAGACTTTCATAACTACCAATACAAAGCCACGGGAAACTAGAGAGTGACAGCCTAGGGATGAATCCAGAAGTGGGAAAGTATACCCTGCCTGAGAGAGTGAGCTAACGAGGGATGGTGAGAAAGGCTGAAGAGACTTCTTACTGCAACTGGGCAAGTCCATAGCTTTAATAAGTCAGTTACAGCGGAGTAAATACCATAAATAATACCCAGTATTAATATGAGATGTATTATATAATTAATGATTCAAATCAACACCCTTTCCAGCTTAAACAACTACATAAAGTGGATCGTGAACACTCTGCCTCCAAACTCTTTTCTTAATTCACACACTTTTTCATTCTTTATTCACCCAACTAATAGTTTTGGTGGATGTCCTCTGTGCTAGGCACGGTGCTAAGCTCTGGCACTACAATGGTGAACAGAATGCATGCCCTCCTTGACCTCAAAATATGACAGTGAGATGGGAGTTACTGTTACTGCTTCACAAGTGATGCTGCATGAGATACAACGAGTCACTTACTCAGGCCTTGGAGACTGCAAGGAAGGCACACAGGGGGCTCTCAAATCCAGGACCAATAAAATCAGATTCTGCATCCTTTTCATTATTATACCTTGATTTTTATTCACCATGAAAATTGTTTTAACTGAATGTTAGCAGAGCCTTCCTACCCAATAGTGCTGAAAGGTTGAAGACCTTTCTATGTTCTACGCTAGGAATGACATATGGAACCTCAGGTATATAAACACTTCTCGGAACACAGTACCATCATCTGCACAAAACAATGTCTACACTAAATTGCTACAGCTTCCTCAAATGCTACTTTTTAAAACCCTAACAACTAAATTGCAAAATTTGATAAATTGATGCAAATAGTAAGACTAAAAAATTTAATTTTAAGGTACCACTGTTGGGCCACAAATTTCATTAGAACAAAGGGAGGCAGTCATAATGGAAGTTACCATTCACAACATTATATTAAAAATGAAAGTGCAAATTACATCACGTTAAAATTTTGGAGCCAATGGGAAGATATATTATTATTTCCTTATAGCCCATTAAAAACATGAAATTACATTGGCTGCATTATTCTAGCACTGTTAATGTTAAGATTATATTTTGCATTTATCCAGAATCTTACTGTGATTATTGTTGCCTCTGAAAATGTTCCTTTCAAACTCTAAATTCATTTTATTTGCATAGCTAAAACAGTTATTTATACAGGATAATAGAAGGTCTTGCCTACCAAAGAGGAAAAATTTCAGCTGTTTATATAAACCCATTGTTACTCTCTGAAGCCTATAAAAGTGACACATTCAGTGTTTATTGGAAGGTCTTATTATTAGAATGAATAGTTACACTTTGCTCCCATGATGATCTAAACACGTTTTTAAAAACAAAAAAGTGAACTATTTATGAAACTGTTTTTTTTTTTTCCTTTCTTTCAACTCACCAGTCCTCTCCCTGCCAAGTGGAATAAAGTTAATGGTACAACTATTAACTGTTTAATACACAATACTGAATAAATTAGTAAGTCAGTAGCACAGAAAGAGGATCAGGTCAATGTGGGCTGTACTGGTCCGTGGCCTGCTAGGAGACTGGCTGCACAGCAGAAGGTGAGTGGAGGGCAAGTGAACATTATTGCCTGAGCTCTGCCTCCTGTCAGAGGAGCTGTGGCATTAGATTCTCGTAGGAGCACAAACTCTATTGTGAACTGCGCCGGCGCAAGGGTTCCAGGTTGCACGCTCCTTATGAGACTCTAACAATGCCTGATGATCTGAGGTGGAACAGTTTTATCCCATGCCACTCCCTGCAACCCCCTGCAGGTCATGGAAAAATTGCCTTCCACTGAACCCCTCCCTGGTGCCAAAAAGGTTGGGGACCACTGCTCTAAGGAATGTTGGTTCATTCTCCAACTTAGTATCAGTGCTTTAGTGAAATGCATTCAGCCTTTATATTGTTCATTCATTCATCAATCCTTTAGTTCATTCAATAGTATTTACTAAATAGCAAACAGTCTGCTTAGCCCTGGAAATATAAAGAATAAAATTTCCCTTGGCTTAAGCAGCTTACTTGTAAGGCAGAGAAATATAAAAATGCAATGTTGTCATTGCCTTAATACCAATACGTAGGTTCCAAAAGTAAATGTTACTAATGCTGCTTCTATGAGTGAACACATTTAGAAAAGACGAAGGAGGAAATAACTAAACTTGCTCTCAGAAGAGGAGGAGAATTTAATATATGAGGAAAGCAGAAAGAATTCTAGAAAAAGAGAAGAGAGACTGCAGAGGCATGGTACTGTCAAATAGCAACCAGTGGTCAGAAATGAAACTTTCAATTTCTCTGAAGTTTACTTGGGCCTGGTGTATTAGTCTTCTCAGACTGCCATAACAAAATACCATAGGCTGATTGACTTCAATAACAAAAATTTATTAACTTACAGTCCTGGAGGCTAGAAGTCCCTAATAAAGTGCCAACTGATTTGGTTCTTGATGAGATCTCTCTTTCTGGTTTGTAAACAGGAGTGTCCTCATATAGAAGAGAGAGAAAAATATTTCACTCTCTTTTTCTCTTCTTACAAGGCTACCAGTCCTATCAGATTAGGGCATCACTTACTCCTAATTATCTCCTAAAGGTCCTGTCTCCAAATGCAGTCACAATGGGGTTCAGGGTGTCAACATAATGAGTTTTGTGGTGCCATAAACATTCAGTTCATAAGAGTACTAAATGAGTTCAGAGCAGCTGGGGTGGGGGAAAGGTTGTAGATGTTATAAGAGAAAACTGGGGGTGAGGGAGTGAAAGATTTAGATTCCACTTTTATTTGGCTAGATTTATCAATTAGATAGATTTGACATGGCTGAAAAGGCTTAGGGAAGAGGAAGGTCCCCTTAGAGGCATACATATAGGGTGGCAACATGGATATTAAGGAGCTATTAAGGAAGTAGAGTCAGTGGGACTAGATCAATTGTAAGAAAGAGAGACACTGAGGCTGGTTCTCAGGTTTCAAATTTGGGAAATAGAGGGATCAGTGGTGATGCTTTTAAGTGAAGTAGCAAATGCCAGGCAGGAGCAGATCAGAGAGAGTGTGTGTGCAAATGAGTGAGAGAGAAAGAGTGTGTGTGTCAGAGAGTATGTGAGTGTGTGTGTGTGTGTGAGAGAGAGAGGGAGGCTGAGCAAGTTTGAATATGATGACTTTGAGCTATCTTTGGAATTTAATAGTTTAGAATATTTTGTAAACAACTGGAAATGCTACCTTGAGATCCCTAGGAAGAACCAAAAATGAAGCTCTAGGGAATATTTAAAATATGATTAGAAAGAGAAACCTAAAGAAACTAATTTGGAGATCCTGGGAGGTAGAAAAAGACCCAGAGAAAGCGCTAGAAAGAAGGCCAGTGGGAGCACAGTTTCAGGAATGTTATCTGTCTTGAATGCCCTAGAGATGTTACATAAAACACAAAGAATAAGTCATTAACTTATTTAACTAGGAGATCTTTCATAACTTTTATGGAGAGAAGTTTCAGCGGAATAATAGGGACAAGAATTTTTATGCAGGCAGAGTCTGGATGTATTTTATTCACCACCATATCCTCATTCCAAACACAGTGCCCAGCACACGTGTATGTTCAATGAGTATTTATGAGAGTAAAGTTAATTAGAAACTGAGGAATGATTAGGAAAAAAAAGAGGAAATGGAGAATGTCCAAATACTGAAGCTGGCAGAAAAGAGGAAGATAGATTCATACTTAGAGAAAAAAGAACCAAAGAAAGATTTCTTTCTTTACTTTAAAAATGGATAGGAGGACCTTAATTACATTTATAGAAAGTGAGAAAAAGCCATTGAAAATGGAGGAGAAACAAAATTAAGAGGCCAAGATGCCTAAAAGGACCTTCATCTGTATCTGTTCCCATCAGAAGATCAAGATATGTATAAAAAAGTAAAAGTGATTTAGGAATTCCCTGGCTACCAATAATTATAAACAAGAATAACTATAATAGCTAATATTTATTATGTGCTTGATAAGTGGGTTTTTTAAATAATAATTAGATGTGTTGTTATGGGTTTTTTTGATACTAACAATATATCTTATTGTTAGATATGTTGTTATGAACTATGATCATTATTACACTGTGTCATGAACTGAACGTTTATGTCCCCACAAAACTCATATATTGACAATGAGACTGCGTTTGGAAACAGAACCTTTAGGAGGTAATTAGGGGTAAATGATGTCCTAATCTAATAGGACTGGTAGCCTTGTAAGAAGATGAATTTACCGGGCTATCAATGGGACAATAATTATAATAGCTAATATTTATTATGTGCTTGATAAGTGGGTTTTTTGATACTAACAACATATCTACTAATAATCTTGTTATTAGATATCACCCTGTTATTAGATTTCACCTTAAAAGGTGATACTATTACATTTCCACTTTGCAAAAAAAGAAACTGAAGCAAAGAGAAATTAGGTAACTGGTCAAAGGAAGCATGGCAAATAAGTAGCAAAGTTGGGTTTGAACCCAAGCTTACAGCTTCAATGTCTATGCCATTCATTGTGGCATTAAAGTACTCAGTCGGCCGGGCACGGTGGCTCACACCTGTAATCCCAACACTTTGGGAGGCTGAGGCGGGCAGATCACGAGGTCAGGAGATCGAGACCATCCTGGCTAACACAGTGAAACCCCGTCTCTACTAAAAATACAAAAAGAAATCAGCCGGGCGCAGTGGCGGGCGCCTGTAGTCCCCGCTACTCGGGAGGCTGAGGCAGGAGAATGGTGTGAACCCAGGAGGTGGAGCTTGCAGTGAGCCGAGATGGTGCCACTGCACTCCAGCCTGGGTGACAGAGCGAGACTCCGTCTCTAAATAAATAAATAAAGTACTCAGTCAAGGACAATGTATTATTCAGCCTGCAAGTCCAGCAGGCAGGTGCTGTGTTACTCCAGTGGGAGGCACCCCAGCAGAATGAAGTCTTTTCAGTGGGAAACACAAAATAAATTTATTTCAATACTAATCATAATTATCACTCCTTGGCAGATGTAGTTTTAAAAGAACATTTATGTGTGTGTAAATACCTTTGAACAATGTGGGGATATTTAAAAAAAACATATATCATGCTTTTATGACTCAAAATTGACAATAAATTCTGTTCATAACATCAGCAGGGCAGCTGAATTTTAGTTGATTTCAAAACACAAGTTTATCAGCTTAAAGTTTTAAAGATGCAGTTTTAAAAGAACATTTTATATGTATGTGAATACCTTTGAACAATGTGGAGATATTTAAAGAAATATGCTTTTATGCCTCAAAATTGACAATAAATTATCTTCATAACATCAGCAGGGCAGCTGAATTTTAGTTGATTTCAAAACACAAGTTTATCAGCTGAAAGTTTTATCCTAACCATAGAAAGTATGACATGATCTGAAGATGGTCAGCATCCCTAGACTTATGACAAATGTATTTTTGGTATATAAAATTGGTCAATGAGGTAAATTGAAGGGAACTTTGTCAAAACGCTAGTAACAACATATTAAACTGTTGTGTTTGATGTTTTCTTTATATCACTTAACTGCTTTGTAGAAATCCTCAACACTTTTCCATGAAACAGAAAGTAATGGAAAGAAGATGGCTTTTTAAAAAGTGGAAGTTGACTGGGTGCAGTGGCCCATGCCTGTAATCCCAACACTTTAGAGGCCAAGGCAGGAGGTGTGCTTGAGGCCAGGAGTTCAAGATCAGGCCAGGCATCATAGTAAGATCCTCTATCTACAAAAAATTAAAAAATTACTCATGTGTGACAGCACATGCCTGTAATCCCAAGTACTCAAGAGGCTGAGGCAGGAGAATCACTTGAGCCCAGGAGTTTGAGGCTGAAGTGAGTGTTGATTGTGCCACTGTACTCCAGCCTGGGCAACAGAGTGCAGCTCTGTCTTTAAAAAAAAAAAAAAAAAGATAAGTTATTAGGTCCCTAGTCAGATTTGTTCCCTAGGAATCTTTACAAAGTTGTCTCACACGTTTCAATAATGTTTTCTTTTTAATATAAAACACTGCAGTATACACCTGTGATGTCAGGGTGGCTGCATATTTCCCACATCAACCAGGTTTAAGAGAAAAGTATTCAATTAAAGTAACTAAACTTTACTGGCCTTACTAACCCTTTCCCTTGGTGACAGCATGACTTATGTAGATGAGTCTGAGAAAGGAAACTGAGCAAGCTTAGCCATGACCTGCCTCTCTGTCTTGAAGTCCACCTGCCTGAAGAGAGTATATGTTCTGTTCTTCATGATCCATATCTGTGGCTCAGCTTCTTCATGGAGAAGAGGCCTGTCATTGTTTAGCACTGCCTGGAACTGGGTGGATAACTTGGTCTAATCTGGAAAGGCTCTATTAGCAAGTCCCATTTGGCTCTCACAAGAAGTTATGACCTTCAGTACCAGCTTCATCAGTAATAAAATTTATATATTCATTCCTATTTCCTAATTCCCATATCTATCTCTGAAATGGTTATCAACTTGAATGAGAGAGAAGGGGGGCTATTTATTAGGTCTCTAGAAACTCCATATTAAAAGTTGAGAGAAATAGGATTTGTGACAAAAGTGATGCTTCAACACCTAACTTCAGAAAACCCAAGGGAATACTGGAGACATTTACAAGGAGTTAATTAATAGGTGTACATATGGTAGCAAAAACACTTGACAGAGTCTTGCATTTGAATACATCACCCAGCAAATCCACTGTAAACAATGTTGATTTTGCTTTTAAAAAATATTTTAATGGAATTTAGTCTTATGTAAGACTTTGCACTGAATAGCCCTAAAGTAAATGGGCTCCTTCAAGAATTTAGACACCTGAAATTGTTTAGATGGAGGTAAGACTTTTAGGTCACTTTCTAAAAAACGTAACCTTCACACAATTTTTATTGTCCTTCATTCTCTCTCTTAGATCTTAACAGTGTTTTCAGTTAGAATTCCAGACAACACCAGGACCAGCACATCATGTGGGTTGCCAGGTTCTCTAAACAACAACCACAAATTCGATAGTTCACTTAGGTCAAAAGTATGCTGCTCGGAACTTCCTATCCAGCTCAGATAATGTAAGTAATGCCTTCCAAATACTAAGGTGATAGCACTGGTACCTTTCTTTTTTCTAAAGCATTTAACACATGTATTTTTCAGGTCAAATAAATTATCCTGGAAAGGAAAAATATACCCCCATCTACGCTATTTTCTTCCCGTACTTTTAAGAGCTATTTTAATGTAATTTAATTCTTATCTTTTTAGGATCTTTAATGTCTTCATCTTTATGGTGTTCTTCCTCTTTCCTCTGACTTCAATTATATGCAAGACTTCCCCTTAACAACCAGTCCTTGACTTTTCTGTCCCTCTAACTACTGTCTATTCTCTCATTTTCCTTTCATTGCTCCAAATCTATTCCAAATTAGTTGTCTACATCCATAATTATTTTTCATCTTATTTCTTAATAGGTTGTCAATATGTTATAGCTCTTTGTACAAGTAGATGGTTAATAACTATTAATTATTAGGAGTTTTTTTTTTCTGTAATCCAGAAAAATGGGTGATAACATAATTTAGGCTAATTACATTTTTGAATAATCCTGCTATTTTCACAGTTTTCATTCCGGTCAATTTTCCTGGGATTTTCCCTTGAATTTTCTTTGAGTGGATTTTTTTTACTTTTTTTAAAGTAATTTAATACTACTATATCTTCTTCTGCCTTACTAAGCTTGTTCAATTGTAACAGCATAGCAGCAAAAATGTTGAAAAAGGCATTTGAGATTCTTGAATGAATAAAATTTATTCTTGAACAAATAAAAAATAAATAGTAATTTAACATTAAAAATAACACCAATAAAAAATTAATAAATCTTATTGTTTAAACAATCTTTATAAAAATACTTGCATCTAACATAGTATACGGCACAAAATAGGCGCTCAGTGAATAAATGTATATATTCATGCCTGACATATACAGAGGAAAGAGGAAGAACATCATCAAGATGAAGACATTAACGATCCTAAAAAGATAAGAAATAAATTAAATTAAATTAGCTTGACATTTAGCACACTGCTCAGCAAATGGGCTCAAAAAGTAGTCATATCCTCACATTTCTACATGTGTTTTGTATTTCCTAATGATAGAAATTCTTCATAGTTAAATCAAAAACTAAAAAAGGAAGAAAAAACTCAGTCACTTTTTATATTTATTATACCAAATATGATAATGTATTTTAAAGGAATAAAAAAGTACTGAATGTATATGAGACACTTTCATCATCATCATTATTTTGCATCAGAAGAGACCAGGCTCCTGGGCACTGAGTAAACATGGCAACCAGACTGACCAAGCAAAGCTGGTACAGAGTTTCTCTCAATCTCCCACAGGGCCATTGGTTCATGAAGGAGGAACAGTGTTGTTTTCAGGCCACATCACAATCTGATTACTGTCACTAAAATGAGTTTTTGGGGTGAGGGAATTTGTTGTCTAACAAAGAAACAATATTAGAAAATTGAGTAAGATCAGTAATTGACATAAACCACAAGAAATGGAAGATTATGGCAGTTATCTCAATAATCCAGGCAAACAAATATTTTTGATTAAAAGTTCAGAATCTAAATGACCAGGATAAATTCTACTTAATCAGCACAGAAAAATATTCAAATTTTAGATCTATATATAAAAATAAACCCGAAGCTTTTATTTCCAAATTTTTATTTCCAAATAAGGTCAGATCATACTGAGGTGATTTAGAATATTTATGAAATTCACAATAATAATTATTCAAATAAATTTTTCCTTATTCTTAAGAACTACTTGAACATGTTATGAGTAGTTATCAGTGTTGGCTAATAGCTGCTAGTTTTAAATATATCACAAATGCAATATTCATTCATTCTATAAGTATTCACAAAGCATCTCCTCTGTGCAAAATGCTGTGCTGGAGAGGAAGTAAACAGATGGATAAGACGTATACTCCTGCCTTCCAATCAAATAGGAGAAGGAAGACAAGCACGTAATTAAGTTTCACAGGAGAAAGAAATAGATTAAATTTTCCAGATCAAAGAAGGGAGGATTTGTATTTTTCCTCATCATGACAGATGGAGAAGTGAGGGACGCACCATAGGGAATTTAAAAATTCGATTTGTACAAGATTTTACTGGTAAGAATATGAACTTCCAAAAACCTGGAAAAGGACATTCTCAGCAAAGAACACAACACGAGCAAAGCAATGCTATGGTAGTAAACAAGACTGTGTGCTTACCAAAAATGGGTCATTTGTACTGGGAGAGAGAACTGCAGGGTGGTGGGAGGGTGGTAAGCTATGGAAGAAAAGTTCAGAGAGGTATACTGGGCCTATTGTGGAGTGCCTGGCATGGCAAACTTCTTATTTGAACATATTTAATGACAAGCTAGAAAACGTTGAACTTTTTTTATTTTTAAAATATCAAGGTTCTCTTTCAAGTACTGTTGCTAATTATTGTGATTCAATGAACTAATAGTAAAATAATAACTACAATTTGAGAGCTACCATGTGCCAGCTACTGTGCTAAATATATTACATGATTTAACCCCTTTAATCTTCACAAGGCTGAGACTATTATTTGGCCTCATTTTTCATGGGAAGCTGCCTACTATGGCTTCCAGCGGGGTCCCGGTGAGCGCTGCTGGCTCGACTAATGAAACTCCCGAAATACTGGACAACGTGGGAGATTGGCTTCGGGGCGTCTACCGCTTTGCCACTGATAGGAATGACTTCCGGAGGAACTTGATACTAAATTTGGGAAGCTTTGTTGCGGGAGTTGGGCTGGCCGGGAACTTGAGATTGACCTCATGGCACCTCAGCTAGGGGTGTAGCCCAATAGACAAATGGAATCCTGTGCTGAACCCGAATCTTCCAAAAAACAGCCTACAATCTGTGACCACCACAAGATGTGCCCTGATGGCAGCTGAAGTTTGTTTCAGATGGGCACTTTTCTTCCCTCTCCCTGCCTAGTTTCCTTTTGTTCCTTGAGTCCACGCAGAATTCTATTCTCTAGTCAGCAGACAGGCTTAAGCTGAAGTATTGCCTCTGTTCTATAAAGCTCTGTACATAGTTCCCAAGCTTCTCAGGGGGTGATCTTTGCTCTTGTCCTGAGAAATAACAGTGCTGTTTTAACAAACATTTAAAATAAATATCGTACACACAAAAAAAAAAAAAAAAAAGAAAAAAGAAAATGTGGAGGCTACTTGGGCAGACAAATAGCATGCATGAGGTCAGGGGGTGGTTAAGTAGCTGAGCTGTAACTTGGCCTGTGGTCCATCAGATTCCCAGTTTCATGCTGTTATCCACCACACCACAGTATTTCTTGGCATTTGTACAAAGTAACACAAGACACTTAGAAAATTGCCATTTTTTTTCTACTGTATTTAATGGGAAGAAGTGTCTGGGCTAGTTTCAACCATCAATTTTTCATGTAACAATTTATGTGACAACACTGATATATATCTTTGAAACCGCCTTGCAAATATGTCTTAAAAATAATTCCCCTAAACATATATTTTCTAGACATTTATAATGTATTTGAAAATTAAAATATTGATTTAACTCATGCACCTTGATGATCATCTTGCTTCATGGAATTACAATTTTAGAATGCATATATTATTCTTCCTCCAGAGGGGAAAATGCAATCAGGCAAAGACCTCTGGCCACACACAAATTCTGTTCAGTTCCTTTTTATAATTTAAATAATAAAAATAAAAATATATTCTGGAATAGAGTCCTTAAAAAAACAATATTTTTTAAAGTATTTTCTAGTTGTCTCCTTTTGTTTCTCAAACATTTTTTATTACCAATCAATCAGAAAATCACAATGTATGATTCTGCTTTATCTATATTGATCAAATAAGTAGTTTTTTTTTTTTTTTTACTGGTTTATAATGTGTGATCAGTTTACAAATACAACCCCATTGAAGATTCCCACATAAAAGAACTAGAAATAAAATGCTTAGAGTGTTAATCAAGTAACTATATAATCTAGTTATTTTTATACCCTATATTAGGAAAACAGGAACTTTTCTCCAGAAGAAAAAAAAAAAAAGCAAAACACTTTCCATGTCTAATTATGGTAAGCAAGGCAGAGATAATCACAGTCAATGTGATAAGTGACAGGAGTTTGTATTTACTTGGCATGCCATCTGCTAATTCTCTTTCCCTAGAGATTTCTTGCTGATTTTTTCCTCATTTCCTTGTGAAACTCCCCAACTATATAGCTACGCTATCCCTCCTCCAACCTCTACTTTTTGTGTTCTTATTGCTGCTTAAGGGAGGTTGCCTAAAGTTGCGCCAATCAATCTTATCTCTACTCAGCAGAAAAAGACAGCTCAACAAAGCTTACTGCTGACTTGTTATATGTGATCCACAATTGGCTTGTTTTCTGATAAATTTCTTATTTGTCAGGGCCTTTGTCAGACATTTTGTATTTATAGCCTCTGGAGTGATCAATTCTAATACAGTGTTTTATGCTGAATTTTGAATCCAGATTACTCCTGGCCTTTACTTGCACACAGCATTGTCCAGTAAGGAAGCTCACCCCTGTGGCTTTTTTTTTTATTTTTATTTTTTGGAGAAGAGGAAGAAGAGTGACAGTTTCATATGTACTAACATTACCAAAGGCCACCTCTTAAAATAATGCACCACTCCACACCTGTGTCACCGTTTCTATTTGTATTAGACAATAATCTAATCATGCAGAGTGTCTCCTTTGGGGAATCTGAAGAGTATAAAATGAACTCTGTCACTTATTTTTAAAATGTGCATTAAGAACCTACAAGTGGCCAGGCGCGGTGGCTCACTGCTATAATCCCAGCTCTTTGGGAAGCTGAGGCAGGTAGATAACGAGGTCAAGAAATTGAGACCATCCTGGCCAACATGGTGAAACCCAGTCTCTACTAAAAATACAAAAATTAGCTGGGCATGGTAGTGCGCCTGTAGTCCCAGCTACTTGGAAGGCTGAGGCAGGAGAATAGCTTGAACCTGTGAGACGGAGCTTGCAGTGAGCCAAGATCGCACCACTGCACTTCAGCCTAGCGATAGAGCGAGACTCCGTCTATTTAAAAAAAAAAAAAAAAAAAGAACCAACGAGTAATAATAAACTATTTAAGCTCATGATTTGAAAAAATAATACATAAGGTAAATCATATATTCTCATTCCTATGTAATCCACACAGTACCCATGTCAACTCTCATCAAGAACTCATCTATCTCATACTGTAAGAACAGTTTTTTAAAAGGTCAAATGTATCCTTATATGAGGTATAAAGTAGATTAATAAAGGCCCCTGCCAAACTAGGGTGCTGAGACATATTTCAAAGCAAACAAAGCCTTTCTTCAGTCCTAAATTTACTTTTCCTTGCTGGATTAATCAGTTTATTTAGTCTTGACTTCATTTGGCCTTTGCCATTAAGGAAATGGGAAAATGTTTGACTAAATATAAGACTACATAGTTATTACCTGGCAGTAGCTTGAAGATGACACTGGAATGTATAATAGAATGCACTAATCTTTCTTGTACAAACAATACATCTCTTATAAAAATACATATTTTATGAATATATTATATATATAATATGTGGGTATATACACATAAATATACATAGATTATATATATAATAAGTTCAACCAAAGGAATAAAAGTTTATAAGAAAATGAAGATCAAAGATTCATGTCCACGTGATCAGTGCACTAAACGTTGGACATTAAGCCAGACTTTCCTAAAGACACTCTAAATATATCCTTAAATTTTAAAGATTGTTCTCTTAATTTCTTAAAATTTACTTTGACACACCATTTTTTTCTTGACATTATTTTATAAACTAAAGCAATCTAATCATGTACGCTCTGCTGTTGTCTCTAGAAATGCATATACTTTGAATCGAACAAAAATTATTAAATGTAGCTCTTAAACATCATATATACTAAATAATTATTTGCACAATTGGTATTAAAAACCTGTGGAATGAATGCTGGCATTTTTGTCATTCATTTCATACAACATTTGCTTAACAAATTTTTACATTACTTTATGCCATATATTTTATAAGTGCTGAAGTGACTGAAGATAAATACTACTTTTTCCCTTAAGGAAATTCAACATAAAGGAAAAAATTTTAAATTGTGTATATATAACTGGCATCCCTTTCTGTAGTAAAATTTTATTCACTGTGTTTTTTTGAGGACAATATTGAATTAGCAAATCTCTTCTCAGCACCAAGAAACTAGAAAACTGGTCATCCTTTCAATACAATTAAAAGCATAAGAAAATATTTAAAAAAAAAAAAACCAGTTAAGTCAGGTATTTTGACTAGAAATGCTTCTTCTATGCTCACATTCCATAAAGATAAAAAGCCCTTAACTTTTCAAAATATTTTCTGATGGCAAGAGGGAAAAAAAATAGAGAAGATACTGCAGAATGATAATTTTATAGGAAGGATTTGATTTTTACATTTCTATGAGGGAAAACCAATGCTGCATTTGTATTAAAAGAATGACTTTTAGAGGCCGGGCATGAAGACGCATGTCTGTAACCCCAGCACTTTGAAAGGCAGAGGTGGGAGTATCGCTTGAGCCCAGGGGTTCGAGACCAGCCTAGGTAACATAGTGAGACCATGTCTCTACAAAAAAAAAAAAAAAAAAAAAAATTGCCGGGTGTGGTAGTGCATGCCTGTGCCTGAAATCCTATCTACTAGGGAGGCTGAGGTGGGAGGATTACTCAATCCCAGGAGCTCGAGGCTACAGTGAGCCATGATCGTGCCACTGCATTCCAGCCTGTATCACAGAGTGAGACCCTATGTCAAAGGAAGGAAAGGAAAGGAAAAGACAAGGAAAAGACAAGGAAAGGAAAGGAAAGGAAAGGGAAAAGGAAAGGGAAAAGGAAAGGGAAAAGGAAAGGAAAGACTTCAAACTCTGCACCAATTGAATTGAGTACCAAACTTAAAATCAACCTAGAACAGCAGTTACTTGTCATAGTTGCATTCTAGAACATGGTGGGAGCAATTCTAAAATGCTGGTTCCTGGGCCCCACTTCAAACTGACTGAATCTTGGGAGCAAGGGATAGGTATTGGTATTTTTCAAAAGCTTCCCAGGTGATTCTACACAATCAGTCACTCCTTAAATCCTCTTAATAACTGAGCATCTAGGATAGCACAGCCATCTTCCAGAATATGAGTGAGAGGGCCCAAATCTGCATGGATCTAACACTTTGCAGAAATAGTGAAGGGAAGATATAGGGAATTCTGATGATCTTGAGTGCCTCCAAGCTTTATTTTATGTATTTCTAACGAATACCCCCAAAAAGAGAGGATTCTACTAGGGGTGGAATAAATAGCAATCACAGTTTAGCATGACCAGAAAAGATGGCATGGACTCAGCAACAGTCTCCTGAAGAAGCAGGATTTTCTGAGGCTGCTTAAATACTTGGGCATCTCAGAAATACTCAGCAGTCTCTCTTTCATAAACACAAAAACTCACACTGAGGGAGAAAACATTCCGGAAATAGAATCCAAATTGAACAGGTCAGGAGGCCAAGGGTACAGTTACTGGATGTAAAATGTGCTGAGAAGGCAGATAACAGATCTGTGGACATTTCTACACAAAGAGGCCACAGTTTTAATACTTCGTGGTAACCACAGAAGAGAAAGTCCTTGAGCAAAAAACAGAGAAAGCTACCCTAACCTACCCACCCCCTGCACAGGAACCTACTTCTGAGAATAGAGGAAAACCCATCTGATTAGCCACGAAAAGAAGAAAAGGCTAGCTACCCAACCTCATGAAATTATATCCTAAGAACTAAAGGAAAAAGTCCTGATTCATGTGTTAACAGATAATGAAAGAACAGCAACAAAATATAGCTGCAAAGTAGAAGAAAACTGTAACCTAATATTAAATATGAGATAAAATAAGAAAGTAGAAGTCATGAAATTAAAGAATAAATCAAAAATGAAAAAGATAAGGAAAAAACTTGCCTAAACAATAGACCATCATGAAAAGGGAATTGACGGAGCTCAGGAAATATTTAGGAGGAGAAAAAGAATAATGTCATTACTTAAATACTATTTAAGGTTTAAAAAGCCTAAATGGAATTCAATGATGTGAAAAACTGTTCCCCTTCTATTAAAAATAATCTAGAAGATGGTCAGTAAATAGCCTGAGTCAGCATTGGGGCTAGCGATAGAACTTCTCAGTTTCTAGCTAATTTATAACAAAAGGTATATTATAACCCAATTGGAATCCATAAAATACCTATATTGTGTAGCACTGGACACACCTCAAGCCAACAGTAATGAAATCAATAAAAATATTTTAATAGATCCCTGTATTAAGCTCTTATCACATAGCTGAGCTAGATGTTTTACTTATTCCTCTCAATAACCCCATGTACAGAAAAAGAATCTCCATAAATATAATAAAGCTTGTATGTGTTGATCCTGTTTTTGGTTTTTATATCCCTCCAAAATACATGGATAGATTTTTGCAACATTTAGTAGGGTATTTTAAGAATCATCCAGCTTAACATGGGAAATGTTAAGCATACATACATTTTATCTTGGACAGTCCTTCAAAGCCTGCGACAATAAGGGGAACAGCCAGCCCTTGGTATCTGCGGACAGAGAGATGCACTACTTGTATTAAGAGAGTGACACAAAGAAAACAAATGTGAGCTTCAGATATGAACCCAAAATCAAAAGTCACAAGGGACAGATCCTATCAAGTGAAGGCTGCAACTTGCAATTGAGTTGCTTCTCTGAGAGAGTATCCATCTAGTGTGTCCCAGGCTGAGTAGCCACAGCGATTTATCTATCTAAAGATGGTTAATGAATTGCTGATGGAAAGCCAGATAGGCCAGCCAGCAAATAAATGAAACTGGAGGAAGAAGTGGCAACATGGACATAGCAGTTCATGGCTGAGGTGTTCTAACAGCTGCTTCTCAAAATGTCTAATGACAACTGTGGCATCATCCACGTGCTTGTTAGAAATGCAGTTTCAGGCCTTGTCCCATCTCTGCTAAAGCCAACTGCATTTTTGTTGTTTGTTGGTTTTGAGATGGAGTATCGCTCTTTCGCCCAGGTTGGAGGCTCGGCTCGCTGCAAGTTCCACCTCCCGGGTTCACAACATTCTCCTGCCTCAGCCTTCTGAGTAGCTGGGCCTACAGGCATCCGCCACCATGCCCAGCTTTTTTTGTATTTTTAGTAGAGACGGGGTTTTACCATGTTAACCAGGATGGTCTCAATCTCCTGATCTCCTGATCTGCCCGCCTCCGCCTCCCAAAGTTCTGGGATTATAGGCGTGAGCCACCGCGCCCGGCCAGCCAACTGCATTTTAACAAGATCCTCAGGTAATTCAGATACATGAAAGTTTGAGAAGCACTGTTCTAAAGAATATAGTGATTATTTGCCTTTTTTGTACCAGAGTGGAGAATTTTGTAACAGTCAAAAATATTGCATGTTTATAACTTATTCATCCAGTAATTGTCCTTTTAACTGCTTACTCCACGCCATGATCCACGTGAGATGCTAGCAGTAAAGTGCTGAGAAAGGCAACCAAGATTTTTGTACTGATAGAGTTGACAATCTAGAAGGTGATAAAGAGATTAGTAAAGAAATTAAAAGAATAATAAATGCTATGAACACCTGTATTAGGTGTTAAATAAATGTATAAAGGAAGAAACTAAGCTCAGTTTTGCTCACCTACATTTCAGAAAAATGTGGCTTACGTAATGATTCTTGGTGGCTTCCAGGGCAATCCATTTGAAACAAACTTTACTTAAGTTAGCTGGTATTAGTAGATTGGTTTTACATGTTTCACCCTCTCTCTCGACATCTCCAAACATAATCAGAGGAGAAACCACAAGAAATTGGCACATTCCAGGCAACCATTGTGTGATTCTGCCATTCTAAGAAGAATGACTAGAAAAGCAATACAGGAACTAAAGGATTACCCACTGCTGGTGATAGAGGATGAAAAGAAAAATGACTCAGATAGCTTTTACAAATAGGTAGCTCAATAGCCTTCAGCAGCAGCACTTTTATACTGAAATTTCCTTTGGCAGAAGTATTTGCCAGCTGCACATTGAATGGCATCCCAAATAATGTAACAGGCTGTGTGCTATATTGGCTCTCTCCATAAACACATGATTCTAGCAGGTCAAAGAACTACTGTGAAACTGAAAAAAATCTGGGTTCACTGGTATTGTGTGTAAGCTTTAAAATATGACCTAAACCTTCAAGTAAGGAATCAGTGAAAGAGTGATTACTTCAAATAACCATTTACAGCAATTACTTCTGTTAGATTACTTAACACAATATAGAAAGACCTCAGAGACAGATTGTAGTTTAAAGACCCACTCCATTTTTTGCCAACTTTGTAATACTGAGAAAGCTATTTGTCATCCCTGAGCATCAATTATGTCTTTTATATATATATATAAAATACATATATATATATATATGCAATAATCCCTACCCCCAAAGACAGAAAAATTAGGTATTCCTAAGACCTAATTTATACAGCATGTTTAACCACTTTATTGAGGTATGACTGGCATGCAAAAGCTGCACATATTTAATATATACTACTACTTTGATGAGTTTGAAGATTATATACCTGTGGAACTATCACCACAATCTATGCTGTAAACGTATCCATCACCTCTGAAAGTTGCCTCCCACCATCTTTGTATGTGCGTGTGTGTGTTAACAACACTTATCATGAGATCTATCCTCTTAACAAAGTTTTAAGTATATAATACAATATTATTAACTATAGGCACTATGCTGTACTGTACATCTCTAGGGCTTATTCATCCTATGTAACTGAAACATTGTGACCTTTAACTAATACTTCCCTCCCCTCAGCCCCTGGCAACCACCATTCTACTCTCTGCTTCTATGAGTTTGACTATTTTAGATCCATCAGAGATGTAGTGTTATCTAGTGTTTGCCTTTCTATATCTTATTTCAGTTAGCAAAATGTCTTCCAGGTTCATCCATGTTGTCCCAAATAGTAATAGTTCCTATTTAAGGCTGAATAATATGCCATTACATGACTATATCACCTTTTCTTCATCGATCTATCCATTGGTGGTCATTTATGTTGCTTCTATGTTTCAGTTATTGTGAATAATGTTTCAGTGGTCGTGGGAGTGCAGATATCTCTTCAAGATTATGATTGCAATATTTTTGAATATATACCCAGAAGTGGGATTGCTGGAATATACATGTGTACTAGCCAGGGTTCTCCAGGGGGACACAACTAATAGGAGATATGTGTGTGTGTATATATGTGTATGTGTATGTGTGTGTGTGTGTGTGTGTATATATATATATATAAAAAGGGGAGTTTATTAAATATTAACTCACATAATCACAAGGTCCTACAACAGGCCATCTGCAAGCTGAGGAGCAAGAAGAGCCAGTCCGGCTCCCAAAACTGAACAACTTGGAGTCCAATGTCTGAGGGCAGGAAGCATCCAGAATGGGAGAAAGATGTAGGCTAGGAGGTTAGGTCAGTCTAGTCTTTTCATGTTTTTCTGCCTGCCTTATATTCTAGCTGCACTGGCAGCTGATTAGATGGTGCCCACCCAGATTAAGAGTGGGTCTGCCTTTCCCAGCCCACTGACTCAAATGGTAATCTCCTTTGGCAGCACCCTCACAGACACACCCAGGATCAATACTTTGCATCCTTCAACCCAATCAAATTGACACTCAGCATTAACTATCACAAAATGGTAGTTCTATTTTAAATTTTTTGAGAAATTTACATACATTTTTCCATAATGGTGGCACCAATTTACATTTCTACCAAAAGTATATAGGTTTTCCTTATCTGTACATTCTCCTCAACATGTACCTTTTGGTTTTATGATTATAGCCACCCTAATAGATGGAAAATGATATCTCCTTGTGGTTTTGATTTGCATCTCCCTGATGATTAGTGATATTGAACACCTTTTCATATACCTCTTGGTATTTCTAAGCTTCTTTGGAAGAACTGTTTATTCAGATCCTTTGCCCATTTTTTAATGGGGCTATTTGTGGTTTTGGTTTGGTTTCAAGGTTTTTTGTTGTATTTTGTTTTTTCTTTTGCTTTGTTTGCTATCAAACTATAGAATTTCCTTATATGTTTCGGGCATTAACATTTTAGCAGATGTATGATTTGTGAATCTTTTTTCCTAGTCTATAAGTTGCCTTTTCATTTTATTGATTATTTTCTTTGCTGTGCAGAAGCCTGTTAGTTTAATGTAACTCCACTGTTTATTTTTGCTTTTTTCCCCTGTGCTTTTAGTGCCATATTCAAGAAACAATTACCAAGGCCAATATTAAGAAGTTTTTTTTTTTTGTATATTTTCTCCTATGAGTTTTATGGTTTTGACATTCATGTTTAAGTCTTTAATACATTTTGAGTTCATTTTTAAATAAGATATAACATAAGGGTTCAATTTCATTCTTTTGCATGTAGATACCCAGTTTACTCAACACTATTTATTGAAGAAACTCTCCTTTTCTCATCATGCATTCTTTTCATCTGGGTAGAAGATCAGTTTATCTATAGGTGTGGATTTATTTCTAGGCTCTCTATTCTGTTCAATTGGCCTATCTGTCATAAAGCATTTTTAAGTGCCTAGTAAAACTTAGGTGTTCACAAAATTTAGAGTAGCTTCCTATTACACATAGCCTACATTTTTGAGCCTGGTATTCTCAGCCTCCCTAAGCAAGCTATCTGGTCTTTCAAAAAATTTCCCCAATTTTGCAACCTCTACTCTTACCAGTTCTCTTCAATTGAAGATATTATTATATGTTAGGCATTCTGCTAAGTACAAGGAATACAATGATCAATATTCAATATAACATGGTTACAATTATTACACAGTTTACATTTTAGTGATGAAGACAGAAATCCAAACAGACAATTTCAATATACTATGGAAAGTGTAATGATAAAAGTATAGTCACATTTATGTGAAAGCACAGAGACATTAAACCTCATCATACAAGGTTAAGGAAGATGTTTTGTAGCAGTTGATGCCTAAGCCAAATTTCTAAAGACAGGGAAAAATGAAACACATTGAAACAGGTTTGAGGAAAATCTTTTAGGTGAAAAAAGAACATTAGCAAAGACAGTGTGATGTGAAACAGCATAATGCCTGCAGCAAACTACTAGAAAATCACTGAGCATAAGTATACCTCTTAGCAAGGTGAGAGATGACAGCAAAGAGGTGGACAGGGGCAAGACTTTGGATGACAAATTAAAAGCACAGATATAATAGTGAGCCACTGAATTATTTCTATAAAGGTAATAAAACCAGATTTGCATTTTACATTTATCTACCTATTGTCTGGACAAAACAGCCATCCTCAATACTCGTATCAAAACTCACAGATGTTTTCCCAAAATGTAAAGATGTGTTGACATTTATTTATTATTAATATAGTTAACAAAGTTTGTGAACATATTTAAAATATACATATATAGGAGCAAATTAACAACCTTCTCAACTGATTACCAACAATTTGTTTTCTGATATGCTCTTCCACTTTCAAATTAGAAGCCATCACTATTATTCATCATTATTTTTCACTTACTTATTGATAAGTATTTCCAGTAAAGAAAGAGAAGGGCAGAACCATGACATGAAATGTTAATAACTTTGGGTAAATACTTGAGAGTGTGTAATAAAAATGAGGGTCTTCATGTGTCAAGGCAGGGGGCAAAGTGAAGAACTATTGGTAATAGGTACAGCAAATTAACTGACAGGGCAAATTTAGAGATGAAGTTATTTTAGGAGGTTGTTGAAAAACTTCCCACTATTCCCTGACATGCTCGTTCCAACCCTTCCTTACAGCATTCTCCCCTCCATACATACACCTTGAATGTTCCTCCCTTCCTCTCACTGCCCCAATTACTATCCATCTTTAAGGCTCAGACAGACGCCTTCTTCCATTACTCTACACACACCAATATTTTCTTCCATGTTACAAAACCAAGCATATTATTAATATACAGCATATTTGTTCCCAGTTTGTTCTATGTGCTTTAATCTTGTTTCCTCAGCCAGGTCTTCAAGTACCATAATGTAGAAAACAGTATTTTTCTCCTTTCTTAAATCTTCAAAGGGCAGACATCATCCAGAATCAATGGAAATTTCATTCAGCCCTTTCACCTTTTCTCTTATAATGCTCTTATCATTTTTGCTACATGTGAGAAAAACAGAGAGAATGGATTTGAGAAATCGTGTCTGAATCAGACATTCAGTGGGACAAGAATCCTTTAATCAAGAACTTCCTAGAGAAGAAAATTTTATTCTCAGGGCATCTGCTTTGCTTTGCAGTTGTTAACCATCCATCTGGAGGTAAGGGGGGGATATGTATTTAGTTTGTCTTGCATATTGCTTGCTTCGTTTTTGTTTGTTTGTTTTTGTTTTTGTTTGGTTTGGTGGGTTTTTTGTTTTTTTTTTTTTTTGGTTTTTTTTTTTCTTTTTGCTTATTTTGGCAACCAGGATTTATCTATAAAACTATCCATGTTCTTTCTTGAATGTCAGGGGCTAGAAGCCTGAAAAATAAATTTTCCAGACTTCCTTGTTTCCAGGGTTTAGATATGAGTTACATTCTGCCAGTGAGTTCAATTTGTATAAGATTTAGAAGTATAAGAGAAGCAGAATTAATTGCCTTCACCCTCCAGAGCAGTAGTGAATCGATGTGTGGCTTTGACAGATGTAAGATCTTGCAGTGGCCCCATTGTCTCCTTCTTTAAGTTCCCATCTGATACTCCCCACCTGGATGTGGCTGGGGAAAAATGAGAAATCTGAGAAAGTTTCTCAGTAATTCCTGAAGAGGTAACAGCACAAAGTTCCTGATGTTCTAGACCATACCTGAAAGGTCACATAACATTTGTTGACATTCACAACCTTGGCCTTTCTAGTGGTTTAATAAGAATCTCAATAACTGTGGTAAAATTTTGGTGTGACATATTCTTAACTCCTTCCCAGCTTTATTCATAATTGTTCAACCTTAGAAGCAACCAAGATGTCTTTCAGTAGGTAAATGGATAAACAAACTGTGGTACATCCAGACAATAAACTATTATTTAGTACTAAAAAGAAATGAGCTATCAAGTCATGAAAAAACATGAAGGAAGTTTAAATACATATTACAAAGTTAAAGAAGCCAATCTAAAAAGACTGCATACTCTATGATTCTAACCATATGGCATTCTGGAAAAGACAAAATTAAGGAGATGGTAACAAGATCTGTGGTTGCCAGGGATTAAGGGGATTTATCCATTTCACCATGGATAAATAGGTGGAACACCAAGGATTTTTAGAGTAGTGAAAATATTCAGTATGAGACTATAATGTTGGATACATGGCATCATATGTTTGTCCAAACCCACAGAATGTGCAACCCTAAGAGTGAACCCTAACGTAAACTATTGATGCTGGATAATAATTTGTCAATGTAGTTCATCAATTGTAACAAATGTACCATTGTGGTCTGGGTTGTTGATAGTAGGTGAAGCTGTGCATATGTGGGGATAGAGGGCATATGGGGGATCTCTGCATCTTCAGCTCAATTTTGCTATGAACTAAAAACTGTTCTAAAAAATAAAGCCTATTAAGAAAAATTTTTGTGGCCCAAGAATACCTGGCTAAGTAAGGCATCTGTCATCAAGGTGTTTTAAGCAGGGAAGTGACATGACCTGATTTATATTTTTGAAAAATTGCTATACTAAGCAAGGAGCGAATGTAGGGAGACAAGACAAGGAAGAATGGAGTCCAGTTAAGAGAAATTGCCAATAGCCTAGGCAATGAATAATGGTGACAATGGATTAGGATGGTGACACTGAAAGTGGAGAGTAATTTATATTTTAAGTAGAGATGACAGGACTTGATTGTCTGGATTTAGAAGACAAAAAAAAGTAACCAAGCATGACTACTAGGTTTTAGGATTTTCCAACAGATTGAATGATTATATCATTTACCAGGACAGAGAAGACTGAGAGGGTGACACGGTCATGAGAGGGAGAGCTGTGAAAAGAGAATAGCAGGAGTTTTTTTTTTTTAGATGTGCTGCATATAAGAAGCATAATAGCAGTGGTATGCTGGCAAATATTTAACATTTGTTAAACTCTCCAGGAAAAAAAAAAAGATATACAAATGCATTTCAAACAAAGTCTTATTATAAATTTTACTCAAAGATATAGTACATAATTTACATATAATAACAAATATGAAATACTCTTTATTGTAATGACCATATGGCTAATTGACCCTCTCAGGAACTTTCATTAATTTTGCCAGCAGGAAGTCCGAAAAAGCTGCTCCCTTTTCAGCCTAAGTTCCAGAATGGGAAGACGCATGAGAGAAGCAATGCCTATGAGTAGGATGTATCAGAAGAACCTCCGTAGCCTACTAAGGCCAACCTTACAAAATATGAAAGATTGATAAATGGGGTTTTAGGCCACTGAGACGTTAGAATTACTTATTGTACAGCATTGAGAGTGATGACAAAAATGGTTTCCAAAACAGTTTCAAAAAAGTGGAGACCAGGATGGAGGTGGTATATACAATCTAGACTTGCAAGGAGACAACCCTCAGAACTAGGGAAGTACAGACTTTACCTGGGGGAAGGAGGGAAGTGTCGTTTAATAGTTGATTGGAGAACATGTTTATATGCATTGTTGAATGATCATAGAGGGTGGGAAACACAGTAATAAAGCAGAAAGGGGGAAAAAGAGCTGCAGAGATGAATTTGGGGAAGTTGAGGAGGGATGAGACTCATAGGCACATAGGAGGTGGCCTCTGAGAGAAAGAGGGACACTTCAATTACTGTGCAAGTAGCAAGGCAGAAACTATGAGTACACATACAACAGATTCGTCAACTGGAAGTATGATGTGAGTTCATCAGCTGACATGATGAGAGAATATGATCAGGAGAGAAAAGGTACTAGAATAGTTTACAGAGAGTGGAAAACTAAACTCACTAGGAAAAGGTAGCAAAATTATCTGATGGAGTTAAGTGCTAACTAAATTTGTATGCTAATTAAATTAAAGAAAAAGAAGTCAACAGGGTTCTGTGATTCTTATTTTTTAAAATATCCAGCTTCTCTAGGACAGCCACAGAGAAGGAAACAATTTGGTATAAATCAAATTTAGAATTTTGACAGTTGAATAAATAGAGGAAAAGAGAGGAAAAGTAGTTGAGATTGTTACAGAAGCTATTTAACTGAACTGTAGACTCTCTGATAGGTATGAAGGAAGCAAAAATTAGAGAAGCATGATGGAAAGTAAATATGAATATAAGGTTTTCATTAAATAAAAGGACTTTTGGAATATGGAAATACTAGAGTAAATGAAGTGGAAAAACAGGAGCTGACATAGTTACCAAAGTGACAAGGTCTAGGATATATATGACCATTGCAGTAGAGAACAGATTTTTCAAAATGAGAAGATTCACGATTTAAGAAGTCAGAATGTTGGGTGTGTCATCCATGTGAATGTTGAATTGACCATAAATAATGACGGCTGTAGGGGTAGAGAGGAAGACAATAATAAGCTGGGAGCTAATTTTTCAGTGAATGAGAGACTTGTAAGAAGCTTAGTAGAAGTTGTGGATGGTGAGTGGCATATACTTCAAAGGAGCTGGGACTCTTGAATAAAAAAGGAAGAAAATGAGATGGAAGAGACACTGATAATCATGGTCCTGGGAGTCATAGGATAGGAAGGAAGGGGAGGGACAGAGGGAGGGAGGGAATGGGTTTCTTCAGATGCAACCTTTTGTATTAGTACAAGATGAGTGATTGTTCAATGTTGATGATGATGTAAACCTTAAGGGTTACAACTCATCATTGGATGTGCTGAGAAAATTAACAGAATGCTAAAAATATTTTGGGAGACTACAGAAAACTTTCTAAACTATAAAACTGAGGGAAATAGTGTTTGATTTTCAAAAGTAAAAATCTTCTACTAAAAGATTATTTAAAACTTCTCTGACATGAAGGATAACAAGAACCGAATTCCAAGTGTCATGTGTGGTTTATAAAATCAACCAGAGGCACTGTTATCATAAAAGGTTAGGAACCAGTAGGATAAAATACCAAAAAGGATGAAATAAGATTATAATGTGAAAGCATTTGAAAAGGTAAATGTTTATATACACATACAAGCTCATCATATTATTATGAAATGCAAATTGAGTATGAAATAAGAGAAGTTTCCGGCACCTTTCTCTGTAGAAATATTGTTCATTTTTCAGTTGTGTCTAAGCACAGGTTTGAATGCTAAACAGCTAAGTATTTAGGGTGCCCAGCACAGTGGGATCCACAAGTATTTGCAAGAACAGATTCTGTCCTTATGAGGTCAACTAATTCTGCATAAAAATTACTAGAGGAAAAAATAGCATGCAACTAACTACTTAATAGTGTGGCACAGACCACAAATGTAACAAGAATTTAGAAAAAAGATTAATCATTAGTCACAGTAACAACTGATTAGATTATCCTTGCACCAAGCGTTGTCTCTCAATTTAATGATTTATTTAAGTGACTTTCATCAGGAAGAGCTTTTGACAAAGGAAAAAGAAATTAAATAAAACTAACTAGAAAAGTACAAATCGGCCAGGCGCAGTGGCTCACTCATGTAATCCCAGCTTTGGGAGGCCAAGGTGGGCGGATCACCTGAGGTTAGGAATTCAAGAGCAGCCTGGCCAACATGACAAAACCCTGTCTCTACTAAAAATAAAAAATTAGCCAAGCATGGTGATGTGCATCTGTAATCCCAGCTACTAGACAGACTGTGGCAGGAGAATTGCTTGAACCCAGGGAGGCAGAGTTTGCAGTGAGCTGAGATCACACCACTGCACTCCAGCCTGGGTGACAGAGCAAGACTGTCTCAAAAAAAAAGAAAAAAAAAAAAAAGTACAAATGAAAGCACATTTTATTACTCTTTTCACTAGAAGGTCACTCTGAGGAGTTATCTGTCCTTAGTAATCATGGTCATGTATTTTGAAAAATGAAAATCCAACTATCAGAACAAAAACATCAACAATTTTCACCTTTTCAACTCTTGTCAGTGGTTTAAGAAACCTTCCACAACCAACCACATATGTCACTATTTCATACTCAGAAGAATATTAAGTGTTCTTCGTATCTTCATTCACTGCACCATGCCCCTTACCCTTTAAGGAATTTTTAGTCCAAGTCAAAACAATTAAAACAGACAGAATGTGCCAAACACTGAACAATTGATACTTTCCTTTTCCAAATAAGATATTCAATACATTATGGGGAAATGTTTCATATTTTAAGAGTTAAAAAAAGAGGAACACCTACAAAGCCTGGAGTACACCAAGTAGTCTTCAAAGAGGAAGTGGGAGATGAGATTGTCTGTGAGTCGAATAAGTAAAAATCTTAATACCAAAGAAGCAAACAGTGTAAAAACCAGCTTCCTCAACTGAAGACTGTACTACATGAAATACTGGGTAGTATGTTTGGGTCCTCAAAAGTCCACAAAATAAACATGGTACGTATTCTAGAACTATAACTTTATTCAATGGCAATTGACTTGAAATGTTTTTAAGTGGACACAAATGGATTATGGAGTAAAATGTAAATGTGTGGAATACTTGTCAAATGGTAGATGCGATTGTGTTCTTTGAAATTATCTAGAAATATGAAATAATTGTCCACAAATAATGAGAGTAGTTTATCAGAAAAGATTGCAAATTATTTACCAAAACCAAAACACACACACACACACACACACAGAGAGAGAGAGAGAGAGAGAACTGGGTCTGGCAGTAGAACAAATATATTTTTAAATAAGATAAAGAACAGAAAAATAACTGGATAAGTAGGTCATTGAAGCCACTTTTATCTCCTGGCACACTGCTACCTACTCCCTAAATTACATTAGATTTAATATAGTAGAAATATTAAAAGTTGTTTGTTTCCTAAGCAGAAACTATAACAGGAAGATGAATCCGCCACCAATATGCAGGATGGAATAACAGGAAGTGGGAATGGGAGGGGGGGTTGTCTTGGGAGCACTACAGGAAGAGGATTATTGCAGGAGTCCAAACTTCCACTGATGAGGACATGGATTGAAATGAATCATGTATGTGCTTACAGTTAACAACAACAAGAAAAGACTGGAGAAAACAGAGGTAAGAGCACTATGAGATAAATATGAAGACTTATTAAAATCTACATTTTGAGTTATGCCTGTAGATAAACCTCTCAATCTTACTAATCAAAAGAACTTCAGGTAGTACGGGATAGTGTAGCTAATTAAATGTGGTATTTATATTTTCTCTCCCTCAAATCTCAAGCAAGAAGCACATGAAGCTAAGATAGCTCTACGTCCCCTTTGCCACTTTCACTAGATTTCACCTGTGTCTATGCTTGGATGCCAGAAGAGGGGGCAAGTAGCAGGCCCCGCTGGTGTGGCTTGGCTCTGGCAAGAAGACGACTGCTTGGACAGGTTATGCTGGTCATTCCCAGACTCACAGCTCATTAGGAGAAAGCAAGAGACAGATGGGCCCCACTGGTCAGCTGTAGTTGCTGAATTTAATGTATTCACTGGTGAAAAAGAGAAAAAGTAGCAGTGGCCTAACAGTTAACACATAGGCCAAGAATATGAGACTGTCAGACTGCACAATGCTATTAATTTTGAAAGTGGGAGCATAATTGGCTACCACTTACCACCTGTGGTTGATGTTAGTGCTTCAATAAAGGAGAAAAAAGATAATCTGAGGCTAGTGATTTTAGAGACTATAGCAGCTTCCAGCTGAGTCTCTTAAAGAGAGTGTTGACAATTTTATTATAAACCTCTCCTAGAGGGGTTTCTCACTTTCATCTATAATTTGTCATCTCCTTGCATTCATGTGACTAATAATTTGCTTGAATTCCTTTTGCCGTATTTGAAAAACAGAGAACCCAAAAGTGGCTTTTTTAGTGTAGCTGAGATCACATGCGTGTTTCTTTCTTTGCATTCTTCTAATATAAAAACAGTGGCGGAAAGCAGGAAAGAGTCTCTGATTTCAGCTGCTCTTCACCCATTTACTTGTTTTATGAGAGTAAGCCTTCAACAGTGTAAAAGAACATATTGTAAGAATTTTAAGGTTCTGTATGGTCTAATTTCTCCTCACTCGGTGACTTTCACTGATGTCACACTCATATCTTCTCTGGCATGACAGAAAGGGGATCATGACCTTCTTTCCACCAGCCATAATGAAGCCAAGATCATTGTATATAACAAAATATACTACAGAAAGTAAGATTTAATTTAACATTAAAACACTCACCTTTCATGGAAAGTAATGATTCACGTCACATAAAGTTCAGAGGGGCAGTAGGTCCAGGGTAAAACTGAATTCCAAACATCTTTTACAAATCATTTGATCACTGAATAACTACTTCTATTCCTGAACAAACTGTTCATTCTTCTATTTCTCTGGCTTTACTCAGGATGTACCCTTTGACTGAAAAAGTGTCTCACACCTTACTCCTTTCTCCCTAAGTTACCCTCTCTCAGCCAAACAAAAAGGAAAAACTAGCACACGGTAAGCATTATGTAAATATCAGCTACTAATTCGTCATTATTATCTTTAAGGATTGTTTAAAACATTATACATAACAGACATAAAATGCCTGCATAGTTGGTCTCCCACAAAAGAAATGTTTACTAAGTGGTTATTATTATTAGCATGTAATTAAGACTTCTTTCCATGTCTGTCTCTCCAGCAGTTAGGTACTTAAGGGTGGGCATGATATCTTCATGTATTCATTTAACAAATATTTGTTAAACATCTGAAATGTTCATGGCATTGTGATATGTATCAGTGGAGATACTTGGAGGACAAGCTAGTTAGGGTCTCAGAATTTCCTAAACTACCTGCCTAAGTTATTAGTACACCGTCATTTTTTGTATTTCCTATCACCAGGCACTTTTCACACTTTATTTAAAATATCTAATTGTTTGTCATGTGGAGTCAGGGAATGCTTTCCTTGCCTTATTAATTATTGTGCCAATTTCATAAATATTAGTTAATCAACTTATTAAGCCTTCTGCTTTTATTTCTAGAAATCATCATTGTATCTATAAAACATTAACATGTTCATGAAAATTTTCTCTTATTAGCCTTAGTTTACAAATTATCAAATTTTTGAACTAGCAGATTATATATGTTATTTTTGTTAACTAGTTAATTTTCAACAACTCACATGATTGATTAAATACTGAAAATACATTTTTTGTAAATAGCCTTTTATGTTTTCCAGAATACAAAAAGAAAGATAGGAAGTTATATGAAGATATTATTTCCAGGTTGTGATGTGAGATATTTTTTTCAGTTCAAGATCTAAGTCATTTGGAAGACAACAATAAAGTAAAATCGTAAACTCCAAATTATCATTTGCTGGGTGAGACTTCTCAGGGATCTCTGGATAAAAAATTAAGTGGACCATCAATCCAGGTTTCTTTTATCAGGGTCAATAACCCCTAATTTTCATCATAACACTCAGACTAAACCTACTCAGGCAACTTTTCAGCTTGGAGAATAAGTAATTGCTATATATTCATCTTAAACTCTACTCACATTTTTAATGTAGAAGGGAAGTTACAATTCCACTCTAACTGCAGTCACTGAAAGTAAAAGACGAACTTTTTAGTGTCTTTATTTTATTCCCAACCTCTATACCAAAGCTACTTTTATAAACAGGAGACTTGAATGACTTTCAGAGAAAGAAATTTATATCAGAGTCTTAAGCTACAAGATAGATACAGAAAAGAAGACATGTCTATACATCAGTAGAAATTCTGCACATATTAAAAGATAGGTAAAAGTTAACAATCTTACAGTAATTAATTTCAACCTTTGTTAGTTGATATAATAACATCATTATCTGCATGTAATCTTCTTCAACAATAGAACCTATTTTAAAGACTTTTAAGATATAGAAATAGTTTTAGCTTTTAAATCCTCTTAAAAATTTTCTAAAATTCATCTATATGTTCTGCTCACACTTTCTCTCCATTAAGACAAATTACATTTTCTTTGATAACACCACATCATTTCCACTGACATACTAATGGATCCCACTGTGTGTTACAAGTTTATGGCTATATGATTCATTTCTATGATAATCTCGCTTTCATTAACATAACAGCTCCAAATGTAGTACATCAATTCCTGAGATATCCACATTCACATTCTAATGACTTTTTCATCCCTTAATGGGTTTTAAAAGAGAAGAGTCACATTGTTCTGGAAAAAAAATAATAAACCTCACTAGGAGACTTAAAGACTTAAATCAACTACATTACCAGTGTCCTCAGCAAAATGGTAATGATTCAAGAACGTAGTGATCCAACAATTTGCATACATGCAGAACATTTCCTCAGCCCTCAAAGAACATAACCAAAAACCGACACTATGTAGAAAAGTAGATTTTCAAAGTAATTCAGCACATATTGTTACCTATTCTAGATTTTAGTAATTGTACTGTGAAGATACTTAGTCTGGTGTCTGTGGGCCTGGGAAATTATAGGTGGGCTTCAAAGAGTAAGTCAATCCCCTGATAGTACAGAAGTAATATGTTATATATGTGTATATTTATGGAGATAGTACACATCTTTCATCATGTTCTAAAAATAGTCTTCATGATCAATACACACACAAATATATATAAAGACCTCACTGGGAGTCTACTTCTATAACATAACTAGAAGAAAACAGATTGAGTACTTAGACTGTAGGAAGTGATTCATATGTAAATAGAAAATGGGAGCAAATGGAAATAGTACTTTCAGCCCTAATCATCTATGTCATAAGTACCAATATGAATTTGGAATTTTGAAAAAGAGAATGATACAAAATTATAGTTTTGACTTAAGAAGAGAGAAATGAGTTAAAATTATAATACAGCAATAGATGATTATACCATTTTCATAAAAAACAGACCTGTTGATATTTTCATGGAAATAAGTTGGAGAGTCTGTGTTCAATGCTGAAAGTAAATGGAAGTAAAAATCTATGAAAGAGGTTGGCATGGGGCCAGGCACAGTGGCTCACACCTGTAATCCCAGCACTTTAGGAGGCCAAGGCTGGCAGATCACGAGGTCAGTAGTTCGAGAGCAACCTGACCAACATGGCAAAACCCCGTCTCTACTAAAAATACAAAAATTAGCCAGTTGTGGTGGCACGCATCTGTAATCCCAGTTACTCAGGAGGCTGAGGCAGGAGAATTGCTTGAACTCAGAAGGTGGAGGTTGCAGTGAGCCGAGATGGTGCCACTGCACTCCAGCCTGGGCAACAGAGCAAGACTCCTTCTCAGGAAAAAAAAAAAAAGTTGGTATAATCATTCCTTTACTTGTGGGATCTATCCTTGAGAAAAATATCCCACTTTGGGGGAAACCTATTTGAAGACCAAAACATGGGAGGAAAGAGAGAAATTCATCCAAATAAGACAAAGAGATGGTTTTTAATCAGAGAGAAAAGGGAATCCAAGAGGAGCAGGAGAAAGAACTTAGAGAGGGTGAAAAATTGAAAAAGTTTGGAAATAAAGGCCAATAAAACTTCCTGGTGGAAGAATAGGTAAACAAAATTAACAAAAAAAAAAAATGATGCGCAAGAGCAGATGTAAGTTTTTTGGGGATACATTTACACAATTTTGGTGGTCCTTGTTAAAAAAAAAAAAATAACCCAGAATTTTAAATCACTAAGTAGGGAACAAATCTTTGGAGGAAACCTGTAAGTTGGGGTCCTTAAAGCCATAGCTTTATTAGTTTCTTGGAAATTCATGACAAGTCATGTCTAACATTCCATTTGAAATTCTTATATGAAGAACATCTACTAAAATTCATGTCTTCCTTCATATACCCTTACGTTCATCGCAATGCTATTCATAATAGCAAAGACATGGAATCAACCTAGCTGGCCATCAGTGGTGGAT
Source organism: Macaca nemestrina (assembly GCF_043159975.1). NCBI lineage: Eukaryota > Metazoa > Chordata > Mammalia > Primates > Cercopithecidae > Macaca > Macaca nemestrina. The sequence continues at coordinate 29,927,677 of NC_092127.1, forward strand.
TGAACAAAGAAAATGCAGTACAAATACACCGTGGAATACTATATAGCCATAAAAAATACATTTCCAACAATGTGGATACATCTGGAAACCTTTAAGCAAACAAACACAGGAACAGAAAATCAAAAACCACATGCTCTCACTTATAAGTGAGGGCTAAACACTGTGTGCAGATGGATACAAAGATAGAACCAATAGACACCAGGTACTACAAAAGGGAGGAGAAGGGAGAAAGAAAGGGGTTGAAAAACTACCTTGTGGGTACTATGCTCACTAGCTGGGCAGCGAATTCATTCATACACCATTTCCCAGCATTGCACAATATACCTTTGTAACAAACTTGTACATGTACCCATTGATCCTGAAATAAAAGTTGAGACAAAAAGTTCATGTCCTCCTTACTAACAAGTTTATCTTCCTGGCAGGCATTGAGGCATTGCATTAGACAGGAGATGCAATGGTTCCAGTTTTCATGGAGGGTAATGTAACATGATGGTTAGGATACCAGGGAGTCCCTGCAGCCCTCATAAGTTATGTGATTTTTTCTCAAGTTACTTAATACTGTATGATTCTCTTTTCTCATACATACGACGGGGATAATATAGGACCTACTTCATTAAGCTATTGTGAAGATAAAGTAAAATAGTTAAACATTTGATATTATGTATTAAAGCTAGTAAGTGATGAGTGAAGCTATTATTATTGCCTGTGCTACAACTACTTCCATCTCTATTAAAAGCCAACGAACTTAACATTATCACAAGAAGGACCCTAATCCTGGGCAATATAATGGAAGTCCTTGGAAGACTAACTAGGATCTTCTATCTCTAACAATACGTTAAATTCATTTCCTTCTTAGAGAGACTGGAGCGATGGCACAGTGAAAGATGGAAGGTATAATATATCAGGAATTCAGGTTGAATTGCAACGTTCAGGAATAATTATTATGCTGGTTAAATAACATAGTACTTATTAATCTACTAAAGATAGTTTTGTGAAAGGTTTCCAGAAATGTGCCACTCTACTCCACTCTTAGCCTTGAACTCTTTACTCTTAAATACTTGGATTAAGACAGAAAGAAAATGATGTGCTCATATTCTAGGGTGAAATAAAGTCACTAGAATATGCACTCCTTGAGAGAAAGCAGCTCACTTTCTTGTCTACCATGTGTATCTAATACAGATGCTCAATAAATATTTTGTCAATGAATGAAAATCCAAAATAATTTTAGTCTGGAAAAACTGAATCTTTATTTTTTAAAAGTGATAAGTAAAACATTTATTTCATGGTAACTTGAGAGAGATAAGGCAATTGAGCTGAAGCATATGTTAGAAAGAAGAAAAAAGGTTTTTATTTGACACTGAACACCATTTATTCAATGTTACAATAAAATCCCCAAAGCTTCCTCAACCCTGGGCTCTATTAATGTCTGGTCTGTAACTAGAGACAAAAGACTGAGCTGGCTAATCTACTCCCTGATGGTCCGAGTCTATGCAGTACATAAATGGCTCTCAGTTCACAAAATCGTATTTGAACAGAAAAAGAAGATGCAGCAAAGTTACCATCAATCCAAATAATAAAGGGTCTTTAAAACAAGTCGGGTAAGAAATGGTTAAGGAAATTATGGAGTGTATCCTGGAGAAGAGTATAAAATAGCATGCTAGTCTTATATAAACTTGTGAAAGGCTAGACATCTGCATAGCTCCAGATTTAGAGAGATAGGATCAATAAATATAATCTATAGGAAAGCAGATTTTGAATCAATAAAAGGTAGAACAAATATTTCTAACAAGGAAATAATTCAAATCATAATGATTTTGAGAGGTTATGTTATTTTCAATGAAGTTTCCAATCCTCACTTCCTTTATTTATTCATTCATTGAAGCAAATTTTTAGTGCCTCCCTACATGTTTGATATGATCTGTCTCTGTTTAACAGCAATTTTGTTCCCTAATTCCTATTCATATTTTAGGTCTAAGCTTAAATTTTATTTCCTTAGACTTTTCTTGATCTCAAAATTTAAATAAAATCTTTCTCTTTCATCAGATTTACTGAAATATAATTTACATACCATGACATACACCCACTATCAGTGTAACAGTGAGTTTTATTAAATTAGTACAGGGTTAAAAACAATATTTCAATTCTATTTTAAAACATTTCCATTATCCCCAAAAAGTTCCAGCATGACCATTTGTTGGCACCAGGCAACCACTGATCTGTTTTGTCTCTATAGTTTTGTCATACGTAGAAACTTACAGGTTGAATCATTACATACATAAACATTTCTTTCGCTTAAGATGTTTCTGAAGTTCATAAATGTTGTTACATACACCAGTATTTTGTTCCTTTTCTTTGCCAGAAAATATTCCCTTGTAAGGATACGCTTCATTTTGTTCACATATTCATCAGTTGGATATATTTGGATTGCTTTCAGTTTGGAGCTATTATGAACAATGCTACTATCCACATTAACTTAGAAGTCTCTGTGGAGAGACTTGTTTTCATTTCTATTGGGTAAATATCTAAAGGTAAAATTTCTACATCACATGGCAAGTATATGTTTACCTTTATAATGATATGATAAAACTGCTTTCCAATGTGGCTGTGTTACATTCCATTTCCATGAACAATGTCTCAGGATTCTCATTTCTCCATATTCTAGACAGTAATTGGTTTACTCTGTCTTTATTCATATATTCTGGGTACAAGTCCTTTCTCAGATATGATTAATATATACCTTCTCCAATTATCTGGGTTGTCTTTTCTTCTCTCTTACTAGTGTCTTTTGAGGAATAAACATTTAATTTTTAATTTAAAGTCTAATTTACCATTTTCTCTCTATACATCTTGCTATTGATGTCAAATCTAAGACCTCTTGGCATAACTCAAGAACAAAAAGATTTTCTTTGTGTGATCTATTAGGGGTTAATTTTTGTTATTGGTGAAATAAGAGTTTTAATTCCTTTTTTGTTTTATTTTGCTTTGCTTTTGGCATAAGTTATCCAAATGTTCCAGAACTGTTGGTTGAAAAAAAAAATGTCATTTCCCAATAGAATCACCTTGGCACTTTTGCCAAAATCAATTAACCATAATGATGATAAGTATGCCAAAATCATGGATACCTATATATTCCTTACTGTACATAACAATTACTGAAAAATGCATGTCTTTCACAAGCAGAAGCATGACAATTCATACGCCTTCAGTTTGTTTAATGAACAAGCAATTATTTTATATTTACAATGCAGGAAATGTTGTAAATATAAAAGTAAATGAGACATAGAATCTGCCACCAAAAAAAAAGTTTACAATCTGATTAGGAAGTGACAAAGGTCTCAAGAGGGCAAACATAAAGTGGAATGAATGTGGAAAGAGGTTACCTCTATCTGAGGATATCTGCATAGGCTCCATAGAGGCAGTGGCATTAGGGACAGAACTTGACAGATGGGTGGAATTGGCTTCCATAGAGGTAAGTTGAAGGACATTTCAAAATGACCATAAAGCCTGGACACAGGCAAGGTAGCAAGAGATGGGGGAAAGGGGGAAGTTGGGTGATACATAAGAAATATCCAAAAGAAGCAAGATTGTAATGTGGAAAATTAATTTGAAAAGGTTAGTCCCACACTAAAGAAATGGATTTTATTTTCTAAGCAATAGGAGCAATGGGAGTTACTTAAGGTTTATGAGCAGAAAGACGTCATGATTGATGCTTATATCTGTGCTAGTACAAATAAAAAACTTTTACCACCATTTCTAAAAATATTTAATTTCATGTAGGAGATGCTATAATTCAGTTCTTGTTCTAACAGTTTCTGTGCTTATTATTTACCTGATATTGATTAAATTAGAATAAAGTCTTTAGATTTGAACATTCTAAGTTCATTCATCTATTCATTCAGTATATATTTATTAAGTGTCTTCTATGTACTGGGCACTGGACATGTACTGGTTTAAAAAGAAATATAAAGGTCTACACTCACCCTTCATGAAGGATATTTACATATACATATATAATATACTCACATACACATCACACATGTAGATTTACATACATTAACTAAATCATAATGATTGTTAAAGAGCAATAGCATCTTATATTTAAATAGACTTTTTTTTTTTTTTTTTTTTTTTTTTTTGAGACGGAGTCTCGCTCTGTCACCCAGGCTGGAGTGCAGTGGCTGGATCTCAGCTCACTGCAAGCTCCGCCTCCCGGGTTTACACCATTCTCCTGCCTCATCCTCCAGAGTAGCTAGGACTACAGGTGCCCGCCTCCTCGCCCGGCTAGCTTTTTTGTATTTTTTAGTAGAGACGGGGTTTCACCGTGTTAGCCAGGATGGTCTTGATCTCCTGACCTTGTGATCCGCCCATCTCAGCCTCCCAAAGTGCTGAGATTACAGGCTTGAGCCACCATGCCCCGCTTTAAATAGACTTTTATATTTTGAAATGTTATTTCACATGTATATTAACCTATTTAATCTTCATGAAAGCTATTTTAAGACAGTATTACAGGCCTCACTTTACACATGAGAGTATTAAAGAACACAAAATTAACTTCTTACAAGATCATAAAACTGGAAAATTAGAAAGTCAGTCTGGGTTAGACAGCTCTAGCCCAGATCTCCTGATTATAAACCCAGTACTCTTACCATAGCATGTAGAGGTTTTAAATTATAAATTTTTCCTAAATTAATATGGAGAAATTTGCGTCTGGTCTAATCCATGGCAAAATATGCAACACTGAAAAAACTATCCTGTCCATTTTGATACATGCCTTGGCCACTTTATTCTTCCTACTCAAACAGCCATCCCACACACACCACCCACACACACACATTGCAGAAGAATGCTTAATAAATGCCACTCTGGTCTAATTCCGACTGCTTGGCCCTGTGGGTCACATACAGCACTATCTCATACTCCAAGCAGTAAGAAGATTTGGTCTCTTAAGAGAGAAGTTGTTTGTCAAGATGTTTTAAAAGGTCAGCTCCAAAGCCTCTCAGGGTAGGAAGAAAAGGAAAAAAAGAATTAATTGAGAGCAGAGAAAACCTGGTGAGGTCTGTAAACAGGTAAAAATTTTTAATTGCTTAAAAACTGTTGAGCTTGGCCCTAAAATATATCCTTAATTCAAGAAGACCAGCCTCAAAGGAGATTCATTCTAGAATCACATATAAGAACCAAGACGTTGAGGTTTAATGCTTCCTAAAAATAAGTGATCATTTTTCAAAGCCACAATCTTGCTGTTGCCATAACACTGTGATTTTAGTTGGTCTTGGAGAATTAGATTTTTTTTTTTGAGGTGCCCATTTATGTTTTCTTAGAAACATTTAGAAAATTTCTAGTAATACCAATGGTATTATATTAGAAATTTACTTTAACATCAAGTTAATGTTTTCACTAAGGATATATTAAGAGTTCTGCCAGAATCATAAAAGTCTACATGCAAGTTATCACATGCATGCCTTCATTTTGATTCATAGTATTTTGGGATTTCTTAGGCGCAGGAGCCAAATAGCTTAATCTAGATCAAATGGGGAGGAAAATAAATTCCAGACTACACCTCACATATGGCAAAAAAGCAGAATGCTAAGAAACTATTAAGTGAGAATAGTCCTAGAACATGTATGACAGATTGAAAGGTTTAAGAGGAGTGCAGATCCTGAAAAAAATAATTTAAACAAAACATTTTTGCATTTTACACTTTTGTATCTAGAAATTGTGTCTCTTTTTATTTTTTTTATTTTTTTTATTTTACCTTTTTTTTTTTTTTTTTTGAGACGGAGTCTGGCTCTGTCGCCCAGGCTGGAGTGCAGTGGCCGGATCTCAGCTCACTGCAAGCTCTTCACGCCATTCTCCTGCCTCAGTCTCCCGAGTAGCTGGGACTACAGGCGCCCGCCACCTTGCCCGGCTAGTTTGTTTGTTTGTTTGTTTGTTTGTTTGTTTGTTTGTTTATTTTGGTTTTTTTTAGTAGAGACGGGGTTTCACCGTGTTAGCCAGGATGGTCTCCATCTCCTGACCTCGTGATCCGCCCCTCTCGGCCTCCCAAAGTGCTGGGATTACAGGCTTGAGTCACCGCGCCCGGCCTTGTGTCTCTTTTTAAAATTAAACGTATGTAATCATAAAGATAACAAAAATAGTAATCAGTTTACTCTCTGGGAGATTAGCATAGCATAATCTCTTGAAAAAAATAAGCATTTTGATTTTTTATTTTGAAATAATTATATATTCCTAGAAAGATTAAAAAGGAAGTTGAAGAGATCCCAAGCATCTTTTATCCAGCATCCTTTAATTTTAACATCTTGCATAACTATAGTACAATATCACAACAAGGAAACTGACTTTGATACAACTCACAGAGTTGTTTCAGAATTTGCCAGTTGTGCATGCATTTGTGCGTGTGTGTTTATATTTGCAGGCAATATTATCACATGCGTATATTCATGTAACAACCATCACAATCAAGATACGGAATAGTTATATCCAGAGATTCCCTTGTGGTGGTTCTTTAAAGCTGCATCCACTCTCCCATTTCTTTTTTTTTTTTTTTTTTTTGTTTTGTTTTGTTTTTTGTTTTTTGAGACGGAGTCTCGCTCTGTCGCCCAGGCTGGAGTGCAGTGGCGCGATCTCGGCTCACTGCAAGCTCCGCCTCCCGGGTTCCCGCCATTCTCCTGCCTCAGCCTCCTGAGTAGCTGGGACTACAGGCGCCCGCCACCGCGCCCGGCTAATTTTTTGTATTTTTAGTAGAGACGGGGTTTCACCGTGGTCTCGATCTCCTGACCTTGTGATCCGCCCGCCTCGGCCTCCCAAAGTGCTGGGATTACAGGCGTGAGCCACCGCGCCCGGCCCCACTCTCCCATTTCTAACCTCTTGTGGCAACAATTTGTTTTCTATCGCTGTAGTTTTGTTATTTCAAGAGTGTTATGTAAGTGAAATCATGCAGCATGTAACCTTTTATGATGTTATTGAGCATTATTCTCTGGTGATTTTCAGTAGTTTTTTCTTCTTAATTGCTGAGTAGTGTCCCATAGTGCAAATGTACTACACTTTAACCATTCACTCATTAACAGATATTTGGCTATTATCAATAAAATTGCTGTAAACATTCATGGACAGGTTTTTGTTTAGACATACGTTTTCATTTCTCTGAGATAAATGTCCAAGAGTACAATCCATAGGTCACACGGTAATTTCATGTGTTAAACTAAATTAAATTTGGCCTAAATCTGCTGCCATACTAGGGAACCGCAAGCAAACTTAGTATGTAAACAAACTGAAACCTAACTCGAGAATATATTTCTGTAACCAGAATCTACTGTAACAAGAATTACAGCCAATCACAGCAGCCAAGCTGCAGCCAATCACAGGCTGCCAACTGATCAGACCATGTTAACTTAAGGCAAATGCTGAGCTGTAAACAACCAAGCTGTTTCTATATGTTACTTTCTCTTTCTGTCTATAAATAATGTCTGCCCACATTGTTGGATGGAGTTCTCCAAATCTCTACTGGCTCAGGGTGCTACCCAATTCATGAATTGTACTTTGCTCAGAGTTTATGTGATTATTTGCTAAATTGAATTTATCTAAAGTTTTCCCTTTAACACAGGTTGATTTTTATAAGAAACTGTCAAATTATTTTCCATAGCGACTGTACCATTTTACATTTCCACCATCAAAATATGAGTGATCCCGTTTCTCAGAATCCTCATCAGCATCTGGGGCTATCACTGTCTTTTAGTCATTCTGACAAGGGCAGAGTTATATTTCATTATGGTTTCAATTTTTATTTCCCTAATGTTTAATGATGTTGAATATTTTTGCATGAGATTATTTGCCATCTGCACACCCTCTTCAGTGAAGTGTCTACTACTTATTTTCTGATTGGGTCATTTGTATTGTTGTTGAGCTTTCAGTTATTTATGTATTCTAGCTACAAGATATTACAGATATTTATATTTTTGGTCAGATATATGGTTAGCAAAGATTTTCTCCAGCACATAATTAAAAAAAATAAAAAAAAGAAAATTGGGAGGCTGTTAGATGTCATATGCAATTAAATTATTTCTTCCAGGGAGCATCAGAGCCAATCAGCCCTCATGAGTTTTTGTCAGAAATACAGAGAACGCATAGGAATTTCAGGGTCAGAAAAAATAATAAAGAGCATCTGAGGGTAAGAAATTCCTACCACATTTTGTCATCATTCTCAAGATTAATCTCTTTGTGACCCCATGACTAAAAGCATGAAGCAGCTATGAAAACTTGTCTCTCCATCCAGTTTCTGTGACTGATATTCCATATAACCTCAGAAGGTGGCTCTTTTTCTTTGAAATGTGTTTATTAGATACATGAGAATTACATTACCTCTGGGTTTGTATAATACTCTAAATCTAGAGAGAGTAGTATTTCCAAAATTTTTCTTCTGACACAATGAAAATATTACTGGTTCTAATGTATTCTGACTTTGTTACAGTCACTAAAAATAAGCCAATCTGAAATTCTCCAACCTCTAAAATTTTATTTCAAAATGGTATACTAATTCATAAATTTATTTTAAAATTTACCTCAAAATCCTATAACACAGTAAAAATATAATTTGAAATATTTTTCTTCAAAAATTATAAAACAAAACTTACTATTAAAAGGACTAGAAAATAAATATTAAATGCCTTTTAGTACAATTAAGAGAGCTTTCATTTTAATTTTTGATAGACAATTTATACATGAGATTATCAGACACACTAGAAATGACCTGTGATTATTTTTGACTCTCAAATCAATATCCTCTTCACATAAATGCTAACTTTAAGCAAAATTTTATATATGCGATAAAAATGTAGCTTATACATTTTGTTTATATAGCATCATTTAGTTGAGAAATGGTATGAAATAAACTTGTTTTACATTTACATTCTTGGGTTTTATTTATGTGGGTTTTAATATGCTATTGGACATATTCAGTGTATAAATGCCAGTGAATGATTTTAGAGTGTAAGTGTATATAAAATTTATTAGGGTGGAAACAGTAGTATGTTTTCAAATAATCGACATAGAATGTCTGAACACTGAGACATGACATCAGTGTGAGTCAAAACAAAATAGAAGTCCAAGACAACTTTAGAAGAGATAGAAATCAATTAAAAAGTGGTTGAAAATTGGATGATTCTTGGAACTGGGAACAGACGTCTGCGCTACTTGGTGACTTGTTAATAAGCAAGTACATGCTTAAAGCTAAGGAAAAAGTAATGGTAGTCTGCCACCTACAGAGCAGTCCAGTCATTTTTAACAATGTGATATATTTTAATGGCACTGTTCCGGACTCCAGATCCACAGGCATAGGAAACCTTCCCAGCAATTTTAACTTTTGCATTAAAAGAGGGGATTTTTTTTCTTCTGAGAAAGGTTCAAAAAGCTATTCTTTTTAGCTGCCAGGAAGTGAACTGTATTCTAGTGTGTGGAAAGCATAGAAAGAAAGCCATTGCAAGCTAAAAGCCTAATTGAATGGTTCTCTGTGTCAAGCAGAATTTGGTAAAAATAAAAACATCCAGAATCAGACATTACACGGAATTGAGTTTGAAGATGTGCTTGATCTTGTTAAGGATGAACAAGATTGGAGATAAAGTGTGGCTTGGAGAGGAACCACTATAATGGCCAAACATTGTTACATATTTTAATTTAAAATCTGAAATGGTAATTTTTTTCCTGAGACACCTCTGAATAAGCACTCACAAAATGCTTTTAAAAGGTAATTCTGCAAGATAAAATGGTCTTTCTGCACTAAAAAAGTTTTTAATCTCATATTTCTAGAAAAATAAATAAGGAATACCATATTATTTATTATAACTTCTCCTGTGTTTTGTTTCTCATTGTTTCAATTATTCAGGTCAAATAAAAGAAATAAGTTGAGATGGACACATGATAAAATTTAATTCAAGGAATGACAATTTAATAAATATTTAAAGCTTATTTCTGTCTCAGTCTACTATTTCTCACCACTAGCAACAAGCAATCTGTACTCTACAACAGAATACGTGTATTCACACAAATTTGACAATTATACAGTGGCAAAACGCGTCTAGTGTTTCACCATTTGCAACATTAATTCTAAGGTGGCTTTTTTTGCTGAAAATTGCTGCTCCAGGCAGTCACTTTATATAGCATACAAAACTATAAAACTTTTAGAAAAAACTAGGAAAAAATCATCAGGACATAAGGCTAGGTAGAAGAAAAGCTCTTAGACTTGACACAAAAATATGATTCATAAAAGAAAACATTGATAAATTGAACATCAAAATTTAAAATTTTGCCCTGTGAAATATCTATTAAGAAGAGGAAAAGACAAGCTAGAGATTGGAAATAAATATTTGCAAATATCTGACAAATAACTAATATCTAGGGTATGTAAAGAACTCTCAAAATTTAACAATTTTTTAAAATTTAATTAGAAAATGAGCAATAAACATTTCACCTAAGACGATATACAGAGAGCAACAGAGTACATGAAAATATGTTCAACAATATTAGACTTTAGGGAAATTAAAATTAAAGCCAAAATGAGATCATTGCCCATCTATCAGAATGGCTGAACAGGAACAACAACAAATGATTGTGAGGATGCAGAAAAACTTTATCTCTTATACTTTTCTTATGAGATAATAATTTGGCTGCTTCTTATGAAAATAAACATGCAACTATATGTAACCCAGCAACTGCACCCTTGGGCACTTATCAGATAAAACTAAAATTTATTTTCATGGCACAATGGGTAAATATAGCAGTTCTATTCGTAAGAATCAAAAAGTGGAAACTACCCAAATTCCTGACAATGGGTGAATGGTTAAACAAACCATGGTACATCCATACCATGGAATACTACTCAGCAATAGAAAAGAATGAACTATTGATGCAGGCAACTTGGATGGATCTCAAGGGAATTAGGCTGAATGAAAAAGCCCAATCCCAAAGTTTATATACTGTACGATTTCATTCATACAACATTCTTACAATGATAAAATTATAGACATAGAGAAAAGATTAGTGGTTATGAGGGATTAGCGAGTGGAGTGGAGATGGAGGGAGAGTGTGGATAGAAAGACTAACACAAGGAATCCTTATGGTGATGAACTGTTCTCTACCCTGACTGTGGTGGTAGTTATGAGAATCTACACATGTGAGAAAATTTGATAAAACCAAAGACAACACACATACACATGAATATGTGTAAAACTGGTGAGATCTGAATAAATCTGTGGACCATACCAATGTCAGTTTCTTGGCTGTGATATTGTACTATAGTTATGCAATATGTTACCACTGGAAAAAACTGGGTGGAGGGTATATTTCTTATAAATACATTTGCATCTACAGTTATCTCAAAATTGAAAGTTTAAGAAAAAAGAATAAAAGCAACTAATAAATTCAATAAAGTACAGAATACATAAGATATTAAGAAAACTTAATTTTCTCATTAAATACAGTTCAGTGGAAAAAGATGTAGCAAGACACATGTAACCTACAGTAAACGTATATGTTTGTGTATTTTTAACATTATTCTCGGTTAAATCTTTAAAAGTTTTACTCATGAAAATGCAAATGGACTAATTTCTTCTGCTTTTCCAAATTTGTTGTTAGAAGAATTACTAAAACTGGGCAAAATATTAATAACTCACACAGTAGGGAGGAAGAAATCCAGTACATAGCAGACACTTCAATAATAGGTCTGAACTGAGATAGCTATTTATCCTTAGAAAGGACTATTTGCAAGGTGGGCCATTGGCTGGCGTTCGGTAACCTGGATTTCTGGAGTGTTCCTACCATTCTTTAACAGATAAAGGTGATATACTGTGCCTAAAATATTCATACAAATAATGTGATATCTACTGAACACCTATTTTTCTTCTGGGAGTCTAGAATTTGGTTATGTAGTAAGTAGAGGATAGTTAGATGACCAGCCACCAATAAAACCCTTGGGAACCGAGTCTCTAATGAGCTTCTTGTGTAGACAACATTTCATATATATTCTCGCAACAGATCAGATTGCTGGATGAATTAAGCACATCTTGTGAGACTCCTTTGGGGAGGACCCTTGGAAGCTTGAGTCTGGTTTTCTCTGAACTTTGTCCATGCACCTTTTTCCTTTGCTGACTTTGCTTTGGATCATTTTACTATAATAAATCTTACCATGGCTATGGCTCTATGCTGAATCTTGTTAGTCCTTCTAGTGAATCTTGGAATCGAAGGTAGTGTTGGGGACCCTTGACCATTTGGATAGTAAGAATAAAAAGGAAGAAACACACTCTGCCTTATGACATCTAGTTCTCAGTCTAACAGGCCACGCCATCCAGTTTCCAACTTACTACTCTGAGATTATATCACTGGGAAGATTCAAATCAACATTAAAAATCTCTTTGTGTAAATCCCACCAAGGCTGAGCTAGGGATTAAAGGGAGCTCCTCTGTATGAATTTGGAAGTAGCTGTGCCAACTTTTAACTTCACAGACAAGGATGCTACTTTATTATTTAAGCACATGGATAAACACAATCTCTCATTCAAACACCTTTGACCATCATTTTTCTTATCTCCAATTAGCATAAACCTCACAGTTTTTTGTTTTTTGTTTTTTGTTTTTTTTTAATGCAGGGTCTCTCTCTGTCACCCAGGCTGGAATGCAGTGGCATGGTCACCCCTCACTGCAACCTCGACCTCCTGGACTTTAGATCCTCCCACCTCAGCCTCCCGAGTAGCTGGTAGCTGGGACTACAGGCACATGCCACCGCACCCACTAACTTTTCTCTTTTTTTTGGTCTAGATGTGGTTTTACCATGTTGCCCAGGCTGGTCATGAACCCCTGGGTTCAAGCAATCCACCGACTTCATCCTCCCAAAGTGCTGGAATTACAGGCATGAACCACTGTGCCCCACCAGAAATATATTTTTTTTAATAAATAAAAATATATATCTAGAACTGCAGAAACAAATGAATTTTTTTATTTGTGGTTGTTTCATTAAAATAAGTGCATAGTAAATAGGAAAAAAAAATACACAAAATCTTGGTGACCTGAAATAGAGTGATGTAAAGAAAGACTGGCCCATATGTTTACCTCATGCCCATCCCAAAACTTGGGGGAAATGACAAATATATTTGAGAATAAATCCAAAGCTGTTGGAAAAACAAGGGTGGCTGTCATCAGTAGATTAGAATCAGACGGGTTGGCTGAGATTGATGGGGGGACAAAGAAACAACCGTGAAACCTCCTATCCCAGCGCAGGGGAGGAGAGGGGCTGATGCAGATGTCTTCTGACAATCTACCTGGCGATGAACAGTGTCCACATTATGTGCTTTCTGTCATCCACCGTGGCTTTTCCATGGCAAGTAAGTTCACAAGGCTGACTTCTCTAATCCAGCCTTAACATCAATGAAACAAGCATCTTGTTCTCTATTTAGCTCTTTTATATATTGTTCCTTTATTTCAGAACCTGTAAAGAATGGGTGTGGTCAGCAATCACATGGAGACTCTACCTGTGAGCTACGCAGTGTCTACCACAGTGTTGCCCTCACAGGAGAAATTTAGCAAATGCTAAATAATTGACCAAAAAAAAAATAATTCTTTGTCAATCTTTCAGAAATGGTCACAATTTAAATTTTACAGGTTGATGCATGTTCTTACTTATTAGTGGGAGCTAAACATTAAGTACTTACTCATGGGCATAAAGATGCCAACAACAGAAACTGGGAACTTCTGAAGTGGGGGATGAAGGGAGGGATACACAAGTAGCAAACCTATACATGTACCTTCTGAATTTAAAATAAAAGTTGAAAAAAAAATGCTAAAGGCTGATTTCTCAATATAAATATGTAGCTAGGCCTTGGCTTAAAAAAGATGTTTTTAATTTTGTTTCTCTTAGAGGTAGGGTCTCACTATATTTTTCCAGGCTGGAGTGCAGTGGCCACTCATAGGAACAATCACAGTGCACTATGGCCTCAAACTCCTGGGCTCAAGCAATCCTCCTGCCTCAGCCTCCAAGTAGCTGGGACTAGAGGCACATGCCACCACATGCCCAGCTTGCCTGAGTTATTTTAAACTTACTAGTTTATATTGTAAAAACATGACTCTAAAGAATTAAGCAATTTTCTTTATCACAAAATATGGTAGGTATTAATGGCCCAATTTTTACTTTATTTTACATATGATTCCAATAAAAACAGTTTTATGTATGGTAAAATTTCAAAAGGTCACAAACTCTTAGCAAAGGAAAAAATATTCCTAGCTCTCCAGCCCACACTGTCAATCTCTCTCTTTGTTTGTTTGTTGTTTTGTTTTCTTCCTTTTTCTTTTTCAGAAGTCAGCCAACAAATATTTTAGTGTCTTCTATATGGCAGGCTCTGTCGAGGCACTGGAGAATGTCAAAGAAAGGGAATATCTCTGCTTCAGGGGAGCTTACATGTTAAGGACAGCATATAGGATTAGGTATGGCCTTGAGTAACAAAAACACTAAAAGTTCGAAAAAAAATTGTAAAATGTGTTTGCAGTTTCAGACTAGTTATGGTGGCTCCATGATTATCAGGCTTATCAAATATTAATGTGATTGTATAGGTTCTGCACTGTACAAGTCTAAAGGGTATCATTCATATCACAAACATTGTATGTTTTGATTAACTATTTTACACAAATGGAAGTATCTATAAGCATATGAACTTCTTAAATGAGGGGAAACATTTCTCTATTCCACACCCTCCTCTTTCAGCTCCCACCTTGTGCTACTTATTCCAGCTCCAGAACTCAGCCTACAGGGGAGAAAAGGATGCACTCCTCCCTTTAAGGGAATTTTCTACAGATTACACATTTTACCTGTGTTCATATCTCGTTAACAGGACTTAGGCACATAAGCACTCCTAGCTGCAAAAGAGGCTAAAAATGTGCTTTTTGTTCTAGGTTGCCATACATCTGGTAAAGATCAGAAGGTTTCCTGGTTCCTGTCAAAATGCTGAACTAAGATAGCTGCTATTCTCTCCCCAAAAATAAACAGTGGAGAAACTACACATATTTATATACTTATACATAGTAGATAGTCAAGTGTTTTAAATTGCATTTCATACTGCACACTTGAGGAGATCCATATTTCCCTGTGTTGGCTACAGTATCCTTCACAATACTGTGCGAAACACGAGCTCTCAATAAATATTTGATGAAAGATTGACCAAACCCACTTCCTTCTGTGCCATGCTAGAAAGAAAGAGGAAAACTGGTCTGCTTGATAATTTCTACATATACTTAAAGACTGACATCTAGTCACCTCTCAAACTTATCTTCTGAAAGAACTAATCTCCTTTTCTTTATCTTTCCTTATTGATCTGGGTGCTGAAATCTTAATTACCTTCTAAGCATTGCTGTAGATTCTTCCACCTTGACCAAATAAACAAATCTGATGAACCCAAAAGGCGATTGCTCCGTAACATAGATTACCAGATTCCATCAACTGTCTACAACAGATTGAATATTCCGTAAGCATTTTTACAAAATCAAAGACCTGGAGGCAGAAACTTTTTAATCCTGATTTTAAAAAGCCTATGCATTCAATGAACACTTTTTGTTAAATTCATCCTTAGAATGTATTTGCTTTCATTTTTATCAATGTCCTAAAACAAAGCATCCTTTAGTAATCAGAGCTTTCAGTGCTTTGTCTGAGTTCCCCTTAACAAGCCAGCTGGCAAGTTTCAAACCCCTCGAGAAACCTACAGATTACACATTTCTATTTCTATTTATTCTTATGCTGTACTTGACTGTGGAATTTCATCTTCCTGACAACTCTTCTACTTGTATTTGGCTAATAGCTAATTTAACAAAACCTAAATCTGAGAAGAGATTTAAGGGATCCGGAAAGCTACTTAGCCCCTTGAGTTTGCTGCAGTCCTCTGCCGTAAGAGCTATATTTTCTTGAAAACAGACTGTTCTGCAAGGTGACAGGTTAAAGCCCAGGAGTTCTTAACATGCTTTTTTTTTTAAAAATAAGGTAACTTTAAAGAGAGTTTTGGTGATGAAAAAGCATACTTTTTAAGTCAAAAATCCTCTCTGTCATCTTTGCATTCATTCATTCATTCATTCATTCATTCATTCATTTTTAGAGTATGTATTGTGTGCCAGGCATCCTTTAAAGCTCTGGGAATATAGTACTAAACAAGAGGTCTTTGCTATCATTGAAATTAAATAAAAATCCAATTATTATTATTTTTTTTTTTTTTTGAGACAGAGTCTCGCTCTGTCACCCAGGCTGGAGTGCAGTGGCCGGATCTCAGCTCACTGCAAGCTCCGCCTCCCGGGTTCACACCATTCTCCTGCCTCAGCCTCCCGAGTAGCTGGGACTACAGGCGCCCGCCACCTCGCCCGGCTAAGTTTTTGTATTTTTAGTAGAGACGGGGTTTCACTGTGTTAGCCAGGATGGTCTCGATCTCCTGACCTCGTGATCCGCCCGTCTCGGCCTCCCAAAGTGCTGGGATTACAGGCTTGAGCCACCGCGCCCGGCAAAAATCCAATTATTTTTTAGCTTACTTATTCTTTACAATATGAAATAATACTACTTTAGCTTAAGAAAGAATGTACACTTTGATGTGTAAACTTGGTTGCCTGAGTTTCATTTCCTGACCTGAAATATAAATATATGCATTGTCAAAAGTACTTTTTTTCCTTTCCTCTGAGTCATTTATGGTTTTAGTCAAAATAAAGTATATAAAGCCAAAGATACAAAACTTCCAATAGAAGAGTTAACAGAATTTTAATTTATCACTTACTTTTCCTATACTTGTAGGAAATAACATTGATATAGTGAGAATGAGTTCACAGAGCACCTATACATACACCCAACAACAAATTCTTGTATCTTTAGAGTATTGTATTTAACTCTGTTGGTAAATGCATAGTTTGAGCTGTAGATGCATATTTTGAACTATACATTTATGTTCATTTGAAGCATTATATCATATTATGATAGTTAGGAGACTGCTTAAGGGCATCCTGTCAAATCTCATGGGCATGTATGTTGAAACATAGATAATAAAAGCAATACTGAATAAGGAGAGTCACAAACATTTTAGTTTGTCAAGTGAAATTATACAAAAACAAATAAAATGTGGCTAAGGATACACATAAAAACTATAAATATTTAAGGGTCACATGAAACATGCCTTCCTGTGTTCTTTCCACTAAAGAAAGTATAACTGCTATTATAAGCTCTCATTTGCAAGGTGGCCTTTTAAACTGTGGTTACCTACTTTCTTATTAACTATAAGAAGGATGGATCCACATATTTAAGCTGAATTTCTTTTAAGGTTTACTACTAACAAATGTAAATAGATTTTGACTTTACCAAATAAAGTCTCACATGATTTTGTGATATTAGCCATGGGTTTGTCATATACGGCAACACTGTCTTTTAAAAATACAGGAGGGAAAAAGGCTTCCACAGACTGTATTTGTCATTCTCACACTGCTATAGAGAACTACTGGGTAATTTATGAATAAAAGAGGTTTAATTGACTTACATTTCCACAGGCTATACAGAAGGCATGACTGAGGAGACCTCAGGAAACTTACAATCATGATGGCATGTGAAGGGGAAGCAGGCATGGTCTTCACAGGGCCAGAGCAGGAAAAAGAGACACAGCAAAGGGAAAAGTGCTACACACTTCCAAACAACCAGACCTTGTGAGAACTCTATCAGGAGAACAGCAAAGGGGAATTTCACCCTCATGATTCAATCACCTCCCACACATGGGCATTACAATTTGACATGAGATTTGGGTGGGGACACAGAGCCAAACCATATGATTCCATTCCTGGCCCCTCCCAAATCTCATATAGGTCTCATATTTCAAAACAAAATCATGCCTTCTCAACAGTCCCCCAAGTTTTAACTCATTTCAGCATCAATTTAAAAGTCAAAGTCCAGTCTCATCTGAGACAAGGCAAGTCACTTCTATCTATGAGCCTGAAAAATCAAAAACAAGTTAGTTATTTCCAAGATACAATGGGGGCATAGGCATTGGATAAATGCTCCCATTTCAAAAGGGATAAATTGGCCAAAACAAAGGGGCTACAGGCCCCATGCAAGTCTGAAACCTAGCAGGGCAGTCATTAAATCTTAAAGCTCCAAAATGATCTCCTTTGGGTCCATGTCTCACATCCAGGCCACATCAATGCAAGAGGTGGGCTCCCAAGGCCTTGGGCAGCTCCACCCCTGTGGCTCTGCAGGGTACAGCTTTTGTGACTGCTTTCATGGGCTGGTGTTGAGTACCTATGGCTTTCAGGTGCACACTGCCAGCTGTTGGTAGATTTATCATTCTGGGTCTGGATGATGGTGGACCTCTTCTCACAGCTCTACTAGGTAATGCCTCAGTGGGGACTCTGTGTTGGGGCTCCAACACCATATTTCCCCTCTAAACTGCCCTAGTAGAGGTTCTCCACAAAAGCTCCACCCCTACAGGATACTTCTGCCTGCACATCTCAGTGTTTCCATACATTCACTGAAATCTAGGCAGAGGCTCCCAAACCTCAGCTCTTGCCTTCTGTGTACTCACAGGCCCAACACCGTGTGGCAGCTGCCAAGGTTTGGGGATTGCAACCTCTGAAGCAACAGCCTAAGCTGTACCTTGGCCTTAGCCACAGCTGGAGCTAGAGCAGCTGGGACACAGGGCACCATGTCCCAAGGCTGTGCAGTGCAATGGGGCCCTGGCCTGGCCCACAAAACCATTTTTCCTTCCTAGGCCTCCAGGCCTGTGATGGGAGAAGCTGCCTGGAAAGTCTCTGAAATGTCTTGGAGGCATTTCCCCATTGTCTTGGCTATTAACATTTGGCTCCACTTTACTTGTGCAAATTTTACACCCAGCTTGAATTCTTTCCCAGAAAATGGGTTTGCTTTTCTACCACATGGTCAACCTGCAAATTTTTGAAATTTTTATGCTCTGCTTCCCTTTTAATAAAAGTTCCAATATCAGACCATCTCTTTGCAAATGCATATGCGCTTACAGTATTAGAAGCAGCCAGGCCACATTTTGAATGCTTTGCTGCTTCAAAAATTTCCTCCACCAGATACCTTAAATCATCTTTCTCAAGTTCAAAGTTCTACAGATCTCTAGGGAGGGGGCACAATGCCACCAGTCTCTTTGCTAAAGCATAACAAGAGTGACATTTACTCCAGTTCCCATTAAGTTTCTCATCTCCATCTGAGACTACTCCAGTCTGGACTTCATTTTCCATATCACTATCAGCATTTTGGTCACAATAATTTAGCAAGTCTTTAGGAAGTTCCAAACTTTGTTTATCTTTCTTCTTCTGAGCTCTCCAAACTGTTCCAGCCTCTGCTCATTACCCAGTTCCAAAGTCATTTCTACATTTCCAGGTATCTTTAGAGCAATGCCCCACTCTCTGGTACCAATTTTCTGTATTAATCCCTTCTCACACTGCTATAAAGAACTACCTGTGACTGGGTAATTTATGAATAAAAAAGGTTCAACTGACTCACAGTTCTGCAGGCTATAAAGGAGGCATGGTTGGGGAGGCCTCAGGAAGCTTACAATCATGGTGCAAGGCAAATGAGAAGCAGGCACAGTGTTCGTATGGCCAAAGCAGGAGAGAGAGAGAGAGAGAGAAGGAGAATGTGCTGCACACTTTCAAACAACCAGATCAGATCTTGTGAGAACTCTATCATGAGAACTGCAAGGGTGCAATCTACCTCCGTGATTCAGTCACCTCCCACCAGGCCCCTCCTTCCACACGTGGGGATTACCATTCAACATGAGATTTGGGTGGGGACATAGAGCCAAATTATATCACAGACCAACAAATAAAACAGGGAGTTCCTCATCTCTAGACCAGTTTTATAAGAAGTGTTAAGGGGAGTTCTTTAAGTTGAGATGACAGGATGCTAAAGAGCAACATGCAAGCACATCAAAGCATAAATCTCACTGGTAAAGATAAATATATGGACAAATGAATAGTAATGTAATACTGTAGGGTGGCACATAAAACATTTTTAGCCCTAGTACAAAGGCTAAAAGATAAAAGAATAAAGGATAACTATAACCACAAAAATTAGTTAATAGATACATAGTGTAAAAGAAGCAAGTTCTGACATCAATAACACAGTGTTGAAAAGGAAGTAAAAGTATAGAGGGTTTTCTTTATGTGATTGAGGCTATCAGCTCAAATACTCTATTAGAACTTCAAGAAATGTTATGCTAAATATCACGGTAACCACAAAGTAAAAAACCTATAGCAAATATAAAAAAGATAAAGACAAAATAATCAAAGTATATCACTACAAAGAAATCATCAAAACATAAAAAAGGAAAAGAATGACAAAACAGAAAGCAATTAGCAAAATGGCAACAGTAAATCCTTACTTACCAATAATTACTTGAAATGTAATGGGTTAAGTTCTCTAATCAAAATATATAGAGTAGCTGAATAGACTTAAACACATATATTGAACTGTATAATGTCTACAAGACACTCAAATTTAAGAGCACAAATAGGCTGAAAACAAAGAAATTGGAAATGATATTCCACGTAAATGGTAAACAAAGTGAGCAAGGGAGGCTATATTTACATGAGACAAAGTAGACTTCAGATCAAAAACTGCTGCAAGAGAAATGAAGGTCATTATATAAAGATAAAAGTATCAATTCAACAGGAAGCTATAACAATTACAATATATATGGACCCAATATTAGAGCACCTAAAATATAAAGCAAACATTGGCAGATCTAAAGGAAATAGATAATACAATAATAGGAGACTGCAACACCCATTTAAAATAATGGACAGATAATCCAGACAAAAATATCAAGAAGAGAAATAAAATACTAAGCCCTCCAACCAAATGAATGGACCCCCACTTAACTAAAGGGCCCAATATAAACCATGAAAACTGAATTCTTACCATAACAGAATAGGAAATAGGACATGCCTCATTATACCCTCTCCCTCACTGAACACCATTAGGCTCTCTTTCCTAAGGACTAAACAGAAACCAGCTTTTTGAATGAACTCACTCCACCCCTGGTATCAAGGGTTGCCTGACACTACTCCTCCCTTTTGCAGTTTTAACCAGCACTTGTTCCTGCTAAAAGACCACTGACCAGAGTGATTCTGGCCAGTCTATGCATGTTGCACAGCGAGGGTTTTCATGTCTTCTGCTTTACCTTTTGGCATCAGAGGGCAAAATTTTCATGCTTGGATCATGTTAACACTGCCATTTTTTGAACATGGGTCTCACGGAGGGGCCTGAAGCTCAACTGTACATGTACCTTTCTCCTTTCATAAATACTCATGAATCCTCCTATAGCTTATTAAATATGTATATTTGGCTACCACATTCAGCATAAAGCCTTGTCTTATTCTTTCCACCTTTGAAGTGCCTGTTTCTGGCTTCTAACTAGAGGTTATGCTTCCCAGCCTGTAAGAATGGCCACCCTGCAGGCTGTAGACCTTTATGAGAAATAAAGCTCTTCTTTTCAAATTTCTGCATCTTGTCATTGTTCAACTGACAAAGGAAACAGCAAACTTAAATAACACTATAGACCAAATGGACATAACAGACAAAAACAGAACATTCCACCAAAAGTAACAAAATATACATTCTTCTCAAGCACACATGGAACATTCACCAGGACAGATCACATGCTAGGTGGTAACAAACCTATCTTACATTCTTAAGATTGAATTTATCCAAATAACTTTTCTGAATAGAATGGAATAAAACTAGAAACCAATAACAAAAGGAAAACAGAAAAATTCACAAAAACAACAACTGGGTCAAAGAATATATGAAAAGAGAAATTAGAAAATATTTCAAGACACATAAAAATGAAATGTAACATAATAAAACTAATGGGATCTAGCAAAAGCAGTACTGAGAGGGAAGTTTATAAGAATAAATGCCTGCATTAAAAAAGAAGAAATCTCAAATAAACACCCTAATATTACACCTCAAGGAATGAGAAAAATAAGAAGAAAGTATGCCCAAGGGTAGCATAAGGAAGAATATAATAAAGAGTAAAGCAGAAATAAATGAAATAGAGAATGGAAAAACAACACAAGGAACAGTATAACTGTTTGTCTTTTGAAAAGACAAATACAGTAAATAAAACCTTAGCTAGACTAAGAAAAAGGAAGAAGACTCAAATAAGTAAGTCCATAACCAATGCTACCAAAATAAAAAGATAGTAAGGGATTGTTATAATCAATTATGTACCAACAAGCTTGTCAACCAAGAAGAAATAAACTTCTAGAAACAATCTACCAAGAATGAATCAATAAGAAATAGAAAGCCTGAGCAGACCAATAAAAAATAAGGAAAAATAAAATATAAAAAAAGGATCAGTATTCAAAAATTTCCCTAGAAAGAAAATCCCAGGACAAGATAGTTTCACTGGTGAATCCTACTAAACATCTAATGAAGAATCAATTCAATCCTTCTTAAACTGTTCGAAAAATGGAGAAGAAAGAACACTTCCAAACTTAGTCTATGAGGCCAGCACCAAAGCCAGACAAAGACATCACAAACAAAGAAAACTACAGGGCAATATCTTTGCTGAACATGACTGGAAAATTCCTCAAAAAATATTATCAAACCACATTTAACAGCATATTAAAATAATTATACACCATGATCAAGTAAGATTTATCCTGGAGATGCATGTTCAACACATTGAAATCAATTAATGTGATAAATGATATTACCAAAATGAAGGAAAAAATTGCACAATCATTACAATCGATGCAGAAAAAGCATTTGGCAAAATTTTATACCATTTTATCATAAAAAACACTCTTAAAGTATCTGGTATAAAAACTTATAGCTGAGTGTGGTGGCTCATGCCTGTAATCCCAGGTCTCCTCCTTTGGAAGACCAAGGTAGGAAAATGACTTGAGACCAGGAGTTTGAGGCCAACCTGCGTAACATAGCAAGACTCCATCTCCACAAAAAATAAAATAAAATAAAATAAGCTGGGCATGGTGTAGTCCTAGATACTTAGGAAGCTGAGGCAGGAAGATCACTTGAGCCTAGGAATCTGAGGTTGTAGTGAGCTATGATCACACCACTGGGCTCCAGCCTGGGTGATCGCGGGACCCTGTTTCAAAAAAATTTTTAAAAAAGGAACATACCTCAACAGAATAAAGACTACATATGAAAGCCCCAGCTACGTCATACTCAATGGTGAAAAACTGAAAACTTTTCTTCTAAAATCTGGAACTAGGCAAAGATGCCCACTATTGCCATTTCTATTCAACATAGACCTGAAAATTTTAGCCAGACCAATTAGGTAGGAAAAGAAATAAAAGGCATGTAAATCAAATGGAAGAAATAAAATTACCTCTGTTTTCAGATGACATGTTTTACATGTAGAAAACCTGGAAGTCCCCCTCCAAAAAAAACAAAACAAACAAACAAACAAAAAACCTGTTAAAACTAATATGCATTTTCAGCAAAGTTGCAAGATACAAAATCAACATACAAAAATCAGTTGCATTTCTATACACTGACAATGAACTATCCAAAAAGGAAATTAAGAAAACAATTCCATTTACAAAATTTTTAAAATACTTAGGAGCAAACTCAACCAAGGAAGTAAAAAATCTCTACTGAAAACTACAAAACATTGAGAAAAGAAATTAAAGCAGATGTAAATAAATTGAAAGACATTCCTATGTTCACTGAAAGGAATGATATCGTTAAAATATCCACACTATCCGCTACCTTCTAGATTCTGTTATCTACAGATTCAATGCAATTCCTATTAAAATCCCAATAAAATTTTTACATAATAAGAAAAATAATCCTAAAATTCATATAAAACCAGAAAAGATCCTAACCAGCCAAAGCAATTTTGAACCAGAATATAATTGGAAGCATCACACTCCTTGGTCTTAAAGTCTACTACAAAGCTATAATAATCAAAACAGCATGGTACTGTCATAAAAACAAACAGACCAATGGAACAGAATAGAGAGCCCAAAAATAAACTCACACATGTACAGTCAACTGATCTTCAAAACGGGTGCCAAGAATACACAATGAGAAAAAAAACTCTTTAATAAATGATGCTGGGTAAATTAGATATATACATGCAAAAGAATAAAATTGGTCTCTTATTTTGCACCATACACAAAATCAACTCAAAACTGATTAAAGATTTAAACATAAATCCTGAAATTATAAAACTTTTCAAATAAAACATAGGATGCAATGGTATGTGCCTGTAATCCAAGCTACTTGGGAGGCTGAGGCAGGAAGTTCACTGGTGTCCAAGAGGTCAAGAACAGTCTGGGCAACATAGCAAGACCCCATCTAAAAGAAGAAATGAAGGGAAGGGAAGGGGAGGGGAGGGGAGGGAGAAAAAAGAGGCAGGGAGGCAGGGAGGCAGGGAGGGAGGGAGGGAGGCAGGGAGGGAGGGAGCAAGGCAGAAAACAGAGAAAAACCTTCTTGACATTGGCCCTGGCAATGATTTCTTAGATATGACACCAAAAGCACAAGGAATGAAAACAAAAATAGACAAGTGGTATTACATCAAACTGAAAAGCTTCTGTACAGCAAAGGAACCAACCAATAATATGAAAAGGCAACATGAAAGGGGTACAGCAAGAATACAATAGGACTTCTTAATGATAATTCCTCTGCCAAAACATCAATTTAAACAGGTATCCATGCATGAAAATCTTTTACAAGAGCTAAGCAAACCAAGTAAGAGATCACAGTACTGGGTAGAGCATAGAAATGAGAAAAGATGCATTAAAGAGGGTAGGAAAGACAGCTTTACATTACCAATGTCACCTCTCCCTCAACCCCAGGTAGCAGAGCATGTAGAGAAAAAAACTCCACTCAGGGGAAAAACAGGGAAGTGAGCAGAGGACTTTGCCTTGGACTCCAAATCTAGGCCTGCCACAGAAAAACCCAGCATCAGGAAAGCATTCACAGCCCCAGACTCCAGGCTGGTACCTGCAGACTCAGCCTCCAAATCTTCCCTCACACCAGGCCAGACCCTACAGCCCAGGTTTCAGACCTGTGTGGCAGACTCAATCTCCAGATCACATTACTGCTGGGCCTGCCTCAGCTCCAGAGCAGTCTCAGCAGAAGCAGGTTTTGGGTCTATCCCACTGCCATCTTAGGCCCAACGGCCACAAGCTTCAAGCCCACCCCACGATCAGCTTGGCTCCAACAGACCCAGACTTAAGGTTTGCTCCACTGCTAGGTCAGCTCCAGGGGTCTCATGCTTTGAGCCCACTCACCTGCTGACCCAGACAGCTGACCAGCTATCCCAAAGGCTCCAGCAGCAAGCCCGACCATGGTCCACAAGAGACAGTCTGCCCAGAATCCCTGGACAGGCTAACTGTTGAACTTCTCCAGACAAAGCCAGTCTGTGAAGACTGGAATAAATACCTGCTTCTTACACAGACACCAAGACATATAGCAAAGATAAAGAATATTCGGGGAAACATGACATCAAAGGGACAAACTAAAGTGCCAGGGACTGACCCTAAAGAGATGGAGACGTACAAACTGACAAAAAATTCAAGAAAAGGCAATACATAATATATATATATATAAATGTTGGCAAGAGGCAGAGGATAAAAGGGATGCTTTTACACTGTTAGTGGAGGTATAAATTGTTTCCGTGGAAAAATACTATAAAGTTTCCTCAAAAAATTCAAAATAGAAATATATGATCCAGCAATCCTACTTCTGGGTATATTTTCAAAGGAATTGAAATCAGGATCTCAAAGAGATAGCCGCACTCCCATGTTCACTGCAGTACTATTCACAATAGCCAAGATATGGAAGCAACCTAAATTCCCACCAAGAAATGAACGGATAAACAAAATGTTGTATATTCATATAATGGGATATTATTCAGCCTTTAAAAAGGAAGAAAATCCTGCCATTTGTGGCAACTTAGAATAACCTGGTGGACATTATGCTAAGCAAAAGGAATCAGACATAGAAGGACAAGTACTATATGATATCAATTACATGATGAATCTGGTCAGAAAGAAAACACAATTTGTTATTGGCAAAATTCCATTGCTGAATGGCAATATGGAATAACACTTAATGGAAAGTACATATAATTTGAAAAGGCAAGTCTCACCCCATATGCATGCTAGAAGATAATTCACTTTAGAGCTGGATAAAGCCATATCGTAAGCAAAGCTTAAACCATTTCTTCACATATGTGGTAGGAGTTTATGAGAAAACTGTGGGGTTTTTTTTTCTGTTGCTGAAAACTCATGATACAGTAGACGAAATACTTTTTACTTTGGTTAATGATTACTTTGTGTATTAAAATAAAATAGAAAAAGATAAAATATGTCGTGATTACTACTAACAGAGTAGCATCTGTGAATGTAGCAATAAACAGTGTAGTTAATCAAATTAAAAAGCTTGCTTCTTAATGCCAATTACTACACTCCATTTATCATAGATGACAGTTGATTTTGCCTCCTAATCTTGATTCAACATTGAAAGAAATGGTGAAAAAGTGAATGCAATTATTTTGTGCCCCTAAGTCTAAGTATTTTAAGGCTGCTTAATAAAAAATAATTTAAAAAAATAATAATGTGCAATCCTGCTTTCTCCTGCTAGGTCATGCTGGTCATTAAGAGAAAAGGTGTGCACACAGGTTGGGCAATAAGAGAATCAAACAGTTCTCCACCAGCCATTAACACCAGGGTACATATATCAGTAATGAATTCTGTGTCTTGAGTAGCCTAAAATTTATAACCTCCAAGCAGAAAAAATAATCATATTGAGGCTAAGATATAAGAAGGCTAGACTAGAAAGAAAAGTATTTATTCATCACAAAAAATAACAAATGACATGTTATTGTGCATATTTTAAAATGCCTTCAAAATGCTTCTAAAAACATTATAAAATGCTTTCCCGAGTCAAATACATTCAACTCTGGGTTAGGAAGCACTTTACTATTACCTTTTAAATTAAAAAAAAAAAAAAACACACACACACACACTTCCAGGTGTGAGTGATATCTCATTGTCTCATCACTTAACATAGAACTGAAAGTTTCCATTCAGGTATAGAAAACAACTTGACAGTCAATTTCTGCCATAAATGATGTCCTTCTAAGTTAATTTTTCTAATTTTCTAGTAATATGGAGTAAGAAAAATTGTGCATAGTACATTGATTTATTGACCACAATACTTCACTTCTCTCACATCCAACACCCTTGCCATGGCATCATAACTGGGGGAGGAGGTTGGATAATATATTCTTAGCCCTTAGTTTGGGGCTTGATCATGTGATTTGTTTTGGTCAGTGAGATATCAGCAGGCATGACACAAGTAAGAGTGTGATATGTGCTTGCCTGGGTCAGACTGTCTTCTTTGCATCTCTGCCATCTTCACAAGGAGAAAAATGTCACACTAACCTGCTGATCAAAAAATGAGGGACACATCAGAAGAGCAACCTCAGCTCACAGGAAGACTAGCACCTGAAGTGGATGCTGATGCACAAACTTATGAGCAAAAGAAAGGCTTACTTTGGTATCACACTGAGTATGGGGGGAACCCCACCCCTGATATTTATTGTGGGTTCTTTTTTATTTCTTAGGTGTCTCAGCTGGTTTGAGAAATAAAGGGGAAGGGCACAAGACAGAAATTTAAAGCTGGATGGCCGGGGGAGACATCACATGTCGGCAGGATCCGTGATGTTCTCTGAGCCGTAAAACCAGCAAGTTTAATTAGCAATTTTCAAAAGGGGAGGGAGTGCACGAATAGGGTGTGGGTCACAGTGATCACATACTTCACAAGGTAATAAAATATCACAAAGCAAATGGAGGCAGGGTGAGATCACAGGACCACCAGATGGGGCAAAATTAAAATTGCTAATGAAGTTTCACATTGTCATTGATAACATCTTATCAGGAGACAGGGTTTGAGAGCAGACAACCTGCCTGACCAAAATATATTAGGTGGGAATTTCCTCATCCTAATAAGCCTGGGAGTGCTACAGGAGACCAGGGCTTATTTCATCCCTTCGGCTTCGACCCTAAAAGACCGCACGCTTCTAAGGGGGCCATTTATAGGCCTGCTCTCAGGGCGCATTCTGTTTCTCAGGGATGTTCCTTGCTGAGAAAAAGAATTCAGCCATATTTCTCCCATTCGCTTTTGAAAGAGAAGAAATATGGCTCTGTTCCGTCCGGCTCACTGGCAGCCAGTTCAAAGTTACCTCCCTTATTCCCTGAACATCGCTGTTATCCTGTTCATTTTTCAAGATGCCCAGATTTCATATTGTTCAAATACACATGCTCTACAAACAATTTGTACAGTTGACACAATCATCACAGGGTCCTGAGGCAACATTCATCCTCCTCAGCTGACGAAGAAGATGATGGGATTAAGAGATTAAAGTAAAGACAGGCATAGGAAATCACAAGGGTATTGATTGGGGAAGTGATAAGTGTCCATGAAATCTTCACAATTTATGTTCAGAGATTGCAGTAAAGACAGGTGTAAGAAATTATAAAAGTATTAATTTGAGGAACTAATAAATGTCCATGAAATCTTCACAATTTATGTTCTTCTGCCGCGGCTTCAGTCAGTCCCTCCATTCAGGGTCCCTGACTTCCCGCAACAACTGAGACGATCTGATTGCTATGCACCATTATTGTGGAGAGACATCACTAATGAAAATTTTCAACTGCAATAGCTTCAAATTCTGGCTATGTCTCATCAAGCAGAAGTAGATATTTTGGCTGATTAAAAACAGTATAATCTTTCTAACTGATACAAAACTATTATTATCAACAATATTTTAACTTGCATTATTGCTTTTAAATTGTGTTAAAATTTTTTAATTTACCTTGTTGTTTCCTATATGAACTGAAAGCCCATTAAGTAGTTTATGATTGCTCATAATATATGAAATGCTGAATTGAAAAGTTATGTCAAATATAGTATACTGTAAACAGTATTAAAATTAAGTACCCTGAACTGCTAAGTTAGCAAAGATTCATTTACATATACATATATACACTTACACACACACACAGACACACACAAATACAGAGTCCTTAAATGGTTAGGGGGAGTAAAATTTCAGGTTTTCTCTTATGCATATATTATTCCTATTTAACGCAGTGTATAAATCTTACATGTAGACAACCTATTTTTACATAAAACGTGTCCTAAACAATTCAATTATTCCCTGGAAATCATGAAAGCAATCAAGTTTCTGTAACTGTAACTGCCACTAGGGCAATATTTTTCTTCTTTTCTCCATATCTGCTTTAGTGGCTAAAAATATGACTGAACCTATTGTCTCCACCAAATGGGCCAAATTGGCTTTGATGGCTCAGATACTTTGTGAAAGGCACTTGATGTGACCATACGGGATATTGACAACAACTAGAGTAACAGTTGACATTTCAGATACTTTATTTTTTCTGTATTTTTACATTATTCCTGATGTATCTGAAACCATGGCAAATTTTCAGGCAGCTTAATTGTTCTATAAAGATTTGTGTAAAATCTAGAGACTATAAAACTATTTTACAGATCCCATTGTTTCGTTATTTTTAATAGGAATTATATTTGTGAGGGAATGTGACAGGAGCAAGAACTAGGCTGTAAATTTTTTTAATCTCTATTGTGTGAATATTCTAAAATATCTTTTATAGCTAAAATAAAAGTTAGCATTTTAAGAGACAGACAGCAACACAATAATAGTGGGGGACTTCAATATCCCACTGATAGCACTAGACAGGTCATCAAGACAAAGTCAAGAAAGAAACAACGAACTCACATTACACCCTACAACAAACGGACTTAACAGATATTTACAAAACATTCTACCCAACAACTGCAGAATATACATTCTATTAATTAGCACATGGAACATATTCCAAGATAGAACATATGACAGGCCACAAAACAAGTCTCAATACATTTAAGAAAATTGAAATCGTATCAATTACTCTCTCAGACCACAGTGGAATAAAATTGAAAATCAACTCCAAAGGAACTCTTAAAACCATGCAAATACATGAAAATTAAATAACCTGCTCCTGAATGATCTTTGGGTCAAAAATGAAATCAAAATGGAAATTTAAAAACTATTTAAACTCAACAATAATAGTGACACAACCTACCAAAATCTCTAGGATACAGCAAAAGCAGGTGCTAAGAGGAAAGTTCATAGCCTTATCAAGAAGTCTGAGAGAGTACAAACAGACAATCTAAGGTCACACCTCAAGGAACTAGAGAAAAAAGAACAAACTAAACCCAAACCCAGTGGAAAAAATAAATAACCAAGATCAGAGCAAAACCAAATAAAAATGAAACAAAACCAAAGATAATGAAACAAAGGCTTGTTATTTGAAAAGATAAATAAAATTGATAAACACTTAATGAGATTAACAAGAAAGAGGAGAAAAGACCCAAAAAAGTTCAATTAAAAACCAAACAGGAGCCTTACAACCAATACCACAGAAATACAAAAGATCATTCAAGGCTACAATGAACACCTTTATGCACACAAACTAAAAATCCTGGAGGAGATAGATAAATTCCTGGAAATACACAACCCTCCTAGATTAAACCAGGAAGAAACAGAAACTCTGAACAGACCAATAACAAGTAGCGACACTGAAATAGTAATAAAAAAATTGCCAACAAATAATGTCCAGGACCAGACAGATTCACAGCTGAATTATATCAGACATTCAAAGAAGAATCGGTACTAATCCTATTGACACTATTCTACAAGATAGAGAATCCTCCCTAAATCATTCTATGGAGCCAGTATCACCGTAATACCAAAACCAGAAATGAACATAACAAAAAATGAAAACTACAGACCAGTATCCCTGATGAACATAGATGCAAAAATTCTCAACAAAATACTGCCTAGCCAAATCCAACAGCATATCTAAAAGATAATCCACCATGATCAAGTGGGTTTCATACCAGGGATGCAGGGATGGTTTAACACCTGCAAGTCAACAAATGTGATACACCATATAAACAGAATGAAAAACGAACAAAAAAATCACATCATCTCAATAGATGCAGAAAAAGCATTTGACAAAATCCAGCATCCCTTTATGATTAAAATCCTTAGCAAAATCAGTATAGAAGGGACAAGCCTTAAGGTAAGAAAAGCCGTCCATGAAAATCCCACAGGCAACAGTATACTGAACAGGAAAATGTTGAAAGCATTCCCCCTGAGAACTGAAACAAGACAAGGATGTCCACTTTTACCACTTCAATTCAATGTAGTACTTGAAGTCCTAGCCAGAGCAATCAGACAAGAGAAAGAAATAAAGATCAGCCAAATCTGTAAAGAGGAAGTCAGATTGTCACTGTTCACCAATGATATGATCATATACCTAGAAAAGCCTAAGACTAATCCAAAAAGCTCCTAGAACTAGTAAATGAATTCAGCAAAGTTTCAGGATACAAAAGTAATGTACACAAATCAGTCGCTCTGCTATAAACCAACAGTGACAAAGCTGAGAACCAAATCAAGAACTCAATCAATTTTACAATAGCTGCAAAAAAAAAAAAAAAAAATGTACTTAGGAATATACCTATATACCTAACCAAGGAGGTGAAAGACCTCTCCAAGGAAAACTATAAAACACTGCTGAGAGAAATCATAGATGACACAAACAAATGGAAACACCATCCCATGCTCATGGATAGGTAGAATCAATATTTTGAAAATGACCGTACTGCCAAAAGCAATCTACAAATTCAATTTAATTCCTATCAAAATACTACCATCATTCTTCATATAACTAGAAAAAAAAAATCCTAAAATTCATATGGAACCGAAAGAGAGTCTGCATAGCCGAAACAAGACTAAGTGAAAAGAACAAATGTGGTGGCATCACATTACCTGACTTCCAACTATACTACAAGACTATAGTTACCAAAACAAGATGGTACTTGTATAAAAAATAGGCATGTAGACCAATGGAACAGAATAGAGAACCCAGAAATAAAGGCAAATACTTAGAGGCAACTGAACTTCAACAAAGCAAAGAAAAACATAAAGTGGGGAAAGGACACCCTATTCAACAAATGGTACTGGGATAATTGGCAAGCCACATGAAGATGAATGAAACTGAATCCTTCATCTCTCATCTTATATAAAAATCAATTCAAGATAGTTCAAAGACTTAAATCTAAGACCTGAAACCACAAAAATTCTAGGAGATAACATTGGGAAAACCCTTCTAGATACTGACTTAGGCAAAGACTTCATGACCAAGAACCCAAAAGCAAATGCAACAAAAACAAAGATAAATAGATGGGACTTAATTTAACTAAAAGGCTTCTGAATAGCAAAAGAAATAATCAGCAGAGTATACAGACAACCCAGAGTGGGAGAAAATCTTTACAATCTATACATTCAACAAAGGACTAATACCCAGAATCTAAAAGGAAGTCAAACAAATCAGCAAGAAAAAACCAATTTCATCAAAAAGTGGGCTAAGGACATGAATAGACAGTTCTCAAAAGAAGATATACAAATGGCTAACAAACATATGAAAAGATGTTCAAAACAACTAATTATCAGGGAAATGCAAATCAAAATCACGACGCAATACTACCTTATTCCTGCAAGAATTACTATAATCAAAAAACCAAAAAATAATAGATGTTGGCAGGGGTGTGATGAAAAGGGAACACTTCTACACTGCTGGTGGGAATGTAAGCTAGTACAACCACTATGGAAAACAATGTAGAGATTCCTTAAAGAACTAAAAGTAGACCTACCATTTGATCCAGCAATCCCACTACTGGGTATGTACCTAGAGGAAAAGAAGTTATTATACAAAAAAGATACTTGCATATGTATGTTTATAGCAGCACAATTCACAACTGAAAAAACATGAAATCAGTCCAAATCCCCATCAGTCAATGGATGCATAAAGAAAATGTGGTACATATATACTATGGAATACTATTCATACATTAAAAAGGAATGAAATAATGGCATTCACAGAAACATGGATGGAGTTGGAGACCATTATTCTAAGTGAAGTAATTCAGGAATGGAAAACCAAACGTCCTAGGTTTTCACTTATAAGTGGGAGCTAAGCTACAAGGATGCAAAGTCATAAGACTGATACAATGGACTTCAGGGATTCAGGGGAAAGGGTGGGAAATGGGTGAGGAATGAAAAACTACACATTAGGTGCAGTGTACACTGCTTGCGTGATGGGTGAACCAAAACCTCAGAAATCACCACTAAAGAACTTATACATGTAACCAAATACCACCTGTTCTTCAAAATCTATTGAAATTTTAAAAATAAATAATTCTCTAAAAATTAGCATTTTAAATGTTATCAAATCTAGTATTTGTTTTGGAAAAATGATAACTATCATCTTTATTGAAGCACTATTTACAATAGCCAAAATATGGAATCAACCTAAATGCCCATAAATGAATGGATAAAAAGTGGTGTATATATGTGTGTATATATATATATACACACACACACACACACACACAAATGGATTATTCAGTCATAAAGTAAAATTTTGTCATTTGCAGTGACATGGATGGAAATCGAGGTCATAGTGAAATAAGGTCATAAGTGAAATAAACCAGGCTCAGAAAGACAAATATTGCATGTTCTTACTTATGTGGGAGCTAAAAAATTAACTGGATCTCATGGATGTAGAGACTAGAATGACACTTACCAGAGACCGGGAAACATAGAATGAAGAGGATAATGAAGAGAGGTTAGTTAATGGGTGCAAAAATGCAGTTAGAAGGAGTAAGTTCTAGTGTTCAATAGTATAATAGGGTGACTACAGTTAACAAGAATTTGTAGTACATTTCAAAATAACCAGAAGAGAAGATTTGGAATGTTCCTCACACAAAGAAATTATAAATGTTTGAGGTAATGAATATCTTAATTACCCTGATTAGATCATTACACATTGTATGCATGTATCATATGCCACATGTACACCATAAACATGTGCAATTACATATCAACAAAACTATACATATATATAAAACTCAAAGTCTGTTCTCACTTAGACATATCCTTCATTAAATTTAGTAAATCATCTCCAGAATTTATTCAGCTGTATCCATGACCCTGACTTACTTGCTGCTGTTGTTGGAAGTGCTGGTAGAGTGAAGTTTTTAATCAATAAGAGAGGGCAAAAGCTCAGGACAATTCAAATTATTTTAATCTTTGTTACTACGATACATATTCTCAAGTTCAGAACTTCTAAAACAAATTGATTCATCATTCTTTGTTAATCAAATATGCATAACAATAAAAATGTGTTTTATTGAGATATATATATATAGCTAGATATGAATAAAGATTATACAGACAGCTGTAGATATAGACATACAGCAGGTTCTCTAATAACATCATTTCCTTCAACGTTGTTTGTAACATTGATGAAAAAATAATAATTGCTTCCCTGTCAGAGCCACCGCCTGTGTGGTTTGCACATCCTCACCATGTCTGTGCAGGTTTACTCTGAGTGCTCCAGTTTCCTCCCACAATCCAAAGATGTGCACATTGCGTTAACTGGCCCAGAGTGAGTGAATGTGGGTGTGTGTGTGAGTGCACCCTGTGATGAGACGGCATCCTGTCCAGGGCTGGTTCCCACCTTCCACCCTGAGTCCATGGGATAGGCTCCAGCCATCTGTAATCCTGAACTGGAATAAGCAGGTTGGAAAATGAATGAGTTCAAATCATTGTAAAATAAAAATCTGTAAAGGATACAATAATCATACAAATGCATGACACTAAAACGATGGAGTAGGAAAGTGCTCAGAGAACCTACCACATTTGTGATTGTTTTAGAACTTCAAGGTGGGAGGAAGTGCTCCCTACGATTTTCACTTTTCAAACATTTATTTCCTGATTTAATCCACCACCACAATCACTCTCACTCACTGATTGATGACAAATTGGGTAAATGGTCATGTTACTTGTTTGTATTGTCTTTCAATGCATGTAAAGTTTACATGTATTTCAATGCTTAATGTTAGAAGCGTTTTGGGTCTTTATTTTGAAGTTTGGTGATGTTTTTGTGACCAGAAAGATGCCATAGGAACTCAACTTTTGCTTATATCAGTTAGCCTGTGGTAAAATTGGTTTTGTTATTAGTTTTTTCACTTAAAGTCACAATTCCCAAGAAGCTACCATCAATGTTAATTGAGGGCTTAACTGCATACTGGTCATATATCAAATACATCAAGTTATATATGTCATGTAAGGTCAGAAGGTAGATCAAGAGATTTTTAGAATCTACCCACTGATCTCATATCAAGGAGATATAGACATAATATTATATACATATATATAAAAACATGTTTTTATTGTATTCCTATTAGATGGACAAAGAATAATAATCCAATCTGTTTTAGATGTCTTCTGAACTTAACAATATGAGTCATGGTAGCAAAGATTAAAATAATTTAAAATGTCTTGATCATTATTGTAGATCCTAATCATCTGTTGATGCTATAAGAATTTTCTAATTCTTAAAAAAAAAATTTTAGATTTTCTGGATTTGACTTTCTGAAATCACTTTTCTTTGATTTTCTATGCTGCCTTTATTTGCTATGGTAATTCTCTGCTTCTACTTTCCACATTAGTCATCAGCTTTTTTTTTTTTTTTTTTAACTGTCTCAAAATCATTGATTTGTTCAGAAAATATTTTTATATTTCACAGGCATATATTCTGTATTTGTAGTACTGTTTTCCGATTTTTTTTTTTTAACTTTTACGTTCAGGGGTACATGTACAGGTTTTTTACATAACTAAACATGTGTCATGGGGGTTTGTTGTACAGATTATTTCATCATCCACGTATTAAGCCTAACACCAATTAGTTATTGTTCCTGATCCTCTCCCTCCCACCGATAGGCCCCAGTGTACGTGTTCCCCTCTATGTGTCCATTTAGCTTCCACTTATAAGTGAAAACATTCAGTATTTGGTTTTCTGTTCCGGCCTTAGTTTGCTAAAGATAGTGGCCTCCAGCTCCATCCACGTTCCACAAAGAACATGATCTCATTGTTTATTTTAGCTACATAGTATTCCACGATGTGTATGTACCACATTTTCTTTATCCAGTTTAGCACTGATGGGCATTTAGGTTGATTCCATGTCTTCGCTATTGTGAATAGTGCTGCAATGCACATACACGTGTCTTTATGATAGAATGATTTATGTTCCTTTGGGTATATACACAGTAATAGTCATCAGTATTTTCAGAATTCAGCAACCTCTATGTGCACAATATTATTTAGCTTAGAGTTAAAAAGATTCAAACAATGTAAACATGTAGTTTGCATACTTCTAATTAAAAGATGAATTTCCATGAGAAATTCATTTGAAAACATTAAAAAGAGATACAAAATCGCCACAAAATTGCTCAGAGCTTAATCTTGACGGACTGATCTGCACAGGGCTGGTTTGAGAAGCACCACATATGGCTTAAAATCATTAGTACTAGTGCAGCAAGATGATTTAAAAAGTTAATACCATTTGTGAAGCTCTTCCTTTGCACAAGGTACTCTCCAAAGCACTTTACACCACAAAAATCTATGATGCTGTGTATTAGTCCGTTCTCACGCTGCTATGAAGAAACAGCCGAGACTGGGTCATTTATAACAGAAAGAAGTTTAATTGACTCACAGTTTCGCATGGCTGGGGAGGCCCCAGGAAAATTACAATCATGGCGGAAGGCCCCTCTTCACAGGATGGCAGGAGAGAGAATGGGTGCTGAGCGAAGGGAGAAGCCCCTCACAAAACCATCAGATCTCATGAGAACTCACTCACTATCACGAGAACAGCATGGGGGAAACCGCCTCTAATGATTCAATTATGAGAACAGCATGGGGGAAACCGCCCCCTAATGATTCAATTATCTCCACCTGGTCCTGCTTTTGACATGTGAGGATTGTAACAATTTAAGGTGAGATTTGGGTGAGGATACAGAGCCAAGCCATATCAGATTGTTCATTTTTTTATCCCCATTACACAGACATGGAAACTTAAACTGCAACCAGTATCCCAAATTCAAATAGCTCAGGGATATGAACTCAAAGAGTCTGGTTTAAGAGGTGATGCTCCTCTACGCGATGCTCTAGTCTCTCAAAAATCAGAGAATATTAATCATCACTATGTGAATGTGTTACGTACGTTAATCTTAATAGTGAGTACAATGATTATTCTATTTTATAGATAAAAAAACAAAGTATATAGAGCTTAAAAACCTGCCCAAATTCACAGAGAGAGGACTTTTGGAGGTATTAATTTGTTTTTCTCTTGTGTGTCTTTCCCTTCTCATTTTCCCTAAGAAATCAGTTCTTCCTTCATGTAGCCTTACCTACTAGCTCGCGTTACAGGTGGAAAAGCAGAAGAGCCCAGGCCAGTGGGGGGAGGGGTGGAGTTCTTTGTTTCAAAAGGTAAGCCTAATAAGGACATCCTGCTAAGTACTTTCTGAGGTAGTAAAAAGGAGAAAGACAGGAAGTCACGAGAGCACTCGAGCTTTCCCATAATTAGGAAACTGATGGAGAATTGCGGGTTCCCTGAGATAAGAAAGCCATCATCTCATTCCCACTCGGGGTCCTTGGGTGACAAGTACTCAGAGGGAAAGAAATTGTTGTGTATCCCTTAGGTACTATAGTGATGGCTAAGAGGAGGCCCTGGGATGCTCAGCCCTGACAAACATACCTACTCATTCCTTGGCACATCAGAGCCTCTCACTGTCAAGGAATGATGAAAACTTGGACAATCGGTAGTGACATATACTGTCTTCTGAAAGGAAAATACCTTGGGCCTCCAAATTCACTAAGGAAAACTCCAGCTGGAAACTGCTTAGGGCAAACCTGCCTCCCATTCTATTCAAAGTCACCCCTCTGCTCACTGAGGTAGATGCATATTTGATTGCCTTCTTTGGAAAGGCTAATCAGAAACTCAAAAGAATGCAACCCCTGGTGTCTCAACTATCTGTGACCTGAAGCTCCCTTCCCGCTTTGAGTCTTCCTGCCTTTGCTTCAAGTTGTCCTGCCTTTCCAGATGGAACCAATGTACTTCTTATGTATACTGGCTGGTGTCTCATGTCTCCATGTCTCCATAAAATGTATAAAACCAAGCTGTGCCCCAACCACCTGGACACATGTCCTCACGACTTCCTGAGGCTGTGTCACGGGCGTGTCCTCAACCTTAGCAAAATAAACTTTCTAAATTAACTGAGACCTGCCTCAGATTTTCTGGGTTCATAGTCTGAAGCACAGAGGGTCTTCTTCCATTGTGAAACTCTGAGAACTCTGATAAATTGTCACATGAGTCGGATGGGGGGAAAAAGGAAGACCTGATAATAACTGAGTTTGCATTTCTTGCCATTTGAAGTTAGATTTAATTTACTTTTAGAAGATCATCATATAATATGACAGGCACAGCTGAGCT
This sequence comes from Macaca nemestrina, assembly GCF_043159975.1. Classification (NCBI taxonomy): domain Eukaryota; kingdom Metazoa; phylum Chordata; class Mammalia; order Primates; family Cercopithecidae; genus Macaca; species Macaca nemestrina. Next base: position 29,966,145 of record NC_092127.1, read on the forward strand.
TCTGGAGAAGAATGCATCCCTGCTGTACTAATTTTCCAAAAGGCTTCTGTTTATTCTCCCCAATATTATATCAAGAGAAGAGACAGTTTGAGTTGTGGTCAGTCTTTTCAGAAAGTCATGTTGTCAAAATACAAAATTCTTAGTTCTGAAGTCAAGAGTCACGAACACTTGTACGAGGAATTCTGGACTTTAATCTGAAGCTATAATTATATAACAGAATAGAGTTTTTATTTTAAATGACTATAGAAATGATACAAATGCCTAAATTCCAGCTGTGTCAGCTACAGAAACAAGCTTCTGCAAAAACTGAGAAAAGTATTCTTTGTAAATCTGCCCCAACATACTTGAAATTGATCCATCTATAATTATCTTCTCTTTTCCCCTAAGCAAAAATATTTTCCTGATTTTTAAAAAGCCAAAATAAGGAGAAAAAGCTCTTTGATATGCCGTTTCTTGGTAGAGTTATTTAAAACTATGTACACTGTTTTTAAAATGATAGACGGATTATGCACATTATTATAGCATAATGTATGATAGAGATAAATGCTCCTTTGTTTTCTTGTAGAAGATTTTTCTCCATGACAAGGCACAGCTGTCAAAACTGCAACAGAATTCTGCTTTTTTGGCAGGGAAAACAATTAAGATCTGAGGTTTACTGACTCCTTTCCAAAGATAGGCTCCTTTTCCACAAAGGTAGCTGACAGACTGCAGGAGCTCTAACCAAACTGAACAGCAAGAAGGTATGACTTGTTTCTGGAAAAGGTGTGTCAAGTCTGTCAAACAGTCCAGGTAAAATCTCACAGTCTTGGTTATTTAAAGAAATGCTTTGAAACTCATAATATGTTTCTTTAAAGACCAAAAAGACAATGGCCTTTATGATACTCATAGATCCATAAATAAATGTTTACTGTTTGCTCTGAGCAAAGATACACAATTCTACACCAAGATGATAAATCTCAATCTGAGGGACCAATTATAAAATATTTGAGCCACACTTGCTGTTAAAAATCCATAAAAAACTGAAAGTTATTATGCTTGTGTATGTCAAGTATTTCTACATACATGTATTTCAGTAGTTTATAGTATGCTACCAATTTCTGATGTACTGAATTTACTTTCAAGATAAAGGCTTAATGATCATTCAGGTGATCACTTCTCCTGTTCTACTAAGTCAGAATTATGAATGCCTGGTAGGGAATCAGTGTTCTTATGTGTAGGGGATTTTTGAGTCCCCAGAGTGACCTGTTTCAGTGACTTAGGCATGTAATTAGGGAGATGTGGCTGGAATTATTGCAGCAATTAAAGAAGTCTAGACAAAGGCCTGTTCATCTCTGTCAACCATAGCAAGGACACAATGAGAAAGATGGAATTCTGGATGCTGCATATGTTGCTTGCTCGCTTATTTGTGTTTTAGTTGTTTCTTGAATCTGTTTGGTAAGGGTGACATGGTATAGAAGCAAGGTTTTTTAAAAAAAAAAAAAAAACTCTGCTAAAGATTCATTCTCTATTATAAGCATGCAGATAGTTACACTCCACTAAGAAATTTGAACAGTCTGAGCTGCTTTCATATCCTGTTGAAATTCTTGTTAGGTAATTGAATTTTATGGCACTCATCCTGAGAGTTTTTCATTCTGTTTAATTCCAAAAAATAAGAAATCTAAATATGAAAATGCTGGCCTTTGGTAGTCTAGGAAATCCCAACAATGGAGGAAGAAGATATCTTACAATATTTAACTTACATCTTTCTTCCTGATTGTCAAATCAGATTTGAGTTGGCTTACCAAAAAAAATACTTATTTAGTATAAGGCTGTTAATAAGTATACATATAGAACTCCAAGCCCTTAAACATAGGTAGAAAGAAACATGATAACCATCAAATCAAATGCAGTAACCCTGACTTAGCTTCACATTTAATTCTGACCTTTCCCTGAAAACAAAGCAAAAATGGTAATAGAATCAATTCTATGTGTTTTATTATTATTTGATAGAAAAAAGCATTCTAGTCTTTTAATAAAGAGAATTTTTTTACATTAACTTCTAAAATTAATTTGAGTTCCTGCCATTTACGATTCCAGGAATGGCATCATATATTAGTGACCCTTATTATCAAATCAATAGGCAATGAACTTATACAAGGATTCAAAAGACTCTTGTATTATTTAAATATGTCAGGTATTTGCATTGAAAGAAACAGAGAGAGCTATCAAAAGGGAATTTAGTATCTTCTTAGAATACCATATATAACAGATGCTTATGTTCACCTACTCCAAGGAGGTAAATTATGCCACCTGTGATGTGATGTACCTACTCCCTAAGTAAAGCGAAAGCTCTGCCTGAGACTATCACTTTCTGCCATGCTTTTCTTTCACAGAAACTAGTCACTTTTGAGGCACTTTATTGTCACCAGGGTTAAAAAAAAAAGTCATTTTTCATTGTTGGATTGAACAGTGATTGAACTCTCAGTTTATTCTAGTATATTGTGAGGATCATAAACTCGTGTTTATTATCATGAACATCTTACCTTACAAAGGGGGTAGGGTAAGGACACATAACAAATAATAGTTGTTTACTATATGAGTACTTCTCAACTACAAAAAAAAAAAAAAAAAGAAAGAAAATGAGACACGAATGGATAAAAGGAAAGTTCCATAACCATTTTTAAAATAATGTTTTTAAATGTAAACTCCTCACAAATCTTAGATGATACCCTTAATTATGTAATCAATAGACAGCCCTGACAGCTTTTGTTTATATCTTATGAAGAAGTAAAATGAGAAGAGATGTGAGCTGTCAAGTCTTATCTCCTCCCTTACTGGCTATGAGACCCCGGACAAGTTATTTAACCAGCCCATAAAGTTGCTGTAAATATTAAATTAGATAGTATCTATAAATCAACAGCACATAAAGCATGAGAGGAACGAGAACTGCTGCTGCTTGAGGGAGGTCAAATGGAAAGCCTGAGAGAAGACTACAGACTGCAGTAGGAGCCAAACTAGGACCTTCCAACCTCCAGCAAAGGAGCCTTAGTCCTACTAGCACAAGAAACTGAGTAAGGCCACAACCTGAAAGAGCGTGGAGGTTGATTCCTTCCCAGAGCCTCCAAAAAGAAATGTAGCCTTCCGCACCGTGATTTCAGCCTTGTGGGATCCTAAGCAGAGGACCCGGCTGAGCCACACTATACCCAGACCTCTGACTTAACGGAGGTGAGAAGATAAGTGGATATTGGTTTTTTGTTTGACGGAGTTTCCCCCTCGTTGCCCACACTGGAGTGCAGTGGCGCGATCTCAGCTCACTGCCACCTCTGCCTTCCGGGTTCAAGCCATTCTCCCGCCTCAGCCTCTGGAGTAGCTGGGATTACAGGCGCCCGCCACCACGCCTGGCGAATTGCTGTAATTTTAGTAGAGACGAGGTTTCGCCAGTCAGGCTGGTCTCCAACTCCTGACCTCAGGTAATCCACCCGCCTGGGCCTCTCAAAGTGCTGGGATTACAGGCATGAGCCACTGGGCCCGACCATAAGTGGATGTTGTTTAAAGCCACTAAAACGTGTGGTAATTTGTTATGGCAACAAAGAAAACTAATACAAAGTTCTAAAAGAAAATGTAGTTGAATAATTTTACACTGTTGAAGTAGGAAAGATATTTTTAACCATGATCACAGAGACAGAATCTATAAAGTAAAAGACTGATTTTTAAAATTCATAAATATGTAAAATGTCTGCACAGAAGAAAAAAGTACAAATTTGATATTTAAATGAGAAGCTGTAAAAAGTATTTACATTCTATGTGATAGGCAAGAGATTAATTTATTTAATAATTTACATTCTACGTGATAGGCAAGAGATTAATTTATTTAATAAAGACATTTTACGAATTTAAAAAATACGTTGTTAGAAAAATGGACTAAATGTATTAAAAATTTATTAAAGATGAAATCTAAAGAAGGAATTCTTAGAAATATCCTTGTTAGTAATGGGAAGTTTGAAATTAAATGAAGATAAACATTTTGATGTATCAGATTAGAAAAATTTTAACAGTTTCTGCTATTCAGTGTTGACATGGGTGTAAGAAAATAGGCACCCTCATATATTCCCAGTAGAAATGTTCTGCAGGGCAATATAATGATATATTTCAAATTTTTAATGAGTACATTTATTGATAAATTGAATGCATTTTTACATTTTCATCTGAAGAACTAAATATAAGTATACAAATATATTAATTGCAACATTGTTGACACTAAAAAAATTAGAAAAAGGTGAAATGATGAAATTAATAAAATTAATTTTGTATAATAAAAATATTAAAATAAAATTAATTATGATACATCTTTACAATGATATACCAACAGACATTAAAATGAAGATAGAGATCCACATAATACAAGGATTTGAAGCACTGAATAGTTACGTTGAACTTGATATTTGTGGGCCTCTCACCCCGCCATATACTAGATGTAAAACCTTAGGTGACTTACCTACGTCCTGGAATTCAGACACTTTTTCAGCAAACTGCTGATAATACCTACCCAGATTATTGTAAAACTTAAGAGAAATAAATACATAAAATTCCTACTACAGATTCTGTTGTATAAATATGCTTAATAAATTGTAGTTATTATATCTGTCTAAAATTTTGAGATTTGTGTTATAAAAAACATACATTTTTGTACTCATGATTAGAAGATGCAAAAACCACTTTTAACAATAAAACATTTTATAAATAAACTTCAGATCTCAGATATAAGTAAACAAACCATATTACGTAGCAGGATAATGATGTTATTAGTACTCATGCATGGACAACTGTGCTGCACTCCAACTGGGCAGCCCGTCCAAAAGTAAAATGAAATAGTCAAAATGACCTAAAAAGAAATCACTGTGTAATTATGTGTTAAACAATGTAGTTGCTCTGAATTTTGGCAAGAGAATAAATTTCAGGCTGAGATTTTTCCTAAAAGGTGCATCTTTTCATGTCACCATCAGACATCTCTCCAGGTTGGAGCAGCCCCGGGTTTTGATTCTTGGGCATTTCTACCCATTTATTATGGGAGACATAACTGCTTGTATTTTCCATCTCTTCAATTCTCAGGATACTCACTTTATCACTGAGAAAATACTATTTAATTTAATTTTGAGAAAACTAAGAGAAATTGTTTGAAAGATATATCCTTAGAAATAAAGAATATCAACACTGGAAGAGAAGCTCTCTGTGAAGGTTACTAGTTATACAGACAAGGAACCATGATACTGAGAGACTTAGTAAATTACCCAAGTTCATGGCCAAGTAGGGTCAGGAACCCAGTTCTCTCATATCTCTGCCAAGTAATCCCCTTATTCGATCACTTTATCTTCTTATTAGGACATTTTCTAAGAGAAGGAAGGAGAAATCTCAGAATTATGCAGGATCACATCCAAGCTCCACCTAACCTAGCATTCTTTCTCTAAGAGGCAGGCTTTCCTAAGCTCTTCTTAAAGAAGGTAAGCTGTTCAACCCAATAGCAATCTTAAAGCTTAAATTTCTAAGAAAGTTAAAGGTAAAAGTAGCAAAATTTCCTAATTAACTGTGGAATTTCTGGAGCCTCCAACAAGGCTGAATTGCCTCCTCAGTCTGACTTGAGGAAAACCCTATGCCAGCTGCTCATGCTTCATTGCCATGAGAGTTCTAAGGCACAAATCCTTCCTGCTTACAAACCATTGTGTGGTGTGCCATGCTGTAGGATCAGGTCCAAGCTCTTTGTTATGGGTCTTCTAGATGCCTTCAGTCTCTGCCGTATTTTACATTACCCATAATTCCTGGGGGCCCCAGCAACAGGCGGCATGAGTCTTGGTGATTATAATATTTCTGTTCATACTTCTTCCTCTGTTTCTCACAGTAGATCTAGGCAGAATTTAAGATTAGGACTATCTAGTAGGAAAGCTTCTTTCCTCTCGAGAGAGTGTCCAGGATAGTTGAATCTAGATCATGTCTTTCCTGGAGAACCTCAAACCAATAATATAAGGCTTAGAATCAATAGAAAAGAGAATTAGGACTCTTGGAATTGTTTAAAACTGCATAATGGTACTTTAAATATCTTTCATAGATAGACTTCTAGGCAGAGTGGTTTGCTGGTAAATGTTTAATAAGCTCTCTGGGGAAAAAAAAGAAAGTGTGTGTATGTGTGTGTATTTGTGTATGTACACAGACACACACATATATGATATATAATTTATTATAAATTTTACTGGTATAAGGATGTATATCACACAATTTACAAATAATAAAATATACATACAATTTGTATAGGTACACACATAGAGGCAATTGATTCTCACAGAATATTTTCATTGATTTTTGCCAAAGTCTTATATCAGTAGCCAAACTTTGGTTGCAAGTGATGAATGAGTATAGTTCTGGCATGAAAGCGGTTGATCTTTATGAAAAGATTTACATTAATATTTATGATGAAAGTGAAACAAAGACATATGTTGAAGCTTTGCTCATTCAACAGCAACATGTGCAAATCATTTGTCAAATCAGAGAATATTTTCAAATATTGGCAGGATGTCACCCATTCTTTTGCTACTTGCAATGTAATGGCTACAGACATACATGTTTTTGAATTTAATATGCCCTATTTATCTTTTCTCTATCATTCTCTTAATTTTACACAATGAATAAAACAGTAAGTCAAGTCCTCATTTGTAGCATTTGCTACAAATACTCCTACCATGACTGATTTCAAGCTATCAAAGTGGTATCTTTTGATACAACTACCATGACTGAAGTACTCCTACCATGATTGATTTCAAGCTATCAAAGTGGTATCATTGAAAATGGAGTTGGGAAGAGATATTCAATAGCACATCACTATGTAATATTTCCACCATGTAGATACAATAATTGCAAATAACCCCAAGAGCTCAGCTATCATAAAATGTGGTAAAATAATTAGGAATTGAAGTTTTGAATATTTGTTACTGTGTTTTTAATATAATTAATTTAGCTGTAAGTTTACGTAGTTTAATATTTACTGACTGCAATATTAATAAACTTTCTGAATGTTTAACGATCATCTGGTATGGGCTGGCATCAATCAGTTCCAACACACCACCGGTTCCGGATATTAATGAGTAACTCATAAAATAAGGTTTCAAATAGGATCAAAGCTCCTTATAACCACTGAGAAATTATAGAAATTTTATGGGAAATACATCTATGAATTCATAATCAAACATTAAAGACATCATACAATAGAAATCTACATGGAAATCATGCTTCATTTTCAAAGCTGTAGTTTTACATCTTCACTCTGAGATATGCTACCAATAGACATTGCTGATGATGAATTTTCTTTATGAAACTATTTAAGTTAAAGGGTGTTGTATAATAGCTAGCTTATTATTCTCACTCTTGATCTCCTTTCTACACCATCCAATTTTCCTATATTATCTACCTTAGTCGATGGTGCCACTCTCCTGATCCAAGTTGGACAAAATGGACCCAAAATGTCCATACTCAAGATGGGCATTTGGAAGGTCCTATCTAAGCAACTGTAGGTTTTTCCTTCTTTTTCCTCCTATCATCCCATCACCATTTCTCCTGTTAGATATCTCTTGAATGCTTCAGGTTTTCTGGCCTCACCCCATACCCTGAGCATTTGGAAAGAACTCAGCCATCCCTGCTGAACTCCCTGAAGCACAAGCCTACAGTACTTCTCCTTACTCATACACAGTGCCTCTACATCTCCCCCTTTCCTGTTTACAGTAAGGCCTCTAGTCTTTTTTCATTGCCATGAGAGTTCTTCTAAAGCACAAATCTTTCCTGCTTACAAACCACTGTGTGGTGTGCCATGCTGTAGGATCAGGTCCAAGTTCTTTGTCATGGCAAGCAAGGTCTCTCATGAAGTGGCTTCTGCCCCATCTGCAATTCTACAATTCCTTCTTACACTTCAGCAATAAGAAACTTGAATTTTCCAGGTACTGGCTCTTTTTATTTATACTCTGTTTAAAACTTTGCATTTGTATTTATACATAGCAGATGAAATGTGACAGAATAAGTGAGATGTTAACACCTTTCTTTACTGCTTACCTTAGGGCTATATGTGTTGCATATTCTTCACATTCCACCCTCTTCCCCTTTTTGTTAATTCTAGTTCTTAAATTTCCCTTCAATCTTCTATTCCCATTCATACTGTCCTAGTCAAAACATAATATTATCATATTCTTAGACTGATTAAATCACTCATAACTGATGCTCCTATAGGTCTTCTTTTTCCTTCCAATCCATTCTCACATTGCCCCAGATTTTTATTTTATTTTATTTTGTTTTATTTTATTTATTGAGACAGTCTCACTCTGTTGCCCAGGCTGGAGTGCAGTATTGCAATTACAGCTCACTGCAACCTCTGCCTCCAGGGTTCAAGCGATTCTCCTGCCTCGACCTCCCAAGTAGCTGGGATTACAAGCTTGCACTACCACGCCCAGCTAATTTTTGTATTTTTAGTAGAGACAGGGATTCACCATGTTGGCCAGTCTGATCTTGAACTCCTGACCTCAAGTGATCTGCCCACCTTGGCTTCCCAAAGTGCTGGGATTACATGTGCCTCAGATATTTTTTTTAAAGCCATGAATCCCTTCTCAAATCTCTTAATGTTATTTAAAATTTTAGATGGCCAAAAAGCTCTGTTGGCTCCTACTGATTTTATGTGTCTCGGCTAAACAATATTTCTTCAAGAAAGCATTTTCTGGTATCGCTGGCTAAATCAATTTGCCATTTTGCACACATACAGCATCTTACACTATATAAAAATATAATAAGTTAGTGTGAAATTATTCTCTTAATGCCTATCATCTTCCCCACTATTTTGTATAAAAGTATGAGTCATATCTGTTTTGTTTACCAAGCAGAAAAAAATATTTGTTGAATGTATGAGTTAAACAATCCAGTTGGCCTCATTTCAGCTCTCAGGAAAGAAGCTCTACTCTTAAGGTGATTGATAACATAAACAAATAATTATTATAAAATTAATTGGCCTTACCCTCAGTTTTTCACACATGCACACCAAATGGTGCAACAATTTCCACATATGTACCATAGCACTGATTCAGTATATTAGTTTCCTATTGCTGCTGTAATAAATTACCATAAACTTAGTAGCTTGAAACAACACAATTTATCTGCTTCCAGTTCTGGAGAGCAGCAATCCAGAATGAATCTTATGTGGCTTTAATCAAGGTGTCTGCAGAGCTGGATCCTTCTGAAGTCTCTGGGGTTGAATCCATTTACTTGGCTTTTCCAGCTTCTAGAAGCCACCTGCATTCCTTTGTAACATCTCCTACTACTTACTCTGATATTCCTGCATCCCTCTTATAAAGACCCTCATAACTACATAGGGCCCATCTGGATAATCCAGGATGGTATACCCATGGTAGGTCCTTAACATTATCACATTTGTGAAGTTTCTTTTTCCATGTAAAGTAACATAGTCACAGATTCCAGGGATTAGGACATGGACATCTTGAGGGATTGTTATTCATTCTACTACACTCAACTATAAAGAAATTTTTAACAATTCATATAGAGAAAAATCTGCTAAATTTCCTGTCTGATTAAGAGAAAGAAAAATGTTACTTATTCAAAATCAAGTCCCTTCTGCAATAGAGTTGTAAATGACTGCAAAAATGAGTTTGGCTGCTTGAAGAGTTTTTTATTATAAAAATTTACAAATGTCATTAAGCTTTGTTATTGTTTTCTGAATTCTGAATGCACAGCTGTCACCCAAATGACATGCATGAGTTAGAGGATGTAAAAAAACCACTTGTGGGAAAACTTATTGATTCCTTTTTTGATATTATAGTGGAATTTTTTTACTGAATCTTATATAATAATTAGGTGCCATGCATTTTTGTCTAGCGAATGGGAAAAAGTGAAATATAAAGGTCAGATTTATTTTTCTAAATCACAAAAGGTATTCTCCTAGACCACCTTGAAATAACTCTTGTTTACCCAAAGACAGACAAGAACTGCATTTGATCTTCAGATTTAAGATTCAAATTTAGAAAATACTCAGATACTATTTCTCATTTCTCCCCTAATGTTGTTATAAATTGGTCCTTTGCTAATGAGTCATTTGTTCACTTAACGGGCACTGTAAAATTAAATTTAGCAATAAGAGCTACCATCAGTGTGACCATCTTTAACAAGCAAAGCATTCAGCTAAAATTATGACAACTTTCTATGTGGCAATGAGCATTGACCACTGCTCTAAATTTACAATAGATTGTGAATCCTACAAGTTTTGAGTATGAGACTCCCAGTATTGGTCCCTCCTCACAGACATGATAGTAAGAAATATAACGGAAAACACTGAAGGTTGTCTACAAAGTCACATAACTGGTTTTATGTATCACTCAAACATCTGTCTCCTTGTTTTACAGAAACATTTGACATAACCTGAAAGATTACCAGAAAGAGCCATTCTATAACTTTGGCTTATTGCTACATAAACTTAAACTGATTTATTGTTGTTATAAAAATGTTGAATAGTTTTTGTAAACTCATGTTAAGTAATTGAATTCTTTGTGCACATACTAATTACAGAAGAGGTTCATCTAAAATTGTGCTATGTGTCAAGGGAAGCCCCATATATAATTTTTTAAGAACAGTATCAGTAATACTCAAAAGCACTTAATGTATTGATTTCATTGTGGACATACAGTCATGCATTGCATAATGACATTTTAGTCAACGATGGACTGCATATACATCAGTGACCCCATCGGATTATAATAGAGCTGAAAAACTCATATTGCTTATGACATTGTAGCTAATGTAAAGTCATAGTGCAATCCATTACTCGTGTGCTTGTGGTAATGCTAATGTAAACAAACCTGTGCTGCCAATTGTACAAAAGTTTAGCACATACAATTATGTACAGTACATACTTCATAATGATAATAAACAATTATGTTACTGGTATATGTGTTTACTAGATCATACTTCTGATGGCAGCGGTGGCCCGTCTAGAGCAGCTGCTGCAAACACGCTGGCTGCAGCAGGGGAGGCACCGCTGGGGCTATGCACTCCGTGGAGCCATCAGGGGCCAGGAACAGGCAGGAGCCCTGCCCCCTACCGAGTCAGTAGGGCAGGAGTCCCATGCTTTCAGGCACAGCCGCAGCCACCCAGCTGGGGCTGCAGATCCCAGCATCCCTGCACACTCAGGGGCCCAGGAAGCTCCTTGCTCCAGCACACTTGAAAGTGCCTGCTCCGGTTGCCTGGTCTCTCCCCACTCCCAGCACCTGCTTGGGGATGGAGTAATGTTTTAACCGAGACTGGTGCTGTCATGACCTGACCACATGTGTGATATGCCAGCCCCCTGCCTCCTTGGCCCCCTCCAAACTCTGGGTGCCAACGAGCATGGGAGGGAGGCTGAAGGAGGTCTGAGGGTGGCTCAGCATGGGCCTGCAGGCACCCCTTGGCATGAACAGCCTGGGCACTGTGGTTGCCATGTTGATGGTGGCAGGAGGCAGAGAGGCTCCTGGGCAGAAAAAGGCAGGTGAAGCCCCGCCTTCAAGCCAGGGATGACCTGAAGCCTGGGGGCCAGGTTGTCAGTTCTGGGTGGAGCCTGAGGCCCAGAGTGAGGACTTACGGTGCTTTTTCCAGGCCCACCCATGGCCACCCATGGACCAATCAGCAGGCACTTACTCCCTTCTGAGCCCATAAAAACCCAGACCCAGCCAGACTCACACAGACATCAGGACTACCAGCTGTGGGAAGGAGCTACCCATCTCAGGTCTCCTCGGCTTGTCAGGATGACCTGCCTGCATATAGGAGCTACACACTGTGGGTCTCCTCTCTGCTGAGAACTGGATACTTCTCAGGATGACCTGCCTGCAGATAGGAGCTATCCACTGCAGGTGTCCTCTCTGCTGAGAGCTGGACACTCGTTGGAATGACCTACAGAAAGGAGCTACCAACTTCAGGTCTCCCAAAAGCTGTTCTGTCACTCAATAAAGCTCCTCCCCAGCTTGCTTACCCTCCAGCTGTCCAAATACCTCCTTCTTCCTGGATACAGGACAAGAACTCAAGACCCACCGAATGGCAGGACTGAAAGAGCTGTAACACAAACAGTGCTGAAACTTGACTCCCTGCTCACCACATTGCGGGCGATGAGAAGGAGAGAAGAGCTGCGGCCCTTCTGGGACCCCAGACCTAGGTGCTCCCCAAGCCAGAGCTGTGATACCCTCTTTGGGGATCTGGAGATTCTGGCATCTCCAAGCTTCCAGGCATCACCACATTCCCCTCATCCAGAGACCAGTGCCCACAGTGGAAGCCACTTGCAGTGCATCTGTTCCAGCCGCAGGCTTGCACGGAGCAGGCGCCTGTGCTGGTGTCCACCTCACCACAGCAGCCTGGCTGTGCACAGTGGCCAGACCCCGCATTTGCTCACTCATTCCCCTCTCGCTGCTCCGTGCATGACTCTCCCTTGGCAGGCATGGAATCAGGGCTAATAGTGCAAGCTGAGCACTGCCTGCCAGGCCGAGTGAGCAGAACGAGCCCAGCGGGCTCAAGCAAAACTCAGGCAAAGGTGCCACTGGCCACAGAGGTTTCCGCCTGGAAAGGCAACACCCTAAGGATCCTGAGACACTTCTTACCATTATTTTAGAATGTACTTCTACTTATTTAAAACAAAAAGTCACTGTAAAACAGCCTCAGACTAGTTCTTCAGGAACTATTCCAGAAGGAGTCATTGTTACCATAAGAGAGGAGAGCTCCACGCTGTTACTGCCCCTGAAGAACTTCCAGTGGGACAAGATGTAGAAGTGAAAGACAGTGATATTGATGAGCCTGACCCTGCGTAGGCTTAAGCTAATGTGTGTGTCTGTATCTGAGTTTTTAACAAAGAAATTTAAAAAGTAAAAAAATAGAAAAAAATAAAAATAGAAAAAAACTTATAGGAAAGGCTATAAAGTATTTTTGTACACCTGCACAAAAGTTATCTGTGTTTTAAGATAACTGTGATTACCAAAGAGTCAAAAAGTTCTTAAAAACTAGTTTGTTGGCCGGGCATGGTGGCTCATGCCTGAAATTCCAGCACTTTGGGAGGACAAGGTGGGCAGATCACTTAAGCTCACAAGTTCAAGGCCAGCCTGGGCAACATGGCGAAATCCTGTCTCTACAAAAAATACAAAAATTACTGGGTGTGCTGGCAGGTGCCTGTAGTCCCAGCTACTCAGGAGGCTGAGGAAAGATGGCTTAAGCCCAGGAGGCAGAGGTTGCAGTGAGCCACGACCATGCCACTGCATTTCAGCCTAGGCAATAGAGCCAGACCTTGTCTCAAAATAAATAAATATAGTTGATTCAGTAAAAATGTTACAGTCACCTAAGATTAATTTAGTATTGAAGAAAAACATTTTTTCACAAATTTAGTGTAGCCTAAGTGTACAGTGTTTATAAAGTCTATGATAATGTACGCTCATGTCCTAGGCCTTCCCATTCACTTGCCGCTCACTCATTGATTCATCCAGAGCAACTTCCAATCCTGCAGGTTCCACTCATGGTAAGTGTCCTATACAGGGGCACCATTTTTTATTTTTATATCATATTTTTAATGTGCTTTTTATATGTTTAGGTATACAAATGCTTCCCATTGTGTTATAATTGCCTACAGTATTCAGTATGGTGACATGCTGTATAGGTTTGTAGCTTATAATAGGCTAACTATACTATTTAGCCTAGGTGTATAGTAGGCTGTATTAGTCTGCTCTCATGCTGCTAATAAAAACATACCTGAGACTGGGTAATTTAAATATAAAGGTAAGAGGTGTAATGGACTCACAGTTCCACATGGCTGGGGAGGCCTCATAATCATGGATGAAGGCAAACGAGGAGCAAAGTCACATCTTACATGGCAGCAGGCAAGAGAGCTTGTGTAAGGGAACTCCCCTTTATAAAACCGTCAGATCTCATGAGACTTATTCACTATCATGAGCACAGCACAGGAAAGACCTACCTCCATGATTCAATTACTTCCCACCGGGTCCCCCCTATGACACGTGGGAATTATGGGAGCTACAATTCAACATGAGATTTGGGTGGGGACACAGCCAAACCATATCATAGACTATACCATCTAGGTTTGTGTAAGTACCCTCTGTGATGTTCAAACAATGATGAAATTGCCTAAAGATGCATTTCTCAGAACATATCCCCATTGTTTGTGATGCATGACTGAATTAACTAGTTAATTTCTGATGAAATCAGGTGGCTCATTTTATTCACTATGTGATGCATAAATAATTTAAATGTTTGGATATGTAATAGGTATATTAACGTTAAATAGAAAATATAGGTTATCTTATCATGTTTGGTTCTGGGGCTTGAGACACAAAGATAAACTGCTAAATTACAGAAGTTCTGATATCTCTTTTTATTCCTAATCTAATACACTCTCCTTATGTTTTTAACACAATACAATCAGATATGGAAGTGTTATTATAATAAGGTGATATGAAATACGATATAATTTTCTAGTCACTACATTACTACTCAATTTACCCCCTGGAGTTAATTTACCTAGGTTTGATGTATATAGTAGGCGTATCTTTTTTAGGAAAAACATCAAGATTCCTTAGGTGCCCTTTCCTGTCTTATGTTTGAGACTGCCAATCACCATCCTCACCCCATAGCCACATGGCTCACAAACAACCCAAACCAGTATACCAAGTCCTTCCTGGAATCAAGGAAAGAGAGTCAATTTTTCTCAGATGGTGAAGCTGAAAAAATATAAGCCAAGTTTCTTTTGTTAGCTTCGATTTCTTCCTCACAAAAAGAACTGGCATGGAAGAATTAATACTACTCACAATGAAAAGCAATAATAATAATAAATGCAGAATGAAGCTTATGGCAGCATGAGTACTGTGGGTTGCCGTCATTCCAAAAATCTATGTCTATTCTTGTGCATCTGCTGGCTTGGATATGGAGCCAACAAATTCCATTCTTTGCTTAAACTAGTACCAGTGCAGGAATTCAAAAAAGGAATGGGATGAAAGAAAAGCAGAGAATTGGGTTTTCACAGAAGAGATGACTTTATGATGATTTGAAAGACTGGCAAGATTTTGATAGTGGAGATGGGAAGTGGTAGCAGATAAGAAACATCATCTGTAGATAAAATAGAAATTAATAATATGTAGTGGAGATGGGTATCCCCACTCCAGTCCCACAAAAAAGCTGGTGCTGAGAACCTTCCTTCCACAAGACCATATCCAGTCTGCATCTCGTAGTCCTCACTTTCTATTTTGCAGTGTGGGTTGGTCATTGGAAAAAGGAAGACAGCATGGGGAGTGTGGATAGAGCAAATGCATCCCCTCTACTGGATAATTCATGGAAGACATAAAAGCTTTACCTGAGAGCCAAGGCAACACACTTCAACGGGTAGGTAAGCTGAAGGGACGGCTCAGCAGTTGCAGCATGCGGTGTTCACTACTATGAAATCAGACAGACATTTGTTTGCTCCCCTGGTGCTGTTGACTGTTATATTCGGCAGTTTCTCCAATCAGGTCCTACTCCCCTAAGGTCAGATGCCTTATACCTTATACCAGATACCATTGAGCTTATACCAGATACCAGATACCATTGAGCCTTATACCAGATACCATTGAGCTCTCCAGCATCATGGCCCATTTTCTCTGAACCCTGCTTCCAGCAGAAGTGACTTTGACCTTGCCCCTATTATCTGTTAAATCTCATGCAATGACATTAATCGAGGGCCCTGCTTCCACCAGGGCCTCCTTTGGTTCTTAAGAATCTTTCTTCTCTTAACAGAATCCATGTCTTGCTAATCACAGTTTCCTTTTCAAATGTGTTGTTTCTGGAGTGGGCTTGAAAAAGCCTAAAAAACAACTTGAACATTGTTTCTAACTCTCAGATCAATTCTGATGCCTCTGAATGTCTTCAAGAGCTATTTACAAATGTGCAAATATGCCTTGAGCGCTTATTATAAGTCAAGCACTGTTTTAATGTCAAAAAGAAAAGAGCAAAGCCTAATCATTCCAAGCATTGTCTCATAACATTCTTCACCCTGGTCAATTTTGTGTCTCTGTCAAGATCATTTCCTCTTATCTTTGCTCTACATCCCAAGGCCAAACAAACTCTGGATCTTGTGCTTCCTTCTTTCTCCTATCTAACCCTAAACTACTAGGGGGCTGCTTGCCTTCATGTATTTACTGGCACTACCAGCAAAAGAGTAAAGCATCTTCCTTGTGACGCCCTGCACGTTGGTAATGGCGGTATTATGTGCTTACTTTGTGGTCACTTCTTTGCTGCCTGTGGCCACTAGTATACTTATCTGGTTTGGTGTCTGGTGCTGGCAGCCTATTCTTGACTTTCTAGTGTGATATTCAATTGCACAGTATCCTGGGATGGGTCACACAGTTGAGGCAGTGCCACTTCCTTTCTCTCAGTCCAACTATTGGTCTCCAGGTATCCCACTAAGAGTGAATTTCTTTTTCATTCTCTTAGTCTGCTGGGATGACAATATGCCCTGCCTCTTCTATTTCCAAGGCTCACTCTGGACTCCAGGGAAAACTTACCTATCCTCGCTGTACCTGTTGGTGTGGATTCAGGCTATTTCTAGGCACATTCTCTGAACTGTGCCATGCTACAGTTCTGAAGGGATCAATGAGGAAGGCCTACACAGTGAGCACCTGCCTTTGCAAGACCTCTAGTCTAAGAAGAGAGATTATCTTGGTGTTATTTCTTTGGAGAAGAGTTGAAAGTTGCCCCTCATCTTCACAGAGGGAAATGATATTATGCTAACACTATTCTTCTAAAATCTCTGCTCCCTGGAAAGAATACTTTCTTTAAAACAACTTTACATTGATTCTCCAATATGGGGAAAAGACGGTAGAAACAAACTTGTTGCTTTTTCTTATTCACTCAGTTTTATCTCATGGCTCAAAAGAGGTCACTGAATCCAGCCATCAGTTTTCTCAGTTCTTTGTATTTAGCAATTTGAGATGGAGGATGATCAAGAGGAACTCAACCCAAACACAAGAATTTGACAGAAGCAATTAGTTTATACACTGATTCATTTTATACCTTTATTTATTTTTTATTTTTAGACTATTTGAGGTAGTAAACTATGATGTCAAAGCATACAAAGTTTGCAAACTTTGCAAAACCCCAAGGATTAGTTCTCAGACTTCTTTCTTCTATTCATACACCCAAGGTGATCCTGTCCAGAATCAGACTTCAAACCCCAACTCGATGGTGGTGACTCCTGAAGACCCAGACTCCTCCCTAAAATCTAGACTCATATATTTAATAGCCTATTTAGTATCTTTCACCTTTCTATGAATTCAGCAAATATTTATTTATTGATACCTACTATTTACAAGTCACTATTTTCCTCTTCTTTATAAAGCCAGCCAAACAACCACAGCCTCACTTCAGCAAACATGCCTCTGAAATTCAGCGCCTCAAAAATATCACCACCCCAGTGACCAAGCATCTCCAGCTGAGTTAACCCATTCCTGCCAGTGAATCCTCACCAATACCTGAATGCCATGCCTCCCAACAGCCCTGTGTAAGATCAACACTCTTCTTTGTTTGGAGACAGTGTGCCTAACAAACATAGCTCTTTTTTTTAAGTGATAAATTTAGATTTTTGATTCAAAATTAAATGCTGATCTTATACTTCAAGAGTTGAATAAATGATAGGATGATGACACAATTTGAGTCAGATATAGAAATCCACCATAGAACTAACCTAACTACTATAAAGATAAGAGAGCATGCTGCTATTTAGGTTTCTCCTGATACTTAGAACAAGCCACAAAAGGAGAGTGTGAATCTCAGAACGCATAATGACAAAACCAAGTTTACTGTAAAAGATGAATGTTTCCTAGGTGGCTGCATCTAGTGCACACTGCTAGAGCTACCACAACAAAAGACCACAGACTGCATATCTTAGACAACAGAAATTTATTTTCCCACAGTTCTGGAGGCCAGCGTCCAACATCATGCACGTCCAGGTTTGGTTCCTTCTGAGGTCTCGCTACCTGACTGCAGATGGCTGCTTCCTTTTTTTTTTTTTTTTTTTTTTTTTTTTTTTTTTTTTGAGATGGAATCTCGCTCTGTCACCCAGGCTGCAGTGCAATGGCACAATCTCAGCTCATTGTAACCTCTGCCTCCTGGGTTCAAGCAATTCTCCTGCCTCAGCCTCCCAAGTAGCTGGGATTACAGGCACACACCACCATGACCAGCTAATTTTTTGTATTTTAGTAGAGACAGGGTTTCACCATGTTGCCCAGGGCAATCTTGAACTCCTGAGCTCGGGCAATCTGCCCACCTCATCATCCCCAAGTGCTGGGATTACAGGCGTGAGCCACCGCGCCCAGCCAATGGGTGCTTTCTTACTGTGTCTTTACATGGTCATCTCTCTGTATATACATTCTTCTAATGGCTCTCTATATGTCCAAATTTCTTCTTTTTACAAGGACACCAGTCATATTGGATAGGGCCCACCCTAAGGATCTCATTTTAATCTAATTACCCCCTTTAAAGACCTTATCTACAAATACAGTTACATTCTAAAAAATTGGGGAGGACTTGAACATATGAATTTTGGGCAGACGCAATTCAGCCCATAACACTGAGATCCATGGCCCAGACCCCCATTAAGACTAAAAGAAATTATTCTCCCAAGTGCTAGAAGGGCTGCCAGGACACAGCCTTCAGCTGTCAGCCCTTTTTACGAAGTGCCTTGCCCAAAATGTCTCCTTCCCCAAGGTCATATCCTCTTCTCAGGGTAGTTCATATCCAAAAACTGATCAACACAGTACTGCAAAGGCCCACCCCCTCACCTTATCCTGGGAGGAATCTGAAAGCCCATCCTAAGAGGTTGGCTCAGGCTCCTGTTGCAACTACATCACATATCAATCTCTCCCTCTGCCCATTCCTACTTCCTTCCCTTCCATTGTTTGGATTTCAAGAGTACTCCCTAACGCGTTTCTGACACGGTAATCTCCATCTCTGGGTCTGCCTCCTAACAGATCCATCTTATGACTCTTCTGAAATAGAATCCTGATTACATTGGAAAAATAAGCAGAGGCAAATCTAGTTAGTATTTATAAGATCACAGAAAATGGTATTCTATGCAAGGTTATTAAAATGGGGAGGAGTGTTTGGGTTTCCTTTAAATAATACTATTTTGCATGAATTGTTTATTGCAAGTGAGAGATTTGAGTTCTTTATGGAATGATTTCATAAAGTCATTATATTTAGATATTCTTAAAGGATGATATTTATTTAAGCTACCACTGAAGTATGGAGTTTTTAGCTTTTGATAAATTTTCCCCTGGGTATAAGGGAGAGAAGCATATGGTGCTTAAGAGAACATGAGATAAAGAATCTGCTCAGGGATGCAAAAAATCTGGTCTGGTCAACTTTGCTTCTCCAGAGGAGCAGATGTGAATGGATTTTCTCACCTTGGTCGCTGGTACATGCCTGTAATGTGAATGGTACACAACATTCTTGTCATTCCATTGCATACTTATTAAGACTGAATTTCTAAAGCACTAATACCAAAAGTTTCCTCCAGGCCAACATAAAGACCTAGCACTGCCAAGTATATAGAATAAGGGAACTGAAGAGTAACCAACTCCCAGGACAAGTGGCTCATCAGAAACCCCTTCTCACTAGAACACAACTGAGCCTCTAAGTGAACACAAGCATATTTCCCCCTTTGCTTACAGAGTCCTCCGAAAAAAGCCAACTCCATCCCACCCCCCAGATTATAAGCATCTACTATATTTATGTAACCACAATATTGTGATACTTTGCCTCCATAGTTTTTATTATTGTGAATTAATTGAGACCATAGTCCGACTTCCAATATCATCATGAAGAAAGTAATATATTCAGGTAGCTTGTCATGAGAGATGCTCATGCTATTAACAAATCCCTCTAAACCCATTGCCACCAAAAATCACGCAAACACAGACAAATATACACACACACAAATAAGTTAGCAAAAATAAAAAGAGAAGCGTATACCTTAGGGGTGAACATAGATCAGCATCAGGCAGTCATGTGCAAACTTTTCAGTGAACTAGCCAAAAGATTCTTCACTTTACTCCATATTAAATATTTGAATGAATGTGGTCAGGTGCTTTCTTCTTGGAGTTGCCCATGATTATTAAAAGATGGACTCATAGGGGAGGAAGAAAATCTTTCCAATATATGCGATTTATGAGTAAACCTTGAATAGTGTCATTAACAACTCTTTCATTCAGATCTCCAGAAATAATCAATCAAAATATCAGGCACAAAGAATATACAAAGTAGAGAAGGCCATCACACTGAAGTCAAATATGTAGAATCTATGTACTACCATCTTGTGGTGAATAGCCAGTTTTGTTTTTTATTTCCAATTCATTTTTATATTGATTGATATTGTTGGTCTATATCACATTCATAAAAATGAGTCTACAAGAATAGCAGGGTGTTTTGACAATATCAAATTCCTATAAAATGTTTCTATTCACTGATTCTTATAAGTCACTCTACATATTTCTGCAGACAGGTGACAAGCCATTTGTGGAGAGGCATGGGTCCATGGGTTATACTTTGAATAGCACATATCTATGTAATCTGTGCACCACCAAAAGGAAGACACAAGCCTCCCAGCCTACTATTGTTAACTTGTTGTGGAACAAAATGAAAAAAACATAGAAACAAATTATGTTATGTGTGCTCAAATGCTTAAAACCTATCTCCCTAACATTACCAAAGATTAACTTGGCAATACATACTTACCTCTTACTAATTTTTTAACAATATATCTTAAGTGGATAGGAACATAAATCTTTAACAATAAAAAATGATTTTCTAAAATCCATGTATTTTGAAATTCTGAAACACATTGATAGATCAGTGTTTGTCCTGTAAATATTTGGGACATATTATGTGTTCCAGTTTCTGCCTTAGACACTGGACCTGCTCAGCCTGTTGTAAAGAAGTTCCCTATTTAGAATTCCATCTGGCAAAATATCAGATGAAGGATATTAGTCACTAGAAGAAAAGCCCCCAGGTCTCTAGTGTGTCTGTGAGGATAGTTCCCATAGTGACACTATCAGTGTGAAGTAGGCCAATTTAAACTGGGTTGCTGCACTGCACATGATCAGTTCCCACCGGCTGCTGTGAGCAAAGGCATTACTGTTGTTCCTGCAGGAGTGTGCATCAATCATCAGGTTAAACCTGCAGGCAGGTATCTGCCTTTGGTACAGGCCATGCACAGGCTTAGACAAGCAACTTGATATTTCACAATGTCACATATCGATTCACTTGAATTAGTGAAGTATTTTTGTAGTATTAATCATTTTTCTGATTAAAGAAAGAAAATATTTTTTCCTGGCTGACTAGTTTGTTTGATTAAAATTAACAAGTAGCGTTTTCAAATAGCTTGTCTGTTGACTAGTCAATACCTAGTCTCATGCATTTCATAAGGATCAGTTATGACCCTTAAACATTTTTTGAGGACCAGTCATAATTCTAAATCTTTCTTCAACAACTGAATAAGGTATATTATAGCCAATCAATTTGTTTCCATGGCACAATCTATAGGTTGACCATTCTTAAGGAGAGTAAAAATATATTGAAATGACATAGCCAAAAGTCTAACTCCATACAGAAGAGGTTTCAATGGGTAATCTTAGAGAGAACATAAGATTAATAAGGTTATTAAAGGAGAGCCACGTGCACAATATTTGCTCAGCTACAATTATACTTTTCAAAACTGAGGCCTCAAAATGAACTACATGGATGGTTTAAAATTTTGCTTTGACAATTTTTAAATGTTTTTGAAAATAACATAAAATTGCAATAAAATAAGAGCACCCAATTTTACTACATACAAAAGAAAACAATGACTAAATATCAAAATAATAAAGCAAACTTAAGTAGCCTAATATAAAGTAAAGGCACATCCACAGTTTAGAATATTATAGAAATAAAAATATAAATATATAGACATATAATGTCTGGTGTGTTGAAAATACCATGAGAAGATTTTTGGTACAATGTTATGATGAAAAAATATGTTTAAAAAAAATCTCTAGGATAGATTTTCTTTTAAAAGGCATACACTAACTTGTGATCTCCAATCATATTCTCTGGAGATAGAAATATTAACAGGTCAACACTATTTTCTTTTTTTTCTCTCTGATATTCAACCCTGAGGATAGTACTTTGATAATTGGGGAGGAGGCCAGGAGAGGAAGAGTGAACTTTGTTCAAAAGAATAAAAGCAGAAATGATAAATAGGTTTTTAAAAGCTTAAAAGAGAATGGTTATTTTTAATTGATTAAGAAAAACTAAATGGATTATAATGTAAGAAAAAAAAACAAATTAAATGGCAGTGCCATGTTTTAACAACGTCAGGCGAAGGAATCCAACTGCCTGCCTTTTGAAGCAAACTTTCAGTAGCCGTCACCTCTCCCCTATATTGTTCCCCTAGGTTGTACAAGACTGCCAAGAAGTTTTCCTTTGAATGTCTTTCAATAAAAAAGCACCGTTAATCATCTGGACTTCTAAATCTCTTATACTAATCAGCATATGTGCTTCAGCAGCCTTCAAATTGAATTAGTTGGACTTCCCAGGAAAGGGTCTAAAGAACAAAAAATCCCTCTTCCCTTAGATCTCCCTCATCTGAGGAAAAAAAAAAAAAAAAAAAGGAGTCTTCATATTGCTTTTTATTTTCATAGTTTACCTAAAGACAGAAGCATTAATAAATTTATATTTAAACTTACCCTTCTCATTTAGGGGTAAGCCTGGCCCATTATTCTCCACTTTAGAGCCTGTTCCTAAATGGAACTTTTCAATTCAGGTCCCCAAAGAATGCTTAATGTATTTTTAATGTTATTTCCTTAGTCTCAGGAAATCTTGTTTCTGATATTTAGATTAACTGTCATAAAACCAATTTATATAAATTCAATATATATTTAAATCAAAAGAGACTGAATCATAATAGTAAAACAGATCTTAGAGTAGTGTTCTGATACTAGTATAAGTAATACTTTGGCTAATGTTTGATGTATCAATAATAATAAAATCTGTATTAGTAAACACTATCCACATGTATCATATGTTCTATTGAAGGTTATCTTAGTCCTCTGCCAGAATCCTTTAGGATACTCAGTATCATTTACTATGGCAAAAATTGTGATTATAAGAAATGAGAGGAATAGTGGTTCTGTCCTGGATCCATGGAGTACGTAGCACACCTCGCTTAGCAGTGGTGATGTGTGTTCCCTGACACTTATCTTTGAAGAGAAATCAGACTTTTAGTGGAAGATAATTCAAACATCTGCCTCCTATTTAAGCACTAAAACACATTTACATACTGGATGGTGACTTATCACTAGAATATCCCTGTTGAACTGTAGAATAATTGCACCTTGACAAGGAAAATCTTAGCCCAAAGTAGCAGTGTCTATAAGAATATTAAAATCCAAGATAATTTAAAGTAAAAATTTCTGCTATTTACATAAAGAAAAAATGAAAAACAAGAAGCATTACTACTCAAAATTATTGATTTCTGAGAGAAGAAATGAATGAGCAATTTTATGACAGAAAAGTATTATAATAGTTCAAGGCCAGATTGAATGTAGTTTATTGATTTAAATAAATACCAATATCAATTTTTAAAATTTTCATGAGTTTTAATAACCTTTGTAAAATGTGATTTTTATTAGCATGCACAGATATATTTAGCTTCTAATATTTCTTAATATATAATGTTCAAAACTTCTATAAGTATTTAGAATAAAAATTTTACTGAATAAAATTTTGGCAAGTTAACAAATCAATTATATCATAAATGTAAATTGGTAGTAATAAAATTTACCATGTTATACATGTTTTAAAGGCAATTGCCTCCATGTACACATAATAATCAAAGCAATTATTCTTCATAAACTGTTTTTAAAAATCATGTATTCAAGTGGTTTTCAGATGTTTCTCAAAAACTGTGTTAATTATGTTTCACTCCATCAATAATTATTTTCTGTATATCAGACACTTTATGAGAGACATACAAAGCTTCAAAAAAGTGCTGCTGCTTGTTTTTATTTTCTAGAGGCATGTGTTGCTCTTATTAGAATTTTTGTCTTGTTTTATTTTGACGATGTAGTCAATTATTCAGTGTGAAGTTTGAAGGTGTAAATTTATCCCAGTCCTTTCATCTAAGTTAAACCAGACTTATAGACATATTAATTAGTACAAGTAATGTCAATAGTGAAGGTTACTATTGTGAAGACTAGGAAATCTTGCATAAGTATATGTTAACCATTCTATCTTAATCAGCTCTATTCTCATCTTACTGTGAAATAGCTTTAAAAGTCTATGTTATATCAAATGGCAAATTGATAGCTAGTTAATGATACTTTTATTCTATAGGCCTAGATCTTCAAATGTTGGCCTCAATTTTTTTCCAGTCCAACACTGTGTATAAACTTTTGTATAGTGCCATTTTTTCCAGTTAAAAGGTTTCAGAAATCAAAACTCATATGAATTCAACAAATTCCAGAGCTATAAAAAGCTAACAAAAGAAACCAAGAATGCATCCATCACGGCACCAAAAACAAGAATAGGAGAGACCTATGGATCATCCAGTCCAATCCACTGTAAAATTATTTTCTTTTGTATTAAATGTATGCTTACCTACTAACAGTGCTATCTGAGAATATGCTCCATAATCAATCTGATATAAACTAAATTATGTTTCTGCTTGGAATATTTTTATCTCTTTGTGATGATAATGTGTTTCTTAAATATACTTTCTACAGTTTGTTTTTTTTTTCTTAATTTAAGAGAGCAGCATGATATAATTGAAGTTTACAGGCTCTGAAATCAGATCTAGGTTTAACTTCCAGTTTGGGTATTCATTGATTGTTCAGCCTCAGGAATTTATTCATTCATACATTGATTCATTGCACCATAGTTACTAAAAACATATATGCTCCAGGGACTGTTCTAGGTTTTGAGATATAGCAATAAAAAAGGACAGAGTGCCTTCCCTATTAAACCCTGAGTTCTAGTGCATTGTACTGCACTCTGAGATGTGGGAAATGAGACAATATCTCTACCTAAAGGTCTGTAGGAAAATCAAACATGTAATTGTATTTTAATATAAATATGTTAAAGTATGCTGCATATGTTATGCCAGGCTTGATTCCTTAGGCAGGTTCCCAACCCAGACCTAGTGCTCTCTTTAAGCATTTTCAGGCGGGGAGACCAATGCACATTAGTGATAATCCATGGAGAAGCATCCGGTTCCAGTGCTGAGCAGTGACCCAACCAAGCCTTGGTGTTCTCCTTGAGCCTTCCTCAGATGAGGAGGCAAGAGTAGATCAGAGATCATCCACAGAGGGAGCATAAGGCCCTGCTTAACCCCAGCAGCCAGACAATGACCCAACAAAGCCATTGTGTTCTGCTTAAGGCTACCCTAAACCAGGAGGCAAGCTCAAGTCCATGCCTATCTGTGGAGCACAGTGTCTGACCCTGCTCACCCCGAATGGCAGAGCGGAGAACCCAGAGACTTCACTCAGCCTCAGACCCCAGCACACAACCCTGTCAAACTACAGATTTCAAACAATAGTACTGCCCGGTCAGGGAAGACAATCTTTAACCCTGCCTGATCTGAGGTAATTGCAGAGCCTAGCTAGCAACTCCACCTAATCACAGAGTTGTCTCACTGGACCACAGGGCATTCCTGGCACATCCGTTTGACCTCTGAGCACAGGGGAGCAGCCCAACCCAGCCCAGCTAAGGACTCAACATCAAAATCTGCCTGTCCTAGGTCACAACAGCTAGGCCCAGAATCCCAGACTAGACAAAATTCTGAAAGTTGATCACCACCAAACAATACCTGCAAAGACTGGAAGACATGGTCTTTTCCTCAATGTGCAGGCACCAATACAGAGACATATGGATTATGAAAAATCAGAGAAATATGACACCACCAAAAGAAATTAAGCTCCAATAATGGACCCTCAGAAGATGGAGATATAAGAAAAGACTGATAAAGAATTCAAACTAATCCTCTTAAAGAAGTTTAGGGAACTATAATAAGGATAAAAAAGATGGATAGAAAATTAAAATTTGGAAAACAGTTCACAAACAAAATGAGAACTTTGACAAAGAAATAGAAACTGTAAGAAAAAATTAGAGCAATAACGAATACAATAACTAAACTGAGAAAGTCAATATAAAGCTTCAATAGCAGACTTGATCAAGCAGAAGAAAGAATCAGTGAGCTCAACAATAAGACATATTAAATTATCCAAGCAGAGGAATGAAAACAATTTAAAAGGCCTATGGAAATTATGGGACATCATCAAGATATTGAACTTTGGCATAATAGTACTTCCAAGAGAAGAGAGAGAAAAAAGGCCCAGAAAGCCCATTGAAGAAAATAATAGCTGACAATTTTACAAATCTGGGAAAAAACAAAAACATTCAAGTAAAGGAATCTCAGAGGTTCCAATAAAATTTAACCCCAAAAATATTAACCAGACACATCATAATGAAATCAAAAATCAAAGACAAAGAAAGAATACTGAAAGCAATGAGAGATGAGAAATATATCAAAATCAGGAGACTCTAATATGGCTTCAGCAGATTTTTCAGTAGAAACACTGCAGGCCAAGAGAGAGTAGAAAAATATATTCAAAATGCTGAAGAAAAAAGCTGTCAACCTAGAATATTTACCAGGCAAAGGTGTTCAGAAATGAATACGAAATAGAAACTTCTCCAGACAAGCAAAAGCTAAGTGATTTCATCGCTACTAGACTTGGTTTATAGGAATTGCTAAAAGGAGTACTTCAAGCTGAAATGAAAGGCTGATAATTAATAACACAAAACATGTAAAAATTAAAAATTCAAAGTCAAGGGTATAAGTAATACATAGTCATATTGGGAATTCTCTAATACTGGAAGGGTGATGCAGGATTTCTACTGAAAAATCTGCTTTATCTCTACTATAAATGTTAAAAGAAAAAACTATAAAAGAACTATACAGCAATAAATTCTTAAGTGATACAAATTGTAAATGTAAATATTGACATCAAAATTATAAAAGGTGGTGAAGAGGTAGCGACTATAGAATTCTTGTATGTAATTAAGTTGCTATCAGCTTAAAATAGCCTATTATAAGGATAATATATTTTATATAAGCACTGTGATAACCACAAAACAAAAAGTTATAGTAGCAGCACAAAACTAAAAAAAAAAAAAAAAAAAAAAAAAAAAAAAGATGCAAAACATACTACCATAGAAAACCATCAAAACACAAAGAAAGACAGCAAGAGAAAAAGAAAGAAGCAAAGGATCTACAAAACCACCAATATACAAATTACAAAATGACAGTACCAAACCCTTACCTAGAAATAATTATCTTGAATATAAATTGGTTAAATTCTCCAATAAAAAGAAAGAGAGGCTGAATGAACTTAAAAAGCAAGATCCAACCATATGCTACCTACAAGAGTCTCATTGTACAAGTAAGTACAAACATAGACTGAAAATGAAAGGACAGAAAAAGATATTCCACAAAAATTGGAACCAGAAGGAGCAAGGACAGCTATACTTATATAGGACAAAATAGAATCTAAATTACACCTTAAAGAGCTAAGAAAAAGAAGAATAAATGAAGCCCAAAGTTAGCAGAAGGAAGGAAAAACAAAGATCCAAGAAGAAGAAACAGAGACTAGAAAAACAATAGAAAAAAAATCAACAAAACTAAGAGTTGTTTTTTTAAAAGATAAACAAAACTGACAGATCCTTAGCTAGATTAAGTAGGAAAAAAGAGAATACTCAAATAAATAGAATCTATAATGAAAAAGGAAATGTCACAACTGATACCACAGAAATACTAAGAATCATAAGAAAATACTATAAAAAATATTTGCCAACAAACTGGATAATCTAGAAGAAATAGATAAATCCTAGACACATAGAAAATACCAAGCCTGAATCATAAAGAAATAGAAAATCTGAGTGGACCAATAAGGGGTAAGAAGATCGAATCGGTAATAAAAAGCCTATCATCAAAATCCCTGGACTGGATGGTTTCGCTGCTAAATTCTACCAATTATTTAAAAAAGATCTAATTGCAATTCTTCTTAAAGGTTTCCAAAAAATCAAAATTAGAAGGAATGCTTTCAAACTCATTTTAGGAGGCCAACATTACCCTGATAAGCAAAGCCAGCCAAGGACACTACAGTAAAGGAAAACTACAAACCAATATTCTGATGAACATAAATGCAAAAATCCTCAACAAAATAAATATTAGCAAACCAAATCTAATAGAACATTAAAATAATTATTCACCATGATCAAGTGGAATTTATCTGTATGATATAAGGATGTTTTAACATATGCAAATCAATCATTGTAATATATCACATTAACAAAATGAAGGTTAAAAACCATATGATCATCTTGATGAATGCACAAAAAAAATTTTGAAAAAATGCAACCTACTTTCATGACAAAAATGCTCAACAGATTAGGTATAGAAGAAATACAAAAAAAAGGTTATATATGCCAAACCTATAGCTAACATCATATTCCATGATGAAAAGTTGAAAACATTTCCTCTAAGATTAGGACAAGACAATGATGCCCACTCTTACTTCTTTTCAACATAGTACTGAAAGTCCTAGCCAGAGCAATTAGGAAAGTAAAAGAAATAAAAAGCATCCTAATAGGAAAAAAGAAGTGAAATTGTTTCTATTTGCTGATGACCTGATTTTCTATATAGAAACCCCAAAAGACTCCACCAAAATACTGTTAGAACTGATAAATGAATTCAGTAAAGTTGCAGAATACAAAATCAAATATGAAAATCAGTAGCATTTCCATATACTAATAAACAATGTGAAAAAGAAAATTTAAAAAACAATTCAATTTATGATAGCAACAAAAAATATAAAATATGTATATGTAAATTTAATCAAGGAAGTGAAAAACCTGTATAATAAAAAATTATAAAACCCTGATAAAAAAATAAAAGAAAACATAGAAAAATGGAAAACTATCTGTGTTTATGGATTGGAAGAATAGAATAAATATGTTCAAAATTTCCATACTTCCCACAGATATCCACATATTCAGTGCAATGCTTATCAAAATTCTGATGTCATTTTTCACAGAAATAGAAAACATTTTTAAGTTGACATGAAGCCACAGAAGATTACAAATAAGCCAAAATAATCTTGAAAGAAAAAATGCTAGAGGCATCACATTCTAATTTCAAAATATATTACAAAGCAATTATAGTCAAACCAGCATGCTATGTATATAAAAACAGACACATCAACCAATAAAACAGGTTAGAAAGCCCAGAAATAAACCCATGCACTTATAGCTAATTGATTTTCAACAAAGTTGTGAAGAACACAATGGGAAAAGAACAATCTCTTCAAGAAACAGTATTAAGGATTGGAGGGAAAAAAAATAGCAAATAGGAGGCAGGACTAACTTACAGCTCCCACTCAGATAGAACAGCATGTAGAGACTCACATCATAAACTTATGCTCCAAGAATCACCACAGGAATGTACTAGGAAAATCAAAAGAATTCAGACCCATTGAAAGAAGTGGCTTGCCACTGCAAACTCCATGAAACAGTTTAAAAAACAAAAACAAAAAAAAAAAAACTGTGAGTGTCCGAAGTGTGAGGACAGTTCACCTTCGAACACACATCCTCACAGGGGAACCTTAAAATCCAGATCACAGGAGAAAGAATTAAACTTACCTAGAACTGAAACAAATTTAGAGAACCAAGTGAAATATAAAAGTAGAAGCAGCAGGAGGAAGAGCCCTGTAGGCACTCCTGTTCCCCAGGGAAGCCATTTCTGACTTTATCTCGCAGGAGTCCTTGGGGAGGGCAGCCACTGGAATTAAAGGCGGCCCACAGGGAGAAGAAGACTTCCAGCTAAATTTTGTAATAATTTTGACCTAGCATGAATTTTCTAGGGCAGAAGCCAGGGGTCAGGGCACAAACGGGAAATGCAAATACGAGCACAGAAGCCATGGCAGGCAGAGAGGAGCAAGGCCTCAAAACCCTGCTTGCTTTCTCAACAGGGAGGCTTATAGCCTGGGGCAAGATTTCAGCCCTGTGCACTGGAGGCCTGGATATAAATTTAGATCTGTTGGCTATTAAGGGAGCATGGCAAGAGTGAGACTGGCCTTACTGGCTGTGTAGGAGCCGAGAGAGGCCTGTTACTGCCTGTTTTCCCCTACTTCCCTGATGACCTGTATGAAGCAGCAGAAGAAGCTATAATCTCCGTTGGAACACAACTCCATTGGCATGAGAACCACCCCATTCCCCACAGTGACCACAAGGTCCACCCAAGGAGTCTGGGCTCAGACACACCTAACCACCTTCACCCCACCTAATGGTCTTTTCCTACCCACCCTGGTAGCCAAAGAAAAGGACATAAACTTGTGGGAGCTCTATGGCCCTACCCATCACCTGAGAAAGATGAATACTTATTCGGGCAACCTTAGGGCAAGCTTGTACACCCCCTATACTACCATGGCTAATAGTCTCTTGAAAGTGACATCTCCTGGCTAGAGGCCAACCAACTCAAGTCATTACAGCAACATATAACAGAACAACTGTGCTCCAAGGAAGGACAAAACAACAGCAAATACCACCACGTGTAATATCCTAACTGACCAGAGGTCCTGAGTCTGTCCCAATAACAACTTTACTGCTAGGATAACCAGCATTCAAGAAAATCAGCACACTAAACAACACTGCAACCAAGTGTTACTCCCACTGGAGCAGGTTGTTGTATCCATGGCTGAGAGACCTGAAGAAGGATCACATCACTTTGCAGATATTCCCAAGTGCCAAGCCAGAACCCAGTAGCTCCACTGAGTGGCTAGACCCAGAAGAGCAATAACAATTACTACAGTTCAGCTCTCAGGAAGCTCCATCCCTAGGAGAAGCAGGAGAGTACCACATCAAGAGATCATCCCATGGGACAAAATAATCTAATCAGGAGCTTTTGAGTCCCAAATCTTTCCTCTTCCACTGTCTACACAAATGAGAAGGAACCAGAAAAAACAATTCTGGTAATATCACAAAACAAGGTTCTATAACACTTCCAAAAGACCACGTTAGCTAACCAGCAATGAAACCAAACCAAGAAATCTCTGAATTGCAGAAAAAGAAATTCAGAAGGTAAACTGTCAAGCTACTCAAGGAGGTACCAGAGAAAGGTGAAAACCAACTCAAAGAAATTAAAAGAAAAAAACAGGATATGGATTTTTAAAATGCCCAGAGAAATAGATATCATAAATAAAAAACAGTCACAACTTCTGGAAATGAAAGACACACTTAGAATAATGCAAAATACACTGGAAAATTTCAACAATAGAATTGAACAAGTAGAAAAAAGAACTTCAGAGCTCCAACATAAGGCTTTTGAATTAACCCAGTCTGACAAAGACAAAGAAAAAAGAATTTTAAAAAATGAACAAAGCCTTCAGGAAGTTTAAGATTATGTAAATGATCAGACTTAAGAATAATTGGTGCTCCTGAGGAAGAAGATAAATCTAAAAGTTTGGAAAACTTATTTGACAAAATAATCAAGGAAAACCTCCCTGTCCTTGCTAGACAGCTAGACATCCACATACAAGAAGCTCAAAGAACACCTGGGAAATTCCTCACCAAAAGATCAACACCTACATATGTAGTCATCAGACTATCTAAAGTCAAGACAAAGGAAAGAATCTTAAGAGCTGTGAGGCAGAAGCATCAGGTAACCTATAAAGGAAAATATATTAACAGCAGATTTATCAGCAGAAACCCTACAAGCTAGAAGGGATTGGAGTCCTATCTTTAGCCTTCTTAAACAAAATATTTATCAGCCAAGAACTTTGTATCCAGTGAAACTAAGCTTCATAAATGAAAAAAAAAAGTTCAAGTTTTTTTCGGACAAATAAATGCTGAGAGAACATGCCACGACCAAGCAAGCACTACAAGAACTGCGAAAAGGAGCTCTAAATCTTGAAACAATTCCTCAAAATACATCAAAACAGAACATCCTTAAAGCATAAATCTCACAGGACCTATAAAACAACAGCACAACAAATTTTTTTAAAAAACACATGCAAGATATTCAGAGTTCTGTGACCCAGTCTTCCCACCTTGCTTCTGAGGAACATCAGTTACATGTATAAGCCACCTCTACAATTTCTCCTCTCTCCCCTCTTCCCCCTGGAATTTCATTACCTTATTCTCCTTCTGGTGGTGGCTCTGTCCTGTGGTCTCTGGAAGGTCTCTTGCTGAGAGGGACTTCCCCTGTCATGCAACCTTTTCCAGCCTCAATATGTTTCATGTGTTTATGACTCTCAACCTAGTTCTTCCTTGATCACCCTGGAGATTCTCAAATTTGCCCCAGCTTCCACTAAGAATCTCAGTAAAATCTGAACATAATGCAGTAAAACAATATATACTCACTTAAAAACCATTATAATAAATATACTTGTCTCATTATGTCTAAAATATCAAATCCAAAGTTAAAGTGATTAAGTACAAATAATGATTTCTCTTTTTATTGGCTTTAAATGTGACATTTTAATTGTAAAATATTTATCAACTCTCTAATTTTTGTTCTAAATATATGCTGTCTTATTTCTTACTCCTCTTTCCACTCAGACCCTTTCCTTGTTTCTACATGAATATAACCTCTTCTTTTGCCCAGACCCACAATTTTTCTGAGATCTAATTTTTTACTAAACAACAACACTTGAATTTCTTCTCAGAAAATGGGTTCTTATTTTCTATCACATCATCAGGCTGCAAATTTTCTGAACTTTTATTCTCTGCTTCCCTTTTGAACTTAATTTCGTATTTCAAACCATATCTTTGTGAATACATAAAACTGAATGCTTTTAACAGCACCCACGGCATGTCTTAAACACTTTGCTGCTTAGAAATTTATTCTGCCAGATACCCTAAATCATCTCTCTCAAGTTCAGTGTTCCACAGATCTCTAGGGCAGAGGCAAAATGCCACCAGTCTCTTTGCTAAAACATAGCAAGAATCACCTTTATTCCAGTTCCCAAAAAGTTCCTCATCTCCATCTGAGACCACCTCAGCCTGGACCTTATTGTCCATATCACTATCAGTATATTGGTCAAAGCCATTCAACAAGTCTCTAGGAAGTTCCAAACTTTGCCACATCTTCCTGTCTTCTGAGCTCCCCAAGTCTCTAGGAAGTTCCAAAGTTTCCCACATTTTTCTGTCTTCTTCTGAGCCCTCCAAGATGTTCCAACCTCTGTCTCTTACCAAGCTCCAAAGTCACTTCCACATTTTTGGGTATCCTTGTAGCAACACCCCATTCTCTGCATCACCAATTTACTGTGTTAGTCCATTCTCATGCTGATACAAGGGCATACCTGAGACTGGGTAATTTACAGAAGAAAGAGATTTAATTGACTCACTTTTCTGTATGGCTAGGGAAACCTAAGGAATCTTACAATCGTAGTAGAAGGGAAGCAAACACATCCTTTTTCACATGATGGCAGGAAGGAGAACTGCTGAGCAAAAGGGGGAAAAGCCCCTTATAAAACTATTAGATTTTGTAAGAACTCAGTCACTGATTCTGATGTCTGAGCACAGGAAGCATCCAGCACAAAAGAAAGATGAAGGCTGGAAGACTCAGTAAGTCAGTACATTCCACCTTCTTCTACCTGCTTTTTCTAGCCATGCTGGCAGATTGAGAGTGCATCTGCTTCTCCCAGTCCACTGACTGAAATGTTAATCTCCTCAGGCAACATCCTCACAGACACACTGAGAAACAATATTTTGCAACATTCAATCCAATCAAGTTGACACTTAGTATTAACCATCCCAGTCTTTCATTATTGAGTTTGATGTTCACTGAGGGTTTCCCCACACATGGCCTTTATTATGTTGAGCTAGTTTCTTTCTATTGCTAGTTTGTTGAGTGTTTTTTATCAGGAAAGACTGTTGAATTCTGTCAATTACTTTTCTGCATCAATAGAGATGATTATGTGGATTTTTCTACATGTTGTTAATGTACTATATTACATTAATCCATTTTCATAAGTTGAACCACCCTTGCATTCCAGAAAAAAAACCCACTTTGTCATGGTTTATATCCTTGTATGCCAAATAATTCAGTTTCCTTGTATTTTGTTAAGAAATTTTGTATCATGTTTATAATGAATATTGATCTTTAGTATCTATCTGTCATTCACAGCAGGTTAATGTCAGTCTTATAGAATGAGTTAGGAAGAGTTCCCTTCGCTTCAAATTTTTTGAAGAGTTAGAGAAAATTTAGTGTTAGTTCTTCTTTAAATGTTTGATAGAATTCACTAGTGAAGCCATCAAGCTCAGGGTTTTTGTTGTTGGGAGATTTCTGATTACTGATGAAATCTCTTTACTAGCTATAAGTCAATACAGATTTTTCATTTTTCTCATGATTTCGTCTTGGTTGGTGTTGTGTTTCTAGCAATTTGTCCCTTTCATCTAGATTATCCAAATTTTGACATGTAATTGTTCCTAGGACTCTCTTATAATCCTATTTCTATAGAATTAGTAGTAATATTTCAACTTCTAGAATTTGAGTTTTTTTCTTTTTTTTTATTAGTTAACCTAGCTAAAAGGTTATCAATTTTGTTGATTTCAAAGAAATGACATTTGGATATTTTTATTTTCTCTATCATTTTTTAATTTTCTATTTTATTTATCTCTAATCACTATTTTTCCCCCTCTGCAAGATTTAGATTTAGTTCATTCTTCATTTTCTAGTTTATAAAGTTATAAAAAAATAATTTTCTTTTTTATGTGTTTTTAGCTATAAATTTCTCCCTTGTTTCGTATTTCACATGTTATATAACATGGAGTTTTCACTTTCATTCATCTCTAAGTATTTTTTTATTTCTCTTGCAATTTCTTCTTTAATACACTCATTATTTTAAGATGTGCCAATTTTCACAAATTTGTGAATCTTTCAATTTTCCTTCTGTTATTGATGGCTAAGTTTATTCCACTGTAGTTAGAAAAGATACCTTGCATAATATATTTTTAAATTTATTGAGACTTAATCTTTGGCCCAAAATATTGTCTGTCCTGGAAAATGACCTATATGTACTTGAGAAGAATGTGTATTTTGTTGCTGTTGAGTAGACTGTTCTGTGTATGTCTGTCAGATTTAGTTGTTTTATTGTATTGTTCAAGTCTTCTATTTCCTTACTTATCCTCCATCTGGTTGTTCTATCCATTATTGAGGTGGGGGTATTGCAGTTTCAAGCTATTATTGTAGAACTGTTTATTTTTGCCTTCAATTCTGTCAAATTTTGCTCCATATATATTGATGGTCTGTTATTAAGTGTGTAAATACTTATAATTTTTATATCTTCTGGATGTATTGAAACTTTTATTAGTGTATGTCTTTATCACTTTTAAAATATTCTGATTTAAATTATATTTTGTGTGATATTAAAATAGCCACGTCTGGTGTCTTTTGGTTAAAATTTGTAAGGAATATATTTTTCCATCCTTTCACTTTTAATCTTTTTGTGTTTTTGGATCTAAAGTGACTCTCTTGTTATGTAGTTGAATCATGTTTTCTCTTTTAAATCCATTTTGCCAGTCTTCATCTTCTGATTCGAGTTTATTTACATTTAATATAATTATAGATAAGGAGAAATATTTTAAATTTTTCTTTATTTTCTTTATGTCTTATACCTTTTATCTCTCATTTTCTGTATTACTGTCATCTTTTGTGCTTCATTGACTTTTTGTAGTGAAGTATTTTAAGTACCTTTTCTTTGTATGCATATGGTTACTATGAAGATTATATTTAACACCTACATTTATAATACTCAAATTTGAATGTATACCATCTTAACTTCAATAACATACAAAAGACTCTGCTCTTTTATAGCTCTGACCTCACTACTTTTACTTGTTGGTGTCACAAACTTATATTTTTATACATTGTATGTCCAAAACATAAACTAATAATAATTGTTACTAATGCATTAGTCTCTTAAATTATGTAGAAATCAAAATATGGAGTTACAAAGGATAATTACAATACTAGCTTTTACAATTGCCCATGTATTTACCTTTACTGCCATCTTCATTTATTTATACACTTCAAATTACTCTCAAGGTTCCTTTCATTTCAACCTATAAAACTTCCTTTAACATTTCTTCCTGGGCAAATCTAATGACAATAAATTTCCCCAGCTTTTGTTTATCTATGGACTTCTTAACTTCATTTGTGAAGAACAGTTGGCCAAATATAAGATATCTGATTGACAGATTTCTTTTAGCACTTTATCAGCCCACTGCCATCTGGCCTCCATAGTTTCTAATGACAAACCTGCCAATAATCTTATTGAGGATTTCTTGTTTGCAGTGAGTCTTCTCCTTCTCACTGCTTTCAAGATTCACTGCCTTGGCTTTCAGCAGTTTGATTATAATGTATCTCAGTATGGGTCTGTTTGAGTTCATCCTACTGGGAGTTTATTGAGCTTCTTAGATGTTTATATTTATGTCTTTCATCAAATTTGGGAAATTTCTGTCATTTATTTCTTCAAATTATTTTTCTGGTTCTCTCTCTCTCTCTCATCTTTCTTGGACTTCCCCAATTTATATGTTGGGCTGCTTGATGTTGTACAATGTTCTTTAAGGTTTGCTCACTTTTTTTGAATCCTTTTTCTGTTTCTCAGACTAGATAATTTCCATTGTCCTATCTCACATTTGCTGATTCTTTATTCTACCTGATCAAATCTGCCTTTGAAACTTTATAGTGAATTTTCATTTATTATTGTACTTTTCTGCTCCAGAATTATTCATTTTTTTCTTTATTAATATTTT
Source organism: Macaca nemestrina (assembly GCF_043159975.1). NCBI lineage: Eukaryota > Metazoa > Chordata > Mammalia > Primates > Cercopithecidae > Macaca > Macaca nemestrina. Next base: position 30,003,057 of record NC_092127.1, read on the forward strand.
CACTTTGCTCACACATCATTTTCTTAACTTTCTCCACGTCTTTCTTTCTTTGAGCATCTTTAGGACAGTTATTTTAATGTATATTCCTGGTATATTTGCCATCAGGTCTTTCTCATGAATAGTTTCCAATAGTTCTTTTTTATTATTATTTCAATGGAATATAATTTCCTGTTTCTATAAATGCCTTGTAATTTTTTTGTTAAAAACTGAGCATTTTAATCTAATAATGTGGTAACTGGAAATCAGAATTTCGCCTTCCACAGGGTTGATGCTGTTTTGCTTTTTTGTTTGTTTCATTGTTGTATGCATTGTGAATATGCTTGAGGCATAAATGTAATGCCTTTTGAAGTCTTTTCTGAGCCTGTGCTTTCCCTGGGCATTTGAGGTTACTTTCTAACTTCCCCCATATATGCAGCTGCTTTTGATTGTACCAGTCTTTAATATCTGGCTCCCAAAGAGGAGAAAGGAGAAAAATAAAAGACAATGAAAAAAGGCACTAGTCTTTTACATTTCCTGGAAGTAACTTCAGCCAAATGGAGAGGGACTTGCAACAATGGAGGAAGGTGCAACAATAATGGCTGCCACCTCTGTGTCTGAGCCTTCATAATCAGAAGCCACATCAGGAATTAGCTTGCAGATCCCCTACATTTGAGAGACAGGGTCCTTATTAAGCACCCTGGCTTCCTGGAAGTTGCAGGCAAACTGCTCCAGGAACACAGGCATAGCTGTCAGCAACAGGGGGGTGGGAGATGGGTAAAGGTAGCTACTGATGAGCTAAGAGATAAAATTTCATAAAGTTAACCACAATTTACTGTCCAACTCTTCTACTGGATGTTGCAAGCCTTCAAAAAACTCTGGAGTTCCAAAATAGTTACATCACACAGATTCTCTCGGTGTAATTACTGTCTGAGTGAGGAAACAGATTTTTTGTGCTTTCTATTCTGCCATCTTCCTAGAATCTTCTTTAGGTTTTACTATTATTATCCCCACTTTATAGATGAAAAAATGAAGACTTAGAGAAGGAAATCTGATAAACAATCTAGATATGTGATACTATTGGTCATTTCCCTAGAAAAAGACATCCATCTTCCATTTGACACTCACAAAGACAAAGATACTGATAGATTGATAAGCCAGTTACATCAATATTTATAAGCAAGTCATTTTCATCCTATTTTAGAGTTTTATTCATTACTTAAGACCTGTATGCATTTCTCTTCTCTTTGGCACTCAAGTTCCAAGTTTTCATGTTTTTCACCAAAGATAGAATATGCTTAACTCAAAATCCAGACATATGTTACATTATAGAATTAAAACCCTTTTATCATCAGTTAAAAGGAACTGTTTAACAGGAACTGGGTTTTTGAAAATGTAAATGGATAGGCCAAGCATGATGGCTCATGCCTATAATCCCAGCACTTTGGTAGGTCAAGGCAGAAGGAGCACTTGAAGCCAAGAGTTCAAGACCAGCCTGGGCAACACAGCAAGACCCTGTATCTAGAAAAAATTAAAAACTTAGCCAGGCATGGGTGGCAGGTGGCTACACTCATGGCTTATTGACCTACCAATATCTATGTTCTTTGTATTCTCAGCTACAGAAGAGACTGAGGCAGGAAGACAGCTTGAGCCCAGGAGTTCAAAGCTGCAATAAGCTGGGATCGTGCCACTGACCTCCAGTCTGGGTGACAGAACGAGACCTTTTCTCTTGAAAGAAAGAAAGAAAGAAAGAAAGAAAGAAAGAAAGAAAGAAAGAAAGAAAGAAAGAGAAAATGTAAATGGACTTTAATGAAGCATTTGTATAAATATTTTATAAGATATTAAAAGTAAGGGATAGATTGTAGAACCTGGGTCTATCATAATCTGGAAAAGCTCTTGGTTAAATAAGCTTTCATGCTTGACTTTTTCCAGGTGTGAAATCTAATCAGAAGTTACCTAAGATGTTTAAAACTAAGCTTACCTCAAGGTATTGGTCTACATCATCTAACACACACACGCGTAGAAAAATCCTTAAAATCCCTAACCTTAAACACCACAGTGAAATATCTCAGCAGATTGCTCCATGGGACAGACCATGTACTTAACCTTTGGTGCCTCACGAAAAAAAGACATATGAGCTCTAAAAATGTACTTCACCTATGCTCCTTTATCATCAAAACTATGGATGAGTCCGTCAGAAACACTGAGTTGGCCTGCTGTTCAGTGAAAATGCATTATGAATGAGTTTGTCAATGGCTCAGAATGAACATAAATCTCTAAACCTAATTCAACTAATTCTGTATTTGTCCTATCCTCAATTAATATTTTTAGCAAGGAATTTGACTATAATATTACAGTTGCTGCTCTATTTAATCATCTGCAATTTATTGAGACAAATGTATTTTTTATTTATTTTCAGAGTTGTCTTTTTCCATCTCACAGTGAATAAGTTTAATCAGTAGACCAAACAAACTTCCTCAGTTTTACTCAGTTTAGCTGAAGCCCTTCCATCTGTTCTAGGTTTTAAAAAATGCCAAGTATATTCTATTCAAGGTCAGGACATGGAGCAGAATGCTATACCTCAGCCATTCAATTAGAGAAAGAAATTGCATGTCACGTTTCGATTGTCAGAAGTTTTCAATGTGATGAAAACATATTATACACCAGCGAGCTTCCAAAGGTCACCAAATAGAAACAAGCATTCTTCTCCCTCCTTTGCTATTTAATGTGATATTGCAAGCTCCTAGCATTAAGGCAATTGCAAGGGCATTGTATTCATGTACATTTCCATTCATTCCTTTTTATCATTCGTTCATTCATTCATTCAAAAAATTCCAAACCAGCGGGAAATAATCAGCAAAGTAGTTCAATAGGGAAAAGCAATACTACCATTTGAAATAGCTTTAAACAGTCACCACTGTTACGGATAAGTGTCAGAAGTTAAGTGTCAGAAGTTTAACAAGAGCTTCAGCTCCATAAAAGATCAGTCTAACTTCATCATTATGTTTTTTCCTTTTCAGTAATCTCAGGTCCCAGCTTAATGAAAAATAAGAAATAACAGGATATTTCATAGGAGAGCCAGTTCTCATTTTCACTTTACATATGAAAGCTTACCCAAGAATGTTGGATAAGCATTTGAGGCGGGAGGTGAAAAGAATAGCTCATGTCACACTTTTGAAGTGTTCCAAATGCTAAACTATCCTCAAACATTCTTTGATCTGCCTTGGCTCAGAAGTTCCTTGTTTTCTCTTTCTATATACTCAGTTACATTTTTTCCACACTCCTCTGTGAACTGTTCATCCAGCTCTTCTCAATACCTGCTGGAAATAAAAGGAAGCAATTGACTTTTCCATGAGTCAAACTGCCATCTGTTAAGGGTACTGCCTCCCCCTCATCAAAACTGTTTAGAAAGTCAGTTTCCTGCTTCCTGGTTTCTTCCCCAGACTCGACTGGAAGCATTAACTAAACTGTGAGGCTTAATAACTTCAATTTTATAGGCTGCCAGGAGAGAACAGAAAGAGAACAAGAAAATGAACAACTGCTTTCCCACACAGCAGGGAAGTGGACAGAGTCCAAGTCTGAAAAACTTTCCCCAGTCAGCTAGGCCATTCAGATCCAGCAAGAATAGTTTATAATCATCATAAGAACAATTGCCATTGTCATGTCCCAAACCATGCATGACAGCACTACCCTTTTGTTATAAACTCTCTGTTGGCAGCACTGTAACTGGGAAATCATCCCCTCTAAATTTCCTCCTTCATTCAAGACAGCCTTTGCTAACAGAGAGGCATCTGCCACAGCCAGCTCCGCCTGTAAAGGCAACAGAATCCCTTTGAGGCAGGAGATATCATCATCAGATATACAAGTGCCCTCAGAAGGGCCTTTGGCTTCTTTCCTACACTATAAAATCTTCTAACAACCCTATTCTGCATTTTTTTTCTTTCTTTCTTTTTTATTTTCTGAAACAGTAAGGGGGTGGGGCGGAAAGCAGCATTGTAATTGAGACTTCCAAAGAACATAAATATTTCATTGAATAAGACAAGTCACGATGTATTTGCCTCATTTCATTCATTATAGCTGTGAATGTCAAGGCATCTCATTTTCTTTAACTTTCAAAACAAAGAATTCAACCTGTAAAATGTCTAAAGCTTGGTAATGACCTCCAAATGGATAAAAATAAATTAAATGTGCTTGTAGCAGCAGTTCTATGAGTATCATATACATTTTGATTTTTCAACAAAACTCATTAATATGGCCTGAGAGAAACCATTCTGAATTAGTAACATATTTAATATTGGCAGGCTGTTTCTAAAGAAATGCTTGCTCTGTTATTTTCAAGTAACAACGTGACTAGAACTAAACTAATAGAAAATTGCCTAATGGAATTTCTGACTTTACTGAATAGATATGATTTCCCACAAGCAATCCGTTGTCTAAAATGTAAATATTTACTCTTCAGCTGCTTAAGGGAGCTTGCAAAGTTTATTGATACTACTTATTCAACAAATATACAGTTAGAGATGTAATCAAATTGAACTCCAGGATGGCATCTATCCAATCATTAAAAAAAAAAAAAAAACTGACAAAGTCAATGTCATCAAATCCTTTTCAATCCATATTTATTGTAAGGAATGTGTTAACAACTGGAGATTCAAACTTATATGATGTAAGCTTTGCCATAAAGGAGTTTATAATCTAATTGGGGACATAAGGCCTACACAACAACACACCATCCATAGTACTGGGAAATAGATGAGTGATATAAATAATGAGTTCAATATAATTTGGGAAAGAGCTCTGTAAAAGAACATGAGCAGAACAAGTAGGTTAGGTAAGTAAACGAGGGTGGAAATGAGGGCATACATGCTACGTTCAGAGCTTATTGGATTGCCAGACTGACTGAAATGCAAGTTTCGAGAAGAATATTAGCTGGATGATAGCTTAAAGACATGTTGTGGCATGCTTGACCACAAAGAAAGATATTTAAACTTCATCATAAGTGATGAAAAATTTCAAAGAACACTAGGTAAGGGGGTAAATGTTCAAAACAATGTTTTCTAAAAATGATGAAGTAAAAATTAACCAGTTAAAATCAGTAACATTTTGTGACATACACATATATGCTACATTCAAATTTGTATGTGTATAGATATCTAAACTTATGAGAATTTGTGCATATTTTAGATCTAAATAGCTAGAAGTAAAGTCTCAAAATTTAGTTTGGAAAGTAGAAACTAAAGGCAAATATCTGAACAATTTTGCATAGTAAACTATGTATTTTAATTATTCACTTTGTTCGTGTTTTATGTATGAATATTTTTATTTTAATTCAGATATATTTTTAATTGATATACTTTCTTAAAGAAGCTTTAGGTTTACATAAAAAAAAGAATAGAAAACATATTCCTTCTGCCTTCTTCAGCCCACGATTTCCCACACTGTTAACATCTTGCATTGGTGTGATGTATTTATTACAGTTAATGGACCAATATTAATGTATTATTATTAACTGAAGTCCATGATTTTACATTAGTGTTCATTGTGTTGTACCTTTTTCCAAATGTATAATGTCATTTATCCACCATGAGAGCATCATACAGAATAGTTTCACTGCCCTAAAAATGCCCTGTGCTCCACCTATTCATCCCTCCCTACTGCCCCCACTCCAGCCTGAACCTCTGGCACCACTGATCTTTTTACTGTCTCTAGACTTTTGCCTTTTCCCAAATATCGTGTATCTGGAATCATCCAATATGTAGCCTTTCCAGGCTGTCTTCTTTTACTTAATATGCATTTAAGATTCCTTCAAATTTTTCCATGACTTAATAGTTTATTTCTCTTTGTCTTTGAATAATATTCCATTGTATGGATGTTCCATGGTTTGTTTATTCATCTACTAATGAATGTCTTAGCTGCTTCTAATGTTTGCAATTATGAATCAAAGCTTCTACAAACATTTGTATGTAGGTGTTTATGTAGACATACATTTTCAACTCATTTGGGTAAATACCTAGGAGCATGACTCATGGACTACTGTTTAGCCTTGAAATAAATTGTCAAACTGTATTCCAAAATAGTTGTACCATTTTTCATCTTCACCAGCAATAAATGAGGGTTCTTTTTGCTCCACATCTTCATCAGCTTGTGGCGGGTGTTGTCAATGTCTTGCATGTTAGCCATTACTGTAATAAGTGTATAGGGATGCCTCATTGTTGCTTTAACATTCTGTTCCTAAGGATATAATTTTGAGAATTTCTTCATGTGTTTATTTGCCATCTGTATACCTTCATCAGTGCATCATCTGTTCAGATACTTGGCTCCTTTTTTAATTGGGTTGTTTTCTTATTGCTGAGTTTTATGAGTTACTGATTTTCTTTTAAAAAGTTATTTTGAACACAAGTCCTTTATCTGATAGATGTTTTGCAAATATTTTCCCTCAGTATAAGACTTGTCTTTTGAGTCCCATAAGAGTGTCTTTTGCAGATAATTTTTTAATTTTAATGAAGTCTAGCTTATCAATATTTTCTTTGACAGACAGTGCTTATGATGTTGTATCTAAAAACTAATTGCCAAACTAATGGCTATTAAGATTTTCTTCCATGTTATCTTCTAGGAGTTTTATAGTTTTACAACACACATTTAGGTGTATGATGCATTTTGAGTTAGTTTTGTGAAAGTTATGGTCAGTGTCTACACTTATTTTCTTAAACATGTGGATGTCCAGTTGTTACAGTATCATTTGTTGAAAACACTACTCTTTCTCCATTGAATCACATTTATACCATTATCAAAGACCTGTGGACTATATTTGTGTAGGTCTGTTTCTGGACTTTATTTTATTCCATTTATTTATTTGTCTATTCTTTTGCAAATACCATATAATCTTGATTATTCTAGCTTTAAAGTAAATCTTACATTATTTGTAGTAAGTTTTGCAGTGTTGGCTCTCCAACTTTCTGTTCTTCAATATCATGTTGGTTATTCTTGGTCTTTTGCCTATCCATGTAAACTTTAGAATTAATTTCTTGATATTCATAAAGTAACGTATTGGCATTTTGATTGTGATTGCATTTAATCTATAGACTAAGTTGGGAAGAACTGACATCTTAACAATATTGAATTTTCTATTCATGAACAAAAAATATCTCCAAATTTATTGAGATTTTTTTTAATCAAAGTTTTATACTTGTCCCCATATAGAACTTGTATACATTTTGTTAGAGTTAAACCAAAGTATTTCTCTTTTAGTGTGTTAATTTTAAATTGCAATTGCCTATTGCCTGCGCATAGGAAAGCAACTGACTTTCTGTATTAACCTTGTATCCAGTGACCTTGCTTTAATTACTTATTAGTTCTAGAAGTTGTTTTTTAATCAATTCTTTGATTTTTTTACATAGATCATGTCATTTGTGAACAGTTTTATTTCTTCCAATCTGTATACATTTTATTGTCTTACTGCATTAGTTAGGACTTCTGTACAATGATACATTTAAGTGTTGAGAGGAGCCATTTTGTCCTGCTTTCACACTTAGGGGTAATGCACCTAGTTTCTCATCACTGGGTATAATGTGAGCTATAGGTTTAAACATTTCTTGCAAGGCAGGTCTAATATCAATAAATCCCTTCAATGTTTGTCTGAGAAGGTCTTTATTTATCCTGCACTTTTGAAAAATAATTTTACGGAATTTGGAATTCTAGGTTGGTAGCTTTTTTTCTGCCAATACCTTAAATTTGTCACTGTATTCTCTTTCTACCTCTCTGGTTTCTGATAAGTTTCATGTAATTCTTATTCTTCTTCCTCTATAGTTAAGATTTCTTTTCCCTATGGCTTCTTTCAAGATTTTTCACTTTGTCTTTGCTTTTCTGCAGCTTAACTATGATGTGCGTAAGTATTGATTTTTAGGTATCTGACCTGTGTGGTGTTCTTTAGACATCCTAGATCTTTAGTTTGGCATCTGGCAGTAATTTTGGAAAACTGTCAGCCATTATTAATTCAGATATTTCTTCTGTTTCTTACTGTTTCTTCCTTCTGGAATTTTCTTTATGCATATTTATACCTTTAATTGTCACATAGTTCTTGGAATATTCTGTTTCATTCTTTTTCCTCTTGACATTTCAGTTTTGGAAATTTCTATTGACATATTTTCAAGGTCACGTATTCTTGACAATGTCTTGTCTACTAATGAACCAATTGGAAGCACCCTTTACTTCTGTTACTGTGCTATTTATTTTAGCATTAAAAAAAAAAAAATCTTACCTAGAGTTTTCATCTCTCTGGTAACATATCTCATTTATTCTTTCCTGTTAGTCATCTGTTTCATTAGAGCTCCCAGCATGTCTTAGTCAGCTCAGGCTGCCATAACAAAACACCATGGACTTGGTGCCTTAAACAGACATTTATTTCTTGCAGTTTTGAAGTCTGGGAAGCAGACAATCAGTGTACAGACTCAGACTCAGTTCCTAGAGAGATCCCTTTTGCTTGTTGGCAGATGGCCACCTTCTCACTGTATCCTCACATGGCAAAGAGAAAACAAGCTCCATTCTCTTCCTTTTCTTGTAAGGACACTAATCCCATCATAGTGATCTCACCCCCATGACTTCAACCAACCTAACTACCTTCCAAAGGCCCCACCTTGAAATACCATCATATGAGGTATTAGGCCTTCAAAATGTAAATGTTGGAGTGACACAAGCATTCAGTCTATAACAGATTGATGAATCATGATAATTTTAAGCCCTGGTCTAATAACTCCAATATCCCTGCCATATCTGAATCTGGTTCTAATGCTTGCTCTGCCTCTTTATACTGTGTTTTTGCTTGTTAGCATGCCTCATAATTTTTTATTGATAACTGGAAATGATGTATCAGATAAAAGAAACTGGGGCTAATAAGCCCTTAGTACGAAGTTTTGTTTATCTGGCTAGGAGTTAGTCTATGTTTACTGCTTTCTGTAGCTGTGGGGTCAGAGGCTAAAGTTTCCACTCTTCTTTTGTTTATTTTGTTTTGCTTTTGTGTTTGTGTTTGCCTCCCTTGTTGTCTTTGGGTTTTGCTAATATTTCTTAAATATGTCCCATGGCTTTCAGTTCTTTTAGCTGTAATCTGTTATTTTACAGAAGCCGTAGTGGTAAGATCTAGGGGGAGAGGAAGCATTCTATACCATATGATTAGGTCTCAGTCTTTTAGCGAGACTGAGTTGGTTGTTCCTGTTCCACAATGTTGAAGTCTAGAGGGAGCTGGAGTTGGGTATTTCTCACTTTTTTTCTCTCAGCATATTATACCTCTAATGGAGTTGGGTATTTCTCCTCACCCAGATCAATTAGGCTTTGGTAGAATGCAAGTGGGTAGGCTCTGATAAAACAGATTTTCATGAGTACAGGCCTTGGTAAGGAGAACATAGATCTCTGGGTGTTTTTCAAAATGCTTACATTCTTCCTACTCCTGCTGGAAGCACAGAGGATTCTTCTCTGATCCACACATTGAGAATCTGATAGGGCTCCTGAAGGTAAAACACAATGTGTGAGGGCATCCCTAAGACTGGACCTCTTATGAGATTTTAATTTCTAGGCCACACTGTGACTGGAACAACTTGTCAACTACGCTTTAACATAATCTTACTGATACTGACTTTAGCTGCTTGCTTCTGCTCTGGGCATCTGCTCTTAGAGGAGTCTCTGTATAACCCTATCTATCTCTCCAGTTTCAGAGCAGCAGTCTACCTTGTGGCCTTAATTATCTGAAGATTAAATAAAAAGTTGCTGATTTTGAGTTTGTTCAGCTTTTTTCTGCTTATAAACAGGAAAAATGACTTTCAAGAGTTTTACATGTCAAGCTGGAAACCAGAAGTCTATTTATTTTTCTAAAGCTAGTCAAACTATGAAATTGATCCAAGATATGCCAATAAACTATATAGAAATTATTAGAAAACTAAAGTCTTTCAAGTGAGCACCGTAGTAAATTTTGAACATGAAAACCAAAATGAAAATACTTTTGCAAAAAGTATTCAATGTTAGTCTACCATAGTATGTATAGAAAAAAATATTACCTACCTGTGCTCTTCACAGTCTACTGCCTTTCACTAATTGAAAGACAGCCACAGATATCAGAAAAGTTAGAAATATTCATCAGTCACAACATTACTTATTCTCTTCCTACATATAAGAGAATAGCAATATGAACAAAAGTACCAAAAGATGTTCCCGCATGAGATACACACAGTTTCAAGGTAGACTGTATTCCAATATTCCTCTTGTAGTTTCTTTGGTTATTCTCTTCATCTCCCAAAATATAGCTAGCCACACATATCATTCATGAAGATGAGATTCATGGCCATTTTATTTATATTTGAGGTTTCTTATAGTAAGGAAGCAATTTGAATAGAAGGATAAGACTAAACTGCAGAAAAATGTTTAGAAATAAAATGCAGTAGGCAACCAGTGTGAGGACCATGTGATGTCTAGCCCAGAAGAACTGGCAGATTGATGCCAGAGCAATGCACTACACCTTTGCACAAATCATTTAATCCTTAAAACAAAATAGCTTTAAGGCAGTATTATGAAACTCTTTTTATTGATTTAGAGAAGTTAAAGAAACTTTAGATAATACAACTAGTAAATGACGGAAACGAATTTCAAAGTTAAAGTTATCAGGTTTTAAAAATTTGTATCTATACTAGGTTTACTGATTTTGAATAGGAGAGCATGTGATGACAAGACTCTACTCCCACAGTTTGCTTAAAGTCATAAGGAAGGTGTTCAATAGAATCAGACCAAGAGTAGAAAAACAGTAAGAATTTCATACCAATTTTCACTGCAAACACTTGTCAAAAATACCTAATGGCTTTTTAACATCCATCAAGCAACTCTCATAAGATCTAAGTTAAACTCTTTTACTAGACTGTCGTTTATTTGTATAATCAATTTATTTTTTAAATTAAATCAGAAAAATTAAATCAATAACTATATAAATATGTTTTCACTTAGAAAGCCTAAAAAAAATTAATTTGCTCTCCAGTGCTCTGTTCAGTTATTCTGAAAGATTTACCATGTTGGAGTTCATTTGAACAACAGTCTGAAAAGACTTCATGGTGCGGAAAATAATTTCCTCCAAAGAATTTGGGTCAGTAATTTCTTCTGAAATTGGATAAGCCAGCATGACATGCAAGACTCAAATTGAGACCAACTTGTTCAAACTCAGTTTTCCCAAAACAAAATATGATATAGTATCAATCTCTTTCCAATCTGTATTATATATTTGAATGTAAAATCCCCAATTGCATCAAATTCATTTTGTATTCAAAGGCTTCTTATTTGTTTAGCTGAATTGTGATAAAGTAGCTCTTGCTACATTAGTTTGAAGTTACTCAACCTTGAACTTCTACAGCCAGAACAGAGCAATTCCTGGTATGTATCATTTGCCTGATTCCCATAAGAGTTACCCACAGCCTTTTATTATCAGATTAAATGTCACAGGAAACATATCCTCTCAGCTTAAACAGCCAGGAGCTATTATTATTCTTTTCCCAGCAACAGAAATTTGACCTCATATTCACAAGTTTCATATCCCACAGTGAAGCAGGCTTATCATTTAATTTACAATTAGATGACTTTAATTCTTTTACTTGATGGAGGATGCAACAAAGTCTTTATCAGTTGCCTTAATGTAAAGCCCAAGAAAAAGATTTTAGAATGATAGGGAAGAAAAAGCAACTTTCCTCCTTGTTTGGTCTGGAACCTGTGATTTGGCACCACTTGGGGATAGGGAAGAAAGAAAGTGGTAGCTGTTATTATCTATGTTTGTTACTATATTCATAACAGCTGCCATGGGCTACATAATCATGTATGTTATGCAGACGGTCTCTGACTTACAATGATTCAACTTATAATTTGTTGACTTTTCTATGGGCTTACTGAGACATAACCACATTGTAACTCAAGGAGCATGTGGACTTATAACAGTATGATTTACAATTTTTCAACTTTTATGATGGGTTTATTGGGATACTAAATGCATTTTTGTCTTAATGATATTTTCAACTTACGATGGGTTTGTCAGGATGTAACCCCATTGTAAGTCGAGAAGCATCTCTCTGGGGAGTGCTCTCAAACCCCACCAAAGTAGCTATTATAATACTTAGTTTATAGAAAAATAAACTGAGGCTCAGAGAGATTAAATGACTTGTTCAAGGTCATACACTAAGTAGCAGGGCAAAGATTCCAATCCTTGCCCGACTCCAACATATTTTACCCTTCACCCTGTACCCTTCCCAGCTCCCTGAGACAAGAACTATTAACATCGTGTTTCCTGGTAGCTGCACAAAAGTAAAAATAGCTTTAACTTAAAATTATCAAAAGCAAAAATATAACTACTATAATATTGTGAGTTTCAGAACCTAAAGCATGCAACTTTACATCAAATTATGTTGTACCATTCTTCAGCAATAAAGCCAACAACTTCTCAGAAACAGATTAGGTTCTCAGATACTTTAAGTCTAAAAAATATAGCTTTATAAGAAATCCAGAATTTTGTTAATTAATTGGGCTTGATAAAAGTTAATAAAAGTTGATTGGGGACTTTAAAATTATGATAGACTCTAAATCTTATGAAAGCTGAGGCAAGATTTGTATTATTTACTGCTAAATCTCCATTATTGAATACTTTAATAATAGTTACTTAATAAATATTTGTTAAATCAAAATTAGATATTGTCCTTATGAAAAAATTAAAAGTTTTAGAGATATGACTTTATAATGTTGTAAGCTACATTATTTTGGAAGAAATTATTACTGACTAGAAAGATTAGTTCAAGTATTTTCAGGAGACTTCATCACTAGGAATAATTTAATTGCAAGGCCCCATTACACAAATAGCATGAAAAACAATAGATCTCTGATACCAATAATCAGTAACTTATCTAGATGCCACAGTAAATATTCAGTGCAGTACAGAAAGGACAAATGCTACAGCCAGATATATATCATACAGTATCTTTGCTATTCTACGGCACCAGCAAAAGGAATGAACACCACTCATCTAATAATGAAAGGCTTATTTAAAAAATAGAAAAGAGTCTTCAATTAATTGTAGCTAAAAAATTCCATGACCCAATAATGAAATATTCATAAAACAAATGTAACTTCATTCATAAATATCAGAGTTTAATACTCATTTCTAATATACCTTTAAAAATGCTTCTGATGCTTTTTTGGGGGGGGGGGCGTCAAAACTTTAGCAAAGAATAATGATGTCATGCAATGTTTCATAACACATAATTGGAATCTCAATCTCCTTTGTGTTATTAGGACAGCCATTAGGACATTAGTGTCATTAGGACAACCATTCAAAGCTTCTGAAGCTTACAAAATGTATCAGGACTATCATATCCAGTATTGGAAAGCAAGATAATTCAGATTAACCTCCTAGTCTCCATAAATGACAAGTTAAATATCTGGAGAAATTTTGAAAAAAAAAATAACCTTTAAAGGACTAAAAACAGAATGAGGAATAACTGAACCAAGATAAATGAGAATATAGAAATCCAGAGATATAAACCCTATATTCATGAAGGATTTTGTTCTCGGAGTATTTGTCAGTACCGACGAGATGGCAAAGATATGGAGGACCAGTTTTCAATCTAGGACCCAACAAGAGTAGACAACTCTTGTGAGGACAGAACTTACCCCCCAAACACCTTCTCTTACCTAGAATTACATTACCTTAAAATGAAGAGCATTTTAAATAATAAATTGGCAATGAGATAGTACATTCATGAATTATCCGATAGCTACTGTTTCATCTACATGATTACTATCAAGTTAGATATTTCAAAACAAAAAGTAATCTCTATAGCTCTTTTTGGATTCATATTATGTGCTAGCCACAGTTAGTAATTCTCTTACTTAGTACTAGAAAGTCAGTTCTCATATATTGTATTAGCTTAACGAATACTTTATCTCATGTTATCAAAAATAAAATAGCCAATTACATTACATTTTCTTCAAATGCATATTTTAATAAATTGGGAATCTACTTTTACTCACAACATCTCTGACACTGAATGTGTGGTGTCTCTTTCGACACCACATCTCCAACTTTCTAACAACTGAAAGTCCCACAATTCAATTCAGTTCTGACACTATCTACCTGGCATTAGCATAACACCCACAAGTTAAGGGCTCCGTCCCACATACTGCCTTCACTTCAGTTGGCTGTTACAAGTCCTAGTGAAGCAGGATATTTCCCTGACCCTTTCATGGGTTGGAACCAAGGTGCGGGAGCACCGGAACTAGCCGGCCACATTAGCACTAGCAGGGGCGAATTCCACTCATTCACACCCTCTGCACTTTACCCCTTGCAGGAGTGAGAGCATGCAGGTGAGCAGGTGCAGAAGCTGGGGCAAGTGGTTTTGACTGCCAGCAGAGGCAAAACTCCATGTGGGCCCTGTGGCAACGTCTAGGAGGGAGTACCTGTGACCCTGAAACCCCAGTGGGAGTGATACAGTCAGCGCTCTTTTAACTTTACCATCACGCCATCACGGAAGGCTTAAATGTTAACAGCTCAGTGGAGGGGCAGTGGAGGGTCAGGGACAGCCTTTTGCACCCACACCTTAATTCTTGTTCAGCATCCAGGAGGAATGAGCTTGCATGAATTAATTGAAGGTGATAAATGTGGGGGATTTTATTGCCGATGAAAGTGCTTGTCAGTGGTAATAAGAGCTGAAAAGGGGACAGAGCAGGAAGGTAATCTTCCGTGAATGGCTGGACTCCTTTTCGAGGCTATGCTGTCAAGTTGTCCTGCTTCTCTCCAACATCCAACCATAGTCTCTGACATCCAGTTGCTTCTCCTCTCCTTGCTGGCAGGTCCTGGGGGTTTTATGGGCATTGTATGGGGGTGGAGCAGGCCATGGGTGGTTTTGGAAAAGGCAATATTCTAGCAGGAAAATGGGAATGTAAAGTTCTCACTTTGGGCTGCAGTATTAAGCTTTTTGGCTTGAGGGTGGGACCCTCATTGGGGACCCCACCCCCTCTTCTGCCCTGAATTTCCCTGCTTCCTGTCCCTAACTTTTCCCCCCTCTGAAAAGGCACATCTAACTCCCATTAGAATACAGACAATGACTGGTTTTAACCACCTCCTGCTAACAGCGGGACTTGTTTTGGGCAGAATGGCAGTCAGACTCCTCCCAGAGGTCTACCTAAGGTTCCCTGGCAAAAGGAAGCCATCATCTGAGGGTCTGGTTCCCTGGCTGTTTGGAGTGTGATGGCCTCTAGGCAAGAAAAAACAAGTTGTACAAAGCTAAGTGTGCATGGATCAAATATGTGTATTATACAAAGAGGAGTTTAAAAGCAGAGAATCTAGATTTTAGAAATCCAAAGATTATAGAAATAAGAAGTGAAATAATCATTCTGAAAACAACATTCTACCCCATGGTATAGAACAGAATAAAGGTAAGAACAGCAAGCATAGGTGAGACTACAAAGAGAATATCCATGGAAGGTTAATTATTAACACTTATCTTTTGTGATTTTTAGCTTGAGGTCTCCAAATCTCTTCACATTGGTACTTTGGGTGCTCTCCTGGGTTTATGGAGGTAATTCCGTCAGCTTCCCAGGCCTTTACTCAGCTATATTGAATTCAAGAATCTACTCCAGTGAGCTATTGTGAAAGACTAAGTGGCCACTTTCAGGAGATTCTCTAAAGTAGTATCTGCTCCCAGGGCCTGTTTCTGCGGCTTCCTCCTGATCTGAGGGGCTGCCTGAGTAATAAATTTATCCTTT
This sequence comes from Macaca nemestrina, assembly GCF_043159975.1. Classification (NCBI taxonomy): domain Eukaryota; kingdom Metazoa; phylum Chordata; class Mammalia; order Primates; family Cercopithecidae; genus Macaca; species Macaca nemestrina. The sequence continues at coordinate 30,018,804 of NC_092127.1, forward strand.
AGAATTAGTTGTGCCTGTCCCTTGAGTGAATCAGGAGATAGAGAGGTGTCTTTTACCAAGGCCACTCTTAGCCTTTCCAAGAAGGCAGTGGGATTCTCATCAAATCCCTGGTCTATCATGGATAGCTTGGTATAATTGAGAGGCTTAGTTCTAGTCCCACGTAAGCCCTCTATTATGCCCACATGAAAGTGTTTCCTCTTCCACCGGGTTGTTACCTACTTATTACTACCAGTTTACTATGAAGAATATAACTCAGGGACAACCAAATGGAAGAAATGCATAGGGCAAGGTGTGGGCAGGTGGGAGGGTACAAGAAGCTTCCAAGTTTTCTCAGGCATACCACCCTCCCATCACCTCCCTGTGTTCACCAACCCAAAAGCTTTCCAAACCACATTGTTTAGGTGTTTTTATGGTGGCTCCATTACATAGGCACGATTGATTAAATCATTGACCATTGATAATCAGACTCACTCTCCAGCCTCCCTCCCGTGGAGATCAGAGGATGGGGTTGCAACTTCTAACTCTCTAAACATGAGTTAGTCTTTCTGGCAGCCAGCACCCATCCCATGGCAATCTAGCGGCCCCCATCCAGCAGTCATCTAATTAGCATACAAAAGGGACTCTTATCACTCTGGACATTCAAAGGGTTTTAAGAGTTGTATGTCAGAAACCAAAGACAAAAAGCAAATACAAATTTATCATGGGACATATTCATGCATTTCAAAAATATAATATTCTATGATCTCTTTGCCAAAACACATTGTACAGTACAATTGAAATCTGCAAACATACTTCTTCACCTTGTACTTTTTATTGCATTATGTAATCTATTATAACTTTTCCATGGTCTATGTGATACTTATTAAAAATATTTTTCCAATGGAAGTACACAATCTCCAGAATTTCATACTGGTCAAACATAAACTATAGAAATTTTACATAAAATTTTATAATTTCTATAAAAAACTATAGAAATTATTTTAATGACTTCATACATCAAGCTGAGATTTTTAGGTTGAATATGTTAAAACATTTTCGTGACTTTTTTTCTGCAATCAACTGAAAGCAAGGAGAGTGTTGAAAGCAGTAGGCTCAGAAAACAATACCCCAAAGTATGGTGCTTTGGCATGCTGTGCACTTTGAATTAAAGAAAATTAGAAGGCCTTAGAAGTTTCCTCCAAATCAAGATTTCTTTGACTTTACCTTGTTTCTCCTTCGAGATGAAGGGAGGGGCTATCTCTAAGGTTCCCTTATGTGACCTAGGGTAGATCTTTAAAAATATATATATATAATTTTCTCCAATCTCCTATCTGAAATCTCATCAACCGGAGAAGACTGATCACCAAAGAAGAAACTAAAAGTTGTCACCACACTTGCCCAGAGAGACATTTCATCTGTTCTTTCAAGGTCTGTTACCTAAGGGACTTGATAAGGCAACTTTTGCTCCCAATGCAGTTCTACCCCTCAATGTTCCCTTAACTTGTTGCCACCCTCCCCAAAGCTCAGGAGAACTTTGTCTCAGATTATTATCTGTTCTTCAGGCCCATTCTTTTCCCCTATAAATTATTGACTCTTCCTCCAAAATTGTCTAAATCTCCCACTCTCCTTTCACCTATGAACAAGGTATTTAATCTTCAATCATCTGGCCCTTCCTTGAGTTTCATACTTTGTGCCACTTCTGTGTATTTGCATGGTATAAACTTATATGCCTTTTCTCCTGTTCATCTATCTTTTGTCAGCTTACTTCAGCAGACTCAATTACTGAAACTTCAGAGGGAAAATTTAAAGTTTCCTACAAGACCAAGAAAATAAAATGGAAATTCTGTCCTCATTAATACTAATAAATACCCTTGATACCAACTTCAAAATAAATAAGGAAGGATTACTAAATGAAGTACAAATAGGATCAAAGTAAAGAGGAAAAAAGTGAAGTTGCTTGCCATTAAAGATCTCAGGTAGAGACAGGAAGATCAAAACCAACAACCACCTGTTTGGAACATTTATAACAGAATGTATGGGGCCAGGTGCAAGAACTTTCTATTACCTTGTTTGAAAATACAAAGTTGCAGAGGAGACAAAGATAACTGAAGAAATATACAGGCATTCTTTCTAATTACCATAGCAATGTAGAGAAGAAGTAACGAAAAGTAAAAGGACAGCCCACCTAAAAATGAGACAAGGCTAAATTATAAATGCACGCATGCACATGTGCGCGTGCGCACGCACACACATGCACACATTTTATCCCTGTAAAACTCTACTGAGAGCCAGGAAGATTTCCTGCTAGTCCAGACCACCTGTTGGCCCCTTCCCTATACTATTTATTTTGCAATATGTGGCCCTGAAATAACTTTGGTCATTAAAAAATTAGTAACAATTAAATGAGAATAATAATAGACAGCAATAGAGATAAAATGACTTCAAGCGTAACCATTTAAGAAATTTTGGGACAGCCCGGAGCAAGATGACTGAATAGGAACAGCTCCAGCCTCCAGCATGAGCAACACAGAAGATGGGTGATTTCTGCATTTTCAACTGAGGTACCAGGTTCATCCCACTGGGGAGTACCAGACAATCAGTGCTGGTCAGCTGGTGCAGCCCAATCAGCCAGAGCTGAAGCAGGGCGAGGCATCACCTCACCTGGGAAGCACAAGGGGGAAGGGAATCCCTTTTCCTAGCCAAGGGAAACTGAGATACACAACACCTGGAAAATCGGGTAACTCCCACCCAAATACTGTGCTTTACCAAGGGTCTTAGTAAACGGTACACCCAGAGATTATATCCCACATCTGGCCCGGAGGGTCCCACACCCACTGAGCCTCCCTCATTGCTAGCACAGCAGTCTGAGATCTAACTGCAAGGCAGCAGCAAGGCTAGGGGAGGGGCGCCCGCCATTGCTGAGGCTTAAGTAGGTAAACAAAGCCGCTGGGAAGCTCAAACTGGGTGGAACCCACCACAGCTCAAGGCGGCCTGCTGCCTCTGCAGACTCCACCTCTGGGGACAGGGCATAGCTAAGCAAAAAGAAGCAGAAACCTCTGTAGATGTAAATGACCCTGTCTGACAGCTTTGAAGAGAGCAGTGGGTCTCCCAGCACGGAGCTTGAGATCTGAGAACGGACAGACCGTATGCTCAAGTGGGTCCCTGACCCTTGAGTAACCTAACTGGGAGACATCCCACACTGGGTGCAGACCGACACCTCACACCTCACACGGCTGGGCACACCTCTGAGATGAAGTTTCCAGAGCAAGAATCAGACAGGAACACTCAAAGGGAAGCCCATCAGACTAACAGCAGATCTCTCGGCAGAAACTCTACAAGCCAGAAGAGAGTGGGGGCCAATATTCAACATTCTTAAAGAAAAGAATTTTCAACCCAGAATTTCATATCCAGCCAAACTAAGTTTCATAAGTGAAGGAGAAATAAAATCCTTTACAAACAAGCAAATGCTTAGAGATTTTGTCACCACTAAGCCTGCCTTACAAGAGACCCTGAAGGAAGCACTAAACATGGAAAGGAACAACTGGTACCAGCCATTAGAAAAACATGTCAAAATGTAAAGACCATCGATGCTAGGAAGAAACTGCATCAACTAATGAGCAAAATAACCAGCTAATATCATAATGGCAGGATCAAGTTCACACATAACAATATTAACCTCAAATTTAAATGGACTAAATGGTCCAATTAAAAGACACAGACTGGCAAATTGGGTAAAGAGTCAAGACCCATCAGTCTGCTGTATTCAGGAGACCCATCTCACACGCAGAGACATACATAGGCTCAAAATAAAGCGATGGAAGAAGATCTACCAAGCAAATGGAGAACAGAAAAAAGCAGGGGTTGCAATCCTAGTCTCTGATAAAACAGATTTTAAACCATCAAAGATCAAAAGAGACAAATAAGACCACTGCATAATGGTAAAGGGATCAATTCATCAGGAAGAGCTAACTATCCTAAATATATATGCACCCAATACAGGAGCACCCAGATTCATAAAGCAAGTCCTTAGAGACTTACAAAGAGACTTAGACTCCCATACAATAATAATGGGAGACTTCAACACCCCACTGTCAACATTAGACAGATCAACGAGACAGAAAGTTAACAAGGATATCCAGGAATTGAACTCAACTCTGCACCAAGTGGACCTAATAGACATCTATAGAACTCTCCACCCCAAATCAACAGAATATACATTCTTCTCAGCACCACATCACACTTATTACAAAATTGACCACACAGTTGGAAGTAAAGCACTCCTCAGCAAATGTACAAGAACAGAAATTATAACAAACTGTCTCTCAGACCACAGTGCAATCAAATGAGAACTCAGGACTAAGAAACTCAATCAAAACTGCTCAACTATATGGAAACTGAACAACCTGCTCCTGAATAACTACTGGGTACATAACGAAATGAAGGCAGAAATAAAGATGTTCTTTGAAACCAATGAGAACAAAGATACAACATACCAGAATCTCTGGGACACACTTAAAGCAGTGCGTAGAGGGAAATTTATAGCACTAAATGACCACAAGAGAAAGCAGGAGAGATCTAAAATTGACACCCTAACATCACAATTAAAAGAACTAGAGAAGCAAGAGCAAGCACATTCAAAAGCTAGCAGAAGGCAAGAAATAACTAAGATCAGAGCAGAACTGAAGGAGATAGAGACACAAAACCCCTCCAAAAAAATCAATGAATCCAGGAGCTGGTTTTTTGAAAAGATCAACAAAATTGATAGACCGCTAGCAAGACTAATAAAGAAGAAAAGAGAGAAGAATCAAATAGATGCAATAAAAAATGATAAAGGGGATATCACCACTGACCCCACAGAAATACAAACTACCATCAGAGAATACAATAAACACCTCTACACAAATAAACTAGAAAACCTAGAAGAAATGGATAATTTCCTGGACACTTACACTCTCCCAAGACTAAACCAAGAAGAAGTTGAATCCCTGAATAGACCAACAGCAGGCTCTCAAATTGAGGCAATAATTAATAGCCTACCAACCAAAAAAAGTCCAGGACCAGATGGATTCACAGCCGAATTCTACCAGAGGTACAAGGAGGAGCTGGTACCATTCCTTCTGAAACTATTCCAATCAATAGAAAAAGAGGGAATCCTCCTTAACTCATTTTATGAGGCCAAAATCATCCTGATACAAAGCCTGGCAGACATACAACAGAAAAAGAGAATTTTAGACCAATATGCCTGATGAACATCAATGCAAAAATCCTCAATAAAATACTGGCAAACTGAATCCAGCAGCACATCAAAAAGCTTATCCACCATGATCAAGTGGGCTTCATCCCTGGGATGCAAGGCTGGTTCAACATACGCAAATCAATAAACATAATCCATCATATAAACAGAACCAAAGACAAGAACCACATGATTATCTCAATAGATGCAGAAAAGGCTTTTGACAAAATTCAACAGCCCTTCATGCTAAAAACGCTCAATAAATTCGGTATTGATGGAACGTACCTCAAAATAATAAGAGCTATTTATGACAAACCCACAGCCAATATCATACTGAATGGGCAAAAACTGGAAAAATTCCCTTTGAAAACTGGCACAAGACAGGGATGCCCTCTCTCACCACTCCTATTCAACATAGTGTTGGAAGTTCTGGCTAGGGCAATTAGGCAAGAGAAAGAAATCAAGGGTATTCAGTTAGGAAAAGAAGAAGTCAAATTGTCCCTGTGTGCAGATGACATGATTGTATATTTAGAAAACCCCATTGTCTCAGCCCAAAATCTCCTTAAGCTGATAAGCAACTTCAGCAAAGTCTCAGGATACAAAATTAATGTACAAAAGTCACAACCATCTTACACACCAGTAACAAACAAACAGAAAGCCAAATCATGAATGAACTTCCTTTCACAATTGCTTCAAAGAGAATAAAATACCTAGGAATCCAACTTACAAGGGATGTAAAGGACCTCTTCAAGGAGAACTACAAACTACTGCTCAGTGAAATACAAGAGGACACAAACAAATGGAAGAACACACCATACTCTTGGATAGGAAGAATCAATATCGTGAAAATGGCCATATTGCCCAAGGTTATTTATAGATTCAATGCTATCCCCATCAAGTTACCAAGGACTTTCTTCACAGAATTGGAAAAAACTGCTTTAAAGTTCATATGGAACCAAAAAAGAGTCTGCATTACCAAGAAAATCCTAAGTCAAAAGAACAAAGCTGGAGGCATCATGCTACCTGACTTCAAACTCTACTACAAGGCTACAGTAACCAAAACAGCATGGTACTGGTACCAAAACAGAGATATAGACCAATGGAACAGAACAGAGTCCTCAGAAATAATACCACACATCTACAGCCATCTGATCTTTGACAAACTTGACAAAAACAAGAAATGGGGAAAGGATTCCCTATTTAATAAGTGGTGCTGGGAGAATTGGCTACCCGTAAGTAGAAAGCTGAAACTGGATCCTTTCCTTACTCCTTATACGAAAATTAATTCAAGATGGATTAGAGACTTAAATGTTAGACCTAAATCCATAAAAACCCTAGAAGAAAACCTAGGTAATACCATTCAGGACATAGGCATGGGCAAGGACTTCATGTCTAAAACACCAAAAGCAACGGCAACAAAAGACAAAATTGACAAATGGCATCTAATTAAACTAAAAAGCTTCTGCACAGCAAAAGAAACTACCATCAGAGTGAACAGACAACCTACAGAATGGGAGAAAATTTTTGCAATCTACTCATCTGACAAAGGGCTAATATCCAGAACCTACAAAGAACTCAAACAAATTTACAAGAAAAAAACAAACAACCCCATCAAAAAGTGGGCAAAGGATATGAATAGACATTTCTCAAAAGAAGACATTCATACAGCCAACAGACACATGAAAAAATGCTCGTCATCACTGGCCATCAGAGAAATGCAAATCAAAACCACAGTGAGATACAATCTCACATCAGTTAGAATGGCAATCATTAAAAAGTCAGGAAACAACAGGTGCTGGAGAGGATGTGGAGAAATAGGAACACTTTTACACTGTTGGTGGGACCGTAAACTAGTTCAACCATTGTGGAAAACAGTGTGGCGATTCCTCAAGGATCTAGAACTAGAAATAACATGTGACCCAGCCATCCCATTACTGGGTATATACCCAAAGGATTATAAATCATGCTGCTATAAAGACACATGCACATGTATGTTCATTGCAGCACTATTCACAATAGCAAAGACTTGGAATCAACCCAAATGTCCATCAGTGACAGACTGGATTAAGAAAATGTGGCACATATACACCATGGAATGCTATCCAGCCATAAAAAAGGATGAGTTCGTGTCCTTTATAGGGACATGGATGCAGCTGGAAACCATCATTCTCAGCAAACTATCACAAGAACAGAAAGCCAAACACTGCATGTTCTCACTCGTAGGTGGGAATTGAACAATGAGATCACCTGGACATGGGAAGGGGAACATCACACACTGGGGCCTATTGTGGGGAGCGGGGAGGGGGAAGGGATGGCATTGGGAGTTATACCTGATCTAAATGACAAGTTGATGGGTGCTGACGAGTTGATGGGTGCAGCACACTAACATGGCACATGTATATGTAACAAACCTGCACGTTGTGCACATGTACCCTAGAACTTAAAGTATAATAATAAAAAAAAAAGATAACTGACAAAAAAAAAAGAAATTTTGACAGGAATAAGATCAGAGAAACTGCACAATTTATTTATTAAATCAATATTTCTTTTAAAGCTAAAGTAATTAAAACTGTATGATAGTCACTCAAAGAGGAAGAGAGAGAAACAGACTGAATCTAAGTTCAGTTCCATGAACATTTGAAAACAACTTGTGACAGAAGTGGCATTGTCAATATCTGAGATAAAGAGAAAAGTGTTCAATAACTTATGTACGAACAATAGAAAAAAATGTAAACAAAATCCTATATCATCTCTTGCACTATAATTAATATCAGACGAATTAGAGATTTACATGTAAGCATCAAGGTTACAAAAACTTTCAGAAAAAAAATCAACTATTTCTACGGCTGGAGGGTAAGTAAGAAATTTTTCAAGTAAGACACAAAAAGCAAACTTAAAAAAAAAAGATTGATACACAGTGCTTCATTAAAATTGCAATTATTGCATTCATCAAAAACATCATAATGACAGTGAATATATAACCCAAGCTATGAGAAGTTGCATCAACACAGTAACTGATACACATTAGTGAAGATATAAAGAAAGCCTCCAGGTCAATATGAAAATTATAATTTGTTGAAAATTTGGGGGGAAAATATAAGTATTGGCAATGCCAGCTACTGAAATGAAGGGAAAATAAATGTGAAAATAGACCACTGAAAGCTGTTTCACTGCATCAACAATTAGGAAAACGTTAATTTAAATGATAATTAGTCAACATTTTACTCTGACCATAGTGGCAAAAATTTTAAATCTGATAATATCAGTGCTGGAAGGGACAAGGAACCCTGGGAACTGTCATGCATGGCTGATGGGAGTGTAAACAGACAAAAACACTTTGGAAAATGATTTCATATTCTCTCAAGCTATTCATATACAGAGTGAGACAATCTCAGACTCAAGCACATACACCAGAGTCATGGATTCAAACATTTTTCCTGACGTATTTCCTAAATACTTTCTTGAAACTTTACAACATGTTGCCCATTTTTAAATGTATTGCCATTGTTAATCATTTTTTGTAGTTCCAAAGGATGTCATTCCCAGTTTAATGTAAATATAACATTTTAAAATAAAACTGTTAAATCTCTCCTTTGAAATGTGTAAAGAGCAGAGAATATAGTCAAATAGAATTCTCCAATGATCAAACCCCCACAGGTAAACCAAATTGAACAACTAGTCATGCAAGAAAGTACCTTTATAAGAACCAAAAAAATCAGGTGAGCAATCACGGTATCTGGTTTTAACATCATAATAAGGAAAGAGGCATTGAAGAGGGTAGGAAGGACAACTTTGCATTGCCTACACCACCCTTCCCCCAAATGCAGGCAGCTCAGTGTGGAGACAGAATCCTTGTGTTTGTGGAGGGAAAGAAAAGTGAGTGTGGGACTTTGCATTGTAACTCAATGCTGCACTGTCATAGTGTAACACAGTACAGGACAGAAGTCGACTGGTGCCCAGAGAGGGAGAATTAGGACAGCCCTGGCCTCAAGGGGAATCTTTTCCTAGCCTGTGGAGCCTGAGTCCCAGCCCACTTTACCACTGGCTCACTAAAGTGGTCTGGGTCCCTGAATAAATTTGAGTGGCAATCAGGCAACAAGGACTACAGTCTGGGCAATCCTGGTGCTGCCCGGTCTCAGAGGCGTAGACTGAGGATGCAACCCTCTATAACATCAACTGCAGTGGCTGTGTGAGTGCCTGCATTACCCCTCCCCTGCCACACCTTCAGGCAGTGCAGCACAGGGAGAAAATTCTTCCAATTGGAAGGAAGAGAGGGAAGAATACAGAAGACTTTGTCTTGAAACTTGGGTACCAGCCCATCCGCAGTAAAATAAAGCACCAGGCATATTCTCAAAGTCCCCAGTTCTAAGCCTTTGCTTCTGAACATTTCTAGACCCACTCTGGGTCAGAAGGGAATCTGCTGCCTGGTGGGATGGACCCAGTCCTGGTAATATTCAGTACCCTCTGACTAAAGGCAACCAGGCAGTAGTGACTGTGGGCCTTAGTGAGTCTCAGTACTGACCTGGTCTGGAAACCCATGGGCTTCAGGTATGACCCAGTGTGGTACCAGCTGTGATGGCCACAGAAGTACCCACATTACCCCTTCCCTGATTCCAGGCAGCACAGTACAGAGAGAGATGCCTTCTGATTCAAAAAGAGAGGAAAGGGAGTGAGAGACTTTGCCTGGTAACTGGTATCCCAGCAAATTCCCCATTATCTTCCCCAAGTTAACCAAGGCTATGTATCTAGGAGTCTACAAATGTCACAATGTTCCTGGGCTTAGGGCTCCTCCCAGTGCTAAAATGGCTTCAGTGACCACAGGCTTAGATAACAGCACTCAATCCCCTCTGAATTCTGGGAGAGCCCTCTCAAGAAGGATGAATACAAAGAAGCCCAGACAGAGAAGATTCAAATAAGTACCTAAATCTTCAATGCCAGACATCAATGAATGTTCACAAACATCAGAAACATTCAGGAAAACATCACCGCAACAAACAAACTGAATAAGATACCGGTGATCAATCTTGACGCAACAGAAATATGTAACCTTTCAAACAGGGAATTTAAAATAGCTGTTTTGAGGAAGCTCAACAAACTTTGAGGTGACACAGAAGGAATTCAGAATTCTGTGAAGAAAATTTAAGAAAGAGATTGAAATAATTTAAAAAATCAAGCAGAAATTCTGGAGCTGAAAAATCAATATCATCTCACCCACATTAAAGTGGCTATTATAAAAAAGACAGAAAATAACAGATGCTGGCAAGGATACCAAGAAAGCAGAACAGTTGTGTACTATTGGTGGGAATGTACAACCACCATGGAAAACAGTATGTAGGTTTCTCAAAAACCTAAAAATAGAACCACCATATGACCAGACAATCCCACTGCTAGGACTATATCCAAAAGAAAACAAGTAGTATATTGAAGAGATATCTGCATTCCCATGTTCATTGCAGCACTAATCACAATAGCCAAGATATGGAAGCAACCTAAGAGGCCATTAATGGATGTGTGGATAAAGAAAATATGTTACATATACGCTATGAAATATTATTCAGCCATAAAAAGAATGAAATCCTGTCATTTGCACCAACATAAAGGGAACCAGAGGTCATTATGTTAAGTGAAATAAACCAAATGCAGAAAGACAAATAATGCATGTTCTCACTCATATGTGGGAGCTAAAAAAAAAAATGAACTCATGATGACAAAGAGTAGAATGACGGTTACCACAGACTGGGAAAGGTAGTAGAGAGAAGGTTAATGGGTACAAAAATACAATTAGACAGAAGTAAGATACAGTGTTCAGTAGCACAATAGGGCAACTGTAGCTATCAATTATTGTATGTTTCAAAATAACGAAGAGTGGAATTGTAATTTTCTTAGCACAAAGAAATAAGAAATATTTGAAGTGATGGATATCCCAGTTACCCTGACTTGATTGTTACACATTATAATCTTGTATCAAAATTTCACATGTACCCCATAAATATGCACAACTATCAAGTATCCATTATAATTAAAAATAAAACCTTTTCAAAATAAATGTATCTAAGCAATCTTCTTCAACAGTCAGAAATTTGGTATCTTTTTTCTTCTTGAACTCATATCCCTGTTTCATTTCTCTTATATAATTCTGTCCAAATGGAATATATTTTATGCTTGAGAACCTGTCAGTAAAACTATTATGCCAATTTAGAAAGTGGAAAACTAGTAAAGACAAAGCATTGGTTAAAAATAAAAATAAAAACAAACAAAGAAGACATCCACTTCCAGCAATATGGAGTAGACATATTTTCCTTATTCCTCCCACTAAGTACAACTAAGAATTCTGGGTATTACCTATCAAATATAAGTAGAATCTGAAGGGTAGAAAAAAGAAGGAAGACTGTCTAGGGACCACAGGGCCCAAGGAATGACATAGTGATGCATTACTTGATTTGTTGGGATTTTTGTTTATTTATTTGTTTGTTCATTTTGCCTCATATATTCCAGGCCTGAAGCTGAAGAAGCTAGCAAATTGAAATGTCAACAGACGCATATAAAACCCTAAAAAAAAGCCTCTCTAGCCAATAGAATGAGAAACAGGTAGACTAGCAAGGCGGAAAACTTCTGGAAAATAACTCTTCTGCTATTTTCAATCTGGGGAAAAAATAAAAAATAAAAAACACAAAACTGGCTCCACCCAACCATGATAACAAAGGCCCAGTAAGAAACCTTGACCAGCTCTAATATAGAACCCCAAGCTCCTACCTACCAGAATTATTTCAGAGGAGGCCAAGCAGAAAACCATGTCTTTCATCTCTACCATCCAGTAACAAGCCTACACCTTGCAGTGTCAGTAGAGACACATGGGGAACTGGAACTCTTAAGCTCCCAATCCCACCAAGCAGTAATGAAGAGCTTTCCCGCAACATATGTCAACAGAGCAAACCGTTGTGAGGACCCCGTACCACTTCTTCTATCCAGCGGTAACAAGGGAGATCTTTCCCTGCTGAGGTGTTGTCACATAAATCCAGCTAAAACAGGTTTAAAGAACACACAGAGTCTCATAACATAATACAAAACTGTCCAGATATCAGTTTAAAAATACTTGTCATACCATGAACCAAGATCTTAAAGTGAGTTTTAAAAAGGAATTTAAAAATGTCATTACTGAGATGACAGATTCGTTAGAATTATCTGACAAATATTTTAAAGTTGCCATGATAAAAATGCTTTAATAATTACCAAAAAAAAAACTTGAAACAAATGGAAAAAAACAGAAAACTTCAGCAAAAAATATCAAATCTCAGCAAAAAAAATAAAATATATATTAAAAATTGAATTTTAGAACTCAAAATTACCACCTCAATAAAATGATCAGTAGAAGAGATCAACAGAAAAATGGAAGCGAAGAGGGAAAAAAAGTGAATTGAAAAATTAAACAAAATACATTACACAATCTAAACACAGAGATACAATAAACTAGAAACAAGAAATGAACAGAGCCTCAGGGACTTTAGGGAATATAACAAAAACCTGACTCAGTTATCACCAGGGCCTGAGAAGGAGAGAGAAAAGAAGGTAGGACTAAAATAAAGCTGGCTGGAAACTTTCCAAATTTGACACAAAAAATCTCATAAAACTACAGATTCAAGAATCTGAAAACTTCATACAAGATAAACCCAAAGAAATTAATCCCAAAACACATCAAAATGAAACTTTTGAAAACTAAACAAGGAAAAAACTCGTAAAGGCACTTAGGGAGTGATACGGTTTAGCTCTGTGACCCCACAAAATCTCATCTTGAATTGTAATCCCCATGTGTCAAGGGAAGGACCTGGTAGGAGGTGATTGGATTATGGGAGTGGTTCCCCCATGCTGTTCTCATGATAGTGAGTTCTCATGAGATTTGATGGTTTAAAAGTGTTTGGCAGTTCCCACCACCACTGCAGGAGAGAGGGAAAGCAGTTCCCATCACTTTCCCTCTCTCCTGCTGCCATGTAAGACATGTCTTACTTCCCCTTCGCCTTCCACCATGATCATAAGTTTCTTGAGGCCTTCCTAGACATGTGGAACTGTGAGTCAATTAAACCTCTTTCCTTTATAAATTACCCAGTCTCAGGAAGTTCTTTATAGCAGTGTGAAAACAGACTAATATGGAAAATTTGTACTGGTATTGGGGCACTGTTATAAAGTTAACTGTTACAAGCCATCAAAACATTTGAGAGGGCTACAATTAGTAAATCCATCAAATTAGATACTCTACAAATTGAACATTCCCTGATTTCACCTCTTGTAAATTGACTTGTGAGCTGTATATTAGGCAAAGTGTCCATTTTGGAAAATTAAATATTGGGAAATTTACCTGCTTCCATTAAAGCTTCAAATATTAGAAACAACCTAAGCATCCATCAATAGAGGCATATTAACTACATTATGATCGATCCACTGAACTCAAGTCTCAAAAAAAATGATATAGTTTCAAATAAATGGACAGGAACAAATCTTTAGTAGATAAAGAAAAAAGCAAGTTACTGCCATTTGTATAATTCAGTGATCATAAAAGTGTGATCCCCAACCAGCATCCTCAACTTCCCCTAGGAAATTGTTAGAAAGGTAAATTCTCAATTCTCAACCCCACTTACTAAACTGGAAACTCTGTGGTTGGGAGCCTAACAATCTGTGTTTTAACAGTCTTTGCAGGTAATTGTGAAGCATGCTAAAATTAGAGAAATACTGGTATAAAAAAGGAAAACATTGCAAACAAGCATGCCTACACACATACACACAGATGCATAGACTATCCTCATAAAGTACATACAAATCTGTAAGACTTCCTTTCTGGCCATCAGAACAGAGGCACTTAGGAGCCCAGGATGGAAAAGAGATTTAATAAATAAACTATTCCATCTGTGTATCATTTGAATTCATTTTCAGTGAACATCTTTGACAAAAGAGTAGATTTTTCAAAATAAAAAAACCTTCAACCTTAAAATTGAAGACCTATCCAAAGCTATTGTTCATGTAGATATTTTTTTCATTAAATTTCCATGTGGAAATAAAGGAAAATTAGATTAAGGCAAATGGAAAAGAATATATTTTGAAATATTTTCTGCCTCTTTCTTAGAGCAAACATTAGGTTTGAGAAAAGGCTACAAGTTATAGCTAAGATTCATATTTCACTGATAGTAATTTTAAACGAACAAAGTAACACATGATTATTTTAATTCATTGTCATGCTATTAACTTTCTAAAGATATTTCCACATGATGTTTTTAGAAATATCTACACAAGGTAGATCGTCTGTAAAATGTCTCAGAATGACTGTCTATAGGCCACAACTTTAAATGAAATACAAGGTATCATATCATAATTCATCTCCTTCACATTATACTGAACTTGACAGTAATTTCATTAAAAACTTACAAAGATGAGCTTATATTAAGTCTCTGAAGGCAAAAGGTTGAAGTTATTATATTTTTCATTCTGTTAGTTTTTCTGAATTTGTATAAACTACCTCAAAACATTTTAAATATAGTTTATCAGCATCCCTTTAGACCTATGTCTGTTTCTAAAACATTCCAGAAATTCAACTATTTATTATCATTACAAAATGTATCAAGAATATTTCTACATTTCAGTATGATTTTCCTTCTGAAAAGGTAACACAATTTAGCCTTCATTTTTTAAAGCACAAATTATTTAAATTGTATCTGAAGAACTGGAAAAAGAAAAAAAAACAAGGGTCTTGTGATTATTGTAAATTATAGGTTCTAGTTATAAACGTCCTATGGTGATTTCAAAAATATGTGTACAAACTTTTTAGTATTTCTGCCTTCAAGAGATGGAACACTATTCCTTTCCTCTTGAGTGTAGCCTGGACCAAGTGACTCATGTCTAACAAAAAGAACATGGTAGAAGTTATGTGACATCATTTCTGAATAAAAGGCCGTGGTTTTCAACTAATGTGCAAAAAAATATTATCTTAGATCACTCATTTTTGAAGAATTCAGCTTCCAGGTTGTAAGAACACTCAGGCAGCCTATGGAGAGCTCCATGTGATGAGGAACTGAGGTTTCCAGCCAACAACTGGCAAATAACTGAAGCGTGACAACAACCAAGTGAGTGAACTTGAAAGTAGATCCTTACCTTCCCCGTCCCCAGTCAAGCTTTCAGATGACTGCAGCCCTGGCCAATAGCTGACTGAAAACTCAAGACAGACCCTAAGCCAGAACCATCCAACTAATGTGCTTTGAAATGCTAACTCACAGGAAATGTGAAGTAATACATATTCATTATTTAAGATGCTAGGTTTTGGGTAATTGGTTATGCAGTAATAAATAACAATATTGGCCGGGCTCAGTGGTTCACGCCTGTAATCCCAGTACTTTGGGAGGCCAAGGTGGGTGGATCACTTGAACCCAGGAGTCTGAGACTAGCCTGGGCAACATGGGGAAACCCCATCTCTACTAAAAATACAAAAATTAGACCTGCTTGGTGGCATGCACCTGTAGTCCCAGCTACTCGGGGGTCTGAGGTGGGAAAATCACCTGAGCTCAGGAGGTGGACGTTGCAGTGAGCTAAGATCACACCACTGCACTCCAGTCTGGGTGACAGAGTGAGACCCCATCTCAAGAAAATCATAATAACAGGCAACCTACAGAATGGGAGGAAATTTTTGCAATCTATCCTTCTGACAAAGGGCTAATATCCACAATCTACAAAAAACTTAAATAAATTTACAAGAAAAAAACAAACAACTCCATCAAAATGTGGGCAAAGGATATGAACAGACACTTCTCAAAAGAAGACATTTATGTGGCCAAGAAACATGAAAAAAGCTCATCATCACTGGTCATTAGAGAAATGCAAACCAAAACCACCATGAGATACCACATCATGCCAGTTAGAATGGCAACCATTAAAAAGTCAGGAAACAACAGATGCTGGAGAGGATGTGGAGAAATAGGGATGCTTTTACACTGTTGGTGGTAGTGTAAATTAGTTCAACCATTGTGGAAGACAACATGGTCATTCCTCAAGGATCTAGAACCAGAAATATCATTTGACCCAGCAATCCCATTACTGAGTATATACCCAAAGAATTATAAATCATTCTACTCTAAAGACACATGCACATGTATGTTTATTGCAGCACTGTTCACAATAGCAAAGACTTGGAACCAACCCAAATGCCCATCAATGATAGACTGGATAAAGAAAATGTGGCACATATACACCATGGAATACTATGCAGCTGTAAAAAAAGGATGAGTTCATGTCCTTTGCAGGGACACAGATGAAGCTGGAAACCATCATTCTCAGCAAACTAACACAGAAACAGAAAACCAAACACCATATGTTCTCACTCATAAATGGGAGTTGAACAATGAGAACACATGGACACAGGGAGGGGAACATCACACACTGGGGCCCGTCAGGGGCTGGGGTGCTAGGGGAGGTATAGCATTAAGAGAAATACCTAATGTTGATGACGTGTTGATGAGTGCAGCAAACCACCATGGCACTGTATACCCATGTAACAAAACTGCACATTTTGCACATGTACCCCAGAACTTAAAGTATAACAAAATAATAAAAATAACTGAACAGTATCATTAGTAATATAGTTGGCATACATTTTGTATTTCCCCAATGTTCCTTGCTTTGTGAAATCAGTCCTTCCTGACTCTAAATAAGTCTGTTCAACTCATTACATTCCTGGTATAGCTGACTTTTACACTGTCCTTGGCAAGGAGGTCCAGAATCAGTCCACCAAATCAAAGTATGCCATACCCTTACCAGAGTTACTGCTTTAGAGTTGCACATGTAAGTTAAACTGGCCAGTCAGAATCCTCCCCAAGAAATGTCACCAGGGTTATCAGGAAAGATGCTTACCCTTCCTCTGAAATAAGCTTCTAAGTTTCACATAAGCCTAAAACTGCCAAGTCATCTTTCCACTCTGTGGAGAGTAATGTTTTGAAAATAAAGCCAAACAGATACCAGAAAGTAAGCAAATATGAGATGGAAAAAGAATGTGTTTTCATCATGTTGATTAAACTTCTTAATTCTGTTATCTACCTTGGACTTCCCACTTTGCTGAACTCTTTCAGGAAGCATTTTCAGCTATTTCAGGATGTTGAGTTGGTTTTTATTTCTAAATGGGTCAACTATATGAGTCCTAATAAATTTGACAATGTTTATGAATTAAAAATACCCACAATACTTTTGTTTCTGCCCATGATGGAATAATAGAAATCAGTTGTACCCTCTCTCATTATAAACAAACAAAAATGAACAAAAAGTATACAGAACAACCATTTTCAGAGATTGAACAGTCATCCTAAGACAGCAATCCCTCAGAAAAGGGAAACAAGGAAGGTGAGGTGTAAAGTTCCCCAAGTCTTCTGCCTGCAGAGTTTCCAGGTCTGAGTGCAGAATAGTGGGCACCAAAAAGATACTCGAAGGCCTTCTGAATTGAAGTGACAGGGCTGAGAATGTGGGAAATCCAAAGTAGCCAGAATTCATAGAGTGGAGTAATAGGAGAGTGCTGCACTGAGAAAGAGAATTCTGAAAATATGCAAGGGGTTTCCCTAGCGTCTTTGAGGCTGAGTACTTTTTCGCACATGGATGTGAGGTAATTACCAGAGTGTTGAAGCAATTCCAGAGATGTACTCACCTGGGAATAATTTATGCTCCCAACAGCAAGAGGACAGAAATCTCTCAATGCATAAGGGATCATATTATATACTCAGAAAAGTATTCTTTCAATAGTGGAACCAAATCAGCTCCAGACTGAAGGATAGTCTGGTGTTTCCAAAAGACAAATTAATCACAGAGCAAATCTCAAAAAAAAATATGTAAAAGAATACAAAAATTCCAGAACTATACAACATAAAAGTCACAAAATCATCTTGCCAACACCAGTCAACATTTGACTGGGTGACCTCATCAGTGCATGAAAGAAAGAAGATAATAAATGGCACACATATTGGAAAATGAAAGAAATAAAATTGTCTTTATTCACAGATGTCATAATCATCTTTGTGGAAAATCTTAAGGGCTCTGAGAAAATCTACTACAACTAATAATAGAGTCAAGCAAGGTTTACAAACTCCATATACAGAAATTAATTATATTCTATGAAGTAGCAATAAATCAGAAGTTAAAATTTAAAACTATTCCATTTACAATTCCATCAAAATTTTGAAGTCACAAATAAATTTGACAAAATATGTGTAAGATCTGTACACTGAAAATTATAAAATATTGCCAAAAGAAATGTTAAAGGTATAAAAATAAGATGAGACATACCATATTCATAGGTCAAATAATTATTGTAAAGATTCTGTTCTTTCTAAATTGATGTGTAAATTCACAGCAATCTCAATCATAATTCTAGCAGGCTTTTGATAAAAATCGACCATCTGACTCAAATTTATATATTAATACAAATGCATAAGACCTAGGAAAGTTGAAACCATTTTAAAAGACAGAACAAAGTTAGAGGACTTACAGTATGTGATTTCAAGATATATTATAAAACTACATTAATCAAGAAAGTATAATGTCGGTATAAAGAGAGACATACAATGTAATGCAACCAAATAGTCCAGAAATAGATCCACACATATATGGCCGGTTGATTTCAATGAAAGTGCCAAGAGAATTCAGTGAAGAAATGATAATCTTTTTAATAAGTTAAGCTAGAACCATTGGATAACTTTATTTAAAAAAAAAAAGAAGTAAAAATAAATCAGACTAAAATATAGGAGTTAAAACTATTAAATTTTTAGAAGAAATGATACAAGAAAAATCTTAGTCACTTTGCATTTGACAACAATGTTTTAAACAGTACACCAAAATATATTAAAGAAGAAAACAAATTAGTATCCCATAACACTAAAGACTTTTACTCTTTATAAAATACTATTAGGAAAATGACAGGGCAAACTACAGTCTGAGAGACAATATTTGCAAAAACCTATATCCAGTGAAGAACTTGTATATAGAGTATGTAAGTTCTTACAGCTCAATAATAAGACAACGAACAACCATTAAAAAGTAAGCACATGATTTGAACGAATACTTGATGAAAAAAGAGATACAGATATTTATCTACACATGAAAAAAATGCTCAACATCTTTAGTCATTAGAAAAAAAACACACTAAAATCACAGTGAAATATCACTACCACCACCCACTAGAAGGTTAAAATGTTAAAAAGTGACCATAGCAAGTTTTGTCATAAGACGTGGAAAATTGAGACTCTCATACATGTTTTGAGAAAGCAAAATGATTTGGCCACTTTGAAAACCTATGGACAGGTTCTTTAAAAGTTCGATATAAATCTACCATTTGATCCAGCCATTCTGCTCCTAAGTTTTCTTTACAAGCAAATGAAAACATATGTCCTCACAAAGACTTGTGCATGAATGATCTTAGAATTTTATTTGCATTAGAAAAACCCCAAGAACAATCCAAAAGTCCACCTACAGGTAAATACATATATTTTATATATATATACGTACAATGAAATACTCTTCTGCAATAAAAAGAAATTAACTGTTGTTACACACAACGTCTACAAATGTCAAAATAATTTTTCTGAGTGGAAGGGGCAGACAAATTAGAGTATACACTGCTTGACTCCATTTATATAAAACTCAAAAAAAATGCAAACTATGCTGACAGAAACCAGATGTATTAGTCCATTTGCATGACTATAAAGGAATAATTGAGGTTGGGTAATTTATGAAGAAAAGAGGTTTAATTGGCTTGTGGTTCTATGGGCTGTACAAGAAGCATGACACCAGTATCTGCTTCTGCTGAGGGCCTCAGGAATCTTACAGTCACAGCAGAAGGCAAAGAGGAAACAGGTGCATCATATGGTAAAAGCAAGAGCAAGACAGCAAGCAGGGGAGGTGCCATACACTTTTAAACAACCAGATCTCTTGTGAACTAACTAAATGAGAACTTGCTTATCACCAAGGGGATGGTGCTAAACTATTCATGAGGGATCTGACCCCATGATCCAGTCACCTGCTCCCAGGTCCCACTTCCAACAACAGGAATCCAATTTTGACATGAGATTTAGAGGAGACAGACATCTAAACAATATAAGCAGACCAGTGGTTGCATTAGTGAGAAAAGAGTGTTGGGAGAAAGGAAGAAATTACAAAGAAGCACAAAGAAAATTTGAGAGGATGACAGATTTTGGTTGCAGTAATAATTTCACAGGTGTCCGAATTCAACAAATGTTATACTTTTCAATAATGAACACTTTATTGTTTGTCAATTATCCTTCAATAAATTTATTAAAATTGATTTTTTAAATTTCTGGCTGAGAATATAATGTTATGCCTACAATGCATAATATAAATAGTTAATGATGGAATCTTACTGTAAGACTAAAACTATTCTTGACAAAGGGCAGGGAAAGATGGTGGAGTAGATCTCTCCAGTGATCTTATCCCCACAGGAATATCAATTTGAACAACTATCCATGCACAAAAGTACCTTCACAGGAGCTAAGAGAACCTGAACACGTGAGTGAGACTGTGAAGCCCCCTTGGACTGCAAAGATGAATAAAACCTCAGTTGGATGGTAAGGGAACTAGTTCTCTGTGACAATGACACCCTGCCCCCATTATGGTATCTCATGTGGAACGTCCCCCTGGACCCACAGTTGCTACACTGGAAAAGTGGGCTGGAGGCAGACATTTGGCTTCCTAACCAACCTGGGTCCCTCTGCAAGAGACTTGCTCTTACAGTGGCCCATGGAGAATGCTGCAAGTACCTATGGGCCTGATCCACCTTTAGTTATTTAGGGACCATGAGAGGGACTGGGACTAGCAGCAGCCAGTGTGTGGAACTCATCATGCCTTCCAGAGCAGCTACTGCACCAGAAAGACTGCACCGCATGGCAGAAACAATGGTCCACGGATCCTCTGAACTTAAGAGCCTGACTGGCTCTCCAACATGACCCAGGGACCCTTTCTGTATCTCCTGCAGGCACATCTATTCAGAGATTGCATTAGCAGTGGAACCATCTTGAGAATCATATCTAACCTGGGCTTAGGGCACCCTGTAGTGCTAAAATGAAATACAACATTATGCTCAGAATTTCTAAAAACCAAACCCTATTTCTAAAGTAGAAAGGTCAGAAACAAGCCCAGGTGGTGAACACTTAGGAATAACTACCTAATTTGTAGATCTCTGTATTCATTCTTATTCATAGGAATAAACACCTAATTCATAAATACGATGACAAAGATGCATATCTATAAGGAATAAGAATATCCTAGAAAAGCTGACCTCAACAAATGAACAAAAAGATGGGCCAGCAACTCCAGACATGCCGATGAATAATATGGCAGACAAAGAATTTCAAATAGCTGTTTTAAGAAAACTCAGCAACCTTCAAGAAAGGACAGAGAAATAACTCAAAAGTTTGACAGAGAAATTCAACAGAGAAATTGAAAAACTTTTTACAAAGTCAACAGAAATCCTGGAGCTGAATAGTATAATAGATGAATTTTTAAATGCAACAAAGGCCATCAATAGCAGAATTGCTCAAAACAGAAGAGACAGGTAATGAGTCTGAAGACAAGCTATTCAAAAATACACTATAAAGGGAGATAAAAAGAAAAAAGAAGGAGAAAGAACAAAAAGAACTGATGAGACCTGAGATTCCATCAACAGAGAAAATTTACATAGCCACAGCATTGAAAAGGGACTACAGAATAAAAAATGAGTAAAAAGCTTATTCAAAGAAATAACAAAAACTTTCCAAACTCTGAGAAAGGTACAAATATTCAGAGACAGAAAGATCAAAAGTCATCAATCAGATTCAACCCAAATAAGATACCTCCAAATCATATTATAATCAAATTTCAAAGGTCAAAGACAAAGAGATAAGACTGCAAGCAGCAAGAGAAAAGAATTAACACATAAGAGAATTCCAATACATCTGGCAACGGACACCCTACAGACCACGAGAGAGTGAGATAATATATTTAAAGTGCTGAAGGAAAAAGAAACTGCCAACAAAATATACTGTATCAGCAAAGCAATCATTCAGAAATGAAGGAGAAATAAAGACATTTCCAAATAAACAAAAGCTCAGTGAATTAATTTTAACTAGGCCTGCTTTACAAGAAATGCTAAAGGTCATTCTTCAAAGTGAAAGAAAAGAATTCTAATGTGTAACATGAAAGCATCTAAAGGTATAAAATCCACAGGTAAAAGTAAGTGTTCAGACAAATTCAGAATACTCTAACACACTAATTGTGGGACATAAACCACCACTTATACTGCTAAACAGGAAGGTCAACCAAAATAGAAGTAATAAGACCTACAACAATTAGTTAAGGGACAAGCTATATAAAAAGATATAAACTGGCCAGGCGCTGTTCCTAATGCCTACAAATCCTAGCACTTTGGAAGGCCAAGGCAGGCAGATCGTGGGAGCTCAGGAGTCTGAGACCAACCTGGGCAACATGGCGAAACCCCATTTCTACCAAACACATAAAAAATTAGCCAGGGATGTGGTGCACACCTATAGTTTCAGCTACTCTGGAGACTGCAGTGGGAGGACAACTTGAGCTGGGAGACAGGGTTTGCAGTGAGCCAAGGTTGTGCCACTGCACTCTAGCCTGGGTGACAGAGTGAGACCCTGTCTAAAATAATAATAATAATTAATTGATTAATAATGTAAATTATGGCATCAAAAATGCAAAATGTAGAGGAGTAATCGGGGTTAAAGATTAAAGTTGTTTTCCTATTTTTGCAGTCAAAATTAAGTTATCAGTTCAGAATAACCTGTTATACCTATAACATGTTCTTTGTAAGCCTTGTGGGAACCACAGAGCAAAAACTTTTCATAGATACACTAAAAACAAAAAGCAACAAATCAAACATCCTGATAGAAAATACCACTTAACCGCAAAAGAAACCAGTAAGAGGAGAAAGGAACAAACGTTCTATAAAACAATCAGAAAACAAGTTACAATATGACAGCACCAAGATCTTACCTATCAATAATTACCTTCAATATCAATAGATTAAATTCTCTTACTAAAAGACAAAGTGGCTGAATAGATTTTTTTAAAAAATATATACTGTCTACAAGAGATTCACTTCACCCAAAGGACATGTATAGATGAAAACTGAATGGATGGAAAAAGATATAAAATATACTTTAAATCAAAAACTAAAGATAAACTTAAAAAAAAGAAGACAAACAAGGCTGTTATATAAACAAAAAGGGGTCAGTATAAGAGAATATGAGAATTGTAAATATATATGCACCTCACGCTTAAATATATGAAGCAAATATTAACATATCTAAAGGGAGTAATCTACTCCAATACACTAATAGTAGGAAACTTCAACACCCCACTTTCAGCAATGAAGAGATTTTCCAGACATAAAGCCAACACCACAAAAAATTAGATTTAAACTTCACTCTAGAGCAAATGAACCTAACAGACATTTACAGAACATTCAATCTAACATCTGCAAAATTCACATTGTTCTAAAATGCACATGAAACATCCTCCAGAATGGATCATGGTAGGCCACAAAACAAGTCTTACTACATTTTTAAAAACGAAAATTATATCAAGCGTCTGTTCTGATTATAGTGCAATAAAACCATGAATCAACAACAGGAAAAACTTTAGAAATAATACAAGTACATAGAAATTAAATCACATTCTCCTAAACAACAAATGGGTCAATAAAGATTTTAAAAGAGAAATTTTTAAAATTCTTGACAGAAATGAAAATGAAAACACAACATACTAAAATTTCTGGGATACAGCTAAAGCAGTCTTTAGAGGGAACTTCATAGCAATAAACACTTATAGCAAAGAAGAAAGACCTGAAATAGACAACTTAATGATATATCTCAATAAACTAGAAAAAACAAACCAAATCCCAAATTAGTAAAAGAACAGTAATAATAAAGATTACAGAATGAATGAATAAATAAATAAAGACAAAAAATACAAAAGATCAATGAAATAAAGAATTGATTAAAAAAAGTAAATAAAGCTAGTAAAATGTTAGTCAAAGAAGAAAAGAAACGCCAGGCACAATAGCTCACAATATAATCCCAGTACTTTGGGAGGCTTTGGCGGGCCAACTGCTTGAGTCCAGGAGTTTAAGGCCAACCTGGGCAACATGGTGAAACCCCATCTCTACAAAAAATACAAAAATTAGCCAGGCAGGATGGTGCATGCCTGTGCTCCCAGCTACTTGGGAGACTGAAGTGGGAGGGATCACCTGAGCCCAGGAGGTTGAATCTGCAGTGAGCTGTGACCACACGCCACTGCACTCCAGCCTAGGAGACAGAATGAGACCCTGTATCAAAATAAAAACACAATAAATAAATAAATAAATAAAACAGAGACAGAGAAAGAAGATTCAAATAAATGAGACAGAGACAAAAGAGTCATTATAACAGAAATATGCTATACACTATTATATGCCAACAAATTGCAAAACCTACAAGAAATTGATAAATTTCTGGACATACAAAACCTACCAAGACTGACTAAAGAAGAAACACAAAATCTGAAGAGATGACTAACAAGTAATATATTGAAGCAGTAACAAGAAGTCTTCTATCATAGACAAGTCCAAAACCTGATGGCTTCACTGCTGAACTCTATAAAACAGTTAAGAAAGTATTAATACCAATATTTAACAAACTATTACAAAAAATTAAAAAGAGGAAACTTTTCTAGACTCATTTTGAGGCCAGAACTACTCTAATCCCAAAACCAGATAATAACACAACAAAGAAAAAGAAAAAAAAAGGTCAATATTTCTGATGAACATAATAGCAAAAATCCTCAACAAAATCCTAGCAATTAAAACTCAACAGGAAGTTTAAAAGACGATCAAGTGGGGTTCATCCTAGGGATACAATGATGGTTTAACATATGCAAATCAATAAATTTGATACATTACATTAACAGAATAAAAGATTTAGAATATATAATTATCTCAATAGATGCAGAAAACACCTTTGGCAAAATTCAACAGCCTATCATGATAAAAACTCTCAATAAGTTAGGTTTAGAAGAAACATACCTCAATATAATAAAGGCCATATATGATAAAACCCATAGCTAACATTATACTGAATGAGGGAAAGTTGAAAGCTCTTCCCCTAACACCTAGAACAAGAAAAAGATGCCTACATTCACCACTACTATTCAACACAATACTAGAAGTTTTAGCCAAAGCAATTAGGAAAGAGAAAGAAATAAAAAGCATCCAAATTGGAATGGAGAACTCAAATTGTCCCTCTTTACAGATGGATGATCTTACATATAGAAAACCTTAAAGACTGCATCTAAAAACCAAAAATAAAATAAAATAAAATAAATACAATAAAGTTGCAGATATAAAATTAACATATAAAAATTAATAGTGCTTTTGTACATGAAGAGTAGGAAGCTGGGAAAGAACTCAAAAAAACCAATTCCATTAGCTACAAAAATAAAATAAAATACTTAGGAATAAATTTAACCAAGGAAGTAAAAACTCTCTACAATGAAAACTATAAAACATTGATGAAAGAAGTTGAAGAGGATGCAAATAAATGAAACAATATCCCATGTTCATGGATTGAAACAATTAATATTGTTAAAATGTCCAGACTACCCAAAGTGATCTACAGAGTCAATGCAATTCCTATCAAAATTCTAATCTCATTCTTCACAGAAATAGAAAAAAAATCCTAAAATTCATGTGAAACTACAAGAGAGCCTGAATGGCCAAGCGGTTTTGATCAAAAAGAACAAAGTGGGAGGTATCACATTACCTGATTTCAAAATATGCTACAAAACTATAGTAGCGAAAACATTATCATATTGGCATAAATATAGACACATAGACCAATGGAACAGAATAGAGAGCCCAGAAATAAATCCATGCACTTACAGCCTACTGATTTTTGACAAAGGTGCCAAGAATACATGATGGGTAAAATACAGACTTTTCAATAAATGGTGCTGGGAAAACTGGATATCCATATGCAAAAAAAAAAATAATAATAATAAGATAAAAGAAAGAGAAACTTGACCCCTATTTCTCACCACATACAAAAATCAACTTAAAATGAATTAAAGATTTAAATATAAGACCAAAAACTATCAAATTACTAGAAGAAAACATAGGGGAAATGCCATATCACATCAGTTTGCGTTTTTTAAACAAGATCTTAAAAGCATAAGCAACAAAAGCAAAAATAAACAAATGGGACTATATCAAACTAAAAAGCTTCTGTACAGCAAGCAATAAATAGAGTGAAGAGGTAACCTACAAAATATAAGAAAATTCAACACCTGTGAAAAGAAGGGAAAAAATTAGAAGTATTTTCAAATTACACATCTGACAAGGGTTAATATCCAGAATGTATAAGGTATTCAAACAATTCAGTTGCATACAATATTAATGATAACATTTTTAAATGGGCAAAATACATGAAAAAATATTTCTCAAAGAAGACATATAAATGACCAGTGGGTATGTGAAAAAAATGCTTAACATCACTAACCATCAGGGATATGCAAATTAAAACCACAATGAGATATCACTTTATTCCAGTTAGAATGGCTATTATAAAAATAAAAATAAATAAATAAATAAAAAATAAAAAGAAACTAACAAATACTGGTGATGAAGTAAAGAAATGGCAACTCTTACACACTGCTGGTAGGAATGTAAATTAGTACAACCATTATGAAAAATAGTGTGATGCTTCCTTGAAAAATTAAAAATAGATCTACAATACAATCCAGCAGTGTCTCTACTATTTATATATCCAAATTACTTAAAATAAGTATACCAAAAAATCTGCACTTCCATGCAAGCCAAGACATGATATCAACCTAAATGAACATCAGTGGAGGAATAGATAAAGAAAATATGTTTATATACACAATGGAATACTATTCTGCAATAAAAAGCACAAAACCTTGTCACTTGCAACAACATAGATATGTCCAAAGACAATTATTTTAAATGAAATGAGCCAGGCACAGAAAATTCATATTACATGATCACACTCATGTGAGATTTTTAAAAGTTGATCTTAAAGAAGCTGTAAGTAGAATAGTAGTTAACAGAATCTGAAAAAAATAGCAAGGAAGGGGAGATGGAAAGAGATTGGTCAATGGATAGAATGATATTGTTAGGAGGAATAAGTTCTGGTGTTCTGTTGCACAGTGAGGTGACTATAGCTAATAATAATGCATTGTATATTTTAAATATCTAGAAAATAAGATTTTGAATGTTCTAACCAAAAAGATAAATGTTTAAGGTGATACATATCTAATATGTACACAGTAATTGTACATATTTATGAGATACAGCAGGCTGCTTTGCATACATGTATCAAAGGATCACATTGTATCTCAAAAATATGTACAATTACTGCGTCCATTTCAAAAACAAAATATAACACTTCTCCCTACACATTTCAATCTGCAAGACACATTTTACTCATGTGAACATTTTAGATCATAATGATTAATGATCACATTTGAAGCTAAAATAGCCTGTCAGTGCTGGGTGTGGTGATACACACCTGTAATCTTAGCACTTTGGAAGGCCAGGGCAAGACTGCTTGAGCTCAGGAGTTTAAGACCAGCCTGGACAACATAGCAAGACCCTATCTCTCCAAAAATAAAAAATAAAAATTAGCTGGACATGATGGTGAATACCTGTAGTCCCAGCTACTGAGGAGGCTGAGGTGGAATGATCACCTGAGCTTAGGGGATCAAGGCTTCAGTAAGCTATGATTGCATCACCGCCCTCTAGGTTGAGAGACTGAGCAAGACCCTGTCCCAAGAAAATAAGACAGCCTGACAGCTCTAAAATTTTTTCTTAATGTTTGCATATTCCCACTGATCTTTGAACATTTGAGGCAAATAATGTGCGATTGGTAACTGCTTTTGTCAACTATAAAATTAGAAAATAAATACTTGAAGTTATGAATATTTTTCTTAATCCTCAGACCGTATCATTTTTACTTGGCATATAGCTATGTGGTGCTTTGTGCCTCTATATGTCTTCAGTTAATGTTCTTTCCCCTTTAAGAAAGCTAAAATGGATTACAACATACCTTTTCCCCATCATGAAGCCAGAAAAGCTTGGAAAACAAAAAAATTCAAATGAGAAAGTAAAAAAGATGATTATGTTCCAATATTCCCTGAATAAGGCAAGGTTGGGTATCTAAGAAGTAAGAAATTCCCAGCTTACAGACACACACACACATACACAGCGAGAGTGTGTGAGAGAGAGAGAGAGAGCGCGCACAAGATATCGGACATGGTTTGGATTTGTGCTCCCCGCCAAATCTCACGTCCACTTGTAATCCCAGTGTTGGAGATGGGGCCTGGTGGGAGGTGATTGGATCATCAGGGTAGATTTGTCTCTTTGGTGTCATTCTCATGACAGAGTTCTCACAAGATCTGGTTGTTTAGAAGTGTGTGGCACCTCCCCACCACCCTGTCTTATTCTATCTCCAGTAGGACATGCCAGTTTCCCCTTGGCCTTCTGCCAAGATTGTAAGTTTCCTGAGGTCTCCCCAGAAGCAGAAGCCACTATGCTTCCTGTACAGCACGTGGAACTGTGTGCCAATTAAACCTCTTTCCTTTATAAATTACCCAGTCTCAGTATTTCTTTATAGCAATGTGAGAATGGACTAATACAACAACTGTATCTTAGAAATAACCAAAAGGAAGAAGCAGCACAGAATTGGTAAAGTGGGCAGGTGCTGTCTGCTTGGAAATGGGAGGATAGTGGAATAAATTAAATGACAATGAGGCAGATCAGAGGAATAAAATAGTATGAAGTACGGATGTTCAAATTAAGAGTGCAGAAACAGAAGAAAAGTGCAGAACTAAGCATAAGAATTTCACAATCTTTTTTTTAAATCACTAATTCATCTTCATTGATATTTTGACATCATGACTTCTAGGACATGAAGAAGTATCTGAGAGCAATGGGAGATTAAGCTTTTAAATATCCAAATATTTTAAATAACTTTGTATAACTCTATGCAGAAAACATTCTGATATTGTATAAGCTGTGTCTTTTTTTTTTTTTGAGATGGAGTCTCGCTCTGTCACCCAGGCTGGAGTGCAGTGGTGCAGTCTCAGCTCACTGCAAGCTCCGCCTCCTGGGGTCATGCCATTCTTCTACCTCAGCCTCCTGAGTAGCTGGGACTACAGGCACCCGCCACCACACCTGGCTAATTTTTTGTATTTTAGTAGAGATGGGGTTTCACCATAGTAGCCAGAATGGTCTCAATCTTCTGACCTTGTGATCCGCCCGCCTCGGCCTCCCAAAATACAGGCGTGAGCCACCACGCCTGGCCATAAGCTGTGTCTTATACACAGGTTTAAGCTTGTGCTTTGCTAAGTTTAAGAAGCTTAGTGACAGTGATGTATAACTACCTAACATGTAACATGGGCCAACATAAGCCCATCTTACTCTTCCAACACCATCCTAAAGTGAGCAGGAGATGAAACACATGACTCACTGAGGATTAGGCAGATCAGATGGCAAGAAGATAACATGGGCTAACAAGAGCAATATTTTCTGATCTGATCTGAAAGAAAAATCACCTTATATATCTGTTTCCCCAGGTTTGTGCTTCACTCATTGGAAACAGCAGTTAGTATATCACTTTAAGCCTACTAACACACCCTAATCATTGCTATTCAGCTGAAACACAATTTGAAGGATAAGGAACAAGTCCTTGGCTTGGTAGGTCTAGTCTCTCTCAAGAAAAAAAGAATTATTAGTGAATGCTCCTGCCCTTTACCCAAACTCCTACCACAAAAGTCTGGAGAAGCTCTTATTCTTCTCTGGTACCACAGGTCAACTTGTGTGTCTTAATAAGCTGTGTTTTGTCTGCCCTTCATGGTTCTTTCTCCACATCACCCTAATGCCGATATAGGTCAAAGAAACGAAACTTTTTATAGGGGCATAAATATGGCACCAAAATTGTGCCTTCCCACAGGGCAGTCTCGTCTTATCCCCTTCTTGCAGTAGACCATAACAGAGGATAACTCCAACTCTGGAATTATAACTTACCAACTTAGAAACTTTGTATTCCCTAACTGTGGCTTTAATACAGTATTTTCTTAATATTACTAGGTAAACAACCCAATGCCTAGATTTACATTGTGCCCCTCTCCCAGCCTCCAATACATGTACACATATACAAACATACTAATATATTTTAAAATCTCTAAAACTTATGAATTAAACATTTTTAAAAGCCTTTTACTTGAATGTGAATAGTCAATTTGTTGCTCATTTTAGAAATTATTACCTAACATTTACTGAATAACACATGTGTGCCAGGCACCGTTCCTAATGTTTCCCCTGCATTATCTCATGTAATCCTCATGAAAACGCTCCAAAAGGGAGGTATTATAATCATCCCCCACTTTACAGAGGTGAAAATGAGGCACCAAGAAGTGAAATAGCCTGCTCAGAATCAGACAAGCTAAAAAATACTACAGCCTGTGTTGAAATCTTGGCAATCTGACTCCAGAACCCAATCCTAATCACCAGGTAACATCCTCTGAAGAAACAAGTGAGAATGACTAACATATTCAAAAACCACAAACATTAAGTATTCTTGATCCATGTTAGTTGCTTTGACTACAAAACACAACGGTAAAATTGAATGTTCCCAGATTATTTTGTCAAATCAAACAAATCAATGAAAAAGTGAATGTCCCTCACCATGGCAAGCACTCCAGCTTCCCTAAGGAATGTGTTCTCTCTTGGCTGTAGAAAATCAGGCATTACGTTGTTGGTGGCAGGCCAACACTCAAGCAACTGAGCTATCTGAAGGCTTTTGCCATGACCATGGCAACCCTCACGGTCCAGCAGCGACACACCTGCCTACTACGATCAAGACAAGAACATTTTCAGCTAGCTAAGGAGCTATATATCTCTGCAAATAGTGATTTCAGCAAAATGGTTCATCTCCAAGTTGTAACCCAGCTTTCCAGGTGGGAACATGTAAGCCATTTGATGGCTATTCTTCAGGAATAAAAGAACAGAGAAAGAAAAGGATAGAAAGAAACACTTCCAAATGACACAAAAGGGATTTAGTTTTATTTCTCTAAGACTCTTTCAAATAAAGCTAAAACGGAGAGTACATGTTTTTGTTTTTTAGTTTATCCAATTTATTTTTTAGCAGTTCAAGACATTTTTATTAAATCATTGGCAAGTTAAAGTATGTCATCATTAAATCTTTTAAAACGCCTTCACAACTCCCAGGGCAATGACTTTCTCATTTGAATGAACATGAGAATCGCCCAAATAGTTATTTATAAAGCAGATTGCAGGGTCCGTCTTTTTTGAAGAGTATGATTCTTTAAGGGTAATTGAGAGCCTACATAGTACCGAATTTGGCATTTGGATTTACTTTTTTATGACATTTCAAATTTTAATGACCTTTTTCTCTTTTTAAGTTATTGATTAGTGTTCTTAATCTCCCTCAATGTTGACCTAGTTTCTTATTTCCATAAAGTGTAAGATGCATATATACATTGGCACTCACATTAATAGGTAATTGCTCAAAAGCCAAAGATGCAATTACCATACCTCCATGTTTTCCTACTTCAAAGAGATGCTTTCTATACACCATGCTTTCCTTTTGGACACTTGCATGGCATTTATAATTAGATAAAGAGTTCGAATTGGTCCGTGAGGCTATGTGGAGAGCCTGTCCAGCAGCTGAAGCAGAGTCACCATGTTTCGGAAGACAGAGAATGGTGGAGACCCAGATACAAGTGGGAGAACAGATTCTGAAATCTTATTTTCCACAAGGAAGAGAGGGAAGGGAGAGAACTAGTGAAGGCATCCACTTGTGCTCGAGGGAGCCCCTCACAACAGGACGGTGTAACATACAGGTGAAGAACACGGCGTCTGGTGTCTGATGTCACTACTCAGTGTGTGACCTCACCTCACTATGCTTTAATTTTCGCGTGTGACAAAGGGATAGTCAAAGGACCTATCTGACAGGGATGCTGTGAGGATAAAATGCACTGGCACATGAAGAGTAGTAAGTGGCATACCTGGAACTATGGAAGTGATAATTATTGTGACTACTGCCATTAAAGAGAAGGAATGGGAGGATTTCAAACACCAAAGTTTTGCCTGAACAAAGTTAGAAATTATATCGTTCACCGTTCAGCTGCACTCTTAAACCTCTCATTGTTGACAAAGAATCTGTCCTTGACCAAGTTTTAAGCAGGCTCCTCACTCTGAGTTTTTTTTGTTTGTTTGTTTGTTTTTCCTGAGACAGAGTCTCACTCTGTGTCACCCAGTCTGGAGGGCAGTGGTGCAATCTCAGCTCACTACAACTTCCACCTCCCAGGTTCAAGCGATTCTCCTGCCTCAGCCTCATGAGTAGCTGGGATTACAGGCGCACGTCACCACACCCAGCTAATTTCTGTATTTTTAGTAGAGATAGGTTTTGCCATGTTGCCCAGGCTGGTCCCAAACTCCTGACCTCAAGTGATCCACCTGCCTTGGCCCCTCAAGGTGCTGGGATTACAGGCATGAGCCATTGTGCCAGCCTGTGAGCCCTTTTCTTGACTAAAACTTGTCCTTGGTTTGTTAAGCATAGTTTTAACAAAGAATCCAGTTGTCCTAGTTTTAACAAGAATCCTCCTAAAGCCAGTTTAGCAAAAATACCTCTAACCCTTGATATCCAATAAAGTTTCTGATTCCCCACCCTTTGTAACTAAGCTCCTCCTAATATTTCCATTTAATGACTCCCTCACTCTGTCCATTTGCTATAAATCCCCAGGTGTCCTTGTACTCAGAGTTGAATTCAATCTCTCCTGCGTTGCGATAGTCTTGACACCTACTTCAATAGTCTTGAAAAAAGTCCTTTTTCTCTATTTAACTCTGTCTGGTGTAAGTTTTCTTTTACATTTGCCAGGGTAAAATCAATACTCTATTTGGAAAGTATCTGACTGGCATAAAAGGGGAGAGAAAGAGGGACAAAAAGCACCCCTCAACCTCTCCTTGTCATCCCAAGTCTCTCCCACCCTGGTCACTGGCGCCTGGTCAAATAGCTTCAAATATAAATGACAGAAGTCACTGAAATTTACATAAAGTATAATTCATCAACCATCACACTGAAATTTCTTAAAACTGAGAAAGCATGGGAAAAGGGGCAAGAAATGGGATACCAGACCCGTTGAAGTAGAGGAGAGAGTCTATTATGAGGAAAATGGGGACCAGCAGGGAGGCTGAAACACAAATAGCCCTTTACAATGTTGTCAAAGTGATCCATATCATAGAAATATCTTTATTGTGCATACTTTATCAGGAACATTTTTCATTTTACATATACCCCTTTTTTACAGAAATACACAACAAAATTACTGAAGTAGTACAAATAACCTTTCAATGTCATCTAATAAATGATATGACTTTTGTTCAGATTGTTCACTCATAAATATTTATAACTTTGTCATTGATAACTTCCTTCTTTCTCTTTTCACCTCTTTGGCCTCTCATCTTTCCCAAGCGTAGTGAATAGCGTTTATTTTACCTTTACTTTTAACTCTGGACACAGCACTTTTCTAGTAAAAGATGTCCCTCTCCCATGAGATTACAGGCCTTTGGGAGGCTGAGGTGGGCAGATCACGAGGTCAGGAGTTTGAGACCAGCCTGACCAACATGGTGAAACCCCATCTCTACTAAAAATACAAAAATTAGCTGGGCACAGTGGCACACACCTGTAATCACAGCTATTTATGAGGCTGAAGCAGGAGAATTACTTGAACCCAGGAGGCAGAGGTTGCAGTGAGCTGAGATCACACCATTGCACTCCAGCCTGGGCAACAGAGCAAGACGTCGTCTCAACAAAAAAAAAAAAAAAAAAAGAGAGAGAGAGAGATTAC
This sequence comes from Macaca nemestrina, assembly GCF_043159975.1. Classification (NCBI taxonomy): domain Eukaryota; kingdom Metazoa; phylum Chordata; class Mammalia; order Primates; family Cercopithecidae; genus Macaca; species Macaca nemestrina. The sequence continues at coordinate 30,052,969 of NC_092127.1, forward strand.
AGGCTTATTACTGTTTTCATATATTTAAGCACACTCTCTTATTTCATTTTCTGTTGTCATAACAGAATGCCTGAGACTGGGTAATTTTCTCTCTGCCTGACCATCTTCAAGTTGAGACATTGGTCTTTTCCTGCCCTTAGACATGGACTCAGATTGGAACTACACTATCAACCCTCCTGGTTTTCAGACCTTCAAATTCTGACTAAAACTGCACCATCAGCTCTTCTGGGTCCCCAGTTCACCCCCTTCAGCTCCCAGACTTCTGAGCCTTCACAGTCAAGTGAGCCAATGCCTTACAGTAAGTCTCTTTCCCAGTCCCACCTCCCTGTCTTAATCACTTGGTCTATTCTTGCCCTCCCTCTTCTCTGGCTGTTCTCTCCACTCCTTTCTGCCACACATATCCTCTATTATATGAAATACAATTACTCAAACTGCAGTGTGCATAAAAAATACTTGGGGTAGGAAAGACCTTGTTTAACATGTAGGTTCATGGGCTCCATATCTAAGTTGTGCCTCAAAGTAGTGAATCTAAATGCACTAAAATCTGTTATTACACTTTGAAACATTGTGTTCTGCTCTGAAAGGTACACACTGCAGTCATCTCTCAGGCAACAATGCCGCTGCCTCTAAGAGGCAAGTTTAAAATCATCTATTTTTCTGCGTACGCCTTTTAGTTTCCCTGTATACCCTAAGCATCTTATCAATGTAAAATATAGCTAAAAAAATTTTCACCAAATTCACATTTAGAAAAAAGAATGTACCTTATACTCAAATATGAAGGGCTCTCTAAATTTCTTTATTTTGAGCCCTAAAGTACTGTTTGAGGAAGAAAATTAGCCAGAAATAACCACAATGATAGTTTTTAATTCCTATCAAGTCATCTGACATAAAAAGAGGGAGAAATTCTTCTTTTTGATAAAAAGAAAAATTTCACAGATTTAATAATTATTATTTGAGTATAAATTCACAATAAGAATTGCTGGATGCTGTTATACACTAACTTTTTAAAGATTTCTGGCTAAACACAGTGGCTCGGAGGGCATGTCACTCACACCTATAATCACAACACTTTGGGAGGCTGAGGCAGGCAAATTACTTGAAGCCAGGAGTTTGAGACCAGCCTGGCCAACATGGCAAAACCCCATCTCTACTAAAAATACAAAAATTAGTTGGGTGTGGTGGCTCATGCCTGTAATCCCAGCTACTCAGAAGGCTGAGGCACGAGAACCACTTGGAACCCAAGAGGCGGAGGTTGCAGGGCGCAGAGATCATGCCACTTTGAGTGATAGAGCCAGACTCTGTCTCAAAAAAATAAACAAAGTTTTCTTTAAAAGTAATACATAAAATAATTACATTTTAGAGATCACCTACACTCAACAGACTAGAATAAAAAAAAATCTGTCCTAATACTCTGTGAGGAGCCATGGTGGCTTGGGATACAATTTTTTATGACAGCACCAATATATATGGTTTGGCTGTGTCCCCACCCAAATCTCATCTTGAATTGTAGCTCCCATAATTCCCACGTGTTGAGGGAGAAACCTGGTTGGAGATAACTGAATCATGGGGGTGGTTTCCCCCATCCTGTTCTTGTGGTAGAGAATAAGTCTCACGAGATCTGATGATTTTATAAGGGGTTTCCCCCTTGCACTTGGCTCTCATCCTCTCTTACTGCCACCATGTAAAGCGTGCCTGTAGCCTTGGGCCATGATTGTGAGGCCTCCCCAGCCACGTGGAATGGTGAGTCCATTAAACCTCCTTTTCTTTATAAATTACCCAGTCACAGGTATGTCTTTATCAGCAGTGTGAAAACAGAGTAATACAAGTGCCAAACACAAAAACACAGTACTGTTTCTCAACTTGGAATTCAAGACGTTGGGCTCTGCAAAACTGTTTTCAATGATTCAAAAGTGTGTCTATTGATGATAAAGACAGATATTAAAGACGAGGGGAAATGTCTCAATAACATTTTTGCATAAAAGGCAAGTGGAAAAAAGTGTTATTTCTAAATTAATGCCATATTTGATTTTTAGGAACAAATAGATGATATATATGAAATGTTTGCTATGGGCCAGCCATACCTTCTTCCTAACACCTCAATTCAACCACACAATTAATTGTGAAGAGAGCACTAATTGTCCCCAATACAAAGATGAGGAAATGGAAGTGCTGAGAGGCTAGTTATTTACCAAAGTCATTCCACAGGATGAGGCAGAGCTAGGATTTGAACTCAGACATATGCATTTAGAGTGTACAGAACGAAAAGGCTAAATGTGTTTTTCTAATTCATTCATGCAGAGAGAGCCTCTTTCTATTTCCCATAAAGGTGTTATGTAAACGATCAGTCCTGAGAGCCGCCCCCCTGCCCACACACACACCCCTGTAATTAATCATAAATGCAATATTATAGTTACATATTATGCTCAGTTTTGCCACATTCCTGAAAGGTTACATATTCCCATCAACCGGATAAATTTTTTTGGAGCTTCTCATCAGGAAAATGAGGAAACCAGAGGATATATGATATTTTCTCCATAAAGTGAATTTTACTCAATGAAGATATTCTTGTATCAGCTGCTAAGAAAATAATGTTTACTCACAGCCTTATAAGAAAAGCAGAGGACAAAAGAAATCTATAAAACATAACCAGAACATTGTTTTTAATAATTTTTAACATTTAATTTGATCCAGTTTCTCTCCAATGCACTGCTCGTAGGTAAATTTTGATGAGGTGAATTTCATTCAGGAATTTGCAACATCTATTTTCTGTCTGTAAGAGGCAGTAGAGTATAGTGTACACAGACTTTGGTCTTAGATTACCCTGGATTCTAATCCTGACCCTGTTTCTTAGGTGAGTAAATAACTCTGGGAAAGTTACTTAACCTGTCAATGTCCTCATTAGGAAACTGGGGACAGTAATAGTACTTTCCGGAGAGATTTGGTGAAAGTATTTAGTGAATTTAAACGTGCCAAACACTTGGTAGGCACTATGTAAGTATAAACCAATATGCTTATTTAGTCTAAGTAAAAACAGCTTTCAAATAGTCCAGAATAACATTATCTTTATTCCTACTATTCTTTTACAAGTCAAAAATTCAGGGAAAATGTCATTTACCATCTATCTCTCATTTTCCAACCTACGTGATGCACTTCCTTTCTAAAACAAAATTTCCTCCATTAGTTTTCTCTAACAGGCATTTGTCCTTGAAATACCTTTGTACCCACTGACTTCAAAGCAGTCTTGCCCTCTAGCATGGGTAATTAATTCTTCCTTTAAAAAAAGATGTTATAAAAATTTACTTCAGTTTGATTTTTCAATTTACTGCTTAAAAAAGTAAGACTGACTCTACAAGACTTCTTTTCAAATACTAAAATTAATTTTTATATAAGGAAAATAATACTAACAACATTACCCCTTAAACACACAGACACACATATACATATGCTCAAATCCTTCCTTTGAAAGTTAACATTCCCACCTGCCCAAACTAACTCTAGTATTCTGAGAACCAATCTTTTTTTGTTTTTTGTTTTTATCACTCTAACTTTAATAAATATTTTAGTATTATCTATTCTGGGAAAAAGAATTTTATTACAACCTCCTTCTTCTCTGCTTTTCACCCAAATTCTCAAATGATTTGTGTTATTTCTGATCAAGTTCTTAGCTATACATTCCACCTCTAAAATTTCCTCTGTCACTCTTCCATGTAATGTTCTTTTAGGAATTTACTTTTAGCAAAACCCAAACTCCCTTCTTTATTTTTATTTCTGTTGATTACTTGGGACCCTTCTATCTTCTTTCCTAACAGTGCTTAGTCCTTTTCTTCAACCCTTAACAAAGTTTCTATCTTAGCCCCCGATCATCTCTCATCTGATCTTCTGATCTTCCTGATTCTGTACAGAAATAACACTTTATCAGGGCTTTAAACATCACCACTATGTTGACTGACTCTCAAGTCCAAGTATTATCAAAGCTCCGGAGCCACTTCATCACTTGAATGTCAATTACCATCCTAAATCCCAAATGTTCAAACTCAACAAGTTCCCTCACTAAAAGAATATCCCTTCACTTTCTCCTATTTCCATTGCTACTCCCATTTCCTAGTCTCCAGATCTTCAAACCTATGAAAACTATCATCATCATCAAAGCAAAAATTGCACGGGATAAAATAATTAAAGAAGTAAAGAAGACTTTATTGGAGGCTATTGCAATGGGAAACAGAGGTCTGAACTCAAGTCTGCTGAAGCAAAGGGTGAGAGGGATTTTAAGTCCTGGTGTGATCTAGTAGAAAAGTACTGGAGGATGTTAGGAGGAAATCATAGGCCATCTGAGTTTACTGACTGGCTTTATCCAAAAAAGAATAAGCTTCTCATAACTTTATAACAGGAGGTAGTTATGCAAATTGGAGCAAGGCACCTACCCTCCCAAGAAACTGGGAGATGGGGCACTATCTTCAATGATGACTATATTTCAAAAAGTCCTTGACAAACTTTCTGGGTTGTAAAAATGAGGAAAAAAGGGCTATCAAAAATATTTACATTGAAAACTTATCTTAATCACACCCCTAATTAGATATGGTAAGAGGCAAAGGATAGACGGTAGGAATTAAATGAGTAGGAGTTTAGATCTGTTCTAATGTGTTTGACAGACTGAGGATTATCAAGGAAAAATGAGTTCTGAATGGGAAAATGATGTTTGTTTCTTAAGGAAAAATAATAATCAAGAACAAGCAATAGGACCTGAATGCAATATGTGGGACCACCCTCTTAGTACAACAGCTTTTGGGGGACCTTAAAGCTATATCAGGGCAACACTTTCTTTAACAGCTGGTCATGAAAGGCAGTAGGTGTTCTCTGCTTGCCAGAGGGAGAAGAATGGCAGGAGTTGATTGTCCAGAGGCAGGAAGCAGCAGTGTCCGCTGTAGTTCACAGGGAATAAGAGTCAGTGGCCTAGGGGAAGCGGGTGGCTGCATAAAAATATTGGCCCAGCCAATATTTTAAAAATATATTCCTTTAGATGTGTTTTCATATTTTTTAATTTGGCACTGTTTTCATCTTTTCAAAGTGGAAGAAAATTACCTTGACTTAAACCTAAACAAATAGAAAGATTTTTGGCTGCCAATAGATGAGGCTGTTAAATTTTAGTGTTATTCCTTTATTTGTTGACTTCATTTGCTGGTAGTTGCTACTTCTGTGCACTTCTATTTACACAATGTAAATAACAGGATATGATAATACACATGGCACTTAACTGTGTGTGATGTCATGTTTAAATAGCTCTGTTTATTACTGGCACCCAAAAAATGGCCCAGAATGCTTGGAAGCTGTTAAGAAAATAAGACAATCTTTACCATAACCCATATAACCAGAGCATCAGGATTCCAAGCAAAAAGAGAAAGGAGACAGCTTTGGAAGTTCAAACTTCTGCCACAGGCAAAGGGTGCATGATTCTCTGAAAACGAATTTCAGAGAAGAGGAAACAGGACCAGAACAAGTACACTGCCCTGACAAATGACCAGCACACCACAGAGAAAACCATGTGAGTCTAAACAGAGCAGCATTTGTTCTGTCCCTTTAAATCCTGTCCGAAGCCCCTGAGGTAACTTATCAACAAAGACCCCAGAGAGCATTTTACTAGAGTTTGCATAAATGAAACTATTTTTCCTTCAACAAACAAAATGCAAATATTTCTTTAACCCCATCTGTTATGATCCACCAAACCCTCAACTCTGGCCCAGATAATCCTCTGCTGTAAATCTCTTCCATGCATTCCTACCTCCATTCCTACCTCCATTCCTACCGCCATTGTTTGTTCAGGATTTTTGACTGGTCTATCTCATCTAAAGCTCACTCTTTTCTTTTTTTTTTTTTCTTTTTTTTTTTTTTTTTTTTTTAGACAGGGTCTCACTCTGTTGCCCAGGCTTCAGTGCAGAGGCAGGATCTCGGCTCACTACAACCTCCGCCTCCCGGGTTCAAGCAATTTTCATGCCTCAGCCTCCCGAGTAGCTGGGATTACAGGCGCCTGCCACCACAATCAGCTAATTTTTGTCATTTTAGTAGAGACGGAGTTTCACCATGTTGGCCAGGCTGTTCTCAAACTCCTGACCTCAGGTGATCTGCCCACCTTGGCCTCCCAAAGTCCTGAAATTACAGGCGTGAGCCACTGCACGCAGCTCATTTTCAAGGCTCTGTTTATATATCACTCTGGGTAAAGCCTTCTTCTATTAGTGAACCTGAAAAACTTTCTTCCTCCCCTAAACTCCTAGAAAATTTTGTTAGTAATCTTGTGAAAGTGTCTTTCTTATTGTCTTAAGTTATTGTTTAAATAGAGATATATCTAACTAGCACTTTTTTAATGTGTCTCATAAACATCCTCAAAACATATGGCCCTCTGCCTTTAAAGAGTTTATAATGGACAAGCTCCTTTGGGTCAGAGCCATGCTTTGCATCTTTGCACCCACCTTTTGTCTCTAGACTTTTGATGCACTGATAATACACCAGATGATCATCAGCTTCTGGGAGTGGCAAATGTTAATAAACCAGATAATCCCTTCCTCCCTCCAACTCAACACCTAATTTATTTTAGACAGATAAAAATAAATCCGGGCACGGTGGCTCACGCCTGTAATCCCAGCACTTTGGGAGGCCACGGTGGGCAGATCACGAGGTCAGGAAACTGAAACCATCCTGGCTAACACAGTGAAATCCTGTCTCTATTAAAAATACAAAAAATTAGCCAGGCATGGTGGCGGGTGCCTGTAGTCCCAGCTACTTGGGATGCTGAGGCAAGAGAATAGTGGGAACCTGGGAGGCAAAGCTTGCAATGAGCTGAGATCGTGCCACTGCACTCTAGCCTAGGCAACAGAGCGAGACTCCCTCTCAAAAATGAATGAATGAATGAATGAATGAATAAATAAATAAATAAATAAATAAATCCTATTTTTAAAGATTTCCCGAGGATAAATTTTCCTCTTTTTTTTTTTTAACTGAGAAGAAATTTCACTCTTTTTGCCCAGGCTGGAGTGCAATGCATGATCTCACCTCACTGCAACCTCCGCCTCCTGGGTTCAAGCAATCCTCCTGCCTCAGCTTCCTGAGTAGCTGGGATTACAGGTGCCCACCACCATGCCTGGCTAATTGTTTTATTTTTAGTACAGACAGGGTTTCACCATGTTGGCCAGGCTGGTCTCAAACTCCTGACATCAGGTGAGCCACCCACCTTGGCCTCCCAAATTGCTGGGATTACAGGCGTGAGCCACCATGCCTGGCCCAAAATCATGTGTAAAGCCTCTTCTGAACTATGTGATTCATTTGAAAATTATCTCCAGAGTTGCAAACAAGATGGCCAAATAGGAAAAGCTCCAGTCTGCAGTTCCCAGTGATATCAAAGCAGAAGGTGGGTGATTTCTACATTTACAACTGAGGTACCTGGCTCACCTTATTGGGACTGGTTAGACAGTGGATGCAGTCCACAGAGGGCAAGCCGAAGCGGGGGGGTGGGGGGCACTGCCTCACCTAGGAAGTGCAAGGGATCAGGGAAATCCCTCCCTTGGCCAAGGGAAGCAATGAGCGACTGTGCCGTGAGGAACGGTGCACACTGGCCCAGACATTACACTTTTCCCACAGTCTTCACAACCCACAGACCAGGAGATCCCCTCAGGTGCCTATACAAACAGAGCCCTGGGTTTCAACCACAAAACTGGGTGGCTGTTTGGGCAGACACTGAGCTAGTTGCAGGAGTTTTTTTCATAACCCAATAGCACCTGGAATACCAGCGAGACAGAACCACTAGAAAAGGGACTGAAGCCAGGGAGCCAAGGGGTCTAGCTCAGCAGATCCCAGCCCCACAGAGCCCAGCAAGCTAAGATCCACTGGCCTGAAATTCTCACTGCCAGCACAGCAGTCTGAAGTCAACCTGGGACACTTGAGCTTGGTGGGGGGAGGGGTATCTGCCATTACTGAGGCTTGAGGGGTGATTTTTCCCTCACATTGTAAACAAAGCCACCCCACCAGGAAGTTTGAACTGGGCAAAGCCCACCGCAGCTCTGCAAAACCACTGTAGCCAGACTGCCTCTCTAGATTCCTCCTCTCTGGGTAAGGCATCTCTGAAAGAAAGGAAGCAGCCCCAGTCAGGGGCTTTTAGATAAAACTCCCATCTCCCCGGGACAGAGCGCCTGGGGGAAGGGGCGGCTGTGGGCGCAGCTTCAGCACACTGCCCAATGGCTCTGAAGAGAGCAGCGGATCTCCCAGCACAGCACTCAAGCTCTGCTAAGGGACAATCTCTTCAAGTGGGACCCTGACACCCATGCCTCCTCACTGGGAGACACCTCCCAGCAGGGGTCGACAGACACCTCATACAGAAGAGCTCTGGCTGGCATCTGGCAGGCATCTGGCAGGTGCCCCTCTGGGATGAAGCTTCCAGAGGAAGGAACAAGTAGCAATCTTTGCTGTTTTGCAGCATCTGCTAGTGATACCCTGGCAAACAGGGTCTGCAGTGGACCTCCAGCAAATTCCAGCAGATGGGGGCCTGTTAGAAGGAAAACTAACAAACAGAAAGAAAGAGCACCAACATCAACAAAAAGGATGTCCACACAGGAACTCCATCTGAAGGTCACCAACATCAAAGACCAAAGGTAGATAAATCCATGAATATGAGGAAAACCAGCACAAAAAGGCTGAAAATTCCAAAATCCAGAATGCCTTTTCTCCCCCAAAGGATCACAACTCCTCACCAGCAAGGGAACAAAACCGGACGAAGAATGAGTTTCACGAATTGACAGAAGAAGGCTTCAGAAGGTGAGTAATAACAAACTCCTCCAAGCTAAAAGAGCATGTTCTAACCCAATGCAAGGGAGTTAAGAACCTTCCAAAAAGGTTAGATGAATTGCTAACTAGAATAACCAGTTTAGAGAAGAACATAAATGAACTGATGGAACTGAAAAACACAGCACGAGAACACTGTGAAGCATACACAAGTTATAAATAGCCCAATCGATCAAGTGGAAGAAAGGCTATCAGAGATTGCAGATCAACTTAATGAAATAAAGTGTGAAGACAAGATTACAGAAGAAAGAATGAAAAGGAATGAAGAAAGCCTCCAAGAAATATGGGAGTATGTGAAAAGACCAAACCTACATTTGATTGGTGTACCTCAAAGTGACGAGGAGAATGGAACCAAGTTGGAAAATACCCTTCAGAATATTATCCAGGAGAAATTCCTCAACCGAGCAAGATAGGCCAACATTCAAATTCAGGAAATACAGAGAACACCACAAATATAGACCTTGAGAAGAGCAACCCCAAAACACATAATTGTCAGATTCACCAGGGTTGAAATAAAGGAAAATATGTTCAGGGCAGCCAGAGAGGAAGATCAGGTTACCCACAAAGGGATGCCCAACAGACTAACAGTGGATCTCCTTGCAGAAACCCTACAAGCCAGAAGAGGGGGGACCAATATTCACAATTCTTAAAGAAAAGAATTTTTAACCCAGAATTTCATATCCAGCCAAACTAAGCCTCATAAGTGAAGGAGAAATAAAATCCTTTACAGACAAGCAAACGCTGAGAGATTTTGTCAACACCAAGCCTGCCTTACAAGAGCTCCTGAAGGAAGCACTAAATATGGAAAGAAAAAACCGGTACCAGCCACTGCAAAAACATACCAAATTGTAAAGCCCATCAACACTATGAAGAAACTGCATCAACTAATGGGCAAAATAACCAGCAAGCATCATAATGACAGGCTCAAATTCACATACAACAATATTAACCTTAAGTGTAGATAGCCTAAATGACCCAATTAAAAGACACAGACTGGCAAAATGGATAAAGAGTCAAGACCCATCAGTGTGCTGTATTCAGGAGACTCATCTCACATGCAAAGACACACATAGGCTCAAAATAAAGGGATGGAGGAATACTTACCAAGCAAATGGAAAGCAAAAAAAAAAAAAAAAAAAAAAAAAAAAGGCAGGGGTTACAATCCTAGTCTTCGATATAACAGACTTTAACCAAACAAAGATCAAAAAAGACAAAGAAGGCCATAACTTAATGGTAAAGGGATCAATGCAACAAGAAGAGCTAACTATCCTAAATATATATGCACCCAATGCAGGAGCACCCAGATTCATAAAGCAAATTCTTAGAGACCTACAAAGAGACTTAACTGCCACACAATAATAATGGGAGACTTTAACACCTCACTGTCAATATTACACAGATCAATGAGACAGAAAATTAACAAGGATATTCAGGACTTGAACTCAGCTCTGAACCAAGCAGACCTAATAGGCATCTACAAAACTCTCCATGCCAAATCAACAGCATATACATTCTTCTCAGCACCACATCACACTTATTCTAAAATTGACCATATAATTGGAAGTAAAACACTCCTCAGCAAATGCAAAAGGACGGAAATCATAACAAGCAGTCTCTCAGACCACAGTGGAATCAAATTAGAATTCAGGATTAAGAAACTCACTCAAAACCACATAACTACATGGAAACTGAACAACCTGTTCCTGAATGACTACTGGGTAAATAATGAAATTAAAGCAGAAATAAGTAAGTTCTTTGAAACCAATGAGAACAAAGAAACAACATGCCAGAATCTCTGGGACACAGCTAAAACAGTGTTTAGAGGGAAATTTATAGCACTAAATGCCCCACAGAAGAAAGCAGGAAAGATCTCAAATAGACACCCTGTGACATCACACTTAAAAGAACTAGAGAAGCGAAAGCAAACAAATTCAAAAGCTACCAGAAGACAAGAAATAACTAAGATAAGAGCAGAACCAAAGGAGACAGAGATACAAAAAACTCTTCAAAAAAATCAATGAATCCAGTAGCTGGTTTTTTGAAAAGATTAACAAAATAGACCACAAGCCAGACTAATAAAGAAGAAAAGAGAGAAGAATCAAGTAGACACAATAAAAACGATAAAGGGGATATCACCACTGATCTCACAGAAATACAAACTACCATCAGAGAATACTATAAACACCTCTACCCAAATAAACTAGAAAATCTAGAAGAAATTGATAAATTCCTGAACACATTAAACCCTCCCAAGAATAAACCAGAAAGAAGTCAAATCCCCGAATAGACAAGTAACAAGTTCTGAAATTGAGGCAGTAAACAATAGCCTATCAAACAAAAAAAGCCCAGGGTCAGACAGATGGAAAGGCTAATTCTACCAGAGGTACAAAAAGGAGCTGGTACCATCCCTTCTTAAACTATTCCAAATGATAGAAAAAGAGGGACTCCTCCCTAATTCATTGTATGAGGCCATCATCATCCTAATACCAAAACCTGGCAGAGAAACAACAAAAAAAGAAAATTTCAGGCTGAAATTTCAGGCTGATGAACATCGATGCAAAATCCTCAATAAAAATTAACAATCCAAATCCAGCAGCACATCAAAAAACTTATCCACCACGATCAAGTTGGCTTCATCCCCGGGATGCAAGGCTGGTTCAACATATGCAAATCAATAGACATAATCCACCACATAAACAGAACCAATGACAAAAACCACATGATTATCTCAATAGATGCAGAAAAGGCCTTTGATAAAATTCAACAGCCTTTCATGCTAAAAACTCTCAATAAGCTAGGTATTTATGGAATGTATCTCAAAATAATAAGAGCTATCTATGACAATTCCACAGCCAGTATCATACTGAATGGGAAAAAATTGGAAGCAGTCCCTTTGAAAACCAGCACAAGAAAAGGATGCCCTCTCTCACCACTCCTATTCAACATAGAATTAGAAGTTCTGGTCAAGGCAATCAGGCAAGAGGAAGAAATAAAGGGTATTCAAATAGGAAAAGAGAAAGTCAAAATATCTCTGTTTGCAGATGACATGAATACTATGCAGCCATAAAAAAGGATAAGTTTATATCCTTTGCAGGGGCATGAATGAAGCTGGAAACTATCCTCCTCAGCAAACTAACACACAAGAACAGAAAACCAAACACTGCATATTCTCACTCATACGTGGGAGTTGAACAATGAGAACACACGGACACAGGGAAAGGAACATAACACACTGGGGCCTTTCAGGGGGTAGGGGGGTAGGGGAGGGATAGCATTAGGAGAAATACCTAATGTAGGTGACGGGTTGATGGGTGCAGCAAACCACCATGGCATGTGTATACCTATGTAACAAACCTGCACGTTCTGTACATGTACCCCAGAACTTAAAGTATGATAATAATTTTTAAAAAAAATTATCTCCACAGTTGACCCAACTTTACCCCGCAACTCCCTGCATATCTAGGCCACATTTTCTCAAATTTCCCTAGCTTAGTGGTTCTTAACTGGGAGCAAATTTACCCCCCACCCAGCCCTATCCCCCAGAGAATATTTGGCAATGCCTGTAAACATTTTTGGTTTTCACACCTGGGAACATGCTCCTTGCATCTAGTTGGCAGAGGCCAGAAATGTTTCTCAACACCCTACAATGCACAAGATAGTCCTACCCAACAAAGAATAGTATGTCTCAATATGTCAGTAGTGCAGAGGCTGAGAACTCTAGCCCAGGTGAAAATAATCTCCCATTCTTCTAAATTCTTAGAGGACTTTTTTCCTCTCTTATGGGAACCTCTATTTTCTATTTTGAAATTTGGTAAGAAAGTACCAGGCCTTCATCAATTTCAATCTCCTTACTCTCGGTACTTAGCACCACGTTTTATGCTTTTGCCTAGTTCCAAAGAATGTCAGCAGATCCCCGGACAAAATAAAGGCAGAAATTCTTAAAATAATAATATCTAACATTCATGAAATGCTTGCTCCCTTTCAGATACCCTAAATGCTTAACAAGGATTGTCTCAATCCTCCAACAACTCTGTGTGGGAGGCACTGTTTTTTTCACAGATGGAAAAGCTGAAATATTAGAGAAGTATAGTAACCTGTTCAAAATTACACAGCTAATAAAGACCCAAGATTCAAATGCAAACACTGACTCCAGTGACCCTTTTGTGAACCAATGAACTGTACCATTAGTATTCTTCCTAATGCTTGGACCACAATCGTTGAGAACAGACCCCAGACCTTTGGTAACATAGTAAAGAAAAGTACACTTTCAAACAGAAGTAAATAAATGCTAGAAAGCATGTTTTCTCAGTATATTAACCAGATGAACAGTGCCAAAAAACAAAACTGATTTCTGATAAGCCACATCTATTATTTGTCTTCCATTTTCCACAAATTATGTTAAGCTCTGTGTATATAAAGACAAGCAAGACACAACCTCTAACCTAAAAGAATTCATGATGTATTAGGAGAGAGAGAAAAAAAAAAAAAAAAAAGAGAGAGATTCAACAATTTCAACCCAACAAGGCTGGTACTGTGTTAGACCTGTAAACAAGGTGTTATGGAGAACTGAATAGAATAGAAATATGTAACCTACCTCAGCCTGGGAAGGTAACACTGCAATTAACTCTTAATGGGGTACTAGACAATATGGAGGCTGTGTCGGCAGAGAGAAAAACAAAAAGACAATCCTATGAACCCATATGCTTTTCGTGAAGCTGCTAGTAATTCATCTGCCTAAGTAAAAAGTTAAGTATAAAGCACTAACAAGATAGAAACTTTAAAGAGAGGCAACAGTCACATGATGATGCACTTTGTGAAGCTGATTGATTGCAATCCTCAAGGCACTGGCATATTGCAAAAGGGTTTTTAAGCAGGAAAGTGGAGTGACATGGTCAGGTTTGCCCTTTTAAAAGATCTCTTGGACAGCAGAGTGGAATACATATTGGAAGGGCACAAGATTATAGGAAAGAAAACCAGTTAGGCATTTACTGTAGCAACACAGGCAAGAAACGGTAAGTGCCCGGACAGTGGCAGTGGAAATGAGAAGTTCTCTGTCAATAAACAGATGTTCCTTACCTGAGTTATTTTCTAAAATTTACAACCCAATACACCTCACCATCAAAACAAAGTACTTATGCACTCTCATAAATATCTTGTTCTTGAGCTGAACATGCAGCACTTCTGTGATTGTCCTTGGACTTCATGACAAAAAGCCTGGACCTTACTCTTTAAAATCCCATCAAAACAGCCTTTCACCAGAGGTGTTAATTTACAGTGGGTGAGATTTAGGATTTTTCAAAGAATAGTGAGAAATCAGCAACAAACACTAAATGCCCCCAACTTATACTAAAGAAATATTAAATGATACTTGATAAGGCAGAGTACAGCAGACATTATCCAGGACCATCACCGCAGGTATAGGGACAACAGCAATAGGATTTTGCAATGGAAGAGAGAGACTAGACTCAACTCTGAAAACATTATGGGAAAGTGGGAATTTATAGCCAAGAAGCAGGGTAGGGATCAGTGGATGGGAAATTACTAAGGGGAGGTATCGGGTAAAGGGGATTCTGGCTAAACATATTGAGACAGGAGGAAGAAACTAGGCGGATAGCTAGGGCAAAGAATCCTTGGCAAACTTCCCTTCTAACACAAAGCAGTCCAAGAAATCGCTTCTCTCCTAACAAGGAGAAGCCTGGAAGATCGGGCTGCCAAACATTGATAAGGAAGCAAACTCGGGCATAGCGTGGGGAGCTTCCTGGGTAATCCGCAAGCTTCACATATATACAGTGGATCCCAATAAGCACAGTGGGCCTTAGTAAGCACATTCTTTTCCTTTTTTGGACACACTCAGATAAGGAAGCTGGAAGCTTGCTTGGGGGATGCCTGCAGCTGCACTGGTAGAAAGGACTACCTTGGGCCTGGAGCGAGCAGGGGCTCACACCTGTAATCGAAGCACATTGGGAGGCCAAGGTGGGCGAATCACAAGGTCAACAGATCCAGACCATCCTGGCCAACATGGTGAAACCCCTTCTCTACTAAAAATACAAAAATTAGCTGGGCATGGTGGCTTGCGCCTGTAGTCCCAGCTACTCGGGAGGCTGAGGCAGGAGAATCGCTTGAACCCGGGAGGCAGAGGTTGCAGTGAGCCAAGATTGTGCCACTGCATTCCAGCCTGGCAATAGAGCGAGACTCCACCTCAGAATGAAAAAAAGAAAAGAAAAAAAGAAAGGACTACCTTGGGCCGGGGTGTTACACCCCACTTTTTAGCACATGTGTAGTAGGAAAAAGATAAGCAACACGGAGGAGCTTAGGCTAAGAACCTGCCTGTATAATAAAAGGTTGGTGGGGGCTGCTAGAGATCACGCTCTATGCAAATGACACACCTGGTCCTAACGGGATTTTCACACCCTATGTAGATAGATGCCCCCTCCCCACCAGCTCATTTATAAAAACCCTTGCATTTCACTGCAGAACAGCAACCCTTTTTGGGACCCCTGTCTGCAGCAGAGAGCTGTTTTCTTTCTTTCACCTATTAAGCTTCTGCTCCAACCTCACCCTTGGTGTGTCCATGTCTTTGATTTCCTCAACTGTGAGACAAAGAATATCTGGTGTCACCCCAGACAATGAGGCCGCTTTACTATCTAATAGGATTCTTGTTGAAGACAGTTCAAGGTGATCAGACATCACCTGGGGGATGGTGGAGGATGAGGAACCTGTTCAGATATTGGGGGTGATCAGATATCAAGTGGGGAGGAGTCTTGCTAAACTGACTTAGCAGTGTTCTTTTCTGGATTTTACAAAGAAATGCACAGATAAGCCTAGGAGACGTTTCAGGAGCTTAACTAAAGTTTGGTCAAGCAAAGAATTAACATTGGTTAAATGAATGATGTGATTTAACAACTTCTTTCTGAAAGTTCTCAACAGTGTTCAAACTAAATCCTTCATATTGTGGTTAAAGTTCATTCGGCCTTCTTTTGTGTTACTTGCTATATTTTAGAAGGCATGCATATATTTATCTACTTGGATTTTAGTTTTTTTGCAGCAATTTATTTTTAACCCCAAATTAAGAATTTTTACTTCTGAAAGCTTAATCCTTTAAAAAAAATACCAATTAGGGGGCGGAGCAAGATGGCCTAATAGGAACAGCTCCAGTCTCCAACTCCCAGCGCGAGCAACACAGAAGACCGGTGATTTCTGCAGTTTCAACTGAGGTACTGGGTTCATCTCACTAGGGAGTGCCGGACAATCAGTGCTGGTCAGCTGCTGCAGCCCGACCAGCGAGAGCTGAAGCAGGGTGAGGCATCGCCTCACCTGGGAAGCGCAAGGGGAAAGGGAATCCCTTTTCCTAGCCTGGGGAACTGAGACACACAACACCTGGAAAATCAGGTAACTGCCACCCCATTACTGCGCTTTAAGCAAACAGGCACACCAGGAGATTATATCCCACACCTGGCCGGGAGGGTCCCACGCCCACAGAGCCTCCCTCATTGCTAGCACAGCAGTCTACGATCTCGCGGCAAGGCAGCAGCGAGGCTGTGGGAGGGGCGCCTGCCATTGCTGAGGCTTAAGTAGGTAAACATAGCCGCTGGGAAGCTCGAACTGGGTGGAGCTCACAGCAGCTCAAGGAAACCTGCCTGTCTCTGTAGACTCCACCTCTGGGGACAGGGCACAGGAAACAACCACAAAAGCAGCAGAAACCTCTGCAGACGCAAATGACTCTGTCTGACAGCTTTGAAGAGAGCAGTGGATCTCCCAACATGGAGGTTGAGATCTGAGAAGGGACAGACTCCCTGCTCAAGTGGGTCCCTGACCCCTGAGTAGCCTAACTGGGAGACATCCCCCACTAGGGGCAGTCTGACACCCCACACCTCACAGGGTGGAGTACACCCCTGAGAGGAAGCCTCCAAAGCAAGAATCAGACAGGTACAGTCGCCGTTCAGCAATATTCAATCTTCTGCAGCATCTGCTGCTGACACCCAGGCAAACAGGGTCTGGAGTGGACCTCAAGCAATCTCCAACAGACCTACAGCTGAGGGTCCTGACTGTTAGAAGGAAAACTATCAAACAGGAAGGACACCTACACCAAAACCCCATCAGTACGTCACCGTCATCATCAAAGACCAGAGGCAGATAAAACCACAAAGATGGGGAAAAAGCAGGGCAGAAAAGCTGGAAATTCAAAAAATAAGAGCGCATCTCCCCCGGCAAAGGAGTGCAGCTCATCGCCAGCAATGGATCAAAGCTTGACGGAGAATGACTTTGACGAGATGAGAGAAGAAGGCTTCAGTCCATCAAACTTCTCAGAGCTAAAGGAGGAATTACGTACCCAGCGCAAAGAAACTAAAAATCTTGAAAAAAAAGTGGAAGAATTGATGCCTAGAGTAATTAATGCAGAGAAGGTCATAAACGAAATGAAAGAGATGAAAACCATGACACGAGAAATACGTGACAAATGCACAAGCTTCAGTAACCAACTCGATCAACTGGAAGAAAGAGTATCAGCGATTGAGGATCAAATGAAAAATGAAGTGAGAGGAGAAACCAAGAGAAAAAAGAAGAAAAAGAAATGAACAAAGCCTGCAAGAAGTATGGGATTATGTAAAAAGACCAAATCTACGTCTGATTGGGGTGCCTGAAAGTGAGGGGGAAAATGAAAGCAAGTTGGAAAATACTCTTCAGGATATCATCCAGGAGAACTTCCCCAACCTAGTAGGGCAGGCCAACATTCAAATCCAGGAAATACAGAGAACGCCACAAAGATACTCCTCGAGAAGAGCAACTCCAAGGCACATAATTGCCAGATTCACCAAAGTTGAAATGAAGGAAAAAATCTTAAGGGCAGCCAGAGAGAAAGGTCGGGTTACCCACAAAGGGAAGCCCATCAGACTAACAGCAGATCTCTCGGCAGAAACTCTACAAGCCAGAAGAGAGTGGGGGCCAATATTCAACATTCTTAAAGAGAGGAATTTTAAACCCAGAATTTCATATCCAGCCAAACTAAGTTTCATAAGTGAAAGAGAAATAAAATCCTTTAAAGATAAGCAAATGCTTAGAGATTTTGTCACCACTAAGCCTGCCTTACAAGAGACCCTGAAGGAAGCACTAAACATGGAAAGGAACAACCAGTACCAACCATTGCAAAACCACGCCAAAATGTAAAGACCATGTAGGCTAGGAAGAAACTGCATCAACTAACGAGCAAAATAACCAGTTAATATCATAATGGCAGGATCAAGTTCACACATAACAATATTAACCTTAAATGTAAATGGACTAAATGCTCCAATTAAAAGACACAGACTGGCAAACTGGATAAAGAGTCAAGACCCATCAGTCTGCTGTATTCAGGAGACCCATCTCACATGCAGAGACATACATAGGCTCAAAATAAAGGGATGGAGGAAGATTTACCAAGCAAATGGAGAACAAAAAAAAGTGGGGGTTGCAATACTAGTCTCTGATAAAACAGACTTTAAACCATCAAAGATCAAAAGAGACAAAGAAGGCCATTACATAATGGTAAAGGGATCAATTCAACAGGAAGAGCTAACTATCCTAAATATATATGCACCCAATACAGGAGCACCCAGATTCATAAAGCAAGTCCTTAGAGACTTACAAAGAGACTTAGACTCCCATACAATAATAATGGGAGACTTCAACACCCCACTGTCAACATTAGACAGATCAACGAGACAGAAAGTTAACAAGGATATCCAGGAATTGAACTCATCTCTGCAGCAAGCAGACCTAATAGACATCTATAGAACTCTCCACCCCAAATCAACAGAATATACATTCTTCTCAGCACCACATCACACTCATTACAAAATTGACGACATAATTGGAAGTAAAGCACTCCTCAGCAAATGTACAAGAACAGAAATTATAACAAACTGTCTCTCAGACCACAGTGCAATCAAACTAGAACTCAGGACTAAGAAACTCAATGAAAACCGCTCAACTACATGGAAACTGAACAACCTGCTCCTGAATGACTACTGGGTACATAATGAAATGAAGGCAGAAATAAAGATGTTCTTTGAAACCAATGAGAACAAAGATACAACATACCAGAATCTCTGGGACACATTTAAAGCAGTGTGTAGAGGGAAATTTATAGCACTAAATGCCCACAAGAGAAAGCAGGAAAGATCTAAAATTGACACTCTAAGATCGCAATTAAAAGAACTAGAGAAGCAAGAGCAAATGCATTCAAAAGCTAACAGAAGGCAAGAAATAACTAAGATCAGAGCAGAACTGAAGGAGATAGAGATACAAAAAACCCTCCAAAAAATCAATGAATCCAGGAGTTGGTTTTTTGAAAAGATCAACAAAATTGACAGACCGCTAGCAAGACTAATAAAGAAGAAAAGAGAGAAGAATCAAATAGACGCAATAAAAAATGATAAAGGGGATATCACCACCGACCCCACAGAAATACAAACTACCATCAGAGAATACTATAAACACCTCTATGCAAATAAACTAGAAAATCTAGAAGAAATGGATAATTTCCTGGACACTTACACTCTCCCAAGACTAAACCAGGAAGAAGTTGAATCCCTGAATAGACCAATAGCAGGCTCTCAAATTGAGGCAATAATTAATAGCCTACCAACCAAAAAAAGTCCAGGACCAGATGGATTCACAGCCGAATTCTACCAGAGGTACAAGGAGGAGCTGGTACCATTCCTTCTGAAACTATTCCAATCAATAGAAAAAGAGGGAATCCTCCCTAACTCATTTTATGAGGCCAACATCATCCTGATACCAAAGCCTGGCAGAGACACAACAAAAAAAGAGAATTTTAGACCAATATCCCTGATGAACATCGATGCAAAAATCCTCAATAAAATACTGGCAAACCGGATTCAGCAGCACATCAAAAAGCTTATCCACCATGATCTCTGGGATGCAAGGCTGGTTCAACATTCGCAAATCAATAAACATAATCCAGCATATAAACAGAACCAAAGACAAGAACCACATGATTATCTCAATAGATGCAGAAAAGGCTTTTGACAAAATTCAACAGCCCTTCATGCTAAAAACGCTCAATAAATTCGGTATTGATGGAACGTACCTCAAAATCATAAGAGCTATTTATGACAAACCCACAGCCAATATCATACTGAATGGGCAAAAACTGGAAAAATTCCCTTTGAAAACTGGCACAAGACAGGGATGCCCTCTCTCACCACTCCTATTCAACATAGTGTTGGAAGTTCTGGCTAGGGCAATCAGGCAAGAGAAAGAAATCAAGGGTATTCAGTTAGGAAAAGAAGAAGTCAAATTGTCCCTGTTTGCAGATGACATGATTGTATATTTAGAAAACCCCATTGTCTCAGCCCAAAATCTCCTTAAGCTGATAAGCAACTTCAGCAAAGTCTCAGGATACAAAATTAATGTACAAAAATCACAAGCATTCTTATACACCAGTAACAGACAAACAGAGAGCCAAATCATGAATGAACTTCCATTCACAATTGCTTCAAAGAGAATCAAATACCTAGGAATCCAACTTACAAGGGATGTAAAGGACCTCTTCAAGGAGAACTACAAACCACTGCTCAGTGAAATAAAAGAGGACACAAACAAATGGAAGAACATACCATGCTCACGGATAGGAAGAATCAATATCGTGAAAATGGCCATACTGCCCAAGGTTATTTATAGATTCAATGCCATCTCCATCAAGCTACCAATGAGTTTCTTCACAGAATTGGAAAAAACTGCTTTAAAGTTCATATGGAACCAAAAAAGAGCCCGCATCTCCAAGACAATCCTAAGTCAAAAGAACAAAGCTGGAGGCATCACGCTACCTGACTTCAAACTATACTACAAGGCTACAGTAACCAAAACAGCATGGTACTGGTACCAAAACAGAGATATAGACCAATGGAACAGAACAGAGTCCTCAGAAATAATACCACACATCTACAGCCATCTGATCTTTGACAAACCTGAGAGAAACAAGAAATGGGGAAAGGATTCCCTATTTAATAAATGGTGCTGGGAAAATTGGCTAGCCATAAGTAGAAAGCTGAAACTGGATCCTTTCCTTACTCCTTATACGAAAATTAATTCAAGATGGATTAGAAACTTAAATGTTAGACCTAATACCATAAAAACCCTAGAGGAAAACCTAGGTAGTACCATTCAGGACATAGGCATGGGCAAAGACTTCATGTCTAAAACACCAAAAGCAACGGCAGCAAAAGCCAAAATTGACAAATGGGATCTCATTAAACTAAAGAGCTTCTGCACAGCAAAAGAAACTATCATCAGAGTGAACAGACAACCTACAGAATGGGAGAAAATTTTTGCAATCTACTCATCTGACAAAGGGCTAACATTCAGAACCTACAAAGAACTCAAACAAATTTTCAAGAAAAAAACAAACAACCCCATCAAAAAGTGGGCAAAGGATATGAACAGACATTTCTCAAAAGAAGACATTCATACAGCCAACAGACACATGAAAAAATGCTCATCATCACTGGCCATCAGAGAAATGCAAATCAAAACCACAATGAGATACCATCTCACACCAGTTAGAATGGCAATCATTTAAAAGTCAGGAAACAACAGGTGCTGGAGAGGATGTGGAGAAATAGGAACACTTTTACACTGTTGGTGGGATTGTAAACTAGTTCAACCATTATGGAAAACAGTATGGCGATTCCTCAAGGATCTAGAACTAGATGTACCATACCACCCAGCCATCCCATTACTGGATATATACCCAAAGGATTATAAATCATGCTGCTATAAAGACACATGCACACGTATGTTTATTGCGGCACTATTCACAATAGCAAAGACTTGGAATTGACCCAAATGTCCATCAGTGACAGACTGGATTAAGAAAATGTGGCACATATACACCATGGAATACTATGCAGCCATCAAAAAGGATGAGTTTGTGTCCTTTGTAGGGACATGGATGCAGCTGGAAACCATCATTCTTAGCAAACTATCACAAGAACAGAAAACCAAACACCGCATGTTCTCACTCATAGGTGGGAACTGAACAATGAGATCACTTGGACTCGGGAAGGGGAACATCACCCACCGGGGCCTATCATGGGGAGGGGGGAGGCGGGAGGGATTGCATTGGGAGTTATACCTGATGTAAATGACGAGTTGATGGGTGCTGACGAGTTGATGGGTGCAGCACAGCAACATGGCACAAGTATACATATGTAACAAACCTGCACATTATGCACATGTACCCTAGAACTTAAAGTATAATAATAATAATAAATAAAAAATAAAATAATAAAAATAAATAAATTTTAAAAAAAAAACCAATTCACTCCAAAGCTTAATAATGCTAATGTGCTTATAGCTGACAGAAATAAGTGCTAAAACACAGGAGCTACTTAAATTACATATGACTATATAGCATTCTTTCTGCCTCTTATCCCCTAAAATAGATGAAAAAATGTGTTAAAGACATTGCCTGCCTTCCCCAGGTCTTAGTATACACATCATTTCCTCAGGCGGGTCTTTTGCGACACTACAGGTGAAGATAAGTACCTCCACTGATTATTACCAGTACCTGTCCTTCCCTACTCTGACATATCCCACCTTTAGGAAAATGCTTTTAATTACTGTGGCTCTTTCCCTACTCATTTTCCCAAACTCATTGAGGACAGATTCATTGGTGACGTTTTTCATGCTACATTTCCAGCACCAAGCATAATGCCTGACATAGAGGAAGTGCTCAATCAATATTTGTTCAATGTATGATTTAATCTGCTCCTTCACCCATTCAAGCTATTCATAAAAGATTTGAGGTGGAAAAATAAACATTAATCATTGCCAATAGGGACTGAACCTGTGTTCTAAGTTAGGAGAAACTTACTCTTTCTGTACATAGTTTTTCCCTTGTTTGGATTTTGCTATTGTTTGAAAGGTTTTTTTTTTTTTCATAACATGAAAGCTTTCTTAATTAAAAACAAAAAAGATTTTAAATTCAATAGTAAATAGGTTTCTTGTTCTATTTAACAGACCTCTGACAGAGAAAACACAGTTGGAAAACAGAAAGAACACTTATTGATTCATAAATAGTAAGGACCTCTTTATTTCCTAAGTATAATTAGACCACATTGTTTAAAAAATACATTTCTTTCTTGAGTATATTTTAGTTTTAGAACTATCACAGTAGTCATTTCAATTCTCCAGTGTTCTTGAAATAGGCATTCATTTTGCATTACTAAATGAAATGGGGGAAGCATTATCTTAAATGGTATTGCCTCACTGGACTCCTTCCTAATACATCTTCTCTATAATAGTGATCAGAACTTCTCCATGCCCTACCAGAATCTAGAGATATTTTTCTCAATCCAAAGTAATTAAATATCTCATTATATCTGGTTTTTGATGAAGGCTTGATTTACTACTGTCTTTCTCTAACAAAATGTACATTTATAATTCTATCACTATGTTTATATATCACTCCCTTATTATGCCCCTTATTAAGAAATTATTCTTAAGAGTAGCAGTTTGGAATACAAGTAACAAAAGACCTATTAAAGTTAATCTTATAAACACATTTTTATTACTTCGCTTAACAAGAAATGGGAAGAAGAGTTTTTTTGAGGCTAGATGATTCTATGATTCTTTTCATACTTCCCCTCTGCTACTCTTGCCTTGGTGGCTACTCATCTCTGTAAACCAAAAATAAAATTCTAAGGCCCCCCAACCATCTGAATGAACTTCCTTGGCCAGGGCACTCTGAAGTTTGAACCTGAGAGACTGGTTCATGCCATGACGGGAAGTGGGAGTTAGGCATGCTTCTTTATACCTCTCCAGCATTAACATGACCGTAGACCATAAGTCTGATAAGAAAGATTTACAGTCTATTCGCTCTGAAGCCTGCTGCCCAAGGCTTCATCTGCATGATAACACTTTGGTCTCCATAACCTCTTATCACAGTCTACACATTTCCTTTCTACTGATCCCAGGTCTTTAGATAATCTCGACCAATTGTCAACCAAAAAATATTTAACTCTCCCCAGAAATTAGAAGCCCCCTACCCCCACCCCTGCCATCTGCTTCAAGTTGTCCTTCCTTTCTGGACCAAATCAATGTATTTCTTAAATGTATTTGATTGAAGTCTCATGTCTCCCTGAAATGTATAAAACCAGACTGCACCCTGATTACCTCGAGCACATGTTTTCAGGACCTCCTGAGGCCTGTGGCCATGGTCACTCATATTTGGCTCAGAATAAATGTCTTCAAATATTTTACAGAGTTTGACTCTTTCCATTCCCATCTCAATCCTCCAAATGACTTTAGACACTCTAGATATTGTATCTTCAGTCAACAACCTTCCCAGTCCAGAAGACAGCCTTCCTTGGGCCCCTTTTGTTGAAAGAAGAAAACACTTTTTCAGAAGACATGCCAGATGTGGTGGCGCGTGCCTGTAGTCCCAGCTACTCGGGAGGCTGAGGCTGGAGGATCACTTGATTCCAGGAGTTCTGGGCTGTACTGCGCTATGCCAGTCAGATGTCTGCACTAAGTTTGGCATCGATACGGTGACCTCCCGGGAGCAGGGGACCACCAGGTTGCCTAAGGAGGGGTGAACCAACCCAGGTCGGAAACGGAGCAGGTCAAAACTCCCGTGCTAATCAGAATACACTAGCAGCTGCTCCCCAGTTGTGCCCATTCCTAAACAAATTGCTGGAGAGGAGATGTATCAGCCAAAGACACCTTTTTTTGATCAGGATATTGCCTGGTACTGAAGGTGACCCTTTCCCCTCCCACAAGCACAAAATATCATGGGTCTGTTTGCTAGAAGATGAGAAAAATGGGAATTTGGTAGTCAACCAAATATATCAGTGCAGTGAGTATTTTTTTCTCTGATTTGCCTAGTTTAAGATATAGATTTAAGATTATAATTGCTAGGTAGAGCTGAACCCTGATTAGGTACTTATTTTTAGGAAGAGTATAAAAGAATTTTTTATTCTTTAATTTATTCAATGCATTACAGAAAGAGCTGAGATAGAATAGGAGTGGGATGAGGCTCCTCCCTCACATATTTTTTCTTTTTTCTTCTTCTTTTCACAAAACCCACACCACTGCCTCACTGACTATACCTGCTAACCCCGAGGCTTTAGTCACACAGAGATAATAGCCATTCTTTTGTGCTCTCATAATGTTTAACGATGCCTTTTACTTAAATAATTCCAGAAATTGGTCTTAGGAGATCTAAACATAGAACTAAGGCCTGTAGAGTGTCCCACCTTGGAAAGAAATGCTGAAGAGTTGATTTATAGCCTTGATACCACTGTGGTCAGATCACCAGAAGGCCAGTTACTAAAGATAACTAGATGTGCTGACTTGCATACCCTGCCTCTCACATGCTTTACCCAGACCTGCCTGTATACCTTACCCCTAGTGTCAATTCCACGCTCTGCCTCACAAAAAAAAATCACTACCGGCATTTTCAGGGAGCCTGCTAGAAAATCCTTGTGCCTTGCCTCCACTGTCTCCCTTGCACTGGACCACAAGCCCTGAAATAAAAGCCTAGTATGGGAAATCTGCTTGGCTCCATGTTAATTGCCATTACATGAGGAACCAAGAAGCCTGTAGTTTATAAAAGTGCTAGGTGCCAGAATAACCAATAAATAAATACATGATCCCTGTTGTGATGGAGTTTACACTGCAGTGGGGGAGACAGACAAAAAAGGTGAGCTAACAAATGAAAACGTAATATTTGAGGTAAGCGCTATGAAAGAGGAAACTACATGTAGTAAGAGGATGAGAAGGGAAGGAAGCAGTTATCTTCTGCGATGAGGCATCTCTGAGGAGCTGACATTCAACCTAAAGAAAGAAGGGGAAAATTAGCTGGGCATGGTGGCACACGCCTGTAGTCCCAGCAACTCAGGAGGCTGAGGCAGGAGAATCACTTGAACCCAGGAGTCAGAGGGTGCAGTGAGCCGAGATCGCACCACTGCACTCCAACCTGGGCAACAGAGCAAGACTGTCTCAAAAAAAAAAAAAAAGGAAGAATGAAAGGGAGGGGTGAGTGGAGTACGAGCTGCCCAAGCAGAAGGGAAAAGTATGCAAAGGTCTTAGGATAGGACAGTGGCCATCAGATTTGAGAAGGGATGCTTCCTCCTCTGCCTCAAGAAAAGAAAGTAAGTATGTTTCCCAGTGCAGATAAATGGCAACAAGTTGAGGGGTTCCCTTTCACATAGGTTCTATCTCTTTAGTGAGTAAGACACTGAGTGCTATGCCTTAGTATATTGCCATGGACAGAAGGTCAAGACTAACCTATTAAAAAAAAAAAAAAAAGGAAGGTGGGTGTACTTCAAACTCCTGTAGTAGCAACAGAATGAGAAGGGCTGCAGGAAACCAGGGCAGCCCTGAGGACCTAAGGGACTAGAAGGAGAAATTTTAAAAGTATCAGGACTCTCTCAGGCTTGCCTGCCCCCTGGGCATCAGCTTCACTCTCTCTGGGGCTTTTGTGAAGTATGACATCGCTGTAGGCAGCTCTGCAAGCAAAATTTGCAATCTCACAAAATGGAGAAAACAGATCATTCCATACCACTTCCATCCAAAATAAAATAAAATCATCTCAGTTTGGCACATCCCTGAATCAAACAGTCTGACCAGAAGAATGGAGCACTGTTACAGATATATTGTATTGTGCAGGTGTAGTCTGTCATCCAAAAGAAAAGGAGGCCAGGCAAAGACAACCGTCACCATACTCAAGCTCTTCAAAAACCAACACAAGTGTGGCTGATAATTGACAGAGCAGGAGCATTGCCATCTTGGACAAGCACCCCCATTCTAAAGTTCCCTTGATCAAAAACTGCCTAAATCCAAAGGGCATCTGCCTAATGGCTAAGGTCAGCATGACCATAAACCACATTCTAAACCCTTTCCTGACCAGAGACATGCCAGCCCCGAGATAACCTCCCCTCCAACCAGAGACATTCCAACCCTGCAATAAGCTTCTCCACCACACAGAAACATTCCAAGCCTGTGATAAAACCTCTCACCTTAAAAACAATAAATACTCTTAGTCTGTAAGAGAGAGCACTCTTGACTGAAATCAGCCAGAAGCCCCTCTCAGGTTTATTCTCCAAAATAAAACAGTCTTTGACTCTTGAGCTGCTTTTCATGTTTCTTTCCTCTTTCTTTGACTCTTACAATAATAACTAAATTCACGTTATATTTTTTAAATCACAACTAATGTATTTAAGCAACAAAAATACTCTAGGATTCCAACTACTGAAGTTCTAACCAACTCAGAAAGGAAGACTTGATAAAGCCTCAAGTCAGTTGCAGCATGAAGATAAGATTTCTAATGCCTATTTGGAAACCATTCTTCCCTGTATTGATTCTATGATGCTAACATTCATTCTGTGCTCCAGTTTATTCAATACCCCACACCATGCCTTATTTAAATTTTGCCTCCCTGTGTCTATCTACCAATGCTCAAAATTTCACACTCATTTTTCTTTACTCTGGCTATTGCTATTCCTAATTGGTTACTCCAGAAAGTTGGGCAAAGATGAAACAATACAAAAGTATACTTAAAATCACTGAAACAGCCTCGATCTTTGTCACAAATCATACCATCCACTTCTGGTTTTGATTTAAAGTGTTAATAGTTTCTCTAATAGAGAAAGACCTTGTGGCTAACTATAAAATTCCATTTCTACTCAAACAGCACCACCTGCAGAGGCATTACGTGATGTTGCAATTCAGAAAACCAGGCAAGCATAGCATTTACTTTGGAGAGTAGGAGACAGAAACAAGAGGTCAGATTCTCACTGGTTATGATATTCTCCTGCCCTACTTTAACACACTGCACTGTAGTTTTCTGTAAGTATATTTTCCAAAAAATTGCAATGTCTAGGGCTTCAACATTTTGACTCTATTCACAAACCTTGAAATCTAAAGGTTTAGCTTTAAAATGTCAAATAGAATATAAAGGTATTAAGATATTTTACTACTTATCCTCTTACACTGCATGACTTTTTAAAAAAGTTAACAGAATTATTTACACACTTGGAGAGATGTCAAAACCTGAGCAATACAGAAAGTATGTAACTATATAATAAATTTTTTAAATGTTACTTTTCTAATTTTTGCAGTTTCACTCAGTAGCTCCATTTAGCCTCCATAAGTGGTTAAATATTTTGTGTGAAGGAAGTGTTTATTAGTTGTTCTCTATAGTACATTAAAAATAGTTCCCTACACCTTTAACTGTTAATTAGCTCAAATATTTGGTTCAGAAACCACAGCCCTGTTTAGTGTGACCTCACTGGTATGGCATCTGGGCAATTATCTTTGAGATAATGAGCCTTTTCATCCATAACAGAACAACAACCTCTCACTTGGATTGCAAAAGATCAGAGCCAATCTGCTGCACATCAGGGTGCCTGCCATCCCCTTTGTATCATACCTTATTTTCAAACTAACCTTTCACATTCTGAATTAATTAAAGTGTTTTCAGATTAAAAATTAATGAATTCACTTTAGCATCATTTGAGGAAATAATACTCACAAAATATCATCCAAGCCATGATTTGGATTCTAATACCACAGCCTAAATGAGAAGATAACTACATCACTTACAGAATTTTCTGACACATGTCATAGTCTAGCCAGGTCCTGGTTTGGGTTACTCAGAAAAATAAAGCCACAGAAAACATTTAGTGATACAATGTATATTGGTAAATGTTCACTTGGCATTTTGATATATCTAATTTCATTCAAAAATGAATTTGGAGGTCACCAAGTTTTCTATCAGATTGTGATGATAAAGTTTCTAACCTTTACCATTAACTCCTAGTCTATTCATTCTCTGCCTAGCTACCTCACCAGTTGTTCAAGACTACATTTGTCTCAACTTCTCACACAATGCTAAATGAAAATGGAATTCAGACCACCAGGATGACTACAGAATAGAAAGGAAAACTTTACTGGTGATACTGGTTTGCAAGTCAGGAAGAGAAAGTCTCCAGCATGGACCAAAGGTGTTTTCTCTTCAAATACAGGAAGAACAGACTGGGTTTTATGCCTCACAGTACCAGTGTCACACATATTCAGCAGGTTTGGGTAGAAAACTATACATATTTATGAGGGGAGCCAAGTGTATGTGGACTGGGTAAACATGTGCGTAACATACGCCCCATGTTCACTTTGGGGTGGGGTTTTAGCATTAAAATGAGGTAGAATTTAGCTCTTTATGTCAAAAGGTGAACTACAGGACACAAAGACCATTAGTGCTTAGCCTCTATAAGCTGGCTGAAACTGCCCTAGAGTCTGCAGTACCTTATCAGAAAACAATGCTTGCAATGTTGGTCCTCTGTCCAGCCACAGTTGTAGTGGTCTAAGTTGTAATTCAGCCTGATAGCTCCTGTTGTTAAGAGTTTTACAAGTGTGTGGTTTTTCTTATAGTAGGCATTTAGAAATTTGCCATGGTAGCCAGGCCCTGAGCCCTCAACAAAAGGGTAACTTTGTTTTATTAACCTTAGGGCCTATCTTAGCTGTAAAAGTGTATCTATTTTGGTGTCCCAGATCACATTTCCTGCCGCAAAGCATTGTAGGGGACTTTAAAAAAAAAAGGCTTTTCTCACTCATCTCACTTTTTTTCATAGGTTTCATGGCTGAAACCCCTATAGCAAAAGACAGATAAAATTATACTAATTTGTTTAATATAAGTTTTACCTGACATAAGAGGCTTCATAAGAAAAGGAAGACCCAAAAAATAGGCAAATCTGCGTGTTTTTTTGCTAAGTTTGATGAAAAGTGAACCGTTATGCAGACATATGATTAGACAAAGGGAATATAATCTAATGATAATAAACTGGGAGGTATGGGGGACATTAGCAAGGCCTGTTTAGATTTTTGTTGGTGTCTCTGTGTGTTTGAAAACAAGGATATTCCTTTCTTCTTGTTATAAGGAGAATCCCCCTAGAATGATGGTTTTATGACTTTTTTTCTTTTTTTTTTTTAAGAGATGGAGTCTCGCTCTGTCGCCCAGGCTGGAGTGCAGTGGCGCGATCTCCGCTCACTGCAAGCTCCGCCTCCCAGGTACACGCCATTCTCCTGCCTCAGCCTCCCGAGAAGCTGGGACTACAGGCGCCCGCCACCACGCCCGGCTAATTGGTTTTTTTTTTTTTCTGTATTTTTAATAGAGGCGGTGTTTCACTGTGTTAGCCAGGATGGTCTCGATCTCCTGACCTCATGATCTACCTTCCTCAGCCTCCCAAAGTGCTGGGATTACAGGCGTGAGCCACCACGCCCGGCTTTATGACTTACATTTTTAGAAGTTTAGAGATTTATTTTCCGGTCTGCTCCAGGGGAGAAGAGTGAGAGGAAGGTGAGAGTGGCCTTCCTGCTTCTGCTGTTTTCTCACATGTCAAGGTGCCATATTTTGGGGGAGCATGTCCTGAACGCTATCAGAGTCAAGCATTCTTTTCAGGGATTTGCTGGAACCTCCCTTTTTTTTAAGGCTGTCTTCATCAGAAGAATCAATATGGACAGATTTCATCCAGGATATTAAAACTCCTTCATATCAGCTTGACATGATACAACAATCAATCCTATTCTCTTTCCCTTTTATGCTTGCCTTGACTTAATAAGAAGTGAGAGATGTCAAGAAAAGAGATGCTAACCACTCTGCCATCATTCCTTTTGTCTTAGTCAAGTTTCCTTTGGTTGTGAGAAACAGAAATCCACTCAAATTAGCTCGATCATAAAGAAGAAACTTTTTATAAGAGGACTTAGTGTAATCAAGCCTTATGAAGAACTAGATTAAAAGCCTGAAAAAGAATCAGAAACCAAAGCATAACTCTCACCACATATGTATCTTCACCACCTACTTCTCTTTTTTTTTTAACAGGCTAATTGTTTTTCTAAAAGGGAATCTGACGGGACCACTTTGGTCTGCTGTGCACTACTGATCCTAGTTGCTTTTGCCAATGAAAGTAATGTCAACCTTAAATAATGAGATTTAGAAAATATGATTAAGTATAGAGTCTGTTCAAGCACAAAGCTTGAGGATAGCCACCTAGGAAACACGGACTTCAAACAAATGGGGTCACTGTTTCAAAGCTGAAAAGTTACGTTTCCATTTATGTGGGCAGAGGAAGAGAAGTATTGTAAGATTACATTTTCCAAACAAAACCAGTGCATCCTTTACAGTGATTAGATTGGTTACTGATTGCTAAATTCCAAGGAAGTTTAGTTTATTACTCTGTGAGGAGGGGTACAGGTCTTGGCAGGGGGAGGTCTTATCTCTGGCACCTCTTGATCTTCCTAATTATTTACAGGGCAGAAATTGCAGTTGCTTGCCACATGACTCAGGCCACATAGCCACATTCCTCTCAAGGCTCAGAATAATTTAAAGTTCCTGCAGCTTTCAGTTTGAATTATTTAATTTCACAGTAACAACATATCAAGATGGGTGTTGTGGCCTATACCAATGGCCAGAAAAGTAGAGATTAGTTCTCTGAAAATGAGTTTTCTTTGTCTAGGTCATCAAAACAAGCTGTTCACCTGCATATGCACATCACTCTGCCTAGGACTAAATTCCAGCAAAATGTGGCCGTCAACCTTAGAAGATTTAGCACAAGTCATGAAAGTTCAGGTATACCAGAAATCAAACTAGTGGCAAATGACCAACACATTTTTATTCTACTTTTAAATGTTTTCCCTTCACCCATACTAGAAAAATGTCTAGTACTGATTTTGCCATTGATGAGCCTTAAATTTCCTAAGGAAGGTAACTGGGAACGCCAAGAATAGTTTTCTCTCTCCACATCGAAATAGATATATTGCTATTAGTCTTCAAGATGCAAGAGGGGAATTAGGAATCAAATTCTGCTGGAATAATAATAATACAACTTAAAATCATGCTTGGAAATCTGGCTGATTAAGCCACATAAAACTCTCATATAACTTATTTGCCCTTTTGAGAAAACTTGTTTGTGTCATCAGCTAATCTAATAAAAAGGTTTTTGCTCACATTAGACGTTATTTATATGCTTATTTTACATGTGGCAGTAAAGTACATGTGTGATATAAAATAACTAGAAAATGTTAATAGTTGATTAACAGTTAAATTTAAAAAGAGAGTCATGAAAGATAGATTCTGTTTTAATGCAGTAAATGTAAAGACTTCACTCAGTTTCATTACTTCTTTTCTAACAATAAATTCTTGCTCTTGGCTATTATTTTTAAAGACAATTGAGTTGAACCTTGTAAGAATTACAAGTTTGTATTTTAAGGGACTTTTCCTTTGAGGAGGTCAAAGTAAAGGAATTAAGTGCTTTACTCACTTGTACATAGCTAGGCAATAAAAGAAAGATACTCACTGAAGTACCAGGAAATTCAAGATCTGCGGCTGAAAGCTATGCATGAGTGACACAGGGAATGGGACTACATCTGTTTTATAGATAATACTAGACTTTTTCTACAGGTAGCTTTCAGTTTTGCAGAGCACAATCTATACAATAGTAAGTAAAATGAACATTGATTCTGTGATATTTCCACAGTGGGAAATATTGCCAATTACTCCTGCCCTACCTTCTACATCTCTCCAATCCTCTTCTATACATCTCCAAGTGGAACGTGGGCTTTGAAATCCATTACACTAATTAATAATTCCAAAATGTTGACCCCATGGCTGTGGGTAAAAATCATAGTGCAGGGACTTCACACTATAAAGATAATTCCTATGGTTAATAAATAATAAATTCTGTACTTAGATTTTCTGACCTAACTACAATGCTCACTGGGAGTTGAAGTTATTGTTTACCAATTATTAGACACTGAGATTATGTTAGTATGTTGAATAAGCCATAAATGTCATGTACCAGCTCCTTCTCCTCTAATTGAGAAAACTTAATGTGACCACAGCCTCATAACCCTCATAACCCTTATGCCTAAAAGGCATCTCTTTACTCTGCCCTCTTCTCTCTCCCCAATGTCACCACCTTAGTCTAATCCCCTATTGCCCTACCCTCCAGAACTATGGCCCCTTCACAGGTCTCCTTGCTCTCCTAGTTTCTCTAACTGGGGGCTGGAAAGATGCTATCCACTTTTTGACCTGCTAATCCCTGGAAAATAGTCCTATCTCTCTGGAGCTATGAGCATTATTTTCCACTTCCTTACTCCTAGAATGGTCAATATTGACTTTAAAAAATAGTCAGTAACTAAGAATAATGCATATCATTGTTCCTTTCCATCTGGAAGAATCCAACAAGTGCACTATGGTAAAGAGAGGTCCCTTGTCAGGTAAGTGTCACCTAAGTTACCCTTACTATACAAACATTCTTATTAATCCATTGGCATTTCACTGAGATCGACCATACAGGTGGGCTGCTCTGGCAGACTGTAATGACATTTTATTTTTCATGTTGAGCCAGAAAATCTTTGCCAGAAAAGGATCTCTACATTTCGTTGAGTGTGAAAGTGTTAGAAAGGTATAAGTCTGCTGTAATTAAAATAGCAAGCCTACAGACTTGCATTGTATTCTACATTTAATAATGGCTATACAATCTTAAACAATATAAATATTTGATGCTGATTAAAATAAAAATATTCTTAGTTATGAAAAATCTTTATATTTTAGGGAAAAAATAATCTTTTTTTATATTCTTTAGGCAACTAGTATTTAGAATTTCTTTTATCAGCTATGTTATTCTCATAGTTACAAAGAAGGATTATTAATTTTTGTTTTTTAACTAATCAAATAAGTAGTTAATTTATGCTACTTGCCACCTGCAGTTATTTTATTACCACATTGAAAAGGTGAGAAAATAAGTAATTAATTTGCATTGACAATTTCCTTAAGCAATTTAGAAGGGTCCATACATCAGAAATTCTTTTCCAGATCTCCACCATTGCAAGGCTAAAAAATTACATTGAAATTCAGCTATTTAACCTTCATAAATGAAGTAACCTGCACAGCTAACATTAAATGTTTGATTTAATTTAGTTGCACAGGTAGCTCACTGAGAAGGCATTTAACCTTAAAATTAATGATATCAGATCTATTCCACAGTGTATGTGCTTCCAATTGCTTTCTACAGCACTGCACAAACTAATATAAAGTTCTCATTTTAGTTATATTCATGGGCAAGAGGGAGACATTATCCTCAATTATCCTGTATAACATCTTTGTCAACTTCAGATGCCTTCCATTTCAAGAGCAGTGGATGAGGAAAGTAGGGGTGGGACAAGAACCAGTTCACAGCAGATAACCTCTGAACGCAGAATCAAGGAGAAACTTCTTAGAGCCACGCATGAGTGTTGGTTTTTAATTGTTTCTAAGCCAAATGGGCCTCATCCTTTTGATATTTTTACCTTGGCCACCTTTAGGATAATTAGGGGTTTGTTTGTGTACATGTTTCTAAAAGGAGGAAATTTTTATAAAAGTACTGGCCGCTTCACAGGTCTCCTTGCTCTCCTAGTTTCTCGATCTGGAGACTGGAATGATGCTATCCACTTTTTGACCTGCTAATCCCTGGAAAATAGTCCCATCTCTCTGGAGCTCTTCAGGAATTTTATCCTAATCTCAAAAGAGAAAGGCCTTTCTATATTAAAAAACTCAGAAGTCATAAAATTTAAAAAATAGATAAACATAACAGCACACACATCAAACATTTCTGCCTGGCAAAATTCACCAAGCAAAGTCAAAATATATGACAAACTGGAGGAAAAACACAACCGTGTCATAAAGAGTTTATCTCCCATTTCATACATAAAGAGTATCTACAAATCAGTTTTAAAAGTCTAATAACACATTATGAAATTGACAAAAATATATGGGCACATAGTTTACATTAGATAAATAAATATGTCTCTTAAATGAATGAAACAATGTCCACATTCACTCTTAATAATACAAAGACAAGGATACCAAGATACTATTATTCATTACTAGACTGGTAAAAATCCAAAGGTTTAATAAGATACCATAGGTGATATTGTACAGCAACAGCCACTCCCATGCAGTGCTGATGGGTATGTCAAAAGTTGTGTGGAAGATAATTTCCAGTATCCAGCAAAATTATAAATACATACACACACACACACACACACACACACACACACCCCAAGAATTTCTACTTCTAAGACTATATCATATAGGTTTACTCACACAATAAAGAAAAAACATGCATTAAAACATTTTTATAAGAGCAAAAGTGAGTAAACAACCTAAATATTCACATATAATGGACCTAGTACATAAATTAAGTAATATGCATATAAGAGAATAATATACTACATAGTCATAGTGTAATAGTATATACATAGTATAATAGTATATAATACATAGTATAATTGTATATACTATGACTATATAGTACTTATTCTATGTATATAGAATATATACATATTATTAGAATAATAATATAGTATGTAGTCATTTTAAAAATAATTAAAAAGATTTTTCTATATTAAAATGAATTGATGTTTAATGTATACTGTTGGGTTAAAAAAAAAAAAAGAGTAGTATGGGCTGGGCGTGGTGGCTTACGCCTGTAATCCCAGCACTTTGGGAGGCTGAGGCAGGTGGATCACCTGAGGTCGGGAGTTCAAGACCAGCCTAACCAACATGGAGAAATCCCATCTCTACTAAAAATACAAAATTAGATGGGGATGGTGGTGCATGCCTGTAATTCCAGCTACTCAGGAGGCTGAGGCAGGAGAATCATTTGAACCCCGGAGGCGGAGGTTGCAGTGAGCCGAGATGGCACCGTTGCACTCCAGCCTGGACAACAAGAGTGAAACTCCATCTCAAAAAAAAAAAAAAAAAGTAATATGAAGCAATGTGTGTAATGATAATATGAAAATATTTGTGTTAAAAAAACAGAGATAATATATATTTGATAACAAAGTTATCCAATGTTAGGGACTGAATGTGTCTCCCCTTAAGCCACATGTTGAAATGTAAACTCCAATGTGATGGTATTTAAAGATGGGGCTTTGGAGAGGTAATTACTTATAGATCATGCTGGGGGAGCCGTTGGGAACAGGATTAGTGCTCTCATAAGCAGAAGCCAGAGAGCCTGCTTGCTTTCCTTCCACCCTGTAAGGACACAATGAGAAGCCGGCAGTCTGCAACGAGAACCGACCATGCTGGCACACTGATCTTGAACTTCTAGCCTCCAGAACTGTGAGAAATACACTTCTGTTGTTTATAAGCCGTCTAGTCTATGGTAATTTGTTAAACAGCAACTCAAAGTGACTAAGATGCTCAAGAAGAAATAATAGATACACAAGAAACTGATAACATTAGTTAACTGTACTAAGAAGAATTGTGCAGCAGAAGGACAGTGGTAGGAGGGGAAATCTGTGATAAATAGGCTTTGTAATTTTGAATTTTGAACCATATAATTTACTGCCTATATAGAATGTAAATAGTTTTGAGAGAAGAGAGACACGCCCTCTCATATTATTTTATATTGATTTACACTCAGAAAAAGAAAGAGGAGCAAAACTAAAGGCAGGTAGCCTGGCACCTAGGAACCAGATCCGAAACCAAGAAACCAGACCTGAAACCAGGCCTGGGCCTGCCTGACCTAAGCCTGGTAGTTAAAGATCCACCCCTGACCTAACCGGTTATGTTATCTATAGATTCCAGACATTGTATGGAAAGGCATTGTAAAAATCCCTGTCCTGTTCTGTTTCATTCTGATTGCCAGTGCATGCAGCTCCCAGTCATGTACCCCCTGCTTGCTCAAATGGATCGCGACCCTCTCACAAGGACCCCCTTAGAGTTGTGAGCCCTTAAAAGGGACAGGAATTGCTCACTCGGGGAGCTTGGCTCTTGAGACAGGACTCTTGCCAATGCTCC
Organism: Macaca nemestrina; assembly: GCF_043159975.1. Taxonomy (NCBI): domain Eukaryota; kingdom Metazoa; phylum Chordata; class Mammalia; order Primates; family Cercopithecidae; genus Macaca; species Macaca nemestrina. The sequence goes on from NC_092127.1 coordinate 30,089,636, forward strand.
CAGCCGAATAAGCAGCTTCCTTCTTTAACTCAGTGTCTGAGGAGTTTTGTCTGTGGCTCATCCTGCTACATTGCTTGGTTCCCTGACCAGGAAGTGAGGTAATTGGTGGATGGTCGAGGCAGCTCCTTAGGCAGCTTACGCCTGCCCTGTGGAACATCCCTGTGGGGGAATCGGACCAGCCCGAGCGACGCAGATCCTGAGAGCGCTCCCGGGTAGGCATTGGCCCTGGTGAGACACCTCGCCAGAACAGTGTGTGGCAGGCCCCCGTGGAGGATCAACGCAGTGGCTGAACACCGGGAAGGAACTGGTACTTGGAGTCTGGACATCTGAAACTTGGTAAGACTGGTCTTTGGAACTTGCCTACTCCATTTGAGCGGAAGCGTGGCCTGATCACCCATGGCGTGGCTTTATCAGCACTTTGGTTTCAGTTTTGACTTGGTTTGAATTGCTTGACAGGATTGGTCTTGAGAACTTGCCTACTTCATTTGAGTAGAAGCGTGGCCTGATCACCCATAGTGTGCCTGTACCAGCACTTTGGTTTTCGTTTTTGACTTGTCTTAAATTGCTTGATACTTTGGTTTTGGTTTTGACCTGGCTTGGATTTCTGGATACTCTGATTTTTGGTTTTGATTTTGGTTTGGTGTAAACTGCAAAAGTGTGTGTGTGCCCTTTTTACCCATGCTTTGTTTTGTGGTGTGCGTGTGGTGTGAGCGTGGTATTTTGTCTCAAAGAAGCATGGGTCAGGCACAAATAAGCCCACCCTACTAGGAACTACATTAAAAAATTTCAAAAAAGAATTTATGCAAGAAATGTTGTATAATTTAAAAGTAACTAGGCCTCCTGAATGTAAAACTATTGAAAAAAGTTTATGTGCAAGGTGTATTAAAAAAAAGTAAAATATACCTTTGGTAAAAGAATTATAAGGAGGCAGAAGAATGTACATTTTTACCTACATTAAAATGTTTAAAATATGTGTATTTTGTTTTAAAGGTTTAATCAAGTTTTAAAATGTTAATTGGAAAAATTTCTGTGTGTAAACATTGGCTAAAGTTAAAGAGGTATCATCCAGTTTTTCTGTAGACTGGACATTAAAATGAAAGCATAGCAGGCTCTTCTTAAAGCACCAACCTTCTCTTTAGCAGAAATTATAAAAGATTAAAAAGAGTCTATAAAATCGTACCTTATGGTCAAACATTAAAAATTGGATAAATATGTCTACAAGGTTTTATTAAAATTAGGGTTAACATTAATAACACACTAATATAAAGGTAAAATTTAGCTTATCTGGTATAAAAATCATACAGGAAGCATTGTCAAATATAAAATGGTGTTTGGCTTCTTTGGTCCAAAAACTAATAAAAATAGGTGCTAAAGGAAATTTCTCAGTAAAAAGGCACTAAAGACTATAAAGTTCACTGCCAAGGTCCCCACATTTAAAACAAAAGTTCAATTTCTTAAAAATTATACACTTGGTTTATCTTCCACTTTCCTTTCCCTCAAAAACTAAAAGTCTTTTAGCACATGTACCACCCCTAGAATTTCTGGTAAACCAGCACCAGCCTGAAGATCACATTCTCATCAAAGGGTGGAAAGAAGAAAAACTCGAGCCAGCCTGGGAAGGACCCTACTTTGTGCTGATAACCACCAAGACTGCTATTCGTACAGCAAAAAAAGGATGGACTCATCACACCCGAGTCAAGAAAGCACCACCCTCTCCAGAGTCGTGGGCCATAGTCCCAGGGGAAAACCCTACCAAACTAAAGCTAACAAAAATTTAACTCCTTTCATCTATTCTATTACTCTTTCTTCTTTCTTGTTCTATTGCTGACCATCTAGTTATTAACATAAACAAGTCAATTTCACCTCAAACTATTGCATTTAATGCTTGCCTTGTTATACCCTATGGGGACTTGCCAAGTCAAAGACAGTGTTCTACTTCAGAAAAGTACTTCTGTCCCTCCTGACTCTCCTCAGACTGGGCATTAGTAAACTAGGACCATTTAATCTGGGGAAATTTTCATAAAGACCCCAGTGCCAACCAGGAGTCTTTAGAGCTTTCATGCCATGGTTGGTCCAACATTCTGTGGGCCACTAAAGAGCAAGGATAGACTGCCCCAACTGGTTTTTGTAATTTCCTAAAATTATACATTCATTTTACTAGAGGATCATAGAAGTTAAAGACTTAAAACAAACTTTAGCAATTAAGACAGGATACCAAGATGCAAATGCCTGGTTAAAATGGATCAAATATTCCATCTCACATTAAACAAAAGCAATTGTTATGCTTGTGCACATGGCAGGCCAGAGGCCCAGATTGTCCCCCTCTCCACTAAGGTGTCCTCCAGTCAACCAGGCTGCATGGTCACTCTTTTCCAGGATTCTACAGCCGGGAGTAATAAGTCATGCCAAGCTCTCTGCTATAACCCAAAGTCCAGCACCCTGCGGATCAGCCCCCGAAAGCCATCCAGCTTCTATCTCCCAACACTAAGTTCACTTTGTGTCTCTCACGACAAGGAGGCAACTTAGCATTCCTTGGAGACCTGAAGGGATGCAATGAGCTTAAGAATTTTCAAGAGCTTATCCATCAGTCAGCCCTTGTTCATCCCCGAGCAGATGTGTGGTGGTATTGTGGTGGACCTTTACTGAGCACTCTGCCAAATAACTAGAGTGGCACTTGTGCTTTAGTCCATTTGGCTATCCCTTTCACCCTGGCATTTCATCAACCAGAGGGAGAAACAAATAAGACGTCATAAAGTGAGAGAAGCCCCTTATTGGTCTTTCGATTCTACATCTATTTAGATGCAACTGGAGCCCCACAAAGAATACCAGATCAATTTAAAGCTTGAAATCAAATAGCTACAAGATTTAAGTCAGTATTTTAGTAGGTGACAGTTAATAAAAATGGAGATTAGATAAACTACATCTATTACAACCAAGAGCAACAAGCTTCTCATGAGTTAAAAGGAAAACTCATGTTGGCCCCAGCCCTGGGGCCACCTAACCTGACAAAACCCTTTACACCCTATGTGTCAAAAAAAAAATAATAGGGCAGTTAGAGTTTTAACCCAGACTGTGGGGCCCTGGCGAACGCCAGTGGCCTATCTCTCAAAACAACTAGATGGGGTTTCCAAAGGCTGGCACCCATGTTTAAGGGCCCCAGCAGCAATGGCCCTGTTAGCACAAGAAACAGATAAACTAACCCTTAGGCAAAACCTGAATATAAAGGTCCCCCATGCTGTGGTAACTTTAATGACTACCAAAGGACATCATTGGTTAATGAATGCTAAACTAACTAGATACCAAAGCTTGCTCTGTGAAAATCCCCGCATAACCATTGAAGTTTGCAACACCCTAAACCCCATCACCTTGCTCCCGCTATCAGAGACCCCAGTTGAACATAACTGTGTAGAAGTGGTAGACTCAGTTACTACAGCAGGCCCAACCTCCAAGACCGTCCTTAAACATCAGCAGCCTGAGAGCTGTACATGGATAGGAGCAACTTCGCCAACCCCTGCAAAGTGACTCTGAAGAAGACAAGCCCTGCTGCAGTCACACCTGAAAGCTGACTGGTCCACGCATGGCCAAAGCATGAGGAAACTCATTGCAGCACTCATTTTGCTTAAAATTTGGACTTGTACAGTAAGGACTTCAACTGATCTTCCTCAGACTGAGGGCTGTTCCCAGTATATACACCAAGTCACTGAGGTAGGACAAAAGGTTGCTATGGTCCTATTATTTTATAGTTATTATAAGTGCACTGGAACTCTAAAAAAAAAACAAAAACAAAAAAATGTTATTCTATACAAGGTATGTAGCCCAGGAAATGACCAACCTGATGTGTGTTATGACCCATCTGAGCCTCCTATGACCATAGTTTTTAAAATAAGATTAAGAACTGAAGACTGGTGGGGACTCATAAACAATACAAGTGAAGTGTTAGCCAAAACAGAAAAAAAAAAGAGGTGCCCAAACAAGTCACCTTGAAATTTGATACCTGTGCTGTCATTAATAGTAATAAGTTAAAAATAGGGTATGGTTCTCTTAATTAGCAAAGAGGCTATATGGCAGAAAATAAGTACATTGATCATGAATTAGGACGGTGTAAAAATAAATGTGGATAATGGTCTTGTGTCATTTAGGCTACTTGAATAAAAAATGAAAAAATCCTCTCCACCTTCAGCAAGGGAAAATTGGCCCTTCCTGTACCAGTGGTCAGTGTAACCCCTTAGAACTAGTAATAACCAATCCCCTTAATCCTCGCTAGAAAAAAGGGGAATGTGTAACACTAGAAATTGATAGAGCTAGACTGGATCTTCAAGTAAATATCGTGGTTTGAGGAAAAGCTTATAAACGCTCTCCTGAGCCAGTATTTCAAATCTTCTATGATGAACTGAATGTGCCAGTACCAGAAATTCCAGGAAAAACAAGAAATTTGTTTTTGCAATTAGCCGAGCATATAGCCCAGTCTCTCAATGTCACTTCATATTATATATCAGCACAAGTTTACCATATGAATCATTATCAATCTATTGCACAGGAAGACATAAGTAGCGAAAATAAGAATGAGAACTCCCACTAAGAAAAAGTGAGAGTCTCAAAGGGGGGAAATGAGAGAAGAGAGACAGATCCTCTCATATAGTTTTATAGTCAGAAAAAGAAAGAGAAGCAAAACTAAAGGCAGGTAACCCAACACCTAGGAACCAGACCCGAAACCAAGGAACCAGACCTGAAACCAGGCCTGGGCCTGCCTGACCTAAGCCTGGTAGTTAAAGATCCACCCCTGACCTAACCGGTTATGTTATCTATAGATTCCAGACATTGTATGGAAAGGCATTGTAAAAATCCCTGTCGTGTTCTGTTTTGTTCTGATTGCCAGTGCATGCAGCTCCCAGTCATGTACCCCCTGCTTGCTCAATCGATCACGACCCTCTCACATGGACCCGCTTAGAGTTGTGAGCCCTTAAAAGGGACAGGAATTGCTCACTCGGGGAGCTTGGCTCTTGAGACAGGAGTCTTGCTGATGCTCCTGGCCTAATAAACCGCTTCCTTCTTTAACTCAGTACCTGAGGAGTTTTGTCTGTGGCTCGTCCTGCTACAGTTTCAGTAATTAAAAAGGAAGCAGCAGATAAAGCTATTGGCTAAAATAAGACAGAGTTTCTATGAATTTCACTTATTAAAGTTTCCTTTAACTTCTAGCACAATGGAACAGAGATCATCCAAATTATTTCTTGAGTAAAAATATTAGGAAGGCCCTTCTGAGAACAACCATTAGAGTTGCTCATGGCAATTGTCCTTCCTATAGAATTCTAAATGTTTTCTCAGTTCTTACCACACTCCATGCCTCTGGTCTTCTCAAAGAATAAAACATGGTTGGATAATTTCTCTAGAAAATGTAGGTAAGGACTTGTAACCCTTGCCCACAGTCTATACGGAATTAGTGCAGACCTGCTCAATATCAAGCTGTAGACCTTCTGAGGATATAATTATTGCATTTCTCAAATAGGGAGACCTTACTTAACATATGGTCTGACATTAGGTCAGAATATTTTAAATGGGGCTTCTTAGGAAATTGGGGACATATGAGAATTTTTTAATCTCAGGTTAGAAGTTTGATATGAAATCGAATAATCTTAGTTTTTTTTCTATTCTGTTTATGTTTGATTTTTGAGATTTCCTTTGTTATTGGCTAGAGGAAAATGTTCAGTCCTAACAGAAAGAAAAAGCAATAGACTCTTACCCAAGGTTAAGCCATGGGGAAAATGGGATGGGCAGAAAGAGACAGCAAAAGCAAGTGAAGCAGATGAATGATTATTTTCATACTGAGTATGGTCCAGAGATGAAAGCTGTCTGGGAGGGTGGGAAATAAAATATAACCCTAATGATGACTAAAAAATTATCACTAAAACCGCTTGGCTATTTTGAAACATAAAGTTATCTTCAGTCCAACAGGACTGCAAGGTATATGTTATCATAATTAGAAATAGGTAATTTTAAAATACCACCTGCAATAACAGTGCAAGACAAGCTGGGAGTGCGTTCTGCAAAACATAACACATTTAGCCTGCACAAGAGAGGTGATGCTGATAAAAATTTTAAAAAGTAAGCCAGAGAGATAATTCTCCACATTTACATTTTTGTAGTCACAAAAAATTATCTGGCACAAAACCCTTTTCCTCATAAACTCAAACTGGGCACAATATGTTCCTTCTCCATTCTTTTTTTTTTTTTTTTCTCTCTCTCTCCCAGCACACAGTTTGACATTGGTTTGATGTCATTAGCATCACCTTCAACAAATCATTTTCTTCACTTGTCCAATTACAGACAACATAAAAATGCCTGTCCTCTATGTTTCTTATTTCAACACTGGAACTTGACATGACTCTACTCTAAATCACAGAAACCGCTTGTCGGTTTCTATGACTTAAAGTTAATTTTCACTTGGCTTACTCTTCTTTTTATTTCACATTTCTTATGGGTAATGGCCATAGTGAAAATGATGGTGTAGGAGATTTTCTCCCTCAGACCCCTACCTTTTCCACCATGGATTTATAGCACACTTTTGCCCAGGGAAACTTTCGTATAGCTCCCCTCCACTCAACAATAAAAGAATATTATAAAACTGTATAGATATCCTCTCACACTCTTTAGGGCCAAGTTCTTCCCTTATACCAAACTGTGCAACTGCTACAGCAATCAATAACAAAAATGGGGCAGTTGATGTCCCGGGAAGGAACTCACAAGCTTACTACTCATTTCATTCTACTGCTCCCAAAACAGGCTGAGATGTACATACAATAGTCAACGACCACCAAGACTGTAATCACAGTAAATACACAATGACATGAGCAGATTCAGGCAAGTGAAAGAACATTCATTCTTTTCATTTGAAGAAAAAGATTTTATCCAAGAGGGGGCAGGCTAAGCAACTTTAATTTCACTAAATTAAACTTGTGTGTTTTAATTCATATTCTCTGCATAAAAGCAGCAACAAAGGAAATAGTGGGTAACTACTCCAAGCAGAAAATAAACTAATAAAACCTTTTGTGTGTTTTGTTTCAATGCATGTTATCTTGGCTTCCCTTGGTGGGGGCGGGGCAGGGATCACACGTTTTTTATTTGCACCTTCCTTTTTTTTTTTTGGCCCCTTTTTAAGGTTTCTAAATGCCTGACTTGTAGTACACACTTGTAGATTTCCATGGAAACCAGGATTCACCTTGAAATATAAGATAATATTCTAACCAGTGTACTGAAACACCTCCAAGGCTGGTGGGTAGCCCTGCTCAAGCCATTACTGTCAGGCTTTTATAGGTGAATTTCAGAGTTCCCTTGGATTCGCTGAAAATGTGAGCATCGTGAAGATGAAATATCCTTCATTGCCAATGTGTCCTGCCGGTATATACTTCATCTTTGATCCTATGTGTTTCAATGTTACTTTCTTCAAAGGAAAACAAAAGTGTCATCTCATGTTAGACTCCAGGAATTTATTCCCAATTCAATTTATGCTACCCCAAAACCTAAACTTGAGCCATTTTTTTAAATCCAGAAGTTTTTTTTTAATTCATCAGAGGTAATAATGTTTCAATTCCCAAGACTGTCTCAATTATAAATGGCTTTCCTGATTTATTAATTATAACATTCTCATCAAAAATCATTGATTTAAACAATTGATTTTCAATGCTAATTTCTATCTTAGGAATGTCAGCATGTATTGATTTAGGAGAAAATATACAAGGACATTCTACTGAGGGCTGAGGAAAATATGCTTCTTATATTGCTTTCATGCTATTTCATCCCACATTACACTGCAGTGTTTGACAATAGTTTCCTGTCTTAAGGGATCCTGTGCTGTTCAATTTGGTAGCTAACAGCTCTATGTATTTACTAAGCAATAGAAATACGGCTAGTCAGAATTTAGATGTGTGTAGATGTAAAATACACATCAGATTTTAAAGACTTGGTATGCAAAGGAACAGAAAATATCTCACCAGTTTTTAAATAATTCCTCTAGTGAAATAAAACTTTGGATATATGAGGTTAAATAAAATGTATTATTAAAATTAATTTCACCTGTTTCCTTTTCACTTTTTAAATATGGCTACAAGAAAGTTTAAAATTACATATTTGGCTTGTGTTATACTTCTCTTGGACAGCACTGATATGGAATTTATAAAAGCACCATGGAAAGGTTAGGAATACCACTACATCCAAGCCTAGCACATGTTCTAAACACCCCTAGTCCCTGGCATAACGTAGATGCTCAATAAATATTAAATAAAGGAACAATAAAAGTGAATAAACAATTTCTTAGCTATCAAGTAGATTTTGCCAAAGAAATTAAAGTGTTTCACGAATATGAAGAAATGAGTAAGTTACATGCTTGAGGCTTAAAGGAAGGCAAGTATTAGGAGAGTTAAATCTGAAAAGTCGAGAAATTGTACTTAAAGACTAAGTAAAAGTTGAAGAAATGCCAAAAGCAAAGAAAGAAGAGCTATTTATAAGATATAATTTAAATGATCGAGAATAAATATATATATATTGTTTCTAAGGAAGGTAACAATAAAATTAAAGATCAACAATTTATATTAAATTTGGAGGCATTTATTTTTATGGTAATGTGTGCAGAGTCATGATTTAAATAAGGTAAATCAAAATCTGACTAATATTAATAAAATTTCTGAAAGGTATATAAACAAAAAATGGTTTTATAAGGTGCCACGATGGTAATTAGTGTCATCATAACAAAGCTGGGCAAAGCATTTCCTTTGTTTATAACTCTAACTAGACTCAAATACCCATCAATTTTACCAGATATTGGAGATAAGTTGAAAGTGAATTATTTTTTACAGGGAAAATTCCAAATGCTAGAAAGCAAATTAGGTAATTTGGAAAACTTTCAGAAAGTCTAATAAGAAAGAAATTTCTCAGATCAGTTTTATATCTAGAAAGGAGCAATTGCATTATTAGCTAACGTCAATATAGTGCTTAAGATACACCAGGCACTGTTCTAAGCAATTTACCCAAACTGGCATAATCATCACCTGGTCTTCACAAGAAGTCCATGATATAAGGACTATGGTTATCCCTATTTTACAGATAAGAAAAGCGAAACAAGAGATTAACCAACTGGCCCGTGATCACACAGCTACTGAGGGGCACAGCCTGAATTCAAACCCAGGCAGTCTTGCATCTAATCACACTGCTATACATTTATGAGAACCTGCTGTGTGATAGCCGATTTATATATATTACTCAACCTTTATACATTCTATGAGAAGGTACAATCATTACCATTTTGATAAGTTAGGTGACCAGGATTCAGAGAGGTTAAGTCACTTATCCAAAGTAATCTCTTTGTATTAGAATCTAAATTTGAATACAGATCCATCTGATTCCAAAATTCCTTCCACTATACATTACATCATGCTAAATAAATAGGGCCTGCAAGTGACTCTGAAGACATTTTTTGTCTCTAAATACATACCTATTGCCCAGTTTGGTAAAGGATTACTCAGATGACCTGTACCAACAAATCTGCAGCACTTTCTTTCGTGAAACTAGAACAATATCCAATCTACTGAAAATTAGTTATTTTCTCTTACATTTTTTACTCTTGTGAAGTTACACACCCACGTATATTTACTATTCTCATTTTTCAAATCTTACAGTATCTGCTGAAATAATCATAAAACAATGTATATGAAGCTATGAACAGAGCTGGAATAGGGTGTCAGCACCCTTCCGACAGTCACCAAGCTACTGTCTGCCTCCTCCACAAAGGATTGCTGGATTTTGCAGACCCCATCTGCAAGCTGCAGAAAGCTCTTCTCCCCAACAAAGGAAACATGCTCTGTTCCTTGCAGCCTGACCCACAAATGCATAATAAGTGCCAACACCAGTGAATGGTTAAAATAGGGAGATGCGCGGTCACCTCATTAGCACAAATAAAATACACACTGCCAATAAACAGAAGAAATATTTAACAAAAAATAAGCAAATCCAAAAGGCATATTTTTGCCTCTGAAAAGAAGTCAATATGGCAATAAAATATAGAGAAGACTTCATTGTTACTGATAAAACTAATATGTCCACAGAGTAATTATCTAATGATGATAAACATTTTCTTTAAGATATCAAAGGAGGAGAAAATGAAGGAAATCTAGTGCTAACTGTGCTGAAGAATTAAAATGCAGGAAAGTTAGAAATGGAAAGTTATGCTTCCCCTAGTAACTATAACTTGGCATATTCTATATAGGACATAAATATAACAGTAAATATAGTACATAAAATACTATCATGTGTGCAAGGAACGAATAATGATAGCTGGGAGGATCATAATTTTGACTTTCCTGATTTTTATGAGTTTGAAGTCTCAGCCACAATGTTGCATTAATACTTGCAAGTTTTTTAACCAATCTTGACTTAATTTTTGCCCCTCTATGTAATTGTCCAGGTTTTCTTGACACTTTTTAGGTTAAAGCAGTAACCTTTGAACACTGACCTTCCAAATTCGATTCTGATTCAAATCTTGACCTTTAAAGCGAAAAAAAGAGAGAGGCATGAGTATTTTTCCCTGGACCTCATTAAACATGGCAAAGAAAGTAAAAGCAAAGCTTTCAGCTGTGCGTGATTGTTAAACAGTGGGAGAATGCTAAATAAAACAAGTCACACGTTGGTCCAGAAAAAAAACTAAAGCAATCATTTCAACTTGCACACTGCTGTTTTTTTATTTAACGCTGAGGGGTGTTTACAATGCTGTGGTTGCCAGAGAAAGGTTAATCCAGAGGAGTAAAAGAATAGCAGTATATGAGACTGTTTCACACCAGCTATTTGCAGTGAATATTTTAGTAAGCATCATGAATCCATGTCAGCACTGTAACCATCAAATGAAACAGGAAAGAAAGCAAATATTACACTAAAGAATGAATTTCGATTTTAAATAGAGGTAGAGGCATTTTCACTGCCCTCTGCTGTAGTGATGATGGGGTGGAAAACAGTTTTCATCAGAGTAAAGTGGTCTTTCTGAGCTCCTGTATTCTCAACTCACCATCCTATTTTTGAACTTGAGAGGCAGGGAGGAGTAAAAACGTCCACTCATTTTCCTTCCAGCTTTCATTTAGTTTTTCTTTTTCCCCCATGAGCTTCAAACTACAGTAGCAATTCTCTCCTTGGAGAGTATTACCTTGCCTCTGCATCAAGCTAAGTCAAAAACTATTCAATATTCTAAGCAGTTCCACTAGGGCACATGTTCCTGTCTTATTTCCTTCCCAGGAGAGTATCCGTATTGATCTCTCTAAAACCTTGGGGCTAAATGAAAATAGGAGAGGCATTCTGTTGGGGGGAAAAAAATGCAGATTTGTACTGTCCCCTCCATTTTTTCCTTGCTTTCCAGAATATCAGTGCAGACAGAGCAATATCGGAAATTCAGCGTTAGTTTCTTTCTTCCTTCTTCCCCAAAGCTCTGTTAATAGCAACCATTTGTGTTCCTGCATTTAGAAATTCAGAACCAAAGATCAATCAGAGTCACTGTTTTAAATTTTCCTTTGAAAGAACCACTACCCAACCCATAAATAAAATGCAAATTTCTCCTATTATTCAATGCACTAATTTCTGTGAATAATTACTTGCAATGCTAATTTATTTGAGTCCAGTTTTTTGTGCCTAGTTAACATTGTTCACAATTTTTCAACTCACTCTTTAACTGCATATTTTTAGAAAAGATAAGGAAAATACCATCAGGAATGTTCTATATAACATACTATCCCTGATGGTAACATGCATTACAAGCAAATGTATTTTTGGATCCTGTGATTTTTATATTAATGGGGTTTAGGAAACTACCCCAAAACATGATCCATTGGCATTTGAGAAAGTATCAGAAGCAGGAAGCTCTCTCTAACCTTCTCTCCCCCTTTTCCCCTGAAGCAGAAAATAATACTAGGAAGAATTTTATGACCTTCTCCTAAAGCCAGTCATAAGACCCTCATGTGGGAGGTGCCCACCCTATACAGAGAGGAAAGGAACAACCTTCTCTCTGAAGATGCAGAGACACAGAGAAGAATCTGAACCTTGTTAAGTTTCCCCTAGTTTACTACCATTAGATTACACCCCTTTCCAAACATTTTTCTCCTAAACTGTCTACTCTTCATCAAACCTAGCATAAAAATACACATAGTTAACTATTTCTTTGGGTCTTTGCTTCTCTGTGAAGGCTATTATGTTACATAAAACATGTTAAATAAATCGGTATGGTTTCTCCTGTTAATCTGTCAGTTTTTCTTTCAAACCCAGCCAGGAACCCTAAGACAGTGAAGGAAAATCTCTTCCTCCCCTAGAGCTTCTGGTACCCAGTGAAGGGCCACATCAACTGGGGACACCTTGCTCAGTCCAGAAGCTGCAGTTCAAAGATCCTGGACCTCTGTCTGATGAAAGCCAGCAGAAGGTAAAAATTCTTACCACATCAGTGTGGAGTCTCTGCCTTTGGGGCTTGGTGGAACAAAAGTGGTAAGAGTCTTTTTCTTTCCAAATCCAGATTAGCAGTAAACAACACTTTTTAAAGTTAGTTCTTTTATACTGTGACTCTAGTTAAAAATTTGGTTAAGTTGGGTTACCCATTAGTTATTGATCCTTTCCCTCCCAAGGACAGCTATTGCTTTCCATTTGTCTTGTCTTGTGTCTCGATTGCTTGGCTTGACTTTCCATTTGTTGGGGCACATAGGTTATGGGGCCTGCATATACAGGTGCCCAAATGAAAGGTTGTGGGGACCCAAATACATAGCAAGACAAAAATATGAGTTCTCATTTCTAATATGCCAACTGTTGCCAGCTCTCCAGGGGCAAGTTACCTGTATTTCTTTTGGCTCTTAGGAGTATTTTGGATCTTGAGAGGGCTGCATCTTTTTGCACCCTCTTTTGAGGACACCTTTTGCATCCATGGCTAAGTTATAAAAAGTTGATTCATTTTGGTGTTGAGTCACTTGACAGATACCTTTGGTCTAAGAGAGAGAAAGAAAGGAGTTCAATGCTGCCAGGAATGTTTATCATTTTTTTCTGGCTGATACCTGATAACATTAGTTTTAACTGTCAGAAGTTGGTCAAATTGAAGGCTGATATTAAGAGCCTGAGGACCATTTTTAAGGCCTTCTTAGCTAAGATAGAACTATATACTCAGAGAGGAAAAAACAAGTCTGAAGCTTTTGTGGAAGAATTTGTTAAAACAAAGCCACACAGCTCTAAATCTAGAACATAAGACTCTTCTGATTTCCCTCTTAGTTGGTAATCTGCTCCCTGATATAAAGGAAGAAATGGAAGATAATGCAGAGGATAAATGAGTCAGCCCCTTAATATCATTTAGGCTGTGATCCAGTGCTTGGAGGAATTAAAAATAACTATCCTGACCTAATAAATTGAGTCTTTACAAAAACAGAAATGGAACTGCAGAAGCAATTTAAAGTCTACCAATCCTATTTAACAATATCCAAACCTCAGCTATTTATCTCAAGATGCTTGCAGATCTTGTAAAAGATCAGATCATGGGAAATGCACCTGTCCTACACTTAAGAAAACGGGGGAAATTTTTCTAAAGAGTAATTATATTAGAGCTCTGATTATCAGCAAATACGACCCAAAACTCCCTCTTGGAAAAAACTCTTACTCCGTGCCTTTGAAATGTAAATAATCTTCCCCTGGACCTGAGGCTGGGGGAAAGGAGTTATTTGGAAGCAAATTTGGCAAATGAAAAATCTTGAAAGTCTTTTCTACAAATAGTAGAGTTTTAGTCATCTAGGTAGGTAACCTTAACTTGTTCCATCTACCAGAAACACAATTAGGATCTAGCTATTCTTTTATAAACGAGTGAGTTCTGTATTATTGTACCTGACGCATGGCTAAAACTTTAAAATGAAAGCTACATGGCTTTTCCTGCATTTGTCTGCATGATTATGTATGTCCCTATGTATGTATGTTAAATATGTGGGATGTCTCTCTTCCTCTGGATGGTATTACTAGATTAATTTATAAATTTTTTAAGGTTATATTCAGAGTGGCTTAAAGATAAATGAGCCAAAAAAATTAAAACTGCTTCTTTGGATCTCTATTTTTTTATAAAGGCTCTTGTGTCATATAAAACTTACTTTAAATTGCTGGACATGATGGCTTGCACCTGTATTCCTAAGTACTCAGAAGGCTGAGGTGGGAGGATCACTTGAGCCCTGTAGTTCAAGGCTGCCGTGAGCCACAATTGTGCCACTGCACTCCACACTCTAGCTTGAGCCACAGAGCATACTCTTCTCCTATTTAATCTGTCTTTGTCAATTTTCCATTCAGATTCAGCCAAGAACCCTAAGAGAGTTGAGGAAAATCTTTTCATCCCCTACAGTATTCATGACTATTTTCAAAACATTTTATCATTACAAATTTTGCAGATATTTCCACATAAACCAATGCCTGGGAAAAAACAAAGCCCCTAAGCAAATTGGATAATTGATGTATCATCTGAATTATAAATTAATAAAATCTTACATTTGTGAAATGTTTTATATTAAAGTATTTTCACATAACACTACTAACAACGCATTTATTGGGTGTTGATACGCACAAAGCCCTCTACTAAACACTATATGTACTACTTCACTTAATTCTTAGAACAACCTTTCTAGATAGGCTCTATTATTAGCCTCATTTTAAGTATGAGAAAACCAAGGCTAAGAGTATTACAAAGATATTAGGTGTTAAGAGTTAAGATTTCAAACTCAGATGCATGCAGTGAGCCACTGTAGTATAACATATTCATTATTTAAGTTGACCATTCCTACATTCTTACAAAACAACTAGAAAAGCAATTCTTGCTTCTGCTTGACAGACATGCAAACTATAGAAAGAGAAGAAATTACTTATAAAAGGTCATTAAGCTTGTACCGTAACCGCTCCCTTAGCCACAGTTTCACTTTATGTGGTTTCAGTTACCTATAGCCAACCTCATTCCAAAACTATTAAATGGAAACTTCCAGAAATAAACACTTCATAAGTTTTAAACCATGTGCTGTTTTTGTTTTTGTTTGGTTTTTTTTTTTTTTTTTTTTTTTTAAGGAGTCTCGTTCTGTCACCCAGGGTGGAGTGCAGTGGCATGATCTTGGCTCACTGCAAACTCTGCCTCCCGGGATAAAGCAATTCTCCTACCTCAGTCTCCTAAGTAGCTGGGATTATGGGCATGCGCCACCATGCCTGGCTAATTTTGTATTTTTAGTAGAGACGGGGTTTCACCATGTTGGTTAGGCTGGTCTAGAACTCCTTGACCTCATGATCTGCCTGCCTCGGCCTCCCAAAGTGCTCGGATTACAGGCGTGAGCCATTGGTGCCCAGCCCTGCCATGTGCTATTTTGAGTAGCATAATGAAATCTCACAGCATCTACTCCAGCCTGCCTTTGTCCATCTTTGCTGGGCAAAGATTATTCCCTTTGTTTAGCATATCCGCACGTTATACATGACCTGCCTACTAATCAACAACATCCTTCATCTACTCCTGATATCCAGCCATCAGCATATCATCATGGCTTGATGATCCAAGGATCACTCAAAGTAGATAATCCTCCTTCTGATACAGGAAGGTCAATAGTACCTTAATGCTACATTGAAATGCCTGTATCATTCACCTCACTTCATCTCATAACATAGGCATTTTATCATCTCACATCATAACAAGAAAGGTATTTTCAGAGTGGGAAAATATCTTATAAATTTTATTACAGTATGTTGTTATAATTGTTCTATTTTATTATTGTTGTTAATCTCTTACTGTGAATAATTTATAAATTAAACTTTATCATAGATATGTATATATAGGAAAAAGCATAGTGTACATAGGGTTTGCTACTATCTGCAGTTTCAGGCCTCCACTGGGTGTCTTGGGACACACTCCATGCAAATAAGGGAAAACTACATTATTGCTGACTTTTAATCATCCCATGTACTTTATGCATGGTTTAAATGTCCTTTGAATTATGACTATCAGTTGATATATTGAGATATTCAACTTCATAGGTAACCAGAAAAGCCCAATTAAAATAGCTATCATTGCCTTTCAAATTAACAGTAGTTTTTAAACAATAATATTCAATTGTCGAGGTAGTTTGGTGAAATTGGCAGACGCCTATACTGCCAGCTGGAAGTAGAATGATACAAGCTTCCTAGGAAGGTTTTTGTAATATGCAGTAAGAGCTTTATAATGTTAACTTTCTTAGACCAGTAAATCCATTTCTAGGAATCTCTCTTACTGAAATCATCTGAGATACAGACCAAGATTTATTGACAAAGTTGTTCAAATCAGCATGATTTTGAAATAACAAAAGACTGAAATATACTACTCAACAGCAGGAAAGTAGATACATTATAAAATATAGTAGGGAATATTATGCAACCAATAAAAATAATATTTTTAAAGAAATTTTAATCATTCATATTTGTGATTCAAAACTGCATAATTCCTGTAACACTTAAAATATGCTTATCCCTGTGTGTGTGTGTGTGTATATATATATATTATTTATATAGTTTGGATTTGTGTACCCACTCAAATCCCATGTCAAATTGCAATCTCCAGTGTTGGAGGAGGGGTGTGGTGGGAGGTAATTGGATCATGGGGACAGATTTCCCTCTTGCCTCTTCTCATAATAGTGAGTTCTCATGAGATCTGTTTGTTTAAAAGTGTGTAACACCTCCCTCTTCACTCTCTTCCTCCTATGCTAGCCATGTAAGATGTGCCTGTTTCCCTTCCACTATGATTGAAAGTTCCCTGAGGTCTCCTCAGCCATGATTTCTGGTCAGCCAGTGGAATCATGAGCCAATTAAACCTCTTTTCTTTATAATTACCAATTTCAGGTATTTCTTTTTAGCTGCATGAGAACTAATACAAAAAATTGGTACCAGGGGTGGGGCATTGCTATAAAGATACCTGAAAATGTGGAAACAGCTTTGGAACTTGGTAATGGGCAGAGGTTGGAACAGGTTGGAGGGCTCAGAAGAAGAAAAGACGATGAGGGAAAGTTTGGAACTTCCTAGGGACTTGTTAAATTGTTGTGACCAAATGCTAATATTGATACCAACAAAGTTCAGGCTGAGGAGGTTTCAGATGGAGATGAAGAACTTATTGGGAACTGGAACAAATGTCACTTTTGTTATGAGTTCACAAAGAGGTTGGAGGCATTGTGCCCCTGCCCTAGGGATCTGTGGAACTTTGAACTTGAGAGTAATGATTTAGGGGATCTGGCAGAAGAAATTTCTAAGCAGCAAAGGGTTCCAGACATAGCCTGGCTGCTTCTAGCAGCCTATTCTCATATTCATGAGCAAGAAATGATGAAAAACTGGAACTTATATTCAAAGGGGAAGCAGATTGTAAAAGTTTGAAAAATTTGGAGCCTGACCATGTGGTAGAAAAAAAGAGCCATTTTCAGGGGAGGAACTCAAGCTGGCTACAGAAAATTGCATAAGTAAAGAGGAGACAAATATTAATAGCCAAGACAATGAGTAAAATGCCTCAAAGGCATTTCAGAGACCTCCATGGCAGCCCCTCCCATCTCAGACCCAGAGGCCTGGGAGGGAAGAATGGTTTCATGGGCCAGGCCCAGTGCCCCATTTCCCTGTGCAACCTCAGGACACAGATCCCTGTGTCCCAGCCACTAAAGCTCCAGCTGTGGCTAAAAGGGCTCCAGATATGTCTCAGGCAGCTGCTCTAGAGGGTGTAAGCCATAAGCCCTGGCAGCCTCCATGTGCTGTTAAGCCTGTGAGTATGCAGAGGGCAAGAGTTGAGGCTTGGGAGTCTCCGCCTAGATTTTAGACAAGGTATGGTATGGAAATGCCTGGATGTCCAGACAGAAGCCTACTGAAGGAGTGGAGCCCTCATGGAGAACCTCTACTAGGGCAGTGCAGAGGCAAAATGCCTTGGGACCCCACTCCTTGTATCAGTGTGGCCTAGATGTGAGACGTGAAGTCAAATGAGATTATTTTGGAGCTTTAAGATGTAGTGACTCCCCTGCTAGCTTTCAGACTTGCACGGGGCCTGTAAGCCTCTCTCTTTAGGATGATTTATCCCTTTTGGAATGGGTGTTTTTACCAAATACCTGTACCCTCACTGTATCTTGGACATAACTTGTTTTTTATTTTACTGGCTCATAGGCAGAAGGGACTTGCCTTGTCTTAGATGAGACTTTGAAAAGTGGACTTTTGAGTTAATGCTGAAATGTGTCAAAACTTGGGGGACTGTTGAGGGATGATTGTATTTGCAATGTGAGAAGGATAGTAGATTTGGGAGGGACCAGAGGTGGAATGATATGGTTTAGAGTTGTGTTCCCACCCAAATCTCATGTCAAATTGTAATCCTCAGTGTGGGAGGAGGAGCCTGGTAGGAGGTGATTGGATCATGAGATGCATTTTCCTCCTGCTGTTCTTGTGATAGTGAGTTCTCATGAGATTTGATTATGTAGAAGTGTGTAGCACCTCCCTCTGTGCTCTCTTCCTCCTGCCCTGGCCATGAAAAATGTGCCTGCTTCCCCTTCTGCCATGATTGAAAGTTTCCTGAGGCCTCTTCAGCTATCTTTCGTGTATGACCTGTGGAACCATGAGCCAATTAAACAACTTTTCTTTATAAATTACCCAGTTTCAGGTATTTACTTATAGCAGTGCAAGAATGGACTAATACAATAATAAATGTAAATGTGCCCAGAAAAAAAATGAAAAGGTATTAGCAATGTATCTCAATATGCTTACAGGCCAATATATTTTCATGTCTTAAAAGAGTTGAGTTTGTCCCTCCAGACACAGGGTCTAACGATCTCCATCCTTTCATCCTACCTTTCTTCCTGGGGGAGGGAGAAGGAGTACACCTCTTTCATGCAGCCTCAGCCCTTCTCCCACCCTACAGGAGCTCACCCCGGGGCTGGGACAGAATTTGGGGAGCAGTGGGAACTACCAGCAGGGGCATCAGAGCGTGGCCCCATGGCTGGTTGCCACAGTCTCTGTCAAGGACAAGAAAAAAGTTCACTATTTAAAATTTTTTTTTTAAACTCTTCTTAATTCAAAAGGGGAGGAGGATTGTTCCACAATTACTGATAATTTGAATTTTTTTTTAATTTTTTGTTTCTCAGGTTCAAAATTAGATTAATTGCATTCTAAGTCATATTATTGGAGAAAAATTATTTTAATCAGCTTCTCAAAGTGTAGGTTGCCCATGTTTAAATGCAAGTATGTTGTCTGTACATCAGTATTTCTAAAATAGTCAAAAATAGTTAATATTTTCCACCAAAAAGGTAAAAATTTTGTTGCATTTTGATTTATTGCATGTGGTTGCTTATGTTCTTCCTTTTTTTTTTTTCCTTTTTTTTTTTTTTCCTTTTTTTTTTTTTTTTTTTTTGACAGAGTTTTGCTCTTGTTGACCAGGCTGGAGTGCAATGGCACAATCTCAGCTCACCACAAGCTCTGCCTCCCAGGTGCAAGTGATTCTCCTGCCTCAACCTCCTGACTAGCTGGGATTACAGGCATGTGCCACTACACCTGACTAATTTTGTATTTTTAGTAGAGATGGGGTTTCTCCATGTTGGCCAGACTGGTCTTGAACTCCCAAACTCAGGTGATCTACCTGCCTTGGCCTTCCAAAGTCCTGGGATTACAGGCATGAGCCACTGCACCCGGCCTATTTTCTTCCTTTCAACCATACCCCCACCTTCCTGCTTCCCTCAAAATAGAAGGATAATCTTCAGACCAAGTTATGTTCTTATAACAAATCTAAATTTTAAAAGTCTAAATAAATACTGATTTTTAGAATATATTGATAATTACTCTCAAAAACTCTTCTTTAGAGAAGTAATACTATTTTCCATCTTTTCAAAATAAATTTCAGTTTAACTAATGTGTTTCAAAGGTTGCTATTTAGAAGTATTTAATAATTGAGAAGTTTGCAACCAAGAGATTCAAAAGTTAAAGTTTTCAATATTTCTAATTAGAATATCCCATGTGTGCCGGGCACGGTGGCTCACACCTGTAATCCCAGCACTTTGGGAGGCCAAGGCGGGCAGATCACCTGAGGTCGGGAGTTCAAGACCAGCCTGACCAACATGGAGAAACCCTATCTCTACTAAAAATACAAAATTAGCCAGGTGTGGTGGCGCATGCCTGTATTCCCAGCTACTCAGGAGGCTAAGGCAGGAGAATCGCTTGAACACAGGAGGTGGAGGTTGCGGTGAGCCAAGATCACGCCACTGCACTCCAGCCTGGGCAACAACAGTGAAACTGTCTCAAAAAAAAGAAAATATCCCATGTGTATTTTAAGGATCTACAATATCATCAGAGTGTCAAGATTAACTTAAATTTTCTCCCAAAAAAATTTACACTTTAGAAAGCCATGAGAAGTTTCAAATATTAGTAACAGATGTTATTATAGCTTCTTTTTCACATAGCGAACTGAAAAATTAGCAATCCATGTACAAATCCCCAACACCCAGCCATCAACTTTACATATCCATACAGTGAAGGCAAATATATTATTATAATTCATGGCCATGTAGTTTCAAAACCTCAATTCTTTTTTTTATATTAAATCATGTAAGCAAATGTATCCAAAATATGTGTGTAAGAGGCAGTAAATAATGTCAAATAATTCTCAATCACTACAAAAACTCTGCATGTTGTCTTCAAATGCATTTTAATCTCAGAATATTTTATAGGGGCAAGTCTGAGATAAGATGCCATAGCCTTCTTTTATGTATAAATAATAGTTGTTTAGTGAAGTTTTTATACTGGCACTTTAGAAAGAAGAGAGGAAGAGAGGCTTTGAACAAGGATGCACATTTAATTTATGTCTCTCATGAATTCTCAGCTACCCTCCGGGCCTTAAAAGGTAGAAGTTGGACCCTGACAGTAATTATTTTGGATTGCACTGCATGAAGGCAGCTGAGTGTAATACTGTACTTCAAAGAAGTGCAGCCTTGTGTCACTTTGAACAACCATCATGAATATAACTTGAAGTGTTCAGGGATGCCTTTACAGAAGTGATCTTTGTAGACAAGTGATTTTCTTTAGCTGGTAATATAACCACATGCATGTACACATAGAGATTTTTTTTAAAAGAAGAGGTAGAAAACTTGTATCTATGAACCAAATTGTCTTTTGAAAATGCTGAATTAAAATGAAATTGTAAGTGCACTATTAACAGAAGTTTTTAAAACAGCATGAGAAGTATGAAAATAGATGTTAAACTATTTAAAGCCAATATATGTTGGTAAGATGGCTTTCTTTTTGACTCCTTACAAAGACAAACCTGCTGAAACTCAACTCTGCATAATTGGGAGGAAAAAATCTCTTTATCTCCAAGAGCTCATAAATTTTACTTTTGTCTTCAGACTACAACAAGATCTGAGTGGAAAGCTAATGTCTTTCTACTGAGAACTGTCAACCTGAAAGAGACAGACTCTAATTCTTTTACATATACATGTGTATGTCCACACATACAGACATACACACTCCTACATCATTCTATAAGACCAAACCATTTAAAGCCTTAGTATTCACTTATAAAACATTTGTATTCAATTTTTAGAGCAGGCACTGAGCTACAGACTAGATTTAGGGATGAACAGGATGCAAAAGGATTCTGCCCCAGAGAAACATAATCTACTGATTGAGACAGACCTGTAATCAAACACTTTAATCCCTAGACCAATTCCAAGGTCATGCTACTGAAAAGCCCAGGTATTAACAATACTCTTGGAAAGATCAATACTTCATGAAAAAAAGAAGGGAAACAACAAATTATATTACAGCTATTTTAAACGCAATGTAAATACGAGTTAGAAAAGCCATCTTCTTCCAAACTAAACAGAAGAATATTTGTTAAAAACCTGCTTGGGTTAGTAAGATTCTCCTGGATCACCCTCCTCTATTATTCAGAAAATAACAGTGTGTCTTCGTGATCTGCTAAAACAAATTCTTCTATAACTTTTATAGGACTTTTTTTGGTGGTGGTTGTTTTTGAGCTTTGAAACCAGATTTTACCTTATATCTTATATTTCTTTCCATGTAATTAGATAATGTTTAAAATACTGAGACTGCTTTTCTTTAGGTTTTCTTATCTTTTTGTTCTTTTTATCAGAAGAGAGCTAGCTTAGCCAGTAGGAATTGAATTTTTAGTTTTAAATCCCAAAATGTACTCTTTAATTTCATAAAATAAAATAGGAGAGACAATAGTCTTGAAGGTCAAGACTTTCACCATCAGAAGCCAAGTTTCTAGAAAAGGAAACTATCTCTCTGTGGAAGGAGTAGCCAAAAAAAGATACCATTTTTAATCTACCAAATGTGGGAAATTTACTTTTGGCAACTAGCAAACTTTCTTACTGAGCGTGTGTGTCATATGATAGAAAGAGAAGTAAACTGAAAGACAAAATAGTTATATTCTAAAATCAAATCTGTCATGATCAAACAGTCTTAGTCAAGCCATTTAATTGTTCTGGGCCTTACTTTTCTCATGCATAAGATGTAACAGTGGGCAAGGAATATCTAAGGCCACTTTGCATTCTAAAATCCTAATATGTGAAAGACAGTTGCTATACTAAATCCTGTGGAATATATATAATCAGACATTGGGCAAAATCCATCAGAAAGCTTAAAATACAATTGTAAAATCAGGACAAATACATTTATATATGTGTGTGTGTGTATATATATATGTATATGTGTATATATATGTTCATACATACGAACATAACTAAAAATACAAAGCATGTCCTGATCTTACTTTCTAAGCATTTTTCAACACTAAAAGGAACAAGAGCTTCTTGGGAAAATGGCTGATTCCAAGGCTATGGTAAGAAAGCTTGAGACAAGCCTGGGTCATTTTGGTGAATCAGAAAGAAAATACTCAAAAAAATATGAAGACATATTTTTAAAAAGCCAGTTTGAAGTAGTTCCCACTTACTAAGTGTAGAAAACTGTAATATCAAAGAAAACAGTAACAGTAATAGCAATAATAGATTTTAAGAATATTTGATTTCATACTAATAAATACATAAACAAAGATAGCAGGAAAGCTCTTCCTTACTGTAGAATATCAACCAATAAGTATAAAATGAAAAATAGACATAAAAATACACCATTTTCAATCACTACAGGGAAGAATCATAAGTGGATGCTGAAAAGCCATTAAGTCAATATTTAATGAAAAAAAAAAAAGGATATTTACATAAGCACAAAGTTTTCCACACACAAAAATAAACAGCATTATATTGAGAAATCTGGTGGGCATCATCTTACTAATTAATCAAAGTTTTTATCACCAATTATGAGATAGATTGACATCATGTACCTCCTGTTATGATAGTCAGAGAAGGATGCAAAATCACTTAAGTAATATTTCTGCCAGAAAATACTGTGAATTTTATCATTAAGAAATGACAAACTCAGCCAGGCGTGGTAGCTCATGCCTGTAATCCCAGCACTTTGGGAGGCTGAGGTGGGTGGATCACCTAAGGTCAGGAGTTCGAGACCAGCCTGTCCAACATGGTGAAACCCCATCTCTACTACAAATACAAAAAAAATTAGCCAGGCAGGCTGGCAGGTGCCTGTAATCCCAACTACTCAGGAGGCTGAGACAGGCAAATCTCTTGAACCCAGGAGGCAGAGGTTTCAGTGAACCGAGATTGAGTCATTGCACTCCAGCCTGGGTGATAGAGCGAAACTCCATCTCAAAAAAAAAAAAAAAAAAAAAAGACAAACTCAAGTATTCTACAAAACAAGAATTATTTTTTAAATGTCAGTGTAATTCAAGACAAAAACAAAACAAAGCAAACAGCAGCAACAAATGCTGATAAATTATTCCAGATTAAAGGAAACTAAGAAACATAAAAACCAAAAGTGCAAAGCATGATATTCTATTGAATCCTGAATCCAGAAAAAAAAATGTTATGAAGAACATAATTGGGGCCATATATGAGAACCCACTGACCAGGGAAAAATTGAAAGCCTTTCTTCTAAGATCTGGAACTGCTTTCACTGATTCTATTCAATACAGTACTGGAAATTTTAGCTAAAGCAGTTAGACAAGAGAAAGAAATGAAAATTAACCAAACTGGAAAGGAAAATTTCAGAAAGTCCTTTTTTGGAGATAACATGATCCTATATTTTAAAATATCTAAAGACTACACCAAAAAACTGTTAGAACTGATAAATGAATTTGATAAAGTTGCAAAATACAACATCAGCAGACAGAATTCAGTAGTATTTCTCTATGACAACAGCAATCAATCTGAAAAAGAAAGCAATGCCACTTACAATTGCTAAAATATAAATTAAATAATTAGGAAAAAAATTTAAACAAAGAAGTGAAAAAATTTCTTTGAAAACTACAAAATGTTAATACAAGAAATTGAAGAAGACACAAAATAATTGAAAGATATTCCATATTTGTGAATTGGAATAGAATAATTAATATTGTTAAAATCTGCATTCTACCCAAAATGATCTACAGATTAAATGCAATCCCTATCAAAATACCAATAACATTCTTCACAGAGATAGAAAAAAATTCCTCAAATTCATATGGAACCATAAAAGACCCCTAATAGCCAAAGCAATCCTTACAAAGCTGGAGATATAACTTCAAAATATACTAGGAAGCTATAGGAAACAAAACAGCATGGTACTGGCTTAAAAACAGATACATAGACCAATGGAACAAAATAGAAAATCCAAAAGTAAATCCACAAATTGAAAGCCAACTCACCTTCAACAAAGGCATCAAAAATATATAATACATTGAAGTAAGGATACCTCTTCAATAAATGGTGCTGGAAAAATTGCATATCCATATGCAGAAGAATGAAACTATATTCCTATCTCTCACCATATACAAAAACCAAATCAAAATAGGTTAAAGACTTAAATGTAAGACATGCAATTATAAAACACTAGAATAAAACATCAGAGAAATTGACATGGACAAAGATTTTTTTTTTTTATAAGACCTCAAAAGCACACACAACAAAAGCAAAAATAGAAAAATGGAATTACATCAAACTAAAATGCTTCTGCACTGCAACATTAACAAACTGAAGAGACAACCCACGGAATGGGAGAAAATATTTGCAAACTATTCACCTGATAAGGGATTATTTACTAGAATATATAAGAAACTCAAACAACTCAATAGCAAAAAACAATTCAATCAAAAAATAAGCAAGCCAGGTGCAGTGGTTCCTGCCTGTAATCCCAGCACTTTGGGAGGCCAAAGCAGATAGATCACTGGAGGTCAGGAGTTCAAGACCAGCATGGGTAACTTAGCAAGACCCTGCCTCCACGAAAATAAAAAAAAAAAAAATTAATTGCTGAACATGGTGGCACACACCTATAGCCCTAAGTACTCAGGAGGCTGAGGCAGGAGGATTGTTTGAGCCCAGGAATTTTAGGCTGCAGTGACCAATGATCACATGACTGTACTCTAGCCTAAGTGACAGAGTGAGACACTGTCCCTAAAAAAATGAAGGGGCAAAAGATCTGAAGAGGCCGGGCAAGGTGGATCATGCCTGTAATCCTAGCACTTTGGGAGGCTGAGGTGGGCAGATCACTTAAGCTGAGGAGTTCAAGATCAGCTTGGCCAACATGGTGAAACCCCAACTCTACTCAAAATACAAAAATTAGCCAGGTATGTCAGTGCAAGTCTGTAATCCCAGCTACTCAAGAGGCTGAGGTGGGAGAATCACTTGAACCCAGGAGGCAGAGGCTTCAGGGAACCGAGATCGTATCATCGTGCCACGGTATCCCAGCCTGGGTGACAGAGAGAGACCCTGTCTCAAAAAAAAAAAAAAAAAAAAAAAAATCTGAAGAGATATTTCTCAAAAGAAGATACACAAATGGTCGACAGGTATATGAAAAATGCTGCATGTCACTAATCAGGGAAATAAAATCAAAACCACAATGAAATATCATTTCATCCCCATTAAAATGGCTATTATCAAAAAGATAGAAAATAAGGATGACAAGAAAGGGGAACACTCATACACTGTTGGTAGAAATGTAAATTATCATAGCAACTATGAAAAATAGTATGGAGGTTTCTCAAAAACAAAAAAAATAGAACTACTATATGATCCAACAATCTCACTGCTAGATTATAGATCCAAAAGAATGGAAATCAGTATATTGAAGAAATATCTGCACTCCCATGTTTATCTCAGCACTATTTGCAATAGCCAAGATACAAAATCAACCTGAGTGACCATCAACAGATGAACGAATAA
Source organism: Macaca nemestrina (assembly GCF_043159975.1). Lineage (NCBI taxonomy): Eukaryota > Metazoa > Chordata > Mammalia > Primates > Cercopithecidae > Macaca > Macaca nemestrina. Next base: position 30,115,906 of record NC_092127.1, read on the forward strand.
ATAAAATATGATATATATAGATATATATATGTATATATATGATGGAATATTATTCAGCTATAAAAAGAATAAAATCCTGTCATTAGCAGCAACATAGACAGGACTGGAGGGCATTGTGTTAAGTGAAATAAGCCAGGCAAAAAAAAAAAAGATAAATATTATATGTTCTTACCCATACATGGTAACTTAGAAATAAAAATACATTTTAAAATAATGATCTAATGGAGATAGTGAGTGGAATTGTATTTACCAGAGACTGGAAAGGGTAAGCAAAAAAAGAGATGAAAAGAGGTTGGTCAATGGGTACAAAAACACAGGTAGAAGAAATAAGTTCCAATTTTCAATAGCACAATAAGGTGATCGTTACACATTGTATGCATGTATCAAAATACCATATGTACCCCCATAAATATATGTAACTATTATGTATCAATATAACAAACCAAAAAAAGAACATAATTGAGACAGCTAATAAAATTTCGTTATGTATTAGACAGGAGTTTTGGTCTGACATGTAGAGTCTGGACATCATTACTCCCATCCTCACAACAAGAAAAAAGCTGAAAAAATAAAAAATTAGCAACTCTTCTTAGATCCATCAAAGAATTAAGGTCTTAGGGTAAGCCATCATACTGAAAATTGAGACAGATGAATACACAATAACACATCTTGTGTTCCATCACCTCCCCAGTGGCCCTGACCTTGTTAGTAAGTCCTCTTATTTCTCCAAACCTCTTGCCTTGGTTGAGGTTTAGGCTTTCATCGGGTGTTCTTTGTTGCCAACTGTCAACAAAGGAATTTTGTCCTTTTCGGTGAGTACTCATGGGGACTTCTAAGCGTATAGGTGCCAAGTCACTCTTTCCTGGAACCCCTGCTGCTTTTATGTACAAAAGTTACAGTCTTTCTCAATGCAACAACATCACTAAAAGTGATTTGAAATCACAATGGCCAACCTGAGGATCATTTGATTTGCCAAAACTTGTTTTCCTCTGTGGACAATTATAAGGGCTAGAAGAAAAGATTAAATAGCCTGTCAGGGCGCAGTGGCTTACACCTGTAATCCCAGCACTTTGGGAAGCTGAGGCAGGCAGATCACTTGAGGTCAGGAGTGTGAGACCAGCCTGGCCAACATGTTGAAAACATGTCTCTATTAAAAATACACAAATTAGCTGAGCACGGTGGTGCACTTGTAATCGCAGCTACTTGGGAGGCTGAGGCATGAGAATCGCTTGAATGCAGGAGGCGGAGGTTGCAGTGAGCCAAGATCACACCACTGCACCCCTTCCTGGACAACAGAGTGAGACTCTATCTCAAAAAAAAGAAAGAAAAGACTAAATAGTCTGAGGGGGATTTCTGCTAGTATCTTGAGGCATTCAAGAGACTCCAGGAATCAAAGCTAGTATCTCTAGGAGATAATAATGACAAATAAGCTCAAAGACTTTCTAAATTACAAAAGAACTCAGAAAATTCTAAAGATAAGTCAAAAAACAAGTGTACCTCTATCTCTTTGTCCTTGTCCTGTGTTGCTTTCCCCTTCTAGCCATACCCCTTACCATCCCACTGCTGTCCTATGCACCCTCTTGCTTACTGCCTGTCTACCCTTGTCTAACTGAACTTCCCTTTTTTGATGAACCCTGTGATGGTTAATATTGAGTGTCAACTTGATTGGATTGAAAGATGCAAAGTATTGTTCATGCATGTGTCTGTCAGGGTGTTGGCAAAAGAGATTAACATTTAAGTCAGTGGACTAGGAAAGGCAGACCCACCCTTAATCTGGGTGGGCACAATTTAATCAGCTGCCAGAATAAAAAGCAGGCAGAAGAATGTGAAAAGACTACACTGGCTTATCCTCCCTGCCTATATATTTTCTCCCATGCTGGATGCTTCCAGCCCTCAAACATCAGACTTCAAGTTCTTCAGCTTTGGGATCAGACCTGCTTGCTTGCTCCTCAGCTTTCAGACAGTCTATTGTGGGACCTTGTGATCACGTGAGTTACTACTCCTTAATAAATTCCCCTTCATATATACATCTATCCTATTAGTTCTGTCCCTCTAGAGAATCTTGACTAATACAAACCCCTTGTCGAATCTCCTCCTGTCACCCAAGCCTCTTTTAAAGTTGAATCAAATGAAGGAGGCTCTGGAAATTCTGTTGCTTATTATACTCCCTGAACTCAGGGCTATGACCGAAGATTTCCCTGATCTCTTAGTTGATCCTGCCAGATTTTCCAAAGAATTTGATCTCCTTACTAAGCCTACCAACCAGGTTACTCTGATCTTTATGAATTGATCCACCTGTTAGTAGGTGAAAGCCATGCTCAAACATGGTTAAGTAAAGTACACTGGCACCATCCTTTACATCACCTAAATAAAAGAAAACCTGGAGATTTCCCAAATACTCAAAAACTAGCCAGTGAATTACATACTTAGATTTCTGAAGTATTTCCAAAAACTATAGACTGGGAAAAGATTCAGCAGTATCCTTAAGAAGCTGAGTAACGCATCTATAAATACTATGACATATTAGAGAGAGTCTATTTATAACATTCAGGTTTAGATAAAGTTTACTACCAAACTTCCTCTCTGTTTGATTCTACTTTTGTTAACGGGTTACAGGAAGAACGTAGCACCCTAATGAAACATAAGCAATTAAACTGGGCCACTACAGAAACCCCCAACCTACTTAATTTGGCTGAACAAGTTTCCAAAATCAAAAAGAAATCAGCCAAACAAAAAGCTGCTAGAATCATAGATTTTCCGATTCAAACTGCAAAAGTTATGAACTACCAAATGCAGCAACTAGAATTAAACAAATCCCAAAAAACACCATAAAGCCCTTGTCATTATTACAAGGAACCAGGTCATTGGAAAAATGAATGCCACAGACTACAAAGACTTAAAATGAAATCATAGAAAAAAATATTTCAGATGAAACCTGAGGAAGAACATTTTTCTTTCTCTTCTAACACAAAATACTAGGTATTCTCTGAGGAACAAAGGGAAATTGCCCTTTTCTTTTAGCCTGCACTTTAGGTGAAATTAGAATAATCACTTAAAATGGAGCAACTAGAACCTTATTGACATGGGGGCCACATTTTCAGTAATAAACCCAACCACACTTCCTGTTTCCCTTCCTCAGGGTAACAACAAAAAACAAATGGTTGGGGGTTTCAGGTAAACCAATGGCAGTTTACCAATCTCTCCCCACAGATTTTTAATGTGCAAAACGCTAGGACTGTCATCAATTCTGTTAGTCCTTATTGGCTGAGATTTTCTGAAAGCACGCAAAACTTACATTTCTTTCTCTCAAAAAAAAAAAAAAGGAAATACAATTTACATAGAAAAAAACTACTGAAGAGGGAACCCTCAAAGAGTCTACTGAATTCTCAGTACCTATATTTTCAGTTCTTTAAAACAAGGAGAAAATATTTCCCAATGAAATATTTCAAGACCTACTAATCTCTATCCCTAAAACGTATGGTTTAAATATGCCACTGACATTAGCCATACTCATTAAGCACCACCAATTAAAATACAAATCAATGAAACAAAAATACTTTCAAATATTAAACAATACCCTTTATGCCAGGAAGCTATTCAGGAAATCAAATCAATTATTCAGGATTACTTCAAACAAGGGATAATCATTCCATGTACTAACCCATTTAATACTCTGATCCTACTGTTATAAAAATCTAATAACTGGGGAGGAACATTTGCCCAAGACTAAAGAGCCATCATAGCATTGTTATACGCCATCACCATGTTGTACCAAACCCACATACATCAGCCAAATCACTAGATAGGTTTTCACTGTGATTGACATCTGTAGAGTTTTCTTTAGCATTCTAGTTGATCCAGATAGCCAATCTTTTTGCTTTCATGTGAGATGGACAACAATATACCTTTACAGTAATGTTCCAGTGGTATACTGAAAGACTTAGGTATTTCTCCCAGGTCTTAAAAGCAAACTTAGCAAACTTGGAATTTCCTCTGCGTTCTGTTCTCACCTAATGTGTGGATGACTTATTACTTTGCTCCTCCATCCTAAAGGCTCCATGGAAGACAGCCTTTACCTGCTAAAGAAATTAGCCACCAAAAGCCATAAAGTTTCAGAAGGGAAGCTATAACTCTCTTCCACACAAGTAAAATACTTAGGATGTCTAATTTCAAGACAGGATTTTTTGCTTGATTCCCCAAAGAATAAAAATAATCTTGGATTTTCTTGGCCAAACCAAAAAGGAAAAAAAAGACACCTCTGTGGAATCCTGGGATTAGCAGGATAGAACAGACAATGGATTCCAAGTGTCTCTGCCATGGCTCAGGCTCCATATTCCTTTTAAAGTCTGACCCATCCCAAACCTCTACAATGGCATGAGGATGCCACCTCCTCTTTTGAGAAAAATGAGAGCCTTCTTTAGCCCCCTATATTAGGACATCCTAATTACAACCTTCTCTTTTCCCTTTTTGTTCGTGAACAAAATGGAAATGCCTTAGAAGTTCTTAGACAAAAGCATGGTGACTCTCAGAGACCCCTCAGATATTACAACCAACAGTTAGACCCTGTGTCTAAAAAACTCCCACCCTGTATGCAGGCCATCACATTCACTGCAAATTTATTAAAGGCAATTAGGAGTTAATTATGGACTCTCTATTAATGGTTTATGTCCCTCACTCTATTGAGGACTTACTGATCTCTCATCATACCCACCATCTCTCTTCTAGCAGACTCATTTCTAATGAGAACCTATTATTATCAACCTCTAATGTAACTATTGCTCCCTGTGACTCTTTAAGTCCTGCCACCTCTTATCCACTTTCTTCTAGCAAGACACCACATGACTTTATAACCCTAACAGAAACCTTACTAACCCCCAGACATGACCTATAGGAAACCCCCTTTCCAAGTGCTAAACTAGTCTGATTTACGGATGAATCTTACCTTTGAAATAACTCACAGAAACATCAAGATTTCTATACTATTGTCTCACTGTCTGAAATCATTGAAAGTGGTCCCTCACCCAAGGCCATTTCTGCCAAATAGGCAGAACTTTTTGCTGTCTGCCAACATGTATGCTAGCAATTAATAACACTGCAAGTATCTCTACTGATAGCCATTGTGCTTTGGGGGCAGCACATGATTTTCATATGCTCTGGAAACAAAGAGGTTTTCTAATCTTTATAGACCAAAAATTTAAAGAAACAGTGATTGTAACCCAGAATTACTCCAAGCTATCCAAAAATTTGTCTTTAGCAATAATTAAAATCCCATGAAACTCGAAAACTAATAGTAAAGAAGATAAAGGAAATTACACAGCTGACACAACTGGAAAAGCCACAGCTTCTAAGAACCAACTGCCCATAGCTCAATATCCTCTTAAAACCTCTAATGGCCAATTTGATACAATCAAAAACTTTATCCTACATGCATAACAGATAGCCCTTTGAATTGAAAAAACAAATGGAAAACTTGAGGTTGTATTTATGATTCTAAAACTAGCCTGTGATATGAGCCTAAAAATAGACCTGTCTTAACACATGGCCTCCAAGATCAAATTTTACATTAAATTCATCACATAAACCATTGGGGAAATGATAAAATGATTTTGTGGGGAAAATAATATTATAGGAATCCTTCCACAAAGGTCACTTCTCAAATGTATCACATATATCAAGTCTGTCCCAAATACAACCCCTGAAAACCTGTTCATAGTTCTACAAGACATTTTCCTTTGCCTTCAGTATCTTTTGAGATATGGCAGATGGAATTTATTGAGAAACCAACATTCTAAGGATATAAATGTGTCTTGGTTATGATTTTTATGTTTGCCCACTGGGTTGAAGCAACAGCCTCAGCAGTAAGTAAAATCATTTTAGAAAAAGTAATCTCCACATGGGGCATACACTTGGAACTGCATAGTGACCAAGGCACTCATTTTTACCAGGCAGATTATACAATCAATATGCAAGCTTTGACCTATTCCACATTTCCTGCTACTACTGTGCCTACTACTCACAGTTCCCTGGGTTAGTGGAACATACTAGTGAAACAATTAAGATCCAATTGGCAAAATGAATTTAATATCTCAATCTCCCCTGGCCAAAAGCTCTGCCCTTAGTGCTGCTTAATCTTAGATCTACCCCTGTAGAAAACATAGGTTATTTCCACTTAAGATAATTACTGAAAGACTCATGCATTTAGACAAAATACTTCATGAATCGAAGCTAATCAAAGGTGACACACTGACCTATTGTAAGGAACAGATCCAGGTATTAACAACAAAAAAGTGGTAGAGCAATCTTTCTGCAGTACACTTCCAGGAAATAAAGGTCAACATCAATGCAATCTACAACCTGGAGATTTTGGATAGTGAAAATGACATATCATCCAGGAGAACTTCCTCAATCTATCATGACAGGCCAACATTCATATTCAGGAAAAGTAGAGAACCCAGTCAAATATTCCACTAGAAGATCGGCCCCAAGGCACATAATCATCAGATTCTCCAAGGTCAAATGAAAGAAAAAATGTTAAGGTCAGCTAGAGAGAAAGGTGAGGTCACCTAAAAAGGGAAGCCCATCAGACTAACAGTGGATCTCTCAGTGGAAACTCTACAAGTCAGAAGAGATTGGTAGCCAATATGCAACATTCTTAAAGAAAAGAATTTCCAACCCAGAATTTCATATCCAGCCAAATTAAGCTTCATAAGCAAAGGAGAAATAAGATCCTTTTTAAACAAGCAAATGCTAAGGGAATTCATCAACACCAGGCCTGCCTTGCAAGACATGCTGAAGGAAACGCTAAAAACCATTACCAGCCACTACAAAAACACACTGAAGTACACAGACCACTGACACTATGAAGCAACCACATATACATGTCTGCAAAATAACCAGCTAGCATCATGATTACAGAATCAAATTTAAACATAACAATACTAACTTTAATTGTAAATGGGCTAAATTCCCCAATTAAAAGACACAGAATGGCAAGCTGGATAAAGAGCCAAGACCCATAGATTTACTGTCTTCAAGAGACCCATTTCACATGCAAAGACACAAATATGGTCAAAATAAAGGAAAAATTTACCAAGCAAATGGAAAACAGAAAAAAAAAAATGGGTGGCAATCCTAGTTTCTGATAAAACAGACTTTAAACCAACAAAGATTAAAAAAGACAAAGAAGCACATTACATAATACTAACAGGTTCAATTCAACGAGAAGAGCTAACTATACCAAACATATATGCACCCAATACAGTAGCACTCAGATTCATAAATCAAGTTCTTGGAGACCTACAGAGACTTATACTCTCACACAATAATAGTAGGAGACTTTAACACCCCACTGACAATATTAGATCATTGATAAAAAAAATTATCAAAGATATTCAAGACCTGAATTCAGCTCTGGATCAAGTGGACCTGATAGATATCTACAGAACTCTTCACCTCAAAACAACAGAATATACATTATTCTCAGTGCCACATGGCACTTACTCTAAAATTGATCACATTATCAGAAATAAAATACTCCTCAGCAAATTCAAAAAAAACTGAAATAACAGCCTCTCAGATCAAAATATGATCACGCAATCAAATGAGAACTCAAGATTAAGAAACTCACTCAAAACCACACAACTACATGGAAATTGAACAACTTGCTCCTGAATGGCTTTTGGATAAATAATGAAACTAAGGCAGAAATCAAGAAGTTCTTTGAAACTTATGAAAACAAAGACACAATGTACCAGAATCTCTGGGATACAGCCAAATCAGTGTTAAGAGGGAAATTTATAGCAGTAAATGTCCACATCAAAAAGCTAGAAAGATCTCAAGTAAACAACATAACATCACAACTACAAGAACTAGAGTACCAAGGACAAACCAACCCCAAAGCTAGTAGAAGACAAGAAATAACCAAGTTCAGAGTTGAAATGAAGGAGATACAGACACAAAAAAGCCCTTTCTAAAATCAATGAATCCAGGGGCTTTTTTTGAAAATATTAATGAAAGAGATAGACCACTAGCTAGACTAATAAAGAAAACAGAAGAAGCAAATAGACGCAATCAGAAATGATAAGAGGGGATATCATCACTGACCCTACAGAAATACAAACAACCATCAGAGAATAGCATAAACACCTCTATGCACATAAACTAGAAAATCTAGAAGAAACTGATGAATCCCTGGACACATACACCCTCCCAAGACTGAACAGGAAGAAACTGAATCCCCAAATAGACCAATAATGAGTTCTGAAATTGGGGCAGTAATAAATAACCTACCAACCAAAAAAAAGCCCAGGACCAAATGGATTCACAGTTGAATTCTACCAAAGTACAAAGAAGAGCTGGTACCATTTCTAGTGAAACTATCTGAAAAACTTGAAAAGGAGGGTCTCCTCCCTAACTCATTATATGAGGCCAGCATCATCTTGATATCAAAGCCTGGCAGAGTATGTAGCAGAAAAAGAAAACCTCAGGCCAATATCCCTGATGAACATCAATGTAAAAATAAATAAAATACTGGCAAACTGAATCCAGCAGCAGGTCAAAAAGCTTATGCACCACAATCAAGCTAACTTCACCCATAGGATGCAAGGTTGGTTCAACATATGCAAATTAATAAATGCAATTCATTACATAAACAAAACTAAAGATAAAAACCACATGATTATCTCAATAGATACAGAAAAGGCCTTCAATAAAATTCAACATCCCTTCATCTTTAACACTCTCAATAAACTAGGTATTGAAGGAACATACCTCAAAATAATAAGAGCTATATATGAAAAACCCACAGCCAATATCATACTGAATGGACAATAGCTGGAAGCATTCTCCTTGAAAACTAGCACAGGACAAGGATGCCCTCTCTCACCACTCCTATTCAACATAGCATTGGAAGTTCTGGCCAGGGCAATCAGGCAAGAGAAAGAAATAAACAGTGTCCAAATAAGAAGAGGGAACATCAAATTATCTTTGTTCACAGACGTCATGATCCTATATCTTGAAAACCCCATAATCTTAGCCCAAAAACTTCTTAAGCTGATAAACAACTTCAGTAAAGTCTCAGGATACAAAATCAAAGTGCAAAAATCACTAGCATTCCTATATATCAACAACAGACAAGCCAAGAGCCAAATCATGAACGAACTCTCATTTGAAATTGCTAAAAAAAGAATAAAATACCTAGGAGTACAGCTAACAAGGGAAGAGAAGGACCTCTTCAAGAAGAACTACAAACCACCACTCAAAGAAATCAGAGAGGACACAAACAAATGTAAAAACATTTCATGCTCACTAACAGGAAGAATCAATATCATGAAAATGGCCATACTGCTCATACTGCTCAAAGTAATTTATAGATTCAGTGCTATTCCCATTAAACTACCATTGGCATTCTTCACAGAATTACACAAAACAATTTTAAAATTCATATGGAACCAAGAAAGAGCCTGAATAGCCAAGACAGTCCTAAGCAAAAAGAACAAAGCTGGAGGCATTGTGCTACCGGACTTCAAACTATACTACAAGGCTACAGTAACCAACACAGCATGGCACTGGTACAAGAACAGACACAGAGATCAATGGAACAGAGTAGAGAACACAGAAATAAGACTGCACACCTACCACAATCTGATCTTCAATAAACCTGACAAAAACAAGCAATGGGGAAAGATTCCTTATTTAATAAATGGTGCTGGGAGAACTAGCTAGCCATATGCAGAAAATTGAAATTGAACCTCTTCCTTATACCACACACAAAAATTAACTCAAGAAGAACTAAAGACTTAAATGTAAAACCCAAAACTATAAAAACCCTTGAAGAAAATCTAGCAATACCATTCAGAACATAGGCATGAACAAAGATTTCATGACGAAAACACCAAAAGCAATTGCAACAAAAGCAAAAATCAACAAATGGGATCTAATTAAACTAAAGAGCTACTGCACAGCAAAAGAAAACTGTCATCAGAGTGAACAGGCAATCTACAGAATGGAAGAAAATTTTTGCAATCGAGCCACCTGACAAAGGTCTAATATCCAGACTCTGCAAGGAACTTAAACAAATTTACAAGAAAAGAAAACTAACAACCCCATAAAAAGTGGGCACAGGAGATGAAGAAACACTTCTCAAAAAAAAAAAAAGACATTCATGTGACCAAAAAACATATGAAGAAAAGCTCAACACCACTCATCACTAGAGAAAGGCAAATCAAAACCACAATTAGATGCCATCTCAGGCCACTCAGGATGGCTATTATTTAAAAGTCAAAAATCAACAGATGCTGGCAAAGTTGCAGAGAAAAAGGAACACTTTTACACTGTCAGTGGGAGTATAAATTAGTTTAATCATTGTGGAAGACAGTGTGGCGATTTCTCAAAGACCTAGAGCTAGAAATACCATTTGACCCAGCAATCCCATTACTGGGTATATACCCAAAGGAATATAAATCAATCCATTATAAAGACACATGCATGCGTATGTTCATCACAGCACTATTCACAATAGCAAAGACACAGAATCAACCAAAATGCCCACTGGTGACAGACTAGATAGAGAAAGTGGTAGGATATATATGCCATGGAATACTGTACAGTCATAAAAAGGAATGAGACCATGTCCTTTGCAGGGACCTGGATGGAACTGGGAGCCATTATCCTCAGCAAACTAATGCAGGAACAGAAAACCAGACACCACATGTTCTCACTTATAAGTGGGAGCTGAATGATGAGAACAAATGGACACAGGGAGGAGAACAATACACACTGAGGCCGGTGGCGGGCAGGGAGAGGGAGAGCATTAGGAAGAATAGCTAATGGATGCTGGACTTCATTCCTAGGTAATGGGATAATCTGTTCAGCAAACCAGCATGGCACACGTTTACCAATGTAACAAACTTGCACATCCTGCACATGTACCCCTGAACTTAAAAATAAAAGTTAAAGAAAAAAAAAAAAAAGAAAATGACACCCACCTAGGGATGCCTTATAATCAAGTGGAAAGGGCCTTACCAGATACTATTAACCAATCCTTGCACCGCTAAGCTTAAAAGCATTGATGTGTGGATACCTGTTTCTTATTTTTAAAAAAGATCTCTCTCCCAAGGGGACCTCACAACCAGATGGAAATCTGCAAATTAAACTAAACAGGAACCATTCTGTTCAGTCTTTGAATAAGAAGCAGAAGATATCATAGGTTAACAGCTATCCCAAGTACATGGACCAGGCCTGTATATCATCATCGGCCTTACAATTGTCATCATACTTGTTTATTTTCATATGAATCATGCAGCCCAAATCTTCAAACTCTTAATCTTGCTCATTACCTTATTAGGAATTTTGCTTAAATTCTTCATTCCAAAATTTAACTACTTGAACATTTGTGGTGGTTTCAATTAAGTTCTCTATGATGACATTACTCCTAATTTTTGTTGTAAGTAAAATACTAGCCAAATATTCAAGTTACTCCAAGGCTATGTACCAGATTAACTAATCTTTTCAAGATATCCCTGAAGACACATGGCATTTTCCCAACCCTTGTCTATAATGAAGTCTAATTACCTTCTGCCCCACTTTTCCCTCATTATTTGCTATACCACACCCTTAAAAAATAATGCCATCATCCAGTATTCACAGTCTTTAGCCACTTCTGCAAAGCTCTTTGAATGTTGGATTTACCACTTTTCCCCCACTAGAAACTTGTCAGATAATAACAACCCTGTAGTCACACTTATAACCAATTTTTCCGCTATAAAAAAATGTTGCTGTTCGGTATGAATCTGACCTTACTTGCCCTACCTATAGTGTTCAACTCTTTCCTACTCTCCTTGTTTCTTTCTAACTCTACCCATTCACAGAAATCTGGTGCACCAAAATGGTACTATTCTGTTTACAGTTTTCATTCTCATGGCTTATGACTACCTTAACCACAGCCAGTTAAATCAGTCCTCCCTCATTTATAAGGTATCATATTAAGCTTTTAAACAAGGTTGGAGACCCCTACCCCTTTGATCATCTGCGCCATTAACACCTCTGTCCCTGACAGCTAGACACTGCCTCATTTGATACTTTGTTTGTCCCGTATTATCCTCTCTACCCACCAACAAATTCATTAACCCACAAAATTGATCTGGAATTTTTGTGCTTTCCTGGTTATCTCTTTGTGAACACAGTGGCTTCCCGTGGGCTCAGAAATGTGTGGATAGCTGGAGAATGGGCAGCACTTGCCTTCTGGGCTATCTTACCTCATTTATAGTAGTGCTAAATCAATAACCACTGAATTAACTCCAAGCTCTCACAAAACTGCAAGAGTCCTCTCAATAATTGATGATTACCCCCAGTGGAGATCCCTCCAAATATGAAGACAATAGCTGCGGGCCTTCACAAAGCTGTGTCCTTCTTGGTGATCTTAATCCCAATGAGGGTGCATGTCTAGTGACATTTTTTGGATCTTTGGTCTAAGAACCTCCTGGCATGACTACTTGATGTGAAGCCACTCCTGTACTGTGAGCCAAATTGTGTGATCCACTGCTAGAGCCATTAGAGCCAAAAAAAAAAAAAAAAAAAAAAGCCACCTCTTTATACACTCTCTTGCCCATGTAATTCTTGACAACTGTATTGCTTTAGACTATTTACTGGCGCTGAAGGATCAGTCTGTGCACCTGCAAATAACTCTTGCTACACTTGGATAAACACTTCCCATCAGGTTGAATTAGAAACTTCTAAAATTAGCCAAATCTTTTAAAGGAACACCTTCGCAGGGATTTCCTCATAGTTTAATCTGAATTTTTCTGATATTTTTAACTGGCTTCATAAAGGTGTTGGCAACATCCTCAGGACCAGAATAGAGCTATATAATAATAATTATCTCTCTGCTAATTCTTATTTTCATTCTTTTTCAGACTTGTAATGTCTATATTTCTCATTGCTGCCAAGCTACGCAAGATTTTCAGATTATGATATCACAATGTTTAGACACGGTTGATAAAACGTGCACCTCTTCTGATGTGACATCAATCATCATGGACTGATGTGACTCTCCTTGTTAGAATGGCTCCCTTGTTACTCAAATTTGGCCAATATCTAAAGCCTGGATGCACACTGACTTTCAGCAAACCTTCTTCTTGGAACACGACAGTCTAGAAACAGGTGCTTCTAGCTCCAAGGGAAGCAACAAATTTGTGCCTGACCAACCAATAATTGATCAGTAATGCTTCTTTATATTAGCTCTTGATCAAAAGGGAGAAATGTGACATATAATACACAAAATGGTGTCATTCTGGTTCTGAGTTCTAAAATGGAGTCAGGAAGCCATTCTAAGAAGGACTGCATGAATGTCCTGCCAACTTACAAAAAAAGCAACAACAACAACAACAAAACTTGCCTTGAACCCTTGAACTGGGCCCAGCTACAATGATCACAATATCCTGGAAAACAGCTGAATTTTGCCAGCACTGCGGCTCCTGAACTGCGATAATCAATGAACTTTGGACTCATGTACTAAGGCAGCCACCTTCACCAATGGTAATCCTTTGTAATCCCCCTTAGTTTCCTTTTGATTTTCTCTTAAAAACTCTTTCTCTCCTCCCTCTCTTTGAAACACAATTTAGCTCAACCCAATCTGTGTCATCCAAACTGCAAGTTCCAAGATCCCAATTAATGCTTTGTCCTACTGCATTATAGTCCGTTCTTTTGCTTCTTTGTGGTTGATGATATTAACAGTTGGTAATTCTGGGTAAAGAACATACAAGAGTTCATACTATTCTCATAACTTTCTGAATGTTTAAAGTCATTTCAAAATATAAAAAAGATATGTGTGTATATAAAACAATATAATATAAATACCAAGTAAGTGGCATAGAAATCCCATTAGATGTCAAAGAACTGAGGACAGTAGGGTGGGTACAATATAGGATCTGAGACATGAGAAGAGCTACAAAAATTTTCAGGGAAGCAAAGAGGAGCAGGGGATATAAACATGAAGAAAATAGCCTTCACGGGCTGGGTGCAGTGGCTCACACCTGTAATCCCAGCACTTTGGGAGGCCGAGGCAGGAGTATCATGAGGTCAGGAAATTGAGACCATCTTGGCCAACATGGTGAAACCCCGTCTCTACTAAAAATACAAAAAATTAGCTGGGTGTGGTGGCGTGTGCCTGTAGTCCTAGTACTCGGGAGGCTGAGGCAGGGGAACTGCTGGAACCCAGGAGACAGAGGTTGCAATGAGCTGAGATCACACCACTGCACTCCAGCGTGGCGAGAGAGGAAGGCTCCATCTCAAAAAAAAAAAAAAAAAGTAGCCTTCACAAAAGCAACAGTCAGGAATGTGCACAGTATGTTCAAAAGATGAGTAAATCTGTGCGGCTAGGTAATAAATATGTAAAATTAATAAAACTGTTTTACTATTTGTGAAAAAACAATAAATCATTTCATGGAGCAACATATTATCAATATCAAAAAAACAGTGCCTAGAGATACTCATAATCCCCATATATATTTGTTTAGTGACTTCCTTTCAGCCAAACATTAAGACATTTCACTGTATTATCTTTTTGCTGCATTGATTTCTACTCTATGACTTAAACTCCTGAGGCTGAAATTCAGACTTGCCCTGGGAAAGTTGAAATAATATGTTCTGACCAAAATGTACTGACACTTGATTGCCATGATAAGCAATTTGTTCTTCTATGAACATAAAGACATCTTGTTCTGAAACCATATCAAGAAACTGTAATCATGGTGACAAACCAGGAAGTTTAGACACAGTCATACCTGAGAGTGATTCTTGACCTGCCACGCTTGTCACCTCACACACTTTGAACCTCTCTAACTTCAACTTCTCCTCTGTAAAGGGATTAAAACCGCAGTTTCCCCTCAATTTGTGTGTATGAAGATGAACTAGAAAAAAAGACCTGGTACATGGAATAAACTCAATATTACAATTATTGGATAGAGTCTCTATAACTCAAAGACCACCCAATACATACTACTCCAAGGCAGAAATAGACAAATGATTATAGTCAGGCTTGACCTACGTGGCTATAGCTATAGAGATATTTTTAAGGAGGGGCAGCATTAAAATGTCTGCATAACATGTTTACTCAATAATTTGCAAGAAAATCAGTGGAATCATGAATAAAAACATATATTCTGAAGTGAAGTCAAAAATTGTCTGCTGATCTGTACTGTAACGGAGCTATCTCAGAGTCAATACAAATCAGAAAGAAAACGCAATTCTAATTGACAACTGATGTAAAAATATATCTCAAACTATAGTCCTATAGTTTTAGGTAAAGAGTTTTAACTTTGTCCTTCTCATAGAAGACATTGTCAGCCATTATTCCCACTCTGCACATCCTCTCCCCAAATACTCCACACACTAGAATTCCAAAGGAAAGAAGTGATAAGTATTTCTTCAGGCAAGATGTCTCTGAATTACAGCGAGGTGGAAAGAGAAAAAGATGCAGGTGTGAGTTGTTGTCTTCGAATTAAGAAACAGTTTTGAAACACATTTTTAGTTTGGATTTAAGATTCTGTCCCAGAAACTTTATTTTTTTCCTGTAGCAATGATATTCTATAGCTGAATTGTCGTAAGCGAGAAAGGAAGGTTGAAAAGCATCCAAACAGAAATTGCTTACAAATGCTTGAAATGCTGCATGAAATCCCTATTTAATCTCCCAAACAGATTTTAAGAATCAGTGTCTTAGCCATTTTCCACAGCTGTTCAAAAAGCCCCACAGCTTACAGTGCTCTGTCAGGCAGAATTGAATTAGTTGTCACCTCCTAAGAAAAGCAGAGGGTTTGGGTGATGTAGGTCAGAAAACAACTCTTGTATAAACTACTTAGTGTTTATTTGCCAGATTCAATGGATGTTCTTGAGTTAGACTTGGTAAATTTGTATTTGTTTGATTTAGCAGTGCTATGGATGGAATGTTTGTGTCCCCTCCCCTATGCAATTCTTTGCAATTCTGTTGTTGGTAAGACACCTAGTCTATGACAGTTTGTTCTGGCAACTCCAACAAACTAAGACAATGAATAGAGGTTCATTTTCAAGGTAAAAAAGTGTTAAATTAGTGGACACCTTTACATGAATAGACTGGTGATATACTGCTCATTATTGTGCACTACATGAGGATCTCCATACCAAATGTGATCTTCTTTTTAGGTATCAACTTGACTGGAATAAAGGATACCTATGACAACTGGTGTAAAGGTATCTTTAGAGGAAACTGGCATGTGTGTCTGTGGACTGGTCAGAGAACTGGTAAAGCATTATTATTTCTGGGTGTGACTGTAGGGGTATCTTTAGAAGACATTGGCATGCATGTCAATGGAGAAGATCCTTCATCAGTGAGGGCAGGCACCATCCAATTGTCTGTGGCCCCAAATAGAACAAAAAGGGACAGGAAAGACAATTTTTTTTCTCGTCCTTCCTCCTGGAACTGGGACACTCTTCTTTTGGCCTGGGACATCAGAACTCCGGGCTTTCCAGCCTTTAGATTCTGAGACTTAAACCAGAGGTCCCCAGTTTCTCAGGCCTTCAGCCTCAGTCTCAAAATTACACTATCAGCTTCTATTATCCTGAGGCTTTTTGACTTCAACTGAATCATGCTACCAATATCTTAGGGTCTCTGTATTAGCTCATTTTTATACTGCTATGAAGAAATACCCAAGACTGGGTAATTTATAAAGAAAAAGGTTTAATGGGCTCACAGTTCCACGCTGCTGGTGAGGCCTCACAATCATGGCAGAAGGCGAAAGAGGAACAAAGGCACATCTCACATGGTGGCAGGCAAAAGAGCGTGTCCGGTGAACTGCCCTTTATAAAACCATCGTATCTCATGAGACTATTCACTATCACAAGTATAGCACAAGAGAAACTCACCCCCATGATTTGATTATCCCCGACCATGACCCTCCCATGACATGTGGGGATTATGGGAACTACAATTCAAGATGAGATTTGGGTGGGGACGCAAAGCCTAACCATATCAGTCTCCAACTTATAGATGGCCTGTCATGGGACTTCTCAGCCTCCATACTCACATGAGCCAATTATCCTGATAAATTTTCCTTATTTCTCCAAATATATATATGTGTGTGTGTGTGTGTGTGTGTGTGTGTGTGTGTGTGTGTGTGTGTGTATCTTATTTGTTCTATCTCTGGAGAACCCTGTCTAATTCAGATTTTGGTACTAGGAGTGGTTCTAGACGAATAGAATTTTAAGGATGTCTTTTCTTAAATGGTTTTGCGGTTTCTGGAAGTAGCTCTCAAATGTAATTATACCTAAAAATATTAAAGATTCTACTTCCAATAATAAAGAAAGTTCTTATAATCCAAGGCATAAACTGTTTATACAGATAAGCAAAATACTGCGTTGTATATTTCTAATCAACCACTTATAAGAGGCAAGGAACTTGGTGACTCTGAATATGATACTTTTAAATCTTTGTGGAAAACTAAGGAATATAGTTACATTGGTTGGCTGCTCCTAATCTTGCTGGACAAAGTGATGAAAGAAAAGGAGTAACTCAGGGATCAGAATTCCTGGCCCCAGCTCTGCATAAATACCCTAAGAGCTTCTATGTGTACCTCGAGGAAGAATCTTTTCTCCAGTAGCCACTGGGCTAAAAAATGCTGAAAACTAAATACAAGGCCTCATTATGCAATTGGTTGAATTATAATAAAAGTTGAACTCACAGACTCACAGAGTGTACTATTACAGTAAGCGCATTGGTTGGGAAATAAGGAGATCCTGTAAGTTGGGATGAGGATGTCTGGGAAGACCCTGATAAGGCTGAAATTCTGATAAGTCTTGTTTGCCAGTGAATATGGCCTCCACACCCCCAGTTGACAATGTCTTCCTCACCCACAAGGATATTAACCCTGTGTCTAAGGAGATTAACCCTGCATTGCCTGGGGAAATAGTAATGGTCTTCTCTGAGGTGTCAAGAAAGACAATGCTGATTCTCAACAAGACCCACCCCCACCATCACACTTTGCTTTTAGACCTACAACTAAACTCAAATCCTAGCAGGCCCTCAAGGATGAGGTATAAAGTGTGACCCTAGAGGAAGCACACTTCACTCCAAAAGAACCCCTTGTGTTTTCTAATTTATACAAACAGATATCCAGTATGAAAATGGATATTTAAAATGTGGGATAATGGTGGAAGGAACATAAGGTTGGATCAGGTCATATTTATTGACATGGCCCACTAAGCAGAGATCCTGCCTTTAATTTTGCAGCTTAGGGAATTAGGAAAGGTACTAATACTTTGTTTGGTTGCTTGGCTGAAACACTGATCAAAAGATGGTCCACCATGAGTGAGTTGGTAATGCCTGTTCTCCCTTGGTTCATCATAGATGAAGGGCCTCAAAGGCTTAGGGAGACTTGAATGCTAGCATTTATCACTTAAAACCTACTCACCCACACGGGAAGAGTAGAGAAGATAGACCTTTCACCAATACTTTAATAAGTAGATTTTTCAGGGGAGATCCGGCATTCCTAAAGAGCTTCCTGATTGCTTTTTTCATAGGCTGAACCTCACAGTGGGAACAACAGTAACTCAATTGGAAAACTCAAATGAAATGAAAATTCAAATGAAATTGGATCCTGGGATGGCAGGGACCAAGTAGCAGCATTCAACCATCAAAGGCAAAGTAGACATATTAATAGTTACTATAATGGACAGGAGAGGCAAAGCAATAATCAGAATAGTCTGACTCATGTAGATATATGGCATTAACAGATAATTATTATATTCCTAAAAAGTGAAATAGATAGAAAGCCTGCTAAATTCTTACTGGATCTGTATAAGCAGAGAACTTTCAGGTCAAGCAAACAAAAATTTAACTCGAATCATAAAATCAGAGAATCATGACCCTTCAATCAATTTCCAGTTTTGAGCCAGTTTTCAGACACAGAACCCTTGAATAAAGGGGAGGCCAGATCCCCTACAGGAAGGACCTTGGTATACTACTGAAAATTTATGCTGTTAATATTTCTTCCATCCTTCTCCAAGTGGACCTATGACCTTTTACCAAGGTAACAACGCATTGGGAAAAAGGAAATAATCAGACCTTTCAGAGACTCCAGGACACTGACTATGAACTGACATTGATTCTAAGAGACCTGAAATGTCACTGTGGCCCTCCAGTTAGAGTAGGGGCTTATAGTGGTCAGGCGATCAATGGATTTTTAGTGCAGGTCTGACTCGATGTGTCTCCAGATTCATTCTGTGGTTATTTCTCCAGTTCCAGAATGCATAATTGGAATGGACATGCAGTCATCCCTTTGCATCTATGAGAAATTGGTTCCAGAACCCCCTGAGAATAGCAAAATCCATGGATACTAAAGTCCCTAGTATAAAATGGTATAGTATTTACATATAAGTAGATGCACATCCTCTTGTATACTTTAACTCATCTCTAGATTACTTGCAATACCTAATGCAATGTAAATCCTATATAAGTAGTTGTCGTACTGCATTATTTAGGAAATAATCACAAGGACAGAAGTCTCTGTGTGTTCAGTACAGATGTAACCATCCTCTTTAAAAAATATTTTTGATTGGTAGTTGGTTGAATCCATGGAAGTGGAACACACAGAAAGCTGGTTGTACTTAGCTGTTGGCAGAATTGCCATGCGGTTCCCTAATTTATGGAGTGAGAGTGACATTGGTGGGAAAGGACAAATGGAAGCCATTACAGCTTCTTCTACCTAGGAAAATAGTAAATAAAAAACAATAACACATCCCT
This sequence comes from Macaca nemestrina, assembly GCF_043159975.1. NCBI lineage: Eukaryota > Metazoa > Chordata > Mammalia > Primates > Cercopithecidae > Macaca > Macaca nemestrina. The sequence continues at coordinate 30,135,674 of NC_092127.1, forward strand.
AGAGAGATGGCAGAGATTACTGCCACCATCAAAGACTGGAAAGATGAAGGGTAGTGATTCCCACCTGTGATGGTTAATACTGAGTGTCAACTTGATTGGATTGAAGGATGCAAAGACTGTTCCTGGGTGTGTCTGTGAGGGTGTTGCCAAAGGAGATTAACATTTGAGTCAGTGGGCAGGGAAAAGCAGACCCACCCTTAATCTGGTGGGCACAATCTAATCAACTGCCAGCAGATATAAAGCAGGCAGAAAAACATGAAAAGGCGAGACTGGCCTAGCCTCCCAGCCTACATCTTTCTCCCATGCTGGATGCTTCCTGCCCTCAAACATGGGACTCCAAGTTCTTCAGTTTTGAGGCTCAGACTGGCTCTCCTTGCTCCTCAAGTTTATAGACAGCCTATTGTGTATTGTCCTCATATGTGGCTCAGAATAAACCTCTTCAAATATTTTACAGAATTTCGCTTATAAATACCAGCTATGACCATGTGACTAGTTAAAGAAATGAGGATTGTTTTTGTCATGAGTATTTTCTCCTTATTTTGTCAAGAATAGGTTTGCACGCATGCGTGTATGTGTGTATGTGTGTATACACTTAAGCAAATACCTTTGTTTTCATTCCTGTTATTCCTTTATTATGTAACAAAAGATTTATTGACTTTATAACAGTATTTGAGAATTGTTCATTTTATACCATAGTATTTAAATAATGGGATATCAGAAGAAGAGTTAACATCACCCAAGAAATTTACCTCCTCTTCTGGGGAAGGGATTGTTGCATTTTTTGTTGTATTTAGGATAGTCATATCCTGTTTAGTGAAACTATTACCTTTATTGTCTTTATTTGGAGATTTAGTATGGTTTAAGGAGATATATATGGGTACAAGTTAACAAGGAGTGGAATTGTAATGGTTAATTTTAGGTGTATATTTGACTGGATTAAGAGTGATGTGGAGAACTGGTAAAGCATTATTTCTGGGTATGTCTGTGAGGGTGTTTGCAGAGGAGATTGGCATGTGAATTGGTAGACTGAGTTAAAAAAAAAAAAAAAAAATCCACCCTCAACACGTGTGAGCACCAACCAATCAGCTGCAGGCACAAATAGAACACAAAGGCAGAAGAAAGGCAAATTAGCTTTTCCTTCTCTCCTGCAGATAGAACACCCTTCTTCTCCTTCATCTTAGATGTTAGTACTCAGAATCTCTGGTCTTTGGACTCCAGGACTTAAACCAGAGGCCCTGGGTCTCAGGCTTTCAGCCTCGGATTGAGAATTACACTATCAGTTTCCTTTATTCTGAGGCTTTTGGATTTGGACTGGGCCATACTACTAGTATCCCAGGGTCTCCAGCTTACAGGCAGACTGTTATGGGACTTCTCAGCCTCCATAATCACTTGAGTTAATTACCCTAGTAAATCTCCTCTTATATATCTATATACCTATACCTGGTTCTGTCTCTCAGAAGAACCGTGATCACCAAGAGAGATCTTTGAATACTGGAATGTCCCTGAAGGTAAGGGAATGATTGAGAGATGAACTGTCTCTACTATTATGTTAAAAAAGATACTAGTCTTCTAAGGATCATCATTAATCTCTACTCTCACTAAAGCTTTTTTTTTTCTTTCCAGTATCACACTGGAAGTCCTAAAAAGCTTCTAAGAACTATCAAGTTTAAACTCTTTTACTGCAACTTCTTTCGGTTAAGTCTTCCACTCAATTTTTTTTTTAATTTCCCTATTCATTCCCCTTATGCCTACCAAGATTCTTTTTCTCTAAAGGAGCTCTTCTCATTAACTACCCTCCCTCTCCTTTCTCTAAGAATAGCTTTCTAGTTGCTACATTGTTTTTAAACCATAAATCGCTCAACCATTAGACATATTTCTTAAAATAATATATTGATGTTTTAGTCTATGCAAGATGCTCTTGAAAGATAAACACAGGAATAAAATAATGTTCCAGCCCAAAGAAGACAACCCAATGGAAAGCATGATGTGATAAATGCCATTCTGTGCCATGGACATTATACTTTGGAATCACAATATAAACTTGCTGATATAATTGTCAAAATGGGCTTTTTCTCCTTTTTAAATTTCTTGGCTATTATACTAAAGACTCAGCAAATCTCAGTTCTGAAAAGAAAACTTATTTACAGCTCTTTTAAAATGTGAAAAGATAAAAACAATGTTTTAATATCCCTAACTGGCAAATATGAATTGACTCAAAGGGAGGAAGGGAGGAGGGAAGGAAGGGGGGAAAGAAGCAAGGAAGGAGGGAAAGGAAGGAAGGAAGCAGGGAAAAAAGGAAGGAAGAAGAAAGAGGAAGGGAGGGAGGGAAGGAAGGAGGGAGGGAGGGACAGAGAAAGTAAGAAAGGAAGGAAGGAAACACTTCTAACTACCATGTCCCCAGGGATCTGTCATGTGTCACAGTTGGCTTACATTCTGTAATGACTGGGGTAACCCTTTAATTGACTGCTGACACTTATATGTCATCAAATGACATCTCCTGCAGGCACTTTTAGAGGATTTTCATATAGTTCCTGTACTCATCTGATGGCCAGAATTATTAAAATACTCTTTTTACTGAGCAGACTTTTCTGTAATTTGAACATGTCAACTCCTTACAGCAGTGGCTAAAGCCTCACATATCACTTAGCATGCTGGAGATAAGGGCAAGAGCTTTTTCATACACTTACTTTTTTCATTTTATCTATGCACTATCTTTTTACAAATTGAAGACTAGAGTATAAATTTCTGATTCACATTCCACTTTCAAAACTGAGAGGCTGATAGGATGGTGGGTGAAAATATTTCCCTCAGGACTTCAAGTCACAGAGCCATGGCACATTCCCAGATAATGAGGTCTCTAGGTAAGTATAGTAGCAGACAAAATAAATGCATCTTACATAGCATGTCTGGAAGAAATAATTGAGCTCTGGAATTTTCCAAGTGTCTTCAGTAAAGTCCTTGAAAGTTAACCTACGGAGACAATTTCTCACTTAGCCTAAAATGTTAAAATGAGTCACAATTCTTTCATGGAAGCTAGGTTCATAAGTTGTCTGGTATGCAACTTTTTGCCTGTTACAGGAATAGAATAAACATTTGCAGAGAAATTCAGCCATTGTTTCAGCAAAGTTTATGACTTTGATATTTTTGTCTGTGGTCTGGAGCTTAGAAAATATTTTCCCATGGATGTTGTAGAAAGAGGAGACTGTAAAGAATATTACCTTAAAATAAAGATGTCTCCCCTTTTAGAAAAATATAACAGGACAACTCATTTTAAATTACGTTAAAAGAATATCAACACAATCCGTTGCATTATTGTGCCAAATATTTGGCTCTAATATATACACTGTTAAATTCCAATAAGAATTTAGGACAGCTTACAAAGATATATTAAGTTTAACAAGAAATTAAAAAAAAAAAAAAAAACACTAGTCTCATTCTGGTAAAGGTATGGGGAAATGGAACATCTCATGCATTTTAAAAGGAAATATAAAATATTCAACATTTCTGGAAGGATATTTGTACCAACATTTAAAATGTGCATTTGATCCCACAATTCCATTTCTCATCATTTGTCTTAAAGAAATAAGAGTGTGGCCGGGCGCGGTGGCTCACACCTGTAATCCCAGCACTTTGGGAGGCCAAGGTGAGGGTATCATGAGGTCAGGAGATCGAGACCACCCTGGCCAACACAGTGAAACCCCATCTCTACTAAAAATACAAAAAATTAGCCAGGCGTGGTGGCAGGTGCCTGTAGTCCCAGATACTCAGGAGGCTGAGGCAGGAGAATGGCGTGAATCCGGGAGGCAGAGCTTGCAGTGAGTCCAGATCATGCCACTGCACTCCAGACTGGGCGACAGAGTGAGACTCCATCTCAAAAAAAAAAAGAAAGAAAGAAATAAGAATGTGAGTAAACAAATATGATACATAAATATGTTTGTCGAATGTTGCATAATAAAAAATATTGAAAAGAATGAGAATGTCTAATAAGAGATTGAATGAATAAATAGTGATGTATCCATATAATGAAATACTATTTAGCTTTTAGAGATACCTACAATATTTTGTTGAGTTAAAAAAGCAGATATGGAATACAATGTGTGTTATAGCTACATTTATGTAAAATGCATTCATTATAGGTTTATACTTGCAGAAATGTCTTGAAAGATATCAAATGAAATTCCTAACAGCAATTATTTTTGAGTAGTGAGATGAGAGACTGTTTGTCACATATTACTTTAAAATAAAGATGTCTCCAATTTTAGAAAAATGTAACAGGACAACTCATTTTAAATTACATTGAAAGAATATTTCATGACGTTAGAAAATGCTTACAATTTTTAAATTAGAAAAAGCAGGTTCCTAGCCAGTGTAGACAACATGACTGTGATTTTCTAAATGTAGTCATACATAGAAAAAGTTTGTGCCAAAATGTTAGCAGTGCCATTTTCACGGGGAAAATTGATCCAAGCTGCAGCTTGAGAAACTAGACTAAAAATTCACTTGCCTCCATGAAGCCCTGGTTGTGAGTTACAAGGAGTTTTCTTGTCTCGCCTGTGTACAAGTCACAGTAGCAGGAATGAAATTGCTGCTGCTGCAAGAGCTGCCCAGAGAATAGAGAAGAGAGTCCTGTGCAGTCTTAGTGGTACCTAGAAAGGTAGAAAATCTGGGGGAAGAGCATTTGTAGTAACCAGAGTAGTAAGGTTAAGTTCAAGATCAGACTGACAAGAAAAGTCACACATATTGAGATCTTACTTACATATTAGGCATTCTGCTAAGAGCTTCAGATATAAATTATCTGTTTTATCCTCAAAACAACCTCAGGAATGAGTATTCTTATTTCCATTTCTGAGATAAAGAAGTCAGTACTCAAGAAGCCAGTGCTAGTAAGTAACTAGTGGGTGGCAAAGCCCAAAACAGAATATACATCTGCCTAATTCCCAAGACCACAGTTTTTTAACCATTTTATGCATATGACCGTGTAAATCGTGTAGGCACAGCCACAATACCTTTTTCTCTTAACATGTTAGACAAATCAATACAATCTGCTGCTTTGTGTTGGCTCAGACCAATTTCACCTGGTTGCCATCTGGACACCTACACAGGGTGCCATGCAAAAGTATAATGCACAACATAAAACTCAAGGCATCTCTCTGAAGTGTGCAGTGCAGTTTTCACCAGAAATCAGAGAGAAAATGACTGTCCCCAGGATTGCTATTCTGAAAGAGATAATTGCTGTTCATCTCACTCTGCTCACAAAGTGCTTTGCTACAGTGACACTTACACCCTTGGAGGTCAACCCACATTTCACTGACAGCTACCAGTTCAGCTATGTCAATTCCACCTGACTCTGCTTGCTTGCAGGGTTTCCAGAGCACGCGGCTTACCAAGACATTATTATTTTGTGCCTGTGACCAGAGAGCTCTACAAAGGGTACATTTTAATCATCCTGGAAGAGGTAAATAAATAAATAAATAAATGGCTCATAGGTAATATGTAATGTACTAGAGAAAAAACAACCATGACTTGTTGCCCTCACAGTCCATACTCTGATGCCTTTGGTGATTACTTGCAGAATTCTATGGTGCAGAAAAGCTGAATTTCATTTTTTAACTTGTTCCTTAAAACTGTTAATTGATGGCTCTTTCCACATCTTACCTCAAATGTCCTTGCTCATCTCCACTCTAAGGTAAGCATATTTCACTGGGCAACTGCATCTATGCATGGATAACAATGCACTCAACACCTCCTAAATTCACACTCAGTCTATACAGGAAATCCAGTCAAGTGTTTAGGAATACCAAAGCATCTTTTCCTCTCTTTACTGAACAAAAAAATGAAAAACTTAGAGATCTAGATATTATTCTCAGGTCACAGGGTTGATCTATTTTGTGACTTGCAGCTAGATCTGTGATGTTCTAATTTTGGTAATGTTTCTGGCAAAGTTGGTTGAAATGTTTCAGGAGAAAAGGGATCTTAAAGCATAGTTGTTACTTGATGGCAAAACCAAAATGCTTTGAAACACTCTGAACAGCTCACAATCTGGATTCCATGGACCCCCTAGCTTCAGAATATTCATGAACTCCCCAAATTATATGTAAAATTTTGCCCAACAGTGAATCACTGAGTTATTTAGAAAGTCCTGGGGGAAATACCTGTAAAACTAGTGTTATTTACACAAATGTTTATCTCAAGAAAACACACTCTTGTTTTATTATTGTTCATTCATTCACATCAAGCCCATCTCTGTCTCATTATAAGCTCTGCCCATTTCTACTTCTAACTTCTTTTGTTGATCCATCGGGATCCCCGTTCATATGCTACATTTCCTTGCAAGCTAAAGTACTTCCTTGGTAAGTCTTTCAGTGACTGGACGTTAACCCAGATCGATTTTTCTTTATTTCTGAATTGGTATTGTACTTAGAGTCTGGGGAAATCAGAGAGAGAGAGAGAGAGAGATTTCCATAATTTTACATATGGACATGTCTTCAAATATATTATGTCATATACGACATGCCTTAGTCTTACCTTTTTTTTTTTTTTTTTTTTTTTTTTTTGAGACGGAGTCTTGCTCTGTATCCCGGGCTGGAGTGCAGTGGCCGGATCTCAGCTCACTGCAAGCTCCGCCTCCCGGGTTTACGCCATTCTCCAGCCTCAGCCTCCGGAGTAGCTGGGACTACAGGCGCCCGCCACCTCGCCCGGCTAGTTTTTTGTATTTTTAGTAGAGACGGGGTTTCACGGTGTTAGCCAGGATGGTCTCGATCTCCTGACCTCGTGATCCGCCCGTCTCGGCCTCCCAAAGTGCTGGGATTACAGGCTTGAGCCACCGCGCCCAGCCAGTCTTACCTATTTTTTATTGTCAGCAAGCCAATAGTTCATCAGCGCCAGGGATGAGTCTTACTTTTTCATGTAGCCCTCACTCTGACTAAACCTATGTTGCATAGTAATCTGTCACTATGACTATCAGTAACCCATGGAAATGTCTGGAGTTTTAGCGTTTCTCACGGTAATTCAATTACCTAGAGAGAAAATTTTTTCCTGAAGTTAAATTGATACATTAGAGGGAATAGGAATTATAGATGAATAAAAATATAAAATATTCCTCCCAAATTATAAACTCCATATCTAATCCATACCATTTATCAGTAAATCCTATTAGCATTTCTGGCAAATATGTGCATATTTTCTTTCCAGAATCTGACCAGTTTTCACTATTCCACTGATAGCATCCTGGTCTTGTTGTGATTACTGCAACAGCCTCCTGACTGGTCTCTGTATTTCTCCCTCTGCTCCCTAGAGTCTCTTTTTCATGAAACAATAAGATTGAGTTTTTTAAAATGTGAGTCAGATCATGACTCTCCCCTTCTTCAAATTTTCCCACAACCTTCATCTCAAGAATAAAACCCAAAGTCTTTAAAATGGCTCCCAAGACCCTGGTTATTCAGCTACCCACACTCCATTTTGGTCACAACTGCTATAATTTCAACTCTCTTCCTGGCTCACTCCATTTGAGCCAACAATTTCAATTCCTACACCAATTTCTAGATGTTCTTTGAACCATCAAACATATTCCTATCTCAAAGTGTTTGCTATTCCCTCCACATAGTACATTCACCTCAGACCTCTTCTCACTACCTCCTGATCATGAGGCCTTACCAGACCACTCTCTGAAAACAACACACACACAGGCATAGGCACAAAGTACTCCTTTTCTCCTCAACCTGCATATCTATTTTTCTCCATTTAACACAGTATATATTAGTTTATTATCTTTCTTCACCAAGCAGAGGTCAAGTGTTTTTGCCTTGTTCATTACTGTAACCTCACAGTGGCTAGGACATTGTCAAGTATATATAAAGGGCTCATTATATTTTTCTTGAATGATTTATCCATAGTAGTAAAGTTGTTTTGGAAGAATGATAACCATTTGAAAATACTTTTTAAAATAAAATTATTTAAAATTTATCTGCAAAAAAAAAAAAAATTAGGAGGCTGCTATCGTGTTAACGTTTCCCCTAAAGTTCACGTGTTAGAAACTTAATCCCCAATGCAACAGTGTTGAGAGGTCAGACCTTTAAGAGGTGGTTAAGTCATAAGGGCTCTGCCTTCAGGGATGGATGAATATCATTATCTCAGAATGTTTTAGTTATCACAGCGTAGGCTTGTTATAAAAGTGAGTTCGGCCCACCCTTGCTCTCTTGCTCTTTCACATTTTCTTGCCCTTCCACTTTCTTCCTTGGATGAAGCAGCAGGAGACCCTCACCAGATGTGAGTCCCTCAGCCTTGGACTTCACAGCCTCTAGAACTGTAAGAAATAAATGTCTTTTATTTATAAACTTCCCAGTCTGTGGTATTCTGTTACAGCAACACAAAATGGGCTAAGACAGAGGAAAAACACCAAAATGTCCACAATATGATCAGTGATTGGTCATTTCCAAAATTTCTTTAATGGATACATTAAATAAAACTAAGGACAAGGGCCGGGCATGGTAGTTCATGCCTGTAATCTCAGCACTTTGGGAGGCCAAAGGGGGTAGATCACAAGATCAGGAGATTGAGACCATCCAGGCTAACATGGTGAAACCCTGTTTCTACTAAAAATACAAAAACAAAATTAGCTGAGCATGGTGGCGGGCGCCTGGTGGGAAAATGGCATGAACCCAGGAGGTGGAGCTTGCAGTGAGCTGAGATTGCACCACTGCATTCCAGCCTGGGCAACAGAGTGAGACCCTCTCTCAAAAAAAAAAAAAAAAAGAGGAGGAGGAGGACAAAAAAAGAAGAAGAGAGTTTGAGTAGTAGTGAGAATATTTGATACCTTGTCACGAAGAGAAAATAGTAGCTGTGAGACTTAAACAGTGAGACAAATCATCTGGTAATTTTAGGACAACTAAAAATTTTCTCTGGAGACTAATCTCTTGGAGGCAGTAGGCTAATGGTATTATCTATGTTATCCAACATTATCAAAAAATATCATTACCTCTGATGATTATTGATTGTCTTCCATTAACATCTCTCTAGAAGACACTTTTGGTGCTCCTCTCCAGTCCTGTATACCTCCTTACATTTTCATTCACACTGGCTATGTCCACCAGCATGCTTTCACTTTCATCAGCCACTAGCCATGTATCTTTCTCAGAGGACTAACCTCAGGATCCCAGTACTCTTTGCCTCAGCACACAAGGAGTGGTCTGGGAAAGTATTTCCCAGCAGTGACAACTGTTATCATCGATGACTCCATTTCAGATGTATAAACACTCCAACTTACTGCCCATGGTCATGACAGCTATGAGGTGTGGCTACACTGTCTCTTGATCTTCCTTGCAGGAATGATTCAAAGTTCTTCATCACAGGACTCACCCTTGCATGACTTCTTTTATTTCTTGCCTCACTTTTCCACTCCTTTACAGTCTTCTTAAGAATATTTCATCAATCGCTTTTACACAAACCCTTAACTCAGAATTTGCTACTGGAGAAATCAACCTAAGAAAGTTAGTACCAGAAATGATGCTGAAAGCTGATAGTCAGTATAGGATTCAGTGTTTGGATGACTCACTGGCTAGATGGCAACAGGAATCTCATTGTTGATGGTAAATAAAGTGACAAAACCCCAGGACCATTGCTTAAACTTTCATGCGTGGTGAACTGGGATGGAACACAAGAGGAAAAAGATGTACTAGATTGTTTAATATCCAGTATTTGAGATATATGGTGATTTTGGTAGCTATAAGATCTGTGGGATTTGTGATTATTAACTGCCATCAGTGGACTGAAGAAAGAAAATTCCAATTTTAGGTCAGCAAATTACCAGTTCCGAACATAATGTAAAAGCTATAAGTTCTCCATGGCAGCGTTTAAAGAGAACATCATCATCTGTAGCTGCATATAAGATGGTCCTGAAGACCAGAACCAAAACTTGAGATTGAGAATAGCAAACCTGCAAAGAAGGCTGATTAATATTTTGGCAAGTTTCTTATGCTAAAGGTAGGATCCCGATAGAGAAGGGGTGGGATCCTGAGATGGAATAGAAATTCCTGGAATACACACAAAATTATTAAACTCCCAATGCCCCTAAACTCCTGAGCCTGAAAAAGTACCTCAGTTCTACGTACAGAACATCACCTTCCTCTTGCCTAAACACTGTACAGAAACCTCAACTGTGATCAATGCTCTGCAAAATTACACTCGCCTTTTAGGATGGTTCCACACCTCCCTATTATTCTTGCATGATCTGATTGGGAGAGTACTACATCTGCTAAAGGAGAAAAGGAATTATTCATTGAGGGAGATCCAGGATCTATCTCATAGGTACGGGCAAGATCTGAAACAACATGCCTAGAAGTGGATCCCGAAGGTACTGAACCAGAAAAGTGGACTATAAGCTGGGTAAGGGAGAATTTTTTAATCTGGGGGCATGCTCCCATAACCCAACACCCTAGCAGGGAAATCCACAGTCAATCCTAATAAATTTTGCTTGGTTTATCCCTAGAAACTTGGAAAAAAAATGACTCATATTAATTGAGGTTAAAATGCCTGGGCAGAGTATTGAGCAAGAGATTAGCAGGCTCAGAGAGGTGAACAAGATAGTTACATAAGACTTAAGAATCCACCAAATGACCATGTTCCCTGCATAGTCCTGGAAGACACTCCTTTCACTAACTGTTAAGGAATGCATTAGTGAGGAGGACACTGGCATCATCAAGAAGCTCATTTGTTACTGTTTCTAGTAGGCTGGGATTGATAGTAGGAGATGCTGTGATGGAACTGACTTTCTTGTATCAGCGGGGAAGGATCTGAAATAGCAGAGGCCAGATGGCAGCTTTTAATCACAGGGAAAAGGTAGACAGAGTTACTTGCAGGCATCAAAGTTGCAGTTATCTATGGTATATCTAATAAACCATGGTATTTCTAAAACAAGGCACATCGGCAGACAACAAGGGCATTGTCTGATATAGATCACTGCATTTTTTTTTTATTTTTATTTTTATTTTTTTTTTTTTTTTTTTTTTTGAGATAGAGTCTTGCTCTGTCACCCAGGCTGGAGTGCAGTTGCGCGATCTCGGCTCACTGCAAGCTCCGCCCCCCCGGGTTCACGCCATTCTCCTGCCTCAGCCTCCCGAGTAGCTGGGACCACAGGCGCCCGCCACCTCGCCCGGCTAATTTTCTTGTATTTTTAGTAGAGACGGGGTTTCACCGTGTTAGCCAGGATGGTCTTGATCTCCTGACCTCGTGATCCGCCCGTCTCGGCCTCCCAAAGTGCTGGGATTACAGGCTTGAGCCACCGCGCCCGGCGATCACTGCATTTTTAAAATGAAAAGCAGATGAACAGAAGACTGATGTCAGCTGTACTAATGGATAAGTCACTTTCCATTCCCTAATTTCCAAGCCTGAGCCATTTCTCAGGTGTAGTGACCATTGTTTAAAGAAAAAGCCACATCTACCTGAGAAAGGATCCTACAGTGTCACAGAAAGGATACACAACATTAACTCCCCTGGTCTTCCTCAAATAAATCTATGGACATTTACCCAAGTAACTTTACACTGAGAAACAGGGGAAACCCACATTTTTCCTATACTTTTAGTGTAAAAGTTCAAGCTAGCATTAATACAGGGAGTTTCCAAAACATCACCATGGTACCCTTAAAAGAGTGGAGGCCTAAGGAGACCAGATAATAAATGGAGTCCTGACTTGAGTCTATATCACAGTGTGTCCATAGCCTACAGATCCAGCCAATCACATTTCCATGTTCCTTGTATACATACACAGGATAAGTATATATAGCAGTTGACAGAACCCTTACATTGATTCTTTGACCAATGGTAATGACATTCATAGTAGAAAAAGTCAAGTGCAAGACCTTGTAACTGTATCTAACAACAATAAATCAGAAATGCCACTACAGTCCAGGTGGAATGGTAGAAATAAGCAATTCACTCAAAGACTTAGAGTATGCAGAGGCAGTAACCTTCATTATATCCTCTGGATTATATTGTTAGACAACAGACTTCTGCGTGTACTTCTAGAATGAAAGCTTCCGATCCTTCTTATTGATGACTGCTGAAAAAATCCATTTGTCTTGGAGAAAATACCGTAACTGGTATAGCTAATGCAATTAGACCTACAATTAGTTGTAGTCATCTGCCATAATTAATTGTATTATTCAGGGACCAGACTAGTATGAATGCCTATGTAGTGTCAAAAAGCTTGGCTAATTGGTCAGAGACCTGGAAGCACCAAGACTGGAAAACTAGTGAAAAATCTTAGGGAGTGCTATGGTTTGGATAGGGTTTGTTTGGACCCACCAAACAAATTAACTTTGATCCCTAATGCAAGATGTTTGGATCATGAGGGCGGCTGTCATGAATGGTTTGCTGTTGTCCTGACAGTAATGAGTGAGTTCTCAAACTAATTGTTTAAAAAAATCCGGAAACCTCCCTCTTCACTACCTTGCTCCCTTTCTTGCCATGTGACACAATTCCCAAATGCCTTGCATCAGAAATGGAAGAAGCCTGAGGTCCTTGCCAGATGCAGATGCCCGTGCCATGCTTCTTGTACAGCCTCCAGAACCATGAGCCAAATAAATCTCTTTTATTTGTAAATTACCCAACCTCAGGTATTTCTTTGTAGTGACACAAAAGACACTACAAAAGACACAAGTGACACAAAATACAATTTTGGTCCTTGTGATACTCTATTAAATACAGTAAATTATGAGGAACTAGTTGAGCTAGAACTACAGCTAGGTAGGGCCAAGATGAATGTGCACATGATTAAGGAAGTTAGGGAAGAAGCATGTAGATAGATGTGTAAGAATGGACACACAGTCTGTGAACATTTGTACTGCATGTTAATGTCTGCTAGACAGCATCCGTGCAGACGTGTGATGGACAGCCTGTGGATAGGATATCTTATCCTGTAGATGTCAGGCAGGGTCTGTCCTTGACCACCCCAGTACTAGCACAGTAGATCCACTTGCCATTGCAGCAGAGATGGAGGTTATTCATGGGCCCAACAGCATGAGCTCTCTCTCAACAAGGCTGATATAACTACTAATACTGCTGAATGTCCAACCAGTCAGCAGCAGAGACAGAAGCTGAGCTTTCAATGTGGTATCATCTCTCACAGAGACCAATCAGCCACTTGGCGCCAGCTTTTTTACATCAGACACTTTCCACACTGAGAAAGGCAGCAATTCATCCTGACAGGAACATATTCTATGTGTGAGTTTGCCTGCCCAGCCCATGTGGAGTAAATCTGATGTGTGGTATGAATGGCTCTGAGTGGTATATTGAGTAGTCTGAAGAGGACACTGTCAGTACTCTACTCATATCTGTTTTCATCACTTTACCATGTTCATGCTCACAGGATTCCAGGTGTGCTTTTATTCCCAACATCAAGCACCTGTGCCTTTTTAGGCTTCTGGAACCCACTCTGCCTGCCTGAATGAGAGAGCTTGGAATTCACATTCCAAGTAAGTGCCTTGGAATTCACATTCTTCCAGGAACAGGTCTGTTGCTCGAAGGTCAAGACAATTTCGAGGTGTGACCCCTATTGGGAAGCTCTCTGGAGTTCCCAGAGCTCCCCTAGGGAATTGATCCAAAGTTATCCTATTGATCCAAAGGCCCCACCCTCAAACCTGGAACCAAAGCTCAAAGAGAAAACTTTCATTCCTGTTTACCCACTCAAATGCTGCCTTTTCCAAAACCACCCATGGCTCGTCCCATGTCCCCATCCTGCACCCAGAAAAACCCCAGCCTCAGCTAGTAGAGAGAAGAGTAGCAGCTAGATGTGCTGGAGAGAGGTGGCTTGACTTCAGAGGGATGGCTTGACAATGTAAGTTCAAAGAGGAATACAGCCAGGGACAGCTAGACTTCAGGAAAAAATTACCTTCCTGCTCTGTCCCCTTTTTGGCTCCCCCTCCTGCTGAGAGCCACTTTTATCAGCAATAAAATCCCCCACATTTACCATCTTCAATTCGTTCATGTGGTCTCATTCTTCCTGGATGCTGGACAAGAACCCGGGTGCCATGAGTGTGGGTGCAAAATGCTGTCACACTGACCCTCCACCGAGCTGTTAACACTTAAACCATCTGTGGACAGCAAAGCTAAAAGAGCACTGTAATACTCCTTCTGGGGCTTCAGGGGTCACGGGCATCCCCCTAGATGCTGTCGGGGGGTCCGCATGGAGTTTTGCTCCTGCCAGCACCCAAAAGCACTAGCCCCAGCTCCTGCGCCCACTCACCTGCACGTTCCCCGTCCCATGAGGGATGAAGTGCAGCAGGTCCAAGTGAGTGGAATTCACCCCCTGCCAGTGCCAAAGCAGTTGGCTAGTTCCAGCACCTCGGCCCTCCAGTTCCCACCCATGAAGGAGCCAGGGAAATGTCCTGCTTCACAAACAGCTCACCCTCAAGGAAAAAAAGAGCACTAACGCATATTGTCCAAGTTAAAGAACAGCAAATCTTGTCAGTTCTACTTTCAAATAGAAATCCAGAATTTGACCTCTAATTGCTTCCTTCACCAACACAATTCCGATAAAAGTTACCATCATTTCTCCCCTGGATTTTCGTAATATGTTCTATCTCCGTGTTTCTGCCCTTGACAACACATATAATCTAATCTCAACAGAGCAGCCAGTGTGTCCTTGTAAAATGTGTCTGATGATGTCATTTCCTCAGCTGAAAATCACCCAATTGACTATCAGCTCCTTTAGAGTAAAATCCAAAGTACAAACGATGGTTTCAAAGCTCTACACCACCTGCTTCCCATCCCCTTTCTCTCAGTCCTCAATATGTCTTTCTCTCCCACACTCTCCTCTTCTCTCACTTTCCTTAAACCACATTGCCCTCCTTAATGTTTCTTAAATACACCAAGCTCTACCTGCCTCTGAGCCACTGAACTTGCTCTTCCTCTCTGGGCATGCTCTACCTACTCCCTCCCATAGCTGCAGGGCTCAATTCAATTTCTGACTTCCATTATGTCTTTCCTGCCCTCCCTAGACAAAAGAGTCACACATCCCTATTCAGCACCCCTGAGTTTTTCACCCAGCCCTATTTCCCTCACCTCCCTTTCTTTTTCTCTGTAACCTTTATCACTGTCTGCCATAAGATATTTACTTTATTCATTTACCATTTGTCCCACTACCCTATAAGTTCCTTTAGGGCAGAGACTTGATACATTTTGTTTACTTCTGTATCTCTAAGTCCTTGATGCCAGATACATTGTAGTCATTCAATAATTATTTGTGGGATGAATTTTTTAAATCTCTAGAAAAACACCGTTG
Organism: Macaca nemestrina; assembly: GCF_043159975.1. Taxonomy (NCBI): domain Eukaryota; kingdom Metazoa; phylum Chordata; class Mammalia; order Primates; family Cercopithecidae; genus Macaca; species Macaca nemestrina. Next base: position 30,150,948 of record NC_092127.1, read on the forward strand.
GTTTCCATTTTGACATTATTTAAACATATCCTCCACTTCCAAATTATTCCCACTGCTTTCTAAGTAATGCCAGTGGCAGCAACTCATCCTAGGTCTCCCTTCATCCTCAAATCTTCCGTTTTCCTCATGTTTCAACTTTTTTTCTGCCTTCATAGCCATCAAATATTAACAATCCTTCAAGTCCTCCGGGAACCACCTTTCTCCTCATTTGACTACACTGCCTTGCACATAAAAGGAGATCAATTACTAGATGTTAAATGACTGAAGCTGGCAGTTTGCCAGCCTATGCTAATGAAACAGCCCTCCTGTCCCTCCAAGGCAGCATGCACATTTCAACAAGAGCCTCCGGGAGACCTTGTACCAATGCTTTAACACAAAAGTTATTGTTAAAAAAGAAGATGCCAAGATAAAGCAGGATGAGTTTAGACCCAGGGCAGGGAGTTTGGAAGGAGGACCGTGTAGTATCCCTAAGGTTGTTTACGAATACAACTGTCTGAATCACTTATTTAACAAAGAATATGCTATTTGGCTTTTTATTTGTCATGCTAAAGGAGATCCTGCTTGTAAGAAACAGTAATGAATAAATTCTGCAAAATAATGTAAAGCTGAAAACATTTATCCTCTTGTCCTTAAGTGCACAAAGGCTCACTCTGACCCAGAGAAGTAATTCCAAGGACAGAGGTATGCAAACATTTGCATGGAAAGAAAGCACACCACGTTTGGTTAACTTTTAGAGAAGTGCACACTTCTGCTTACAAGCTTTATATTTGATGTATGCAGGAGTTATTACAAAAATAAGTATGTCATAATAAGGAGGATCCTGGAGAAGAGTTCAGAAATATCTTTAAATGCAGAAGTACACACTATATTAAATCCTAGAGATCCACTGTGAAAGATCGTTTCTATAATACTGTATGGTATTGTTTACAAAACAATTAAAGATTGTCTAATACTGTATTGTACACTTAAAATTTTGTTAAGAGGGTAAATCTCATGTTAAGTGTTCTGACACAATATTTTCTAAAAGGACACAGTATTGTGGGTCCACAATGTATGTTGTTGTGTTGATGTAATGGTGATTTATGTTGATTAGAAATTCTATAAAAACAAAATAGTAAGTACTATTGTTACTGCTAAAAGCAACTTTACCAGGGAATAAAAGTAGATTCTCAACAAACTCTGTGCTTGGTATTCCACTGGGAGCTATAAATTCCAGGCTGGAAAAGTATCTAATACACAGAAAATGGGAAGAATGGGATGAGAATGACAAGTAACTGCTGAAGAGGGATCTTAAAACTGCTTTGACCTGAAAACCATTTCAGAAACAAGACTAGTGATTTACAAACTGAAACACAGATATAAAAATATATTTGGGTCATCTATTTTCCTAGATCTTTCTGACAACAGTGCCATCTGGAGACTTGGTTTGACCAAGGACACAAGATCTTAAGGAAACAGACACCGACATTGAAAAGGCTGCTGCTGAAGTCCTATTTCTCTCGTTACTCTTATGCTATTTATCACCAGAGCAAACAGACAACTAAATACTTGAAAACTGATTTAAAACAAAATTCTAGCTCTGCAAAGTTTCAAGAGTCAAAATAAATAAAGTCTGTAGTATTCTAACACAAAATACGGAGCAGTTAGCTGAGGTTTGTGCATTCAGAGGATGTTATTTTAGGAGAATTAAGAAAATAATCATAATATACTAAAATCATTTGTAAAAAATGCTGGTATTCCTAAAAGTGTTTTTTCATTTATAAATTTTATATTCAAGTTAACTGATTTGCCTCCAATCAGCAATACAGGTGATTCAAGTAGGATTAAAAGACCTGAGGAATAAAGCATTATGCAATAAACCCATGTAACAAACCTGCACATTTACTCCCTGAATTCAAAACATTTTTATAAGACTTGAGAAATAGAGAGCAAATATAACTCATTTCCCCAGGCCTTCCACCACCTGCTCATGTAGAACATCAACAATCTCTGAGTTCTTTCCCCAAGTATCCTTGCCAGGCCCCAAGAGGGTTTCACGAGTGTTTGCGGAGAATAGGATGAGCACTCCTGCGTAACAATGCTACATCTGCTTGATGCCCCACTCCCACTGGGCCTGATGCTGCCACCACTGTGAATAGTTTTTAAATGACACCTGTTTCCTTACTAGTCTGCCCTGCAATTTCTAATCTGTCTGCCAGGCATAGCTGCCATTTCTCAGTAGGTCATGCTGGGCATCACCACCACCTAGAGCATAGGCTTTCCAAAGACAAAACGTAAGTGGCAGTCAGTGGTGAAGAATATCTTCAACCCCTTTTGTGGTATAGTCACTGACACAGATGTCAAAGTACAATTATTTCTTCACCAACCTAACGGAAAAGTCCTGTGCCCAAAAGTTCTTCAGTCTCTTATTCGAGCAGACCCTGTAGTCTCCAAGCTGTCTCTAATCTCGCTCAAGTAAAAACTTGGTTAAGAGTTTCGGGGCTGATTCAGGATGAATGCCAAGTAATAAATCACACTGATACCAGAGCATTGAATTATCTGAAGGTAACCACAGATTTCAGCAATACTGAACTTCATGCTGAAAGTGAAAGACTGACATTCCTGTGTTTTTGTGTTCCAGTCTTAAGTACCAAAAACATGCTGTTTTTACTCACCAAATGTCTTATAGAGATTTTACTTAAAACAGCTTATTCTGATTTAATTGCTTTTGTTAACCCCTTGTCTCCCTTGTATTTTTTCATTGGCTCATGTGGCATAGCTAGAGAATAAGTATCAGTGAGAGCACCCAGGCTATTCTCATCACTGCCTAGTCCTTCACTATTGAGATACTCTTATTGGGCCAGCTTCTGTATTTTACTACCTCTTTATTCACTAACAGAGACTCTTTTCATTTCCAAAATGCTCCAGATGCTTTTGTTTAAATATCCTCCTGGCAGTTTCCTTTACCAGACCTCCAGGTACCCCCAGTAATATATGCAGGTCAGATGCAAACTGGGGCCTCAGTGAAACGTGACTGAGGTATTGTGTGGGCCACCAAATCTGTTAAGACAAAAAGATGCAATAGAAATTCAAAACAAGGTTTAAAGTTTGCCAACTCTGGGTACTTAGGGAGTTATTTGAGGATATAAAGGCTTAGTGGGTCACCAATTAGTTCTATCAAGGGTTTTATCAGACAAAATCTATCAGAAATTTTTATAACTTATCCAAAGAGCAACAAATAGGAAAAGCAGAGGTAAGAGAAAGTTAATGTTGGGAGACATGGGTTCTGTTTCCACCAATGGCACTAAGAAATCTGAACTCAGGCATGTCACTTAAGCACTTTGGTCTCTATTTATCACATAAAAGAGCTAGGCTGAGTGACTGTCCAGGACCCTTTCAGTTGTAATAGTTTATTTCAGTAATAATATAATGGTTCTCTAAGTAACCTGGAAAAGGTGGCTGATCATAAATAAAAGAAAGAAACAGAGCTGTGCCTCAGTTAGTAAGAGGATCGTACAAAGCAGGGGATGTAGGCAAAAAGTGGTTTACACAGCTGACAGTAAGAAGTGAGAGGATGGCAGCCAGCAGGAAGGCACAGGAGCTGCCATTTCAGTGCAAAATTTATATTGAAAATGTGAAAACTGGCATATTGTCCAAACAGCAGTATTTCACTCACTGTAATAAATTCAAATCAGATAAAAATCACTTTCTCGGAAATCTAAAATACCATATAGATGTTAAAATTAGCTTCATGGATAACATTACGAGTATGTTTTTTGAGATTAAAGTGCAACTTACAGGGACTCCAGCTAATTTTAAGAAAGAACAAATCTGATTTCATGTGGTTTCTTATTTGGTTTAGGATATCCATTTTTTAAATGTCATCTTTTAGGCAATACATTTTTTACTTAATCCCAGTGAATGCCAACCATATCAGCAGCTGCCAACAACAACTCTACCCAGCCTTTTATGTGTGAGAAACCAGCAAGTTAAGCACAGGAGAATCAGCACTTAGAAAGAAGTAATACTTTGGAAGTTTTGTGGAGGAAAAATAAATTCCTTGGGTTTGAAGGGAAAGACACACACACACACACACATACACACACACACACACACACACCCTCTCCCCTGGCTGGCTTATGAGAGAAATTGTTGCCATCTCTCATGAGAGAGAGGCTAGGAATCTTCCCTGTCCCTGAAAGAGAAAAAGGACACTCCCTGTGCCTTCTTCTTTGACTTGCTTCGACAAGCAAGTCGATATAACGGCAGACCAGAAGCCTCACCCTGCATGGAAGATGTAAAAATTCCTCTTGCTTGAACAAAAGAGTGGGTACCCCTAGATCTTCTTCCCTGGCTTGCTCCAGAGATAGATTTTTGCAGTCTCTTATTAGAGGAGGCCTGGGGACCTCCTTGTTCTTGCAAAAGAAATGGAGCACTCTCTTTCCATGGCTTGATTTAGGGGTAACTCCGTATCAGAAGGCTCTTCCTGCAAAAAGGGTGTGAAACTCCTGCTTACTTGAAGACACTCCCCGTGCCTTCTTCCCTGCTTTCTCCTAAAATAAATTTCCACAATCTTTCAGCATAGAGAGGATGGAGAACATCTCCATTCCTTAAAGGGAAAGGGAGCACTACCTACATCTTCACTTTTTGTTATTTTATTTTAGATTCAGAGGGTACATGTGCAGAGGGTACATGATACACAGGGATGTATCATGTAATGATAAGGTTTGGGCTTTCAGTGAACATGTCACCCAAATAGTGAACATTGTATCCAATAAGTAGTTTTTCAACCCTCATTCCTTCCAAACCTCCCTTCTTTTGGAGTCCCCAGTGTCTGTTATTTCCATCTTTATGTCTATGTGTACTCTTAATTTAGCTCCCATTTATTAAATGAGAACATGAGGTATTTCATTTTCTGTTTCTGAGTTATTTCACTTAGGATAATGGCCTCCAGCTGCATCCATGTTGCTGCAAAGGACATGATTTCATTTTTTCTAGCTGCATAGTATTCCATGATGTACATGTACATTTTCTTTCTCCAATCAACCACTGATGAACACTTAGGTTGATTCCATGACTTTGCTATTAAGAATAGTGCTACAATAAATATATAAGCTCCCTACACCTTCTTCTGGGCTTGCTCCAGCAATAATTCCAGCCCTACATTCTCTTTGTGGAAAGAGGTTGGAGGCCTCTTCCAACAAGTATGAAAGAGAAAGCACATTCCCCTCCCTGCTTCCACTGGCCCTGTACCTTCTTTCCTGGCTTACTCTAGAGATAAATTCCTGAATCTCTCATTAGAGGGAGACAGGAGGACTACTCCATGCCTGAAAGAGAAAGTGGATACTCCTTGTGCCTTTCTTCCTGACCTGCTTCAGTGTTAATTCCAGACCAGAAGATTCCCCCTGCTGGGAGATTATGAGACTTCTGCTTTCTCAAACAGGAGAGTGGGACTTCCTGCACCCTCTTTTCTGGCTTGTTCTGATGATAAATCCAGATCTAAAGACTCCCCTTGGAAACAGTTTCTGTATGCTCAACTTTTACAGCTTTCATCCAAAGGACTAGCTCCTAAATCACCTAGCTGTAGGAGTTGACAGAGTTCTGCACTCCTGAGTCTCTTAGGCCACAGAGAACAAAAAGGTGACTTTTAAACTTGCAAATATTTAATAGCTATCTCCTCAAGTCCAAAATGAGTAGTCTGATCAAGAGCATAGGTATGTACCTCAGAACTTTTTTGTGTAGGGCAGAACAAGTGGGAGATAAACTCTGGCACTCAGCTACTCTGCAAAGAAAGAGGGAACTAGAACACATATCTAACATTCCAAAAGTCTCCATCTGCATCCCAAAGGACTGGTTTCTATCCCATCTCTCTCAAGACAATAGCACAGCTTGATACTCTTTAATTTCCTGAGGCCACTATGAACAAAGACAGCAGGTTGGACAAGTACAAAGAGTTTAGAGGCATGTAGAATCCCTGGCTAGGCTAATTGAAGAGTAATGTCTCCTAAATGAAATCAGTCTAAGAAGAACGGTAAAGGTTGTTCTTTTAGCCAATGCACAGAAACCATCATGGAGAGTCAAGCAAAACAAGAAAATAGACATATGTTCCAAATAAAAGAACAAAATATATCTCCAGAAGCCAGCTCTAAAGAAACAAAGATATGTTATTTAACTGACAGAGGATTCAAAAGGACATTTATAAAGATACTGAGGCAAGGAAAGCAATGCATAAACAAATTAAGCACATCAACAAAGAGATTTTAAAATATTTTAAAGTACCAAACATCAAGCTGAAGAACATAATAATTAACCTCAAGAATTCAATAGAGAGAGTCAATAGCACACTAGATCAAGTAGAGGAAGGAATTAGTAAACTTGAAGACAGATCATTAAAAATTATCCAATTCGAGGAGTAAAAAGAGAAAAGAAAAAAAATTGAGGGGCAATAACCTAAGGGACCTATGTGACATTATCAAGTGGAATAACATACATTATTGGTGTACCAGAAGAAGAAGAAAGAAAGGGACAGAAAAATATATTCAAAGAAATAATGGCAGAAAATTTCCCAAGTCTGGGAAAGAAACAAAAATCCAGATCCAGGAAGTTCAATAGCCATCTAATAAGATAAATAACATACCCATACTGAGATGTGGTATAATCAAATTGTCAAAAGTTGAATACAAAGAAAGAGTACTGGAAAGCTTCAAGGGAAAAGCAACTTGTTACATACAAGGGGACTCCTATAAATCATCAGTGGATGTTCCAGCAGAAACCCTGCAGAATGGAAGGAATAGGGTGATATATTCAAAAGGCTAGAAGAAAAATTTCCAACCAAGAATACCATACCCTGCAATCCTGTCCTTAAAAAATGAGGAGAAGAGCAAAACTTTCTTAGACAAACTAAAGCTGAGGGAATTTATCACCACTAGACTGCTCTTACAACAAATGATAAAAGGAGTCCATCAAGCTAAGTAGCAACATAAAAATATGTGAAAATATAAAACTCACTGGTACAAGTAAGAATATAGTCAAACTCAGAACACTCATTTACTGTAATGGTGGTATAAAAATCAATTATATACCTCTAGTAGGAAGGTTAAAAGAAAAAAACTTAAAAACAACTATTGCCACAAAAATTTAAGGGACAAAAACTATAAAATATTTTTTTAAGTGTCAACAGAAACAAATTGAAGGCAAGTAAAATTATAGAGTTTGCATAAGTGATCAAAATTAAGTCATTATCAACTTAAAATTGCATGATGGTAACCACAAGGCAAAAATTCTTACTGGATACACAAAAGATTGAAAGAAAGGATTCAAAGCATACTTCCACAGAAAATCTTCAGATCACAATGGAAGACAGCAAGAGAGGAAGAGATGAACAAAGGATCTACAAATTAACCAGAAGACAATTAACAAAATGGCAATAGTAAGATCTGAGTTATCAATAATTACTGGATGGATTAAATTTTTCAATCCAAAGACATCAAGTGGCTAAATGGAACAAAACCTAACTATATCCTAACTATATACTGCCTATGAGAGACTCAGTTCACCTCTAAGCATACGCATAGACTAAAAATGAAAGGAAGAACAAAGATATTCTATGCAAATGGAAACTAAAAGAGAATGAGGAGAGCTATACTTAGAAAAGATAGACTTGAAGTTGAAAGCTATAAAAAGGGACAAAAAGATCATTAAATAATGATAAAGGGGTCAATACACCAAGCAGACATAAGAATTGTAAATATATATTCACTTAATATTGGAACACCTAAATATATAAAGCAAACATTAATAGATATGAAGGGAGAGAAAGACTGCAATCAATAATAGGAGGAGACTTCAATACCCCACTTTCAACAATGGACAGAGCATCCAGTAGAAAATCAATAAGGAAACACTGTATTTCAACAACACTTTAGACCAAAGAACCTAATAGATATTTACAGAATGTTTCATCCAATGGCAGCAAAATACACATTCTTCTCAAGTCCACACAAAACATTCTCCAGGACAGATTACATGTTAGTCCACAAAACAAGTCTCAACAAATTTAAGAAGTATGAAACAGAATAGACAGGCCAAAAAAAATCCATATATTTATGGTCAAATTTTGGCAATGGTATCAAGATCACACAATGAGGAAAGGACAAAGTCTCTAATAAATAGTATTAGGAACACTGAATATCCACATGAAGAAGAATGAAATTGAACCCTTATCTTATACCATATACAAAATCAGCTCAAAATGAACAAAATACTTAAATGTAAGATCTGAAACTGTAAAGTTTCCTCGAAGAAAATATATGGGAAAATCTCCATGATATAACACTGGGCAATAATTACTTGGATATGACTCTAAAAGCACAGGCAACAAAAGCAGAAATAGACATATGGGACTATATCAAACTAAAAAGCTTCTTCACAGGAAAGGAAACAATTAACAGAATGAAGAGGTAATTCATTGGTTGGAGAAAAATATTTGTAAACCATACATCTGATAAGGGGCTAATATTCAAAATATATAAGGAACTCAAACAACTCAATAGCAATAAAACAAATAACCCAAATTAAAAATAGGCAAAGGATAGGAACAACTCCAGTCTACAGCTCCCAGTGTGAGTGACACAGAAGATGGGTGATTTCTGCAATTCCAACCGAGGTATCAAGTTTATCTCACTGGGACTTGTTGGACAGTGGGTGCAGCCTATGGAGTGTGAGCCGAAGCAGGGCAGGGCATTGCCTCATCCAAGAACCGCAAGGGGTTAGGGAATTCCCTTTCCTAGCCAAGGGAAGCCATGACAGACGGTACCTGGAAAATTGGGACACTTCTACCCTAATACGGCACTTTTCCAACAGTCTTAGCAAAAGGCACATCAAGAGATTATATCCCGCCCCTGGCTCAGAGGGTCCCATGCCCATGGAGCCTTGCTCACTGCTAGCACAGCAGTCTGACATTGAACTGCAAGGCAATGTCTGTGTCAACAGAAACAAATTGAAGGAGAGGCTGGGGACAGGGTATCTGTCATTGCTGAGGCTTGAGTAGATAAACAAAGCAGCCAGGAAGCTCGAACTGGGTGAAGTTCACCACAGCTCAACAAGGCCTGCCTGCTTCTGTAGACTCCATCTCTGAGGACAGGGCATAGCTGAACAAAAGGCAGCAGGAACTTCTGCAGACTTAAACGTCCCTGTCTGACAGCTTTGAAGAGAGTAGTAGTTCTCAATGAGATCACTTGGACTCAGGAAGGGGAACATCACACACAGGGGCCTATCATGGGGAGGGGGGAGGGGGGAGGGATTGCATTGGGAGTTATACCTGATGTAGATGACGAGTTGATGGGTGCAGCACACCAACATGGCACAAGTATACATATGTAACAAACCTGCACGTTATGCACATGTACCCTACAACTTAAAGTATAATAATAATAAATAAATTAAAAAAAAAAAAAAAAAAAAAAGAGAGTAGTAGTTCTCCCAGCACGGAGTTTGAGATCTGAGGACAGACAGACTGCCTCCTCAAGTGCGTCCCTGACCCTTGAGTAGCTTAACAGGGAGACATCTCATAGTAGGGGCCAACTGACACCTCATACAGCTGGGTGCCCGTCTGAGACAAAGCTTCCAGAGCAAGGATCAGGGAGCAACATTTGCTGTTCAGCAATATTTGTTGTTCTGCAGCCTCTAGTGGTGATACCCAAGCAAACAGGTCTGGAGTGGACCTCCAGCAAACTCCAAAGACCTGCAGCTGAGGGTCCTGAATGTTAGAAGGAAAACTAACCAACAGAAAGGAATAGCATCAACATCAACAAAAAGGACATCCACACCAAAACCCTATCTGTAGGTCACCATCATCAAAGACCAAAGGTAGATAAAACCACAAAGATGGGGAAAAACCAGATCAGAAAAGTTGAAAATTCTAAAAATCAGAGCACCTTTTCTCCTCCAAAGGAACGCAGCTCCTCGACAGCAACAGAACAAAGCTGGATGGAGAATGATTTTGACAAGTTGACAGCAGTAGGCTTCAGAAGATCGGTAATAACAAACTTCTCCGAGCTAAAGGAGGATACTCGAACCCATTGCAAAGCAGCTAAAAACCTTGAAAGAAGATTAGATGAATGGCTAACTAGAAGAAACAGTGTAGAGAAGACCTTAAATGGCCTCATGGAGCTGAAAACCATGGCACGAGAACTACGTGACCCATGCACAAGCTTCAGTAGCCAATTCAATCAAGTGGAAGAAAGGGTATCAGTAATTGAAGATCAAATGAATGAAATAAAGCAAGAAGAGAAGTTTAGAGAAAAAAAAGTAAAAAGAAATGAACAAAGGCTCCAAGAAACATGGGACTATGAGAAAAGACCAAATCTACATCTGACTGGTGTACCTGAAAGTGACAAGAAGAATTGAACCAAGTTGGAAAACACTCTTCAGGATATTATCCAGGAGAACGTCCCCAAAGTAGCAAGGCAGGCCAACATTCAAATTCAGGAAATACAGGTAACAGCACAAAGATACTTCTCGAGAAGAGCAACTCCAAGACACATAATTGCCAGATTCACCAAAGTTGAAATGAAGGAAAAATGTTAAGGGAAACCAGAGAGAAAAGTCGGGTTATCCACAAAAGGAAGCCCATCAGACTAACAGCGGATCTCTCAGCAGAAACTCTACAAGCCAGAAGAAAGTGGGGGCCAATATTCAACATTCTTAAAGAAAAGAATTTTCAACCCAGAATTTCATATCCAGCCAAAGTAAGCTTCATAAATGAAGAAGAAATACAATCCTTTACAGACAAGGAAATGCTGAGAGATTTTGTCACCACCAGACCTGCCTTACAAGAGCTCCTGAAGGAAGCACTAAACATAGAAAGGAAAAATTGGTACCAGCCACTGCAAAAACATGCCAAATTGTAAATACCATTGATGCTAGGAAGAAACTGCATCAACTAATGAGCAAAATAACCAGTTAATATCATAATGACAGAATCAAATTCACACATAACAATATTAACCTTCAATGTAAATGGGCTAAATGCCCCAATTAAAAGACACAGACTGGCAAATTGGATAAAGAGTCAAGACCCATCAGTCTGCTGTAATCAGGAGACCCATTTCACGTGCAGAGACACACATAGGCTCAGAGTAAAGGGATGGAGGAAGATCTATCAAGCAAATGGAAAACAAAATCCAGGGGTTGCAATCCTAGTCTCTGATAAAACAGACTTTAAACCAACAAAGATCAAAAGAGACAAAGAAGGCCATTACATAATGGTAAAGGGATCAATTCAACAAGAAGAGCTAACTATCCTAAATATATATGCACCCAATACAGTAGCACCCACATTCATAAAGCAAGTCCTTAGAGACTTACAAAGAGACTTAGACTCCCAAACAATAATAATCGGAGACTTTAACAACCCACTGTCAACATTAGACAGATCAACAAGACAGAAAGTTAACAAGGATATCCGGGAACTGAACTCAACTCTACACAAAGTGGACCTAATAGACATCTACAGAACTCTCCACCCCAAATCAACAGAATATACATTCTTCTCAGCACCACATCACACTTATTCCAAAATTGACCACATAGTTGGAAGTAAAGCACTCCTCAGCAAATGTAAAAGAACAAAAATTACAACAAACTGTCTCTCAGATCTCAGTGCAATCGCATTAGATATCAGGATTAAGAAACTCACTCAAAACTGCACAACTATGTGGAAACTGAACAACCTGCTCCTGAGTGACTACTGGGTAGATAACGAAATGAAGGCAGAAATAAAGATGTTCTTTGAAACCAATGAGAACAAAGATACAACATACCAGAATCTCTAGGACACATGTAAGGCAGTGGGTAGAGGGAAATTTATAGCACTAAATCCCCACAAGAGAAAGCAGGAAAGATCTAAAATCGACACCCTAACATCACAATTAGAAGAACTAGAGAAACAAGAGCAAACACATTCAAAAGCTAGCAGAAGGCAAGAAATAACTAAGATCAGAACAGAACTGAAGGAGATAGAGACACAAAAAAACCCTTCAAAAAATCAACGAATCCAGGAGCTGGTTTTTTTAAAAAAGATCAACAAAATTGATAGACTGCTAGCAAGACTAATAAAGAACAAAAGAGAGAAGAATCAAATAGACACAATAAAAAATGATAAAGGGGATATTACCACTGATCCCACAGAAATACAAACTACCATCAGAGAATACTATAAATACCTCTACACAAATAAACTGGAAAATCTAGAAGAAATAGATAAATTCCTGGACACTCTCCCAAGACTAAACCAGGAAGAAGTTGAATCCTTGAATAGACCAACAATAGCCTCTAAAATTGAGGTAATAATTAATAGCCTACAAACCAAGAAAAGTCCACGACCAGATGGATTCACAGCTGAATTCTACCAGAGGTACAAAGAGGAGTTGGTACCACTCCTTTTGAAACTATTCCAATCAATAGAAAAAGAAGGAATCCTCCCTAACTCATTTTATGAGGCCAACATCATCCTGATACCAAAGCCTGGCAGAGAAACAACAAAAAAACAGAGAATTTTAGACTAAGATCCCTGATGAACATTGATGCAAAAATCCTCAATAAAATACTAGCAAACCGAATCCAGTAGCACATCAAAAAGCTTATCCACCTAGTTCAAGTTGACTTCAACCCTTGGATACAAGACTGGTTCAACATACGCAAATCAATAAACATAATCCATCATATAAACAGAACCATAGACAAAAACCAAGTGATTACCTCAATAGATGCAGAAAAGGCCTTCAACAAAATTCTACAGTCCTTCATGATAAAAACTCTCAATAAACTAGGTATTGATGGGACATATCTCAAAATAATAAGAGCTCTTTATGACAAACCTACCGCCAGTATCATACTGAATGGGCAAAAACTGGAAGCATTCCCTTTGAAAACTGGCACAAGACAGGGATGCCCTCTCTCATCACTCCTATTCAACATAATGTTGGAAGTTCTGGCTAGGGCAATCAGGCAGGAGAAAGAAATAAATGGTATTCAATTAGGAAAAGAGGAAGTCAAATTGTCCCTGTTTGCAGATGACATGATTGTATATTTAGAAAACCCCATCATCTCAGCCCAAAATCTCCTTAAGCTGATAAGCAACTTCAGCAAAGTCTCAGGATACAAAATTAATGAGCAAAAATCACAAGCATTCCTATACACCAATAACAGACAAACAGAGAGCCAAATCATGAGTGAACTCCCATTCACAATTGCTTCAAAGAGAATAAAATACCTAGGAATCCAACTTACAAGGGATGCGAAGGACCTCTTCAAGGAGAACTACAAACCACTGCTCAACGAAATAAAAGAAGACACAAACAAATGGAAGAACATTCCATGCTCATGGATAGGAAGAATCAATATCATGAAAATGGCCATACTGCCCAAGGTAATTTATAGATTCAGTGCCATCCCCATCAAGTTACCAATGACTTTCTTCACAGAATTGGAAAAAACTGCTTTAAAGTTCATATGGAACCAAAAAGAGCCCTCATTGCCAAGACAATCCTTAAGCCAAAAGAACAAAGCTGGAGGCATCACGCTACCTGACTTCAAACTATACTACAAGGCTACAGTAACCAAAACAGCATGGTACTGGTACCAAAACAGAGATATAGACCAATGGAACAGAACAGAGCCCTCAGAAATAATAACACACATTGACAACCATCTGATCTTTGACAAATCTGACAAAAACAAGAAATGGGGAAAGGATTCCCTATTTAATAAACGGTGCTGGGAAAACTGGCTAGCCATAAGTAGAAAGCTGAAACTGGATCCCTTCCTTACACCTTATACAAAAATTAATTCAAGATGGATTAAAGACTTAAACGTTAGACCTAAAACCATAAAAACCCTAGAAGAAAACCTAGGCAATACCATTCAGGACACAGGCATGGACAAGGACTTTATGACTAAAACAACAAAAGCAATCGCCACAAAAGCCAAATAGACAAATGGGATCTAATTAAACTAAAGAGCTTCTGCACAGCAAAAGAAACTACCATCAGAGTGAACACGCAACCTACAGAATGGGAGAACATTTTTGCAATCTACCCATCTGACAAAGAGGTAGTACCCAGAATCTACAAAGAACTTAAACAAATTTACAAGAAAAAAATCAAACAACCCCATCAAAAAGTGGGTGAAGGATATGAACAAACATTTCTCAAAAGACATTTATGCAGCCAACAGACACATGAAAAAACACTCATCATCACTGGCCATCAGAGAAACGCAAATCAAAACCACAAAGAGATACCATCTCACACCAGTAAGAATGGTAATTATTAAAAAGTCAGGAAACAACAGGTGCTGGCGAGGATGTGGAGAAATGGGAACACTTTTACACTGTTGGTGGGACTGTAAACTAGTTCCACCATTGTGGAAGACAGTGTGATAATTCCTCAAGGATCTAGAACTAGAAATACCATTTGACCCAGCCATCCCATTACAGGGTATATACCCAAAGGATTATATATAATGCTGCTATAAAGACACATGCACACATATGTTTATTGCAACCCTATTCACAACAGCAAAGACTTGGAACCAACCCAAATGTCCATTGATGATAGACTGGATTAAGAAAATGTAGCACATATACATCACAGAATACTATGCAGCCATAAAAAAAAAAAAAAAAAAGATGAGTTCATGTTCTTTGTAGGGAGGTGGATGAAGCTGGAAACCATCATTCTCAGCAAACTATTGCAAGGACAGAAAACCAAACACTACATGTTCTCACTCATAGCTGGGAACTGAACAATGAGATCACTTGGACACAGGGTGGGGAACATCACACACTGGGGCCTGGGGAGTGGGGAGGGATAGCATTAGGAGAAATAGCTAATGTAAATGACGAGTTAATGGGTGCAGCACACCAACATGGCACATGTATACATATGTAACAAACCTGCATGTTGTGCACATGTACCCTAGAACTTAAAGTATTTAAAAAAAAAGGGCAGAGGATCTAAACAGACATTTCTTAAGAAATACTATGGCCAACAGATATATATGAAAAAACACCCAACATTTCTAAAATCAGAGAAATGTCAATTACAACCACAATGAGATATAATCTCACACCTATTAGAATTACTATTATCAAAGAACAATAGCAAGTGTTGGCAAGGATATGGATAAAAGGGAATCCTTATAAACTATTGGTGGAAGTGTAAATTAGTACAGCCTTTTTGGAAAATAGAGGTTCCGCAAAAAACTAAAAATATATACACACTTCTGGGTATATATTTAAAGAATTGAAATCAATATGTCAAAGAGATATCTGCACTCCCATGTTTATTTTAGCATCATTCACCATACCAAAATATGGAAACAACCTAATTGTTCATCAACAGATGAATGGATAAAGAAAATGTGGTACATATATACACAATGGAATACTATTCAGCCTTTAAAAAAGGAGATTCTGTCACTCACAACAACATAGATGGAACTGGAGAACATTATGCTAAGTGATATAAGCCAGACACAAAAAGACAAATACTATGTTCCCACTCTTATGTGGAATCTAAAAAAGTTGATCTCATAGAAACAGAGATTAGAAAGGTTGTTACCAGACAGTAGGAAGAGGAAAAGGATAGGGAAAGGGAAAATGTTGATCACAGGGTACAAAGCTTTAGTTAGACTAGAGAAAAAAGTTTTAGTGATCTATTGAACTGCATGGTGACCAGAGTTAATAATAATGTATCATATATTATAAAACTGCTAAAGGAATTTTTAATGTCCCCATCACAAAAAAAGATACATTTGGTGAGCTGATGGATATGTTAATTAACTTGATTGAATCTTTCTATAATGTATTCATAGATCAAAACATATTATACCCCCAAAAACAATTATTTGTCAATTGAAAATAAAATTTTAAAAATATTTTAAAGATATACACATACACGCTCAACATATTCAGTCTTCCTGACAGATGTTCTGCTAATCTTCAAGGAATCCAGAGAGATTTTCAAGGCCTCAACTAGAAGTATTGAAACCAGAAAAAACAAAAATTAGTCAAAATGTTGGCAGGGCTGATAATTAGCTGTATATAGAATTGTAAAACTTAAAAGAATACAGTAAAAGAGGTGTTTTGATTTATAGTAGCATGTATATGACCATTAAAATTGGGACTTCCAGACACAATGGTAACTTATGTGGTTAGGTTTGTCTTTACTATTCAGCATATGTTACGGTTTAAGAAAGGAAATTGAAATTCAAATGTGAATTTCAGTTTTGTGGCACCTTATTAAAATTATAATGAAAAATTCAATTCCTCTGCTTGAAACATCAGCATATAACGAACTTCACAAAAGGAAAGAAAAAGTACAAAAGAGAAAAATTCCAATTCAGTATAATAAAGTAGAAAGAATACAAGGTTGAGAGTCAAAAGACCTGGATTCTATTCCTGACTCTGCTACTAACTGGCTGTCTTATTTGGGCAAATCATATTATTTCTCTGAGCCTCCATTTTCTCACTTGTAACATGTGGGAGCTGGTTCAGGTGAATACAGTTCTAGGATCACCAGTGTCAGATCTCACAGCACTTTCTGTGCCAATAGAGATCTTAAATTATCAAATACTCTCACATAACAGGAAACAGCATTTCATTAAATCCACCACCTCCCACAGAGTCTGAGGTGGACAGAAGAGTCCACACACTTGGTATATTATGCTTCCTGTTGATTACAACTTATTTATTTATTTATTTATTTATTTATTTATTTATTTAGAGACAGAGTCTTGCTCTGTCACCAGGCTGAAGTACAGTGGTACAGTCTCGGCTCACTGCAACCTCCGCCTCCCGGGTTCAAGTGATTCTCCTGCCTCAGTCTCCCAAGTAGCTGGGACTACAGGTATGTGCCACCACATTCAGCTAATTTTTGTATTTTTAATAGAGACTGGGTTTCACCATGTTGGCCAGGATTGTCTTGATCTCTTGACCTCGTGATCTGCCCTCCTTGGCCTCCTGAAGTGCTGGGATTACAGGTGTGAACCACTACCCCCAGCCATTGATCAAAATTTATTTGTAGAATATCCCTTTTCTGACATTTAAGAAAGGTCAAAATTCTCAACAGCTTAATAAGAATGTTTATGTCATTTAAAATGGTATGACCACTTGGCTATGCAGAATCATTCAAAGGTCCCTGGGATTGTGCAAAGTGAATGACAGGGACTTTGAACATCTACTCTACTCTTGTCCAGAGTCTAAGGGTAGAAGAAAAGGAACAACACTGTTAATATTTCAAGAAATTATATTGTCACTGTTAGTAATCTATCTAATACTATGCTCACATCTTCTTTACCTTTCTATGTATGTCCTGATACGCAATTTTATTACATTGAAAGATTTATGTGCAATATTCAATAGTTTCCTATTCAGGTGGTAAGATGCAGCATAATTATGATAAACATCGTCTAACATGCCACCTGCCTGGAATTCTGGAATATTACAAATGGAAAAGGCAGACATGCAATTAGACATTTGGCTACAAAATACTGAAATAAGGTACATTTTTACTTTTGGGGGTTTTATATTCCTATTTTGAGAAAAATAACTATTTAGCCTCTTTTCCCAGGTTCCCATTTGTTTCACTCAGGTCTGTGATAATCGTCTTCCATTTTAGAAATACAGAGAATCTAATATCATGTATTCTATTAACTCACAACTAGCAAAATAAATTAGACACATAATTCTTTCAATTAATGGGTATGTTTGCTTTTCTTATCTGTTGCTGAATATTTTATTTGATAACAAAACAATTTTAGAAGTCATTTTGCATTTTCCATATTGCAAATGTGACAGAAGGTCACTAGTATTTTTTTTTTTTTTTTTTTTTTGAGATGGAGTTTCACTCATCAACCAGGCTGGAGTGCAGTGACGCCATCTCGGCTCACTGCAACCTCCACCTCCTGGGTTCAAGCAATTCTCCCACCTCAGCCTCCCAAGTAGCTGGGATTACAGGTGCCCGCCACCGCACCCAGCTAGTTTTTGTATTTTTAGTAGAGACGGGGTTTTGCCATGTTGGCCAGGCTGGTCTCAAACTCCTAACCTCAGGTGATCCACCTGCCTCAGCCTCCCAAAATGCTGGGATTACAGGCGTGAGCCACTGCAAAACTTAAATCCCACTTTCTTACTCCTGACCTTCATCCCCATTCTCATTTCATAAAAAAGTAAGTGAAAAACAACTGATAGTATATTTCTATCTAGTCTCTAAGAAGAAATTATTGAAATAACAAATTACTTGTTGTACAGAAATACAAATAAACTTCAACTGTCATTATTTAAATGCTAAGAATTAAAATTTTTCATGTTTGTTTTAACAAACTTTTCACAAAACACCAAATAAAAATATTTAATACATCAAAAAACTTTTACAAGAAACAGACTCAATGTGGGCTGGGGAAGGGTAGGCTGAAATAGCAGATATTTTTTCCAATAGATTAAAATTGCAGCCAGGCGTGATGGATCACGCCTGTAATCCCAGTAACTTGGGAGATCAAGGCAGAAGGAGTGCTTCAGGCCAGGACAAAATAGCAAGAGCTTGTCTCTACTAAACATTTAAAATTTTTTAAATTAGCCATGCATAGTGGTGCACGTCTGTAGTCCCAGCTACTCAGGCGGCTGAGGCAGGAGGCTCACTTGAGCCCAGGAGTTCAAGGCTGCAGTGAGCCATGATCACATCACTACACTCCAACCTGGGTGACAGAGTGTGACCCTGTGTCTAAAAAATAAATAAGTAAATAAATAGGTAAAACAACAAAATAAATAAAACTATATTACATTCCTGCTATAGTACTATTTTTCAAATTAGTGAGCCTTCTTATTTAATATATAGTTAGTAATATTAATAAATGTTGTAAATACACACAAATTTAGAACTCAGAGGATATTTCGCAGTAATATGGTTGAGAATCAAGAAGCTAAGCCTGATAACATAGTTTAAAACTGAAGGACCAATGACTTTGGAACAAGACCGCTTGAATTTTTACCCGGCTCCACCACTTACCAGCATAGTGATTTGGGCAAGTTTGGGAAAAACCTCTCTCTACCTCTGCTAACTCATCTGCAAAACAGAGACACAAGTGCCTCATAATAATGACTGAAGTGTGAAAGGTCAATGAGTTAACACATGTAAAATTATTAGAAAAGAGCCAAGAACATAGCAAGTGATTAATAATGGTTGGCTAATATCATTTATTACTGTAAGAAAACTGGAACGCTTAAGGATTCAGCAGTTCCAACTCACCCCAGCCTGCAACCAACCCATGTGGCTTAAGAATGTCAAGAAAGGTGGAAGCGCAACTGGCATGAGATCTGGTAACTCACATTGCTGGTTAACCTTACTGCTGCCACCATATTAAGCTTAGTTTTAGAGGATCCGAGTAGCCCTGGGTCTGCCACTGGCCTAAAATGTGGAAATTATTTTCTAGCCCAAGTTTGCACAATGCTAATATCTGGATGAAAGATTTTTTTTTAAATTGATTTAAGTCACCAATCTTACAATCTCTAGGTCTGTTTTTTAATGGAAAATGTAGATACATTTTTATTTACCCCAATGCTTATCATTATGTAGCTTTACAGTGTAAATATCTATATCCATTAGATTAAGAAAAAGCAGCGTGTGGATTAAAACCTAACTACTAGGGATAGTGATGCATTCCACAAAGTATTCTAAACTCCTGGGATGCAAAGCAATGTGGAATGGCACATGTCAGAATTATTGGCCAAAAAGATACATTTCCTTATTAACCGGCTTTCATCTTATTATTAGAATTATTTAATTTTGGCATCAAACACTAAAATTATTTCACAATAGCCAACTATTTTATTTGAAATATAGATTCATCTTCAAAAATCACAAGGCCTTTAAAGGTGAGTTACAGGGATAGTGTTTGTAATGAAAAAAAATTGAACCCAGATGGGTTTATTTATTTATTTTTTGGCCGTAAGTTCCTTTACTAGTTTTCCTGTATTTTTACTTTCTCTCCAAACAAGGTATTAAACTCAGTTAAAAGGAACAGAATAATGATTCCCATGTCTCCTGCAAACCTTACCATTACCCAGTTTTATTAACCTATATTCTCTATTCAAGCCTTTAGGGGAAATGTGATTCAAAAGAGTATATGAATGACCTCTGAGTTCAGAACTACTGTGAGGAAACCAGTTCCACTCTATCTCAGAAAGTCTGACCTCTAAAACTTCCTCTGCAATATATGTCCCTGGAGGGTGGCCCTTGACAATCCCAAAGGCCCTTCCCATCCCACCAACCAGTGCCAACAAGAAACGTTGACCTTTTCAGCTCAATGTTACCCAACTTTTCTTCACAGCTGTCAACAACCCTGTACTGCAATTCTGACAGTTTTTAAGTAACCTATTTTTCTCGCCTTGCCAAGTCAAATTGTGAGTATAATTGTATTGAAGTTTGATATGTTCCTGTTACCCACATGTCATTTAAACTCTACTCTGCGTGATTCATATATCGTCTATGAATGTTTATTGAAAACATTTGGAGAAATAAAATATTTTCCATTTTTAGAACTATGGCACTATTTTATTTTTAATGAACAATGAGTGTTAAGAGTCTACTTTTCTTTCACAATTCTCAATTGTCCTAGAAATAAAAGTTCTAAAAATAAAATATAAACAAGTAGAAAGTAGTCATTTACTTACTTTACTAAACAACTAAATCAAATTTTATTTGCTAACTAAACCAAATTATCTCGGTGGATGAGGCATGCTGCAGTTGGTTGAGTGTGTGAGAAGGTGAAATTAATTTTTTCATGTGACCATGTGCAATTTGTTTCAATGAGGCAGAAGTTCCGTAAGTAATACCGTAATGGCCTGAAATAACTGTACAGACGTCTGAAACTCAAAGGGAATAAAATACCTGTTGTGTTCCTCCTCTATGAACACTAAGGGTACAACACTCAACAAGGAAAGTTCCACTAACACAGAGCTTACACTCCTGTAGAGGGGACAGTCCTAGAAACAAAAATTATAAGGCAGTAAAAACTAAATATGAGGTAAAATGATAGCTACTATTGATTCAATGTAATGTCAAGCACTTTGTTAATACAGTGTTTTGCCTGTATTAACACGTTTAACTTTCAAAACTCAATAAGGATCTACTATTATAAGAACCATTTTACAGCTGAGAAAGAGACAAAAGAAAGATTAAATAACTTGCTGGAAGTTACATCCAGCAAGGGTCAGAGACAGAATTTGAGCTCAATTTATTGAATGCCAAAGTGCTGCTCTTTACCACTGTGCTACTTTGGAGTCACCAGTGCTGCTCAACAAACATTAAAGTTAAGGAGATTGGCCACATGACTTTCTTTGGCCAATGATACATGAGTAGCAGTGATGTGTAATTTACAATGAATACTCTAGGAGTTAGGACACAATTCACCACTGAGGTGATCATGGAAGTGTATCTCAAGTAAAACTGCCATTGCCAGGGTTCATGAGTAATTACAATGAGCAGAAACCTCCAGCAAACGAGCAATGGATATGTAGAATAGGCTGAAATTAAAGATTTGTTATGTTAAATCTACTGAGAATTTGTGATTATTTATTACTAATGGAAAACTAGCCTATCTTGGCAAAGACATGCTGCCTACGTATTATGAGGGTTCTTTCATGGTCAGTGCAGTTTTGGAAGGGATTCAGGATGAGTATGATTTATCCAGGTGAAGATAGGAAGTAGGGAGAGCAAAAAGTATAAGTAAAGGCCCAAAAGCAAAGACAGCATGAAATTTTTGAGAACTTCAAGTGGTTGAGAGGACTAAATGTGTTCACATTAGGAGACATCCATAAAATGAATAATATTCACATAAAATTTGATTTGTTTGGGGATTGACTTTTTTCTACAATCCATTTTTTCAAAGTCATGGTAAATAAAGAGTTCTAAGTTAGTTATTAGTTTACTTAGGCGCATCAAATAACCCATTTCATTAAGACAAATGTTGGGGGCTAAAATTCCATTTAATTTTTGTCACAGAATTACATGACAACAGTTTTGAAATCATAACAGTTCTAAAGGGCCACACAGTTTGCTGGTGGCTGAGGTCAACTAGCAACTCCTGATTTCCAGCATTTCTTGCATGTTTCTCATTTACTTGAGACAGTCTTGCTCTGTTGCCCAGGCTGGAGTGCAGTGGCACAATCTCGGCTCACTGAAACCTCTGCCTTCTGGGTTCAAGCGATTCTCCTGCCTCAGCATCCTGAGTAGCTGGGATTACAGGTGCATACACAAATTAGCCTGGCTAATTTTTGTATTTTTAGTAGAGACAGGGTTTCACCATGTTGGTCAGGCTGGTGTCGAACTCATGACCTCAGGTGATCCACCTACCTCGGCCCCCAAAAGTGCTGGGATTACCGGTGTGAGCCACCGCATCCAGTCTTCACTTTTTATTTTTATTTTAAATTCGTAAATAGGCAGGGGTAATTTGATAGCATATTAGTTGAAAGGTTCACATATTGCTAAAATGTTCATTGAACATATTTTTATAGATGGTCCCAAATTCTCAATACCCCATCACCAGTAGGCTTAGAGTTCCAAGCTGTAAAATAATTCCCATTAGGAAAGCCTTTTTAAATTATTTATCACCATATGTGACAACTAATGGCATTATGAGAATTGCACTAATTTATTTCCAAATTTTGGTTACAGACTATAACTCTTAATGAATACCCTTTTTGTCTAGTTTAAGATAGACATGGGCTACTTACTTTTTATGCACTGAGACCAATATTTCTCAGTTAGTAGAAATCATCTATGAATTATTTAGAAAACTTTGCCAAGGCAAACTGTCTCTGCTAAACAAATATTGCTTTGAAATGAGGTCACTCATTGCAAATTGCATTGGAAAGATGTGATAGACGTGTGTTTACATCAAAAGGGCAGATGTAGTATAAGTGCAATGAAAGGCAGCAAGATCTACTTATTCAGCCATGAACTCAGAAGCAGGAAGTTTTGTTGAAATATAAATTTGGGTCAGAATCTGAGTTTATCTCTGACTCTGTTATGTGCAAATGCAGCCCTGTAATTGCCTATATTCTGCCATTGCCTTTCTGGAGAATTGGGGAATTGAGATATTGATGGAGGTTCTATACAATGAAAGAAACAGTCAAAAAAAAAGTGGTAAAAGTTCTATGAATATAGAAATTCTCTCACCATTGGTTTTTTAAGAGTGTCACAACTCTCCTAAATAATGGGAAACTGCTAGTATTCTTACACTCTGTGTGTGTTGCCTTCAGTATTACTAATCCCCATTTGCTTTTCACCCTTCCCCCAGACACAGACATATATGCACCACCTTTTGCATTTTGCACATCATAAAATAATTTTCTTCAGTCACATCTCCTTTACAGAAGCTTCTTCAAACAATTCCTAATTTACCCATCTGGTCATGCAGTGTGTCTAAAGCCTATACAGTTAACTTCTCATCACTTTGACAGATTCTCTTTGGTTTCAGCTGAGTTTCTTCAGTCAGCATTTCTCCTCACCCATGCATGAACGCTGGTCAGGCACAGAAGCTGTGACTACAGTCTCCTATTCTTTCTTGGGAGTGGGCTTGATATAAGCAAATTTTAAATGCTTGTGTCTTTTAGTACGCAGTATGAAATGATCCATTTCTGGTCATTCTACTTTCTGATTCAGTTATTCAGTCTCTAAAGGCACATTGCCATGAAAAACAAAGTAAGCTCATAAATAATGTGTGCCTCATTTCCTTGTGTCTCAGCAGAGAGAAAAAAAGATTGAATAAAACTTTTTCAATTGTAAGAGAAGAATAAGTCAGCTATCCTTATGCACAAATTCTGAAAGTTGAAAATGTTTATCTATGGAAGAACGCTTCCTCGTCCATTCTTTTGTCCTTTTCGGCCCTGCTCCTTCCCATGAGACTGATCAATATAGGACTGACCAATATGTCACCCTGGACAGTTAGCTCTTGCTAGCTGGCTTCTGATTAGACTCAACCAGTGGGATTTATTAGCAAAAGATTGGAGGGCAGGAGGAAAAAGAGGTTGCAGTATTTTGTTCCCATGCCTGCCCACTCTGGGCCACTTTTATGGCAGTAGCTGCATCTTTCCATGGGTTCAGCTACTGTCCATGGTTCCTTCTCTGTAGCTGCAGCTCTCAGTAGGTTCCGTTAACACTATTTGCTCTCTTGCCCATTGACAACTAAAAATGTTAACTGCTTCCTGCTGTTGCTATTGTCTGGGTATCTCAACATTCCTTGTTAATTTCCTTAACCCCCCACTACACCCTAAAACACATACCTCTGTATTATTCTCTTCATCAAAATATTTTGCATCACTTGAGTCGAATTTTGCTTTCTACTGAAACCCTAGGTAATATAATCAGCCTTCCTGGTTATTTTGTAAATTACAAGTGTTATTCCAGTAGCAGTTATTGCCAAGCAATCAACCTGAAGTAATGAAGCAAAAGCTGCCTGTTTCTCAAAGAGCTATTTGTATACCCATGTTCATAGCAGCATTATTCACAATAGCTGAAATGTGAAAGCAACCCAAATGGCCATCAACAGATGAATGGATAAGCAAACTGTAGCATCTACACACAATGGAATAGTATTCAGCCTTAAAAAGGAAGGAAATTCTGACATATGTGACAACATGGATGAACCCTTGAGGACATTATGCCAAGTGAAATAAGCTAGTTGAAAAAACAAGATATTTATTATTTCACTTACAGGAGGTACTTAAATAGTCCAAAATCATCGAGATGAAAAGTAGAATGTTTGTTGCCAGGGGCTGGTGGAAGAGGAAATTGCAGGCTATTGTTTCATGGGTATAAAGTTTCAATTTTGCAAGATGAAAAGAGTTCTGAAGATGGATGTTGTGATAGTTGTACAACAATGGAAATGTACTTAATACCACTGAGTTTTACACTTAAAAATGCTTAAGATGGTAATTTTTATGTTATATATATTTTATCACAATTTTTAAAACGGAAAGAAAAGCCTCCTCTGATGTTGCAGAGAAAGTATTTTCTGTCCTTATATTCAAGAAAGCATGTTTCATTTGTCAAAGATACCAGGAAAATCAAGGAAGTATATTCCAAAAAGTATAATAAAAGGTATAAAATGTATAAATCAAAGGTTTTTCATAATTAAACAACCTGGAATCTGTATTTCCCATCAAAGTATGGAAATATAGCAATGAATGAAAAAGGTCACACTGGTCTTATCTGACTCATAAACATCCAAAAGTTTTTTTTTAGTAGAAACTCCTTAGAAAGTTGAATTTTCAATCTCCCACTAACAGAACATTGAGAAATTGAGTCTACCTACAATTTAATGCTTGATGACCATTAGGCAATACATACAACTGCCCTTAATCTAAAATGTAAGATCAGACTTCTCTTCCCAAAGGTCAATCGTATGTCATGCATGAAATAGCAATGTTGGGTATTGAGCTGTAAATAGTATCTCAAAATTGATCCCCAAGTGAGTACATACTGACCAAATCCCAAAGTCTTCCCCTGCACTCTGACTAGTTAGAGCTTCTTGGAGAAAGACTTAACACAAATACTAGTTTTTAAATTTAATTCATAAGAACATACATTTCCAGTTAATCCTTTTTTTTTTTTTTTTTTTTTTTTTTTTTTTTTTTGCCTGACTATGGTACTTTGTTATGAGTTTCATCTCTATGAATTTAAAATAAAATAAATGACAAAAACATCAAAAGCAACTGCAACAAAAGCAAAAATTGACAAATGAGATCTAATTAAACTAAAGAGCTTCTACAGAGCAAAAGAAACTATCATCAAAGTGAGCAGACAACCTACAGAATGGGAGAAAAATTTTGCAATCTTCCCATCTGACAAAGGTCTAATATCCAGAATCTACAAGAAACTTAAACAAATTTAAAAGGGAAAAAAAAAAAAAAAAGTTAAAAAGTGGGCAGGCTGGGCGCAGTGGCTCAGGCCTGTAATCCCAGCATTTTAGGAGGCCAAGGCGGGCGGATCACAAGGTCAGGAGATCGAGAGCATCCTGGCTAATACGGTGAAACCCCATCTCTACTAAAAACACAAAAACTTAGCAGGGTGAGGGGGTGGGTGCCTGTAGTCCCAGCTACTTGGGAGACTGAGACAGGAGAATGGCATGAACCTGGGAGGCGGAGCTTGCAGCGAGCCAAGATTGCGCCACTGCACTCCAGCCTGGGTGACAGTGTGAGACTCCATCTCAAAAAAATAAAATAAAATGTGGGCAAAGAAAATGAACAGACACTTCTCAAAAGAAGACATTAATGCAGCCAACAAACATATGAAAAAAAGCTAAACGTCACTGATCATTAGAGAAATGCAAATCAAAACCACAATGAGATACCATCTCTAATAGTTAATATTGAGTGTCAACTTGATTGATTAAAGGATGGAAAGTATTGTTCCTGGGTGTGTCTGTGAGGGTGTTGCCAAAGGAGATCAACAATTGAGTCAGTGAACTGGGAGAGGCAAACCCACCCTCAGTCTGGGTGGATACCATCTAATCAGCTGCCGGAGTGGCTAGGATAAAACAGGCAGAGAAACATGGAAGGCTGAGTCCTCCATCCTTCATCTTTCTCCCATGATGAATGCTTCCTGCCCTCAAACATTGGACTCCAATTTCTTCAGCTTTTGGACTCTTGGACTTACACCAGAGAATGAAGGCTACACTGCTGGCTTCCCTACTTTTGAGGTTTGGGGACTCAGACTGGCTTTCTTGATCTTCAACTTGCAGACAGCTTATTGTGGGACTTCACCTTGTGATAGCATGAGTCAGTACTTCTTATTAAACTCCCTTTCATATATACATCTATCCTATTAGTCCTGTCCCTCTAGAATCCTGACTAATACATCATTTCACACTAGTCAGAATGGCTATTCTTAAAAAGTCAAGAAACCACAGATGCTGGCAAGGTTGTGCAAAAAAAGGAATGCTTTTACATGGTTGGTGAGAGTGTAAATTAGTTCAACCATTGTGGAAGACAATGTGGCAATTCCTCAAAGATCTAGAAGCAGAAATACCATTTGACCCAGCAATCTCATTACCAGCTATATACCCAAAGGAATATAAATCATTGTGTTATAAAGATACATGCACATGTATGTTCACTGCAGCACTATTCACAATAGCAAAGACATGGAACCAACCCAAATGCCCATCAATGATAGACTGGATAAAGAAAATGTGGCACATATACACCATGGAATATCATGCAGCCATAAAAAGGAATGAGTTCATGTCCTTTTCAGGGACATGGATGGAGCTGGAAGCCATTATTCCCAGCAAACTAATGCAGGAACAGAAAACCAAACACAACATGTTCTCACTTATAAGTGGGAGGTGAATGATAAGAACACTTGGACACATTGGGGTAACAACACACGCTGGGACCCGTCAGGGATGGCAGAGGGAGGGAGAGCATCAGGAAGAATAGCTAATGGATGCTGGGCTTAATACCTAGGTGATAGGTTGAGCTGTGCAGCAAATCACCATGACAAACGTTTACTATGTAACCAACCCACACATCCTGCACAGGTACCCCAGAACTTAAAATAAGCTGAAGAAAAATTAATTAATTAAATAAAAATAATTATAAGGTGTGAGTATAAAGATAGTACATGTCAAAGATATATACATATAAGAAAATGCAGGCCGGGCGCGGTGGCTCAAGCCTGTAATCCCAGCACTTTGGGAGGCCGAGACGGGCGGATCACGAGGTCAGGAGATCGAGACCATCCTGGCTAACACGGTGAAACCCCGTCTCTACTAAAAAAATACAAAAAACTAGCCGGGCGCGGTGGCGGGCGCCTGTAGTCCCAACTACTCGGGAGGCTGAGGCAGGAGAATGGCGTGAACCCGGGAGGCGGAGCTTGCAGTGAGCTGAGATCCGGCCACTGCACTCCAGCCTGGGCGGCAGAGCGAGACTCCGTCTCAAAAAAAAAAAAAAAAAGAAAATGCATTTTTAAGCTCAAAAGATGACTATAAGGAACACTTGTCATTCTTTTGACTGACCAATATCTAAAATCCCAAGTGGGGAAATTCTCAATCTTTTGGGTCTTAGAAAACTCAGAATCCCACTCAAGAAAGTGAAGATTTAAGTACTTCCCCAGCTTCCCTGGTAAGTAGGTCAATGAAGCCTGGGCTTTATCAAACATACTCATTAACTTAGACTTTGAATAGGAAACTGGTGACACAAGGAATAAGGAGATAAGGGAAGAATCTACAAAACAGACAGCATTTGGAACAAAGTCAAAATCCCAGATAAGAAGAGAAAACTATTCAAATGTAAATACATGGTATCTTTTATGAAAAAGAAAGGATGACAAAGAGGTGAAACCAAGAGCCCAGAGAGCAGGACCAAATGTTATGAATAATATTTCAGGCTTTGAGATCTAATTAATCTTTAAACATTTGTTTTGCTGGAGTTCACACCTCCCATCAAGCAATGACTATCTTATGTTTCCAATTTTCCCTTTTTTTCAAAAGAAATGTTTGTAACAGATAGCCAGCCTATATCTGTTCCACCACTTTACAAGGGGTGTGGAAACTAGAGGAAATTTGCCTCTTTCACAGGTCTGCAAATTGAAAGAATATGGGCTTAAGGAACGGTACCTGGTGAATCCCATCCACACTTGGACCTGACTTAAGACTCTGGAATTTGAGCTGATGCTATGAGATGAAACTTTGGGAGATATCGGTTGAGAATGGATGTGTTTGTATGTGGGATGGACATGAATTACTGGGATCTGGAGGATGAACTATGGAAGGCAGCTTCTAAGATTGCTCCCAATAATGTCCGCCTTCTGGAATTCAAGCCCTTGTTTAATCCTCTTGATTTGAGTGTGAACTGGACTTACTGACTGTGACAGAGTATAGCAGACAGTATGGAACAATATTAGGTTAGAAAAACACTGAGGACGGCCAGGCACAGTAGCTCATGCCTGTAATCCCAACACTTTGGGAGGCCAAGGCAGGCAGATCACCTGAGGTCAGAAGTTCGAGACCAGCCTGGCCAATATTATCTCTATAATATTATCTCTACAATAATACAAAAAAAAAAATTAGCCGGGCTTGGTGGTATGTGCCTGTAATGTCAGCTACTCAGGAGGCTGAGGCAGAAAAATTGCTTGAATCAGGGAGGTGGAGGTTGCACTGAGCTGAGATCACACCACTCCACACCAGCCTAGGCAACAAGAGCGAAACCCTTGTCTCAAAAAAAAAGAGAAAGATTGAGGACTGGGGCTTCAACTTTTCTACTCTCTCTTACTCTCACTGTTGCTCATTCTGAGAAAACCAGTGCTATGTTGTAAGCTGCCTTATGGAGAGACTTGCATGGTAAGGAATAGAGGGAGGCCTTCACAGTCAAAACCCAGCAAGGACATAAAATCCTCAGCCCAACATCCTGTAAAGAACCTGCTTTTTCCAAGTGTGAACTTGAAAGTGTTTCTTCTCTTAGATGAGCCTTCAGATGAAATCACAGCTCCAGCCAATGCTTGACTGCAATGTCATGGGAGATCTTGAGCTAGAGGTACTCAGTTAAGTTATACTCACATTTCTGACTTGGAGAAACTATGAGAAAATAAATGGTTGTTGTATCAACCCTCTAAGTTTTGGAATAATTTGCTATGGCTTAAAAGATAGTAATCTGCATCTCTAAGAAGTCAATACAGTCCATTTCATTAGATGATGTTTAAAAATAAAAATAACAAATAATATTATTTACTTATCATTTAGAAATATGCAGTTAAAACAGTTGAAAAGAGTTGCATCTGTATCTCAAAACTAGGGATAGGAAGGGATAGGACAAAGACTGCTGCCTTTTCATTAAACTCTTTGACTTTCAAAAGTTCACACTTCCAAGATCCTCTTCCACAAAAGCCCCTCTCTTGGGCTTCTGAAGAGCCAAAGCTTCATTTTAGGATCTCAAAATTGCATAGCATTATATAATATTAGCATTTCCAAATGCATTACCTCTGTAATTCTCTCATATTTCCTTTGATAGAAGGTGAGAACAGTGCAGATTTTCACATTGTTCTGAAAGCAGCAGAAAAGGACTTGCCAAGAAAAAGACTTCATAAGTTTTTTGGTGAGAAGTCAAATCATAAGAAGTCAAATATTTTAAAATGTAAATTATTTTAGTCTGACATTTAATGAATTTGCAAGGGAAAAATAGAGAAAGTGTGAAAATTTCAGAAATTGACATTCATAAACTAAAACTTTAAAAAATCTATTTAATTTAATGCTGAGCTGATGGGGTCTTGCTTGATTTAAATTCTTTCATTAAAAAGTCACATTGATTTCTTTGCTTTTTCCCTTTGAACTATAGCTTACATCTATAACCATGTCAAAAACACAGAAATCAGGAAAAACAGCAAGGCCCAAAGGACAAGGTAGAATTCTAGGATTTGAAGGAATTGAATTTATGCACCACCACTGACCTTCTTAAGGTTGCATGAACTTGCTTAGGCTAATTAAAAACCATCTATGGGGTAAAAATAAGAATAAACATGCACCTCACAAGGCTGTGTTGGGACTAACAAATAAAATAGATCATAAAGCACTTAACCAAATAGAACCAAAGGGCTTGCAACTGTATACTATGCTAACAATATTTTGGTGTCCTCATTTAACCCCTAGAAATTGAAAAACATTGACTACAGACCTAAGAGCATAGAGATGGAAATAACTGGCTGAGAGTTTCCAAAGCAAATCTTTCTCCTTGAAAGAAGTGTCAGAGGTTTACTACTGAAATATAATTAAAATGAAAAAAAGTTTCCCAGACTGAAGGATGGCAAGTAATGAAAATAAAAACTACAGTCACCCACCACCCCTGTAATTTGTTGGGGGCTTACTATATGCCAGGCATTGGGCTCAGCACATTACTTCCATTATTTATTTACTTATCACAACATTCCCACTAATGGTGTATATTTATACTGATTTCATAAAAGGGCTCTTAAATAAATCATAGAATAAGTACTTGATCTGATATCCAAACAAAATTTTCAGTCCAAAAATCTGATAAGAAAGCACAGCAGCAGGAACATAAATGTCCTAGGGGAAAAAAAAAAAAAAAAAGTTTGTTTTCATGAAGAGAATGCTTTCCAGTTCCCTGTTGATAAATATACTAAACACTCTTCACAGAGTTCCCCATGTCTGGGGGCTCTACTAAGGGACCTCAGGCAAACAGTTCATGTCTGAGGATGACTCCACCCAGGCCTCACGGATAGGACCAACAGCAACTGTGTATCCTTAAAGCAGCCATCCATTAGCTGGTATTGTCCAATGGGAAAAAACGTGGAGGGATCCATCTACACAGAAGGATGGTTATCAGTTGAACCAATCAGATTCCATCTCTACACCATTTGATCTGGGAGCATGTGAAACATTTGGAAGGCAGAGAGGAGCAGGCTCAAACAGCACAGCTAATTCATATTAATGGTAAATCCCTGAAATGAAGATCAAGCTCTTCTGAAAAGGAGGTTCCACATGGCCAAGCTCTTCTATGATTCCCTGGCTTCCTGAATCTGGAGAGTTCAACATTCCCTTAGTGTACACTCTTTAAATCTTCTTAGACCAGGGTCAGCTTCCCAGGGAAATGTGTTATGTAGCAGAGAGTTGTGTATAAGAAATTTATTGGAGAGTGTGCTGGGAAACAATACCTCTAAAGATGTGGGAAAGCAAGATTGGGCAGAGCAAGAAGTCAAACTGCAATATAGTTATTTATCAGAAGCCTCTGGCATCCTAGGAGGAGTTCTGGAGCTGGGATAGCCCTTCAGGGTTGGCCTGCAATGGAAGCAACAGAGCCTAGGCCTTTATGTGTCCTACATGGGCCAGCATTAGGCAAAAGTTTCCCCAGACAGGGGAAGTGGCTTGGATTAGAGGGCTTCTACTGGCAAGGAAAATTCCCAGAGAGACGCTCAGCTATGAACCATCACCAGCCAATAGTCCTTGCAGCTGGGGAATAAGTGCTTCTGTCCAGAAAGGTACAGCTGGGAAGCACACCACGGCATCCAGTAAAACCCATTCTTTGTACCATTTAGATCTGCTTGCATCATATAGTAAGTGCACCACCCACTTCGCTCATCTACCAGCCTACACAGGAAGAACTCCTTTAGAATATTAGTTGGTCATCTTTTCTGGAGAAACTTACAAAAGAACAAATTCCAGCAAACATTGCAGCTAGTGTTGAGACTCTAACTGGTATTCCTCTTCTTCCTCATCTGCCATGCAACCTCACAACTATGTGGCCAAAATAGCTTACCTCTTGAGGCAACCCAGACCCTCATCCCTGAGGAATCTGAGTCCTTACACGCCAGGCGCTTTTCAGTAGATGGTTGCTGTACTTGGACATTTATCATTAAAACTGACCAGGGAAGTATCAAGAGATGCCACAGTGGATCATCTGAATGTTAAATGGGTTCTTCCCTGCCGCTATCATGTAGCTGCCACTCTACCTCATCTTAGTGATCAAGATTAACTTTCTTGCCAATATCCTCTTTGTCTACTGGTCTCTTAACACAAGAAATCCAAAGTGACTAGGTGGTATCCATTGCTGAAAGTTTAAAGGAGTTCTTTCTGTATTTCCTGATGGAAATGTTCAATACCTAAAATTGCAGGAACAGGAAGTACAAACTATCCAAGCGGATCATTGAAAGTTATTACAAACAGGGTCACTTCTACTTCACAAATCACTCACTGTCTTATGGTATATAATATATCCTGGAGAACAGTGCCTTATCCTCACAGGGTTTCATCTTGAAGCTGGCACCTGAGATGAGCTTCAAAGTCCATTCCATCACTCTATTGGGTAGGCTATTCTGTGTGGCATGGTATGTTAAAGGACAATTGTGTCCTGTGGTCATGTGCCCACTGTCTTCCTACTTTACCATAAAGTGGATCCTTAGGTCTACAGTGATGACACAGAGCACCATGTTGATAGATCAAACATTGTATAAGCCCTCAGACAGTGAGGACCTGCAAACAAGAAAAGGAAAAAAGCAAATCTATATTTAGAATATGTATCATCTCAAAAAAAAAAAAAGAACATGTGTCATCTCATCATTTCCGGTTAAGATGAACAGTTGTCTCTTCCATGTTGGAAAGAGTTTGATGTCATCGAGCTGCCAACAAGTGGTTTATTGTTCCCCTAAAGAGAGAGTACAGCCAGGTGCCGTGGCTCACACCTGTAATCCCAGCACTTTGGGAGGCCAAGGCGGGCAGATGACTTGAGGTCAGGAGTTTGAGAACATCCTGGCCAACATGGTGAAACCCCGTCTCTACTAAAATCACAAAAATTAGCTGGGTGTGGTGTCTTGTATCTGTAATCCCAGATACCTGGGAGGCTGAGGCAGGAGATTCGCTTGAACCCTGGAGGTGGAGGTTGCAGTGAACCAAGATCGTGCCATTGCACTGCAGCCTGGGCAACAAGAGTAAAACTCCAACTCAAAAAAAAAAAAAAAAAAAGACAGAGAGAGAGAGAGAGAGCTATACTAGGAGCTCAGTGTTTATTTCTGTGGCTGCCATATCGGACATTGAGCAGCAACAGTAGCTAGATCAGCCTCTGTGAGTGGCAGCCCAAGCTCTGGGGCCCAAGCATAGCCTTCACCTCTGTAACAATGGCTATTCTATTGTGCCTTCTGTGGAGTAAGGAATGACAGAGCCTGGCTGACATCGACTGGCAGGCCATTATGTCTACTTGGTTGTTACTATCTCTTTCATAGTGGATGTTCTCTAGTGGACATTAACAGAGACACAAAGATCTTTATACTTTGTGCCTACTTCCACATGCTCAGATATCCTTGTTCCTGATTTTCCAATCTTTCTTCTTTGCAGCACCTGCAAGCCATTCACCATTACCCAGGAATCTAGACATATCTTTACTGGAGGTGTCAACACAAATGTTGACCACTGTGGACATTTACTTTTATTGATATTGTGGGAGCCTCACCTGAGTGGTGTGGTAATGAAGCAGCAGGCTACTCTCAGCTTGCATCCATATACTAAGCCAGTTTATCCATAAACTAAGTGAGGCCTTTTTCTTCTTCAGTTAGCTGGTCATAAAAGATCCTCCACAGGGCCAGAAGAGTAAGCTGAGGAATTCATGCCAGTGCAAGAGTGGTGATGCTGACATGGGGTTCTAAGTTTACTTGTGCCTTCTGCACCAGCTCATGACATATCTAAAATGTACTGCTTCCATCTTTCGACAAATTATTGTTGATCTTGTCCAGCAATGACTTGGTGGATCTGATCAAACCTAGCCCATAATGGGTGACCCTGACACAGGTTCAGAAACTCCATCTCTACAAAGGCCCAGTAGAATGCCAGGAGTTATTATGGAATAATACATGATTCTCTCCTACAGATAACCCCTCAGAGTTGTCCCAGATAGAGGCAAAGTAGCCAGACATTTTACCTCCATATCAAACAGCTAAGAGATAGAGGTAGGAGATGCAATCTTGAATAATGCAGCTCGCTTCTGCTGAGGGCAGTTCCTGTGGAGGGACTCAGCTTGAATTGTGGGCAGCCAACACTCCCAGCAGCTAGGGGAATGTGACTCTCAGTCCAACATAGGGGATGTGTGTGGCACACCACAGTATCCACCGCAAGTAGCATGAGTCAGACCTCTTTCTTGCTACAAAACTAACCTAAAACTACAATGTAAAATTTACTGTTTGCATTTGAGATGTGCATCAAAAAAACAACAGACTCGTGACTATGCCCAAACAAAAGTTCGCCAGTTCAGAGAGAAAAGGAGTAGACTTTGAAATTCCATGTTTAATGAATCACTCAACAATGTTGAATTTCTCTAGCGTAAGGTACATACAGGGAATTAAAGCAGTAGTAAGACAGCCTGAATTTGTTATTGTGAGCTGTTTGAGTTAGTGGTAGCAACGGTATTATTTTTATAACTACAGTTATACTTCTTTCTATAGGCCTGTTCTGGAAATGTATCCTAATGGTTAGGAATTCATACTTAAAATGTTTTCATACAGACAATTCCAACTTCAAGCAAATTCTATTTCAAAGTTTCATGCGAAACTCAAAACTCTATAGAGACAACGCTATGGCTAGTGATTAGGGCCCTGAGGCCAGTTCACTAAAGCCTAATACTAAAAAAGAATTACAAAACAATAAACCACAATCTACAATGAAATTCCTGTAACAAAAAGTGTCTTAAAAGGAACGATGGAAGAGCCTGGAAGCAGTAAGAAACGGACACATTTTCTGAGTTGTAAGAAAGAAAGGTGGGGTGTAGTATAGGCAAAATTATCTTCTCTCCCATCTCATCCTGTTCCCAATTTTAGGCATAACTATTTTATTTGACTGTTCTTGGTGTTCCCTTGAGCACTTTATACAGCCTTCTACTGGCATTTACCTCAATATTTTAATACCTTATTTAAATGTCTGCCTTTTTATGT
This sequence comes from Macaca nemestrina, assembly GCF_043159975.1. NCBI lineage: Eukaryota > Metazoa > Chordata > Mammalia > Primates > Cercopithecidae > Macaca > Macaca nemestrina. The sequence goes on from NC_092127.1 coordinate 30,186,413, forward strand.
ACTCAGTACCCAGCATCTTTCTAAAGCATTTTATGTATTAAACATACCCCTGATAAAAGAATGAGTGAATAAATAAAGACATCAATAAAAAGAGCTCATTACCCCGGAGGCACTACCCTGGTCCTCTTGGCACTTGAGAAATGGCACCTAGAATTTCATCAACGTCTTCCTTAGAATGAAAAATTGAAAGCTGACGAGCCACATTTTTTTCAGAAGCACTTACTAACTTGAATTTTCTACAGGGCTATTTTCCTTCTTCTGTGATTTTATATCAGACACAAGGATAGCAGCCCAAAGACCAGTGAGGGTCCCACCTCTGTCCCTCCTGCTGCCAAGACAGTAGCAGCGTAGAAACACAGCAATTCTAGAAGTCTAAGAACTGAGATTTTTCACAATGAACCATTTTCCTGGTACAAGTGCATATTTTTAAGCTTTAGCAGCTCCCAGCCCCATTCTGATGATACATACAGAGTGCATGCCATTGCAGCTACAATGACGTTAGGTTCAAGGTGAAACTTTTAAAGGACAATCTAAAAATTTCTCCATATTACCACATTTGTACTGTTTCAACATATATATGGTTCTTATTCTTCTATCCCAAAATTCAGCTGGAATTGCCTCTCTTTTAAAATTCAAACAAGTGTAGTCTAAATTCCTACACCATTCTCTTCTACTCCCAGAGGAAATTTTCTGCCCCTCCCAATTTCACTTGAAATTCTTTAGAAAGAGGGAGAAGAACACTTCTATTTACAAATATTATATGCTCCTACTTGGTTCTGGCTTCAAGTTATTTTGAGTTCCATTAGCTGGGTTGAAGGATCCTTTCATTGTATACTTCACGAGTCCAATCACCACTTCCTTCCCCCACATGAAATACCAACAAACTGAAGACTGGGCATAAGGTCAGACTTTTACTACATTCTGGGAAGGGACAGGACTATGTTTCAGTGTCCAGCCAGCTAAATTAAAAACTAGATGTAAGATGCCCATACTAAGACTCTACTTTCAGGGATCATTTCTATAGTCCATTCTTAGAGAAGTTTTTCTGAAAGTGTAGAGCAGCAGTGCCCAGTCCCTGGGCAGCTGACCAGTACAGGTCCGTGGCCTGTTAGGAACCGGGCCACACAGCACGAGGTGAGCGGCAGGTGAGCCAGCATTCCCGCCTGAGCTCTGCCTCATTAGATTCTCAGAGGAGCGTGAACTGTATTGTGAATGGTGCATGCCAGGGATCTAGGTTGCACGTTCCTTATGACCATCGAATGCCTCATGATCTGAGGTGGAACAGTTTCATCCTGAAACCAGCCCCCCAACCCAACCTGTAGAAAAATTGTCCTCCACAAAAACAGTCCCTTGTGCCAAAAAGGCTGGGGACCGCTGAAGAGCACCGAAACCAGGAGGAGGAGCGAGGAGGAGGAGGCACAGGGTTCCCCCTGAGAGCCAGGCTAGCTCTTGGTGTTGCTTTGCTGCAGGTGCCATTTGCCATTGAGGATTGTTTTTCTCTTCCTCCGGGAAAGTAGGAGGGAGAGGACACAGTCTGAGTGGTTCCCGTTTTAACATTAAAAAAACAAAACAAAAAAAAAAGTTTGAATGTTTTTTAAAGATGCTCGTACTGTAAATACCCCTCACTGTGCCCACTTCCTCAGCTCACTGCACTCACCATGTACATTCTTGGCTCTTGGCTTTCTCCCTACAGCTGAGCTTCTTTTCCCAGTCCAGTCCCCGGCAACCTCCAAATTCTTGTTTTATTGATAAAGTCAGTTTAGAATTTTTTTTTCCTCATTCCTACACTTTCCAAGCCTTTCCCTGGTGTTTATCTTTCATTCACAGGCCAACAACTCATCTATTCCAAAAAGGAATTCTGAGACTTCCTTAGGATTCGCTGGGATTTTAAATAGCAAATTGTTTTTCCTGCGCACACAGACTAGCTGAGTACAAGAGACAACTTTCAAGGGGTTCCCCTCTCACCAGGTTTCCACCCTGCTAGGAATTTCTGCACACCTGGGAGCACAGGGCAGCCATGTGATTTTTCCCCAATCCCGCCCACCGCTCATAGGTCCTCAAGAGAACACCTAATCCAAGCGGGAGGAACTCAATTTTCTCTCCCAGAAATTGGTATCAGGAATTAAACACCGGGACCTGAAATCAGAGACAAAGTCACATTGAGGCCAGCACTCAGAGAGAAGGGCAGCCCACTCCCACTGCCAAGCTCCTGAGGGTCCTGACTCCCGTCCTCCTCGGGTGACATTGACCTGCTCTTTTCAGCACCCAGGGGATACTCCAAAGTCCCTTCACTGCTTCAAGTGAACACTAGGTAGTGTTCATTTTTATTACTTTTACCTGAAAGGACTTTAAGAATAGAGACCTTCAGACAACCCCTCAAAGAAAACCATACAAGCTCTCGGGGAAAGATAGTCAGCAAAAATTTTTTAGAACATTCAGGTTAGCCTGTGTCCTCTGATCAAGGAGGTAGTCAGCAGTTATTGCCAGAAAATGAAATGACCATGAATTCTCTTACAGGTAGATGCATTCATTTTACAAAACAACCCAAGACACCTTGTTACATATAACAATGAAATGACCAAATTCAGTGGCTTTCACTTACTTCTAGAGGAGTCAGTAATTCATTCCAGGAAAGGTATGGAATTAAAATTGTCATTACAGCACAGCAAAGCAAGACCTAGGAATGCCTATCCCCCACTACCACATTCCCTGAGAGATTTGGGGTGGGGGTGGGGTATTGTCTAAAAGTTTTATTTTTCTAAAACTTAGTGGTTCCCTAGAATCTGTCACTTCCAAGAAGAGACTGAAATGCTGCTCTTCAGTCTGTGACCTATTACAAAGATTAAACCAGCTGTGTACATAAGGCTGTTTTCTCTGTTAATCAAGTTATCGTTCCTCCCATGCCCTTGAATCTCAAAGTGAAACTTATAAATAATCTGATCTTAACATTTAAAATATGCACTCTCCTTCTGCCTGCCAGAAGGTAATGAGCAGTCTAAAGTCACTCAGCCTGGATTTCCTCTCCCTAATTGCCCTAAAAATTAAATAAAAAGCTTCCTGCATCCCTTCTGCTGCTCAACAAAAACAGGATAAAATGCAGCAAATTCTAATAAGCCGGTGCGCGTGAAGTTTTCTTCCTTGACACCACATTTACATTCCCTTCCAAACAGCACTAACTTCTCTGCCTCTTTATCTCCATAGAAATCAAATCGCTGTATTCAAATTCATGTTGCAGAGAGAAATTTCTTCTATTAGAAAAAGATTGTCTTCTATTTTGCAGTAAGGAGTTTTTTGTTTTATTTCTCTAATGCAAGATAGAAGAAGGGAGAGAAGGGAAGCTTGAATTACAGGACTATTTAAGCCATAATATTTAATTTCAAACTTTGTCCTTTACAGCCAATTACCTCAGCTGCCATCTCTCTCCTGTTCCCTCATTTTCTGCTGAAATTGATCTCATTGTTCTTGTCTGAATAAAAAGGCCCAGGCTCGGGGCATTTCAATTGGCTTCAGCTCAAGAATAAAAGATTGCTTTAAAAGTGAAAATCATGGTTTTTTGCCAATTCAAATCACATTACTCATATGCCTCCCAGGCCAGTCAGGACAGTCCAGGCTGCACCCTTCAGGATCCGTACACACCGCTAAGAGGTCGGGCAATTTGCCACTTCACTGGCAATCTCCCTGGCTGCGCGACCCGTGGTTTGATGGGGAGACCTCAGAAACCTGCTCAGAGGGGTCCTCAATTGGCAACATCAGGAGAAGCACTCCATATTTCCATGTAATGTCCCAAAGGGGCAACTTTTGCACTTGACTTTATTAGCCACCTAAATATAAATACTCTTATTTATCACCAATCTATAAGAGAAAATGGATATATGAGCTTATTTGGAAAGTAAGGCCTTCATAGCACCTCAGAAAAAAACTGATGTCACTGGAGCACTGTTTCTGGAGTCCCTGCTGGAGAAATATAGTGCACCTGTGACAGTGCTACTACAAAGCTTCCTGTGTTTCCTCTAATAGTAATCCCCTCTCCTCCTCCTCTCCCTGTAATCATAATCCCATCGTTTCCTCCATTCTCCCCTCATAAACATCCAAACAGGTCTTTCCTGTTTTGATTAATATGCTCTAAACAGGTAGTGAACTAGCAAGAATTCAGAGAATGAGAAATGGTCATTTCAATTAGCATCAGGTAAAGCAAATTAAAAGGATAACGATTGGGAAATCAGGGTGAAAAGCCCACAGGAGCTTGTTGTTCTATTGATGTAAATTCTCTGTAAGTGTGAGATTATTTCAAAATAAAATATTATAAAAATAGTACCATATTCATATAATACATAATTCATATTCAAAAATAGCATATAATACAACTTTGTTCTCACCAAAAATCTAATAAAGTCAATATTTGTAGAGGTCAATTGAACAATAGAATGTCTTAGGAAGAGAAAAATATTCAGGATTGAAATAAGGGGGAAAAAAATCACCCCTGAGTTAAAACATGTAAACAGATTAACAGTTTTACTATAGCTATTTATTCCTGGCTTTAGTTTATGAGTCTAGTTTCAAGGCAACTGCCACAGGGAGGTTGCCACCGAGTTCTGTTTGTGAGTCTCAAGGCTTATCCTAAAGGACTATTCATATATTTCCAAACACTTTTTTGTGTCAGTCACGAAATGCCCCCAAGAGAGTCCTCAATCTTTATATCAGCATCAGGCAAACACAATCCTGGGACAAATTAAAACATGGTAAGCATAAAACTCAGCCCTGAGACAGATTAAAATGAGCAAGGTATTCACCGACATCAAACTGAGATGGCAAAGTTTAATCAATAATGATAATGAGTCCCTTATCAACAAAGAATTATTCACAAAGATGGAGGGGACAGGAAGGCAGCCACGAGTGAAAGGAAGCACAATTCTGTTTCTGGGTGATGTTACATTACACCTTATCCAGGTGAAGTGTATAGTGTGTTACCTTTGAGACACAAAGGGACAAACAGATTAGCATCACAATTGTTCAATTAAGTAGCAAACAATCTTATTGTTTTTATGCATTCCACAGTGCCGACCTGGCATAAGTTCAACCTTCTCTTTCGATATTCAAAATTCTTTCAGTTAATCAAGGCTCAGTTCAAATCGCCAATCCTTTTTGAAGTTTTCTCTGACTGAATAAATCTACTAAGCACAGCACAGGTGCAAGAGAGAGAGGCCAACTATTTTTTAAACTGCAAGTAGCCCCTTTGGGACCTGAGAGGATTTGCTGTTTCACATAGAAGCTTTCAGGACAGCATCTTTTGGGGAAATGTTACCTAATAGAAAATATTTGAGGCAATTTGGGAGTTCATTTTTAGCCTGCCCCTTGAGTAAATAGCACCTAAAACTCCAAACTGTGGACCCAAACTACCATGTATATAGAAGAAATCCAAAGCTATGACAATTCTCCTCTTTGCTGTACCTAAGACACTACTGGTACAGTAATGGATAATTTGTGTTCTCATAATAAATTCGTTCAACAGATAAAATAACCAATGTACAACAAGAAAAATAAATGCCCCCAAACGGACCAATGGATCATCTTGGAACAAACTCGTGGCTTCAGTGGAGGATCAGTATAACACAGCAAAGTCCAGAGACCAATCCCTGGGCTTGAATCCTGCCTCTGCTGCCCCCTGGCTATATAACCTCGGACAAGACACTTAACAGCTATGTACCTCAGTTTCCTCATATTTAAAATGCAGTAACAATACTATATAGTTCATCAGGTTATTGTAAGATTAAAGAGTCTAAATTATGTAAAGTCCTTGGAATCATGCCCAGCACACAGTAAGTGCTCTATAATTAATACCAATTATTAGAATTTTATATTAAACCCTAATTTAAATGATCAGTTAACAAATGGGATTGAAACCCTTCAAAAGTTAACTAATGTCAGAACTACGGAGAATGGACTTCAGGTCTTTCTTCCTTCATTACTCCTGTGTGTTCTGAAACAATTCACTCACTTCCTTCCAAGTTTCATCATCTAAGAAACGCAAATAAATAATAAACATCATAAATTCCATTTAGTGTTATGCAGAGAATAAACTGTAGCAGGCAAGACTGGCGCAGGAATATCATTTAGAAGCCTACTGAGTATAGTCCAAATGAGACAGATTCATGGTATGAACCATGCTGGTGGCAGTTTAGATGGTGAAAAATGTTGAGATTCAGAATGTATTTTGGACGACTTGTTGATGAGTTGAACAATGAAGATAAAAGGAAAGAGAACAATCCAGGATTATCCTTGTGTTTGATGGGAACAGCCAAATGGATGGTATTGTTGTCAGGAAAATAGGAGAGCCAGGTGTGGTGGTACACACCTGTAGTCCCAGCTATTACAGGGGCTGAGGTGGGAGGATTGCTGGAGGCCAGGATTCAGGGCTGTAGTGCGTGATGATTGCACCTGTGATAAGCCCCTGCACTTCAGCCTGGGCAATATAGAAAAATTCTGTTTTAAAAAAGGAAATATCATGCCTCAGAATAAGGAGCAAAGAAAAGGTGAATAAATAATTAAAATGGAAGAGGAAGATAAGAGAGACTGGGAAAGAAGGGGGTTTGGGCAAGGAGAAATAAAATGTTCATTTTGGGACATGTTAATTTGAAACTTTTGATTTAATATCCAAGTAGAGAATCAGGTAGATAGTTGCATATATAAATCTGAAAAAAATCAAAGCAGAGGTCAGTGGTCAAGATAGAAATAGAGAGTTATCAATATTTAATGATCTTCCCATATTTAATGGAAGCACATTCAAAAAGATTAGAAGGTCAAGGACCAGGCACTGAATGGATCAATCCAAAATTTGGAGGTCCAGCAGAGAAGCCTGCAAAAAGAAACTGACAAGAAATAGGAAGTTGACAAAAGACCAGGAGAGTGTGGTGTCATGGAAACCAGCACAAGACAGTTTTCACAAGCAACAACACCTGGCTTTGGAGATCAGACCAGGGAGTCCCATCTTTAAAGCAAAAAAAAAAAAAAAAAAAAAAAAAACCTTTCCCCATCCTAATTTTGAAACAGTACACTAGCCATCTTATAAGTAAATGCAATGGTTAACCTTATCTTAAAAGATAACTATGCATGTCAAATGAAGGCAGGCAGGAAGAGAGAAAGGAAGAAACATTTTGGTTATAATCAGGTTACTATCTGTGTATTGAAAATTGATGTAACAGAATCCCATGAGAGGAGGCATTTTCACTAAAAATTCCAAAGTGCAAACTTTGTTGCCCAAAGCCATTGTGAGGTATGACTAGTGTGAGGAAGAGCCAGCAACGTGAACCCCAAATTCCCCTGCAGCAAACGTGGCTGTTTCCCTTCTGTTGCCTATTACAACAATCTCCAGCAGCTTTCAAAACCGTTTAGGAGCCCAGGGTAGCCGGCAGCATCACAGATCCCTGCCAACAGTTGAACAATTCTGTTTCAACCAAGCACAGAGGAAGACTGGGCAAAAGCATCTACTATCTTTAATCTACGCTTCCAGCATAATTTTCTTTTGGAAATATGCAAAACTTGTATTCTAAAGTTCAGAATCAAGTTTTGTTTGGAAAGACAAAAGCAAGTGAGGATTTGCAATCTGAAGAAGTGACTTTCAAACAGAAAGGCACTGAGGCATCATGTAATATGTGCCAGACTCCAGAGCCTAAGAGAGTGAGTTAGTGATAGATTTTCAGCCTTATCTCTTTCCATTTGTCTGCCCTTCTTGGAGTTACACCCCCTAACGTGATCTGGTTTGTGGCTTAAAATGTGTTTCTGCAAGAACATCCTATCCTGAGGCCCTGAGTTTGTGTCATTGAAGAGAGATTTAGAGCAGCCTGGATAGGCACACCACTGTCCGCAGGAGGATTTATGTCATTGACTTAGCATTTATGTAGCACTTATATTCACATTTCCTGGCCATTCTTCATAGGGTCCCTGGGAGGTAGGTGATCACTGTTATCTTCAGAGTTCAGTGAAGTAGAACAACTTGCTTGGGGTTACACAATAAGAGGCAAAATCAGAGCTCCCGTGTGCTGTTTAGCCCAGGAGATAGACTTTCATTACAAGCAATTCATCAGCAGGAGCCCCGGCAGCTGAGTGGGAGTCAGGAGTCCAAACCCAAACCAAAAGTAAGAATCCTGCCACCCTCCTGTTTCCAGTATATTTCCCAAGGCGATCTCTTTCCAAATACAAGGCCAGGGAGAGAATGCACTTGGCAGTGCCCACCAAGCAGCAGGAGGTATGTGGGATGGTCATTCTCCCCAATCCCACTGCCAATCCTCAGCGCTACCCCCTACACATTAGAAAGAAAGCCCACAAGGGCAGCAGTCCCTGCTTTTTTCTCTCATCTATCAAAAGCCTGTGCTACTTACTCTCCCCTCCTTCTCCCAGCACACAAACACATATGCACACTCTGTGGCCAATACTACATCACATTTCCAATTTAGAGATTGTTTATATCCCTGTGTCTTTGGAAGCTCTCATCAATTTGGGTTCTTCTCACTTAATTTCTCCTCCTCTGCACATGTGGCAAGCTGTGTTTTTTGAAGCATACTTTTCGCTGGGACACTTTTTATTCTCTAAGCTCTTGAATAATGTCAATAGAATTTATTATCAAACAAGCGCATCTTGGACTCATTCAAGTAGGAGTGGGAGAAGGCAATCTCACAAGGCAACCCTCTTTTAATAGAAAGATGATGGATTTAGGAGTTAAAGAGACATGAGTTCAAATCTTTGCCCCAGTACTAACTGGTTGTCGGATCTTGATGAATTGCTGAATCTCTGAGCCACAGTTGCCTCATTTATGGATCTGGATAACAATATGCCTTGCAGTGTGGCCATGAGGAAATAATAAAGAATGGTATGTAGAGAGCTTGACAAATATGAGGTACTCAATAAATGAAAGTAATTGCTATTTTTAACAAATGTCTTGGGTTCTGTGAATTTCAGTCTCTTAATAAAGCCAAATTCATTGTGAAGATTAAATGAGGTCACATGTATAAAATATCACACACAGTCATAACACAGACTAGGCAAGAAACTTTTTCCCCTACCAAGGGAAGCATTCTAGGAATACTCTGCCCCAGCCTAATTTTGTTTTACTGATAGAAAATTAAGGCTTAGTCCCAATTATCCAAGGTGGCAAAGTTGCTATAATCAATTCTCAAATCAGTCTCCCTTCATATCCAACACAATGTTCATAGGTCTTTATTAAAGAAATACCTTTGAATTATAAGCACAGTTAGATCCATGGCTAAGATGTTAAATGAATAATAAAATAATAATAGCTAACTTATAATTAGTATATACTATGTACCTGGCATGGTGCTGAAGATCTACATATATCAAGTCCTTTCATGTAAAGAAAAAAATCTTTCTATTGTTTTAAAACCTGAGTAGAGATGATATCAGTCTTCAGCCCTGTCCTTGCCCTTTGTCTCATGGCATTGCAGCAGCTATCTTGGTTCATGTTGGTAAAACAAAGTTCATAAACAAGGTGGTTGTCACAGTCGCCCCAGCATGCAGCACAATATGTGTTTTTTGCTAGAGACAGAGTTTTGGACAAATGCCCTGGCACAAGTCAACAGCCTAAATGTCCCTAGCCCTGCTTGATCTGCCTCAAGCACCTTATCCAAAAGGCACCATACATGCCCAGGAAATATGGTCTATGTTAAAAGCCAAAGGAAAGGGGATTTTCCATGCTGGTGCAATTGAGAGGAGTCAGGCCTACCCAAGGCCATAGCAGGAAGAGGCTCTGCATTGTGATTTCTTTCCTATGCACATCCATCTTGGCCTGCCACACTTGCATTGCTATAACCCCAAGCCCACTTCAGCCAAAAATCAATCATGCATGCACACTTGCACTTATACACCTAAACACACACACACACACACACACACACACACACACAGAGACAGATAGAAAGGCATGTTCTGATGCCTCTTGGCATACATTTTGGATCAGCTTCATTAGGGTAACCATCTGGGTCATTTCAATTCTGTTTCCAGTCCTGAAATAATTACGACATCTGATTCAGCCATTCCCCCTCCCCCACTTCTTCCCACTCCCTACCTCCCCCGCCCCATCTACCAGCTGCGTAAGTGTAAAACTCTGTAAAAAGAACATAATTAATGTTTTGGAAACATTGGAGAATTTTTTAATCCACATAGGCTCATACGGTCAGAGGTCCAGAGCTAGTCTCTTTGCCGGTCAGAGCAAAAGCAAGCCCATAGTGCCATGGATTAATTCCTTTGAACTGTGTATCCTCTCGCTACCTCCTTTTCTGATCTCTCTCGACTCTCCGATGTGGCTAAGCTCCTAATTGGGACAGCAGCCAACAAATAAAATGTGACTCTGTAATTTCATCTGCATCCATCCAAATTGTACTAAAACGGCTGCTAGGGCCTTTGGCCTCTGCTAACTGCTTGACTTTATTTATGCCAAAAAAAGTGATTATAGTTTGGGTTAATATAATCACATGCTGGCCCAAAAAATCCCCAAGCTTGCAAAGGGTAAGTGGCTAATGTATATAAAAATACAGTCATTGGAAGACACTGTCTATTAAAGTCTTTCAATCACTGAGTTTTTAAACTATGGAATTGTAAAGGTTGCAGAAGATAAGAAATTTATATAAATTAGACTGGTCATGACAAATTCACCAGCCAATTACTTTATCTCCCCATGGCCACATAAATGTTGTCTTTAAAAATGTAAGCATCAGCTGCCTATGAGGTAAAGAACATCATAAGAAAAGAACTTTTTTTATTGTTTTTGTTTGCTTGATTTCTTAAATACTATTGCTTCTTCTTACTGCCTAATTTATTCATTCATCAGCCAATATTTGTTAATGTATAAATATTTATTAACCCCCTGCTAAAAGATAAATCTGTGAATAAGCTGGGCATAACCCCTGTCCTCACAGAGCTTATAGTCAAGTAGAAGATACAGAAAGTAAGATTTTATGATACAGCACAATAACCATATGAAACCACATGAAAAGTGAAGTACAAAGTATTATGGAGACACTTGGGAAGAGCAACCAACCAAGACTCAGGGAAACAGCCTATTAGAAAAGACCTGAGGGCTGGACAGAAATTCGCCAAATAGTCATGGTTGGGAAATACATATTTCAGGCAGGAAGAAACAAAATTAGCAAAAATCAAGAGAATGGAGAGCTCAAGGCTCATTGCAGAAAAAACCAATTTTATGTGGCTGAATTTTAACGTATGAAGGAGAATTGGGAAAGAAGTTTCATCAGTAACAAGGGGATAAGGAGACTAGAATTTATGCTGAGATCAAAGATCTCCATTTTTAAAATAGAGAAACGCCACAATTAGATTTTGTGTTTTGTTTTGTTTTTGTTTTTGTTTTGAGACAGGGTCTTCCTCTGTTGCGCAGGCTGGAGTGCAGTGGTGCAATCTCAGCTCACTGCAGCTTCAACCTCTGGGACTCAAGTGATCCTCCCACCTCAGCCTCCCAAGCAGCTGGGACTACAGGTGCACACCACAATGCCTGGCTAGCATAATTAGATTTTGGTGGTTAAAAAATTATTCTGTTAGCCTTGTGGAAAAGGAGTTGGATGGAAGCAAATTGAAAGCAGTGAATTGGCACACACAAGGACTAAGTTTGAGAATTGCTGAGACTGAGGACTCTGACACATACAGATTACCCTTTGTTCTAAGCTCAAAGGATCTATCATCAACAAAGGTCATAATTTGGAAATAGGGTTTTCAGTGTAATTGTCTAGTTCCAAAAAAATGGCACCATAACTAATTCAAACTTTTTAAATTTTTGAGCCAGCACTGGGTATGCCAAATAAAACACATCCGCTGGCCAAATTTGGCCCTCTGATTAAACAAACTCTTAGGCTTCTGCTGGCCTTTTACAGAGGGAAAAATCTAAGATGCCTTAACTTTCAGTAATTGATCTGTAAAATTGTAGAATTCTGGGCTCCAGGGCAGAGCACAGGTGTGTACCAACAGGTTACTCAGCATTGTCTTCAAATTTCAGCAAATAAATACTTCATTGGTCTATTAAGATATATTATTAGATCTCTTGTTGATCTTATAGCACAAAGTTTGAAGCTGTCCAATAATAGTGAAAGATTAAAGTGGTAATTTCTCAGAATCAACTAATCATGTTTTTCATCATGACACTAATGTAAATGGCATTTAACCATATTAAAAATTAATGTCATCAGGGTAGTGTCATATTAAAACAATGTACAAATAGACATTTTCCAGTTGTAAAATTTAAAAATAGTAAAAAAAAAAAAAAAAAGTTTTGTCCTTTAAAAAGTAACAATCCTTTATTTTTTCTCACTGTTCTCTGGGTTAACTGGACAGTTTCAGTATGAATCAGCACAGATACTTTCTGTGGTCACTGATGCTGATGCTGAGGCTGGATGCTCCAAGATAAGTTCAGTCTTCTCACTTTTTTTTTCTTTAAGACACAAGGTATCACACTGTTGTCCAGGCTGGACTCAAACTTCTAAACACAACTGACCCTCCTGCCTCAGCCTCCAAAGTAGCTGGGACTAAAGGTATGGACCACTGTGCCCAGATCATGAGGGCCTCACTCTTATGCCTTGTGTGAACAAGCTGTTTGGTCTATGTCTCAGCTGGAGGATTTGCCTCTGCTCCATGCAGTCTCTCATCCTCCAGTAGGCTTGCCCAGGCTTCTTCACATAATAGTCTCAGTATTCCAAACAGAAAAAGAGAAGACAAGCCAATTGCTCATCCATGTTACATACTCAGACCTCATATTTGAATTTGTGACTTCTGATCTACTCCAAGATAAGAGTCCCTAATTAGACAGTGTTTGATAATATCTCATTGGCCTGGGCTTTGGGCTTATTCCCTCTGCCCCACATATCTGCCCCCACGACTTAGGTTTACCAATAACAAGAATGGCCTTCCCTTTATCATCCTAGGAAGTAAGCAATTCTGTGAGCACTGCATTCCATCACTGCCCAAGCACAGTACATCTTCATTTTTTCCTCTTCTAAAACTATTCATGTTGATATGAGGCATTTGGTAAGTGTCTTAGCCTGTTTTCTGCTGCTATCATAGAATATGGTAAGTCCTCATTTAACATCATCTATAGGTTCTTGGAAACTGCAACTTTAAGTGAGACTATGTACAACAGGTCCTCAAATAACATCATCTTGTTCAAAATTGTTTTATTATGACAATGATGAGTTATAAATTGGTTTTGTTATGCATCATTTATCTTAAAGTCACAATTTCTAAGAGCCTATCAGTGACCCTAAGTGAGGACTTATTGTAGCACAGACTGGAAAATTTATAATGAAGAGAAACTTATTGGCTGATGAGTCTGGAGGCTGGGAAGTCCAAAAATTGAGGGGCTGGCATCTGGCAAGGGCCTGCCTGCTGTGTCATCCCATGGTAGAAAGGCAAAGAGAAGAGAATGCAAGAAATCAAACTAATAGCCTCAAGACCTTTTATAATCAGCAGTAATCCATTCATACTACTCTCATGACCTAAACAACTCCCATTAGGAACCACCCTGGTCCCCCAAATTTATATCCTTCTCACACAAAAAAGACATTCATTCATCCCAATAGCCTCAAAAGTCTTAATTTGTTCCAGCATCAACTTAAAAGCCCAAAGTCCAGGGTCTCATCTAAATGAGACAGATATAGGTGAGACTCAAGGTACTCTTCATCCTCAGGCAAACTCCTCTCCAGCTATTAGCCCATGAAATCAAACAAGTTATCTCCTTCCAAAATACAATGACAGGGCAGGCAAAGGATAGAATGTTTCCATTACAAAAGGGAGAAATCAACAAGAAGAAAGATGTAACTGGTCCCAAGTAAGTCTAGAACCCAACAGGACACAAAACATTAAATCTTAAGGCTCCAGAATAATCTTCCCTGACTCCATGCCCTATCTTCCAGGGGTGGGGAGTGGGTCTCCAAGGCCTCAGGTAGCCCCACCCCCATGGCTTTGCTGGTCTCAGCCCATACAGCAGCTCTCACAAGTTGGAGTTATGTGCCTGTAGCTCCCCAAGGCTGGTGTTGCACACTGGAAGCTCTACAGTTCTAGAGTCTTTGGGTGGCCCCACCCCCATAGCTCCACCAGGCATTCCTCTGCTTGGAATTTTCTGCAGTGGCCTCACTCCTACAGCTCCACTAGGTATTATCCTAGTGGGGACCTGCTGCTATGCCTCCAACCCTGTGACAAGTCTATGCCTAGACCCTCAGGTTGCACAAAACCATTTGAAATCTAAGTGGAGGAAGGCATTTGCATTCTTCATACCTGCAGAATTAGCACCAAGTGGATGCCACCAAGGCTTATCATTTGTACTCTCCAGAGCAGCACCCCAAACTCCACCTGGAGCTGCTTGAGCCACAGCTTGGGCAGCTGAAGACCACTGCACTGGAATGTAAGGAGCAGAGTCCTGAAGCAGGCCTGGAAAGAGCCCGTGGAGGGACCCTGGGTGCCCAGCACCATTCTGCTTTCCGAGAGCTCTGGACCTGTGATGGGAAGGGCAGGCTTGAAGATACTGAAATGTTTTAGAGGTCATTCTCCAATTGTCTTGATGAATAACAGCTGGCCTCCTTCCAGCTATGCTAATTCCTTTATCAAAAGGTCACTTGTCACCCTATACATGTTTTTTCATTTTTAACATGGCCAGGCTGCCAATTTTCCAAATTGTTTCGTTCTGCTTTTCTTTTAATTATACATTCTGTTAGTAAATTATTTCTCTCCTCCCATTTTACTGTATGCAGTCAAAAGTAGCCACACAGCCCCTTCAATATTTTGCTTAGAAACTCCTTCCATCAGATATCGTACTTCGTCACTCTTAAACTCTGCCTTTCATAGTCTTTGGGCATGGACACTGATATAGTTTGAATGTCTGTCCCATCCAAATTTTATATCTAAATGTAATCCCCAATGTTGGAGGTGGGACCAGGTCAGGCTCCAATACCACATTTTCCCTTAGCAGTGCCCTAGTAGAGGTTCCGTGTGGGGGGTTTGCCCCATGACAGGCTTCTGTCTCAACAATCAGGCTTTGAAAATCTAGGTGGAAGCTGCCAGCCTTCTTCACTCTTGCATTCCACACACCCATACACTTAACACCATGTGGAAGTCATAAGACTTACTGCAGCTTGCACTCTCAAAAGTGGTGGCTCAAGCAGGATCTGGAGCTCTTTGAGCTAAGGCTGGAGCCTGAGCAGCCAGGATGCGGGGATCAGTGTCCCAAGGCTGAACAGGGCAGCAGCATCCTGGGCCTGACCCATGAAACCATTCTTTCCTCCTAGGCCTCTTGTCATCTGATGGGAGGGGCTGCCTCAAAGATATCTGAAATGCCTTTTAGGACTTTTTCCCATTGTCTTGGATATTAGCACTTGGTTTCCTTTGAGTCATGCTAATCTCTCCAGCAAGTACTTACTCCACAGCCTGCTTGGAGTCCTCTCCTGAAGATGCTTTTCCTTTCTCTGCCACATGGTTAGGCTGCAAATTTTCCAAAATATTATACTCTGTTTCCCTTTTACAGTTTAACTCATTTATTTGCTCCTACATCTGATTATAGGCTCTAAGGAGCATACAGGCCACATCTTAAATGTTTTGCTGCTTAGAAATTTCTTCTACCATATACCCTAAGTCATCACTCTTAAATTCAAATTTCCAAAGATCCCTAGGACATAGACACAATGCAGTCAAGCTCTTGGCTAAGGCATAACAAGGGTGAACTTTGCTCCAGTTCCCAATAAGTTTCTCACTTCCATGTGAGACATCATCAGTCTGGCCTTCACTGTTCATATTTTTATCAGCATTTTGGTCACAACCACTTAAGTCTCTAAGAAGTTCCAAACTTTCCCTTTTCTTCCTATCTTCTTCTGAGGCCTCCAGACTCTTCCAAGCTCTGCCTATTATCTAATTCAAAGCCACTTCCACATTTTCAAGTATTTCTTTATAGCAGTGCAAAAAAAAAAAAAAAAAAAAAAAAAAACCCACCTAACACAGACATATTTCAGCCAATTTACTTGCCACTTGTAATTAAAATGGTCATTTCTCCACTTTCAAATAAGGTATTACACATTTCCATCAGAGACCTCATTAGAATGGCCTTTACTATCCATGTTTCTACCAACATTCCGATCATGACCACTTAAGTAACCTTGAAGAAGTTTCACACTTTTCCTACAGTTCTTCTCTTCTTCCAAGCCCTCAAACACCCCTAACACACCAGGTACGGAAACAAAGGCTTTTTCTAGCCTACTTCTCCAACTCTTCCAGCTTTTCTCCATAACCCAATCTCAAAACTGCTTCCACATTTTCACATTTTCAGGCATTTGTCATAGCAACAGCTCCACTTTTTGGTACCAATTTTTTTATCCTAATTAGTTTTGTGCTGCTATAACAGGATACCACAAACTGCATAATTTGTAATGAACAGAAGTTTATTGGATCATGGTTGTGGAGACTGAGAAGTCCAATACAGAAAGGCTGGCATCTTGTGAGGGCCTTCTTGCTGCATCATCTCATAGCAAAAGGGCAAAGAAAGGACAATGACATAAAACAAGAGATCAAACCACCACCTCAAGTTCTTTTATAACTGCATTAATTTATTTATGAGGGTGGGGCTCTCATGACCTAAACACTTCCTGTTAGACCCCACCTCCCAATACTTTTGCATTTAGGATTAAGTTCCCAGCACATGCTTTTGGGGGGACACATTAAAACTATAGCAGTAAGAGTGCCTGTTCTTTGGATTTCAGATGGGTACAGGTATCTGTTTGGATGTCCTTTCAATTTATCTGAGGTGTTAGCCTTTTCATAGCAAGTCTCATTTGAGGCCCAAAGAGCTACGGCACCAAATCCCTTTTGAGATATGCAGGTACCACCTAACACCAACTTCCATCCCTCCTAATCTTTCTCTTTTACATTCTTATGGCTCCTTTCCCTTTATGCGCAGAAAAATGTTTCTTAACTCATGTTCTTTATTTTCTTCTACTCTGGGGCTTAAACTCTGTAATCACTCCTCTAAGTATTTGCTCAGTGTCTTTCAAGTCAAATCCTGAAGAAGGTCTAATTTGCCTTGGGTCAGCAGAAGGTCTAAAAGTCAAGCTGAGATCTTCAATTTTATGACGATTTAAGAGGTCAGAAAGGTTCTCTCTTTGTTAGAGGCTATCCAGTAATGGGAAAGATTAAAGGGGTAATTTTCAAAATAAGCTAATCATTGCTTCTATCTTGGCATATATTCAAATGGAGTTTAACCACATTAAAAATTTATGTCATCGGGGTGCAACTATGTGCAAATAGATTTTTGTCCACTTACAAAATTTGAGAATGATAATGCAAGGTGCTTTTTAATGTCTATAAAATAACTTGAGTATCTTTGAATTGACATCTTATGCAACCTTAGCTCAGATTGTTTGCATACAATATTGTAAAAGTCCCATAGAAAGAAAATAGAAACATTAACTCAGCCACCCACTTTGCATGATATGCTGTTTAATTCTGTTTTCCAACTTGTTCAAAACACTCTCCTGGGAGAGCTGAGTAGTTTTTTCAATTATACTTGTTAACTGTTCATAAGAAGGCAATGGTTGTAGCATATTATTTCTACAATCTATACATCTAAAGTTATTTAAACATGAGCTTTCATAAAAGTACAGTGATAACTGGCTAGAAATTTAGTGCTAAAATCCTAACCTAGGGATGAACATAAAAATGAATTTATCATTTCAACCCAGCAAAATGTGTTCACCATGATTTGTAAAGCAACATTGGCACATGATGTTATAAGGAAAGTCAATTAATGTTTTGAGAGGTTGAATCCTGCCATTATCTACCACTGAAACTAATGTTTACAAAAATGTCTTTGCCTTTTGTTAGTTGTCGCTAAATTAATTTTCATTGTATAGTTGTGCATTTATCTGATTCTAAGAACCCAGCAAAAAAAATATCATTTCTGGGAAATGAGGAGAAAATATACAAGTAGAAAAAAATAACAAATTTGAGTGTTTCTTAGAAAACAGGAATCAATCAAAGCATAATATCTTGAAAAAAAGAGATGACAGACCCCTCGGCACACTAGCCTCACTCTGCACTGGGAACCACATGTTCGGAAGAACATGAACCAATGTAATTCATTCAGATGTAGGAAAGAGTGAAAATTATATCATGCTTAAACAACATAATAAAGATCTCTGAGAGATCTTAGTGCATTTAATAAAGAGAAAACCTGAGAGATTCAGAGCAACTCCCTTCAAATGTATGAAGGACTACCCTGAAGGGAAATCAGTCTCCTCACGTTGACCCAGTAGGAGGAGAATATGCACCAGTCAGTAAAAAGAGTAGTTATGAGATGCTTTCTTCCATCTGACTATATGGCCCTCCTACCGCCAGAGCTGTTCAGATGCAGAAGACTTATGAGTCCCCATCTCAGCAATGTATAACTGTAACAATGTATGACCAGCTAACAGAGATGCCATAGAAAGTATTCGAGCATCAGGCAGGTAGTCAAAATGGTTGAATTTTAATGTTTCTTTGTCCTTTTTGACCTGAGATTTACAGTCAAACAGCAGGGTAATTAGGAATTTGCATCAGGCAAACCTGCTCTCTGGTGTTGACATAGCCTAATGCAGTGGCTCATACCTGTAATCCTAGCACTTTGGGAGGCCAAGGCAGGTGGATCGCCTGAGGTCAGGAATTCGAGACCAGCCTGGCCAACATGGTAAAACCCCACCTCTACTAAAAATACAAAAAGTTAGCCAGGCGTGGTGGCGGGGGCCTGTAATCCCAGCTACTCGGGAGGCTGAGGCAGGAGAATTGCTTGAACCCAGGAAGTGGAGGTTGTGGTGAGCTGAGATCTCCTCACTGCACTCCAGCCTGGGCAACAAGAGCAAAACTCCGTCTCAACAACAACAAAAAAAAAGGTATCGACATCATAAAGCCCTTTTGAAAGTTATCAGACATACACATGTTCAGTGATAGCCTAGGGCAGGGTATGACACCATCCTCTCTCAAGAATGTTAGCTGCTACTTTTATTACTGATCCGTCCCTCTGAAGGTCCTTTCAGGGAATTATTCAGAAATCCACAGACAAAGAATCGATAGGGCACCCGTTTCTTTATAGCAGACATTGAAGAGAAAAGGAAGCACAGAGCAGCTGTAAGAAGAATAGAAGAATCATTGTGGGGAAAACTTGATAATCCGAACTTTTCTGATGTTTTAAAAATGCATTTTACAAAATCTTTGAAACATAAGGGGCCAGGAACAGGTTTTAAAGTTCTGTAATTGAACACGGCAAAGGAAGCCTGACTGGAGGCTGGGCTCTCTGTTCTGGGTCTCTGAAGTTAGATCAGTAGCATCTGAACTCAACAGGGAGTTTCTCCCCCTTAGGTATCTTCCACCCTCTTCTGTTTACGTCATCGGGTGCAACCTCCACTCCCAGTCCATTATTCTTCACTCCCCTACATGTAGCAGAGCTCCAGAGTTGGCCCCGAGGTTTTCTCCCTTCACCCAGTGAAGAACATCATTTCTGGGAAGTGAATCGCTGTGTTTTGGTTTTCGAGTTAGATTATGAGTGAGTTCTCCGTGTGTCTCCGTAGAGCAGCCTGAGACCTCGCACCGGAGTTTCTCCTGCATTTCAGCGCCGAGAACATACCAGCCTCCTATCTGTTTTCTGGTTATTGGGTGACCCCTGCTGGTCAGTAAGAGCTGTTACTGCCTTCTCTAACTTGGATTTCTGCATTTAATTCCAGTTATCAAACTGTGACTGCCACTTTCCACTATTCATCTCACCTTGACTTAGTTGTGATAACTTCTATTAATACCTGTTGTACATTAAATGTCATCTTTATTGCATTAAATGCAGAGTTTTTTGAAAACACCTCCCCATAAAATGGTTAAATCCACAGCAAAGGAAAACATCTTTTTTTACAGTCTGCGCTGGTGAGTCTTAATGATTCAGTGGTCTCATGCTGACAGAGAAGATGACAATTTTTATATTTTCTTGAAAAATACTAGTCGGCAATAAACACGGAGACTGCCATATTTTGAAGCCCAGCTGGCAACACAAAACAACATTTGCTTAACTCCTCAGCCCAGCACTCTCATTGATGGAACATACATAGCTACCCAAGCATAGCACTCTGTGATATATGGCTTACACAGCCAGAAAGAATTTTAAATAAGATTAAAAACATCTTCCTATTTCAAAACTCAACACCCTATCCTCCCTAGACCACTCCATCTGTAAAACCACTAGCATTTGTCTATTGAATACCTTTTTATTTGGTGCACCTAGGATGTAAAAGTCTTGGATTTCATGTAGGGAAGAGAATGACCAGGTAATAGGTAGAAAAGGGAGAAAACAGTCATATTTCTGCAGCAACAATATTTAATCCACATATTTTGAGCCTCTTACCTGTTCATATGTGTTAAATAATTTATTTCAGTGGATCTCAAGTTTCTTTTACTGACTTTCTCATCTTTCTTCACAGCTAAAGTAAAATGATAGCATATATAGAATTCCCTTAGTATTGAAACAACTAGCAATATCTCACTCCCCACCCTGCCCCACTCAATAATCCCCTGTGAGCAAAAGTGAACCTTTAAAGCGATTTAATTGGACACCCATGTGAATAATAACAACTCACTTTAGCTGAAGCTGAGATGGGCAACCTCAAGTTCAGCCAATCAAATGTGTGGTCCTTACATCTCTTTAGAGAAATTTATAGGGAAGCTACAAATGTACAGTAGACTCAGAGGTCATCAACTTTAAGAGAAAATGCAGGGAAAGGGAAGGAAGACTGGCTACTTATTGGCTATATGGATGTGTATATGTATGTATGTGTTCATAAATGTCCTATGTAAAAAACAAATATTGATAAATAAATGTCAGTAACCTAAAGTGAAAGGTAGAGTCACACCAATGACTAAACAAGTTCACAAGATTTAAATGAGAATATCTGTTACCTCGTAATTTCACACTGTCAAATTTTAGGTGCATACAACAGGAAGGTGATAACCTTCCTCTCTTTAGACTTTGCAAGCGAAGCTATTATTTATTCTTTTTATTCATACTTTCTCTTGAAAAGTCAATTCTCCATAGACCCTGAAATATTTTTGGTGTGTGTGTGTGTGTGTGTGTGTGTGTGTGTGTGTGTGTGTTAAACTCTGAATTCCCATCTCTGTTTGCCTTCATTTTCCTGGCAGTGAAATGCCTCAAACTGAATACAATATTCAAGGCTTTTTAAGAAGGTCCTCATGACTTTCTAATAGTAAAGACCTTGCCTAGGCTTTGAAAGTCAGCCTGTTAAGAGAACAGTAAGTTCACAGCCTTATCCATTTAAAGTCTTATCACAACTCTCCTTTTTATTTATTGGTATGACTCTTCCTCTCTCAAAGGTCTTTCTAGTTGATGCGGTTCTTATAACATCTTGACGCTTTCAGTAAACTTTAGTTTAATTAAATTTTCTGCTTCTGTGTATTTTCTCTTAAAGTTTTCACTTTTTGTTGATGCTTTTTCTTTTATCTGCTCCCTTTTCCCATTTTCCAATACTTCAGTGACCCTTAGACCTTTATAAAATATTTGCAAATCTATACTGACTTCTTATTTATTCATGGCTCTTTTCAGCAATGTTCTTTTCTTTGTAAAGAGCTCAAAGCAACTAACAAAGCTAAGGTCATACTTAAAACACACCTCTTACAACAACTGAAGAATAAAAGGAAAAGAAAATGAAAAAATATTGTAAGAGTCCTAAAGATGCTCAGAATTTAAGTTATATGTTATAAGGTACATCATTCTTTTTCCAATGAAATAGTGTTGTCCTTTGAGCTGTATCTCTTTTTCCATTCAACTTCAGATTTTAAATTTTTTTCAATTTTATGGGAAGTAAAATCTCCAAATGCTGTGAAATTTATCTTACTATTTCTGAAAAATCCCTGCTCAGCTGCCTTATTTCACAGTTTCTTCCCTGAGGGTATCAGTGAAAGTTTGCTTAACAACCTGTATCTCAACTACACACTCAGCTTAGCCTGGAGATTTGCTAAGCCGCCCTGCTATTTTTAAATCTTTGGCTTTTTCTTTCTTCTGATTAAAGTATAGATATTTCCTAATCTTAATGTTAGCCAGGCTTTACACAGTCTGGGTCATAAAGTTTTCATTTGTGATGGAAAAATGTCTCATGGTTGATGAGAGCTTGTCTGTTCCTTTTTATTTGGCCGATGCCTGTGTAGATATAAACTCCTGAATCCAAGATTACCCACATACCATCCCATACTTTCAAATACTGGGAGAATGGAAATACATTTGAATCATCAACACCTATTCCTAAAGATGATTCCTTATGGCCGCTTATTGTCATTTCCATAATATTCTTTGTAATTTTACCACCACTTCCAAACACCATGACCTAGAATCATAGACTGTACAACTAAAATGGAGTTTAGTCCATCCCCTGTACTTTATAGATGAAAGACTGAGCCTGTAGCTACAGAAGTTGGCTGATGACATCGCCAGATAGCACCAAGTATTTGCATACATGCATATGTCTGTGTGTAACACACGCTTATACAGCACTTACCAGACACCAGAGCCAGTCTGAGCCATTTACAAACCTTGACTTTTGTCAAGATGAGGAAACTGAGACACCAAGAAATTAAATATCTTGCCCAGGATCACATACCTTGCAGGTGGCAAAGCAGGGATTGAAGCCAGGCAGCCTGGTTCCCAAGTTGGTGCTCTTAACCACTATGCGCTCTCTTTCATGGATGTCAAATGATCAGTTACATGTCATCAAAAAAAGAAGCCTGTTCTAGCAGCTGAATAAACTGCCTCAATACTGGCTAAGCTTACTCTCCATCATCAATCAGCATATCTTGGGTTCCAAGTCGTTCTCACACTGGACGCATAAGCATTCTCTCCAGATATTCACTCATAGAGTCAAGGGATGCTTTATCTGGATGTGAATTTCTAAATAAGGAAAAATACAAAATCTCACTCCCTTGCCCTCAGGGAAACAAAAACTGAACCAGAAGGTTACAGCAGATTTTTGAAAATCATGACACTCTGTCTGCTCCATTCACAATATGTTTCCATAAGCTCCCTTCTGTCCCACTAGTGGAATATGAGCATTTCTGCGGCTGGGATGCAGAGTAAACACCTTTGCGTTTAACAGATTGGTTCTGTTTCCTCTGTTTGCCTGTGGCTGCCTTTTGCTTTTCAAGAGCTCTGGGATTGAGACATCATGCCAGGCACCTGAGGCAAGGCAGGCAATAAATGTAAATTGTAGTCCTCTATCTTTGGGGCCTGCCCTTGTCTAGACCTTCTCAAACCTGTCACACAATGGCTTTCCCACAAACAGCTCTCTACAGCCAGTGGGACCCTGAGAAGAATGACCCTATTATCAGCTAGTAAGAACACAAGGAAACTCAATGAGTCCACAGCGCCAGTGCCAGTGCGAGAGGCCCTTAGCACCTGCAATCCAAACACCATCATCTACTTAGATTTTCATTATATCACCAACTACAGCATCAGAGATATTTATTTCCAGTAACATGACAACAAAAGCACACCAGAGAAATATGTTTCTATGACTTGCCTCTTGCCTTAATGAATTTTTGCTTGTAAAGGTGTAAAGAAAAAGACATTAATATTGTCTTCCCCTAAGACACAGTCCAACCGATTTGACAGGAACAACTATTTACGCTGTGGGAGCATTTACCGGCCCTGAAAAGTCTGAAGTGGTTTGAAGTGATTTTGAAGGAGTTTTGAGAGACATAGGGCAAAGACCCTGAAGGGTATTAAAGGAAGCAGATGTCAGGTATGGAATCATCTGTTTCTACCCACCCACCCAAGAAGTCAGAAAAGACTCTGATGTTTTATTTCCAAGAATCTATTTCCCATTTATTTTCAAGAGGGCCCAATTAAAAGTAGAAAAATCACCCAGCGCATATGGTGTAAGATTTAAAGTACTGAGAAAAATCTGAAACAAGTTAAAGATGAATCTATAAGATAATGTAGAGGTGCTATAGACGGAAGGTCGGCATGCCTCCCCCAAAATTCATAGGTTGAAATTCTAACCCCCAATGTGATGGAACAGGCCAAGCAACCCAAATCGGAAAATCTGAAATCTGAAATGCTCCAAAATCTGCCACTTTTGAGTGCTCCCATGATGCCCAAAGGAAATGCTCATTGCAACATTTCAGATTTCTCATTTTCAAATTTAGGGTACTCAACTGGTAAATATGTATAATGCAAATATTCCAAAATCAGAAACATTTCTGGTCCCAAGCATTTGGGTAAGGGATACTGTAATAGGAGGTGGGGCCTTTCGTAGCAATTAGACTCCGCCCTCACGACTGGGATTAGTACCCTCATAAAAGAGACCTCAGAGAGCTCCCTCACCCCACCCCCATGTGGGGTTACAGTGAGAAGGTACATACCATCTATGAACCAGGAAGGGGGCCTCATTAGACACCAAATTGGCCAGCATCTTGCTCTTAGAGTCAGCATCCAAAAGAGTGAGAAATGAATTTTTGTTGTTCATATGCCCCCTAGTTTGTAGTATTTCATTAGGGAAGCCCAAACTGACTAATACAAGGAGTCTCACAGAGAAGCAGTAAGAGTAAAAAATTGTTTATCAAGTATATCAAATGCCTTCCTTGTTAGCATATTACAGGTTTGGATCTTCCTTAAAGCCTGTGGGTTGTCTGTAAATATGATTCAGGGTTTTATTTTATTTTCTTTTCAAATTATTATTCATATTTTTTCCTTTTTATTTTTTATTTTATTTTATTTATTTATTTTTTTTTTTGAAGTGAGGTCTCGCCATGTTGCCCGGGCTGGTCTCAAACTCCTAGGCTCAAGCAATCCTCCTGCCTCAGCCTCCTGAGTGGCTACAAGTACAGGCATGAGCCACCATCCCGGCTTATCATTCATATTTCAATTAGTCATTTCAACCACAGCACTGTTCACATGTTCAATGATCCCTTGCTTACTCAAGGAAGCTGCCCCAGGCTCTTCTTTGCACAGGGATGAACACCAAATGGGGGATTAACACAAGCAAGGACCAGCTGACGCAGCCCACAAAACTCTGTCCAATCAGAAGGTCGTGCTTAGCAAAGCCAGTCAGACTGGCTCCCTTCAGACTTTGGACTGGGGAAGCTGAGTGGTCTGGCCAGTGATAGCCACTGGAGTAACCTGGTTCCTTGGCTTTTCTTTGTTCAATGCATGTATATGCTTAAAATAAAGCTTTATTTTTTAAATCTAGTTTACATCTCAACTCCCTGTAACCCAAAGACCCAAAGGAACACAATATTAAATAAATTCAATGGCGTGTCTATTAACTGGGACAGTCCTGGATTTTATATTCTGACTGTTCTGATAACATCTCGACCCTGTCCTTCATTTACATATTTCATCTTCTATCACGTTCCACTCATTATCTACATCTTTTTCTCCACTTTCCTCCTCTGTCTCTCACATATCCTTTCTTTTTCCTCTCTTTTATACCTATTCTAATTCCACTTTCTAGGGGCAATGTCATGGTAAGGGCTATTCCCTCCTCTTTTTCTTCTTCTAATTTTATCTCGTTTTCCTAACTAGGCCCCACAAAGTCAATACTTCATCCTCACCTCATGTACACTTCAGGCAAGCACTCCCATTGAGGATTAAAATTTAATAAATGTATACCTTAGACAAATACTGGATAGTTCTAAACTCTGGCTCTTTCAAGAAAGCCATATTGGCTCAATGTTACAACAAAATACTAAATGTGGTTTTCCATAGTCAGTACAATTCTACAAATATTTATATCAAGATGATACCAATACGTTCACCAGGAAGCACCAAACTGGATGAGACAGGGCCCCAACCACTAGTCTGCCTACCATCTGGGAGGAAGAAGGAACATAGAGTAATGATTACCATGCCAGGCAGAATATGACTACACTGCTAAGATGAGGAGGCACAGAAGGACACAAGGTTCAGCCAGGACTTTTACTGCATCAGAGTGACAACTCCAACATGTGGACACATTTCACATACCGTGCCCCAGGTATCACACCTCAAGTGAACTCTTCTTCATACACACATGGTAAGGCAAGCATCATTGTTGACACTTTTGAGAATATGCCAAAAAGGGCACCAAGAAGAATCTCAGCAGCATTCTAAACATAACCATGACATGGTACCCAGGACAAATTTCAGAATAGATGATCTTTAGCTTCAAACATTTTCTTTTCTTTCTTCTCTCCCTCTGTACTTCAATGGTTGCATTCTTTTTCAATCTGTTCTCTTCTCCTATTCTCTTTTTACATGTCTTTTGGAATAAAGGTTCTCAGTTCTATTCATGTTCAACTTGCTGTCTGGATCCCCAAATCGAGGGCAAGGCCCTTCCCAGGCACCCATCCCCCCTTGCCTGTTCCAAGCCTGTCTTCCCCAAGAGTCCCATTCCACCATATTTTAGCCACATATTGGGCAATGTCATTATCTGTTCAAATAATCTACAGCGAGGTGCAAATGACTGACGAATTTTACCCTCGCAAATGTATTTGCTTTTTTAACGACAACTCACGTAAGTCAGAATATTTCAAATTGATCGGAATATTTTAGATAAAAACCTTCAAAATCATACCTGATTTCTGCCTCACTTCAGTTCTCCCCAGTTTACCAGCACTGCCCCCAACTCCACTGGCACTCACACTCTCACACACATCTCTGTGCCAGAGCGCTACCAGGAGAATCTCTACCCTCATCTGAGGAAACTGGTCTCCGACCCTAAAAACAGGTCACCAAAAAACCTAATTAAACATAACTAGTGTTACGTAAGCTCCTGTGTCATTTCTAAGTAAAAATTAAAATTCAGCATAACTAGAATTTTGTGACCTCCTGTTATTGCATAAGAAGTTACCTTGGGCTGGGTGTGGTAACTCATGCCTGTAATCCCAACCTCTGAGAGGCTGAGGCAGAAGGATAGCTTGCACCCAGGAGTTCAAGACCAGCCTGGGCAACATAAGAAGACCCACATCACTACAAAAAGACACTACAGAGAAATTTAAAAAATTAATCAGGTGTGGTGGTGTATGTCTGTAGTCCCTGCTACTCAGGAGGCTGAGGTGGGAGGATAACTTGAGCTCAGGAGGTGCAGGCTGCAGTGAGCCAAGATCAGGCCACTGCACTCCAGCCTGGGTGACAGAGCAAGATCCTGTCTCAAACACACACACACACACACACTTACCTCAAAACTTGGTTGTTTAAAACAATAATAAGCCTTGATAATCTCACAGTTTTTGTGGGTCAGGAATTTGAGAGTGTCTGAGCTGGGTGGTTCTAGCCCAAGGTCTCTCCTGAGATTTCAGTCAGGTTCTCAGCCAGGACCACAGTCATCTAAAGTCCTCTGAAGATGTGACTTGACGCAGGCCCGCTCACAGGGTTAGTCAGTTGGGGCCAGCTGTCCCAGGAGGCTTCAGCTCCTCAGTCACCCACCTCCCTGTAGGGTTTCTTCAGTGTCCTGATGCCATGGCAGCCAGCTTCCCTCAGGGGAGGGAATCCAAGCGAGAGCAGGCAGAAGCAGCAATGTCTCTGAGGACCTGGACTCAGAAATGGCTCAGTTGTGATTTCTGCCACATTTTCTTATTTAGAAGTGAGTCACAAAGTCCATTCACATTCAGGGAAGGCAGCAAAGGGATTAGGTGTTATCTTTTGAGGCTGGGTGAGGTGGCTCACACCTGTAATCCCAGCACTTTGGGAGGCCAGGGCCGGCGGATCACCTGAGGTCGGGAGTTCGAGACCATCCTGGCCAACATAGTGAAACCCTGCCTCTACTACAAATACAAAAAAATTAGCCGGCCATGGTGGTGCGCACCTGTAGTCCCAACTACTCGGGAGGCTGAGGTGGGAGAATCGCTTGAACCTGGGAGGCAGAGGCTGCAGTGAGCCAAAATCGCACCACTGCTCTCCAGCCTGGTGGACTTTATCTTTGGATAAGCAAGACTATCAAAGAATTTTTGGACATATTTTTAAACCACTATAGCTCCCATACCTTCTTCTTTGGTCTCTGTCTCTACCCATGTTCATTAAATCATATACCATACTGAGTAAATACTCTATTGAATAAATATTTTTAAAACATTAAATTCCTAAATTTTAAATATCTCCATAAGCAACATACGGTTTTCAATTCTTTGTCACTAATCCCTTTCTCCAATTTTCCATAAACTTTCTCCACTCCAAATTACACAGTATTATTCCAAAATAAATCTCCTGAGTAATTTGAGGTTCTATTGTATAGCATTTCTGCTCCTGAATTGGCATCCACAAAATCAATTTTAATTCATTTGTACGTAGCTAAGTAAAATATTTTATGAGACATTGGATCAAACATCTGTTCTATTTCTTTTGACTACTACTTCAGTAATTGAATTATTTTTGGAAAAAGCAATCAAATTAGTTTCTCATAATTGTAGACTGTTATTGTTCATATTTCACGTCCGTTACAACACTTAAATGAGAGTGTTTTTTTTTTTTTTCTACAAAGCACTTGTTTGATTATTTTACTAGAAGTTAAAGCAATCTTATTTACCCAAGTGACCTACTTCATAATTGAAGTCTGTTTCTTTGGAACAATGACAAACAAAGAGTGTTTATCTTATTGTTCCAAAACTCAAGGTGTATTTCCTTCTAGTTTATTGATTTGTGCTGCTGAGAAACCATGTCAGGCATGCACAAGATATGTTAGTTTAAGTGAGGCAAGAGTCCACCAAGCAAAAACTATGCAGGCAAACACAGAAATCACCATTTCCTCTCTGCAAGCCTGTAAACTGGGTCACCAGGATAGCAAAAGTCAGTCAATTCATCTAATTAGGTCAAACCACCTTCTATTTCCATGAAAAAGGAATTAGACAAGTTGCTTAATTCATTTACCTATTCAACATTTATCGTATGCCTGCAGTGTACCCACAGCTAGATTAAGATTTTAAATGCCCTAAATTCTGAAAGGATCATGATTACCATGCTATTATCAAAATAAAACTAGTACTCATATCCAATGCAGCTAAGTAAGCTCCTGTTGAGTCAGGAGGTTCTCCTGCCGATGGATTCGTGGTCTCGCTAACTTCAAAGAATGAAGCTGGTGACCCTCGCGGTGTTACAACTCAAAAAGAGTCCACGGATCACGAGGTCAGAAGATCGAGACCATCCCGGCTAACACGGTGAAACCCCGTCTCTACTAAAAAAAAAACCACACAAAAAATTAGCCAGACATGGTGGCGGGCGCCTGTAGTACCAGCTACTCGGGAGGCTGAGGCAGGAGAATGGCGTGAACCCAGGAGACGGAGCTCGCAGTGAGTGGAGATCGCGCCCCTGCACTCCAGCCTGGGCAACAGAGCGAGACTCTGTCTCCAAAAAAAAAAAAAAAAAGTCCACGGACCAGGAGAGTGAGCAGCAGCGCAGTTTATTGAACACAGCTAAAGGAAGGCTTCCCGGTGGTGGAAGGGGACCTGGAAGGGGACCCAGAAGGGTTACTGTTGCTGGCTCCGGTGGCTAGGGCTTATATCCCTGTGTTACCCCCTCCCCTTTCTTTTTGTCCACTGAGAGTGGCTCTTTTTTCAGTTCTCCCTTGGAATGGTTAATTTTGAATCCTTCACTCAATTGGTTAAGAACTCAAATCCCTGAGTCACAGGGGTCTTTTGCAAAAGTCCCTGAACTGGCCCAGGAAGTCCCGCCAACTCCACCCCTCACTGTGAAGCCTGATCTTCCTGCAGATATCAGCTATTAACTGTGAGCAAAATAAAATAAAGACCTGAAGGCACTGGAGAGTGTAAATAAGCAGGCAAATTCTGGAGGGAAGACAGAAAATTGGAAGAAAAAACCAGCAGCAGACAGGACATGTTTACAATTTTTATGACTTTTAATGAGACCAGCATAAAGGTGATGCCAGGTGAAGTGACTAAAACTTTGACATAAAAAGCCACACATTTCTGACATATTTCTGGCCAGACAAAAAACAATACAGAATTCATAACAATCATAGGTACTACAAAGAGAGGGGTCACATCTCAAAGAGAATGAGAGAGTGAGAGCACCATGTTATATACTGAATCTCTGCAAAAATCTCAGCTGCCTGATGAATGCAGGCAGGAAACAGATTCACAGCAGGGCAACTAAGCTAAAACAATTGAAATATGATTGAACTACTACCGAAAAGAGAGTTTTGATTCCAAGCAAGTAAATTGTCTTATAAAACTCTCCTAATAGAAATATAGCAGACTTGAGAGTTTCTACAAAATAATTTTCCCAATGCCTAGAAGAAAATCTAGAATTAATCAACATACAAGAAGAAATACATAACACATTCCTACAAGAAAATACAACCAACCAATACCATTGGTGAGGTGATCTGAATGTTGTAATTAGCAGACAAGAATTTTTAAAAAGCTGTTATAATTATGCTCAAGAAAGCAAAGGAATGCATGCTCAAAATTATAGAAAATTTCCAGAGAAATGTAATACAAAATACCTAATGGAAATTCTAAAACCAAAACACAATTTCTGAAATTAAAAGTTTATTGGAGTGGGACACGGTGGTTCACCCCTGTAATCCCAGCACTTTGGGAGGCCAAGGCAGGTGGATCAGTTGAGGTCAGGGGTTCGAGACCAGACTGTTCAACATGGCAATATCCTGTCTCTACTAAAAATACAAAATTATCTGGGCATGGTGGCACACACATGTAGTCCCAGCTATTCTGGAGGCTGAGGCAGGAGAATTTATTGAACCTGGGAGGCAGAGGTTGCAGTGAGCCAAGATCATGCCACTGCACTCCAGCCTGGATGACAAAACAAGACTCCCATCTCAAAAAATAAATAATTTAATTGGGCCAGGCAAAGTGGCTCATGCCTATAATCCCAGCACTTTGGGAGGCCAAGAAGGGAGGATCTCTTGAGTCCAAGAGTTTGAGACCAACCTATGCAAAATTGTGAGACTTCATCTCTACAAAATATGTTAAAACATTAGCCAGGCATGGTGGCATGTACCTGTAGTCCCAGCTACTATGGAGGCTGAGGCATGAGAATCCCTTGAGCCCAGGAGGTACAGGCTACAGTGAGCTACGATCATGCTACTGCACTCCAGCCTGGACAACAGAGTAAAACCCAGTCTCAGGGAAAAAAAAAAAAAGTTTAGTGTATTGGCTTAATAACAGACTGGAAATGATGGAGAAGAGAATCAGCAACTTGAAGACAAATCAATATAGATATATAGAACATGAGAAAAAAAGATTTTTTTAAGTGAACAGTTCAAGGACCTGAGGGCAATATTAAATGTCTGACAGACATGAATACAATTCAAGAAAGAGTGGTACGTCAGGATGAGGTATACAATTTATTGAAGTAACAGTGCCCCAAGACTTCTTAAATTAGATTTTAAAAACATAAATTTTCATATTCAGGAAGCTCAGTAAAAGCCAAGCAGGATATGGGCAAAGAAACTGTAGCTGGGTCCATCATAGTCAAACTACTAATAACTAGAGTTAATGGAACTTCTTGAAAGCAGTCAAAAGAAAATGATGTGTCACATACAGGAAAACACAGATTCAAAATTTATCAACAGAAATTGTAACAATACAAGAAACATTATCTTTTATTTCTTTTTTGGTTGCAAATTTTCAGCTTATCAGAAGAGCTTTATTATTTCCATTGATCCCATTTATAAGAGAAAAATGTTTCACAATTAAAATGATAAAATACATTTAAACTACAAAGTACCATTTTTATGTATTTTATATGTTAGGGTTCTAAATACACATGTTAAATATAATTTGTTTTTTAAATTTTAGATTCTTGGGGTATGTGTGCAGGTTTGTTACATGGGTATATCTCGTGATGCTGAGGTTGGGGCTTCAAATGATCCCTAAATTCGACCAAAGAGTGAACATTGTGTCCAACGGGCAGTTTTTCGACCTGTCCCCCACTGCTTCCCCAGTATTGAAATCCCCAGTGTTTATTGTTCTCATCTTTGTGTCCATATGTACCCAATGTTTAGCTCCCATTTATAAATGAGAACATGCAGTAGTATTTGGTTTTCTGTTTCTGTGTTAATTCACTTCGGATAATGGCCTCTAGCTGCATCCATGTGGCTGCAAAGGACATGATTTCATTCTTCTTTATGGCTGTGTAGCATTCCACGGTGTATAAGTACCACATGTTCTTTACCCAATCCATCACTGACGGGCACCTGGGTTGATTCTATGTCTTCACTATTGTGAATAGTGCCGCAATAAACATGCAAGTGCAGGTATCTTTTTGGTAGAACAATTTATTTTCCTTTGGGAATATACCGAGTAATAGGATTGCTCGTCAAATGATAATTCCATATTTAGTTCTTTGAGCTATTTTCAAACTGCTTTCCACAGTGGCTGAACTAATTTGCATTCCCATGAACAGTGTATAAGCATTCCGTTTTCTCAATCTTGCCAACATCTGTTATTTGCTAGCTTTTTAGTAATAGCCATTCTGCCTGGTATAAGAGGGTATCTCATTGTGGTTTTGATTTGCATTTCTCTGATGATTAGTGATGCTGAACATATTACATATGTTTTTGGCCACTTGTATGCCTTCTTTTGAGAAGTGTTTATTCATGTCCTTTGCCGACTTTTTAATGGAGTCATTTGTGTTTTCTTGTTAAGTTGCTTTTAGATTCTGAATATTAGTTGTTGGATGCATAGTTTTGCAAACATTTTTTTCCATTCTATAGGTTGTCTATTTACTCTGTTAATAGTTCCTTTTGATATGCAGCAGCTTTGTAGTTTAATTTAGTACCAATTGTCAATTTTTGTCTTTATTGCATTTGCTTTTGAGGGTTTAGTCATAATTTCTTTGCCTAGGCCAGTGTCCAGAAAAGTATTTTCCCAGGTTTACTTCTAGGACTTTTATAGTTTGAGATCTTAACACTTAAGTCTTCAATCCATCTTGAGTTAATTTTTGTATATGGCAAAAGGTGGGGGTCCACTTTCATTCTTCTGCATATGGCTAGCCAGTTTTCCCTACAACATTTATTGAAGAAGGTATTTTTTCACCATAGTTTATTTTTTTCAACTTTGTAGAAGACAAAGTTGGTTTTAGATGCATATCTTTATTTCAGGGGTTTTATTCTGTCTCATTGGTTTATGTGTCTATTTTTGAACCAGTACCATGATATTTTGGTTACTGTAGCCTTGTGATATAGTTTGAAGTTGAGTGGTGTGATGCCTTTGGCTTTATTCTTTTTGCTTAGGACTGACTTGGCTATTTAGGCTCTTTTCTGGTTCCATATGAATTTTAGAATTTTTTTTAATTCTGTGAAAAATGACAGTGATGCCAGGTGCAGTGGCTCACTCTTGTAATCCCAGCACTTTGGGAGGCTGAGGTAGGCAGATCACTTGAGGTCAAGAGTTCAAGACCAGCTTGGCCAACTTGGTGAAAACCTGTCTCTACTAAAAATACAAAAATTAGCTGGGCATCGTGGTGTGTGCATGTAATCCCAGCTACTCAGGAGGCAGAGGCAAGAGAATCGCTTGAACCCTGGAGGTGGAGGTTGCAGTAAGCCAAGGTCGCACCACTGTCCTCCAGCCTGGGTGACAGAGTGAGACTCTGCCTCAAAAAACAACAACAGGCTGGGCGCAGTGGCTCACGCCTGTAATCCTAGCACTTTGGGAGGCTAAGGCAGGTGGATTGCCCGAGCTCAGGAGTTCCAGACAAGCCTGAGGAACACGGTGAAACCCCGTCTCTACTAAAAATACAAAAAAGTAGCCAGGCGTGGCAAGCGTGCGCTTGTAATCCCAGCTACTAGGGAGGCTGAGACAGGAGAATCGCTTAAACCCGGGAGGCGGAGGTTGCAGTGAGCTGAGATCGTGCCATTGCATTCCAACCTGGGCAACAGAGTGAGACTCCATCTCAAAAAAAAGAAAAGAAAAAGAAAAATGACAGCGGTAATTTAATAGGAATAGCATTGAATCTGTAGATTGCTTTGGGCACTATGAACATTTTCATGGTATTAATTCTTCCAATTTATGAGCATTGAATGCTTTCTCATTCGTGTTGTCTGTGATTTCTTTCAGCAGTGTTTTATAGTTCTCCTTTAGAGATCTTTCATGTAATAAAATATTTTGTTGTGGTGACTACTGTAAATGGGATTGAATTCTTTGTTTGTTTGTTTGTTGAGACAGGGTTTCACTCTGTGGCCCAGGCTAGAGCTCAGTGGTGCAATCATAGCTCACCATAACCTGAAATCCTAGGCCCACGCAATCCTCCTACCTCAGACTCCCAAATAGCTGGGACAACAGGCATGTACCACCATGCCAGGCTAATAATTTTTATTTTTCATAGAGATGAGTTCTCCCTATGTTGCCCAAGCTGGTCTCAAACTCCTGGCCTCAAGCAATCCTACTACCTCAACTTCCCAGAGTCCTGGAATTAAAGGCAGGAGCCACCATGCTCAACTGGGATTGAATTCTTGATTTGTTTCTTAGCTTGAACATTGTTGGTGTATAAAAATGCTACTGATTTTTGTACACTGATTTTGTATCCTGAGACTTTGTTGAAGTCATGTATTAGATCTAGGAGACTTTTGACACAATCTTTAGGGTTTTCTAGGTATAGCATCATATTGTGAGTGAAGAGAGATAATTTGATTTCCTCTTTTTCCTGTTTGGGTGCCTTTCTTTCTTTCTCTTGCCTAATTGCTCTGGCTAGGTCTACACCAGTACTACACCGAATAGGATAAGAAACATTATATTTTAAATGCTGACAGAAAAACTCTCTCCAGTAAGAATTGTATGTCGAGTAAAAATATTCTTCAAATATGAAGATGACATAAGGACATTTTCATCTGTTAAAAAAAGTATTAAGAGAATGTGTCACCAGTAGAGTCACTCTACAAGAAATGCTTCAAAATTTCATTCAGCCCAAGCGCAAATGATACAAGACTAAAACCTGGATCTTCAGGAAAGACGAAAGGACATCAGAAATGGCAACTCTCTAGGTAAATATAAAGGCCTACCCTTGTATAGGCTTGCATAACCAAAACCCCTGTAAAGGTATAGAACATTATCATTACCCCAGAAAATTTCATCATGCCCTTTTGTGTCAATCCCCCTTCCAGGAGGAAGCCAGTGTTCTGGGGTTTACCCACAACAGAGTAGTTTTGCTGATTAGAAAGAGGATAAAATTGGCCGGGCACAGTGGCTCACATCTGTAATCCCAGCACTTTGATAGGCCAAGGCGGGAGGATCACCTGAGGTCAAGAGTTTGAGACCAGCCTAGCCAATATGATGAAATCCCATTTCTACTAAAAAAAAGATACAAAAATCAGCTGGGTGTGGTGGCGGGCACCTGTAGTCCCAGCTACTCAGGAGGCTGAGGCAGGATAATTGCTTGAAGCTGGGAGGTGGAGGTTGCAGTGAGCCAAGATCACACCACTGCACTCCAGCCTGGAGAGTAAGATCCATCTCAAAAAAGAAAAAAGAAAGAAAGAGGATAAAATTTATGAGGAAATAAAAACCTTTAAAAATAGTGGGTTTGGGGAACAAGAAAGCTCTCCCGTGATTCATTGACAACTACTGCAGTTAAAACAACTAAACCAGGAGATCTAGTGGATGCAGGCATTAATAACAAAAGTTGTAATTTGAAAGCCATAACAATTTAACCCTGCAGGACTGAACAAAGCAGCTGCTGCTAGCACAAAAACTAACTACTATGAAATAATGCTTGATCTCTACTTCACTCTTTAAAGCAAAATTTCATTTAGATCTAGATTTAAATCTAGAGAACACCACAGACATCATAGAATAAAATAACTACTATCATCTAGCACAATCCATAGCACATTTTCAAGACTAAAATGGGTAATAATAATGCCTCACACCATTTTTAAGAAATATTCCAGTATTTTACATCCCTCTTCTTCCTAGAATGTTCCCTCTGCTGTCTCAGCAAGGTTTTTACTGGTTACCAATGATTGCAGACTTTATTTGCTGAAATAATAGGGACTGTCTCTAAACTCCAGAGATGACAACCTAACATATGAATTGAAACTGCAAAGAAACTGCCAACGTTGACCAGAGTGGCTTCAGCCTCACCATCCTCATTAACAGGGGGACTGCTACATATTTTAGCTATTGAAGTATCTGGAGTCACAACAGATTGTTAGTTAAAACGCTGCAAACGTTCATTTTTTTTTTTTCATGTAATCAGTAATTCTGATGAGGCTCCCCTAAGGAAAGAAACCACATTAGAGGTAAAAACAAAAAGAGTGGAGGCATTTTTTTTTTTTTTTTTTTTTTTTTTACTTAGAAGAAGCTTCATTTCTGAGAACTGCCTTTGCTTGCTGAGAATCCTCAATTCTGAGCCTCCCTATCCATCTCCTTGATGAATGTCTTTGGTCTTCCCTTCCCCATTTCTCATTCTGGAATATTGAATAATGCAGTGTAATGAAAAGAATATTTCAGATGGACCCCGGTCTTTCTTCTCCCAACCAAACTTAATATTATGCCATTCTTTTTATCCTTCCAATTTGTGCAACAACAAAAATAAAATCAAAGTTCTGTTTCAGTAACTCACAAAAAGGTAGACCCAGCTCCAGGTATCTTGTTTTCTTTCGATAAGACTGTTCTCTATTCAGTCGTTCATTGATGGGCATTTGGGTTGATTCCATGTCTTTGCTATTGTGACTAGTGCTGCAATGAACACATGCATGCATGTCTCTTTATAACACAATGATTTTTATGCCTTTTGGTATATTCCCAGTGATGGGATTGCTGTGTCAAATGGTATTTCTAGTTCTAGCTCTTTGAGGAATCGCCACACTGCCTCCACAATGATTGAACTAATTTATATTCCCACCAACTGATAAGCTGGATAAAGAACATGTGGTACATACACATCATGGAACACTATGCAGCCATAAAAAGGAATAACATCATGTCCTTTGCAGGGACATGGATGGAGCTAGAAGCCATTATCCTCAGCAAATTAACACAGGAATAGAAAACCAAACACCGCATATTCTCACTTATAAGTGGGAGGTGAACAATGAGAACATATGGACACAGAGAGGGGAACGACACACATTGGGGCCTGTGGGGCAGGGGAGGGAGAGCATCGGGAAAAATAGCTGATGCATGCTGGGCTTAATACCTAGGGGATGGGATGATCAGTGCAGTAAACCACCATGACACACGTTTACCTAGGTAACAAACCTGCACATCCTGCACATGTGCCCCGGAACTTCAAATAAAAATTTAAAAAGACTGTTTCTGAAATTATTTTGAAATTAGCAAGATAAAGAACATATACATTTTATGTGAACTGCTTTAAAAAATAAGTTACAACAAACCTCACTTGTGAGTGTGATAAATCAAGTTGTACTACCACAGGCACCCTCTGGAATTAATTTTATCATTTGTAAAACACAGTAAGACACTGCTTCCCACCTGCACCTCCTGAAATTCCTCGAGCTGTTAACCATCAAGCCAGCCTGTGTTTCGGCAGTTTTGTATTTGTCGTTTTACTATTCAACTTCAGGAAACTGTCTGAGAAAGACCGGGTGCAGCCTCTCTCCTGCACATTCTCAGAGCAAGAGAATCCTCACCATTCGCCATTCATGTCACCTTGATGGTTCCTCCCTCTTCCCTTGACTGGTGGCATTTCTTAGATGCTTTGTTAGAGGAAGGACGTTAAGCCTATGCACTAATTGCTTTAGAATTTTAAGATAAGAATCCTGCTCCAGCTGTGCGGATTCATAGAGCACAGTGTACACTGTCCCCAGGACACAGCTCAGAGGCATATCTGGGTCACGGGCTGCATTTATAACAATCAGTTATTCAATCCTGGTCTTGATTTGCTCCCTGGTGAACTCAGCTCAAAAGTAAACTTAAAATCCCTTTACATTCCTTTACTTAGATAAGAGTGAGCAGATCTTTGCCTTAAGACTGTTGTATCTTTTGCACTGTTAGTTCCTGAGGAACTGTTTCCAGCTGACAGTGTTAAGACTAGAGACTAGTTATGATTCTACAGATGGATATTCTTCCCTAAAGACCCTTTAGACTGAGCTCAGGAGGTTGAGGCTGCAGTAGCCTTGATCACACCACTGCACTCCAGCATGTGTGACAGAGCGTGACCTTGTCAAAAAACAAAAAAAGACAAAAAAACAAAAAAATTTTTACACTGCATGTTAAGGGCAGTAACCAAAACAGCAGCAAATTCTCCTAGTTTACCAAGGTTAAGGAAAGTGAAATGGAGCAGCCAAAAAGGTCTGGTTGACTGTCACACACAAATTAGTAAAAGGAAGTTTACCCTAAGTCTTTGGTCCAGAAGCCAATGGTACACATGGTCACAGGTTATGTTTTTTACCCAGGGCTGGCTTCATCAATGGTCACACCAGATCCTATACTCAGAAGTGCCCCCACAACTTGGTTTAATGTTCTGCTGTTGCTGTCTTAAATTCTGCATATTTTTAAATAAGGGCTCTGCATTTGCATTTTGCACTGGGTCCCACAGATTGTACAGTCAGTCTATTGTCAGTTCCTTTCTCTTTACAAACGTCATGAAGCAGGAAAAAAGAAAATGAGAAGCCAGCTGAAGTTGAAGTGGCTGAGGATCAAGTATGGCTCTGGGGGCTCCATAAGATTTCTCTCTTCATTCCCAGCCTTCTTCACCAGCCTGAGCCATTCAGCACGTTTTAAAAGTATGCCCTCTGACTCCTCAATTACTATGTTCTCTGATTTCAAATAAGAAGCTAAGCAATCATAAAACATATACTCATGCCTTTTTTCATGCTCACTGGAAAGATCCATCATATAGAATAAAGCTACAGGTGAGGAATCTGCTACCACATAACCTTGAGAGAGGTTAAGGAAGAGTAACTCTAAAGGAGTGAAAGTGACTCTGGAAGAAATTAAAAGAAACCTTAAACACTCATGAAGAAGTAAAATCAGTAATAGGATGACATCCCCCAGAAAATTGTCAAGTTCCCCTAGTCTGGGCAGAATCAGCCCCAGAGTTCCATGATACAGAATCATGACAAAGGGGTACAAGATTCAAAGACCCACACGGTGTCTCAGAAGACAGCCACAACGGGCAGGGCATGGTGGCTCACATGTGTAATCCCAGCACTTTGGGAAGCCGAGGTTGGCAGTTCACCTGAGGTCAGGAGTTTGAGACCAGCCTGGCCAACATGGAGAAGCCCTGTCTCTACTAAAAATATAAAAATGAGCCGGGCATGGTGGTGCATGCCTGTAATCCCAGCTACTCAGGAGGCTGAAGAAGGAGAATCGCTTGAACCTGGGAGGTGGAGGTTGCAGTGAGCTGAGATTGCACCATTGCACTCCAGTCTGGACGACAGAGCAAGATTCTGTCTCAAAAAAAAAAAAACCAAAACAAACAAAGAACACAGTCAAGACTGCAGCCTTAACAAATAAGAGGTTTGTCTTTTGTCAGCAGAGAAAAGAGATAGCAATTTAGCAAGTGCAGTTCTGGTTTTTCTAAGACTCAGCACTTGCCACACAAAAGAGTGAGTCTAGGGGAGAAGAGAGAGAGAGTTATTGATTCCTAGGAAGAATATTCAGTGTGTGTGTTGGGTAGGTATGGAGATTGGTGAGGGAAGCTGAAATGCACATCCGCCCTGGAGGATAAAGTTAGTTTGATATATGTTATGTGGTATATTCTCTTAATTAGCCTTCTTAATTAAACTTTATGGCAAAAGCACTTGTCTTTTGTTTCAGATATCCCCAGGAGTGCTGGAAAAGGGAAGTGTACCACCAGGAATGATTCCATAAAAGTAATTACCTGAAGGAATTCATGAAGTAAATGTACTGATTCAGGTGTTACATATACTATTAGTCACATTTGAAAAATCTTGGTACAAACAAAATATTTTTATCCTCTGTGGTTAGTATCAGCTCTGAAGAAGTCATTTCAGTGCTGAAGTAACAAATGTAAGTGCTGCAACAGTGGAAAGAGTGGCAGACTAAGAATATCGATTCTGGATCTAATTCTACTTCTTCTATAACCTAACTACAGGACAGTGGCCAATCATTACCCATATTCAATTCCTCTATCAGAAAAGGAAATGCATAGATCAGTGGTTCTCAAAGTGTGATACCAAAACTAGCAACATCAGCATTACTTGGAAACCTATTAGAAACGCAAATTAGGGCCGGGTGCCGTGGCTCACGCCTGTAATCCCAGCACTTTGGGAGGTCGAGGCGGGCAGATCATGAGGTCAGGAGATCGAGACCATCCTGGCAAACATGGTGAAACCCTGTCTATACTAAAAAATACAAAAAAAATTAGCCGGGTGTGGTGGCGGGCACCTGTAGTCCCAGCTACTGGCGAGGCTGAGACGGGAGAATGGCGTGAACCCGGGAGGCGGAGCTTGCAGTGAGCTGAGATCGCGCCACTGCACTCCAGCCTGGGCGACAGAGCAAGACTCCATCTCAAAAAAAAAAAAAAAAAAATGCAAATTAGAGGCCAGAGGCCAGGCACGGTGGCTCACGCCTGTAATCCCAGCACTCTGAAAGGCCGAGGTGGGTGGATTACTTGAGCTCAGGAGTTTGAGACCAACCTGGCCAACATGGCAAAACCCCATCTCTACTAAAAATACAAAAAATTAGCCAGGGGCACCTGTAGTCCCAGCTACTTGGGAGGCTGAGGCAGGAGAATCACTTGAACCCAGGAGGCAGAGGTTGCAGTGAGCTGAGATCATGCCACTGCACTCCAGCCTGGGTGATAGAGTGGGAAGGGAAGGGAGAGAGGGAGAGAGGGAGAGACGAAGGGAGGGAGGGAGGGAGGGAGGGAGAGAGGGAGGGAGGGAGAGAGGGAGAAAGTATTAGATAAATTAGAGAGTGAGGTCAGCAAGATGGCAGAATAGGAGGTCATCTGCTTGTATCCCTTCAAGACAAGAATTGTGCATCCATCTATGGACAAAAGTTTCTTTGTGGGAGCCTTGGGGTTCAGATAGGAGGCTGTGGAACACCACTGAAGCCTAAGACCTAAGAGGGTGTTTTGAGAATGCGAACCCACACTCAGGTGACAGACCTGCTGGTTGTGCTCCCGGGTTCAAGCCCAGAAACCCCTGTTACCCAGTGGGTTTGGCTGTAGCCCCACCTGGCCTTCAGCTTTACCAAAATCATCTGCCAAGGAGTCTGGGAACAATCACATGTTAGTATCTTGGCAGAGAGGCTCATCTGCTCACTGACACTGATCTTGGCAATAGACCTGAAAGATGTCCTGTGGCTCAGCTTCCAGCCCCTCTCAGCTGTGGTCCCAGATTAGTACTGCTCACACAAGAATCTAGAGGAAGACTTGCCTATATCTCACAGCCTGGGAGCTACTCACCTGACAGACTCCCTGACAGGCTTGCCAGCCTCCATCCCACAACAGATCCTGAAGGGGGCCAGTCTCAGCTTTGCTCCCTCTTGCTGCAGTCAAAGGACTATCCCACCTATGCAGGGAACTGCTGGTAGATGTGAGCCTGTCTGAACCACTGAGGAAGGGTCACCAGCTCCCATCCCACAGCAGATTCTGAAGGAGCCAAGTCTCAGCTTGAACGCCTCTTGCAGTCTGAAGATTGTCCTACCTGTTCAGGGAACTGCTGGCAGTGCACCTATCTGGGCCTTCGGGACATTCGGGACAGTTTCCAAGCTTGGCCAGCTTTCCCACACAGCCCAGGTACCCTATTTGGGTCTTCCCCAAGTCCTATGGGCTGGGTCACCACTCAAACCTTGAAGCCCCCTTGTGAGACTCACAGCAAACCTGGGCTTCGGGTGCCCTCTAAGGCTGAAATAGCTGTAGCAGTAATGAGCTTAAGGAACACAAATCAGCCTACTTAGAACTTCTGGGCAGGCCTACTGAAGAAGGACAGGCACAAACAAAGCCAGACTATGAAGACCGGAATAAATACCTAATTATTCAATGCATAGACATCAGCACATGTCAACGAGAATCCACAATAAGCAGGAAAATATGACCTTACCAAAGGGGAAAATAAGGTAGTGATGACTGACTCTAAAGGAATAGAGGTGTGTGATCTGCCAGACAAGAAAATTAAAATAGCTGTATTTAAGGAAACTCAATGAACTATAAGGAAACACAGAGAAACAACCTAGAATTTATCAGAGATTTTTAACGAAGATTGTAGTAATAAAAAGCAAAATCAAACAGAAATCCCAGAGTTGAAAAATGCAACAAGTGAAATGAAAAATGCAATACAAAGCATCAGTAGAAGACTTGATCAAGCAGAAGAATCTATGAAGTAGAAGTAAAAATTCTCAAGCTCCATCCAAAAGCTACTGAGTCAAAAACTCTAGGGATACAGTCTAGAAACCTGTGTTTTAACAAGCCCTCCAAGAAATTCTGACACATGCTAAAATTTGAGAACCACTGAATGACATTATCTCTAACTCCCTTGATAGCTTAAAAATTCTACAGCATTATAATTATTATCACCATCATCAGTAATAGATATCAAGAGTTTTCTGTATCTCCCTCTCCTGTTCAAGGCACTTTCTATATAATAATCCATTTAGTTATCACAATACCCTGAGATGTAAACTCTATTGTTATGACATCTTGGTTAACAAGGAAACTGAGACATGAAAGGGTCATGCAGCTATAGTGGAAATGCACCACCAAATTCTCCTTCAAGAAATGACTTTTTCTTCCAGCTCTTTCCTTGGTTGCAGAGAACCACCTTGCTCAAGTGTGTAGCCTTTCCAGGGAAGCCTTTATCAAGTAATAAGGCTTTATATCAAGCTTTATTACTTGATAAGGTAATGAATCACAAAAGGGTTTAAAGGCCTAAACCGTGGGACAGCTCTGACAGGTGCATAAGCTCCAGAGTTCTCCACAGGATTGGCCAAGGCTTTGTCAGGCCTACATCACAGTTCAGTTTCACTGTCTTCACAATCCTGCTTTCTTCTCCTTCCTTTTACTTGTATTTATCCCTAAATATCCTGCACCAAACTACTCAGTGTCTGCTTCTGGAAAATCCACTTTACAACAGTAGCTGACTAAAAGTTAGAAGTCAGTAATTGGTAGAGCCAAGGTTCAAACCCTGGCAGATGGACTCTATACCTTAGGCTCTTAACTACTTATTATGTTGTTCTAGATCCTATCATCTGTCCCCCACTTGGACTTGGAAATTAATGACACAGCATTTGAACATGAGATCTCAGAAATAATTTAATTTTACAAATGAGAAAACTAAAGCTAGAGGAGATTTCCCCAGGTTGCCCCTGGTTTGTAAGCAAGCATTGACGTGGTCTGAGATGCTCTGACCCCTAGTGTTCTACTGTGTCAATACCTCCCACCTTAAGGAAAATAGTCACATACCAGTGAGATAAGGTTTTTGAGGTAAATTATAATTTCATTGGGGAACACTTGACACAAAGCCCAGCTTCAAACAATCTATTTCTAAATCTAAAAAGGTCAAGAATTGGTACTATGTTTCGCAGAGAGGCTACAGAGCAGAATAAAAAGGAAAGCAAAAATTTTCATCATAAAAATTAAACAAGCACTTCCCAAAGAACATAACGGCCTTTCCAAATCCTTGCAACACTTTTATTATGAAAGGTCAGAAATAATAGCTCCACAACTTTCCTGAAAGGTGGTGAACCTAGACCCCCAACTCCCTGACATGATTAGAAAGACCATGCCCCCACTCCTTCCTTTCAGGAAATCTTCAGATTGGCTAAGGTCACAGGTTTGTGAGTCCAGAAGGCTACGGTCCAAATCCCAGCTGTGCTCAGACACATTGTGTTATCTTAGAAAGTTCATTTCTCTGTTCTACTGTTTTCTCATCTGAGGACTAAGGACAATAATAATACCCATTTTATAGGAATCCATAATGATTGAAAGCAGTATTTCTCAGAGCCTGACACATGGTAAGTACTGAATAAATGTTAGAAGCTACCCTGGCACTTGCCATTGCAATTATTATTATTATTATTATTATTATTATTAAGTATGGTCATTTGCTTGAATCACATACCTCGAGTAGTATGGGAAGGAATATAACAAGCATCAGTGACTCTTCACACTGACTAAAGTGACTAGGTGACCTTTTGACCAAGAGGATATGACAGTGGTTCATTGTAAGCTATGAAGTCCCAGGGATTTTTTTATATATATAAGAATCCATCAGAATGACAGAAGGCAGTGAACCAGCTATGGAGAAATCCACCCAGTCAGATAACCACCTCACAATCACTCTCTTAAGCATCACAGGCCAGTTTTCTAGGAGCACTAGAACTCTACACCCAAGATTCACCAGATTATCATAGCAAATCCACAGAAGCGTCACTGCTTGCCAGGAAAAATCACTGTTCCAAGTTCTAACAGAAGATCAAGATCAAGGCTGGGAATTAT
Organism: Macaca nemestrina; assembly: GCF_043159975.1. Taxonomy (NCBI): domain Eukaryota; kingdom Metazoa; phylum Chordata; class Mammalia; order Primates; family Cercopithecidae; genus Macaca; species Macaca nemestrina. Next base: position 30,230,796 of record NC_092127.1, read on the forward strand.
GAGGCTTCCGACGTGCTCTATTGGAGGAAAATCTTACAAGGCCAAATGAACCACCCCTTGGCCCAACTAATTGCTCTTTTTCCTCCTTCCTACTGTCATAGATAATAGAGTAATTTTTCTATGAAAAAGATGGACATTACCATTATTTCTACAATTCCAAAAATAATAATAGCTATTATTACACAGCACTTACTACATGCTAGGCCAGTCCCAAGCATCTTACAATTCTGTCGTTTAATTTTAGATAACAATTCCATGAGAAGAGCTTTGTTGTCCTCTTGTACAAAGAAATGGAGTCCTTGACATCACTCACCTAGTAAATGTGAGGCCAGGACCCAAACCCCGTCTCTCACCATATACACATGCTCTTATTCTCCTTGCTAGCTTGTCTACCTAATGATGCATCTAACTCCTTCAGTACTTAGGTTAAAGATGAGTAGCTTTGCTGCTCCTTGTTACTCCATGACAGATAGTGCAAGGCAATAAAGTAAACAAGGTTACCCCGTCTACCCTGCTAATTTTGACTGTTGAGAGATGATTCTCCGTAGGGAGAATGAGAGAAAACCATGTTCCTGAGGCCCATAGGGGTCTGCATCAGAATCTGCATCTATTTTAGCTCTCATCTTGGGTTGCAACCAACAAAAATTAATTCTGGGTAGTTGAAGCCAAAAAAAAAAAAAAATCTGGGTAGTTGAAGTCAAAAAAGTAGTTAGAAAGATATTTGACAGCTTTCAGAATTAACAGGAAGACTGGCCAGGCACGGTGGCTCATGCCTGTAATCACAGCACTTTGGGAAGTCAAGGCGGGTGAATCACCCGAGGTCAGGAGTTCGAGATCAGTCTGGCCAACATGGTGAACTCCCGTCTCTACTAAAAATACAAAAAAAATAGCTGGTCATGGTGGTGGGTGCTTGAAATCCCAGCTACTTGGGAGGCTGAGGCAGGAGAATTGCTTGAACTGGGGAAGCGGAGGTTACAGTGAGCTGAGATAGTGCCACTGCACTCCAGCCTGGATGACAGAGGAAAACTGTCTCAAAAAATAATAAAAATATAATAATAATAAAAATTAACAAGAAGACTGAGAACTAGGCTCCAGTGTGGTAGGAACCATGGTGTCCCCAGAATTAAGGAAGCAAGCACAATATAATTTTATCATAGCCTGGGCAGACACCAGCATTGGGATAAATTCCAACTGGTTTTACACTCTTATCTTCTGTCCAAGATTAAGCTCAGGAGCATCTAATGTGCCCAGCTTGGGTCATATCCCTGCCCCTTTGTTATGGGAGGACAGGCACTTGATAATAAATTCACCTTTTCAAGTCCCATGGGACAAATGTAATTTCTTGGAGTGCTGGTGGAAAGGGAAAGAGATGCTGAAGAATAAAAAAAAAAAGGCCGGGCGCGGTGGCTCAAGCCTGTAATCCCAGCACTTTGGGAGGCCGAGGCGGGTGGATCACGAGGTCAGGAGATCCTGGCTAACATGGTGAAACCCCGTCTCTACTAAAAATACAAAAAACTAGCCGGGCGTGGTGGCGGGCGCCTGTAGTCTCAGCTACTTGGGAGGCTGAGGCGGGAGAATGGCGTGAACCCGGGAGGCGGAGCTTGCAGTGAGCCGAGATCACGCCACTGCACTCCAGCCTGGGAGACACAGCGAGACTCCGTCTCAAAAAAAAAAAAAAAAAACTCATGTCAATTATTGCCTGAAAATCCTAGCATGACTTATACACGTAATATGGATGCAATGAGGAAATCAGAAACTAGAAAGGAGAAAGATATCAACATCCACAAGATTCATTTCCTTTCAAAATGGGGCTTAGCCTCATGGAGACTCTCAGTGGAATCCATGAAAGAAACAACAACTGTAAGAAAAACATTCTGGAGATTCTGGTACTGGATAAATATCTAATTGTGATGACTACTGCAATTTAGGGACTTGAATGAAGTCACAATTTCCAGAAGACAGAGAGGAGGTATTGATCCCAGTGAAGAACTGTGACTCACATGCTTCAGAGAAAAGATGCCATTCTCAGGACTTTGCTCTTGAGAGGAGAGCTATGGGCAGGAGGACTGGCTGTGGGAGCTGGTGCTATATAAGAATATAGGTTTGGACTTCATCCAAGAGGAGTGGAGGCCTCTGTACACTGTTCAAAGGAAACAAAATAAACACCAGATTCTTGAAAAGTAAAGAAAACTAATGTCACCCAGGCAGCCAATTTCCAAAAAGGACTGATCTTGCAGTTAAAGGAAGGTGAAGCGCGATGCCAAACTGAAAGAAAAATGTCAAGAAGAGTCAGGGCAAACACTTTGAATCAAAGTGTCACCTTCAAAGTAGGGCATTTCTGAAAGAATATACTATATTCACAGATCAGTCTTGTAAAAGCCTTGGACAGTATGATTCTTGGGACAAAATCTTAGGTAAGACCCTGACATGTTATTTTTCAATAACACATGAAGCAAAAAGACCAAAATATGTATTTGAAGTAAATAGCCACCCCCCAAAAAAGACTCCTTAGTGGGGACAGAGACCAAAAATGTGATGACCAGGATAAGTCTTTCAGTGCATTGATGCTTAATATTAGATGCTCACTGGAATTACTAGAGAGTCTAATCAAACCGGCCTGGGGTACAGTCTGGGCACTGGGATTTTTTAAACCTCCCCAGGTGACTCTAATATTCAGTGAAGATTGATAATTACTGCTTCGGGATAAAATCAAGTATCATTACACAGCAAACAGTTGCTTATGGGAGAAAGTTCCTATGTGTTAAATTTACAAAAACACTTAAATATTTTATTTTATAAGGTGGGTCACTTCATAGATTTAATAACACACAAGAGATTTGTTCCAATAGTGATAAGATACAAAAATAAAGGCCCATTTCCATCAGGTTGGTGCAAAAGTAATTGCAGCTTTGACATTAAAAGTAATGGCGCTGGGCACAGTGGCTCATGCCTGTAATCTCAGCACTTTGGGAGGCCAAGGCGGGCGGATCACGGGGTCAGGATATCAAGACCATCCTGGCTAACACGGTGAAACCCCGTCTCTACTAAAAAAAAAAAAAAAAAAGAAAATACAAAAAATTAGCCAGGCATGGGGGCGGGCGCCTGTAGTCCCAGCTACTGGGGAGGCTGAGGCAGGAGAATGGCATGAACCCGGGAGGTGGAGGTTGCAGTGAGCCGAGATTGCGCCACTGCACTCCAGCCTGGGCAACCGAGTGAGACTCCGTCTTAAAAAAAAATAATCGCAATTACTTTTGCACCTACCTAATATTATAAAGTAGGGGAGTGAGCATATGAACTTCACTCACTTCTCTCCTTCTACCTCCCATTCCAAAGCCAACCTTGATTAGATTACAACCATTAAAGCTACCATGGCCTAGCCTCAGAATAACACAAATATTTGAGGGTACTGACTCCCTCCTAATAATAAAAACTGGTAATTGTGCAGAACTTATACCTCACACAGGATTTCCAAAACATTTTCACATTTACTATTCATAGGTGAAACTCAGTGAGATTGTTGTAAGTGGGCATTACTTTACAGAACTGGAGAGGTTTAGCAACTTGTCCTATGCTTCTGGTGAGGGCCTTAGGAAGCTTCCAATCATAGCGGAAGGCAAAGTGGAAACAGGCACGTCACATAGCAAAAGCAGGGGCAAGACAGCAAGGGGGAGGTGCCACACACTTGCAAAACAACCACACCTTGTGTGAACTCAGAGCAAGAACTCACTCATCACCAAGGGGGTGGCACTAAGCCATTCATGAGGGATTCACCCCTGTGATCCATACACCTCCCACCAGCCCCACAGCCAACACTGGGAATCACATTGCAACATGAGATTTGGAGGGGACAAACATCAAAACCATATCACTAGGCTGGAGCAAAGAGTGTAGTAAAGGGAATAAAATAGAGAAAAGTCAAAAAGGCAGATCACAAAAAACTGAAAATACATGGCTGAAGCCTCCAGTAAGGAAATGACATGGCCACAACTCTGCTTTAAGAAGTTTATAATGACTGGACCTCTTTGGATGTAGAACCCTTTGTTTATTAAAAGAAAGAAGGCAGCTGGGAAGTTCATCCAGGCTCCCACTTTGCAATCATATGATTTAATATGGTTGCCCATGAGGAAACCATTGTATGTTCCTCAGTAGGGAGACAATAGAATGAAAGGGATGGTTTTAAAAGATGAGCCTGTCAGCAAGGATCTATTGCGGGAATTACTGTGTTGATAACGCTCTGAGCACAATGCCTTCTATCCCAATGTCATATTTTAGATTCCTAGGAAAGCCTTTGATATACGCCAACCATGAAGCATACATCATTGTCTGAGGACGGGCAGTATGTTTCTCTTTTAGAAAGCATAATGGGCCAGGCGCGGTGGCTCACGCCTGTAATCCCAGCACTTTGGGAGGCCGAGGTGGGCGGATCACAAGGTCAGGAGATTGAGACCAGCCTGACCAACACGGTGAAACCCCGTCTCTACTAAAAATACAAACAATTAGCCGGGCGTAGTGGCTCGCACTATGCTGTAGTCCCAGCTACTCAGGAGACTGAGGCAGGAGAATCGCTTGAACCCAGGAAGCAGAGGTTGCAGTGAGCCGAGATCACACATTGCACTCCAGCCTGGGTGACAGAGGGAGACTGTCTCCAGAAAAAAAAAAAAAAAAAAAAAAAGGGAAGCCTAATGATGTAACTGCAGAATAGTTTCAGATGAGTTTTAAATGAGGCACTTGGAGTGGTGAAATATGTAACACACACATGAACTGTTCGACACTCATGGATGCAGCTACTCTTCATTCATTCAACATGTTATTGAGCACTGCAATGCGCCAGGTATAGTACTAGGTAAGGAATACAGCAGGAAGCCACGCTGACATGGGCTTTTCCTTTGTGGAGCTTACAACCAGTAAACATGCAGATTCAAACAGCCGATAGCACTAGCAGGAAAAATACCGAAGATGCTGAGCCATTCTAGCCTATGGGCCTGATCTAGATTGGGGTGTCAGAATTGATGAGCCTTCTGTGAGAGAGATGTTTAAGACGAGAGCTGAAGGATAAGAAGTCGGGTAGGTCAGAAACAAGGAAAATACCTGAGATAAGGGGAGGGATCATTTCCTTTGTTTTTCTGTAAGAGTATAGTGAAGACTAAAAGACCACTTATAAGGCGAAGGGTAGCAGCAGATCATGGTTGAACGCGAAAGGTGACATGTTGTCCAGTTGCCCCAATTCCTGCAGAAGGGTCAGTAGAGAGGACGTGGTCTCTGGCCCATTGACATCACCAACACACTTGGCTGCAGAGGTTCACATCCGATGCTCATCTCCTAGATCTGACGGTCCTCGTTGCCTCTTGTTTTACTTCTTCCCTCCAATATTAACAGGGAACGTACCTGGATCTTGGAATATTGCTTTTATTTTTTCTTTTTTTCTGTTTATTCTTTTTTCCATTTTGGGGGGCAGGGGGAGGGGACAGAGTCTCACTCTGTCACCCAGGCTGGAGTACAGTGGCACCCTCTCAGCTCAGTGCAACCTACACCTCCCGGGTTCAAACAGTTCTCCTGCCTCAGCCTCCCAAGTAGCTGGGACTACACGCGTGTGCCACCACGCCTGGCTAATTTTTTTGTATTTTTTAGTAGAGACGGGGTTTCACCACATTGGCCAGGCTGGTCTCGAACTCCTGACCTCATGATCCGCCTGCCTCGGCCCTCCCAAAGTGCTGGGATTACAGGCGTGAGTCACCACACCCAGCCTGTTTATTTCTTTTCTTAAATGTAATTTTGCAAATGCTTAAAAAAGAAAAATTGCCAAAATAAAAAATTACCCAAAATATTTTTACATCACGTGCTTAAATATGACATAATGTAGACACTGGAAGCCTCCCTGTTCCACAGCCCTCTCTGACATTCATTCCTGTTTCCCAAATTTCTTCTTCCAGTTAACTCACTGGGCATTTCCTTCTAAATTTTTCCTGTTTTCTCAAACTTGACTTGTTTTTATAAACAACTTTTCACATCACATTTCAAATGTCAAAATTCCACATATATACATATATATACACATATATACATATATATACATATATATACACATATATACACATATATATACATATATATATACACCCCCAAGATATATATAATATTACTCATTTACAGGAGGAGAGAAAAAGACACCGCAATTGAAGGAAAAAAGTGTTCTGCTATCAAACCAGTGTTTTCCTCTCAAGGGCTCTAGAACAAATAAAAACTCTCAACAGATTCTGAAGTGACAGAGGAAGACCCACAGAGGCAAACAGCAAGATTACTGGCAAGCAGCAAGGGAGACCAGCCATCGGACATCTGGAACAGATTGGTTTCTTCTGGGATAAACTTTGCTTAGTATACATTTTTAAATATTTATACCACAAATCATATTCAGAATATTAGAGCTTAAGTTTTAAAATGTAACAAGAGCTATATTGTGGTACTTGCGAAAAGAAAAATAAATTAAGAATATCTTAGTGAAATAAACAGCAGTGTGTTTGCTTTGCTTCATAAAAAAAAAAAGCTAACACACCTGGAAAACAGTTAAGGCAAGTGCAATAAATAATATATAATAATATATAAGCACTGGAAATAGAAATGATGATCAACGTAAGTTAATAGGAACTTAGCTCAAAGCAGCAAGAAATAGGAAACTAAAAAACAATTTCACCATGTAAAAGAACAATATGCAGATGGTGATAGGCATTTATTGTCTACGATTACAGGAAAAATGAGGCCAAAGAACAGGCTTAAATATCATTAGAAAAAAATTAGGTTAAGGACTTAAGCAAAGTAAATTGATTATTGTCAAATTCATTTTAATGCAAATAAGCATATAAATGCACAATGTCTTACATCCTTTCTCAAATATTTCTCCAAAGTACCCTCTTTTTAAATATCCATTTTCCAAAATGAAACTAAACTCTACTGCAGCCCACACCCCCACCCCATAGTCTCCCTGGTTGAAGCAAAGCCAGTTTTAAATTGTTTTGTTCATAAAGAAGATGGAACCCCTTCAATGATTTTTATAATATATTTAGCACTTTACTTTGAAAACTGATCTTTGAATGAAAAGTTTAGATGACAAACAGCACAAGGACAAAGGTAAAGTCTGCAGCATTTCTGTTCATCATTTCAGTTAAAAACAAGAAAATGTATACTTGTGCCATGTTGGTGTGCTGCACCCATCAACTCGTCAGCACCCATCAACTCGTCATAAGTATACATATGTAACAAACCTGCACGTTATGCACATGTACCCTAGAACTTAAAGTATAATAATAATAATAAATAAATAAATAAATAAATAAGCCAAAATAAAAAAAAAAACAAGAAAATGTAAAAACAAGGAAATAATCTGTGGTTGCAGGAGCTACCACTAGAGGGAGAGTGTGAGCCATAAGGAATGCGAAAAGCAGGGGAGGGAAAAGACATAATTACTAAAGGAGCAATTGGAAAGAGAAATAATGTTTGCCTTATTTATATATGTCTGAGATACAAATATTTTATTTTTAAATCAACATGTAATATATTCAGATAAAGTAGAAAGAAAGAATGAAAGGAAACACCGATATATCCTCACCTAGCTTAAGAAGTAAGACATGACCAACAGCACAGCATAAACCTCCTGGGTGTTCTTTCCAACACATCAGCCTTCCCCCACCTCACAGATAAACACCAACATCAGTATTTCTCATCTCCATGCCTTTTGCATACTTTTTACTATAAAGGTACAAATGCCTTTAAAATGTTATTGTTTTGCGTGAGTGGTGGTATTGTTGCTGCTGTTGTTGAGACGGGGTCTCGCTCTGTCACCCAGGCTGGAGTGCAGTGGAGCAATCTCGGCTCACTGCAACCTCCGCCTCCTGGGTTCAAGCGATTCTCCTGCCTCAGCCTCCCAAATAGCTGGGATTACACACTGGCTAATTTTTTTTTTTTTTTTTTTTTAAACAGAGAGGGGCTTTCACCACGTTGGCCAAGCTGTTCTCAAACTCCTGACCTCAAGTGATCTGCCTGCCTCAGCCTCCCAAAGTGCTGGGATTACAGGTGTAAGCCACCGTGCCCAGTCTGTTTTGCATGTTTTTGTTTTGTTTTGTTTTGAGACAGAGTTTCACTCTGTCGCCCAGGCTGGAGTGCAGTGGCTGATCTCGGCTCACTGCAAGCTCCGCCTCCCAGGTTCACGCCATTCTCCTGCCTCAGCCTCCTGAGTAGCTGGGACTACAGGCGCCCGCCACCACGTCCGGCTAATTTTTTGTATTTTTAGTAGAGACGGGGTTTCACTGTGTTAGCCAGGATGGTATCGATCTCCTGACCTCGTGATCTGCCTGATTCGGCCTCCCAAAGTGCTGGGATTACAGGTGTGAGCCACCACGCCTGGCCCTGTTTTGCATGTTTTTAAACTTCATATGGTATCATACTGAATGTATTCCTCTGTTCCTTGTGTCTTTTTTGTGAAATTTATTCATATTTATACAGGTAGTTTTAGTTAATTCCTTTTCAATGAATTTATAGCATTCCTTTAATTACATACTGTATAGACTAAAATTATACTACCCCTGTAATTATTTGTATCCAGAATAAAGTGCTCCTACACTTTTTAATAAGAAAAAGATTTTTTTAAACCCCAATAGAAAGATGGCAGCAAGTACACTTGTAATGATATTTAGGATATTACCATTTTATTCCCACTGCAAATAATGCTACAAAAAACAATCCTAAACATCCCATTAGATGTTTAGAGAAACATGTAAGGGTTTTGCTAAGATATATACTTAAGAGTGATCGATGATACTAATGTAAATTCCCAGAGCAGCATAGAAGAGATACTGTTCCACAAGCTCACAATACTTGATATTCTCCGATTTTTTTTTCTTTTAAGATGGGGTTTCACTACATTGCCCAGGCTAGTCTCCAACTCCTGTGCTCAAGCCATCCTCCTTCCTCAGCCTCCCAAAAAGCTGGGATTACAGACTCATGCCACTGCACCCGGCTCTCAGATGTTTTTAATTTTTGCCAGTATAATCGGTGTGAAATGGTTTTTCATTCTGGCTTTCATTCTCATTTTCATCACTACTAGTAAAGTTAAGAATAATACCATATCAGGCCTGGTGCAGTGGCGCATGCCTGTAATCCCAGCACTTTGGGAGGCTGAGGCGGGCAGATCAGGAGGTCAGGAGTTCGAGACCAGCCTGGTCAACATGGCGAAAACCTGTCTCTACTAAAAATACATTAGCCAGGTGTGGTGGTGGAAACCTGTAATCCCAGCTACTTGGGAGGCTGAGGCAGGTGAATCACTTGAACCTGGGAGGCAGAGGCTGCAATGAGTGGAGATCATGCCATTTTACTCCAGCCTGGCAACAGAGTCTCAAAACTAAACAAATAAATAATTTTAAAATGCCATATCATGCAAATTATTTTATAATAAACCAGCACATGTACACTTGAAACTAAAAGTTTTTTAAAAAGTATGTTTTATGATTATTAGCTATTCATGATTTCCCTTCAGCTCCTTACGCTTGCTGTCAGTTCTCAGTGAAGATAGTTATAGAGGCCCTGGAAGGTTGAGGAAGAGGCAGGAGGGGGTGGAGGGCAAGGATTTCAAGAGGAGGGAGATATCTGAGAGACCTATACATCCCTGTGATGGACCATCAAATAAACTGGCATTTCAATTCCCAGATTTAGACTGTTTCATCTCAGAGTTATTTGCCTCCATTCCAGTACAGTAATGGCCACAACCTAGACCTTATTCACCAGGAACAGCTCATTCTTCCGAAATAATACAAGTCAAATTTCTCACCCTCCAAACTCAGCCTCCGGACCTTCCAGCTTATGTCCACATGCTAATTCCTCTCATCCTTAGTTTTTCCCTTACCATTACAGATTTTACGATCCATCACTTAACCTCCCAAATAGCCATTCTCCTTCCTTCACTCCGACCTACCAAAATCCAAATTCTCTGCCTTTTCCAAGCTATACTCAAGATCATTCACATAAGAATATCAGTACGGCCACCGGGCGCAGTGACTCATGCCTGTAATACCAGCACTTTGGGAGGCCAAGGCAGGCAAATCACCTGAGGTCAAGAGTTCGACACCAGCCTGACCAATGTGGAGAAACCCCATCTCTACTAAAAATACAAAATTAGCCAGGCATGGTGGCGCATGCCTGTAATCCCAGCTACTCGTGGGGTCTGAGACAGGAGAATCTCCTGAAACCAGAGGGTGGAGGTTGCCGTGAGCCAAGATCATGCCATTGCACTCCAGCCTGGCCAACAAGAGTGAAACTCTGCCTCAAAAACAAACAAAAAGAATATTGGTACCGCCATAAACTCATGATATACCATTAATGGTCAACTACCATTCTTATGCACTCATACTTAATGTGTTTTTACTGAGTGCTTACTATGCAGCCCTTACATCATTACGTCCTTAGCCAACAGTCCCACACATCCTCCTCAAAACTATTACCAATTTTCTCCACTTTCTTCAGCCTTCCGTCTCCCACAACCTCAGCAGATGTGATGGGCCACTGTTTCATAGAACTAGAAGCTCCTAAGGGAATTCTTTTCTTTTTTAATTTATAAATACAACATTGTTAATTATAGGCCCCCTACCAAGCAATAGAACACCACAGATTATTCATTCTATCTAATTGTAATTTGGTACCTGTTGATTAATCTCTCCCTATCTTCCCTCCCCGCATGCTCCCCGACACCACCACCACCACTACCACGCCTCTGGTAAGCACTATTACACTTTCTACATCTATGGGATCAACTTCTTTAGATTTCACATGTGAGTGAGACCATGCAGTATTTTCTCTTTCTGTGCCTGCGTATTTCACTTAACATCATGTCCTCCAGGTTCATTTATATTGCTCTAAATGACACAATATTATTTTAATGCCTAAATAGTATTCTGTTTTGAATACATACAATCATGCATCACTTAATGACAGGGACACATTCTGAGAAATGAGTCATTAGGCAATTTTGTCATTGTGTTTTGACAAAATTTGACAAAATTTTTGTCAAAATTTACCTAACAGAGGGTACTTACACAAACCTAGATGGTATAGCCTACTACACATCTAGGCTACACGATATAGCCTATTGCTCCTAGGTTATAAACACGTACAGCATGTTACTATATTAAATACTGTAGGCAATTAGAACACAACGGTAAGCATTTGTCTATCTAAACATATCAAATATAGAAAAGGGTTGATAATATACAGCACGGGATACTAAGCAGCCATAGAAAGGACTGAGATCATGTCCTTTGCAGGGATATGGATGGAGCTGGAGGCCATTATCCTCAGCAAACTAATGCAGGAGCAGAAAATCAAATACATCATGTTCTCACTTATAAGTAGGAGCTAAATGATGGGAACACATGGACACACAAGGGAGGAGCAACACACACTGGGGTGTGTCAGAGGGTGGGGAGTGGGAGGAGGGAGAGCATCAGAAAGAACAGCTAATGGATGCTGGGTTTAATACCTAGGTAATGGGATGATCTGTGCAGTAAACCACCATGGCACACATTTACCTATGTAACAAACCTGCACTTCCTGCACATGTACCCCTGAACTTCAAATAAAAAATAAAAAAAAGGAATGATAAAAATACAGTATAAAAGATATTTAAAATGAGCCAGAGTGATGCATGCCACTAGTCCCAGCTATTTGGAAGACTGATATGAGAGGATCACTTGAGGCCAGTAGTTTGAAGCTGCAATGTGCTCTGATCATGCCTATAGTTACTACACTCCAGCCTGGGCAACATAGCAAGACCCCATCTTGAAAAACAAAAGATTTTTTAAACAGTTACCTGTATAGTCAAGTACCATGAATGGCATGTGTAGGACTGAAAGTTTCTCTGGGTGAATGAGTGAGTGGGTGGTGAGTGAATGTGAAGATCTAGGACATGACTGTATATTACTGTAGACTTTATTATAAACGCTGTAGACGTAGGCTACATTTTTTAAAAGTAATTGTGCTACATTGTTATGACAGCTACAATGTCACTAGGTGATAGGAATTTTTCAGCTACCTTACAATCTTTCTGGACCACCATCACATACCTGGTCAGTCATTAACTGAAATGCTGTAACGCAGTGCATAAATGTACATTTATTTTATCGATTTACTTTATCCATTCATCCATTGTTGGACACCTAAGTTAAGCCCATATCTTGGCTACTGTGAATAATGCTGAATCAACATGGGAGTACAGATATCTCTTTGACATACTGATTTCATTTTCTTTGGATATATACACAGTAATGGAATTGCTGGATCATATGATAGTTCTATGTTTAATTTTTTGAGGAACCTCCATATTGTTTTCCATAGTGGCTATATAATTTACATTCCCACCAACACTGTGTAAGGGTTTCCGTTTCGCCACATCCTTGCCAATGCTTGTTATACTTTTTTATAATAGCCATTCTAATTGGCATGAGGTGATAGACCATTTGGATTTTGATTTGCATTTTCCTGATGATTAGTGATATTGAGCATTTTTTAATATACCTGTTGGCCATTTGTATGTCTTCTTTTGAAAAATGTCTGTTCAGGTCTTTTGCCCATTTTGTAGTTGAATTATTTGTTTTTTGCTATTGAGTTGCTTGAGTTCCTTATATATTCTGGCTATTAACCCCAAGTCAGATGCATGGTTTGCAAATATTTTCTCCCATTCTACAGGCTGTCTTTTCACTGTTTCCTTCACCATGTGGAAGCTTTGTAATTTGATGTAATCCCGTGTCTTTATTTTTGCATTTGTTTACATTTTAAGGTCCTATCCAAAAAATTCTTGCCCAATCTCACGTCATGAAGTGTTTTTGTTTTGTTCTTCTGTTTTTTTGAGACAGGGTCTCCCTTTGTCACCCAGGCTGCAGTGCAATGCCGCGATCATGGCTCACAGCAACCTCTGCCTTCTGGACTCAAGAGATCTTCCCACCTCATCTCCGTAAGTAGCTAGGACAACAGGCGTGCACCACCACACCTGGCTAATTTTTGTATTTTTTGTAGAGATGGGGTTTGCCATATTGCCCAGGCTGATGAAGTGTTTTCCTTGTTTTCTTCTAGTAGCTTTATCATTTCAGGTCTTATACTTAAGTCTTTAATTCATCTTTAGTTGATTTTTATATATGGTGAAAGATAGGGGTTCAGTTTCATTCTTCTGTATGTGAATATCGAATTTTCCCAGCATCGTTTTTTTTTTTTTTTTTTTTTTGAGATAGAGTCTCACTCTGTCACCCAGGCTGGAGAGCACTAGTGCACTCTCAGCTCTCTTCAGCCTCCACATCCTAAGTTCAAGTAATTCTCATGCTTCAGCCTCCTGAGTAGCTGGGATTACAGACATGTACCACCACGCCAGGCTAATTTTTGTATTTTTAGTAGAGATGGGGTTTTGCCATGTTGGCCAGGCTGGTCTCAAACTCCTGACCTCATGTGATCCACCCACCTCAGCCTCCCAAAGTGCTGGGATTACAGGTATGAGCCATCACGCCCAGTGTAGAAATGCTACTGATTTTTGTATGTTGATTTTGTATCCTACAACTTCATTGAGTTTGTTTATCAGTTCTGAGAGTTTTATTGGTGGAGTTTTTAAAGTTTTCTATATATAAAGTCACGTCATCTGCAAACAGGGACAGTTTAACTTCTTCCTTTCCAATATGGATACCTTCTGATTCTTTCCCTTGCCTAACTGCTCTGGCCATGATTTCCAGTACTACGTTGAGAAGAAGTTATGAGAATGGACATTTGTGTCCTGTCTCTCTTCATTTTTAAATCAAATTGGTTCTTTGTTGCTGAGTTATAAAAGTTCTTTACATATTCTATATATCAACTCCTTATCAAATGTAGATTTAGAAATATTTTCCCCAGTTCCGTGTGTTGTCTTTTTATTCTGTTGAGTGTCCATTGATTCCTAGGTTTCTAATTTTGATCAAGTCTAATTTATCTATTTTTTCTTTTGATATCTGTGTTTTTAGTATCATATTCACAAAGTCATTGCCAAATCCAATGTCATGAAACTTGTTCCCTGTGTTTTCTTCTGAGAGTTTTATAATTTTAACTATTATGTTTAGGTCTTTGATTCATTTTGAGTTAATTTTGTGTATGGTATAAAGTAAGGGTCCGACTTTATTTTTTTGTATGTGAATATTTTTCCAACACCATTTATTGAAAAGATTGCCCTTTTTGTTGAATGGTCTTGGCACCCTTGCCAAAATTTCACATACTTTAAGTCATTGGCATTTTCCTTCCAGTTATCTTGTGTCAAATTGGCAGCCAGTGCCCTGCTTCTGGTTTTCATGCTGGCTTTTATAAAATGGTGGTTTAGACCATGGAATGCCCTGTAATAGATTAAGAGCAGTGTTTTTATTTTAGATGATTTGGATTCAAAATCTAGTTTTATTACATCTCAAAACTGTGTGCCCTTGGACAAATTATTTAGTTTTGCTAGACCTCAGTTTTTTCATCTTTGAAACGGACATATTAGTAGTATTCACTTTGTGTAGTTGTTTATAGAATCAAATGAGACAGTACATAAAGGATTTAGTCCAGTGCCTGGCACAGAGTCAGCATTCCACAGGCAGCACCCACGTACTTCAGATGCTGTCAGCCCCAACATTATACAGAGCCACGTAGGAATATAGCGTATTCTGGGATCAGCTTCTCAAGTGCGGATCCTCAAGTGTACAGAACAGAGGTAAGTTTCCTTGCCACTGCAATCTGATTATGTACCAGCCACCTTCCTACGGACTCGCTGAATGGAAATGAAGCCTAATAAACTCTTACCCCTATGTCCTACCCGCTCACTGGTGATCCTGTGCCCACAAGCAGCAGATGCTGCTTTTCACCTCACATCATCAAGCACCTTCCTGTGAGTCACATTCTGTGTGGAGTTCTCTGTCACAGGGGCACCCCACTCCAGACCGTCCACCTCTGCCTCTCAAGGACAGTCCCGGAAAGCCGGCCATGGACATATGGGGACCATTGCTTTACGGAAGGCAATTTAGGCCCTGCTGTGGGTTGCGGGCAGGGCACTGTCTCCTGTTGAACACTAGAGGGTGCTCTGTACATTTCTATAGGAGGTTCTGAGCCTATACACTAGAGTGTTACTGAAGAGGGCACACAAATGGAGAAGAGCAGGCAAAAACTGACCCATGTACATACATGTTTTCAGTTACATAGAGAGACATCCATCCAGCATCACGTACATAACACACCTTCACAAAATAGATATGTATATACAAACTAGCACATGTGCACACACACACACCCCCTATGCACAGTGACATGCCCATAAAAACTCAAAGACATACAAACTAGAAACATGAAACAGATTCAGATAAACTCACATAGACCTACACAGATGCATTTCCACACAGATGTACTCACACAGATGTACAGACCTACACACAGCCAAAGACAGAGGCAGACACCTCTACAGGCACTTTCACACCCATGACCTCACACAGGGCTGGGCTCATCGTTTACATATGATAGATGGGGAATCGAACCCTCAGAGTCCGAGTGTTTTATCCATCATCACATGGTAAGGGCAGGTAATGATTAAACTCCAAGTAAGTCCTCCAGTCAGGAGAAACATTATTTCAAAAGAGGTAAGTTGCTGCTCGTATCTACTTTTGCAATTACTCCAATCTTCGGGCCAATTCAGCTGTTGTTCCTTGAAAGCTACTATTCTGAAAGTCCCACTTTCGGATTCACTAATGATTTAACTGATGATCTGTTGCCAATTGAGTGCATTTTCTTGTTCATTTTATTCTGGCCAAGGATCAGGAGAGGAAACATTTAGATCATTCTATCATTGCAACTGTCTGTCAACACCCAGGATAATGGAGGGTGACTGTGGGAATTGTCGCAGCCTTGCTCACCAGTAAGAGAAGCCAAGAAGGAAGTGGAGAATGGTCTCTGATTCAGTTCTGCCTTTCAAATATTACACAAGTGCATGAACCCACATCCAGAATGCTAGCTGCATTAGAGCGTGGAGAATATAGATTTTAACCTTTCAATATCCATCTAGAAGGAGAGTAAAATGAGGTTTGAACAAGTTGTTCCATAATATCTACAACAGCAAAGTTGCACAGTCTTTTTTCTTTTCTTCTTTGTTTTTTTTTTTTTTTTTTTTTTTTTTTTTTTTTTTTTTGAGACAGAGTCTTTCTCTATCTCCCAGGCTAGAGTACAATGGCGTGATCTCAGTTCACTGCAACTTCCACCTCCTGGGTTCAAGTGATTCTCCTGCCTCAGCCTCCTGAGTAGCTGGGACTACAAGTGCCCACCACCATGCCCAGCTAATTTTTGTATTTTTAGTAGAGACAGTGTTTCACCATGTTGGCCAGGATGGTCTCAATCTCTTGACCTCATGATCTGCCAGTCTCAGCCTCCCAAAGTGCTGGGATTACAGGCGTGAGTCACCACATACAGCCTGGTTGCACAGTCTTTAAGTGGTAAAGCCAGGATTCAAAACCACACAATGTGGAGTCTGAGCCCTTCTCTTATTCAGTAATCTTATATGCTCTTAAACAAATATTATGATTATATTAATGATAATATTTTTGATAAGTGAAAACAAGGATCTCCAAAAACTGTGTTCTTAACTGCTTTTACTGTCTTCTCCAAAAAGCAAAACCTAAGGCAGAAGAGACCTTTCACACAATTTATTACTTTATTAGGGAGCAGAAGTAAGTGACAAGAGAAGGGAAGCAAGGAAGGAGGGAGAACCAGTCCAAGAATGTATTTTTAATCTGGCCATAGCTAAGTGCAACTCATTGCTGGATCTGTGGAACTGCACCCCTGAGACGTTACATAAAATGCATCTTGGTAGGATTGGAAAGGGTGTCTGGTTTCCCATTAGTCAAAGGTTCACCACCAGGATGTTAATTTCACCATCACTTCCCACTTGCACATGCACCTTTAGGAGAAAGAAGTGACTGGACAAGGATGGTTAGTGTGGTTTTAATGGACCTTGAATGATGGCTCGTGGATTTGGGGATTGATTCTGCAAGCACTGAAGAATTAGAGATGTTTTGAAAAGGAAACTGACATGATCAGAAAGGGGTTTCCCTAGTTGAACGATCTTCTTATAGAATCTTCATCATCTACTGAAGTGAAATATTTGTGGAAGTTTCATTTTTTCCCCTGGGAAATTGGCATGGTAGGGGTGAATCCCCATTCTCACTTCCAGAAGAGGCAGCATCAAGCAGGACCCATGGAAGACAGTAAGATTGGGTTGGCCAAAAACTAATTTGGCCAATGGATGGGACTTAACTGGAAACTTTAATTCAAACTGAGAAAACTCCAGAAAGCAACAGCATAATATTTTGGTCTCCCTTGAGGATTTGGGAATTATGGATTTGGAGGTTCTGCCTTCCCTCCCACCATTTTATCCGCACAGGCACCTGGGTGAGGTAAGAGCCTGGCACTGCCAAGCCAGACGGCAGAGGCTTTTGCTGCCAGCATCCTCCAGTGGGATGGGTCAGACTGTGTTCTCTGCTGGCTGGTCTCTGAGTGCTTTCAGTATACAGCAAAATCAGGAGGGATAGTACAAGCAATCTTTCATTCGTATAGGTGTTTATAATATAAACCACTTGTCTAAATATTTATACATTTAATCTCCACAACTTTCAAAACCATTCTGATTCTCTCTCCTTACAGTTCTCTTCTGCCCTCAACCAGGGCCATTCATGAGCTAATTATTTATCTTCTCTGTGGCTTAAATGAAAACTGGAAAATGCAACAATTCTACCAAATAATAGTCCTCACCTCAGGCTCTGGAGAAGTTATAAATGAGATAGTGTATAAAAGGTGCTTAGCGCAATGCCTGCAACAATGAAGGCCCTTAACAAATAATAGCTGCTATTTTCATTATCATCATTGTTGTTGCTATAGAGTATCATAATCTTTTTATTATCATCATCATCTGGCATTTGGTTCCATTATGAACCTTCTAGAACTCTAAATTATTAGGAGATAGTATAAAATGCCTAGCTTAACATCTAGCATAGAGTGTCACTCAATAAATGCTAAAGATGTTACTTGCAGTTTCCCAAGGGAGGAGGGATATAAAGTCACCGCCTCTAGCACTCAGGGATAAGTAATTCCAGATGCTAGCTCTGAGATCTTTTCCTAGTCACTGGAATTCTTACATGGTCCTATGATGATGGTGGTTGGATGGTCAAAAGCACAGACTGTAGAACCAGACATCTTGAGTTCAAATCCTACTCTACCTTGGTAGTTTACTTAACCTCTAAGTGTCTCATTTTTATATTTAAAATAAGGAAGTCAGTTGTACTTACCCCATGGAGCTTTATAAAAATTAAGTGAGTTAATAAATGTAAAAGAGCTTAGGAAAATACCTGGCACATACTAAATAGCATATAAAAATTAGCTAGTACTGCCTTTCTTTGTTCCCTCCTGCCTGTGCGCTCACCTCACATTCTCATCCAAATTCTCCTCTCTTGCGTCCTAAACACACACACACACACACACACACACACAGGTCCGTGTCTGAGCCCCTGACCTGCTGATGGCTCCCAGTTGTAATAGTCTATACTAACTTTAGGATACCCCATTATTATTGTAGAAATTCAACTACAAATGGTATGATGAGGTTGGAGTAATGCCAAAAATATCCTCAGGCTTCTGACACAAAGCCACAAAGAGTGACAGTACTTACAGTATGTTAACAAAAATACACAGTTCACTCTTACAGAGACCTACAAGTTTGATTTTCCCAAGTCTCATGATTGGCCAAGTTCAAAGACACCACCTGACAGTGACAAAACTCTCAAAATCCTCATGTGTAAGCCAGCATGTTAATTTATAAACTTTCTGCAAGGAAGATATTCAGTTAGGGGTATAGCACTTGTTATTATCTAGCCAACCTATTTTGTTCCTGTAGCCAAACTGCTCAGGTTCTCAAGTCTCACTGGTTTACATGTGAGTTAGTTAACAGATCTAAATGTTAAACTATCAGGCTCTCAAAACATGACCCAATCCTCTCAACAAAAGGTAAATATACCTTGGTAGATAATAATCCACCAAAAGAACTGACAAATCAAATTATTGGGTCAAGATGTTCTCTACCCAGAACACAACTATGTGGTCACTGCCAACAGTTGCCCCTAAAACAGGCTGATTTGTTTTTGTTTTGTTTTTGATGTTTTCATGGATGGCCAATTTCTCCCACTTCATTAATTAACATAGTATTTTGTAGGGGAAAGAAAAGAAATATGCCAATAATTTTAGTCAAGACTTGATCTGGACTATCTGTATCTTTAAGATTATATTATGTATATTTATTCTGATGATTCTTAAATAGTTCTGTATTTAATTCTTTCAGAGTAGTCTTATTGTCCTTAGTTCTATATTCTTGAAGGACATTATGTTATACCCCTAGGAAGTGCCTACATTCTCTTTTGGACTTGACAATGATAGCTGGGCCCATGGACTAATATTTATTATAGATTCTATATGATACTGTGCTTGACCAGTCAAGCTGTACATTTGCCTGTCTAGTTCCATTCCTGTGCCTTCCCAGTACAGTCTACATCCTAAATTCTCACTGTTTCTACTTTCAGATCTTACACACATTTATTAACAAATATGGCACTCTGGCCAGGTGCGGTGGCTCATGCCTATAATCCCAGCATTTTGGGAGGCTGAGGCAGGCGGATCACTTGAGGTCAGGAGTTTCGAGACCAGCCTGGCCAACATGGTGAAACTCTGTCTCTACTAAAAGTACAAAAATTAGCAGAGCATGATGGCAGGTGCCTGTAAATCCAGCTACTCATGAGGCTGAGGCAGTAGAATCGCTTGAACCTGGGAGGCAGAGGTTGCAGTGAGCCAAGATCGCACCCTCACACTCCAGCCTGGGTGACAAAGTGAGACTCCATCTCAAAAAAAACAACAACAAACAAATACAGCACTTATCCTATGTTATGGGATGAATTGCATCTCCTCACTCCTTCACCATTCATATAGCAAAGTCCTAAGTCCCAGTACCTCAGAATGTGACTATATATGAGGATGGAGTGTTTGAGGAGGTAATTAATGAGTTCACATGGGTAGACCCTAGTCCAATATGACTGGTGCCCTTATAAGAAGAGACAATTGGGATACAAGCACACACAGAGGGAAGACGGTGTGAAGGCAAAGGGAGAAGATGGCCATCTACAAGCCAAGGAGAAAGGCCTCAGAAAAGAAACCAACTCTACCAACACCTTGATCTTGGAATTCTAGCCTCCGGAATTGTGAGAAAATACAGTTATGTTGTTTAAGTCACTTAAACAACAGTCTTTGGTACTTTGTTATGGCAGCCTGTGATGGTTAATTTTATGTGTCAATTTGACTGGGCCACAGAGTGCGCAACTGTGGCCCTATTTGGTCAAACATTATTCTGGGTGTTTCTGTGAGGATGTTTTTAGATGAGATTAACACTTAAATCCCTAGACTGAATAAAGCAGATTGCCCTCCTTAATGTGGGTGAGCCTCATTAGGTCAGTGAAAGGCCTAAATAGAGCAAAAGGTTGACTCTCCATTGAGTAAGACAGAACTCTTTCTGCCTGGCTGCCTTCCATCTAGGGCATTGGCTATTTCCTGCCTTCAAACTTGAACTGACCATTGGCTCTTCCTGGATCTCCAGCTTGCCTACCATGTTAGTCTGTTTTGTGTTGCCGTAAAGAAATACCTGAGAATGAGTATTTTATAAAGAAAATAGGTTGATTTGGCTCACGTTTCTGCAGGCTGTTTAAGCATGCCACTAGCATCTGCTTGGCTTCTGGTGAGGCCTCAGGAAGCTTTAACTCACGTCAGAAGGTACAGACGTGTCACATAGCAAGAAGAGGGAACAACGTGTCACATAGCAAGAAGAGGGAGCAAGAGAGATGCCACACACTTCTCACCAGCTCTCACATGAACTAACAATGCAAGAACTCACTCATTACTGTGGGGAAGACACCAAGCCATTCATGAGAGACCCGCCCCCATGACCCAAATAACTCCCATCAGGCCCCACCTCCAACACTGGGGATCACATTTCAACATGAGCTTGGAGGGGACAAATATCCAAACCGTGTCACCCACTCACCCTGCAGATCTCGAGGCTTGTCAGCCCCCACAATCACATGAGCCTATTCCTTATAATATATGCATTCTGTTTCTCTGGGGAACCCTTACCATATCGCCCTAACAAACCAATACACACTGTGAGAACAGAAAGCATGATCAACACTCTCATTTGAAAGCATCATTTTAAAATGTCTTAAAGTTGAAAGTTAGGATAAGAAGCATGAGATACACAGAACTTCATAAAGAAATTATGTCCAAACTCTTTGATTAGCAAAATCCAGAAGTAGGCCATGGCAATATAACTCATTTATCAAATCATCCATGATCTGTTGACCATCTGAGAAGCATAACCAGCAAAGACAGCTGCTATCAAAATTAACAGTGCAATAAATATATGTTACTGAATTTTGAAAATGCAATGTAATGAGGTATGGTAACATATGTGTCACCAGTCACCACTTGAATACAATAATATGCAAAATTTTATATTTATCCAAGAATAATTAGTAAGAATTTGCATGCAGATGGGGTTATGGAAGAAAAATAGTTTCTCTGTCCAGAACGGTATTTGACTTATTTTAGGCAACTATTCATCTTATTAAATGATAGGAATGCTGGTGGGGCTGCCGTCATATCCCTAATCCCACCAATCATAGTGGTGGCCATGTATACCAGACAAAGCTAATTATAGCACCCTGTGATAGGCAGAATAATGTTTCCCACAAAAGATAGATACATCTTAATCCCAGGAACTTGTATTACATGGCAAAGGAGAATTCAGGGAACAGATAGAATTAAGGTTGCTACCCAGCTGACCTAAAAATAAGAAAACTGTTTTGGATTATCAAGGTGGGCCTAACATAACCACAATGTCACAGAACTCAGTCCTGTAAGAATTGAGACGTAAGGTTTCTTTCAGATGAGCAATAAGATTTTGATGTTAAGTTCCTTGGTGTTGAAATGGATCTGCTTGGTCAGATGAGGTGGCTCACACCTGTAATCCCAGCACTTTGGGAGGCCAAGGTGGGCAGATCACCTGAGATAAGAATTCAAGACCAGCCTGGCCAACATGGTGAAACTCTGCCTCTACTAAAAGTACAAAAAAATTAGCTGGGCACGGTGGTGAGCACCTGTAATCCCAGCTACCCAGAAGGTTGAAACAGGAGAATTGCTTGAACCCAGGAGGCGGAGGTTGCAGTGAGCTGAGATCGCGCCGCTGCACTTCAGACTGTGTGACAGAGCAAGACTCCACCTCAGAAAAAAAAAAAAAGAAAAAAAAAAGCAGAAACAGATCTACTTAACCCTCCTCCCATTAAGATCTTGATTGGTTGAACAATGAGAACATATGGACACAGGGAGGGGAACATCACACACCTGTGCCTGTGATGCCTGTTGGGGGATGGGGGGTAAGGGGAGGGATAGCATTAGGAAAAATACCTAATGCAGATGATGGGTTGATGGGTGCAGCAAACCACCATGGCACATGTATACCTATGTAACAAACCTGCATGTTCTGCACATGTATCCCAGAACTTAAAGTTTAAAAAAAAAAATCTTGATTGGGAGAAGCAGGAACTGGGAGTCAAAGCACCAGTCCTCAGGAAGGCTTCAAAGAAAGAGGATTAACTCAGTTTTCATATAACAGTTCTCTTCCAAAGCAGGTTAAGTAAATTTTTTACCACCCACCTTGACTTTCTGTTTGGGGCAAAGCTTGCCCAATGGATTTGCCCTTTTACTTCACTCATCCTGTACTCATTTATGCAATGTTGCTATTTTTTGGAATATGTGAAAAAAGCAGTCAAAGAATATCAAAAGACAGTTTATCCAACCTGGTGACAGAGTGAGACCTTGTCTCAAAAAAAAAAAAAAGTTTACAGAAAGAAAATACAAATGGCTTTTAAACATAAAAACTCTTTGTGATACATTGACTTCTAAGAATTCCCCAGATCCCTGCCTTCTTGCCTATTAAACCTTAATTATTCCCTCCCCCTGGGTGTGAGTGAGGACTGTGAATTTGATGGAATAGACGGTCTCTTAATTCGATTAAAATATAAGGTAAAGATGATGGAGTAGAATAATGCAATCAACTCCATTGACCATATCATGTCATGCATTATTCTGTTTTATCAGACTGAAGTGAGAGTCTCCTACTGCAAGTGGGCTGCCATGTGTGTACCACATGACAAGGAATGGCAGCACCTTCAATGAGTTGAGAGGGACCCCAGCTGACAGTCAGCAAGAAAATGGTGGCCTCAGTCCTACAACTTCAAGGAACTGAATCCTAATACCAACCTGAATAAACTTGGAAGCAGATCTTTCTCAGTCTAACCTCCAGATGAGAACACAGCCCAACAGGCATCTCCGCTCAGTCTGGTGAGACTCTACAAAGGTCTCAGTTAACTTGTGCCTGGACTTGTGATTCACAGAAACTGAGATAACAAATGTGTGTGTGCTGTTAAAACCACTAAATTTGTGGTAATTTGTTATACAAAAATAGAAAGCTAATAAAGTGTTCAACCTCACTTAAAAAGAGGCAAGACATCCCCAAGGGAATGCAGTCTACAAATAGTTAACTAATTTTAAAGCCTCTACTAATGAATCCACTGTGTTTTCTTCTAAATATTAAATATTTTAAAACCATAAGGAAGTTTATACATTAAAATGGACAAGGAATTGGGCAGTTTTTCAACTACCAGTCATAGTGAACAATTAAAACTTCACTACATCTGTTGAAGTAAACAAACATATCCTGGAACTGGTTTATTGTGCTGTTTTTTGTTTTGTTTTATCATTTGAAGCACAAGCTCCTGAGCATTTCTCTGCTGAAAACAAGCATCCACAACCCTGATGAACCCTGTGCCCCAAGGCGAGGTGCAAGTATATTTGTTCCTGATCATACAAGAATAGAGAATTCAGCCAGGCACGGTGGCTCACACCTGTAATCCCAGCAGTTTGAGAGACCGAGGCAGGCAAATCATGAGGTCAGGAGATCGAGACCATCCTGGCTAGCACAGTGAAACCCCATCTCTACTAAAAATACCAAAAAAATTAGCTGGGTGTGGCGGCGGGCACCTGTGGTCCCAGCTACTCGGGAGGCTGAGGCAGGAGAATAGCGTGAACCCAGGAGGCGAAGCTTGCAGTGAGCCGAGATCGCACCACTGCACTCCAGCCTGGGAGACAGAGCAAGACTGAAAAAAAAAAAAAAAAAAATAGAGAATTCATAAATCATCACCAAGTTGGTTTCCAGAGAAGGGACTATCCATAGGGCAGCAAGGAGTAAAAAAGAGCTCATCAGAAATTTGAAAAAAATAAATCAAAAGATATTTGCTAAATGCAGAAAACTGAGCGTGAGGTTCCAAGATGGCACATTCCAGGCAGAGAGCAAGACCTCATGCAGGATTATCTAATTTTCACCATCTCTTTTAGGACTCACTCAAATCAGGGTGGGAGGTGGGAGGTTAGAGAAGAGTTTTGTTTTGAGAGAGAGAGAGAGAGAGATGTTGGTAAGCAGTAATTTTAAAATATATTGCTGTTTTCAACATAGGAGATACAGTAAATATATACATATATATACAATACATATATATGTATACGCACAGATTTATATTGCTGTTTTCAACAGAGGGAGTAAATATATATACATATATATACATATACATGTATCCACACACATTTTGCTGTATCCAAAGACAGAGAAACATAAATTATGATATTTTCATACATAGTATTGATTTAATTAGTCCTACAATTAATGTCTAATTGCCACTATGAACTAGTCCTATTATGGTTTTCTGTCAATAATAGCATTTATGTAACAGGGAAGTAAATAATACATAATTTCAAAAATACCATAAATATGAAATGTAAAATAATTTCATAATTTTATTTAGAGTAATACACCTGTGTAGAACTATTTATATTATATAATTATGTGTGCGTGATTTTGTTTCGTGTTGTTATGTCTAGCTTGGCTGTGTCATGGTGACCCTGTTGAAGCACTGCTCATTCTAAGTACTATCCAGTGGTGCCTTATGACAGCAACTATGGAGGATGGATAACTTATACCACATCTACTTGACACTGAAAACAATGTTGTTTTTCATCCTATTTGGCGGCTGGTATAGAAGTTGTATGCTTTTCTCCCAACTTTCCATATCTGCTGGGGGTGGTCAGGGAGAAGTTTCCAGGGAAGCAGGGATTTTAGTGCTGTAACCAGAAAAATCCCAGGCATTAGGTATGAGCTAAGAGGGGTGTAAAAATAAAAAAATTAAGCTAAAATAAAAAACAGAACAATCCCAGGCAAACCAGGCTGGCTGCTTACGCTAAGAATGCCCACTTTCACCTCAGGTAGAGAGGGATTTAAAAGCAGATTGGTGTCATTTAGAATACTGGGTGATTCAATATGTGACCTGCAAAATACAGAAATTGCTCGAGTGAAGGAGAGGCAGCATCGCATGGCATGCCCTCCAAGAAGACACTGAGCAAAGAAAATGAAAATATTTACCAGGAAATGACTGGCTGCCACAAAGAGCCATTAGTCTGGGTCACTGAAATTGCTGGTGAGATTCCCAAGGGATGCGGTTGGGGAGGGCCTCTGAAGGTCCCAAAAAGAGAACATGAGAAAAAGAAATGAGCTTTAAGGTGGGCCAAAGCCAGAGGAAACCAACACTAGATCACAATCTAGACCTTCTTCTCTCCCTCTCTCCTGGCCACATCCCCTTTCCCTAGCAGGAAGAACTTGTTCAATGTAAATCAGAATTGGAGTTTTGACTATTTGTGGCACTGAGCATTTTAATTACTGACCACAGAAACTTTTATTACCTCCATGTAAGCAGAGAAGTCATGAGACTTGTAAATTTCATTCACTGGGTAAATTACTTCCACTGCATAAATTCCAACTAACTATGGGAAACTAAAATAAATTTACTTTCTCATTTTTTCCCTAAGAAGATTGTAAAAATTACAGAAAAAAAAAAGGTTACTTGAAAAGCGGTAATAGACAAATAAGGGGCTATTACTATATAACAACCCCCAAATGTCACATTCATGATTCATTCAGCAATTACAGAATAAGCATCGATTAGTAACTTAACGCTTTGAGAAGTGCTAAGAATATAAAGATGAAAAAACACTACCCTCGAAGACCTGAAGAGTAGAGAGACCTGTAAATATTGTAAATCCCTTTCTAGCAATGATTTTGAGGTCATTGGTTTTACGTTGTCACTTGCATTAGTCTGTTCTCACACTGCTAATAAAAACATACTCAAGACTGGGTAATTTGTAAAGGGTAAAGGAAAGAGGTTTAACAGACTCACAGTTCCACATGGTGGGGGAGGCCTCACAATCATGACGGAAAGCAAAAGAGGAGCAAAGTTGTGTCTCACGTGGCTGCAGGCGAGAGAGCTTGCGCAGTTGAACTCCCATTTATAAAGCAATCAGCTCTCGTGAGACTTAATCACTACCACAAGAACAGTATGGGGGAAACCGCCTCCCTGATTCAATTACCTTCACCTGGCCCTGCCCTTCGCATGTGGAGATGGTTACAATTCAAGGTGAAATTTGGGTGAAGACACAGCCAAACCATATCATCATTCTACATTTTTAAAGCTCCTCCTCAGTGTACACTGTTTCCTAACTTCCCCTCCCTGCTTCTGTGGATCAGGGGGCAGGTCTGAGAAGCAGTGCAGAAAGACCTGATTACATTTAACTCTCTTGACATACCCTAGAAAACATGCCCTTGAGCACCACAATCATTTGTGAGTTTAGCATTTTGCAAAGACTTGCAAGAACAAAACAAGAATGCAAGAGCACAAGTCATTACATTTTAAGCCAGCAGAGACTGACCCAGAACACTGTAAAGGAAGCGCATTTCATATGAAACAAACCCTACAGCCTCAGCAGATCATCACGCCATTAGCAATGTTTCTTGATCAATTAAAGAGGATGATTCTGGAGCAGACTGCTGTATTAATAAAATGGGTTCTTTCTTGAATTTTTATTTATTGTGAATTTTTAAAACTATTGTTTTAATGCTATTGTAGTTATTTCTACCGTATTCTCTATTTCCTAATAGATCTTAATCTTGACAGATGAAAATTTGCCAGACACTCTACTTGCTAGAAACACAACCTCCCGATAACAGTAGGTAGCTTCTCCTATGTTCCAGCCACAAATTTCTTGGATTGTATTGATAATTATATTTTCACTTACTTTGGAAAGTGCCCAAAAATTCCTAGAGCCAGAACCACCTTATTAATTTACGACAGTTCTGGATGTTTGAATTTATTATTTTTCCCTTTTTTTATAAAACACAAATCACTAGAAATGAATTTACTGTACAGTGAATTTTTTCATTTGAATTTGAGTCAGATACTGTGGGTAAAGTGATGCCTGTAAGTACATAGTAATCTACAATTCTTGAAATAACCAGAGCCGCGCGCGGTGCTCACGCCTGTAATCCCAGCACTTTGGGAGGCCGAGGCGGGCGGATCACGAGGTCAGGAGGATCCAGACCATCCTGGCTAACACGGTGAAACCCCGTCTCTACTAAAAATACAAAAAATTAGCCGGGCGTGGTGGTGCGTGCTTGTAGTCCCAGCTACTCGTAGGCTGAGGCTGGAGAATGGCGTGAACCCGGGAGGCGGAGCTTGCAGTGAGCTGAGATGGTGCCACTGCACTCCAGCCTGGGCGACAAAGCGAGACTCTGTCTCAAAAAAAAAAAAAAAAAAGAGAAAGAAAGAACCAGAAACTCTTCCTGATTGAGGAGACTCTATTTTCTGACACTGGTGAATAATATGTCCAACCATAGATGAAGAAAATCCCTGTTGTTATTGATATTTAATACTCCAGAAAAGGTACTGTACTTTCGAGGGTCCTCAAACCTCTTTGGCTTCAAGGCTCTGAAATTGATTCAGCCTTTTAATGTATAAAGAAAAAGATTCTGAAATAATGAAATGTTAGTGCTAAGGTACAAAACAGAAACAGCTCAGTGAAACATGTTATATAAGTGTCAGATAAGTGATCGAAATGGTTATATTATTTGTTCTCAACACACTTATTGACAGTCTGCTATGACCAAGGAATTATACAGGTGCTATGAAGAATAAAAAGATAAAATAAACACAGTCCCAATTGCTCACGAACTTACAATTCAGTGAGGGAGATAGACATGCACAAATAATCAGAATATGCAACCCCAGAGTTTGCCTTGCACTGGAAGAGCAATGGAATTAGAAAGTGAAGCTGTCCCAGTCATAGCACTAACCAGTTGTGTAACAGTGAACATAGTTCAGATTCTCTATTAAGCAACCTAGTTCCCTAGTATGTAAAATAAGGTGTCATGTGGACTGGTCCAGTGGTCTCCAATGTTTATTTATGATGATGGGCATGTACTATTAATAACTTATTACAAATGCTATAACACAGTCATGAGCTTGAGAGGCTTTTAAAAAATACCAAAGCTAGGATCTCCTCCAAAATAATTACATCAAGATGTCTGGGAGTGGAATATTCATGCAGCTGTTTTTTAAAGTACCGCAAGGCTAGAATAAGACACAGAAAAACAAGAAACAAAAATTATTAATAGCATATAACCAGAAACAGGCCGGGCATGGTGACTCATGCATGTAATCCTAGCACTTTGGAAGGCCGAGGCAGGTGGATCACCTGAGGTCAAGAGTTCGAGACCAGCCTGACCAAAATGGTGAAACCCCATCTCTACTAAAAATACAAAATTAGCTGGGTGTGGTGGTGCATGCCTGTAATCCCAACTACTTGGGAAGCTGAATGTAATCCCAGCTACCTGGGAGGCTGAGGCAGGAGAATCACTTGAACCCAGGAGGCAGAGGTTGCAGTGAGCAGAGATCATGCCATTGCACTCCAGCCTGGGCAACAAGAGTGAAACTCTGTCTCAAAAAGGAAAAAAATAGTATATAACCAGGAACAAAAAATTAGTATATACTGTCAAATTTGTCATAAGTGCTATGAAGAAATTTGATAGAATTAGAGAAAATAAAATGGAGATACTTGGATAACCATGATCAGAGAAAGCTCCATGAAAGTGACACTTGAAAGATGAATAGAAGCTTCCTGTTAGGAGCTGAGCAGTGTGGGTTTGCCTGGGGAGAAGGACTGGCAATAAGTATGTTGCAAACAAAGGAAAAAGCAGGACACCCACATGCAGGAAGACGACTGAACGGGAGCAAACATGGCTGAGTCAAAAGAGTGACATGGGATGAAGCCAGAGAATTAAATAGGAGCTGGTCCTGTGGGCCTTGTATGGAACACGGTTTACTCAGACTATAGAAGAAAGCCAGTGAGGGTTTTAGCAGGTTCGTCATGTGGTTTTATGTTAATTTAAAGAAAATATTCTATATACACTTAGCCTGAATATAGGCATAGCATTTTTTTTTTTTTTTTTTTTGAGACAGGGTCTTGCTCTGTCACCCAGGCCAGGGTGCAGTGGTGCGATCACAGCTCACTGCAGCCTCAACTTTCTGGGCTCCAGCAATTCTCCCACCTCAGCCTCCTGAGTGGCTGGAATCACAGGCATGTGCCACCACACCAGGCTAATTTTTGTATTTTTTGTAGAGATCAGTTCTGTGTTGCCCAGGCTGGTCTCAAAGCAATTGGCCCGCCTCAGCCTCCCAAAGTGCTGGGATTACAGGCATGAGCCACTACACCTGGCTTAATAATATAGGCGTATCTTTTTTTTCTTTTTTTTTTTGAGGCTCCTGCCTCAGCCTCCCGAGTAGCTGGGACTACAGGCGCCAGCCACCACGCCCAGCATTTTTTTGTATTTTTAGTAGAGACGGGGTTTCACCGTGTTAGCCAGGATGGTCTCGATCTCCTGACCTCGTGATCCACCCGCCTCGGCCTCCCAAAGTGTTGGGATTACAGGCGTGAGCCACCGCACCCAGCCTATAGGCGTATCTTATAACCCATCAATGTGACTCCTAGGTATATAATAGAAATGTATACATATATGTTTTCCAAAAGGTGCGTACTAGAATGTTCATAATAGCATTCAAAATAACCAAAAACTGGAAATCACCCGAATTTTTATTCTCCTATTTAGAATGGATAAGTAAAATGTAATATTGTTATACAATGGATTTCTATACAGCATTGGGATTTGACAATCTACAACCACATGCAACGACATTGATGAATCTTACAAACATTATATTGGGTGAGAGAAACTAGGCATACAAGAATATATATAGCCTGGGCGCAGTTGCTCATGCCTGTACTCCCAACACTTTGGGAGGCTGAGCCAGGACGATTGCTTGAGTCCGGGAGTTCAAGAACAGACTGGGTAACATAGTGAGACCCCATCTCTATCTTTCAAAAGAAGTTTATGTATGTATAGTCCCTGTGGTGTAATGTACAAACATAATTCTCCCCCTAAAAAAAGGTGGAGGGAGAGACAGGTCATTTGAATGTTCATCTAAGGTTGAGAATCAATAATGTAACATAATGGATGCCATAAACAGAGTGCCAGGAGCGGTGGCTCACGCCTGTAATCCCAGCACTTTGGGAGGCCAAGGCGGGCAGATCACGAGATCAGGAGGTCGAGACCATCCTGGCCTACATGGTGAAACCCCGTCTCCACTAAAAATACAAAAATTAGCTGGGTGTGGTGGCACACACCTTTAGTCCCAGCTGTCCCAGCTGTCGCAGCTATTTGGGAGGCTGAGGCAGGAGAATCCCTTGAAACTTGCTGCAGAGGTTGCAGTGAGCCGAGATCCGCCACTGCACTCCAGCTTCGTGACAGAGCAAGACTCAGAAAGAAAGAGAACGAGAGAGAGAGAGAGAGAGAGAGAGAGAGAGAGAGAGAAGGAAGGAAAGGAAGGAAGGAAGGAAGGAAGGAAGGAAGGAAGGAAGGAAGGAAGGAAGGAAGGAAGGAAGGAAGGAAGGAAGGAAGGAAGGAAGGAAAGAAGGAAGGAGGGAGGGAGGGAGGGAGGGAGGGAGGGAGGGATGTAATCCCCAGCACTTAGGGAGGCCAAAGCGGGTGGATCATCTAAGGTGGACTCCTCACCCTACCTGGAGACTTTCCAAGCTGTCTTCTGATTAAAATATGGTTTCCAAGTAAGAGTTCATCTCCAGGAGGGGAATTGGTTGGTAATTCTGACAGGGGCATTCCTCCATTCCTTTCCTGTGTCTGTTACGTTTTTTCAATGAACAGTCTGAATTTATACATAAGTCTTTGTAAGCCAAATAAATACTATACTTTTCCTTAGAAAATGTACTTCTGGGCCGGGTGTGGTGGCTCATGCCTGTAATCCCAACACTTTGGGAGGCCAAGGCGGGCAGATCACCTGAGGTCAGGAGTTTGAGACCAGCCTGACCAACATAGAGAAACCCTGTCTCTACCAAAGGTACAAAATTAACCCAGCGAGGCAGTTCACACCTGTAATCCCAGCACTTTGGGACGCCGAGATGGATTGGATCACCTGTGGTCGGGAGTTCGAGACCAGCCTGACCAACTTGAAGAAACCCCATCTCTACTAAAAATACAAAATTAGCCAGGCTTGGTGGTGCATGCCTGTAATCCCAGCTACTCAGGAGGCTGAGCCAGGAGAATCGCTTGAACCCAGGAGGCGGAGATTGTGGTGAACCAAGATCATACCATTGCACTCCAGCCTGCGCAACAAGAGCGAAACTTCATCTCAAAAAAGAAAAAAAGAAAATGTACTTTTGAATACTGCATAATTCTGCTTATATGGGGTACCTAAAAGAGTCAAATATATATGCCTGTAGTCCCAGTACTTGGGAGGCTGAAGCAGGAGAATCACTCCGGGAGGCGGAGGTTGCAGTGAGCCGAGATCGCGCCATTGCACTCCAGCCTGGTGACAGACTGAGATTCCATCTAAAAAAAAAAAAAAGTCAAATATATAGAAGCAGAAAATAGAGTGGTGGTTGCCAGGGGATAGGGAAAGGGAGAAATGGAGTTCAATGAGTATAAAGTTATTATTATACAAGATGAGTAAGTGCTGAAGATCTGCTGTACAACGCGGTGCCAGTAGTGCACAATATGGTATTGTATACTTAACGATTTGTCAACAGGGAAGCTCTCATGCTAAGTGTTCTTAGCACACACACAAAAGCAAAAGGACACAAGGAAACTTTCGGAGGAGATGGATATGTTTATTTCCTTGACTGTGGTGATGGTATCGCAGTTGTATTCACATGCCCCAGCTCCACAAGTTGTATACATTAAATATATGCAGTTTTTGTATATCGACTATACCTCAATAAAGGTGTAAAAACAAAAAGTCCTTCTGTGTGCTCACAAATTAGGATTCTTAGTTCACATGGCTGAGAGGTAAACTCTAGACTGTAGTGGGTTTCCCTTGGTGAACGTGCTGTTTCCTCAAATCTAGACATCACTCAGTGCGAGCTTCACAACTTCATTTAAATAATGGTTTTATTTTATGGGGTGACATAGGGTGCTGGAGGGATAAGCAGCGGAAATTATTAAACGCACCTAGCAGTTGTAAGATATATCTCAACATCTGAAGTATTGAAATATGAAATAGAAATGTGCATCTTAGAGTCAGGATCATACATTCCCTCCAAGCTTCTTCTGGTTTCTTTGTCTGGTGACCTCTCATTGCTTCGGCTTCCCTTTCACCCGATGCTGCACACTGATCTGTCTAGCAAGGTCTGGAAATGTTTTTAAAACATTAAAAGAGACTACTTCCCTCAGCAGTGACATTTTTCCACTTGAAATGTTTACTCCGGTGCCCACTCCCTTAAAGTCCCTCCACTGCAGCTGAATGCAGCTGTTGGCATCCATTCTACTCGATGCTATTTAGGAACCCTGCATAGCAACTGCACTGCAGCCCTGTCACGGAAGTACAATGTGGGTCGTCTGTAGTTGGAGGGGAAAATAAATCATACAAAGACGAACTAACAAAACCGTAATGTGGATATGCCCACCTGGGAAGCAAGGGAGGCAGGCAGACTGACCTGGATGGAGTCACAGGAAAATGGAACAGCTATTTTTTTTTTTTTTTTTTTGAGACGGAGTCTTGCTCTGTAGCCCAGGCTGGAGTGCAGTGGCCTGATCTCCGCTCACTGCAAGCTCCGCCTCCCGGGTTCACGCCATTCTCCTGCCTCAGCCTCCCAAGTAGCTGGGACTACAGGCGCCCGCCACCTCGCCCGGCTGTATTTTTGTATCTTTTTTAGTAGAGACGGGGTTTCACCATGTTAGCCAGGATGGTCTCGATCTCCTGACCTCGTGATCCACCCGTCTCGGCCTCCCAAAGTGCTGGGATTACAGGCTTGAGCCACCGCGCCCGGCCCGAACAGCTATTTTTAGCACAAATGTTTGGCATTTAAAGGAGCTGCAAACAAAATCCTAAGGGGGGAGAAAAGGGACTGTGACTATAACTGTCAGCTATATTAGACAGGTATGCAGTGAGAAATAACTGCTTCCCAAATGTATCTTCCCACGTACAACACAAATGCTTAATTAGCAGCAGAATCCATTATTGCCAGATTAAATCAATTCTTTTTAATCACTGCACTGAGATTGTAATTCAATTGTTTTGTGATTAGGCCGAGGCAGGCAGATCACTTGAGGTCAGCAATTCGAGACCAGCCCGGCCAGCATGGCGACTGAAAATTAGAAAAAAAAAAATTTGATTCCATCCTGTCCATTTTTCACCCCTTACTGCTGCTATAGCCAGGTTTAACTGCTTCAACAAAGCATGTTGAGCAAAATCTCAGGGAACTAGATGCTTAGGCTGACTTCGTGAGATTGCAAGACCCTTCTGTCCCCTTTCCCACCCTACCATAAAAATGAAAGAAAACCTATACCAACATGATCATTGGGAATTCCATTTATTCCCATGGTACGTACCATGCTCACCTTGACGACAGTCAAAAATACTGCCTTTAACATTTTAAAAGTATAAGACCCGTCCAGGAACAGTGGCTTACACCTGTAATTCCAACACTTTGGGAGGCCAAGGCAAGAGGATCACTGGAGCCTAGGAGTTTGAGACCAGCCTGGGTAACATGGTGAGGTCCCCATCTCTATTTAATAAATAAATAAATAAATAAATAAATAAAATACCTTTGATCCCCTGCCTAGAAAAAGAGTTCACACAAACGCAAGCAAAATGACAACCTCATTCACATTTTTAACTGGAATTTAACTTGAATGTACTTCCCACCTACATACTGTGTTTGTTGTTGTCGTTGCTGTTTTTGTTGTTTGTGGCAATCGGGCCCCAGATGGCTAAGTAAAAAAGAGAACAGAATCGGGTGACATCTGATGGAAATCCAAGAGAAAAAGAACAGCATATAGAAAAGTCTCTACAAATGACTAATCCCAAGAGAAGACAGAGACAAACTCCACACAATGTTTTGAACATCTCCCATGGGCAAAGCACTACAGAGGATCTGAAATCAAACATGGCCTCTGATCTTGAGGATTTAAGAGTCTAATGGGGCTGGGTGTGGTGGCTCTTGCCTGTAATCCCAGCACTTTGGGAGGCCGAGGCAGGCAGATCACTTGAGGTCAGCAATTCGAGACCAGCCCGGCCAGCATGGCGAAACCCCGCCTCTGAAATGGGAGAGTTCCCTGATCCCCCTCGCAGGACATGCGACAGGGCTATGGCTTGCCTGTTCAATTGTGCTGCTGCTCAAACCCCTAGCAGGAGGGGGAGCATGCAGATGGGCAGGTGCAGAGGCCAGGGCGAGCACTTTGGGCTCTGGCACTGTCTAGGGATGCGTGCCTGCAATCCCAGTAACACAAAGCTCTTTCAGCTTTGCCATCCACAGACAGCTTGAGTATTAATCAGCTCAATGCGGCCTTTTCAAAAGGGCAGAAGTCCAGTGTGACAGCTTTCTGTATCCGGTGTTCTTGCCCAGCATCCCAGAAAAATCAGGTCACACAAGGGCTTGAAGGATGAATGTGAGGTGGAGGTCACTTTCAGCGGGATGCATGGGGACCCAGAAGGTGGGGGTAGAGCAGGAAGGTGATCTTCCCCTGGGGTCGGGCTGCCCAGCAGCTGGACTCCTCTCCAACCACCCCATCCGAACTACTCTAGGTGCTCAGATGTTTCTCCTCTTCTCTCTTTCTCTGCCGTGCTGTTCTACTGCTCGTCTGCTGGTCTGCTGGCTTGCCTGTCTGCTTCTGGCACCTGGGGTTCGGGATTTATATGGGTGGAGGATAGAGGGTGTGGTGAGCCACAAGGCAACTTTTTGGGTGTGAAAAACAGGAATGCCTGTCCTTATTTAGAGCTGGGGGTCTTCAGGTGTGATGGTGGGGCCTTTGCCACAGAACCACCCTCTTCCACCCAGTATTTCCCTGTCTCCTATCTGCATCATCTCTACTAAAAAAAAAAAAAAAAAAAAAGCAAAAATTAGCCAAGCGTGGTAGTGCATGCCTGTAGTCCCAGCTATCAGGAGGATGAGCCAGGAGAATTGCTTGAACCTGAGAGTCAGAAGTTGCAGTGAGCCGAGATCCCGCCACTGCACTCCAGCCTGGGAGAGAGAGCAAGACTCCGCCTCAAAAAAAAAAAAAAAAAGAGTATAATGGGCCTACAGGCATCTATGCAAATGTCTATCAATCAATTAACAATTACATAATTGTGGACCACTGTGTCCCCAAGGAATGACTCAGTAGGTTTGGGGTGTGAGGCTGAAATCTGCCTTTCTTAAATGATTTGCAGGTGACGATACTGCACTGACAAATTTAGGAACAACTGTTCTAGATATGGTACTTAGCAACTCAAACCAAATGCTTTGGGACCACCAACAAAATCAGGAAATCAGTTAAGGTTTCACAGAAGTGATGGTGTTTAAGCTGGTGATTTGAAGGGCTTCTAACCAGGTTGGAGAGAGATAAGGCAATTCTAGAATGAATGGAAAATGTATGTTTATAGTTCTGTCCCTATAACAAAAAATAAAACATTAACAAAATAAAAATCTTTTTAAAAATGAGGTTAAAAGAAGAAAAGCAAGTATGTCAGTCTTAAGTGCTCGATATGATTTCTGTGAAGGAGCATGTCAGTGTGACTTTATGATTTCTGCCGCCATAGAGACAGTATCATCAACGACAGCCACCCGGAAGGTGAACCAAGTAGTTCAATGTAAGTTTGAAAAACAGACAGGAGGCCAGGTGCAGTGGCAATAGAGCCTCTACCATGCAATAGAGACAAGCTGCCCTCACTGTGCTTTATCCAAATTCCTGGTTCACAAAGTCTATGAGCACAATGAAATGATCATGCCGCTAAACTCTGAGATGGTTGGTTAGGCAGCCATAGATAACTGGAATATTCTCTATGTTTCCCTAGTCTCTTGAATCCTCCTACTAACACTCCTACCCTTCCCCTGCCACCCCACCCCCGCCACCCCACCCCCACAGAACTTTTCTCATTCTCAGGAAATAGCTTTGTTTTCTACTTTCGGTAAATATAAAAGAAGCAAATTAGAAGCCTCCCATCTACTTCTACCAAACATATCACGTTACCTGCAGCTGTAGCTGTACTTCTGTTATAACAGAAATCTCCTTCCTAAGGTAATCTGAGAGGCCTGTGGGAGGCTGGAGAGGTAGGGATTCAAAGCACTCCCCCCTCAGAAAACTTGCTGTATCGTGAAGTCAACCTTTCCCTCCTGACTGGTTCCTTCCCATTCACATTTAAACATATCCAAAGAAAAAATGAATAAACAAACCACAATGGACCTCACATCTCCTCCTAGCTTCTGGCCTACCTCTTCTTCCTTCACAGAGCTATATATTCCAACCATTCCCCTTTTATCCTCTCTCACTCACTTTTCAGGTATCTCTTATCTGGTTTCCACCTGTCATTTCATATAAATAACACTCACTCTCACTAAAGTCACGTAAGATGTCTACTTCACTAAATGCTTTCAGTATTTTAAACCCCTTGCTTAATATCCTCAGCGCATCCAACACTGTGGGTCATTCCCACTGTCTCCTACTCCGGGTTTTCCTCCCACTCCTCCGGCTCCTCCTTCTCAGTCATACTTTCTACTAAACAATTAAATTCCTGAGTTCCTCTCTTGGCCTCTCTCCTTCTCACTATGTACTCTTTCCCTAGGAAATCTCATTCATGTCCTTGGTTTAATTACCATATAAAATTAGGAATTTACATCTCTGGCTCAGATCTCTACTGTAAGGTATAAGTCAATATGTCCAGCTGCCTGTTTAACCCCTCTCTTCCCTCAAATATGGTCGTCTTCCAACAATCCCTGTCTCAGTGAATGGTACCACTATCCACGCAATCATTCAAGTCCAAAAACCCAGCAATTAACCACTGTACCTCCCTTCCTCCTCTCCCTATTAAATTTCTCACCAAATCCTGTCTACTGTACTGACAAAATACCCCTCATAGCCTATTTTTTAATCTGCCACTTATTCTCTCCAAACCCTAATTCATTCCCCAGAGCTAGAGTGATCTTTCCAATGCAAATATGATCAAGTCCGCTTAAAACATTGCTAATGAATGGCTTTCAGTAGTTTTTAGTATAAAGAACAAAATCTTAACATGGTTTACAAGTCCTACACAGTCTATCCTGTGGCGGCTTCTTAAACATTATGTTACTTCCCCTTCTGCTAGAGTCACCCTGATCTTTAGTTCCTTGAACTTTGTGCTCCAGGGCCTGTATGCAGGTCATCCCCTCTGCCCAGAACACTCCAGCTGCCACTGCAAACCTACACATCCAGTTAATCTCTACTTCATAGACGATAAGCTCTAATTGACAAGGACCTTATCCATTTTATTTTTCATTGCACTCCTAAGGCCTAGCACAGTGCCTAATATTTAATAGATGCCTATAATGTATACACTTATCAAATGTATAAATATGTGTATTTGATCTGCTGGCAAAACACTTACATGGCATTATATACCAGGTAATTCGAAATGCAAGAGAGAGAAGTCCAAGCCAGGGAAATCGATTCGGGAATCATCTTCATAAAATTGAAATCTGAGGAAGGGGAAATGAACATGACCCACCAGGGAGAGTGGAATAAGTGGAATAAGAATAAAAGAGAGTCAAGAAGTGACCCTGAAAGATTTCCATGGAAAGGGAGGATGGAAAGGCTAGCAAATTGACTATGGCATTACCAAGGCAAAATAATACCAGAGGGTAGTGAACATTTTTTGAAAGGAAAGGGTGGTCAGGAGTGTCAAACACCATGAAGAAGCACAGAATATGATTGCTGAGGTAGTGGATATGAAAATTAAGAGCTTATTGTTGATTTTGCTGGTTATAGGAGAAGAGAACTAAATAAAGAATGTCAAGGAGAAGTGCCCCACAGAAGTCCTGGGAAAGGGACATTGGCAAAAAGAAAACAAAACAAAACCCAAAAACTAACATTTTGTTAGGAGCTGTATGTTGTGCTATTTTTTTTTTTCTTTTTCTTTTTCTTTTTTCTTTTTTTTTTTTTGAGATGGAGTCTTGCTCTGTCGCCCAGGCTGGAGTGCACTGGTGCAATCTTGGCTCACTGCAACCTCTGCCTCCCAGGTTCAAGCAGTTCTCCTGTCTCAGCCTCCTGAGTAGCTGGGATTACAGGCGCCCACCAACACACTCAGCTAATTTTTGTATTTTTAGTAGAGATGGGGTTTCACCATCTTGTTCAGGCTGGTCTCAAACTCCTGACCTCATGATCCACCCACCTCGGCCTCCCAAAGTGCTGGAACTACAGGCGTGAGCCACCACACCTGGCCTGCTAATCCTTTTTGATAAAGTGAAAGGTATCACTCTCCTATTTTCTTTTTTTTTTTTTTTTTTTTTTTTTTTTTTTTTGAGACGGAGTCTCGCTCTGTCGCCCAGGCTGGAGTGCTGTGGCCGGATCTCAGCTCACTGCACCGGGTTCCCGCCATTCTCCTGCCTCAGCCTCCCGAGTAGCTGGGACTACAGGCGCCCGCCACCTCGCCCGGCTAGTTTTTTGTATTTTTTAGTAGAGACGGGGTTTCACCGTGTTAGCCAGGATGGTCTCGATCTCCTGACCTCGTGATCCGCCCGTCTCGGCCTCCCAAAGTGCTGGGATTACAGGCTTGAGCCACCGCGCCCGGCCCACTCTCCTATTTTCTTCAGCAAAAGACTAATATAATAAACGTGGTTTCCTTGTATGAGTGGCAGATGATGGAAATAAAAACATAGTAAACAGGTGTGACTAGCTCATGGCTGGCCTGTTCAACCATATCCCCAGCCTTCCCTTACAGTTAATAATGCCTGTGTAACTGTTCTAGCCATGGGAATGTGAGCCATTTTTGGTCAGGATCTCCACCAGGATCTGTTTCCCCTTCTCATTTGCGGAATCTAGTCTGAAAGTTGATTAAACTTTGATTCTGCAGATAGTGACAATGGCCTAAGGCATGACAGGGCTGCAAAACTGAAGGAAACCGAGTCCCTGAACGAGTCACCAAACAGAACTGCTCACCTGGAGGCTATTATATGAGAACACTATAAACTTAGTTGTTCTTTAAACCAATGTATGACGCTGGATTCTTTGTAACAACAGCTTAGCTCTCCCCCTAAAAATTACAGCCATTTGTTTTTATTTCCTTCATCAAGGAACCTGTGTTGTTATTGACAGACAACTGGTAATCTCTGCCAGAGCTCACATCCTGGATAGCTACATATCCGTGTGCATCTTACTTCTGTTAAAAGAAAAACTTCAGCCAAATTAAATTTAAAGGTGTTGGCCAGGTGCGGTGGCTCACGCCTATAATCCCAGCACTTCGGGAGGTCAAGGAGGGCGGATCACAAGGTCAGGAGATTGAGACTATCCTGGCTAACACGGTGAAATCCAGTCTCTACTAACAATAGAAAAAACTAGCTGGGCGTGGTGGCGGGCACCTGTAGTCCCAGCTACTCCAGGGGCTGAGGCAGGAGAATGGCATGAATCCGGGAGGCGGGGCTTGCAGTGAGCCGAGATCGCACCACTGCCTGGGCGACAGAGCAAGACTGTGTCTCAAAAAAAGAAAAAAAAAATTAAAGGAGTTTACTTGAGCGATGAATGATTTGTGAATCCGGCAACGTTCAGAGCCAGAGTATGCTCAGAGACACCAGTGCAGCCATGTGGTGGAAGATTTAGGAATAGAAAAAGGAAAGTGACGTACAAAAAATTAAAGTGAGGTACAGAAACAGTCAGTTTGGTTACAGCTAGGTGTTTGCTTTATTTGAAAATGGTTCAAAGAGTTGGCTACATTTGATTGGTTAAAACACAGTGATTGGCACAAGTATAGGCTACTGTCTGTTTACACCTCCACTTGTTAGAGATCATGATGTACAGAGAAATATCCTTTAGGCTGAACTTAAAATATGTTAGGAGGCAGCTTTAGGCTAAACTGATTTAACACACCTCCCTCAAGTGGAATACAATTTTTCTCCAGAAGAGAAACCCAAATTCCCATCCAGTTGCTGAAACCAGCTCAAAGTCCAGAAACTACAGATAACGTATTTTGGAGGGACCGTTGTAGTTTTGGTACCTATAAACTAAAATACTTTTTTCCCTTGAGACAGGGTCTTGCTGTTGTTGCAGTCTTGCCAATGCACCACAATGTTACAGTCTTGTCTGAGACAGTACCTGGAGTTCTTTGTCTCACCGCCAAGAA
This sequence comes from Macaca nemestrina, assembly GCF_043159975.1. Classification (NCBI taxonomy): domain Eukaryota; kingdom Metazoa; phylum Chordata; class Mammalia; order Primates; family Cercopithecidae; genus Macaca; species Macaca nemestrina. Next base: position 30,271,517 of record NC_092127.1, read on the forward strand.
AATTAAGGAGCCTAGACACAAGGGTGAAGTTGGAGTGAAAGTTTAATTAACAAAAGAATGCTCTCTGCAGTGGAGAGGGGGCCCAAAAGAGGGTTGCCATTTTTACAGCTGAATCCAAAAGTTTTTATAAGAAACTCCCCTCGGCCGGGCGCGGTGGCTCAAGCCTGTAATCCCAGCACTTTGGGAGGCCGAGACGGGCGGATCACGACGTCAGGAGATCGAGACCATCCCGGCTAACAGGGTGAAACCCCGTCTCTACTAAAAAATACAAAAAGCTAGCCGGGCGAGGTGGTGGGCGCCTGTAGTCCCAGCTACTCGGGAGGCTGAGGCAGGAGAATGGCGGGAACCCGGGAGGCGGAGCTTGCAGTGAGCTGAGATCCCGCCACTGCACTCCAGCCTGGGCGACAGAGCGAGACTCCGTCTCAAAAAAAAAAAAAAAAAAGAAACTCCCCTCATCTCTGTAGCTGTTTGTGTAACTTCCCTTATCTGTGAAGCTGTCTGTGTAATTCCCCCTGTCTGTACAGCTGCAAGCCCATCTTTAGGCAAGCACAAAGTGCAGTTTCTCTTGTTTGTGCAACGGTGGGTATGTTTTCAGTAAGAATCCCTGCTCCCCATGCAAGTTCCCCCAGAGCCCACTGTGTACATGCCTGAAAAGGAGAGGAAACTTTTTCCTAGGAGCCCACTGGTTACACTAAGAGTAAAGGCTTCTATGTTAGGCCTTGCTTTCTTATCTGTGCAGCTGCAGCCTGAGATTTCCCCAGGTGGCTCTATGTGTGCCTATAGCTTGATTCTTCAGAGTGTCTTTCTGTTTAAAAGAATTTTACCAAAGACCAGCTTTAGCTGTCTGCCCAACTATTTTCCTTTCCTCCTCCCTCACTGTATCACTCAGGCTGGAGTGCAGTGGTGCGATCTCAGCTCACTGCAACCTCTGACTCCCAGGTTCAAGCAACTCTCCTGCCTCAGCCTCCCAAGTAGCTGGGATTACAGGAATGTGCCATCCTGCCCAGAAAATTTTTTTGTATTTTTAGTAAACATGGGGTTTTGCCATGTTGGCCAGACTAGTCTTAAACTCCTGGCCACAAATGGTCCACCCTCCCCCAGACCTCCCAAAGTGCTGGGATTATAGGCATGAGTCACGTGCCTGACCCTGTTGTATTTTCTATAGTCTGTTTCAAGTGCCAGTGTGCACACCGAACATTCTTTTTCAGCCATATTTACTCAACCTGCTTTATTTCTTGACATCTGAGCTCAACCCTGGCTTCTTTTCTTCATTTGTATGAAGGTTACCTGGAGACCATCTGAAACAACAGGTTTGAGTAGGAAAGCCACACCATTACTCTGGTCTTTGCCACTGGCCTGGCAAAGACCTGGCAAAGACACCTCCCTTTGTTTTCCAAAAAAAAAACAAATCTCAATAGGTCTTTGAGAAAAACTTGGGTCCAAAAGGAGTTGGCTTTTCTGACCTTATGAGCCTCCAGATTTCTCAGCTCTTTCCATTCCCTTTCATCTCTGATTACAAACTGGCTAATTCTTGCTTGAACTAGACTCTTTTTTGAATTTCTTGCTAAAATCTTCAAAGAGTACCCCAAACCCACTCATATTCTGTTATTTCCAACCCCTTTCCTTAAAACAGTCAGTGTGTCCTCCAAGTAGAATAAAAGTTTTAGCAAATATTTTGCCTTGATATACACAAATATCACCAGTTTCCAGCCTGCATTATCTGATTTCTCACTAGTTTCACTGTGTTTAATGAGGGGCAGCAGAATATGCCACCACAAAATATGCCACTTTAGCATAAGGACTATTTTGAGCTGAAAACCCAAAATTGAAAAAGAAGCAGATACAAGGATATAAGTTTTCTTCCCTGACCCTTTGTTCCTAAAGGCAAGATGTAAATTTGTAATGGTGTCTCTCTCCCCTCTACCAGGGAAGACAGAAGTTAGTCACCCAGATAATTCCAGATCCTTATCTTCACAGAGATAACACCAGAAAGGTCTATAAAACACACCTTGCAAAATATCCCTTCTCTCCCTCTCTCTCTTTCTTTCTTTGTTTTTTTTTTTTTTTTTGAGACAGAGTTTCAAAGGTGCCACAGACTCGGTTAATTCTCTCCTCAGTCAGGAAAAAGACCTAGAAAGAGAAGGTATTTCCTATAGAATGCAGATTTTCCCCACAAAGTACAACTTTGCAAGGCCATTTCAAAATATGTGAAGAAATATATTTTGGGATAAAATACTTCGATTTCTTTCAGGGCCTGCTATCTGTCATGTTGGTTTCTTATTGCTACAAAGAGTCTGTTTTGTCACTTATAAGGTCCCTGGCTTTTTGTTTGTTTGTTTTTGTCTGACTCTGCCACCCAGGCTGGAGTTCAGTGACACAATCTTGGCTCACTGCAACCTCCGCCTCCTGGGTTCAAGTGATTCTCCTATCTCAGCCTCCTGAGTAGCTGGGACCGCAGGCACATGCCACCACACCTGGCTAATTTTTGTATTTTTTGTAGAGACACGGTTTCACCATGTTGCCCAGGCTGGTCTTGAACTCCTGGACTTAAGTGATACATGTGTCTCAGCCTCCCAAAGTGCTGAGATGACAGGCGTGAGCCACCTCATCCGGCCAGGTCTCTATTTTAATGTTAATGCTGCTCAGCTGTGCCTGGATTCCAAAGAGATGAAGGTATAATGAGGCTTGTCTCATTATGCCTCATTTGCATTTCCATCATGCCCTGAACCAGTGCTCAGGTTTACTCTAGAATGCGCTTGGCTGAGAGGAGGGGTCCATTCAGTTGGCTGGGGGGCTTAGGATTTTATTTTTGGTTTACAGCAGGACATCCTCCTCTGCACAGCTATTCATGGGCCCTGATTCCTTTAATCTTGTCGTTCTCTCTAAAGGCTTTGTCATCTGTTTGATCAAAGCTGAGTCATGACCATAACCTGGTTCCATAATCTGATGGGAAGAGGAATGAGGTAGCCCAATGTCCTGGAGGGGAGGAAAAAATATAATTTCTTTTTTCGACCCTCATAAATTCCTACCTGGAACACCTCTCAAATAAAAGGCAGATTAACAGGAAAAAGGTATACAAATTTGTTAACATGCATATGGACCCAGGAGCAATGCTGTGTAGGGAAAACTCTAACCATGTTCTCCTCTACTCTCATACCACAATAATCTTCAGCCCAGAAGACTTCTGTGACCAAATGTAGGGTGGTTTTTTCTCCACACTCCAAGCAGCGGACACCAGCGAGGTGTCCTCTAATTCAGTCCAGACATCACTGACCTGGAGATAGTGTCAGATCCCACAATTCAAAGGCTCGGTCCCCAGAACTGCTCTCTACGCCACACCAATTGCAAATCCAGGCCTCCAGAACTTCTGACCAAAAGTCTTCCAGTTGGGATTCTTTGAGTTTGATTAATTTGCTGGAGCAGCTCACAGAAGTCAGGGAAACACTTATTTGTGTGTATCAATTTATTATAAAGAATGTCAAAAAGGATACCATGAATTGATGGATAGGGTGAGGTATAGAGGAAGGGTATGGAGTTTTCATGCCCTCCCCAGTGTGCCGCCTTCCAGAAACCTCCGTATGTTCAGCTCTCCGGAAGCTCACTGAACCCTGTCCTCTCGGGTTTTCATGGAAGCTTCACGTTGTCAGTATTCCTTCCCCACAGGGTATAGGGTGGACCCTCCATGGGAGGGCCTTAAGACCCACAATCGGAAAGGTGGGGAAACCTTAGAGTCCTGCCTTGAGCTAGGTAGGGAGGGCAGTAGAAGATCGGAGGCCTGTCCCTGAGGCCTAACACACCCAACATAATAACAAAAGACTGTAAGAAGGGCTATGGGAGTTACAAGAAAGGAACTATGGACAAAAGTCAATAGACGTCATAACACCACAAATATACAAGGTACGAAACTCAAAGTAGGGGTCAGATGACTGAAATTTCTACACTGTCCAGAAAGGAATAGGGGTGTAGAGCCTGCAAGACAGGATGTGGGCGAAAGAAGGAAAAGTGTGGTGAGGAAAGGCTGTCTTCTTATGCAGATGAAGCCTCACAGGGAGCAGCCCTCAGAAAGAATAGACAGTAGCCTGTGGGAAAGCTTTCTCTGTCAGAACTGTAAAAACGCTGGACCTGGCCAGGCTGGAATCCCAGCACTTTGGGAGGCTGAGGCGGGCAGATCATGAGGTCAGGAGTTTGAGATTAGCCTGGCCAAGATGGCGAAACCCCGTCTCTACTAAAAATACAAAAATTAGCCGGGTATGGTGGCACGTGCCTGTAGTCCCAGCTACTCAGGAGGTTGAGGCAGAAGAATTGCTTGAACCTGGGAGACGGAGGTTGCAACGAACCAAGATCGTGCCGTTGCACTCCAGCCTGGGCGACAAGAGCAAGAATCTGTCTAAAAAAAAAAAAGGCAAACTTTTAGTCCCCTTTTTTTGTGTGTGTTCATCTTTCCTAGACCCAGGTGAGGGGTCTCAGAGAAAATCTGTTTGCCTCTGCTATTCACTTCATTGTTTACCTCACTAAGGTGGGATTTCTCTATAGAATTAAATCCCACTCCCCACAAAAACGCAGCTTTTAAGAGCTATTTCTGCCTGTAGTTTTTTCCAATATCGTCTCAAAGTATGCCAAAGAAGGATATTTTGCAGTGAAATATTCTGTTTTCCTCTAGTCTTAAGACCCATAGCAACAAGTGTCAACGGCCACTTCTACTCATATTCCATTGGCAAAACTTTAGTCACATTACAAGGGTTTTCTGTCATATGTGGGTGGGGCAAGAGGTACGAACAAAGGGGAAATGCTCATTTCCTGCATATTGTTTTCCCTAAGTTGCTGACCAAACCTCTTCTACTTGTAAGGTAAGAGTTGTCCAAATTGATTACTGCAGCTGGTCTCTCAGAGCGGGAGCTGGCTTTCTGCAGATCTCCATGGAATCCAGCTATGGCCCTGTGCTGAAAGCAATCAAGTCTCATCAACAAGCTTGGACCCCAGCCCTCTAATGATGCCACCAAAGAGCAGATGTTTCCCTAGCCATAAAAAGATGATGTCGCAAATCCCACTGCTGTCTTGCCACATTATACAGCTGGACAGTCATGCATTATTTAATGACGAATACATTCTGATAAATGCATCATTAGGTGATTTCATCATTATGCAAACATCATAGAGTGTACTTACACAAACCTAGATGCTACAGCCTACCACACACCTAGGTTACAAACTCATACAGCAGGTTACTATACCAAATATTGCAGGCAATTGAGACACAATGGTAATATTTGTGTATCTAACCATGGAAAAGGTATAGTACAAATATGCTATTATAATCTTATGGGACCACTGTCATATATATGGTCTGTAGTTGACAGAAACATCATTATGTGGTGCATTACTATAATCACAAGGCTTGAACACCAGGCCCCTGACCATAGCAAAGAAAAGGTTAATGCTACCCCAGTTGTAAACACTGAACTCTCAGGATAAGGCTGGACTCAAGACTCTGCATCATTGTATTGTTATTATACGATTTCCCTGGCCACAACAGGGAAAAGACTAGTGCTTCCCCAACTATGCAGCTTAATAAGCATGAGTCTGGCAGCTGAGGTCCCTCTCCCATCCCATCTTGCTAGATGTCCTTGCAGTTTCCTAGAATACAACATTTAGTGAAGGACATGCATACCTACTACTGCTCCTGTTTCCCTGAGTCTCCACCAGCTGAAGTGCTCTTGGCTATTTATACCCTCTATAGCTCCACTGTGGACTTTGTCTGTAAAGGAAGGCTCAAGACCCTTTCATTTAAGCACTAAAGGAAAGCTAATTCACAGAAGCTTGGAGGGCACGAGATACGTGGTAGACTGACATTTGCACTACACAAAATATCAGATACCACTAGGTAATTTTTCCCCCAAAAGCCTAGTGCTGAAAGGAAGCCCTTCATAATAACAAAACACTACATGCAGGAGTTAAAGTTGAAATCTCAATACAATGGTATGTCATTATAATTTTGCTATTTTTTTAAAAAAAGTAATTTTTTTTTTCAAATAAGCAGTATTCCCTTTCAAATAGGCTTTCTGAAGTAGGCTAACTTAAATCAGTTCCCTTTCCCCTGCTGAGTATTACAAAGTTTCTTCTACCTGTGTGCTATGAGGAGGCCCTTTCTCCCCTCCTGGGGACAAGGCAATTCTCAGAAAGGGGCTTAGATTTGACTTGTACCTAAAGGAGAGCCTGCCATTTTGATCCGAGGAGGACCTGGGGTGTGATGTTTCCAAGTTACTGGCTAGTAAGCACTTCTTTCTTTCCTCCCTGCAGTTCTTTGTAAGTGACAAAGTCTTATTTTAGATTCTGAATCTGTTTTCTTAATTTCCTCCAAACTAATGATCACTGATTATGTCCCTCTGCAAATTTTCTGGCCAATGCAGATGTCAGACACCCATAATCTCCTTCGCATCAAATTCTATGAGCCACCTGAGCTACTACTTCCAGACCATCTGCACAAATTCAGTTCTGGAAACTGAGTAAATGAAAGAAGACTAACGTTAGCTTAGAAGATGGGAGATGAATATGCAAATGGCACAACAATTACAAAATTTTGTTTGAAAGAATGAGTGAGACAAATCACATTAAAACATCTAGAAAATCAGCAGACTACAAAGTGGGATAAATGGACCAGAAGGGGCAGATATATTCATGTTATTCTTCTATATTAAGTTGTACTGCATGTCATTTTTTAAAAGATTTTGAATCAAAAGTGAATTTCCTGCAAAGAAATTAAACATTCTAACTTTCAGTTTAAGGGTAATTAATAAATTATATTAATAGCTATATACTCCATAATAATGGTTCACTAAAATTATGCTTTTTGTTTAAATCAACAGTCATAGACTTCTATCCCATTAGTAATTGCAGGTAATTGATGAATTGGTTAGCAGTTGCTTTCTAATTAACTTTTTATATCCAAGTTCCAACAATCAACTAGATGTTATTAAGATTTAGAAATAAAACTAACTGGCAGCCCATCATTATAATCTCTATATTTGTACATACTATGTTTGAAAGACCACACTAGTACAGAAGCAGGAATATCACCTCTGATGTCTTTGATTTGAAAGTAATATTTTGTAAGATTTATGAAAGCAGGAAACGTGACTGTCCCCCAAGTCTACTGCCATGGCACGAGGAAGACATCCAGTGAGTATTTATGGATTCGATGAATATATAATGTCTTAAAATATCAGCCCTTGTATATTCAGAGCTTTTGCCATCATGTCAGTCAAAGTCCAGATCTTAACATTCTAATCAAGTAGCAGAAAGACCAAGTTCTTCCCTTTGAGGTTTAGAAATACAACATACTCAGTTTTCATCTGTCATGATCACAGGGACCAGATGGCTACCTCCTCTATAGCACTCCCATCCCAAGGAGGACAGCGTGACAGAATGTGAAACTGGCAACATTTAATATGAGTTCTTCATAATTCTGCAATGAGGGCCCTCCATTTATTTTATATTTTTTGGAGCATGCACACTCTAAATATGGCCCATGAGATGAACATTTATATAATTGGGGAACCTTCGAGGCAGATAAAACTCACCAAGCTTTCCAGTGGTGTTTTAAGCTGTTTCCAGAGAGCTCTCAGTGCTGACCTATAGTACTCTAGGGCATCTCTATTCCCACCAAGAAAAGAAAGCTTCATAGCCTGCTTTTTTAGTTATAAACTCAAATAACAGAGCTAGATGGTACTTGTCCCCCTTGATAACAAGTATAAATATGGCCAGCTGCAAAGGGAAGTGAGCAAAATGAAGCCGAGGGTTTCCAGTGCATGCATGCCAGGCTCCTCAGTAGCAGCGTATCTTATCTGTTAAAGTGATAAAGTTGTTTTGGAAGAGCCATTTCAAACTCTATTACTGGTCAGTTCCAAATCCCCATTGTCTTGCAAAGGATTTCATTTTTCAGGTGAGTGTCAAGACTGGAAATAAAATGTGATTTCTGTATTCCACCATGTCTATCTACAAATGGCTGGAAAGACCCTCATCACCAAGCATCACTTGGTGCATCACCAAGCAGGCCCTGCTTTGCCACTCAGTGTTGTTTGCGTGGAGGTTGTGCAGGACTCTCAGTTCTTCAGACAGTTTGTTTCTCTATCCGATGGCTGTCCACTTTCAGATTCTTAGGGATTTTTTTGTGTGTGTGTATGTGTCATGCTGAAAACTTCTCTGACCTCAGGTAAAATTCAAAAATAGTTTCACATCTTTGTCATAGTGAGTCACAAAGGACTATGATTTCGTGATTTGGGGTCCCTACTACTCTGAACTAAATATATATTTAAGGTTCTTTGGAGAAGTGTGTGTGTGTGTGTGTGTGTGTGTGTGTGTGTGTGTGTTTAATAAAGTTCAAGGGGAAGAGATTGACATTTGACAAAATAACTTGAGTAGATTTTTTGACAAATGGTGGCTTATGCTCTCAATCAGAGTGACAGAAAACAGCAAGCTTACAAAACAACAGCAAAGCAGAAAACAGAGCCATAACATCAATAATGAAGGGGGTAGGAAAATCAGGATGAAGCATGGGACCCTCACTGACAGCAAAAGAAAATCAAATATAGACAATGATGTAATCCATTTCTTCAGCCCTTGTATTAAATTGAAATCCTGACACAAACACATGATGAACACTTGTTCTTTTTGGAATTTTGTTTTTTTGAATTATTATCTTTGTTCAACTATCTGTGGGTTTCAGATAGATTGATAGATGATAGATAGATGAGGTAGATTTAATATGTATATATATTCTTATAAATCAATGAAATGTGAGATAATAATTGAATACTATGCGTGTGTGTGTGTGTGTGTGTGTGTGTGTGTGTGTGTGTGAGAGAGAGAGATAGCTCATTTTGCCCTTTCTTTGCTACCTAGAGAATTGACAGGTCTACTGCAAATAAATATTTCCCCTCGCCTCCAGTTTAGCTCTGGATGATTTAAAATGGCAGTGGGATTGAACAGATATGAAAGCAGACAAAGAATAACAAGACTTCAGTAAAATAGCCCCTCATCTATCCTCGGTTAATCCCATCTTAAATCAGCACCGCCATCATCCATATGTCATCAAAAGGAACATAACAAACATGACTTTGTTTATTCATCTTTGGAAAATATTTTGAGCTCCTACTATGTCCCACACACATATTAGTTAACAGCAAATATTTCTACCTTGCTCTAAACTTTCTCAAACAATTTTCCCTACAAATGATGCCAGACAGTCATCCAAACATCTTTGTGAGTAGATAGTATTGTTATTCCATTTCTAGAAACGAGGAATTGAATATCAGCGATGTTCAAAACTGGCCAAGGTCATGTGGCATTGAAATTGCAGATGTGGACTCAGGTTCACATCACTAATAGCAGAGCCCATGGGTTATTTTTTTCCAACGCAAAGTGGTTGACATAAATTTTAAAGTAAAAATAAACGAATAAGTTGTCACAAGAAAACACTGGGAAGTATCTTTGAACGCAGTTATCTTCCAGGCTTGGTATCTTTTCACATGCTTCTTTGGCAGCTGACTGGGTATTGCAACGAACTTGCTTGGGAGCAATTGATTAATTCTGTATTAGAGAAATTGTTCAAAAGTTTAACATAGTCAGTTTAATGACTTAAATGGGAGAGCAGCTGGGGGAATGAGAGCCAGGGAATTACATCATCTATAACAGTGTTTAATTGGCTTTTACAAAATGTATTGCTAGGAGGCAATGATTGTGTTTATACACTTGAACTGGATTGGCTATAAAAGTTATCATTTGGTATAAAAAAGTTGTAACCTTCATGACCAACAGATGTCAAGAAATAAGAAGGGAGTAAATATCTCAGAGCCTCCCTGAAAGGGGTCACTTTAGCCAAGGAAAACAAGAGAGATGAAGTCTTTACTCCATGGGAATGACATGCTAGTATAATAAAAAATGAACAAATAAACAAATATTTCAACAAACATAATATCATGTAAGGAAGTGGTAAGAGCTAAGGAGAAGAAACAACACAGAGGGGATAGAATGATACAGGGTACTATTTGGGATAAGGTGGTTAGGCAATATCTCTGAGGAAGGGACTCTTTAATAAAGACCACAAGAAGATGAAAAACAAAGCACTAAAAAGATATGGAGGAAGTGCATTCTAGGTTGAGGGAAGAGCAGATGTCAAGGCCCCGAGATGGGGAAGTCAATGACCTGTTTAAGAAAGAAGGCCTGTGTGGCAGGACAGAGTGAACAAGGAGAAGACGTCAGACATTGGAGAAGCATGTGGAAGCCTGGTCATGACAGCCTTTTAGTCCATGGGTGGAATATTTCATTGTAAGCACATCAAGGTTCTGCAGAGACACAGAATCAACCAGATATGTATGTACACACACCACACACACACACACACATACACACACATGCATATAGGAATTGGTTCATGTGATTAAGGGGCTGACAAGTTCCAAGACCTGCACTCTGTAAGCTGCAGATGCAGAAGACCCATGGTGTGGTTCCAGTCTGATGGCCATAGCCTCAAGATCCAAGAAGAGCTGGTGTTTCCGTTCAAAGCAGAAAAAATATCAATGTCCTAGCTCGAAGGTAGTCAGGCAGGAGGAATCGCCTCCTACTCACAGGAGGGTCAGCCGTTTTGTTTTATTCAGGACTTCAGCTGTTTGGAGGGACCCATATACATTATGGAGGGCAATCTGCTTTACTCAGTCTATCAGTTTAAATGCTAATCTTGTCCAGAAACACCCTCACAGGCACACACATTTGTTTGACCAAATGCCTACACACCCCATGGCCTAGTCAAGTTGACATTTAAAAATAATCATCACAAATCACCCCTTGTCAATTTGAACCCATATGCATCTCCTCAAACAATACTTAATCTTCAAGTAAGGGCGATAACAAGGCCATAATTCTTCCTAACATGGTATAACTATCCTACATCCAACCAAAACACATGAACCTCTTCTCCAGAACAGGAGATAAAGTCCTTGTGCGGTGTTTACTATTTTCCTTAATATCCTGTAGCTTAAATACTAGGATTTAGAATCAGCAATACTTAAATATTATGAGATGAAGTCAATACATCCTATGTTACATGGTAAGGGAATAAAACAAGGTATTTGCTTAATACACACACATACACACACACACAAATATAAGGCAGAAATACTCATGACAATTACAGTCTCTATTTCTGTAACTGGTTATATGGTCATGGTTTTATAACTACCTTCTTCCACTAACCATTCTATATTCCCTTTACCTTCAGTAAGCACCTTAGCTAGTTGTGGTCCTTTACATGCTGGGGAGACCCAAACCTTCATTTCGGAAGGGTGTGGACTATGAGGCCTGCCTTGCAGGGGTTGTCATGGTTTTCCACTGACCTTAATCATAGGATATGGTAAAAGTAAGGGATGCCCTAAGGGACCACCTGTATTCCAGGCATATTCTTCCTTACCTCCATTATGGAGTAGCAGTCAGATTTCCTCTTGGTAATCAGGAATCACCCTAGTCAACATTATAACTCCCTTCTTCGCCTGTCAACTCAGAGGCATGAGAAACCCAAAGTAGCCAGGCAGCTATCTTAACTCCCAGTTCAATGAAATAAATATGTCTCCTGGTGGAAGCATTTCTCCCTTTGAAACTAAGATCTCGGCCGGGCGCGGTGGCTCACGCCTGTAATTCCAGCACTTTGGGAGGCCGAGGTGGGCGGATCACGAGGTCAGGAGATCGAGACCATCCTGGCTAACACAGTGAAACCCCATCTCTATTGAAAATACAAAAAATTAGCCGGGCGTGGTGGCAAGCACCTGTAAACCCAGCCACTGGGAGGCTGAGGCAGGAGAATCGCATGAACCCAGGAGGTGGAGCAGTGAGCCCAGATCCCACCACTGCACTTCTGCCTGGGCAACAGGGTGAGACTCCGTCTCAAAAAAAAAAAAAAAAAAAAGAAACTAAGATCTCTAGGCCAGTAGACCGTAAGTTCTCAGGAATAGGAAGCAAAAATCTTGCTAGTCAGTTACTAGGGGTAATAGTGAATGGTACCACTCCCATTTCCACCTCTTGATTTCTGGATCTGCAAATTCTGCCCATGGGAGAAACAGCAACATGTACTGGATGCTGATTCAGAGCACACACAGCCTTCTGGAGGGCGCCTTGCCCAGCCCTGCAAGATATTGCCACCTAGCAGGTGCTGACACCGTGTCAGCTGAGTCTGCATAAGGCCATTTCACTGTTCTATCAAGCCGGCTGCTTCAGATGGTGGGAGACATGGTAAGACCAGTGAATTCCACGAGCATGGGCCCATTGCCACACTTCATCTGCTGTGAAGTGAGTTCCTTGATCGGAAGCAATGCTGTGTGCAATGCTGTTTTCCCAAATAGACATCGCCACCACAATAAACTAGAGATAAGTCACCATGGGATTCTGAGTAGGTCGTGACTTGATCTGATTACATGTCAGCAGATCAACCTGGCAGTTGTGTAGAGAATAGATTAGAGGGGAGTAAGAATAAAACTCAAGAGACTATTGCAGGAAAGAGATGATGACTTGGGATAGGTTCTGGTGGGGAAGGTGAAAATAAAGTTTTGTCTTTTTCTTTTATTTTAGAGATAGGGCCTTACTCTGTCACCTACGTTGGAGTGCAGTGGTGCAATCATAGCTCACTGTAACCTTGAACTCCTGGGCTCAAGCAATTCTTCCACCTCAACCTCCCAAGTAGATAGGACTACAGGCATGTGTCACCGTGCCTGGCTAATTTTTAAATATTTTGTAGAGATAGGGTCTTGCTACATGGCCCATGCTGATTTCCAGCTTGTGCTGGAATTACAGGCATGAACCACTGTGCCCAGCTAGAAAGGACATATTCTGAAGGTAGAGTCTACAAGAGGTGATGATGGTTTGCATGCAGATCATGAGAGAAAAAAAGATAGTTCATTCCAGGTTGTTGAAATTGTAGAACTAACATGATGAATAGTGATGCCATTTACTAATACATGAGCCACTGTAGGGGGAAGAGATTTGAGCAGTATAATGAAGAGTTTGGCGTTGCATATTTAATAATCAAGAACCCCATTCGAGTTAATTAGATTGATTTAATCATATCACAATGTACATATATATCAAAATATTATGTTGTACACTATATATATATGTATATAGCTTTATTTGTCAATTATTTCTTAATAAAGCTGGGGGGTTCCCATTAGAAATCAAGTAGATATATAGAAAGAACAGTTGATTTATGCATTTAGAATTTCAGAATGTCCTAGGTTGGGGAAGTAAATCTGAGAATTTTCAGCATATATATAGATCTTTTCAACCATAAAACTGTGTGAGATCATCTAGGAGAAAATAAGTGTAGAAAAGAAAACAAGAGTCTAAAGCCTGAGTCTGTGGGCATTCCAGCATTTGAAAGTGAGAACGAGGAGGAGGAGTCAGCAAAAGAGGCTGAGAAGGAGCAACCAGGGAGGGAAAAAGAAAACCAGGAAAATGGAGCCCTGGAAGCCAAGGGAACACAGTGTTCCAAAAGGGAATAAGCAGCTGGATCAAATGCTGCTAAAAGTTCAGTGAAGATGACTGAGAAATGAACATTAGAAGAAGCTATGTAGGCCAGGCGCGGTGGTCCAAGCCTGTAAACCCAGCACTTTGGGAGGCTGAGACAGGCGAATCATGAGGTCGGGAGTTCAAGACCAGCCTGACCAGCAAGGAGAAACCCCATCTCTACAAAAGATACAAAATTAGCTGGCCATGGTGGTGCATGCCTGTAATCCCAGCTACTTGGGAGGCTGAGGCAGGAGAATCACTTCAACCTGAGAGGTGGAGGTTGCAGTGAGCTGAGATCGCGCCATTGCACTCAAGCCTGGGCAACAAGGGCAAAACTCCATCTCAAAAAAAAAGAAGAAGAGGGCATGTAGACATTGTTACTGACATTGACAATGGCTCTGGACTGGTGGACTTGAATATCTGCTAGAAAGGGTCCTGGAGAGACTATGCAGTGAAGTGAAGGCGGAGAGGATAGGCAAGTCTTTCCAGGAGTTCTGCTACAGAGGGGAGCAGAAGATCCAAGCAGTAATTAGAAGGCAAAGATTGTATCATATTGCCTGCTAATGAGAACAATCCAGTAGACCAAAGGAAATATAATAAATGACAGAGAAAGAATTGTAGGAATTGAGAAAGAATAAAATATGGTGCACAGTAGAGAAATTGGTTGTAGCTAAGAGTAGGGTCAATTCACCCATTATATGTGAAATGAAAATAGAGAATATATATAGTTGCATATAAAGTGGACTGACTCAGTGATGGGAAGGAGTAGATGTTTTCCTCTGATTATTTATACTTTTGCAGTTCAATAGAAAGGAAAGTATCAGTTGTAATGTAATATTGGTGGCCAGTGAAGGTGGAGAAAAATGAGAGTGTAAAGAGGATATCTTGCAAAACTAACAGGCCATGCCAGGGAGCACTCAAGGTTTGATGTCATAAATTTAGACTGAGACTAGTTCAGGTGTTGTTATTGTTGTGTTGTTGTTGTTGTTTTCTGGCCATGGTAGCTGCTTGGTTATAGATGTTAGGGGAGAGTTGAATTTAGTCAGGTTCAGAGGTTTGCCAGAAGGTCTAAGGAAAGGGGGAGAGATACAAGGGTCTTAAAGATATATGCAAGGAGCCATTGCAATGATGAACCATAGACTCTAAGATGCATAAGTGAGAAGCTGATAGAATCAATTAATTGGAAGTACCAGTGGAATCAATAAATTGTTGAGTTGGGCATGGTGGTGCATACCTGTAATCCTGGCTACTCAGGTAACTGAGGTGGGAGGATTGCTTGAGCCCAGGAGTTCAAGGCTACAGTGAGCTATGATCACACTACTGCACTCCAGCCTAAGCAACATAGCAATACCTCAACAACAACAAAAAAGTGTTGAAATGGGGAGCCTAGAGGAAATAAGCTATAAATATAAGAGAGAGAATTCAAAGAATGGGATGCTAAAATTAAGATTTTGGAGGTTGTGAAACCATAGGCGATGACAAAGATATGACCATTAAAGCAGATGGCTGAGGTGGGATAGAGGACATGTCATTAAAAGTGAGGAAAACAGTGAACAGAGAGGCCAGGGTGTTGATGGATTATCTAGGGGCATACCAATGACAAAAATGATGCCCAGACTCATGATGGTGAGAACAACAGTGAACTGGAGACTAAGATCATCAATAAGAGGGGAAGGAGTAACCAGGAGAATGGTAGAGAATTGCAATGTGAAGAGGTAAAGGCAGGTCTAGTTTGATGGCATGAGTTTCAGAAGATCAAAACTGTTTTAGGAACTACTATGACCAATGGCTTGGAAAGAACAACGGGGAGCCAGGAGCTACCTGCCCCACCTCTAGGCCTTGTCTGAACAGAGGGCATGAGGAAGGGACCAGCCACCATGTGAGAGGGCTTCTGAAGGAGCTAAGCCTTCAGGGGCAGCCAGACCTCAGTTAGAGCAGCCCTATGCTGTTGTTGTCGTTGTTGTTGAGACAGGGTCTTGCTCTGTTGTCACCCAGGCTGGAACACAGTGGCACAATCATAGCTCACTGCAGCCACAATCTCCTGGGCTCAAGCAATCCTCCCATCTCAGCCCCCCAAGTAGCTAGGACTACAGAATGGCATGGGCTATTTTTTTGTAGAGACAGAGTCTCACTCTGTTGCTCAAGCTGGTCTCGACTCCTAGCCCCAAGCAATCCTCCTGCCTCAACCTCCCAAAGTGCTGAGATTATAGTCACGAGCCATCACACCTATCCAAAGCAGCACTATCTTATAGTAATACAATGTGAACCACATATATAATTTTAAATTTTCTACTAGCCACATTTCTTTAAAACAAACAGAAATAGGTAAACAATTTAATAATGTATTTTACTTAATACAATATAGACAACATATTGTCATGAGAAACCATGGAGGCCAAAAGGAAGTGACAGCCAGATTTTTGAAGGGCTACAAGAAAAGAACTGACAGCATAGATTTTTTTTTTTTTTTTTTTTTTGAGATGGAGTTTCACTCTTGTTGCCCAGGCTGGAGTGCAGTGGTGCAATAGGCCTAGTTAATTACTAATCTCAGCTCACTGGAACCTCCGCCTCCTGGGTTCAAGTGATTTTCCTGCCTCAGCCTACTGAGTAGCTGGGATTACAGGTGCCCGCCACCAAGCCCGGCTATTTTTTGTATTTTTAGTAGAGATGGGGTTTCGCTATGCTGGCCAGGCTGGTCTCAAACTCCTGACCTCAGGTGACCCGCCCGCCTCGGCCTCCCAAAGTGCTGGGATTACAGGCGCGAGCCACCACGCCCGGCCGGCACAGAATCTTTTTTTTTTTTTTTTTTTTTAGAAGGAGTCTCACTCTGTCGCCCAGGTTGGAGTGCAGTGGCGCGATCTTGGCTCACTGCAAGCTCCGCCTCCCGGGTTCACGCGATTCTCCTGCCTCAGCCTCCCGAGTAACTGGGACCACAGGCGCCCGCCTCCACGCCCGGCTAATTTTTTGTATTTTTTAAGTAGAGACGGGGTTTCACCGTGTTAGCCAGATGGCCTCGATCTCCTGACCTCGTGATCCACCCGTCTCGGCCTCCCAAAGTGCTGGGTTTACAGGCTTGAGCCACCGCGCCCGGCTCCGGCACAGAATCTTATACCCACCTAAGTATCCTTCAAGATATTTTCATTTCCTTTTTTCCTATGAAGTCTTCAAAATCCAGTATGTGTTTTATGCTGATACCGCATCTCAGTCTGGACTAGTCACATTTCAAGTGCTCGACAGCCACATATGGGTAATAGTGGCTGCATGGGAAAGCTCAGAGTTAAACAAGAAGGTGAAGGAAACGTTCCCAGATGAGAACGAAGACAGGAAGTTGTACTGATGACACACTCTGCGTTCCAGAGGCTCAGAGGAACGACTGAGGGTCACAGAGGTGTGGGAGCATGAGTCAGATGAGGGAATGTTCTGAAACCCCTGGGAAAAAGGGTCGGAGTAATGAAGGTTGACCTTGAAGGCTTGGACTTGGACTTCCAGTAGTAACTGAGGTCAACAGGACCATAAGTGCTGGAGGGTTTGTCCCAGTGCTCTCCTGCAAGGATGGGATAATCAACTCTCATTACAGGCTCCTCTAGGGCTCTGGTGCCAGGCAATCTGTAGCTGAGACAAAAGGAGAGTGGAGGGCTGGGGCCTGGCGGATTATCAGGGCTCTTGGGCTGTATGGTGCTCCCTGGGACCTGTCAAGGGAGGGCCTCAGGCTGGGGGAGAACCCAGAGTGCTCTCCACATGCCTGCCCCAGTCTTGCTGCTGGCTGTGTGGGGTAAAAACAGAGGAAGCATGGTGGGGAGTGGGGGGAATGGGCAGGGTTGGTTACTAAACAAAACAGGATTTTATTTGAGAAAAATAACACAGAATAGTGATACTGATGGCCATCCTTAGCTAAAGGATGCTGACAGGATTTTAAAAAGGAAATGAAAGACACAGAGCTGACTCAAGAAGGGGTGGAGAGAAGGCAAGAAAAGAGAAGCAGGTGGGAGAGGAAGAAGAGAGGGTGGAGCAGGTCAGGAAGAGGGACTCAGAGGGGAGGAGTGAGGGACAGGAAGGCTTCAGACATTTTGTCCCCTTTGTTTCCAGGGACCCTGAGAAGATTGGATATCCATGGACTTGCCGCCCCTGTCCTGCAGACGGTGACCGTCAATGCCTAAGATCCAAGCCCTGCTCCCAGGCACACCCACGTAGACCCAAGGACACTTTCTCATTGCTGACGGGATAGGCTGGCTGTGCCCCGCTTGGGTCTGCCCTGCTTCCCCCACAAAATCATGTGCATCAATAACTTATCTCATCTGTCCTTGGAATAAACCAAAAATCCCTTCTTGGCATCTGTTTTCCCATCAGAGTCCTTCCAAGGAGAGGGGCTGCTTCCCAGCCCCCAGCCAGCTCATTCCCTCTAACTTGTCTTGTCAGTGCTGATTGTCCGCCTCAGAAATGCACCTCTCGGGATCAGAACGGTAGCTGCAGCACCTCCAAAGGCTTAGCTGCACTCCAAGCTTGTCCTTGGAAGTTTAGAAATGAAGAAACAGCCAGCAGCTGTTCTCCACGAGAAGGTGCAGCCAGCGTCCAGCGGCCGTTCTGCAGGGTGGGAGGTGGAGCGGGGGCGCGTGTGAAACTTCTCCCAGGCAGGTCCCCACAAGGTGGGAGAGGCAGCGAAAGCCTCGGGGGAAGCTTCACTGTGATTAAAATGGGCTGCCTCATGCAGCAGCATCTTCCAGCGAAACATTATCTCAGTCTGTAAAACAGAAAGAAGCCTGTGAGAAGGTTTCGCCAGTCGGTCTAATTTTAGAACAGCATTCTCCACAGTTCCAAGCGGAAGAATTGACACTTGCTAGATTCATTCAAATTGGTTTAACTGAAAACAAAATCACATTCCCCCAGGGAGTCAGACAACCCCATCTCTGGAAGATAGGGATGTTTGAGCCTTTCCTGAGCGCGAGCCCTCAGGGTCCTGTCCCATCTTTACTATCCTCCCTCAGGATTCCCCCCAATCACACTCGAGCCCCAGCCCACTCTGACCTGACACACCCCATTCGACGCCCAGAGGGGGCTGCCAGCACCAGGCTCAAGGCAGGGGTGGTCAGCTTGCCCTGCCTCCCTCCGCCCTCCATTTAAGGAAGGAGTGCCTTTAGAAGCGACACCCTCTCAGCAGGAGACTCCCCTCCCTTTGGCTTGGAGGCATCATTATCTATTTTTGAGGGGTGCCTTTGGCAGCATCAAATTTTTCTCCCATTTTTCTCCCGGTGGCTCTAGACAGAGACTGGCTGATTCCTAGCCTGGTTCCTCTGTTTGCTAGCTGGGTGGTTTTGGACTTCCCAGGCCCCCATTTCCCATCTGTCAGATGGGAATCCTGACAATAGCACTTTCATCATGGGGTGTTGTGTGGGCTTAAGTAGGTGAAGCACATAAAAAAGACCGTCCCTCTTGCAGAGTAAGCACCTGGTAAATATTCGCGGCTTTCAGGGCACATCTTTGTTATCTGCTGTTCTGTGAGGGTCTAACTCTAGCCTCACTCCATTCCTGGTTAATTTCTTGTAGCTACTAGTTTTACATCTACGTTAATCTTTCAGTGTAAAGTGGCCCCCCTTAACCTCCCCAAACAAATGCATTCCTCGTTCCTACAGCTCCAACCACCACCACTTACCATCACCATCACCAACTCTTCCTTCAAAGAATCTAAATTAAAAACAAAATCCTTCAGTGACGCCAAAAAATTAAATGCCTAAAACCATTATACCTTCCCTCTCTACAGTGGGTTGTTTTTGTTTGGTGGTTTGTTTTGTTTTGTTTTGTTTTCAGAGAGGGTGTCACTCTGTGGCCCTGGCTAGAATGCAGTGTCTTCATATGGCTCACTGTAGCCTCAGACTAACACCTGGGCTCAAGCGATCCTCTCAACTTCAGCCTCCCAAGTAGCTGGGACCACAGGCACACACACCAACACACCGGCTAATTTTTTTTTTTTTTTTTAATAGATAGAGTCTCCCTCTGTCACCCAGGCTGGATTGCAGTGGTGCAGTCATGACTCACTGTAGCCTCAACTTCCTGGGCTCAACTGATGCCCCCACCTCAGCCTCCCAAGCAGCTGGGACTACAGGGGCACACCACTACACTTGGTTACCTTTTTTTTTTGAGACAGAGTCTCGCTCTGTTGCGCAGGCTGGAGTGATGGCATGCTCTCAGTTCACTGCAACCTCCACCTCCTGGTTCAAGCAATTCTCCTGCCTCAGCCTCCCAAGTAGCTGGACTACAGTTGCCCACCACCACACCCAGCTATTTTTTGTATTTTTAGCAGAGACAGGGTTTCACCATGTTGGCCAGGCTGGTCTTGAACTCCTGACCTCATGATTTGCCCACCTTCGCCTCCCAAAGTGCTGGGATTACAGGCATGAGCCACTGTGCCCTGCTATGCCCAGGTAATTTTTTACATTTTAGTATAGATTTGGTTTCACTGTGTTGCCCAGGCTGGTCGCAAACTGCTGCGCTCAGGCAATTTGCCCACCTCAGCCTCCCAAAGTGCTGGGATTATAGGCGTGAGCCACTGCACCCGGCCCACCTGATTACATTTTTAATTTTTTAAATTTTTTTTTGTAGAAATGGAGGTCTCACTATGTTGCCTAGGCCAGTCTCGAACTCCTCCTGGCCTCAAGCAATCGCAATCCTCCTGCCTTAGCCTCCCAAACTGCTGGGATTACAGGTGTGAGCCATTAATCACTGGTCCCCTCCAGTGTTTAACTTCTGGAAAATATTGGCTCACTTCAATGTCTCCTCTTAGGGTGAGAGTCTGCCCCCAATCGCCCACAGCTTGGACTTTGGAAGAGAAGATCTCGCCCCAAATTTCTCCAAGAATTTTGTGCTAAGGCCAGTTCTGTCAACCAGTCAGTCACCATCTCTCCAGAAGAGCTTAACGCAAAGAGAAGCCTGCATAAAGACGCTCACAAGCCTACAACCTCATGGTGGGCCCCTTCTGTGTCCCCAGCTACATAGATCCAGAAGACGTTACTTTAAACAAGATGGCACTCAACCAAGATAGGATATGGCTTCTAAATTAAAGCTGAGCTGAAAGCATATTTTGCCATCTCTGTGGAAAGGTTTCAAGGCAAACTCACAGGCTACGCAAGGTGCAACAGACACGCATACGGGCTGACCTTTGTTGGCATACAGGCGGCCATTTCTCCATCAGCCTTCTGCTTCTCATTGTTCCCTCTCCGAACTTCTCTGGAGGGCAGCAACGAGCAGTGTCCCTCCCAGCAGAGTCAATTTGGGACATCTTTAATCGTCCTTAGGTCTGTTTTCCCCAGAGTCAGCCGTCTGCTCAAGTCCAAGAACATTTCAAAAAGCCAAAGTAAATAAACAAAGAAACCCTTTTCCATGGCTCACCACTTGGTTTTCCCAAGTTTTTCCCAGCTATAAAAAGATATTTCAACAGACAGGAAATAGTTTTCTGACTGACATACTGTCTCTTGGGGGGAAGTTTAGCTTCTTGTCTATCAATATCTCACGTTGGCTGGAGAACCGGCCCACCTTCCTTGAAAGCCTCCTAATACTCTCTCTCTCTGCAGTAACGAGGTGTGAAGTCATGAGCACCATGATACAATCTGAACCTGGTGATCCTTTCAAAGAATCACTGGAAAATCTCCATCTTTACCCTTAATTAGCAATGTTCTTTTAATTCATGTAGGAAATAAAGCCCGGGCATATTTGAAGATGTTTTTCCCTCTTACAGCTGCTAGAAGCTTAAGAGGCAAAATATTTTTCCAAGATTAGGTGGTCCATCTCAAAAATACCCACCTCATTTAACAGGGTGTTTTTATTAGTTTTCTTTGCTGCTGTATTAAATTACCTCAAATATAGTGACTTAAACAACACAGATGTAGTCTTTTATAGTTCTGGGGGGTCAGAAATCTAAAATTTGTTTTGTATTGCCAGGTCTGCTCTCTTCTGGAGTGTCCAGAGGAGAATTTGTTCCTTGTTTTTTCCAGCTTCTGGAGGTGTCCTGGCATTTCTTGGTTCTAAGTCACATCGCTCTATACTTTTTTTTTTTTTGGAGACAGAGTCTTGCTTTGTCACCCAGGATGGAGTGCAGTGGCACAATCTCAGCTCACTGCAACCTCTGCCTCCTAGGTTCAAGCATTCTTGTGCCTCAATCTCCCCAGTAGCTGGGATTACAGGTGCATGCCATCACACC
Organism: Macaca nemestrina; assembly: GCF_043159975.1. Classification (NCBI taxonomy): domain Eukaryota; kingdom Metazoa; phylum Chordata; class Mammalia; order Primates; family Cercopithecidae; genus Macaca; species Macaca nemestrina. Next base: position 30,293,253 of record NC_092127.1, read on the forward strand.
TGGCTAATTTTTGTATTTTTAGTAGAGATGGGGTTTTACCATCTTAGCCAGGCTGGTCTTGAACTCCTGACCTCAAGTGATCCATTCACCTTGGCCTCACTCTATACTTTTTCTATCTTCATATCACCGTCTTCCTTTGATCTTCTTGTTTCCCTCTTGTAAGTACCCTTGAAATCATCTGTAGGCTCCACAAAGATAATCCAGTATAATCTCCATATCTCGAGATCCTTAATCTCCCCTGCAAGGTTTTCCCTTTTGCCATACAAAGTCACAATCACAGGTTCTGTGTATTACAAAGTAGATCTCTTTGAGGGAGGGAGCTATTATTTTGGCTAATACATATGGCTTTTAATTCCTTTTGAATAATGTGGATCAGCCTGTACTATGTTTTTAAATAATTTTTGGTTTTATACATTACAATATAGGTCATTTGACAAAACTAGGTTTTTGTCTGGCAGTCTGCACTATTTAAATTGCTAATTTAAAATGCTTTCCTTTTTATTTATTTATTTGTTTGTTTATTTATTTATTTATTTATTTTAGATGGAGTCTCACTCTGTCCCCGGGCTAGAGTGCAGTGGCTCAAACTCAGCTCAATGCAACCCCCAGCTCCTGGGTTCAAGCAGTTCTCCTGTCTCAGCCCCCTGAGTAGCTGGGATTATAGGCACACACTACCATGCCTGGTGTATTAGTCAAGGTTCTCTAGAGTGACAGAACTAACAGGAGATATATATATAAAACTCCTATTATATATCATATATATATTCTGTTATATATCATATATGTCCTATTACATATCATATATATATATATATATATATATATATATATATATAAAGGGGAGTTTATTAAGTATTAACTCACATGATCACAAGGTCCCACAACAGGCTGTCTGCAAGCTGAGGAGCAAGGAGAGCCAGTCCGAGGCCCAAAACTGAAGAACTTGGAGTCTGATGTTCGAGGGCAGGAAGCATCCAGCTTGGGAGAAAGATGTAGGCTGGGAGGCCAGGCCAAGCTAGTCTTTTCACATTTTTGTGCCTGCTTTATATTCCAGCCACGCTGGCAGCTGATTAGATGGTGCCCACCCAGATTAAGAGTGGGTCTGCCTTTCCCAGCCCACTGACTGAATGTTAATCTCCTTTGGCAACACGCACACAGACACACCTAGGATCAATACTTTGCATCCTTCGATCCAAACAAGTTGACACTCAGTATTAACCATCACAACCAGCTACTTTTTTGTATATTTTTTAGTAGAGATGGGGTTTCACTGTGTTGGCCAGGCTGGTCTCGAACTCCTGGCCTCATGTGATCCACCCACCTCAGCCTCCCAAAATGTTGGATTCCAGGCATGAGTCACCACACCCAGCCCAAACTGTGTCCTCTAATCTAATTTTCCTCAGTCTCTCTCATCCAGGACCACAAGACCTGCTATCAGTATTTTCATTCTTTGCCCTGGCCAATTGTTCCAATTCACATAAAGCTAAGTGTATTAATCAGGACACTTTTGGTTGCCAGAGTAGCCTAGCTTAATCTGGCTTAAATTTTTAAAAAATGTGTAGGCTCACAAATTTGAAAAGTGCAGGGGTACAGATAGACTTAGGCACAGAGGGAAGAAATTACTCAATTACATCTTTAGGAATTTTTTACTTATTCCATCTTTGGACTTGCTTTTGTCTGTGTTGCTTTTTTTTTTTTTCAGACAAAGGCTAATGCTCCTAAGTATTTGCAAAAAATAGCTACCAGAAGTAGTCATCTTCTAATCTATCCATGTGGCAACCCCAGCAGGAGACAATGCCTCTTTCACGAAAGTTCCAACAAAAATCCCAAAAACGATTCTTCCCAACCCAGCTGAGATCCTAAGTACAATACTCACCCAGTCATTGTAACTAACAAGCTCTGATACTCTGACTGGCCAGGCCTGAGTCATGTGCTTTCCTTAAGACTAGGATGAGGCTGGGTGCAGTGGCTCATGCCTGTAATGCAGCACTTCAGGAGGCTGAGGTGGGAGGATCACTTGAAGCCAGGTGTTCAAGACAAGGCTGCACAACATAGGGAGACACCCACCTCTACAAAAAATACAAAAATTAGCCAGGCTTGGTGGCACTTGCCTGTAGTCCCAGCTTCTCAGTATTCTGCAGTGGGAGGATCAATTGGGCCCAGGAGTATGAGGCTTCAATAAGCCACGATTGCGCCACTGCATTCCAGCCTAAGCGACAGAGAGAGACCCTGTAAAAAAATTTCCTTTAAGCTTAGCATGAGCATTTGACCTATGCCACATGATAAACAGGGGTGGTCACTCTCCCCAAAATAAAGGTTAAATTCATAGAAGGAGGAGAAATGGATGATGGTCAAACAAAATTAATATGTCCACTGCACCAGCATAAGACCCAAGTGGAACCTTTTTTATTCTCTTTTCACCAAGTGGAGCCTTTTCCACGCAGCATCTAATAGTATATCCAGACACAGTTTCTGAAGGTAAAATTAGCATTGGTTTCTCTTTTTTTGAGATGGAGTTTCACTCTCTTTGCCCAGGCTGGAATGCAATGGTGTGATCTCAGCTCACTGCAACCTCCGCCTCCCAGGTTCAGGTGATTCTCCTGCCTTACCCTCCTGAGTAGCTGGGATTAGAGGCATGCGCCCCCACCCCCAGCTGATTTTATATTCTTTAGTAGAGACAGCGTTTCTCCATGTTGGTCAGGCTGTTCTCGAACTCCCGACCTCAAGTGATCTGCTCGCTTCAGCCTCCCAAAGTGCTGGGATTACAGGCATGAGCCACCACGCCTGGCTCACTGGTGTTTTAAAGTTAGATTCTTACATCTATCCTTGAGCTACATCGTGTTAATCAGCTGTCTGTGGATGCTCAGACAACACTGGAGTCAGGTGAAAAATGATCTCTTCTCCTGCCCAGGGCTGAGTTATTGAAAGGACCAAATACTCTAGGTTTACAAAACCACATCACAAAAATCTCAACCCATTGTCAGATCTGTTAACCCTGGGGAAATTTAAAAGAAAGCAAGTAATTCAGTTGTCCAAAAGATTAAATGACAACAATGAAAACATGACGTTTGGCGTACTCTACTCTCTCGTTTCCTGTAAGGCACAGAATGATAGGAGTAACTGATCCAAAGGTTCTTGATTTTCAAAACTTTCCTGACTAAAGCAAGTAAAAATGGACCAATAAGGCTTTCAATTTCATGGCTTTTAAAGCTTATTTTCACAAACCAGTTCTCGGATTCTTGACGTCAAAAATCTATATTTAGGTAGAGTGTTCACTCTTCATCCAAGAGTAGATGTATATTCTTAGTCTGATTTTAATTTTTCTCTTATTTGGAAAAGATGATTTAGAGAATTAAGGAAAAAAATAATCACATGATAAAGGAATCTGCAAAATCACAGAATTTACATTTTTCTCTGTAGATATTTATCATTTGTATTATAAATGTATAATCTTAGTTTCTAAAGTTACTTTAATGATTGTGACACGCAGTAAAATCAGCCAGGTGTATGCTGAATTAAGATCGAGGCTGCCTACCTGATTCTTCTGTTTTGAGTGACATAATTTTATCTCAATTGTTAGCAGGGATCCACGTTGCCCACCTAACTGTGGAAATAACCAAAGGCGTTGTTTAAATCAGGACATTATGTGAACAACTAAAAGGTTATCCAAAATAATTAAACTTACAGCACAAAATGAGAATTATGCACATTATTGTAATTAACTTAGTCACATAGGACGAACAATAAGAAATAGACTGAGATTTTGAGATTCCAGCTCCTCCTAGGAATCTTTGACACAATTAACAGTATTTTATTCTTTTCTGATTCTCTTCTTCTTTGTTTTTAAGTTCGCCTGGCTCTTTCTAATTTTAAAAGTCTTCACTTTTCAGCCTACAGTTGAATCAAGTTGGAATTTTAAATATAGGGTCTTTATTCTTTATCATCTAAATTATTTTTTAAGTTTTTTTTTTCTTTTTTTCCTTTTAAACACTTTCAAATTCCTACAGCTAACTGTATGCCTCTGGGAATAGTCCTTCTCTATCAAAGTATGTTAAGGGGCCTCTTGTAGCCAGGTTTCTGCTCAACATTGCATTCAGGGATGCCCCATCTAGAAGCAAAGTCATTTTTCAAAGGGATTCCAATTTTCTCGTCCTTCTCAAATGTCTCCCCGTCTCCCTTAATTCCCCATTTCTCTCTCTCCTTGCAACTACTCAAGATCCTCTCGTGCTAAACCTAATATTCTCACTTGAGACTCACTCAGCCTCTTCTCTTCCTCTCTAGCCATTTCTCTCTCCCCAGCCTCTGTATTGTGGGTAGCGATGTGGACTCCTTGTAAGAATTGTGAGCCTCTTCTCTTCTACTGCTCAGCAATCCAATTCCACTGACAGCAACACTTAAAGACTAGGAAACTCCACCAGGCAAGTTAAAACTATATTTCCAAAAAGAGCATAGAAAAGTAGATTCTCTGCAAAGAAAAAATTTTCCAAAGTCAGAGACAGGTAAATGGGGAAAAGAGATGAAGAATACATAGTACTGAACTCGTTCCTTGTGTTTTTACAACTTTCAGCACCCTCGGGCTGTTACTTCTTGTTCAAACCTTTGTGATTCATGTAAAAGAAGATAGGGTTAAGCTGGGCACAGTGGCTCATGCCTATAATCCCCCCTACTTGGGAGACTGAGGCAAGAGGATTGCTTGAGTTCAGGAGTTCGAGACCAGCCTGGGCAACATAGCAAGACCCTCCATCTCTCAAAAAGTTTTTTGAGCCGGGTGCAGTGGCTCACGCCTATAATCCCAGCACTTTGGGAGGCCGAGGCGGGCGGATCACGAGGTCAGGAGATTGAGACCATCCTGGCTAACACGGTGAAACCCCATCTCTACTAAAAATACAAAAAACTAGCCGGGCGAGGTGGCGGGCGCCTGTAGTCCCAGCTACTCGGGAGGCTGAGGCAGGAGAATGGCGTGAACCCGGGAGGCGGAGCTTGCAGTGAGCTGAGATTGCACCACTGCACTCCAGCCTGGGTGAGAGCGAGACTCCGTCTCAAAAAAAAAAAAAAAAAAAGCTTTTTGAAAACATAAGACAGCCTTAAAAGAGTCTGTGCTTTTTAAAGAAAAATAACTTCCGGGCCGGGCGCAGTGGCTTACACCTGTGATCCCAGCACTTTGGGAGGCCAAGGTGGTCTGATCACCTGAGGTCGGGAGTTTGAAACCAGCCTGACCAACATGGAGAAACCCGGTCTCTCCTAAAAATATAAAATTAGCCAGGCGTGGTGGCGGGGGCCTGTAATCCCAGCTACTCGGGAGGCTGAGGCAGGAGAATCGCTTGAACCCGGGAGGCGGAGGTTACAGTGAGCCGAGATTGCACTCCAGCCTGGGCAACAAGAGCAAAACTCCATCTCAAAAGAAAAAGAGAAGAGAGAAAGAGAAAGAGAAAGAAGAGAAAAGAAGAGGAGGAAGGAAGGAAGAAAACTTCCAAACTGAATCTGAATTAAAAAGTTTCCTCTATTGCTCAGAAATCCTGGGTGCCAGGGCAACTTCAAGGAAAACTATTTATGCAACCTTTCTGGACCTAGCAGTTCAAACTTTACTGTTTAGTCATTCACAAAACAGTCATTAGGAGCACCGACTCTGAAGCGAGCCTGGCTGGGTTCGCATTCTGCCTCTGCCACTTCCTAACTGCACCCTTGGCAAATTGCTTACCCCACCCAGTGCCTCTGTTTTCTCATGTGAAAAATGGAGAGAAAAATAGTATCCACCTTACAGGCTGTGAGAAATCAGCCTGTTGCCACATGTAACATGTTAGTGTATTCACAGTGTAGAAATAGGCTATATTTCTATAGTCTGCGATACCCATAATTCTGTGCAATTCTGGGCTCACAAAAACTGTTATTTAGTTAAATTAGAAAACCATAGTAACTCTCAAAGTCTCTCGCAGGGAAAAAACAAAAAACAAAAAACAAAACACACCTCTCAGAAGAGAAAGGCCGATGTCCCTAGATGTATGTGATACATCACACATATATCCCAGTGTGAATGTTTTGATTGAATTTACCATTTGACAGACATACTTGGCCGGTGGTCTCTATTACCAAACCCAAAGCTGTTATCACTCTGGGTTCTGGGCAAATGGGATTTTGTCGTTACGTTCCAGGCTGCCCCGGATCACTGCAGAGATATTGGATCACAAATCAAAGGTTCCGTGGTCATGCTGGCTCAGGTTGTCTCTCAAGATGACTTGACATTACCAGGCTTAGAACCTTATTCAGTTTTTGCAACAACTTTAGATCAATTTGGTTTACTCCAAATGTACTGGTTCTGAGGTAGCTCTATTATTGAACTTTAATGCTCTTATTGCTCTTAGAAGCATCCTTAGTCTCATCCCTTGTTTTCTGTCCCACATCTGGATTTAGCACTTCCCCGCTGCTCCAAGATTTCTATCCCAGATTGCAGCCTCATAGTTCTTGTCTCCAACAGAAAGTAACAGATAATGTGGGGATTTAGCATTCTTTCTTTTTTTTTTTTTCCAGATGGAGTCTCAATGTGTTGTCCAGGCTGGAGTGTGGTGGCACGATATTGGCTCACTGCAACCTCCACCTCTGGGGTTCAAGCAATCCTCCTGCCTCAGCCTCCCAAGTAGATGGGATTACAGGCTCCTGTCACCACGCCCAGCTAATTTTTGTATTTTTAGTAGAGATGGGGTTTTGCCATGTTGGCCAGGCTGGTCTCAAATTGCTGGCCTCAGGTGATCCACCAGTCTCAAACTTCCCAAAGTGCTGAGATTACAGGTGTAAGCCACTGCACCTGGCCAGGATTTAGCATTCTTAATTTCAGTGGAAAAATTATAAGAAATAGTTAATGTAGGAGTCTTCCATAGGCACCAGCTAGTTAAAGATGGGTAACTCAGTCCACAATTTTAAGTCATAATTTTCTCATCCAAGGTTTGATCCAGCTCTGAAAGCATATGTCTCCTGCCCTTTGTCAAGGTGAGGAAGTTCCTATTTCTATTTTTCTGAGAATTGTGGGTTTTTTTTTCTTTTAAATCATGAATGGGTGTTTAATTTTGTCAAATGTCTTTTCTGCATTACTTGATATGAGCATGTAGTTTTCCTGTGAGTATGGTAGATTGAGGCTTGCTTTATGGCCGAAGCTATGGTCTATCATGGTATATGTTCCATGGGTGCTTGAAAAGAATGCTTATTCTGCTGTTGTTGGGTAGACTGTTCTATAAATGTTGATTACGTCTTGTTGGTTGAGGACATCCCATTCTTTCATATCCTTGCTGATTTTTAGCCTAATTTTTCTATCAATTGTTAAACAGGGGTGTTGAAATCTCCAACTATAATTGTGGATTTGTCTATTTTTCCTTTCAGTTCCATCAGTTTTCACTTCATATATTTTGAAGGTCTGTTGTGTGGTGGATACCTGTACAGGATTCCTATATCTTCTTGGTGCATTGACCCCTTTTATCATTACATGATATTCCTCTCCTTATCTGGTAATATAGTCTTTGCTCTGAATATTACTTTATCTGGTGTTAACATAGCTACTTCTGCTTTCTTTCTGGTAATGTTTGCATGATATAACTTGTTTCATCCTTTTTCTTTCAATCAATATGCTTATGTTGTTATATTTGAAGTAAGTTTCTTGTAGGCACCATATGGGGGGTCATGTCTTTTAATCCACTCAAACTGCCTTTTTTTTTTTTTTTAGATGCAGTCTTGCTCTGTCACCCAGGCTGGAGTGCAGTGGCACAGTCTCACTGCAATCTTCACCTCCTGGGTTCAAGGGATTCTCCTGCCTCAGCCTCCAAAGTAGCTGCGATTACAGGTGTGGGCCACCACATCTGGCTACTTTTTGTAATTTTTAGTAGAGATGGGGTTTCACCATGTTGCCCAGGCTGGTCTTGAACTCCTGACCTCAGGCAATCTGCCTGCCTCAGCCTTCCAAAGTCCTGGGACTACAGGCATAAGCCACTGTGCCTAGACTTCAAACTGTCTTCTAAATGTTGTATTTAGGTTATTTACATTTAGTGTAATTATTGATATGTTAGGACTTAAGTCTGCTATTTGTTTTCTGTTTGTTCTCTCTGGTTTCCATTTCTGTTTTCTTTTTATCTGCCTTCCTACAGGTTGCTTAAATATAATTTAGTATTCTATTTTATCTATAGTGTTTTTGAGTTTATCCTTTTGTATAGTTTTTATTGATTGCTAAATATTTATTACATAGACATTATATCACATTTTACCAGTTGAGTGAAGTATAGAAATCTTATATTTCTTATGTCCCTTTATCCTTCCTCATTTATAATATAATTAGCTTAAGTATTTTTTCTACATATGTTAAGAACCATATCAGACAGTGTCATACTTTTTGCTTCAACTGCCAAACTAATTTAGGAAACTCAAGAGGAGAAGGAAAATGTTTTGTATTTGTCCATATATTTAGTCTTTCCATGATTATTTTTTCCCTTACGATGTTGCAAAATTCCTTCTAATTATCTTTTCTGTTCTGAGAACAGTTTCTAGTTATTATTTTAGAATAAGTTTACTGCTGAGAAATCTTTTTAGTTAAACTTTTTCTGATAATGCCTTCATTTCCCCTTCATTTTTAAATGATATTTACCTGGGTATAGAATTTCATGTTGACACTTCATTTCTTTCAGTACTTCCACAATATAGTGTCACTTCCTCTGGCCTCCATAGTTTCTCCTTATAAATCTGTTGTCATTCAAATTGTTTTTCCAATATAACTAATGTTATCTTTTCTGTCTCACTGCTTTCAAGATTTTTTCTCTTTTAGTTTTCAAAAGTTTCATAAGTTTGACTGTAATGTGTCTTGATGAAAATTTATTTGGATTTATCTTGTTTGTGGGTTGCTCAGTGTCTTCAATCTGTAGGTTTGGGTAGTTTTCAGCCATTATTTCTTCTAATATTTTTTGAGCTCCATCTTCTTACTCTTCTCCTTTTAGAACTCTGATAACAAGAATGTTAAATCTTTACAGTCCCATAATTCCCTGAGGTTTGTTCTTTTTTTTTTTCTTTTTTTTTGAGACGGAGTCTCGCTCTGTCACCCAAGCTGGAGGGCAGTGGCCGGATCTCAGCTCACTGCAAGCTCTGCCTCCCGGGTTTATGCCATTCTCCTGCCTCAGCCTCCCGAGTAGCTGGGACTACAGGCGCCCACCACCACGCCCGGATAGTTTTTTGTATTTTTTAGTAGCGACGGGGTTTCACCATATTAGCCAGTATGGTCTCAATCTCCTGACTTCGTGATCCGCCTGTCTCGGCCTCCCAAAGGGCTGGGATTACAGGCTTGAGCCACCGCGGCCGGCCCTTTTTTTCTTTTTTTTTTTTTTTCAATCTTTTTCTCTCTTTTGTTCAGATTGGGTAATTTCTATTATCCTATCTTCAAGTTCATTATTTCTTTCCTCTGTCCCCTCTATTCTGTGTTGAGTCCATTCACTGATATAATACTATTTTTTATTTGTTTCAAGCATGTTTGTAATGCTCACTGAAACATATGATGATTTCCTTAAGACCTTTATCAGATCATTCTAACATTGCCGTCATTTCAGTGTTAGGATCTATTTGTTATCTTTTTTTCATTCAGTTTGAGTTCTTCTTTATTCTCGGTAGGAGTGATTTTCTATTTAAACCTAGATATTTGTATGTTATATTGAAATTTGGGATCTTATTTAAATTTCTTGGAAAGTGGGAGTGGGGAGTGAGCTGCCTCATTACTGCCAGAAGAGGTCAAGTTTCAGGTTCCCACCTGGCTCCCATTGAGCCTGAGTTGGGGGAGCTACGCATTACTGTTAGGTGAGAGTGGAAGTCCTGCTTCACATTCAGCCTCTACTCCTGGCTGGGAGGCGTTGAAGAACCTTATTACTGCTTCCCTCTTGGCCTGACATTATGTTGGAGAAGTGGCTGAGATGAAAGGTTTGTCTGCAGTAGGTCTCCTTTGAGGACACCCCAGAAGGAAGGGGCAGAGGCATCTCATACCCACTGGGTAGGTGTGGAAATCCATGTGGTCTCCACTGACACTGCATGAGAGGGATGAAAGTCCCATCTCCACACTCAGTTTTCTCTGACTCTAGTCCAGTGAGAGGGTGGGAGGTGGAGGTTGGTGCTACTGCCATTATAGCCTGGGGACAGTGCAAGTCTATGCTTCCTCTTGAGCTTTCACTGGGAGTGGGGCTAACATTTTTTCTGTGGTGTTTGGCTGGAGTGGAGCAGTTGTTGTCCAATCCTTGTCATATATATGTATATATTTATGTATTTATGTGTGTGTATATATATATATATATATTTTTTTTTAATAGAGATGGTGTCTTGCTGTGTTGCCCAGCAGGCTGGTCTTGAACTCCTGGGCTTGAGTTATCCACCCACCTTGGCCTCCCAAAGTTCTGGGATTACAAGCATGAGCCACTGCACCCAGCCTGTCTAATCATTATCTGTCTCATTAGCTACCCATCTTTTGTTCTTTCAGCTGGAGAGAGCAGGCTTTTGGGAATTTTTGTTTTCTTTTGTTTGGTGTGCATTCATTGGTATTTCTGGGTTACGAGTTTCTTTAGCTACAAGTCTGGGATATGTGAGTGAAAAAGAAAACCCAGAGAACACACTGCCTCTGGTCCCATGGTCTCCAGTCAGTCAGCATTCTCCACCTTTCAGAGTCATCATATTGTTTAATATGTAAAGTCTAGGGTTTGTAGTTGCACTTCGTGAAAGGAGTAAGAAATAGTACATTCATTCTATCTTCCAGAAGCTGATTTTTCTTTTAAGAAACTGCAGTAAGCTGTTATAAACACGAGAGGTCTCTTCTAACACACACTTTTGTTTTTTACTCAAGAAAGGCTAATTTTTAGCATTCTCAAACATAATTCTGAAGGATTAATTTATCATTTTATTTTAAATTCTGAAACATCCAAATTTTCTTCCTTCTCATCTTGAAAAAAATCGGCTTTATCTCATCATTTTCTCAGGTTTATGTTGTTCAATAGGAGAGACTATGGGCCTGAGAAAACTGTGATATCATTATTATTTATCCACATTAATCAGTGTATTTTTGACACACTGCATTCATTAAAGTCTTTGAAGGAAACATATCACTGCCTTCAAAGATACTACATTCTAAAAATACAAAGTAAAATGTAAAGTAAGATTTCAGAATTTCGAAATTAGGCCGTTTTAGTTAGGAAGAATAAGTTCTAGTGATCTATTGCATATCAAGGTGACTATAGTCAACAATAATGTGTTGTATATTTCTTTTTTTTTTTTTTTTGAGACGGAGTCTCGCTCTGTCGCCCAGGCTGGAGTGCAGTGGCGCCATCTCGGCTCACTGCAAGCTCCGCCTCCCGGGTTCACGCCATTCTCCTGCCTCAGCCTCCCGAGTAGCTGGGACTACAGGCGCCCACAACCGCGCCCGGCTAATTTTTTGTATTTTTAGTAGAGACGGGGTTTCACCGTGGTCTCGATCTCCTGACCTTGTGATCCGCCCGCCTCGGCCTCCCAAAGCGCTGGGATTACAGGCGTGAGCCACCGCGCCCGGCAATAATGTGTTGTATATTTCAAAACTGCTAAAAGAGTGGTTTATAAATGTTCGTCCAACACAGAAATGATAAGCATGTGAGGTGATGAATATGTTAATTAGCCTGGTCCGCTCATTCCACAATGTACACATACATTAAGACATCATTGTGCCACATAAATATTATGCAATTATTACTGTCAATTTAAAATAAAAATTAAACATTAAAAATATTTTGAAATTAGTTTGATTATTCACACATCTTTCACACACAAAGAAGCATTCACTGAAAACCTAAATTGTTCCCACATTGTGAAGACAAATGCAATTTACAATAAACAATCTTTCCCATTTTAATCAATATTGGTAGCTGGAGTGAGACAAGAGATGTTCTAATTCTTGAATCTCTAAACTTGTGTTTATCAAATGTAAACACAAAAATGAGTTAAATATTGCAACAGGAAATATCGGACATCCTTGGGGCTTTCCTAGTTGATTGTCAGCTCCCACTAGCAGTGTTGCCTGCTCATAACCCCTCACCCTCATTCCTTCATCTCCTCTCAGGATAGAATGATCAATCTTTTCAAGTGTCACCACAGAAATTTAAATTGGAACGCTTAGCGCCTTTGGAAATGTAGATTGCCATTCCAGTTCAAGTGTAGGTGAAGGTCATAAGCTGCTTCTGTAACTCTACTCTCTATAAGTCTTTGGCCATCTAATAATTTAAAACTAATTTCTTTCCATTCAGATGGAGAGGCATTCCCACGACCTCTAACCAGCAAGCAGGATTTTACTACTAAATCTCTTCTGCATTTAAAAATAAAAAATTACCATAACAAAACATGGATGCCATTTCAAGCCAAGCGTTGCTAAATTTTGACCTGGGTGCATTTGGGAGTGAAGACAGTAGGGAAAAAAAATAACTTTCTTCCAATAGGAAGCATTTTAGTTGCTTATTATGCAGATTTAGTGGTCATGAGAGCTTAGAAAAAAGGAAAAAGGATCAACAATCCGCATAATGGAAGCTACCCCTGCTGTGAACTCTGAAAGGGATATATATGTAACAAGGGCAAACTTGCTGGCTACGCACTCAGGGGCATGTTCCTATAGACTACAACAGGAATGATGCCTGCTGGGGTTTTCCAGGGCCTTCTCATTCTGCCATTTACTAACCGCTGCCTCTACTCAGTTTACTTATCCACAGAAACAATACCCGCCTTATATGATTCAGGAAGGCTTTTGAGGAATGAATGAGCTAGATGTGAGCAGGACATTGAAAGTCCAAGATAATATTTAAGTCTCCTTTTACTTCATGCACCGTGTTTTTTTCAAAGCCAGAAGAGATGTAACTGAGGCTTGATGGTAAGTCACAGTTTACTGGCAGGATGTGGGGGGGAGGTTTTTGGAGAAAAACAGAACAACATATAGGAAAGCAGAGTAGACTCAAATAGCAGAGCAGGAAGGAAGCACAAGTGGTGTTTGTATAGACAGAGCAAGAGGAGAGATTGAAAAAGTAAACAGGATCTTCATCACTAGCAGCCTCCTTTATTTGGAAGGAAATTTCCTTTATCCTTAAGCGATAGGAGCCTACTAAGTGCTTCTAGAGAGTCAAATGAATAGATTAACAGTTAAGAAAGTTCTTACTAGTGGTTTCTGGAGGACCAACTGAAGGGAGGTGATCTAGAGGTCAAGAGATAAATCAGAAGCCAGAGCGTAGAAAAGAAATGATGAAATCCTAAACTAAGGCAGAGCCTGTCATAATAGAGATCTGGAAGATATTGAACGGAGAGAACTTAATTAATGGTGGTTGTGCTGGGGAAAGAGAAAAGGTGAATTAAGAATAACTTTCAGATCTTCTGATGCTGAAAATTGGATAGAAGTTTGGTGCTTTGTTTTGTTTTTGTTTTAATATTGTCTTTTCATAAATCTGTAAGAAAATATCTAATTTTTATTTCAGTGGTCCATTCATAGATACAATTTTCCTAAGATGTGTGAAGCCAAAGCACCACTGTGTACTTGTCATTTGTGTGAAGTTGTGAACCATCACAGCCTGATGTTTTATATATATGTCTATACAGTTGACCCTTGAACAACATGAGTTTAAAGTGTGCTAGTCCACTTATACCTGGATTTTCTTCTGCTTCTGCCACCCTCAAGCTAGCAAGACCAACCTGCCTCATCCTCCTCCTCGCCAGCCTTCTCAACATGAAGATGACAAGGATGAAAGCCTTTTTGAGAGACCACTTCCACTTAATGAATAATAAATATATTTTTTCTTTCTATTATTTTCTTTTAAAAATTTTATTTATTTATTTATTTATTATTTATTTATTTTGAGACAGGGTCTCACTCTGTTCCCTGGGTTGGAGTGCAGGGATGCAATCACAGCTCATTGCAGCTTCAAACTCCTGGGCTCAAGCAATCCTCCCACCTCAGCCTCCTGAATGGCTAGGAAGACTATAGGCACACGCTACTGCACCTGGATAATTTTTAAATTTTTTGTATAGACAGTGATACGGTTTGGCTGTGTGAAAGGACACAAAGATAGATGTGTACCCGCCCCCCACCCGCTACACCCTTGTTCTGCTCTCTAATCTTTGCACATACCAGAGATTTCGTAAGTTCTGTGAGTACCTGGTTTTCTGCACGTACCAGAGATTTTGTTTTGCACATACCAGAGATTTTGTAAGTTCTGAGGCAAGGTCACAAGACGTGTTTAAGTAAGATAAACTCTTGCTGCCATAAACCTGCTCTCCTGCCTCAAAGTTTGAACCAAAATATCAGAAATGGCGGGAACCAATCATAGTTAGCCAAATCGCCTTGTTCAAACACTAGCCAATCATATATCTGATTTGTATAATAACTCTATGCCCACTTTTCTTAGACTATATAACACTGCTCGGAGCTCAGTAGGGGAGCTCTCCTGCCCGTCTCGTTTCACGAGCGAGGGAGAGTTCCAGGTTCGAACCTGTAATAAAGATCCTTGCTGCTTAGCTTTGACTCTGGACTCTGGTGGTCTTCTTCGGGGAATAAACGGTCTGGGCATAACAAATGGGGGCTCGTCCGGGATTTCCCCCAAGCCCACCAGACCCCCAAGTCAATGGATCTTAATCTGTAGGTAAGCCGGCTTTGTCACTGTCTCTGTCTTTGTCTCTGTCTGTCTCCCTGAAATTTCGCGAAATCCGTAATCTGTAATCTGTATTGGTCTGTTTTATAAGTCATGGTCTTGGCGGACGCGCTAAAAGACAGCCACTCGGGACTGGTGGGAGACGTCCCCCAGTGCCCATCTGGGGGCCTCCATCCTTGGTTGCCCCGTCTGACTTAGGTCGGAAGTCCGACACGCGCTCGCGAAGGCTCATCGTTTCTCACTGTCTGTCGGTTATTGTTAAGTGTTAAGTGTAAGTCCAAAACGAAACATAAAACCTTTTCTTCCCCTTCCAGGACCGGACCTGTCAGATACTCCCCTCTGCTTCACACTTATTTTCGTCCCTCCTTCTCTTTGTAGGAGCAGTCCAAAGATGGGCAACAACCAGAGCACGCCGCTCTCACTCCTTGTTACCAATTTTAAGGATGTGAAGGCTCGGGGGCGTAACTTAAGCGTAGAACTAAAGAAGGGAAAGCTAGTTACTTTCTGCCATTCGGAGTGGCCCTCTTTCGGCGTAGGGTGGCCCTCCGAAGGAACTTTCTGTCTCTCTATTATTACTAAGGTAAAAACTAAGATTTTCCTGCCAGGGCAGTCAGGACTTCCTGATCAAATTCCTTATATTCTAGTGTGGCAAAATCTTGTAGAAGACCCACCGCCCTGGATAATTCCATTCATCCTTGAGCCTTGCAAGGTCCTAGTAATGCGACCTATAAGACAAAGGACTCCCTCTGCTCCCTCGGCCCCTGTGCTGCCAGACAGCCAGGACCCCCTAACGTTAGAACCCACACTTCCCCCACCATATCCGCACCTTATCCCGCAGGACCCAGTCCCCCAGGGTGGTGCTTCCGTAGAGGGAAACCAAGAAGCGGAAGCAGCCTAGAGCGAAAGTAACCCGGGGGGGCCGGCCGGCTGAACGCGAGGCCGCGTACTGCGGGACCAAGCTTCCCAACTCCCTGACTCCACCGTAGCCCTGCCTCTCAGAGAAATAGGA
Organism: Macaca nemestrina; assembly: GCF_043159975.1. NCBI lineage: Eukaryota > Metazoa > Chordata > Mammalia > Primates > Cercopithecidae > Macaca > Macaca nemestrina. The sequence continues at coordinate 30,308,910 of NC_092127.1, forward strand.
TCGCTCGATGATACTGGGCTCTCCCGTCTCATGTATTGGCCTTTTTCCACTAGTGATTTATACAATTGGAAGTCCCAAAATGCTCGGTTCTCCAATAATCCCAAAGATCTAACCTTGTTGTTAGACAGTGTCATGTTTACTCACCAGCCAACCTGGGATGACTGTCAACAGCTCCTCCGAATCCTGTTCACAACGGAGGAGCGGGAAAGAATCCAAGTTGAGGCCAGAAAGCTGGTTCCAGGAGATGATGGCCAGCCAACTGCAAATCCTGACCTCATTAACGCGGCTTTTCCTTTGACCCGGCCCAGATGGGACTACAACACGGCAGAAGGTAGGGGACGACTGCTCATTTATCGCCAGACTCTAATGGCGGGTCTCCGGGCTGCAGCTCGCAAGCCCACCAATTTGGCTAAAGTATATTCTGTGTTACAAGGTAAGACAGAAAGCTCCGCTGTGTATTTAGAGAGATTAATGGAAGCTTTCAGACAGTATACCCCTATGGACCCGGAAGCACCGGAAAATCAGGCTGCGGTAGTAATGTCCTTTGTAAACCAGGCAGCATCAGATATTAGAAGAAAACTCCAGAAATTAGAAGGTTTAGAGGGAAAGTAGATTCAGGACCTCCTTCAGATGGCCCAGCGAGTTTATAATAATAGGGATACTCCAGAAGAAAAACAGTTCAAGGCAACCAAAGAAATGACCAAAGTTTTAGTAGCAGCTTTCCCCCAGGCAGGGAATGGCCAAAGCAGAAAGCAGACAAAGCAAGGCTCTAGGCAAGGATTAGAAAAGGATCAGTGTGCTTATTGCAAGGAACGTGGTCACTGGATTAAAGACTGCCCAAAGAAACGGAGACCAGCTAACCCTACCTCCGTACTCGTTACCCAGGACTCTGACTAGGGAAGACGGGGTTCGGACCCCCTCCCCGAACCCAGGGTAACTTTGCAAGTGGAGGGGTCCCCAGTTCGCTTCTTGGTCGATACTGGGGCGGAACGCTCAGTCCTAACCAAACCAATTGGAAAAATGTCTAAGAAAACATCCTGGGTGCACGGGGCCACAGGCATCAAAAAATACCCCTGGACAACCCAGAGGACTGTAGACTTAGGAACGGGAAAAGTCTCCCATTCCTTCCTAGTCATCCCAGAGAGCCCCTGCCCTCTACTAGGGAGGGACTTGCTGACAAAAATGGGGGACCAAATCCACTTTGAGCCAGAAGGGCCCAAGATAACTGATTCCCAAAACAGGCCAATATCTATCCTGACTGTCACCTTAGAAGATAAGTACAGACTCCATCAAGAGCAAAAGCCCCCCGATCAGGAAATTGACTCTTGGCTCCAGCGTTTCCCTGAAGCGTGGGCAGAAACTGGGGGCTTAGGGCTAGCTAAACATCGACCTGCCATATTTGTGGAAGTTAAGCCAGGGACGGACCCGGTTCGGGTTCGGCAATATCCTATGCCCCTGGAGGCAAGAGAAGGAATTACGCCCCATATCCGCCGACTCCTAGACCAGGGAGTCCTACGGGCTTGCCACTCATCCTGGAATACTCCACTGTTACCTGTTCATAAACCCAACAGTACGGACTACAGGCCAGTACAGGATTTAAGAGAAGTTAATAAAAGGGTCATGGACATACATCCCACTGTGCCCAATCCATACACCCTTCTGAGTGCTTTACATCCCGAAAAACAGTGGTATACCGTTCTTGATCTAAAAGATGCTTTCTTCAGCCTTCCTCTGGCTCCCAAAAGTCAAGGACTCTTTGCATTTCAACGGACGGATCCTGAGAGGGGCATCAACGGTCAGCTAACATGGACCAGGCTGCCACAAGGGTTCAAGAACTCACCAACCCTGTTCGATGAAGCCCTTCATGAAGATCTGGGTGAGTACCGGCGGCAACACCCTGAAATAACTCTTTTGCAATATGTTGATGATCTCTTAATAGCAGCCAGATCCCCGGAAACTTGTGTTCAAGGGACTGAGGACCTCTTGAAGACTCTGGGGGAGCTAGGCTACCAAGCCTCAGCAACAAAGGCTCAGATCTGCAAGTCGGAGGTAACTTATCTGGGGTACCTATTAAAAGGGAGGCAATGCTGGCTAACCAAAGCCCAAAAGGAAACAGTCCTACGCATCCCTAGACCCCAGTCGACACGGCAAGTGAGAGAATTTCTGGGGTCGGCAGGGTTCTGTAGGTTATGGATACCCGGATTTGCTGAGTTAGCCAAGCCCCTATACCAGGCAACAAAGGAACGGCAGCCCTTCAATTGGACGGAAGAGGCTGAGCTGGCCTTTCAACAAATCAAAACTGCCTTGTTATCAGCCCCCGCGCTGGGGCTCCCTGATGTCTCCAAGCCCTTCCACTTATACGTAGATGAAAGTAAGGGTGTTGCAAAAGCCATGTTAACACAGTACCTAGGCCCCTGGCAGAGGCCAGTTGCCTATTTGTCAAAAAAATTAGATTCAGTGGCTGCTGGCTGGCCACCCTGCCTGCGGATAATCGCGGCGACCGCCCTAATGGTCCGAGACGCTGATAAACTTATCATGGGGCAAGAGTGAAAGGGGACTATTAACAGCCGAAGGCAAAGAAATAAAAAACAAGCAAGAGATCCTAGCTCTATTAACTGCTTTGTGGAAACCAAAGAAATTGGCTATCGTACATTGCCCTGGGCATCAGAAACCAACTACGCCAATTGCTCGAGGCAACTTCTTAGCCGACCAAACCGCAAGGAGCATAGCAAAAGCTCCCAGTCAGCTCCTCGCCCTCCAGCTCCCCGATCCTGGCCCGCGAAATTTGCCATGTTTTCCCGACTATACCGAACAGGATCGCGAATGGATGAACACGCTTCCCCTAAAACAGGTTAAAAATGGGTGGTGAACTGATATAAATGACCAAACCATCCTACCAGAAAAATTAGGACGGCAGGTGTTGGAACACATCCATCGGACAACCCACCTGGGTGCCTGGCGAATGATGGACTTAATCAGGCACGCCAAGTTTAGAATCAGGTGCATAGCGGCCGGGCGCGGTGGCTCAAGCCTGTAATCCCAGCACTTTGGGAGGCTGAGATGGGCGGATCACGAGGTCAGGAGATCGAGACCATCCTGGCTAACACAGTGAAACCTCGTCTCTACTAAAAAATACAAAAAACTAGCCGGGCGAGGTGGCAGGCGCCTGTAGTCCCAGCTACTCAGGAGGCTGAGGCAGGAGAATGGCGTAGACCCGGGAGGCGGAGCTTGCAGTGAGCTGAGATCCGGCCACTGCACTCCAGCCTGGGCGACAGAGCGAGACTCCGTCTCCAAAAAAAAAAGAATCAGGCGCATAGCTGAACTGGCCAGCGATGTCACAACAAATTGCAAAGCCTGCCAACTAAACAACGCTTGCCCCCAAACCCAGACCACCACAGGAATTAGGTGTAGAGGAACTAGGCCTGGTATCTATTGGGAAATAGACTTTACTGAGATAAAGCCTGGAAAATATGGGTATCAGTACTTACTTGTCTTTGTAGATACTTTTTCAGGATGGACAGAAGCGTTCCCAACTAAGAGAGAAACTGCTCAGGTTGTAGCAAAGAAAATTTTGGAAGAAATCCTCCCCAGGTATGGCTTTCCCATCCAAATAGGGTCAGACAATGGACCAGCCTTCGTTGCTAAGGTAAGTCAGGATTTGGCTTCCATTCTTGGGGCAAATTGGAAATTACATTGTGCTTATAGGCCCCAAAGCTCAGGACAGGTAGAAAGGATGAATCGGACTCTGAAGGAGACCTTAACTAAATTGACCATGGAGACTGGCGCTAATTAGGTAGTACTTCTCCCCTACGCTCTGTTCCGGGCCCGAAATACCCCTTACAGACTGGGCCTCACACCATATGAAATCATGTATGGCAGACCCCCACCCCTGGTCCCCAGTCTAAAAGATGACTTACTCAAACCTGAAACTGAAAATGTCTCTGAGCTCCTGTTCTCCTTACAAGCCTTACAGAAAATTCACCAGGAAATTTGGCCCAGACTACGAGAACTGTACGAGGCAGGACCTCCGCCGACGCCTCATCCGTTCCAGCCGGGAGACTGGGTCCTAGTCAAGCGCCACCGGCAAGAAACTCTTCAACCCAGGTGGAAAGGACCACTGCAAGTACTCCTGACTACTCCCACCGCTCTCAAAGTAGAAGGCATCGCTTCGTGGATCCACTACACACACGTCAAACCAGTGGACCCAACATCCGACCTTCTCAAGCCGTATGGAGCACCGGTTACATGGACTGTAGACAAAGCTAAGAACAATCCCTTAAAGCTAACCCTGCGCCGTCACCCACATAGCCGTAACCATGTCTAGCTTGCCTATGCTTTTATGCCTTATATATCTGACTCTCCTAACTGCTGCGCCATCTAATCCCTATGTCTGGAGGTTCTGGCTCTATGAGAACAAAACTCACCCCGGGGAAACCCCCCAAGCAGGTAAACTGCTAGCTAGGGCAGACTGCCCCCCCTCCGGGTGCAATACTCCAATTTACCTCAATTTCACTAATTTCCAAATTGCCCAACCGGGGATACCCATGATTTGTTTTGAATATGATCAGACTGAATATAATTGTAAGAATTATTGGTGGCACCAGAATGCAGGTTGCCCATACCACTATTGTAAAATGCACTCAGCCAGGGTATGGGACGAATACCCGAGAAAGTCTAACCTCCTCAGGACTCGCTACCTGACAGGGACTCCCAACATATTCACTTGGATAATAACAGATCCAGGGCACTCCCGGTGGACATCGCCCCAACATGGGGCAGTCTACTACGATGCCAGTAGTAGCTGGCCTAGTAGCCACCTGTACTTGTGGCGGAGTCTAGTCCAGATTCGACCCTTAATCCATACACAAATCCACAGACAGGAAACCAAGGTATCACAAGACTTGCAGCCCTTCTCCTGGCTAACCCTATTACAAGAAGGGCTAGCATTCGCCAACCTCACCTGTTTAGGCGACCTGTCCTCTTGCTTTATGTGTGCAACCTTAGGAAGACCACCATTAACCGCTGTTCCCCTTTCCTCCCCACCCACAAACTATATGCCAGATTCTAATTCATCAACAGTTGCAATACCTGATGTAGCCCTGTACCGTGACCCATACCAAGAGAAATACCCCTACTGTTATTCAGCATTTAGTAGCAGCCTTTGCAACCAGACGGCTACATACCCTAATAGCCCCATACGTGCTCCCCCTGGTGTGTTCTTCTGGTGTAATATGACTCTGTTAAAAACTCTGTCCAAAAGCATCTCTGACGGACAGTTGTGCATCCCTGTTACACTAGTTCCCCGACTGACCCTGCTGACCCCGGCAGAGTTCATAGGCTGGGCAAGGACTGCCCCAACTGAAACTGCGCAACATAGACGAGCAGTTTTTCTACCACTAATTGCCGGAATATCCTTAACCACCTCTGTCGTCGCAGCGGGGTTAGCAGGAGGGGCCCTACAACACTCCATGATAGAAAACGACAAGCTGTTACAACAGTTCTCTGTTGCTATGGAAGACTCCGCCTATTCCCTAGCCTCCCTTCAGCGGCAGCTCACCTCCCTAGCACAGGTCACCCTTCAAAACCGCAGAGCCTTAGACTTACTCACGGCTGAGAAAGGAGGTACCTGTATGTTCCTCAAAGAAGAATGCTGTTTCTATATAAATGAGTCAGGGTTAGTTGAGGAAAGAGTCCAACGCCTACACGAACTAAGCTTAGAAATGAAAAAGCAACAATTCACTACAGCCGCTAACAATTGGTGGAGCTCTTCAATGTTTTCCCTTCTGGCACCCCTTTTAGGCCCCCTAATGTCTTTACTACTTCTATTCACTATAGGCCCCTGTGTGGTAAATAAAATTTTACAATTTGTCAGAGAAAGGTTTGATACCATCCAACTAATGGTCCTCCGTAGCCATCACCAGCCTCTCCTGCACCCAGAAAGTGAGGCTATATTATAAGACTCTGGAAATCCAAGATTGGACATCCAGTTACTTATGAGAAGGGGGAAATGAAAGGACACAAAGATAGATGTGTACCCGCCCCCCACCCGCTACACCCTTGTTCTGCTCTCTAATCTTTGCACATACCAGAGATTTCGTAAGTTCTGTGAGTACCTGGTTTTCTGCACGTACCAGAGATTTTGTTTTGCACATACCAGAGATTTTGTAAGTTCTGAGGCAAGGTCACAAGACGTGTTTAAGTAAGATAAACTCTTGCTGCCATAAACCTGCTCTCCCGCCTCAAAGTTTGAACCAAAATATCAGAAATGGCGGGAACCAATCATAGTTAGCCAAATCGCCTTGTTCAAACACTAGCCAATCATATATCTGATTTGTATAATAACTCTATGCCCACTTTTCTTAGACTATATAACACTGCTCGGAGCTCAGTAGGGGAGCTCTCCTGCCCGTCTCGTTTCACGAGCGAGGGAGAGTTCCAGGTTCGAACCTGTAATAAAGATCCTTGCTGCTTAGCTTTGACTCTGGACTCTGGTGGTCTTCTTCGGGGAATAAACGGTCTGGGCATAACATGTGTACTCATCCAAATCTTATCTTGAATTGTAGTTCCCATAATCCCCACATGTTGTGGGAGGGATCTAGTGAGAGGTAATTAAATCATGGGGGTGGTTACCCCCATGCTTTTGTTCTTTTGATAGTGGTGAGTTCTCATGAGATCTGATGGTTTTATAAGGGGCTTCCCCCTTTTCTTGGCACTCATTCAATCTTTCTCCTGCCACCCTGTGAAGAGGTACCTTTCGCCATGATTGTAAGTTTCCTGAGGTCTCCCCAGCCATGCAGAAATGTGAGTCAATTAAACCTCTTTCCTTTATAAATTACCTAGTCTCAGGCTGTTCTCTACAGCAGTGTAAGAATGGACTAATACAGATGGGGCATCACTATGTTGACCAGCCTGGTCTCAAATTCCTGGTCTCAAGTGATCCTCCTTCCTCAGCCTCCCAAAGCATTGGGATTATAGGCATGAGCTACCAGACTCAGCCATAGGTTTCTTTTTCTTTCTTTCTTTCTTGCCTGCTTGCTTGCTTGCTTTTTTTCTTTCTTTCTTTCCTTCTTTCTTTTTTATTTAATAGAGATGAGGTTTTCCCATGTTGCACCAGCTGGTCTTGAACTCCTGGGTTCAAACAATCTGCCCAACTCAGCCTCCCAAAGTGCTAAGATTACAGGTGTAAGCCATTGTGCACAGCCAGCCATGCTTTTCTTAATAACATTTTATTTTCTCTAGTTTACTTTATTGTAAGAATACAGGAAACTAGACATACTATGTACATATAGCATACAACATGTGTGTTGATTTGTGTAAGTTTTGGGGGAGTCAAAAATTATACACAGATTTTTGACTTTGGGATGGGTTGGTGCCCCTAACTCCCACATTGTTCAGGGGTCAGCTGTATGTGTGTGCATTTGTCATTTGAAAATAATTTAAAAATAGAAGCATTTTATGCTGGCATGACATAATGTCTTGAATTTTCTTCAGAATAATCCAATGGGTTGGAAGACAGAAACATACATAGTCCCAAAATGAAATAAGATTAGTCATATGTGAATCGTTGTTGAAAATGGGTGCATGGGGTGATAGCAATATACTGTCATCTCTACCTTTGTCTAGATTTTGAAATTTACATAGTAAAAACGTTTATAAATGAATAGAAAAGCAAATTAAATAAGTGCACAAGTTTCTAAAAACCATTTCCAAGGAAATTATGTTCAAAAGAAAAAGTAAGAGAATACCATTCTGGGAATGAGGTGGCAGTGGCAGTGTGGTTTTTGACCTTCTGAATGCCCCCATAAAAAAACATCGGAGCAACCAGGAGAGCAAAACCAAAGACAGAGAACTCCTAAATTACTATCGGTTATTCACGGGAAAACATGGTAGAGTATTCTGAGAATAACTGTAGAAACTTGAAAAGTGTTTTGCAGGTTTTATTGTCCAGATAACTGCACTGGGGTTGCTGGAAGATCTGAGGATGCCGGATCTGCCTGGGTGTTTGTGCCTATGAATTCTTGAAAGTAACAAACCAGACTGATTTTCCATGACAAAGCCCTACATGGAGGAGCAAATGCTGAGAATAGATTCCTAGTTGACTAGGGCAGGGACAATAGAGACAAAGGAAAGAGAATATCCAGATAAAATTAGAGATGAACAGAGAATGAAAACCTCAGGTAGTTCACTGCCACGTTTTCAGTCTCTTTGTGAAAACAACAAAAGGGCCGGGCACGGTGGCTCACGCCTGTAATCCCAGCACTTTGGGAGGCCGAGGCGGGCGGATCACGAGGTCAGGAGATCGAGACCATCCTGGCTAACACGGTGAAACCCCGTCTCTACTAAAAATGCAAAAAATTAGCCGGGCGAGGCGGCGGGCGCCTGTAGTCCCAGCTACTCGGGAGGCTGAGGCAGGAGAATGGCGTGAACCCAGGAGGCGGAGCTTGCAGTGAGCCGAGATCGCGCCATTGCACTCCAGCCTGGGCGACTAAGCGAGACTCTGTCTCAAAAAAAAAAAAAAAAGAAAACAACAAAAGGAAGAGTTCTAGAGTCATGAGGTTAGAAATGCTATTCTGACTCCTTCATCTCTCTTAAATATGCAAAAATAGTCATTTGAATTAAAAATGAGCTAAAGAAAAGGATTGTATCAAATCTCAAACAAAGTTGGTATTATTAGAAAAAGAGAAATGGGGCCAGGTGCGGTGGCTCAAGTCTAATCCCAGCACTTTAGGAGGCCGAGGTGGGTGGATCATGGGGTCAGGAGATCGAGACCATCCTGGCTAGCACAGTGAAACCCTATCTCTACTAAAAATACAAAAACTTAGCCGGGTGTGGTGGTGGACACCTGTAGTCCCAGCTACTCGGGAGGCTGAGGCAGGAGAATGACGTGAACCCGGGAGGCAGAGCTTGCAGTGAGCTGAGATGGTGCCACTGCACTCCAGCCTGGGTGACAAAGCGAGACTCCATCTCAAAAAAACAAAAACAAACAAACAAACAAACAAAAAAAACAGAAAAAGAGAAATAGGAGGAGATTAAATCCTTACATACTATGAAATAACACCAGAAATTCAAGCTCACACAACAGATGAAAACTTTAACTGAATATTTCAAAACATGCTAAACGAACATAAAGAAAACTATTATATGTGTTGATAAAACATAAAAATCAGAATTTACAAAAATAAAGTAAATAGAGCAAAGAAAAATTTAAATGAGATATGAAAAAACTCAGAAAAGGTTTAGGGAAAAAAACATTTGAGAAATAAAGGGGCCAGGTGTGGTGGCTCACACCTGTAATCCTAGCACTTTGGGAAGCTGAGGCAGGCTGATCATTTGAGGTCAGGAGTTTGAGATTAGCCTGCCCAACCTGGTGAAACCCTGTCTCTACCAAAAAATACATAAATTGACTGGGTGTGGTCCCTGGCACCTGCCTGTAGTCCCTGCTACTTGGGAGGCTGAGACAAGAGAATCTTCTGAGCCTGGGAGGCAGAGGTTGCAGTGAACCAAGATCATGCCACTGCACTCCAGCCTGGGCGACACAGAAAGACTCTGCCTCAAAAAAAAAAAAAAAAAAAAAAAAAAGAGAGAGAAATTAAGATAAACCAAACAAGATGTGACAATAAACACAACACAAAATGCTTAAGGGAAGTGAAAGTCGGAAAGGAGGAAACTTTTAAATATCAAAGGAAATGAGAAAAGATAAAAAGGATTTGATAAAAAGTGAAAGCTACAGAAGACAGTAAAAGAAGATCTAGCATGTTTGATAGGGAGAGGTCTCTGAAGAGGAAAACCAAAATAATTGAAAAGAACAAATACTAAAATTTAAAGTGCAATAAAACTTTCCTTAGGGAGAATTTGAAACTACTTGTTGGATGGACCCCTGCTTGTATGAAATAATAGCCCAGAACTTACAATGCCAAGACTTAGTCTGATAAAACTATAGCTTTTTTTTTTTTTTTCCCGAGATGGAGTCTTGCCCTGTTGACCAGGCTGGAGTGCAGTGGTACGATCTAAGCTCATCGCAACCTCTGCCTCCCGGGTCCAAGCAATTCTCCTGTCTCAGCCTCCCTAATAGCTGGGATTACAGACATGCACCGCCATGCCTGAGTACTTTTTTTTGTATTTTTTAGTAGAAATGGGGTTTCACCATGTTGCCCAGGCTGGTCTCGAACTCCTGAGCTCAGGCAATCCTTCTGCCTCAGCCTCCCAAAGTGCTAGGATTACAGACGTGAGCCACCATGCCTGGCCAAAACTATAGCTTAAAAAAAAAAAAAAAAGAAAGAAAAAGTCCTTTAGACTTCATAAAAATACCATACTACTGTTGAGCCTTGAACCATATGGGTTAGGGGCAAATCTGTGATAACTTTTGTCTCCCTGGAAAATTAACTATAAATAGCTTACTGTTGACTGGAAACTTTAGCTCGCTGCTCTTCCTTTTTTTTTTTTTTTTTTTTTTTTTTTTTTTAAGACAAGGTCGTACTCTGTGACCCAGGCTGGAGTACAGGGATGCAACCACGGCTCATGGCAGCCTCAACCTCCTGGGCTCAAGTGATCCTCCAACCCCAGCTTCTTGAGTTGCTGGGACAACAGGCGTGTGTCATCACACCCAGTTAATGTTTTTGGTTTTGTTGTAGAGACAGAGTTTCACTATGTTGCTCAGGCTGGTCCTGGGCTCAAGTGATCTGCCTGCCTTAGCCTCCCAAAGTGCTGGAACTATAGGCGTGAACCACCATGCCTGACCTGTTTTATGTACTATATATTGTATTGTCACAATAATGTAAGCTAGAGGAAAGAAAATGCTCTTAAGAAAATCATGAGGAAGAGAAAATACATTCACTATTCATTAAGTGGAAGTGGATCATCATAAAGGCCTTCATCCTTACTGTCTTCATGTTGAGAAGGCTGAGGAGGAGGAGGGTTTGGTCTTGCTGTCTCAGGGGTGGCAGAGGCAGAAAGTGTGGAAGAGGTGAAAGAGGATGTAGGAGAGCAAGCACACTGGATATAAAAAAAAAATGCCTGTAGCCTGGGTGTGGTGGCTCACACCTGGGTGGCTCCCAGCACTTTGGAAGGGCGGAGGCAGGTGGATCACCTGAGTTCAGGAGTTCAAGACCAGCCTGACCAACATGGTGAAACCCCCATCTCTACTAAAAATATAAAAATTAGCTGGGCATGGTTACGGGCACCTGTAATCCCAGCTACTAGGGAGGCTGATGCAGGAGAATCGCTTGAACCTGGGAGGTGGAGGTTGCAGTGAGCCAAGATCACGCCATTGCACTCCAGCCTGGGCAATGAGAGTGAAACCCCGTCTCAAAAAAAAAAAAAAAAAAAAAAAAAAAGCCTGTAAATGAACCAGCGCGCAGTTCAAACCCATGTTGTTCAAGGATCAACTATGCTTCAAAGGAAAAGACATACAAATTGACAATCGATTTTGGGTTAGCACTACTTTATGCAAGAAGACAGTGAAGTGTCATTTTTAGTACACTCAAGAAAAGAAAAGGTGAGCTGAGTGTTTGTACATTAAAACTGAATTTGCAGTGCAAGAGCGTTCCCATGAATCTTTCCTCACGAATCTACTAGAGAACTAACTCCAGACAACCCAAACAACCAGAGAAACAGTGATGGAAGGATAGTGAAATATAGCTAAGGTTGTGAGCCTGGCCCCTACATTCCAGGAAATCGCTACAATTTTGCATCAGACCACACACTTCTGTCTTATTTCAAGCAAAGAATTGTCGGCTTTAGTGGATCTGATATTTCTATTTTAGATGCAGACAACTGAGCCAACCCTCAACAGATTTCTAGAGAAATATATTCCTGGAAGATTCAGGACATGTTTTAAAGTATGAAAACAATATTTTAGTTACCTGTATTATCTATTGCTATCTAATAAGTTATCCCCAAAACATAGTAACTTAAAATAACAAATAGTTTCTGTGCTCAGTAATCTGGGAGTGTTATGCCCAGACTGTTTGTTCCCCAAAGAAGACCACCAGAGTCCAGAGTCAAAGCCAAGCGGCAAGGATCTTTACTACAAGTTCGAACTTGGTCCCTCCTTTACACAGTATACAAGAGGGCCCCGAACAATGCGAGCGTTTGCTTTTTATAGCCCGAAAGTTGTAGGGGAACAAAGAAATTCTTTTGGCTCCTGCGCTTTCAGTAACCTTGAACGGCTGTCTCCTTATCGGAGACTTTCCAGGTGGTGTTTGTACTGAGCTCAGGGAGTTTGAGAGATATATGGTGGTGGGATGGGAGGATGGGATGTGTTTGTGCTAGGCTCAGGGAGTTTTGAGCCCGGGGCTGAGGAATGTGCCCAGCTCCTTTCATTCCCCCCTTTTTTTCAGGCATCTCTAGAGCCAATCTTGGGTCTTATAAGTCTGATTCTGTTTCAGCGTCTACAGGTTGGTATTGGGCTCTGAGGACCATGAGTTGTACGGTGTTAAATCTCTCCCTAACAAATTGTAAAATTCTGTTAACAGCACAAGGTCCTACGGTAAGCAGAAATAGTAGACTTAGCAGGGGTCCAAGGAAGGGGGCTAACAGAGAAAACATAGAGGAATTTCACCATTGGTCTGCAGCTGAAGCAAACTGCCGTGTTTTTACTTCAGTGCTTAACTTGCGTAACTGTTGGACCCGGTCCTCTACAAGTCCTGATTCATTTATGTAGAAACAACAGTCTTCTTTTAGAAATATACATGTACCACCTTTTTCTGCAGTGAGTAGGTCTAGGGCCCTCCGGTTTTGCAAGGTTACCTGAGCTAGGGACGTGAGCTGCCGCTGAAGGGAGGCAAGGGACTCAGCCGACTCCTCCATAGCAACGGCAAATTGTTGGTATAACTTGTTACTTTTTATGAGGGTGTGACCTAGGGCTCCCCCCGCCAGTCCGGCCGCAATGAAGGATGCGGTGAGGGAGATTCCTGCAATGAGGGGGAGAAATATGGCTCGTGCAGGTCTTGGTCTAGGGTCTGGGTGAATAACAGCACTAGTCCAGTTACCGGTATACCCTAGGAACTCGCCAGCAGTTAGTAGAGTCAACCGGGGAACTAATGTGACAGGGAGACATAGTAGGTTATTAACAGAAGGACTAGGTAGGTTCTTAGATAAGGTTCCATTACACCAGAAGAATATGCCTGATGGAGCCCTTAAGGTAATATTAGGGGGCGTTGCAGTGATGCTGCAGAGGCTGGAATTGGTGTCATAGGTTTGGCTATTTGAAAACCAGTAAAATTTAGTAGAATTGGGCTGTTGCACCCTGAGGAAGGGCAATCAGCACTGGCCAATAATTTTCCGGGCTTATGAGGTTGCCCAGGGTGGGTTCGGTTTTCATAAAGCCAGAATCTCCAGACAAAGGGATTATGAGCTGGTTTTGTGATTTCTCTAGCGGCCACTAGGGCGACTAACGTTAGGGTTAGACTACCTAACTGCATGTTTGCAGTGAGCTATGCTGCCGGCGCAGGGTGAGTTTTAAGGGGTTGTTCTTAGCTCTGTCTACAGTCCACGTGCCCGGTGCTTCAGCCGCCGCCGTGATTGGTCCCAGAAGATCAGAGGTTGGGTCTACTGGCTTGACGTGGGTGTAGTGGATCCACGATGCGATGCCTTCTACCTTCAGGGCGGTGGGTGTGGTTAGGAGTACCTGGAGTGGTCCTTTCCACCTGGGTTCTAGGGTCTCTTGTCGGTGTCGCTTGACCAGGACCCAGTCTCCCGGCTGGTACGGATGGGGTTTCGGCGGGGGACCGGTCTTATATAGTTTCTTCAGCTTGGGCCAGATTTCTTGATGAATTTTCTGCAAGGCTTGTAGGGAAAACAAGAGTTCAGAGACATTTTCTGTTTCGGACTTGAGCAGATCATCTTTTAGGCCGGGAACTAAGGGTGGGGGTCTGCTATGCATAATTTCATAAGGAGTAAGGCCCAGTCTGTAAGGGGTGTTACGGGCCCGGAACAGAGCGTAGGGGAGAAGGACCACCCAATTAGCGCCAGTCTCCATAGTCAATTTAGTTAAGGTCTCTTTTAAGGTCCGATTCATTCTCTCTACCTGTCCTGAACTCTGGGGCCTGTAAGCGCAATGTAGTTTCCAATTTGCCCCAAGGATGGAAGCCAAATCCTGACTTACCTTAGCGACGAAGGCCGGCCCATTATCTGACCCTATCTGGACGGGGAAGCCATACCTGGGGAGGATATCTTCCAGGATTTTCTTTGCTACAACCTGAGCAGTCTCTTTCTTGGTGGGGAATGCTTCAGTCCACCCTGAAAAAGTATCTACAAAGACAAGTAAGTACCGATACCCGTATTTTCCTGGCTTTATCTCAGTAAAATCTACTTTCCAGTAGATACCGGGCCTGGTTCCCCTGAGCCTTGTTCCCGTTGCAGCCTGGGATTGGGGGTAGGCGTTGTTAAGCTGGCAGACTTTGCAACTTGTCACGATGTTGCTGGCCATCTCGGCTGTATGTCTGAATTTGAGCTTAGAGCGTCTGATCAGGTCTATCATCCACCGAGCACCCAGGTGGGTGGTTCGGTGGATGTGTTCTAACATTTGTTGTCCTAATTTTTCTGGTAGGATGGTTTGGTCATTAGTATCAGTCCACCACCCATTCTGGATCTGTTTCAGGGGAAGCTTGTCAATCCACTGGAGATCTTGTTCTGAATAATCAGGGAAATATGGCAAGTCCCGGGGGCCCGGGTCAGGGAGCTGGAGTGTAAGGAGTTGGCTGGGAGCCTTTGCCACCTTTCTTGCAGTTTGGTCCGCCAGAAAGTTGCCTTGAGCAGTTGGAGTAGTTAGTTTCTGATGCCCTGGGCAATGCACAATGGCTAACTTTTCTGGCCTCCATAAGGCTGTTAGCAGAGCTAGGATTTCTTGCTTGTTTTTTATTTCTTTTCTTTCAGCCGTCAGTAACCCCCGCTCCCTGTAAATGGCCCCATGTATATGTGCTGTTGCAAAAGCATATCAGCTGTCTGTATATACCGTCAGCTTTTTCCCCGCCCCTAAGGTAAGAGCTTGGGTGAGCGCTATTAATTCGGCCTTCTGGGCCGATGTCCCCGGGGGCAGGGGTTCCGCCCAGATTACCTTAGTCTCTGAAGTCACTGCCGCTCCAGCGTACCTCTGGCCCTGATGCATGAAGCTGCTCCCATCAGTGAACCAGACGAGGTCGGCGTCAGGAAGTGGGCGATCCTGCAGGTCTTCTCAAACTCCGTGCACCTGAGCTAGTATCTCGGTGCAGTCATGGAGTGGGGCGTCCAGGTCCGGGTTGGGCAGCAGCGAGGCAGGGTTTAAGGTCGTTGGGGGCAGGAAAGTTATCCTGAGAGGATTTAGTAGTAATCCTTGGTAGTGGGTGAGTCGGGCGTTACTCATCCATCGATTGGGTGGCTGTTTGAGTACACCTTCGATGGCATGTGGGGTAACGACCCGCAATTCTTGCCCCATGACAAGCTTATCAGCATCCTGCACCATCAGAGCCGTGGCTGCAATCATTCGGAGACAAGGGGGCCACCCGGCAGCCACTGGGTCTAACTTCTTTGACAGGTAGGCAACTGGCCTCCGCCAGGGGCCTAAGTTTTGAGTTATTACTGCCTTAGCGATACCTTTATTTTCATTTATGTATAAGTGGAAGGGCTTGGTAACATCAGGTAGTCCCAGTGCAGGCGCGGAGAGTAGGGCAGTTTTAATCTGTTGGAAAGCCGACTCGGCTTCGTCTGTCCACTTAAATGGCTGCTGCCCCCGTGTTGCCTGATATAGGGGTTTAGCCAGTTCTGCGAACCCAAGTATCCATAGTCTGCAAAACCCCGCTGACCCTGGGAATTCCCTCACTTGTCGGGTGGATTGCGGCCTGGGGATCTGCAGAACAGTTTGTTTTCGGGCGTCTGTTAACCAGCGCTGCCCTTCTTTAAGCAGGTATCCTAGGTATGTTACCTCTGATTTACAGATTTGAGCTTTCTTTGCTGAGGCTCGGTATCCTAGATTTCCCAGAGCTTGTAAGAGACCTTTGGTCCCTTGGATGCAAGCTTCTTGGGTCTCAGCAGCAATCAGGAGGTCATCAACATACTGTAGTAAGGTTATTTCAGAGTGTTTGCGTCGGTACTCACCCAGGTCTTCATGGAGGGCCTCATCGAACAGGGTAGGAGAGTTTTTGAATCCTTGCGGCAGTCTGGTCCATGTCAGTTGGCCACTTATGCCTCTATCAGGGTCATTCCACTCGAAGGCGAAGAGCTTTTGGCTCTGAGGGGCTAAAGGCAAACTGAAGAAAGCATCTTTTAAATCTAAAACAGTGTACCATTGATGTTTAGGGTTTAGGGTGCTTAGGAGGGTATATGGGTTAGGCACAGTTGGGTGTATGTCCACAACTCTCTTATTGATTTCTCTTAAGTCTTGTACAGGTCTGTATTCTCCACTATTAGGTTTTTGTACCGGCAACAATGGAGTATTCCAGGGTGAGTGACATGAGCAGAGGATTCCTTGGTCAAGGAGCCGGCGGATATGCGGGGCAATTCCTTTCTTGGCCTCTAGGGGCATCGGGTATTGGCGTACCCGCACGGGGTCTGCCCCAGGTTTAAGTTCAACAAATAAAGCAGGACGGTGTTTTGCTAGTCCTAAGCCCCCCGTTTCCGCCCAAGCTTCTGGATATTGCTGGAGCCAGGTTGCTATGTCCTGGTCAGGGCCCGGTTGCTCCTGGTGGAGCCGGTACTCATCTTCTAGGGTTATAGTTAGGACGGACACGGGTTGATTGTGGGAGTTGGTCACGATGGGCCCCTCAGGGAGGAAATGGATCTGTGCTCCCATTTTAGTTAGCAGGTCTCTCCCTAATAGGGGACAGGGGCTCTCAGGGATAACCAGGAAAGAATGGGTTACATTCTTGGCTCCGAGGTTTACTGTTCTTTGTGTTGTCCATGGGTATTTCTTAACTCCTGTGGCCCCTTGTACCCACGAGGACTTGGAGGATAATTTTCCATTAGTTTTAACTAAGACTGAGTGCTGTGCTCCCGTATCGACCAAGAACTGGACTGGGGACCCCTCCACTTGCAAAGTTACCCTAGGTTCGGGGAGGGGATCCGAACCCCGTCTTCCCTTGTCTTCATTTTGAGTGACTAGTACGGGTGTAGACCTAGGGGGTCCCTGTCCTCGTTGTTTCTTTTTGGGGCAGTCTCTTACCCAGTGGCCAGCCTCCTTGCAGTAGGCACATTGGTCTTTTTTCAGATTATCATGCCTGGGGGGCTGCCTGGGTTGGGTGTACTCTGGCTGTAGATGCTCTTTCTGTACTATTGCTGCCAGGACCTTGGTCATTTTTTTAGTGGCCTTAAATTGCCTTTTTTCTGGAGTATCTCTGTTATTATAAACCTGCTGGGCTATCTGAAGGAGGTTTTGAATCCGCTTTTCTTCCAAGTTTTTTTAGTTTTTGGAGTTTTTTTAATATCTGGGGCTGCCTGATTTATGAAAGACATTACAACAGCTGTCTGACTTTCTGGAGCCTCTGGATCTATGGGGGTGTACTGTCTAAAAGTTTTTATTAATTTTTTAAGTAGGTGGCTGGGCTCTCTGTCTTTTCTTGCCGAATAGAATATATTTTAGCCAAATTAGTGGGCTTGCAAGCAGCTGCCCGGAGACCTGCCATTAGAGTCTGGCGATAAAGGTGTAGCCGTCCCCTACCTTCTGCCGTGTTGTAGTCCTACGCCGGCCTGGTCAGAGGAAAGGTCGCGTTTATGAGGTCAGGGTTAGCAGTCGGTTGACTGTCGTCCCCCGGGACCAGCTTTCCAGCTTTTACCTGTATTCCCTCTCGCTCCTCCGTGGTAAACAAGATTCGGAGGAGCTCCTGACAATCATCTCAAATGGGCTGGTGGGTGAACATGACACTATCCAGTAAAGCCAGTAAATCTTTGGGGTTGTCTGAAAACCGAGCACTCTGAGCCTTTTAGTTATACAGATCACTGGTGGAGAATGGCCAGTACTGGAGCTTGGGGATTTCTGTGTCATCTGGGGGTTTTATTTCCCGAAGGGGTAAAGCCACCGTGGAGTCAGGCGGCTGGGGGGGGGGGCCTAGTCCGCGAAGTGCGCCCTCGCGTCCGCCCCCCCAGCCTTTTAAAGTTACTTTCCCTTTCAGCGAGCCCGCCTCCCCTCCGCCTGCTCCGTCCCTCTATCTCTCTCTCTAATTTTTCCGTTTCTGTCTAAATCTTTGATTGACATACTTACAGGGTCTTTTCTTTAAGTTTCTATCTCATTCGCGCGCGCTTTCTCTTTCTGTCTCTCTGTCATCCCGTGTCCTTTCTCCTTTATACTCAGTCTCTTTCTCTGACTCTCCACGTCTGCCGTTTTCTCCCCTTTCTCTTTCCGATTTCCCTTCTCACTTTCTCCCTTTCCCATCTCTATGGTCTCTCTCTTACTTATTTTCTCTTCTTTCCAGTCTCACTTTCTGTGTCTCTTTTTGTAAAGGAATGTGGGTTAGAATTAGGTTGTGGGTTGGAATCCCTGTAAAGGAAATCCGCGCTGGAAGCCGGGAGCCCGGGGACCGGGGCCGCGAGCGCGCGCCGGAAGCCGGGAGCCCGGGGACCGGGGCCGCGAGCGCGCGCCGGAAGCCGGGAGCCCGGGGACCGGGGCAATTCAGACGGCAGGCGCGCACCCGGGGACCGGGGCAATTCAGACGGCAGGCGCGCACCCGGGGACCGGGGCAATTCAGACGGCAGGCGCGCACCCGGGGACCGGGGCAATTCAGACGGCAGGCGCGCACCCGGGGACCGGGGCAATTCAGACGGCAGGCGCGCACCCGGGGACCGGGGCAATTCAGACTGTTGCCCGGATCGCGAACCCGCTCCGGCAACTCAGATCGCAATTTAAATCAGAAGAGAGCCAGGGGACGTCTCCCACCGGTCTCCACTGGCTGTCCTATAGCGCGTCCGCCAGGACTGTGCCAGCCTCAGTTTCAGACCTCGCGAGTCAGAGATTCAGATTCAGAACAGACACACAGACACAGACAGACAAACGGAGACGAGCCAGCTCACCTATCAGTAGATCGATCCTAGCAGATCCGTTGACCAGGGGTCTGGTGGGCTTGGGGAATCCCGGACGGGCCCCCAGATGTTATGCCCAGACTGTTTGTTCCCCAAAGAAGACCACCAGAGTCCAGAGTCAAAGCCAAGCGGCAAGGATCTTTACTACAAGTTCGAACTTGGTCCCTCCTTTACACAGTATACAAGAGGGCCCCGAACAATGCGAGCGTTTGCTTTTTATAGCCCGAAAGTTGTAGGGGAACAAAGAAATTCTTTTGGCTCCTGCGCTTTCAGTAACCTTGAACGGCTGTCTCCTTATCGGAGACTTTCCAGGTGGTGTTTGTACTGAGCTCAGGGAGTTTGAGAGATATATGGTGGTGGGATGGGAGGATGGGATGTGTTTGTGCTAGGCTCAGGGAGTTTTGAGCCCGGGGCTGAGGAATGTGCCCAGCTCCTTTCAGGAGCAGCTTGTCTGGGTGGTTCTAGCTCAGAGTCTCTCATGGTGCTGAAGACACGCTGTCAGCCAGGCCACAAGCCGTCTCAAGGCTTGGCTGGGGCTGAAACCCCTCTTACGAAGTTCACCCACGTGGTTATTAGCAGCCTCAGTTCTTCCATACGGGCCTCTCCACATACAGCCTGAGTGGCCTGCAGGGCCCCCTGGTGTGGCCGCTGCTTTCCCCCAGAGCTATGATCCAAAAGAAAAGCAAGAGTTCAAGATATAAGTTTTTATTTTAAAAAATTCATATAAATGGACCAATACAGTTCAAACCTGTGTTGTTCGAGAATCAACTGTGCTTAAAACGAAAAGAAACACAGATTGACATTTGATTTTGAGTTAGCACGACTTTACGCATGAAATCTTTTTGTAACCTAATCTTAGAAGTTACATACTATCACTTCTGACATATCCTATTTGTCCAACAGACCACCACCCATCATGAGAGAGGTCAGAAGGGTGTCAAACCAGGCAACAGGCACCACTGAAGGCTAGTTTGGAGGTCAGAGATGTAAATATCTCAAAGTCCTGCAATGGAAACGGTGGACATCTGAGTTCAAACTAAGACCTATCTGACTCCAGAAACTGTTGTCTTTTTAATATATTCAAACCAAGACGGAATGTGGATTATGATCTTTTTAGATCTAGATCATTCTCTTATAATTAAGCTACAAGAAAAATAGAACTAATTTTTCTAAGAGTCGCATATCTATACTTTTAACAGGTGAGTGGGTCTTACCTTTCAAGTGATTCTGGATGTCCACAAACAACTTCAGTGTGCAACCCAGCAGCTTAGCTGCCGGTCACTTTCAAGTAGAGAAACTCACATTTTTCATGCATGTGATTTACACCTAATTGTTTTTAGTAAGAAAGAATCAAATGGTCTGGCTAACAGGAACCCACCCTAAACCTTAAGACAGAAGTTCTCAACCTTTTACGTGGATACATTTCATTATATAATATGAAAAAAAAAAAAAAACCCCACATTCCTTAAGATACTCCAGCAATCTCAATAGAAAAGTTTTAACTGTCGGGGAGCTGTCAAGTTTATAGTGGCAAATACAAGTTTTTCAAAATTCTAATTTTCACTTGAAAGCTTGAATTTTATTATTGACAATAGTCAATCAGTTGTTTTCTCTGAAGTGGTGGACTCACTTTGGTCATTAAAAACAATAAGTTGGTTGGATACAGTGGCTCACGTCTGTCATCCCAGCACTTTGGGAGTCCAAGGCAGGAGGATCACTGGAGCTCAGGAGTTTGAGACCAGCCTGGGCAACTTAGTGAGACCTTGTATCAACTAAAATAAATAAATAAATAATAATACTCAGAAAACTTAGCTGGGCGTGGTGGTGCACACCTGTAGTCCCAGCTACCCAGGAGGCTGAGGTGGGAGAATTGCTTGACACTAGGAGGACGAGGCCGCAGTGAGGCGAGATCACACCACTGCACTCCAACCTGGGTGACAGAGAGACCTTGCCTGTAAATTAAAAAAAAAAAAAAAGGGTTTACCAACTATCCAAAACTGAAAAACTAGTCATTCTTCTGGAAAGTATTATGTTTCATGAAAAAAGCAATTAGTTCGGTTTACACTAAAACAAAAAAAGTGCTTTTTCTTGAGACAATTATTCTCCTTTGCTAAGCTGCAGAAGTGCTTTATTTCTATTTTCCACTTCTTCACCTAGAGTATTAATTAGACACTACTTGAGGGACAAGATCTTACAAAAATTTAAAAAGTTTTACTGCCTTATCAAGGATTGGTATGTTTCTGCGGGTTTGTTTGACCGCAAGTGCATGGAGGGTGAAAAACACAATGACTGCTAGTTCAGTTTGGCGTCACTGCTTTGATTCATGTTAAGGTTCCAGTAGTTTTACCCACCATTGCTTTTGTACCATCAATGTATATGTCAATACAAATAATAAGGCAAATAGGTTAGTATTAGTGTGAAAATAATATTAATAATAATGCTTATGGAAAGTTTTGACCATGCAGACTTTCTTGCAAGTGTCTTGAGAAATACTCCTTTAAATTATTATAATTATTAGTATTAATTATTACTAATTATTACTTATGATTTTTTTTTTTGAGACAGAGTCTTGCTCTGTTGCCCAGGCTGGAGTGTGGTGGTGCAATCTCAGCTCACTGCAACCTCTGCCTCCCAGATTCAAGCGATTCTCCTGCCTCAGCCTCCAGAGTAGCTAGGATTACAGGCACATACCACCGTGCCCGGCTAATTTTTGTATTTTTAGTAGAGATGGGGTTTCAGCATGTTGGTCAGGCTGGTCTCGAACTCCTGACCTCGTGAGCCACTGTGCTTGGCCCTTTTGATTATTTTTAAACTTTCACTTGACATTTTGTTTGTTTTTGAGACAGGGTCTCACCCTCTTGCCTAGCCTAGAGTACATAGCTCACTGCAGCCTCAAACTCCTGGGCTCAAGGGATCCTCCCACCTTGGCCTCCAGAATAGCTGGGACTACAGGCACACACCACCATGGCTGGCTAATTTTAAAAATATTTTTATAGAGACAGGGTCTCACTATGTTGCCTAAGCTGATCTTGAACTGCTGGACCCACCTCAGCCTCCCAAAGTGCCAGGATTTTATTAGCCAGTGTGTCCGTTCAGGTACTTGACTTTTTAAGGACTTCTGAGACATTTTTCTTAAACCTGTGCTCTGATTTCCTGCCCTGGGCTCACATTTTCCACCCGCTTTCCTGATACTTACCCCAACCACATCTTAGGCAGGTGCTAAGCAGACCATGCCAGTTCTCTGCATGCTCAGTCCGTGGGTCAGGGAATGGCGGAAGCCCCTGCTTGGGGTGTGCCCTGCATTGTCAGCATCTCCCATGGCAGAGGAGGTGAAGTCAATCGTGGCTTGAACACAGCCACCATGCCACTAGTCCTAGCCCATGAGATGATCTGCTTCCCAAGAAATTGTAACTCATCCTACTTTGCTATCTCTTACAGATTTATGCTGTTACAATATGTTTGTATACTATATGCATCTCGCCATGCATGTTTTAGAAAAATATGCAACAATTTGATTCTTAGGAAAAGTTATTCTATACTAAAAACCAACTATAAAGCAGATTAAATTTTTAAAAATTTTTTTATTTCCATAGGTTTTTGGGGAACAGGTGGTATTTGGTTACATGAGTAAGTTCTTTTGTGGTGATCTGTGAGATTTTGATGCACCCACCACCCAAACAGTATACACCGAACCTGACTTGTAGTCTTTTGTCCCTCACCCGCTTCCTGCCTTCCCTCCTGAGTCCCCAAAGTCTATTGTGTCATTCTTATGCCTTTGCATCCTCATAGTTTAGCTCTCCCTTATGTGTGAAAACATACAATGTTTGGCTTTCCATTCCTGAGTTACTTCACTTAGAATAATAGTCTCCAATCCCATCCAGGTTGCTGCGAATGCCATTAATTCATTCATTTTTATGGATGAGTAGTATTCCATGGTGTGTGTGTGTGTGTGTGTGTGTGTGTGTATCACAGTTTCCTTATCCATTCATTGATTGATGGGCATTTGAGCTGGTTCCACATTTTTGCAACTGTGAATTGTGCTGCTATAAACGTGTGTACAAGTATCTTTTTCATAAAATGACTTCTTTTCCTCTGGGTAGATACCCAGTAGTGGGATTGCTGGATCAAATGGTGGTTCTAATTTTAGTTTAGTCTTTTTGTTTGTTTTTGTTTTTTGATGGAGTCTCACCATGTCGCCCAGACTGGAGTCCAGTGGTGCGATCTCAGCTCACTGCAAGCTCTGCCTTCTGCATTCAATGCCATTCTCCTGCCTCAGCCTCCCAAGTAGCTGGAACTACAGGTACCCGCCACCCTGCCCAGCTAATTTTTTTGTATTTTTAGTAGAGACGGATTTTCACCGTGTTAGCTAGGATGGTCTTGATCTCCTTACTTCATGATCCACCCACCTCGGCCTCCCAAAGTGCTGGGATTACAGGTGTGAGCCACTGCACCCGGCCTACTTTTAGTTTAAGGAATCTCCACACTGTTTTCCATAGCGGTTGTACTATGGAAGTGGTTTACATAGTGGTTTACATTCCCAACAGCAGTGTAGAAGTGTTCTCCGTTTACCGCATCCATGTCAACATCTATTATTTTTTGATTATGGCCATTCTTGTAGGAGTAAGGTGGTATTGCATTGTGGTTTTGATTTGCATTTCCCTGATCAGTGATGTTGAGCATTTTTTCACGTTTGTTGGCCATTTTTATATCTTCTTTTGAGAATTGTCTAATCATGTCCTTAGCCCACTTTTTGATGGGATTGTTTGTTTTTTCTTGCTAATTTGTTTGAGTTCCTTGTAGATTCTGGATATTTGTCCTTTGTCAGATGTATAGATTGTGAAGCATTTCTCCCACGTCTGTTTACTCTGCTGACTGTTCCTTTTGCACAACAAAAGATTTTAGTTTAATTAGGTCCCAGCAATTTATCTTTGTTTTTATTGCATTTGCTTTTGGGTTCTTGGTCATAAAATCCTTGCCTAAGCCAATGTGTATGAGGGTTTTTTCTGATTTTATCTTCTATAATTTTTATAGTTTCAGGTCTTAGATTTAAGTCCTTAATCCATCTTGAGTTGATTTTTGTATAAGGTGAGAGATGAGGATCCAGTTTCATTCTCCTACATACAAAGCAGATTTGATGTGAGATTGTGAACTCAGCAGAGCATTTCCCGAGGAGGAAGAAATGCTGCGAGTCTTATGAGACACCTAAAGCACCATAGGTCAGCTTCCAATGATCTCACCCATGACTTGCTAGGGAAACAGCAGGGAGGATTGTTATCTAGAAGAGTTTTTCTTTCTCTCTCATTTTTGTTAATGGAGAATATGTCAATAAATTGGCATATGATATTAAAACATAGGTAGACATTATGAACCATAAACCATGGACATGTTGAACTTACAAGTCAATCAAGGAAAAGTCTACATTATCCTGGATGTGCTGAGAATAAATGCCCAAGAGTTCAACTTCTGGGTTGTGTAGTAATTTTAATTTTATAGTGATACTTGAGTTTATATTAATATAAATATAGTACAGTACATCTATAACTTTATAGTACTGTTGAATTTTATAGGAATTTGCCGAAATGCTTTCCAAAGCAGAGTACCATTTTACATTCCTACCAGCAATTTGAGTGATCCTATTACCCCACACCCTCTCCCGCATTTGGTATTTTTAATTTTAGCCGTTCCGATAAGTACATGAAAAAGTTTTTTGACTGGGTATGGTGGCTCACGCCTGTAATCCCAGCACTTTGGGAGGTGGAGGCGGGTGGATCACTAGGTCAGGAAATCGAGACCATCCTGGCTAACACGGTAAAACCCCGTCTCTACTAAAAATACAAAAAATTAGCCAGGCATGGTAGCGGGCGCCTGCAGTCCCAGCTACTCGGGAGGCTGAGGCAGGAGAATGGCAGGAACCCGGGAGGCGGAGCTTGCAGTGAGCCAAGATCGCGCCACTGCTCTCCAGCCCGGGCAACAGAGCAAGACTCTGTGTCAAAAAAAAAAAAAAAAAAATTTTTTTCAGGGTATCCCTTGGCACTGCACCTGGGCACAGCTGCACTCATGAACTTGAGGTTTTGCTCTTAGCAACCTGGTGGCTCGGTAATGACCTGTTATGAACTGAATTGTAGTCTCCCAAAATCCATGTGTTGAAGCTCTAACTCCCAATGTGATTGCATTTGGAGACAGGGCCTTCAAAGAGGTAACTAAGGTTAAGCGAGGTGACAGGGCAGAGGCTTAAACCAACAGGACTGGTGTCCTTATAAGAAGTGGGAGACACCATGGATGCACATTCAGAGGAAAGACGCTGTGAGGACACAGTGAGCCGGAAGCCATCTGCAAGTCAGGGAGAACAAATCTGGGAGGGAGACCTCAGGAAAGAACAAAACTGCCAGCACCTTCATCTTGGACCCCTGCCTCCAGAACTGTGGGAACAACATTTGTATTGTTTACAACACCCAAGCTGTGGCCACTCTAGCAGACGAATACAAGGAACATAAAAGAAAGCGAGCAATCCAAAATAAACTCATGAAGTCTTTGCTTTCTAATCCCTAATGCTGCCTGTCCCCTCCCACTGCTGGCCTCCAGGTCACTAGCGTCCAGCGTGCACACCAGTACACAGGGGCTATGCCCCCGGGGGTGCCCACTAGACTCCTGGCTCTCTTCCTGCTCCTTCACAGAGCTCTGTAGCCAACGATCACTAACATCCCCCTCATGGCAGATGTCCATGCAGTGTGTTCCCTGTTTTCCCGATGATGCTTTGGGTTGTCAAAATCAATAATGCTTTTACAGAACAAAATAAGGAACTGGAGTTTGCTACATTTGTATTTAAATTCTTCCCCTAGGGTAGCGGTTCCCAGCCTTTTTGGCACCAGGTACTGGTTTCGTGGAAGCCAGTTTTTCCATGGACCAGGCAGGGGGATGGTTTTGGAATAATTCAACCACATTACATTTATTGTGCACTTTATTTCTGTTATTATTACATTGTAATACATAATGAAATAATCATACAACTCACCGTAATGTAGAATCAGTGGGAGTCCTGAGCCTGTTTTCCTGCAAATAGACGGTCCCATCTGGGGGTGATCAGAGGCAGTGACAGATCATCAGACATTAGATTCTCATCAGGAGCACGCAACCTAGATCCCTCCCATGCACAGTTCACAATAGGGTTCGTGCTTCTATGAGAATCTAATGCCGCTGCTGGTCTGACAGGAGAGGGAGCTTGAGCGGTAATGCCAGCGATGGGGATCAGCTGTAAATACAGATGAGCTTCCCTTGCTCACCCGCCCATCAGCCCCTGCCTGTGGCCCTGTACCAGTCTGTGGCTCAGGGGTTGGGAACCATGCCCTAGGGTTCACACGTTCCAAAGAGGTAATTTGGAGACTCCACTTTAGTAATAGAAGGAAGCCCTCCTGCCATGCCAGCCTGACCAGGACCAGGCTACAGGAATTGCACATCTAGGGAAATTTATTGGGTGCATGGCCACAGCAGGAGATGCCACAGGGCTAAGCTGTGGTGAAAGCGAGTTTGCCTCAGAGCACTTTTCTCACAGTTGAAAATTGACTTTGTCCTCACCAGGAAAAAAAAAAAAAGTTAAAACCTCATGCAGACTTTCTGTCACATTTTTTAAAAAAGCATAGAAGCCCGGGGCCGGGCGCGGTGGCTCAAGCCTGTAATCCCAGCACTTTGGGAGGCCAAGACGGGTGGATCACGAGGTCAGGAGATCGAGACCATCCTGGCTAACATGGTGAAACCCCGTCTCTACTGAAAAATACAAAAGAAACTAGCCGGGTGAGGTGGCGGGCGCCTGTAGTCCCAGCTATTCCGGAGGCTGAGGCAGGAGAATGGCGTGGACCCGGGAGGCGGAGCTTGCAGTGAGCTGAGATCCGGCCACTGCACTCCAGCCTGGGCGACAGAGCCAGACTCCATCTCAAAAAAAAAAAAAAAAAAAAAGCATAGAAGCCCATCTCCTCTCTTGAGAACTTCTGGACGGGGATTCCTATACCGCTTCATATATACACGTCACAGGAAAAGTAAGCAGGACCAAACAACTGGAATCCTTCACATTCTTGTATCTGAAAGAGTTCTCAGAAGAGACATAATCTCTTCTCAGGAGATGGACAGTTTATTTTCAGAGATAAGTTTGTTGCTATGTAGAAATAACCAGGGAAAACGGTTTGCAATATCTTTAAAAGGGCTAGAATATTTTCCAAATGCCTTCTGATTTCTTGACATCAGAAATGTGTAAATTTGGTTTTTTAGTTGTAAAACTGCACTGTGTGCATTTACTGTTCCCTTTTTTTGCTTTGAATCTCTGTCTTCTTACCCTTTCCTCACTGTATTTACATACAAACTTCCTCGCCTGGGACAGAAACACGGGCATCGTCTTCACACTTCTGTGTCACATGGAACAGACGGACTGTTCTTTCCGCACGGCCAAGAAAGGTTTTTCAGTAGAAAAACCACAGTCTGACCTCAAAAGTTAATCATTTAATTTTGTGAGATAGTGACCATTACCTTGAGCAATTGTTTTAAGGTGGGGAGGGGCAAAAGCTTATTTTGTTCTTGGGATGGAAATGAACATTCTCCAAGGCTTTTGTGCAGCGAGTGATAGGATGAGAACTTGAGCAAGAAAAGACACTCATGAACTTGAGGTAAGTTGTAAATGGGGGTTGAAGCAGCACCTAAAGATGTGGCAATAGAGGATTCTGAATAAGCCAGAGGATGGGAATGGATGCATTTTAAAATTTCCACTAGGAGAATCACCCTTCAATGAAGTGTGGAACCTCACAGAAGAATACCAAAAGCGGAACTGTTTTTTTAGGGCAGGGTGGGTGGTGATGGTGAGGGCGGTGGAAGAGCAGGGAAAGAAGGAAGGGGGAAGGAGAGAAAAAAACTCTTTTATGGTAGAAATCAGCTTACACATACTGAAGAGAGAATAAAGCACCACAATGGTTAATGTGTTTTATTTATTTATATCCCACGTTGTTTCGAAAACACATCCAAGGTGTGGGGTGAGAATCATCTGAAGCTCACTGAAGCACAAATTCCACATTGTGCCTGTCACAACAGGGTGGAGTCTTCCTGTCTGGGTGGACAGAGCTTGATTTAGACACGGTGAAGCCACGCCAGCATTTCAAGGCTGGAGGGTGGTGTTTGCTCTTCAAAGAATATCCTGCAGGCACGTGACCTCCAGCAGGGAAGGTGTCCTTCATCAATGTGGATTGCAAAGGAGCAACCTCTGGGTGAGCCCCAAGGAAGGAAGGAGACCCTCCCTTCGATCCATTTATGAAAGATTAGCTCAGAATGTCAAGGCTTTGAATGCGTAAAGTGGATACATTTGGGTTTCCTTTCTGGGTCTGGAGGAGAAATGAATTTAAAGCATTTAGAAGTAGTTTGTCTCTAATAGTGATATTTATATAAATCCACAGATAAATTGCTTCTTCATGAGCTGACTGGGTAAAATGAAATTTCAAATACGGGTTCATGTTGAGCCATTGCACTGGCTAAGTAGAGATTCTCTGGTTTGGGGGAACTCTGATGATCGCACACTCTATGGGAGGAAAAAGAAACAGCTATTTAAATATCTTAAGTGCAATCATATGTGACTGACCTTAAAGGACGCTGGAAATCAATGAGGTAAACCACTCTGAGCTCAAACCAGGTAAACTCAGTGCAGCAATCATGGGCAAGATTATGTAGTTATATCCTCAAGTAATTAAGTAAGAGCATCTGGTACCTACCCCAGTCTGAGAATGAAAGGATACAATCTTTTGCTGTTATCAGAAGCCTCCAATCTGTGAGTCACATTAACTGTTATTAATGGGAAATTCACTTCCCAAAGAGTAGAGTTTTCCTGCTTCAGGAGGGGTCTGCTCCAAACCACAGATATGAACTATTGTGTTGCTTTTTTTTTTTGCTTTTGAATATTTGCTTATTATTTCACCATTCAATTGTTCTTTCTTATCCTTTCCCTTCCCTCATTTTCCTTGCTGTTCTTCCACCTCCTTTAACACTATTATTTTCATGTTTCTTCCCATATCTATATTTGGTTATTTTTCATTATTTATTTATTTATTTAGAGACAGAATCTCGCTCTGTTGCCCAGGCTGGAGTGCAGAGGTGCGATCTTGGCTCACTACAACCTCCGCCTCCTGGGTTCAAGCAATTCTTGTGCCTCAGCCTCCCAAGTAGCTGGGATTACAGGTGCATGCCAGCACATCTGGCTAATTTTTGTATTTTCCATAGAGATGCGGTTTCCCTAGGTTGGCCAGGCTGGTCTGGAATTTCTGACCTCAAGTGATCCTCCTGCCTCAGCCTCCCAAAGTGCTGGGATTAGGCATGAACCACCGTGCCCGGCGTTCTTGCTTATATTATGATGGAGTGAGAATCTGTAGTGAACAACTTCTGCTCCTGCCTCACGGGTCAGTGAGGGGCTTGCTGGGGAGGGGCGCAGTGGAACACCAGGCGAGCAGTCTCTCCTCTCCTCAGGAAAGTAAATGGAAGAAAGGACACAAGTACCACAGTTCGCCCATGAACAGGCTGGTGGTTTTCATTCTACCGGTCCTCCAGCTTTTTGAGGTGAATTTTTGAAATTACCGATTCCACATTGTCAGTGTCCTTCTCTGGGCCTAGTTTTGCATGTGAGCAAATAATTTTAATTTTGCAGGGCTGTGGCTTAACCGTTCACATTTTCTATTTGACTCTTCCCATTCTATTCGTTGGCATTTGCTTGGCTATTTTGATTCTTCTACATTTTCCGTCTTTTGAAAAGCTCTAAAATCTAACCAGCTGATCCAACATTATACAAATTCTATTATTTAAGGATATCCTTGAAGGATACAGTGCTAGAAATAGCTTAGTTAGATGTAGTGCTTGCACTCAATGATTCGCAACCTTTACAATGACACAAAAGAATGAATCAGATGGCTAGGAGCCGTGGCTCATGCCTGTAATCCCAGCACTTTGGAAGGCTGAGGTGGGCGGATCACGAAGTCAAGAGATCAAGACCATCTTGGTCAACATGGTGAAACCCTGTCTCTACTAAAAATGCAAAAATTGGCTGGGCGTGGTGACACGTGCCTGTAGTCCCAGCTGCTCGGGAGGCTGAGGCAAGAGAATCACTTGAACCCGGGAGGCGGAGGTTGCAGTGAGCCAAGATCGCACCATTGCACTCCAGCCTGGGCGACAGAGCGAGACTCTGTTTCAAAAAAAAAAGAAAACAAAATCAGATGTTTTGGAAAATGCAGTGAATAGATGGTGCGGACTCACCAGTACTGTGATTGTACCTGAAGAGGGTCGAATGCCCGCTTCCGCAACCACATCCAGAGCCTTACCTGATGATGTGTTAACAGAAGGTACCGTGGAAATAGTGTGGAACTTTGAATCCCATGGATAAGAATTTTTTTGACTGTTTTAAAAATTAACATTTTCTGCAACTTCCTTATCTTTGTCAATGTTACTTTTTTTTTTTTCCTGAGACAAGTTCTTGCTCTCTTACCCAGGCTGAAGTGCAGTGGTACGATCATAGCTCACTGCAGACTGGAACTGCTGGGCTCAGGTGATCCTACTACCTCAGCCTCCCAAGTTGCTGGGACATATTGGCACATGCTACCAAGCTTGAATAATTTTTTTTTCTTTTTTTTTTTTAAGACAGGGTCTCCCTATGTTGCCCAGGCTGGTTTGGAATTCCTGGGCTCAAGCGATCCTCTCACCTTGGCTTCCCAGTGTTGGCATTACAGGTGTGAGCCATTGTACCCAGCCTATTCTCTTTATCTTAAGCATTCAGAGTAGGATCTTGAACATTTAAAAAATTTTGGCTTAACTTTTAAGTTTCTTATATGCTATTAGACACCAAATTCTATTGATTTTTTTCCTTTGAATGGCCTTTGAAACCATACTTTCCAGGGCTTTGCTAGCTCAGGCCTGGGATGATAGCAGGTTTCCCAGCTAGCTACCTTCCCCCACCTCACCCTCCATCCTGCCTGGTCCTGACTAATCAAGTCATCCTTTCCTACCATTGTCTCATCAAAAGATTCTGCCAATTCTTTCTCCTTTCCTTCCTTCTTTTTACAAGCATTTATTAATCCCCTAACATGAACAATCTCTAAACATTTTTTGTGCTAATCTCACACTCCCTACTTATCCCAACCAATTTCTCAGTATATTCCGATCATAATGTCCCATCTAATGAGGCATGACTCCAGTGTCCCACAGCCATGCCAATAGCCCTGCCTCTTGCTTTCGTTCACATCTTCAAATGATACTTGAAGCTATAGCTGAAGTCTCGTCTCTTCTTATGGACACTTCAGTCTTCATTGACCTTTCACTCCACTGAACTTCTGTAGTCACACCAAACTGAACTCTTTCAACAGTCTTTTATCCTTTGCTCCTTTTGATTAATCTGAAACCCTTGCTAGCCTTGTTACAAATCATTTATTTCACTTCTGAATATTCACCAGTCTGAGCAGTTATAGATGCCTCTTCACACATGCATTTTGTCTGATTTTTGAGTCTCCAATTTACCTGTGTAACTGTCTTTTAGGTTGTTTGATATATTCATTTATTAAACACCTTGGCATTATCCCAGGCACTGTTTCTAGATGCTGAGAACAGAGTGGTTATTTAGAGAGGATACAGAAAAAATAGCTCTCCATCCTGGCCTCATGAAGAACAAGAACATTTCAGAGCCAAGCTTCAGGGAGTTGTTCTAAGACTGGACATTTTATTCAGGTGCGATGACAGATCATTTGGTTGTTCCATAAGAAGTGTCTAAGTTTTTAACAGGATTCCTGCCTTTGATGAATTGCTTTCTTGACCTCATGGGCTCCTTCTTGTTTACGATTTCTGCATCCTCATTGCTTCTCTTAGTAGTTTCTGCATACTCACTTCTTTGGTGCATCTTTTGTTTTGTTTTTGCCCTTTCATAGGGATTCCCCAAAGAGAATGTGATAAGGTTGTTAGTTGTTGGCTGGTCACGGCGCTCATTCCAGGACCCTCTTACAGACTAGACTGCTGGTGAGCCTACATTGGCAACTCTTGGATCAGGCACCTCCTTCAATCCAGCTGTGATCAAGAACGGAGGGATCACTCTGCAGGTTTTTCCATGTAGGGCCTGAGACGCTTCTCTAAAATAAGAAAGTATAACTTGAAGGTGCCTTGGTTCACTTTAATAAAATCTGTAAATATCTAGCATCTAGAAAAGTGCTTAGACCACAGTAAATTAGCTCACTAAACTGTATCTAGAAGCATTGTACATATACATATTTTCATCTTAATACCAAATGTGACACTCACCTGATCCTAAAACCAATTTTATAGTCCCATTTGGTGGAAAAAAAGTTTTAATCTATATAAATTAAAGAAAACCTCACGTATTCTGAGATACTATTATTTCATTGGTCCCCATCTGACCACAATGCATTTGGCAAGGTCATACAATATTATTATTAAAATGTTCCTTTTCTGAGACAAGAGTCTTGCCCTGTCACCCAGGCTGGAGTGCAGTGGCATGATCATAGATCACTGCAGCCTTTAACTCCTGGGCTTCAGTCATCCTCCTACTGTAGCCTCCTGAGTAGCTAGGACTACAGGTGCACACCCTTACAACTGGCTATATTTTTTACTTTTTGTAGAGATAGGGTCTTGCTTTGTTGCCTGGGCTGGTTCTTGAATTCCTGGCATCAAGCAATCCTCTTGCCTCAGCCTCCCACAATGCTGAGATTACAGGTATGACCCGCTGTCCCTGGCCAAAAGTTTCTTAAATTCTATTAAACTAGCTTTTATTTTTGAGGTGTTGAACACTCTGAACTAAATTTATTTCACTTTCATTCTTTATAAAACTGGTCATTTGACTCAATTTATTTCAGATATTTTATTCTAGGCTTAGACATTTTTTCCCATAAGAATTGTTACAATCTTGATTGCCCATGAAATAAAGCCTTTTCTGGCATTTCTTAACCTTGCATGGAATGTTGTGATTGCCTCTATAAATTTTTCTGGTATATAGCTATGGCATAATAGAAACTAGCTTGCCTTGTACTTGGCTAAAATGTAAATCTTTAAAAAAATGCAACTCAGGCCACGCACGGTGGCTTACGCTTGTAATCCCACTCTTTGGGAGGCCAAGGCGGGTGGATCACTTGAGGTCAGGAGTTCAAGACCAGCCTGGCCAACATGGTGAAACCCTGTCTCTACTAAAAATACAAAAATTAGCTGGGTGTGGTGGCGCACGCCTGTAGTCCCAGCTACTTGGTAGGATGAGGCAGGATAATCGCTTGAACCCAGGAAGTGGAGCTGAGATTGCACCACTGCACTCCAGCCTGGATAACAGAGTGAGACTCTGTCTCAAAAAAAAAAAAAAAAAAAAAAAGTGCAATTCGTGAATTATTTTTCAGTTCCAGTCAATATTGTTGTCTTACTCTCAAATAGGTAAATTCTCATTCACTTTAAAATCTTTCTTGAAAGTGTCATGTTGGCCTCAGCTGCAGTTTGCCTTACACATTTCCATCTTATTACCCCTTTCAACAACCTCTGCTGATATTACACCCTTAGTGAATCTTCATAAAATCACTTACCTCTGCAATCAACAACTTGACCCCTCAGTTGCTGCATTACCTTTATTCTCTAGGCAAGTTTTTTTTTTTTTTTTTTTTTTTTTTAAAAGAATGCTGGTATCATGGGATAAAGCACTCAAGAGTTTCCTATTTTTCTTTGGTATGAGAAGGTAGTGCACTGGCGTTGAGAAGCAGAGACCAAAAGGCGTGTTGATACATGCATCCTCAGAAGCTTGCATTATTCAAAAATATTTTGAGATATAATCAGTGAACTAAAGGTAAAAGACATTAAATCATAGATGAGCATAAAATCTACACCTCCCAAAGCAGAGAAATGGATTGAAGCTGAGAAAAACATTCTGAGGACTTCAACCTGTATGTACGAAAACACAGATCCAGGTCTGTGTGGCCTCTTTGATTAGGGTGGAGAGCATCAGACCTTCACCAAAACCTTCTACAATATCCCTAAAACTTGGCAAAGTTCTATTATTAACATAACATAGATTAACCTCTGTCCCTGCAAACTGTTACACTTGGCAAATACTTATTTCTTGATACCCTTAAGTGGAGACCAGTCTTGTGCTACACAGAGGTATCCTAAAACGTAAGTCTAATAAAACCTAAAAGGATAACAAACCATGGCCTATTTGTCACTGTCTCATATTTTTAGAAGAACACAAATAGTGATGATAAAGAAGTTATTTTCCAAAACATCAGATTCTTAGTATTTTTTTTTAAAGCTTAAGAAAATTAAGCTTTCTGAGTGACAGTTTAGGAAAGTCCCTGAGGAATGGGTTTAGAGTGAAAAGACAACATAGGTGAGCATGTAACAACATACACAAACACGCAGGTTCTTCATTTTTTAAAAGGTGTGGTTGAAGCTACTAGAATGGTAAATAAATAAATTGCCCGACTCTTTTGGTGTCCAGGTTTTCAAAATTTACTCAGCGACACAGCTGGCACAAATGCCTTGGAAAGACCTTGAAGCCTGGCCCTGGCCATTTTCCTGTTAAGCTTCTGGGAGGGACCTTCTTCCCGCTCCGCTTCAGACTCCCTCGCATTTTCCAGTGTTTGGTGCCTTGGCTTCCGGTTGCTTCTACTCCGACTTCTGAGACTTCTCAGTGGCTGATGGATAATACTTTTAGTTATGCCTGCTTGAGGAAAAGAAATGAGTCACTCATTTAAAAATGTGCTTAAGCAGGCTACTACTTAACTGGTTTTTACCTTTTAAAATTAAGTGCCCTTCTGATAAAGTATTATTCAGACACGAGACATCAGCACTCATATCAATATTGTGTACTAGTTAGAAGTCCAGAATCACTAGCTAAATTGTACTCTTCACTTAATGATCGTGACCTTGAATGTCAGTTTAAGTTCTCTGAGGTCCTGTCTCTCAGTATGTATACCGGGAACCAAAATATTATGTACCATAAAGATTACTGTTGGAAACGGTTGAGAAGAGACAAATGTTATGCAAATATATTGTGACAGCATCTTCAAGAAACACTGAATTCTGAACGTGGTTTGGTTGGTGCTAACATTAATGATATTAATTGCTTTGGATCAACAGAGATCTGCCTAAAATAAATAGGCTATTGGGCAGTTTCCAATAACCCAGAGGCTAAATCTCTTCAGCCAAAGGACTTGCTTCTGCAGGAGACTAAAGGCTTCTATTCCACTTTAATAATAAAAAGCATGCATGATTCATTAAGTATATAGGCAAGGCTTTACGTTATATTTATTTATTTTCCAGCTTGTACAAACTGGATGTAGAAGCATAAACATAGTACATTTCTACCATCTTCAACAAAAATATAACCAATATGTACAATTATTGTATTAAAAATACAAAAGGGATACAGACTCCACCAATGTCTTTCTAAAAGACATACAGGTACAAGTAGTATCAAAAGTATGAGGAAATCACCAGTTAATTGTACATTCTGCACTTGACATCACAGAGCGAACTGAGATTAGCAGTCCTATGTTCTACAATTACTTAATGCTTAGATAACATTTGTGCAACTTGTGGTAGAGCTAGATTTCTGTCTTTCTATATGCACATGAGGTCCACAGCCTATATAATAAAACTGGCAAATAATGCATATTACATGTAAAATTACAAATGCATAATTGACAATGTAATATATAAGTAGACAAATGCCATGATACAGAAGAGAATTATTAAATAAAGCACTGACATTTTTTGATACAGTGAAAAAACACTGCAATTCCACTTTTAAAATTTGAAGCTATTTACGTTTATCTACTGATCAATATGATCAGCTGAATTTAATGGAAAAAAAATCCAAGACCAGCAGTTCCTCACATTTGAGTACTACTCAGATTGGCAGCCTTCACTTTTCCGGAGTCTGTGCAAAAACAACACAAAAATAGAGTGGAGGGGTCATTTCAGTCATTAAAGGGTTAATAGCAGCTGTGAGCAGATGGTTGCTACACTTAGGCCTTCTCTATATGCAGCGTCCATAAAGCCACTGGGAGGTTAGTCTTTGGTGACTAACCTGCCTTGCAAAGGCTGGCATATCTAACCAGGTTTTTGATCTTTTATCACATTTAAAGGCTTGTTTATTCCCTAATGCCAATTCAATAAAGGGAGGCTGTCTTGAAAGAGCAGTATAAACAGCTGGCATTAGCTCCAACATCCCAAGCTGCTTTCACTGCAATGCTATCCAGTTATAAATGTTTCTCTCAAAAAAAAAAAAAAAAAAAAAAAAAGAAAAAAAGAAAAACAAAACCTAAACCTCTAAATTAACAAAAATCAAAGAAATATAACTTAAAAATGGGGTTTGCCATCCATCTCAATGGAGCAGGACACATCCGCCAATGACACCGTCCTGCCTCCATAAGGCTCAGACAAGACACAAGGGTCCTAGTTCCCTCCCCTGGCCATGTGCAAACAGTTTTACAGAAGAACCCCATCCACTGGGGAAGGAGCAGATGAGGTGTCTTGGTATTAATTGGCTAACATTTCATACTTCCAGGATAGGGCACTTCGTGGGTGAGACCAGAAGGACATGGGAAGCCAGGGTCACAAGCCAGGTTTTCCCGTCTTCTTGGTGTGGCCACACCCTGTCCGGCATATTTGGTTTTTCAGAAACCAGGCTGGCAACCCTACTTAAGGTTTAAAATAATACTGTAATCATTAAATGGATATACATTTACTCTCTGAACAAAATCTCTAAACTCATTTTTTTTTTTTTTAAAGGAGGACATTGTAAACAAGTGGACAAGCACTATACTCAAAGGATTTCATTGTTTTTCTTTGTCTTCCTTGGTGAGTTAAAGGCCCCAAGTAGTTCAATGGCTAGCTTTTCTCATTATCCCAATGAGATCAAGTGCTAGGACTGGATTGAAATCTAAAAGGAAGATTAAAAAAAATCCTTCCAGGCATTGAGAAGTGCAGCCAGAGTGAATCATCTTGTTGGGATGATCTTGGAATTTGGAATGATACTGTGTGATGTGGCAGGCAGCAACAGTGGGAGCTCGAAGATTGCTGCACTGTGCATTTCAAGCAACAAAGTCTGAAAAGTGCCAGGGCAATTTCTTCACAGTATTTCACATGCAAAGGGGAAAGGAAGAAGGGGAGAAGAAGCCCCATGCTGCTTTTAAGGCAGGGAAGGAGGCAAACTGGTCCACCATCCTCAGAATGTGAGTTCCAAGGCTCCAATGCTCGGGACATCTTCCTGTGCTCTCCCTTCAGGTGGCTCGCTCTGGATCCAGAAAAGCCTGTGCCTCAAACAGCAGAAACTTGTTCATCTTCTGCAAATACAGCAGGGAAGAAAAAGAAATAAATGAGCAAGCAAGTAATTTCTTGTGCTATAGAGAATATATTCACTGATGTGCTAAATAAAAATATCATATTCGGCCGGGCGCGGTGGCTCACGCCTGTAATCCCTGCACTTTGGGAGGCCGAGGCGGGCGGATCACGAGGTCAGGAGATCGAGACCATCCTGGCTAACACGGTGAAACCCTGTCTCTACTAAAATACAAAAAATTAGCCGGACACGGTGGCGGGCGCCTGTAGTCCCAGCTACTCGGGAGGCTGAGGCAGGAGAATGGCGCGAACCCGGGAGGCGGAACTTGCAGTGAGCCGAGATGGCGCCACTGCACTCCAGCCTGGGCGACAGAGTGAAGACTCCGCCTCAAAAAAAAAAAAAAAAAAAAAATCATATTCTTTTTAGTAGAGCTCACTTAGAATCCTTGTCTTTTCTCCTAAGCAATGATGAACAACAATAAAAAGGTTAAAATGTATGCAATACATATCTTTACATATATACACACACACAACATTAAAAAGATATGCATTATATATTTTTGTTCAGAAAGTAAATAAATTCATTTTAAAAAGTTGTAAAACAGCATGTGTCATTTTAAAAAAATAATATAAGATCAGATACACATAAAAAGTCTAGGATATGTAACCACATTTTAATAATGGCTGTCTGCAAGTGGCAGGATTTTAAGTAATTTTCATTTGTAATGTTTTTCTATTTATTTAATTTTTTTGAGACAGGGTGTGGGTTTGCCATCCACAGTGCAGTGTTCTTGGCTCACTGCAACCTCCGCCTCCCGGGCTCAAGTGATTCTCCCGCCTCAGCCTCCCAATCTCCCGGTCATGTGTTGCTTTTATCTATGATTGTGTAATCAAACATGTTAAACTGAAAACTTTAAAGAGGATGGGAGGACATAATCTCCTTCCTCATTCTCAATTCAGCATGGTCAGATAGGTTTGTAGAAAGAATGCACAAAGAGTTACAGACAATGTGGGTTCCTTTGTTCCCTCCCTTTCTCCCTCCCCTTCTCTCTTTTAGAGACAGGGTCTTGCTCTGCTACCTAGGCTACGGTGCAGTGGCACAATCATGGGTCACTGCAGTCCTGAACTCCGAGGCTCAAGTGATCCTTCCACTTCAGCCTCCATAGTAGCTAGGACTATGGGCACATGCCACCACACCTGGGTCATTTGAAAAATATTTTTATGGAGACAGGTCTCACTTGTTGCCCAGGCTTGTCTCAAACTCCTGGCCTCAAGCAATCCTCCCACCTCAGCCTCCCAAAGCGCTGGGATTACAGGCATGAGCCACCGGGCTGGCTGATAGTGTATCTTTCTTTATCAGACTTTCATTTC
This sequence comes from Macaca nemestrina, assembly GCF_043159975.1. Lineage (NCBI taxonomy): Eukaryota > Metazoa > Chordata > Mammalia > Primates > Cercopithecidae > Macaca > Macaca nemestrina. The sequence continues at coordinate 30,347,592 of NC_092127.1, forward strand.
CAAATGAGTCCCAATTCATTAAAAGTGCAAATACAAAGTTTCCACAGAAAACTTTAACCATCCACCTTTGAGAGTCCTAGATGCTTCTAAAATTCTTGACAACAGCACAAACTTGTGAGATTTTTATTTTCTTTTTCTTTTTTTGAGACAGAGTCTCCCTCTGTCGCCCAGGCTGGAGTGCAGTGACATGTTGTTGGCTCGCTGCAACCTCTGCCTCCCGGGCTCAAGTGATCCTCCTGCCTCAGCCTCCCGAGTAGCTGGGATTACAGGTGCCTGCCACCACACCTGGCTAATTTTTGTATTTTCAGTAGAAACAGGGTTTCACTATTTTGGCCAGGCTAGTCTCAAATTCCTGAGCTCAAGTGATCTGCCTGCCTCGGCCTCCCAAAGTGCTGGGATTATAGGTGTAAGCCATCGCACCTGCCTTATTCTTTTTCTCAAAATAGGGTCACAGAAGTACTTCAATTTTAGTGAGAATTAGAAAAGAAATCAAGTCATATAAACACTATATTTTAAGTGACTCCCTCCATAATCTTTGGCATTTTTGAAGCCATTTAGGGAAACACACACACAGACACACAGAAAGCCGTCAAATTTTAGTGAGAATTAGAAAAGAAATCCAGTTATATACACACTGTATTTTAAGTGACTCCCTCCATAATCTTTGGCATTTTTAAAGCCATTTAGGGACACACACACACACACACACACACACACACACACACACACACACACAGAGCAGTCAACAGCCGTAACCCTAAATTTGGAACTCTGAATATAGTGTTCTTTGTGTGGTGTATGGTTAGACATAGCTGACTGCAGTGTTAAGAAAACAGAAATGCCTTGGGAAGCAGCATAAGTGAACACATCTAACTTGGAGGTTTTAGGAATATTTATGTGTATATACCATCCTCCTCGGTGGAAAACCCTTGGGACTGATAGGGGGCGAGGCGCGGGTCGGACTCGTTCGGCTTATGCCACTGCGGTTTGTTCACAGGCCTGCTGCTGGTGGGATGCCCATGTGGCTGCTGTACAGATGAAGGCCCAGCTGTGTCGGAGGATCGCGCGACCATCCGCGATCTCTGAAGGGCCACGTTGTAGTCCGGAGGTTTCCTGGCTGGATGGGAGTGCCCTTCTGGAAAGTCAGTAATGGGAATTCCAATGTAGCCGGGAGGGGTGGGCGGGGGCTCTCGATACCTGCCCTCCTTTCGTGCTAGAGTAGAAACAATGCACCAGCATTAAAAAGTAGTTCATGCCACAAAAGTTTAATTAAAAATATAAAAATAATTATTAAAACAGCATCCACAGTGTAGCAGCAAATGTGAATTTGTGTGGTATGGGTCAGAGGTGCGGTGTGAGGCAGGCCAGGGAATGCATGTTAATTAAACCAAATTTCACAATGGTTATCACTGTGTGGTGAAACAGTTGGTGAGAAAAGCTGCTAGTGCATCTAAGTACTTTCATCTTTAAATGGGCTGCTTGTTTGTTTAAAATAGTTTGTAACTATAAAATAGTAGCAAGATTAAAACCTAACCCCTGGACTTATTGGAAAGACTGAAGCACAGGAAGAACCTAAGTACACAGCACTATGCCTGGAACCTGTTTGCGCTTGGTACAAGTTTCCTTTTTCCTCTCTGCCTGCCGGATCTGCCCTTTTTCTGGGCATTTATCTTTACCAGGCAGAGAAGCAATTCCGCATCACTCTTGGGTCTTAGGACTTCACTTACGGAAACAGTGAATTAAAATAAATTTGGAAAAGTCACACAAAGGATACCAATTTAAAAACTCTAAAACTATTACTATAAGGTGTCAATTTTTCTTAAAATCCCTTTATTGATGCTCATGACCTAGAATATGAAACCTACTGTATAGGCAAGTAAAACTAAAGTTTTATTTTCTTGAACTTTTTAAACTCAACTGTTAGGAACTAAAAATCATTCTTCCTTCCTTTGCAATACAAATTCCGAGTATTAGTTGTAAGCACTTGAAAAAGTCCAACCTAAGAATATTTACTGTTTTCTCCTTATTCATTGTAAAAGGATATTAAACTTGAAATCTACCCATGACTATTTACATGGCTAAATAACTACAATTTTCCTACTAATAAAAGTAATGTCTGTAATGATTATACTCCAGAATTTCTCACTCTACAACCAATAATCTGTTTCTACACTTCATCTATATAGATGTTAATTGTGCCATAGAAAATACATCTCAACAGGGCTGAGGGAGCATGACAGCCTCTTCTAACAGAAACAGCAGCACCAATAGCTTTCATGTACTTAATGAATCTACTATCTGGGCACTGTTCTAAATACTTTGCATAAATTTCCTGGAATCCTCCCACTAACTCTATTAAGTAGAAATTATTAAGCTCGTTTTACAGATGAGGAAACAGGCACTGCTTTGTATTTTCCCCAATGTCACAAAACTAATAAAGTGGCAAAACAGGGATTCAATCCCCAGTCCGCCTGACTCCAAAGCCCGTGCTCTTAGTCACTGTACTATTAGCACCTCTCCCTCCTTCTGCAGTGTGCACAAATAATTGCTTATCAAGAATCGATGTGTGTGCAGAATAAAAATCAATGGGAGACTTTTAAATATACAAAGTGTATAGTTCTAAACACAATCAAGGGAACAAAATAGAAGAATAAAAGATATAAAAGAGTTTCAATTAAAGAAAAATTTCTCCTCTATGAATAATAGGAATCTATCCTGATTTTTAGGTTAAGAGAAAAAAATTAGACTAGATCATATCCACAATGACAATCTACTGATCCTAATAGCTAAGATTTACTGAATGTTTTGTTATGTAGGAATATATCTGTATGTACCTGACCACAAAACCTGAGCTCTTAACCACTATTGATTTCAAAGACCTTAACACACCACCACTTTGGAAGTACAATGGAGAAAATGAGGAAAAGAACCAACAAACACATAATTTTACTATTGTAATAAGTTACATTAAAGACATGATCCAGACATGACAAAGTCCCCCAATTTTAAAACTTACCAATGAGCCCCTTTGTAGTACTTGATGCCACAGCTATGTGGGCAGGCATGGGGACTGACTTGGTTTCTTCTGTGGTCACAGATGTTATGCTACTGCTTTCGGCTTCAATGGAAACATCCTTTCCACCCCTCCGCTTTATTGTGCCTGTGTCACCTTCTGAGTCTTCTCCCCAGTAACCTGTGGAAGACGCCCAGCTTGCTCGGGACTGGGCTTGTTCAAGGCTCTCTCTACTTTGATTTTGCCGGTTATACTTTGTGCTATGATCAGAAAACATGATTTGGTCCATATGGCTGCTTGATGCCCATAAACCTGCAGGATCCCCTGAATAATCAAAGTGAGTGTGCCCAAATGGAAGAGTCTCCCAGCTTCTCTGGTGCTGGATTGTCTGTATATTATCATGGGAGCCACTTGAGCATGACGTCCAGCTCCCACGGCCACTGTCAGCAGCATCAAGTGACGCGCGATCCCCCTGATCCTGGGAAAGTTCCTCTGTGCTTGGAGAAGAAATCACTGTAGCTGTAGCATATAAGCCTCGACCCTCAGACATTGGTGCATAGGACCTAAGTGGTTAAAAGAAATGGAAAAGAAAAAAAAAACAAACCAAGATTGATAACTAATTCAACTATGATAAAACCAAAACACCCTTTTTCCTAGAAAGGTAGCTTGCTTTCATCCCAGAAACAGGATAAAAGTAGCACTGAATTGCCTTATAGTGGCCAGTTCTGCCACGTCTAGCCTTCTGAGTTTGTCATTACTATAAAACAGGCATGGGGGAAAAGAATGCAACGTGACATTAAAAAAAAAAAAAAAAAAAAAATTTCCGACAACAATAAGGATGGCTCAATATAATTTGATTATTTCAGGATGGATCCTACAGTCACCCTCTGCCTTTAAAACAGAACAATTGTGTTCCACTGAAGAAAAAACTTAACTAAAAAAGCAGTCTGCTTAACAAAAATAACATGATACTTAGTGTAGAAATTGTGAAAAATCAGAACTGGGATTGGAGAAAAATTCTTAGGCATTATGTAAAATAAATAAAAATAAACATCTGGGAGAAAAGACTCATTACCAAAAGAGAGATGGAAGGATAAATTCAAAAGAACACTAAGAAAAGCCACCTACCCCAAGCTATATTGATCAGGTTCCATCATGGTCCGCCTCTCCATCCTGCCCACCCCTAGGTTTGTTTCCACGATGCTGACAGAATGCCTCTGGCGCCTCTCATCGTGCAGTGAGACTGGCACTGAGTCAAAAGACGAATTGCTGACAATACTGGATCGTGAAGAAATTTCACTGTGACCAGAATCTGAAAAATTATCCACAGTACCACTGGGAGCCAAAGTATAGCCTGCATGAGAAACACGACCATATTAATTAGACTCTCTAGGTTCATAACACCAAAGGGAAGTATACCAAATAGAAGCAAAAATAAAATGCAGGCATAGATATCTCTATAGAAGTGGGGAGAAAAACTCCGTTTCACTTGTAGATACCACATGACTAAGAGACAAATGTTTTATTCTAATGAAGCTTAAGTTGTTTAATTAAAGTTTAGAGAGGAAAAAAGAAAGTATCCTACAAGCTAGGAAAACATGCAGAAAAGGCACCACTCGACTATTCTTAGCTCCCTTACCTATATCATTACACTATTAGTCTACAGAAAAGAAATCACGAAGAAAACGGATCAGATTTTAAAGTATGTTTTTTTCAAAATGCAAAGCCACTGATCTTGTTTTCAACAGTTTTCAATTTTTAGAACTTGTATGGCATAGAATAATTCAACTGGAAATATCTGTATCCTACTTACAATTTTAAGTAAACATATAAACAAAAATAAGAAATAAGACCTGAAGATGTCTTTGAATTTTTGCCATTTGGTTTTTCAATATTAATATTGGTTGAATCACATAAAAGCCAATTGTTTTGAAGGAGTTAATGGGCACTTTTCACAAGATCGTTACTACAGAATAGCTAAACAGATGTCCACTTCTTGGCCTGAAAGTACCCGTAACTCTCTTTTGTTACTAAAAATAATTTTGAAAGTCACAACGGAAGGGGCCTATCTTGATTTTTTTTTTTTTTTTTTAGACGGAGTCTCCCTCTGTTACCCAGGCTGGAGTGCAGTGGCGGATCTCGGCTCACTGAAAACTCCACCTCCTGGCTTCAAGCGATTCTCCTGCCTCAGCCTCCAGTGTAGCTGGGATTACAGGCGGGTGCCACCATGCCCGGCAAATTTTTTTTTTTTTTTGTATTTTTACTAGAGACAGGGGTTTCACCATGTGGGTCAAGCTAGTCTCGAACTCCTGGCCTCAGGTGATCAGCCTGTCTCGGCCTCCCAAAGTGCTGGGATTACAGGTGTGAGCCACTGTGCCCGGCCCTATCTTGATGTTTTTAATGAAAAAAATCCAAATCTTCTTTCTCAATATTCATTTTTTTTCTTGTCTACATTACTAGGGATCTCATGTTACTTAAGTATTTATTTTATATTATATGCAATGCAAATTTCTTCAATGCCACTTACCTAAGAAAAACTAAAATCTAGAGCATCTACATGTTGCCAGTTTAAGTATGTTCTTTCAGTATATTGGTAATTCCTGATTTATTTTTTAAAGGCTGCACAGGTCTTGATAAGATTTAATGTGTTCATTTATAAAACGTCTTTTTATAAAACCACAGTGCAAGATCTGACAGATAAGATTTAAAGCCTTCCCTGAACAGTCTGCTAAAAAAAAAAAATCTTCAGAAAAGTAAATCACTCAGATGGAGCACTTGACATTTGGAGGAATTCTCCCATTTTCATTAACTAATGAGATGATTCCTCTCTTTCCCACCCCGTTTTTGGTTCTATAAACCCCACCTATCCCATAGGTCCGTGGTGCATTGTTATTCTTGTTACTGTTCTCACTTCCAAGAGAAGAGGAGGAACTGGTTAAGTCCAACTGCCCGGAGCCAAAAGATCTCAGCTGATTGCCACTGCCACCTAACAACAGGATGAGAAAAGAATTGAGATGCATCCATGTAACAAGGACAGGAGAGACTGATACCCATACAAAATGCACAGATGTCTGAAATATCCACCAAGTAAAGCAATACCTGTTGTGTCAGTGAAATTTAACAATGTATTAAGCCCTTTTGGGCTTCCTTTAGGGAAAATTCAGTCCTAGCCATTTATTATTGGCTTACACTCATTCAGTTAAAAGGGTAGGAGGAGGAAGAAGCCTTAAGAGTTATGCAGCAGAAAATTACCTACTCTTTTAATATGAGAAGGTATCAACATAAGGAGGTGACTCTGAGTACCTAAAATATAGTCTCTTTAAAAATAAAACAAGGTAGCAACCAAAAAGGTAATCAAGACCTGTGTTAATACAATGAAAAAATAAATCAGGAAGATATTAGTTTTTCATGTTTTCAAAGCCCTCTTCTCTGTATTAATATCATAGAACCAAATTTAGTTAGAACAAATTTTAATATAAAAAATTCTTTGTATATTTATCATGAATAAAAATTAAATGTATTTTTAAAAGGCTTCTTATAGTTATAAATTTAATACTATTTATTGTAAGTATAACATTTTTAAAAACCGCCATTCTTCCAAATTTATGAACTGAGGGAAAAAAAATCCATTGGGCAATTACATATGAGCTCATCTTAAATGACGATAACGTTAACAATTATGTGATACACAACTCTGGAATTTCTCATAGCCAAAATGTACAGGTTTCAATACAAGAAAACAAAAAGTAATTTAATTCTACCTTTCCTTGGAGAACTCTGTGGAGAAGTAGGAGGAGAAGAAAGCTGCGAAGACGCATTTGATATTGTGTCTTCAGCTTGCTTCTTGTGACGTTCCAAACTTCCTTCTTCAGACAAAGAAAGAATTTTCTTTAAAGCTTGTGGAGAGTTTATGCCTATAATAGAAAAAAAAAAAACCCCTTACATATGTATTTTCAAGTCTGAAAATAAACACCATTTATGACTGAAAAACTCTTTTGTGCTAAGATTTAATATCATTACATTGAGGTTCAACCTATTTACAATGTAAATGTTCTTTGTATTCTTCATGGTCCACAGAGTAAGTGCCTACAGAAGGCATGACATACCTGTAGTTTGGTTTCAGGCTGATATCTGCCGAGTACCAGAAATAGTTTGCTTTTGATATTTTACATCAGATTCTAAACTTTGAAGTAGTCACCATCTTTATTCAACAATATATTAGTAAACAATGAAGAAAAAATGGACAATTTGGACACACTGAATTTAGGATGGAAGTGGCACAGCTAGATATGTTTATTATTAGAAACCAAATTTGAGTTGGAAGCTGTTTTGTATCCTTGGAAAGGGGTAGCTCAAGGGAAGTGAGAATAAAGGGAGAAGAGTACAGAGGCAAGAGCTAAGAGGAGCTAACCAGGAAAGTGAATGAAGGTGCTCTAAGGAATTCCATGCAGTTAATACTTGATCAAGTAAACAGATGAAAGAGAAGGGCGGAAGAGACCATGAAAGTGCTGTGTCACAAAACCTTGGAAGGTGGTTTCAGAAGAAGGAAGTGAGCCAGCACCATGTGTAGGATCCAACAGGATGAGAGTGGAGGAAAAATTATTCTATATGTCAATGTAAGATGATTTCCCTCCTCAAAATTATTTTTCATAAATGAGGAAGTTACAGTAAAATATTTTTAATAGGCACTCTCAATTTTATTTTGAACAACAAAGAGATATTTGGGAAGGCACTACAGCCTGAAACCACCTCAGATTAGTGTTAGTAAAATTTAACGAAGATTTAATCCTTCATTTCACTTCATGTAAGCAGTCTGATGTTGTTTTAATACAATCTTTTTTTAAAAAAAACCTTTTAAAGCAATACTTTGATTACATGTAGAAATCATATACACAGGAAATAAAGCTAATTGAATGGGTAGTTTTGATGTGGAAAAAATTTCCAAGGCCAGCATCACACACAGATTCAAAAAGTACTATCTTTCAAACCATGTGGATGGATGTGAAGATGTTATGCCTGAGAAAGCTGTGTTAGATACTTCAAAAGTGGTCCCAGTGATGGACAAAGACACCAATGTTAAAGATGTAGAAAGTATATAGAACAAAACTCTTTCATGAACTGGAGTGGGGGAAACACCTGCAGCATCTCTAAATTAGTATTTTATATACTGTGACTTTAAATGTGTATGTTAAACTAAATAAATATAAGACAACAAATGATATTTCATCCACATTTCTAAAGTTCGTAAATGGAACTAAAGACATTTTGAGAGCTATGGCTTCAGAAACATGGGGGATAGAGCTTTATACTCAGACACATCTACATTATATTAAATATGGCTAATAAGCTGTTTTTAGCTAAAGTGAAGACTGATATTCTTCCATATGAGAAGTTCTGCATAAAGAGGATACAGAAGTCAGACTGCAGGGGATTCAGGAATGCATGCATATTAAAAACAATATATAAAGAAACACATAATTCAATGTGTTTGTGATGAGGGGATCAACACAAATATTTGAAAGGAGAAACGTATCAAGGAAAGGTGTTCTTTTCTTACTCTCCCCCCCCAATATCAATAAAGAGGACATTTGCTGATCAGATGGTCGAGGTGAGGACAGAGAACACGTGAGAGGTCTATGAAATAAATGACTCTCACTCCAGCCATACAGATGGGCTGTAACTGTGCAGGGACGTAGCTATCAACACCCAATGTTATCTAAGTAAACTCTTTCCCTTCTATCTATCTATTGATCGATCGATCGACAGAGTCTTGCTCTGTCGCCCAGGTTGGAGTGCAATGATGCAATCTCGGCTTACTACAATTTCCACCCCCCAGGTTCAAGCAATTCTTGTGCCTTAGCTTCCCAGGTAGCTAGGACTGCAGGCATGCACCATCATGCCCAGCTACGTTTTGTATTTTTCGTAAAGACGGGGTTTTGCCACGTTGGGCAAGTTGGTCTCTAACTCCTGGCCTCAAGTGATCCACCTGCCTCAGCCTCCTGAAGTGCTGGGATTACAGGCGTGAGCTACCGCGCCCACCCTACTATCCCTTTATTTTTAATAATTTATTTTTTATCAATTATTTCATTCACATATACGTAGAAAAAAACAAGCTGTGCATTTTATGAAAAATTATTGTGTTGTACCACTTCCACAAAGGGGCTAAACTACTAGATGTTTTTCTTTTCGTAGGAAAGATGAGGTGTAATTTAACTCCTCCATACTCAGGAGTTAGTTGCTTTATTTTTCCCCCTAAGCTATAGAATCAGTGAGTCAACAAATAAGAATTTACCTTCAGACAATTCATTTAACTTAAAAATATTCTGCTTAAATCCCAGCAGTTCGTTGGTTGTAAGGCAAAACCAGTTTAAATAATGTAAATGAACAAAGCATCTTCTGCACTCAGCAAAAATTAAATGGACACATAACTCTCTATTAACACCCTGTCGTAGCAAATTAGTGTGATTAAATGAGATATTACTTATAAAAACAACCCCTTCCATTGGCAAAGTCAGGTTTAACTTGCTCAATGTTCAGGTTTTATTAGGAGCTAATAATTAACATAGAAACTCAAATATATTAGACAAAGTTATCCAAGACAAATATTTTTTTCCTAATTTGCAAACCATGAGAGTGAATGGCACCAAAAAAAGAAATGAATGTAATCACTTACCAAAAGGTGGGAGATCCTTTACGGGCACTTTCTTCCGTGAAGGATAAAGGGACACGGCGGGAACCTGCAGTCCCTGGTTGATTTTATGTGCTGGTGGTGGCTGCTGCTGGGGCTGTGGCAGGGACTGAGCTTTCTGCTGTGACCCTGCCCTTGGAGCTACCGGAGAGGTCTCGGATTTGACAGGCTTTTTGTCACCAGGATTCTTAGGCACTGGTAATTGTTTGGGTTTGAAAATAGAACAAAGAATTTTAGATGCTAGTAGCTATGTAGAAGATAATTTTAGAACTGTGTGAGCATTTTCTGCAGTTAGAATACTAAAAGGCACACCTTTCGTCCTGCTGCCTTTATGAAGCACAGAAATGGATATGGGGGACCCTAGTTACAGAAAATATTAGGTATGTGGCAGGACAAAGGTATCTACTTTATGAAGTCAGCAATCTCAAAAGATGATTATACTATTAAACACCCCATTACAAATATAGAAAAATGTGGGTAGTTCAATATGTTATATCCATGTATATGAAAGACACAAATACATGATAAAAACTACAACAGACAAGTCATCAGACACTCTTTTTCTAAAATGGTGTTCCAAATTGGTTGACAAGTATATGCACTAAGTTTTTATTTAATAAATGCTGCCAACTGCAATCTATTTACTACCACATTCCTAGGAGGTAGAATTATCTATGCAAGCAAACAGTAGCCAAAAATGCTTGAGTATTATACTGAGTATATATTTTGTGGTAGATAAATGGCAAAGCAATTTAGGACAATTAAATATTGTGCATGTAGTATCTTAATATGCAAAACTCAATGACATATGTATGCTTCCTCCCTTATACACACCTGGAAGCTAAGGATTAGGGAGGTCAAGTAACTTGCCTAAGGCTGCATTGCTAGTAAGAGGAGGCAAACAGGATTTGAACTCAGACCACTCTGACTCCAGAGGACAAGCTCTTCACCATGACACAGTGCTTCTACAGTGTCCTGGGTAAATCTAATAATCCAAATCTTCTCAAATCACCTATCTAAACTAAATCCTATAGCAGACATCTTCAAATCTGCACATAAAAGACACAGGAGTGTATTGAATGGAAAATGCCTTTGTCAAGATGCAGATTTAGAAAAAAAAAACTGCCCCATTTATAGACTAACCAGATTTTTAATGGCTATTGTAGTTCATTGTGGAGCAGAATTATTGCTCTAACTGGTAGGTGAATTTCTTGTTGGGTGTTGTCTGGGCTAGTGGTTAAAAGGCAGCCAGCACATTCAACTTTATGCCCCGACTCCCCTCAGGGTGCCCATAATTTGGGGGCACCTTTCTGAGAACACAAGACACATAATTGGGAGCCATATCTACATATGCGCCCCTTGCATGTGTACTGGCTGTGTCCAGGTGAAACTAAAGCAACGGGTTGCCCTAGATGTGGACAGTGTCATCCTCCACACACTAACCCAGCTGACCTGAGGGCCTGGCCGCGCACAGTGCTATCCAGTATTCAATGTTAGCATTCAAGGGAAGGACTAGTATATCTCATGATTGCCAGCTCCCCCTCTGCACTAAGCCTTATTTTGTCACTGCCCATATCACTGTACAGGAAACAAATCTGCATTCTAGCCAAAGTCGGCAGCCACTTTAAGGAAAAACTCACATGTGTTGGTTGCTGGCTCACACTGCAGAGATAATGTCTGAAGACTCTCCTCGTCCATTTCTAGCTCCAAATTGGAAAGGTACTGCTTCACTTTTCGAGCCATTTGGGCATCTTCATAAAGCTTTTTGGCATTGAGAAAGGAACTACGACGTACCCGCTTTTTATGACCACCTGTCTGAGCAACATCTAGCACTGTTGCGTTTGTACTACCCTGGCTGAGAGACCTGGAAGATGAAAAGGTAGATATGCAGCTCACTCTAGCATGGGAGTACTTTATCTATTTAAAACGTGCCAAGACTGATATTAATATTCTATGTTCAAAAGGTCACATGCTTCATTCCAGTGAGTAAACTGTTACACAGGAATATAGAATAATATAGATTTAAAAAATTTAGTTAAAAGAAAATTATACATAATATACATATAAAAATATATGTTTGGCACCTGTTCAGTTCGAACTAGGAAATTCTACTTTTCACCTCTATAGAGCATTTAAGGCAGTTCTCTCACAGATGCCAGAAAATAATAATTACATATAAAAGCTCATGCAAGAATACACAGCTATAATCATTAAGATTTGCAACATTAAGATTACTTCCCCTAAAGAGGATATTATACATATATTTAAATAAAATTAACTACAATGTTCACAATTGTCTTCTTATTCCTTGAGTTGAATGTAGTGAGTTTTTAAAGTAATACGGTCAATCTGTTAATAAAACAATCATGCAAATGTAAACATGTATGTATGGAAACTATTGAGCACATGAATTGTTAAGAATTATTTTTAAAAAGGATTGGTTTATACAGAATGAAAATAGTAGTTAGTTGAGCTGTAAAAAATTTGGGTTTAACACCTGGGGGCACCTATTTTATATTAAAAATATTTATTTCTCACATATCTGTGAAATATTTTAATTGTACAATTTTTCCTTCTAATATCCTTCCTCCCCTCCCCCTACTTTGAGCTTTCCGCATTTCAAGACACACCAATTATATTAAAATAAAATCTTTCTAAGAGTTCAGAAAAACTGGCCTATAGTTCCCCAGAACAGTCATCAATCATTTCACAGCTCTCATGGATCATGACTTCAAAAGCAAAAGCCCCAACAGATTAAACTTGAAGTCAGTTTGCCGTCTGAAATTCTGCTACAGCAAGAGGGTTAAGGAAAAAAAATGCAAAAATGCAAAGCATCAGAAAATACAGCAGGTAAGAAAACAATACAATGAGCAGAATAAGGACTGTGTGTGGGTATGCAAGGTCTCCACCACTTACCCCAAACTCCGCCATTTCTTCTTCCTGTAAGTGAGAGCCATGGAGATTGAAGCATGGGTGTAGAAAGAGAGACAGAAAGATCACAAGCTCAGAAAGAAAGGACTAGACTTCTGGATAAGCAGTTCTAGAAGCCCACAAACATTAAACTGCATAATCACCTCACACACGCAACTTTACTAGAAATATTTTTCTAGCTTAAAAGACAAATATATTTAAATTTTTTGTTCTAGAATTAAGACCGACTTTTCTCTCTTTCACTGAATTAATCACTTTTTACTACACTGCTAGCTAAATCTGTTGTGTGGATATTAAGACAAGACTATTTCGGGTATTTACATATTTTAGTTCATACTACTAGTTACGAGTTTTAGCTCTACAAGTCAGTGTTCTGAGAAATAAGAAATACATAATTGTGACTATTACACTGAAAATATCTGAAGGACAAACTGTTTTTACTGACAGCCAAAAGAACACTTTATAAGGAATAAGACATTTATTCCAAATTAGAGCTCACAGGTGATTCTCAGCACATCCTACTATAATTTCTGCCGTAGGACAAATGTAAATACTCAAACTTTTAAAAAATCATTTATTGGGAAGCTCTAAATTTAACCTTCTCTACTCTCACACGTGGCACTGAAGATGACATACTCACCGAGTCCTGAACATGAGGGCTGGGTCCATGTTCACTGAAGCCATTCGGCCAACGTGACGAATTTCTTTTGCGATCATCCTTAACTTCTCAAAATTGACCAGCCCGTCTACTTTTGAGTCATTTCCTGAAATTGACAGAGAAGAAAAAGGAAATCACATGGCATTTATTCTGTGCTTCTCCAAGCAAAGATGGAAACCCTCTGCCTTATGTTTACCTTCGTGAAGGAAGGTGAGATCCTTCTTGATAACTGGAAACAGAGGGATTACGGGTGGTTGTAGGTTTTGACTATTGAGAACATTGCGATATTTCGCCATGTTTCTGGAAGGATCAAACAGGTCTTGGAGATCTTGAAATAGTTTTTCGTATTTATTGGGAAGTTTCTCCCAGGTTGTTCGCAGTCTTGCCACTGGTGCCAGGTTTAGGCCACTGAGAGGAGAAAAAGAAATGTGATATAACAACTAAAGTAAAATAGTGTACAGATTATTTATTGACACATAACACCTCCTTGTTTATGCTTTATATGCAAAACAATTTACAGAAGGCTGCATAAGAAACTGTTGATGATAATTCTGGGGAATGAGATGGCACAGGGAAGTAGGGTCAGGGTCAAGCCAAGGCGTTTTACTCTCCTCTTCCCTATAGACCCTCCTCATCTGTTTACTATCAGCAAAACCACCTGAATATAAGTATTGATGCTTTGTATCCATACATAGCAGTATGTATACATACCAGTGCTTAGCCCATAGCGGCCTTTTGATAAAACCGACTGAGCAAATATCCTCTAGTAATAAAATAAGCTATGATAGTAATGAGAGTATGACTAAACTCCCAGACAGAGAAAATGACTCATTTAATAATCACCCTCAATAGCAACATAACTAATTGTTGCCATTTTTTTTTCTTCTAACCTCAATCTAAGCTCTTAAAAAAAGGGAAGAAAATTAACATTTCCTGGCCAACTGCTTTGTGCTATTTGATGGAACTCCGCATACATGATATCATTAATCTTGTTGATAACTCTTTGGGGTATTGTTATTTCCACAGAAAAGTAAACTGATATTGAGAAAAGTTGAAACAAACTTAAAAAAAAAAAAAAAGTGGGGGATATAGATTTTCGGAGCTCCAAATCAGAACTTCAGATGCTACCAAAATGTTTCCTGCCTAATGGCTTCTTTGAATCTCTTCAGGTTGGCACAGCTGGTTTTGTTGGTACGAGAGATTTTAAATTAAGGTTAGGATTCAGAGAAAAAGAATTGTCCCTTATGAGTCAATTAAAATCTACTGCATTTATACTAATTATACGATGTTCCTGGACTGATACATATTTTAAATCTGTGAACTGAACTGAATCTTAAGAAAAATGTGTTCTCTTACCTAATGATTGCAAACATTGAGTTAAAATTCTTGCATTCCCTACAGTGCAGTGCTATCTTGATGAAATGCTTAATGATCTTCATCCTCTTCAGCTGGTTTGTTTCTCTGAGAATTTCAGACGCTACCCAAAATGTTTCCTGGTTAATGACTTCTTCAAATCTCTTCAGGTTGGCACAGCTGGTTTTTGATCTAAGTTTAAATAAATCATCTATATATTCAGTAGGTTCAATGTTGCGAAAGAGTTCAAAATTTCGCATGGAGAGCTGTGTGGCAACTTCCACAGTGCTGAGCTGAAGGAGGGAAATTTGACTCTCTCTCAACAACTCCTGAGCATCTTCATCAGAACAAAGAGTTTCTGTTTCCATGTTGTTTTTCAGATAATACCTGTGAAAAACAGAAACATACCAGAGTCAAAGCCTATGCAGCAATCTCATGATATTCCTTGAAAGAATAATGCTACTTTTTACGGAAAGTTTGAGAGAACACCGATTTGAATGATGGAAGATTTCTTTTCAACCAAGACAGAGAGCGCAGCTGCTGTCTCAGGTACCAGGTCACAGAACTGCCTATCCAGAAGTAGGTGGTAGAAACAAACAAATCACATGGAATTTCACTTTTACTAGCTGGACTTTCTTTCTCTCCTTTCTTTTCCTGCTTTTGGAAGTATTTTACCCTTTTTGCTAAAAATAACAGAAAATAGCCACATTTTTAGTTTAAAAAGGAACTAGATCCTAAGGCAGGAAGCAGGAAAGATCAGACACAAGTAGATCATCATTCTTATTTTCCCAATAATCTGTGATTATTGATGGGCCCAAATTGTAACAATCCAGGTTTACTTATTGATTCAAATACCTAAGAAACCCTAAGCTACTTCCCTCTATTTGATCCTATGAACAGAACAATCCTACAATAGGTTAACTTTAAAAAATCTGGATTTTCATAAAAACTCTGCAGGTAAGTGGATGGCAGGTATTATACTTATTTGTCAGAATAGGAAACAGGCTCCTAAAGATTGACTAGTTAATGTCAGTGCAAAAATGAGAACACAGGGCTGGAGCTCCTTCTCCTTTTAGGTAATTTGTTGAAAATAGCATTAAGATGTTTGTTGTGTGTGTGTGTGTGTGTGTGTGTGTGTGTGTGTGTGTCTGTGGTATGGTGGTGGAGGAATTTTTTTGTTTTGTTTTTCTTTTTTAGACATATGCTTTCTCTGTGAAATTCCATAAACGAAAAAACAGAATGAGCACAGTAGGGGCCCCGCTAAAATGTTTTTTTGTATATTTCACCAAGACAAACACATATGACAAAAAATATATACTTTGCACCCTTGATTTTCACAGATTTAACATTCTCCATTTTGATTACTCATGAAGCCCATGACATACCCATCTATAATTTTCTTCAATAATGAATGTGAATCATGAATTTATAGCTCAGTGGAGCTCTGTAAAACTCTATCGTGGTTCCAGATATATCAATGTGCATTGAAATGATAACTGGAAAAAACAGAGCGACTAAAACAAAACTACTTGCTAGTGTTTGAAAACAAAAGTGAAGAGGCATAAGAAAGTTACAGTTGATGGCAAGAAAATCAAAGTTTTGAATGAATTATATACTGGTTTAAACCTATAACATGGAAAAGTCAAATACAGTGAAACACTCCGTAAGTTAAAAATAGAAGGAATATGATTTATGGAACTGCTTAATTTTCAGTGTAGAAACCAGCCATTATGAGAACCAAAACAACTATTTTCTTTTTCAACTTGCACTTATTGTGACTTGAAGATAAAGCTACCTACACCTAACAATGAAAATATCATTGAAGAGAATAGTAAAATCAGATACGACATTTTCTTGCAAGTAACATGTGTGATAGAGCACTTCTGCAGCAAAGGACTAAGCTCTGTAGCAAGTAAAATTTGGTTTCAGAGTTGAGAAGTGTATTTCACAGCACAATGTACAATAACAGGCAGTAGTGGCCAACCACACTGTCATAGATGTCTCTGCCTAAACTAAGGAAGCTCCTAGAAAAGTTGGGTGTGCAGGAGCAAATAACACTAGAATATGATTAGAAAATGTGCCCGTGAATGTACCTATCCGAAGGGAAGACAGCACCCGCGTTTAACTCTGTGACTTTATGTCAAGCATACTCTCGCCTTCCAAACCAGGACCCTAAGGTAAGCATGAGAAGTTACAGCACGCACTGTGGCAGTCAGTAACAACCTTCAGGTCACAGTGCCCTTGAACAAGTTCCTAAGAGATCCTTGTTAGGGTCAGTAGTCGACTGTGTGCATTTGCTTTCATACAGTAATTCTTGGTGAAAGGGAAAAAAAACAAAACAACTACTTTTTAATCTGCAGGGGCACTTACTCATTTAAAAAACACTTTGAAAACTGTTCATCTCTTAGACTTTGATGTGGGTTTGAAGAGGGGATAAAGAAATCCAGTAAGGTAGACAATATATACCTTCCACTCAATTGTATTCTGTCAGCAAGTTTGGAAAGCTGATCTGGAAGCCTTCTTTGTTTGATTACTCCCTCAGGTGTGACAGAGACCTCACATAGTGAATATTGATCCGGGGTGGCAGTAACAGCAAACTCCCTGATAGCCTGAATAACCACTTCCTTTGCCGTAGTGTCCTTACTGATCATGATGTAGCGGCTTTGCTGATCAGCCTTAAAAACCCTTAGCACTTGATCTGGCAAGTCTGGGGAAAGAAAAGTCACACATAAGTAGAAAGAATTTTAATATATGGCAATGCAATTAAGCAAAGTAATCGGAAAAAAGCTCCCCAGAAAAAGCAATGCTGAACTTTTACCTCTCCCTAGGTCTTCCTCAAAGAATCAGTCAAACTACCTGCTGTTCTGCTGCAAGAACACACCTTTCCCTAAAGGTAACAGATTGATCTACAGACAGCAGCAAGCACATCAGTAGACAACAGCAGCACACAAGACTGTCATGCTGGCATCAAAGAAATAAATTTAAATCCAGAGTTAATCTTTATTGTATTGAAAAGTCCATTAAATAGACCTAAAATATGCTTCTTACTCTATTTATTTAATATGATTTAGTAATCATGGCATGGGATGCGTTATCTTCATTTTATGAAAGAAGAAACAAGTTCAGAGAGAGAATCTGCCTATGGCCATATAAAAATATTGTGCTGAACATAAAGAGAACGGGTTCCAACACCTGGTTTCAAGAATCTTGAAGTTTAAGGTTCATCCTTACTCAGCATCTGATATAATCCATGACAAATGAAGAGAGATAGACATAACATGACCATTATGTTAGAAATAAAAAGATAACTACAAGAAAACAAAAGAAGTGTTGGTGATACTCACCAGGAGTAGTACTGAAGTCTAAAATGCGATGATGTGACTGCAATAAATCAGGATTACTGGATGATAAGGTTCCACTGACAGGCAATGCAGTTGGGATGTGCTTTGTCTGCCTTAATCCTACTATGCTGTCATCTTGAGACTGACCAATCCCAATATCACTGAACAAAGAGGAAAATTAGAAAATTATCAGCAAGTTAAAAAGTTGTAAGTCATCACTATACAATAGACACAGACCAAAAACCGTATTCCATTTTTTTTGCAGCTAATGTAAAAACATCATTAATAAATGTGGTTGAAAATTGCAAAAGCAACTACTGCTTAAGTGTATCTGATTCATTTTGTGCTTTTGTTTTGCTTTTTTTTTTTTTTTTTTTTTTTTAGACACAGCGTCTTGCTTTGTTGCTCAGGCTGGTCTTGAAACTCTTGGCCTCAAGTAGTGATCCTCCCACTGCGGCCTCCCAAAGTGCTAGGATTACAGGCGTGAGTAACAGCACCCAGCCTCATTTTGCTGTTTCTTGTGTATAGTATGTTTCTCTAAAACCTATGGTTTTTCTAAGTAGATAAGTCATAACAAAAATTAGTAGTTACTCACCATAGAAATACATTAAAAAAAATAAGCTCTAGCTTCTGATGGAAATGTATTTAAGAAAAAGTACATTAAAAAGAATACATTTATCTCACTCAACTGATAGTTCTGCATCAGAATGATAAATTATTTTATAATCTGACCTTCAATAGTTGAAGAAATTGAGTAAAATGAAAAGAGGAGGAAAAAAATTCAAAGTGTCCTAATTTTATTTTCCAGTGCTTTAGAGAAAAAATGAGATCATTATGGAGTCCAATGTAAGGAGACTCTGACACAGACATTATTTCTTGATTATACAGAGCATAAAAAAACAGTGGTGCATGGTGACATTTCCTAGCATCAAAGAAAAGGCAATAGAAATCCAATGACTCACTTTTAATTCTCCAATCAAAATTTCTAGCTACCCATTTAAGTATCCAGAGAAATACTGGTTATTATTGACAGCAACAAACTCGTTTCCATTTATAAAAAGCCTGTTACTGTGAACTCTTGAAACATGATTTAACAATATGTAAAAACTATTTCTAGAATGAAGGGTCAACTGTTTCCAAAACAAAACATCACATAAAGCAATAAGCAAACACACACAGAAATAACTGGGGTCACAAGAAAATGGTTATAGCTCAGACTAGTTTCTATAAACACCTTGAAATAAGAGGAAAATTATATTAAGGCTGGAATATAAACTAAGGTGTCATGAATAAAATGAATAAATTTAGCATTTATTAGCCGTTCCCACATTAGGGCTTGATCATAATAACTACTATTTTTAATGGCTATGCTAAAAAACAGCAGCATTTCTCCTCTTTACTTTTTTTTTTTTGAAAATGGAAATTATAGAGGTAAATAAGGGCAAAAACATTTTTTAAAGACAAAAATTAAATTAAAATTAGAGACAATTTCACATTATATGAAAAAGACACCTGCACACGTTTTGTTTAGAGCAGCATAATTCACAATTGCAAAACTGTGGAAGCAACCTAAGTGCCCATTAACTAACGAGTGGATAAAGAAAACACATTTACAGCTACACCATGGAATATTACTCAGCCATAAAAAGGAACAAAATCATGTCTTTTGCAGCAACTCGGATGCAGCTGTTGGTCATTATTCTAAGTGAAATAATGGTGAAAAACCAAAATCCCTATGTTCTCACTTATAAGCTATGAGTAGGCAAAGGCATACTGAGTGATATAATGGACTTTGGAGACTCAGAAGGGGAAGGGTGAGGTGGGGGCCGGCGATTAAACAAAGCTACACATCAGGTGCAATGTATACTACTTGGGTGATGGGTGCACTAAAATCTCAGAATTCACCACCACTATATAATTCATCCATGTAACAAAAAGTCACGTGTACCCCAAATGCTATTGAAATAAAAATTTAAAAAATTAAAGACAACTTCAGTGTGAATTATTTCAAATTCATAGGTCAGTCTGGGACAAAATTAAATTTCTATTGAAGCATAAAACAGGCATAAAGACTAAAAGTAATAACATTCTGTAAAAGATGAAAACTTTCACGTTAGTGGAATTTTATTTTTCAACCATATAAAGTAGTCTCTGCAAAAAACCTGCTATGTAATACATGATACAAGATCATTATTATGGGCTCAGGACAAAGCATAGCTGACTGGGCCACTCTGGCACAAATGGCTACAAATATTGGCATCTTGCAGGCACACCCAACATTTAAGAACCGTTTCTCCGTAACACTTTAACACCTTATGTGATGAACTCCCTTTCTACTCTCAGTTTCTTCATTACTCACCTACATCTCTGTCATCCATAGACATGCGGACGCTCTTGGATTGAAACTATTTTATATCCAAGACCTAATTCAGAAATATCCCTTTCTGGGAACATCCTCTTATGATTCTACCTCTCCAACACTTGCCTTGTTACTGAAATTGTCTTTCGATCTTTGCTGGTTTTATAGTGTACTGACTTACTCCTTCTTGTCTCTGGGTTCATTAGTCTTTTTCTACTTACTTGGCAACCAAATCTGAATTCTGGGAGCTCAAGCCCCACCTTCTCCTTCCTCTCTATGCACATCGCTCAATTGTGCCTACCTTGCCAATTTGCCATTATCTAGCATCTTAGCTTCTCTATGGCTGATAATGTTTGAGGAAAAAACTCAACAGTATACTCTATCTAGACTTCTCTAATTATTAGCTTAGTAGCTTTGTAAAAAAAAAAAAAAATCCTCATAAACAAATGATAATTTCTAGAAAAGTGTTAATAGCTAGTATAGTATAAATCAAGTCTATTACCAATATAATAGATCCTACAGCTTAGTGAAACTTCCTTTTTCTTTTCAATTGCATTACACATAGGATTTCAAATAATTTTCATGATAAATCTTTAAATGAGTCATATTATTTTCCTAAATACAAATTATTTAAGATGTTTCCTCAGTGTTTTAAAATCAACACATCTAATTATTCTTTTTCCCTTGTCTAGCTTTAGAGTATTTCTAAATACACATAGAACAAAATTATACATAGTATTCTCATATTGTGTTCCTTTCCAACATCCAGTATTTTTGATGGATTACATCCCAGTTCTTACATGTCACATTTCTATTTATACTTGCCAGGGTCATACCAACTTTTTTTTAAAGGTTCTTATTTAACTCATGGTCAAATATGACTCTAAGATCTTTCTTTGTTATTGTGCTGTTAATAATTCTGCATTTAGGACTGGGTGTGGTGGCTCATGCCTGTAATCCCAGCACTTTGAGAAGCCCAGGTGGGTGGATCATTTGAGGACAGGAGCTCGAGACCAGCCTGGCCAAATAGCAAAATCTTGTCTCTACTAAAAATAAAAAAA
Source organism: Macaca nemestrina (assembly GCF_043159975.1). Lineage (NCBI taxonomy): Eukaryota > Metazoa > Chordata > Mammalia > Primates > Cercopithecidae > Macaca > Macaca nemestrina. The sequence continues at coordinate 30,368,996 of NC_092127.1, forward strand.
AATTAGCTGAGCATGGTGGTGCACACCTGTAATCCCAGCTACTCAGGAGGCTAAAGAATGAGAATTGCTTGAGCTCAGGAGGTGGAGGTTACAGTGAGCAGATCCCAGCAATTGTACTCCAACCTGTTGGCAGAGCGAGACTCTGTCTCGAAATAATAAATTAATTTTAAAAATCTGCATTTAGGTAATTTATTCTTTTCATCCATTTAAAAAAAAAAGCTTTTCATCAAGGAGGGTTATTTTAAAAATTGATTCTTATTTTCTGTAAATGTCAGGTGCCCTAATCCATTGTCTCTTAGAAACTTACTCAATATAAATATCCTATTGAGTCTATAACTACTACTCACTGCTTATCCTTAGGACTCTGCTATAGAAGACTTCTTCAGCTGATACAAAACCACCAATCATTACTCTATAGTTTAATCGGGACAACTCAATCAATCAATAATATATTTTAAATCATATTTCTCTAATCTGTAGATGAAAATTTTATCTGAAATGGAGTTTTTTTTTAAAAGATCTGAAATGGAGTTTTTTTAAAAAAGAAAAAGAAGTGTTTGATATAGTCCTGCATATCTACTGCATGTCTTTAGACCCATTAATTTATCAAAGAAAGAAATTATACGTTTTAAAGTTATTATCTCTTCTAACATTGTAGTTTGGGGACTATATAACTAAATGTGGCACAGTGAGAAATGGCTGACAGTAATCGAGTTTTATAAAACATCCCTAGACTCAAGAAGGAACTAAAATGAAGAAATAAGCAAGCAAACAAGCAAAGCTTAAAAAGCATCAGAAATACCTGCAATTTTGTCTAGCCTGGCTGAGCTCCCGGCATAAATAAATAACCAAGAAGAAATTCAAGAATACACCTGACATTCTGACCACTAAGTTGACTGGGAAGAATGAAAGGAGTTCTGTGCTTGGTTGTTGATGCCCTGACAGTAATTAAATAACTGAAAATAGAAGAGAGAGGGGAATATAGAGAATAATAGGGATGAATAGTGGCAACTGGATAAAGCAATGATTTGATTGGTAACGAGCAGATGTTGATGGTAAAGAAGATACCCAGAAACAAAATACAGTAGAGGAAGCAACTCTAAATCATCACGGAGGAGACAGGAAGCAAACACACCCTTACTTTTAAAAAGTCCAAACCTGCGACTGGGCGCAGTGGCTCACACCTGTAATCCCAGCGCTTTGGGAGGCCAAGGCGGGTGGATTACGAGGTCAGGAGTTCAAGACCAGCCTGGCCAAGATGGTGAAACCCAGTCTCTACTAAAAATACAAAAATTAGCTGGGTGTGGTGGCAGGCGCCTGTAATCCCAGCTACTCGGGAGACTGAAGCAGAACTTGAACCCGGGTGGCAGAGGTTGCAGTGAGCCGAGATCGCACCACTGCACTCCAGTCTGGGCAATAAGAGGGATACTCTGTCTCAAAATAAAACAAAAAACAAAAAACAAAAAAAAAAAAACTCCAAACCCCCCAAAAATAGTTCAAATGAGGAAATGCTAAACTATCTTTAAAGAAGATTGGGAGTGGCCAAATAAGTGGCAAAAACGAGATTAAAACAAATTTGATTGTTTAATTACTTCTTCCAAAATAGCTCAGTAATAAAAACCTAGAACATTTTCAGACTCATGCAAACATTAATTACATCACTACCTTTGCATATCATTTTAACAAAACAAAATAATGCACAGAAAATGTAGGCAGATGCTTACTTGTATGGTTTCTGTGGCAAGATACTGATCCGAGTCTTGTCGAGTATCTTTTTCAGCTTGTTCCTTCCTCCAACAGTGTTGGCTTTACTTTTTTTGTTCACTTTTTCAAGTCCTATCACCTGTTCTACATCTACAGCAAGATCTGGAATGGAGTAGCGACTGGCCTTTTTGATGTCACCAATTTTAGGAAGGTGGGGGGCACCATTTCTTTTCTCTTCTGACAGTCTTGTTAGAAGTTCTTTAAATACTAAAATAAATGAAAACAGAAACACCACATAATGGCAATTAGAAGATATCAGAACAATTCTAAGGCAATTGTGGAACTTGGAAATACATGAGAAGTACAGACTTCAGTTATCAAAACTGCAAACCTGCAGAAAAACAAAACCACACAGTAAATGAATGACGCCAAATCTGCTTGGTATGTTGCTCTATCAAAATAAGTTTAAAAAGAGTAGTACAGTACACTCTTTATGGGTATTTTCGTATTTATCAATAAAATATTTCAGTTATCAATAAAGACATAGATTCAAAATATATATTATGGTCAAGTCAGTAGCTTTTTATTTAGATCGAATCTATGCTTTTACCATACATGCTTTCTTATGATGTCTGAAATACTGGGGGAAAAAAAGGCCAAAAGGAGAAAAACGAAAAGTATGCCAAATACTTACCAAATAAATTGGTTTTCACAGTGATAGATAAATGTGTGTTATTTCTAAGAATTTCCATGGCTTTTGACAGCTGAATGTTTTCAAAGTTTTGGCCATTTACTTCTAATATCTAAAAATAAAATTATAAAATTAATGTATCAAAACTGACTGGAAAAACAAAACAAAACAAAACAACAACACAGACACCAAAATTCACCCTTAAATCTGAGTTTAGAAATAGCATACCTGATCCCCCCGTTTCAAGCCTGCTTCAGTTGCTTTGCTACCTGAATCTACACTGTCAACAAAGATTCCAAATCCCTTTTCGGAGCCTCCAAGTAAGATAAAAGGCAAAGGAGCTTCTCGGGATGGTTTTGTTAACGTCATCAATCTTCTTTTTGCTTTAGCAGCACATGCGATATTCAATAGCCTTAGGTGTCCACCCATTTTCTGTAAGAGTTCAGAAACAGTAGTGTCAACTCAAAAACAGGCTGAATAAAATGAACTTTAAGCTGATCTTAAAAAAAACCACAAATATTACCTCTCTTTCCAGATTGTTTTCAAATTCTTCTAAAAATCGAGTCATTGCAGGATCTCCTTCAAAGTCATTGAAGTGATTATTTACCCACAATAATACTACCCGTGTAACCTGAAAAGTCAATTATTTTCCGTAAGTGTCCTTTTTAGTGCCAAAAATGTGATTAAAGTCATTCCAGAAAAGATATCCAACTTTCAAACACTTTACCTAATAATAACAAACAGGAAAATAAATTAACAATAAAGTCTTCAATGAGGATGACCTTCTGAAAATCAATTATTTTTACTTTCACTATAGACTTCATGTTGCTTTGCCAGGAAAGGTTCTGAGTCTGTGAGGGTATTTAACCTAAAACTTGTCTAACTTTCAAAATGCATTTGAAACAGATCAAAATAAAAGCAAAGGTGTAATAAAACAAAAATCAGCTAACACAAAAGACAGAAACTTCTAGAAAGTAAAGGTAGAAGAACAGACTAGACAAAGAGAATCAATGCTATTAAGCCTAGAAAGCTCCATAAGGGTGCAGAATATAAAAGGAAGGAGATAAGATAACATAGTTTATCATCCAATCTGGCCTTAGTGCTCTCAAGAGCTCTAGATGGTCTCCTTAGAATTATAATCCTGGGGCCTACAGTGAGTGATGACTGCCATAAAATGCTGCTTTGGTGCCAATTTAAAAATTGTAACTTTTATCTGGTGTACACTGACTACCAAACTAGAAAATGCAGATTCCTATGGGATCCAGATGTTTGATTATGTTTTAACACACTCCCAACAGAACTTAGAAAATGTTTAAACATTTGGTGGCCAATTTATTGGCCCTTGTATTTAAAGAAGACTGAACTAATATTTTGTTCATATTTCTAAGTCTGAACTAATATTTTTATATCACCTTTTTGTGTTTTTTTTTGCTTAAGAAGTACATTCTCCTATTTCATTACATTAATCTGGACATAATTGCTGTGACAAATATTTACATGTTTACATTTTAACGTTTCAGATTTAAGAATCAAAATAGAATATATTTCCAACCTTATCCCTGAGGCTCGGGTCATTAAACCACTCCAATAACTTTTTGCCCACTTCCATTGGGCTAGAAAGAAAAGTCCTATAGGTCAACAGAAAGTCTTCTATGAATGTTGGATCTACTACTGAATGCTCTTCTACCAAATGCATTGTTAACCTTTCTGAGGTACCCTGTAACAAAAAAAAGTTTAATTACTATATATATATATATGTAACATTTATATGGTACTGGGATTTCAAACGTTCAACATAAAATTAATTGGGTAGTAACACAGTTAACAATAAATGAAACTGCTATTCATCAGGAGATCATACCTAAAGATTTTCCACAACTGATAACCTTTAAGAGATAGGCTTAAAAATGAAAAAAATCCTAAACTGCCACAACCAATACTACCAAAAAAATTCCTTTCCTTGGGAAGTAGGAGTGGTCCTGCGTCCTACCTTGATGACAATGTGTCCCTTTCTTGTTCCAGTTCGATCAAGTTCTCGGTGTTCTTTCACCATAACAATCTCTCCTTCCTCTTCAACTTTTTGCATGTTCTTTTCTACTTGGTTGAGAATACGGCAGTAATCTTGCTGGGCTATGCAGACAAACTGGAATAAAACATAAGTCACATGTTAATGATAAAGTGCTTGTAAAAGACTTAGCAGTACTAATAATTCAGTGTTTTAATTATTTAAAACTGACATTTTCCCTGTCTTTCCCATACTTTCTAAATTAATGCTGTAATGAACCTTAATCAGACTTCTCTACTTTTAATGTATTTCTTCCTCGGTCAAGAAAAGTTTCATTTCTAGAGTATTTATATGTATTTTACATTCAAAATCCTAACAATTTTAAAAACCTAAAGACAAAATTAGAAGATAGCTTTTTCATGCTTCTTTCACAGTTAAAAAACATTGCAGTGGGGGGAGCAGAACTGTAGGAGAATAGATGTAAAAACTTAATTATCATTTAGTGAATTAAAAGAATTTGAAAAAGCAACAATTTTTGAATGAGAATGATTTTAATAAAAGATACAGACACTCAAAGATACCTATGGAGTAGACATATTTGCTAATTACATTGATGAAACACCATTTTAGAAAGCTTGTTCAAAGAAGGTCAAAACACAAACCACATATGTGTTATAGCTCAAACCATTATCCTTATAACTGGTATTAAGGGTAATCCTTGCTCTTAAAGAAAAAGTTTAAAATCTGCATATTAAGTCATTACTCTCCCTGACCCCAAATATAAAAAATTTCAGAGCTTAGGGCAAACCACTTAAGAAATTACATTTCTTACAAGTTTTAAAGAAAGTTAAGAATGAATGATAAAAATCACTTATTATAGAAATTAACTAGAGGTTAGTGAGGAGACAAGAGATCATTTGGAAATGGAAAGAAGTATAGTATTTCTTTTTCTCCTTTAATGTGAAGAAGATGAAAAAGGAGGTGGTTAAATTATATTGTAAATAAGATAAAATATGATGCAACCACCTGAAATCATGATTTCATAGGGCACTTAGAGCTCTGATAATACATTATTCTTTTTATATTGCTCATATGAATTTTTAAAAAAGATACTACACTAAGTATTATGATAATCATAATGACAACATCTTCATCATCACCGCCATCATCATCACACTGTGGCAGCCTTATGGAACTTTTTCAATTCATCCTCCTAATCAAACCATGAGGAAGGTGCTATTATCCTCATTGTACAGATGGCTAAACAGCCCGATGTCTCATAACTACATGCTGGCCACTTTAAAATAAATTACACATGCACATCAAAATCTTGGAGGGAAATAAACTGTTAATATTATTTCTGAGCAATACAAATTTTGAGTGACTTTCATTTTAATATTTTTCTATATTTTTCATGCTTTCTGCATAACCAATAGATTTTAAGTAGAAGCAGCAGTTCATAAGAGGAACAGCATATTGCAGTATCATGTTTCTCCCAGAGTTGGCTAATCTCACTAGTTTTTCTATTAAGCATTTTGAAGCAAAAAGTTAAAAATCAAAAGATATAGGCTTTTTTTGTACTAATAATTATGTATACTTTAATTATATTAAAAATACTTTTAGAGCTCTGATACTACATTTTTAAAAATATTGCTCATAGTATCACACTAATTTTATAAATAAACGGTTAACATTATTTCTAGCAATTTCCTTAACACTGACCACAGGTGTATAAAGTTTCAAAGTATATGATCCTTAGTTTCTTATCTAAAAAATATTTTATTTCTTTGTACACAGCAGCAAAATTATTCCCAAATACATAGAAGAGATTTAGAATGGTTTTATTTCCAAATAATTCTAGGTGTTCTTTCTTGCGCTCAGTTTTACAGAACATAATTAAATACTCATTTTCTCATTTATCTTCTAAAAAAGAAATACATCCCTGAATTCAACTGAATAAGTAGATATAAGGGAAAAATGCTTTTTGAAGAGAAATGTACTAAAATTAATTTTGACTACAGACTTTTTTTTAATTAGAATACATTTGATTTGAAATTCTTAGTGTCTAGACAGACATTTTGGCATTTATTCTGTAGCAAGCTGAAATACCATCCAGAAAGGAAAAAAAAGAAAAAAAATCCCAAACTGAATTTCTAATATGGTCATATAGAACTGGCACCTAAAAAGAAATACATTTTACATGAAAATATTTATCTTTTTTAAAGAAGCTACTTATTTTTGCTATAACAAATTTATAGATCTAACATGAAATTCACAGGTAACATTTAATTTTAACTAATACGATGAAGTCAGTTGAAAATCTTTGAAAAAAAATTTTTTTTTTTTTTTTTTTTTTTGAGAGAATCTCACTCTAGCGCCCAGGCTGGAGTGCAGTGGTGTGATCTCGGCTCACTGCAACCTCCAGCTCCTGGGTTCAAGTGCCTCAGCCTCCCAAGTAGCTGGGATTACAGGCATGGACAACCAAGCAAAGCTAATTTTTTGTATTTTTAGTAGAGATGGGATTTCACCAGGCTGGTCTCAAACTCCTGACCTCACGATCCGGCTGCCTCGGCCTCCCAGAATGCTGGGATTACAGGCATGAGCCACCGCACCTGTTCAGAAAATCTCTGAATTGCTTTACTGAGGTTTTAGGTTTCTGTAAATCTCATTGGTTTCAGATTGCTGTAAGCCCATGAAAGTACTATACGATCTCAGTACCCTGGTATGAAATAAAAATTCAAATAAGAATTCACTTAAAGTCAATGGCAGTTTATATCATAGGATTATTTTCCTTTGGGCATGACATTATAATTTGTATTTAAGTAAAACATTACAGATGATGAATGAAATAAAATTAAACTTCAATCCACATATGGTGTAATCAATTTTCAATTTATCCACAGCAAACTGTTTTCTCATCCAAAACTGCTTCTTACACTCTAAGTGGTATTAGTGCCTATGATTCCAGGAAGAGGTGAATCTAACATAGATTTGCTTTAAGAGGTTAGATCTATTTAAACTGGCACTTTGCAGTCTGTGAGGGAAATTCATACCGAATTGTTCACACAGGTATCCAAGTGTTCATTCCCCACTTGAAGGGTGGAGGGCAGGGCTAAGCAATGCCTGGGTGTCACTGGCAGGCCTAAGATACAGGCAGTGGAGAAGAATAAAGGGACTAAGAGGGTAAAAGAGGAAATGAAGAAAGGGAAACAGAAGAAGTGAAAAAGAAAAGAAAGAGGCATATGTGGGTAATGGAAAACCATTACCAATTGCCTGGTACCATAGGGTGTGTGTATCAAGCTCTGAATTTTGTCCTTTCATACCACACAGGGAGTAAGAATAGACACTGAAGAGGGAGAACTGGAAGAGAATACAAAGAAGGGACCCAGAGCAAAACAAGAGCTTGACCATGTCATGGGATCCAAACAAATAAATCTTAAATTTAATCCATTCATCATTGTGTTCTTAGGCTTAACATGAGCTCAACTATCTTACTACAGAAACCAATATTCATTTTGGAACTCCCTGAAATATAAGATAATGACGACAAAGCCTATACAAAGTTGTTTTTTCTTGGTAAAGATAGCATCATTTTTGTTCATTTCACTCAATAACTTGCTTCCCTACAATATGATCGGTAAAATAACAGAAACTCACGGAGGCTATTTTATGCATGAATAAAAATATGGTTCTCACCGTTTCCTTTACCTCTCTCAACAAGGAGATGAACTAACATTTGTATTTTCTGACAGATATATGATATTTTAAAATGGTATCCCAAGCAAGCACTTAAAATGCCAAAATTCGTTCTCCATCCCTGTTTAAGGAATTCCTTAGGGATAAAATGCTAGGCCTGAGCAGATGGGTCAATGGAAGTACAGGAACGAAATCCCTGATTTAACATATTCCTTTTACAGTGGTGTGGAGTGGAGCAGAAAGGAAGACAGGGACTTTCTTTAGCAGGTACCTCAACCCTTGACCCTCTTCATAATTAACTTCATACTAGGAGCTATAGGAGTCTATAGATCTTTTTTTTTTTGGAGACGGAGTCTCGCTCTGTCACCCAGTCTGGAGTGCAGTGGCGCGATCTCGGCTCACTTCAAGCTCTGCCTCCTGGGTTCATGCCATTCTCCCGCCTCAGCTTCCCAAGTAGTTGGGACTACAGGCGCCCGCCGCCACGCCTGGCTAATTTTTTGCATTTTTAGTAGAGACGGGGTTTCACCATGTTAGCCAGGATGGTCTCGATCTCCTGACCTCGTGATCCACCCGCCTTGGCCTCCCAAAGTGCTGGGATTACAGGCGTGAGCCACTGCGCCCAGCCAGAAGTCTATATATCTTAATCAGAGTTTTATTTTGAATTGGACTCTTCCCTGCTGACTATGTGGGTTTCCCACTAATCTTTCACCTGGTAAATAAATTAGATTCTTTTCCCTAACATAACCCCTACTTCCTCTTCCTTTTCCAGAACTCCCAGATAAATAATGTTACCTGGTACATTTGACATGACTTAAGCACTCTATAATATTCAGTCATATAACATTTCAATCAATTATCCTGAAACATTCTATGCCGCGTATCATTTCAGTCTCATACTTACAAAACTTCTAACAAAAGAGTTTGGCTAAGGGGTAGTAATGTAATGGCTGAATTCTCAAAAAAAAAAAAAAAAAAAAAAAAAAACCTTTTACTTGCCCTTTAAGGACACACACTCTAACTCAAACACTATTGTAATTCCACTATGTAGAAGGGTTCAGGGAAGAACTGAGAAGACAGGAGACAGGAAAAACCTTTAACAATTTGCTAGCTTGTTTTGACTCAGTTTAGATTTAGTTTTTTTTTTTTTTTCCAAGAGTACAATTACAGAGCTGAAATAGCATATATAATTCCCTTTAAATGCACATTCCCGCTAAATAAAGACTTCAATATTTACCATTTGTTTTCCTCTATTATACCACAAAACTGAGAATTAGCCATTTTGTTTTCCTCTCTTATACCATTTTGTTTTCCTCTACTATACAAAATAATTGGGAAGTAAATATATTTAGAATGCGTTTCTGGCATTACATATTTACAACACTGAATTCATAGCCTTATTTTTTTTTCCTCTATGGTGCTCATGGAAGGAATTAGCTGGTGGAATTATTTAGATTCTATAAATAAGATAATTTTATGTATAGCCATGGTCATTTTCCTTTTTAGTAAGTAAAATGCTTAAAATGAATATTTAAATGAGTGATACCATTTTACATTGACCGGGCACTATAAAAATTCAATTATGTTATTTTAAAATAAACTATATTCAGGTGTTTTTCAAACTGCAGACTAATAAATACAATGACACTTAATTAGTCTAAGTCACATCATTTGGTTGTTTACATTTAATTTTGTTTCAGAGACAAATCCTTTTAGAAGTCATAAATTATAAACACCTAATAATATCAAAAGCATCTTAAATGTATTTCTCTGTAATATGCTGGTTGCCAGTTAAATCAATCTAGTTTCACATTTGGCCTTAGTATTTTCTCTAGTCAATTATTAAATGCTTTTAAATAATAAATATTAATAAAATATCAATACTGATACTATTTGTCTTTTGCTATCAAGTATTTTTTTTATTAGCTATTATTTAACTAGCAAGTCATTCTACTGATTCACACTATGATTAATTTCCATGACTCTTCTAAAATCAATTTCTTACATGTATTTAAATAAAAACACTGCATAACTATACCTAATCACTTTTATTAATGTATTTACTTCATAATGTGCATTTTACTTCCATATTTTGATGAGATTATTAATTACTGATGGCAATCACTTTTTTTTAATTGAACTCACAGTTCTGTGCAGTTCAAGTAACTTTAATGGAGATTAATTTTTACCTTTCTGCGGTGTTATAAGACTAAAAGTAATAGTTCCACATTAAAATTTTATTGGTGCAGGCATGGAGGCTCATGTTTGTAATCCCAGCACTTTGGGAGGCTGAGGCGGTGGATCACTTGAGGTCAGGAGTTTGAGACCAGCCTGGCCAACATGGCAAGACCCCATCTCTACCAAAAATACAAAAAGGCCAGGTGCAGTGGCTCACGCCTGTACTCTCAGCACTCTGGGAGGCCAAGGCAGGTGGATCATGAGGTCAGGAGTTCGAGACGAGCCTGGCCAATGTGGTGAAACCCCATCTCTACTACAAACACAAAAATTAGGTGGGCATGGTGGCGCGCACCTGTAGTCCCAGCTGCTCGGCAGGCTGAGGCAGGAGAATCGCTTGAACCCGGGTGGTAGAGGTTGCAGTTAGCTGAGATCGCACCACTGCACTCCAGCCTGGAAGACACAGTGAGACTCTGTCTCCAAAAAAAAAAAAAAAAAAAAAAAAAACCCACAATTAGCTGGGTGTGGTGGTGAGTGCCTGCAATCCCAGCTACTCCGGAGGCGAAGCAGGGGAATCACTAGAATCCAGGAAGCGGAGGTTGCAGTGAGCCGAGATTGTGCCACTGCACTCCAGCCTGGGTAACAGAACAATACTCTGTCTCAAAAAAAAAAAAATTTATTTGTAAGGTATTTATATAGGAAGAAAAATCTCATCACAATGGCATATAAGTGCTCTTTATTAAGAATAAAATATATACTTTTAATGATATATTTTATACCTGGCAGTCATCCACCTTTGTTCTCATCACTCCTTTCATGTATTCTTTGTCCATGGTAGGAGAGACACCAAAACTATTTCCCATACATAGTATTTCTGCTTTTCCATCTGGATAAGTCACTTCCACAGATCCATTGAGAATCACTGACCAGGAGTCCAGCTAATCCAAAAAAATAAAGACAAAAGCAGAAAGTAACATCATGATCATACAGCTGAAGGTGCTAGTACGGTCCCTAAAAATGAATGAGCAGATCTTCCATTGTGGAGATAAAACAAGTAACTCTATTTTACTGTTTAACAAGTTCACAGAAAAAGGAATAAAACACAGCCACATATCGACATGTTTCCATATGCCTAGCACAGAACGCGTATCATAATGCCCTTTTAGTTTGACTTTGGATATTCTTCTCTAAAATGACACAAGGAAAAAAATTTCTCTGTCCCCCAAAGCTCATGTAGACAAAATGATCATCATTGCTTCAATATCATTTTGTCTGAAAAAAGGCATTAAATTTACGAACATTTAAGATGTAAAAACTGAAAAGTTAATATATCAAAACTTTCTATTTGCATATGAAATTCTGCAAATAATGGGAAATAGAATGGATTTGGAATATAGTGACTCATATGGTTTGGCTCTGTGTCCCCACCCAAATCTCATTTGAGTTATACTCCCATAATTTCCATGTGTTGTGGGAAGGACCCGGTGGGAGATAATTTGAATCATGAGAGTGGTTTTCCCTATGCTGTTCTCGTGCTAGTGAATAAGTCTCACGAGATCTGAGGGTTTTATCAAGGGTTTCTGCTTTTGCATCTTCCTCATTTTTCCTCTTGCCACTGCCATGTCAGAAGTGCCTTTTACCTCCTGCCATGATTCTGAAGCCTCCCCAGTCATGTGGAACTGTAAGTCCAATTAAAACCTCTTTTTCTTCCCAGTCTCAGGTATGTCTTTATCAACAGTGTGAAAATGGACTAATACAGTGACATAACAGGTGTACCATAATTCTTGATTTATTCACACTTACTGTTGTTGGGTGTTAAAAAGGAAAAAGTAAGAATTGGGGTTTTGTTCAATTGCTGTATTGAGATATCTTTAAGAAGAAACTTTTTAGGTGGTAAGAATAGCTAATCACCTCTTCACCATCATTTAACACTATGGTCCCTGCTCTTTCCACCACTGCGAACACCATCACAGCACAGAGTTCTCGCCTCACGGACATCGTCATATTGGCAAAAGCAGGCAACTGGTGCATAAATTCCAAGAGTTGTTCTGAAAAGCAAAAGACATACTTTATAAACACTACAACTTTTATGAAAAACAAGTGTTCAAAAAGAATGCTTTAGGTTCCTTTCTTTTTAAATGCCCTACAATGTTGCTTATTGAAAAACACATCTCAAGTATCTTTAACACCAGTTGAATTTCTTGCAGGTACACAAAGAATTCTGTCACTGTGGAGATGATGACACTTACTTGTTGAATTAGAGGCAACAGTTTACACTGTAACTCCAGTTCTAACGCCACTAAAGACATTACTAAACTTCAAATGGGAAATTTCAATTGTAAATGAGATACAAGGCTTATTATCACATGAGTGAAAAATGAAAGGTGGCTCTGAGAATTCTCCAACAAGTCAGTTGGTCCACTCCTGTGCCTTTTGGGCAGGTGGATGCCTACAATAGTCAGCAGAAATAACTATATTTAATTCAAACATTCTAAGGAATATTTTCCATGGATCAAATCTATAAAAAATGATCAATTAAAAAATTAACAACATGATATAAATGAAAATGAAAACTGATATACCATTTTTTAGCCCACAAGTTGGCAAAAAAGGAAATTTGATCGCTCTTCCTTCCTGTGGGGATACTGTGGAGAAACAGCTTACACCTTAGTATGGTTCTAGCTGTTGATGTCACAGTCTCTTCAAGTCTTGGGTTTTCTGTTAGCTTAGTTCTCTTTTGATGTAGGCTATTATGATTAGCTTTGTCACTGTTTCACTACTCAGCATGGAAACAAGATGAAATTCCATTTGTAGGTAGGGAGACAAAATTGATAATCCATTAAATAAACAATAAAAGTGTCCACTGGGGGGGAAAAAAAAAAAAAGTCCTGTATTTTCTTATCATTCAGTAGCTTTACTAATTACACACTAAGTTCTTTCCTTACTCCTCACCATGGCTCTGTGAAGTGCGTTTTCTTTTTCATTTCATAGGGAGGAAACCAAGGCTCAGCATCAGCACCATATAATTAAGAGATGGCAAGACCAGGCGCGGTGGCTCGTGCCTATAATCCCAACATTTTGGAAGGCTGAGGCAGGAGGATTGCTTGAGGCCAGGAGTTTAAGATCAGCCTGAGCAATCTGGCAAGATCCTATCTCTACAAAATATTTAATAAATTAGCCACGTGTGGTGGTGCATGCCTATAGTCCCAGATACTCAGGAGGCTGAGGTGGGAGGATTGCTTGAGCCCAAGAGTTTGAGGTTATAATGAACTGTGATTGTGACAATGCACTCCATCCTGGGTGAAAGAGACTCTGTCTCTTAAAAAAAAAAAAAACAAAAAAAAAAACAACTACAAAAAAAACCGTGGCAGTGACATGATTCAAGACCATCTGTTTCCAAGGTCCTGCTGGACTTTAAAGGCAGTGGTAAAGAGCACAGGGTGTACGTCAGACATTTAAATGCTTACTAGTTGTATTACTTTGGGTAAGTTGATCAATTTCCCTAAGGCATAGTTTTCTCATTTAAAAAGAAAAATACAGTATCTGTTTTACTGGATAGCTGTGAGAATAAAATGCAGTAAAGACAATAAGAGTCTGTGGCACAGAGTAAATACTCAATAAATGAGAACTGCTATTACTGTCATTATTATAATAGTCATGATATCATTCAAACTTTCGGCTAAATAAAAATTATACTAGATGTTTCTTGTACATAATCAAACATTTCCTATGTACATTCCTTTTATCTGTTAAGCTTTAGTGACAAATTTTATGTTCTTGGATAGAGTTTGTTAATTACTAAAACAAAGCACAACAGAAAAATATATTCTGTGAATATATTTTCCCAGATACAACATTTCTGGAAGGACAGACTTGAGTGGTTTTCTCTGGTCCAGTTGGGCAATGGCATGTTCTGATTGGACTCTATGTCATCCCTCCTATATAAGACTTTTCATTACACAGGGGGGCTCTGGCAACAAGCAAAATGATAATGACAGGTGTACTCAAAGATTCTGTCCAATAGGACAGTGCTGTGCAAACTGACTCAGATTTATGTGTCAGGAAATCACTTTACTTTTGCTACCAGTATTTTTTTAAAAAGAAGTTAAACTATCAAAGCACATCAGTTATAGAAAGAATACGTTCTGTTTCATGAAACTTTTATTTCTGGAATGAGTAGGAGTGTCTGTGCTGCACCATAAAATGTATTTATTCCTGGAGAAGCAGTAAAGCAATTTTGAATACCAATGCAAGAGATGACCCATATCTATCATATATGGGAGCCAGGAATCATTGTTTTACCAATGCACTGACCTTTTGATTTGAATTATAAAGGCAAATGAACAAGTCATGGTCTTCTGAAGCACATCCCAGTTAACTCTGCAGTTTCCAGCTCTGTTTTCTTTAGCCTTCATCCCTCACCCCTCACCATAAACTATGACACTATTACCTATAGACCATGCATTTTACTTTTTCCCACCCCTTGTATTTGCTAAATTTCTTTGGACAAGCAAAGTTTCGTGGGTTTAAGAAAAATGTGGGCCAGAAATTGTCAGAAATGTTTTGAATTTAGTATCTGTTTAGACAATAATAGAAGTCAAATAATTATCACATATATGATCAGAGAATAAAAAGTGGGAAGAAAATACAAAGTACCTTCACAAGTATTTGTTGTAATAATTTTAAAGTGCTTTGTGTAGACATATTGTTTGCTTTTTGGCAGACTCTTAACCTATTAGTGGGTCATGAGTTTAATTTGTGATATATGAGTAGTGGTTAGCATTAAAAAAAAAAAAACCACAGGCTAGAAGATATCTGCGTATCATATATTATAAGAATAAAGGAGACAGAAAGATCAAATAGTAAATGTACATAATTATCCAGGCTCAGCTGAAAAACCAGAAATACATAAATGCTAAACCAGATGGCATCTAAGACTTTTTAAGATTTCAAGGATTCAATAATGGTATCCCTGGTTTTTAGATAATTTCCATGCTATATTATACTAGATGATTGGAGCAATTTTTAAAAATAAAGAACTATTTTATAACTAATCATATATATATATACATGGCAGCAGTCTCCAACCTTTTTGGCACCAGGGGCAGGTTTCGTGAAAGACAACTTTTCCACTCTCTGTGGGTGCGGGGGGGATAGTTTTGGGATGAAACTGTTCCGCCTCAGATTATCAAGCACTAAAGTCTCATAAGGAGTGCACAACCTAGAACCTTTGCATATGCAGTTCACAGTAGGGTTTGCACTCTTATGAGACTAATGCCGCCGCTGATCTGACAGGAGGTGGAGCCCAGGTGGTAATGCTCCCTTCACCTTTTGCTCACCTCCTGCTGTGCGGCCTAGTTCCTAACAGGCCAGGGACCAGTACCAGTCTGTGGCCCAGGGGTGGAGACTCCTGCTACAGGGGGCTCAAAACTCTGACAATGACACAGGTATCATACAGACTTAAAAGGGCTTAGGGTAGCCAAGGATTCAGAGCCTGGGATGGATAGTAGGAAAATCCTCAGGACACATGAAAAGAAGCCACGGATGGGAGAAACAGGACAATTTTCTTTTGTATTTCTTAGAACAATCTATAGAATTATACACTTAGCTATTAGAATGATACACTATTATGACCTATCTAATGTTTATGGAAAAATATAAAGCTTTAAAAACATTTTATTTACAATGTACCATTAAAAAAAAACAACAAATAATTAACTTACAGATACCAGAAGCCGAAGCCAATTCAGAAAATTAGCTTATCCTGGTTTGCTTGATACAATTTTATATAAAACATTTTATTAATTTTTTTAAAAAACCCAGGGTTTGTATAAAGAGATCGAAGTAGTCTTCTACTTTACTGTGTCAAGCTCTCAAAACAAAAAAAAATTTTTTTACAACTATTCAATAATGGAGTACCTACAAAGTTGTGAGTTCCAGGGCAAAAATTAACATGATACAGTCCCTTCCTTCAAAGTACTGAAACAAAACTATACCCAAGAAATCTATCAGAACCCAAAGGGAATTTTTTTCTTCCTGCAGCTCACAAAAACATGTTCAAATATTAGCAACTTCATTTGATTCACCTTAAACACTCACGCATATACTCACGTGCATGAATGTGGACATAATCTCTCCCTTTTTTGCAGGGGAAGAGGAATCTAAAACATCAATCATACAGATGTTTGTATTTTATATAAAGGGTGTCTATTTTAACTAAATCCTGGAGGATGAGTTGCATTTAACAACAGCTAAGCAGTTCTCACACATTTTATTTTCAGGGAAATAGAATACAAAATCTTTCAAGGTCTTATATAGAACAAACAACACCCTTTAGGACTTGTTTAATGTTAGTGATTTATTGCTTTAAATAAATGTATATTTCATAGCTGCAAGCATGATAATCATCACTGCTTCCAAGTAATAAATGCTGCTCCCTGTAGGAATTATATTGACAAGCACTTTTTTTTTTTTTTTTAAAGATAGCTTTTTATTTATTTGTAGGAATCACCATGGCTGCTGCTTTCTAGAGATTCTGGGAGAGAGGGCTTCTCAGCTACCAACTGAAAGTCTTAAATTTCCAGGAATGACAGACATATATTTTAATAATCAGCATTTTCTTCCACAACTATTTTTAAATGAACAGATTCAAAAAAGATAGTTTATAAAATGGCAACTTCCAAATCAATCTATTCATAAGCAATGTTTCACCTATTTTTTTTTAAAAAGCACCTATGAACAAAGATTCTGAATTGAAATGGTAAATTGAACACACTTCCAATTTACTTCTTTAAAACTACAGGGGATTAAAAAGAAAGAAATTGGCAAGGGCAAAGAGGGAGAACGTGAAACACACTTTTGGACATTGGAAATCAGCTGAACATGTGGTATCGGACCCAAGAAAGTGAACAGGGAATTGGAGAGTGAAACCCCATTTTTAGAAATTGTAAATCAGATTAACATGCGGTATCAGAAACAGGAAAAGTATAAACCTAAGTCTTCAGGGGGTGAAACAGAACCATTCCACTCAGGCCACTCCCCTGCTTCCATCAGCCCAGCCTCTACTTTACTCTTCTTCACTGCACTCACTGCCTGCAATGGGTTTTACTTGTTCACTTGCAGATCACATGTCTCCCCTAATAGATTGCAACGAACAAGGACTTTTGCCCTTGTTCAGCACTGAGTGAGTTGCCAGGACCTAGAAAACCTAGAGCACATAGAAGGGGCTCACCCACCCACATTAGCTGAATGAATAAATAATAATTACCATACATTATTCATCTATAAAGAGTTAACAATTCCCATAAATTATTTCAATTAAATTTTGAATGTCTAATCTAAGGTTTTGTGGGTTTTTTTTTTTTTTGCCTTTAATTTCCTAGAATATTTCACCATTCCTGAAATGGTGAAAGTTTTTCCTCATACATGTTTTGTGCCACTCAAACTCATGCAACAAGTCACTCCACACCATCCTATATCTAATTCCAACACATTCAGTTCATTTAACTGCTCTTCAAATATGTATTGGCCCAAGAGTTGGGGGAGCGGTACAACAGATGAGCGAGGCTCAGGCAAGGGTGGCTATAGACCCTGGAACTCTCACGGAAGGATGATTCTCAATGGAAGTTGCTCTCATTTCCAGTACTCTAAGAAACAAGCCAGAGTCTGGGAGGCATACTCAAACCCAAAACAATTACTACACAACCAACTCCTGCTACGATGGAAAGGTCGATATAAAGCTACTTAAATTTTTAACCTCTGGGTACACTTAAACAAAGTCACTGCAGCACAATTCACAATAGCAAAGACATGGAATCAACCTAAATTCCCATCATTTATAGACTGGATAAAGAAAATGTGGTACATGTACACCAGGGAATACAACACAGCCACAAAAAGAACAAGACTATGTCTTTTGCAGGGACATGGATGGAATTGGAGGCCATTATCCTTAGCAAACTAACAGAGGAACAGAACCTGTAAGTGGGAGCTAAATGATGAGAACACATGAACACAGAGAGGGGAATAACACATACTGGGGCCTTTCAGAAGGTTAGCGGGTGGGAGGAGGAGGAAGTTCAGGAAAAATTATCAGTGGGTACTAGGCTTAAAACCTGGGTGATGAAATAATCTGTACAACAAACCCCCATGACACAGGTTTTCCTATGTAAGACACCTGCACTTGTACTCCTGAACATAAAATAAAAATTAAAAAAAAAAAAAAGAACAAAAACAGCAAAAGAAAAAAAGTCTCAACCATCACACAGCCTATATGCCACTAACCTGACATTTTGCTCTCTCCTTCCACCCCCTTGAGTCTTCATATGAAACCAGAGTAGAAGCAAATTTATTATGACAGTTTTACCAACTGCCTTTATGTTTACATACAGAAAACATGAGCTTAATAAAAATAGGGCTCACGAGGAAATTAATAGAAGTAATATTGCTTGAAAGTCTCATTTTAACTTTTTTCTTTTTTTTTTGCCATAAACTAAGCTTAAGAAAGGGTTTATGTGGAAAGAGTTTCTTAAGAAGTTTCATTCACGTTATCATTTGTAGATTCCTGAAGGTAAGACTGAGTAAACTTGATTTTTTCCAATTTTTGTCCAACAAATACTATTGTTTATAAAAAGGAAATTAATAAATTAATGATTTTTAAAAGTCTACAAGTCTTGGGCTCTTAGTTCATCACACAGTTTTACCACTGAATATTTTTAATTGCTCTTAGATTCATTTTACTGTTCAAGCTTACCAATGTCATCATCTGTCCGGTCAATTGGGTCCTTCTCCAGGCAGTCTCTCACAATGTCCCTGCTCATCAGAGGATCTGATGCTCTCTCAATGTCTTCTTCATCGTCATCGTCCTCGGAATCCACTGCTGTTTCTGGCAACCCACTCAGGTCCATATCACCAGCCTCGCTTTCTGTGGCCTTAAGACACACACACGCACGCACACACACAAATTAAAAACTATTTTAAGTAAATAAATCTTTGGGGCCCAAAGAAATAAGAGCAAGTCTCATTCAAAATAATGCTTTTGTTATATTTATTTTTCCATCCAACAACTACGTATGCACCAGAAACTACGTATAACAATTACTTTAACAAAATATGAGTGATTCCACCTCCTATTAAATTTTTGGTTAGGAATAATGACTTTATCTCAGTAATTTTGATTTCTTATCTGAGCTGTCATATGGCATGTGAAACACAGTAGAATAAAGAAGAAAAAGGTAGTATTTGTTTTCACTCCATTTTTCAAAGAGAATGGCTTAGGCTAACAGCTTAAGGGTGACAATTCTGAGGAATTCCTTTTGCAGAACAGGTGTGAATTTATTAATGCCAAGAAGCCCGGACCATTTCACCCCTATTAAATAGTCCTTATGGAAAAATGAGCCACAAATCAAAGGTAACTTGATAAATATGCAAATGAAACATTAACAATTAGATTATCCCAATGACTAATGTTAAACGATAAATTGAGAAACACTATAGGAGACCATATGCTTAGAGGCAACATGCTCTTTCTTTCCACTCATCAACAAAGGTGATCACATCACCAAATTTCAAGTTATCAAGATACTTGCAAATTTTCTAAGTCACTGGAGTCACACATTTCAAGATGGTCTCTTTTGTTGGACTAGCTCAATCCTAGAACAATTATCCTTTCTACGTCACTATGTAGCCTTTTGTGACTATCATCTCAGCAATATGTATGTATATATCATATAGATCTTATTTGACATTATATACCTAGACTTCACTTATCAGTTAAGCACAGTAAAAATGAATTCAATTAAATATTAACTATATCAATCTTGAACGTGTTTTTCCAAATGAAATATTAAAATCTTGAAAACATCTTATTATAGCTAACACTAAATACTTTTTTTTTTTTTTTTTTTGAGATGGAGTCTTGCTCTGTCACCCAGGCTGGAGTGCAGTGACCAGATCTCAGCTCACTGCAAGCTCCTCCTCTCGGGTTCACGCCATTCTCCTGCCTCAGCCTCCCGAGTATATGGGACTACAGGCACCCGCCACTTCGCCTGGCTAGTTTTTTGTATTTTTTAGTAGAGACGGGGTTTCACCGTGTTAGCCAGGATGGTCTCGATCTCCTGACCTCGTGATCCGCCCGTCTCGGCCTCCCAAAGTGCTGGGATTACAGGCTTGAGCCACCGCGCCCAGCCACACTAAATACTTAACAATGTATCAGGTAGTGCTCTAATTGCTATGTATTTATTAAGTCATTTAATCCTTGAAACAACCCTATAAAGTAAGGGCCATTATTAACTTTTATTATTCCAACACTTAGGTGAAGAGAAATAATTTCTCCAAGGTCGTGCTGCTGATAAACTGTGGAATCAAGACTAGAACCCAGGAATTCTGGCTTCAGAGTCTTAACCGCAATCTAATCTGCCTCTTTTTAACATTCACTGAATACAAATGTGGCTTATATAAGGATCTATCCTTTTCCTATAATTTAATACTTACAGAATAAATTGTGCTATTTTCTCTTTCTCCCTTCCTCCTCTCCCCTCCCTCCCTCCCTCTCTCCCTCCCTCTCTCTCTCTCTTTCTTTTTTCTTTCTTTCTTTGAGACAGAGTCTTGCTCTGTTGCCCAAGCTGGAGTGCAATGGCATGATCTTTGCTCACTGCAACCTCTGCCTCCAGGGTTCATGAGATTCTCATGACTCAGCTGGGACTACAGATGTGTACCACTGCACCCAGCTAATTTTTGTAATTTTTGTACTCTTAGGAGAGATGGGATTTTATCACGTTGGCCCAGCCAGTCTTGAACTCCTGGCCTCAAGTGATCAGCCCACCTCAGCCTACCAAAGTGCTGGGATTACAGGCATGAGCCACCGCGCCCAGCCTGTGCTATTTTCTTATCAACGAAGTTTCAGCTTTGTGAAGTCCTGGTTCATATCACAGAATATAAGATTTAATCCTACATTTTGAAATAATACCAGCATGTGTTAACAATGAGTTTTAATCACATTTTCTGTTCTTTAGGTACAATTTCCTGAACTAAAATGCATATATTATTTTTAAAAAAAACTTAAAGGGAAAAGAATTGAAGACAGAAAAGCTAATGTTTATGAAAGTTCAATGGCCTGGTCATTAATAAGCAGAGATACTGCAGGCAGGAGAGCAGTAAGCCACAGCAGCCCATACAGACAGAACTGTGACACACTCAGAAACACATCTCGTAATTTAAGCTCAAAGTTAACTGAATCATTGCTAGATTCAAGAAGGAAACTGAAGTAGAACTTGATGTGATATAGTATGCCAAGGTTCTGGTTAGAGAAAATAGGTCAACATTGTTACCAGCATCTGACCCTGAAGTCTAGAAATATAATTTGCTAATGCTTGCTATGATCACATTTTCACCTTAGTTGCATCTTCACATTGAAGACTATTTCTCATCACCTTATATTTTCAAAAATATTATCAGTTCTCTATATAAACATTCTTTAATATTAGCATAGAGTGAAGGACACTACCAAAGACAGAAATTTTAAAAATCTTTATTTTCAATAATAATTTATATAACTAAAGGTTTCTTTAATTTTAAAACATCTAATGTATGTGAAAAGATGAAATATATTTTATACCACCCCAAAGAAATAACTATCATTTAAATTATTTATATTTAAGTCTTAAGCAGAACATAAAGACTTTCAACTGTCAGCTGGATTTCTCTCTCCCAAACGGAACCTTCCACTTTATGTAAAAGATCACAGCTGCTTGCTATCTCTATGTGCATTCCATGCTTTAAGAAATAAACTATTCATAAAATAACATTTACTAAACCAAAAATTTAGAGATTATTTAGAATAAATATCCATTTTACTTAAAATACTACATATTCCCTAAATCATACTTTTTAAAAGAATGAGATAAACAACTTTTCAGGGACCTACTAATTTCATAATACCACCGCCTTGTGGACAAGATGTTTAGAGACTGAGGAACACAAACTGGTCTCCAGGAGGAGTACTAAACTTAAGAAGAGTGCCTAGAATATAGTATTAACTGTGTGAACAAACTCAGTTTCGTGGCTCCAAATCTCACCTCTACTATTCATGATGTGATTTTAGCAAAGTCACTTAACCTCCACAAGCCCATCTTATCATCGATGTAAACTGTAGATACAGCTTGTTACTATTCACAGGACTGCTTTTGGATCATACATGGGAGAAAGAAAGCCAGTCTCAAGGTAGATCAAAAGTCCCTTCCTCAAGGGGATGCAGTCTTCATCTTAGTACTCGTACACCTTCTACCTCTCCCCATACCATCAATGAACCTTGCACACAATTTATATTTGTGGAATTTGTCCAAAAAATCCCAAAAAATTCTGTCAAATGCTGCACTCTCCTTGTAAAACAGTATCTTAGACTAACTGCACCAACACATTCTGGCCAACTGGTTCATACAACAATTATAAAAATAGTGATCCTATATTGAATGACTATCATATGTATCTAGCACTGAAGTTGATGTTTTAAAACAATAATCTTCATATCAATTCAGCAAGTTAGTATTATTAACCCTATTTTACAGAGGAGAAAATGTCAAGGAAATTAAATAAGTTGTTCAATGTAAGCAAAACAAAACCCAGTAACTGGCTAGGATTCAAAATCAGGTGTGACCAACCAAGAAATACTAAGTACTCTGCACTTTGCTCAACATTCTCAATAGTCTTATAAGAAATAGTTGAAACATAATACAGTAATAAAATGTTTTCAACTTTGCTAAGTCATAAAAGATACAAAGTTTAAATACATATTTGCATTTAAACATAACACTTATTGTTTTCTAGCTTCCTCCAAATAACACTACTAAGACTCATGTGTGTCTTTAAGCCCTTTTTTTCTAAATAAAGACACTAAAACAGATGCTTTATATTTAAAAGTTTATCTGGATATATTTGTTACAGGAACAAGGAGAAAGGTTTAGCCGAATAACTCCTGTCTAATTTCCTATACATGTACAGACTAACATAGATTTTGTTGTCCATTAATATTTAAATAGTGATATTCTTTTAAAAATAATATTCTCAGATCAATGCTGAAAGCTCCACTATTTAAATCAAAAGGGACTAAATCTATTCTGCTATTGTGAACAGTTCTTAAAACCAATTTATTTTACATTATTTTAAAAAATCAAGAAAATTAACAAAATTTTTTATGCCATAAAGCTCTACTGAAGTATTCATTTAACTAAAATAAAAATCAAATACTGCATGTTTTATCAGTAAGCACTTTAAAATCACTTGCCAAAAAAGTGTTGCTTATTAAATGCATATTATATGCCTAAAAGAGAAGAACGATTTTTAAAGCTCTTAATGTAAATCGTTAGGTTGCTTCCCCAAAATTACAATCCTACAAGGAGTATATAAAAATGTCTATAAATGTTTACTTTAGGTAAGAAAATCTGTGCTAATTGATAGGCAGAATAATTTCATATTTAAGTCCTTATATGCTCAATTACTATTATGTTTCAAATACTTAAGGTGTAGACATCTGCATTTTCTTTTCTGTAAGTTACCTACTACTGTCCTTTGAACATTTCAACATTGTGAGCTATTTTCTAATTTGCATAAATTAGTTATATTCTGACTTTAAATCTTCATATCAATTGATGTTTTGATTACAAAATGTTTTGATCCTTTACTAAAACACTGTTTGCTAACTCTTTAGTTTATCAGGAATTTATTTTAATTACGATACAAAATGAGAATACAAAATGATTCCCCAACTCCAAAGACCATTTATTGAATGATCCATCACTTTATTGATTTATGAAGTGTCCTCTATCACATATTACATCCTTACACGAGTTCAATTTTGCTGGAACTCTCTGTTCTATTGATCTATCTATTTTTGTATAACTATTTCCGGTTAGCCTAAGCCACTTGCTGTGATTCTGATGGCCACACCATTTAACCAGGAACTTACCATGGCTGGAAATGGTGCTGTCTCGTATCACTAACTTAGACATTAAAGCTTTCAATCACCAACAACCTTCTATTCTTTCGACCTGCCCCCATCTGCTTCTAAGGTAACCTTTTTTCAACTTAAGAAGGATCTTTGCTCAAGACTCTACTACCTTCTGTGTCTAGCATTCACACCTCCTGTCTCAACTTCCTTTCATATCCAGCTTATACTCCCATGTCTATTATTTCAATTACATTCATTCAACACATCTTTACTGAATGCCTAAAATTTCCTGGCACTGTACTAGGCTCTAGCAAAAAAAATGGAGACAAGACAGACAAGTTCCCTGCCTTCTTGAAGGTGTCATTCTACTAGGCAGAGAGACAACATAAAAAGTAATAATTGTTTCACTCAGTGTTCTAGGAAGGAAACAAAAAGATTAGGCAGGAAAGGAATCAAAATGGAGGATTTCCTTTACAGAGGGTTATAAAGAAACAACTCTGAGGAGATGATACTTGAAAACAAAGGCTGAAGGCCGGGCGCGGTGGCTCACGCCTGTAATCCCAGCACTTTGGGAGGCCGAGGCGGGCGGATCACGAGGTCAGGAGATCGAGACCATCCTGGCTAACACGGTGAAACCCCGTCTCTACTAAAAATGCAAAAAAATTAGCCGGGCGAGGCGGCGGGCGCCTGTAGACCCAGCTACTCCGGAGGCTGAGGCAGGAGAATGGCGTGAACCCGGGAGGCGGAGCTTGCAGTGAGCCGAGATCACGCCATTGCACTCCAGCCTGGGCAACTAAGCGAGACTCTGTCTCAAAAAAAAAAAAAAAAAAGAAAAAAAAAAAAGAAAACAAAGGCTGAAAAGGATCAAGCTAGGAGAAAACATTCCAGGCAGAAGGCATACAAAAGCTGTGATCTGCAGTTAGAAAACGCTTGCCTTGTTGCTCCACCTGTCTTTGTATTACAGTCACTTAACAAATTTCAGTCCTGGGTGAAGTCAAATCCTTGCTTTCTTTGTGCTTACTGTGGAGAAAATTACTTAACAGAGCAGAGAAATCACTTTATATTTGAGGGCACTAACTCAATTCAGTCTCCATTTCTCTGGTCAATTTGTTCTCCTACTCTCTGCAACTATTATTTCAAAACTTCTCTCTCCTTAAAACTCTCTACCTGCCAACCCTCTCACTCTCAACAAATGAACTCAACTCTTCCGAGAGAAAACAGAAGTCTAAGACAGGAACTCCCTCAACTCCCAAACTCCCCAGGATGTGTCCCTGTTAAAACAGAGGAGTGTTTCTTCTCTAAAGGTTAGTCATTATGAATGACTAAGAATTCACTCACGAATTCCTCTCTTCCCACCATCTCAGCAACATTATTCTATCCATATCTCCCTGGTGTACAGCATTCAAATTCAATCTGTGTCCATCTCGTGAGCGTTTATTCTCACTTCAATGTGACAGGAGACCTCTGAAATCAGAACTGTATGAAGATTAAATGGGCTGCTGCGGGAGAAAGTTGCTCACCCTTGGAATTGTTCAAGAATAAACTGGATGCTTGATTCACAGGAGAGAAGCAGAGGATTCAAATGTAAATTTGGAAGTTGAACCAGGTGCATGTCAGACTTCTCATTTTAAGTTCTGATTCAAAGATAATAGAAGTGGTCTACTGAAAATCTCTACTAAATGTTAAGTTTTGCACAGCCAATAACTAGATCCTTAGATACATCTATGGATTTTTCCTTATGATGGATACATACTTACAGGCTATACGCCTGTCATCAAATTTGAAACAAATAGCTTTGACAATCAACTATAATGATATGCACAGGGATCCTCTTCTTCATCTACACCCAAAGATAAAGCCAGATAGCAGGCTGCAAGCTCCAACTAAGTTAGAGTAATTAGGAACTCTCACCTACACTCTGGTTTCACAGACATTCAGATGATAACCAGGGGCAGAAGTACCATCTGCATTTCCTCATGTACTTATCCAGCCTATTCAAGGTAAAAGCACATATGACTAGAATTCCCCTCAGAATATGCCTCAATCAATTATACAAACAAGTTACTTTTTTGTTTTTTGAGACGGAGTCTCGCTCTGCCCCGCAGGCTGGAGTGCAGTGGGGAAATCTCGGCTCACTGCTGTGACAACTTCTGAGGCTCAAGAGATTCTCGTGCCTCAGCCTCCTGAGTAGCTGGGACTACAGGCATGCATCACTACATCTGGCTAATTTTTGTATTTTCGTAGAGATGGGGTTTCACCATGTTGGCCAGGCTGGTCTTAGATTCCTGGCCTCAAGTGATCTGCCTGTCTTGGCCTCCCAAAGTGCTGGGATTACAGGCATCAGCCACTGCACCTGGCCAAACAAGTTACTTCATTCTCTTAACAGATTTACCTTTTAGGAGTTTCATCCAAGTTTGTATTTATCTGATGAGAACAGTGATAACTGTTGTAACCTCAAGCTGTATTCTCACTATAGATTTTCAATATGTATAATAATAATTCAAAGTTTAGAGGACAAAGGCTCTGCCATAATATTTCAATTAATATAAGCTAAAGTACAGCTTTTATGTATACTGTTGATTGTTTTACACACGGGAACTCTTCGATACATGTTTAGAAAAATCAACTTTCAGAATAAATGGTGTGTTTGTGTGTATGTGATGTGGAAGTAAACTGAGAAAAGGATATAACTAGTATACTGTCTCTTTAAAATAAAATTATTTTCCAAGATCTACTAAATTCAGGACCTAAACGAGTATGTCTTGTATTGATGGTATTCTTAATTGTTGACTAACTTTCAATAATTAAAAAAATAAAAACGTCACTGACTAAATACAGCAATGATCCTTCATAACTATATTGTCTCTAAAGAAAGTTACTTTTATGGCTTTTTCATGCCACAGTTCCTAATAAGCCAAGAGTTATTCTTTGTAAAGTAAGAATAATGTTATTTTGCTTGAAACCATATACAATCCAATAGTAGTAGAATGTATTTGAAGGCCCAAATAAGGATTTTTTGTGTATATTTCAGTCTCTTTTCCTAACTTTGCATATTCAAAGCTAATAGAATATTTCTTAAGAATTAAAATTATTTTGTTTTAAAAACATTTTTGGAATCCCACAGCTCTGGCTTATTTTCTATCCATCAGTATCATAAAAATTTATTTTAAGCAGATACTAAATCTAAAGGTAATTTTTAAAAAACACAAGGAAGATAATTCAATGGTCCACTCTGAATAGGCCCTTCCTTTTGTCACACTCAGTATGGACTTTAATAAGAAAAAACTTGTAATATTAGACAAACCTACAGCCAACATCTCACTCAACAGGGAAAAGTTGAAAGCATTCCCTATAAGAACTGTAACAAGGATGCCCACTTTCCCACTCCTATTCAAAATAGTATTCTAAGTCCTAGCCAGAGCAATTAGGCAAGAGAAAGAAATAAAAGGCATCCAAAATGGAAAAGTGGAAGTGAAATTATCCCTGTTCACTGACGGAGTGATCTCATTATATATAGAAACCCCTCAAGACTCCATCAAAAAATTTTTAGATTTGATAAAAGAATTCAGGGAAGTTTCAGAATGTAAAATTAATGTGCACAAATCAGTAGCATTTCTATACACCAATAACAATCTAGCTGAGAACAAAATGAAGAAAGCAATCTCATTTACAAGAGCTACCAAAAAAAAAAAAAAAACCTAGAATATATTCAACCAAGGAGGTGAAAGCTCTACATGGAAAACTACAAAATACTGATGAAAGAAATTGTAGATGATGCAATGAGAAAACATCCCATGCTCATGGATTGAAAGAGTTAATATCACTAAAATGACCTTACTGCCTAAAGCAATATACAGATTGAATGTAATTCCTATCAAAATCCCAGCATCATTTTTCACAGAATTAGAAAAAAAAAAAATCCTAAAGTACATATGTAACCACAAAAGAGCCTGAATAGTGAAAGCAATCTTGGGCAAAAAGAACAAATTACACTACAAGGTTATAATAACCAAAACAGCATGATACTGGTATAAAAGTAGGTACATAGATCGATGGAACAAAATAAAGAATCCAGAAATAAAGTCACATATGTACAGCCAACTGATCTTTGACAAAGCCAAGAACATACACTGGGGAAAAGCTACCCTTTTTGATAAATGGTGCTGGGAAAATTGGGTTGCCATACACAGCATAATGAAACTGGACCCCTATCTTTCAGCATATTAAAAAAATCGACTCAAAACAGATTGAAGACTTAAGACCAAAAGCTATAAAAATACTAGAAGACAATCTAGGGAAAATTCTTTTGGACACTGGTCTAGGCAAATAATTCATGACTAAGACCTCAAAAGCACAGGCAACAAAAACAGACAAATGGGACTTAATTAAACTAAAAAGCTTCTGCACAGTAGAAGAAATAATCAACAGAGTGAACAGATAATCTGTAGAATGGGAGAAATATTTGCTAACTATGCATCCTACTGGGGACTTATATCCAGAACCTCAAACAACTGAATAACAACAACAACAACAACAACAACAACAAAATAATCCCATTAAAAAGTGGGGAAAGGACATGAATAGACATTTTTAAAAGAAGACATACAAATAGCCAACAGACATATGAAAAAATGCTTAATACCAGTAATCATCAGAGAAACGCCAATGAAAACCACAATGAGATACTATCTTTCACCAGTCAGAATGGCTGTCATGAAAAAGACAAAAATAGTAACAGATGATGAGGATGTGGAGATAAGAGAACAATAACATGCAGCTGGTGGGAATGTAAACTAGTACAACCTCTGATGAAAAACAGTATGGAGATTTCTCCAAGAACTAAAAAGAGAACTACCATTCAATCTACCAATCTCATGACTGAGTATCTACCCAAAGGAAAATAAATCATTATATCAAAAAGGTACCTGTATCTGTATGTGTCTTGCAGCACTATTAACAATAGCAAAGATACAGAATCAACCAAAGTGTTCATCAATGGATGACCGAATAAAGTACAGTACATAAACGCAATGAAATACTATTCAGCCATAAAAAAATGAATCATGACTTTTGCAGCAATATGGATGGAAGTGGAGGCCACTATCTTATTTGAAATAAGTCAGACACAGACAGACAAATACCACATTTTCAGTCACAAGTGGGAGCTAAATAATGTTTACACATGGATGCAGAGTATGGAATAAGCAGTGGAGACTCAGAGCATGAGAGAGTAGGGGGTGGATAATGAGAAATTACTTAATGGGCACCATGTAAGTTATTGGGGTGATGTATAACCTAAAAGCCCTGACTTCACCACTATGCAATCTATCCAAGCAAAAATTTTACACTTTTACTCCATATATTTTATACAAATAAAAAAATAAACACTTTGGTAACTCATAATAGCAGAGGCAGTACAATTAGACAGTTCTACACCCTAAAAATGACATGTTAAATAAACATTAATATTTTTTGTACATACATGCACATGTAATATACACACACGTATTTACTTTATAGATTCTATCAGCTGAGAACCTTAAAATGTCTTGGAATAAATGAAAATGAAGCAAATGACAAGGAAAACAGTCTCTTACCTGGTAGATATCAGAAAGACTGCTGCTTCCAGAATCACTAGTGATACTACATCCTGAATGGCTAGAAGAAACGTGGGTCACCTGTGGGTGGAGACTGTCAGTAAGATGCAGTTTTGTGAAATCTGCAGGAAGCTATGGAAGGAGCAGGAAAAACTAGGATTACAATCTGAATCAAGAACTCCAAGAAGACATTTTAAAATTAAAATATCATATTTTATTCTATCCCATTGAAGTAAAAATGGTATTCATTTTCCACATTCACAAATTACTAAATATTGTCTTATTTACCAAAAATCACATAATAATTTTTAAAGTGTATGAGCACACAGTAAGCCTTAAATAACACTAATTCAATGCTTTAAATAGGTGGGTCTGGTGATTAAGATAAACTTGGGTATTTAATTTAGTTAGCTAAAATTTTCCAATCACACATCAATGAGCAAATTAGGCTACTACTATTTATTAGCCATCACAAATGTAACTTTGTGGCAAAAAGCAGTTTAAACAAGAAAACACATTTAAGCTTCTTTTATACCCAAATGATGTTTAAAGGTTAAGAAAAAAGAGAGCATCTTAGAATTGATGAAGTATACTGCCATACAAGCAACTGTACTAGGCTCTACAAAGAAGAGAGAAGAATGCCATCAAAGATCTTAGAATTGAAAAAGTTATGGACAACACTTACCTATCTATACTCATATACATAAATATCAACTTTCTACATGTTCATGTTTAAATAAAAACAGTCTCTATTAAAATAAACACATTCACTAAGCATCTTTTATGTGTTCTGCATCCCTTATATACCAGAGAAAATGCATTTAAAAAAACCCACTCATACAATGGCATATTTGACAAATATTTACTGAGTCTCTTTTCTCTTATTATGCCCTAGTCATGTGAGAATCTAAGAAAACAGATGTAATGTTCTGAAGAATCTTACACTCTTATCAGTTATTACCAATTCTTTTGAATAAAAAAGGCATTCTATTTATCTATAATATCACATATTATACTACTGAGCTATTAAACAGCATTTCAAAATACATGTTAACTAGCATCATGAAATACTGATAACACTCCCTTTTTCCTGCATATTGATCCTATTTAGCTGGTGAATAGTTATAAATATAAGGACTAACTGTTAAAACTTAAATAAATGTTAACCTTAGTAATACTCCCATCTACCTTTTGAGGCTCATTCCCTCTCCCCCTCCAAAATGTTAGGGCATAGTTTAGAGTAGGCCTCACAAGGGAGACAGTTCGGATTTGTGACAATGCTCAATGGATTTTGATACTTCAGAGCTCCAAGTAGGCAAAATGTATTTATATCCCATATTAATTCAGACCTACTCTCTGAATGGATTACACCCCCTCTACCTTAAGTGAATTATATTGAACAATATTTACATACAATCTGTTTAGAAATAATAACTTTATGGGATACGAGGCATACAAAGGGAAGATTTAAACATGAACTTCATAGGGGCATATAATTAGATGCCAAATAAATGGAGAAAAATCTATTTGTTGAGGGAGCTTGGAGAAGTGAAATAATCGCAAACCTATCTTATTAACAGTGTTTATAAAGAAACTGGTAATTGAAGATGTTGTAAAATATGTAATATTTAGGAGAATAACAACTTATCTGTAAGGGATAGGCAAATACCTCTAAATTCAGAATTTATATGTTTCATTCATAATGTAGAATAGTGAAATATTTGCAGGACTTCTTCAGGAACAATTCCAAGATACAAGTTTACAGATATGTATTAATGACTATAATTTTACATGTAGCTAAATAGATGGTGATCAGATATTAAAATAAATAATAGGCAGGATAGAGACCCTTCATTGTCTTAGCTACTCTTCCATTTAATTCAGTCACTTACTGCAGAAGGCAACTGGGGAAACATTACTCTATGGCTTAGAGATGTTAAAAGGCATCAATCAATACATGTAATTAGAAAACAATAAACTGATTTCTATTGATTATCTTTTGCAGACATGACTCAGGTTGACATGCCACATAGTGTATTTTTTTTTTTTTTAATTAATGTGTCAAATGAAGATAAAACAATCTAATGAAATTTTTTTTTTTTTTTTTTTTTTTGAGACGGAGTCTCACGCTGTCACCCAGGCTGGAGTGCAGTGGCCGGATCTCAGCTCACTGCAAGCTCCGCCTCCCGGGTTCCCGCCATTCTCCTGCCTCCACCTCCCGAGTAGCTGGGACTACAGGTGTCCGCCACCTCGGCCGGCTAGTTTTTTGTATTTTTTAGTAGAGAAGGGGTTTCACCGTGTTAACCAGGATGGTCTCGATCTCCTGACCTCGTGATCCGCCCGTCTCGGCCTCCCAAAGTGCTGGGATTACAGGCTTGAGCCACCGCGCCCGGCCAATCTAATGAATTTTTACACTTTATTTATTCAGGTCTCACAGAATTCTCTTCTCTTTAGAATCCATCATCTGGTCATCTTCCCTGACTAAGAATTCACTGTATGGAGAGCACTAGGAGCTGTAAGAGCTCCAAACCTAACAGAAGAGACATTTATCCAGCTTTTAGATACCACAATCTATTCATTTGTGCCTACTTACAGTCACAAATATCAGAATTACATGGAAATGTTAGGCCCAGAACCATAAGACTGTCAAAAGAGAAATATTTTTGCTTTTAAAAATTCAATTATATTTAATAAATACTTATTGAATATCTGCCGTGTCATACACTCTGCTAGGGGCAGAGAATATCAAGATAAGTAAGACATTCCTAACTCTAAACCTCTACTACCTCCAAATTCACTGTGTGACAGGTGTTACAAACAATAGAAAATAAATGTTTTTTATTTTTATTTTTATTTTAAAGACACAGACTTCCTCAACTGTCCAGGCTGGAATGTAGAGACACAATCATAGCTCACTATAGCCTTAAACTCCTGGGCTGAAGTGATCCTTCCACCTCAGCCTCCTGAGTAGTTGGAACCACAGGCACATGCCACCATGCCCAGCTAATTTTAAAATTTTTTGCAGGTAATAAAAAAGGGTCTCTCTATGTTGCCCAGGTTGGTCTCAAACTTCTGGCCTTAAGCAATCCTCCCTCCTCAGAGGGCTGGGATTACAGGTGTGAGCCACTGCAAACACTGTTTTTATCTCTTTCTCTCCACTATCTGTGTTCTTTGCAGAATGGCATGAAATAATGATACATTAAAGTAAATGCATATATAAATTAGCATTAATTAAATACCTTTTAATATGAGATATGTAAGAATAGATGCCATGTTCAAAAAAACCTTAAAATCTTTTCCCACCAATTAGGATCACAATACTATAATTAATTTTTTTTTTTTTTTTTGGAGACAGAATCTTGCTCTGTTGCCCAGGGTGAGGTGTGGTGGCACAATCTCAGCTCACTGCAACTTCCACCTCCTGGATTTAAGCGATTCTCCTTCCTCAGCCTCCCAAAGAGCTGGGATTACAGGTGCCCACCACCCCGGCTATTTATTTATTTATTTATTTATTTATTTTATTTGTTTAAGCAGAGACAGGCTTTCACCATGTTGGCCAAGCTGGTCTCAAACTGCTGGCCTCAAGTGATCCACCTGCGCAACCTCCTAAAGTGCTGGGATTACAGGCATGAGTCACCACATCTGGCATTATTATTAAATTTTATTGACAATACACATCAGTCAAGTTATGGAATGGGAGATGTTACAAAAGGTGTTCCCATAAGGAAAGAAACTGAAATGCACTGATTTGGCTCTGCCATGACACTCTAATGGAATAGAGGCCTGAGCCCATGCCTAGGAAAAATGGAGTTTCTAGGAGGCAAATAAACCATGTAGGGGTTAAGAGTCAGGAGGCAGACACAGGGGCAGATGCCCATATTTAAACCCAAGGGCATCAGGGCAACAGAGATCTGAGGAATATATACAAGAAAGGCACAACATGACAGCAAGCATCCCTGACTCTAAACTTTTTCTAAGCTTGACCCAGTGCCAATTTAAATTACTATGTATCAGTATGCTATTTAATTAAATTACAGATTAAATTGAAGTTGTGAATTATCTTGCAACTGCAGCCACCATTTATAACAAATTCTGTTCAAAAAAAAAATTTATAAAGCTAGAAATATACAGTAATTACCTGAATAAAATCAATAATTAAGTTAATTAAATGAGAAAGTAACACATTTTATGTAATTTTAATACCAATGTATTTTCCAACAATTCATTAAGAACACAATTCCAAGGAATCTTTTCACCTATATTTTTCATTTTTATCACTTAAATATTTATTTTAATATTTGATTATATAAATATATTACTGCTTAATTTTTTTTGTTCCTGGAACAAGCAACCTATAGTCCTAAAAAACACCACCTGTGAATCACAATTTTAATAAACTACTCTTAGGCAAATGGTTGAATCACAGTTTAACTACAAACACTGCTAAATACATAAGAAACAAGGGTAATATTTAAATCAGGTTCTTAAATCAGACTTAGATTATATTAATTATATATTATATTTAAATCAGATAATATTAATTTTAGGTTTATGCATATATGAAGTAATACTTATAAAGTATTTATATTAGTATTAAAGTATATAAAGTAATACTTTATATAATACTTTATATAAGTATTATAATAAAGGATACTATATTTTCATTCAGCATTCATCCATCATTTATTGAAAGCCTGTGTTGTGAGGACTGAATAAATAAATGGGTGTGAAGGACTTAGAGAAGTGCCCGGCACACAGGAAGTAATACTTTATATAAGCATAAATCTAAAATTAATCACAGTTTCATAAAACCTTGGTATCATTTGTTTAATAATTTTTTGTTGTTTTATTATGTAGGACAAACAGATGCTACCATAATTAGCTTTGAAAAAATAAATTCTACACATTATTTAAGTCTCTATAATATATAAATAGGAATTTGATAATCACTGATTAATCTAATGGTTGGCATTTATAAAATCACTAGCTAATAAATGAACTCTACCTTGAACATAAAGACAATGAGTATGGATGCCTTGAAGTCTCTGATACCAATAAGTAAATACTCATAAGTAAATAAGTAATAACAAGTAAAAAAAAAAAAAAAAAGTTAAATTGGTAAAATACCTAAAGTTGGTGACAGTGCAGTACAAACAAGGGTAGCTGCCCTTCTTCTTCCTTTCCATCCTGAATTAATTACTGATATAGCCCAGCGTCTGTGGTACTAGATCCCCAAGTTTTGGGGATGAATTTTGTGGAATTTTATTATCAACAGAGGCTTATTCTCCTTTTTTTTTTTAATATGTAAAAGAGAGTTTCATGCTCCAAGATACCTATCATCATCATCTTAGGACTGCTGAGAAATCCAACAGTTAAAAACAAAAAAAATACTGTCTATTGACTGAAATGTATTTAACTGATAATTTTCCAAACTAATCTTGGAACCACTTTAAGTAACAGTTACAACAGAATGCACAACGTTTGGGGTGATGATCACTGGAATCTAGTCAATCTTCCCGGGCATCTTACCTTGAATAAAACTACTTAAATTAAATATCACACTTAGTGACTAAAAGTAACTTTATATTAAGATGCATCACTCAGAATTTACCCAAATGAACACTGCTCTCCCCATATCATTGTTAGAGTTTTGAGTCTTTATGTTCATGCTTTTAATCTCTATAAGGTGGAGTCAGTATATTCCTAGACATATTTTCTATTTTTCTCTGAGGTATTTGTAAAAAATAAAGCATACTATATTTTCATTCAGCATTCATCCATCATTTATTGAAAGCCTGTGTTGTGAGGACTGAATAAATAAATGGGTGTGAAGGACTTAGAGAAGTGCCTGGCACACAGAAATGACTAAACAAGTGTTAAGTATAGATCGTCACGGACCAGATTCTGCAAGGCGCAGGTCCTTTCCAAATTCACGATTCCTGTAGCTGGAATCTAAGCCTAGATGCCAATGGATTATTGAGCTATTCCCAGAAAGGGCTTTCGTGGCCAAAGTCACCCAGCTATAGACACTATCTTTCACTCCCTCTGGAGCTCAAGTTGTTTTAAAAGCCATTCATATTGTTTCTCTTTCTCTAGGCAGGCACATACATACACACCCACATTGTCTTCTTTTTTTTTTCCCCTTTCTGCTACTATCTTTTCAGGTACTACTAGTTCTGACACTCTTTGACTTGTTTTTACATGCAGCTTGATGAGGCAGGAAATTTTTTAGTAGCTCATTTTAAAGACCAGTTTATAATCTGATCAACTTTTATTTCTTTAAATCCTATCTCTTTAAGAACACCAGAAAAAGTAAACATTTGGACTTTTAAATATTATTTACCATAGTAATTTTGACTCCTCTCATAATCCCTTTATATACACCCTAGATACAACACCCATCCTTGAAGGCTTCATCTATCAGTATTCCACAAAGCAAAGAGAAAGATTTTTGTAAAATATACAATTTATTTTGCTAATAAATGTATATAATGTCAGGAAACAAAAGTTTTCTAAATCTGTCATGAGTTAATAACTTAATAAACTGATAAGGCCTAATGTTTTTCTGATTAAACTACAGGTAGAGTTTTTAAGGTGTTGATATAACTATGCTTTATAAGAATAGTTCTGCAAAAATGTATTTGCTTTTATCTACTGGAGAAAACTGCCAAAATTAACAATTTGTAAGAACTTAACATTCTTCCAGCTTCCTACCAGGCTCAGAAGACAGAAGCCTCATGTTAGCCATATATGGATTTATCTTCTGTTCAACTACCTCCTAAGTCAAGCAAACCTGGGCAAGTCAGTTAACTTCTGTGTACCTCAGTTTCTTCTATGAAATGACTGTAACATAAGAGAGTGATCAAATGAAATAATCACTGTCGTCCAAATAATCTACCTTACATACGCCTCTCTGTTCCTTCTCATTTCTTCTGTCATTTTTCCATTCAACATCCTTCACCACGTTAGGCCAGATATTTTTCAAATTCCGTGGAAACAAAGAAGCCAACCAAATGACTTGTTTTGACAGGGTCATACCTAAAACTACCATTACGGTAGTTCACTTACTACGTATTTCCCCAAAAGTCTACGTATTACCTTTTAAATAAATCATGTATTTATATGGAGAGGAACTCACTGCTTGGAATACCATAATAAATTTTGCAAACTAAATAACCTCATTGTCATGATATGCTTATAGCTCAATTACTCTCTTTTATAAATATTCAAGTTTCTGTAGTTTAGAATTCTCTCAAAGTGATAACAACTTGGGTAGTTTTGTGCTTTTATGTGTATTGCCTTATTATATTTGACTGCAAAAGCCTCGAAAATAGTACGTATTTGGCACAGACATATGCTACAAACTAAGTATGGTAAAACCATAAAACTTTGCTCCTGCCATACGGAGCACACCGCCTCTCAGAGGACAGTCTGAACAGAAACACCACTGTGTTGTGTGTTTTTTTGGGGGTGGGGGAGGGGATGTATTTCAAATGTTCCTTGCTACTTTCCTATATTATGATAATGTTTTAGAGAGAGTTGTAACAGAGAAGGCTCGATAAGATGTGGCTTATACAATGAATATTTACATGGCTTGCTGTCCAAATATATATCTTTATGTGGTGGAATCAGCTACTGAAATATGCTACTCTAGCCCTCTCCCAAGGCAGAAAGGAATTAATTCTTACATGTATGAAATGGGGACACTTTAAACACACTTGGGACCCCGATGAGGAAAATAAATAATCAGAATTAGTGAACTGGTTGAAAAGAGACTGTCTGTCACAAGGTGACTAATGTTTCAAAGCAAATACTTTTAGAAGGGTTTTTCCATTGAATGTTGAAAGAAAGCACTGAGTAGAAAGGAAACCTGTATGAACTTCACTTCAAAATGGGAGAGAGGAATACTTCCGGGTGATGAGAAACTGCATGATCTAAGTATCATGTATTTCAAAATGTGAAGCTTTGCCCCATTTTCCCAAAGATAACAAAATTAGATTACCTGTACACCAGTTACTATGTGCCAGGCCCTACTCTAAGTACTTGCATATATTAGCTCACTTAATTTTTAACAACACTCTTACAAAGTAGGTATTAGTAGGACTATTTTATGTAGGAGGAAACCTCAGATGCAGAAAAGTGACTTGCATCAAGATCACACAGCAAAAAGGTGATGGAAACAGATGGCAGCCCCAGACAAATGGCTAGGGAGCACACACTTAAGCATTAAACTTAAATATATTTATTAATTTAATAACTGACCTGAAAATTCTCATGGATATCAATGAAACAATCAAATGGCTATTTATGTCAACTTACTAGTGTAATACAAATTTCAAAATCACATGGAAAATAAAATATTAATTGTAAATAATTTCTCGCTCTCACGAAACTTTACATCTGCATCTCTAACATCAATGACTTTGACATTTGCAAAGCTGACTCACTTTTTGAGTCATCC
The DNA here is from genome assembly GCF_043159975.1 of Macaca nemestrina. Lineage (NCBI taxonomy): Eukaryota > Metazoa > Chordata > Mammalia > Primates > Cercopithecidae > Macaca > Macaca nemestrina. Next base: position 30,407,264 of record NC_092127.1, read on the forward strand.
AATTGAGTTTACATTCCTTCTAATTTGTTTAAGGTAGTGATGTGTCTATACATGACATAGTGCTGTACAACATTCGTGAAGCTGATTTTTCATTTTTCTTGCAAGTTCTTTACAACGACAATCATTTACTTTTTGCTTTATAAATTGATCTTTACAATGTTTATGGTAATATCCAGCAATTGCAATTTTGAGATCATATTTTCAGGACTCATTATTAAATCTACGTAAAACTTCTTTAACTCCCTTATACCAATGCCATCATGTGACTCTTACAAACATTCCAAGCTAAGATCGCTTGAGGTCATTTCTGATTTATTTTCCTTATGGAAAAAATACATTCCTGTTTAAAAACAATAAATTGAGAGAGAACTTCATTATATAGAAGATTAAGGTGACTTATTTTCTGATAGTTGATTTTGATGGAAACAAAACCTTGTCTTATATATAATTTCCCCAACATTTGAAGGTCAGAAAAAATACTATGTGTGTGCACACGCTCTCTTGCGCATGCTCTCTCTCTCTCACTTATGCTAGCTAGTCAATGAATTCTATCACTTTAAGAAAGATATCTGAGATATATGGCATCAAGAATAATAGCAGAATTATTATTAGAACCATTGAAAGTGTCATTGAAAAGATAACTGTCTTTTTTTCAAAATGGAAATGTTTATTTGAGACCTCAAACAGTACAATCCAACTGTTTATACAAGTTTCCATAGAAACACGAAGGTAGTTGATTAATGTATATATGGCCAAATGAAATGTCCTGTTGCCTGTTAATAAACAGTTTTATGATGGATTTCAAGTGACAGCCACACTATTCTCACTTCAAATACACATACGTACACACACACGCACACAAATGCACGTACACAGGCATGCACTCTGCATATAATTCCTTTTCCTTTTCAATTCATTTTCAACCATCAACAACGACTCATTTGAAAAGCACGAATCCCTCTGGGAGATTCCAAAAAATTCTCTAGATTACCAGTCCAAGAACTTTCAATGAAAAACACAGCAACTGTTGGCACTGAGTTGGGTGATTTAAAAGTCATGTTCTGGGTAGTATTTCATCTGTTTCAAATTCCAAAGTCCTCTGTAAATTTTCTCTTAATGGTTTTTTTTTTTTTTTTGAGACGGAGTCTTGCTCTGTAGCCCGGGCTGGAGTGCAGTGGCCGGATCTCAGCTCACTGCAAGCTCCGCCTCCCGGGTTTACGCCATTCTCCTGCCTCAGCCTCCGGAGTAGCTGGGACTACAGGCGCCCGCCACCTCGCCCGGCTAGTTTTTTGTATTTTTAGTAGAGACGGGGTTTCACGGTGTTAGCCAGGGTGGTCTCGATCTCCTGACCTCGTGATCCGCCCGTCTCGGCCTCCCAAAGTGCTGGGATTACAGGCTTGAGCCACCGCGCCCGGCCTCTCTTAATGTTAATAATAATTACTGTGATTGCTTTGGGGCGAGGGGGCATGTATTGTGTAACAGGCAATGCAATGAATGTTTCATACATTGTCTCTTTGTTCTAATACCTATGAAGAACCCAGATGTTGCACTTCATTGCCGAAGAAATGAAAGCTCAGGCCGGGTGCGATGGCTCACGCCTGTAATCCCAGCACTTTGGGACGGCGAGGCAGCTGGATCACCTGAGGTCAGGTGTTTCAGACCAGTCTGACCAACATGGTGAAACCCCGCCTCTACTAAAAATACAAAAATTAGCCGGGCATGGTGGCATGCACCTCCCAGCTACTTGGGAGGCTGAGGCATGAGAATAGCTTGAACCCGGGAGGCAGAGTTTGTAGTGGGCCAAGACCATGCCAATGCACTCCAGCCTGGGTGACAGAGTGAGACGAAAGGATGGAAGGACGGACGGAAGGAAGGAAGGAAGGAGATAAGAAACGGAAGTTCACAGAGCTTAAGTGGCTCGTCCAAAACCCTCAGTAACAGGCTCCAAAATATACGTTTATCGACTATAAGCAAATCATGCAATCATACCATCTAGACTGTAACACTAATTAATATAGAAATACTGGTAATATTCTACAATTACTAAAACTTGAGTTCTCGGTCTCTTGTTTTCCAGAACCTAGTGGGACTGGTGCTATGGAAGCAGCAATCCCTGGAGAGGGAGGTAGCTGCTGGTACTATCAGAAGATGGTTTCTACAACCAATTAGACAACAACTTTGATGAGCTCCAAAGAGACTGCACTTAGTTATCCCAGCTGAAGAAATGCTCAATGGGGTATGGAGTTTGGGAAATGAGTGTTTAAAATCAAAGAAAAAAGATTCCTATGGGATCCATGGAGGATTCTAAGCTGCCTTATTTGTGAAAAAAAAAGGTTGGGTTTGGGAAGGAGGCCTTACACAGAATTAAAAACATTAATCCATAATTAATTTTTAACTCTTCAAAACTTATAAAGCTATCTTACACCTAAATGCAAATGAACTTAGATCTACATATAGTAGCATGGCTGAGACTGGCTAGCTATTCACCAGTGCCCTCTTGCTGAGTACATTGCTAGATTACATTTCCCAACCTCCCTTCCAGTTACGTAAGTGCCAATATAAATGAGTTCAAACCACTAGAGTACAAACAATTACAAGTGATTATGCCACTTCTATATCTTACTCATAACAACCTTCCACATGAGACTCTCCATGATCTTACCCTTTCCATTAAAGAGAGTCTCCACTGGAAGAAAACGCAAGCTTTGCATTGAAGGTTAAAGACAACTGAGCCAAAAAATGGAGAGGGCCTGCACCCCTGAACTACTATCTAGAAGGAATTTGTCCATTGATCAAGAACAACATCAGATTTATGAAAAAGAGACTTTAAAACAAATCTATTGTGTTTGAACCATTATATTTTTTGTTTGGTACAATAGCTATCATCACCCTAAACAAATACTAGGATCATTTTTGCGACCTATGACTGAAAAATCTTCCACAGTGAAAGTCTAAATGCCTTATGAAGAAGTAGGCAGGACTCTGATAACATGTGACTTATTTCACGGGATTGTGTGCAGTTTGGATAAAATAAACACGACAGTTCATTTACTTTTCAATTAACTAGTCAAACAACATTTATTGAAAACCAGTAGGCCAGACACTATTCCGAGTTTGCTAAATATAGCAACGAGTAAAATAAAGCCCATGCTGTCATGCATCTTACAACTAGTGGGTGGGGACAAATAATTAAATAACAAACAAGAAACTGTCAAGTTGTGATAAGTACTGCATCCAGCAAAGACGAAAAGAAACCGATGTGATAAACGGTGACTAGATAGCAAGGGATGACCTAAGATGTTATATTAAGACAAGAAAATTGTTTTCTCTTTTTTAATGCTCTCACTTATTTCCCAAAGGAATAATTTTAATTATATCATCTTCATGAAATATACAGACATGCATACAAAGTATATAAGCACACAAACTTTGTATATAACATTTTCACATATTAATATATAATACATTGCTAAGTATACTTCATATTTGTCTTTGTGTAAAGTTGAGATAAATCTAGCATATCACTAAGTCAAAGGAATATAATCATTAAATATATTATGAAAAATTATTGTGCTGTTTATGTAACTTAAGAACAAAATCAACAAAGTATTAGATTATCTTATGAACCAAAGACAGTATGAAATATATGGAGTTGTTCAGTGCCCTCTAATTTGGAGAGCACTAATATCTACCCAAATTTCAATACACAAATATTCTATGATGAAACTATAAGGCTTCCGAAAAACTACTTGTTTTTAAAAGTGCTGCTTCATAGGTTATGCGAAAAATTAGGTCTAGAAGCCACCTACTTGACTGTTTGATTTTGATGACTCATAAAATTTACTGAATAGGCTGACCACTTGAGAATAAATACTTCTTTTGAAATTTATGCTGTAGTCTTTCAAAAAAATGGAAGTAAACTTGATTTCATTAGGAATAAGAGTGGATGTACTCAAAACTCTGATTCCATAGACTTTATATCCTAGCATTTCTGTGTCTGTGTTGGGGAGTGAGTAGGAAGTTGGGGGAAGGCCATCAAAAAAATAAGAACATCACATAGTAGTGATTAGAGAATTAATTAAGTAGGATCCAGGATATAGGGGGTGAAAGGTCTCCCTGCTCAGGTAACATCTGAGTACAAGATATGAATGGAATGAAGGCCTGACCCCTGCAGAAGCACATGTGAGTAGCAGGCATTTCAGGAACAAGGACACTAAGATCAAAAGCCCAAGCTGGGGGTGGCGTTAGCATGTTTTAGGAATAGCGAGGTCAGCACAAGCTCTGACAAGGAGAGGGACTGGGGCAGAGAGATATTCAAGAGTGAAATTATGTGGGGAGCTATGGTAAAGAGTTTGGATTTTACCCTGAATGAGGTGGGAAGCCACTGAAGGGTTTTGGGAGCTCACAATGTACGAGTCAATAATTCAACACATTTTAAATATCAGCAACGGTGGTAATGTTGCACAAAAGATTTTCCTCATTTTAACATGAACCAATTCTACACACATACACAAAATAAAGACTATGGAAGGGCATAAAGAAAATGTTAACAATAGCTATAATTGCATAGTAGGATTATAGACAATTAAAATTTGTTTCTGCTTATCTACATTTTCTAAAGTTTTAAATATAAATATGAATTACTTTTCAGATAAGAAAAAGAAAACATTGGCCGGGCGCGGTGGCTCAAGCCTGTAATCCCAGCACTTTGGGAGGCCGAGACGGGCGGATCATGAGGTCAGGAGATCGAGACCACCCTGGTTAACACGGTGAAACCCTGTCTCTACTAAAAAATACAAAAAACTAGCCAGGTGAGGTGGCGGGCGCCTGTAGTCCCAGCTACTCGGGAGGCTGAGGCAGGAGAATGGCGTAAACCCAGGAGGCGGAGCTTGCAGTGAGCCGGGATCCGGCCACTGCACTCCAGCCTGGGCAACAGAGCGAGACACCGTCTCAAAAAAAAAAAAGAAAAAGAAAAAGAAAACATTTACAGTAATTCCACATAACTTTAACATAAAAAGATATTCATTACAACTTATATCAAGAGGACATCAAAAAACAGCACTAAAGCTTGTCTTGATATGTAAACAATGGATAGTGACTCAAAACTGTGAAGTTCCATCTATTCTAAGTTATCATTTATGGATACACTGGTTATATAACTTTGTCAACTGAAAAACTTTATATACTGTGTGGCTTCTCAAATAGTGCCTAAAGTATAGTAAGTAAATGTAATAAGCAAATCAGGCATGGTGGCTCATGCCTGTAATCCCAGCACTTTGGGAGGTTTAGGCGGGAGGACAGCTTGAGTCCAGGGGTTTCAGACCAGCCTGGGCAACATGGCAAAACCCTGTCTCTACAGGAAATACAAAAATTAGCCGGGTGTAATGACACACGTCTGCAGTCCCAGCTACTAAGGAGGCTGAGGTGGGAGGATCGCTCGAGCCTAGGAAGTTGAGTGAACTGTGACTGCACCACAGCACTCAAGCCCTGGGTGGCAGAGTGAGACCTTGTCTCGAAAAATAATAAAAATAATTAATAATCTCCACCCATTCCTCATACACACAGATGTATATATTCACACACACACAGAAAACTACCTTGATTTTAGATGACAATTCAGATCCTACCTCTAAAAATTCGCTTCTAGATTTCATGCAACCACCACCACAGGTGCTAACAAACACACTAGGTATTCACGTTATGTGCCTACTGTATCAATTTTTCCTTTTTAAAGATATCCACGTTAGGATTTATTTCCAAGGACTTCAATGATAAGACATTTAATTTCACATTTATTTTCAAAGGCTTGATGTGTCAACCCTGGCATGCCAGGTAATCTCACTGCTTTGGCTGTCGGGAGGGCACTATGCAAGAACTGACTGAACATTAGTGGTGTATTACTCACTGCCTAGGGCCAGTAGGAATATATACTCATAAACTGCAAGAAGTCTAACAGATTTTTCTCTTTTCCTTCATCTTTCCTTTTTTTGTAAACCTTAGACACATGCCATTAAATGAATAGTCTGAATGACTATGACATCATCAAGCACACATTACCTCATAAAGAGATCCCCTCACTTCTGCCAATGCTCCAGCATTTTTATGACTTTCTCAGTCACCTGCCATGACTGATTTACATCACCAATTGAGTAACTCTCTTAGAAAGTACATTCTTCCCAAATTAATACAAACTTTTAATATTCTATTGCTGTATTAAGTTTTGTTTACTTTCCTCAACTTCAACTACTTTCTCTAAATTTTTCTGTTAAGTGTGTATGCGTATGCATATTGATGTATCATCCTAGGTTGAAATCAGGGAAACAGAGTAGCATTCATTAAAATCCACTTAGAGAAGCTGATGACTGGTTAAATATAATCTATGGTGTCAGTGCACATGCATGCACATACACAAAAGCATGAATACTCTGAAAACGTCGATGCAAACAGTATAACTTCCATAACCTTGAAGTTACATAGCCTCAATTCACCTTAGGAAAACTCAGAACTTATAAAATTAACCAAGCTCCCACTATGTGTGACAGCACTCTGAGAGGGGATTTACAAATATGAACCCACTTCACTGTGGTGCTACTGTACTACCACTGTCCCATCTTGCTTCTTGTAACCCTCTTCTTCATGTTGCAGCCAGAGGTAAACTTTTAAAACACGATAGGAAAATACACACCTGATCCTGTCACTCTCCTGCCTAAAATGTTTTAGTGGCTTCTCTTTCCCTTTGGAAAAAGTTATATTCCTAACCACTGCACCCTACTGTCTTCTCCTTTTGATCTTCTCACACTTACTTCTCTTCCCCTCAGTCTCTGTACTAAATATATAAATCTATTTCTGGTTACTTTAAATACAGAGAGATACTCTGTATCTCCTCCTGGGTCTTCACTGTTCCCTCTTCCGGGAAGAATACTCTCACCCCTGGCCTGGCTAATTCTCTGAACCCTCCTCCTGAAGTTAGAAATTCTTGTGAGATGTTCCTGTGATACCCAGAATGCTGCCTGTCACAGAACTTAAATCCCTTTACAGTAGCTGCTGATTTAATAATTCAATGCCCTCTCTAGGTATATCTGTCTTTTTCATCACGCTTTCCTAGCTTCTCACATAGTGCCTAAGGTATAGTAAGTATTAAACAAGCAAATCATTGAATTGTTAACTCCAGTTTAAAGTAGAAGATATTGAGGCTGAGATAAATTGAACATGGATGGTCTGATCCCAATGTTCTTTTCCTTACCAGCTCTATAGTCAACCCCTTCCATCAGCAATTATAGGCAAGATCACCAGAATAAAACTAAAACACAATGACCAGCAACTGTAGTTATGCAATAAATTTAGTTTAGCTTTCCTGGAAGCCAGCACCAAAAAAATTAAGGACAAAACTTCTGAACTCAACAAATTTTTAACTTCCTATCATAGATCTCAACAAGAAGCCTGCCAGATGAAGAGTATATAAACTTACTCAGAACAATAAGATTCATTCATCTACTTAATTATCCAACAAGTATTTACTGACATCCTGTAACAAGCCAGTCACTGTTACAGGAACTAGTGATTTGGCAATGACTAGGATTAGCAAAATCCCTGCTCCCTGGAATTTACACTCTTAAATCAGAGAGGAAGGGTTTGAGGGGGGGAAGGGGAAAGGAGGAATATGTAACAATAAAAAAATTTTAAAACGATTTCAGCTATCAGTAAGTACTGTACAGACAATACCAAAAGAAGAGCGTGTAATAGATGGTGATGGTTGGGAATGGAGACTCTACTATTTAAGACTGGGTGATCTGAGAAGGCCACTCTGAGAAAATAACATCTGAAATGAGAGGTGAATAAATACAAAGGATCCAGCCAAAGATGTGGAAGGAAAGCTTTACAGATGGCAGGAGTATCCAGGGTAAAGACTTTAGGTGGGATAAACCTAGGAACGGTCGAGAACCAATTTCAAGGTGACTGGAGTAAAGAGTGAGAATGTTGAGGGAGAAAACATGCACTCAGAATCTGACGGTTCTGAGAAGAGTTCATGCACTGGAAGGTAAGGAGTGAGAAAGGCTGAGTGGTACAAATAGGGTCAGGGCAGTAGGGACTAAGCCTACCAAAAAGTAGGCTCTCTAAGTGCAATGAGAAGTCACTGGGTTTTTTTAAACAGGAAGTTAACAAGACCCAGTTATGTTTTATAAGATAATTCTGGCACGGGGTAGGGAAAATGGCTTGTAAGGGATTAGAATGGAAGTAGGAAGTCAAGTTAGAATGGAGTGAGGTATACCATCTGGACAACAAACTTAAAAATGGCCTTTCAAAACCTAACCTGGAGGTACTTTAGAGGAGCCTCTATATTCAGCTATTCAACTTTTTAAAAAAGTAAAAATTTGATAGGCTTGAAGCACCATAAAAGTGATTAGGTATATCTCACAAATCGCTACAATACTTTAGTACTGGCTTCCTACAAATTATGTGGGTGGATAACCAAATTTCCAAGGTCAGATTTTGAAAATTCTCAAGTTACTGCAGTGGTAATTTATGAAATATGGATACTTACTTTGACTAAGTACTTAACATCACCAGGAATTAGCATCAGGAGGTCAAAGATTATGATATGAAATTATACAGCAAATACATGGCTAGTTCCAAGATGACTGTGTAACTCAAGAAAATAATTTTAATTCTTAGTTCAGTTTACTCACAAGTGTGGAACAGACATAACAAGGTCTGTACTGCCTACCTAACAAGATAGTTGTGAGAACAAATGGAAAACAGATGTGAAAGAATTCTGGTAATATAAAGCATTATGCAAATACAAGTTTTTGTATAAAGCACAATGATAGACCTGGAAGAGCCTGAGGATTCATTTAGTATAATCTTCTCATTTCACAGCTGTAGGAACTGATATCAAGAGAGGTGAATTAGCTACGTCACTGCTAAAAGCAGAATTTAGATTTTGCTTTTATATCATAGAAAAATATTAATTTAAATAGTTTCCAAATTTTCTACAATGTAAACTGTATCATTAATTTTAAAGACAAGTATTCCACAAACCCCCATAAATCCTAAGAGGGAAAAGTAACTTGGAATTCTTTATTAACAATTTATTATGCAGGTAAACAAAAATTTACATATTTTTACTTCAATTCCATGATATACATACATTAAATATGATTGTTCTTAGAGAACCATGTAACTTTCATAATGCTTTATAGTCAAGTCCTATCACTTAAGGAAACATCCAAGTAGCTTTACCTGGTTTTTGGCACTGAATTATACCGAAGGCCTTCAAAGTTTGATCTTCAAAATAATCCATATTAATATTCTTCCTAAATAGAATGTCAGTATTTCTAAAATTCGGTATCACCTAAATTCCTAAGAAGCTTTTATCAAAATTTTTTTGCTGCTTAAACAATATTTATTTCCATATTTTATTAAAATGTTCAATATTAAAGAATCACATGACATAACAATAGTGATAGTTAACAGTGTTAATCCTAACTTATCATTAAGATTGCTAATGTGGATATTCAGTGATTGATGTTTACTAGCTACTTACTGCCTCCAGTCTTTTTACCCAAATTCAATTTTATCTAAGTTTAATCTACTCACAAGAGAAAAAAAATCCTCCCAAGATGAAACAATTATCTACTAATTCTAAGCTTACTAACATGTTGCCTATACCTACGTTTTTGTACTTATTAATTTTTCTCTTACACATTCCATAATTATTTATCAAATGTTTTTTTATGTTAAACACATCCCAGACATTACAGACAGTGATGAACTGAACAGATGAGGTACATACTTTCATGAAGCTTGCATTCCAGTGGGGAAAGACATAATAATCAAGCAGTAATAACATGAACAACAACAACAAACAAAAACCCAAAATACAATAGTCAATGCTTGGCAGAGAATTAGAATAATATGGTGTAACAGAAATGCCCGAGGGGCTACTTTGAACTGGCCTGCCAGGAAAACCTCCTATAGCTGACATCTGAGAGTCATGGATCCAGCCAGGTAAGCATCACAGGTAAAATTCTGGGCAAAATAAAACATGGAGCCTCAAAAGGCTCCATGGCTTGGTCTGTTAAATGTACAAAGGGAGGATCAAGGCAACGGAAGCAAGAGTGGGTAAGATGGAGAAAAGTCCAATGACAGGAAAGAAGAACAAGTGGGGCTAGTTCATGCATTGTTCTCCAGGGAGCGCAGATTCTACTCCAAGTGCAATAGAAAGCTACTGAGGAGTTTTAAAAGCACAGAAATGACATTGTTTGATTTATATTTTATAAATCTGATTTATATTTTATAAATGTGAAGAATAGCATGCAGAAGAAGGGCAGATGAGAAATAAGGGAAACACTAGGAATAGTACAAGTACTATTAGGTATTTGGAACAGTACAACACCAGGAACCCAGGAACCGTGTAAGTGAGACGATGGTAGCTTGGACCAGGGTGGTAATAATGGAGATGGAGGGAAGAACGTCAATTCATGGTGAGGCAGGTAGAAGAAATAAGACTTGCTGAAGGATACAGAGGTTTGAGCAACCTGAGGAACCAAAGATAGGTTTGGGGTTTCAATACGTGCATAGATGGCAACCTCAATGATTTGAGATGAAGAAAACTAGGGACCCTAATAGTTTGTTGACTGCATGGCTGGTTGGTTGGTTGGTTTGGGTTAATATTTGGTGGTGGTGGTGGTGGCTGGGGGGAACAGTTAAGAGTTGCATTTTAGCTATGTCAAATCTGTGACAACATCCACACTAAAATATCCAGTGGGCAAATAAATAGACTCTTAATTTTAAAAATTATAATCAACCAACTGATGTTTCGTTTTGGGGGCAAAACTTTGTAAAACTTCACCTGCTTATTGAGTGCTTACTAGTTAACGCATACAAGTACAATGATGATCAAGATGACAATGATAATGAGGGAGGGAATACTTTGATCCATACTGTGGTGAGACAGTGATTCTTGAAATCCATAAACAGATGGGGTAACTAGATAACAGGCCTCAAGGTTTCTCTTCCTTTTGAGGTAAGCCCTACTTAAAGTAGTTCATACATGAAGCCCACCACAGGAAAGTAAAATAGGAATTCATTTATATTTTAAAGTTTGCTTAAACGTCTACACTTTTGCTTATAAATATCTTAAGGAACTTGAGAAACACCTAGTGTTTCCTCCAAACACAGAAACCTAATAAAAGTTCAAGTGAAATATGAACTTGGCTAGATACTTGCCATTTGAATTAATGTAGCTTTGTAAATAAATTCTGCTCTTTAATGATTTCAATTTTATCAACAGGATTAGCAAACCTCCTGAGATAGAATCCTTCCTTTAGACTGTAATTCACAGAACTCAGATTAAAATCAATAAAAAAAATAGTAACCAAGACATCAATAACAAAACACACCAAATAAATCAGATATAAACTTTGGTATTTTTAATGTGTCCTCTTCACTTGAAGGCCAGCATCTGACATCTGTGATTCTCTGGTGCTTATAAACTAGATAGCTTTGTGTAAACTAGATATATACATACCTTCATATATGACTAAATAGGGCTTATTCAAATGTATTCTACCAACTATGGAAAACTGGAACATAAAAAAAGAAAAGCAATAGAGGTAGAAAAAAATCTCCTGTCAACACAAGAAGAGTGTGTTTCTTTTCTTTTCTTTTTTTGAGACAGGGTCTCCCTCTGTCACCCAGAATGGAATGCAGTGGTATGAACATGGCTCACTGCAGTCTCAACCTCCTGGGCTCAAGTGATCCTCCTACTTCAGTTTCTCAAGTAGCTGGAACCACAGGCATGGTCCACCACCCCCGGTTAATTTTTCAATTTTTTTTTTTTTGTAGAGACAACCTATGTTGCTCAGGCTGGTCTCCAACTCTTGGGCTCAAGTCATCCTCCCACCGTGGTCTCCCAAAGTGTTGGGATTACAGGCGTGAGCCACTGCACCCAGCCAGAAGAGTAAGTTAAGGAAAGACACCTTTAAACAATTTTCAAGAATTTTATATATTTCATATATTCCAGTTAATGATGGTTCAAATCTATGAGATATTTTAAAGTGAACTGAACCAAAAACGAAGATTTATCACCTTAATTCAGGAAAAAAGGGATAAAGTGTCTATTGGAATGAAATCCAAAGGAGTCAGGCACTGCATATCCCCCACCAGGGCACTATTTCGTTTACAATTCGTGTGTGTGTGTGTGTGTGTGTGTGTGTGTGTGTGTGTGTCTCCATGGGGGTGGGAGGTAGGCATTAACTACATTCTTAATATTTCCAACCTGACTTCTCCATGATCCCTTAGGAAAAATTCGTAAGGTGCTCAATTTCACAATTCCTGAAGGACTGCTTGGAGTTATGTGTACAAGAAAAGGCTTATATAATCTTCTCCCTCCAAATCAATGCTGAGGCAAGAAAATACTTGGCTTACACGAGAGTAGGGCTGATAGAGTTAGTACATTACTGTGTTACTACGTTAGGCAAAGGTAGGTGCTTTTCTTCGTTGATTTGGGGAAAACTCTAAAAAAACAACTGTTATTCTGGTGGGATGTGATGGGAAGTTAAGAGGAGCCAATGACGGCAGATTTCAGAGCTTGTATGTTACTTTTCAATAAAGAAACTTCAGCCTGACATTGGTCATTTTTCTTAAATTAAAATACAATTTCACTGTGAAACAGCCTAAAATCAAAAGTTACATTTAGCATATAAGAATTTCAGTGCTAACACCTCTTTTGGCACAGATTCTCAGTTTCTACTGCATGCAAATTTGGGGAGGGGGGTGGAGAATGAACTCATGGCTTAAGAATCTGGCAACTGCTTGAATTTCACTGTAAAGACGCATCATTAAGAAGCTAGGAATCTGACTCACTTAATATCAGGCTTCAGCTAAATACTTAAATGGTTACATAACGCCACTAATTTTTAAGAACAAGAAAGGATTAAAAAAAAAAAAGTCATGGCTTTAGGATTTCCTCTGTTTTTCATACTATAAAAAATGTCTTGTTTGATCCTTCGATATATAAAAAAACTTATTTGCTTTCTTCTTGAAGAATAAAAGATCTCCACATCTTCATACAGATGCCCATTATTAACCTGACACTCTAAGATGTGTCTTTCTTTGGCATTAGATAATTCATTTCTCTCTGACAATGATTCATGTTTACAATATAAGATAAAATATGAGAAATTCCATTGTAATAATTAAAATATCTCTAAAATTCCAGTGAATTCACACATTATCAAATAACTGAACTGAAAACCAAAAACCATGCTTTAAACCCTGGATGCTTCACACCATGCAGATGACACATCGGAACCAATAACAAAAGTTTTCACTCAAGCTTTGACATTTCGACATGTAGTAGATATAACTTAAAAATTTTGGAAAAGAAATAAAGAACATACTGGAAAATTATTTTTTAAAAATCTTTTAAACTTCTCTATGAATAGTTTCTCAACTTAGCTGTAGTAAAAAAATTTACTATGTTTAGAAAAAAAATTTCTATGTTTATCATTAATCAAAGGTACTAAGTATATCATTTACCAAAGGTATTATCTCTTTTGAGATAAGTGTCACAAACAACTAACATGAATTTGCTTAAGCCTTAAGAGTTTCTTTTCCCAGTATTTCGAAAGGGGTAAGGAGAATCAGATAAAAGAAGATATTATAACTTCCTATAAACACTGTATTTAGAGCAATAAGAAAGCAAATAACAACGTTCCTCTTACATACTCAGCATTAAATTATCTTTCACAAAGCAAAAGGCATTTTTTTAAACCGATAAAGCAGTATGTGCAGTTATAAGAAGTATAGAACTCCCACATCTTGGCCTTTACATTCTTCTTCTTAAAAGAACGCAGCATTTATGAGCCCCATAATGACTATTTTAAATCCCTGAATCACATTGCAATAGAAAAACACTGTATAGCACAATGTATAATGGCATATTTAAATACAGCTCCAAATCCCATGCTTCTATAATCTATATTAAGTTGTGAGCAAATAAAGACATTTCTACCTTGATCATTTCTTAAGCAAAGGTTAACCAGAAAGGCAAGCCTTAGGAAGAAATAGAATACATACCATGATGTAGTCTCTTTCGTTAGAAAAGGCAAGAAAAACAGATTTAAATTAAGACTTGGTGTATAAAAGCCGAAAGCATAGAATTTGTATCCACATAATGAACTGATGTCTCCTCTAAAGACGTCAGATTGCTGTTCAGCTAAACTATCTAAAAATACCTCCTTGCAAACACACACACGAAATGACTACAAAGACAGGTCTTACTAAGCAGCTCGACTTGCACAAAATCACTTAATAAGTGGGAAAAAATTGAAGTACTTAGGGAAAAAATAATACAAATTTTTCATATCAATTATGGTCTTTTATGAGCTATTTTGCAAACCAGTACCAATGTGTAAAGAGTAGTTAATAAAGGATCTTAAAGCAAATCGTAATTAATCTAAGATGTCCAACAGAAAATCATGTTCTACGAAGTTAAAATCAAATAAATAAGTCTCTGAATCACCATCAACATTCTATTTAAAAATCAAGAAAAGGAAAACATCCTAGCTGAAAAAGCAGGAGTCGAATTCATGGATGCCACCGTGTGTCAGGCCATGTGCCAGATATGTAATTCCTGCAAAACCTATGAAGTATGCATCATTAACAGCACTTGACAGATCAGGAAAAATGGTTCTGAACATTGAAGCAATCTGCCTACTGTCACACAGATACAGAGAAGAGTTGGGTTCCAACCCACATAGGAATGACTCTAGAGCATTACAATCTAACAACAATAACTGGCATTCACATAAGCTTTACAGTGTGCAAAAAGATTCGGATGACATGAACTCTAGTTTTCTCATTTAAACCTCAAGTTTTCATCTAAAGAATGAGAAGCAGAATCCCATTTTGCTCCTAATATTGTTAGATGACTAAAGAAAATCACACACACACACACACACACACACACACACACACACACACACACACACACACACACATACAGAGTACTTAGTAAAATAATTGTAATTATTACTGTAACTATTAATAATTCTTTTTTCTTTTTTTTTTTTTGAAACAAAGTTTCACTCTTGTTGCCCAGGCTAGAGTGCAATGGCCCAATCTCAGCTCATTGCAACCTCTACCTGCTGGGTGCAAGTGATTCTCCTGCCCCAGCCTCCCGAGTAGCAGGGGTTACAGGTGCACACCACCGTGCCCAGCTAATGTTTGATATTTTAAGTAGAGAAGGGGTTTCACCACGTTGGCCAGGGTGGCCTTGAACTCCTGAATCTTCAGGTGATCCACCCGCCTCAGCCTCCCAAAAGTGCTGGGATTACAAGCGTGAGCCACCATGCCCAGCCAATAATTTTCAAAATAATATTGTGAGGTAGACCAGTATGACAATCATGACCTCCATTTTGAAGGGAGAAATCAGTAACTTTAAGAAGTTAAATGACAGCCAGATGTGGTGGCTCACGCCTGTAATCCCAGCATTTTGGGAGGCCAAGGCGGGCGGATCATGAGGTCAAAAGATCGAGACCATCCTGGCCAACATGGTGAAACTCCGTCTCTACTAAAAATACAAAAATTAGCTGCGTGTGATGGTGCATGCCTGTAGGCCCAGCTACTCAGGAGGCTGAGGAAGGAGAATCGCTTGAACCCGGGAGGCAGAGGTAGAGGTTGCGGTGAGCCGAGATGGCGCCATTGCACTCTAGCCTGGAGACAGAGCGAGACTCCATGTCAAAAAAAAAAAAAAAAAAAAAAAAAAAAGAAGAAGTAGTTAAATTACTTGTCTAAGCATTGTGCAGCTAGCTAACATCAGAACAAGAACTCAAATCAAGGTCTCTGGTAAATAAATTACTTTATTGTTTTACTACACAAAAAAACCTAGTTGGAATAGTTCCTTCCTATTGCTGTGTAGAGGTCCACAGTTGAAAAAATTAAGACTTTTGTTTTAAATATGCTTACTAAAATGCTTGAAGATAATATGCAATGAGTACCATTAATAAGTTTTGCTACACTATGTATGATGCTTCAACATAGATCCAGTTTGTTCTCAGGCTCAGGGTTAACAATTCAAAGTCACTCATTAACTTTATTATAAACAAACTGATGACAATATCTTTTTCCACAGCAGCTCTGGATGACACTTTAAGGAGGGAACAATACAGAGAAAGGAGTAATATATATACACGTGGCTAATAAAGCCAGCACGTGACATGAACTCCTTCAAGGATGTGCTCTTGTCCTACCTAGTCTAACACCACAGCCATCATCATCAGACATACACTCTTTTCAGAGAGTAGGGACTGAATACAGTGCCATTAGCAGTGCCAAGGAAGAAGAATCCATAATCAGTGGATTTCAGGGCACTCTGTTGTGGCCAGGTGAAAATATATCCTAATACAGTTTTCTAAAAGGTCTAATTATATTTCACAGTCAAAACCGTAATAAAGATAAACCTAATTATTATTTGTTTATATGTATTTTAAATGGCTAAGACTATGTTGCTAAGTCAGTCTGGCTGAGAAAACTCTTTCATCTGGCTATATACTAAAATTAGCTCCCTATAGATTACTTATCTAACTAGAAACAAATTAAGAGAGCAATTATATCACCCAAATAGTAAGTCAAAGCAGGATTATTTTCTAAATCCAAGTCTAAAAAAGGATAACATGAAAGACCTCTGGCAAACCATATGGATGGGAAATTTCAGATAAGCGTGGTGACCTGCTCCTAAAAGGTTAAATTAACAAGAGAAAATGTGCATATAGGCCAGGTGCAGTGGCTCACACCTGTAATCCCAGCAGTTTGGGAGGCCAAGGCGGGCAGATCACTTGAGCTTAGGAGTTAAGAGAGCAGCCTGGCCAACATGATGAAACCCTGTCTCTACCAAAAATTCCACAAAAATTAGCTGGGTGTGGGTGTGGTGACACGCACCTGTAATCCCAGCTACTCGGGAGGCTGAGGTGGAAGAATCACAGGAACCCAGGAGGCGGAGGTTGCAGTGAGCTGAGATCACACCACTGCACTCCAGCCTGTCCAGCCTGGCTGACAGAGTAAGACCCTGTCTTAAAAAAAAAAAAAAAAAAAAAAAAAAGAGTAGTTCTTCAAAACAAAATTGTATTCTTGCAATTCTGGCTAAGACTGAGGAACAATAAAATACTCTGGTTTTATTTCTATCAGGATCAAGGTAAAGTTACTCTACATTTTATGTCAGGGATGGTAGCAGTTATGACACGGCACTTATGAAATCCCTTTGAAATCTATTTGAAAGAAAATCACCTCTAAATGTTGAGGGAGGAATAAACTGTTCGTGGACTTTCTGATAAGAATTATAATCCACAGGACACACTGAAAACAAAAGGAACTGTCTATCCTTTAACCTATGTACAAAGGACAGGTATTTCACGTAGCTTCCCCAAATAGACCTGTGTGTGCACATGCATCTGCACATACAAGAAAATCCTGCCAATGGCTCCACCAGGCATTAGCCTGTGACTTCGAGAAAGTTACTTTATCTCTATGTCCCGATTTCTTTAGTATGTGGAGGCAGCACTCTCACATTATTGTGAGGATTCAATGAGATAATAAATGAAGAGTTTCAAACATTGCCTAGAACAAAGGGAGCCTTCCATTTTAACTAATGATATCATTACTGTTGCTTTTTCACTCTAATAACAAACTAGTAAAAAGAAGGTTGCTGCTGATATGGAACGGTAGGCGATGGAAAAGGCAAACCAACTTAAGGACAGTCACCTAAAGGAAAGGGAAACATCAAGTGTACTTGTAAAAGACAAGTGTACTGTCTCTGCCTCACGTGTGTAACAGGTTTAATTTTCCTTACCTCCTGGATAGTGTGGATAAAATCTTCCTACAAAAATGTAAGACTTGTATTTATGGGTTGTGTATTATTCTAAGCACTTTATAGGTTTTACCTCATTTAATCTTCACACAACCATATTACCTCCATTTTACAAATGAAGATTCCATGTTAAAGGGCCATACAGCCAGGGTCATACAGCGAATGAGTGGGGAAGCCAGATTATATATCCAAGTTACTGATTCTAGAATTTTCTGACCACAATGCTACAGCTCTTACTAATCCCTTCTCTTAACATAACTTTGTTCACAAAGGTCACAACTGGCCAGATTACTGTTTTCGTAATCACATGTGCAAACTATTTCCTAACGTGGGCTATTTTTATAGATGGGTTACTAGCAGCAGTTTCACTTCTAAGTCAGATTCCCCCCTTCCATCCACTGCTAAATTTCGAGAGCTCCTGTGGAACCCTGAGTAGTTATTTCAATATATTTAAGTACTCAGGTTCTTTAGGGGTAGGAATGATAACATTATATAAATTACAAGAGTAGAGTATTTAAAGCAAAGTGGGAGCAGGTCATCTTCAATCCCACTCTATCCTGGATTTTTTCAAACCCTGTGTTCCAGGACTTCCAGATGACTCTGATGCACAGTTCAAATTTTCCAAAACTCCATCTGCCTGAAATGCCTTTATTCACCATGTTCATATGCATTCACCTGGTGGGCCCCAGCTACCCCCTGCACACTCCTCAGTCAGCCCCCATACATAACAGTGGGTACACATGTCAGCAGATCCCTCATCTCCTACTATCATTCTGTGAGCAACTCTAAGATAGGGGACGTCTTATTCACAATCAAATAACCAAGACAAGTGAATGATGACACTGAATTTTCCTTAACAAGTGAATCTGCTGTAAGGAACCTGGGAAGGTTAACAGCATATCCAGTTGTACTATCTGCACATTACTATTAATGTAATACACAGATGTTATTATTGAATATATTAAACATAAACATTAAATATGTTAATGGCTAATACCACATTTCGTGGATTCTAAAAGTTTATTTCATTTCAACATCTTTGAAATTAAGATCCAATTAATAATCAATGAAAACAAAGTACTGGGTCATTTAAAGTAAGGTGAGTCAAGCAGTGACATTTTCATGGAAACACATATACAGTCAAATTTTAAAGGAAAATAACATCAAGGAATTCTTGATCCTTTCATCTGCTGACATCATAAAGTTAGCAGTGAGCAGACTGTGCCCAGATCAACAGAGATAGCTTGATTCTACTAGTCACCCTAAAAGACCATACCCATGAACGTTAACACCACACTGGTACCCTGGCCACACCAAACAATTTCATTTCACTATATTCAATGGCTAATGGTTTTCTAATTATTATATGTATCCACAGATGAGACCAAAATTCCTTGAGTTGACATTCAACGGCTTCTGCAAACTGACCCCTCTCATCAACCCAGCTTTCCTCCAACTGCCCTAGCATCTCAGCCAAGTTGATCCACTCACTGCTCCTTGATGGCACATGAACCTTTCTGATTCAAGGTTTTAGCTTGTTCCTTCCGCTTTGCAAACGTTCTTCCCATTTCCTTTTTTCTTCCCATCTTGCTTATGTCCTACCCTTTACTGGTAAAATTTGAGTCTTATTTGCTTCTTTGGGGACAACTCAATTACGGGTGACAGTCTTGCCTGTGCATTCCTATATATTTTTTGTCCGTTCACCCAGTATTTAAATATATGTTACTCCAACTAGATGGAAAATTTTCAAACCACAGTTTCTAATCTTTTACAGAACTCTGAAGAAAACCCACAAGAAAACATTCAGAATGTTGTTTCCTTATTAATACTCTCTTCTTACAAAGCAAATAAGCATAACATACAATTTCAAAACATAATGGAACTGCTCAGATGACAAAAGAACAACAGTAATGTAAATGTAAATGTTTTGTAATTTTTTTCTCTCTGTTCATTTTCTGCAGAGTGCTTCTGCACTAGTCAGTGGCTGTTCTTATATAAAAATGTACTTATTTTAACCTATATGTTTTTAATATCAATATAGATTTACTTCTTTTCTAATATCCAGCAAGTACTCGAAATGTTAATTTTTAACGTTTTATTTAGCTGACACTGAAGACACTTTCATTAAGAAGTAAAATCTGTATTTTCCTCTTCTTTTGAAAGATAGTCCCTGACTAGTCTTGCTCTAAGAAACAGCTACGACATTTAAAGTTATCCCTATTTCTTTTTCTAGGGAAAAAAAAGAACTTCGTAATATCACTTCTAATGATCTTTTGTGAGGTTGTTCAACAGACATGCTTTAATTCTTATTTATATCAGGTTGTTAATTTTTTTCAGAGGGGAAATAGGGATAATGAAGGGTAAAGAAATCTGGGAATATGCCCAACTAAAATGAACACATTAAAAGATTTTAGTGGCCGGGCGCGGTGGCTCACGCCTGTAATCCCAGCACTTTGGGAGGCCGAGACGGGCGGATCACGAGGTCAGGAGATCGAGACCATCCTGGCTAACACGGTGAAACCCCGTCTCTACTAAAAAAAAAAATACAAAAAACTAGCCGGGCGAGGTGGCGGGCGCCTATAGTCCCAGCTACTCGGGAGGCTGAGGCAGGAGAATGGCGTGAACCCGGGAGGCGGAGCTTGCAGTGAGCTGAGATCCGGCCACCGCACTCCAGCCTGGGTGACAGAGCGAGACTCCGTCTCAAAAAAAAAAAAAAGATTTTAGTGATAAAAGGCTCACTATATACAGTGCAAAGGGAGAAGAAATGTCACCTGTGTTTATACTTTCTTTAGCTGCTATTTCAAATTTTATTTGTTATAACAAGACACAGACCAAGCTGCTGCCTAAATAACTGTAACAAATAAAAACAATCTGTGAAAATTAGGTTAGCTATTCAAAGTATGCCTTCTTCTACATAAAATTGTTTTAAGTTATTTTTACATTTAGGTAAATGTTATCCCTAAAATACTATGATTTTGACATTTGACTATTTCAACAAATGATACTCATTTCAACAGGAAATAGTCCTATGCATCCATATCTTTAAGTTGCCATTTAAAATGAACAAAAGTATACCTTCAAGAAAACAAGTAAGTGTAAAATTTATTAGTCATAACGAAAAAGCTAACTTCATCCTTCACATTCTTAGTCACTGGAAACCTGGGGCATAAATTTACTCATTGCTCATTTTTGCTAAACTTTCCGCAACCCCCACCAACCCAGCCACTATAGGCCCAGTGACTAAAGAATCATTCTAAATCTTTACTGACAAGGAACTCAAGGCAATCTCCTTTTTTTTTTGAGACGGAGTCTTGCTCTGTAGCCCAGGCTGGAGTGCAGTGGCCGGATCTCAGCTCACTGCAAGCTCCGCCTCCGGGGTTCACGCCATTCTCCTGCCTCAGCCTCCCGAGTAGCTGGGACTACAGGCGCCGCCACCTCGCCCGGCTAGTTTTTTTTTTTTTTTTTTGTATTTTTTTAGTAGAGACGGGGTTTCACCATGTTAGCCAGGATGGTCTCCATCTCCTGACCTTGTGATCCGCCCGTCTCGGCCTCCCAAAGTGCCGGGATTACAGGCTTGAGCCACCGCGCCCGGCCGGCAATCTCCTTTTCCACTACTATTAAAGATACTATAATATGAAGTACTTAAGGTTTAAGTATTAAAATTACTGTAGTACTTTTAGTAGTCCTTCTCAGTTCCATAGTACCCATAAAAATTATATGGCAGAATTCTCCCATTTAAGTCCAAATATTTCTTAATTACTGAGAAAAATAAACAAGAGTGCTCCCACTTAATAAAAATACTTCAGAATGCAAAAGTGGGTTACCCATTTTTTTCCCCTAAGAGAGGGAATGAAAAAATTACAACTCTTCACTTTTTCACATTTCATGTTTTATTGTCTTCATCATGAAAAGTGTGATGTTCTTTTTTGCCACTTTTATTAAATTTTTGCCACTTTTATTAAATTTTTGCCCACTGAAAATACCCTATAATAAGATGACTCCATTGTAATCTGTATTTTCAACTCTATTAGAGAAGAGTAAGAAAATAAAACATCTATGACAAGAGATAGAACATATATTCTCAAAATTCAATTTTTACTAATAAAGTAAGCAAATCTTAATTCTAGTTTTTTTCTACACACCAAAATTAAAAATGAGAGTATGGATTAATTATATTTACACATACACATACTTACATATGAAATAAGTACACGTATATAGATATATCAATAAAGGGGAAAGGAGGGTATGTTTCATTTAATCATCAAACCAAGTCAATATTGCAAACCAGTAATGTATCTCTCTAGAGTTCATTGAAGAAGAATATAACTTTGATAACTGTAAAGAAATTTTTCAGGCTGTCACTTTATTAATAAACGTAAGGCTAACTCATGCCTAAGATGTCTCCGAAAACAGCCTTCATGATGAATATCCAGTGTAAGTTGGAAAAGAGAATTTGGTCTATTGATGTGGAATGAAGAGATCTGAAGCATATGGGGCATATTTATATAGTGACTTCAGAGTACAAAAGAAATATAGATAGTGGATGATTGATATGATGTATCATAGACTGCAATTATAATAAGATTCTTATATATCATACACACACACACACAAGCGAAAGAGAGAAAAACACAACAAAACTACATACAAGGCCTATGTTAGAGGTTCAATTAAGAAGAAGAAATGGCAGAGGGTGACAAGTGATTAACTCTTTATGGCATGGGTGTTTCTGTACCAATAGGAAAGACAGTGAGTGGCAGGGACCATTGGTGAGCTTAAGAGAACTTCTTGTGTGATGCAATATGTTGCATTTTTAAAGTCTGCTCTGTTACATCATGTCTTTAAAGTAGCTTTAAGGTAGCAAATTTATATCTACATTCCCTAATATATCTTTTCTATTGGTTTCTTAATCTATGTTCCAAAAACCAGACACTATTCCATTTAGCCCATTCTGTGTAATACCTAAGACAATACTAATAGCATTGGCATCTTAATACTATATGGAAATAATCACAAGCATGTGTCATGTCTATAAAGACCACTTCTTAAGGATGAAGAAAAAGTAGGTCAGAGAGAACAAAGATCTCAGAACAAGGATATTAATAGAGACCTTAAAGACACATTTACAAACTTTCATTTAAACTACAAACACACTACACACACACACGTGTATATTTTTATACATGCTCACATGGTTATATCTGTATGTAGCTATACTTAGACACTCATTTTATTTTTAAAATATTTTTCAAAAAAGCTTATAAGCAAACTATATTTGAATAAAATATATAATGATAAAAGTTATTTGATCTAAATTGAAAAGGCTTTCAAAAGTTTATAAAGAGTATTACAGACATGACAGTAATAAGTTAGTTTTTCTAAAATGAGGGATATAAAGTAAGCATTAAAAAGTACTTCATTAAGGATTGAAAGTAACTGTAAAATAATTTTACCTTTATTGTTAAACAAAAGAAAATGAAGAAAACTTCAGCATTCATCTGGAGGAATTCTTAACAGATTACCTGAATAAATTAGGAGTTTGGTCAAACCTCTGGAGGCAGATTAAAGAAATGTCAGGGCTGGGTGCAGTGGCTCAGCCTGTAATCCAGCACTTTGAGAGGCCAAGGCAGGCACATCACCTGAGGTCAGGAGTTCAAGACCAGCCTGGCCAACATGGCGAAACTCCGCCTCTACTAAAAATACAAAAATTAGCTGGGCGTGGTGGCGGGCGCCTGTAATCCCAGCTACTTGGGAGACTGAGGGGGAGGAATGCTTGAACCCGGGAGACGGAGGTAGCAGTGAGCCAAGACTGCGTCACTGCACTTCAGCCCAGGCGACAGAGCGAGACTCCATCTCAAAAAATGAAGAGAAGAGAAGAGAAGAGAAGAGAAGAGAAGAGAAGAGAAGAGACGAGAAGAGACGAGAAGAGAAATGTCAGGTTATGTTTAAGGAATACTTATACCTATGAGACCAAACTTACAGAGCATTTACTTTGGTGCATTTTATATAATATTTAAAATGAGAAAGAAAGAAATAAACTGATTACTGATCTTACTAGGGTTAAATGGTTAAAGGAGAATAACTGAATTCCTAATGATACATTTTGAGCATTTGCTTTTTCTTAAGTTCATCATTCTTTTTCACTAACCTAAATTGATTTTATTTTCAGATAGATTTTTTAATGAATTATTACTAAAAATATTTAAAAGCAAAGATACGAAGTATACTTATTTTGACTAAAAGTAAAGATCTTACTTTAATATGTCCTCTGTGACATAACTGGATACACAGTGATACCACTGGAAAAAGCATCGTCTTACCCATATAAGCAGAGCATGCAATGTCTTGGCAAGTTTCTAAATACATTTCTTCACTTCTAATGGGGGTAAAAAGATCTATTATTTGTTGCCAGGGTTTCTTGGCCCAAATCCAAGGCAAGACGACCTTGTCCTTGAATGAAACAACAGGATATGCTTCCTCTCAATCCCCTCTGCTAGCAAGCACAGTGGAAAATCATGCCAAGAGATAAGTTTATTTCATCTCAGGAAATATATCTGTTATAATAGACAAAATAAAGATCAGATAATGAAGAGGTGGAGTCTCACCCAGAAGAGGTGTACTCTAGCCTCTATAATTAGTCCTGGTGCTTTTTTCCTACACTGCTAAGGAAAATCCATCAATCAAAATATACTAAAGAAACATTCTACCCAATGTTTACAGACAAGGTCAAACTGTCATGGTAATATAACTCATTTTTTGTTAATTGAGTTCTCTTAAATCTGTTCCAGTTGAAAGACAGGAAGGAGAGGTGAAGAAAGAGGTTACACTCCTTTGCTGCATCTTCAAAATAGTCATTAATTTATCTGGTATTCTAACATCCTCCACTCCATCACCTGTACTGACCTACTTCTCTCTGACACAAAACTCCAACAGTGATGATTTCATTGTTTTTCCTCAGAACCCTCATATTCTTCTCCATCTTCCTACCTTGGGCCCTCACATGTTATTGTTCCAGCCTGAAAAATCCTTCTCTATACTGTACTCTTAACAGCTGATAAACAGTTTTAAATTCCAGCCATACCGTTTGAACACATGGAATTCATTCCAGATGTAATCTGTCATCTAACTGTAAAGACCAAACAAATTTATAAGCATCAATTAGAAGAACTAATAAAATTAAGCACTGCATATTAAGTGATCCTGATTCCTTATTAACATAGAGATAAATATGAAGCGATAAGGACCAAGTCAAAGTCAAGCCATGAACACAGCAAGCTGAGAAATGAGAAAAAAAAATGAACCTGGAGTGTTTCTCATCAGGCCAGCTTGTCCTAAAATAAAAGAGCCCAATCTTATACGTTTATAAGGGAACAAATGTAGATTATAGAGGGTCTTAAGTGACCAATAGGAATTTAGAAAATATGGTTAAGTTATATCCTTCTTGGTTAAGGGGCTTCTGAATGATGAAAATGATACTTATGGCTACAGATGAGTCATGGGCGGTATGGACTTAAGGGAGGTGATCATGAATTGAAGTCAGGCTCCACCGTATGCAGGGTTCACTGGGGCAGAAACAGGCGAGACGCAATGGCAAGGTTCAGGACTTCTAGTAGAACACAAGTGGCCACGGTCAGGCACTCAGAAGTTACAAAGGGAATAGGCAGAGGAAGTTGAGACATTGAGCATATGTTTAAAGAGTTAAGCAGCAAAAAGGAAATGTACACGGTAGGGCCAAACACAGAAAAGCAGAAGGAAGAAAGGAACTGGGCTAAATGGCAACTATTCCTGACCATCTCAACTCAAGTCTCAACATGATTTCAAAATGGATAGATGTACGATTGACTCAGCCAAGCAATGAAAGTTTTGTAAAATGATTTTGATCATGATATTCTTTCTGCTTGGAATGTCACATATGCCAGGAAAAAGACAGCTGCAGGAAAAAAAGCACTTTTTCAAGTTGTATATTCCACTGGTTAATACTAGCTCTCATAATTATGCAGTCTACACACCGGAAGTAGACTAAATTTGGTCACACAGGGATAAGTAGTGTAAGTCTGTGGTTAAGGCAATGGCTATAAAATCAGACAAACCTGGGTACCAATGATGGCTCCACCACTTACTAGTAATATGCTCCTGAGAAAACTCTTTTTAATCTCAGTTTTTTCATATGTAAAAAGGTAATACTGTTTCTTAAGAATTGAGATAATATGTAATATAGTGTCTGCTATGCAGTACATTACTCTATAAATTACAGCTACTGCAATTTATTCCCATATTTAAGTAGGGCACTTTCTTATGTGTACTACCATTTTTATTATTATTTAATCATGACTTGGGCTGTGATTTAAGTATAGCACACTATATAAATCAATTTCTACAAAAATGTAAAATTCAAAAACATGTTATCAGTTTGATAGCATCAAATTAATTTATTTTAAAACTTTTTTTTAATTTACAGAGTTTCTAATCCATCCTACATTGTGGAATTTTCAAAGGCATCTGAGCTGGACAAAATGGGGAGAGAAGAGCTCCACTTTAAAAATCAAAACAGTTGGTAAATTGAGTAAAGATACTTTTAATGCTAACATTTTCCCTAACTTAATGAGCCTATAAAACTTTTCTTCATCTACCATCTATTAACAGTCTATCCAACTAACGGTCCACAGTAGTCTTTAGAAAAACGCAGTCTCATAATACAGTTCTGAAATGTTAGAAATCTCCTCTTATTTTAAAAAGAAATCACAAGATTTTTACATTTTTATATTCACAAAATCATGAGATTCCTCTGAAGACTAACAGAAAAGCACCACATGACTATAAAAATACAGCCCAGTGCTGGGTGCATTTCTGGTGACATGTGGGTATTCATCCTAGTATTATCAATCAACCACATAACATGGAATTGGGGGGAGGTGTGATAAAATATGTAAAATTTACTAGTTAAAAAGGTTGAGACTTTATTCATCCAAAAGTTTAAAGAGAAACTCAATGGTATTTATCGTACGTCTATTATGTGCCAGCAACTAAGGTATGCATCGAATGAGAGACAACAAATAAAGAATAAAAGCCCATGAGATCTGAAAGGTTCTGATAAAGTGCAATAACTGAGCTTACTACTTATACCTTGTCATAGCTAAAAAATGCCTCCACCCCAAATTTAATGGTTTTTGTTTTCTAGTACTGCACTACCTGCTGCAGTCAAAGAAGCCAAGCCATTTAAAAGTCCACAAACTTTTTGAAGAAGCAAAAACAGAAGTATTTGTGAATTTAATAAATTCTATTCATTTGAAATTAGCTCTGACACCATAAAACCTCATAGGATGAAAAAGGGGCCATCTCACTCATTTTTGCCCAACAACTACATTGAGTCATTTATTGAGAGCCTGAGTAATTATTTTCTTATTCAACTCCTCACACACAATTAAAATTTTAAAGGTCTGATTATTACATAGCAAGCTCAACAGAATCAAAGGACTAGTCAACTATGATACAGCAAGATCTTGATATCCTAAGCTGCATGTGGCATCTTGAGATGGCAAATTCTAGTATTTTAAGTTCTAACCAAAGTATCATGGGCAATACCACTCACATATTTTCTATAAATTGCTTGATCCAAAGTTATTTTATTGCTAGTGTTACTTTAGTCTAGTATCTCTCTAAATTGTAGCAAAATATAGGCACTTGTCAGGAAACAAACAGGTTTACAGAATAAGATCAGGGACTGTAGTTCAGGCACTACTAGGTAGTATCTGTCCCAACTGGCCTTTTCATGAATGTAGTAATATGTTTTCCTCCTCCTGGCAGTAAATGGTTTTAACAACTTTCTTTTCTTTTTTTAAATAGAGATGAATTTCACTATGCTGCCCACAGTAGTCTCAAACTTCTGGCCTCAAGCAATCCTACCACCTCTGCCTCTCAAAGTGCTCGGATTATAGGTGTGAGCCACCACGCCCAGCCAACAATTTTCTTTGTTCATTAAATTTATATTATTATTCATTTAAATACCCCCCCACACAAACACACACACATACTTTAAGAAAAGACATATGAAACAGTTAAGTAAAAAGCCTGGGGTTTAACTTTTATTTCTAAGGTTCCTCAAGTATAGCTTAACTAACACTCTTACTTTTACCTGGAAAATCATGACTACAGACGAGTTTAATTTCAAAGGCCCTGTTAAGAAAATCAAACTACAATGGAACTTCTCTACAACACCCTTTACTACTAGTGAAATTAAGTTTAGGGCTGGTCTTTCTCTGGATCTGATCCAAAGAGAGTTAATTAGTGAAGTACCACGAGGACCTCACGGTAAGGGGCTGGGCTCTCGGCGCAGCGTCATAACATGCTTCCCACACAGCCGCTGCCTTAAGCGCAGCTTGCATGGCTCATTCCTGAGGTGAGACAGTGCGCAAAGAATCACTTCGTCTAAGAACACCTCTTGGATTTAGTTGGTAATTTTGTTCATAATGATGAACAAAACCAAATTATACTCATGAACCTAAGCCTCTAAATACTCTACATTCATGGCCTCCTATCTATAAACTTACAAAGCCTCAGCGACTTATGTCCACTTTTGAAGTTTACCATCTTATCTTCTTTAGAATACATGAAAGACAATTCCTACACTTTAACAACCTGCTAGATGCTAGGATGTAGAAGAAGGCATTTCAAAAATACTTAGACTACTATACAAGCTGCCTAAATTCATGCATTTTCATTTTGAGGATTGAATATATTTATGTATGTATCAATCAGGTGAATTTGTGTGATGCCAGAAAACTCCCAGTATGGTGATATAAAAGTAGCACTGTGAGAACTCACATTCCTGAAACAGGAGGCTCTGACTTGCTGTTAGGCATAGAAAAGTCTTTCTCGGTAGCTGCCCATGGGATTTCAGCTTGACAAACACATAGCTGACTCATGGGATCAATTATAAAGAAGCAGTAATTTTTTGTGGCATTAAAAAAAATCTGTGTTTTCATAAGTGATGAATACATGTTAAGAAGTCAGATAAATCCCACTGATCGCTTTATTACCAAATCAATAACCAAAGCTCTCCCTCCTACACTCAAACCTACATGTGAATTCCTCACTATAGATTCCTGTTCTCAATAACCTTTCTGATGATTTCTCATTAATTTCAACTACAAAAACATTTTTTTGAAAACTATTCAAGTATTAAGTCGAAGCTGAACTGTCACGCTTTAGTTTCTGAATATAAAAATCAGCTGCCCAATATTTCTCAGTATTAGTGATTTTGCTTTAAATAAATTGCTGGTCTTGCTTCAAATTTTTAAAAATTACAACATTGGAGGAACAAGGCAGTTTTAATGTACCCTCCCCTCCTCCAAGCAGACTATTATACCTTCTACAAAAACTGTTTTCCCTCAAGAGAAAGAGCAACATTCCCATTTTAAAGCAGTTCTCTATGACGTGCTATCAAAGCACAAGCGGCATTTGCGATACTTACTGAGTGTTTCTCCTGCTGGCCCATAACTCCATGGTTAGCTGGGATTGCTAGTGGTTTCATAATGAAGAAACATATGCTGAACTGAATTTACACATCATGTACCAATCTCTCACGATGGCAAGTCACCCTCTACAGCATTAAATTAAAAGAAAAAGGAAAGAAAAAAAAAAAAAGAGGGAGGAGGGAAAACCAAGCTGCAGCTTAAAGTGTCACTACTGGTAAGCTTAAAAACCCTTCACACTTGTAGACCAGAAAAGGAATCCGAACAACAGTGTTCGTCTCCATTTTTATAACATTGAAACTCTAACCACCCTAGGCTATGACAAGACCGAGAAAACCTCATACAGCTCTCAGTCTTCCAAGAGAACAAGATCATTTCTGAGATTGAAGAACAAGAGGCAAAAGAAAAGGAGAGGAAAAAAAAAAAAAAGAAAAAAGCTAAAATGGCTGACTGCACACAGACTCCCCTCAAAAAGGCTTAACACAGAATTATATTAGTCAGGGTGGTATAAGAACCAGGCTCTAGCATTCAGCCAAGCATTGTTAATACCCTTGTTTCATCTGCAATCACACATACAGAACCCTCCAACCAAGAGAAAAAAAAAGAAAATGAAAGAAAGAAAAAAATCAGGGCAGAGCGTGTGAATCGGGAACTCCTCCCTAGCTGCTAATGATGCTGACAGAGTGGTGACCAGTGATCTCTGTCCCACTCCACTAACCAAGTTTGCACAATTAATCTTAGCAGCATGACACTGATGGACATTTAATTTAATGATGTCTGTCCCTCACACTCAACACAAGCATGCCTGCTAGCAAGAGAGCCACTAACAGAAACACAGCACATGCACACACACAATCTCAAAAATCATGAGTCTGAATGCAATACACCAATATAATTACATTATTGTGCTTACTTTGGAGGACCATGGCTGCAGGCAGTTGGCATAGCAACGCACAAGGAAAGCCATTTCCTGGATAGAAAGCTTCCTTTTCTAAATAAAAAATTCCTCTTAGGAAACAAACGGCATTGCTGCTTCCTGCAGAAAGCAAGACACTGTAGTCTGTCTCTTAACCTGCAAGGCTCACACTCAATGCAGTTCTAGTGATGTAAGTGGATTTCTCTCTCACCCTCCCTCTCCCTATATACACTGAAATATTCAGCTCAAATGGTACACACATTCCTTAAGACTCGCCCCCTCCTCTACTTAACCATTTCACTCATTAAGGTAGCAATGGACAATTCAGATAAAGTAACAAGCTCTTGCCTGTATTCTATCAGCAGCTGTAGGTTAAGCAAGTCTCAGAGGGATGGAATCCATTGATTGCTGACTCCAAATAATATCACTGAAGACAGGGTGGGAAAACGGAGCAAGGACTTACTTGAACAGCTTTGAACTAAAATATGATTTTTTTTCACCAAGGTGAAGATAAAGGAATCAATGTGACCTCTATCCCACCCTCAAATATCGCTGTGCTATAGTAAACAAATATCTATCAAAAATTTATAAAATGCACACTTGACAAGCATTGTATAAATTTAGACGATGTGATTTTCACAAACACCCACACACCCACACACACACACACACACACACAGATGCACATATTGCCTTGCAAATAATATAAAAAATTAACCTACCCAGGTTTTTTTAAAAACCAAACCAAACTTCAGAGGCAGAGAGTTGAAATAAAATGAGGATACATTATTCTATTACAAACTCTTAATTTCACGTAGGTATGTAGGTATTTGAAAGACTGCATTATATTTGACAAAGAATAAGGACATTTTAATTCTGAAACACTGGTCAGCTTTTCACAATCAGGTTTATCTATCAATGATGGCACATGTAAAGAAAATAGATACAGAAAATGTAGCATTTTTAATAACTGACTTTGGAATTGTCAGTGCTTGCTGACTTGTGTTTCTTGACTACTACCTAAGACTCTGCCCACCCTATTCTCTTTCCTTCTTTCTCCTTATATCTAAAGGCAACCATTCCCACCACATCACTCTTTTGGATCCTTCTCCAAACGTTACCCATTATTCTTTTTCTGCTATGTATGCTTAACCTCTGCCCCACAACCAGAGTCCTCCCTGCCAGCTTTTAAATGTGCAGGTCTCTCCCATCTCAAAAACAAAACAAAAACAGAAACATTCTCCAGACCCGGTATTTTCCTCTTCCTCCACTTCCCAGACAAATCTCTCAAGAATCTGTTTTGGTTTACACCATTCCTCATCCCATGGAATACTCACATGATGAACCACAGTGATCCTGTTACGCCATTTCTACATCTAATAGTTTCCTTAACATCTCTGTCCATGATCAATCCATCACAACATCTGTTTATTACATTCTCTAATTTTTCTCAAATTTAGATTTCTCTTTGTCTTTGCTGTTATCATCCCACTCCAATCATTATTTTTTGCCTTGAGAACTGTAAAAGTCTCCTTAATTAACTGTCTGGATTCTAACTCCATCCACCCAACCTATTTACAATACCACCTCCTGAAATCTTATAAAAACTAAAGCCTAATCATTTTGCCCTCATCCACTAAGCCCCCTTTACAAATGAAAACAAAACACTTCCATGGCTTCCCACTGCTCCTGGCATAAAGACCAAAACTCTTATCATGATCTGCAAGATTTATACATTTTCCAGATTTACACCCTGCTCACAGTCACTCTCTGCACTCCCAAGTTGCATGGGCGGCTCTTGCCTCCCTGATAGACAAAAGGGCCTTTGCACACGTTATTTCCTCTGCCTGAAACTTTCCTTCTTCCTTCCTTTCCTGACTGATGCCACCTCCACCCCCAAAAACATACTGGTGAAATACCCTCAGAAATCTCATGTTAGTGTTTATCCCTTCATGGAAGCACTTATTTACTACCATTGTAATTTTGCATGGAGTCCCAAGAGTATTTAAGCAGTTAGTGTCTGCTTCCTCCACTACACTCTCATCTCCACAATGGCTGGTGCCACATCTGTGTGTGGGCACTCCTGTGTTCGCCGCCCCAAGCACTGCAGGCACTCTCATTCTTGTTGAGTGAATGAACCTTCCACTGACTGGGAAAGGGCACTGGAAAGACCCTATTTAATCCTCTAGACTAGTTTCTGTCAAAATCCCAAATATTTTTCTATAATATTCATAACTAACAACTTAAAAGTAAACTTTTGCCAAAAGGTAGAAGCAACCCAAGTGTTCGACAGATGAATGTATGAATAATATTCATACAAATGTGGTATAGGCATTATTCAGCCTTCAAAAGGAATGAATTTCTATTACATGCTACACTACAGATAAAACTTGAAGACATCAAGCTAGAAATAAGCCAGTCACAAAAGGATAAATACTATATAATGCTCTACTCTAGATATCAGAGTAGTCAAATTCACATAGGTACAAAGTAGAATGGAGGTTGCCAGGTGCTGGGGGAAGGAGGGATTGGGGAGTTATTGTTCGATGGCATAGAGTTTTAGCTTGGGAAGATCAAAACAGTTCTGGAGATGGATGGTGGTAATGGTTGCAAAAACAATGGGAATGTATTTAATCCTATTGGCCTTTTACACTTAATAACACACAAAATTGTAAATTTTATTGTTACTTATATTTTATCACAATTAAAAAAAAGTAAATGGCAACTCAGGGATTAAATAATCAAGTTCTACACCTTCCATCTGGCCCGTGTCCCACAAAACACATATCCATGAGCCAAAAAATTCTTCTCAAGGTTATGTCAAATTACCCCCATGCTGATGGTGTCTGACTTTATATATGGAGGTTTCCAATTGCTTGCCTCTCTCTGGAAAAATGTGTGACTTCTCTCAAGATGGAAACTAACCTAATCGGGGAACCTGATAGATGAAGTAAAATCACACATCCTCAGGCACTGATGCTTTTCTGTGCTGAGACTTGGCGTGATCTCTCTCTCAGTCTGGCTCCACTCCTACAACCTACACATCTTAAAACTCATAATTGTAATACAGAAATTTCATTATCCACACTATCTTGTATGTTGAAACACAATTATGACAGGTTATAATATACCAAACACTGCTAAAGAAATAAAACATAAACAAAGGATTTAGGGGAAACCCATATTATAGATTTTATACAAAAAAGAATAAATCACACTTACCTTGACGTTCACTCTAATTTGGGTTATGTTTACCTCATTCCTTAACCATTACCAAGTAGCATTAACTAGATCCGGTTAAGAAAAAGAACCATGTAAGAACTTTCTACCCTGTCAATAACATCCAATGACTTCTAAATTATCAGTAACAACACTCCAAAAAAATGGAGATTATATAGTTCAGGAAACTACTTAATGCAAAGGCTTTCCATGCTATATTTAATACCATTATATTCTTTTTTTTCCACCTGAAGTATTCACTTTCTAATTACTATGAAATTGAGAAAAATGGTCTGTTCTCAGTAATGATTAATCATACTTAGAACATATACAGTGTTTAACCATAGATCTCAATGTGCTTTACAAACATTTAATTAAACTTCATCAAAACCCAAGAGAAACAAGAGAATAATGTACTTATCTTTCATAGAAAAATAAAGTGTATAAGATCATAGAGTTAGTAGCATAGAAGAATGCAAAATAGAATTCTAGGTTTAATACCACTTACTTCACTTAACAGTTAAATATTCCCTCTCACCGCTACCACGAAAAACTATAGAAGCTGGGGAAAACTTGTGGGTATAGCAGAAAGAAGTCATTCTTTGATACTAGAAAACAAGAAAGTTTACAAATCGGATTTATAGTCTTTCATCGTACCTCCCAAAAATGTCATTTTAAAATGCAATTTTCTATATAAGTACATGAAACTAATTACGCACGGAGCCAACGCAAAATAAAAGATGGTAGACATGGTCAGAAGTTTTACTTTCTTTTTTCCTAAAGCCAATACATCCCGCATTAATAGTGCAATTTCTTTTAGAAGAAAAGTTGATTATCTGATAAACTTTATATTTTAACTCAATCTTACATTTTCACATCATCTATTTCATCCTTGGGTTTACCTCACACAAGTCCTTGACACACCCCACCCAAAGCAGTCACAGAAGACACCTGGGCTAAAATTTCATTTTTCTACTTTCATAAAGTGAAATGGTACTTCTGGTTCATTATTAAAAATAATTTAATTATGAAATAAAATATGAAAGGAACCAATGCAATGGCTGACTCATAGGAAATGCTAGATGCTAACTAAACATCTAAGTGAATCTAAATACAGTCTTTAGAAACACAAGGAATCTGTTGAGCTCATGTTCAGTATCAGAAAAACCTAAATGAGAGTTCAAGAAAGATCACCAAGATTTACTCCACAGATACGTTCCAAGAAAATGTTTTTAAAAAAAGTTTCTGATAGCAAACTGTTTATGTAGCATCTGATTTGTAATTGAAAAATCATGTGGCAACTATCTATAAGAAGTATAAGAAAATTATGTGGCAACTATCTGTAAGAAACATTCACATGGAGCATGTTAGAAGGGCAAGATTAAAAGATGACATGAGATGGAGACATGCAGAAAAACAAAGAAGCCTGTAAGTCCATGAGAAATTCCCACGTGGGACTTTTAAAAATGCACTTACTTGAAAAATGGGCAGACCTTAACAGCAGATTTAACAAAGCTTACTTCATTTCCTAGAATCTCTTTTAAAAAGGCCAGACTTCACTTACAAACCTCTGCTCAAGGTTTCGGAGGTGGAGTCCTTCAACAGTGGTTGTGAATTGCTTCCATGCTTTTTCTAGGGGCGAGGCCCTAGAACAAGGCTCCCCACTTTAACATTTCACACAGCAACATGGCAAATGTAAAATATTATCTTTATTACTAATTTGACTGTAATATATTCCCTTGGGATTACTATGTTGCACGAGCACAATGATCTGTTAATTATCCCTCTGTTTTTATTTAAGAAAAACAGGAAATACTGCATCACAAACTGGGATTATAAGTTAGATGAGGGCAACCTCACAACACTTATCTGATATGGTCAACGACAGACTGGGCTTTATCCCTAGTACTTGACACACAGTAGTTCGCAGAATGAATCATAAGTGATTCCACTTCAACTTAGAAACTAACCTGTTAAATATTATTCCATACTTTTTAAGATGGGGAACCAGACACAGGATGGGTGAGTAATCATAAAAGATGTCTAATTTCTTTACTGACAAAATCTGGAGTTTTAAATAATTTGATAGGCAAAAAGAGTAGGCTAAAACCAGTAAATTTAAATTTAACAGGAATAAATATAAAGACCTACATGAATATTATCAAAATGTCACCTGTACAAGAAAAGGATAGGGGAGGGTCAGGCTTAAGGAACAATTCACAGGTGAGTGGGAGGTAGAAGGGGTTATCTATAAAACAGAGCAAGCCAAAGGCTCTCTCTGAGCCCATGTACAATACCCAAAACCTTAATATAATCTCAGGTTACATGATCAGACCTATGATGTCCAGAGCAAGGAAGACAGAAAATTCTACTGTTATCTGCACTGCAGGGTATTATAGGACCTATGCAAACAACAGCAAGCAGTAACTGGTTTAGGAAAGCTACAAAAAGCTGGTAATATTTAATACAGAAGAAGAGGATTAAAGGGTGGATCTTTATAAACATCTGAAACACAGTTATATAAAAATGGAATATTAATATTCACTTGTATTGCTTTAAAAGAGACCTAGAAACATGAACTAAAATTGTGGAGAGACAGATTACAGCTAACCATAATAGTTTCTTAATAATTAGCCCTTTCCTATAATAAACAATAACTGTTAGGATTTACTAAGTTCAAGAGTTTCTTAATAATTAACCTTTTCTGGCCGGGTGTAGTGACTCATGTCTGTAATCCCAGCACTTGGGGAGGCCGAGGTGGGCGGATCACGAGGTCAGGAGATCGAGACCATCCTGGCTAACACAGTGAAACCCCGTCTCTACTAAAAATACAAAAAAAATTAGCCAGGCATGGTGGTGGCACCTGTAGTCCCAGCTACTGGGGAAGCTGAGGCAGAATAGTGTGAACCCGGGAGGGAGAGCCTGCAGTGAGCCAAGATCACGCCCCTGCACTCCAGCCTGGGCAACAGAGTGACTGGGTCTCAAAAAAAAAAAAAAAAAAAAAAAAAAATTAACCTTTTCCTGGCTGCGGGCACAGTGGCTCATGCCTGTAATCCCAGCACAAAAAATTAGCTAGGCATGGTGGCGCATGCCTGTAATCCCGGCTACTTGAGAGGCTGAGGCAGGAGAATCACTTGAACCTGGGAGGTGGAGGTTGTGGTGAGCTGAGATCACCCCATTACACTCCAGCCTGGGCAACAAGAGTGAAACTCTGTCTCAAAAACTAATAATCATTAACCTTTTCCTATTTAAAATGATAACTGTTAGGATTTACTAAGTTCTTACTTTGTACCAGGCACTGGGATACAAGTTTGACACTCATTCTGTAAAGGAATACCTCTCAAATACCTGTGCTAATTGCAATTTAAAAATCTTAAAGGTAGAGGCTGAATGTTAGTGGTTATAGAAAAGAACTAAACTGCATTAAGTGGTTCAGCCAGAAAATTCTTACAATCCTTTCACACTCTTAAGGTAGTCTCATCTAACACGGCTGTCACCAAACACCAGCTGGTGGGAAAATGGGGTTAGAAGGGTGATATAATATAGAATCACACAAAAAAACCCACCACATTAATAGACATAGATCTGTTTTGGGATAAGACTTCCTTCATTCCAAGTAGCTCCTTCATTCCAAGATTTTTGTCTTTCTGTTTTGGCAGTGGGAGGGAGAGTATTAAAATGCCCCCTACTTTAAAAAAAAAAAAATTTAGGCTGGGCGCAGGGGCTCACACATGTAATCCCAGCACTCTGGGAGGCTGAAGCGGGTGAATTGTTTGAGCTTAGGAGTTCAAGACTACCATGGGCAACATGGTAAAACCTCATCTCTACAAAAAATTAGTCATTGTGGTGCACACCTGTAGTCCCAGCTACTCGTGAGGAGAATCACTTGAGCCTGGGAGGTCAAGGCTGCAGTGACCCGTGACTGCGCCACCACACTCTAGCCTGGGCGACTGAGTGAGACCCTGTCTCAAAAAATTAAAATAAATAAATAAATAAATAAATGATAATAAAAACAAACTATAGTGATAATTGGACGATAGTTAAGCAGTTTTCTTCTTAATGTCCTTACTTAAAAATTAAAAGTTGCCAAACTTAGAAATGGATTAGAGAAAGATGATTTTAAACAATAATTTGAATTATTCAGATTATATATAACTAGATAGTAAGTTTTACAGAAGTTTTTTAAAAACTCTTTGATTTACTTGTATTTTTTCAATATTCTTAAATATTGCCAAAACACTTCCAACATTTTCTGGTACACAAGAAGCAATTTTGAGTGGTATTTTTTTCACCTCTAAAAACTATGAGTAATTTTAGACAACTGTAAGTTATTTCAGTCCATTAAAGAGTCACACCTACAAAAGATCTTTCAGCAAGATTTTGGCTTTCCTTAGTATAATATTAGTGGGCCTAACTTTTAAAATATACTAGTTACATGGTCATCCCTTTGTTATGAAATGGTGCTACTTACTAGTAAAAATGTATCCTATTGGAATGAAGCTAGAAAAGCTAAAAAGAAAAAAAGATAGCTGTGCTTCATTAATGAGAGATACATGGTCAGAAAAGGAAAAACACTTAACTTGTAATAAAAAGACTGATTCATCAACCAAAGTCCGTAACTGCTGTAAATATAGCTCAGTCATCATTTCTGGATATTGGGCACTGGACATTCTATGCCCCAGTCTCTTTCTTCAAAAGGCACTTAAATGGTATACTTCTAAAGTCGTTAAATTATTTGATATATATCTCCTTTGGGCCATATTTTAAGTTTAAATAACATAAAAAGCAACATATGTTAAATTCATTTTTAAAAATGAGTAATTTCATAGATTGGGTGGGAAAGACCTATGTTTGGCTCTACGTCTAACATTTACTACCTGAGTGACCATGAATATTGAACATGTTACTTAACCTCTTTGGCCTGTGCATGCTTATCTACTGACAGGGAAATACAGAACTGTGGGCTAGTTTCATTGACAAAACATATGAGTAAACATCTAGCAGACTGGTGTATCATAAACCTTCAGTAAGTGTCAATTCTATCCTCTCTAAAATATTCTAAAAGGTCAGCTGCATTCAAGCCTCGGCCAACCCATTAATTAATGTTGTACAGTTGTCTGGGACTAAGATCCTTGTGCTGATATCCCTGTATAGACCTGTTAAAGCAGGAAGATCTATAATGCCACTCCTAGAAATACTAAATAACGCTAATTTTGCAAGTTTGATCCAAAGATATCAACATGATGTAACCACGGTATTGCTGAGACCTATATATTATCTGTTGTGTAAAGGACATACACGGTGGCATAAAGTTACTATCTGCTTTCAAAGACCTATTGAGTCTTCAGAAATTTAATGTTTAAGAAATACATTTTTATTTTTAAAAAATATAGTGTCTGGAAATATCAAAATATGCAAGTTTTCAAAATGGTTCAACAGTCTTTCTAAAAGAAAGCGACAGTGATTATAAATGGACGCATTAACTAATGGACTTTACTACCAGAAATAGAATTGTGCCTGCTCTTTTGTTGTAATCAAATACATTCCAGACAGGAAAAACTTCCAAATAAACTTGCCTGGAAAATAAATAAATATAGAAGACCATCTCAATATAGAAAATATTTTAAACGACACAAAAATTTCTAAAATATTTTCTTGAAAAAAAAAAAGTCAGCCTACCAATATAGCCATGAGTTTAAGATAACAACATTCAATATTCCTTTTTATAAATAAATGAATAAACAAACAAAGCCCAAAACACACACTAATTTCTCCCTCTCCTTAGCAGCTCTAAAAAGGCATGGAGAGCATTTTACTATTCATATTTTAGTTATACTTTGAAATTATCAGTTACTACCATTTTGATACTTAAAAACCAAAGATAATACTAGAATATTTAATTGTAAATATCAGATCATCATTGTTAGAATTGCTAACAGCTGGCCAGATAGTTCATGTTCATGGAAGATTACATTACCTCTGTGTGTCATAAAGTAGCATTTCACATTATTAATAAAGGAAGGCATTCACTCATTAATTCTACAACTGACCCCCAAGACTTTAAATGGGATAGGACAAGAAACAAGACATCAGGGATGAAAGAGCCCATACAGCCAAGACAATACTAAGCAAAAAGAACAAAGCTGGAGGCATCATGCTACCCGATTTCCAACTATACTACAAGTCTACAGTAAGCAAAACAGCATGGTACTGTTACAAAACCAGACACACAGACCAACAAAACGGAATAGAGAACTCAGAAATAAGACTGCACATCTACAACCATCTGATCTTCAACAAACCTGACATAAACAAGCAATGAGGAAAACATTCCCTATTTAATAAATGGTGCTGGGAGAACTAGCTAGCCACATGTAGAAAACTGAAATTGCTCCTTTCTTACACCTTTTACAAAAATTAACTCAAGATAGATGAAAGACTTAAATGTTGGTATGATATGGCTCTGCATCCCCAACCAAATCTCATTTTATAGTTCCCATAATTCCCAAGTGGTGTGAGAGGGACTTGGTGGGAGGTGATTAAATCATGGGGCGGGTCTTTCCTGTGCTGTTCTCATGACAGTGAATGGGTCTCATGAGATTTGATGGTTTTAAAAATGGGAGTTTCTCTGCACAAGCCCTCTCTTTGCCTGCTGCCATCCACATAAGATGTAACTTGCTCCTCCCTGCCTTCCACTATGATTGTGAGGCTTCCCTAGCCACATGGAACTGTGAGTCCAATTAAATATCTTTCTTTTGTAAATTGCCCAGTGTCAGGTATGTCTTTATCAGCAGTGTGAAACTGACTAACACAAATGTAAAACCCAAAACTATTAACAATCCTAGAAGAAAATCTAGACAATGACATTCAGGACATAGGCACGAGCAAAGACTTCACACACACACACACACACACACACACACACTCGTACATACAAACACCAAAAGCATTGCAACAAAAGCAAAAACTGACAAATGGGATCTAATTAAACTAAAATGCCTCTGCACAGCAAAAGAAACTATCATCAGAGTGAACAGACAACCTACAGAATGGGAGGAAATTTTTACAATCTATCCACCTGACAAAGGTCTAATATCCAGAGTCTACAAGAAACAAAAAACATTTACAAGAAAAAACCAGACAACTCTATTAAAAAGTGGGCAAAGGACACGAACAGACACTTCTCAAAAGACACTCATGCAGCCAACAAAAATGAAAAAAACTCAAACATCACTGATCATTAGAGATATTCAAATCAAAACCACAAGATACCATCTCACACCAATCAGGATGGCTGTTATTAAAAAGTCAAGAAACAACAGATGCTGGCGAAGTTGCAAAGAAAAAGAAACACTTTTACATTGTTGGTGGGAGTATAAATTAGTTCAATAATTGTAGAAGACAGTGTGGCGATTCCTCAAAGACCTAGAGGCAGAAATACCATTTGACCCAGCAATCCCATTACCGGGTATATATACCCAAAGGAATAGAAATCATCTTATTATAAAGATACACACACACATGTTCATTGCAGCACTACTCACAACAGCAAAAACATGGAATCAACCCAAATACCCATCAATGATAGACTGGATAAAGAAAATGTGATACATACACACCATGGAATACTCTGCAGCCATAAAAAGGAACAAGATCATGTCCTTTGCAGAGACATGGATGGAGCTGGAAGCCATTATCCTCAGCAAACTCACAAAGGAACAGAAAACCAAATACTGCATTTTCTCACTTTTAAGTGGCAGCACAGGGAGGGGAACAACAGACACTGTGGCCTGGGGGCCATAGCGGGGGAGAACATCAGTATACATAAAGCTAATACATGGGCTTAATACCGAGGTGATGGGTTGATACGTGTGGCAAACCACCATGTTACACATTTACCTATGT
Organism: Macaca nemestrina; assembly: GCF_043159975.1. Classification (NCBI taxonomy): domain Eukaryota; kingdom Metazoa; phylum Chordata; class Mammalia; order Primates; family Cercopithecidae; genus Macaca; species Macaca nemestrina. The sequence continues at coordinate 30,448,647 of NC_092127.1, forward strand.
AACAAACCTGTATATCCTGCACATGTATCCTGGAACTTTAAATAAAATTAAACTAAAAGAAGAAATCAGAGATGAACTTCAGAAATCATGTTTGGTCAGTTCAACAGTGTGCTAGACATAAACAAAATATACTGACCATCTAGGAAATGCTTACTAAAAGACTGTCTTAGAGCAAATGTATGAAAAACCTGTTTTCTGGATGGTTTATGTTTTATAGGAAGTAAGTATTTTTTCCAAGACAGAAAGCAAACTTAAAATCTGTTCGACCAAAATTTAAAAGTATGCATCACTAAACTCAGTGAACTTTTAAGATTAAAACAAAACTAACAATATATTAATAATCCAATCAACTACTACAAAACATGGTATTTACAATAAAAGTAAAAACACAGTATGGAAGAAAATGAGACTACTGAAAAAAATACCCAGAAACAATGCATGAACCTATGGTGACCCCTTATCACACAGAATATTCATCTGGCCATTTCAGTTTTCACCAAGCGAGACCCACCATTTCAGATTTGAGGAGTTGAGACAACATTTCCAGTACCTTTCCAAAGGCAGCTCTATTCCCTCAGACAATTATTTTCCTTTATAGTAGCTGATTACTGAAAGAATTCTGAATGTCAGAGCACAGTCATGAGTTGCCAATCACACTTTGTGATAACAAGGGAAACTGGCCACTTACGTCTTAATATAAGAACAAGGAGATAGAAAAAGAATGAAGGCAGCACAAAGGCACCAGTAAAACAAACAAACACACACTATATATTCAAAATAGAGCAAAAGAGAGAGAAGAATTCTAGAAATAAAGTAAGGGGAGCTCTGAGAAGAAAGAAGTTTTAAAAACGGTCACACATCATGACGACAGAATGACGGGGAATACATTCCGAGAAAGGCGTCACTGGGCAATTTTGTTTGTCTTTGTACAAACATCATGGGAGTGTACTTACACAAACCTAGATGATGTTGCCTACTACACACCTAGCTAGGCTCTATGGGATAGCCTATTCC